>NC_060252.1:29318126-31818126 GCF_921293095.1 Ischnura elegans | reverse complement strand
TGAAAGCTCCTGCATTGGTTTTCAGGGACCAAAAGAGTTTTAGTTATACAAATTCAGTGGCGTAGCCGGGAGGAGTCTGAACCCCCCCCCCCCTCCCCCGAAATATAAAAACAAAATTATTTTCCTTTATAAAAGAAAACAAAATATAGAAAAATCATGAATTTACAAAATATTTCTTTAACAAATGAAGTTTTGTCGATTATGAAAAGTGCATAAATTAGTGTGAAACCCTATACTTAGTACCCTGTTTTTTTTTTAAATTTTCCCCCCTGGTTTTGGACTCTCCCCGAACGACTGCTACGCCACTGGGCCCATCTTTCTCTGAACCACACGGTCATTCCCACCGTCCCTTTTTCCATCGCTTATTCCGTCTCTACGGCATTTACGACTGTCGTTGAAATAAAAATCCAAGCATGGCGTTAAAATCGCAACTAGAGGTAGTGCGTTCTGCTTGGCAGAAGGACGGTCCCAGCGATTGTTACAGCGACGAAAAAAAGGGACATGCTGAGTGACAGAAAAAAGGGATGGGATTTACATCCCTCGAGCCGTCGCGGGAAACGGTCTTTTATTCCGCCATCATCGGAGCCGTCGCTGTAGTTGTCCCTCAGAAGGGATGGAAAAAATGGTCTGATTCAGGCTTTATGATTTGGTATCAGAGCGCGTGACTCCCGTCCTGCGGATTTTCTGCGGTAAACAAATTACACTGTTCTGCAAAAAAATAGTTCAAAAAATGCCCCGCTACAATTTAGGGTGTTTCTGGAATCCTTCTGAACGGTAATTACCGTTCGTCAAAGGATGAGCATAGGAAAGTTGAAGACGCATTGTGGTGAACCCTGGGAATTCTCTCGTTGATATTTCTTTTTTTTTAATAGCGTCGTGAGATTCATCAGAATTGAGTCGGAAGCTATAAGAATACTGAGATAGGATCCCTTGATTTTTCGGTCGAAGCCTCTTTTTTAAAGTAGGTCGTCGGGGATATTTCGCGCGTCTCTCGAATGTTTTCATTTCATTTTTTCTTCAACTCCGCTCACACGAGTTGGTTCATATTTTGCGGCCGCGTTCCTATTATTTATTTCTTTCTTTCGTCCAAGTATTTGCTTTCCTGATGAAGTTTAGGAGGGGATGGGGTAGAATCATAGGGAATGAGTGTTGCGGGCATAAATAAATAAGTGAATATTTATTTTCTTTTTTTGGTTAAAAAAAATGAAGACGATGATAATGAAGAATCCCTCAACTGTTCCTCGAAATGTGGGCTCTCATCCCTCCGCGCATATCACGAAAGACAAAAACCTCTTTCTTTTCCTTCCTCGTCTTTTTCTTCCCCTTTCGTCTCCTTCCTCGTAGGATGATGATGGCAAGAAACGAGCGCACGGCTCGCGATCCTTTTGACATAAGTCTTTTGTTTTAATTCTGGAACGCTTTCCTCTGGCGCGGCAAGGGATTATTGGAAAAATTTTCATTTTAAAGGAAAAACTATGAAGTATAGCCATGCCGCACAGCTCCGTGCGGAAGCCGTTTCGCATTCCTTAGTCATTTGTTTTTTTCCTCGAATCATTCGTCTGTGAATTAGTGGTGGGATTTTTCTGAGAGGCAGTGATTTACCTTGGTTTAGGCTCCACATTACGTATTTTATTTTCAGAGTGACTCAATCACTATAGCTCGTAAGGTATGTGATCATTTGTCATCGTAGGTTATGTTATCATTTGCGATATGTTGATGAGTTAAAATGTACTGTCTTATAAATAGTGAAAAATGAAGCATCAGTGAATTTTACGAAATAAAACCATGGTAAAACACCTCACAAAAATGACAGCCACTTGCTCTTAGTTGACTATATTTCATTATTGTCTCCGAAAATATGAGTGGCCTTGGCCTCGTCAGTGAATATTCTTGGGGGAAGAGGAGAGGTATTTTGTTTTAGAGTAATTACTGTAAGTTTAACGAATAGTTCATGGTGATGCGTCTCTCGGATATTTCGTTGAAATTGGTTCGGTATCAGTTCGGTAAGTACTTAAAAATCATATTAAGACCTCGTACATCAGCATTTATTCTCTCGTAATCATCGCTAAATATATAAGCATTATAATGGCTCGGTAAAGATTTCTTGAAGCTTCTTGATCGTGCCAAATAAGTAGGTGGGAAATTCAGCGATACTGAGATGAATCATTTCGTCCGTATTGCTGAAAAATCTCGGTTCATAATTAATAGAAGTAGAAAATTGAAGACTTGGAACCGACTTTGGTGGTGTAATGACTTCACACATACATTATAAAAACTATGTCAGAGTTGATGATAAGCATGAACGATGATAGCAACAGAAAAGTGAAGGTTGGAAGCGTTTGAAATGTGATGTTTCAGAAGAATGATGATGATCAAATGGGCCACTCAGGTGAAGATTGTGTAAATTTAAAAAATGGTTGGAGAAATATTTTGGGAAAGGAGGAGAAACTTCACCTTTAGAGAAAAATGGGATAATTTTATGGACTACATCATGAAACATGATGATATGGCAAAGATGATTACTAATGGAGAAGTGGAAGGAAAGAATGGCAATCAAAAGCTTTGATTGATATGTGTGGATTAACTGATGAATGATGTAAAAGAGAAGAATTATTTGCGTTTGAAAAGATAAGATGATGAGACAGCTGAGTTGAGAACTGCATCGAACCAAACTTCGGAATTTTGTCTGTCGAGGAAGGTACAATATTTTGCCTCAGTTCGTCTTTTTATATTTTGAATCTTTTTTTTCTATTCAGTACGCTATAATTTTTCTTTTAGTCCAGTCCCTAATATTCAATAGGGAACTGTAGAGGATTATAATGATATGACTATGGATAAAAAATTTAATGTCTTCCTAGGAATTGAAATCAATAAACAATGACCACGGATTACTCTTTTTGCCCCTATCATTTTTTAATGTAAATTTAAGCTAAAGGACCCGTCAACGCCCACGGGTGCCATATGGCACCCAGTGCAGTGCCGAGCCAATACTCCTGCAATGCATATAATATGTGAATTTTAGCGTACATTACGGTGCACATACTTAGTGGAAGGTTTCCTCTATTAGTCAGTCAGTTTGAATATTGTTCATTACGTTGAGCTCATATGTATCATATTTTATAAAAGTGAAAGACGTGTGATTAAAAAAAAACTTTGGGCGCTGACGGGTTAAGAGTGTAAAACCAAATCATTATTTATAGTTTAATAGCGAGAAAACAGTAGCCATGTTATTACGGAGAAGGTAACACTTTAGGACTACTTAATTTTCGATCTATTTTATTTGGGTCGCAGCGATGTTCGAACATATTGGAATGGTGCAACGTTTTTATATTTATTTTTTTATCCTTTCAAAGTCAAGTTCAGAGAAGGAATATAGGCGGTACAAGGTTACCAGGGGAACGCTCATTTAGCCGTCGTCGGTCGTCCGAGATTTTTTACTACCTCCCAGTTACGCGGGAGATCGTAAAATGGCGCGGGGCCGTAACCAAGGCCTTCCGCGAGAACCTAGCATCGATCCTATCCAAGGGTACATACTTGCGTACTTGGCGATAACCCTCCCCGTTCCCTCCTAGCCAACCTACCCCTCTCTTACTGTCAACTGCTCCAAGCGCAATATATATTTAATCCGGCGCGTGGAAAGAATTGTTCGATTCATCCATTCAATCTGAAGGCCTTAAAAATATTGTCAGCATAATCTTCGTTCTAAGTTGCCGGCAAACCTTATCAATCCTGTTACTCATTCAATCCTTTTGCGATTTCTTTTCTGAACCCGTGTGTATTATTTTGTTCACCAATATTCGTGAATTAATTGTGTTGTGGAATTATACGTGCTCCCTTCTGATTATCAAAGCTCAAATGATTTAATTTTCGTTTGGGCACTTAGCCATCGCTATATTTGTTTATAATTAACATTTTAAACATTAGAATTTTACTCAAAATAAAATTGTGTTCTAGTCGTACATGGGGTACTAATTTAAAAAATTGTGACGTGAAAAATTGGTTTTTGTTACTTATACACAATTTTGTGATGGCGAGCAAAGCAATCTTTATGTTACTGATATTTTCACATTTCCCTAACGTTCTAGGCTCTAATAAATGCCTGAATATGTAAAAAGTAATCCCTGTTGGTCTCTCTTATCAGGGGGATACATCCGAATCCACGGTATTTTTCGAGTTGAACCAGTACTAGTTTATTTTTTAATTTTTTTTTCATTTTTTTATTTTCTCTTTAGCCTGCAAGACAGAAAATAGTATAAACGTATGTTATAATTCACTATGTTATAGTTGAAGTATGTGAAGTGGAAATTTAAAAAAATAGACGTTAAAAAGTTTTGCTCAAAAAGAGCGAAATGGCTGTTTAATGGCGTGTCGAAGGGATGTTATAAGGTATGAATTTGGTGTTCGGGAAAATTGGCCGGGGTACGTTGGTAGCAGATTATGAGGAGCTCCAATCCCCTCAGCTAATCCTGGCTTATTCCTGTCATCCCTCTTTGGTAATCCTTTTGACTTCATTTTTTCCCCTGCTGGCCGTTAATATTTTATTTACACCAAATCGCCGCTCTTTTTTTTTTTAGCAAACTGCGGATGTGATGTGTTCTGGGTTGCTCTTGAATTAACTTTGATTTACAGCCACTGTTTTTGCAAAGCACAGATATAAAGTAGAATATGAGCGTCATTTTATCACTTGGTCATTTCGTTGATGGTTTATTTGTCACGAAATTGAACTTTATATCGTACTTTATCGTATTTAACGTTCGTATTCATAGTATTCTTGTCATATTGTGATCCGCGCAAGATTTGGGCACTGGTGAGCTGTATTTAAGTTTTTAGCAGTTCTCGATGTTAGCAGTGTCACCTAATTTGTCTATCGAATAAAATTTAATGTTTAATATAATATTTGGCGGTGGATAAGTAGCCATTCGTGATTATGGGAAATCATCCTGCAATTCTTTAATTTGTTCTTGCCATCATTTTCAGCTCGGAAGAAAAGATTTTTTGGCATGGCGAAATTATTGGGTGAGAATCGGTATTATTTCATTCATTCTGGCACTAAAACGGTCTGTGAAGTGAGATATTTGCCCATTAGCGAAACTGTTTGCTCTTCTTCTCCGGAGAAGAATCTTGACTGTCGTGATCTTGATAGGTGGACTGGACGTAGCGATTTCAACTGTGGTTTTGTTTTCTGAGCCAACCCCGCTTTTCTGAGGGAGATAACATTCGTATCTGATTACTCCTAGGGTCACGGCTAGTGCGGTGGTCCTGTGCGCTTCTCCTTCAGTGCTAGCTACATAGCAAAACTATTTATCGCCTTCAAAATTTTCTTTAGCCTATTTGGAATAGAAAACTTTGCAGAGTAGTATTCTTTTAGAGCCGTGAGTGATCGTAATTCAAACGTGAATAATCTAGAGTTTAATTACTTTTTTTAACGTTACTCTTATATTTGAAAGCTCTGTTTGAAATAATATTTATAAACCTAATCCCTTAAATGATAAATGGTTGGTCTCATGACGGCCGCATATTATATGAAAGGGACGGTGTAGCTTTTTCCTTCTTTTTGAAAATATTCTACTGCAACTACTTATTGGGGTGACAGCTATAGCTAGATTTAAGGCTATCGGAAAATGTTTCAAACAAAGTTTTGGTGTTGGAGATTTTTTTGGCGAATCTATTATTTTCCTTACCGCTATATGTCAACTAATGGAAGTGTCATAGACACACAATCTATGGCATGTGCTATTTTTCGAAACAAAGGTCTGGTGTAATAAAAAATAACGGATTCCATTTTCGGTAAGTGTATTGACTTCCAGGATTGCCTATGCTTCAAATGAATATTCGTCGACGCCCGTGGAATTCGCTAGTTGCACATATCATCTGGCATTGTCTTTATTACGCGTTTGTTCGGATGAGCCTGCACGTTGAATTGCAAACAGTGTATGTGCATTTTGATTCGGTGTTGTTTGGACGGCATACATTGTTGCGCTACTTACTCGCTCGGGCCTTGTACTCAGGTTTAAGTGCAGTGCAAATGGCAACATTGGCTTTTCTATTTTCTCCAACTCCCGCTTGACTCTATCTCCTCTCCCTTACGTCACCTGTCGGCGAAGTGCTTGCTAATACGGAATTCCGCCGGCATTGCGGCAACCACTAAGTAATGTGGACTTCTGTGTTGCGGACGTTCCTCCCGTACAATGAATAAATTTCGTGTTCATTGCAATTTGCATCATACCCTTCTAATTGTACGCCAGCTACTACCGCTCAAGGTTACTGGTCCTTCCACCTTTTCTTGTATTTCAACTTGCATTGATGGTTATCCTAAATTCTATTTTGGTTTATACGGCCATCCTTCAATTTCTGTCTTTTAAGATTCATTTTTGAAATATAGATTACTTTTCATTTGAAACGTCGTATTAACAAATAACTGATATAAGGTGCATCATAACCGAGGGTAAAATATAATAATATTTAGTCATATCACCAATTTACTTTTTGAATGGTTTAATTACGGATAAAAATGTTGGTTATTATGAAATATCAAAGCAGGAATAACTTTCTTTCATAAACATTTATCCATTGAATTATTCACATTCCGTGTACTTTATATTCGTTTTCTAATATCTGAGGATCCATCTGTGACAAAGTTTTATTTTGATTTTCGCGGTATATTCCTGTGGTTCATTCATGGGATTACCATTTTCGGATGAGGAACTGAAAAGGTACAGCCGATTGGACAGGATTCTAGGTGTTTCGCATCCAGAATATGGGAATCTCTCTCTTTTTATTTGTTCTTTTCGTAGCTTTACGATAGTTCTAGGGTTGTTAACTTCCTAATCAGTATTATAATCAGTCACTTAATCCAGGAAATGGTGTTACGCTGCTTTCCACTGAAATCTGCTGTCATCAGATATTTCCACTCTTGCGTTTTTCTTTTGCGTTGCTTCGGTCGCGTAAACAAAGAAATGTTGCCAATATTTGGTCCCAACATGAGAAAATTTTCATTTGGAGTCGTGAGGACGTTTCTGTGGACCACTGCCGTTGCTCACGTCATGAGTCGCGCTGCATGTACAAAACGCGAAACAGCTAGCTAAAACCCCTGTCATAGATTTGCTCTTCAGGTGAAAATATAATGGTAAAAAAAGCAGATGACGTCAGTGGTTGGTGTTGCGACCAGCTATCTCTATGGTCAAGTGTATTGAGAGGCGTATCTGTTTGCATACATAAACAAAGGCTCTTTAACACCTGTTCCATGTTGCTTATACGAAGCCATCCTTTGATATAGTATACTTCATACCTTCAATATTTCCGTAGCTTATGCCAGTCAGCTAATTTCCATTAGGTCTTTCTTCCTCATATTCTCCTTCTATGGTAACACGCAATATTTCTTGTTTTCGTGAAGGGACTTTAAATTCATTATTTTACCGTCATCATGCTTCCTTAGAAGTTCCTGTGTCTCATGGCATGGGTAACACGGGTTGTTTTTGCTAACTTATGGTGCTAAATATTCTTCATTATCAAAATATCAAACTCATAGTGTGAGAATTGCATGTAAATGAGATTGAAAAAATTAATTCAGCAATAAAATTCAATTATCTTTTTATTTAAAAATACAGAAATATCTAATTGAGCAGCATTACCAAAAGTTAATTATCGTTTAGATAATGGAATTGAGTAAAATTATTAGAATAAAGGTAAACGTTTGTTGACGAAGTGAGGATGTACTTCGTTGGAATTTGAATCTTATCGTATGATAGCAGATGCAATTTTTTGTCGCTAGCTATGCGTGTACAGCCACATACAGCCTGGCGCGCTTGGTGGTCATCTCTTAGGTTGCGGATCTGGATGAGGTACCGTGGGAAAATAATTCTGATGTGAAAACGCTTCTCAGGTCAGATGTACCTGAACTTCCACGTGTGCCAACGCTTCAATGGGCGACTTGCAATACACTTTCAAGGCAAATGATAAGTTGAAGGAACTAGGAATGGAAGCAGACATGGAAGTTTTAACGGGGAATAGAATCTTCACTTGCTGTACTTTAACGTACGAGTAAAACGTCAAATCTTCGTAGTTGTTTAATTTTTTCCTATTTAATTTATCATGCAGCTGGATTCATTAATTTTGGCGTGTTCCGTCACCAAAAGTGACATTTTTAGCTGTTACCATTCCTCTGATTGATCGAGGAGGAGATTAAATGCTTTCTCGTGGAGCAATCCCACGTAGTAATATTGATTACGCCGTCGTCCATGTTGCAAGCGGTTCGCGTTCATTACATATGCCCACGCGGTAAATCTGTTGAATGATTTCCGTGGTTCCGCCGTCATTTATATAAACACATTCAAGGCGAAATATGCCGCCGAAAAAGAAAATGAATTCGTTGGGAAGAGTTAGCGAACGAATTTCAAACTCGGAAGTGACGATGTTGGATGGATTGCTTTCCGAAACAAAAGAATCGGATTCCAAGATTATTCATCCGCCGAAACACATTTGCCTCACGTTCGATCTGGCGCCATATATTCTTATGAACGAAGGAATCAGGGTCATAGTGTATCCCTCCGCCGTTACGTTTATCTTTGATTTGATCTAGTGCTAAAAATTTCTGCCAAGGAATGACGTGAACTTAAAGCGTATTCATCCGCCGAAAATTAAGGAGTATTCATTGTCACGTTCGATCTAACGCTAGATATGGTTATTCACGAAAGAGTTTGGCTTAGCAAAAAGTATATCATAAATGTCTCTCAATCGATATAGTTCGAAATATACTTCGAAACGAAAGAGTCCGTCCGGAAGAGTATTCATCCCGTAATACGTATAACTCTGATTCGATCTAGCGCTGAAAATTTCACCAACGAAGGATTTGAGCTTAAGGAGTATTCATCCGCCGAAAATGAAAGAGTGTATCCATCCATGTTTGATCTAGCACTAAATATGAAACGAAAGAATCTGGCTTAGACATAAGTACCATATCAAAGATGCCTCTAGATCGATATAGTTTTAAATATCCTTCGAAACGAGAGTGTTCGTCCGGAAGAGTATTCATCCGCCGAAATATGCTTGCCTCCCGCTCGATGAAGTGCAAAAAATCCTTGTCATCGTCCCGTAAGTTCGAATATTCGTCTTCAGTTATTTTCATCATTATTGTCATCTTCGCTTGTAATCAGTGTGGCAGAAGGCATTAGAGGGAAAGCAATGGAGGGGGGGATGTCCTCATTTTACGGCCGCTTAATGCGCGGAGTAGTAATTCCAGCCTACCGCTCGCTGCGATTGAGGCGCAAGTGAAATTTATTCCTCGCGCGCGCGAGCGATAAAAATCGACAAAAAACCGATTTATTTTTCTCATCACGCCGATGTGAGTGCTCTAAAAAATAAAAAATAAAAACGGAGATTCCTTCGTTCGTTCGTCCTAGTAATACCCTTAATTGGATTGCATTTCCTTTGCCGGCGCTAGAGGCGCCACGAGTTGATTCACGAAATTATTAGTGAGGGAATACTCACTTGTCACTCCAACAAAGTTTTTATCTGTCCCATTTTCTCTCGTTTTGAAATGCAAATTCACGTTTTTATCTGTTTTCGGAGCTCCTAGCGTGGCCTACTAAAATTGTCGGGTGTGGCAGCCCTTTTTTTAGCACTCGAGTCGATCTTCTTAGTTCCTTTTATGCGCGACGCTCGAGAAAAAGCGGTCCTAAGGCTTGGATCGTTCGAGTTTACCTGGATCGGGTAGACAAATAGTGATAGGTTATTTCATATTCCAAAACAAAACTAGCAAGCGCAGATTACCTGGATTCTAGCGTATTATCGGGTCATAATCATCTAAGATCGCGATCAGTTCCTGTAACAACATGTCGAATTGTGTGCTTTGTTCTGTGGAATTTTAAATTATGGGTTCAATTTTTCAAGTTTGCCTCGGCTCCAGTCAAATGTGAATAAAAACTTGCCGACGTTATTCTTAGGTTATTTACGGTAAGATTTAGCTAGGATATTGCCAATGAATGTGGTGTAATGCGAGAGATGCGAGAGCGAGAGCACCTATGTTTGGATTTGCTTAGGTAGTTTTTTGTACGAGTTACCTTCTGCTTGTGAATTCGTTCCTAAATTGCTAGAATTTTAATGACGTCGCGCTAAGACCCATATAGCAACGTTATGTTTCTAGGAAATAGCCATTAATTACCATTTTTTTTCTTCTAGCTTAAATTCCTGCGGCAGTTAAACGAGGAAAATTTTCGTATGCATAGTATGTTTCTGTGCTGTGTTTTTGGTTGTCCATGTTAAAAATCGAACGTTATATTTGAAATATTTGAAGGAGCTTACAACAAAGCGTTTCTACCTCTAAAATATCAACTGTGTTCAATAGGAGGATAACATTTTTTCCCTTCTGTGACGTGAGCTGATGAATTACCGACGATGATTAATTTCGAAATTTGATCGGAATCCAGTTAATGAATCGAGAAAATGTGAGTGAAAATTCCTTAACCCTGACGTAATTTATGAGATCCGATATTAGTTTCATGATTGTTGTTGCATGAAGCTCAAAATTTCCCGGCATTGGACTTCAGCTTCATCATCTCCATTAATTTACGCGTCTGTTTTGTTTTTGCCCTCGCAACACCCGTTGGCTTATTTCGGAGTTGCATTAATTGTTGCGTGGGCCACCGGGTTTATCGCTTAAATTCTCCACTCCGCGAGATCTAAAAAAATCTATCTGTGTTGTTCATTTACTTGCTCGACTTTATGGGGAAATACCTTCAAGTAATTAATATCATAATTTTCCATTGCTATTGAGCTCCACTTGTTTATTCTGTGGTGCTTTTTTTCAAAGCGTGCCCGTAGATTTTTTTTATTAACTAATTAAGCGAATCAGTTCATCGGATATGGTCTGGATCCAGGTAACCCCAATTAAAATAGGCTTGGCTTCGTTTCAATCTACGCCCACGAGCGTGATTGGCTATTGTGCATTTGGCAGGCATTCAAGAGACTTTTTTTGTAGCTTCGGAAGCCATTAAGCTATCTATTGAAATCCAAATGGATTAAATTAGAATCCGGACGATTGTTGTATCGTTCGAAGTTGTCACCAATCCTTTATTATTCCTTTTCTGCCTCATACCATTTCTTTACCTAAGTCTTGGATTGTTTTACGGCCTCATACCTATGAATTGGTCCTTCGGTTACGTATATTGCTCCACAGATTCTTTTCTTTTGCTACTCTTTGGTTTTACTCCACGTTTCTTGAGGCCGTTTAACACGGGACACGTGATAGCGCAGGCTAAACTGCGTTTGTTTCTCATTATGGCACGTAATTGCGCGAATGCTTCTCTAGAATAAGCAACTCTCTAGCTTGGGCATTGGTGTATTTCTTTTGTTACCCACTGATGTGTGTTAGCTCTCTTTCAGACTATAAAGGCCGTTTTTCACGGGGCACGTAATTGCGCAGGTTATTACTGCATTCATTTCTCATTAGAGAAGCATGAACGAAATTAGAACATGGGCTATTTTGCCATCTCATTTTCATGCATCCTCGCATGCGTTTTTTGTAATTCTCCGCTTTACACGACGCGTTTTTGACTGCGCCTTCGCACACACGTCAGAGTGTGCATTTAAGTGCCCCGTGTAAAATGGCCTTTACTCATTATTTACGGAAGATCTTCAGCACCGTTAACGCAGGCGACGTCTATCGACGTGAAAAAGAAGATTTAAGTGACCCCAAAATAAGGGTAATTCAATCCTTGTATTTTTAATTAATTTTTTTCATCGATTGGAGCTGTCCGCAGCCTCACTTTGATCTGGATAGCATGATATGACTTCAGTTACTACATTCATTTGCCGATGAATAAAAAATTGGTCCGTAAAAGAGCCTACATTTTAATTCTGTCGTTATAAGCATGTTATAGGGACACAACATCGCGCCCATTTAGGAGCAAGCAGACGTAACTTCAAAAACACTGTTTTGGGATAAATCAATTTAAATGTTTTGTGATACTAACTGACTTCTTTAGTTTGCCACTGCTGTTTCTAATTATGTGTTGTGAAAAACTACTACAAAATGATATAAAAGTTTTTCTCTGCTCTTTCTAATTAACAGTTTTGCAAAATTATTAGAAAGTAGTAATTTATTATCATAAAACCTTAAAGTTGACTTATTTTAAAACAGTTTTTTTGTAGTTAGTCTGTTTGATCCTAAATAGGCGACAGGTGATGTTGCCGCGACCCTTGACTACCTTCAGATTAGGGACAGCCATGCTCCTTTCGCCGAAATAGAGAGCTCGCCCAAGTGCGTCCATATCTTCGGGTGACTGTTTCGCCGGGGTTACACTCGGATTCTTCAGGAGACTGAGTTGAAAAAAGGTGTGTGCAATCGCCGCGAAAATATCGTTTATTTTATTTTACGTTTAAAATGAAAAAGTAATGCGGAAGTTGCCTCGCAATTTTCTCGAGTTAGTGACTCATAAGAGTTCTGGTTCATTGACTCGTTCAGAGAATACCGCTAACAAGACTGCTTACCACAATGAACCGTGAGAGGTGCTGTCCCTCTTTGCCAGGGGTCTCCAAACCTTTCAGTGTAAGGGCCACATTATATAATTCCCACATTTATGCGGGCCGAAGGAAAAAAAAATCATTGCCAGTAATTTAATTTCCTCAAAATTAGAGTGTAAACATGGAAAAATACATCTTATTGGAAAAAATTAGGGTAAACTAAATAGATTCCTGACTTTAGTTTTATGCAACCAAAATGGTGTGACAAATTTACTTACGTTTTGACTCCAAATTTTCATTAAAATCAGGTTCCAGATTAGATGAGCCAATTGTAAGTAGACGCACAGGGATTTATCTTTTATGATGTGTGGCACGGTGTGTTGGAAGCAGGCCCGTGCTGGGCCGCCGGGATACTGGGATTTATCCCGGTGCGCCTCCTGCCTGGAAATCTTTGGCGCCCTCCTGTTCCAAAACTGACAAATTTTGATGCCAGAATACCAACATTGAGCCGTTAACTTGTTTTTAATGATGCCTCATATAAAGGCATAACTAACACCGTATTAATAAAACAAAACAATAATTTAGATGAATATAAATCATTCTGGATCATTCCGGTAGTCCTCCCCTACATAGTGCTGGCGTCCTCTGGCCATGGCCGTCGATCGCCCTTACAAGGAGTCTAGCACGACCCTGGGTGGAAGTCCAAAATAGGGGAGACCGGGGCACGTTGACCATAGGGGCAGGATGGCCCAGTCGAGTTAATTCATACAATAGACGCTGAATCGTGCTAGGAATCTATCAGAAGGCTGGTAGCACACTTCCCCTTTATCCACAACACCATTATGACTGGCGGAGCAGTTTTTGACAAGTTGTAGCGATTAATTGTATTTGCGCGTGTTACAGTAAAATTCGACTCCTAGGTTAAATGTGTATTATTTAAGTTTTGATCAATTTGGGCCCAATAGTTGACTACTATAATTAAAGCTCATAGTTTAAGGATAACTTCTGCGTGGTATACAATCTAAATTGCTTCAGTGAGTTTTGTAACGAATAGAATTTATTGTAAACATGGCGATGGGGCAGGTTGGCCCAGCGACGACGGGGCACTTTTTTGCCACCCGGGCCAACATGCCACGTCCTATGCGTTCCTTCGTCAAAAATGGCCTAATTTTGAATATACGGTCACTTCCATCATCAAATGAGTATTAGTAAAAATAGACATTACAAAATTTCCTCCGGATTTTATTTTAACTCGACGCGTTTCGTTGTTACAAACAACTTGATAATGTTGTTTGTGACGACAAAAAGCGTCGTGTTAAAATAAAATTCAGTGGAGATATTGCAAAGTCCAATTTTAATAACACAGGGATTTGTTTGGTGGGCCAGATGAAATTCTATGTGGGGCCCGCGGGCTATAGTTTGGAGACCCCTGCTCTAAGCGGCAGTGCGTGTCGTCATCTGCTTATCTGAGAAAGGATTACGGCCGTCGCGAATCGCTGAAAAAGCGGGCGACGAAGAGAAAAAATATACTGGTCTCTTAATTTTCCAAACCGTATTACATTCAACGGTGAAAGAAATTGGTGAACGAGGCCATTTTCGTTAAGCAAGATGGCTGAATTTTGACCACGGCAGGAAACTTTAGATAGCGCATCCTTCTGTTTGTTTCGTCCTCCTCCTTGAGATGACCGGAGGAGTTCTGGAACAACATGCAGCCAACTCGCCAGCTACTTCCGCTTGGTCCCTCCCTCTTTGTGCGGCTTGTTTTGGTAGTCGATTTCGTATGCGTCGCAAGGCGCCAACTTACCCTCCGTCACTCATGTTCTCCCTCCCAAGAAGAAAAGTAATTTCAGGACCTGCATCTTATTCACGCCGCCACCCCTGTCGGGAGTTTCAGGCTTGTACTGCTTATGCTGCCCGACTTAAACTTAGTGAAGCCCTCTCTCGTGTTAAAAACGGTCGATTTTTAAGTTCCCGCGGTGAAGAATAGTTTCACTTAAGCCGTAATGGGAAATCGTGTCGATTTTTTAGTTTATTTTACTATTCACAATACAGTAAAATTATAACTGTATCGTGAATTGTAAAATCAACTTAAATATCGGCACGATTGTAATTCACAATTAAAATGAAATCTTTCATCATCACGCGAACTTAAGAAATGACATTTTAGTTCATTGGAGAAGTTATTACTGTCGCGTGAATCGTAAAATGAATTTAAATATGGATGCGATTGGCGTGTAAGTAGAGTCGTTTGTTGGTTTGATATTGAGCTTTGAGTTGATTATTGTCAAACAATGCGAAATCCCATTGCGTTGGTTTTAAAATGATTGTGGACAGGCCTAGATCCAACCCACTCCACCGCTGTTTTTTCTCAATTTTTACCCTTTTTGAAAACCATTGACTAAGAAAAATGCCAGAATTTTTCGACTCAGCTCTCCCTCAGTGAGTTAACGCTATATTTCGGCGTTCTCCTGCTGAAAAAAAGTTCCGAAATTTCACCGTTTGCTGCCGTCATATGATTTGCAAGCGTCTGAAAGCAGGGCCACAACGCTCATAATCCTCAGTTTTTCGACCAATTTTGAATAATGGCTTGAACAAAGAAAGTATTATGAGTAAATGGCTTATTTCGGTGTAGAATTCAAGCCATAGCTAAAAGTGTTCATATTTTGGTGTGTAAAAGAAACTCTCTACGGGAAAATTAGGTGGTTTTCCATCAATGATGAAAGTGTAGAGGAAAATACAAATATATGTACACTTTTGATGAGGAGTGTGTTATAATTAAAAGTAAATGTGGAACTGCGGTGATCTTTTTATCCTCACTGTTTATCCTCACCCCGAGTATAATTCAATTTACTGGGTATCCCCTTATATTTACAATGAATAATAATTTTTTTCTGCAGTCTAACCTAAAAAAATTTGTTTCGTGAGTCATCCATTAATTACCATAAACCTTTGAAAATTTTATTCCTGTTATGGTATTATAAATACTCTGTTACTCTAGCCAATGGCTTAAGTAGTGAGTCATTTACAAAACTATAAATACAGGGTGGCCATCCCTCATGAAAACCTTTTAAGACAATCAATACCACTGTGCCTTAAAGTCCTGGTATATTTGGGAAAGTGACCACACATCACGGAAATTCATCTTTGTTGCTTAATCAAGAAACAGTGTCTTCATTCGTTGCGAATCGATATCTATGTATTTGACTATCGAAAGTTCAGTACACAAATGAGTAGTCTATAAATTTTATGATTAATTTTATATTTGTACTTAATTTGTGTTATCGTTAACATTTAACGGACCTTAATCTTATCATTTTCCTCTTGATAGATATTTGTTCCATAAAATGCATACAACAAGACAGTCTAGAACATTTAATTTGACACACATTTAGTTAGGACAATAACTTATAAAATTTGTGAAATCAAGGGAATTTCAGTTCGGTAATTAAATGGTCTGCATCCATGTATTCTTAAAGAAATATGTACAGAAACTAAAAACCACGTCCGTCTTATTTGCGTCAGCATAGGTTACCAAGTCTTGTGTGAGTGTAAGTTGAATTGCATTGAGAACAGCCGTGCGGCTCTCGGAGGGAGGCTTCGGAATGGTTGGTGTTGGCTGACGGGAACGGAAAACTTACAAATGCCTCTTCTTTCATGGATATCGATTTGGAATAGGGGTGCCTTTGTGGGGTGCTAGTCCCTGGTTAGTAGTCCGAGGCTTGCTTCCGGTCCGTGGTCGACACCCCATTCGTGTGTATGCATCGGGCTTCACTCAACGCGTCTCTCTCTCTCTGTGGAACAGCCATATCTCACTGACGAGGAAATCGTCTTTTCTCCAGTAACTGTCAGTAGTGTCACTGGCCCATATCGTTCTGCAAATAGGACGAAATCCACAGGGAGACAGACGTGTGAGAGATGTGTGTGGCCTTAGTGAAGTTTGAGCTATGCTGGAAATGCATTCGTGGGGGCTGTAATGGGGAATTTGGTGATTGCTCTTTGATTAGAGGGCTGTTAAAAATTGCGTTCATCATTTTTTAATTCTCAATCCCGAAAATAGAGTAATTTGATGTTTCAAGACCCGAGCAGAAGGGTTCAGAATGCCTTTAATACTGGTCGCCATCTTGGAGGCCGTTTTGAAAATTTTCAAAATGTCCTGTGATTCCGAAATCACAATATTTTTAAGCCATTTTTTGAACTGAAATACCCAAGTTGTGATATTGTTTTTGCTAGTAGAGTACAGTAATGTGGAATTAAAATATTTAATAGCCATTTTGGCCGCATTCTAGATTTCGGATCTCTAAACTAAATGCCATTTATTCGTATTATAAACGTTAGGCGAAGAAAAAGTCACTACTCCCACGGATCTATAATCATGTAGTCCACGAGAACACACTTTTTCTGACACTTGTCCCCACACTAAGACAACTCAATGGAATTCAGAAAATTAGATGACTATGTAGGTGACCGTGGGATTCCACAGAAAAATTACACTGGTTTTTATCGGCGTCTTGCGACTAATGTGATAACGGAGATTTCGGCGGTGTGCGATGAAATTCCTCATTTTCGGTTACTACATCGTTTATTGCTGTGGTGAAGACAACAGTTTCGCTGGCACTACTGCCAGCGTCATCAGGTCGAAGATGGCGAACCGCGCCAGCCAAAAATTGTGAACTGGCATCTTCGACCTGAAGACGGTGTCATTTAGTTCCTAGCGTATATCTTACAGATCGAAATCAAGAATGCTGCCAAAATGGCTCTTAAATATTTTAATTACACATTACGGTACTCTACTAACAAATTTAATATCAAACATTGGGTATTTCAATTCAAACATTGGCTTAAAAATATTGTGAAATCGGAATGACTGACAATTTTTTTAGGTATTCAAAATGGCGTCCTGTTTTTATGGCGGCCTGGCGGCCTGTATTATTATGTCGGCCTGTATTCAAGGCATTGTGAATCCTTTTGTTTGGGTCTAATAATACATCAAAATTATATGTTAGTAAGGCCTTTAATGCGACTTAACTTAACGCTTGATATGCGTTTGTACTCCCACTGTTGCGAGATTTGTTTGAAAAAAAAAACAAGGGCACGTTTTCGCACAAAAAGGTCTCCGTGGCGTCTCCAAAGCCAGTGCTTCCTAGGGATTTCATAAGCTGTCTGTCAGGATTCAGAGATGACGGGTGAACGTGATTCTGGCCGGCGGCGGCGGCGGTCGGTAGAGGTGGAATCGTCAATATAGTTGGGATTATCCCCGTCTTTGGCGCTCTTTTCCGCTTCGCCTCTCTTCTTTGGGATGGCGATATTGCTACCTTTTCGTAACTTCTCCTCTCAGGATCGGTAGCCCTTGTTTATCTTTCTAAAAATCCTCTTCTGTCCTCTTTTTGGGGCGGTTCTCTCTCTTTTAGTCCCCAAACCTTCCCCTCCCCCTTCCCTTGGGTCAAATCTCTACCTATCGCTTGGCCTCCTCGCCCCTGATCCGAAATTGATGAGTTGTGGCCAAGCCTCGGCGTCCTTTCTCGGCGCATCTTTTGTCGGATTGCCATCCTGGAACTCTCCGCTGTGTGTGTACCCCCACCTTCTATGCGACCGCTCGGTTCATAGCTGAATCGATGCACAGGCTATTGACCTCGACTATTGAAATTTTGCCTGAGAAACGAAGGATTAGTCACTTTCATGAAAATTTCAAACCGCACTCTTCAAATCGTTCCTTATGGACGGGAAACTAATTAAGGGAATATTGAGAGAATTGGAGTTTTATTGTTGTTATTACTATGGACTGGCGACCACGGATTATAGGTCATCGTATGGAAGTTGCAGTTTGAAAATACAAAGTTCATGCAGGCTTTTGGTGGACGGGAAAAAAGATGAGATGAGACTTCTCTGTCTCTAGCTTTTTATTTCGACATATCTGATACACTTCGTGAGTTTCTCAATCATGGTATCGAGGTAGCTCCTGTTTGTTTATTTTTCTATCCTGGTGACAGGTAGTCAGGTGACTACCACAGGTTCTCATGACTTTACTTGTCTGAGCGCATAAAAAGTTGGTTACGGTTGGATTATATATGCCCCTTAGGGAAAAGTTAATACAGTGTTAACTATGACATTAGAATCGCGGTAAAAGTAATACTTAGGTTGGTCACTGGACTACTTTTGTAGCTATTAAAGATGAATGCTGTAATTCAAGACAAACCTTGTCAGTCAATAAATAACGGCCCTGCAAAGATTGGCTCTAATACCTGGAGATAGTGTATTAAAAAAAATGTATTGAATCGTCAACATTCTTAGTAACCTAATTTAGCTTTTTAACCTCTTTGGATGTCATAAAGGGTTGCAAATTTTTTTCATAGCATATTCGAAAAGTAATTGTTTTTAATTGCGATTTCATGAGCATGACTACCTCCTTGTGGAGCTTCGCGGGGGTTGCGCTGAGAAACATCGTTGTCATTGTATGCATGTCTATTTCAATCGCTTCCGAATGAAATGTTCGGAAGCTCAGTATCAATGATTGATTTGAAAAAAATATTTGTGTGCACTAAATTTTATGTGCACAGCGTGTGTTAATGCAATCGTTATTTGCCTAATATTTTCTTCTGAAGATATGGGAGGGGCTGATAACGAGTTTACGATGTGAAATTTATCATCTTTGAAATTTAAAAAATCGGCTATTTTTTTCGGTCTAAGTTTTAACTTGCACGCTGGTTTTCCCTGTTAAGGTAATAGTGACATAAATAGTCGAAAGTTGCTTCGTTGTCAATAAAACATAAACTCGTGAAATTTACAAAAATATTTTTAGTTTCTTGTCTTCGACTTGAGTGTCGTGTCAGTCATGAGGCCATATCTGAAGGTGGCTTTATATCACATTGCAGCAGCCACTGCGCTGTGTATTGTCCACTCCACGTCAGGTCGTGTTCACGGCGAGTGGTCTGATGTGTTCGGGCACTTGCGTTAGCGTCGTGACGCCAGTGAGTGAGGCCTGCTGGCGCCAACGCTGAGCGCTGGGAGCAGATTAAATCACTCGGCCGTGCACGCTATGGATTGTTTGCGGATGTCGAATCGACTCACAGGCAGACGAGAATATATGTATTTATGTATGTGCTCACATAACACATATGTATACATTTGTATATATGTACATGTGTGCAAACATATACATATATACAAATAAATTCATAGGGTAGGAAAGAAAGGGATGGGAACATATGGTTGAAGAAGGACCTGGACAACGCTGCTGTGATGTGTAGAAAAAGCCAGAAATCAGAGGGTAAAAGTGCGGATGCTCGGTCTCCCACGTCCATTTTCATATCCAATGTTTCGATAGCGATCGTTATCTCTCTCGGGAGTCAATTTTTACAACAATCGTTACCTCAAGAGGACATATACCTCCCCCTTGACCGGTCGTATTTTGTCTTTTTTGGTGACGGGTTACTCGCTAAATGCATCATTTAAAATTTTAGGAGCATATGGAGTAGACATTTGCCTATTTCTGAACTATGAAATAATTGTATCTGCGACAATTCCGAGGTACAGTTTTCGAATTTGAGTGACAGTCAAATGTTAGTCAAGACTTACTTTATGTACCTTGATAATTTCAGAGTGGGGTCCTATTAAGTCAGCATAACAGTTCTACTGTGATCTCGGTTACGGGTCGCCTCCAACTTTTTCATTAAAGTCTTGTGAATATCGCATAGCCTTTTCGATTTTGAACGTTGATGTGATAGGGGTTTGGCTACGGGAATGAAAACAAATATGCACTGGCGAGTTAAGCCGGAATTGAATACTCATGCACTTTGCACTCCTCTTTAAGAAGGCTGCATCACGAACTGAACAACTAAAAAAAAAGCTGTAGTATATTTTATATTTAAAAATTTCACTCTATTAGTATCAAAACAAGCGCACTAAGAATATGTACATTTCAACCCATATTTTTTAAACCAGAGCTTTTTCACTCTTCATGAGTTAACCGCTGCGCGATTTCATTTAACTTATGTGTTACAATGTCGATTTCAGGATTCATGTGCTATTAACTCAAAAAGTCGTCCGGTGATGCACCTACGTTTTATTTTAATGTGATTCTTACGATTAAACCAACTTTTTATAGCATGTTTCCTCAGAATGTCATTAATAATTCATTGGTAATAAACATTTGTTTTATGATCATGCAAGCGGGACGATTGGAACTTGTATAAAAATCATAACTTTGAAATGTAAATTCCAGTAAATTTTGATTTGGAAGCTCATTTTAGAAGAATGGCCATTCGATGCGATGCAATAGGAAGACCATGTTTTGAAATTACCAGAAAATGACTTTGCCTTTTTTTTCGGTTGAAACTCCTTAATGGGAAGATTAGCGGGTAGATTGAAAGTCGAGCCGTACGGCCATTTAGGCCCCACTTGAACTAAGGATCCCTTACCCGCCGACCACGCTGGTGGCAATCGGAGCCCGTTATAAGCTCGTTAGCGGGTTAACTTGCATGCCCGGGAACCGGCGTATGGCAGGGAGTGTGCGTTATTGATGAGGTTGGGGATTTGCGCCATAAAAGCCGAGTCCCCGTCAAAAGTGAGTGGGCGACTGCATATATATAAAGGACAGGTCACGGCCGCAGTTAAGCGTCCCACGTTCGGGAAAAGATGACCCGGCGATGTTAAAGGACGACGCGTCGGCTCAGGCTTTTTGGGATGTGTTGCTTTCTAGGCCACCCTATGTATGCCCTAAATACACTGCTGACATTGGAAACTTCATCCATTAGAACCAAACTTAAAATTTACAAAATCGTAATAAAACCACTCCTCTCTGGAGATGAATCGTGGTTTATCGACGAAAGTATGGAAACGAGGTTAATTATCTTCAAAAATAAATTGTGAAGGAAATTTTTGTACCAATAAGAGAAATTGGAAGTTGGATAACTAAACACAATAGGGAAATAAGGGACCTTTTTAACTTACCAGACCTTATAGCTGAAGCCAATAGCCGGAGATTCGGATTCGGATATTGCTATGGGCAGGGCACATCATGAGAAGAGAACAAGAGACCCTATTATAAAAATTGTGGGCAGAAAACTGATGGAAGACGACCTCCGGGGCGACCAAAAAAAATGGAAAGATGAGGTGATAATTGATGTGAGGAGAATGAGAGTAAGCGAGGAGGATGCAGAAGATCGGAAGAATTGGGAAAGAGAGTTGGGGAGGCCAAATAACATCTAGGGCAGAGGTGGGCATATTGTGGCCCGCGGCCCGTCACAGAGTTTGTGATGACGCGACACTGAATTTAAAAAAAGTGATAGGGTACACTTGTCTCGTTAAATTGATTATATAACTAGATGCGCTAGCAGCTAGAAATCTAACCAATATAAAATTAACCAAATAAATAGGTAGAATAGAACTACCTCTTTTGTTTAATTTTTATTGTACAATTTATATTTTTTCTGAAATTAAATATTATGTTAACTGATGAATGCAACCATTGGAAACTTTTTTTTAAGAAAAGTCTTTTTTCTGCGCGGCCTTGTCTACCATTCATTAAAGACGTATCAACTATTACGCCTGGCTCGTCAGAATGATCCCACCAGGCGCCTGAATGTCTCCTTTTGGAATGATGCATTTTTTAGGCTCACAGACACAATGCGTCTCGCCTCCGTGGTGTGTGGCCATAGGTCATGGCCGGGGAGAGAGTTATTCTCGGCCGTTTGGGCGACGCTCGTCAAGAGGCGGAAAGGATGAAGGAGAGTGTGAGTGGTTCAGCCTCATTTACTGCCTCATTCCTCAAGGGCGTCTCCTTGAACCACTACTTTGACCAGTATAAAAACTTAACCGAACTTGGGGAAATTTTCCAAATTTTCATGTAAATGATCTTGTTCTTTCCCAGCATATGATGGTGGTGAAGTCTTCGGGTTTTCCCCGGGTGAGTTGATTGTAGCCCGACGTTTCGATGCCTGCCACTATCATCTTCTTTTGGGCATCCCAGGGCAACTTTTCATTTTACCGTGAAAACGATGGCAGTGGCAGCCATCGAAACTTCGGCCTACAATCAACTCACCTTGTGGAAAACCCGATTACCCTTCACCAATTCCACATTGTTTTTGGGACCCACAAAGAAATAACTATTTCATGTGTAACTCGTGTGATTTCCGAAAACTGCTGGAGATGTTGAAGCTTTAAGTTTGTTCTACGTGAACCTCACACTACAGTCTGTCTCGGATGGTGGTTGTATTGTGACGGTGTTATCATTCACCAGCTAACCTGGAACTGTCTGGCGCTATAGAGGTGATGAATGAAACGACGTCAAAGACGTTCGTTAATAGGCAAATTATCATTTTGCAAGTTTTAAGTATTCCCTTAATTGGCCACGTTGCTGCAAATGAAGTGTGTAGCATCCATCTTGGATACATAATCAGGTCATGCATGGAATAAAACGTGGAAAATACTTTCCATGATGATGTCCCATTTCACAGTCTCAAATAGTTCTTCAATATTAATCACAGTGTGGGGCTCGTATTACATCCATCTCATTCGATTCACTAGGTATTACCGTCATTCTCGAGGAAAATTTCCCAAAGGGCCTTTTCAAGAAGGGGGTTTGGAAAAATAAAAGCTAAGCGCAACCAAAGATTAGAACAAAACACGCCAGAAATACGTGGAAAATTCCTAAATAAGAAATTTTAATGAGGATGAAAACAAGACCATGGTCCGAACTCTACGATTCTAATTTCGTTTGGTTTCTAACTTGGCTGTGTGGAAGAATAAAGGTATTAAATTCATGCGAAAAAAGAGGATGTAGAAATCATGAAACTTCGCAGGCCGAAAATCATTTTCACTACTACTTCACTCGTATTAACTTGAATTTCTTTCACACTGGCGTATATGCAAAATTTCTAACTATTCAGATCTTAAATCCGCAATTTCATTAATTTCGTAGGATTATACATTTACACAGCGTTGAGGATTATAGATAAGGTCGGTGTGTTATAGTTTACCTCATTTCCCTCAATCTATATTTTTAAAATCTTTAGTAAAAGTGCCTGTTTTTTTGGTTTTGTGGTTCACTTAGCGTTTTAATTAAAAAAAATTGTTGAAAAAGATTCATTGGTGTTCTCACTGAATCTTCCTCTCTTGGCCTCTCTTCTTATATGTGAATCCTAAATAAATGGCGCATATATCTTCCCTGCTATTGGAATAAAGTAATTTTTGTCCTACTAAGGGCTGAACTAAGTCAACTTATAGCGCTGTATTGTTCCAATATCATTGTGAATTTGTAATCACCTTTCTCAAAGCCTCAAATCGTATATCACGCCATGTCATGCCGTGACATATCAAGTTTGTTAACGAGGCGGTAGATTCGATGAAGCGGCGTTGAAGAGGGTATATTCAGAGTCATTTGCCAGCTACGTCTCCACGCGTTGCTGAAAATTTATAGCTAATCGAGTTATACTGTGGGAATACGTGAAGGGACCCTCAATTATTGACGCCTCGTCGAAGCCATTGATCGCCTGTTATGCCCTGAATATTGGTTCCAACGCCCCACAGGAGGTCGAGAGGCGGTTTACACGGCAAAGCCTGAAGCCAAGATTCCTTTATCGAGTTCAGTCCTCGCCAAAGCATAGGTGTAGGGGACCTCATAGAGGAGGCCCCGGTCCGTCCCGTGGAACCTTGATGTATGTTGCCAGTTAGGGAGCATTTTAATCTCCTTTCGCAAATGTCCGCAGTACAGCGATGAATTCACAGCGTTCCATTATTTTCTACAGAATTTTTTTACCCTCGAGGAAGAGCACGGAAACGTAATGTATTTGATAGGTTCACGAATATTAATCCGGTATACAGTAGGCCGGCCCTTATTTGTCAAAATTGAGAAAAGTAATGTTTTCATAGTCTCAAAATGATCCAAATGAGGTTTATGTTTTCACGTGTTAAAATTTTGTTACTTTAAAATGACAGGAACCCGTGCTCCAAGGGCCTTTAGTACTGATAGTACACTGTACAGGCACACCATTATCGTTATAAAGTAGGCATGATAAGGGTATAACCAGACGGATGTGAGGTTAAGATTTTAGAGAGGTGATCTAATTCTAAATGTAACGTCATTCCACTACTAATCCGATCTAAGATCAGTTTTATTTCTCAATTATAAAAGAGATTCAATTCTATAATTTTCTCAAACTTGTGTAAAATTGATGACTCCAAACTAATACGTTTTCAGTCGTTTTATGTGTTCGTGGTGGGACGTAGTTCTCAGCATTGACATATAGATAAACTTGCAATGGTCCAAGAAGGTGGTATTTCGATCATTTGTAGTTTTTGTTATTTGCGTCCTTTGGAAGGACATATAAAGTTAGATCTTCGTCATGGCGTGATACAAATGTGAAAAAGTGTTGTTCCGTTAAGCTCTAACTGTAGGAAACCTACGTGCATATTTTAAATCGTATATATGTCCGTTAGAGAGAGGTCTGTTCAAAGCTGCGGGGAAGTTGAGGTTATAAACTTTCGAATTGTAGTGTACAGAAGAATAATGAAGATCAAATGGATGTATCGTGAGAGTAATACGAATGTTATAACAAGAATAGGAGAAAACCTCGGTTAGAATTAAATTGATAGAAAATAAATAGATAGGGGAAAAGTTTGTTGGCCACATCTTGAGACACCATGGCCTGATGAAAAACATACTTGTAGGACAGGTGGAAGGGAAAAAAAAACCTCAGAAGGGATACGTATAGAAGGTGATGAAGGTTATTATGCAGAAGAATTATATAGGCGTCAAAAGATTAGCTTATTAAAGAATTGAGTGGAGAGCTGCTTCAAACCAATCTCAGGATCCATTACCGATGAAGATAAAAAAAATGAATAGAGGTCTTGCTATACTATAGGTATTTCGGGAAAAAAAGGTTTTGGATATTCCATGATAAATCCAACGATACTATGAGAACCAATTAAAAAATTGTCATCGCCGGAACGAAGAGTCCAGAAGGTACCAACTGCATGGAAAACCGAATGTTTCATATCGTCAGTCAGTAGAATTACTGTTGAAAAGGAGGTGCAAAATGTTGAATTTCAAATTTTCGTGAAAATAATATTTCGGTGGAACCTTCTGAGCAGAAAAAAATATTTAAATCATCATTTGGGCATGGGATATTCCATCTTTTGAATGGCCCGGGCCGTTCTCTTCATTCTTTCTCCCGACTGAAATGAATATGTTGATGAAAGTCAAAGATTGCCAAATTCCAGGCACGTTTTCTTGTAGATATTTGTGGGGAATGTGATCGTCATATAAGGGTTGGCAGTAGTTCCACGTGTCGGAACGGCCTCTGAAAACGGGCGCCTCTATTAAAAATCGTTCGAGGGGCGGCCGCACACGCAGTAAGCGTCAACTTCATGGCTCGCTGTAAAACTGACCTGCGAAGAGAGGGAGGGAGGCGGGCGCGGAGGGAGAAAGTGTGGGGGGGGGGGTAAGTAGGAGGGGAAGTGTTTGGTGATCGATCGCTATGGAGACCAACGCCATCTCGTCCTTCTCCCCCTCCCCTCTCACCCTCTCCTCCTGCCTCTTCTCCTCCCCCAGCACCTCCCAAACCCTTCTGTTTCACCCATTCGTTGTAAAACGTGCAGTTTTTGTAAATTTATTTTTTATTTCTGCTGAGAAGGTTACACCGAAATAAGCGGAATATCATTTTCACGAAAATATGAAATTTAACATTTTGCTCCTCTTAACAGTAATTCTACTGACTGACCGTATGAAAAATTCGGTTCTCCATGCAGTTGTTACACTCTGGAATCTTCGTTCCGACGATCAGAATTTTTTAATCGGTTCTCATGGTGGCGTTGGATTGATCATGGTAAAAAATTTGGTCACTCCATTATTATTTAAGTATTTTACCGATTAAGTTAGGTTTGCATGGAGTATTTAAGAAGCTTTCTGGCAGCCTGCCGTTCATTCTTACAAATAAATTCCTTATGGGTTCACAAGTATTGAAAAATGCTCTGCCCAAAAAAATATTATCCTTGCATCATCCACATTATACGTACTTTCGCTTTATTTTTACGTCAATACATGCTATTTCTTGAAGACTAAAATTTAAAGGAAATTTGGGTAAAAATTCTTTTTCAGTTTTTCGGTCAGGGCGCTACTTCCTTCAGCTCAAAGGTGTCCTTGTTACGCGAGTCGATTTTTGCCATTATTTGACGCCTCCACTACCCAAAGCTTGATTTCAAGGGGCCCGCTCCCTCATCAATTTTAGCATTTCGTAAGATTTAAACATTCTATGTTTTGTTTTCGTCAAATTTTCATTTATTCCGTAGTTAATGGCTGTACTTGGGAATAAATCCACTTTCAAAGCCTATATTGAAACACGGAAATACATTATCAGGAGCGCATGGGTAGGAGCCAATGTCGGCGGCAGACATTAACATAGTGTAGTATCGTACGACTAGTTAAATGCCGAAATAGTTTTGGGTAGTTCAGTATTGATGGAGGCTTTAAATAAGGTGGTCCATCTGCATAGTTCGAGTTTAAAGAGAACAGTGGCACGTGAAATATTTGGATGAACAAACTAATGAAATTAAATAGTAAGAGCTCCTATTCACTCTTATATTATCTCAAAGTGCTACATTGCTGTGAAGTTAGTTCCGGATAGCCTGCTTTTCAATCGTCTGGAAACGTAAACGAATCATCCAGATCCTCCTCCCCCCCCCCTTCATCAAAAACGTGTAAATTCATGCATGCGAATCTTACACTTAATTCTTAACTTGAATGCATCATTTAAAAGAGCCCTGCCCGATGGTCAATAGTGCATCCTTGGGTGTAGGTGGTACCTACGTTGCATTTTTAATGGTTAATAGGCCTCAGGTTAATACAATCAACTCATGTATCCTGAGTCCCGGAGAAAATTATAAATATCTTCTTTTTAAGGCAGCGAAAAATATTGACTCGGTCAATTTAGAAAAATTCAGCCTTTTATTTATTTTATGGCTATGCGTAATTTTTAAAGTTGTGCTGATGTTTTGAGGATTACTAATTGTGTAACAAAACATGATTGACGATTACGTATTGCAGATTTATTTTCTTATTTTTGTCAATTTTTGGGTGAAAGAAACCAAATGTAAATTTTAATATATTTTCGCCTATTTGTCCTATATTCTACGATTTCGTCGTAACCCTTAAATTTAAAACAATATGCCCTACGTGTATGAAGATAATCTGGGAACGTAACTCTTCTTTTCGATAATTTAAGGTAATATTCTCATTTAAGCCTTAGAGATTAAGATTAGTGGTCCCCATCTGATAGCATTGTCATGAGGAGCTGCAAGCTCCATTTAGAGCTTTGACGTGATCATCTACACGAAAAATCCTCATGTACAGCCTCGGAAAAAATTCCACCTGGCGTAAACTTGTGATGTCCAAGGTACGGGCCCAAACCGTATCATGGACTTCACAAGCATAAAAAGGAAGCATTTTGTTTACAAAGCTGTACATGAGGATTTTTCATGATTCATGTTTTCAAGTACATGAGGATTTTTCTTATTAAACAAGCTCCTTGTCAGTCCAAGGAGCTTATGAATACACGCTCCTTTGACTAACAGTTTCTCGAGGAAATGACGGATGTCTTGAATGAGGACCATGACGCGATTCATCGTTGGGAACTGGGCTGTTTACATTGGGTGACCAGTGCGGATGGAAGCATGTGCTAACGAGCATGACCGAATTTTCTTGTGCTTCACCATTTACTGCCTTCAGAATTGTTTTCTAATTAGTTCGTTGGATTCAAGGCGGTGAAAATGCATGAAAAAATATTTCTCGTACGTTTTGGCATTCACACCTTCATTTCTCCGTGTCTTGGGTTTCGTTGGATTTCCAGAGTTTTATATCATATTAATCTAGAATTTATTAAGGGTCCATATCCCTATCCTGTCTCCGCGCCGTGTCCAGTCTTTTCCTCCTTGGCATCGGTGGCGCCGCGCGTGGCCAGGGAGCGGATGGAGTAGGGGAGCACGACGGTGGCGCCGCGCGGGCGTCTGCGAAACGTGGTCGGCGTCGAATTGGCTAGCGTCAAATGGGTTAAGGTCACGCCAAGGGAAGGGGCGGAGTTGCTTCCCTTGTTCCCTGCCTGCCGTGTTCCTCCCCTCTCCTTAAACCCCGTGTTTCTTCGAGGGGAAAAAAGAAATAAAAAAACCCACCTCCTCTGCCCCTTCCTTCTTTTCTCCTTTTGAGAAACCCTTCGATCGATGTCTCGTGTGTGCCGCAATATAAAGACACCTCGGTTTTACGTGTACGTGTATATATCTTATTTCTTAGAGTTTGTCTTGAAGAAACAAGCCGGACGGTAGCGTGTCACCTTTCCTTACCGTGTGAACACAAACTCTTCCCTTTAAGTTCCGCCACAAAACGAAGTCAAAGTCGGTTTCGTGAAAATTAAATAAGCCAAGGCAGGTGCCCAGGAAAAAGAACCTCGCAGGAACGGTAAATGTGAATTCCACTCGCTCGTGCCTTATTCCATAGGTGAGCACCCACACCTATCCAAGCCAACCCTCGAGTTGAAGTACTGTGCGAGTTACAAAGAGCTAGTAGTAATTTCATTGAACTCTGGTATGATCAGAGTGTTCTTCGCGTACTCTCTTCCGAGACCCTTTGTCTTAATGTGGCAATATTGACTCTAGGAAGGACTAAGGAAGAATTATTTCGTTCTTTCCGGGTCGTGTGGTGTTTGCTTAATTTTCTCCGCTTTCTTTCCGGATTAGGATGGTTGAAGCGGTAATAGCTGGTGTCGGAGCACACATGAATAACTATGTCCATGAATTACTTCGTCTCTGTTGTGTGAAAGGACTGAGAAGTAGGATGTGTAGCTCATTGATCTTGTAGCTGTAGAGGCCGAGAGAAAAAGTTATCTTGCATTTCTGTACTTTTTAAAAGAGGTTTTTACCTGCTATTTTACAACCGAATTTTTTTTAATAAATATGATTTTTTCGATTCATTTGATCGCGGAGGTTCCTTAATTTTTATGAGGTCCTTTGCAATCATTTCAAAGGAAACAACATGTAAACAGAAGCTCTCATCAGACTTATCAGGGATCGCTTGATCTGGGAATTACTTTTTGTGATCGGGTTGGTGTGGTGGCTAGAGTGTTGGCTTACCACCCCGTGGGCTCAAGTTCAAATCCCGGTGGTGGCAGAGAATTTTCAGGGGCTGCTCGATCCCTGCTTGAATATTGTGTGGAGGTCATTTAAAGCGCATCATTCAGTCCGTCGGATAGGGCGTTTAGCCGTGGTCCCCTTGGCAACTTTCGTTAAGAGCAGGTTAATGCCGACGCCGGGTTTCTCTCCATGCTTCCTTCCGTACTCTTCCCTCGCGGCGCAAATGACCTCAGCTGTCGATCGCCTCTTCCAAATACCATACCATTGATCTGGGATTTTGCCATTTCCGTGTTTTTTGGAGCCGAAAATCGTTCCCGTTTGTGTCGGCCTTTGAAGATCCAACCTGGAGTCCCTCCTCTCCGATGGCTGTGACTGATGTATTGAACAAAATGGTACCGTGGTAAATCGATGGGTTGCTAGGTAAAAGTTGCCTTGATATAAGATAGGCCCTAATCTGAGGATCCAGATATCGCCGGACCAACAATCGTTGTTGGGTAAAAGCTTCGCTCTTTCAGCTCTGATTGCGAAGGACGGTCGCAGGTGCTACTAATTAATTTACGATGACATTAAAATGGGAGGGCTTCTGCGGGACCTCGGATTCCATGGCCACGGACTAATGAAAGCTGTCAAGCCGTCGTAAGTTAGGGACCATGTGCTCCTATAGCATGGGAATAGATCTCAATTACCGTAAAAACCCAAGCTGGAATGCAATTTCAACTAGGCGAGCCCTTAACTGACTCACGAATTCTCGATGCTGTGCTTCGTGCGCCGTCTTTGAAGGCCTAGAAACATGTTGGAGTGAAATTATACGTACTTTCGGAACAATTCTGAGTACATCGCGACGCTGTCGGTGAACTCAAGAACTTATCCCATAAGATCGCGAATGTGATATTCTAATAATATTGATCGCATTTGAGATCGTTACATTTCGCCTCGGTGCAGTGCAGATTTAATCATCATATGTGCCGGTAATGTCGCCATTAACCCATATCCAAGATTGTCCCATCTCCTAGGAACATCATAAGAGACCTTACTCAGTGACTGTGCTCCGTATGATCAATCCCAAAGGAGTCCTTGTCTTTAGCTTTGCATGCGAAAAATGAACGTGTTTTTTTAAGAACATGTCTTGAGGTATTTTCGAGGAGCTTACCCGCTTTTACGCGTTAAAAAAAAACATGAGTTACCAACGGTGTCCTGCAGTGACTGCGACGGTTTTTGTTGTCCGGTGAGGTTTACCCATCCATCATTGTTCAGGAGTATAGGTAGACAAGACTATGAGAGAATCGCATCTTTTCCGTCATTGAATTATGTTTTTGTCATTATGATATACTATAATAATGTCAAAATTTTGTCAGCGCGCCATAGGTATTTCTCTACCTTCTGGCATGAGTGTGAATTTATTTTTTTAATTGAGGGCCTGATTCATTTGAAAGCTTAACTCATGTGATGAATGAAACATATTTACGGATGTCGGTTAATATTCACTTAATTTTTTTCCTTCCTTTCTAATGAAGTGTTACAGAACGAGCATAGCTGCTTTTGATAATTAAAGTTTAAATTGTGAATAAGAACTGCGATTCGAATATCCTTATGGGTTTTAAAGCCATTATCTGATGTTGAACCATCTATGACTCTTTTTTCCCAGGAAATAGCTTTACTGATGCATAAAAAAGGTTTTACTAGTGAATCGTATAAATAAAAAAAAGCTGTAATTTTTACATAAAGTTTCCTGTCGGTAAAGGCGGATTCAAACCCTTGAGAAATCGATTCAGAATTGAGGAATTCTCTTCCCGTGCTCAGGTCAAGGACTTGCTGTCTCTACATCTCGTGAATGTGAGGAATAAAAAAACCCCTTTTATTGCGCTGATATTTAGCTGCAGCTTCTGGTTGAGAAATAAAATTGCCGTAAACGTATTCGTTTTGATCTTTCAAGTTTTCATCGGCAATCCAAGGAAACACGATCTATCAAATATATTGCCAGCCTTCTTGTCTTCATTTTAATCTTGACTTGGTACCTACTCGTCTGTTAGTCTTCGCAATCCTATTTTCATTATTAATGACATTTATTTCATGATGGGTAATTTTCACGGTGGTACGAAAGATAATACTATGAAGTACAATCAACTAATATTGAAATGAACGCTTATGCATGCTTTTACTGAAGTAACCACATCTCAAAAATACTTAAATATTTTGGAATGACTCCAGAAATTTTGCTGGAGAATTGTTTCAATCCAGCAGGGATCTAAAAGTATTCACAAATAATGAAGATATCATTCGTAACATATTTTTGTTTCATGTTAGAGCGAAGGTTTCCGCGGCGATGGTCTGATCTCTGCATTTCTCCAGGGTTTTCTTCCGCGTCAGGTTGTTGGTTGATTGACAACAGTTTCGCTGGCTGTCCTGCCAGCGTCTTCAGTTCGAAGGTGTCGGCTGTTGGTTTCTGCCTCGCTTATATACTGTAGGCTGGATGGGAGCTGCACTGTGATTGGCTGTCTGACTGGGTGCTTCTCTCTGATTGGCTCTCTCTTTGATGACTCTTTTCCATGCGCTGTGAAGGAAGTATCCGTCTTCTCTATTGAAATTCAAAGGTTTTTTTTTTAAATTCTATCGCTTCCCTGATTTGTCTAGGGAAGTATCGACACTCCTTAACTAAAAGTTTCTTCTCCTCAAATTTTATGTCGTGGCCAGGTTCCGACCATGCATGTTCGGCGATGGCGATGCATGGTCGGAACCTGGCCACGACATAAAATTTGAGGAGAAGAAACTTTTAGTTAAGGAGTGCCGATACTTCCCTAGACAAATCAGGGAAGCGATAGAATTTCAAAAAACACCTTTGAATTTCAATAGAGAAGACGGATACTTCCTCCACAGCGCATGGAAAAGAGTCATCAAAGAGAGAGCCAATCAGAGAGAAGCACCCAGTCAGACAGCCAATCACAGTGCAGCTCCCATCCAGCCTACAGTATATAAGCGAGGCAGAAACCAACAGCCGACACCTTCGACCTGAAGACGCTGGCAGGACAGCCAGCGAAACTGTTGTCAATCAACCAACAACCTGACGCGGAAGAAAACCCTGGAGAAATGCAGAGATCATATTTTTGTTTCAGCGAAGTTCACATTGCCAGCTGATTTATACAGGGGAATGAGGCCCTATTTTAGACTCATTTTGTGTTTATAATCTTCCCAGCGAAACTGAGTTTAAAAAACTTTAATATGCGCAAAAGAGCCGTCCATTTATAAAACTCGAATTTTTTTCAGTTATTTGCCTCGGTAATTGAATTCTCTGAAAAAAAAAGAAAATTTTTTCACTTGATCATTTTTTTAATGAAAATTAGCTACGTCATTCATCTCCAAACTTGTAGGGATTATAAGGCTGCTAAAATGGGGTGGAAATACTATTTCAGTCCGCTTGTCACAGTCAACAGACCCAGGAGAATAGCAATCAAACTAACGTCGAAAATGGAAACTTGGAGATCGAAAATCGCCCAGTAGCATTCCAGAATCGATATTCAGAAGCGATGATGATTATGTCAATATAAGCCAAAAACTTCCCATGTGACGTACGTAGTATTTGAAAATAGTTGGAATTCAAATGGATCTGGTTTATTTTGGGGTTATGTCTTTCCTCTCTCGTTGAAGTCAACGTCTGTGCTGAAGTACAGAGAGAATGTGCAGCGCTGATCCTAGTCGATGTATAAATGGAGTAACCCGAAAATTTTTTTCACCTAACAGTTTGAAATTTCTAAGTAGGGAAACCAACCACTTCAGTATGCTTTAATTTACGGGCTACTTCGTTTTATGTCTTATAAAGTTTCACAGCATTTTGTGTCAGTAGTTATAAAACGTTGATTTAGCATACTCTACGTTACGTTTAGAGAAAAAATAAATTGCTACACCATATTTGTGATTGAATCATTTTTCTGACTAGTCCGTAGTTAATCATATTAAATGTTCGATGAAATACTGGCCATTTGGGTAGACTCATGCATATATTGTCTCTTCCACGGAAAGAAATCGTCCCAGAGTGAACAAAGGTCATAATTGTCAGAATGAAGTCATATCATACCCCAAAGTCCGGAGAGGGCCGAAAAATTGGGATTATGAAGCCATGCATCATTCTTAAAACCATTTCTTCTTGCCCGTATAAGACGTATTTTTATAGATCAATAGCTCATGAATTGAAATCGTTCGTATAGATTTTGAGATAGGGCATTAGAATTGAGTTTTCTCTAATAAATAGGCGGTTCTGACGTTTGAGAGGTCGTAAGCCTTAAACATCGTATTCGAAATCATGTTACTGTGGATGTCAGAGGCAGGTAAATAAATCTGGGGTTCCGGGCTGGATGGCGTTCAAATGCTTTGCTTCCCTGAAACTGGGTCAATGGAGGCGTTCAGTCTGCCTCCTCGCGAAAATACATTTTCCGCGAATGATTTCTCGAGGGCGTCAGTTCATGAAGTTCCGGCGTGACTGCGCGGTGCAAAACTCGAACAATTTCAGTCCCGTGAAATTAACTTCGCGTTTAAACGAGGTTTTACATAACTGTATCTGATGTTTATTGAATAAATTTAATGAATGATAGTATTTAACTATTTCAGTGTTATTTATATTTTTCCTGACTTAATGCGGTAGTCTATGCCGTCTGGTTCGATAGGCTTTGGCCTCATCTCGGTTTTTCTTCCTGTTACTCAACCATTTTTTTTTGTTTAAAATGGTTTCTAATATCTTTTTTCACGGCGTCATCTCATCTACCCAATTAGCATTTATTAGCTAACTTGAAAAGTCTTACGGCTTGTCTATTCTTGCTGTTAACCTTCTAATTATTGATTGCATTTCTGAAATGCGTTTTCCCTATATATTCTAACCCTAGAATATCCACTTCCTTGTAGTTTTCACCTTAAAGGTTCCCAGTGCGTGTCTATTTCTTTGAAAACATTATGCTTATATTTTCAACGTGTGGAGCTGGGGAAAATCTCGCGAAGCAAACTTGCGAAGTGACGACGAAACCAAAAGTCATCGTAAATTTTTATGTTTTCGAATATAATTTTAATATTTCAAATTTTCCTGTCATACGTAAACGACGTAAGCCGAGGTAAATGTGGCGAAGAACTTTTAGAAGTGTTGAATCAAGTAGCGGGATTTTTCCTGTGGGACTGCCCCTCTCCTCATATGGTTCCTCTCTTCCCCTCATAATCTCTCTATAGTCTCAGTCTATTTTTCACTCGTTAAAAGTTTTTAAATGAGACCCCTCTAAGACCTTGAGTAAGCCCATTTCTAAAACAAAGAGCAATGGGAATCCTTAGCATTCCCTTCATTAAAAATAGTCTTCAGTATTGTTTCTCTGTGCATTCTGCTCCAAAATTCCAATTATTTTTCTCTAGTATTTTTTTATGTAAAGAAGTCATTCTTGCACCTTTTTTTTAAATATCCTTACTAATGCTTTGCTTCCCGAGGGTACCTTCCTTTGAAAAAAAAAGACTTTTCCTCTGACGTCAGAGTGTGAGTAGGGCATCGGAAGGTGAGCGAGGCGACACATTTAAGGTCCTTGGTCGTTTAAAGAGCGGAAATGCGCCGACGTCGAGTGGGCTATGTCGCAGCTTCCCCTCCGTTCTCTGGGCTCTTTTTCTAGTCCTAGACCTCCTCGCCCCGTCCTAGGCGGAAACATAGAACAAGGGAGAGGAATTCTAGGCACGAAGCGCCTTCTGCTACAATTTTTTCCGACGAGGGGCGCGGTCCGTGGGATGGGAGGAAGAAAGCGCTCGGGAATGTGTTCTCTTTTTTTTTCGCAATAATGAAGAAGAACAACTTGAGATGGAAGGGCTTAGTCTGGTGATTGCCTGGAGGGCGTAACGGCCAAGTTCCTTCCCACCATTCCTTGCGAAACGTTCGAGAGTAACGATCCCCCAGGACTGCAGGAGGCTTTCGCTGGCATTTTATTTTTGCGTCATATTTTTCCGGCTAGTGCTTATGGTCACGAATTCAATGCCTGTCTCCCTCTTTGGTTACGCAAAATATTTCGCTTATTTGTGTTAGCGGTTAGAGTTAATAATAATTGCTCAGAATGGCATTTAAGCTGGGGAATATGATGATACCGAGATATCATTATTAATTTTGTCGACGTGGATACTTATTTTCTCGAATTTTCAACAGTTATTACTCCTGTTTTGAATACATTATTATCAAAATTATTAGATGTGTTATCGTGAAACCTTTTTTTTGTGTTAGTAGTATTAGCTCAGGTGATTTCGATAGACATCCTCGAAACGGTGGGAGATATTCGCGGTTTATTTGCACAAATGACCGCTGATCAGTACTCATGGATGACGAACTGGTACCATAAAAAGTGCCCAATAGCCGAGAGAAATTATTCTTGAATATTTGTGAAGAACCACCCGCACCAGGAATATCACTTTCTCAGTTGATTTTTTTATATTTGTATAACAATTAATGTTCCCGATTTCAGTTTTTTTTTGTTTCGAAAATATTTTCACTCATCAGAGATCACGTGATGTGGGATTTTGCCGTTTAAATTATGGTCGCGTGCGCTTACGCCGATAATCGTGATTATAATCGCTCTTTTTTTATCTTCATTCCTTAGTTTTCTTACGTGTTCATCCAATTTGTTGCGTAAGTTTTCCTTTAGCAATACATCCTGTCCGTATTCGGACTAGGACCAGTATACGTACACTGGCCTCGATCGAAGTCAACTGGCAGCCCGTTATTGACGTTCCTCTTGGTCTGCTATACTGCGGAGAGTGGGCTGAAATGTGGCCGTCTGAGGAATTCAAGGTCCATTCTTTAGAAAATGTCAGCGTCGCGACGGTCGTTTGGGTAGGAGTTCTGGATAGCGGCGCGGCGGTTGAAGACTTCGGGCGCAAGGTCGAATGTGTAGGCGATGGAAGAATTCTCGTCATTCCTTGGGGATGTATTCTTCCTGCATGAGTTCGCCAATACGTGCTACGGGTTCTTCAGTTCCCTCCGTCAAGAGGTCAAGGACAGATAATTGGGCTTGGAATTTTGGTTTTTATTAGGTACAGGATTGCGAATGACTTTTGAACATGCGATTCAGCATATCTCGAGCATCAGACGAAAAAAAATGGCGATTTTTACTAAAAGTAATTATGGATTCTGATTTGCTTAAGCCATATGTTGACCTACTTCACAAATAGACATGCCTCATTAGTACGAAGGTTCGTAAAGGATGGTGCTTATCATCGCGTTGCAGAAAGGCGTTGCAGTGATTGTTGCGGCCTGTAAATGACTCGTGTAGTCACGGGGTTATATCAAAGACTCGCCCTTGAATCCTTTGCTAGTATTATAGCAAGCCAACATCTCACAAAGATGAAATAATCTTTCTATCCAATCTGAATGGTAACAGTGTCAAGCATCTTCGATTGTTTTGCTGGTTTATTAACCTTTTTCCAACCTGTTATCTAAGAAAAAGTGTGATAATACATTAAGCGAACTGAAATCGACATCCGAATTATTATTTGTTTTTTTGGAGAACATTTCTTGACTCCGATTGAAAGGAATTATTTTGAGTGTTAAATTTTTTCTTTCTCCATAATCATGTATTTCTTTCTTTAATTACTTGAATGGTCGACGAAGAAGAGTGAGGTTATTTTAAATCATTAATTTTCCGTGCATTGAGTTTTAGCATTTATATTTGCATCAAAGGAAGTTATTTAATCACTCATGAAAAGCAAATTGCAAATTGCTCGAAAATGAAAAAAGAACTAAAATTATCGTAGCTAGTTTGTTATGTTTACACGAACAAGAAATTGATAACTTTAATTCGCTGCTAATAATACGGCTATCTTCTATATTTTTTCTACTGTATAGATACCTTTTTCTCAACTTATACTCAACCAAACTCTACAAATAAGGTACCAAAATGCACAGAATTTATCAGAGAACATGCGACGGCATATCTTACTTTACAAATATTGCTATTGTTTCCTAAAATTGGTTTTTAAATAATAAAAAAAAAACAAAAAAAACGGTTAATATTCCTGACATTAACGGCGCACAAACTGAGATATTTTTTCATTTGCAACAATATCTCGCATTCTTTAAATAACTTTTATCAAAATGCGGCTGATTCCACATTCAAGTCTCCTGTTGATACGTAAGTATGAGTCATCATGTGCGTTTAACAGAGGATTGTGTAATTACTTCCAATGTTGTGTTTAAAGAGGTCCTCTGACCTCAATTTGTACATGAAAATTCCAATTAAATTTGTACGTAAGACCCTGCCTTTTTTTCTACGTTTAAAATTAGAAACGCGCCTATCCCTCTGTGGATCTGTATTGAAAAGAGCAGGGGAAGCCCGCTGGGAGCGGGCGCAGCACGCTCGTAACAAATTATTACCACTCTTATTGATTATATACAAAAGCATGTGGTTAGGTTAACTTGAAGATGATAAGTTGCTAATAGGATCAAGAATCTAACATTTGAATCTATTCAATTCTATTGACATTTATGAATGGAAAAATTTGGAATCGGAAAAAGCGACTCACAGATAATTTAGAATGGAGAATTGTTAGACATTTTCGAATTTAGTTTCATTTTCATCAGCCCATAAAATTTACTGTGTGTAGTTAGCCTTAAATATTTATTGGAACTAGTAAATTTATTGCTTTTACGTGGCAGGATGATGTCAATCTTGAAGCCATACCAGAGAAACACATTTTATATGGCATTCAATTCCGCTTGGGAAATAAAGCATCGCTCTTCCTGTCAATTTGTGTTCACTGTACACCCGAAAAAAGTCATTCCTATAAAATTTGATGGTGATTGTTCGTTTGCTGCATATGGAAGAATCGTACTCCGCTTGCATTGATGACGTATTGGTAATATCATTGCTCGTATATTGCGTCCATACTTAACCACATGCCAAGAGATAAGGCTCTTTTTTTCAACCCTTGGTTTGGCTTTTTTCTCTAGCCTATGTGACATTTGTGTCATACACAGCGTTGATGTTTTAGCTAGCGTGTCAGAACATGTAAAGGAAGGCGCTTGTCTTAACATTTTTCTATTGAAGTTTTTTTCTACAGCTGATACCGAAAAAAGTGTTCATTTTTACATTCTAAAGTAAATATATCTTGAATTTACTTCGATAATCCCATAAAATGCTCTTAGTTGCTACAAAAAGAAAACTGGCATTAAAAATTGATTTTTTAGTTTCTTTTCCTTCCTCGGAATTTCTTTTGTTTTTAATAGCGTTTAGTCCTCAGTGTGAACTAGCATGATTTATTAAATTATCTATTTTATTTATCTTTTTAGTGTGCATAACGTCTATTGATTTCGGGGTTGTAGCCCCATTTCGATGGAAGTGATGGAAAAAACGCATTTTGCTCGACAGGTTATATAGCCTTTTAATATTACTCTAATAATATTGTTACGGTTTTTTTTATAACTCAAGTCTTATTATTAATTGTTCCATTTATGCTAAGAGTAATTAGCTTTCATGGCCACCGGATGCATTTTAAATGTAGAGGATACTTATCCCTGGAAAAACGAGTGTGTGTATTCATAAAAATTAGGAAGCGCAACCGGGATATAGTCTGTTTTTTTTAGTTGATTTTCAGTTAAAATTAGATAATATAGCATTGATTATATTTTTATAGAAATATTGGCATTACTACTTAACATTGATTATGTATAAGTGCAGCAAATTAAATGGTTCCCTCCGTGAAGTTCAATTTTACATTGAGTGCTTATACCCTACTGCGGAGGGAAAATTGGTAGGAAACGTTGAGTAACTGCTGACAATGTGAGTTAAAATTTTATTAACTTTTTCATTAAATAACAATATGATTAAATGAGGCACGCCGTAGTGGCAAATATTTTTAAAAATTTCCTTTGTAAAATTTCGGAAAATTTGTATTTGTCTCGGCAATAGTTTTTTGAAATCTTCAAAGATGCGAAAGTTGATTAGAAGCCCTAGATAGCTGTGTACAAAAATTCTACTTGCATTCTCATAATATATTGCATAATTTGATCACGTTAGATATCAATAAATTACATCCTCAACATTTTAACAGGACATGGAGCGTTTCGCTTGTTGGTATCTCTGTGAAGAAATGACTTTGCTGACTCGTTTGTCGCCTGCTTGTATGTTTGATTTATAAGTGCACTATTGTATTATGAGCGATACAGACACGGCTGCAATCATTGGAGTAATTTATTAAGTGGGCCACTCCAATGAATGAAAAAGGGACCGATGATTATTCTGTTTAATGACCTGCTCTAAAGGGAACTATTTATGTCGCTATTGGATTGAATTCTCCTCTAAAATGATAGGGTGTATCACATTAGTGGCTGATTCGTTACAAAGGTGAATATTGCTTTCAAAGCGATACCGAAAATTGCCTTTTCATTGAGGTCTTGGCCCGGACCGATGAAGCCGCTCGTTTCGTCCGCTAGACATTTAGCCAATCCACTTCGTAGGTATTTTGATTTGAGTATGAAAAGTAAATGCTCAAAGGGTTTTTCATATTTGGTAATTTAAAAAAATTGAACAATTCGGAATCGGTATGAAGGAAAAAAAGTGAAATTTTTTAAAATCTATACCGCATTGAAAGTCATTAGTAATTCAACAAGATGGAAGTTGTTGAGGATTTTTGTTTTGGGGCGTTCGAAGGGCGCCATTCGAGGTTTGAACCGGAGACCATTATGTCAGATGGCATAGGCTCTCCCAATTGGCTACCAAGCTCCTACTGCTGAAAAATGTCCTCGAAGTACGAGGTTGCTCACAAAACGATAGAAGCAGGCCCACCTAATGTGAATGTACGATTATTGGCGCACTCTATGCACCAGTCTGGGGTGATCTCTACCCTCACTTATCCCGACCAACCATCGGGTGAACCAGTGAGTGACAAGGTTCGTTTTACGGTGAATTTTTACAAAGCAAACGAGAGAATATTTCTTATTGTGTGTCTCTTAAGTTAAAATGTAGTATATAACAACTCAGGCAAGAATAAGGTAAATTATCCAGGCAAATATTTTTTTCCGTATTCTTTTCGTTACTAACCTATTCGTGTTCAAACTCGAAGTCTTGCATAAATAGCCACGATGCTTTAATAGCGACCGTGTGGCTTCCGAACTTAGTGCTGATGTTGGAACCGAATTCCACGGCGCATATCTATCAGCTCAGGTATCTATCTGTTTAGGTACATGAGCGAAGTATAATTGCCTTGAAATAAAAGTCATATTTACCGGTTATTCAGATAATGAGAGTAGGAAGATGGTATTTCTTAGGCGCCGTGTAATGGATGGCTTAAGTTGGATGGCAGGTGGCACGCCCTGGGCGGTAAATATAAAAAGGTACCGATCGGAGGGGAGGCCATTATCTTTCACCCGCTCCCCTTTCGAAGTGATTTTCATGAAAATGATAATCCGGGGAAATGGGCGTTGTTTGGGGAAAACGATCGTCTCTAAGGAAGAAAACGATTCCGTGCCTAATTCCGCCAGCCTGCGTGTCCTGCCACCGACGGGCGTTCGATCCCACTTGGCGCCTGGATGGCGCCGGTCGCGGCTTTCAAGGCAATAGCGGCGACTGCGCGTGAAATTCTCCCCTTATACTCTCTCTTTGTGAGCCCATACTTCCTACTGGTCACTAATATTTTGTCACCATCCAGGGCTTATGTTTAATGTGGGCGCAGAAACTATAAATTTGCATTCGATTCTGGATGCTAATGACTGAAATGCATGAAATGTATGAAGAAATATGAATGGAACCTAATTTGCTTGCTATTTCTGCATTAAATACGGATGTACAGGGTTATCGTAAAATAATTTAAGTATACCGGGACTAGCCACGGTGATAACTTTTACGGGAGTCACCCGCAATGCACAATTGTGCGAAAAATCCACAGAGAAAAAATCATTCGCCTTGACCGGGATTCGAACCCGGATCCCTCGATTTCCGGCCGAGTGCTTTAGCCAGTTAAGCTACCGAGGCGTCATTCTTCCCTGTGGAAATTTGTGGACTATACCGGACTAGGTGGTATGCTCAGCAGTCCATACCACCTTGTCCGGTATAGTCCACAAATTTCCACAGGGAAGAATGACGCCTCGGTAGCTTAACTGGCTAAAGCACTCGGCCGGAAATCGAAGGATCCGGGTTCGAAACCCGGTCAAGGCGAATGATTTTTTCTCTGTGGATTTTTCGCACTATCGTAAAATAATGTTGCGGTTTCTTCTTTTCATCAGAAGACAGTAGGGAAATTTCAAGATGTTATGTTGGTATCCATGATAGCCTACATTATAAATAAATAATAATAAATAAATAAATAATAATGAATAAATTTTAAATTCGCGACCTAAACCACTTAATAAACAGAAATAAGAAAGCAATAACTACCATTGATGAAGAAATTTAGCGAATGTTTCAACAGAAGCTGAGTATCGTTTGGACATCTGTCGAGCGATTAAGAGCGCGCATATTGAATATCGCAAATTATGAAAAAATGACTGTTTGAGACGGATTTCGTAAAATAAAGAAATATAAACTGTAAGTATTTCTATTTTTATTTTAATCATGTTGAAAACCGTACTATTCTTTTATGATCACCCTGTATTTAAAATTTAGAAGTCTATTTTAGTGTTTTCAGTCCTCTTTGTGGTTAAAATGCTTATTTTTGAGGGTGTTCGAGTGACACAAAGATTATGGTATCCTGAAACTCATAAATAAGTTATGTTAAGTAAAAAATTTTGGGCTATGTCGCCGTGTCAATTTTTGGATGGCCCCAGCGTTTCCCGACCTATGCTGGTCGCTAAGATTCCCTTGAAAAAGCGACAAACATCTGTCGGGAAGCGTTGGGGTCACCCAAAAATTGACGCGGCGACATAGCCCAAAAGTTTTTTTTATATGCCGAGTACCCGCGAAATTTTTAACGAAGAATTGCATAAATAAGTTGTTAGATTGCAGCCAATATGGAAGACTCATTAGAATTTATATTCTAGGCTTCTTATTAATCCTGCCAGTTTCAAAAATCCATCTTTCTCTGAAATCCATCTCTGAAACAAAGCTGTTATGAATCTATAAAATGTGAGCATATCATGAATGTGACCTCATGGATTTTCCATTTTTGCAGCTTCATAGTATGTATATCCAAACCGTTACTTACAAGTGCGTGATCGTCTCGCATGAAATTGTATTGCAGTCATATCGACTGATATTCATCCCAAGTTAAGTAAATTTTCCTAGTCGAAGATCCTTTTGGACTAAAAGTTATCACGAGTGCATTCTAGCCGCATTAGTTGATGTTTTTACAGTCCCAGAGGTCGAAGGCGTTTAAGTTTTAAAAAATAAACGCGAGAATACTTCTGTCAAAGTGTTTCCCAAGTTTAAATGTAGTTAATTATAAGTCAGAACTGGAGAAGGGACATTATCTGTGCATTTATATTTTCTGTATTCTTTTCGTTACTCATCTTGTTGTGCTTAAACTGGAATCTAGAATCCGACAGTGGTAATTGAATGAAAATTATAAAATATTATTTACTCTACATCTCGAAGCATAAAAAATATTACATGATGGTTCTCTGAATCACAAAATACTGTAAGTGTATCCGCAACTAACGAAAAACGTGGCAACTACAATTACACAAAAAAACCTTTCCGTCCGCGAATAGTTTTTCAATGTTAAATGGGCACAATATGCGTGCAAATGAAACAAGACCAAATTGAGTATTGAAAAGGATTGCTTAACTAATACTCTTGGGGTAAACTGAACTAAAACTATTGGCTACAATAGTTAATTTCAATTATTGTGTTTGATTGAATGCAATTTTTTGTTTTTCCTCTACGATGTGGTCAATTATTGCATTAAGTACCAAAATTGCACTTGGTACAAAAAATTGCATTTAGTCCCAAAGTACCAAAAAATTAGAATAGAATAGAACGTAAGTACCAAAAAAATTAAATTTTGGAGTTAGGCTTATTCATGGGACACTAGGGTATGGGATAAAGTATGTGTCAAGAGCTTGTAGTCATGTCTTGTTGCCAGTTCTAGTACATGCGTCGATACTACGCCATTGTGAGTGAGTGTCCCCGACTCAATCACCTAGCCCTGGGTCAATTACCTTGCAATACAGGCTCTTCTCGGTTGCGTTAGGAATTGCTGTGGGGTAAAACGAGCTCTCCGTGTAATTCGCAAACGTGGGTGCATCTGGGACTTGGTTTCGGCTCAATTACAGCAGAATTGGATTTCATACGCGGCGTTCGTCGAGTCGATTGGAACTGTAGCTAGCGGTTATTTTGGAGCACCTTCAGGAGATGCAGTAGTAGGCACCATCGCACGCATTTTCCTGTATCAAAGAGATTAAACTGAATCACGCGAAGTGTATTCATGTTCCACATTGAGTGAACGGTCCATCGTCTTGTCGGATAGTCCATACTCATAATGCCCTTCGAGTAGTGCAGTGCGATTGCAATCATGTATAGGGATTACTTGAAAAGCCGTTTTAGAAATATATTTTATAATTCTAATTACATTATTTTTAGTTCATGTCTATAATCCCTTGAAGGTTGAAGTCAGCATTCTAAATGCAGTCTGAACGTGGATCCGTTTACATTTTCATTTTATTTTAGTTAGCAGTGCCTAATGCGATTGCTATCACCAGTCATCTTTCAGTTGATTAAAGTTTTAGCGAATAGATTTACCTCCTCAATTTCAAATAATTTGTGCTCAACATTATAACGGCAACAATATGATAAAGTACCTAACTACTATTTCGTAACTACTGCTTTGTCATTAATCGTTAACGTTAATTAACGTCGTGCATCGATATCTTTTAGAATATGGAGACTTTGCTCCGCAAACGAATATTTTGAAGATTTCAGTAGCGCGGAAAATGCTGAAAAGAAAAGATATCGTCCGCAAATTGCCGTTGGTCGTTGTTGAAGACTATAAAGCTCGGAGGGACACAGAAAATTTGGTAATTTTGACGAAGTGATCGTGTGAAGCATTTGAAAAAAGTTTAGTTGAATGGTTAGTTTGAAAGCCCAATTAAAGGTAATTCCTAATGACCGGCATGCGTTCTGACACATTCAGTTGCTGGCAATTTTCGATTTCATCCAGACGTGCACGCCTGGAATCATAGTCTTGTTTTATTTTTATATTTACTTTTTAGTTTAGTTAGGTGTGCATTATTCATATCCGTATTTTTTAGTAAAAATACTTTTTTGCATAAAATTATGCATACAAACCCAAAAAATCAGTTTAAAAATTCTGAATGGTGAGTTTATTTTTTCTTTAAACACGAATCAAAATTAGATAACATGAAGTAATAATTTATTTAGCATTTAAAGTGTTGTTTTTGTCTTTTTTTGTTCCCTTGAATCATCTAATCGAAATGATACAAACATAGTATTTCAATAGAAGTATCCTCCGATAATTTTCTGCTGTCGCGACGGCTTGAAATATTCATTCTCTCATATCCCTCAAACTTTATTCCTCGCGTCATTATTTCAGTCTCCCGAGCTGGAAATCCAAATTTATTGCTTCGGTGGAACAAAGCTCCTGAATCAACTGTTACCCGGGGATGAATTCAATGTTTCCTTCTCGCGATAGTGATCAATTAAATAATTCCTCGTTTTCAAAGTTTCAACAAGTGTTTATTGCACCCTAATCCTACTTCACGGATGGCGTGCGTTGAACGTATTTTGTCTCTGGCGGACGTATTTCCTGCTAGCTGTACCTTTGATTATTTACGCTGTTTTCGTAAAATTTATCTGATTTTATGGGAATATTTATTTGGATCCGGCTTATTGGTGTTGATTGTTCAGATTTTAATGACGTATAAATGGTGTCTTTAGATTAGTCATGTCTTGGAAGATGCGTTAATGGTATCATAGATACCATTACCAATGATAGTATTATTGTATCTTCCTAGTTCAAGTTCAAAACCCAGTCTAGCATTTTGGTGTACACAACAGTCTACTATTACTCTACGAAGCAATCTGTTCTTACCTGGTTAAATTTAGAGGCCTAAAATAAAATTCAAGGGATTTTGCTAGTTTTTTCGGTTTCACCATTTTTTTCAATTCTAAAGTAAACAGTAGCTACACAAGGGATGGAAGTTAAAAATTAAAATAGTGATAAGTATTACGCGTCATTCATTTTCATTTACTTATACGTTGACGATTCTTATCTCGCAGAGACACTTAAAAAATCTTTGCTCTTGATCAATTAAAATGGCGTTATCCCTATTAGCAAAGTGGCCCGCTTAACATAAAACATTTTTTGTCTGTTTTTCAGTATATAAATGAGTAAATAGTACTTAGAGAGCTGCGTGACCTATTTCATAAAGCATCCGAGTTCTTTTTCGTCGTCAAGTACCCTGGCCACTTTATATCAATTAGAGATTTACCAATTTTACTTTTGGACTTTGGTGTCTTTATAGACCAGTCTTTGAAAATGATGCTCAGAACTGCGTACGGACGCCAGCCGCCGCTATCGAACTCTGCTGGCAGCGAACGGATCTACTTTTGCTCTGTTAAACCCCGATCATATTAATTTTTCTTGGAGTAGATGAACTTATTTTAAACCAAATCAATGAAAAATAGTGAAACTCATGACATATTCCTTTCATTAGTGCTCAACCCGTGAATCTATCTTGAAACCTATTGTAGAGAACTTGAGATGAAATAAGACTTACAGGACTTTTTTCTCTCTCGATACGCAAAAGTATCCTCCCTGCTACTGGTTAATTTCAAGAGAAATTGGAGCTTTCCTCAAATAATGACTATCATTACTCGAGTTACATCATTTTAAGTTGTTTGGAAAAATGTAACGGGTATTGAAGGGTAAGCTCCGTGTCAAGGCAATGTTACGTTGCAGCGAACGGGGCATTACTCATTTGATAAGTAGGTATTGTCTCTGGATGATGACAATGAACTCATCATATGCATTGTCGCTTTTTTATTGCAGAGAACGGCCTCCTGAGCTACGAGAACCCCAACTACCACCTGGACCCAGCTCGTCTGGACGATGCGCTCAACTCGAACACAGACACGGCCGAGCGGCTCTATGAGGAGCTGTGCCACGAGCTGGACGCCGTGTGCCTGGCCGGCGGGGGCAAGCGCGGGGGAGGCCCAGAGGACGGAGGCGGGGGGGCGGTGGGGAGGCGCAACTACGCCTCCCTAGACATCGGCTCGATGGGCGTGGACGTGACCTCTGGCCCCGTCACGGGCCCCACCAAGAGGAAGACGCTTCCCAAGCAGGAGTGCGCCGTGCGGGAAGTGCTCATGGACCAGGCGGAGGACGACGGGGATGAGGAGGAAATTGAATACGAGGACTCCAACGAGAACAACCGGTGAGTTTATAACTTTGCATATTCATCGACTCGAAAGCTACTAAATGAGGCAAAATTATTTGGGGGGGTTTTAACCTTCAATCATTGATGTTGGCTCGTAGTTTTCTTTCACTGGATTTCCTGGAGCTCTCCATCTTCCGGGTTTTCGCCGCGTTTTTTGTCAGAGGTTGACGACAATTTTGCTGGGATTACACAAGACGCTTGAAAAACTGAAGACTGGTATCCATGAGCGTTGTAATTTTATTTTATCTAGCAATGCCTTATGCGATTGGTAGCAATGACGATCTTTCGGTGCGAATCCTCTAGCGAACGGATGTACCTCCTCAATTTCAAAGTATATTTGCTCGATATTATTCCGTCCACAGAATGATGAAGTACCTACTACTACGTCGTGTTAAACCTGGTTCGTCATTAATTTCAGATTAACGTCGTGCATCGATAGGTTTTGTAATACAATGACATTGTTCCACAAGCGAACTTTTTTAAAGATGTTAACGTCGCAAAAAATGTTGAAAAAGGAAAGAAATCGTCTGCGCATTGTATTGGGTCATTGTTCAAGACTATAAAATGTGGGAGGACGGAAAATATTTGATAAAGTCGGCTAAATAATCCCTATCGGCACTTCAATCTGAGGACGCCTCGCAAAGTGCCGATAGTTTTCAATAGCCTCCGTTTTTTTATGAGACCCTAAATGATAGAAACATTAATATGTCAGACCTTACCCTTGCTGAGTGAAGTGCGTCAAGGGGCCACATGTTTTGTTGACCACAAATTTTTCGAAAATTGCTACCTCTAGTGTTATCTATGTCAACATGATACTCTGCAGGCCTCAGTATTGTGAGGTATGAAGTGTTGGGGCACGGGTTGTTGACCTGGGAGCTAATTGTGCTTTGTATTTTAATATTTGCCTAATTTTTATTGTAGTTCTTAATCGTTCGAGAAAAAACGAACTCCATCATTATTTATTTTTCGGAAAGGTATCTCTTTTATTTTATATTTTCAATGAAATATGGTGCATATAAAATAATCTTCTTAATATAGGGATCGGGTTGGTCAGGGGGCTAGAGTGCTGGCTTCCCAATCAATTGGCCCGGATTGAAATCCCGGCGGTGGCAGATAATTTTCAGAGGTCATCCGATCGCTGCTTGAATGTTGTGTGGCGGATTTCAATCCCAACACTGCGTCCGTCGGATGGGACGCTAAGCCGTGGTCCCCGCGCAGCGTGATGCCGACGCCGGGTTTCTCTCCACCCTTCCCTCCATACCCTTCCCTCATGGCGCAAATGATCTCAGCCTCTGGTCGCCACCTCCAAGTACCATACCATGTTCACAATATTTTTATTGAAAGATGTTAGTTCTTATTTTGCTTAAGCTATCAATTCCAAGGACTTGGCCTTCGAAGCTCTATCGTAATCCGAGTGCAAATTTTTTGACGTGTATATTTTGAGGATGAATAGATCATCACTTCCGAAACGCTGCATTTCTTAACATACTACGTGCGTTTTCAATTTTTCGTACCAGCTTTCTTAATGAGGTCGGCGCGAGGAACTAAGTGTACGCTATTTCCGTGAATATTTTATAGAGGTAGTTTCTCTCCGTTCTTCATCTAATTATGGTACAACAATAGGCTTCCTGTGCTATTATTTATGGACATTGAATTAGGAAAACTGCATTTTACACAGACTATAATTGTAGAGTCCGTGGTAAAATTAGTAAATTTGGTCCTTGTCTAAGCAAAGAAAAAATGTGGAATTACTGTTGGAATATATTTGTCATTTTGGATAAAATTAATATAATGTTCCTTGTACCATAAGAATGACGATAAATATAAAATAAATACCCATTATTGTGTTAATAATTGAAGCATTAGCAAAATTAATGGTGCAGTTGAAGTAAAATCACGTTAATTAATTAAAAATGGTGCTGTAGTTGTTTCGCATAGATGGAAAAAGTTGAAAAGATTGAATTATACACATTCTATGTATCACAGTGGCGTAACTAGGAATATGCCTTAGGGGGAAGAGGGGGTTTAAAGGGGGCTACCACCCCAGGAAACGGGGATTTCAGGAAAATTTGTGAAAAACAACATGCCTGAAAATGCATTTTACATCATTTTGGCACTTAAATTTTAACTTTTAGCGGATGCAGTTGTGATATATCAAATCAGACAAGATTTTCAAATATTTTTTTCATTTCGCTGAGGCTTTGGGGGGGATACATCCCCTCATCCCCTCTATAGTTACTTCACTGATGTATATTGGTCCTTTTTCAACTCAATGGATGTCGTGTGCAGGGTTGAAATATTTTTTGATAACATTCCCGAAAAGCAGTTGTTTTAGATCGCACGGTCCTGAACCAACCCCCTTAATCGGGATACTTTATGTGCATGCGGAGTGGATGTGAGGTGGCGTTGGCTGAAGCACTCGTGATGTGTCTGGCTTGGATGGCCCTTGTATGATGAGTTGTGCGCCCTTCCAAAACGTGACCCTGGTTCATATTTGCCCTTTTGCCTGCACACGACGCTTGGCCATTAGTCGTCGCAGTGACTCGCGTTCTCTAGTCGCTTCGCCATCTTGACGCGAATGTAAGGAAGAAAATGGGAAAACAAAAGCGGAACTACCGCGCGCCGTCTCGCTGCAATTCCGTCGCTCTTAATTATTCGCCTCCTCTTGCGTGGGAAACTCTTGACTTCCAATTGTCGATGAGACTGAAGAGTAGTCGAGCAAATCTCACCTGTCTCATCCTTCACTAAGGTCGACGTCCGCCCCGGGAGGAAAAAAAACCTTCATTTTTTTAAATCTTCGCGGGCGAAAGCTGGTATTCCTGCCGTATGGAAATGCATAGCGGACAGACAAATAGACATACTCTTATATATCATGTATACAGATAATCCTGAATATTCCTTTTACCATATCTCCATCTATTTCTAAGAAGCCGAGAGTGACCGGTGTTTTTGGCCACCCAACTCCCACCGAAGCGAGAGGGGAAAAGGTCTCACTGTTCAACCCCCCCCCCCCCACCTCACCCTCTTAATGTTTCCGAATGTTACATTAAGTACCCCCTCCAAAAATGAACTCCCCCGAAATGTGTCCCATGTCATCATGCACCCCCTGCTCCCAAAAATTTTCGAGATACGCTTTCTATCTGACCATCGTGATCGTTAGAAAGAACATACATCAGTATATCCACCCTTAGTAGAGTTATGAAGGAATGAGAATGCTCCATCGCGTTGAACCATGTTTTTAGTCAGCCTGAGGCGATAACATGCGGTCACGCGGACCGAAAACGGGCGTAGCCAGTCTCTTTCAGACTATTTCCGTAAAAATTAATTATTGTGAATGTACTGTTGACCTTACTTTCTAGACCCTAGCAGAGTGCTGTGTGTGGACCTTAGCATTAATGAAAATGTGTTCTCCCCTCTTTCGCTAGATTAGTGAGAACAAGAACGCATTGACTCAGTTAGTGGATGACAGTTTTTATTTAATTATCACCAGGGTGGCGTACATACGAAAAAATAACATGAAATTCACTTTCGAGTTGCCCCGCGATCGAAGATACATCAATTAACTAAGCATGGATGATAATAATTTTGATTTTGTGGTTTATAAGTAACGCCCGTTACAAAAAAAACAAGACACTCATTTACGAGCTGATGTGTTGAATATTAATGGTTGTAGTCATTTCGTCAATAATAACCTCAAATTCGGTACACCTTATCAACTTCTTTTACATAAGGTTATGCCGATCTATGAAATTTTAGAAAAGAAATATTTTAGTAAAATAAGACTCTGCTATATTCCCACTGAGTTTTATTATGACACTACGCGTTTCATCGTTACAAACAACACGTGCCCAACATCATACAAGATATCATACAAGATAAAAGAAATATACTTATTATAAACGATGACCTGTTACACTATCAAAGATCTTCGTCACAGGGCTAAAATAGAAGGTCTTTTGTTGAAAATTTTACAGTGTAATACGGACCTTTGAGTTTTCTAAACGTTTTATACTAGCCAGCGGTCTGTCTGTGGTTCTATCATACAAGTACGCCTGCGTTGTTAGGTAGGGCGTTTAAAATTACGTTACTGGAAAGGTGATCTTGTAAAGCCATTTTAAGATGGCTTGAGAAAAATATAAATCGACGGTTCCATTTCCTACGTCGTCTTGACCCTGTGCTCAAATATATTCTTGACCCTCTAACACCTTCTTTCTCTCTCTGTATTCCTGACTCTTTTGGACGGAAATTATGGATTCGCATGCGTGTAGACAGAATTTGAAGTACAAAAGAACCGCTGCTGGTATCAGGCGCGTTCCCAGAAGGTATTTTATCATCGAGCTCGTTAGGGTGGGTGTGGCAGTTGTTGGTCGTTAATACTTCCAGCTCCCTAGTGAGGGACGAAAAACAACGCCTCGGGAGAAATTTAATGATATCATTATGCGAAGGAGCTGTGGCGACCAATAGCGTCTCTCGCCTGAAATGACTTGATCCGTTTCAGTGTAAAGGCAACTCCTTATTGTGGTTCTGAGGGGTGAATAAGAATATTCGAATCTTGGCCTGGAATATAATGTACGAGATGCCAGATAACGTAATGTACGTAACGCCTCGTATTTTGAATGTACAGTGTAGTCATTAAAAGAAATTGCCCAATATCTTCAAGTTATATCATGCATGTGGTCTTTGTTGTAGATCATTAATAGGATCATAGGCGGATCTAGGGGGGGGGGGGGGAGGGCATGTGCCCCTCCACCCTCCAGACCCCTAAAAAAAATGCAAGATTTTTAATACGATCCCGTTATCATTGCATTCGTTTTGTATTACGATGTATTTTTGTGCCCCCTCAGAACAAAATCCTGGATACGGCCTTGCTTGCCCCCCCCCCCCCCCAGAAAGAAATTCTGGATCTGCCCCTGAATAGGATAATACATGACGAGAATTTTTTTGATACTAAATCCAAACCCCATGTATTTATGAAAAAAATCACCTTGCCATTAATGAACAGGTTTTTTGTTTTTCGAAGGACAAATTGCATAGGGAGTCCTGAATCTAATTAAATTTTTACGGAAGCATAAATACCGACGTTGGACGGGTTTAATACCGTAAGTACTGGCGGCGGCGGAGCAGTCCTCATGCCACATCCACGTGAAGGTCTCTCGGGTAAATTACCGGGTCAGTTGATCCATCTCCTCCAACGTTTCGGCAACTAACTGTGTTGTCGTCTTCTGGGACAACGGTCAGTCCCTTAGGGCGATACTGTAGTTTGTTGTCGAAACGTCGAAGGAGATGGATATGCTGACCCGGAAGGTTACCCGAGAAACCTTCATGAGCATACTCCACCGAGAAAGCGTGAAACATTTGATTACACGTTGTGGTATATTTTGGCGTCATTTGAATGGGAAGTTTTTGGTATCACCTATGGTCCGCCGTCGAAAAATCTAGTGTTTACGATATTCCTGATGAAGTCATTCATCAATGTCATAAGTGAACTATATTATATCTCGCCCGATACGTGTGAGGCCACTGGAGTGATGTTAGCATCATGAGACCTACCCTCAATGAACCATGCCATCCTCATTTTTTTTCCAATGAATTTGCCATTGGACTGTTGCCGTTGTATTTGTTTCCATCCCAACACAATAACGCATTGTTAAAATGGAATCAGGCCTCATCGCGGTGGATGAAGATTCATATCGCTTGACTTATGCTCAGATTTTTCCTCGTTAACCCCGTATTCATTTTTTTCCGTCGAGTCGGTGAGTTAGAATCCGACGGACTGATGTCCGCTCTTGAATGCAATATGGTCCGAGTCATATTTTCCCCGTTGGACTCTGGATGATGAATGGCGCCGGTCTGTGGATGAGGGGCTGAGAAGCATTAGTATTCCCATTTGAGCACGTTCCCCTCTGCTTCTCACTGAAAATCCAAACGAGGGGTCAAGCAGGAAAAATGGCGGGTCGCGAGAGTATAACCGGATTAGTGTCGTGGTATTTATTGCGTGATGAATGCGTTCGGAGGTGGTCGTGCAAGAAAAAAATTCATATCCAACTTTTTTATGTCGTTAATGTTGTAGTTTTCTGAAATATTGTAAAATATTTCTTCTCTTTCAATAGCCAGGATGACTAGGGTATTCCTTTATTGAAATGTTTACGCAGGTAGAGTGTGACGGGAAAAATATCCGATTTAAAATCTGACCGATGCAGCCGATTGAAAGGGGCGATTGATTTTGGTGAGAATGTTTCAATTTCAATAATTTAGCACTTATTTCACGGAAGGAAATGTTAGGGAGCAGAGTAGTTTTTAGAAATCCTGACGTATGTGCCAACTCTGGAAATTATCCTGATATAGTAGGACTTTCGTTGACAAGTACTCTAGCTGGAGGATAAAATTCTACTGCTACTTATAAATTTGAATCAGTCGCAATCGTAATTACATCTTGATGATTTTTTATTTTAGGCAACGTCTCCTCTTTCTCTTGCTATTAGAGGTATTGAGATTTTGAGTTGCTCATTGCTACCATCATTTCATTTTACAGCACTTGTATATTTCTTGTTATTTACATGATTCCTCATATGTGAATACAGTGGAACTTGGTTATAACGTCATCAAAGGGACCAGAAGATTTTTAACGTTATATCCGAGTGACGTTATAAAAAAAAGCAGCCTTTAATCTGAGTGAAAGGACAAAGTAAAAATGCAAATGTTCTGCTGCATAAGGTGACTGAAGTGATGTGACTGATACTAACCGTAACTAACGAAACAAACAATACAATACAGTGTGCCTGTGTCAGTGCACCTTGTAGAATGTAGGGGTGGGAAGGGATAAGACCCAGGTATGCGGGACAGCCCCCGCTCCCTCCAGACACCAATTAAACAAAAGAGTTGCATCCCGTCACCGGCTCAACGTCCAGCTTGTGACCTGTTTTTGCTTTTGATGTTTCTACTCATGGTTTCTATGAACTTCGGGACATAATACAATCACACTACCACCTTCGCAACCTAAGAATAGCAAAATTTTTGACGCTATACCCGAGCGTCGCAATATTTTTTGACGATATAAACGGGTTTTCGTACAACATAAAATGTTCAATTTTGGCTGGTCTGTATAAAATGTGACGTTAAACCCGAGTTGACGTTACAGTCGATGCCGTTATAACCAAGTTCCACTGTATATCACAGTACCTATGTCTCTCTTCACCTCTAGAATGTGTGGTAGGGAGTGAGTATTTTTTCCCCAACATGAACTCAGTTACTTTTAGTTATCACCATAGTTGCTCGTACAATTACGTGGCTGGGATTGGTTCTCACCAAGCATCCACGACCTACGACATTACTTTATCTCAAATGGACATGTTTTGAGCTCTGGCCATGAAAGAATGACTGATGTGGATTAGATAGTGACTGTTGGTGGGATATATGTTCTCTGTACAGTGGAAGTGATCTCCATTTTTTAGTGGAAGCCTTATTAGAGGCGGCTACAGGGGAACAGACTTGATCACGTGACTCTCCGTGTGGCCGGCCGGCCGGCCCTGGCTTCGGCCGTGGCTCTCGGTGAAAAGGGGTCGATAGACACCGCACTGCAATGCTTCCCTTGACGCCTCTGGCCACGTGGCTGGCGTCACCAGACGTTCCGAACATCCCAGCAAAGTTCTACCATTTCGTCTGGGGGAATTTTTACCGAATTTCGAATGTCATTCTTATTTTTAGGTTTTACGCGATAAACCATGCAATCGAGTGGTCCCAGAAACAACATCTTTTATCAATATGGACGTTGAATATTTCAGCTAAGTGAAGCCTTATAAGTTTTTTTATGTAAACCTGTTTATTAGGGTGATCATTTATAGGAATAATGACATCAATTGTGGGTGACCGTGGTGTTAGAGGGCTTGACTGCAGACCGAAACGTCCGGGGTTCTTAACCGGGGTGAATCCGGCGTATTTGATCGTTCAACCCCAGGCGCACGGGTGACCCTGGAAAGGAACTGCCGCCCAACTTTGAATAAGAGATATTTGGCTATGTCGGAGGTGAGTTCTACCCTCGCAAACCGAAACTAACCTCGGGTTCAAACACTAGTAGAGTGTTCTCGAAAATTTCATATTAAACCTTCACCTACTGAGGAATAAATGAGGAATGTTGTAGGGAAAACATTGAATGTTTTCTTATAAAAACAAGTGAAGAGTTCAATGCCCCGTGTTAATCGATTACCCTAATTTAATTTTTTTAAATGGTTCACATAGAGCAATGTTTCCAATTTAAAGTGTACTTTTAGCAATGAAAAATGAAACAAATGAGCTGCAGTAATAGATGAAATAGACGCAGTAGCAAAACTACCTAGCAGCTTGATATCCACATGTTGACTATTTTCTTCTTTAATATAAATTATTATAATATTAGTTGATTTTAATTAAGTTAACATTGTATTAAATACATGAAATGGGGTTAATATCAATAGGGATATACTTCATCAGTATGAAAAGATGCATGATTAGAAAACATTGTTCAGTTAAAAATTTGGTGTGGTCACATGGATTAATCTGGGAGTGGGCACCTTTTAACATATCGAATCGGCGTGGGAGTAGTCATAGCGTTGATCGCCGAGCGCGTCGTGACGCAGTGCCGGATTTAGATGCGATGAAAACATCTCCCTGATGCGGTGGGCGGGGATAGTCACGTGATTAGGGGTTGGGCCGGTTGGCTGGGCACTGGCCTCCATGTTTCTCCCACTCCCTTGGCCTCCACACTCCGTCAGCCGCTGACCTCATATCACCACGTGGGCAGACACACGCTTCCCATCCGGGTGTCACCGAGGTGGCCGTGCCGATGTCCCGCAGAGCTTATTCACTCTAAGCGACCAGTTTACCATACAAATGAAAAATTTTATCGTACATGTTTGCGTTGCAAGTTCAATATTGTGTTTGGGTGAATAGTAAAATTAATACCAATAAACTGAATATAGACCTATATTTTCAAAACTGTTTACTCTTTCCATGAAGTGCGAATTCGAAATGCAATTTGTGAGTTTTGATTTTTTTCCTTTTATATCTTATGTATAATTATTTTTCATTCGTTTGTATTCGTTTTGTTTCGGTTTACCCGAAGCAGGGATACTTTTTCAAATTTTTTCCTAATTTTTTATTTCTATATTTTTGTTGGAAATAATGAAATAAAAACTTGGTAAGGTCACTGTTATCGATACTATAATAACAGTGAACCTTACAAAGTTTTTATTTCTTTATTTCCAATATGGCGAGATTTCACAAAGGAAAGACTGAAGTTATCAGCTATATTTTTGTGATTTATATTTTATTAATTTTAATGATCTATTCTTTTAAATAATTTCTACTATTCTGACTGAGCCTAGAATGAGGTATGTGGCATGAAAGGGATAGGATATAGTATAGGTACCTACCACAATACCGCATTAGAATTTGTGACTAGCCACATCGGACATGACGGTCCGTTTCGACACAAAGGTGAAATTAAAGCTGCTGATTTACGATATTCCGCCATGTATTGAAATAACGTTAATGTGTCCACGTTTAATGTGCGTGCATGTAATCTATCAATGGTGGAAGATCGTGAATCAGCAGCTGTGGTCTCACGTGTGTGTCGAATCGGACCATCACCGGACCGATTCCCGAGACGATTCACGAATTCAAATGTGGTGTTGCGTAAGGCCTCAAGTAGGTGCGTTGTAGGTGGTCACTTCGTTTTGCTGTGCTTCTATAGAACAGATGCGTTAACAGACTCACTCACGTAGCCAGAAATTTGCTTGGGGGGTTGGTTTGGAGGTGTGCTCCAAACCAACCCCCCAAGCAAATATACAGTTACTTATACTGATGTGTTGCTGTCAATTCGCACGCATCGGAAAATTATACATTTGATTAAGCCTCCTACTTATTTCCTTTACATAACGCTGAAATTTCAATACATATTCGTTACATACAATCGTTATTTGCCGCAGGTATGTCAATCAAAACAAAACGAAAAAGAATTAAAACCGGGGAGCTAAACTCAGGGTCGAAACGAATTCAGATTCAAAACTACTTCGGGTCGTAAGCAGTGGCGCCGAATCCATGGGGCCTGAGGGGGCCCGAGCCCCCTCAAAAATTCGTTATGGGTGTGAGGAAAAATTGTGTCAGGCTTGTCTATTTTCCCCGGAGTGTCCAGATATCGAGATTCGAGGTATCAGGGTTCTAATGTTGATCATATAACTCTTCTAAAATGCTTAAAAAACTTAAAACTCGCTACTTATAAAATTTCCCGGGGCAAGATCCCCGTTTTGGGCCCCACCAATATTTTTGTAACCCGACATCCCTGGTCGTAACCAAGCTAAACCTCCGAGACGAAACGGAACACAGATTATGTTTCGCACCGGTTGCGCTTTATCTTCGAAAAGTTTAGTTTCGACCCACACACCGAGTACGAAGTATGGTTGAATGGAGCAGAGGTTCGCCGTACCGCCTCTAGATGCACGGGGCAATTTTCCACTCATAATGCGCAACGCAGTATTGAGTCGCAATATGACGAAGCTCAATCTTTTAATCTCTCTACATTCTGTAATGAAATGGGTCTACTAAAATATTCCCTCTTTTCCCGCTCCACTCAACTTCTGGGATCGAATCCTAACTATGAACAGCGGAGTTTCGATTAATTTAGTTTCGTTCCGGGTCGGAAATAAACTCCTTGGTGATTTTAATCTCGTGCGGGAACAATACTAAACGTAGGCCTCGTATTTTCGTTTCCCTCCGAGTCGAAACGAAGCATTTTCGTTTCGTTTCAATTGCCATCCCTGATTTGCAGACATTATGAAACGTTACTAAATCGAAAATCGAAGTGTCAAAGGATGGCTCTACCGGGACTACTGGTTTCCTCAGCATATGTATCCAACCGCGGGTTGTCGTCACAATGGAAAACATTTCGGTGGGAGGTTTCTTGGACGTCGAGCAGTTGCATTTTGCTCACAGTACTTTATTTATGTGTGACATTCTCCATCTTCGGAATTACTGCATTACGTTTTAATTCTGAAAATATTTTAAAGTCATTTATTCCTTTGAAGTTGTATTTACCGCATAAGACAAGGCCTATATGCTCTAAAGTTAGGCCTCATTTAGCCCCTTGTTTGCGATGCCAGCTGACATAACGGTGTGACATCCGTGATTCATGCCAAGATGCTCTTGAAGCTCGAAACTCCTCTTTAAATCGATGCGGTTTTTCATTTGAAGTTGCAAAATATTGTGCGATAGCAAGTTATGTAACCTTGAACAATGTAAGGATACTTGATGGACCTTGCAATAGGTTATCAGTACCCTTTCTCTTATAATCCACCCCATTTAGGAAACATCGATGATATCCAGACGATGCGTAGGCGATAAAATGAGAAGCAAAAACATCTATGTGTGCATCTTATCTACATACAACCCCGCAAGCTCCCTCAATAGGCCAATGGCGGGAGGTGTTGGGACTCTAGCCGTTTATCTGTGGAAGAATACAATAACATTTAGGCGCGCTTTGTGAGAGCTTTGCCTGCTTTAATTCAGCATAGTATAAATTGAAGTTCTTTATTGCTAGGGAAAAACGAATTCCGAAGAAATAAGTCATAACAGATAAGCACTTGGCGCAAGTTAAGAAAAACTCAAGAACATCAGTGGACTGAAGGACCTTGCGTGGAAAAGGGAGGAAATATGTCAGCTCAACTGAAGTAGCTACGCTAGAGCTGTTGTTTTACAGAGCTGTGGTATACCTACTTAAATTGCAGACGCTATTTCTGGGGGAAGGGTATTCGAAAATTAGTCACAGGAACCGTTATGTTTTTATTACTTGGTTGTTTAAGGTAATCGTTTTAGGGATAAGTGGAAGGTCTACGTTTACATTAATAGTGGAGCTAGTGATTGAGATAAAATAAAGGACCAGTACTAAATTTTCATTTACCCGTAAATCCACCGTTTTGGGAAAGAATTCTTTCGTACTGCCTACATAATTCATTCACTTAATGTGACTCAGTGAACGTAGAATATGTTTTATAAAATCGAAATACCACTAAAAATCGTGAACTTTCCATAACAATAATATGTGCATTGTTCATACTCGCAGTCTGGTTGCATAAACGAGGCAGTTGCCGTCGAATTGATCGTGAAAAAAACAGCGTGGGACACTCCGTAATTTATTGAAACCACATCCGAAATGCGGTGGGAGATTCTCTGAATACTTTAGAATTTCACTCAAAATTGAGTTGACGCGTCTCACCTTATCTACCGGTGGTATTTTGTCTTTGGTGCCTTATTATTCATATAAAATTTAGGTCATCGTCTTGCAAATTCTGGGTGTGTAGTATATACCTCCTTCAAAATGTTCCTGTATCTCAAGCTAAAATGATTTACGCCAAAGAAACATGGGATTAAAATTTTAGAATTTGCGAAACAAGCAAAGGTTGACCAGGTCCTGGTTTTAGTCACTTAAATATTTCTAGGGAAACGGGTTTTTACAGCAATGAAGATTTTCCTGTATCTCTAGCTAAAATGATTTTCACCAAAGAAAACGTGGGATTAAAATTTTAGAATTTGATATACAAGCAAACGTTGAACAGGCCCTGGTTTAAGTCGCTTATATATTTATAGGTAAACGGTTTTTATAGCTATGAAGATTACTCGGTTCTCATAGCGGGTAAGTTCCTCTATATCTCCTTCCGACGTTTGGATGTGCAAGTCGCCCATCCTCCTCAGAGATTCAGAAATCCAGTGATTCCTGAATCACTAATTCCGTGGATTCGTGAATCCCTGAGGACGATGGGCGAGTCGCTCATCGAAACGCCGGAAGGAGATATGAAGGATCTCATCAAGTTTGATTCCTTAACGATGCTGCTCATCTCACACCTATTTCCCTGCTGTGATATAATTGAAAGATGAGGTTCTTGTAAAGAGAGGAGTGAATGAATATTTCCCAAAAATTCCTAAAAATACTATTTTGAATTGTACTTCATCTGCAGGAAATTAAGGAATCAATTGCGGACGCAATTATTGTCTTTTTTTCTTTCAAAGACCCGAGAAATCTTCACTGCCATTGTTCGCCGGAAAAAAAAACAGAAATAACATCAAACGGGTCTTACGTCGTCAAAAAAAGACCGTTGGAGGCGGAGTGATGAATCCTCTGAGGAGTTACAGGATATCAGCTCGTTGATTAGTTAGAGTTAAATATTTAACTTTAGTACTGGCTCCTCTCAATACTTTTGCTGAATCTATCCGCTTTTGTTTTCCGTTTCCTCTCTCCCGTGCTGCTCTTCATCTGTTCCAATCAGCTTACGGCATTCGCCGGCTTCCTTCTGCTTACCGCTCATAAGTCATTCTTAAGTACCTCTGGAAGCCTCGGGGGCTAATTTTAAGCCTTTAACGGATGTGGAGCGGCTGTGCACACGAGAGTGTTAAGTCTCGGAGTCGTGGAAGGTGCTTATGGAGTTGAATTGCCCTGTGCCGATAAGGTGTGAGCTCGTGTCTTTGATTCCTTAACGATGCTGCTCATCTCACACCTGTTTCCCTGCAATGATAGAATTGAAAGATGAGGTTCTTGATAAGAGAGGAATGAATGAATATTTCCTAAAAATTCCGAAAAATACTATTTTGATTTGTACTTCATCGGCAGGAAATTAAGAATCAATTGCGGACGCAAATTATTGTCTTTTTTACTTTCAAAGGCCCGTCATTACACTTCCTAAAGGTACTTTGCCTTAGAAGTACTTAAATAAAAGAGCGGTTTCTACGGACACGGAAACGTTTTCCGAGGAATGCCTTACTTTCTTAACAAAATTTTCTGTGGAAATATTTAACTAGGTTGGTTTTTTAGAGAAGAATTTGAAAGTTGCCTTTGAAGATTCCATTGAAAGCAAGCTCCTTTCCTAATGTGTACACTATATTTTCCATTCAGCTGATTGATAGTAAAATCATTGCGGTGACGGTATTTCCATCACTTCAAGTTTCTTTTTTCGCAGGAGTATCGCCCATCGGCGTTCTTTTGTCCGCCTCCATCTGTTTGTTGTTCCCCGAGTGTTATTGTCGCTGGGCGAGGTCCCGCCCCCTTTCCGCTCACGTCACCACGGAGATATCTTTCCATATATCCAGCATTCGTCTCTCACATCACGTTTCCGTCGCTGTGTTCCATTGCTTCTGCTAATCTTCACCTGCCACTGTCTCACTTTCACTTACTTGCTAGTCTCCCTACCCTCTTTCTGGTGATACTAACGGGTTTTCTTTATTTTTTCTACGTTGTCTTCTTACTTGAGCCCTTTTTCCTCTCTTTTTGTTGCAGGTACAATTTCTTTTTAAATAGGTTTTCTAACTTACTGGTACACTGCATTGCTCTTGAGGTAGTCAGTTTTCCTCTTTTGTATTCCAACAAATATGGAAAAAAATCCAAATGGACGCTTGGTTTCACATTTCCTCTCGTTTATTGATGCACCTCGTATGCTTCAAACCGTTTTTCATTATATTCCATCCAAATTATTTCTTCAAGGAACAAATCAACTACTTTCAAATATTCGCATTATTTACCATGACAAAAAATACCCCTGGACTGTGAATCGAACCCCGGACATTTGGCTTTCTGGGAGGCCCAACATCTTGTATCATGAGCCTCGATGCAATATTCGTGGGAATTAAGGAACCATGGGAACCGTGGGAATTAAGGAGCGTAGTGGTCTGCGCAGTGGACCGGAATGCCAAATATCCGTGGTTCGATTCTCGGGTAGGGTGTTTGTGTATTGTTGTAAAAAAATGAAGTGTTGGCGAAGTGCTGAACTACTTTCCAAGTTATCGGCTGCTCTTTACTGGAGCTGAAGTCAAAATGTGTAGGTCGAATGAAAATGTTGGCTCACTACGTTGTCTCAAACATCTGGAAAAAAGGAATAATTCAAAAATATTTGCTTTTAATTTTTTGACATTTGTATGCTCCTAATTATTACATTTTTGTCAAATAATCAAATGCTGGAAAGTTATAATTGTAAAGCAAAATACACCAAAATTTGAAACAAAAACTTGCAATTTTTCACGATTATAAAATGTATTCCGACATAGGTTTGTAGTCGTAGTTTTTATAGTCGTGGAAAATTGCATCTGTTTATTTCAATTTCGGATGTATTTTGTAATACAATTCCAACTTTCCTGCCGACGGAACATTGACGAAAAATTCAATATTGTAGAAAATTCAACAATTAGGGAAATAAATGGAAACTAGGTCGGCATACATTTTATAATGGTGAAAAATTGCTGGTGTTTATTTCAATGTGGATACATTCCGCTCCATCAAGCTTGGATAATCGGATTTTATGTGCACTAAATGTACATATTCGTTCTATATGTCTCAGTTACGCTTGAACCTATTTAAACGCGCATATTGCCGTCTCGCCATTCCTACCCCTTTCAGCAATCCAAGTGTTCGCTTCCCACTTGCGTAATCAATATCATTGCAACGGGGCAATTATTTCAGCTGACCTCGTCGGATTCCTCGTCCTCCAAAATCCAATTCGTCTGGATGTGGGCCTGCTCGCTGAGTTACGACCGGCGCCTCTGCGCATACCTAGCAAGTTTAACGTCGCTGCCCACTTAACGTCCATGCACTTTGCCTATTCCATACCTGTCTGAGTCGACGAGTACGCGGGCCAGATCTTTCACCTCAAACAGAGCGCCTAAACCCTGGGAACGATATGGATTGGAGGGAGAGGGAGAGATATACTTGGTATTGCAAATGCTTAGCCGAGATTACTTATGTTAGGAGAATTCCCTGGCTCACAGTCCTTTGAGATTTCCGTGACAGGGTAGACCGCTTATGCGTTGTCTAATACGAGGTGTGTTCAAAAAATATCGCGACTTTTGTGTTTTTTCAAAAATTATTTATTTATTCATGAATATCTATTTTGTCCCCTTCAAAGTAATCCCCATGAGATATTATACACTTGTGCCAACGGTTTTTCCAATCTTCGAAGCACTTCAAAAAATCATTTTTTTTATCTTGTTCAGCACCTCCTTCGATGCCGTCTTTATCTCGTCAATCGTAGCGTAACGTCGTCCTTTCATGGGTCTCTTCAGTTTAGGGAACAAGAAAAAGTCACAGGGGGCCAGATCTGGGGAATACGGTGGCTGCGGCATCATTAGTGTGTTGTTTTTGGCCAAAAAGTCGCGCACAAGCAACGATGTGTGAGCAGGGGCGTTATCGTGGTGCAAAAGCCAATTTTTCTTCTTCCACAAATCCGGGCGTTTCTGGCGGATTGCTTCGCGCAAATTGCGCATAACTTGCAGGTAATATTCCTTATTGACCGTTCTACCCTGTGGCAAGAACTCATAGATATTCATGAATAAATAAATAATTTTTGAAAAAACACAAAAGTCGCGATATTTTTTGAACACACCTCGTACACCCCGTTTATTTTCACCATGCCTGCATGAGTTCGTCAGTGAACGTCTGTAGGTAGTAATTATATTTTTTGTGGAGCTGTATGCAAATAACTGCATTTATACTTAGTTTTTTTTTTCTTTTCACGAAGCGAATATTTGCCGTTTTCCAAAAAATTAATATTTATAATTGTTGTTAACCATTCATATATCTCTTCAAGTAAATATAATTACAACAATAGTATTATTTGCATTGAAATGAATTATTATGATACATGTGTGTGTTTATTACGCTAAGATGATGATAACTCAAAAGTTTTCAAGATTAGACTTTTTTAATGAGCAATACTCAGACTATTTTATTGATATATTGAGGTTTTTAATCGATTTTAATCTTAAGCATGCTATGAAAGCATTGGAAAACGAACCTTGCTTAAATATCCGACTCTAAAAAAAAATATTATCTAAATAAAGATCTTCTCGTCTCTCTCCTGACGGGAATTTTCTCTACATTTCTCTGGGTCCACCGTGAGACCTATCTAATTGTTTCGAATCCTTTGCTAATGGCTTTTAGATTTCATTTGTCTCACGTCTGCAACGGCGGAAAAGAGCGTGCCACTTAGCGTGAGATGTTGCAGGGGCGGACTGAGTCTGGGCCGTCTGTTCCTCGTCAACGTCAACCACCCCCCGAGTCTTCCATCATCATCATCATCTGGCCTATTTACTGTCTTCATTTCTCCGCCGCCATATAAACTGCATCTACCACCCCCTGGCCCTTTTAAAAAGACACTGCTTTTATTCTTCCGTAGCTGTTGTGGGATGAATTATTTTTGTGATATTCAAGTTGGAAATGTTTACTAAAAGCAGCGCAATTAATGTTAAGTTGATTAAATTTAATAGGAAGATGGGTTGAATTACCAAGTATTCCCCTAACTTTAAGCCGTAATTGAAAGACCTATGTGGAGATGGAGTGGAGTATCATTGACGTTATCCAAAATTCGAAAATAAGGAAATAAAGCACTCCCTTTTATATTTTTGGCCCTCCAATTTAAAATAAGTAGTATTTATTTTATAAAAACCACATTTCAAACAGCAGCCAGCGATCCATCATTGAATATGAGGTCATGTTTGTTGTTTCAACCTTCGCCCGTGATACGTTTTGTTTTGCTGTCAAATATTTCCAATATCCACGTGCACCGAGAAATACTCTATAGCTTTCAGCTGCATCCACTTTTATCAAAAAATTGTTCGATTGAAAAAATTCCCCGCGCTGTGGAAATGCTTATTGCAGAACCTGATATCTGCTCATCATCTGCATCTTGAAAAACTGTTTGTTGGACGTGTGAAATATGTGAACATAATTGTAACTTCAAAGCGTCAACGTCTTGTCTCATAAATCCATGATTACCGCTGTGAAATGGATTTCTTGCAAAATTGTACACGTTTGCAATATTTCATAAAATACTGCCTACGTTCTATGTGAGATAAAAAGACTGTGGGGTAACAGTGGAAGTGCGAAATAATTAAGACAGGCACCCACTGTGACTACATGGGGTATTGGTTAATGGACTATGATTAAAATCACGCTCTCTTCTATGATACATGGCTGATATTTATCGAGAATGGACAACTTATGCTATAAATAATATTATTTTCTAGGATTTTCGAGCGTGCCAACCCGTTATATTGCGTAAGTTTATATAAAATTGAAGTGAATGAAGACATCATCGGGTTGCATAAAGTTGTGGAAACACAAATATACGCTGAATATTCTCATGTTTTAGGTTGATAGAATTTGATATTTCGGGATTTCCATTCGCAAAAGTGAACGCATGCTGCATTGACATGACTATCCTTTAACTCGCCTTGTAAAAACAAATAGCAATCCCCATTTTTCGTCTCAAGACACCTTGTGTTTTACTCCCATACTTTTTGCGCTTGTGCCTTTAAAAAAAATAAACGAACAGTCATCACTTTGCAAAGACAGAAAAAAGTGCCAAAATAAATAATATTCAAAATGTGAAGAAGGTTCATTATTAAAATTCTCAGTCAGCGGTTTGGCACTAAGATTTATAATGATAGGTGAGGCTAGATCTCGACCTGGACTAAGCCACAGGCGTTCACACATTCTGTATAGGCGGCATTATTGAAATGTTTACCCTACACTTTGAAGTTCCTTCCAGCGTACATGTAAATATCGTTTGTTTAGAATTCAAGAGCCAGGTTCGCGGCTGCGCGATCCATGCAGATACTGTTCGCAATAGGCATTCAAAATATTTTTTGTTGTTGACGACATTCGTTTAGAATGAAAGCAATAATAGGGCACGTATATTGTAGATAATTGAATTGTTTTTGGAACTTTTGGAGCCGGTATAGGGCGCCCTTTCATGTAACTAACGTGATTTGACTTTCAGTTACAGCTTCTATTTTCTAATACATAATTAAAAAATTAGTTAAATCACGTGCTTAAATTTTATTAATAACATTATTCTAATGTGTGGAATATTTTTATAAGTTTTTCGTATATATTCTAGCAGTTACCCACATTTTTCTTAAGGTTAAGCTAGTACTGCCATTGGGCCTGTTTAAAAATGAGGATTTTCATATGCAATACCTTAAATTGTGGGATGAAAAGCCTATTTTTGCGGCAGTCATTCATTGAAGTACAGTGAGAAATTTTACTTTGAAATTTTCAAGGAAATAGAGTAACATTTAATTGGTTTTTTGCCAGAGTGGCGTAAATGCTATAGTAGTTACCAACATTTTTCTTGAGCGTAGACTAGGTAGTACTACCATTGTGCCTGCGTAAAATTGAGGATTTTAAAATGCAGTGTATAAAAATTGTGGAATGGGAAACCTATTTTTGCGGCAGTTAGCTGATGAAGCATAGCGAGGAGATCGTACTTTGAAATTTTCATGAAAATGAAGTGTAGGTACGTACATCGCTTGTCGCACTTCCAGCCTCCTTAATCCTTGGGAACTCTCCATGGAGCAGAGAGAGCTCCATTGTAGAACGAAGAGCAGCAGAGGAGCGCGGACTTCTTTGCTGTCATCCCTTGTAAGCGTCCGTTCCCATTCGTTCCGGAACGTTTCCGTCGCAGCTTTAAGCACCTCCGCCCCCGCTTTCTCTTCAGTTCGCGCCCTTATAAATTTCGGATGACCCGGGTGAAATATTCAGCCGCTTCTTCGGCGTCGAGGCCGTAATTGTATTCCTCCGCCCCCTTTTTATTCCCGTGTCGACGAAATTGTTTCTTCTACCCCCTCCAACCCCCGCCTCACTTTTTTTTACCCCTCCCGTAATAAAGTCGTCTGCCGACGGGTCTTAGTTTCCGTTGTCCCCGGAGGGAACACCACAGGATGTCCAGCGACCGGGAAAATCGGGAATTTTGCGTGGATATTTAGTCCCTGAAATTATGCATGATTTATTATATTTTATAATTTATCATAATTAGCAATGAAGACAATCTGGGAGCTTCTGCCTTTACGCACGTGTATGTGACGAAAGTTTTTCTGTTTTGTCAACCTTTCTTATAATTTTAAAGACTAACTCGAACTGAAGTAAGCAAACATGTTAGTAGTGACTATATTCAAACTAGTGGTTTTGAATAGCTCATATCATGGGCTATTTTTAATACCAAACAGCAGTCCTATATTGTTCCTATTTTCGGTTAGGGCTGAAAATGCTGCGTCATGTCGTTTGGGGCAATTCCGTACATCTTGCATGGGGCAATATCGTGCAGGGCGCAAGGTGTTGGGTATTGCCCCGTGTTGAACGATAATGCCCCACGTAGTATTATAACTTTTCTGAGCAACTTGAAAATTAAAATGCTTATGTGAATTATGAAAGACCTTTGAATGCGTGAGTTGCCAATCCTCCCAATCACAGGCGAACCTCGATGGTCCGAACACACGATAATTATAATCAGAACACCTCAATAATCCGAACGACCTTCATCCGTCATGTCGTCAGTTTGTCTGCACTAATTATGGATTTTCATATTTTGACGCTACAATAAAACATTTAATCGTAAATAGAAAAGGATTTTCTTAAATTTTAGTTTAGTTTAAAATTACGTTAGCTTATTTTTATTACGACTAAGATAGGGGGTTTGTATTTTTTTAAATTTTAACATAATAATATGCTATGCTATAATATGCTATCTAATATGCTATGTTTTACTTATTTCGATGATGGGATAAAACTTTAAATTACATTTTTCATCTTTGTTTATCCTCCACAGTTTTTGTAATATCGTTCATCATCATCAGTTAGGGGCAACACCGCGGTATTGCTCCAACTGGTGTACGGTATTGCCCCGGCACTCGGGACAATACCATGCAGTGCATGGGTGCACTGCAATGTAAGGGTTTTAGGGAAATAGGTGTAACACACAAAGTAGGTTAAATTTTCCAAATATGAAGCAAATAATTGGTGGGAAATCGACTTTCCATCAAAATAATATGATTGTCTCTTTCGTTGAAGCTTTCTATTGAAATATATAAAATAAAAATGTTTAAGTGTTCGCTATTACCCCGCTCTCCCCTACATAAATCATAATATTTTCTGAGAATTTTTGACCCTACTACCATTCGTGTTTCTAAATATAAATCCTTCAATTTTTACCCGGCATAATATTTCCAATACACTGAGGAGTTGATTTTGTTTTTGGCATGTTAAAATACCTTAATATCTCGTCTAGCTGGAGTTAATTTGCCATCTGATTAGCATAATCTTCTTTTTGATGTTGTTTTCGCAAATTTGTTGTCTTTTTGCTATTGCTTGGCTTCTTCTGGAAATGCATCTCCCACGGTGGCGGCAGGGTAAAGTCCTCGCCTGCCATGCAAGAGTTAGCGGATTCGTTTGATGTAAGCGAGTAGGGCCTATTTGTTCGTGCACGTGTAATTGTTAAATTTGTTGAACACCTCGATTTGAATTGGCTTATATGTACTGCATTCGGTGGTATGGGAATTGGTAAAAATACGATGTTTCTTTCTTTGTTCTCGGTCATGGTGTCGTATTAACGTAATTAAGACACAGAAGTCTGTACATTTAATAGATATCCCTCAGTTTTACTGATTTTTAGACCGTTATTGCAATAGTATGCCTCGGGCGCGCCGTGTCGAGACTCCAATGTGATGCAGAGGTAGGGGTTTCGCTCGCGGGGGGAGGGAATAAAGAGGGGAGGGTGGGGGTAAAGGTCGAGGACGCCGAAGGGGTGTGTGAGAGGGTGAAAGCAATCATGAGTGGAGGGTTGCGAAACGGGTGAACAGGAAGCACGACATTGGGAGTGAAGGGGAGGAAGGGGAAAGGTTTGAGAGCCTCTTGTCCTTTTTCACTCGAGATGTCGCTTTCGTTTTGATTCGTGAAGAAGTTCTTCAGGCTTCATTATTTGTTTGATGTAAGCGAGAACCTCAAAGCTGGATATGTCATTCTTTAAAAGCCATTTAGATTCGTTAAATGTTCCTAATTGAGCTGATAATGAGTAGTTTTTCCTTATAAATCTAGCCCCTCATGACAGGCATGAATGAGAACACTCAATCCATTAGTAATTCAGATTTTAGATCGATAAGGATAGGTGTGGATAGATCCATCTCCAGACTAAGCCACAGGCGTGTGTTAACATATATCGAGGGTAGGAGGAACCACCTCTGCTACCTTGCTCTTCGAGGATGCTATTATTGGAGGTTTCCAAGGGCTTCGAACGGGGTTTGATGCGGAGACCCTCTGAACAGTAGCCTGACGCCCTACAATGGGCTACCACGCCTCCGCATGAGTGGACGATTGTCGTAAAAAAACGGCCCCTCTGGTGAATTTATTGTGAACATTATTCGAAATGATGTAATAATTATCTGTCCTGCCAAGTTAGATTTATTGGAACAGCATTTTACTGCCCGAGTATTTCTCTAAAGCCTGTTAAGTCAGGAAAAGTCGAGGAATATCAAGGGAAATTATGAGACAGTATGGAAAATTGATATAGGCTGTGAAAGTTTGGTGGAGATTTTCTTGATCACTTACCAATAGATTTATCTTCAATGTTTCAACATCCTCTACCCAATACATTATTCAAGTTGTACTCCATTACTGTCAAACTTAATTTTTATATCGACAATTTATTTTGGTTTCCAGTCATTATTTTTCTACTCTTAATCACATTTAGCTCTCGCACAGTTTTTTACTGGGTAAACTAGATTTGATTCCGATTATTTGGCCCACTGGGTATAAGGGACACTCTTCCAGGACTGAAACCGTGTTGAGGAGCTGTCTCAAATTTTCTGCAGCTGTTTGAAACAAATTGCTGTCACGTATCGATGATGAATACCCTAGGCTAACGTGAGGATATGCTATTTTTCAAATATTAGAACTGATTTTGCATATTCTACTTGTGCATTAAACTAATCCTGAGTGACCCGTGTCCTCTCTCATCGCCTTTCTTACCATCACTTGACTGCTGAACCCACATTCCCTGACGGAATAAATCGGATAATTTAGGTAGCCGCTTAATAACGGCAAAGCTTAGGTACTGGCCCCAGTCTGTCATTTTTTAAGAGGAATGCACTGTATGTATTAGTTATACTTAGGACTTGCGAGCGTAGACTAGAAAAGAAATTTCTGGTTGACGTTTGCGTGGCCATCATGTGAGCATTCAGTGGAAAGTGCAATTTTGCATGAACGGCGTCTAATGGGTAGGACGAAGTAAGAAATTCATATTTTAAAAAAATCGCGAAAATGGCTTTTACTTCGTTTCGTGGTGGTAACTATTCAGTTCTTGAAAATTTCACTTGGCAGTGGATTCCAGCCAACTCCCATTCTGTGCAAATGAATTTCTTTCACGCTCTTTTTTTCTTTCTTTTATTCTTCGAGCGATGTTCTACTTTTCCCGCTCCCGTGTCAGCTTCTTGTCAACCTCAGTGGAATTTGGCTTTCAGCCAGTTTGTCCGACTCCCGGTATGCTAAGGCGAACAAGGACGATCCAAATAATGTGTGTTTCTGAAAGATTTGTGGGTACTACCGTAGTCGTTGGTCGCAGCAATTGAAATCGTGAGTGCGCTATTAAAGTGGGAGTGGGACTACTTTAATATATTTTCCTGAATAGGTGTCGGGATAGGACTTGATGATGCGAAAATACATGAGTACCACTCCCTCACTTGAAATAGAATGGAAAGTATTGGTAGCCTGCCAACCCATGTATATAATTTGGAGAACTATTTTGTGCTTGTTCTCCCCTTTTTTTTAAGAAGAATGTGCAGGGTAGTCGGCGATTAACTTTTATGAGGTATTCATCCGGCAGTGAGCTAAAAGCGTGAAAATTCCCCGTGCGAAAATTCACTGGATTTCGCCAGTTTTCGAATCCGGATCCATCGAGTCCAAGCCAACTGAAGTTTTGGAAGTTTGCTTGCTGGCATAAGATTGGACGCTTATGTAGTTTCATGTAGATTCTTTTTTGGCCTATTGTATAGCGTTCGTTCAATATAGTTGACAGATTATTGATGTTTATGCATCGAAGAACGTGTCGTAGCATGTTTATCGTAGGGGAGAGTTAGATATGATGCTTTCCCGGCGAATATATTCGAAAAAGGCTATTCGGGCTTCCAGCCGGGTGGTCTGTCTCCATTCTGCCGACGTTTCGGAACACGAGTCGGGTTCAATTCTCAGGGCTAATGGTGAGTGGATGAAGTTTCCCAGCTAATATAGTCTTCATCGGTTGGAAGGTCTACCGTGATTAGCCGGGAGGCTGCCAATCTTATTTTCCTAAGTGCCGGTTTCCATACATTACTTAGTGAATATCCGGCGTCACGGTTGAGTGTGTTTCTTATCTAGCGGATCTTGATGGATTCCTTAATCAATCTTTCCTAGAATAGCATAGCATAGAATTTTCACCTCGTCCCACTTCACCGTATGTTCGGATTCAATGGCGTGTTCTACAACCGCGGATCTTTGGCCTATTGTATATCGTTCAATATAGGTGACAGAGGATGGAAAATGGATGTAGGTATGATGATGGTAATCGATGATGCGTAGGGGAGAGGCTGGCTCGCCGAACTCAATACAATGGAGAGGTAATATGTACTTCTCCTCATGTGAAGACAAAAATTACCTAGCCAGACTTGTTTGGAGGGCCTTTGTGTATTTGCGCCCGTTTTTAGTGCATGAGAAGTGCTTACTAGCTTTTTTCCCAGATCATACGATAATAATGGGTTCAAAAAGCACTGTGCTCACTTTCGAATTTTCCCACTTAACGTCTAATGCTTGCCCACCTAGCATATGATTATTTTTCAACATGCAAAGTCAGTTGATGTGTGTATTTTTCTATACCCTTAAATACTTCCAACCATTACAAGTGGGTCTTTTTCGGGATTTATTGTGTCAAACAGCGGTCACTCTAAATTCGTTCGCAAGTAGGAGAAACAATTTTTTGTATCGAATATACGTTACCCCGTCGTCATCGCGACCGCCATGATATTGGGGAAATGGCGATATCATGAATCGATATTTCTGTGTCGTTTTTAACACAGTGAGGAAGGTAGAGGATACAGAGAGAAAGAAGGTGGTTGGGAAATGGTGTATGTATCGTGTATCGCTTGGAGTTGAGCGAGGGGAGGCTAGGGTTTACGAACGGTAGAGGGTTTGGGGTGGGAAGGTCAGAGGGGTCGCTGTATAGTTGAAGGGGAGGGGAACAGAGGGTTGTTTCCCCTCCCCTTCGTTCGATTTTACGCCCTTTTGATCGATCGCCTCACCCCCCTTCCTTCCTCCTCCACCGTTCCCCTACTTTCCCTTCACCCCTCCCCCTCCACCCTCGAAACCCCTCCCGCCAATATCCCTCTCGCCTTGTGCACACTGCTAACATTGGGAAACCATCGCATAGGATTTTCTCGGTGGAACTAGAGACTCGGAGGATTCGTGCTAGGCATAGATTGCTCTAGCGATTAAGAACGTATATCTTTCAGAGCGACGCGGAGAGCGTCATCATAGAACCTCATTATATTTGCCGGTACCAATTGCAATGGATAGGCGATAGGTATCCGAGTTAAGTCACGGATAACTTATTCGGACTTGTTTGGGGGACCTACGGGTATTTCCGCTCCTTTCCGACCTCCGCGTATTTCAAATACATGGGGAATACTTGCAATCCTTTTTGTTAGATCATGTAATTAAAATTGGATTGAAGAGGCTCACGTTAGAATTTTCCTTATTTTCCCCCAATAAGTTAGGTGCTTGCTCCAAATAAAACATTTTATTTTTATTTTTAGGGTTACGCTTCAAAAAATTATTCTCTTGGCATACGGCAGATCTAAACTTACAAAAATGGTTATGTGGGGTCACTTGATTTTTACAGTTTTGTATATTCTTATCTTACCGGTAAAGGTTGGTTTACTTGGAGAATTTTGAAGATTATCCCTGCCTTTCTCCCCTTCCAACTTGGGCTTACCTTTTCAATTCGCAGTAAGACTCCCTTTCATTGTATCTGTAAATCCTATTCTCTTCTTTCCTTTCTCTCGCTTACCTAACATTCCTCCCTCAGACTCTATTCTTAACATCCTCTCCCCGCTCATCACACAAAAAATGAAATAAAGGGACACATTTTGCCGATCAGATAGGTATTGAAATTGGTTTTTCTCCCTAAAAATAAAGGATTATATCGTAAATGCTCGTTGGACTTCGGTCGTCAAACCATCTGAACGCTTACTTTTTCCCTGTAGACTGTGTTCTAACATCCACCGCCACAACCCTATTGAGGCAACTTGCAGAGTAGTATATAGATGATGTAGTACGTAGATGAATCCAACCTGTGTTTCCTTCAACTCGCCTCATTCTCCCTACGCAACCCGATCATTTGGTTTCCTTGTATTTTCCAAAATTACTTTTACGGAGAGAGAGCTGGCAAATATAATTAACGTCTTGTTATTATTATTATTAATCTCTTAATTAAAACTAAATGAAACACGGGTATTAATATAAAAGCTTTTACAAGTAAGGGTACCTTGGTATTTATTTTTTTAATGAATAGGGTAGTTTCCTTCATCAAAGAAAACGAAAGGCATTGATTGCGATTCGTTACCCACCATTAGTGTATTCATAATGCACAAATTATTTGGTTTTTGAAATACCGGTTTAGACGAATGGCAAGGGTCAAATTTTATCCTCATTTGAAAAAGGCCAGATTGGCGCCCATGCGATTCCACTCCGCATGACGTCACAGGGACCTAGTTTCTACACGAGAGGATAGGAGTTATACATCGTCTGAGGTTACCAATGCATGCATGAGGCACAGAGCTCAGGGAAACATGTCTTAATAATCACCTACTAAAACTGGCTAAGGTCGGAAAGTTTTCTTCGTTTGATAAGGTATTAATAAACCTTTTTTAAGCCAAGCGCTACCATCCAGCAAGGTACTCAGCTATCCGCTAGCATCCTGCGACGTATCAGCGCTAAGCCTCGCCTCAAGTCACCTCACCGGGCGGGAGGGGGAACCAGAAATACGACGTACGGAGATATTTCCCGGCATTCATACTTAAGCGTCGCGTTTTCGCGCGCTTGAAAATTTTCACTTTTCATTTAATCGCGAAAAATAGATGTTGTCATTTAAAAATCTAAAAGCGTGAAATACGTACTCCAGGAGTAATAATCTTTCGATTAAAGCAATAAAAAAATAATTGGAAACCACCCTATTAAGGAGAGATTGGCCGGTATCGGAAAATATAAAAAAATGCATAGATTGTTTGGGAATGTCCGGAATGGGTTTTATGGCTGACTTGAGGAATCATCTACGGAGAGTAGATTGTGTGTCATCTTTTTGGAGTCTGAGAATTTATTTCAAAGACTGCGTATTCTGCTATTTCTCCCTTTTCATCCATGTGTAACATTTCGATGTTTCGAAAGGTCATTTCATTCCACGGTAGTCAGATTCAAGTGTCAATTCGGCGTCGTATCGTGTCTGCTGCGTCAGATGCGTTTCATATTCCGCACTTTGGATCCTTGAGCGTGGATGCAGGAGTGACGGCTTGTCCGATTCATGCAGCAATCTATCTGACACGGTCTGCGTTCGTACCATGGTCCACAAATATTGCAATAGAAGAGGCTCCAGTCGGCTACTAGATGTGTTGTCACCAGGCCCGTTCTGGGCCGCCAGGACACCGGAACGTATCCCGGTGCGTCCTCCAGCCTGGGAATCTTTGGCGCCCTACTATCCCGAAACTGACAAATTTACTGTCAGAATACCAACATTGAGCAGTTAACTCGATTTCAATGATGCATCAATAAACACAATAATAAACACCGTCTTGAGTTAACGAAACATATTTTGAACTATTGTATAATTCATTCTGGTTCATTCCGGTAGTCCTCCCACTGCATACAGTCCAGCCGGCGAGAGTTGTCGGATGTCAGTTCTAAAGGAGGGCGGAGAACCCTGCGCCAGCTCGGTTTGCAGCCAATCGCTGTCCCCCAAACGCACCTCACACCCTCGCCTAATCATACAACGTTGTCACATGCATATGAAGTACTGAAACAAGCCCTTTCTCCGAATCACCAAAGCAGGGGATTCTTCCTTTTGGTCCTTCACACTCGTCGTCCCTTCTAGGCCCTTTCTTCTCGGAACCCTTTTGTTTACATGTGAGGTGGGCGTTTCCCTTTCTTACCTGGCAACCTTGCCCCCTACCCATAACTAGGCCCTTCAGTCATCAGACAACTCTCGGCGGCCGGACTGTAATGCTGGGGCTCTCTAGTCATGGCCCTCCATCGCCCTAAGAAGGGGTCCAGCAGGGGCATGGTTGTCACCCATCACCCATTGGGTTTAAGAAAGTCGCCACTCGCATCGCTGTTGGTAGAGCGATCCTAATTTAACGGGGAAATAAGCTTTAATTATTGCTGTTGATCAAAAATTACTTTTACGACTCCAGAACTATTATCAACCCGAGAATCTATTATCTCTATAACTCACAACTTTTCTGTGCTATTCCTCGGGAGAACAAACTTTCTGCTTCAGGTATGAGGAATAAGTGTATCGCACTACACCCGTTGAGTCGTCGCTCCGCGGAAATTTTTGAAAACCGATTAAAATGCGCTGTAAGAGGCAAAATTAAACAAACTTCTACCGGACGGACTAGAACCACATCTATGCAATCCTAGAGTGGACGAAAAAAAGCTTATTTCGAAATTATTATTATAACATTACAAAATAAACTGCTGGAAAAATCAGCTTGATCGCACTATTTTTGACCCAGCCGAATTGCGTTTGAAAATTACGTAGATATTTAATCGAAAATTGCATACTTTACAGGAACGGTATTTTCTTTTGCTGCAGACATTACGGTTATCAGTTACAAAACAACTTTTGGCAATAAATATCACCATCTTCAATGGCAATGTCACCTTAAATGGGTTGAAAATTTTTAATGAAAACTTAAATCTTACCTCTTAATTGTTCCAACGAATAATACCCATTCTCCCAAGTGCTACCTTCACTTAGAATAGAATGAATTGTGGACGGTCTCCCTTGGGGTGTTTGGCAAGGGACATATTTACGACTTCAATATTTACATCAAGCAAGATATTTATATACGATGTCAATCACTTCACTTCCTCATATGGACTTTATGCTATCGTTTGCGGTGAAAACCAAGTTTTTGAACTCTGCATCCTCCAATGTTCCCATAAGCGCAACCATTCATAGAATTTATATTTTTCTGACATACTTTACTCGGCCCTTAATGGGAATACAGCGTATTGGAATATATTTTAAAGATTTCTTCCGATTTTTTGTTGGTGCGAGGCTCAGGTTATGATTCCAACTCCAGATTCCGTAGCAAGTAGTTCCCCCCGTTCTGGTTCGGTGTCTCATCATACGTACCAACCGCACCAATGCTTCACGAACACATGGCTCTGCAGTTCACAGCTGTGGCTGTCTCCGGATCGGTGGTTGGTAGCTTGTGGCCAAAATTAAGCCGCAGGACTGCTTGTGGTCTCGGTTTCAGTTATTGAGGACGTGGAGCATGCGTAGTGGGAACATATTGGTAGATCCCTCGGGTATTAACGCGGGGCGTAACCTCTTTTATACCCACTTCACCCTTTTTTTTTAGAAAATCTGATTTACTCGATTGAACCTAATTTTTTTATTTCAATGATTTTCGCCTTGAAACAGAAAAACTCTGTGTATTCATTGATAAACCTGTGGGAAAAATAGGCAACCTTTAGTTGAAATTTTGCTGACGTATTAAAGAACGTCATCAAAGGAAGATTAAATGTCAAGAGCTAAAGTAGTATTCGTAAAATGAGACATGGATAACGTTATGGAGGATATGAATGAGAAAAAAATATGCCGACGTCTGGTGATTAGTTGTTGTATGAATCTAATGAGGAAAGAGTATAAAAAGAATGACTCCTTCGAATATTCCTACCGTGCAATCCACCGTCCCCAAATCTGTCTTGTTTTCACGCTGAATGTGATTCCGATTGGCTCCAACGCACCGTGAAATCGAGCGCTTCCTATACACACTGTATCATTGTTATTTCTCAGCAGATTGGCTGTACCTCCCGGGGTAACCAGGGTATCAAGTGGAAATAATGCCGAATATTTACGAATTACTCGAATACAATAATACACCAACACTTGACCATTCATTACTTGATCTCGAGTGGTTCCAACGCGTTCTCTCTGATGCATACCAAATACCCGATGGAGTCAACATCACTTGTTTAATAAAGGCAAAAATATGTAACTTATGCACCTATTAAGTTAATCGAACGTGCGAAAGCAGTCTTTCAATCGAGTTTTGTCACTCGGAATGCATTCTTGAATGGTTCACACATTCAGTACGTTTACGGGTTACGAACACACCACTTGATAACTCAATCCCTTCCACTGGATGTAGAGATAGGGAAGCTAGTATTTAAAGCCTAAGTTTATCCACTCAATCAATCACATCACAAAACACGTCAATGCTCTGTGATGATCTTAAAGAAGAGTAGGCCATCTTATTTCGGTTAAATCCCACGTTTAGAATACTTGATGCTTATTTTGCAAAATTATTATTAAATTTGAAGATCTACTATGACACTGAGCTCGTTCCGTGGAAATAATATTTTAAATTGTTTTCCGAAATTCATGTCGTGCGTGTAAATAACAATTTTATTCTTCTGGTGAAATTTTGCAGTGCTTTGTGGCCTCAAGAACGTTTTTTTTTTTCATGGGGTCGCTATCGCTGCTCAAGTGGACTTTGACCTCGCTTTTCGAGGATTTATGTACTCGCGTGTTCGAAGGCATTACCTAGGATATGAACTCGCTCATTTTCGGTCATAAGCATAGCGTTATATCCACTAAACCACCGCACTCATTAGTTTTAGAGCGCTTAACTTTTCATTATGTCATATTGATGATTGTAAGCAAAGGGGTGATGCAATAGGTCAATGACTTTTATTGATAGGGAGACTACGTACCTGTTCATTTTTGTGTGTACCTACGCGCTGCAATGTTGTGAAAGGGGCTCTCAAGCGGCGGAAAACGCCCCTGCATCAGGGGCGGCAGCTATACAGCGCGCCATGTGTCGTTCGCTCTCCCCCCCCTCGGAATGCGTTCTTCAACCCCTGCCACTTCCCCTACCTTCGAACCACCCTACCCCCAAACAGGGGCTTAAAGCACGCCCCCCCCCCCTCCATAGTACCTCCGTCCCCGAAGGTGGGGGCGGCCAGTCCGATTCCTTCCCCCCGCACGCGCGCCACCTCCCTCCCCTGTGCTAGTCTGCCCCCGCACCACGCCTCTTCCCAGCATTCCCTCTGCTCCTTCCCCTTCTTGAAGAACGCACCGCGACGCCGCCTCGGGTGCCGGTGCACCTCGTGGCCTCGCCTACCTAAAGGTTGGTGCCTCCGGAAGGAGACGGTGCTGGTGTCTTTCTCAGTGTGCATTTTGTGCCACCATGCCATGTGCTAGTGGGTGAACCTAGGCTTTAAACAGCTACTTTCCTATCTCTACACCCAGTGGAAGGGGTTTTTCCATCGATGTGTTGTCAAGGGGTGTGTTCGTAACCCACCCCCAGACAGGTGTGCATTGAATGTGTGAACTATTCGCAACTTAACCCCCACTGGGGCTTATTGAATGCTTGGACTGTTCGAGAATGCTTTCCGAGTGAGATAACCCGATTGGAATACTATATTTGCATGTTCGATTATCTTAACAGGTGCATTAGTTACTCATTTTTGCCTGTATTAAACGCTCGATGTAGACTCCATTAGGTATATTATCTACTTCATAGGGAACGTGTTGGAACTATTCGAGATCATATATATTCCAAGTAATGAAAGGTCAAACTGTTGGTGTATTCATCTATTCGAGTTGTTACGCAAACATTCGTGATTGTTTCCACGTTATATAGTTACCCTGGGAGATATAGCCAATCTGCTGTGAAATAACAATTGACATTGTGTGTTGGAAGTGCTCGAATATACGGTGCGTTGGAGCCAATCGAATTACATTCCTAGTGACAACAGGACATATTTGGAAACACTGGATTGCATAGAAGAAGTGCATTCTGGATTGCTTCCACGTGACTTCTCCGTTGACCCGGTCGACAGGAACTCCCCCTTTAGGGTTGGAATGTGAAACGACCCCTTGTGAGCGGACGGAAAGCCGGCAACGCTGCCTTCCCGGCCATTTCGTGAATGAGCTGCTGAATCCGCACTGAAGGTGGCGTTTGCCTCAACGAATCCGTCCTCAGAAATCCATCCTGTGAAGAGGGCACTGGAGGCGCCTTGAAGGCATTTAGTTTGTGTTTTGGGATAGGGAGATATTTATATATATACATTCGTGTGACGTCACCAGTCCGTCCTCCTTCCTATCTTCCGTCCCCTTCCCCCCTTGCCACAGCCGAGGGGGGTCTCCGCCGTGTGACGTATAGATTTTTCGTCGCTGCCGCCCGCCGCTACTGCATCGCCTGCTCTCGGATAACGCCAGGATCCTCTCCTTCAGCTCAACTCTTTACATACATATATGTATAGAAAGGGACTGTGTTTCTTTTGGCCGGCCGGTTAGTCCCTTGTCGAAAGCACCTTCTGTCTTTCCGGGATTGCCGTCTTCGTCTATCTCTCCACGACCAGTGCTCTTGTGAGAGGTGACTCGTAAGAAGAGGGCCCTCTTGTCTGCTGAGAGGAGGAGGGGTGGCACGAGTGTGAAGGGAAGGGGTCGCTCGAGCAAGGAGCAAGTGCATGATCATCGCCGTATACGAATCGAGAAGGTATGTGGACGCACTTCAACTATTAATGATGTGGAGGGGATCATAGCCCGCCACTTATTGCGTGTTTCGATTGTTTTTATCGCGAGAATGACAAATTCGATTGTTTGTATCGCGAGAATGACTTACGAAACGACGATTATATTTAGTCTAATACAGCAAGATGTGCGTTTCATTACTGTTCACTTAAAATCTTTCCATTTTTGGAATTTTTTTACTTCGGTTAAAGCTTTAAACCCGAATGACTTTTCTAATCTTGAGGACCCTACCTTCAAATGTTTCCATCTTGTACATATTTTGCCTTCATAAAATTTTTCGATACAAATGCCTCATGACCAGTTTTCCTAGTACAGTAGTGGTGTTCGGCGGAACTGGTGAATTTTCTGTATAATGAGAAAATGTTAAGAATTTCGAACGATTTATTTTCATCATAATTTCATATTGCGCTGCTATTTTCGTTGCACTCATGTTGCTTTTATAGGTGTTATCATTAGGTTACATTGAATTGACTTCAGTAATATTTCTTGAATTTATCATTTTCTAAATCTCTTGTTGTTTCTGAGTAATGTTAAATGGGGCCGCTCGAGAAAAGATCAAGTGCATGGTCAATGCCGTATACCAATAGAGAAGGTATGTTTACGCACTCCAACAATAGATGTGCCGATGAACTGCTGCTATTGGGGGCAGAGCACGCCATTTATTGCGCCGTTCGATTGTTTGTATCGCGACAATGACGAACGAAAACATGTTTAAATTCAGTTAATTACTGCAAGCTTTGTGCTTTATTTTCCTTTAATGAAACTCTAATTGTTTACTGAAAAATCTTTCCATTTTTCATTTATGGGAGGTTTTACTTCGGATAATGTTTTAAATCCTAATGACTCCTCTAACCTTCATGGCCCTACCTTGAGATTTTTTTGTCTTTATCATGTTTCACTTTCTTAATAACCTTTGATACCAATGCCTCTTAAACAGTTTTCTTTTTACAGTAGCAGTTGTCGGTGCAACTTCGTGAATTTTCATCATAATGTGAGAATATTGTGAATCCGGAATCATTGCGCCCATGTTACCTTTGTGAGGGTCATCATTAGGTCACATTGAAGTGGCTTCAGTAATGTCTCTTGAGTTTTTCATTTTCTAAATCTCTTGTTGTTTCTGAGTAATGGTAAAAGCTCGAGCGAGGAGCATGTGCATGATCCCAGCCGTATACGAATCGACAAGGTATGTTTACGCAATTCAACAATAGATGCACCAATGAACTGATGCTCTGGGGTCACAGCCAGTCACTTATTGCGTCGTTCGATTTTTGGTATCGCGGCAATGAGGAGCGAAACCATGTTTAAATTCAGTCAATTACTGCACACGTTGCGCTTTATTGTCATTTTATAAAACTCATTATGCTAACTTAAAATTTTTCCATGTTTTTATTCCTGTGCACTTTTACTTCGGGCAATCTTTTAAATCCTAATGAATTTTCCAACATCATTAGGATCTTACATTACGATTTGTCTATCTTGTGCATGTTTTTCCTGCCCTACGATGTTTCGACCTTATTTATTTATTTCAGAATATTTACGTATCCCATTTTTGCCAGTTTCCCTGCACTGGTTTGCTCAAAAGTTCGGGATAATGCCATATTACTCATTTAGCAGTGGTTTAAGATGTTTCAAATGGATTTTGGATTTTTTTTTAAAGAAACGCCCCTCGAAAGATTTTATCGTTAAAAAATTGCGTTTTTACCTGTGTTTTCTATCAGAATTATAGCTTATAATTGTCGACTAGTTTTTAACGACGACGTCCTCTATCCCATGAGGGTCCGTCAGAATATAATGCATTCATTGTTTTCGAGCTTGTCTGGTTCTATGCTACCATCGAGACTTCTCTAGATCTTCAGAAAGTGTATGGACCCTTACGGAAGTTGTCTTATCTCCATCAAGTAAGTGGAGGGAGATATAAAATTTTATGTTGCCTTTTTTCATTATGGTAAAATCGACTTATTTTTTATTTTTCGCCTTATCTTTATATAAAAACTTGATGCGTATTTTCTCGCCTAAAACTCTTTTTATTCGTGCTTTAGAATTGCTTTCGTGGGAAGAAAAATCGGATATTTCATCGGAATATGTGATTTTTTGCTCTCTGTCTTTTGACGATACTTGAATCTCATGTTGTTTGTATCAGTATTAAAAGTCATTTTATTTCTTCATGCTGTTGAATATATAAATATATCATCATCATTAATCAACAATCCTAAGATTGGTTTGACGCAGCTCTCCATTTCTCACACCCATATATAAATAGAATATATGGGTGAAGGAAAGAAATGGTTACCATCAAGTAACTCGGGAATCACGAAAAGTTAAGGTTAATGTTTTGTAGTTTCTCGTATGTAGATCATAGGAAACGAGCTGTCTTGCAGAAGAACGTAAGGGCCGCCAGGGGACGAGTCGTACATATGCCGCCTCCTTCTGTTTCCTCCTTTCACCATTCCACCCCTCCCCTTCTTAACCTTCTCCATCCATTGATACCCCGCTCTCTTTCTGAAGTGTGCATCTAATGGACCGATGTTTTTACTCACATATTCACCTAAAGTAAAATGAATGTATTTACTCGATTTCTTTTTTAATCATTTGTTTTATAACTAAAAGTATTTTGATGTAGTATTTAAATTCCTAGATAACAATTGTTTATAGACTCTTAAAAACTCACCTTTCCATGGCAACTCATTTTATTCCCAAAAGCTGCCGGATATATTGAAGCATCTAGATTCATAAATGATGGACCAAACAAAAATGCGTTTTCCCATGTATGTGGTTTTTGTGCTGTCATTTCTTGCTTCTCATTGTCGTTGGCCATCTGGAGCCGCATTTGCGGTGAATGAAATCTTGTTATGGTCAAAGAGGTCGTCTTACGGAAGGTGAATTACTGTGTTTGAGAGTATGGTCATTTGCTTGATTGGCGTTTCGCTGCAAGTTATGCGCGTAGCATTTATCTTTGATGCATACTCTCGAATGAACTGGTGTCGTTTATTCCTAGGAATCCCTCATGGTTGAAACCCAGAGCGCTTATTCCGGTTCCTTCGTCGATAAGTGTTAGCTACAGCTATCGCATTATAGCTTTCAGAACAATCGTTGCAACAATTCCTAATGTATTTGCTACCTTCAGTTAGCAACCGTTACTTATTAAAAACAGGTATAATCGCTCAGATCTAAAAACGATACTAATGCATGTTATTGGTCCAGGCTCCGTAGCACAGTCGTCTTCTTCAACTGTGCCCGGAAAACATACCTGTCTGTTGTCATTGCTTTATTACCTGGTTGAAATCATCAGCTGTTTCATCGTTATGCCGCACTTAATTACGTATTCTAATGTCGGATGAACCATGGTTTTTTTCCTACTCTCTTCGGTGTTTCTCATAACCGTAACCTCATCATAATTCGTCAGCAATCCTGAGATTGGTTTGACGTAACTCTCCACTCAATTCTTCTATCAGCTAATCATTTCACTCCTACGTATTTATTCTCTTTCACAACCTTCTTCATCTGTTCCATATATTTTGTTCGAGGTCTTCCTTTTCCGTTCTTGCCATCTACTTGTCCCTCGAAGATTGTCTTTACCAGGCTATTATGTCTCCAGGTTGTTCCGTCTTCTTGTCAATATTTTTATGAGGCTTTTCTTCTCCCCTACTCTTCTTCATATTACTTCCTCATTGCTATCTCGGTCGATCCATTTGGTCATCATCACCATAACCTCTACAAGTATTATCAATCGTTTCCTCCCGCATTTCACGTTAACGAAGCGTATCACCACGCACAGCTCTCTCCAAAAGAATAACTGTCCCAAAATATTTAATCTTTTGCTTTTTTTCTTGCATTGAAGCCGTCGGGACACTATATTTTAGAACGTGCCATGTCAAATCGTGCGTGTTTCTGATTAGAGGCATTCCATCCCTATCAAATTCTTTGGCGAAGATGGGTCTAGATGACCCTTGCTTGTACAATTTATGTGTATGCTCGTGTGTGAAGGAGATTTAGAAAAATATCATATGTAAGGGAAGTATCCGATATAGTTGAATCATCAATGACAGACATGATTCATCATTATTTTCGTTGATGTTTGTACTTCATTTATCCTGACGTTGTATTCTACCCCGTTACACCTCTTCGTTGTGCAGTTAAGCTACCTTCCAGGCGGTTATCATGGTCCTTCCTTCTACTTAGGTATATCCATCATCATTAAGAGCATTACGATATACTCTTCGTTAGATTCAAGAAAAATGTCTCTTAATTTCTATTATGTCAAATAATTATAACTTTAGGGTGCATTTTAGTTAAGCTTTTAGGTCTGTTTGCTGAGCGCGTGTTCCTAAAAAAAGTATTGTAGTTGTCTTGTTTTAGCGAGTTTACCCTCTAAGAACGAGCAATCAACCCATAAATAGTGAGGGCAGCCAATAAAATTTCGATTTTATTTTATAAATTTATGAAAGAAATTAAAAATACCCTTATTCTCCGGTCATTTATTACTAGTTTCAACGATTTCTGGTTATCATCAGAAGTTGGTGTTTTGTACGTGTGAGTGTAGGCCTTACTCTTATGCTGCTTTCATGCACACTGGCGTATATATTTACTCTGAGGTATTGCTAAATTGAAGAATTAATGTGGAGGCTAAAGGAGATGAGTGGTAATTAAAATGGGCTCTTAATCAATTTGGAGTGCCTACTTTTTCTATAAGATTAGATTCAAAGCGAATGTTATCGGTATTTTGTAAGATCTGTATATTTCACTGGAAATTTAAAAAAAAAATACCCGAACTGGTTTACTAGCATTTCATACGATAAATAAAGCAAACGATTTGCAATTTGTGTAGAGAGGACCAGAGATTCATGTGAAACTATTGAGGGTGACGGTGATATATAATAGTAAGGGATACGTAATCGAGGGACAAGTGGATGGCAATAACGGAAAAAGAATACCTCGAAAAAAATGTATAGAACAGGTAAAGAAAAATACGAAAGAGAAGAAATACGTAGGTGTGAAAAGATAAGCTGATAGAATTGAGAGGGGAGCTGCGTCAAACCAATCTTATGATTATTACGGAGGCTTCCGCGGTGAGTTGATTGGTGATGGTTTTCCGGGTTTACACCGCGTTGATTCATGTTTTGCGGACGACAGTTTCGGGCGCGTTCCAGCTCCCGTCTTCGGGTCCAAATGATCACCGGTACTGCAAGGGCTGTACCGGTGAGTCAATCTCACCCCAACCAGCCTTATAACAGATGCATTTGAAATTGGCGCATGTGTACAAAGGTGTCAGAGTAAAGTGTTGTTTGCGTGAAATTAGAAATCCTAAAGTTAGTAGTTATTTTTATTTATTTATGCTTCAAGATGTATTTAATTTTTTTCATGCACAATGTGCATTGCACATTGGACAAATCTGGCATGAGTTCTATTTATTTTTTTTATACATGTTTTTTTTATTTGATAAATTCTCTTTTATTTTGAAGCATTGAAGTAAATTTGTTCAATTTTAATTTACCTCAAAAAACATATAAAAGAATTGAAAACACTGAATTGAATTGAAGAATGAAAGACATACGAGAGACTCATAGACGAGAAATTTGATAGGCAGTGTAACTTGTTGAATTTAAATGTGTTAAAAAAATGCCAACAGCCTGGACTCCTACCTAATAATCAATTAAGGGGATTGAAGACCATTTGGACCCGAAGACGGGAGCTGGAACGCGCCCGAAACTGTCGTCTGCAAAACATGAATCAACGCGGTGTAAACCCGGAAAACCATCGCCAATCTTAGGATTGTCGACCAGTGATTATGATGACGCAGAAAGTGATTTAGTAGGAATGCTATTTATTTTGATCGTTTAAGATGGGCTTTAGTTCATTTTTCTAACCACTCGGCCCTCTCCCACTCCCTAATTGAACTTCCATTTACTTTTTAGTCCGTAATAAAGCCCAATCCCTGTATTTTCTATCCATAAACCCTAATCTCAAGCCCTTTCCGGTGGAAGGTTTTTGAAACACAAAAAAATAAAATTTTACTAATTTATTTCAAAATAGTAATTTCTAACACAATCAGTTTATTAATGCACTAGCAGGCCATCCGGCGTTGCTTGGGAAGGATAGTACCCAGAGAAGTGGGAAACTTGGTTCTTGGTCACGTAGCAGGATTTCTATGTTTACTCTTTGACCTTGTTAAGATGTGTGCCTACGCAGCAGGATATCCAACCGCAGAAGGTGTGTGACGTAACGAAATAAACGTTAGAGAAAAAAAGGATTCAAAGGACGCGTCGGACCCACCTAAAGTAGCTATCGGTGTTTGATTGCATGAGATGCACAAGTGTATTAACTTTTCCTAATGTATTAACACAAGTGTATTAACTAATCCATTCAGCCGTATGTAAACGCAGAGCGGACAGACAAACAGACATCCTCTTTTATTTGTATAGATGTGAGCAACTTGTACTTAGTTAAGCCTCACATCACTATTTACAATCCTGAAAGATACCATTTTGCACGTTACACCTTTCCTCATTAGATTGAATGCAGAACGCATACTTCCCTTTCGATCGGTGACCTTTGGTGACAGATTACTCGCATAAAAAAAGCTAATATCTTGAAAATTTCGGTTCGTATTTGCCTGATTTTTCTTTTCCATAATTTTACCTCAGAATTTTCTACGATGCAACTTTTTTATATTTGAAAAAAGGCATATATTCGGCGACTTTATTTTTTTATTATACTGAAAAATTTTTAAATGCTTATTACGTTTTAAGGGATTTTATATCACAAAAGAGGTGAAATACGACCGGTGGAGTGGGCGACATGTATCCTCCAAAATGAACGTTCACGTGACGGTAGCGACTTGTGATCGTCTGAGTAATATTTTGATGACTCGAAAGATGATTTTGTGGAGACGTCTTTATGTTTCGATCTCACAAAAAACTTAACCGACGGAATTCGTTCCTCGATTGTCCGGATATACTGATGGCTATAGAAGAGGGTTGTTCGGCTCGTTGATTCCCCTCTCCCAACCTTCTCTTCCCCCTACTCTTTCCCCGTCATCGCTTCCTTGTTTTCATTTCTCTTCGCGAGCGATCGAGTCGGCGCTCCATTGTTTGCGTTGCGTCGCAACGGGTTGTTTACCCCGATTATGGCCGCCGACGCCGGTTCCCATCCATCCACATCCCTCTTTCCGCCCATCTTCTCTCGGCCTGCTGTTTCGTCTGGCGAAATATGATCTTCTTCTGTTTCCATTCGTCTACTTCGATTATGTTTTGTCGATACACTTACGGCGTTATTCAAAAATGGTAGGTACATAACGAATTAACTCTCCCTATAAATAAGGCACTGCTTTTTCTGTACGTTTAATATTGTTAGAGAAGGTGTTTTCTCTCCGTGGTACTTATTTGCAAAATGTCCATTAGTGAAAAGAAACCCAAGTTTAACTTGGAAATCGTTGTTCCGTATGCCGAATATAACTTTTGAATTAGGTTCCGTATTTATCAAACGTTTTATTGAACAAAATAACAACACCCTGGTGAAGGGAAAGGTCCGTGGTTCTATTCCCGGTGTAGAGGAATTTTTTCACATGGTAATTCATGTATACGTCTCATTATATTCAAGACGATCATTATGGCAAAGCTATTCAAAAGCTTCATGAAACGCGTCTTTCTTGCCTACTTTTGGAAGTTTTTTTATTTTCTTGATGTACAGAAATCCGCTGTTAAGAGTACCTTTTGTAGTTACGAGTATGTCCCGAATAAAATACACCAAATATTACCCACTAGTATAGCCTTATCATTTTATGCTTATATGTTGTTTACATAGGTAGTGATTTACCTACTTAGTATCCCCAAGGCGTCTGCATTGACTCCTGCAGTTTCCTTTTAGTGTTTCCTCTGTTTAAAAAATCTTTGTTATGTTGCTTTTTCCGTCTCGGAAATGTGGCTGAAATCTCGTAGACTCCTATCTTTACCTTAGAAGCTTGACTCGACTTGCCGACTCCTTGCTCTGAGCTTCCTGCCTTTCCATTGTTTTCATGGCGTCGAAATGCTTGCAGTCTTGATGGATGTGCTGATTCGTGGCCGTAAAGGTTCCGCTTAATCCCAGCGTTGTATAAACTGTTTACCAGTGAGGAAAAATATTTACTAAGGACGGCTTCAAAGGTTGTGTTCATAATTTCGTGCATAATTTCAAAGTAAACATTAGTTGATGGCATCTGGCGTCATGTTATGTAGGCTATTCGTCGTTCGGGATAAAACATGGTAAGGACTCCTGAAACTGCTAGGGGTGTTTGATTTAATTATTTTGATATTTTGAAAGTATCAAAAATATCATCGTATTTCCACTACTTACATTGGCAAGGATGTTAAACAGGGAAATTAAGGGCAGGGGCTTATCAAATATTTTTAATAAGCTACCTCAATGAAAAAGTATATTTTCAATCTTGTGTTACTACTTTATGTATTAAATTTTGTCGTTTTTTATTTATTCTGTTAAAAAAAGGACAACTTGACTCCCAAAAATAGCCGCTGATGATAATGTCTGCTTGAAATTGAATTTGGAAACGTCGCCTACCTTTACGCTGCTATCTAGTGTGCGCTTACACGAATCAAGAGCATGTAATTTAAAACACGTTGTAATACCTACAAAAACTTCGAAAGCTCCTTAACAAATACCAATGAAGTGCCCAGGGAAAGGGATTGTCGCCCTATCCTGAACGGCTGGTATCGCGAGCCTGTTTTATGGTCAGGGATGAGCTCTATCCTCACACCTCCAAACCAAACTTCGGGTTGAATCATCCAGAAAGAGCACTGCCGGAACAAGTGATTTGTACACAGTCACGCGCTCGGGTGCAAAGTTAAATACACCAAAGGATGAAGTTCGCCATGAAAAAATATTTGACTTCGCCGGGATTCGAACCCAGATCCCCCGATTGCCGGTCAGGCGTGTTAGCCAGTTACACCACCAATCCATTTTCTCAGAGCGAACTTCGGGATGGGTTTTACCGAGCAAGATGTTGATGTCTCAAGTCAGCAGTGTGGCACATGTGGCGAGGGCCGTGCTTACTAAGCCACTGTCGGGGTGAAAAAACCTTATTTTGTCGCCGGTCTGCGACGACGAATTTTAAAGCACTGCAGGCTTTGTACGCAGTCACGCGCACGGGTGCAAAGTTAAATACACCAAAGCAATCGGGAGATCCGGGTTCGAATCCCGGCTAAGTAAAATATTTTTCCATGGTGAACTTCATCCTTTGGCGTATTTATCATCCAGAAAGAGTTTAAAAATACAGGACTATTATATAATAATGGTGCGGTGTCAGTAATCCAAAGGAACATAGCAGTGTAGCAGAGATTTTTCAGAGGCTATTCCTGCTGGAGTGCCTTGAGGAGGGCACTTCAAGTGCAACATTCCGTCCATCGGATGGGACGTTAAACAGTGTTACCCTTGGCGCCGTTCGTTTGGAATAGGCTAATGTCGACTCTGGGTTTCTCTGTTGTCGAGTGACTTTGGGCGCACGTATTGAATGTTATCAATTGCGTAAAAAAACTGTTGATACGGCAAATTAGCTAAATTAAAAAAAACATTAACTGTAAGTAATTCCATTTTCATTTTAAAAAATTTCAAAACCTTCGCAAAAATCTTCGCATCAAAAACATCTCCATTCTTTGATTATAACCCTGTATTTTAACCTACTTAGTGGTAATTAAAGCGCACTAAGCGGAAATGATCATGATAGACGTAGGATTATGATCAGGTTGTGGTTCCTATTTGTGATCCCTTGATGCATCAAGTTTTCTGAACTCTGTGGTTCAGATTGTCTCTCGGGATTGCCACTGATCCGATCCATTTTCCATGGCAATTTCGCCGCCGCCGCCGTCTTTAGGTATGAAGTGACTTCGTCGGTAAATCTGTGGAGAAGAATGAATCGAAGCCGGGGAAATCCAGAAAAACGACCCGCGCCTCTTTCAACGCTCCGCGGAAAACTTCGTCGATTACTTGGCTCGCTGTTTTACTGTATTGGTGCGCCTCATTGAAGGGAATTTCAAAGAGGATATTTAAGTTTAGATTGCAGAAATGAGGCTGGATCTCATCAGCCTTTTGCCTGTAATTAAGCTCCTCTGACACTACGGAAGATAGCGATTTCATTCACGGTTCTCATTCATTTAAGCCTCTGTCATGATGTGAATATGGCGATACAAAGTGCACTGTTTTACTTCATTCTTGATGTTCTTCACTTAAAAGCTAAGTACTGGCGAATATTTTGCGGAGGTATAGGGACGCGGTGAATTTTATCTTTTTTTAACTATCCACACTTTTTTCGATGTCTTCCGTATAATTTGTGGAATTTTTTTTTCGTCTAAAGTATAAACCTGAATTTTTCTCGATTCAAAACATTTAATTTGTTTGCCGGCCATAATTTCAGCAACTAAAACCTGCTATTATCCAGCCATTTCAAAGGCCCTGACTTAAAAAAACATGGCTTATTGCGTAATTTATTAATCTGTCTTCGAGTATGACCAGCAGTTTTTATTTCTGCCATGAATAATTTTAGGGCCAGTTTCAAGCCATGTAATGCATAATTTGACGTGAGAAATGCTCTAACGAATAGTGGCGCATGAAATAAAATATTGGTGAATCAGTTCCTGGGACTATAATTTACTAATTGAGTATCTCTGTCCGTTGGTTGCGAAGGAAGAAGGAACGTTGTCAAATCTTAGTAGGTATCAGTAGAAATAATGCTGGCCATAAGTTGACTAAAATAATATTCTTAGATTTACATTATGGATCAAGTATTAATAATAATTAAGCGTTTAGCTCTCATTTTTTTATATTTTGGCAATTTATTATAATGCAATGTACAAAAGGTGGAAGGTAAAATTAATCAGTTGTCTTTTTTACTGATTTTATCATTGTGGCTATGAGCTAACAGTATGGTAATTGTATTGTTACTTTGCGTGACACTTAATCTGTCGCGGGGTGTCGTTGGTTTTTTGGCTGCGTTAGAGTGGGTTTTGTGGGTAGAGTGAATGCCGAACGGGTATATAACGAGTGATAATATCTCTGGGTTGAATCACGGGAGTTTATCATTTCTCTTATGCAGCATTTTTATTTTTTAGCGTTTATAAATTTCCAATATTAATGGACTATTGTATGAAAATAATATATTTCATGTTAAAATGTACTGTATGGACACAATTAAATATTAATATTATAATTTTTGGTCCATTTTAGATGTGGGGGAACCATAAACCATTATCTGTTATGGATGTTACTATTTTTTTAAAATTTATTTTTATAAATTTGCTGCGACGAATTCCAATTTGTTTTCAGTAAAGTGTTGTTTATGGAGTTGCGGCAGTTTGATGCTCTTAAAAATGCAGTGATAGTAATATTTGGACAATTCACTTATTTTGATTACTTCCGTGATTTTTTTCTGACATATTTCCGGCGGAATGTGTTATTTCTAATTTAATGGTGTTATTTTTTCTGGCTGCACCTAATTTTAATTATAGTATGTCTGGGTGATATTAGTATCACCAAGATAATATATCCATTCACTCTACCCGTATACCCACGGAGGCCAAATATATTTGTAGTTTTGAGTAGCTCTTGGGATATCGATGGCTAAGTTCTAACAACTCGTATCTCAAATTCGGCCGGTTTGAGACAGGTTACTTAAACTAAGTGTAACAACATTAAAAAATAAAATACAAGCAAAGAACAACTCTTTATTTGCAAATGAAAGCTTCTTTTTCAGTTTTATGAACTTTTGGTTTTTAATTTCAGTGTGCAAGTGAAAGAAATTAATTGTTTTTTTTTACTCTCCTGAAAAGTTGCTATTTTTGAGATTCGTGTTGTTAGAACTTGGTCATCGATATATTTCCCAATGAGTCGGTACTGTTTCCTCTGTGTCCGCTTCCATTTTCGCCGGCCTTAAGCACAGCGGTCTTAAACGAGAAGACGTTGCGATCAACGGTAGCGGCGTCGGCGCCCGCGACTATTGATTTTTTTATTTTTAAGCTCTTTTCCCCCGCTCGCCTCGCCCACGCCCTGACCGTAAATGGACGTTCTCCGCTGCCCCCTCCTCAAATTCCCTCAACCCTCATAATCCCATCGGTACACGGGAAGGGAAGTCCGCAAATCTCATACCCCCTCAGTGAGGCTCGGGGGGGTTTATTTTCGCTAGAGTAGCATTCGTAATGAGAATCATCAACAAGAGGACAAAAAGAAGGATAATTGGATGGAGAGGTAGAAAATTTACCGGTAGGATAGCGGGAGAGAAAATAGAGCAAGTGCAGAACTTGGGAAGAATATGTGAAGGATAATAAAATTAGGGAAGATATGTATTTCACAACGGATGCTAAGAATAGGATTGCCATGGTTAGAGGAGGTCTCGAAAATAAATTGATATTAATGAGGCGGGCCTTTGAATAAAGATTAGAGGAAAATAATTTCTTATGTTGCGTCTGTAGCATCCTACTGAATGGTGCGGAGAATTGGGCGTTGCGAAAGGAGACTGAAAAATGAATGATTAAGAGGCCCTAGATTTGTGAACGTGGAGGTTAGTAGGTAAAATCAGCCAAGAAGATAGAAGGATCATCCTCGAGTTATGCATACAGTTTGAGATTAGATGACTATGCTACTAGATGTAAGAAGAAGAAAATAAACGGACAATATTCGACACGGACGGGAAATATTTGTTGATGGTAGGAAGGATGGTTCGACTCCCGTCTGGGTAGGTAGCCCTATCTAGGAGCCCCTATCCACTAAGTAAATCTCTCGGATAGTTCGTGGTTGGTTCTCGGAAAGACGTCATAATTTCGAAATGAGCTATCCTCTAAGGTCCATCCGTCACGGAAACTCTTCCGAGAGCGGCCGAAATGACGGAAGGTCTCGGAAAATGACTTTCCGTTTCTCGGAATCGGAAAGTGATTTGCCAACTGGTAAGTTATGGAATATTTTTACCGCGAATGTGGTGCTGAAGCAGCTGGAAAGAAGTCACTGGCAATATGCAATACTGGCACGGTATGTGTACTAAAAATGATGGGAAATGAATAATTATATACGGAGTGAGGAACCACAGGCGAAACCCGTTGAAAGCGTTTAATGCGAATAAAGGAATTATACGCTATCAACAATGCGATAAATTTACCATAGTGGATACCTAGTGCTTCTGAGTGACGGAAACGGAATTGGAGACGGAAACGGAAATTTCGATTCCGAAATCTCGGAAACGAGGTGACGTAGTTGCTGGATAGGGCTCCAGGACATGGGTTTTTCTGATTGTTCACTGTTGGTTGTTAAATATTCCCCATCATTGAAGGCCACGTTGGTGGTGTTTACGGGGCAAATGTAAAATAGAAAATAGTAAGAACGGTAAAAGGCAAGAGGGTTAAGGGAAGGAGAATATACCTAATGCTTGACGACACGAAAAGAAAGAAATGTACTATCACAAGGAAATCGGCGCTTGTTCAGACAAAAGTGCTTCATTTCATGAGGAGACCTGCCGTAAAGCAGAATTACCCATGTGATGAAAATTCTACACGGGCGCCTACTGTCTGTTAATAAAATGCAAGTACCATAAAAGTTAAACAGGAAATTGCATTTTATAGATTAATTTCACTTTTCTTCATGAAAAAATATGCTTGCCCTGAATATTAATCTTTTCTATCAATCCCACTCGTAGATATTGAACAACGTTCGATTCTGACTTCCTTACTACTCACAATCAGTGTAGCTATTTGGCCACGGGTCTATTTGAAGAAACAAGTTCATGTATCACCAAAATATGATGTGTGACCGTTTGATCATTCTTGAGCATATAGAAAATCAAGGCTTAGATTCTGATCCGAAATCGGCTTGCTAATTTGGCAAATAATTCAAGTACGTAGTATTTTTGTTTTCATAACAATTATTTTAATAGTTCAGCATTTGTTAATTTACCTCTTTATTTGTCTTGGTTCCGCATTTTGTGGCATTTGTAACAAAAACGTATACAGGGGGTCATTTTGGATTCAAGTTTAAAAAATAAACCGCGAAATGCAAATATCAGATTGAAGTAAACGAAATGCTGTTTTACGGTGCAATCCGTTTCAATCTGTGGCAGGTCGTGGATCCCGGCGGGCGTCCTTGTCGCTTCTTTTTTGACAGTTGGCCCTGAATCTCTGGCGCCCCTGACTGTCACCCGATGCTACCATCGCCGCTAACGCGTCCATATTTTTCATGTTGGCAGCGAGCCTCGGTTTTTTTGTCTCCACCCTCACCATCCGACTGATGGCCCACATATCCGCCCATGACCCTCGTCTGTTTGCACACAAGTCTCCCCATGCCCTCTCAGACGGTTTCAGTCGTCGGATGATATCAATTTGTCAGGATGTCTGGCGTCGTCATTTGTGCTGCATTGTTGCCATATTGCCACGTCGCAACCGCGTCTTTCACACCACTCAGCGTCAACTCTAGAAATAGACCACGAATATTACAGAATAGGATTCTCCACACGACCTCGACGAACATTTGTTCGTGGTGTGCAATTTCAATGACTCCGCCCCGAATACTACAAAAGAGGATCCTCAAGTCGGTCTCTAATTGTGTTGTCACCCACCGCGCATTTAAATGGGTTAACAAAAGTCGCCACCCGCGTCGCAAATGGACAAATCGATCTGATTTTCACGGAGAAATAAGTAATAATTAGGTATTTCAAGCGAAATTTATATGCATGATGATGTTATCTATCAAATTCATAACTTTTGAATTTTATTTCTCGCAATGATAAACATTATGCTGCAAAATACTGGAAAAAGTGTATCGCAAAGCACTCATTACCGCGCCGCGGATATTTTTGAATACCAATCAAAATTGGACCGAAGAGGCAACAGAAATCAACCATCTGTGGGATGTAATTGGGCCTCCTCTATGCAGTCCCTTTGAAATAGACGATGGCGGACCACCGAGTGATAATTGCGCATTTGGCCATCTTGAGAAAAACCTTCAATCATAGCGCCAAACTTTAAAGTAAGTAGTATTTGCTAGAGTGCTAAACTTGGCTGCCCAGTAATCACAAGCTGAGGTTATCGTAAAAACCCCCAATTTCGATTCTACAATAAAAAATGGAAAGAGTTAGCGAATAAAAAACCATTAAATTGATTTCATTAAAATTCTGATACCTTTCCTACTTTTTGTGCGTGAAATTAAAGGAAATAAAATTTTCAGTCGAAATGAACAACGCGTATGTAAATGCTATCGTTAGAGTCAGCCAATCAGATTCACGAGGGATCACGTGGTTTATTGATGAAGCCATTTGTGCTGCGTCGTTGCCCCGGCGCAGCCGTATCTTTGACACCGAACTCAAACGCAATGAAATGGCGTTATATAGATAGAGCGACAGTTCCGAGTGAAGCGAAGAAATAGCGCGTCTGTTCATTTTGGGAAGGATAGTGCTCCATGAAAATTCATGGGAAAATGGATTCATTATGGTTATTAGTGATTCAAGCCAAATGCTGCGATGGGATGTTGATTTGCATGGTCAGTCACTAGGCTTTCCTGTGGCAGTGGAAGCTCTATGAATAGCTATATGCTTTAATACAAATTTTCCACATTTAAGTCATTGATAATGCTTGAGCCGAGGGCCTTAACAGTGTGTCCGATCTGGTTTCAGTCGTTCCTATTCGCTCTGCACGGCAATTGTAATTCCAATATATTGGCTTCAGTGATCTGTTAAAAACTCGATCAAAAGAGTTCGATTTTGCAGTGCAGAGGATAACCTCAGAGTGGTAGGTTCGGAAAAGCTATTTCTAGTTTCACTTGGTATGCGTCCAAGGATGGAAAAGGAGAAAATACCAGACTTACATGATTCCACATACTTATCTCTCCCGATCTTTCCGCGTTAGGAAAACTGCTGATTAGCTGATTCCATCAGTACTATTTTTAAAAATTTACATGGTGATATTTTAAAAGTAAAAATGTATTCCTATTTAACTTATGACACACGACAAAGTAGGGATATAGTCTGAGGGTAATAATTATATTTTAAGACCCGTCCATCTCATTGTTTGTGCTTAAACCTGGTATAAAAACTTCCACAACCTGGTACCATGTGGAGTACCCGTAGATGACACATCAGTGCGTCGAAATTAGTTGAATCGAAAAAAGTAAAGTAATATATTGTACTTCCTTTACGTCTTTCATGTATCTCTGATAATGTTGGCATGCTCTAAATGAAGAATAAATTCACGAACTCTTTTTTTTTAAACTGCCGCCGCGAATTAGATTCTAGAGAGCAGTGGGAAATTGAACCTTTTTTTAATAGCTAGGAGAACTCTCTCATAAGCGTATAGGCTTTGCCTATACTTTTTCCCTGTTCTGGCGTCCTTTTCAAAATTCATCTCTTCCTCCGTTTTGTAACTAAATTACAATAATAAGATAAATACGTAGTAATTTACGCCTGGCGATAATGATTACTCATTAAAACTTGGGTCGCTTGAAACTAAGACAAAAGTACCCAGATTTTATCCATGAAGAGAGCGACTTCACGAAATGTGCGACAAGCCCGCGCTCTTCGTCGTCGACAATATGAATGCAATTCTTAGTCATTTCTTTTTCAGGTTTCAAGGGTCGCTTTATATTTATAACAATAATTATAAATTCCTTCATTCGGGCGAGATTGAGGCTAAAAAGTCCCTAATTCCACTAAACCACTCGATAGCTTTAATGCAATATTATGTATAAAACGGTAAATAAACATACACAATACAAAAATATGCAATTAAATGGAACACTATTTGTGAAATGTCAAACACTATAAACAAATAAATGTGGAAATTTTGTGTAAAAAAATATTTCTGTTCGTGGGAAAAACATGAGGATAAGGGAGCAGTATCTTTCAGCGAAAAAAATCGACTGCAGGAAAACGCCCACACTAAAAGGGGGTGTAAATAAGCGGTGTTTCCATGGTGGTTAATGGTATAAATAAGTGGTATAGGTAAAAGTTAACTTACCAAGAAACCTGAAAAAGAAATGACAAAGAATTGCATTCGTATTGTCGACGACGAAGAGCGCGGGCTTGTCGCACATTTCGTGAAGTCGCTCTCTTCATGGATAAAATCTGGGTCCTTTTGTCTTAGTTTCAAGACTTTGTAAGATATTGGGAGGGTGCGACCGATAGTCGTTTGCACTATGAGGGAAGGGTAGGTAAGGAAGGTTGGAGAGAAACCCGGCGTCAGCATCGCCTGCTCTTAACGAAAGGCGCCAAGGGGACCACGGCTAAGCGTCCGATCCGACGAACGGAGTGTTGCGCTTGAAATATTCACCACATAGTATTCAAGCCGGGATCGGGCAGTCTCTGAAAAATCTCTTCCACCGCCGGGATTTGAATCCGAGCCCATGGGTTGGGAAGCCAACACTCTAGCCACCACACCAGCCTGATTGTTTCAAGAGTTTTGAAAGTTTGCCGCTTATATTCTGTGACACCGTTACTCCGTTCCATTGTTGCCGTGTCGTTATTCTTCCTACCCTCTGTGCTCCCTCCCTCTTATAACACCGTTCTCTCGCCTGAACCCAGGGTTCCTCCCTTGCCCTGAAGGGCTCTTCCCTGCCGTAGATTCGGCGTTCCTTCGCCCCCCAGAGCATCGAATCCCTTTCGAACTTCACCCTCTATTTGGCGATTGAGGATCTCATCAACTGCTCGGAAATTGCTTTGTTCCCTCCCCATTCCTCTCCTCCTTACTCCGCACGAGAGCGACTACGCGTTATCTGCCGATGAACACCTTGCCTCCGCGCGCACCATCTATAATCGAGTATGTTAACTAAGGATGATGAGTTAGTTTCCATGCACCCAAACAAACATCATTCCCGAATACATACCCTGCTCGAATCTCCCCCGTTGTTGATCTAATATCTGCTGTATCCAACTAGATGGAGTAAACATCGCTACTCTCTATATCTTTGACTATATCCTACCAAGTGCTTAGGTAGACGCACGCTTCGCAAAAATGGCTCATTCTCCGTCAGCAAGCGGCTACGGTGTACGATGCTTTTTGATGGCCCCATGTGAGCTGTTCACGGCCTACTTTCCATCATTACATAAAGCCATTGGCTTCTAGAATATGAAGGGGAAAATATTTGCCGTACGGCAACTCCTGTGGGACACGTATTGATGATCCTGGACGTACAATTTCACGAATATACCAATGTGTATAAATACCAATTTTTTAAAACAAAATATATGATCGAATTGTAGTCGTCAAGAAGTCATGGGAGAAAAGATAAGCGTAAATAAGATATTTAATTGGGCCAAATACCATAACAGCAGTAAATAAAATAATTATAAACAAAATTTAACAAATCCTTTCATTAAACTCGTAAAATAATTTCTTAGATCACACACAGCCTTCTTCCTGCTGAGAAATAATATCAATTATTTTATCCCATGTATAAACATAATATTGAACTTGTTTAAGCTGTCAGGAAAGGTGTTTCTAGTTTTGGAGGTAATTCTGAGGAATAAGTTAATCAACTCGATCTATTACGTTGAACAAGTTTGAAAAATGTGTTACCCTCTTTCAAAAAAATGTGCAGTCGTACATGCGAAAAATATGATTATTTTGAATTTTTTTAAATGTTATTTGCATGTGACCGAACACTGGAAGAAAACAGCCCGTTTACAGAAAGAAATCGTGAAAATTCCTGCATCATTATTCTATATATAGGAAGCGTATCTTTAAGCTAAAAGGATATTTTTCATAGATATACCAGAGTAATCGGTAGTTAATGTTACTATGGATTAATGTTACTACGGATTATGGATGGACTGTTATCTGTAATTAAGAGGACTGTAAAAATCTCCATAACATTTTCAGAAATCGTTGTAAACGGATCTTGTTATCTAAAACTCTAAATCGTCCGTGTGCCTTATAACAATGTTGTTGGTGTTATCTCCTTTCTTGCTATCTGGGGGTTACTTATTCAGGAAACGCGACCCATATCAAAATATATCAGCGCTTGGCGTGAGAGGGACCATTCCCCTGATATCTCATTCATGTTTTAGTTAATTGAATCCCAAATTAACTTCCTTTTCCTCTTATTCCGTGCATTTCATTTGAAAATCCAACGAATAAAAAAAACTCCTGCGAATCTTGGGCAATCTATCAAGCATGTCATTTTTAATTTCAATTCTTTTCCCGTCATTTCTGCTGATGAAATATTCGTAATGTATTCTTTTGCTTCAGTTGACAAATTTCTCATTGTTATGCAAGTGTTTCTGTTATTGTGTTGTTTAATCACTGAGGGTGGCAACCCATCTCGAAAACCAGGAAATTCATAGAAATTCATTGTGTGTGGAAAGTCCTGAGATGTCTGCGAAGAAGTCTAGGTAAATCATTTATGCTGTAAAATGCAATTGACGATTGTTTCCTCATCCGCTTATCCATCGGCATATTTTCAATATTAGAACATTCCATTCCCTCGCTGTCATTCAGGTTGTGCTGTATAAATGTTATACCTTATTTTATTTGCTATCACTTAGACAGCTGGGAAGTGCGAGTTGGTCAGGCATTCATTGGCCTTTATTTATTACTATACTACCTGATTATTCTTTTTAGCATCAGAGCTTTCTCATGCCTTATGTGAAGCCAGTGCCTATTCTTCATAGACATTTTGTAAAAGGAGTCTGCTCGTAGTTGTAGTCAGACGTCTATAAATTGTGCTTATGCGAGTATTTTTTATTAACAAATGGCCAACTTGATCTTACCATGACCTTGTCAGATGATATTATTCCTGATTCAAGCGGTAGTAAGTGTCTAGTCCATTGCCTCTACCTAACTGTGAACCGTTGAGATCCTTATGAACTAAAACACAATGGATATTTGTTTGCTCCTGCGTTAGGTATGCAGTGAGTTTCCGTGATATGGTGTAGCTATGTCGTAACGGTGGAAATTATCACGGCAAAATGTTGTTAAGGGAATTGCTGCATTTCATGAAGCCCTCATAATTCGGTGCACTTGCAATCGATTTTGCGTTGCTTGCCCACGAAATCCCGTGCCTCTTTCCGACGAATGCTTCAGTTATGAGTGAGCGTGTGATTAGGGAGGACCTATCTAGTCCTTACACCTCCCAAAATAGACTGTTCACCAGTCTCTAGGCAATCCTCCATTTCTAGTTATGGAGCTGAGCCAACAGATTCATCCGAAAAGCTACTAAATGAGCCAGGTATGGGAAAAAGAATATTGGCACATCCTCTCTAAAAAAGGTAGTTTAGAGAGGATGTGCCGAGTAGATCAAATGTGAAACCCTAATGTTAATGGGTGGCTTACCGGATATTCATTTGCCTTAGTATTACTGGAAGCAGATATGTTTGTGAAGTAACAAATTGTAATTGCTCTCTTCAGCACTGGGCTTGCAGCAGCGTTTAATTGCTACGCTTGAGTTGATCTTTCTTTTTATTACATGTTGAGAGGTATCAGAAAATCTTCGATGAAAAATTGAAACTTTATCTTTTTATTACTGTCACTGTCTATGCTCTATTCAAAAAATAAAATGTGATAAAAATTCACTCAAAATCTTGTAATTAAGGTTGTAAGTAAAATGCCTTGTCCTGGGAGGAATTTTCGCGCTCATTATCGTTCGTCTATAATGTATAGATAGGTTTAACACAGCTTATCATTTAATTCTCCTTTCAGTTAACCTTACCTGCATTTGCATTTCATCTCTTTTTCATCTTTCACCAATTTTCTAGATATTATATAGTAGGCCCTCCCTGAAGGAGGACATTATACTTCACTCTTTATTGGCGAAAATACGACCCATTCCGCCTTCATCTCCCGCATCTAATAAAAATTCCGTAAAATATCGCGTCAAATTCTCCGGTTTTCTAGCCGTTGTTGTGATAAAAAACTGTCCACTTTTATTGTTTTTTTAAGGAGTGCATTGGTGCATGTTTTCTTGATAAATATTTTCCCCAACCCTGCCGTCTCTTCTTTGCTCTTGCATTGCACCCTCAGGAAATTCTTCTCCGTTCCCTTCAGTACGCATGCCTCTGTAATTAATTTGTGTCCGACCCAAATTATTTCTTTTCGAAATGCCTTAACTGAAGCACTCATGGAATAAATTAACTGTTCGTTCAATGGTATCAGGCTCTACTATGTGGAAGTTGATATTCGAAAATGGAAAGAAGACTTCGTTGACTTCCGCTGATTTATTTCCTCGGTACGACTTGTTTCGATCCCTAGAGGTCATTGTCAAGTACAACAAATTTGAATATTAAGCAAGCATGTATACTCCTTGAAGGGGATGGAGGAGAGGGTGGAAGGAGTGGGTGTTAGGAGGGGGAGGTGTTGGGTTGGAAACCCCAAGTGGAGGTTGCATTGAGAATCGGGAAAAAAACCAACCGTTGGAGGGCGGCGCTGGTGACTGGCACGGTTGGTTTTTTTCCCAATTCTCAATGCAACCTCCACTTGGGGTTTCCAACCCAACACTTCCCCCCCCTTCTACCCCCCCTTCCACCTTCTCCCCCATCCCCTTCAAGTAGTATATATCGTTGGCTAAGTTCTAACAACACGTATCTCAAAAATTGCAAATTTTCAGGAGAGCAAAAACACCATTGATTTTTCTAATCGTACGCTAAAATTAAAAGCCAATAATTCATTAAACTGAAAAAAAAAAGAATACGCTTTCCAACAAAGAGTTGTTTTTTGCTTAAATTCTGTTTTTCAATGTTATTACACTTTGTTTAAGATACTTGTGTCAAAACCGGCCAAATTTTGAGGCACGTGTTGGTAGAACTTAGCCATCGATATGCTTGCTTAAAATTCGAATTTGTTGTACTTGGCAATGACCTCTATGGATCGAAACATGTCGTACTGAGGAAATAAATATACCACCGTTACATGACTATATCTATTGCTGTATCCGCTTTGATCATCTATTTGTCTTTTGATCTCCCCTCTCTATTCCGTAATAATCCATGGATGTATGGCATTATTCTAATACTTCTCATTAGGTGAAGTTGTTTGGGTTATATGCTTGTAATTCATAGGCATTCATGAGGTATTACACAAGATATTAAGTCATTGTGGTTGCAGACACTAAATTAAGTGCGGAAACTTAATTGTTGTCTTTTAATCGCTTCTCGACTCATATCATTCTCGAGTTGACACTTAGCAAATTTCTAATCAGTTTTTTTTCTTTACTTTCAGGTGAGTACATGATGTTCGCTTTCTCCGATTGCGATGCCTCTATTGCTCTTGGGAAGGTAAGATTTCAGCACACCGCATTAGACATCAGTTTTTTAAGTACTGCTGAGTTAATTATTAATCACTTGTGCTTAGAAATTTGATCGTATTGCAGAAAAATTATGACATGGTACTCTAATTGTCCTCTCGACCATATTAGCATAGGTGTTCTTTTTTTAACGTACGTTTGATCTCTCGAGTTAAAATGTGATGTTTCTTGTGACGACAGCGTATCAAATTATCTCAAATTAAGTTCTAGCTTTTCGTAAATGCCACCCTTTATTTTATTACCATTTTCGTTTTTGCGTAGGTTGCATTGAAAAGAGACCACAAAATGTCTCTTCAGAGCTATAAACAAGGATTTTGGATATTTGATGAATGTTTCTCTTTCTCAAGAATGGAATCGTTTACACGGCTATCTTCCAAAGACATCGCGCCATCTTATTTGAATTAAAGGCAGTGTATTTGCCAGAAAAAATTTGGATTGCTGTTAGAGATTATGCATGTTGTATTGACCAGCTCCCCTTAAATTGGTTTCCTCGTAAAATAATGATAACGATGACAGATAAGGTTGACACCTTAAATTATTAATTTATGTTGCCAGCAAGCTGTTACTAAAATATGTAAGCAGTATAAAAATGGGACAATAGCTGATATCCACTCCTGGAGATTGTTTATTCTACATAGCATCCGCAAAGTAAAAAACATTCATCGACTAAACATGAATTGCCATGAGAAAAAAATCCCCTGGACCGGGGATCGAACCACGGACCTTTGGCTTTTCGTGCCAATGCGTGGTTCGATTTCCGGTCTAAGGGAATTTTTTCTCATGGCAATTCATGTATATTTCACGCGGTAGCCTTTGAAATATTATACATTCATGGACATTGATTACATATTCATTGACTGGCTGGTGACTCCCGTAAAGTTATCACCGTGACTAGTCCCGGTACATACTTACTTAAACTATTCATTGACTAGTTTACATGCTGCTTCGCGTAATTTTACTTTGAAGCATCGAAAGGTTTTTATAGGGGCCATGCATTATTTGCAAGTGGCACGTTCGATTAGTAGGAGATGAGCATGCAATTTTAAAATCCTTAATTCATGGCGGGTCCTTTTTTGATGAAACACTTCGCAATCAATCTTAGCGCACTTGGATTTGATTCAAGTGGCGAATGAGGCGGGTTCTGTCGGCGGATTTACGCATTGCGGCGGCGGCGGCTGCTTGGGGTTTGTGCGAATGAGGAAGGAAGTTTTTGATCCCGTGGATCTCTTTTTTGCCTCGGCGAAATCCCTCTCCGACTTCCTAATTGTGCGTATTGATCTGGTGCGGGTGGCTAATGGGGGCGAGGAGTTAGCTTTCTGCCCTTTCTGCTCCCCGGATTAATGAAGTTATGACGCCAGTCTCTCGGCAATAAGGATGGGAAGGAGCGATTTTTGGCTTAGCTCCGCATGCGGCCGAGGTTGAAAGGGAAATCCCCTCAAGGCGACGTATCATTCGTGATCGACCCGCCGTATTTGGTCTTTTCAACGGCTTGCCTCTTGTTTTAAACTTGTATGTTGTAGTCTCCAAGGTGCACATAGTGGACCCTTTTTAACATTTTCATCAATTTAAAATATGGAAATTTGACTTAGTGGGATACAATCTCTATAATTAAAACACAGGAAAACCATAAAAAGAGGTGTTGTATCTATTTAATTGAAGATAAAATGGATTGACCGAATAAGTAACTAGGAAATGAGGAAGTGCTTAAAAAATGGAAGAAAAGAGATTTATTCGAAATACCTTAATGAGAATACGGGACAACTTAGTTTGCTTCATTGTGAGGCATGATTCATGGCCTGATGAAACAATCGTATAAGGACAAGAGTAAGGTAAGAAGGGCAAGGGACGGCCCCGAATGAGTTGCGTAGGACAATTTATAAAGTATGTGAAAGAGTTACGTCGCTATGAAAAGGCTAGCGAATAGGAGAGAGGAATGGAGAGCAGCGTCAAATTAATATTAGGATTATTGACCAATGATGATGATGATATATTTCAATTACATTTCAACACGTTAGAGTAAATTTTAAACTAGGAAAAAATCACGAGAAAGGCAGGCCAGTAGGGAGTGATACATCTCGTTAATCACGTGAGTGACGCTCATTCCCTGAACCCTTCTTTTCTTCAATGGGATGTACTACTGAATTGTTCGATAACATTATTTGAATGTATGAAGAAATGGTCACATTTTTGTGAAAATCAAAATCCCAATAAATATAGGACTTGCAAAGAAGGAGAGTGAAAATGCTTTCTTCAGAAACGTATTTATTTATTATTTATCTCACCAAAAATGTTCTCTATCCATAAAAATATTCATATTTTATTAAAGTCACGTGGTTTGAGCGTTGGCTTTAGTTTACGGTTACTGCAACGTTGAATATATGCTCACTCAGCGTCGCTAGTATAGCAATGGTGACGTCTGTTTTGCGCTTGAGAATTTAATCCTTGTGGTGTAACGAACGTGGTTTGTTTATTTATCCGTTGGGGTCATGTGATCAAGCAAAATTATTTTTAAAATGTATTTGCCGTCCAAGCCGTGTATTCTGACTTTAGTTGTTAATATTCCTCAGGGCTCAACTCGTTTTGATTAATTGGCATGATAAAGGATCGTTGCATTTTTTCCAGAAATTTATCCCAAAATATTATAGAGTGCTCTGCTGAACCCGTGCGAGAAATGAGTATTATATAGTCCTGCTATAAGTTGTAAAAGAAATCTATCAATGATTTTCTTTTATTCATATACGTTATCGAATGAAATTTGACTGATATATGATCATCATTAATTTATAGAAGAAGTAGTTCCTAAAAAAAGTGGTTACAAAATTTGTGTAGATAACCGTATTTACTTCGTGGATTTTACAGTCATTTTGCCCGAATGGTCGTATTAATTTTAAAATTAATTTATTCAGTTAATAGATATTATTTTGATGCATTTATATAAATGGGAGGAGTAAACTATGGTAACAATTTCATAAAATATTATAATGTCTTTTTAAATGATGCAGCTTTAACTGATAAGAAAGTGTCACCCACAATTCCAGTGCGGAGCTTGCTACACCTACATCTTGCGTCCTCCTTAAGCCTATTTCACAAATGATGAGTTATTTTTTAAACAAAAATTGAATGCGCTGTTAAATTCATTATTATGCATTTAACATTTAATACCTTTGCACTTCATGATATTGATATAAAATATTCTATAACACGTATTAATTCGCGCAAGCCCTGAGAGGCCACCGCGCATGCTGTGCTCGATTGTGCCACAAGGCTGCACTCAACAACCAACCATGGTTTCAACACTCTGTGTCATTTTCAAGGCAAAGTGACACAAGTGCTGAAACCATGGTCGGTCGTTTAGTGTTGTATTATTATAAATAGTGTGGAAATTACAATTTGTATTTTTATCATGGATATCGCAAACTTCCACAAAAATTAAACCTGAAACGATTTTATACGCGCAGAAGAAACTATTTTCTAGTGAGCAAAGATCCCGCTGAGTTTTTTCTGTGAACTTATGGTCTACCAAGCAAGCTTAGTGTCGATCGAAGCAAATGGCTGAAATAAATAACATCGGGAATGAAAAGGAAAAATAAATTGAGTTACTTTCATGCGATCTTATGAAAAAATAGAGGGCTTTATGAACACAGGTATAGATGGAAATGTCATTGGAAAGGATATTATTTGGAGTTAAAAGTCGGCCGGGGTGCATGGAGAAGATGTGGAACGACGTGAAAATAATGATATGCATCGAGGGAGGTTAGAGGAGAAGAGGAGGTTGTGTGGCTTTGTCCAACCAATCCTCTGGTAGGTTTCATGACCTGTGACGATGCAATAATCGCCCTCGTCGTCGAACCGTGTGTCTCCATCCAGAGTGCGTGCTTAATCCTTTCCGGTTGCGGGAGTGTTTTTCGCGGCGGCGTTGGATGTAACAATGTCGGATCTCACTCAGCTGATTCCGGTGTCCCGCTCGACGCCCCTCCCTTCGCTGTCGATGTTTTCCGAGGAAATCTTTGGAGAAGGAGGCTATTAGGGCGTGCACTTTCCGCCACATTTGCACAAAAGCTCCTCTTATTTCCGAGGAATTCGGCTCGCCCAAAGGAAGGAGGTGGAATCGGGAGGCGGGGAGGACTTGCGACGAATGCGCATGCGCCCAGGGCTTCACTAGCTCGCTCATCCCTCCGCGCTAACAAGAAATCCATGAATGGAGCGCCACCCCTGCGCCGTGGTGCCGATGAACCAGGCCTCTCATCAAACGACCCCTTTTCGAACACCGCGATCGTTATGCAACGATATTAGATGGCGCATGGTATCGCTCGTACGCTTGGACGACCTGAGGTTTTGAATGCTGTTCGTTCCTCCACTATTGAAAAAATTCCAAGATTTCGGATAATTTCTATAGTTAAAACAGCTGATGTTAACCAAAAATAGCGTCCATATTTCCTTCCACTAAAGTCTGTAGTGGCACCTCTTATCCCAACCCGAAGGCCTCATCCTTAAGTTATTTTGAACTAGTTTAGTATGCCTGTGGGCTGAAATATAGTTGTGAATGTAATGAACTTGTCCTATGTAAATCCAAAAAAGATCGTAGCCATGATTGAGAGTCTAGACCTGAATTAACATGATATCTTGTATCCACGAGGGGTTCTCATCTTCTTTTAAGCAGGGTTTATAGATGCGCGTCTTCAAAGTAAGTTGTTAGGGAACTAAAAGGCGATTGAGTCGGGAACAATTGGGAAATATAGCCTACGCTCGGAACTGATTCGACTTTTGAACTTGAGCCTACTTTAAATTCTTATGAAGGGTGTTCTCTCTCGTTGAAAAAATGCAATGTCAGCGATGAATATTTATATTTTCTGCGGGCTGCATTGTATCATAGGCAATTGTCGTCGAATTAGCTTGTATATTCCCAAGGCATCAAATACGTAGCTATTCCCAAGTAACTCTTAATAAGCAATCTCATTATCTACATCTACATGATGCCCTACGAGCCTCCTCACCTTTGGTTGGCAGGGGGTGAAAAATTTTAATCTTGCATCATGCAATAGGTAAATCCTCATGTACAGAACATGGTTATAAAATATAATGATGAAGATAGCACCTACACATTTGTGTTGAGTGTAGTGCGAGCTCCCAATTATGCAACGCTCCAGACTATCACATGTATCTACACCTAAGTAGAGAGCTAAATGGTTTCAATTATAGTGATTTAAGTAACTCTATCCCCTAAGCAAGGTTGGAATCAAAGGCTTTACAGCCAAGGAATCAAGAGATAAATAAGAAGAATTGAAGAATGCTGCTTAATTTTTTATATAAATGGATTTTGTGTCGTTAACTGGTATCAGCTTCGTATCAATAAATTATTGAGTGCGTCATCATTTTCCCGGCGATTATTCGGTTTTTATTTGCAGTGGCTCAAAAATGATGAGATGATTGAGGTGGCAAAAATGCGGGAAGAAAAAGAAAATATGTAGATGGGAACAAAATAACATACAATCAGTCTTCCGTACGAGGGATACGTATGTCGCATTACCTGATAGTGCGGGGAGAAAAGAACATGATAATTGAGGGAGTGAGAAGCCGAAGAGTGCATGGGATTTTTTTCTAAACGGAGTTGGGTACAGAAATCGATACAATAAATACACAAAAACATGGTGGTCAAGGGGTACGATTGAGTCCCTGCTTTTTGCTGACATCGAGTGGAAAATCAAACGCACTGCGAAATATCTAGTTGACCTCGTCAGTTTTCTTTGCCTAATTTCTTTACCTTACTCTGTGTAGGAAAGAATATCATTTGTACCCCTTGGCTTCTAAACCCATCAATTATTGTCAGAATAAAATTATTGAAAGCTAATAGTTGTCCGGATCGTATGAAACTACTTCGGTGGGCTGTTGCCAGGCCTTAGTTAAGATGAGCGTTGCGTTTGGTTAGGTGCCATATTTCTTTCGCTGGTGTCCAGCCTGTCGCCACTCTGTCCGCCCTTGATCGTGTTCGGGGGCATTTCAGACTGCCATATATCGACCGATTGCGAGGGTTATTGCGTGGGAGGGTGGGCTCACATTCTTCCCAACCTCACTCCCTTCTTCATTCAGGGGAAAACACATAAAACAAGACGGAGAGCCGCCCTGCCGGCGGTTGAAAACAATAAAAAACATCGTCCGAGACCGGCGGCTAACTTTGCCGGAGAAAGTTTGATAGGCGCACTTTCCTTACGGATGGGCGGTCTGCGTACCGTCAAGAGTCGTTTACCCGAGCACACGCATATATTGACAGTATAGGGACCATCATGTTGTCGTTGGAAAGCGCCTCAAACGTTGTCCAAAATACTAGATTTTTAAAAGCTTTATTCAATCACACGTTCGATCTTGTAATCAGTAGAGGTCTTGGAAAAAATATTGGCGCTGTAATCAGATTCGTAACAAGTGTTGTATCAAAATATACTTTTCGTAGTTTTTCCTGTTTTAAAGTTTAACTTTATTTTTATTTGTAAATAAAGCACGGGGCTAACTGTGGTGGAAGTTGCTTCGTTGTAAGTTGCTAAGTTGGAAGTCTTGAGTCTCTCCAATTTTCATGAGGAATCATGAGCAATCAGACCACGAGTGTGACGACTCGTGCGCAACACGACGAAGAGGCTCGTCACTAACGAGCCTCTTCGTCGTGTTGCGCATGCGCGTGAGGCACCAGGGACAAAAATAACTATAAAGTCGTGCAATATTCAACCAATTTAGTCATAAATAATCTCGAACGAGGGTCTAGGTTTATCCTAAATGTCTCGTTTTTTTGTTTTTTTCTAAGTCAATTCCACAGATTTTCTATTTTCCAAAAACATTATGTTTCCGATCCACCGTAATGCGTATACTAGGCGATGTAGGAGAGCCCTGTTGGAGTAACCTTTCTTCGGAGAGGTAAAATGGCAGAAATAATGTGAAAAAAATGCTCCGCGAAGGAATATATTCCTTTTTCCTCGGAATCTCTTATACTTTTTGCTTCAACTTTCTGTCGGGTTGCGTTGGGAAAGGGGAAAGTTTAAATGATCTGACATCCATCGTCTCCGGCGGCGGCGACTTTCGTCGTCTCTGAAAGAAGTCCATCAAAAGAGACCCTTAAAATATGTTTGGCCCCTTCCGTTGCTGCCTTACGCGTTTGTTTTTCCCGGACGAAAATGAAAAAAAAACAAACTTGTTTTTCCCAGATTAATTTTTGCTCCATCGGTCTCTTTAGTTTCCCTGCCCTCCTATGCCTCTGGCGCTGTAAACAGATACGTAACGATTGTTGTATCAAAACTTACTTTACGCATTTTTTCCAGTATTAAATTAAGTTTTGGTTGTAAATAAAACACTAAGCTAACATGAATATCATGTAAGTTACCTCGTTGAAGCGTGATCTTGCCTCTTTGAGAAACTCTCGAGTCTCTCAGCATCTTTGCTTGTCTATGCGGAAAGTACGGATTAAAATGCGTTAATTCTTGATCCCCGTTAAAAATTATTTTTTTGGCATTTTTAAATTGGTGCTCTCCTACGCTGTGAAAATAGTCCCCTGGGATTATGTTCTTAGTGACGAAGGAAGTATAAGGGCTATTCCGTCTGGGGGACAGAGAAATGCCGAGAGTAGTGGGATTACGTTTTCTAACTTTTTCGTCGTCCGAGTTGGCTGGTGCTAAAGTGCCCTTTTGTTCTTAAAACTTCTTTTTGCCGTTTCTTAGGATCCGGTCATCTCTGCGTGGAGCTTTGCTGTAAAAAATTTGAGCCTGCAGCCATTCAAAAAGTTGCATTCGCGTTGCTTGGGAGCGAGGCCCCAAGGGGTTCGTGTGTTGTCCTGGTGACCTTTTCTACTTTGACCCTAATTTTATCTTGAAACATCAGTATGTGATATGTAAATCATTTTTGTGAGCAAGATATGGTTTGAAATTAATGTTCGGGAAATGCTTGGCATAATTTTTTTGCCCGATTGAAGATTTTTCGGTAAAAAAAAGAATAGCAACATTTCAAGAATTGCGTAAATGATATTTACATTAGCTGATGGTATAGAATTGAATTGAATATTACTAAAGGATGTGGTCATTTTTTCTGACGGTAGTTTTGGTTCGGCATTATGCAGTAAAATATACCTGTTGAAATATTATTATTTATTTTCTGGATAAGTTAATATATCTGCACATAATGAAACGACAGAGGAAGGCGTATTTGCCATTTAAACCATATATGAATGGATTTTGTGTCGTTCCCAGGTTTCAGCACCCTAGCAATAAATTATTGAGTGCCTCATTATTTTCCAGGGGATTATTTCGAGGTTATGTACTTTACTTCGTTGCCGACAAAGCTCTCCTTACGCCTTGGCTCTCTCCGTTTCTCAATGCATTTTTCAACACCTTCATTTTTTGCCTTGTTTGTTTTTATTCAAAATTGATTCAAAATTTATTCAAACTTATTATTGCGTCGTCCTTACTCTATTCCTAACCTTTATTCCTAGCCTCCTTTACTCTACGGTCATGATTATGAGATCGCTGTTTTCTTCGATTTCAACTCTTGATTAATCAATAATTATTTCTTGAGTTTTTTCTTGCTCTGTGGTCATATTCTGCTCAGTTTTTGGCTTCTCTTCTACCTTTAACGAAATCGCTTTTTTCCCATCATGTTTTGTTCTTATGTTGCAGCGTAGTTAGTCGATGTTTCCTTCCACGGACAGTTTAGGTATTGGACTAGGTACGTTATTTTGGCATAAGTTTGGGTTTCTGTTGGAATTAGAACCAATGATTGCATCCTGATGATAAGTAAATTTTACGGCACGACACAAACGTGCTAAGAAGATCTTTATTGAGTCACGTACCTGTAGCATTGCTTTAATGCAATCGTTCTGACTGGCTGTCGGAATAAGACACCGATTGTACACCGACTTTGAAGCAAAGGCGTTTTGTCGCTTGAAATACAGGATTTTGCAGAATTCATTTTCTCCGATTGTGATAAGAAAATTTTCGAGCATAAATGAAGTTTATGTGACGGCACGGATTCAAAATTATTTTGGGACCGGTTTTCATTATTTATTTCCCTTTTAATAATAATAATGCATATTTACAACATCACTGTTTACATTTTTTAAGAACAAATGATTCGGAACTTTGAGCAGCCTCAAAGGTACAAGCACCTGTATCGAGACCGTCTTCCGTGAATAATTGCATGCCATTACTGGTGTTGATATACAAAAACTGAAATTTTCCCAACGTATATATGTGTACACAAGTAAAGACCATTTCATTTTTTTAATATACAAGAGCACATGTGTCTATTTTACAATACATCAAGGTATATCACTTTAACATTTAACATGATTAGTAACAGTTTGTATTATAATTTGAGCTACAATTTAATACAAAAGATCAATTTTATTTATAGAAAGTATCCATTCCTTGAACAGCTTCAGATTTTTTCTGAAATTTTTAAACACTCTGGTTTATCATCAAGTAGTTTACGTCCTAATTAAACAAAGGACCTTTTAAATGATGTTAAGTTTGGTTTAGGATTTTTGGGATGGTTCCAGTCGTTTCTGAAAGCGTTTTTCGGATCTCCAAATGTGGGTGTGAACAGCTTTTGAGAGCTGTTCACAACCACGTTTGGAGATCCGTTCAATTTATTTGTCGATGGTGCGGACTAGTTTCATCTAGGCTTAAAGGACCATAAATCATCTAAGCTAACGTCTTCATTTCCCAGGCATCTCATGAAGCCGAGGGCGACGGTAAATTTTACCCCTTGGAGAGACTTAAAAGTCGAGGAAATTCGGGCATGACTCACGGGCTAACCCCTTCTTTTTATGCGGAGTGCAAGCTTCGCCGTGAAGTACTGAGCCCCGCCTCGACCCTCCACCCACCCTTTCTACGTGAGTAATGTAGACCGAGAGGTAGTAGCAGATATTGGTCCTCGGTTTTATTACTAATTTTTTAAAAATTACGTTGTTAGGTGGACTGCGTGAAACAGAGAAGTGTTGTAAAATTTCTGATTTTGCTTGAGCATTTATTGTTTATAAAAACAGCAACTATTTTGAAATATTAATAACAATTCATGTTAAAGAGAAACGTTTATAATATTTTTTCTCGAAAAAGCGAATTTGAATGAAACATTTCTCAAATAATTGCACTGAGAAATCATTGCTTTGACTGTTATAAAATTTTAATATTGCCATATTCCCAAAGTTTCACCCATTTATCGAATATTTAGCACTTTTTAAGCTATTTATTTTTTTATATAATTTCCGATAACCTTTCTTTAAAAACCATTTCTTATTAAAATTTATTAAAATAATAAAATTATATTTATCTTAGTTTTGAATAGCTCATGCTTGCAGAAATAGTTCCGGAAAGGCAAAAAACTGTACGGTATATTTCGTTGAAAAATGTCCGAATAGCATGCATCTCAAATGCATCAGTGAGGAAATCTTGGACCAAAATCTGCTACCATCTCCCGGTGTAGTAGAGGGGTTTTGTAAGGGGTGGGTGGGTGGATGGGAAGGAATTCTCATCCCGGGCAGGCCCTTGGCTGACCTAAAAAGGAACTCAGCCGTCAAGATCAGTTGTTCTCGGGCCGTGCATTCCTTCCCTCATTCTGAAACGAGAGTCCCGCAGGGTTCCATTCTTGGTCCTCAGACATTTTATCCCGTCCCCGGAGCTCCAACCGTCGTAGTCGCGGAAGAAAGGAGCGAGGAGAATAGCTATTGTGGATCGATTTTTCCCCTCGCCTCGCTCCCATTGTCTATTACAGCGGACGATGGCGTGGCCTCTTGGAAACTCAAGCGTTTGGATGAACTAGCCGTGGAGACATTAGCGTCCAACCCTGCACAGGTGGGATGACTTAAAATGCTAAGAATTTTGAAAGGAGACTATATTTAGCATCCTGGCGCACAATTTGTGGCCTTCCATTTGTTTGAATGGACTTAGTGGAATTTTTTAAAATGTGGAAACAGCAAGAAAAGCTTTTTAAACTTCCGCATGATTCTGGTCACGTGAGGATGCTGGTTGACGATACCATGGTCGTGAAACAAGCAATCCTGTGGAATTGTACAAAGTGTTTTGTGTTGGTCGAGCATTATAAATTCCTCATAATTATGTCTGATACCATCTTATTTATTGATGCATTACGTTCGCTTGCTAGTCGTTGTACAGGGTGAGCTTTACCCTCGGCTACCCAAACCAACTTTCGGGTTGAAGCACATAATTTTATATGGAACACTTTCAATATACTTTTCAATAAGTGCGTGGAAACTCCTTCACCATTTCTCAATGCATATATTTTCACGTATTAATACGCGCTTGCTCTGCATGCCGTATTTCATGATCATGAAATGCAGTCGGAGGATTTATCATCATAGAAATTAGTCGAAAAAAATTATACGGGTACCCAGACAATATTCGGGGGCCCATTTGTTTCTGGAATAATTATTTGGGTGTTTTGCATCATCTAGGAGCTCGAATAGGTATTTTCCATGTCTATATTTGGCTCATATTCTCTGTTACTGGTTTATTCGCCGGCCATAGTTTTGGCGCATCTGATACTCGGCTGAACGTGGTCTCCTACAGAAAACAGGCTTCGTATGCCAGTGTTCCTGCTTTTTGATTTCTCTTGTTACACATGGATATTTATAACTTCAGAGGATGGGTAGCTGAATAGGCGAAAATTTAATTTTCTGCAATAATACTAACCGTGTATCAGCTGGTGACCTAATGCCCCCGCCATATACGCCTAACGAGGTGCCTGACGGTTGTTATCAATGCAGTTTCGTTCTAAGAGATTAAGTCTGAAATGAAGCATTTCCTGTGGAATTTATAAAAAATATTTCTGAAGTAAGTAAAAAACTTGTTTATTTTACTGTTAGTACAGGGACAGTCGGATGTGAGGCCCCGATGTGTAAATCTTTTGCCTCCGCAATGTTTTCCAACATGTGGGGACCATCGCTATTTCATTCTATCACGTGCGAAATGTCTGGTACCAGCATTAGTGTTGATTTATCTCGTCGACGTCGCTGTGTAACGTTAATCCTTCTCTGTGTTTTAATCCTCCGACCCAGTATACCAGAGGATTACTTCTAACCTACTCTTGCCCTTTGCATTGCGCACGTGAGTCTTTGTTCCATCTTATTTTCTGAAAATCTCGCGTGTTGCTCTATTTACATAGGAGTTTTATAATTAATCTGCTCTACGCGTTAAACGTTTTAGACTTTTCTCTCTTGTAGCAGACATGATTGTTTTGCAAGTTCCCAGCCTACTCTTGCTCTTGCTATTTGCACTTGAGTAATTTTTTATTTTAAGTTTTGAATATTTTATGTCGATGCTTTCTCTCAAGAACGGGTACTTATTTTCGTGAAATCAAAATTTGTTTACTTTTTCGAAAAAAATGCCGTAATCGTGTTTGAGTGCTTATTCCATTATTATCAAATTCCAAATCGGAAGTGGGATGGGGGAGGGTGTAACACTCCATTGTAGTGTGTTAAAAAGTAGGGCTGGAATTTTTTTACTGGGAGTGAGTTGTTGACTTTTGAAGGTGGCGTTAAGGGAGGGAGGAGACAACGTCGAGTTGTAACTATGAGGAAGTAGGTGCTCTGCCATTTTGAAAGATATAAAAATTCATGATGAGACAAAATTTCAAAATTTTCATTAAAATTTAATTTAGCACCCTTGCCCGCACTGAAAAATTTAGGCTGAAAATTCGCGACGTTGAAAAAATCGTCGAGTTGTCAAGAAATTACAGATTTATTTTGCTCGAAAATTCCACGCAGGAAAAATCTTATCCGGAATCCCTACCGTAGCTTTGAGACGTAAGAGAAAAATTGGAGTATATGAAAGACTATTTTTGTTCGATCCATTTCCGTGAATGAAAATTAAGCAAGGGAAATTATTATTTAATTTTACCAGTAGTTTTAAAAAAGTGCTTCCGTAAATACAGTCTAAGTTAGAATACCTATTACATCAGCGTCGATATTTCATCATTGGCTACGTATAGTTTCATCTTTGATTTTTCCCGATGGAATTTTTGCTATCTGAATACTCTGGCGGGCGACTCTGCTCACATACGATATATTCTGCTGGTGTTTCCGCGATTATTTCGATGTACAGATTAATAACTGATGCTTATAATAAAACGGGGATCGGGTTAACGTGGTGGCATGAGTGCTGACTTCCCACCCTGTTATCCCGGGTTCAACTCACGCCAAGGCTTAGATTTATCATCGATTATCCAATTCTTGCTTGAGTATTTTTTTGAAGAGGAGACACACTTTGAGGGAGGTGTCAAATTAAGCACAGCTCTCCGTCTGTCGGATGGGACGTTAAGCCGTGGTCCCCTTCGCGCCATTTGGTAATAGCTCTCTAATGGCGATATCAGGTTTCTCTCCTTTTTTCCTTCTCGGCCCTAATGATTTTTGCTGACGATTGCTTTCCCCAAATACGTTTCATACCTCAGAAGTTATAATTTAAGTATACCGAGACTAGTTGACGGTGTACCACGGTACATACCACGGCGATATTTTTACGTAATCACACGCAATGCACAAATTCTGCGAAAAATCCTCAGGGAAAAAAATCATTGGCCTTGCCCAGGATTCGAACCCAGATCCCCCGATTTCCGGTCGAGTGCTTTATTCAGTTAAGGTGCCGAGGCGTCATTCTTCCTTGTGATATTTCCTCAAAAGTGATATTTCCTCAAAAGTGATATTTTCTCTTCATCTCACCTACGCTTTTGCATCGAGGCCCGACTGCACACTTGGTGTATTCCTCGACTTTACTCCCGGCTGTGATCTGTAATCGTGGGGATGTTGAACCCAAATCCCAAGTGGATATTTAGTGTCCTATGGTAGAAACTAGGGCGATCCCGTCATTTTGTCGGATTAGCTGTGGCGGCAGCAAGGGTATTATGGAAAACTGAGAATATCCAAAATGGCATTACTGAAAAAACATTCACCTAAGTTTTACCACTCATTTTTCCCTCCCAGAAAGCAGAGGAAACTATTTTTTGCCATTTTTTTATGAGAAAAGAAGCTTACGACAAAATGTTACGGATTTCTTATGCATTTATGATTTTTTTAAATTCAAAATGGTGTTACTCAGTACTCTATTATTACTTGCTAAGGGACCGCAGAGCCATATTATTGGCCTAAAAATGGAAGGTGCTTGTTATTTTATTTTTCACGAGATTAAGAAATTTTGATAAATTAGATTTCTTTCCTGTTTAATATTTCAGCCTTTTTTTGAGGGAGATATACTTTTCCCGGCATTTGCTTCGAATATCTTCATAATTTAACAATGAGATGCTGATTGTTTAAGCGCCGATAAAATAGAATGGGCAACGCGTTTTATTTTGAGCACCGTAAACAGGTCTTCTATCTATTTATTCATCAGCTGTCACCACCGTCTTCTCAGCATTTTCTTGCAGCATGAGTTTCTTTTAGCCACCACAGACACAAGCATTCAACCTCATTAATGTGAAAAAGAGGGGCACAAGGTAACCCAGCCTGCTCACATTCTACCTTTGATCATTCGCTTCTGTTAATTAGGCGTGGGAAATATCGTATCCGGGTGGGAAGCCAACACTCTAGCAACCACATTAACCCGATCCCCAGTTATTTATTTTTTTGTTGCTATACAAGATACAGATAGCAACTAAAAAGATGGCGTCACGATAGGAAGGTCAATTCTTCGAAACGAAATTTAGTAGCCATATAGATGAGTCCCCAGTCGTAGCTCGAAACGTCGGGAGAAATAGAATTTTAATCCGGCGGGAATCCCGAGAGAAGTTTACCCACATAATTTTCCTTAAAAGCATCAAACCTTATTAAATTATAATTATATTAAATCGTATTACCTAGGTTTTAGCAAAATTATTTCCATTACCAAGGCTGTTATCTACATTAATTGTGGGGAAGATGAGCTGAAACCCATGCCCGTTTTATGATGTTACGCTTGCATTAAATTTTTTACGTGTTATCCTCCCACACGTGCTGTCGTCGCGTTTGATTAAACGTATTTCTGGTTACGTAAGATGGAATGTGAGCCTGAAGCAAAGTCAATCGTTTCCATCGAGTGCGACCGTGGATCTCGTGTGATTGTATGCGCGCCATAAAAATGCATATGCATGAGGGAAGATTAGCATGAAGGCGACACACCCTTGCCCTCGTGGCCTTCAACTTCCCCTTCAACTGCTCCCTCTCCTAGTAGGTGCTGTTTAAGTTGGGAACAAGGGCTTGCGCATACTATACTATGTTTACCGTATCATGTTCTGTTCTCTCTCTCTCTCTCTGACCTCTTCGCTAATTATCGTTGTATTTTCCCCTATCTTCCCACCTCCTCCTCGTTTTTTACCATGCGTGTTGTGAACGTGTGTTTTATTATTTTTAGCCCTATTTTTGTATATTTTCAGCATATCTTCTTACATCGGTCGTAATTGTGTTTAACAATTTATTTACTTATGATTTGTGCAACGGATTTAAACAACCACCTTTCTTTTTTTTAGCAATTAGCTAAAAAAATAAAGAATAAATAAGACATTAATATAATCAGTTCAACTGAAATAAAAATACTTCGAATATTACACATACTACTATTTCCAGGAATGTGAATGTAATGATTTGAATAGTCGGTTATTTGTGTCTTACATAATCATCAAACTCAGTTACTGAAATGATTAAAATTACATTTATAATTTTAATTCAGTTTAGGAATATTTCCCTCGACGTTATAGATATTTATTGCGCTGTGATTTCTTCTTGCTCTCTTAACAATTTTTAAATTTAAGTTATTTTTTATTTTCATTAATATGAACTCCGAAAATGCCAAGTATTAATTACAAACAAAGTAATAATTTATAATTCTCCGTTAAAATATTTTTTTCACATCTAGGTGTAAATATGCTTGTAGTCATTACGACCGCTATGGTTACTTGCCGATCCCGAATTGCCAAATTTAATGGAAAATAAGATTTTTCCTCGGATTGATCAAAATCGTGCCTGCAATTCAAAGGATGCCCGTGGTGGAATAGTCCAATCGGAGGTACTCCCTGTAACGGGATGGGTGGAGTATGGGGTAGGTCATGTGATAATGAGGACACAAGCGCATGGGTTGAAGCTGAAAACCGGTATTTCCTATCCGTGTGTGTGTCATGCAAGCAGAATGCATTGAGGAGACCATCTAGTCCGTCCCGTGGAAGCGTAATATATGTTGCCTCATAGGGTTATTTTTAATCGGTAGGCAAAAATGTCTGCAGCACGGCGATCTGTTTATTTTCAATGCTTACAAAATATTTCTTACAAGATAACAGAAAAATGGCGAGGAATAGCATTGAAATATTACTAATTTGATATAATATTTCAACCCTAATTGATTATTGGTTATTACTTATATTGGTTATTAAATATATTGGTTAATAACTCTTATTATACCTTACATACCCAGGAAATTCGGATCGCCATGCCATAAGCGACGCGAGTGACGACTTAAGTATGTATCAGTTTAAATACGTGGTGGATGGCAACACTTTTGAGCACGATTGATGATATATGCTCTTATCTTATGTATGAATCCTCTATTTTAATATTCGTAAGACCGTGTATCAGACTTAAAAACCCTCATAAGAAATAAACACAATTTTACACACTTGAGGTGACCCCAATGACGTGTTACGTTGAAACCAGTTGAATAAATCCTAAGTGTGGAAAATTATTACGGCTGTTTGTATCTTATTACAATGTATGTCTACAAAGTAAACTCATCGACAATTGATTCTCATTAATGCGGTACGGGGTACAGCGGTACAGCCATCTATTGGAGGCTTGGCAACATCGCATTCCGTATGCTCGCTTTTTCTGTGCCTATGCAGTATAGGGAACCAACATGACAAAAGAGGAACCTCAATTCGGCCTCTAAATGTGTTGTCAACCACCGCGCATTTAAATGGGTTTACAAAAATCGCCACTCGCGGTGTTGATGGACTAATTAATACGAGTTCACGGAGAAATAACTTATAATTAGGGGCGTCAACCTAAATTTACATTCCTGATGAAGTGATCTATCAAATTCATAATTCTTCTATCCTGATCCTTGCAATTGCAAACTTCAAAATGTTGGAAAAAGCGAATCGCATTGATCTCATCACCGCGCCGCGGCTATTTTTGAAAACCGATTAAAATGCGACCGAAGTGGTAACAGAAATCAGCCTTCCATGTGATGGAATTGGGCCTCCTCTATTACAGTCCCCTTGGTCTATGGTGTCTAGGAGCTTAGGTGGAAATCTTACGCTCGAGTGAGCGTAAGAAGTCGATCACGGGATCGCGAGCTATCTCGATCGCCCGATAGAATGCGACGTGACTTGCATTTGCGCCGAGTTGCGAGCAAAGCGGCTGATTTGACGGAAACAAGGTCAGAGTTCACCTGCCTTGTTGCATTTGCAACTCTGTGCCCCCTCCGTTACTAACCCCTTCCAAACCCCCACCCCACCACTTCCCTCTCGCCACCCTCTGAACGGATTTACGGTATCGATGCGGTATGTTCCCACAAAAAAAAACTCTGTCGTCACGAAGTTCCTGCGTGAGGTAAATTTAATGAAAAAGCTTCTCCGGATATTACGGCGCTGCCGTTGCTGGCCTGCGTTTTTTTTATTTCATGCAAGAGGTGCAAGCCGGGTGCAGCTTCGGTGTAAAGCTAAACAAAGCGGAAGCCAACATGCGAAATCCAAATTCCAATGAACGTCTATGCTAATGGTATGCCAGTGTACGCTCGAATGAAATGCGAGTCTGCTAATTTAAGAACAATGTAATGAGAGGATAAATTCCGGCGCCTTATGCGACGTAACTTCGGACGTAACTTAAACGTACGACGGCGACTTTAATTATTTTATATTCAGTGTATCGAAATAAGTTGTCTCATTAAAATTTCTGAAAATATGGAAAATACAACGCATTCGACAGTGCATTATCGGACCAGTCGACATCGATAGTAATGATAACTTCATAAGTTTCTAAATAGTCTTCTAAGTTTCATAAGTACTAAATTTCATACAATACCGATGATTACGCCTAATATTAATCCGATGTTTGATGGCTACTAGAGCATGAGCACTCTTACTCCTTTCATGAGATGTGAGGCGTTTGGAACGTTTTTAAAGCCGCCTGCAACAAACCTTTGTCTTTGGAACCTTACCGTAGAAAACTATCGCCACATATTTCTTGCCTCTTCCCGTAAAGAATTTAAATCAATGGTAATTTTCCAAATTTTGGTTAAGTGCAATCAGCTTCAGGTTTTAGAAGGCTATTTTATTCGCTAATATAGCCCATATCCATTGCCTATACAATCTTATACCAACTACTCATTTCTGGGTAAAATATTCGTGTAACCTCCGTTGTATATCGTGTAATTTCAAGTTCTATTAAATATACAATAGGGGTCTTCGTGCACGAAAACGGGGGCACGTTGGTTTTCCGAGTGCGCCATTAGAAACGATGATCCCAAAAGGGTCGTGTCCCATTCTCCTTCAGCGCACATGTGCATTCGAGGCTTTCCCAATCCACTCCCTTCCGTGCTAATTACTCGTCTCGTATAGTGTGGGACCCATTTGCGGTGAGCGAATGCGACGCTCGCTTTTATTTTGTTTTGTGTTTTGTATGAGAGTGGGTGACTTTGTGTACACGTGTCTTCGCCCCCGAGGAAGAGATGGCATGGAAAAAAATTAATGTGTGAAAACATTTGAATGCCAGCCTCCGAAATTTTCATTTTTATTTCTCCTTGTTGTCGTGTCTTGGAAATCTCGGGTCACAGGCACCTCCTATCACGGATATATGAGACGGATTTTTAACGCCCTAAGCAACTCTCTCATTCAAATTACGTCGAGTGAAAGCATAATGGGTAAGGATAGGAAAGAGCGATTTTTCGGCTTTTGTGCGTGCGATGTAAATTTTAAATGTAAATTTCTCATATCACGTGATACTCACCGTCTATTCTAAGTGTAGGGAGATCGATGATTGGCTGATTCCGTACCTATCGTTTTTTCAACCTTGTGCGGTGAGTTTGTTTCCATATTGGTGTTTTCGATTTACAATTTTATGTATATTTTTGACTAGATGAAGAGTTATAATGATTTTTATAATTATTATATTATACGAAGTATTCTGTTTGTAAAATATTTTATGCTTACAATTAGTATTTATGTTTAGTTGTTTTTATAATTTTGAAGTTCCAGTCCTCAGAATTCTGCTAGTGCGGACTACGGAGTCACCTTGAACGTTGTTCATATTTAGCCTAAAGTTATATTATGGCGATCGATTGGCCGACAAGGTTTCGCTAAAATGGCAGAGCTTACTGAGGTAACTGCAATTACCTTTACTACCTCCTTTAAATCTCATGCTTGGTTTGAGGTAATTGTCTCCTTTATAATCAATAATCAATGCTCGTTTTGAGCGAAAGCCGCGAAGTTGATGTGGAAAAGAATCGTGAACAGGATCTAAACATCGCGTGAATAATCTGACGACTTCTGCCTTAATTTTTTGAATCCCTAAGACAAATGATTAATGTCGGGGTTTTCCAAATTAAATGCGGTGTTTGAATTTTTTGCAGTATCAATATCATTTGGCTTACTGTTTTAAATGATGCATATATTGAAAGACTACTTAGCACCATTGCTGAATGTGGATTTCATTAGTCACAAAGCATTAATCCAATCAAAAATCGTGTTCTTTACCTTGTGTGACCATTTGTACCTTGATCTGGTTGTTTGAAGTTTTTGATGAAAAGACTGGATCCATCGTGTACCATAAGTCGTGTTGGTCTATTACTTCGATCATGTAAGTTATCAGATATTCCCCTTGTATGCTTAAACATTGATGCAGTTGGTCACTACATCAATTCAACTGATGTCTCGCTGTTTGTGTGAGCAGCTGACGACCACAGTCATAGCATAATCTTCAGGTATTTGTTTCCAGTTGTGTATGCATGCAACGCAACTCATGAGGAGTGCCACGGTAGTGGTTTAGAGTAAGCTCCTAATGGCTAATCAAAAATGTTTTTGACCTGTCAACAGCAGGTCCTAGCAATGCATTTACTGGTTACATCGAAGGTCCAGACCCGCATAAGTGAAGCTTTGTGGTTCCCTAAAAGACAACAATGGAATGGTATCGAAGTGAGTGAAAAAGCGTGTTCAAAATAAAGAGGAATTTCAGTACATGCTATTTTACTACGATCGCTTTATAACTGCAGATAGTTTTATAGATTTTACGATAGATTCTGGATACCTGTACCTGTACGATTTACGGTACGATTTACGATTGATTCTACGTTTTCATGCTTAAAAGTGTACACCGACGCTTTTCGAGTTGATCTATCATTTGATGCATAATTTATAACCATGAACCAAATGTAACCATTACCGGAAACTCTTAAAGCCCATAGTCATCGAGAGAACCGTTTTACTTCGTGCATAATTGTTTTTCTTTTTTTTTCTCCAACGAGTTTCAGCTACTTTTCGCCCCTCTCCAGGGACTTCATTTGGAACATGTGGTTTCAAGAGGTGGAAGAAGGTTGGGAATCAGCCGTTCACATGTAGAGCCCTTATCCGACATATATGCAGCCCTTTATTTACATTTGTGACACGTGTCCTCACCCTCACAGGAGCTAGGAAAAGTAGGGTGAAAAAATTGGGATGGCTACCGTCTCTTACAAATTAACATTCTTGCACACCCGTCTTGGAAATCCCTGGTCCCGGATAGGGACTGTACACTACCCAGTGAGAACCCCCCTCTATTTTGCTCTAACCCCCCCCTCCACTCAAGATACCTTTTAGGAGGTCCACACGGGGCGTCCTCCCGCGTCAAGGTCTCGCGATCGATTTCCGGACGGCGCTATTCTCCGCTCGCTGCGCCTCTGCCGGGGCGACGCTATAACAAACACGTGCTGCCCTACCCGTATGTCTGCTACTGCGCGCCATATGGCTGGTTCTTACCTTCGGGTGAATATAAACAAGACTGATTTTTGGCCTCTGCATTTGCGATCAAGATTGAAATCCCGTGGTCACGAGAATTCTTATTGGCCGACACCAACGATTGCGTGTGCTTACATGTTGTTTATTATGATTTGAAATTTTATTTTCTTAGAATTTTTTACTTACGGAAAAGAAAGAATATGAAGAGCTCGTATTTCTTTACCGTAACCTAACACTACACAGTATAAACTTTGTTTCTTCTTTATAGGCCCAAAAGTATAGAATGCAATACCGGTTCCATGTCTGAAATCGAAAAATCATAGCACAATCATTAAAAATATGGAGTCTTGGCTGCTTACAAGGCAAAGTATGAAGGATATAATTCTTTGAAATTATGCCACGTTATGTATGCATGTACTGTAAATTCAAATGATGTGTCTAAAAATGTTTCTATGTGCGCATGATCTTTTTATAAATGATGGGAGCCATAACGTAGGTACTTCTTAATGACCGAAAGATGCTCCAGTAAAATTTAATCAAGTTCCTATGCTGCCTCTTTTTGATTTTTCGGAGTAATAAAAAAAATTATTATTATTATATAAGTATTTTAATAAAATCAACTCATAGATATTTGCCATGCTAGCTTCTTTCCCATAGTAATATTTGAGTTGGGGGCTTCTATGTCCTCAGCTTTTTGTTACTGCGCAGCCGCCTTGAGCAATCCTGTTTATGTACAGTCGGAGTTTCTCACGTAGCCATTGAATAATAATTTACTTATGGAGGAAGGATAACGTCGCGTTAAACGAGGTCGATATGAAAGGGCTTTTTATTGCATGGTGACAGGTAAAATCTTCAAGTAGATTACGCAGTGTTGACAGGTTTGTTATCGTTGATCTCGATCAGCTCCGGATGCTCTCCCGTTACTTGATGAATTTTTGATTGGCATCTAAATGAATAAAACTCCAAATCCTGTAAAGGCTGATTAAAAACGAAGTATATTGTTGATTATTTTGTTTTATTTCGAGAAGTGCTGTTTTAATTAGTACTTACAGTATTTAAGCCTATCCTTCTTGTTGTTATCAATGAAAATAGTCAAAATATAGCAATCCCTGTGGTGTTGTCTGTCGGAAGTGTTTGTTTTTGAAGGAGTTTAACCAAGGTGTTTTTATCGAGCTGGTTAGCAAGCAACTACTTTGCCGTCAATTGGTTCGTGATGATTGCATATTCAAATAGGGGCTTTTGTTTGTGAGACATCCTCCCGATGTTAGTGCGATATGGACTGCAGAAGTTTAACTACGTCAACTTGTAGGAAATGGTACATAGTAAACTAGGCTTGAGATCGTTTGTTCACGGCATAATTTTAACCTGGTTAGCTTTTTCTGTACTCCAAAAAGAACTTTAAGCTCATCCACGAATGTTCCGGCGATAGTGTGTTCATTGCCAGTTAATTAATGTTGTCGATTTGCTATTTTTTTATTTTTTATAGATGAAAATCATTAGTTAATTTATAATCTCATTAAGATAATATAACAACACATGTCACTGCTTGTTTCTAGATACTTCAGGAGTGAGATTATTTTTTAAATTTTTATTTGATCTTTCACAAAGTTTTTATAAACTAGCTTTTATGTTTGTCATATTGTCCTGATCAAATCTTGCTACTCATTTTTAACCAAATTTTAGACCATCGATCAAGCTTAAATCTTCAAGAGAACTCATTACCTGATGACAATACAATATTCTAACATTTTGATTATGATTGTAGCTGTATCTCGAATTTTATACCGAATTTAATATTATAGATGGAGATTAGTTTTAAAAAAATGCCACCAAAATCCAATGGCGGCGCAGCGATTATTCAAAGGAAGGAGAATTACAGAAAACATGACAATTAATTTGTTTAAATCAAATTTTACTGAGCAATGGACTCGAAGAGAATGCTATTTTTTATAAAAATCAATTTTAATGTTGTAATATTTATTTATTATTCCATTATGCTGGAAACCAGATAAATAACTTTCGGAGAAAATTGGGATTAATTTTGCGGAAAAGCATTAGCTTTCACCAATGGAGATAACTTGATTTGAGGAGTGTTATTATGGGCTTAAAATGGGAACGAAGTTCCGTCCGCCGGCCCAATGCGTCGTTGACTGAGGATTATCTTTTCAACGCGCCATTTGCGAGGATACTGGGGAGGAGGGGTTTGTTTACCGATTGTTGCGCTTATTTGGGCCTCGGCAACGCTTGTTCGGGCCAGTATCATTAGCCGGATTTGGGAATTCAGCTAAATATTCTCCATTTTCCCTTCATTCCACGGATTCGCCTTGGGTTTCCGGAAGCGACTGGGGGAATGGTGTCGCAGTCGGATTAGGCAGTTGTTTTTTTTGTATTCCCTTGAGGGATTCGGATGGCCAACTCTCGTAAAAATATCACGACTGAATTTTATTTGCAACTTTAGCTTACTGAAAACTAAATTTCATCCGAATTTTAAGCATTTGGACTTGCTTTTCAGTCAAATTTGCGACTAGTTTTCGAACGAATATTGCAAAAGGGAATCCTCAACTCGGCCTCTGTGATGTCATCCGACGCGCAATTAAATTGGTTTACAAAAGTCACCACTATCGTCGCTGACGGACTAATTTATTTGAGTTTCACGAGGAAATAAGATATAATTAGGGGCGTTAACCGAAATTTACATAGATGATGATGTGATCTATCAATTGCATAACTTTTCAATGCTATTCCTTGCAATGACAAACATTATGATTTAAAATATTGGAAATAAGTGGATCGCTTTTCACTCGTCACGGCGGACATTTTTGAAAATCGATTAATATGCGACCGGAGTGGCAACGGAAAGCAGCCTTCTTTGGGATGGAATTCGATCTCCCCTATGTTGCCCCGTTGGGTTTTCGAATTGATGTGCAACTCATTTAACTGTTGAGGAACGTATATTTTTGAAGTATCATCCATTTGATTATCGGAAGCTTTTCCATTGGTGGTCAATTATAATAACTTTTATCTGTTTCGCGACTTGTGTTCCACCTTTTTTCAGTCAACTGGAATTTAATTTTATGAGGCATTATTTTGTTTTAGTTTTTCAAAAATTTCTGCCGATACTAAAATCACTTGAAGATAAAATCCTAACATTTATTTAAAGAGAATATTTTTAATCATGATAATATTCTTCCGTGAAGCGGCGATAAATTCGCTTGAATATGTATCAAATGAATTAACGTGTGGATAACTGTTGACATTATCCGGTTTCTTGCGAATGGGCTTCATATCATACGACCCAGTTTCGTTTATGGTGTGTCATGAATATTTGCTCAAACCTTTGTTATGCAACCGTGATTTGATGTGGCCGTGAAGAATCCGTGTGTTTCATTCGCGTTGCTCTTAATTTTTTGCCCGTCTTGTTTTCATCCATTCTGGAATATCTCATTTCGGAGTTTCCCCCTATTTCAGGAGCCATTTGTTCTTCTCTTTTGCCACGCTCTGTTTTTCTTTAAAAAAAATTCGTGCCCTGAAATGGCGTTGTATTTTCGCCAGAAAATCTGTTGTTTATGGAGAGAAACGAATGAGATATAGGCCTGCTACTACGTGATTAATATTTAATAGCTGTTTTAGCTTCTGAAATGTGGGAATAACATTGAAGCTTTCCCACCGTTTCTATAATTCACGACAAAAACATCTTAATGGCAGATTCTTAAAAATATTTTCCTTTATCGTATGTTTGAAATTTTAACCTTAGTGTTTTCTAGATGTTGAAATCTTCGCTTCTAATATGTAGGTCACGAAAGAACACTTTTTTCTTTAAAAGTGTACACGATTTCACTCAAGTGATCGTATTTTGTTATTTTTATGACGTATTATTTGTTTAAAAATAGGTTTTTTCTTTAAATTTTTAAGGTATATTGTGTAGATTCCAGTCAACATTAGCCTGTCTCATACACACACAGACCTATATGTGAATATGATATCTTATCTTATACCGGAATGAAAATTTCAAATGTTGGATGTAGGAAAATGTTTGGTTAAGGTAATCTCTTTATGTTCCCTGAATATTTCTAGATAATAGCTTTTTAAAAGTTTTGACTGAGTTATTCGTCGCGAAACAAGACCGATCGATTGAGGAGTGATACTTCCTTTTAAGTGAAAGACGTAGCTTTCAAAAATAGGAATTATTCTGCTCACCAAAAGGCCCTCTTTGTTCGTTGCGTCATATGATTCGTCGTCGCTGTCCCTCTGGGCACCCGGTTTTGGGGATAAGCCTGAGATGACGTCACGACAGTCGCTCACCCGTTCGACCCGTTTTCGTGCTCTACCCTTTCAACCTAACCGTCGGCTTCAGTTGTTGCGGCAGTGTTTAGAATTCAAATGAGTTATTTGAGAAATGTGCATTTTTTTCTATATCCTCTAAGCCAGCGGTCTCGAAACTACCTTCGGTGAGCAAGATGGATTCCGCGAGGCCTTCGAATATTTTCCGTGGAGACTTTTTAGTCTCCGGAAAAAAATGCTAATTTGCGGGTATCCTGTTAAAATAAGCCGCTACTCATTTGGACTTTCGTTTTGACGGAATTAAAATAGAGACGCGCAATAGCGTGCAATTTTTCCGATCGATCCCTATGTTGCAAAACCCACTTTGCACCAACGGCCCCGAAGCTGCTTTTGATATCCAAAGTGGGCCTTGGGCTGAAATTTTCGGAGAACTCTGTGCCAGAATGTGTTATAAAAATACAAAATCCCATTTTTTTCTTGCCGTTTAAATTCGGTGTCGCTGTTATTCATTTCCCCCCACTGTATTCGAGATAATATACTTACAGCCTGCCCACGTTGTAGTGGAAAACGTTTAGTCATTTAATTATCGAATGTAGCATTGAATGAAATTAACGGTGTGAGGCGAGATGTTGTGGAACATGATGATGTAATTGATATACGTAAAGTATGCAGCATATGTCCACTTTAATGTTGTTCATTCATGCGACGCATCGATTAACTGAGCCAGAAGGTAGTGTCAGATAGTATTGAGATACAAAAATCTTAGAGAAGGAATATGGTAACATTAGTTTTTTGTGAACAAATATGTTACGAACGTGAACATATGAACGTGAAAACATTAAAGTAGACATGTACTACATCATTTACGTGTATCATTTATAACATCGAGTGGTTTTTTTTCCCGTGCAAATTTCCTATTGTTCCCATTTTTAATTTTTTGTTACTTTTGTAGCCTTTTCATGCCATCTCTGCGACTACTTACGTAACCGCTAGAGCGCGGCTGCAGAAGAGGCCTCTATAATTATAACCGGGTCATGTCTATCTTATAAAGGAAAGCAAAAGTACGTCTGAGCATGATGTTTGATTTTCAGTGTATTTCACTCGTATATTCACGAATGCGAGAAATACAGGTTTTATATATTTTATAAAACCTGTATATTCATTTACTATGTCACTCACTTATCACGGCGCATTATGATAAATCGTCTGTTTAACATATTTGTTCACAAAAACTCATGTTGCCGTTTTCCTCCTCTCAGATTTTTCTTTACATCAATAATATCTGACACTTACTTCCGCCTCAATTAATCAACGTTAATCGTTTGATTGGGGCGACAAAATATGAAGGTGAAAAATTTTGGGGTGGCAAAGTTATCCCAATTTGATTCCTCCTCTTTCCGTTTTTATGAACGACTCTCCACAAATTCTTATGCGAAACCTCGAATACGCGTTTTATTTTGTGGTGCGCTAGGATAAAATCTTAAGACTGCAGTCTTCTTATATCGGTTAAAAGTATTCACTGAAATGTCCCTATATTATTTAAAATATTGTTTGTGACGTCAATATTGAATACCTAGTCTCGTTATTTTTGAAGTAGTGTGGAAATTAGTTCCCACGTTAATGTCCCTCTTCAGAGGCACAAATACCCATAAAAAATTCACTGTAATTGCTAAAAAAACATCTATCCTATTCGATTCTCTCCTTTCATAGCGGGTATTGTCGAAATGGTATTAGGTTTGTGCATATAAAATCCAATTTTTACTCATTATGTCATATTTTGTGATAATAATTATCATTCAATTCATCTTCGTAGAGACAATCCAGGTATATGTTAGATATAAAGCTTAAAATTCATTCAGAAATGCTCCTTAGAGAAATCAACGATATTGGCGGGTGTCAGAGCTACAAAATGCATCGCTAAATATCATTTAGCTGATATCTAATATAGGAGTAATTCAGATCACATTTTATAGAAGTGGAAAATACTAACGTATATTGATGTTACTCCTACGTTGGTTTCGTTTTGTTTGTCCTGCGGAGTTCCCTGTGAACTCACTCACGCCGTTATAAATGAAGGAACACGTGGTCCTGAGAATTGGGGATCTCATTTCGAGGAAGAGCTTTTAGCAGTTTTACGCAACCTCCTGCCGTCCTTCCTCCTCATCTCGCTGAACTTGTCAGACTTCGTCCCGTTACCCTTTCTTCGATTTCATCTAAATGAAGCAACCAGGTTGTAGGCCAACTCCCCCTCAATCTGTAATTTGTTGCATAATTTCGAAATACCTTAATTGAAATGACGTGATTTTAGATGTGTGCGTGAGTCCAGTTTCATTACAAGGCCTCAACCAAAAAAAAATCGTCGGTTTCCATTGGAGTGAGGGATTTAAGATTTGTGGAAGGCTTCAAATATAGAGGGTATACGTGGGGTCCGTAATGCGCAGGTTTGTTTGAAACTTCGCACGAATGTTCACGTTGTGATATTTCAGTATAAAGTAGATGATAATTGCTCGGTGAATTGTACTTCTCGGAGTTAGTTTTACATGTGTTCAATTCAGTTTAACGGGCTTTCTAATGGAGCATGATATACTCTATAATTCAGTTATGAACGGAAAAAAATCTTCCTCTTACTATTATACAGTACTTCTAAGAAAACTATTTCCAAAATCATGTCCAACATTTTTGCCTGCGTCAAAGGCCAGAATGAGGTCAATTCGTGTCATATTGGACAAAATTCTTTCATGCCGTACACTGTCGCGAGATGAATGAGTACGTAATGTTAATTAGCTGTCGTTGCATATAAGATCGACTGAAGTTGTTAATGTGGACTAGCTGTAATAAGGCCGTATCTGTAAAGAGTTAAGGTGTTTGAACCCATTTGCTACGACCTTACTTAATTGAATCCATATCCACTGCAGTAAAAAAAAATATTGGCCTTCGTAATGAAGTTTGGTTCAAATTTCATTTCATCTGTGAACTGACAAGCATTCCGGTGATGTCAAATAGAAATTTTACGACTTTCATTCAATATTGTAAAATAATATTGCATATACCTGGAGCTTACATATGTACGAAAATGAGAAGAGCATAATAAGGACATGTTTTGTAATTTTCATTAAACAAGCATGTATTTTGTGATTCTGTAAGTTTTGGCATTCCATAATTGACCACGGACTATTAATAATTTTGCTAATTTTTGCATAATTTTCCATTTTAATTCGATGACAAATTTAATTTTTTAAATGACTGATACCCACGCCTGATAGATTTGGTAACGACTGAAAATAGTCCTAGGGTTCACCTTTGCCGTTAAGTTATGTGGTTCAAATCGTATCAAAAAGTTTTGCGCTGGCCTTTTTATTATTTTTTGTTGAAGCTCGCCTAGTTCTCCGATGCGCAAATTTTTCGTGATTTTGAACCCTGGAATTTCTGGGAGAGAAAACTTGAAGACCAAAGTTGTCGCAAATGCGGCAACGTTGTTAAAAATATTTTGGTTGGAATTATTCTCAGCTTGTTATGAACATGCTTTGGCGCGTTTGGTTCGTGGGCGTTGGGAATCCAATTGTGTTTTTTTTTACATCAGCATTGTGCTCCAATAATGGGAAGAAGGAGCTGAGGAAAAAAACTTGGGGCGCAGAACTTCCCAGAATTCCAAGTGCCCGCGGCGGTGTTGGAAGGGTAGCGGGGGAGAAGGATAGAAGACCCGCGGAAACTTGGCAACGTGGTGAAGGAAATGCAGCGTGATATCAGGCGGTTGCTACTGTGGCGTAGGCACAATAGCGCGGAGCATTGTACTGTGTCGAGTTCTGAGTTCTCTGAACTCTCGAGAGCCGAAATGGAAGTTCGGAGTAGAGTACTATCTGCTGTGGAGTACTTATATTCCTCTTCCCTCGTGGGTAAGACTCTGTGCTCTGGTAAATGAGGTCGTTCACTTCGGAATGGTAACTTGTGTTGCCTCCTTGATATTCAGGAATGTACACGTTTACAACGTTCCTATTAGATTCTGGTATTCATCCAACTCCGGCTTTTAGTAGTGTTGTCCGATTATTGCGAGTACCCGCTTTGACTTGATGTGCAATTAAACGCGAGCTTAGTGTCGTAGTTGGTAAAACATTTCGCAGTTTTTCCTGAGTTTAAATCCTGGGTGAACCATCAATTCTAAAAACTTCATTGTCATCTAGGTAGCCCAGAGAAAGGAACTGCCCTGAATTCGAATGAAGGTAAACACCGTGAAAGTGTTAAATTTACCCATAATTTCCCGGGGTGAGCTCTACCCTCACCTCTTCAAATGAACCTTCTGGTCGAGTCAAGGAATGAGCAAGTGAAATTTTCATAACCTCTGCCACTTGGGATATTGTAGAGCTAATGCAACGGATGTTTAACCATTGAATTTCCCGTTGAAACTTTTTGAATATTTTTATTTCCATCATCTCTGTAATAAATTCAGTGTTGGATTCAGCGTTGCCCGTTGTCAGAGGTAGCACACGCTTTGCTGCGGAAAGTGTGGCAAAGTATCTACGTTTGCATTCGATATAAAATAATACTGTGAATATTTATCATATAAATTACAATTTTATGAAAAAAACATTTAGGTATATTTGCCTCTCAACTAACCATGTCTCCTTTCCACTTTTCATGGAACCGTATACTCTCCGCTCCTCAAAAAAGAAAAGATGACGTAGCGATAAAAAAGCTTATTTTGACTTAAATATTAATATGAGTCAAGCAATTGATAAAAAAATTAGGTGATACGATGCCTTTGTTTTAATTGTATCCAGTTTGTTTCTGGAATTCGCTTCATTTAAGCCGTTTTTCGATAAAATGATATTGGAGAACTGAGTGCCAGTTTTGATGATTTTTCTCACTTGACGATGTTTGGGTAAAATCCATCCTCATTTAACGGAAAAAAAGCCGAGAGAGTCATGACTTTTTGTACTCCCTAAATCCTCATTATGTTGGTTTCGTCCATATTCCTGATGATAAACGTTTCGCCCACTATCGCTCCCCGCTTCTCCGTAAACCACGCTTATCATTAGTGAGCAGGCATCCCTTTCAAAGGGTTAGCGGGGCGAGATGTCCTTCGATGGAGGGGAGGTGGGGCAGAGAACCTTGGCGCGATTTACCCTAACCCGTATTTGCGACATAGCAGCGAGCGAGAGTTGGGGAATGCATATCTGTACCCACCCTAATGTACCCTTTTCCCCATTATTTACCCTCATCCCTCCTATCCTCCCACCATACCCTAACGACCCTAATTTACCCTAACCCTTTTTCTTAACCATATACCCTCACTCACCTTACGCCTCCTGTGTATCCTTACCCCAAAATTGTACCCTTACTGCTTCATTAGGTTACCGAGTCCTCATATGACCCTTAACCCTGCCTTCACACCCTAGCCTCCCTTTTGGTGTACTTAATAAGCCCCAATGTTCCGTAAACCACCCTGCTTGTCGCTTCTACTGTCGCATATCCGTATTCCTCATACGAATCCTTAACGCTACCTTACAACGGAGTAACTAAGTGTGTACTCTGCCCACTCAAGCTGATTGCTTCTCTACCGTCGTACCTCATCCCCTGGTACTATGCACTCAATATTTACTTTGACAGAATTTATTGACATATGACAATATTTACTCCTGGACATATTTTTCACCCTTGGACAGAATGGAAATGATGACTACTGAAAAATAAATAATCATGCGGTTGGCCCCGAAAACCGTCATAATTTGTATTTGGCATTAACGTTTGACGATGGCAGTGCAAACGATAGGTAGAGGAAACCTGATTGGTCGTCAGCGTGTGGAAGCAAGACAAACTAGGATCATTAGAATGTACAATTGGTGAACAAACAAAATCCATTGAGAAGGTACAAACAGTAATCAGGAAGCATATAAAGACTGAGAGTGTCTCTAAAATCCCGCAAGTACTGGGATGGGACTCATTAGGACGGAGAAGAAAATAAATAGGCTTTGCGCATTCTTCCGCACTCTTGCGGTGAAAAGGAATGGGAGGAACTGCGACGTAAGATTGAAAACCCCAGCTATATGGGCAGGAAAGATCACCAATACAAGATGAAATGCCGGCCACAAAGTACCAGCGTAAAAAAGTCACCTAAACAGGACGATTAGAGATTGGAACAGACTCCCTGCAGAAGTGTTTCAGCCCTATCCTAGCAACATAAAGATTTTTAAAAAGGGGTGCGAATAATTTGTTTTGGAAAACTAATTTCATTGCTTAATTTTCATTTTCGATTTCACTGATCATGTTTAATTTTCGTGATGTATTGATGATTGTTTTCCGGGTTGATTCCGCTTCGACTCATTTTTGCTGGACGACAGTTTCGGGCGCGTTCCAGCTCCCGTCTTCGGGTCCAAATATTGGTGATGTGTTTTCATTTTTTTCCATTTTCATTACATGTTCACTGTTACCACCTGGCCAATAGCCAAATTGTAACTTTTATAATTTAATAATAGTAATAATAACATGGATGAGAATATGCATACCAACTAGGATACCAGCAATTACGTGGGATTTCTACTATTCAAGCTCGGTAGCAAAAGAAGTCTCAAGACATTATGCCTTACACAAGTCCAGGAATTCTCGCTAGTGTTCTTGGACATTTCCTTTGTAAAGTATCTGAAAAATCTTGAAAAGAGGATACCATTTGTTCCATGGTGTGCGATTTCAATTTTTTCCGTCACAAATATTAAAAAAGAGGATCCTAAAGTCGGTCTCCAAATGTGTTGTCGCATTTAAATATGCTTAAAAATGTCGCCGCTGACGGACAGAGTGATCCGTGTATCACGGGGAAATAAGATAAATAGGGGTTTTAACCGAAATTTGCATAGATGATGATGTGATCTATCAAATTCATAGCTTTAAAATGCTATTCCTGGCAACTGCAAACATAATAATTCAAAATATTGGAAATGAGTGGATCGCATTGCACTCATCTAGGCGCCGCGGACATTTTTGAAAGCCGATCAAAATGCGACCGAAGTGGCGACAGAAATCAGCCTTCTTTGGGATGGATTTGGGCCTCATCTATGCGGTCCCCTTGGTTTCCGCTCTGTCCTTGTTCCATCTCACGCAGACTCTCGGACTTATCTTTTGTATCGATCCTTCCCCTCCCTCTGCATTCCCACCTCCTCCTCCCGGCTTTTAACGCCTGTCTTTCCCACTTCCATTCGGTCGAATAACAGCAGTTAGCGCCGGTCCGTTGTGGATGTGTGGACATTAAAAATTTCGCCTCTCCCCCGCTTCTCGCTCCCTTTGGATTGCTTGGCTCTCGCCTCGCGTCTGCAGAGGAAGAATCTCATCCTCCCGACCGTTCGCATTCCCGCGCTTTTTGGTGACTTATTCCGTCTTTTAAAACTTGCATATTCATCTTGAAATCATCTGGACATTAAGAGAAGAGCCTTTTCAACAGTAGGGTGGTTTCCTATTTTTTTATTGCGTAAGGGTCCCCGCGCCCTGGTAACTTTTACAAAGCAACTTTTTTGTTGCCATAAATAAATAATTGCGTCCGGACCTATTCCAAGGGTGAGTAAACTGTTGCCGGAAGGAATAGACCACGTTGGTTTATAGCAACTATTTGCTTTGAAAAAGTTGCCAGGTGCGTGAAGGCCCTAAATCGAAAGATTTTTACTCCTGGAGTGCGTATTTCAAGCTTTTTATTTGACAATGTCTTTTTCCCGACTTAATGAAAAGTAAAAAATTTCAAGCGTGTGAAACCGCGACGGCTAAGTATGAATGCTGGGAAAAGCCCGTGTGACGTCATTCTGGTTCCAGCTGCCGCCGTGTGAGGCCACCTTGTTGCGAGGCTATGAGCGCCGCTACGATGCAGGCTGCTTGCTGCCGAGCACGGCGGTATCGTAGAGTACCCTGCTAGCAGTTAGCGCTTGACTTAAATAAGGATTATAAGTACCCTATCAAACGAAGGAAACTTTCCGACCGTAGGCAATTTTAATAGGTGACAATTAAAAGATGTTTCCCTGAGCTCTGTGCCTCATGCATACATGGGTAATCTCAGTCGATGTAAAACTCCTGCATCTGGACCCCTGTGTAGCATCTTGGCCCCTGTGACGTCACGTGGACTGGCATCGCATGGGCGCCAATCTGGCCTTTTTCAAATGAGTTTAAAATTGTCCATTAAAATTCGTCTAAACTGGGATTTCTAAAACCAAATATTTTGTATAATATGAATACACTAATGGTGGGTAACGAATCGCCTTTTTTCGCCTATGGCTTTCGTTTTCTTTGATGAAGGAATCTACCCTATTGTCTCTATCTTAATTATGAAAGTAATGCGTCCAAGGTAAAACTTTCAAATTTGACGTACAGGCAAGTTTGGTCGATTTTGCGTTTCTTGAAAATTTCAAGATGTTTGCTCAAGTTTTATTCTAGTTATGCATCTCTAAAAAAATACCGTTAGAGCTAAATTCAAGATTCCTCTTAAGGAGACACCTCCTGGGAACATTTACAGCAACATTCCGTATTTTTTACCGCTTTCCGAGTTACATTTCTGGTAAGTTTTCTTCACTTTCACAGTTGTAAATATGAAAATAATCTGAAATATATCTTTTCTTGCACAAATTGTTAACGTGAGAAATAAAAAAGATACCTATTCATGTCACTTCATTTCCAATCGATAAATTTAGATAGGTAATCAACGTTTCTCTTTATGGTGATTTTTAATTTTCGTTATCTTTTTTGGCTATTCCAGCTCATTTCCATGTGGATGGGAACCTCCCCGTATAATACACCCAATCAGCCTTTCGGTGTGAAACAAAATAACCCATTAAAATGCTTGCGATAAAAACGGTACTTGCGCCAACGCACATGCATATATTTGTTTTTTAGTGACTTATATTAATCTGCAGTTCTTAAAATGGATTGGCTATGGTTAAAGAGGCGGCAATAGTCGAATTGGGTATTCACTCCTTGTCCTAAGTTTTCTCTCAGTGATTTTCACCTAGTCATTACTACCTACTGCTTGCGTTTGCCCTTCTAGTACCGTTTAGTACTTATTGTTCACCGAGGAAATATCCTTCTCCTTTAGTGGATTTCGAACACGTATCCCCGGGATACGCGCCAGGTAGTCTACCACGTAATTAACAAGACGATTCATTTGTTCCAACTGTTGGCTATAGCCGCGGGACTGTGCCCTCCGGACTGGACTCGTTATTTACTTTAAAATATCCTGTCTAATGTCTTTGTATGCCCAGCAGCATACACCACCTCGTTGTCTAAAGCCAACAAAACTCCTCCGAGAAAAAAAGGTACGCCGGAGGCTAGTCCGCGTCTGTTTCCTTGAATTATGTCCATGGCGAACGCTTTAGCGTTCCAAGTTCTGGCTTTTGCCGCGGGCGATGTGCGCACAAACATTCTGTCTTGTATCAGTACAAGTTTGACGGTATGAAACACATTAATATATAAAGCAAAAAAAGAACTCCCCAGGGGGGAAAACAAGTCGTGATTACTGAATGCTTGGGGATATCTGGCTCGAATCCTGATCCGGGCGAATGGTTTTAGCTCTGTGGAATTAACGCGCTCAATGTGCACTCGCAAGTGACAAGTAAAGTTACGCCGCTGGATAGTCAGCGATTATTCCCTCGAATAATTTTCTATCTCACTTGGGATGGAATTCCACCCTGCGGCTCGCATCTCCTGTGACCAAGTCATCGCGATTGTTTCAAAAGCATTTGAGCATTAGGAGAGGCTGGCGCTCTTGTAATACGCCGCGCTTCGCGCGTCTATTCCGTTTGACGATGATTCCTGTGCAACAGGCGGAGAATGATGGAGAGCTCGGGAAAGCTATATTTAAATAAGGGAAACGGAAAATGTGTTGAGAGAGAAGACTAGAGATTGACATGATGTAATTTTTAACATGTCTAATCACATAAATGTAAATTTTCCACTGGTTATGGATGAATTGCAATAAGATTTTATTACACGGAGTTAGAGAGCTCAGGAAGGTATTATTTAAAGTAAAGAAACTGAAAATTTATGGACAGAGAAAAATCAAATGTGAAACCGGTGATGGAATTTTAGAATAATTAATCACATAAATGTCTATATTCCATTGAGCATGGATGAATTGCAATCAGATTTTGTTTTACGTAATCACCAATAAGATTTATCAACCCATCAAAGACCAAACTAACATACCAACTGAATGTTATTATTTTTTGCAAATCCTATTTATTTTACAACTTATTAAGAGGTGTTATGAAATAAAACCCGAATAAAAATTTTTAAAGCGTTTTCAATCTTGTTCCCAAATGGGAACACTTCACAAAAGTTTGCTATTGCTTGAAAAATAAATATGCACTTAGCCAAAAAAATAAGTTTGAAAACGTAATATATACATTGATCGTTTGAATAAATGAGCATTTGTTTCTAGAGAGCAAGTGTAGGGGAAAATAAAAAAAACCGCATACTCACTACAGAGGTGATGAAAAAAAAACAATTTTGAAAATGTATAATTCACATCCTATGTACACACAAGTCATGCGATTCACTTTTTTTTTAATAGTTCCATACTTTATTTACATAATAAGAGCTATAGAAGTACTCACAATGCGAAATATAATTTTCATGAATTTTTATAATTTTGTTCCCAAATCGGGACATTTGACTTTTAACGGTTAAATTCTGTGTGTAGTTCATTGTTGCCATTTGTATATTTTATTACCAGGAACATAAGACCTCTGACCAATTCGTCAACGAATAATAAAAATGGCATTCCTTATATTTTATGTTATTTGGAGAGTGACAGGTATACCATCGAGGTCGAACATATAGGTTTATGGAGGCAGAAACTGGCGCTCAAGTCAATACACCATTTGGAAGGTGAGGGAAAGAAGGGTGAAGAGAAACCCAACGTCGGTATTAGCCCTATCTTAACGAAAAGAGCCAAGGCGACAGTGGCTTAACATCTCATCAGCTAGACGGCGTTAAGAACTGAACAGTTAACTCCTCAGGGCTCTTTAACAGGGATCGGGTGACCTGAAAAATTTCTGCCACTTTTTATTTATTTTGTTTCGTTCGTGCATCCGTGTACCCGTTTACGCCTTGCATCCGTGAATTGTCCATAAAAAAGAGCTTCCAATCCTTCACTCGGTAGCTGCCCCTCCTAATTTCTCTCCTTCCGGTAAAGGCTAAAGCACAGAAAACAATTCTCGTTAGAATAACTTAGATCATGGTTATATTTTACTTCACAGTGTAGTAAAATACGAACTAGATTCAAGGGTACAATTACTACTCCATCTAGTAGAAAGTAACCAGGTTTACTAACAATGAGTAAATATTTACCTCTCTTTATGTTTTTTTTTTATTTTTTCGTGGGTACATTTACGGAGAATGACCGTCGACTTTTGCTATACGTAATATTTTGATGGTCCCTAAGCCGTTGTCTGGTAAAATTAACAAGGCAGCCGCTACCCAACTTCTAGCTCATAATACTGGACTGGGACTGGCAACACGAGTTAGGATCCTGGTAATGTTAACCGAGATTCCCGTTATTCTACCCAAAAGGGTTTCAACCAGGATCGGTGTCGTATTTTCATCTAAACTTTTTTCTCTGTGTGATCTGTGTGAGTGGGCGACAACTTCATTAAAATATAAGCTCTGGCGTGACCTTCTTCCTAGCTTAAAAAGAACGCCTCTCATTCCTTTTGTTCATTTTCCTCCCCAGAGCGATGTTCAGTTCGTACAAAATGGCAGCCCGTTTGCTGCCATCCAGCCTCCGATTTTAGACTTTTCAGACCTTGATCCCCATTCGGCCGTTTAATTCGAGAAGAAGAAAATAATTGCCACGATTTCATTTGCGAGTGTCTATTTTCCACATGTTAAAATGGAGCGACAAAAATGGGTGTTATTGAGTCTTTTTTATGCTCATTTTATTTATTCCCAGCTTTTTAGTCTACGCCTGCTTTGTAAGCTGCCTCTCAGTCTCCTTTTCATCGTTTCGATTGTTTAGAATATTCCATTGCCGAGCTAAATACAGCCCTGTACTCGAATGTTAATGAGATCTTTTCTTGCGCATATCCATTTTCTTTCGTGTACATTGAGCTATTCTTCTAGTTCTTGAAGCTTGATTTAAAAGGTGTCGATTTGGAGTATATTTGGTCATTAGATGGTTACTAGCTTTTAAGGTAATTAATTTCCTTTTTTAGGGGTATTTTAATTCTGATATGTTTTTTTTTTACTCATTACTGGCCTGGTGTGAAATATATTGTATTGATTTACTTCTTGGGTAACCAAAATTACATATTTAGACTCGTCCTTTCGTTTCTCTAAAGTTAAACGCCCTTTGTAGAGAGTGCTCTGAAGACGTTTTTCGTATTTTTGAATAAATATCATGGAGTTAGGTTTGCTCTAGTTCAGATTAACTGTAGTGGGTCTAGTCCTGACTAGTTAGCGACAGTACCTCTCCTGTATGCTTGACGCGTCGCTAGACAAAACTTCACAAGTCAGAAGTTTTGTGGCACCTTTTCTCTGCCTTATCCTTATTGAATATTTGCACCGCGTGCTTTTCTGATACGTCTTAAGCGTTATGGAGGAACTTAACTGTCCTGAAACTATCTTACTCTATCAATGTTCATTTTGAGAGCCATTTGAAGCATCGAGGAGCTACTGGCGTATCAGCTAAGTGAATTCCTATTGTTTGAAAATTGTTAAGCTTCGTATTCACTGCTATTTGTAAATTATCGATTTTTTGCGAAACGGAGGGAGTAATTACTTTCTCTCTTATCAGGAACATGGTTGAGTAATGAGTTGAAAGCGAATTTTGAAATGTTACTTTGTATCTTTCCGTATGCCTACAAGAGTGAGAACAATAAAAAAACATTTTATATTACCCATTACTTAAGCCCGCGATGATAAAAAATCATATGTTTCGCGCTTTGCAACATTGACGGGATATTATAGTCGGAGAATATTTTTCTCTAGCCTTAGTACTATCGATGTTTTCCACGTAATCATAAGAATAAATATGCGAACAAATCAAACTTTTTGTTCTAGCTTCCCTTCAATTATCCAGGCGTGACAATTAACTCTTGTCTTAGGAATGAAGGTAATAATTCATCCTTTGAGCTTATCTCTTAGCTAGGGAAATTCCTTTGATAAGAACTATTTCCATGCAAATTTCATCTTACGATAAAAAAATTGTACTACGGAGGTCATCGTAAATATTAAAGGTTAACGCGATATTATCTCGTAATTATCTCGGAATTTATATCAAGTTAATATATTTCTTTTTTTTTCAATTTAATTTTCCTTTGCAACATTTGCTCTTTCTTATACTCGGGCAAGTATAGATGGTAGAGGTCAAATTTAATATATTCTCATATTGCGAAGTGAATTTTCATTTGGATTTGAGTGACCTGAGTGGACGACTCTTGACAGGGCTTGTGACATGATGCTAATGTCCCCTCCCAAGTCACTTATTGATTAAAATGCGCTGAATTTGCTATTTATAGATTGTCGAGCTTGCTGAGACTCGCATCCAAGGTGAGTGTATTATGATTGATCCGTCACTGGATCTTAATTTTATGCATAAAATCGACACGGGTTTTAAAATGTGTTTGGACCTTCTTTTTCTTGCCCTGGATTTGCTGTAGGCTACCTCTGTAATCCTCAAATCAAGGCGGAATTTAGAGTTGAGATATTGTGGAAATAATGGGAAAGGTTCTTGGAGAGGGACGATGAAAGGTTATGCAGACGTTTTTAATATGTGATAAAAATTGAAAAAAATATTAATTCATCATCATGTAATAGTTGGAGAATTCTGACAAACCTCATTATTTTGTACCTGAATTCGTTGAGAAGTAGGTTCCATCAAAGTAGCATTTTCGTAGCGCTCTTAGAAAATGCTTGTCGAGCAGTTAGAATCTAAAAACAGTCGGAGAAGCATAGCGGCGTATTTATTTCAAAGGCACGCCAAAAATTTGGGATCGCTATTATTCTGTTGATTGAAACTTATTTATCAGGTTGCTCCTAAACATATCAAATTATAAATTCGTAATATATATTCCAAATCTTTATATGTGCATGAACATGGATCAAATTGAAGACTTATCGGAGATTTTGGTGATAAAATTGTATGGATAATTAAATAAAATTGCAAAGCAGGACTGCAAATGATAAAATTATCATTTGTATGCTTTACAGAACGATCTTTCGTCATAAAAGATGTAAACACTAGCTTCCGATAGTTTCCATTGTTACAAGTAAGCATTAAAAAAGAATGACTTCAAAATTTTCGTGTATTTTTCAAGACCAACAACTTTTAAGCTCGATTATCGTTGCCGTTCTCAGAAATAAATTCTTCTGTAATGCGCATAACACACGTTAAAAAAAATAATTTATGCCATCTCTTTTTTGGCCAATTAATTTTCTTATCAGTTGGTCGAGCGTATCATTTGCTCATAAGTAGTTGGTAACGCATTCTAAAGCCCAAAACTGTGACTAATACTTCCGAGAAATTTAAATATTGTACGTGCATGTTAGACGATATCTCGTCAGAATTACGTCTTTGCTATAGCGTGACATATTATATAAGACCCTTTCGTGGACGTGAGTCATCGTGACGCAAAAGCGGTCTGTTTTCAGAGAAACGGCCAATTTATTTTTCCAGGCCGCTTTCAATCGTAATTCTTGTCAATTATACCTTTGACAGCGCGAGCTTGCATGGATTATTGGACAGGGTATTGAGTCAATACTATTGACTCTCATTTGCAATACTCTGTCCCGTCTATGGTGTATGCATATTTTTTCCGGGCCCATTTTGGGTCATTCAACTGCGATACTGTCTAACAACCTTTCTTCCCTTGATAATGTATTATAATTCGGGCATGCCGATTCTATTGGTTTAACCTTCTGGATTTGAGAATTATTTTCAAAGCCAGCAAACTACCGAAACTCCTCGAAACCTATACCAGGTTTTAACTGTTTATAATGGACATCTGTGCATGTACCTATTCATTTAAATTACATTAAGATGACATTTTCAATCGAAATAAACGCCGTGAAAATGAGCTATAGCGTAGTAGTCAGGCTACGAGGCCTATAAGACGAATCACTTGATCTGTGAATTTTCCATTTTTATCTTGGTCGCTGGAGCGTTAGATGAAAATTCCTTTTGCATTTATAAACTCTGAGGGTCCTTTGGTGTCGCAACTGTCATCGAACAGCGCAATTGTGAGGTTCCCTTGTTCATAACTTGAGTCTAAAGTATCTCTGGCATTTACCAGTATGAACATTCAGAGAGACTGTAATTAACCTTTACATCTCTTAAAATTCGTCATATTATAATGCATTCATTTTAGTTGAATCATGACCAAAATGGTTCCACATAACTACAGAAATGAATCTTAAGCGTAACGATGTAACTGTTAGATTTTCACGAAGTAAAATTTCTTTTCGTTTATGGTATATCGTAACGGCAAGGAAAACCCTCATTTTTTTTATTTTAGGCCATGAACAAAGATTGAAGTAAGTTTAACGCAAATAAAATAAGGGGAGAAAGAATGGAATCGCAATGAAGTTTCGAATTGTTGGAGCGGTTGATGCATTTCGGGAAATGATCTCAATTTTTCTTCAGAAAAATATTTTTTTCGTCGTTCTTTTTTTTGTGTACTTGAGCTCCGTCAGCGACGAAGGGATGTACTTCCATGATTAATGTGCGCGCAGATGCGGTCTCAGTGTGTCATTTGTTTTATTTTTTTGCATTGCATCCGAACGCTTGGAGTGATTATTTCGTGCGCGGGAAGGAGGGGGTTGGGAGTGCTTCGGCTTCCTCCGTTCGCCGATATTCACAGCCACAGGGGTGGGTGGGTTGGGGGTGACAGGTTGTGGGGTGGGGTTTTTGTGTGGGAGGGGGTTGCAACGACTAGGGGGCAACAACCTAGACGCCGTGTCCCGATTACAACTCTCATGGCTTGAGGAGTCTCCACTATGACTGCGCCATTCAAAACCTATAATTTTTATGTTATAATTTTGCTGTTGAAGTAAGATTGTGCAAAATGGAAAATAAAAAATAACTATTAAATAGGTTCACTTAGTGATTTTTTATTTGTTTCAGACCTCGTGATATAATTTATTTACAACGTCAGATGGCGGACCAGGAATATAATTTATCGAATATATATGGTAACTAATCATGAATACAACATGATGCATTCATGATTAGTCACCCGATGATGTCACCTAGTTATGAAGCACGGGTCGTTCCGATTAAAATTTGTCAAGGAAACCTCACAAGTTAATTTTTATTTTCCAGTACAGAAAGTTTTTACTCAGTCAAGCCTCATGTTATCAGTAAGGAAAGGTTGTGCTTTCAATGAGAACAACTGGATGGCCACACTACTACTAAATATGCAAAGACAAGGATTGTCATTGAATTCTATTTTGTCTAGAAAATCATAGAATGTGAAGAAAATGGCAAAAAATTCTGATTATACTATCTCTACTATAAAATTCAAACGGTGCAAACAAAAATTCATCCCCTTGGTAAATCTTCGATATTTAGACATTTCATCGCCAGCGTGTTAATGAGATGGTTTGACAGTTTGATATCGGTGTGGTCACAGTCGACAACGTACTGTTTAAGAAAACTAACTTAAGTTAGGTACTCAGTGTCTCTGTAGCAAATCCTTCGAAATAGCTATGATATTTTCTTTCAAGAATAATGGTGAGTACACACTCATATTTCAACTCGAAGGTTAGTTAAGATGGAGTTCGCCCTTAATAACTCCAGGGCGTGTGAAAAAATAATACATTCTGAGTATGGAGAGCAGTGCCTTTTCCTAGATCATCCTGGGTTTTGAAATTTTTTCGTGTTGGAATTCCGAAAGACTTCACCCGGGGATTTATAATGAGGATAAGTACCCAATATTGGCTTTCTCCAGGTACTTACGCTGCAATAGAGCAAATCAATATCACGTTTTACGTGAACGTCAACATTATTAAAATCACTTACTTGCAAAAAACTTTCCCTTTTATCGTGACGTGATTTCATTCATCCATTCCATTGGTTTAAACGGCCTCTTTCAGTTTGTGTGGTGTAGGAAATGACGTCACAATAATCGTATTACAACGCCAGCCTTTTTTTTGCTGCTCGCCTCTGCCAAACTTAATGCTTTAATATCTCAAGCTTTTGTGAGAAATCGAAGAGTTATTTTGAAAATGTGTGTTTTTTATCATCTTCTAGTAGACTTAAAGAATAGTTATTATGGAAGACCCTATCTCTAAATTCCCCGGATTGAAGGATGGGGGCTTCGAGTAGGGAGGTGTGACACCACTTGGTTTGAAACTGATGCGAGAATCCTGGATTAGATCCTTATTGGACGAGACGTTATATTCTCGCTGTATTTCTATTTCTTTCGTCTAATACGCTTAAAATCATGTGTCAACCTGCGGTATGAACTGGACTTGAGATTTCATTTATACTTCGACGTCGCAACCTAAATGTTTGTGTTTGGCATTCCGAAGCTCATTCTGCCTCCTCATAACATTGCATTGTGTGCACTATTGTACTTATAATGAATTTAAAATTAGCAAAGAGAATGAACGTGAAATTGAAATTTAATTAAATAATCCCCTCCCTATGCGTCTGTACCCTGATAAAAACCCTGTGTTATCGACACTAGTAGTACGTAGAAGAAATTTGGAACATTTTCAACTTGAACTATTCTATTTTTATGAGAAAATTTCAATACAGCTAATCTTTGACTGTTGAATTCATTGTCTATCTGTTATTTTTTGTGATAATTCCGTGTCAGTTATAATTGCCGTGATAGTTATGAATCTTCGTTCGTCATCCATCGTAAGTGATGGCTCAATTCGTGTTCATTTACATTATCAGACGAATCTCTAGCGAACTAGCTCTTAATGAACGAGCTCTTTTTTTACGGCTCGCTCATTGCGATACACGAACTTTGGAGAGGGCTGCTTGGCTTCTTAACTATATTTTTTTATTTGCACTCCCGTAAAATGAGATAGGCTGTCTCTGTGTGAACCGAGTGTCGTTGAACCCATCGTGTATATTCCAGCAACCTACCGCAGATCGCAAGAAGCGGAATGAAGTACGTACCTACTGCTGTTATGGCTGTAGTCAAAAAGGCGGGCGCGTTCGAGTCTTTATCCTTGAAAAAGCTCGCCTTATAACCTAATAGATGTCTTCCTGTTGCCATGAAGACGTAAAGACGGAGCACCCTCGTCATTCGTGATGGGAAAAATCACGTGACTAGGCTAAAGTTTTCTTGGCATATGCTCGTGATGTTTGGGTGACCTTATTCACTGCAATGCTTATTTAGTGCCATTCCAGTGGCGGTATATCCGCTCCCAAGCAGCAATTTATTAGGCTTTTTTGGTTATTTGAATTATTTTTCATCGGCAAATGATATGGGTACGTTTTTAAATTATTCTTTGATTTATGATAATGCGGATGCATTTTTTAAATAATTCTTTACGAAAGCTTTAAATACAGAAAAGGTAACTTAATAGCAACTGTTCGTTACTTTTCAACGTTATTTCTCACATGTGACGCATAAGCACAGCGTTCCTCATTCCAACTTATTTTCATGCCTCGATGGATGTCTCATTGAAGATAGAAATTTAAATAGAGAACCGATACATAAGTAAACTACATTTTGGCGTTCAAGGTTGGAAATTCATAAGAGTAGAAAAGTTATAAATCCTTAAATCTATAAAAAAATCTTTGATACTACGCAAGCTTTTCATTCAAACTTCTTTTTTCGATTTTGAAGGGATACTCTTTTTTTATTCTTAACTTCGTGTTTCGATTAAGGTGAAAACATCCTGTTTAATATTCAAAAAGCCTTAGGTGAAGAACGTTTTTCTTATTTATTAGATGGTTTCATAGATTTTTCAATTGGTATTTCTATGTTCCAAGAAACTTTAATCGGTCATGTTTTAGATAATTTTTTTGTTAAGGGATTGGCATAGGGGTTAAATAGAAAAAGGGAGACAGTGTGGTGAAAAATGGTCGCCGTGAGTTGACGGATATGTGTGTTTTTAAATAAAGGAAAGGGTGGTTCTTCAATAAATAAAGGAAAGAAATTTTGGTTCTTCAATAATTTATAATAATTTTTCTTGCTTTCAAATTTCGTATAAGTTAGCAGAAAAAAGGGCCGAGATTTCACATTCTACATTCGTCCTCGTAAGCGATTGGAGTCGCTAACTTCTAGCGGAAAATCAAGATGATTTCATGGCATAGAAGGTATTCCTTCCAAATGCTTTTTAGTGGTGTATAACGTTCTTTTTCATTTTAGCATCAAAACCTCGCGTTGAACTTCCTCTCTGAATCCGAGTAGCGGCTTGGCTTTCGCGATTTTTTTTTCCGCTGCGGGCAAAAAACGTTCCTCGTTGATGGTCTAGTGCGCCCGCCTTCGAACGTGATAAATAGCGGCACATCAGCCGTGCGGGCGATATCAATTTTCCTCGCTAGCTCTTTTCGACGCGCCCTCTAGGGTGAAAGATTAGCTGCCCCGATCCTTCTCGTTTATTACTATTATTATTTTTATTTGCCGGCGTCTTCGCTACCGCGTGAAGCTCCTCTGACGTGCAGCCCGTCTGTCGGCGCGCCGTCTCTTATCTTTTTTTCCTCGCTTTTTGGCAACATGTGCGGTCCACTTGCACAGCCTTGCGGCACACGTCTCGCTGCCGCCGCGCCGCGGAGATTTCTCGCGTTCTGAGAGCGCTTTTTTAAAACCCCAGACGCGCCAATTGCAGAGAGATGGATAGGTGGATACACACAGATCACACGTAGGGAGCTGTTGGTGGGTGGTTGACCCTTAAAGATATCCCACCGCCACGACTATCTCGTCAAATACAAGTACGTGATGCCAATTTTTCGTGTGTGCTATGTCAAAAATATTGCTTTAACATGTGGCGTGACACTCTTGCGGCGGTTAAAGGTAAAAGTAGGCTATATAAAGGACGCATGCATATAAAGGATGTCTGTGAAAATATTCCAATTGCGTTTTTAAGGCAAGGTTCGCGTCAGTTTTTTTCGCCATTGCTCATAAACTATCTCCTACGTTAATTTTTTTGTCAAAAGAAAATTTTTTTTTACCTGAATCCCGTATATTTTAGGCTATCCACGTTTTCATATTTTTTTAGTTTTAACATGAGATAGTAAAATAAAAATAGTAAAATTTGTTATTATTGTGGCTCATGCTTGCTTCAAAAATTAGGAAAGGTTATTCGGGGAGTATATAGGTACATATGGCTGGTTCCTCGTATAGATAGACAGTCTAAGAAAAACGAAATGAGGAACATTATCAAGAATCTAAGTGCATATAATTTGCACAAAAATACTTGTTTAAGCATGCTTAAAATGTCGAATACTGCAAGAACGTATTTGTCGTTCTGCTAAAAAACTGATATAATGTTGTTGATATCGTAGGAATTATGTTAAACATAAATTAATGCTCGCGTACGGTCTGCATTATCAGCATTTGCAAACGAATTTTGTGATTTTAGTCTAATCGCATTAGTGTCTTAAATGGCGGGAACGTGAGTATTGAAGAATATTATTCCTTTAGCGTAATTATAATGATTTGAAGATTGAATTATTATGTGCATCCGAATTTTGCTATTTCACGTTAATGGAATTGGTATAACACGGCAAAAGTACTTCATTACGTATGCGAAAACTATTTGTTTTGAGTCTTGTGGCCGCGGAATTTTCTCCTTAAAAACCCGTGTGGAGATTGTGCGAATGTGCGTATGTGCTAAGATGGTGGGTGGATGACCCTTCAACCCTCATCTAACCCCTTCTCCTGACTACCCCTTCCCACCCCTTCCCCTCCCCCCCCCCCCGCCCACCTTCATCCCCCTAATCCTTCGGGGTCGCCGTACCCTGAAATCTCGAAAAGAGGACACGCCGTACGCGGACACTGAATGACTAGTGCAATAATAGGATCCACGTTCCAATCTAGGATGAAGTAGGTACGTGCCTGTCTTCTTTTTTTATTTTTCCAACGGCCAAAAACCGCCGTTTCATCAAGTAATGTCCACAAAACGCTCTATCCTCGTGAAATAAAATTTCCCTCCAATTTTCCTTGAAAAAACATCGTCGCAAGAGGAAAAAATAATATTATTCTCGCAATTCGTGTAAAAAGTCATCCCCTTTTTCTCGTCGTTAATGAAGCGAAGTTTAAAAATAAACATTGCTGCCTTTATTCGCCGTAAAATGCCTATCAAACTGTGGGTATTCAATGTAAATGAACTGAGCAATATGATGTTTCATTGAATAGTTTTCCTCGTTTATTGGATTTGATATTGATCCTTGGGCGAATAAGAAAACGTTCTTTTGTGTCATTCGTCAACTGATCTACGGTAGAATGCCTTCGTTAAATTAAACTTGGTATCCTCTCAGCTGAATTGATACATCTTTTATTACTCTGTTTTTTTTAATTGTGAAGACTACCTGCTCATTTTATTTCATATATTCTCATTCTCATAATTAATTAGATAACCGCCAGATTTTGTTCTGTCTAAAGCTCTTCTGGAATACAATGATGTTGCCGTCATTTATTAGCTGTAATAACAAAGTTAATGCAATGCTTTCAGTGAACAAACATTTTCTTTAATTAATTTTAATTAAAGGGAGCGAATAACTGAGTTCCTCGCGGGGAAATCTGTGCGTAAACTTTCCCCATGAATATAAATTATATTCATCGTTAGGGAACAAAATATTTAAACTTAAAAAGTCTTGTGAAAAAACAAGCAATGAATGAAAATGCTATAAAAGTATGTAGTGTCATTTATACGAGTGAAAATAGAATGGCGCTTTTTTTGCAATATGAGAAAGAACATGATAACAAGTAAGAATGCAATAAATTCGTGCAGTATTATATACATGAATAAATGTTAAATAACGAGTTATTATATACTTAGGTAAAACACGAAGACGACGAAGACTGGAAAACGTTATTTATAGCCGGTATTGGTGGCTTGTCAAAATTTGGAAATAATTTTCTACTACAAGCATTTTTATGGGTGTCTTAAATTCAATTTTCATAATGGTAAATAAAAATGGTTATTTATTATAATCCTGAAATCACGATTCGTCAAATCTTAACTTTGGCTATGCTGTTTTATTGCTGGATAGAAAAGTATAGTGGATATGGTTGCAATACCTATCTAAGTATTCACCATGCCAAGGAGCACTTTTTATGCCAATATTTGCGTTTATGGAACGTGTAATTTTTGTAAAATATTAAACCAGCTTTGCCTCAACATTTATTTTTGCTTTTGTAATACAGAATTGTTCATTTTAGGGCAATTATTTTCATCGTTTCGTCAAATCTTCTGCTTTAAGTACAGCAGAAAATGCCTTGTGTTTGTGAAAAGTGTCTTAGTTAAGTCCTATTACCAGTATGTTGCCCTAACATTAAAACATTTTCTCACCGATCTTTTCTCTTTCTTTTTAGGTGAGTATCTTGATCGGCCTTTCCTAATGAGTCCATTGCTCAGACCGTGTGCATAAGGTAAGACTGTAAAGAACGGAATCAAAAATTAGACCACGTGAGTTTTCGATAGCATTCTTAATTTTTGTGCGATGAGCATATGGCCCTCTGTCCCAATGTACCGACCTGTGTCGCGGAGGCTTACCCGTCACTCCCATCCGATGTCATTTTTTTCAAACTTACGCTACCATTTTGTTTATATTCGGAGTGTACAAAGTGCACACTTACTCTCAAATCATTTTAGAAATTATCTGGTATCTAAAATCAGATATTTTTTCCTCGGCTTCGTCTTTTAAATTCAAATTGTTTTATTTGAAATTCAGGCAAATATTGGCATGGAGTTACTTTACATACTCAATGAATTCAATGATGATAGCTAATTATTAAAGAGGTGGTACATTGTGAAACTATTCTATGATGCGTCCTCTTAATATTCCATTTTATTCAATGCAGATCGAAGCAAACAGATTATGTTTTTATTTTTTAATTCCAGCTGGTTGTGTTTAAAAAAAAAGTTAACTCACTGCGTCAGTTCGGTAGTATCCTGGAACTTAGACATCATTGATTGTAGCCCGGTATTACCGCGTAGCCACTCAGCCGGCGGCGTCGGAGTTACCGCTTGCATTCCACTGACAAGCTTGTATACATATAACAAATTGCGTGAACTGTGTATAATAGTCTGCAATTAGCCGAGAGGACCTTCTGGATATATCGACGGAATATGGTTAGAAGGTAGGGAGCAAGATGAGTATAGACCATTAGTAAAGTGCCTCAAACTTAATCTCAAAAAAATCATCATTTTATGTTAGTATCAGACGAATTGTTGATTATATGCCGCTCAGCGAAAGAAGACGGAACGAAGTTTGTTGAAAGTAAAGAATTTTTTATCTAATTTGATGTTATCGAGATAGTACTGCAATCCTATTATAGGTATATTGCAGATATCCATTTCTCCCTTTTCCAAGGCAGTTCCCTGATGTCCTTCTCCCATACGTATTTCTTTGTGTGTCCCGATTGCCTTTGTCTTGACCTTGTTCGGGGGACATTTTCCGTCAACTTTTTCAGCCATTATATTTATTACGTAGTTACTGTCGAATGTTATGGTTCATCCACCGGTTCCTTCTTTGGCAAATGGTACTCTTTTCGAAAGCGAATCTATTCCTGAATCATTCGATATACTTCCTCACTTCTCTCTCAATCCGTCAATTTTATCTTCATTAGTATAGTCTTCAAGCACCAGGTCCATAGGGCTTTTTTCTGTTCTCTTACATGGCCCATGTTCCTGATCCATAAGGTGCCTCCGCCCTCACGAATTTTTCCTCCGTACTCTCTCCCTGTCTCCGTCTAATACTGTTGGAGTGGAGTGGCAACTTTTCTGCCGTGAATGCCGTCATATGAACCTTGATGTCTCTTGTGCTTCTGCCATCTCAAGCAATGGTGTTCTCGAGGTATACGACTAATTCCACTTGCAAGGTCCTTGGTTACCCTCTTGTCAAGATTCGCGTTGTATTTCTAAACTACATATTCAATTACGTTCAGTGAGTTTCGTAGATCTTTCTCGTATCCTGCTATTATAGCGGTGTCATCAGCGAAGTGCAGCATATCGTTTTCAAATCCTTTCACCTAGATTACTTGTTCTTTCTTCTCCAGTATTACTGCCTGCGTAGACCTATTGGAGTGTGCTGGCTAAAGGTTTCGAGCATCCTGTATTTTCATTCTTGGCTTGGTTGATGGTGTAAATCTTAATCCGTTGCACCGAAATCACCCCGCTCTACCACATTTGCACGGCCATGTCTGCAATGGATGCCATGTAGGGGTAGATTAAATTGTTCATTTAGATGAACTTTTCATTTTAATCCTGTTCGGTAAAAATACAGGTATAATATTTGTTCTTGACGAACAGTCAGGGCATATTATGTTTATTACATACTTTCCGTATAATTTCCTCTCCCGTTTCCGTAGCACCCACGTGGAATCTTCAATGGGCGCAGGAGTAGCCTGGATAACCCATTCAATCCAGAATGAAATTTATCTATTATTATTTTAAATAAATATAATAAAATCAGCGATGTTAGCATTGAAATTTATTTTTAATTTATTATGCCAAATTGAATTGCAGGAAAATAATAGGATAAAATCATTTCTATATCTTCATCTTATTTTAATTAGGAGACTCAATTCTTTATCACTCATTAGAGCAGGTGGCTTCAGCCAAGGGGTGCAAGTGATTTTGTTTACAGACGGAGTTAGGTACAGACATTGATAGGAGTAATCCACAAAAACTTGGTTGCCATGGGATACCAGCGAGTCTCTGTTCTTTGCTGACATCGAGTGGAAAATAAGATGCTCTACTAAATATATAGTCGCTGTCGTTTGTTTTCTTTATCTAATTTCTGTAAATAACTCTATTCAGAAAAAATCACTTGTACCACTTGGCTTCTCCCTTTAATTCTGTTCTGCGATAATATTATATCTTCGTTGTGGAAAATCAATTGTTTTTCTACCAGCTTTCCCTGATAGCGAAGGGGGCGAGTTGGATTTGGAAACTGATCGTAGGACTGTGGGTGAAAAAGTTCCTCCTGAGAGCCGACGGACTCTCTCTTCTCACCCCCTCATTTAAGATCTACTTTGTTTATAAGGGGGTCGCTAATAGGCACTCTTGGAACCAACGCGAAAAAATCCTAACCACGCCTATGACCGTCAGTATACCCTGTTGCCTCGTATTCAGTTGGTGCAGTTGGCACGCGGTCCCTTATCTCGGCTGCGTTGCATATCAGCCGCGCTCGTTAGCGCAGCGGTTTTTATTTTACCGACCGCTAAATCGATATTTCCGCGAGAGAATTCTCGGATCCCATGCCGCTCTCTCCGTTCTGATTCCGCTTGGTGGAGTTCGGATGTGCCAGAGAGTTTCCACTTGTTCTCTCCAACTTCTCTCTCCCTCTCGCTACGTGTATGTACTACGCTCTCTCTCTCTCTGCGGACTTCGTTGCCGGCCCTGCATCATGCTTGTTCGACACGGGCCAGGACATGCACCCGTGGGGGCACCTACCCACACTCACCCCGGGTCTCTAAAACCAGTGCGCTGCATTTTGTTGGCCTGTGGAAGTGAATGAGTCTACTGCTAGGGCCTACGATTTCTTTCCCTTGATCTCACTTAGTGGAAACTCTGCGTTCACATCACCTGCTCCCACAAGCGATTTCTATAATATATTCTGGAAAATTTCAAAATGTGTAGTTCAATTTTCAAAATAGTTTATTTGAATCGATGTAGCAGATTGTTATCTACTATGAAAGATTCATACAATCATGCATTCTCAGTACTTGAAAACAATGCATTATTCTTTTTTGGTTATTCGTGTATTCTTTTCCTATTTTATCCAAAGAAAGTCGTACTTCATCGAGTGTCAGCCAAAATTATGTACTATACATGCTATCTACTCCTGCAAATACATTTGAAAATACACAATTTTTATGAAGTCTAGGTGCTTCAATCATGCATTTTTTCATTATGCACTTTATTCACGTATCCTGTATCAATTTTTTTCTGCGAAAGGTTTTCGTTTAATGGTAAAATATAAATTTCTTTGTATATAATTTTATTCATTAAGTCCGTTATAACTAAACAATAGTTTTAAAAAATAAGTCATAAATACAGCTGCAAAAAATACGACTACCAATCATTCATTGGTGTTTAAAAATTATGTTAATTTAAAATGAAAGTGAAATAATGAAGCCTCCCATTTTGAGTCAAAACTTGAGTAAGTTTCCAATTGTATTTAGTTCTCAGCGTTCGCAGAAATGAATTAAGTACAACGGTGTCTTTACCTTTGTCATGTATTTAAGTTATTGTCGCGAGAAATGGCGGCACATAATGAAATTTCATCATGATGGAGTCCTAGGTTGTGTTCAAATGCATAGGTATTAAAAAATATGCTCGATACCAAGCTTTTATTGTGCTGATGCGTGCAACTTCCAATTAGTACCACAAGTGAGATCCTATTAATATGTAGTCGTTGGCACTTTAGAAAAAAGGACTATGCCGAACGATATTTTGTCTTTTCTATATCGGCACGGTGATTGAGCAGCTACCTCTGGTCTGAACGGTTGGTGGCACTGGAGTATGTTATGTGGTCTTTATAGCTACCCTAAACATCAAGACTCTAAAAAATGTTTGCTAATGGAAATTCATTTTGTAATTTATTTACTGAATGCCATTTCCGCTGCTATTTGCCACTACCGGTATGAACAAGAAGTGACATTTCAATGAAATAATGTCCCACGACAGTCTCCATAGCATAACAATTCAAACTGCAGTTAGCTCATTTAAATCGATGCATCAGTTTGTTATCTACTATGGAATATTCATACAATCATTTTTCTTTATGATTATTCTAGTATTATTTTCTTATTTTATCCAAAGAAATAATACATCGTTGTCATTATCTACATTTTTACAGCGCTTTGCCAAGTATGTCCACAGCTCGTGTAAAGATAAGAACGTATTAATTAAGTACCAAAAAGAAAACCGTTGAAAAACATTTAATCATAAGTTTAGCGAGAAAGCTCATTTTTTATCCTAGGTAAATTATGATCAGTAGGGTAAATATCGAAGGTTTCAAGATGATGAAATTCGCCTCGAATCATCGTAGAAACCCGTTGATTTTTGCTCATGCTTTGCCCAAGTAGTCGCTTTTACGCTTGTGAAACTTAAGGTCGTCGACTCCACAGAGTTAAACGGACCGCCGGCGACTTAACGACCTCAATATTTCTCCTGTCCAAAGCCAACTAGACTCGCTAGCTTTCCTCTCTTTGGACATGATGCGCGTCATTTGTTACTGCCATCAGTTCTCCTTTTTCTGGAGGAAACTAGCGCCGTGCAGAGGCGGCGGAACGATGTAGGAGTTGTACTTTAAACTTCTACTGAGGGTGGGCAACCCATTTGCCGAATAAGTGTCTCGTCTGAGGAGTCTGCGTACGTGAATGCTGGATGCAGTGAATATGTGAATGCAGTGTATATGTATTTTCGAGTGTTAGAAAGCAGGGATCCCTTACAGATTTCTTCTGTCCGCAGCCAGTGTAGTGTAGATTGAAGCTGCGTTACTTTTGGTCTTTGGAAGTGCTTGGGGTGTTGCATAATGGGTAGAGCAGTTTGCAATTGACCGTCTCGGGTTTAAATCCCGAGGGAAGAGCCGGGTGATGCCCTCAACATAAATTGTCAGTACATAGTGCGAGATGGTTCCGAAATGTGTAAAATATACTCACCTGTGGCTCATTGTTAGTCTGTGGTGAGTTCTAGCCCCACCCAACCCAGCCAACCTTCGAGTTGAATAACTGACTAAGGGATTAGCGATTAGTTGGCTTAATCTCAAGGGAAGAGAAGGAACAGGTTTGTTTTTTTTTCGTTAATGAAAGATATCTGTATCAAAGCAGAGAAAATATTTTAAATACAGAATTGTCAGTATGTAGGGGGGGGGGGGACTTCAAGGTGTTTGGGATTATTCAAATTTTCTTTCGTGGGACCATTTAAAAGATATTTTTGCATAATCCAAACTAATTTCTCTTATTTTTTGATTTCTCTCAATGATTTTATTTTTTCCCCTGTTCTCCATGTTTTTCTTTAGTTCTCACTCTGTCGGTAAATTCACCATAGCCTTATTTCGAAATTTCTTAGATCTTTTCTCTGTTCTTTTTTCTGCAATGTTTTGCTGCATTAATAAAACTCACTTCATTAAAAAATATCATATATCTTCCTACTTGAATTCCAATGCTGCATGTATTTAAAAGTAATATCACTTTCTCAATGTTTTTTTCCCATGGCCTACATCTGCCTCACGTCTGGGGTACATCGTCCATTTTCAGTCTCCTACTATATAAATAATTTCATTTATTTATTTAACAATTTTTCCTTCTACGATATGTTTATGATTGCTTCATTTCCACTGATTCTCAACTATTTGTCTGTCCCCTTTCTGATTATACTCTCTATTACGTAACAAGTCTTTTGATTCCATAGGTATTGCTTGATCATCTGAATACTTCACGGCCTTTAAGTTTTCTCCTATCAATGCACCTCATACTTTTTCTACTGCGTCATTGGTTACCTCATCAGCATAAATATTGAAGAGAATTGGTGGCACGCACAATTCTTCTCTGACGTTTTCTAATACCTCATCCGTCTCATCTTTTCCTTATCAAAAATTGGTTTTGTACAGTTCTTTTACATATCCTCTATCCTTCCTTTCTATCCCAATACTTTAAAGTACCATCAGAGGCACAAACTTCCTACCGCTACTAACTAGTTAATGTTAAATAACCCAATCAAATACCATTCCTGTTATTCTTAAGGTATTATTCAATTGCGGAATAAATAGCATATATACGCTTGTGGCAGCAGCTGGAGATGCTAGCGACTCATAAGACAGGATTCCGGATTACTGCAAATAATAGAGATGGTATAAAAACGTCCGGTACATCTATTAGACGCGCCGCGATGCTGCTATCTCCCCTTTTCCTTGCATCTGACCCTTTTCTCTATCTTTCTCGGTCTTCATTATTTAACGAAGGTCTTGGCGATTCGTTTAGTGTGGCAATGCAATTAGACTTACTTTATCTTCCACTCGGTGGTCGTGTGGATTCGCTGTGGACCTCGAGATCCCCCTCTGCCCCACGAAGCATGAGCTGCAAATTCTTTCCGAGATTTTCTCATTTTTTCTTTTCTTATACATAGTTTGGTATTAGAGCATTTTTCTTCCTAGAAAAGTATAAAATTTATAAGCTCCCTGTTTTAAGAAATTTTTTTTAAACTAAGAGGACAGTTCACTCCCTTTTGAATGGTCTTATTTATATTTATAATAGTATTTTGGAGATGAATTATTCGTTAAAAATTTACGTTATCATAAAACATTTTGTTACAGGTGAGATATCATGGAAATGTTTTACCTTGGATTAAATATCCTTTGCTTCTCGAGCTATAAAAACCTTTAAAAAGGTGGTTACAAATCGCGGTCAACCCCCTTAATTTGAACCTGCAAAGGACATTTCATTAATTAAGTTATCATTATGCAATTTTCAGGGTTTATAGAGTAGATCTTGCCTGTGTCTCAATTTTTAAAGAATATTTCGTTCTGTTGCAGAGCATGATTCATCCATCTAAATTTTCACATTTGAGACATAGCCATGTGCTTAAAAAGGTCTATTGTTTATAATCTGACAACTGCATGACGATAGTTCAAGTTTTGAATCAGTAAAACCGACTAGGAAAATACCGGTCGAGCGTGAGCGATGAGTCCTCTGAAGGAATATCTGCTGGACAGTGCGTTTCCTTTCACCGTTTTGGGGCCGTGTTAGCGAATCGCACTTCTCGTGAGGTCGGGTGCGTTTACGCCCACCGGCGCCGCCATCAATAGGGGTAGGTACGCCTTCACTGACTCGGAAGAAACTCGATGGCGGAGATTCGCGCATTCGTTCACGCCCCCCTTAACCCTCGGCTGCATTTAACTGGATTTAGCCACGAGATGGCGAACGTGCTTTCACGGATTCGACCCCACTTTCACTTCTCTTACACACACGCCCACCCATCCAAACCACAAACCCCTTTCGTGCCTGCGGATTTTTTTCGAGGCTCCGTTGCCGCCAGCATCGTGCGTAACCGAGGTAACCAATTAGCGCGCTCTTCCGCTCCAACTCGTAACCCTCGTAACTCGCAATCAGGTCTGCCAACTTTCTGGGGTTTGTGCCGAGACCCTGGAGATGATCGTGCAAGGTAATTTTTTTGAGTCCAAAAGAAAATTCCTATGTGAATTCTTCACAAATTTCTTAGCAGGAAAAGTTAAGGGTTACGTTTTCTATGTTTTAACATATTTCTAAAATGCCAAATCAGGGGAATAGCTGTGGGGTTATAGACAGCGGAAGCGAGGATTTTAGGTGCCGGGGATGAATCTATCTTATTTAGCGAATGAGTAGTTGCTTATAAAATTAAGGCGAAATTTTTTTAGATAATGTCTCTTTTCTGTAAGACTAAAAGTAATTATTTTTTTTAGGTATTTACCTAATGCATTGATGGTATTTCATATTTATTTTAGTGTCTATACGCTTTTATTTCTGCTATCTTTTGAAGTATAATCTCTAAAGGCTTGGTTACACGATACATTAACACGTACGGGTAAATGTCTAAATGTATGAACGCTAGAATGAACGCCAAAATGCATCGTTTAAGCACCCAACTTGTGCGAATGCATGCACAGAAAATAGAACCTGTTCTGATTTGGTTCATGCATTAGTACATGTTCCGTTCCGATCCACCGAAATCATTCACGCAAACGTTCATTAACTTGTACGTGTTAATACCGTGTAACTAGGCCTTAACGTTTATTAATATCCTGTAAAGATATTTTTTGCCTTACGTTTGTGGAAAAAAATTCATTTTTTGTGGCTTTGTAATGACATGTCTTGCAATTCCCGTGAGATTACAAATGACTAATTTTGCAAAATTTGCAGATAATATACATTTATATCTTTTATACCTTGTCCAAATTTGTTGTAATTTGAAAATATGTCGATAAAACAGGCATGTAACTTTTCTTTTTCGGCTCCTCGTAGCACTTGGAGCACAAGATCGCCTGTACGTTCTGCTTCACCCTAATCATTTGTAAAAATCATCCTATAGGCTGGTTTAGAGAAACAATTTGCGAGGCATTCAGTTACATAATTTACTTAGAATTACCCTTTATCTTTAGGGCGTTTATTTTGAAAGAATGTGATCTTTAAGAAAAAATGTTGATGTCGCGTCCAGAATTTGATTTTATGATAACCGCGTTTTTTTTTTCATTCAGAGAAGTCTTTTTATAATTCACGGCTACGGTTAACAAAGCCCTCTAGAGTTGCACTGAAGCCATTAAATTCTAATTGAAACTCGATCTAACCCTGTAAACTTTTCTGTTTACTGTATTTATTATATTTTTCTTCATTGTATTTTTAGATTGTTTTGAGTCAAAGGGATCACCGGAGACTTTTACGCTGCAAGTTTTACTATGATATGAATTTCCGTAATACAGATTTGCAGTAGAAGGGGACCAATTAAAAGTAAGAAATATAAAACGGAATGCCGCTTTGAATACTTCTATACACATAGTTGCAAAAATGTATTTGTTTTACCCTAAGGAATCCCTTCTCTATGTGGACTGGAGAGTGGCCGAATAAAGTTAATTGACTCCTCAGAAGAAAAAAATAACATGCAAGCAAGGAGAATTATCGAAATTAGTTTGATATACCTTCTCAAACTTGGGAAAAGAAACTCTCTTTCGCACGTTGTCGGTCTTAGAGTCGATGTTAGATGTTTTTTGCTTTGGCTCTTGTAGAGGATGAAGATTCGATGGCCTAAAATGATGATAATTGAAGGTCTTGGAGAATTTCAGAAGAAGTTGGAGCTGGTTAAATAAATTTTGAGTGGATGAAACGTGTGTATTAATCTATTTTTGATCACCTTCTTGTGGTCGTCCATTTCACCATTTAAAATACGAGTCTATCGGATGTCTGTTGTGTTTTATTGAAGGAGAGCTGTGCTCTGCTACTTTTTAATGCCAGTTACTGCCTATTACTCTTACCGAAGCTCCTAAGATAATTTAAGTCGTACAGTTATGATACGTTTTACGATTCCATCCCAGTATAAGTAACACTTGTGATCAACAAGATTCCGTTATTCGGTTTTGGAAGCATATACAATTCTTCATTCAAAATTGGCGATACTTACGTTCGAAAGCAATTAAACGTATAAAAGGACCTTTACAGTAATGTATATTTATTACTAGATCGCTGCTTAATTCGACGAATACGCATTTTTAGACTAGAGAATTAAAATGATGAGTGACTACGAAACAAAGCGCTGTGAAGAGCTGGACTTCAAGTCGTCTTAAAGGCAGTTTTACACGAGGCACTTACTTGCACAATATGACGCGTGTATTAAGGTGCAGTCAAAATTGCGTCGTGTAAAGTGGTGGATTGTTAAAACGCATGAAATAATGCATGGACATGAGAAGGCAAAATAGCCCGTTCTAATATTCGTTCGTGCACATGCACGCCAAAATGAGAGATTAATGCCGTTCTGTGCAATTACGTGCCTCGTGTAAAACGATTTTTATTGAGTTTTAATATTGCAGAAATAGTGTTATATTCTTTTGCCATTGCGTTGGGGGAATGCGTAACGTATTTGATAACTTCCAATGTTGTTGCATTCGTAATACCTCACGCCCATTTTAAGAGAGGTGGTTCGTATTATGGTACCTACTTGAGGTTCGCTCGGCCATTTCCCGGCCGAACACGTTTGAAAGACGGCTGATTGAATGCTCTCGCGGGATCGTCGTTCCTAGGAGAGCCATCCTACCTTCTCCTGAAGGACTCTTCTTGTTTTTTCCACATCGGAGACGCACATAAATACGACCAATAGGCGCCCATCCACTAGTACGACGGCGGCGTCATTAGAACGCCGGTCCGTGGGCATTTTAATTTACGCTCGCGTCCGAAAAATGCTTCCCTGCTGGGATCTCGTCAAAAATTGATTACCGGCACACTCAGGGGAGTCATGAACTTCCCCTCACCGTCTCCCGGGGAGACATTTTGTTTATTTTCTGCGTGCGGTGAGTTAACCTCTTCCCGTCACGCGTTTGTTTTTATTTTTTATTTATTTACCTCCCTCATTCTCGGTCGTCGCTTAGGGTCTCGCTCCCGCGGCCGTCGCCACGCACTTGTTTCGTCGCTTTCCGCTTCGCTCGCGCGTCCCCAGCGCCGCCTTCGCGCTTCGCCGCAAATTACGTGGCCATTATGGCGCTCGTGTCGCCCCAGCCTCTTTACTGAAAAAGTGGCCTCCCCGGTTACGTAATTAATTTCAACGTTATGTGAACTATTTTCTGTTCGCTAAATGCGTAGAAATTCGGTCTCATTAAAAATGATTCTTTTGAAGGAGAGTTATTGCGCCTTACTACGCTGGACTTTCCCTCACTAGTCGCTAGAGTATCACATTTGTATACGTTGATTTTTTTAGACATCCGTCTCTGGAGCTGCAATTTTTTACGCTCGAATCATTATTTGGAAAAGTCTTAAGCGTGTATTAAACCCGTGACGACTCGGTTTCATTCTTGGTAAAGTTAAAGACTTGTCCTACTGGTTAATTAAATATATACATAGCACCAACATTCCCCCGGAAGACTCGTCCATGGAAATTTTGGTGCTATGTAAATATTTAACCCGTTGTAAATTCAGAGAAGACTTTACTAGGGTACTTCACCGGGCTTGAATTAAATCATATTTTACAAGTTACTTTGCTGAAAGCTCTCCCATTCTTCATTTCTCTGGCTCGATTTTGATATTTTCAGCGTATTGAACTAAATCCATAGTCGAGTGACTCCTGATAACAGTTGTATTTATTTTATCACTAATGGGTCCACGTGTGCTGATAACCTTCACCATTTTTTTCATCAGTCCTTTTGTTATTTTTCCAAGCATCATTTATTTTGTAAACGCTTTCATTTATTTTTCTCTGGCAATTCCTTTGGCCTGTAAGCCCCTGATATCAGAATAGATCTAGCCTGTTATCAGGATTTTAATGGACCGAGCCATCCATGTCGTGAGTGGTGCAATACTTTCGCAACTGGGAATCAAACCCGTGACCCCGGCATAATCAGGTGAGGACTTTACCCTGAGCTATATTTCCTCGTTTATATTCAGTTCTGTTTTGTATCTCTTCTCTATTCACCCTCAATCCGAAAACCTGAAGCACATCCTCATTTTATGTCATCGGGGTCCGTGTTTTCCCTCCATGTCACGCAACCGGCATTTGCTTGTTCAGAAAATCATTTATTTGTGCTAGAATTACTATTTCCAGCCTAGTATTCCGTTGAACGCCTGTTTTGAAAACGTTATTACACTCAGCCCTACCTTCTCTAGTGTATACCTTGGAAATTAATAAGTTGAGGCTCGCACTGTTTGCTTAAAGTTGTGTTATTTAGTGTAAGAGGACGCCTCTCGACTGGTCATTGGTCGTATTTTTCCTTCGTAAAGTTTTTCGCGTTGAAAAACATATCTGTCATCGTTGAGTTTTCAGAGTAAATAGGATGAACGCTTTTCAGTAATCGCCTATATATTTTTTACAAAGACTATCTCTGAGGAGAGATTTTAGTTTTTGAGATTCAGGTGATCATTGAAAATGATGTTCTCCATATACCCTGAAATGTAAAACTTTATAGCGTAAGTTTTATACAAGTTATACACCGAGGAAAAGGACCGGTCGAACAGATGGGATTCGTTCTTTTAAATTAACCTCAATTCTGTATCCCCCCAGGATTCTCATATTAATAATTACATCTACAACAGTGTTTTCTTTTTTTGTGTAGTTACAATTGGCCAATTGAAGGCTACTGGTAATTAAGCTGCTTTACAGCTTTAATCTTATCCCAATGCATTAGGCTCGATGCATTGGGTGGGATGGCGTGAAATGCCTATGGGTGGCGGTCACTTTTTTTATTTAAAAAAGAAACCTTATGTCCTTTTTTCACCGATTTATATGCATAATACCTTTTCCTTTTATTTAATGAAAATTGGAATTTATATTTCCAATTTTTTGTCCCACGATTTGAATTTACCCGGTATTTCGGTGTGAAAGTACGGAAGAACGGTTTTATTCCAGTTGGGTGAAAATTTTGCACCCTAACCACGCGCGAAGAGACTTTTTTCACTTTTTTTTTCCTCGATAATGCGTCTTTAATGCATGCATCATTTCGTAGCAATTTATTTCGATGATCATTCATCCGACTTTCATAACTATTGCTGGATTTACATTAGATTACAATGGATATTGTACTCTGTGTAGCGTGCACGCTAAGTATTTGAGAATTATACACTGATGTGAGAATTTTTTGAGTGAATGGAGTGCTTGCGGTCATTTGCACAAACTCATAATTAGGTTTCATCATATTCGTAGGGCATATATATGTTGAAGTTAATGAATCAATCAATTGCTAATTTAAATTAAAGAAATAAGCAAAAGGGTTGTCAAGGGTTAAAAGTTGTTGATTAGTTACAGGATAAGATCAATCAGTCAAAGAGACAACAACGACGTGTAAAATTTGAGATTAATAAGATCATTATTTGATTAATACCGTGTCTAATAGTTATTTATGGAGAAAAAGAAGAATTAAAACCAATAATATATGGCCATGGAAATGCATAGCCTAAGCTTCCATTTATATGTACTTTTTTATTTGGAACATGTAGGCTTTGATTACAGGTTGGCGTGCTGGCTATTTTGTTGTTTTGCCACCCTAAGGGCACGGTTTCTTATCTCGGTGGCCGGAGAGATTTTTCGTAGTAATCCTTATCCTTTCTTGGTGATGCAATTACAATGTGGACAGGACATTATTCTTAGAAGCAAGTGACCGAAGAGTCAAAGTTTTCGTGGTCGTTGTACTGATGCTTTAAGTATGGCTGAGGGAGCGGAGAAAAAGGTTATTTCAGTATGAGAGCGATGAAATGCTTCAATTTCGCTGAGGATGTACCAAGTAGGATGACCGAATTCTTCTCATAGTTTATTTCGGGTTGCGCAAGTTTTGCGGAATATTTTTTCTTCGTCCCTGTACCCAGTGAGGGCACTGCAAGTACAGCACTCCGCCCGTTGTACGTTTAGCCGTTGTCCCCTTGGCGCATTTATTTATGAGGAGGCTAATGCCGAAGACGTGTTTCTTTCCACCCTTTCTTCTCCGATCTTACCATATAGCGTATATTATCTAAGCTGTCGGTGTTAGCTTCCTCCAAATTCCAGTTAGAAATGAGCCGGTAGGTTTCAAGACATTCACAGCTACGTGTCATGCGGTCGTTATTGTCGTAAGTGCTGTCTTGATCGCAACCAGTTGGAATAACATTAATGATTATTAGCCAGATAATGTGAAGGGAGGTTCAAACGATGACGTCAAAAGTGGTTCCCGATTCGAATTAGGGGCATTCAATCTTTCTAAAAGGAAAATAAAAAAAGCTAAGCAAAATTAAATGATTTAGAGCATCTTTCACATTACTGGAGATGTCTTGAAAAGGTAACGTGGGACATGTTGTCTCGAATGCTAAAATGATATTCAAGACCACTCGGGCCTTTCAAGAATGATTTTTTAACGTATCTTGAATCGAGTAGAAAGTTCTATCACATTGTAAAAAGCTTGAATTGGCTTGAATAACGATAGCAAACATGATCGACAAAGATATAATGCGAGACCGAGATAGAATTATTATCAGAATTATTTTTACCTGCAGCCAACAAATTTGCATTAATTTCTTGCCGTTCCGAACATCTCTTCTGCTTCATGTTTTTGTGCACGTAAAATTCACGTACCTTTGCTCCTCGTAAAATTTTATGAGGGCAGCCATGATTTCAATAATCATTCCATTTCCAAGGGAGCGCTGGAAAAGCTAGAAAACCTTCAATGATTGGTCGACACCATTCGAGATTAAATAGAAATTAGTACCGTTCAAGGCAAGACGAATTTGATGGAAACGAAGGGATTCAAGAGCATTCGAGACGAAATGCTCGCAGTCATAACGATTGACGTGACGTCATATCCATTAAAGAAAGTTTGATCAACGAGTCTAGAACGGAATTTGATGTGAATTTGACAGTGTGAATCCGCCTTAAGATAATACTGTTCTATAACAAATGGTGAGATATATCAGTGGAACGCCGTCGTTTTATAGTAACATTTTTAAATTCTTTAAAAATCATTCGGGGATACTAGGAAGGAGAAGGCTTTGAAGGATTTGTTCAATTTCATATTGGGGATTTACCATGCCACCTAAAACCTACCCATATTGCTACTCAGTGGTTTGGACCACTACGACGAAAGACATTGAAGAGAGAATAAGCGAAGCTGTTGTCTCTTTGTCGATGCATTTAGGCATTTTATGTCGAATGAGGGGGATGAGGAAAAGGGGTATTTTTGTGTGAGAGCGATGGGATTCTTCTATTTTGTCTTTTTTCCGTGCTCCTCGGAGAAAGACCGAGTTCTCCTCATAGTTTCCTCCGGATGTGCAAGTTTTGAGGATTTTTTTTCTCTCCACCTTCATCCTTCGGTAGTGGTGAAATGTGTTGCAGCTGTGTGAACTAAGATGGATTCCAGCGCTCTTCTCGTGGGTGGAGTATTCCCAAAGATCCTTCGCCGATCCAGCGGCAGGGGGAAAAGTTTTCAATTGCTAGCGTCTCAACTTGGATGAGAGTATGATCTGAGGTAACTTCCGGGAACTGTGTAACTTCCCCCAAGTACTTTTTCATCCCCCAATTCCCAACTTTGGGTCCTGATCTTTTCTACTCAGGCGGTTATTTCGGGTGTGAATGTGACCTCCAGAATGTCGTTGATGTAGCTATCAGTGCCATTTATCGCTCATGCCATTAAGGAGTGTGATCGTCGGATGATTTCGGAAATTAAAGTGTGCTGATGATAGATCGGTGGTAATCATTCACGCATATAGTATGGCTGGATCATTTTGTTTTTAATTTTTCTGTAAGCAGCCGGATTCCGAAATTGGGCAACGATAAAAAAATCAGGGAGAACCAAGAGGTCCAAAAATCCGTTTTCGCCCAAATAATTCATCGAGAAATTAAAACATCGACTCCTATCATGCAGGTTGGTTACTTAAAAGAATATCACTCTCTTTTTTCCGAGTAGCAAGCTCAGTGGTACTCACAGGTCGATTTTCTTTGTTCCGGTTGATCGGCCATGAGTTTATTTACTTTGTAGTAGTATGAATGGTTCATGCTTGTAAGAGGTGACCCCTAGTTCCACTTACCATTGTAGTAGCGGCTAAAATTATGTAACATGTAGTCTGTTGCATGTTGGGTTAGGTAAAAAATAGAAATACTCACCACCAGAGAAACTAACTTGGGGTGGCTCTGAGGGTATCATGTATAAGTAAATGTTGTGATGCACGCTATGCAAGTTCATCAGGTGAGACGTTCGGTCCCTTTCGAGTCTTTTGTTGGAATTCCGGGTTGAATCTCCTCGTCTTCTCTGCCTGGTGGCTCGAATGACCTTATCAGTCGATCGACAAATTGATGTCAATATTATTCACTAAATAATAAAACGGAATAACGGGGAACGTGGTTATCCATTAAACTATTTTTTCTGCCGATAGATAATTTTTGAACCCCTCCCTTGTGGGATATATTTCGCTGATTACTGAACTCCATAATTATTTACCCTGCTCAATACTTTTCCTTCTCTATGCTTTCATTAATTTTCCATGCATTCAGTGCAGTATAGGAGGATAGATCTTGATATTTTTTCCAACGTCGACAGAGAGCGGAGCTGCATCTGATATATTAAATCCCAGCCTCTGGCTGAAGGAGAGTAACATGAATTGGTCGATCGGTTTGGGTTTCCTCGTGACGGTCAGAAGAAGAGTACACTTGGCACTGTGACAGATATCTGCATTCCACCGAGGTAAATGGAGGTGTAATAATGCTAGGTGTAGCTTGCTTAATGATTCATCCGCTGGCAGACTCAGAGGAAAAGCTGCTGACGGCGTTTTATTTTTCTACCGGTCGTTAAAATTCCTGGGATGACTAAAGGTACGAGGATTGGAATCGCTTTCCTTCGTGCAATTCTTTCTCTTTCGGAATCGCTTGCGTGTGCATTGGTGGACGGAGTTGATATCATGCTTTCCTATTCCTCACCCCCTCATTAGTTTTCTGTTTTGATAGCATTGGGATCGATTCCAGGGAATTCAAGGTTACCGCCGCTGGTATCCATGCGACGCCTGTAAGAATCGGTGGTCGTTGGGTGAGAGGTGGGGAAGCAAAAATCCGAGGCTCGCAAGGACGGTTCTTTCCTTTTCTCTTGGGAAATAGTCCCGTAGTGATGGCAGTGATCCATAAAGCTCCGCCTGCACGACCTCCATAGCGATCGATCTACTCGGCTGAAGAAGTTTCATCCGAGAAACGAAGTTAATGTCGGTTTCGTGAAATTTCGTGAAAGCGCCTAAAATTATATAACATGCAGCTCTTTCGACTGTCGCTTAGATGAACCATATATAATCATAATTGTGCATTTGAAGTTGGCGGGTGGAATACTAGAAATGGGAAAAATGAAAACTTTGCTTCCTACTAATTAACCTGTATTGCCGACTAGTTCGATACTCTGTTCATCATCAAGACTAGTCCAAGACTGAACTTGTCTTGATAATGACACGTTGTATGGAAATTAGTCGAAAATAAAAGTAAATTTGTAGGAAGAACGGTTTTTATTTTCTTAACTCAAAATGGAATTCTACATTTTAAAGACCTCAGCCGTTCAGAGAAAAGACTAAAATGTAAGTGTCGTTCTTTTCAAAGCGTTTTTGTTAAACAAAGTTTAGTCATGAAAAAAATAACTGTAATGCAAGTGAAGTTTACTCCATGGTATTAGTTATTTGCAACTTCATGCTGTAACTCAGGTCAAAAAGCGTTAGTTGAATGAAAATGTCGCCAATTTTGACTGAAACTGCTATAAAAGTTTTCAATGGATGTTGACGAATCTCCTTAATAGAGTGTATCAAAGATTCTGTACTCAATAGTTTGCCGGGAAGGTCATCCTAACTCTTATGTGTGATTAAAAATGGGTACTTCTCGAGCGACACATGGGTAAGGGAGCGACAGTAACAAGTCATTCTTGCAGGCTGCATTTTCCGGGTATCACAGTTCGTGGTTGTGTTGGAGACAACAGTTTCTCCTGCTTTCCAGCAGGCGTCTTCAGGTCGAAGTGACCAAACACGATTGAACACAACCACGACGCGGTGAAACCCGGAAAATGCAGCCCAAATTACCAGCGCACCGCGGAAGCCTTCGCACCACAAGTCATTCTTATTCAAACATGCTGAAAAATCATATTCACCGTGCAAGGAGGTGTAAACGCCGTGGACTTCTGACTTTTTGGTTCAGCTCCGAAATGTAAAATTATTCCGGGAAATGCACCTGAAACATATCTCTCACGTCATACTTGAAGGTGCAACATAGTGTATGATGTAAAGTATATTTGTAACAAAGTTTTATGGGAAATATTTTCCATTATTGTGAGCCGAAATTCGGAATGCCATATTATTATACATCAAACTGTGTCCCGTCAAGTTTTCTGAAATACATTGTTCTCCACGATTGCCCTCTGCCTAGCGTGACTTGAGTTATTTTAGTTCTCTCCTGGTGCCTCATTGCGATGTGACCTGGCGTCACCGTGACCTCTTTATGCGATTCTATCCTAGGAACCGGCGAATGGAAAAATGCCCGCACAATCCCCTTCAGTAAGCTCACAGCGTCTCCGCGAATTTCTCCCTCTATTGGCCAATTAAAATAATATCTGCGATTTGAATTACAATACAGTCATTTCCAAAGCGGTACCGTAGCGATGACCTGATTCGAAACAAATGCAAAATTCCGTGAATATGTGTCACCCTTGGTTTTTAAGAAAAATGAAGTATATATTACGTACAATAAATAATATTTTTAATATACCATATTTTTTTTGTAAATTTGGGTCTTTTAAGCCAAATTCACGCGATTAATGAAACTGCTTAAGTAGATGGGTCCATGGACCCATATTGAAAATTCTTCGGCGTATACGTTACGCCCTCCAACTGGGGCTCTGGGGATTGTAATTTAAAATGAATCCCTAGCATGAAGCAAGCTTTTAAGGTTCGCATTATTAGGCATAAAATACTTTTTTCTGATTGCAAAAATTAATGCGTAAATGGACATTAAGTTTTTATCAGTTCCTTATTTAGTTTCGATGCAGAGATTATCTGAGATTTAAAAACATTTCATTTTAAATTTTTTCATGGTTAATGATATTAAATTAAGAGTTATTTTCGCCAATTCTACATAATATGTACTTTGTTTGAAAAATCTTGATTTATTATTGTATGTATATTTCTTTTTCTTAAGCTGATTTCCAGTGCTTAATGCAACATATTTGTTATACTGAAAGAAATCTCAAATTTAGTAATATTTGGTGGTAGGAATCAAATTGGTTTTTACTAATGAACACTTTAGAAAATGGACTACATGAAGAGAAGAAATCTTCATGGAGAGTTGTCGTGTATAGAAAGTATAATTTATTGAATTACATATTAAACTATCCTGGATGACGGATAGACCCTCAATTCACGTCATAAGTTAGCGGTAAAAGCTTTCGAAATTAGTATACGAGATTGTGTAACTTATACTTGAATATTCTCAAAGATTAGTTCAATGCTATGGTAAAATGATTTACTAGACGTTACATTGAGTTATGATTGTTATGATAAACAGTATCTGTTATCCTTACTTTATAAGGCAACTTTTTCTATTTTTTTTTTGTGCGTAGCATTATAACGAGTATATTTGATGTATTTGTTGGCTAATTAAGTATTCGCTTTACTTTTTATCCACGTGAATAATATTTGCAAAATTAAAGTGGTCTTTCTCTGATTGAAACATTAAGCACACGCGATATCTACTGGAGTTGCATGTCTATCTAGAGTTTCTTCCAACGGACTGTCTCCAGTGCCAAGGACACCCCATGCCTCCCTTCAACATTTACTGCATGCAGCAGCGCCGTAAAATCTCATTCGCATGTAATCGTAAGATTCGTGTACACAGAGCGTTTGCGGTGCATTTGATTTACGAGCGGCCCCCAAGGTAGTGATTTGAGACGCGTAAAAGTCTTTGCCCTTGAGATTCTGGAATCAATGGAGTAATGAAATAAATGGTAGTTGCTCTTTTCCACTGTTATTTTAATGCGTACGATGCGTTTCGGCTCTCAGAGCCATCATCTGGCACAAGACATCACAGTGCATGAGAACATCACATTTATAAATTTGAGGAAGAGTTGGGGGTGGATTTGAAAAGGAAGGGAAGGGGTGGGAAACAGACGTACATTTAGGAGACAGTGAGAAAGTAGGCAACGAAAGGGATATGGAAAACCCTGGGGTAGGAGGAGGACTCTAGTTATAGCTGTAGAAGAACCACGCTGGGAAAAGAATCGCATATAAAATATACAGTTTCCGACGTAATTCGGTGGAAATCTTTGATATTTAGCATAATATAATCACTCCATTTACACGTTTCTTTATTTCTACCTACCCAGCGTTAGGCACATATGCCATTTCCAAAGCATTATGTGCCGAAACCTAGGTCGGTAGAAATAAAGCTAGTGTGGAAATAGACTAGTGCTTTCATTGACGAACTACAGAAACGGTAAGGCCCAAGGGAAGGGTCGAGAAGAATGGAAAGGGCCGGGTGAAAGAGAGGCCATATGTCATTAGAAATGGAGAGGTGGGAGTAAGTGGCTAGGTAAGAAGGAAGTGGGACAGAGAAGTCCCCGAAAGGGAGTAGGAGTAGTTTGCAGAGAAAATGGTTTTGCGTCTGAGTTTGTGCCCTTTCAGGAGGATCGCCTCGTACTGTAGCTAATGGTGGTTGCCCTTTTGACTTCATAGCTGATTGCCGATCTCAGAGCTGAATGGTTTCCGAGAACTCAAAGGGTTCTCCTTGTATTTACGGTAGTTTGGCTGGTGAGGAGTTTTTCGTGGAAGTCCTTGAAATTATTACTCTTCTCAACAACGCAGTGCCGCATATTCGCTAATTCAACGGCCGATGGAGGCTGCTCCTAAACTGGCAGAGAGATGATCGGGTACAAACGGACGTAGTACGACGTGTTGACGACTGGTGTCTTTTTATGCAAATTTAGCGATGGCCACGATAATTGAAGACTGAGCTTTGAAAATCATTGGTGCTGGCCAGCAGGTTTAGACTGAGGGTTAGAAATCGTTCAATTCCGATCAAGGTATTAAATGTATGCGGCATAAGAGATGCATGCGGTATGGTGACGGTCCCCGAAAGTCCTCGTGTACCAAATGCCTTTTAGGCGTAGCTTTAGTCTATAAAAATTTATTTTAATCAAAGTTACTCTATGAGAGCGTAGTTATTGGAGCCCATCACATAAAATAAATCAAAATTTCACCGGACATAAAATCATGAAAACCACTTGCCCTCAAAAGCTTTATTTACACGATCGTGTTTCCAAAGCTTTGATTTTTGACCGCCAGGTGTTAATAGCCTTCGGTAGGATTTGCGAATAGGTCCTCATATGAGTGGGGCTCGGTCTCACATCTCTCCAATGTATTCGCACAATGATATTTCATATTTTAATACATACGAATAATAATAATAATACACATGAGGTAGTATCACTGTATGCCGCTGGCGTGCTCTCGAATGATTCATCGAAGTATTGCAGACTGCGGTACTAAAGATTTTCTTAATTAGTCATATTTCGGAGTTGAGGTCTGGCCCCATTAGTCCCTGAAGTTGCAGTCCTTGTGTGTTGCTTATGTGATACATCCTGCGTCACAGCTAAAGTTTCACTCTTCCATCTTAATTTCAATTGCCGAGACGAATATCATGCCGAGGACTTGCCGTTAGAACTTCGCAACAGCCCAGCCGTCAGTGGGCCCTGCGGACACCTCACGATTAGACAGTCGAAACGTCGGCTTCCAAGTGATGTAGTACCCGGTGTTGTTCCAGAAAGAGAGAGATATTCACCCAATCTCCGCTAAATCCTTCAATTATGTATTGCGACATCGAAATTTTCGGAGTTAATTTGTCGGTAAAGAGTAATAAAATCAGGCTGTAGGGATGCAGATCCTGGATTTGGATCTATAATAGGAAAAACCTATATAAATAGTCTTCAGTCGGCGGGTAAACTTGCTGGAATATCTACGTAATGGCTACATAAAAACCTTTGTTGATTCCACAGCCTTGTATAACTTTGACGCGACAACTTGCGACCATTGCTATGTATTGCACTTGAAGTCGTTCGATTTCAAGTTTTTTTAGTTAAAATAAAATTTAAATAAAATTCTGAAGAATGGGCATTTCTCTTATTTTTGTCATAATTAGAAAAGACACGTGAGAGGGGAATTCGTGAAATGTTCAGTGAGAAAAAAGAAATTTGTGTATGAGAACCATCTTGTGGATTGTAACAGTACTTCGGAGATTTGGACCACTGGAAATTGGAAAGTGGTAGCTAACGTATAGCCTTGGAAACCAATACATAGTTAATAGCTACAGCAAATAATCAATAACAAATTTATATAAATAAATGGACCACTGGAAAGTTTGATGATTGACGTGTAGCCTAAGAAACCAGTATGTAATAATAGTCAATAAAAAGTAAATAAAAATGATAAATAGTTGGCTCCATTCCAGTGGAAGGAAGAACAAATTCGAACGAGTTCAACGAAACCGCCGGGAATAGGATTGTAGATTATATAGTGGAGTCCCGCTAATCCGAGCACGTTTAATCCGAACATCCGCTAAATCCGAACAGCCCCGAGACGATTTCTTCCAAAGAAAATTAACCTTTTATATTTACAGAACAGTTCTTTTCTTCATTATTTAGATCTCAAACACATTACAATAATTCCTTTGAATGCAAAGTTTAAATTATCGTACGCAATATTGGTTATAAACACTTACAATATTCAGTGCTGTATTTAAAGTAAATTACAGTTATGAGGAGTGGCTACTGTCGAATGTGCTAGGCGCTCCTAAAGGTGCGTTTACACTGTGTAACATGTTATATGTATCAAGTTACTTGTAACATTTGTTTTATATAACATTTGTCTTATAACAAGAGTCCAGCGGAGCCAAAAATACACAAATAACATGTAACGGATTCAGTCCTAGCCCACCCGTCAACTGTCTATCCCCACTATGCGCCTCACCTCTTTTCTGTGACATGTTACACATTTTCGCACTTCGTGCGGGAAACCAAAAACTTGTTATACGACACGAATTTTAGTTTTGTAACACAATGTTACATGTAACTTGTTTTACGGATTTGTGACTTTTTCGGTAAACATGTTATATGTAACTTGTTTGTATAACATGTTACACAGTGTAAACGCACCTTAAAAGTCAGCAGTGTGGTGCCTCGAAGAAGAGATAGGGCGAGTACAGTCTTGTCCAATGACGGGGTTCCCTGCACTGCTTACGCTTTTAATTCGTTCTTCCGTTTCAAACGGTTTTTTTTACCTTTATTTGGGGTAATCCGAACTAGGTTTGGACCCAATTAGATCGGATTACAGGGACTCCACTGTACTTACGGCAGATTTTCAGCCCCGGCTAGTACTGGGCTTGCTGAGTCTGCGGTTCTGGCGGTCGTAAGGACTTCCTACGTAGCGATTGTGGTGTTTGTGATTCCTTTGCTTTCTTTGGATGCTCCATTTGACATAAACACGTTCACATGTTGGCATAAGTATGGGTCACGCAGAGAGACTTAACATATGGTTTTAATTATGAAATAATGTATCGACCTCTCTTCTTCCGAAGTTAAAGGTGAGTTTAAGACTTCCTTTCTGGTCAGAGCTTGGAGGTTGCGAGTTATGTTTTCAATACTTATCATCATATTTGAATGTTTATGGGTAGTATTAAAGTATAAGAAAATTTCTCCGACATTGCTGATTCTCAAAATCAGTTCGGTAAATCGGCTTCTAATTGTGTTTATTGACCAACATATATTTTTCTCGAAATTATATAAAAAGTGATTTAATGAATATCAGTGGCAAACCTTTTTGTTACGCTTTATGTGCTTTTTAATATTTCCCATAGTTGAATATACAGACTTGCCCTCTGTGAAAACACAATCATTTTCTTCTTGAATTGAAACTAATATTTCGATTATTAACTTAGTGCTGCAGTAATCCATCCTTGCTCTGAAAAAACCTGGCCTGCTGATTTGTCGCGTGATTGATACAATTTATAAAAGAGAAATTTTTCGATAAAAATTGCGTTTGATTGTGTATTGATTGAAAAAGCTCCCTAGTTACATCTTTTGTTATACTCCTCGCATCATTTGAAATAGAGGATCCTTGTGACGCCGGCGTGTAGGCACTTCAACGTTTTTATCCGTCAGGTGTTTCCTGTACAATTTTTCGTCTTTTGGCTGCGAAATTAAAAATTTTCCGCACGACTCGTGTCTTTCTGAGGTATTTTTACGCCTTGGTTTCTCCTGGTCGCAGACATTTTATCTTCTGAGAATCTCCTTTTTGTGAAGAAATATAATTTAGGCGTTGAAAAGACATCTGCATATTTTTTGAGATTTCGCTTTTAGGTACTCCGCTGTTTTTTTTCTTTAGAAAGCTTCATTTCGGCGGCCCAATCCATTTGCCTAAATATGACGCCCAAAGCGCTCCATTCAGACGATTAAGTGTCTTTCATGAGACCCATCGCATCATCCTTTGCCATTATTGCACCATCAATGACAACAGTCCGTCTCCGGGCTATGGACACGACCACGTAATACGCTCTCCACAAATCGGAAAGTTTTTATTTCGCCGCAATCGTTTTGGTTTTTCGTTCCGAGATCTTTTCAACTCCCTGATGGCCTCGCGTTGTCGTCATGGAGACCCAGAGTTCCATTGTTGCACCACTCCGGGGTTCCTTTTGAGCTCTCGATGAAAGTTTTAGATCAAGGGCAGCCGTGCATGTGTTCTTTTGTTCGTCGTCATGATTACGCCCTCCATTTAAAAAAATTCCCTTTATGTTCGTGTCTCCATGGCGACAGATGAGCCGGGAGCGAGATCCTCTAGAGCACTCGTTGAAACGTTTATGCTCGCAATGTTCATCACCCATAATACTCTCTTTTGTTTCCCATTCTTCCCTTGGCGTTAAAATGAGTCGATCCAATAGGATGTTTATATTTTTCTAAACCGGTTTATTATTTACGACAATAGTCCTACGGAGTCAGTCCGGCAAGAATAAACGCGGATTTTGCCGACGGATATTTCGATTGTGTTATCCCTGGATATTGCAAGATTATTTGTGTGGCATTTGATTCGATTTACGAAGATTACAGCTTTGTTTCATTTTCCAAAAGTTTGTTTTGTAATTTCATTTGAAGTACCTTTTGACTAGCTTTCTTTATTACTCAATATTTGTAATTTTAAAAATATTTCAATGCTTACTTTTTAAATGTATTTTATTCTTTATTATCTTTATTTGTATGCTGCGTATGTAGAAGGTTTATTCCATTTTAATCATTGGAATTTTTATGTTTTTCATGTCTTCGCTTAACATTATATTACTCGGGTGACAGGTGCAGGAAAAATAGTATTCATGAGAGTTCTCAAGGTGAAAGGGAAGAACGGTAGGGTTAGGCCACGGTTCCATATCTACATACTACCCCGCTGGCCGCCTAATAGGCGTGTTGCAGGGGGTGTTAGGACATCAACCATTTGCAGATAAAAAGGAAATGCTCAAACGAAATTTCGACTGGCATTTATTAATGTCCTTTATGGCTCGGGGGAAAAACAAATTCCTATATCTTTATCCGTTCGGCTGAATATCTCTCTTAATTTATCGCTTCTGTCGGACCTGGAAATATAATGGGGCTCTAATATTAAGTTCTCCGTGTCGCTCTTCAAGGTATCCATTCTCATTTATTCAAACAATCTAAGCCTAGCACGCAGCTTCCGAGTCTCCAGCGGCTCCCAGCCTATTTCGCTTAACATCTGGGTAACGCTGTCTGGACGCCCGTAGCAGTTTTTGAGGAACCGCGCAGCCTTCTTTTGTATTTTATTCAGTTCGCGGATTAACTCTTTCTGTACCGGATCCCATACGCTCGCTGCGTATTCAAGGTGCGGTCGGACGAGTGCGAAATAACGCCTTTCTTTTACTTGCTCATCCTAAAATCTTCCCACTATACGCTTGACGAATCCTAATTTCTTCACGGCTATGCCGAAAATATTCCTTACATGTGCTCCCCGTGAGAGATTCGAGGTTATCGTAACTCCTAGGTACTTCACTTTGAATGATGAAGGATGTGAGGCAGTTAAATTCCTTGGTGTTAAAAGGATCAAAATTTTATTGGAGACTTTGAGTGTAGAGCTTCGTCAAACCAATCATAGGATTGGTGATTGTTGATGATAAGTTTGAGAGTGGAGTGCGGCAGAACGTGAGTTTCGTTCTTGCGCCCCCGTTTTACGCCATCGCGGAAGCTCCCCTTTAACGCAAGAGGAGGTGGGCATCAGAGGGGGTGGCCACCAACCACAATTCCCCTCCTTCAGCACCCTTACTCTGCACCCTCCCCATACCCCTGCGATCCTTTCTCAACCGCACCCCCTTTTTCGTCCCTTCTGCAACGCCCCTTCGCGTTCAGCCAACGCTCCCACCCCCTCATTCCCTTGCTGCTAGCGCCTCCAAGGAATTTCCATCCTCCCCCTCACCACTTCCACGAAAACTCGAAAACCCCATTACATTTAGGTATATAGAAACTTGATTTTTGAAGAAGCCCAACCCGCGAAGATATCGTCCCGCGCAATGAAAATATTGTGCATACCTAAATGCTGCACTGCGATAATATGGATATTCTTTCTGTATCCATTTTGTTAACTGTAGTACTGGCAGCTTTATAGCGCCAAATTATATATGTGAATGCCACATTGCTAGCAAAGGGCTAAGATGACTTTATGAATCCTCAAATCTTTGGTTTAGAAAAACATCTTCTTTTTCATTTTGTTTATTTCCTTCATTCATGTTTCCATTTCCCCTTTCCCGTTTAAACTGTATTAAAATTTAACTTTTATTTGATTATGTGCCAACGTTTCATTTTTACATTTTCGGATTGTTAATATGCATTGTATGTTGCAAATAGTCTATTTTATTTTGGATAAATCGACCCGTGCAATTAAAATATTTCGATACCAAAATACTGCATTGCTAAAATATGGAGATTTTTTCCGTACCTTATCTTGCATCCTGTAGTACTCGCAGCCTGATAGTGCCAAATGAGGTGAATGCCACTCTGCTGCCAAAGCAATAAGTTGATGTTCTGATTTTCTAATCTTTGGTTTAGAAAAAAAATATTCTATTTTGTTATTCCCTTCAATAACTTCGCGTTTAAATTGTATTAAAATTATTATTTCAATTGGTTTGTGTCAATATTTCATTTTTACAGTTACAGATATTTTATATACGTTTAATGTTGGAAATTGTTGATTATATTGTGGGAATACCTTTGCCGGGTTTTCCACCGAGTTAAATACTCCATTTTAGCCGACGTTTAGAGTTCCGACTTGGGGCTCATCGTTAGGGCTGCTGAAATTCGTTTTATTTGTATGAATATAAGTGTGGATATTCTTATCCTTCATAAATATAGGTATAAATATGTGATAATAAAACGACATTCATCAGCCCTGAGGATGAACCCGAGTCGGAGCTCGAAACGTCGGCTGAAAAGGAGTTTTTAACCCGGTAGGAAAACCGACCAAAGTTTACCCCTATTATTCGACTTGAAAACATCAAATCTTAGTTGGTTATATTGCTAACTTTTGCTCATCACTTTTACTTTGCCGAGAATTGCTCGGTAACATGGCCGTTTTGGCGGAATTTCTTTATTTTTGTCCGAATATCATTTACGGGGAATCGAACAACCTTGTAAATTTCACATAAATTGTTTGCTTTATGTAAAATTTGTTGAAATAGATCTGCATAAACTAGAAAAGCACTGTATTGTTATTTTATGTACTCCTAATGCGTGAAATCCTTCTCTAATTTCACTGATTTTCTAATTGCTTCATTTTCAATGTTTTGTTTTAATTCAACGTGAAGATATTTCACAAAGTCACGCCGCAAACTATCAATTTTCTATCGGGATTTTTCTCCAGGACGCTCAACATGTTTTCTCTTCTATTCCCCCAAGGCTAAGAGATGGAATGTTTTTTTCCTCCCACCCTATTACTTAGGTCCATCCCCCCTCTTTCCCCTCGCCCGTATGATTCTTCCTCCCCACTCATCCCTGTGAACACACCCCCACCCTCTCAGAGAACCACGGAAACAGCAGAAGGGTTCCCCCAAAATGCTTCTCGAGGGGCCTTGAGTCACTTGACTAATTGTGCAGACACCCTTACCTTTTTTTAATTCTCAAAGTGCACGTCCCTGAAAGGAAACTCCCTATTCTTTTTCCAGACTCACTCTCTCAGGAAAACGTACCCCTCATTGTGTTAGCAACTTAAACAAAGTGTAATTAATATTTGTGTGCGTGGAATTAATATATACTAAACCCTTGCAAAACACCACGAAGGTGTCTTCCGGGGTATAGGGGTGGGTGTGTAAGAGGAAACTATTTCATTATGAAACAGAAATTCCTAAAAATATTCGCTGTAGTAAGTTCCGAAAAATTACTCATTCAGCTAATTTTATTACATCAACTAACCCTTTCTAACCCTGAGCTGCTTCTGGGAGAAATTTTCTCATTTAAAAAAAAAAGTGAAAATTTTCTACTCGATGATAATTATTGTGGCAGCCAGATATGTCACCACTGTACCAGAGAACTCGTAGTTTAAATCTTTCCTTAATAGAGCTGAAAATGTATACAGTTTTGATGTTACTTACGAGCAACTTTGGATTATAATGGCTTTTGATGAGCTCTTTTACTCATCAGGGTAATCATGGTGATAATCATCTTAATGATTGGCTAAAAATCCTGGTCATTCTTTCGTCCGTCTAACTTGAAAATAGCAACTGAATTTCTGAAGTGAAAGTAATTTAAATAGCTAAAAATATAATTTACGCATGAAGTCATGGAAATAAATTAGGTATTACTCCATAAGGAAAAGGAACAAACGCTGATGTTTTATCAAGTGCTCTTTCAAATTTCTTTCACTTCAAATGTTCGATTTATATTGCTGCGGTTAGGTGAATGGTTTAAAGTAGTTCAAAAGTTTACGAATCGATTTTTGTCTACGTCAGTTATTTCTTTGATTGCTGTATTTTGACTTGTTTTTTTATATATTTTATCATACATGATAACAATCACATACTTTTTCAAAAAAGACAATTACTCTAAATAGATTCACAACCACATGTAATGCACGGAGCTTTGTTGGCAAAAATTATGGCCACATGCTAGACTAAATATTTGCTTATAATAGAGAAGTTGGCTAAAGCTTGGGTATATTTTCTAAAAAATAGGAGGGAATTAAAAAATACCTCCAGTTAAAATGTAGAGTCATAGTTCTTTTAATACACGCCATTAACTGCAGTGCTCTATCTTCAATATTTATCTATTATTATAATCCCTTATTCGAGTCACAAATGAACGCAGGCACGGTTGCAGAAGAACTCAAAAATGCGAACGAAAAATGAAACGTATCATAACGCCAAGCGTCTTTAAAAAAAAAAGCAATTTAACTGAATGTGGAATGTATTTATACCAGGACGTGGAGTGTGAAGACAAAGTACGTATTGTTAAGGCCTTCTCACAAAGAATCCAAAAGAGCCTCGACGAGCGAAGAGCGGTGAGGGTTACGGGGATGGGGAGGGGTTCGGATTGGAAATGCTAAACTGGAGTCGCGGTGAGAAGGCGTAAGCAGGCGCTTGCTCCCCTCGAAAAAATAAAATAACTCGCCGAAAAGATGCGGAGGGTTCGACACGTGTGCAAATCGATCGGACCATCTCTTCGATCCTATCGATTCTAGAACGATCCGGCCCTCTTTTGGCGAACACCCGGAAACACGAGCACGTCATAATGTAATTTAACAGGAAATAATTCACGTAATTTGGATAAGTTTTAAAAATTTCTTTTCTTTCGTTGCTCGTAATTGTTTTAAACTCATGGTTGAATTAACCACAAATGTTATTGGCTTGGATCTGATATTTGTTTTTGAGGAACGTTTGCTATTTGAACCCAACTCTTACTGTTATAGTCCATCTCGTCAACATTTTAAACTAAAGGGTCTTTTTTCCTCTATCCGAAAGTCCTTCAAAATATGCGCTCAAAATGGTATACGGAGTGAAAAAGTTTGTTATAGAAAAGAAATAATGCAATGTGAACAAAAATTTTATTCCTGAAAAGGTCTGATATAGTTAATGTCATTCAAATTTTATTCATTACACGCAGTGATTACATCAGTGAAATTAGCGGAAAGCGGAGGAACCTATGAAGTAAGGTCTTTTTAAAACATTTACTAAAGAAAATAATTGATAATTTAGGGTAAAACTAACAAGGTTTTGAAGTGAGTATGAGTGAGTATGTTTAGATCGGCTAAATTGCCCCACTCACCGTAAATGTAGCTAAAATTGCTAGCTTGGTTCCCCTGGTGTAATACGTTAATGAAAGGATCTATAGATATTATAACTTATTTTTTATTAAACCAGGTGGCGAAAATTAGTAACGCTCTACCCTTGAGATTTCTAAGTGATTGTAGAGAGTAAAGACAACAAGTCAAAATAGACTAAAGGGGTTTATACTCAAAAGAAATCCCGAGAGATAGCGTGCAAAGACCGTGTCACGGCGTCACGCGTGCAGCGAGGAAACGGCAAACAAGCAAACAAACAGTTCCCGAGAGTTTAAATGCAAACAAAGGGAATGACGACTAATGATAGCAAGGGATCACAATGCCAAGAATTTAATTAACACCCATTTTTCTGTGGAACCAGGATAAATTTCATCCGAGGGAGTGACTCGCTTCAAAAATTTAAGCTATGTACGTATTCTCATCGATTGTTAATTTTTTCCCCTTCCTCTGATCGTGAAAACATTTTGTAAACATTTAAATCGGCCCTAATAAGCCTTGAGTTGCTTGATATGTCGCAATCAAAGCGAGACATTAGGAAATGTGCGCGGATTTGTCAAAAACTAGTTTTCAAAATTTCAACTTCGCTTTTTCAGTGCTTATAACCTATTCATTTTTCACCTATCTCCCGGAATTAGTCATGGATTGATAAAAGATATTGATCCCAGTATCACACCGTATTGCTCCCATTTCGTGGAGAACGATGCCCTAATAGGCGTCAATAATTCAGTAAGACGGTGGATGATATTTAAAGTTAAATGATTGCAGACACTGTCTGGAGTATCAAAATTCAGCTACATGTCCTTGGAAAACTAATGTTTAACATAAAATTTTTATCTATGAAGCTATTTTGTGATATATTTTTAAGATCGACGATGGAAAAAGATCATTTTAACGAAGAGACGTTATTCTACAGCCTCCTCAACCCTAAAATGGATAAAATATTATTACTGCTCAGATCTAATGTTTCCTAATTGTAAATTTAAACCGTGTTTTGTTCGTGATTTGAGCTTATACTGGCAAATTACAGCGAAAATGATCGAACTCTCTAGCTTATTCGAACTATTTTCGTGTGTCGGCTGCTTTGGGGAGGCGCGAACCACATCACATTAATTATACACCGGTGGAAGCCTCAAAGGAAGGCTGAGCCAAGTCCTAAGATTCACCACAGCCACAGAGAGATGTTCAGGAGTTTTCCATAAGCATTCTCTCTCCTCAGCACTTTCACTATGGTTTCCAAAACTTTAAATTACTTTAACTGCAAAACTTTTCTTGTCTATTGGTGGAAATTATCGCATTTTCTTTAGAATTTATCTTAGATTTCGGATCCATTCCACATCTTAAATCCTATCTTCTAAAAAACAGACTCCTTTCCTCCACACAGGTTTGACTCACGCAAAGCCAACGATGTAATTAGCGTGTCAGGTGCTTAAAATTATTTTTTTAATCCATAAATATTTATTCATGAACGTAATTTTCAATTTCAACCCGGGAGTTTTCGTGCGATTTTTGTCAAACGAAGGCATTTTTTCGTGACGGAAAACATCTTGTTTTCTAGGGATAATTCTTGCATATTTTTAATTACTAAAATCTCCCCTCTAGAGGTTGAAATGTGTAAAGCGGCTAACTTTTTTATTCCTATTTTTAATGAGTAAAATTTTTTCCAGGAGATTGAAATTTTTCATTTCCGTAGAAAAATAGTATGTAGTCTGCAAGTAGATATACTGCTGGAAAATGATTACCACAGTTCACGTCAGTCGGAAAAAGAAAAGCTATTCGTAAAATTTTCTGAGCACAGTATGGTTTCGTCGTTCACGAGGAAACTATTGTCTTTTCAGAAAATGGTACGGATTGTGCTTCGTTCTATTCGCATAAATGTTGTGAAGCTATCCCACCAACTTGAAAACCTTACGTTTATTTTTATGTATCTTAAAAGGTAGTGCATTATATTTTTTCTTTTCGATGTCAGAGACGACAAGAAAGCTTTTTTAACAAAAATATAGCTGCTGTCTCTGCGACCGTGAAATGACCAATGCGTTGTAATTTCTGCTAAGATCTGATTTTTGCTCAGGATATACTAATAATGATAACCTATCTCGCCGCAAAGTTTAGCTACCAATAGTAATTTTGTACAATATTCTCCAGCAGCATTTTCCATCTCGGTATTAAGTCTCCTTAGTTGCGTTCATTTATTTCCTATGACTAGCTCCTTCTGTCGAAAATTTTCCATTCCTCTAAAGTAACTTCCGGGTACTATGAGTCGCATGTGTTATCGAGGAGTGAATGTTTTGACTTTTCCGGTCAGCCCCGCACATTATACAATTTTGAAGAACCAATAGCACCGAAAGATCTCCACCGTAAATTCGAATTAACGTAAGGATTGAACATACATGCCTGAGGGCTAATTTTCATCCACTGGTCCTCCGTCTGATTTCCACTAAGAGCATAAGCTCCCTAAAATTCCACATCTCTTTCTCGCTGAATCCAAACTTTCTCTCTCACTACGATTATTCAAGGATTTTCAGCTCGTGTGCCTCTGAAATATTCACTGACCTCCGACCACACCGCCTTAAACCACCAAAGTCTCCAGCTTTAATAATTCAGTCCTTCCGTAGAGGCTAAGACTTGAAAGAGATTTAGAGACCACCAAACATCCCTAACGCGAGTTATTAGAGCCAACGTTCCGCCTTGAAAAATAATCTTTTACTGTGCTGGAAATTTAAGTACCTACCCGATTTCTCAGGACCTCTTTTCTAATGATTACCTACCCCAGTGAACCTTATACCACAGAACGTCAACTAATCAGGGAAACAATAACATGGTAGATATTACTAATCCTTTTTCAGGAAAATATTTCCAGTTTAACAGAACGATTTTTAATCTGCCAGGAAATAACGATAATTTACAGAAAATCAATTTTTAACGATCATTATTGCTGTAAGAATTAGAGAATTTTACTGTCGAATACTTTGAGGAATTTCTACCTAGGGAATTAATTTCATACAAACATGAGCCAGTTAACAACAACAATGAAATTAACACTAAACGATTTAAGTTTTTCCTGGTGAATACTTCTGACAAATATTTCTCGGGTTTGCATCCAGGTTAAAGCTTTTATGTAAGCCGACGTTTCGGAAGACGACTTGTCTTCCATCCTCAAGGCTGTGTTTAAAGTTACACAGCCTTGAGGATGGAAGACAAGTCGTCTTCCGAAACGTCGGCTCACATAAAAGCTTTAACCTGGATGTAAACCCGAGAAATATTTGTCAAAATTAACACTAGTTTATCTATTTCAACTACCTTGCAGAACTTAGTTTGCGGAAATCTTTCTATGAGTTCCATTTCAGTTTTTCGTGGTTTCTTGCAGAAAATTATTAGTTTCAAAGATAATTTCGGACACCAAGAGATACTGGCAGATAATCGCTTGAAAGTTGGCAAAAATTTCGAAATTTAACAGAGATTTTTTCTATAAATTTTAAGAACAATGAGGAAGGAAGTAAGAATATTCAATTGTTCCTCTCATAATTTTTTTACAATTTACGTCAATTATTTTAATTATACTCCTTATTTCAATAATATCCCTCGCCAATTGCTTCAGATTCGACTTTACAAAGGAAAAAATCTTCAAGGTACTATAATGATTCTGGAGCATATAATTTTTGAGGAAGGGTTTATTTTGGCGTGGCATGAAACCAAGTCATCCGTAGATTTATCATTAAGTTCAAATATTAAAGAGAGAGTTCTCAACACAAAATAAACACTTTGGCCACTGTTAAAATTTTTTTATGCAGGGTGTTCGATTACCGGGAAAGCCAGAAGAATCGAGAATCATGCTTGAATTTTTGGTCCGTGGAATTAAGCAATGAATTTTTGGCCCAATCTGGATTTTCACAATCATGTATTTCAGATTCATTTCACGTAAACTTTGACCATATCAACACTCATATCTGGCCAAAAAAGTGTTTGTCGTAACTTTAAGTGCAGTGCCTTAGGGCCTTTGCACACTAGGCCACCAAAGTGGCGCCACCATGGAAGCGCCACCACGAAAGGCATTGAGTTATATGTACAACAGCACACTGGGCCACTCTGGTGGCTTGGTCGCGCTCCTGGAAGCGCGGCCAAAATTGCGGTGGCCAGAGCCCCCGACTTTGCTCGTCACCACGGACGCGCCACCAGCCGAAAAGCATTGAATCACATGGAGCATTGCACACTAGAGCTACTTTGTGGCGACACCAGTAGCTTTGTATGTTTTGTTTTCTCCAGTGTAACTTGTGATCATGGCGAGGTTTGACGTGGAACGTTTTAGTAGGAGTTTTGCAGCCGCATCTAAACGTGGAATGTCAGACGTAACGGATGCATAATTCTTTAAATTACGACGAATGTCTTGAGGTACCTAGTGAGACGTTCATAAATCAAGAATAAAATTTCTGTTACTTAGTTTAAGTATCTAAATTATGAGTGTAAAATAGTACATAAATATATTATTTTTAATAGTACTGAAATAATTTTGAGTGCGTTTGAAGTCTTATTTATCGCAGTAATCACGTAAGATCAACCTGGATATTTTTTTTCCCGGGAAACCTGGAATTATGCATAAATGCTTCTGCTTTGATTGCCTGGACACCCTGTTACACTAAGGTGTCCTTCCGTTTTACGAGCATAAAGGTAGAATTCAAATTCCGACGGCAAGGATTATTCCGGAAAATTCTCTTTCAAGTCGTTTATCAGTCAATATTGACCATTTTGCGCGGAACTATAGTTGAATGAACGACGGGAAGCTATTTTTCATCGGCGATTCTAAGAGGCGTGACAACAAACTCAATCATTCCAATAAACGAGGGAAAACCAATATCCATCTTGTTTTCTTTTTTGCTAATCGGGACCAGTTTTTAGGGCGGAGATGGAACGGAAATTAGCTTCTGACGAGCCATATTGCCTCTCTCGGCCCGAATGAGCTGGATGTAGGCAGCGGAAGCGTTGGAAATGGGAACGACTGGAAACAACTCGTAAAGGAGAGGAGGAGGGCTATCAGAGAATGGCGACAGATGTTATAATGAAGGCCAGGGTGGGAGCGAAGTGTCATTAAAAAAAAGAAACAATCATTTTTATCGATAAAATGTGACAAACGCATCTTTGGGCGAAACAGTTATCGCGCTTTGAGAAGGAAATAGTAAAATTTCCACTATTGGAATTTTGACGCCTCAGCACAATTCATTACCGATCCAATGTATCATTTCAATGTAATTCAAGGTGTACAGAAACTTTTCCACCGTCATAATTATTGGCATGTTTTCAATAAAAGAATTCTAATAAAAATGGTAAATGGGTACCGTTTAACAGTGACAAAAACGAATTTTGTTTTTTGAATCAGAATTTTGACGACGCCTCTACATAATTCATTGCCAATCCAACCTATTATTTATTCAAGGTAAACAAAAAAATTCCTCCGTCATAATTGTTGGCATATTTTAAATGATAATAATAATTCAAAGAAAATTTGAAATTTGGTTTCGGTCTAGGAATTACTTAAAACAAGCCTGCACCAAGTTTTCAAATAAAAAATGTGTACAATTGAGTACGTATAAGTCCAGATTTACTGTCACACAGCAACGAATTTCGTTTTTCTGAATTGGATTTTTGACGTCTCAACATAATTCTTTACGAATGTATCCAATTTATTATTTGCTCAAAGGTATGCTAAACAATTCCTCCGTCATAATTATTTGCATTTGCTAGATTAAATGATTCAAATAAAAAAGTGAGTGAGTATCGGAATACTACCTAAGAATTACTTAAAAAACATGCCCTGCACTTAGTTATGAAACCTTTCAAATTAAAATATGAACAATTGTGTAAGCATGAGTCATCACGAAACAGCGAATTTTGTTTTGCATATTTATTAATTTGAATTTTTGCTTCGTTCTAATATCAATCGCAATGAATTAGTAATGATTACAATATATGGTTTGTGCTGTTTGCTTATTTTTGTAGGATTTCGATTGTCAACACATTAATACTTTTCTGCGACATTAAAAAAAAATAACTTCTCATATTTTTATCCTTTTTTTTGAAAAATTTGCTTTTTATGTTTAATGGAGCGATATATGCTTGGTGCTAGTTCATTCCTGTCACACTTACGTCTATGTGTTATGGAATTCTTTTATTCGCTGCCATGAAGTGCATATGTAGGTTATGGCGTGTTAGTAAAAACATCCCCTACCAAACGCACTTGAAATGGCTCATAGAGTATTTTGAATAATAGGTAGATGTAATGGTAACCTGGATCGAGGACTGTAGATAGGTACTCAAGATTCTATGAGACGTGTGAGGGCATTTGAATGCATGAGATTACCATTTTTTTCGAATCGATATGCCCTTTTCCGCTCTGTGTGGAGTTACATTTTCTATCTGATTCAGTTTTTCTCGTGGCGTTAAAATTTAGGTCACATCCATTCCAGGAAACGGTCCTTTAAATTGAATCATGATACCTATTCCATTGCTTTAAATCAAAGCGAACATCTCTATTCTTCGGCCAGTCTGGAATATGCCTTTCTATGACTCAGTATTTCTGTGTACAATTGACACTCATTTGCTCTTCTAAGGGCCCGGCCGGTTTTATTATGTCTAGTTAAGTTTTTTTTCGGAGCATAAAAATCAGAATTTAAGATATCTTACACTTGAAGTCACCTGTTAAACTAACCGTTGTCTTGAACTAATTTTAACTACTTTAACTTTAAAATATTTTTAAATTAAGGTTACTACACTATCATGTTCCGGTTTGCGCTATTTAGACATTATAAAACCGGCCCTAAGAGTATGATTTGGTGTCTTTGGACGATGCTTTTTTTAGGAGGTGGCATGATATTTCAGAAAAGTCCTCCATGTTGTTGTACTTGATATTTTCCCTGTTATGATTAATGCTCTAACTATTCATTAAAAAAAACTATGTGAGCCATCTACATCCAAGTAATGCCATGCCCCGCAAGCCATCTCAAGTGGCGGGAGATGCCAGGGAACCAGTCTTAATCTTTAGCTTCCGCTGTTAACGAATCGCGCTGCTTTCCTTTGTTCTTAATTTAATTCTCGGATTAAATATTTTATAGCAGTCAATTTATTTATCGCGCCCTTAACCTTTTTTTTTAATCCTTTCGCTCTCTTATATTTATCCTCTTCCTCCCTCTAAATTTTCAAGTAGATTATATCTCTCCCTCTTGTTCTCTGGAGCGTTGACTCAATGAGCTTCCTCGGGAGTACCTCCCTTCGCATATGCGAACCCAATTAGTAAACTCCTTTGTCATGATGTCTTCTGTAATACTATGTCCAATTATCATAATTTGTAGTTTTCTACATTTTTAATCGTCCCTCAATCTCTAATAACGTTTTTTTTTTCGAAAAAAAAATTGAACACTGTTCTATGTTCATTTCTACTGTTCTACAACACTGGTCTACATTCTATGTACTGCTATTGTACTGCTGGTATATAATTCGTTATCTTTCATTCTGATAGGTTTACATTTTTCCTTACTTTATGTAAGCGATTCAGTGTCGCTAGCCGTTATACCCTCCCATGCTGTGGAGTGCCCTTCTTAGTTGTGAACGTATCAATGTCCGTACCCTGCATTCCATATTTACCTCCATCCTATATTGTGCGTTTTGTCTTTGACGTCGCGTTTTATTCGCCTTCGATGTTTGTCTATCCTTCACTTTCGCGAAGCATTGAGACGTAGCGAACTAAAATTTTATTCTTGTCTTCTGGCAGTACCCGTGAAAACTATTACTACGATAAAACCAGCATAAGATGGCGCATCACTCCCACTTAACTGGTCTAACTTCCTGATTTATTACCTGTTTCAAACTTTAAGTACTGTTTTCGTCGCCGACATTCAACTATATCAATAATATGAAAATAATACCTCCATATTTTCTCTTCGGTAAAATTTTCATATTTGAATGTACGTAAACGTTGACTAAGACTTGCGTAACCTGAAAATTTCTGACTATAGCTTATTTTGTAAACAAGTAATGCATTATGAAGTGAGGAAGGTCGAGAGGGAGTGATCCGCCCCCTTAATTCACTAACGATTGATTTTCCGTACTTGGTTTATTTCTCTGGTTGATTTAATGGTGCCTGATTAGGAAACTTACCACCCCTCCTTTTGGCCAAGGCAAACCCAGCCGATATGGGGCGATGCGATTGGCCCTCGCTCCGTATCGCCACGTATCTCTAGATGTTGTGGCGGGCGGGGAAGTTGGAGGGGACCGTTAGAGGGGACAGGGTATCTTTGCCCCCCATTTTATCCCCCCCCCCCCCCCGGTCTCCCACCCCTTCCAAAAGTCCCTTATTCTGAAGCCCCTCTCTCCCGAAGCACAGGTTTTTTCTCACCAGTGCGAACTAGTCATCCCCTTCTCTCCAAAATTTCATCTTGAAGAGACTTGCAATTCCTCGCGGGTGGTTATTCTAAGACTTTGGAAGAGAGCCCTTTCTTCTCGAGAGATGTTGCGTAGTTTGCAACCCATTTTCCAGCTTTGTCATGAGGAGCTCCCCCGAATTTCAGACATCACACGATGTCCCGCAGGTCCCGCCATCTTATGCATATATTTACTAACGTTGATTGATTTGGAACTGACATGATGGGCCAACAAATGTTTTTGTAGTATCTCAACTGGTATAATATGTCGAAAGTCTAATTAGGTCCGATCTGTGGAGTTGGCACGCAGCGAAGGAAAAGTAAATGAATACCCGTATTGCCCTGGCAACCCTACCGCAGTTATAGATGTTTTCCAAGGTGATATAGGTTATATGTTTGACTTTTTTTATTATTACTGCTGATTCTGCTACTCAGACACTTCTTGTGTATTTTTGCGTACTGAATCGATATTTTGCCGTCCGTATGTAACAAAAGTCCCTGTTATACACCTAATTTATTTAATTTAAGTGGAAAATTAGAGTGGACTCTATAATCCGCCAAGGCCGTTTTGGTATTGCCTATGCGCGTCCAATGAAAATGCGCGTCTTTTGAAATTGTGTGTCATGTATTGAGAGAGCCTTTTGGAAATATAATTCTCCCTTTTTCACCAGAAGTACTAATTAAAATAGAGAAAATTCATTTTTTAAATATTTTATCGAAAATGTGAGCGAAATTTGACCAATTTTTTTAACATTAGGAAATAAGAGGGCTTGAATCGAAGTTCTTTCTTTATATGCATATTTTGCTGCCAAATAACAAATACACTTGTATATATTACACAAGAATATTATTCTAGATTGCATTCAGTATTAATAACTTAGTTTTGTAGGAAATATCTTTCACTGACAATGAGTATCACCCGTGATGTCGAAATTAATGTTATCAACTCGGTGAAAGATTGAAAATTAGTCTGCCTTTTTTATTATTCCCACCAGTTGGTGAATTTTTACGATTACGGTGGACCTTTTTACGGTTTAATGGGCCTTTACGAAGTGTTATTCTTTTTACGATATGGGGTTGTTCCTCATTGCAAAGCCTAAATTTTTTTACTCAGAAATTGAAGATTTCAAAGTTTTTGTATTAGCATGAATCCTATTAAATTTTCCATTTTTTGTGAGTAGGGTATTTAGGCTGTTTTTTTTTTCGATGTTCCTCCGGGGCGTAGGAGAAATTTTTGAATTGCAGTTCATGCCCTTTGGGATTTTCCGAATTGCATCTGGCAACCCTGTGCATTGGAGGAGTCACCACCCCCGAATGCGGTGTCAACGACCACTCGAATTCGCTGGAGCGGCAGTCGCCATGTCGTCGGCTGGGTCTCTATCCTGCTCTCCTATTTGTTTTTTATGTATTTTTTTTCAACGTCCGAGGGTTTGACCGCGAGCAACCTCACTGCATGTGGCTGCATCAATTTTGCCCCCCAAGCTTTGTGGCGACTGCTAGGATTGGGGAAGGGGGTGAGAGAAAAAGTTATTGGAGGTTAGGAGGGGCTATTCTTTGATGTTTGGCTCGTCGAAGAAATTGATTCGGGTGGGTCGTAAGTGGAAAATGGCCGAAGGGGCGGTCGGCCTTTGTTCATAGATCTACATCAACGTAATAGCCTGCTAGGCACCACAATGGTATTTGGCAGGGGGTGAGTTGTCTTCAACATGCAGAATGCAATACGCTTGTACAATGTCGCTACGCGATTATCGAAATACTGAATTTTAAAATGCCATTTATTTCGTTGCAAATTCTTGCAACAGCAACAAATTATGCACCCCGGAAGATATTCTCTTACTGGGGTTGCCTTTTTATGAAAATGAGGCATTGTTGGCAGTGAATGTTAGAGAATCAGAATAGAACAAATTTTGCTCTTTTACGAAACATCAAAAGGATGTCCTCATATATATTTCTAATTAGTACAAATTTACAACCTTAGCTAACGCAAATAAAATATTAATTTCGATATACAATGATGTATATCTGGGCAAATATATTCAAATAATATGCATATAAGTATTGATTTTTATAAAGGAACTAAATTAAATTTTTGAGTGAAATTCAAAGTATAATGGTGAAATATTAAATCAGTCCCTCAATTTTTTGTAAATGCCCATTTTTAGCACCCTTGTCACAGTCTAAGTTTCCCACAGGCACATCCTTGAATCTTCAATTCTTTAATGAGCATGAGCGTAAATGAGCAATAAAAATACCTATGTAATGAAACTGCCATTGGGCATTCAACAAAATCGCACGTTCACTGCTTCTAACTTATCGTGCACTCTTCTCGACTTCGCTTCCCTCGGAATCTCGTGTGCTAGAACGGTCCTTTGCTCTTTCCGTTTTCCTTTAACTACCGCCTCCTCGGCATCTTCGTGGAAACTCTTCGCCCTTCATATGATCTTCATAATTATCTCCTTACTTCTGCTCTCATTTCCATCGCTTCGTATTCCTATCCTTTTCCTCTCTTGTCTCACTATCCTTCATTTTAAACGAAACTTGACTATTGATCTGTATTAAATATTTCCTTGGAAATATAGTTTTCAATCAGGCCATGAGTTTTTTTTCTTTAATTAGTTATCTTCTTCTTATACGAATTTCGTTTCGTAGTCCATAAGGATAATAGAGTTTGGATTCTTATTCTACGGTAGCAAATTATTCTAATGCGATGAAATAATCAGGAAACGAAAGTAAACTTTTTCCGTGGTTTCTTAAATGTAACAGAAATTCAATATGGAATAAATGTTTTTTTCGTGAAAATTTACATGATACCGTATGAGCCATGTCTAGGGTGTGTTTATTCGGCTTTGTATGTAAAAAAAACTTCGGCTCTAAGTAAATGGAAGTTCCACTCTGAGCGTTAACGTTGTAAGATAATATCAATACGTGGATGAGAGAGCCCATTAAATGAGAGATAACTGTGCTATTTTTGCTATTGAAGGACTTACAGAAAAGTTTAAAGTGCTGTCGACTTTTTTAGACAAACAACAGAAGTCATGGTCACGAGAATGCCATGGCGACTGTGCGTAGAGCGTTGAATACCTCCGATATCCTTTCGCTCTGAATTCAAAAATTCATCCCTCAGCAATCTTGAAGGCAATCGGTTATCACGGTCGGATTTTTTGTTTCCATATATTCGCCAGTGAAAGAACGTGAATTTATTGACACACGCGCTAGATTTCGCACTGAAATCAACAAAGGTGATTTGTTCATGCGACCAAAGTTCAAAAAGCAAAATTCCAGGTCACTTGATTTATGATGAGTCAGATTGACTGATTTGAACTGTAGCCTTTGGTTATATGTTGATTCGGAAATTTTATTTCTGCTAAATATTACACTCGCGCGGATGATTGGTATTCAAGTATTTATAAGTATTTTTTTCTAACTTTTTCTACTTTCCATTGTAATGTTTAAGTTGAAGTTTCAATTCTGTACTCATGGTTTTTCCTCCAGAGTACGTAGCCTCCTAGAGTACCCTTGTCTATATTTACTCCTAGGTTTCGAACCTCAGTATTTCCTTCTTTTTCCGTTTAACCCTTTATCGTTACGTCTAGTACTCATGCGACTGTGATTATTTTTTTCTTCGGACGAAATTTGTCGTCTCGGGCATCTTTTGGGCGCTTACGTATGGAGCGGTAGATTTTATTTCATTTCATTTTTTTAAGAGGCAGCTGATGGAAAAAGAATGGTGTCGGAGGGTGGTTTTAGCGTGAAGGGAAGAGAGCGTAAGAAGACCTTCAAGGAGGCTTTCGCAATTACTCCTTCTCTTGTTCTTCTCTTGGTCCAACCCACCACGGGGGGCACCACCTGCGACCATTATCCTCTCCTTCTCGCCTCCTTCCTCAAGAGGATGCCTCCCTCTCAGTTCCCGTGTTTTCCGAGATTTTTCCCCAACTGCAGTACGTCCGTCGCGAACTAAAACGGCTCTCGCCGACCTCGGAAAAAGTCAGAGCGATTGCAGTGTTTTGCTATTAATATTTCATTAATATAATTGTAAATAATAATATATTTATTTTGTTAAGTTGTTGATCACGAGAATGTCTCGGCACGAAAGTAATGAGGAAGTGCTGAGAGAAGTGGGAATAAAGAGAACTCTTCAAAAAATTTAAGGAGAAAACGGAACAAATTGGCTATGTCATGAGACATAACAACATGATGAAAATTATCTTGGAAGGACTGGGAGGAGGGAAGAAGGGCAAGGGGCGGCCCCGAATGAGTTAGAAAAGGGAAGAAATACGTTGCCATGAAAATGCTAGCGGATAGGAGAGAGGAATGGAGACGCGTCAAAACAATCTTAAGGCCGCTATAAACGGTGAATGATCATGCTGAAAGATCACGTGATCATTCACAGGATCATGCGAGTAAAATAGAACATGTTTTAATATTCACTGAATGATCATGCGCATGACGGTTCATTCGCGAATTGTTCCGTTACACATTGTGAATGATCATGCGCATGATCATGCTGAATAATCATGCGAACGAAATCATTCGCCGTGTATGGCGGCCGTTAGGATTGTTGACTTATGATGATGATGAAGTTCCTGAGTATTTAGTCTATTTGGTAAATTCACTGGCCACCTTTTCACTTTTTTAGAAAGCATCCTCGGCATCGCCGCAGCATTGCCGCAATTAATGAGCTCGAATAAAAGATTCTGAGCCCATTAATTGTGGTAACGCTGAGGCTATGCCCAAACGATGCTTTACAAATAAAAGGAAGCGGTGGCCCGGCAAGTTAGTTAATCATTTCGACTGGTATCACTGGTATCACCGCTCATCTAAAAAAAAGACCTCGTCACCTAAACCAAATCATCAAACGATTCAAACGTAAATTCTCGTTTTACTCTACGTAAAGTCTGCCCATTTTACTATACGTTTACGTTTTTTTTCAAAATACGTTTATTCTGATTAATAAGATTAAATTATTATATTTGATTACTTCTCCAAATTGCACTTATCACATAATACAGAAATAATAACAAACTGAATCTAAGTGACTGAAAGCTAAGACTAAGGTGATCCCTAAGGCCCTTCCTTTCTGCTGCGGTCACCTTCTAAATACCTCTGTTGCACTAGTGCAACGTTAGCATATTCAAAAGTGTATCCAGTTTGGAAAATAATAACTCTTTGGGAAAGATTATTATTATGTTTTAAGTGAAAAACATTCAAAGATTGATGATTGAAACACCTGAAATGGTTCCCCTATATATTTGCTAGTGAATAGGCACAGCTTCACTTGCTTACAGGCAGCCCATCGAAAGGAACTGGTCGCCCAACCAATGTGCGAATTTCTCTCGCCTTAATCTTAGTTTGGAAAGAGCACTATCCTCACCAATCCAATGCACACTTCGGGTGGAGTAACTGAGTGAATGATGTGTGAGTGACGAAGTGGTATAAAATCTTCATTGTTTCACCTAAAATGAGAATAATAACCAAATAAAAATTGTTGGAGGATAATAGCTGGTTAAAAAATAATTCTCTCGGGAGATATTGCTCTTAGATAGTTCCTCTCAATCTTTCTAGGTCTATTGTCGTCCTTCGCGAGGAAAATCTGTCTAGCTACCCTTGGACAAGTGGGGGAAGGTCTACGTACAAGGGGTGTCCATGCCGGCCAAGGGCGTAGCAAATGATAAAAGGGTTGCTGTGAGGTGGTTTTCGGAAAATTAGGTTTTTATTAGTGGATTTTCAGTGCCGATAAGTGCCGGTGGATAATTCTTTTGATATTTTATTAGAAGCTTGAAATCTCCCGGAAAACCCTTATAAGAAAAATGTCTTTATTTCGTGAATAAAATAGCAGTAGATACCGTGAAATATACATATCTGATGTCTGCCCTTATTAAGGCCGTTTTACAGGTTGAACGGAATTGCGCAAGAGAGAACTGCATCAATGTCTAAAATGGCGTGGAGTTGCGCAAATGTATGAACGAAATTATAACAGGAGCTATTTTGCAATCTCACTTCCACGCATTCTCGCATGTGTTCTAGCAATTCATCGCTTTACAGGACGCAATTTTGACTGCGCCTTCGTACACACGTTGGATTGTGCAAATACGTGCCCCGTGTAAAACGTTCTTTATAATGATGACCTGGAGAACAATGAGGACGATGTAAAGGTTGATGTGAATAACTGATGACGGTGAAGTCCAGAACTTATGTGTTTTTAACGTGAAATTTACTGCCAGTAAAACGAAAAATTTTCCTTGTCATACTTATTTTACAGTTTTTAATTATTTAGAATTGCCCGCTCGTTTTCATATGTTTTTCAGGCAATGAAAATCCATATTTTGCGTAAAACTTGAAAAAGAAAAAACATCGCTCCAGCGAAAACCACGACATCACGTCGTGGAAATTTTTAACGTTTAGCTTTTTGAACCTGGAATGGTGCTTGAATTGAATGTTTTCATTTTATTTTTGCGGGTGCCCTGTTTGGAGACGGAAGGCTACGGCAAGGGAAGTTGGGGGGGGGGGGCACAGGGGAGAAGAAAGGAAGGGAAGGGGGAGGATTATATCGATTGGCGTGGTCGACTGTCTGGCGCCATTGTGTGTGAGAAAGAGAGGGGGAAGGGAGTTGAGGGGAAGTGGGAGAGGAGGGGGAGGTCGCATGACGTAGAATGGTATGGCGCTGGTGAGAGTCGAATAGAGCCTCGCCACTGTTCCTTTGTTTTCTTTTTTTCCGCTTTTTCTTTTTTTTTCTTTTTTTTGCCTTTCCTTCATGCTGGCGTGCAGATTCTCTGGGAAGGAAGGAAGAAAGAGAGGGTGGTATTTTTTTCTTCTCTTTCCCTCCTGCCGTCGGTTGGAAAAGGAGGAGGTCTATGAAGGAGGGGTTAAAAGCCTTGTTGGTGTGTCGGAATGTGGTGTGGAGTGGTTGTTTTACTTGTGCATTCATTTCGAGAAATGGGGTTTTGGAGGCGGTCTTGTTGCAGGATTGTGTTGGGGAGGAAGGTTCTTCCCACAGAGAAAATAATGTGCAAGGTGGCTGCGTAGTAACCAAAATATGGGTCTAAAGCCTAAATCACCCCATCATTTTTTTCGTCATTTTTGCGTGATCACTCCAGCGATCACGCGAGGGATCACTCGGAAATGATCATCGCGCGCAATAGAGTAGTTTCCTTCATCAGAGAAAACGAAATGCATTGAATACGATACGTTACCCAACATTAGTGTATTCATAATATACAAATTATTTGGTTTTAGAAATCCAGTTTAGATGAATGTTAATGGTCAATTTCAACCTTATTTGAAAAATGCCTCATTGGCGCCCATGCGATGCCACTCCGCGTGACGTCACAGATTCTATTTGAGTGGTCAGTAGTTTTACATCGTTTGAGATTACCAATGCATGCATGTTGCAAAGAGCTCAGGGAAACATGTCTCATTAATCACCTATTAAAACTGGCTAAGGTCGGAAAGTTTCCTTCGTTTGGTACGGTATTAATAATCCCTATTTCAGCCAAGTGCTACCTGCTAGCAGCCTGCATGGTATTGGCGTTCGTAGCCTCGCACCGAGGTGGCCTCACACGGCGGCAGCTGTAACCAGAATGACGTCACACGGGCTTTTCCCAGCATTCATACTTAGCCGTCGCGTTTCCGAGCGCTTGAAGTTTTTCACTTTTCATTTAATCGCGAAAAATATGTATCGTCTTTTAAAAATCTAAAAGCGTGAAATTCGTACTCCCGGAGTAATAACCTTTCGATTTAAGTGTGTAATTTTAAAAAAATAGGTAACCACCCTGTTTTTTTCGCGATCACTGCAATGATGAAGATTCCCATCACGTTTTTCATCACTCGTCTGGTCCCTATTTCCGTCGCTGAAATCGTCACTGAGACATTATATCAGACAATCAGAACGCATGCCCGTATGGAGGGATTGCAGCGCTACGTTTGACAATCGTGGGAACGACATAGCTAACGACGTAGAGCTGTGATGTCTGAAATGATGCGATAAGCGACGGTGGAAGGGACCGTGTGATTCAGAAAAATGATCATTCGAGCGATCACTAAGAGGGGGAAACAAATAATCGTGTGATTCAGGCTTAACAGTGAAAACCCCCTACTTCAGGATCATTTTTGGGAAGTGGAAAAAGTTAGTGACAGACATAATTGGTGATCAATAAAATGATTGTAATCCTAATATTTTCCTATATTTGAGCATCGAATTTGATGTAAAGTTTTTAGCGAAATAAATAGTATAAAATCGAATGGTATTGAGCATTGCATTTTATATAAAGTGAAGTTTTTAGCAAAAAAAAACTGTATAAAATCTTATGGTATCGTCGGAATCAGCCACTCATGCGCATCTGGGAACTTGTGGTTTTGCCATTGCATTCTTGGTCGCCCTCAAAGAAGTTGAAACTCGTTCTTGTTTATATTCATTCCGAGATGCAATGAGGACGAATATCGGTCTTTCCTACATATCCTACTAGTCTGAGATATGTCTACGTAAGTTGGACCTACCCTATGCATTTACTGAGGAAGCCAGGCATCGTGGAATAGGATAAGATGGAGTTAAGTCAGTAAATTAAGTACTTAAAACGATGTCCTACGCATGACTCCTTTGTCTGGTTTGTCTTTACACACAAGAAAGAGAGGGGTAAGCTCTTGGCTCGTGATCGAGGGGTCACGGGTCCAATTCTCGGGTGATGCCCTCGCACAACTCAAATCGAAAATCCTCGAGGTGTGAGGTAGCCGAGGGAAAGGAACTCGAGGCTGCGTAATAACTAAAAGCTGGGTCTAACAGTGAAACCCGTAACTTTACGATCATTATGGGAAGCATGGATAGATTTAATTCAAATATCGATACTTTTCCTTTTTGTGAGCATCGCATTTGATGCACATTAAATTGTCAGACGGAATAGACCGCCTACAATTAAATTTTATCGTCAGAATCAGCCAATAATACGCCTTAGGGAACCCTCCCCCCCCCTTTTCCTGAATGTGTGAAATCCATACGCCTATAGCCCAGCTCGGGGTGAGTTCATACCAACCTTAGGGTTGCATCCGTGAGTGAGTGACATTTCAATAAAATCTATATATTTTTCCTTCTTTGTGAGCATTGAATATGTCGTAAATAAAATATCCAATCGGAATTAAAGACGTATAAGAGGGTCACTCCATAACTAATGCACCCAAATTTCTTTACACCCCACCCTTTATTCTAGGCACTTCCAATTTATACAGTGTATTTACACATCCTTTAGGAACACCATGTCACTTTTCAGCATAATCTCTTTTCAACATAAACTCCGTCCTTTTCAATAGCCTTACGCTACCTTGGAACGAAGGCATGACACTATATTCCTGTTCGGTAAAACTCTGACTCAGCGCGCTGAACAATGAGAGGTGTTTGCCCATTATGTGGTGTACCGCTGCGTCCACTATCTTCAACATAGGCGTTCCCGTTCACACCAGATACTCGTTGTGCCTAACTGTGACTAACTGTACTATCATCGACATCATCATCTCTATACACCCTCTTCAACCTTTCGCGAATGTTTCCGGCCGTCTAATCCTCACAACAAAGGAACTCAAATACAGCGCGTAGCTTTTGATAGACACCAGGTGCATCCGCCATCTTATAGAACTGCTGGTTTCACGCTACTATGGGTGTTGCGTTCAAATAAATTGTAATGGAAGCGAGAAGGATGCTTTTATGCACTCTATTAATTGAAACTGTCTAGAGTAACAATTGTAGTGTCAGGAAATTTATGTGCATTAGTTTTGGAGTGTTAATCGTTGATAAACCCATCAGCTAGTCAGGCCCATCACGTGATCTCACGTGGAGCCATTTCAGTCTTGCCCGAATGCGCAGAATCCGTCAATCGCTCTTCTTTTTTATTTACTCCGTGGTTCTTTCACTGTGGTGGTGAGCCGAGGAGAAGAAAGGGTGGTTTAGGGGCGAAGAACCAATGCCCCCCCCCCCCCTACGCAGCCTCCCCCCTCTTTTTGGCCTCCCCCTCCCCTGTCTATCCACTCCGCCCCTGGAGACCTGCGAGCATTCTTACGTCAAACGGTGTTTAGATCCCAGGGTTTAACTTTCGTCTTATTTCCTCCCGCCAGGGGCCAGTCTTTTTTGGCGTTCGATCCCGTTGTGCAGGTCCTTCCCCTCCATTCCCTTTTTACCCTATCTTCCATTCAGAGCCAGAAGGAAACCCTTTATATATAAGACCATGCTCTCATACTAAACATTCATAATATTCTCTAATTCTTTTTTTAAAAATTCATAATAAAGTCCCACTCTTATACACAACATTGTTATATCATTCACCCATTTACAATCACTATGTGCATTTCGTAGAATTTTCATTCTTTACTGTCAAATTCCGTTGATAATAATTCTTGAATACTTTTATCACAATATTTTAATTTATTCGTGAGCATGTGAGTAATAATGCACGTTATCTTTTAAGTTCCTTACACACGATGTCTCTTAGAGAACGTTTAACAGTATTCATACTTTTTTATTTTATTTTTAATATTTGTCTTCTTATGGTACGTTTCTTTGGTTTAGTTATAGATTTAACGGGATTTTAAACGGTTTTTTTAAGCTACGAATAAAAAAATTATTGGAGTCGGTATACCTCGAGCGAGTAATTGGGATGGAAAAATCGAAAATTATATGTGAAATTAATGGTTAAAGAGTGAAATTTTAGGTTGAGATAGTATTTTTCGTCAGAATCCGATGATTTGACGTTTAAAATGATACCTCATTTATCACCGTAGGTGCAGTATTAACGGAGCTTATACGGAATGATAGAAAAAGATCGTTCTGTAATAATATGTATGATTTTTTTTTCTCTCGCTCCCACCCCTTTCCAATGTGCCATCATCAATTGGGAATGAGAAGACCCATTCGGAGAAGCATATATGGAGATCCTGTTCTGTTTTTAATGTAGACGGCGATGCCCGTCGACTTTTTTGTGGTTGTCAGAGGGACGGAAGCCTTATCTTGACTCCTTCCTCGTTTTTTTTTTACTCCCCAAGACGCGACGACGCAACAATCGGTGGATGAGGTCGAGGGAATTCCTCTGGATTAGTGTGAAGGGCGCGCAGATATGCGTATCGCGTCTATAAAAGGGGAAACGAGCCAGAGAAATTTTTGTTTGTGGCGGTAATAATCAGTTATAATATTTTAATATCATCAACTATCTTTTGAACGTTCTCTCTGAAATGTCGATCAGTCTCCCCAACCAACCAACCCACCAACCCACCAGAGAGAGCACAAGCGAGTCAGTTTTAATCAATACTTCTTGCCAATCACGTTCAACTTGAATTCACGTGCAGCATCATTCTTTGTTTTATTTTCTTACCCCGTGTGTATCATTTTCTGAGCATTTTGTGTGTTTGTTTCTATGATGAATTTTTTTTGTTTTGCGATTGTTGGCCAAGGCCGTGGCTAGGACATGATTTCAGCGGGGGTTCATTTTTGAGAAGCTTACGGTTAGCGCGTATTTCTCTTAGGGTTTGGTGATTTGGGGGTTCTTTTGATGGAGGGCACGTGCGCATAATACCGTATCCTTCCAACATTTCTAGGGGGTTTGAACTCCTTGAGCTTCCCTCCTGGGCTAGCAACGTTATTTTTCGCAGCGACAAGATGCATTGCTCTCGAATATTTTCGTGATGAGTGCTGTGTGGAGTAATTGATTGCTATAAATTTCATTCCTCCTGATGCTAGGAACGTCTTCGGTATACTGACAAAGTAATGGCTTGTTACTTCGTTAAGTTACTGCTTTCCTAAAAAATATGGTAAATGTTATGGCTTTTTTTAAGGTTCTTGCTTTTTTCCTTCTATTTTCTTGGGCCCTTAGATGGCTTTTTGCAGGGCTAGTGAATTTGGAAAGATTAGGGAAGAAACTTTGAGTACACCAAGTCCTGGAAGATAAACATAATTTTCAGCTATATTTTTCTAACAATTGAATATCTCTGAGAAACCAAAAATTTGTTTGCACTTCCGGGCGAGCTACTGGCAGCGGAATTTTACTTCGAGCTGTTTGGCGTTCGGGAAAACTTAAGGCATTATTACACTTTTCTAATGAACCGTGGCTAATTCGAGGGAGACTGCCTTCATTTTAATGCTCCCTCGAGGCTAATGATCCGTCGAAGTTTATGAGAAAGATAACTCGAGTAGTTCGAATTGATTTTCGTGAAGACGTTGATGTCAACATGTCTTGACAAATTGCCTCTAGCCTATACGTTGTCATTCTTGTGTATTGATTACGTGCTTAAATTTGTTTGTGGTCTTCGACGGTGACGTAGATAGACGTTCTTATTCTCATCAGTATTGATTCATAACATTGGATTGATTTGACTCAGTGTTCATGAGGCTAATATTGAAGGAGGAATTCAGGATAAATTCTTACGGGATCAGGTCTGTGAGGAGCATACTCGATTAACCCGAGAGGTATTGATATTTTATTATTCAAGTTGGAGGTAATACCGATAAGTTATTATATATCACAATTTTAAGTTATTTTATAAAATTTGTATAATATCCTCTTGCATGGAAATTCTATCTTTGAGAATAACCATGAAATTTCTAAGTTAAGTGTATTTAATTGGAATTTAGGACTTAATTCTTCCAAAACCTCCTATTAAGGCATGACTAGGATTGAAGGAGACGATAATTTTCATTTTCTGGCGAAAAAAAAAACAAATCCTGAATTTGTACATCTAATCCGGTGATTATTGCTATTAAAGTATTTTACCGATTAAGATAGGTTTCCGTGGAGTACTAAAGAAGCATTCTGCCAGCCTCCCCCTCCTTCATGTATGTACTTCCCTCTTCAATTCACAATAAGGCATAATCCCCTTCATTTTACCTAAAAGTCCTATTCTATTCCTTTCTATTTATCGTTTATCCAATATTCTGCACCTCGTGAAAAGTTCACGACTTCTTCAAAATAGGTTAAACGACTTTTATCAACATCACTCATGAGCGTGATACGAGTGTCTTAACGAATGGTATTTAATTTTTCAAAAACTGTGTGAAGAAATTAGATTACATTAAGACCATATATTTTTTTAATAGCTGGAAAATATGAAAAAAATCTATGGAGAAGGAAATTGGCATTCGTTGGACATGATGATGAATACACTTCGATTGTTAAAGATACAGTTTCGGGCGTAATTCTGGGGAAACCTTTGATATTTAACGTAATTAAAAGTAAGTAAACCTTCTCCATTTTAGCCAACGTTTCGAGCTCCGACTCGTAATAGTCGTTTCCTGGTATTTATTTTTCAAAAATCGACCTTTTTTAATCATTAATTCCCGCAAAATGAAATGTTTTTCTCTTGTACTTTTTCAAGTGTCATCATCACTTGTCAACAATACTGAGATTGGTTTGACGCAGCTCTCCACTCAATATTCCTATCAGCTAATCTTTTCACGCCTTCGTATTTCTCCTCTTTCACATTCTTCTTTACCTGTTTCTTATACTCCATTCGAGATCTTCCTTTTCCATTCCTGCCAATTACTTGTCCCTCGATGATTGTCTTCATTTGACCACCATGTCTCAATATGGTCAGTGAGGTTGTTCCGTCTTCTCATCAAGGTCTATATGACTCGAATTCGGCGCTCGAAACGTTGGATAACATGGATATTTTAACCCAATGGGAATCCCGAGAAAAGTTTACCCACATTAATCGCTGGGAAAGCATCAAATCTTATTTTATAGTGCAAATTACTAGTCTATTTCCACTTTTGCGAAAACATGGATCGGTTAGAATAAATAAGTGTAAAGATAAACAAGTACTTTTCATTATGCTAAACTTCGACAATGTTGTATATTATATTTTCGATTTTTTTCTCCCTTGGCGGTGGTTTATTTGTGAGTCAGCGCACACTTCACCCTTCAAACGCCCTTCAAGGACCTTTTCGTCGTTTCTTCTTCTTCAGAGGCCCTGGCCCCCACTGGCGCCCCTGAACGCCACCCATTCCAACGCCCTTTGTTCTTTATCTTTTTCTCATCTTAATTTATTCTCGTTTTCGTCCCATTATGCTCCGAAAAGGTTCCTGTCGTGAATTTAAAATGCGTTTTCTTCCAATTTCGTATGTTTTAATGGCGTGTCAAGTGGTTGTCTGGGAGTTGAATAGAGGGACGATTTTTTTAAACGTGAATTAGTGTTGAACAATGTTTGGATGAATAATGAAAAAATTGGTCGTTTCCTGGAAGTTATTTTTCAAAAATCGACCTTTTGTCATCATTAATTCCCGCAACATGAAATATTTTTCTCTTGTAATTTGTTAAGTGTCATCATTACTAGTCAATATTATTAAGATTGGTTTGACGTAGCTCTTTACTCAATTCTCCTATCACCTAATCGTTTCACACCTTCGTATTTCTTCTCTTTCACATCCTTCTTTACCTGTTCCATACATTTTGTTCGAGGTCTTCCTCTTTCGTTCCTGCCATCTATCAATTTGGATGAAGAATGAGAAAAATGGTCGTCTTCTAGATTTTTTCACAATTCGACCTTTTTTTTATCATAAATACCCCCGAAAGGAAAATTTTTCTCTTAAACTTTATTAAAAATGTCATCATCACTTCTCAACAATCAAGGGTGCTAACCAAATTTCTAAAAACTCAGTTTAAATGCTAAAAACTTTCCTTATTTCGGGGATGGCCCGGGCAATAAAGTCCTCCATGCGCTTAGCAACCATTACTTGTTTAGAGAAATAGAGCCAAGTTTTCTTTTTTTAATTTTGAAATGAGTCCAATTCCTTCGCTTCCTGTTCATATTTTATCGGAAATCAAGTCGTCGCTAGCGTAAATGTCGTTGTCCACGGCTTTAGACGCTCGCTTGTTTTTCGCTTCAGGTGAGAGAAAGGAATTAATAAGGCGAGTGAGTCGCTTTCAAGACTGTGTCTGGATTACTCTTCGTAATTATTTTATCAGCGCACTGGCGGCAGGTGGAGAAAGACCCGTTCGAAGCGCGAGAGGAAAAAAACCGTGGAAGGATTTGACTGCGTGTAAATATGTGTTATGCATAGTTTAATATGCGTTCAGTATCCCCGTAATCCTAAATTCCTCTTCGCTTTTCTCGTTAAGCTCCTAATTAGCGACCCCCATCGTTGGATCTCAATAATTTTATTTGTGTCGCATCCCTGGTCACATTAATGACAGCGTAACGAAATGAGGTCTTCAGGGTAAATGAGGTATTTGTAGACTTATAGGTAAATTAGGTATTGGTAGACTTTTATTATTTGCTTTATATATAATGAAGGTTTTAATTATTAGCGCAAATGAGGTGTTAATTTTTTTGCTATCACAAACTTCTATTAACCGGACTTTGGTTACATACCCTTGAAGGTAACATTCCTATTTTTGTAGATGGTCATTGTATACTGTATTGCCTTATTTCCATTGCGAGTTTCCCCTGATTACTAGGTCGAGTCATACTGGCCCTAAGCTATTTTCAATGTGTGGGTTATATATTTTTTATTCGCTAAATTATTCAGCGAAACGTCGTTTTTTTTAAATTTATTTAGTGTCTCCCGAGGTAAATAAATTTTGTAAATAGAAGGTTCGCCTTGAACCCTCATGATTCTTGATTCTTGTCTCCCGTGGTATATCCTCGTAAAATTAAGGAAATGCTACAACAGTATACAAGTTATTTTCTGAGTAAATATGGTCTTCCCTTAGTATTTTTTCGGATTTTTTCGCTAAGGTGAAAAGTTTATAATTTACCATATTTTCTGTTGAATAGTAATGGAAAGTAACGAATTAATCACGTTGTGAAAGGATAGCATTAAGTCTGCTACAGTTAACTGCTTAAGATTCCCTTTACTCATCGATTTAGGATAACAATTAATCAAAGAGAGAGAAAATCAGCCAAAAGTTAAAGAGCCCAGATCAGTGTTTAAAATTTATGTAAAAGAAAGAGATCTTCATTTCTACTGCGATGATATGTATTCGGTTTGAATAGTCGTACTTGTTTGCCTTTTTCGCTGACTTTCATCTTTAAATGGTCGTGGGCGGCGTTTGTCTGTGGTAGAAACAGTATTGAAGGAATTAACATCGGTTGCTAACTTTAAGGTTGTAATGAAATGTATCATAATACTTCGAAGGGATATTCTATGGATTCATGTTGTTTGTTCGGTGTTAAGTACACTATTCTCATGAAAACTGTTTTTAAGGCATACTTACCTGCGAGGTCACTATCGAAACGTAAGACTTTTCCTAAGTGAAAATAAATAATTTCAGTGAAGAGAAAATTATTTTTCTATTGAGCAATACTTTAAAATAGATAATTTTGAATCGTTTAAATAGATGTGCAATGATCAGAGAACTTCTTCATTTCTCGTTGTTAATTATGCATGGAATAATGAGCCAGTTTTAGATTCTATTTTTCAGTGTAATTTTGTCAGTTTTTGGATTCTATAATCATATCAGTTTTAACGCATTAATTTATTATTAGTAAATACATCTATAGTACTACTTATTTTGCCCTTATTTGTTTGAGTTTTTAGCCAACAATATCTCCATAGCTTAAGATATTGAAGCAATTGAAATTAAACGGTTGGAACTGTTGACGAATATTTATTCGGCATTGGGCGTTTAATAGTGTTTCTTTATTTTATTTTTTGTCGTCTTTGTCATTATGACACGTGCCTTCGAATATTCAAAGCGATCAGTACCATTAAATTGATTTTCGTAAGAGCTGGGTCGTCATTTATGCGAAAATTGGGTCTCCGAATGTTAGGATTGTCGAGGTTCTCGGTATGTTTGGTTGGGCGCTAGTTGCGTTGGAAGTTTCGCTCTACGCTGATGTAGATGAACCAGTCGTACAGGCACGAAATGACGGTTGCCGTGCACGTAGGATACCATCAACTTCAGACCGCAAAGCGGGGGTGTTCCATTGAGCGAATGGCTTCAAAAATTCTGATTATTAAATATTTGCCTAAGTCTTTAGCTATCTGTATCTTCGACATAAAATGCGCGTACAATAATGTGTGCTTGTGATATTGGTATTCACTGCCGTATAATTAGACCTTTAATTGCTATTTAAGAACCACTATTCTTATCCACTCAAATCGTGGATCGACTTTCTTCTTCCTTCATAAACGTTAACAGGGAAGTTTTCACTGCTAGGAATCCATCCCTATGTAAAACATGCCAGGCTTGCTATTTCAGTATTTACTAGCGGGCCACCCGGCGTTGCTCGGTTAGGATAGTATCCAGAGAAATGTGAAACATGGAACTTGGATTTCATGATCATATAGGATTTGTATGTTTTCTGTCCGTCAAGATGTCCAACCGTAGAGGTTGTGTGACGTGATATAACAAGCGGTAATGATAAAACGACGCAAAGGACGCGTCGGACGTAACCGAAAACAGCACTACGGGGTTCGGGATCATGAGATACATCTATGTCGCAATCCGTTCCGCCGTATGGAAACGCATAGCGGACAGGCAACACAGATATTCTCTTTTAGATTATACGTAGATCATAAAAAGATTAATACATTGAAATTATGCATTCAAATGCAACGACTTGTGGACGAGAAATGCATTGATCGCCTTTCTCTGACGTGAATTCGATAGAATATCCTTAGATATGGGCATGTATCCGTTTCCATTTGATTCTCGACATTTCTCCGTATCCTCAGTGTCTCCCCAAGGGCCCAGTATATCTTCCAAACGTTCTACGCCCCTCGTATGCGGAAATATTCTCCATCTCGCGAGTGAATGTATTCCCAGTTGCTCCCCAATGAGCGCCGCTCGTGAAATTTTAAGGCGAAAGGGATTGAAGAAATCGGAGCTCCAGCCGCGTTAAGTTTTAACTCATGTCCCTGCTTCTCCTTGTCATCATCTAAGCGGCCATATTGGTGGCTTCAGAAACCTGCAAGGAACAGGATTCTTTCTCCCCAAAATCTCTTTTAAATATGACGGGGAATGTCTTGTTTCAATCGACTAAACATATACTAGTATTGTACCGATTAATCCATCCTATGAGGGTATTAGTTGCTTACATATTTTAAGTGATCTATTTGTATTATTAAACCCATTTTTTCGATCCCAAGGACGTGGCCAGGAAATATTTTTGCTGGTGTCCTTTGCAGAGGGGTTACACGTAATTCTTTATCTCCCAAATATTTAGAGGACGATTGGAAGCCGTGATTTAAGGATGCAGTTTCCATTCCCATCCTATATTTTCCACCTAAACATTTTGCATTAGTGGGATTCAAATTGGGTTTTCAATATTAATAGTGATTATCGTCAGCATTTTTTCCTAGAATAGGGTAGTTTCCTTCATCAAAGAAAACGAAAGGCATTGATTGCGATTCCTTGTCCACCATTAGTGTATTCGTAATATACAAATTATTTGGTTTTAGAAATACCGGTTTAGACGAATGGCAAGGGTCAATATTATCCTCATTTCAAAAAGGCCAGATTGGCGCCCATGCGATGCCACTCCACGTGACGTCACAGGGACCTAGTTTCTATACTAGTTGATAGGAGTTTTACATCGTCTGAGGTTACCAATCCATGCATGAGGCCCAGAGCTCAGGGAAACGTGTCTTAATAATCACCTATTAAAACTGGCTAAGGTCGGAAAGTTTTTCTCGTTTGATAAGGTATTAATAATCCTTATTTAAGCCAAGCGCTACCAGCTAGCATGGTAGTCTGCTACCTGCTAGCATCCTGCGTCGTATCAGCGCTCAGAACCTCGCCCCAAGGTCACCTCACTTGCGGCAGCGGGAACCAGAACGACGTCACACGGAGTTTTCCCTGCATTCATACTTAGCCGACACGTTTTCGCGCGCTTGAAATTTTTCACTTTTCATTTAATCGCGAAAAATAGATATCGTCATTTAAAAATCTAAAAGCGTGAAATACGTACTCTAGGAGTAATAATTTTTCGATTTAGGCAATGCAAAAATAATAGGAAACCACCCTATTCGTGACTTACGTGGTTGATTCATCGCTGTGTGCCTCTGTGGTTATTTTTTGCTGGCTACTCATATGTTGAAAATATGTGTGAGTCGTCTCTTCCACAATCGAAAATTTCATTCAATCAACGCTGAAAATGTACGTTTTTAAATATTCTACTGTGTAATATTCTCTGAAAAACATGGAAAAGCTTCAATCTGAGCCCTAAGCTATTTTCAAAGAAATTTTGTAGCACTCCAGTGTAAGAAATGGAGTTCCCAGGTTTACCCAGATATGTCTAGTATCCAAAGTGGTATTCAAGTTCTCAGACAAATACATAGTTAAGTAGTGTGTTCATTTAGATAATGTCTTATATTTTTAAATAAGTCGAGGTCATTTAGACCTAACAGAGGTATTCAAAATCCGCCTCATACTGGGAGATATTTATCTTTTTGTTTGGGTATGGATTCATCTGAATACTTGAAAACCAATCTAGATACATGAGACAATTTGTGTACTTAAATACCTGTACTGGAGTACATTTGACATACTCATAGTAATTGCTGCCCAAAGTTCAGAAATTACACCGCTGCACAGTGGCTGTGAGGGTTATGATGGTGGATCAGAAGGTAACGAATCGTTATTTTAATTGAACCATGTTTCTCTCAACCTGATTTTGCAGGGGAAACGCAACGACACAATGCCCGCTCCGCAAGCAGCACATGGGCTGTCCTCCGCAGACAGCATCGCTGGCATATGACCCATCCTCCACTACTGCCGTCATTCCCTCAGCCCCACCCCTGGACAACAGCCCAGTCAACGGCTGCGACAACGGCAACAAGGAGACGACAGCGGACATGGGCCGGCGAACTGTGGTGACGGACACCTTCCCTCAGCAGGGCGGCAACATGACGGTGGGGACGGAGCAGCTCCACCACCGTGGCACCAGGCAGCATAAGAACAATGCAGGGGGGCCGCAGAAGGCCATCCCGCAACCGGACCTCATCCAGCACGCCGTTGAGTCACAGCACCAGAAACAGAGCCAGCTGATATGCAACTCCAAAACAGAAGAGTGAGTGCTTGCTTCTATATCTACTTCCACATCACATGTTTTTAAAGTGGATGCAGTTCTCAGGCTTAATTAGTAATATTCTCTGACATAATCCAGACCCATTTAGGACAAAAAAAGTTTGGAAGAAGTTTAAATACTCTGTACTACATTAAATATGGAACTGTAATTACATATATGCATTTAAGGCATTGTGTTTTTCACTAGCTCTTTTCAATTGCAAGTACATATTTTTGGAATCCAAAGCCAATAATTTTATCTTGCTTTGAAGTTGATTCTGATATAGGGTTAAAAAAAATTATTTATTTTAACATGTCTGATAACAGCCTTTAAAGCTGATGAACCACAATTCAATGATTCTATTGGAGGTGTGTCTTCTCCTTAAAATAATTTATTCTTGGTCTAACCAAGAGAAAGTAATTGGAAAAGAGATGCAACAGTTATTTTCTCTTTATTTTTGGCCGGTTCTAATTTCAAGATACATCAGTTGCTGCCTCTTTCACTATTTGTTTGTCTGATTAGCTTTGAAGCTATCAGTCCCATTTATACTCAGTGAATTGAAAGTATTTGAGACCAAGCTAAGGAGAGGGGAATCAGAAGATGAAGCTCAGGGTTGGAACATCACAGAAGTATATTAACTTTAATGCATGATTGTGTGGTAAATGAAGGCTCAATTTTCCTCAGAATGACTAATTTTGTATTGCATTAGTAAGTAGTATTATTTTTAGCATTGGCTGAATCCAGTCTATCATATATACATGTTATGCTTGATTCCAAGTTATTTTTTCATTAGCCCCAGCAAAAAGTATTTCTCTTTAATTCATGGGTAGGGTATTTCCCAACATTAGGGGATCACCTCAGGGAATTAGACTCGCACAAAAAATAAATATGCAAAGGGTCCAAGTTTATGTCAGAGAGAAATGCTTGAAAGTAAAAATTACAGAAAAATGTTGTGTTTCCTTGACTCAATTTTCTCTCTTGTTCCATTGAGTGAAACGATTGTGGTGATGTGAATTTATTTTTTCGTATTTGCCAGGATGATGGATGTGAACACACAAGACACAGCTGACAATGGTGTCCAGGTTTTGAGGAACCAGCGTCGATCGGTCGACCACATGGAATCGGGTGGCGTACCCCACATACAGGGTCACTTGAACAATGATCTGTACGCAGTGCCCGTCAAGCGGCCTGTTGACCTGGGGTGCCGAGAGGTATCGAAAGAGAAGGTGGAGAGATCTTCGTCAGAAGACAAGGAGGAGTCAGAGGAGGATGAGGAGGAAGAGGAGGAGGAATCGGAGGAGGATGAGGAGGGAGGTGAGGAGGAGGGGCAGCCACAGATGCGGAGACCCTTGCTCAGGAGGGACATGCTGCCACCTGGATGGGAGAAGCACGAAGGTACCCTCACAAAAAAACTTGCCAGGCACGCACAGTTTTTTTTCTTTGCAGGTTTTTGGGTTCTGCAGCAGTTTATATAGCCCAATATTTCACTCAAGATTCAACATTGATTCAGTGTCTTGGAGTGTAGGTTTGAGAGAATTTTGAATGAAAATTTTTGCCAACATTTCGGTATAATAATACACCTTCAGCCAGTGGTGTCATGGTGCTGGAATGCGCCTGAACGCCGTTCTAGCACTGGTCAACAAAGGACATAATGCTCAAAAAAAACTTTTATCAATTTTGGTCCCTCAAAATTTCTAATATATGCCTAATTTGTAACCAAAATTTAAAAAATTGTAATGTAACGTAAATAATATCTAGTAATAAAAAAACGCACTCACTTCCAAAAAGAAGTTAAGGAAAGTGCGTTCCGGCACTGCTAATTTTGCTTTGACTTCACTGCCTTCAACAGGGCTATGAAAGAATATGGTACATAATTTTGATACGTAAAAGGTAATAACAATGTATTTTACAATAATAAAATAAAAAATAAAAAGACTTCAGTCGTAAATTTATTAAAAAGAAGAGACTAGAATTTTGATATTAATGTGTTTAAAAAAGGACGAAAATTTTACATTGTTGTCAAAATTTTAGTTTTTTCTTTTTGATTGATTTACCACTAAATTTTTCAGTCTTTTTATTTTTTATTGTAAAAATGGTGTTATAATATTTTATGTCTCAAAATTATGTACTCATATTCATTCATAGATCTGATGAAGGTGTATAAGTATACTAAAATGTTGGCAAAAATTTTCATTTAAAAGTCTTCAAGACTTATACTCCAAGACTCTGTATCAAGATTAAACAGAGTTCTAGCAAAGGAAAGAATAAAACACAAGATTCAATCCTCAAGATGATACCACAATTGCTGGTATCATCATCAGAAGAATGATTTTGTGATTAGGCAGGAAATTTAGTCTTGTTCTTATTGCCTTTTGTCTATTTCTAGGTTCTAGCCCATCAGAAAAGGGCAGTACAACGTAGTTGTGAATTTGGTGATATGATAAACATTAATTTAGTATGTGTTCATGTAAAATTTAATTGTACTCCTAATACAAAAAAGCTCAAAAATACCAATGCATTCTTCTCACAAAATTTTTCTGGCTTAATATATCTCAATTGTGACCATTGAATTTCAAAAGTCTACGATTCCATTTGTGAGAGTGACCAAAAGTATATTAATTCTTTTCAAGGGAGTTGAAACAAAAAGAATTGCTGATAATAGTCTCTGTAACTGCCTAGCTAAGGAAAAAGGTTTTAATTGTAGTCAACACAACTGTTTATAGGAATTTTACTTGGAAACCTTCTATTTTGGGTGATGCGGATGATTTTTTTATGATTTAACTGCTAATGCAAACATTAAAACAAGGTATTTGGATGCATGAATTGACTAGCAAAAGAAACCTATATGCAGATGTTTTCCGTGCAGACTCTTCAGTGAGTTATTGATTAATATTAGGAAAATTACTGGATCCAGCAAAAATCCACTTGCACTGATTGAATCTGCGTGGATTTATATGTATCCACTAACATTGTAGCAATTAATGGGAGAGAAAAAAAATTAGTCAAGTGATAATGGATGGTAATTATTGTTGATGATGCAGAAGAGAGAATACTGAGTAATGTAGTGAAAGTTGTGGCTTGTGGTTGTAAATGTCCGATGTAAATGTCGTGCCCAATGTTTTTGCCGAAAGAAATAATAAAAAGTATTAACCATATTTGTGAAGTTAAGGAGTAAAGAGGTACATTACATTTAACTGATAAATAGTGTTTATTAAGCGTATTAACCATATTTGTGAAGTTTACGAGGAAATTAAAACGTTACAATGTGTTCTACCAGAGTGTGATGTTTTACAATTTTGTTGCATAGTTGTTCAGTTTTCCGTAACTTCAGTCTATAACTTCATGGTTTTTTCGTGTTTTATATCCATTTTCTTATTACATTGCTCATTTTCAGATTCAGATGGACCGTATTATTGGCACATAAAGAGTGGCACGATTCAGCGTGAGCCCCCAACCTTGCCAATCAGTGGAAAGAGTGAACAGAGGCCGAGATCCCTGGCAAAGGAAGCAGAGAGTGTGAGTGCCTAAAATTAACAATTTTTCATTCAAACAAAAAAATATAATTTAACTTCATGCACTCACTGATCGAGCAGTACAAAATATTACCTAATCATCGCATAATTACTTTAATATCACGTAAATTTATGGATTCATTTTGGGATTGATAGATTTTTCCAATTCTATCCTCGACCCATACATTTAAGTACTGGTATTCATGGTTTTGTGTGTAAATTTCTCTTAAATTTAAGAATTATTTTGGTGGATAATGTTAGGTTTTTTTAACATTTGTAGTCATTGTGATGTTACACTTTTTTCTAATTTAATTTATATTCTTTGCGTGGTTATGTCCTTGAGAATTCAATTACAATTTAGGCTTGATTAATCAGATAAAAGCTATGATATGAAAAACTTGACAATATTATGCATTAACAGTGTGGAAGCAATGTCTATCATATCCAAAAACGGTATGACATTGAAAAAAGACGCTGATTTTCTTTGCTACAACATCAGATAAAAAAACTCGATCAAAAAGCAACTGAATTTGTAAAAGACTAAGAAGCACTTGAAATTATTTCATTGCATTCAACCTGTGCAGCAAAGAATCAAAAATACTTTTTAAAAGTATGATTTTTCGAAGTTAATTTACTTATGTTTTTATTTTTGTTTTTCTTATGTATTATTATTATTATTATTATTTGTTATCTTCTTACCATACAAATTTCCTCATTAATTGACACGAATCAATGCAAATGTACTCATGCCTCTGGGCAATAAAATTAATATGTATTATCATTTCAGAGTTATTAAAGATTTCTGTAATTTCTGTTGGCAGGCCCTGAGTGGTTTCCCAGCTCCCATGTTCAACACAGTGACTCGCAGCAGCACCAGCTCTGCATTGGAGGACTTGGATGGAAAGAAAAGGGATGAAAGGAGAGAGGAGATGGCATATAAGTAAGTCCTGTACTCCTCAACTTCTTCTTTTCTGTGCTGATAAATATTTCATACTGTGGAATGGATGATCTTCACATTCTGCTAAAATTATGAGAATAGTTGAAGGTTTTAAAGCAGGAATATTGGTTTTAGTTGATTGATTTTATTCTACTTACATGGACACTTACATGGTATCATTGGCAATGGAAGCTTCAGCTTCCTTTATCATTAGAAACTGTTCAATTAGTGTGTAAACTTATACGAGACAAATAATATGAAGTGTAAGATACCTTGGCACTGTCCAGGCTATTACCTGTTGAAAATTGTTCTTTGCATTGAAGGATATTTAAATACATTGTTATCCATGGTACATATATATGTGAAATTTTTACAATGGGTATATTTATGGGCTAGTTCCTTTCCCTAAGCCACCTTAAACTCCCTAGATTCAAGGTTGTCCTAAGGCTGCATCTTGGATTTGAACCCAGGAACCTTTAATTTGTGGCCCAGCACTACGTGATAGGCCATCTGGTTTTCCACTCATGATTAACGTAGTTCATGTGCATATTTATTTTGGAATTGATGGGATCAGGAATTGTTAAAAAATTTTAATTTTGCTCCATTGATATTTTAAGTTATTCATTCATTCAATTTTTCTCCTTTCCCACAGGAGGAGAAGTTTCCCAGCTCGTTCCGAGCCCGAGCCTGTCTGTCTTGGGGCTGGGAGTACAAGCAGCAACAGCATAGCGTCGAGAGAGCGACCAATCAGGTTTGCAGTGCGATCCCTCGGCTGGGTGGAGATAGCAGAGGAGGACCTAACCCCGGAGCGTAGCAGTAAAGCTGTCAACAAGTGTATTGTGGACCTGTCCCTCGGACGCAATGACCTCCTTGATGTTGTGGGACGTTGGGGAGATGTCAGTATTGGATCTTGCGTTTTAAAATAGAGTATTCTTTTAAATGCATGTAAATGGATGTGTTGATATCTCCCCTGTGAAATAGAATGAATGCGAAACATGCTGATGGTGGCCAAACGGATTGATTTGCTACTTTCGTTGTTGATGCACTAATTTTTTTATTAATCAAGTCTTGATGTTACTATAGCCGATTTTTCCTTTTGATAGACTTCCCCTGGGCCAATGCATTCTGGAAAGTTGCGAACCATTTTATAGCCTTGTAGCTAGGCAGAGGTAGAGCATTTTGGACTCTCATTTCTTTATTTCTTGATATTACTGGGCACCAGGAATCATTTTCCCCCGGTTTCTGTTAAATTTCTGGGTTGCTTTCTGTAGTATTATTTTGCTCATTGAAATGCCAACTTCTAGTACAAATCACTTATTTTTTAGAAGAGTTAGAGCAATGTCACAACAAAAACATTTGACCTCAGGAGTTTCCAAAAAAAGCATGGGAAACATTGGTTCTATTTTAACACCAAGATGCTGGTAACCCCAAAAACATAAGCAATTTATTATCTGCAGTGAAAATTTAAACAATTGTTCTTTTATTCTAAAACATTAGTATCAATTCTGAAGTTTATCACAATGTAGCGAAGTTTTTTCATTTGATAAATATCTTAATTTTTCTTTAATAGCTCTTGTCCAGTAATCAATAATGCTATTTTTCTAATTTCACATGGTATCAGGTTATTCTATCAAAATTATGAACTGCTCTAGAATAAATTTGAATGAGCATATATGAGGTCATTGAAATTTTGTCTTTTTGTTAGATAATTACTTGGTTGAGTGATTTCATAGAAAATTATGCCTCGTTCATATTCATTATGGGTTAAGTACATATTATGTAAGTTCAATTAGACTCTTTGAAATGTGTACATGTGATTATCCAAGGTGGTACAGAGAGAGTCTTAGATCTAGGATTTCAAATCATTCAAAAATTTTACACATCCTGATTTGAACTCGTTAACTTGTTTATGTCAGAGCTTGATAGTTCTATGCAGTGGCGGCTGGTGGTAATTTATCTAGGGTGTGCATTAGAGCAGATATAGGATGATTTAATTATATTATGTTAATCCTAATCCATGAGCGTCATATTTCGTCGTAATAGAATATATAGCAAGCAAAACATATCACTGGTACACTCTACCCTTAAAATTGCATGAACAGAAATAATATTAGCATGTATGAAAATAATTATTCTCAACACACCTTTACAAGTGACGGTAGTTGAGATTCATTCTCTTTTCCTTACACCCTATGAGGAAGTAGTGTAGAAAACGGCTATACAGATGGCTCTGTAGACGGACTAGGATCCTGGGCGCAGGTAGTGTAGGTGGCGGCTACACCACTACACTACCTGCTAGTCAGTCACCAAAAACATGCGCGTGCGCATTCGCATGGTTTTGAGTCTGCTCCCATCGCCCCTTTGAACAGCACATACCCCCCCGCTTACCTCGTCCCGCCAGAGCTCCCTCAAGCGATCGCACAGACCGAAAATGCGCCCGGCATGATGCCACGGGATCGCACACTTGTAGAGCGGTGAATTCGAAAAGGAGATAGCTGTAGCGTTAGGAGGCTCATGTTTCTTGCATATGCAGACAGTACTTTTATCCTTCGCGTTGCAAAGGAATAGTTTCCTTTTATAATTTATTCATCTTTGGGTGTGCACTTGCTAACATGCGTATACGCACGCGCCGCCACTGGTTCTATGTATTTTTTATACTAATTTTGGTAGTAGCGGACAAAATTTCTTTTTTGTATCGGATTAAATATTTGTCATTTACTTCTTGCATTTTTATGTTTGTTGTTCAGGTGTTTCCTAATTGTGGAACAATATTACCTTTCAGGGGAAGGATCTTTTCATGGATTTGGATGAGGGTGCTCTCAAACTAATTGACCCAGAAAATTTAACGGTGTTAAACACTCAGCCAATTCACACAATCCGTGTGTGGGGCGTTGGCCGGGATAATGGAAGGTAAATTATCAGTTACTTTAATGGTGTTTTCTGTTATTCTAAGCTATGCATATCTTTGCAAAGGAAAAGGTACCCATTCTGCTTGAAATCATCTTATTTTGAAAATTTGAAATCATTTTTGTAATCATTAGGTTTCTTAAAGCTATTTTTCTGTTGACATCTACATAGCTTGTTTAGCTATTTACATAGGTTGTAACTAGATTTTTGAATGAGTTTTAGGAAGAAAATAAAGCTTTGAGATAGGGAGGTATTCATTGTTGGTCAGCAATTATACATGATAAGCCAATTAAAATTTTACTTTGATTTATTAAAAAAAATATTTTTGGGAAATTGAGTTATGGAAGCTAGTCTTGTTAAATTCATATTTAGTTGATAGTTGGGTGTTATATTTTTTTAAATCTGTTTCTACTTGTATCACACTCTTCATTGAAACTTTTATTGCTCCCAATTTCTATGAGTAAAATCATGCTCATGGCATTGTCACGGTACATGGAATTATTTGTATCATTTGCAATATTTATTTACATTTTTCTGTAACATCATGATAGGCTAATTTCTTGGCTTTATAGCAAATGTTGGCCAGTAGGTTGTATGAAATTTTTCTAATGGTACCACAAGCAGAGAATTTTTTTAATGGTGGGTATATCTACTGAGAAATCTTATCTTGTATTTATATTATCATAATGATAATGGTAGAGAAGTGGAATCACCAAAAGTTTTGAAAAGTTTGCAGTCTTGCCATTAGTATTAAATTTTTAGTTTCATTAAATGGTGTGGGATTATTATGTTGAATCTTGATCATCTCATTTCTTGTGAAATGCTTTGCCTACATGTGTGACACATTGATACATCTATTACATGAACAGGACCCCTTGGAACAAAAACAGGGTTTCAGTTCAGGTTAAGATGGAAATTTTTCAAAAATAAATTCAATCAGGTATTCTCCACCTAGCAAATCCGCAACTTAATTTTTATGATTCTTTCTTGCGCGTTTCTGGAGTGGTTTGGTTTGGGTTTCTATATTGTACCTTCGTACATTTTATTGGCTATTTTATTTTGCTGTTATTGTGGGTGTGGTTGTCATTTTTTAGCTTAAATTAATCTTGGTTCACATGTTATATTTCAATATCATGATCAGGTTTTTCTTGTGAAGGTGCTGGTGCTATGAACTTAAAATTAGAATTGCATTACGTCAGTTGAGGTTGTCGGTATGTAATTCAGTCATGCCCATTGCAACTTGTAAACTGTAAACCAGTGTTGTTTGATATCCTTACGTAGTACTATGCTGTAAATTTTACTGTTGCTTTATTGTTATTAGCCTAGAAATTCAATCATTGTCCTTCAGGAAGCATTTGAACCTTTGAAAAACATTATCTGTACTTATTTGGCTAATTTTAATCTCTTCTTTCATCATTAATCTATGTGGTGGTGCACCTGATAACTCCAGGGAGAGGTAAACACTATTCTGCTCTATGAATTTTTGGCTTTGCATTTTTACATTTTCTCACTTAAATTTGTTGCTGTAATGAGCATGGTAGAATGTGAAATTCAGTGGACTTGTCAGAAATATCATGGTTAGCTGGCTGTATAACTAATTATGTAATATGGTGCTGGCATGAGAAGGATTGCTTTCTTATTTTTCATGTGAAACATACAAAAATAATAGTTAAGCAGCATGCTATCAAACAAAACAGTCTTGCGTGGTAAGGTGTATATTATGAGGTATTTAATATGAAAAAAATGTAATGTGAAGCTGAGGCCAGTCAACTTGTAAGCCTTGGAAAAATGAGTAGGCTTGGATGATCTCATTTCATATCGGTCCGCCTTGAATTCAACTCAGACTAGATGACTATAATGATGGAAGCTCAGCTTCCCTGTAAATGCCATGCTAGTTGTCGTGTTTGTGTGGTGTATTACTTGTATTCAGGAGGGCAACATGATATAACTTCTGAATACAGGCTGTCCTAGATTTTTGTACCAGAGTGGTCCCTGAAAATGAGTGTGAAAGTTATAATGTGCAAACTCCAAGTTATTACGTTGCATCTTGATGCAGTGATTACATTCCGTAGAAGCTGAATACACATGGCCTAACCTTACTTTACTTTCAGCTAATTAAATTTCTTGCACACGCCCAAATCAATGTATTAACACTTATTCATAATTCTAATAAAATTCTGATGTAGGCGTGTAATTTGCCTGTTATTCGGTTCAAAATATTTAAACCAAACTTCAAATTATAATGTATTATTGCGTGCAATCACTAAAGAATTAGACTGAAAGGTTCTACTTACAAAGTCTGAAAAAGAAATTACTTGTAGGATTGAATGCTGCTGAATGCATTCTTTTCAAAATCCATGCCTCAAACCATTACCTCAAACTACACAAATCTAGCCATGTTTACTGCACAACAAATGTGAGGATAAGGGAATGTTTTTGAGGTAATTTTTTATCGACTTCCACTTAAACGTGTATGCAAATGTGGTGTTGTTGGCAGATTTATAAACCTGCCAGAGCTTACTCTATGAACCTCAAAATATATGCCTTGTAGACCTCCTATGCCATGGTCAGCAAGAACTTCTATTGCTCACTCCCCATAAGTGAATGCACCCAGCTTTCATTCCCATGGTGAATGCATGATTTGCTTTGTTTTTTGTGTGTATGATATTATTCAGTGATGTGTGGAACCTTGAGGTGGAGAAGAAAGAGAATAAATGCATGTATGTACTCTATGGATTGTCACTACTTTTTTATATCTATGCAACATAACTTCATCAACATCTGCTTGAGCTGTTTAGGTGATAAAATTTTGGTTGTTGCTGTCCTTCCTAATCAATGAATGTTATGATTTCATTGATTGGTCATGCTATATTTATAAATTGTTTCCTTTGCAATTCTTCATTATTTTACTGTGTAAACTCTATGATGCAAAGAGTGCTACGGAGAGAGGGCGAGTCCATCTAATGTTTGAGTATGGGGTCATTTTAGCAAAATTTTTGTTCAAAGCTTGAACAGATTATGATTTATGAAGTTGATTCATTGTCCCATGTATAATTTATCTTAAAAGCTAAAATTGATTTCCATGAGTGATTATGCATTCTTATTTGATTCGTGTAGTTTAGAATTGAAATCTAGTACTTATTTTTATGCACATTAAAAATGCCCTCGTATGTTTTTGTCTTATCGGTTAAAATTATTTCTAATGTTCTTGCAATCAGTCCTGACATGTGCAAAGTGTTGCATCTCAGTAATTAATCAATTAGCTCTATTAAAATAAACCGGAAATGGAAGGAAATTTATTTCCACATTTCTTTGTTATCTTAAAAACATTCATCTAAACATAAAAAAATTTGACTATATTGTTTAGTTTGAAAAAAGGCATGGTAATGGCTCCCTTGTAAAATTTTTATTACTCATGAGTGTTAATGAAGTTTCTTCGGAAGTATCCAAAACCATGCTCTTTAATAGGAAGCCAAATAAAGAAATTTTTAATTAATTGATGAAGGGCATTCAGTATTTTGGAGAAATAGAAATAAATTACTTTTCATTTCAATTGTAATTTGTCATAATTTATGAATTAGCTATGGAGATGCACCTCTTCAAACTCATATGTCATGACTTCTTATTAGAACAGTAAGTTTTTGGTGCCATAGTAATGGAGAAAGAAACTAGTTCAATCAAGTGCTATAATATTGTTCTTCTTTGAAATTAGGCATTTGTAGGACAACATAATATTATGATGGATAAAAAGAGATGAATCCTGGCTGCTTTTGCTAAATTATCTAACTGCCTTTGATCCTGTCTTTGATACTATAACAGTTGTCATGAAATTCCCGATGCAGGTTTTTTTTCATCTAAAAGTTTGAATAATGCACTCAATGTATATCAAAAGCATGGATGTTATTTTTGATTTATTCGAAAGAAGTTTGATACACTTGTGTTGAGTGTTGAATGTGTAAAAGTTTTAAAAACTGGCAGTGCATGGTGAGATATGAAGAGTATGTGTTTTCATTGATTTTTCACTCTTTTCAGGGATTTTGCATATGTGGCGAGAGACAGGACAACACGTAAGCACATGTGCCATGTATTTAGGTGCGACATTCCAGCAAGGACAATTGCCAACACTTTGAGGGACATTTGCAAAAAGATAATGATTGAACGAAGTCTCCAGCAAAGTTTGGCCAAACCTATTGACAGTTAGTATTGACTTTTAGCACCTTACTTCTTCATTTCTTTTACAGCCTTGTGAATGTAATTTCCTTCAGGAATTTTTAATTTAATGTGCTTAAAAATTATTTTGGGTACCCAAATTAAACTTGCAGTTTACTGTAGTGAACCATTGAAAAACTGAGGACCCTTTCTTTCAGTCAGTGGTTCAGCAAGGGGGGGTTTTGAGGGATGAACCCCCCCCCCCCAGAGCTCAGAGAAATTTTTAACTTTAATCCATTTCACTTAATTGGAATAATATAACTTATAGAATAGAGTAAGGATTCATAAAATATCCCTCAGAAAGCCGTAAAACTCACCGTTTTGAAAATTTTAAGTTAAATTTTTCTGAGAAGGCCCCCGGGCCCCCGCACCTCCCACTTGGTGGGTGGTGCGGGGGCCCTGGTGGGTATTCTATAACCCCCAAGCATTAGAGTCGCCTAAAACCCCCCTAGCCTTAATTCCTAGCTGCGCCCCTGCCTTCAGTTCCAACCTGTGAACCTTGTAAATTTAAGTGGTTGATCCTCCTGGAAATTTTTTGCGTTCCCCTATTTGTGTTCATCCAAATTTTTAAATTGGAGTCATTATGTCATTCCTAAATCACCAATGACCACATCTGGCCATCTTTGGGATGAGCATTTTAAATTTATGAAAATAATTTTTTGTTGCATGTGACTTAAAATGACATTTTTTATTCATAGAAATCTATCCCAATTATTACAGACTCTCAAACCCCAAAAAAATTGTGTGTACTCTTTTGGTGTTTTTCCTTTTTAGTGTTTAAAATTTTGTACTCCTTGCTAAAACCTTATATCAGGTTTCTATTGTATTTTCTAATACAGCAAATTTCAATTGTATTGCTAACTAATCAAAATCTATTGTTCGAAATGAAACCAATCAAAATAATTCTAAATACACCAAAGGATGAAGTTCGCCACGGAAAATATTTGACGTAGCCCAGATTTGAACCCGGATCTCCCGACTGCCGGTCAGGCGTGTTAGCCAGTTCCACCACCTAGCCATTTTCTCAGAGCAAACTTTGGGATGGGTTTTACTGAACAAGATGTTGACGTCACTAGTCCACACTGTGGCGCATGTGGCAAGGGTCGTGCTTACTAAGCCACGGTTGGGGTGAAAAACCCTTGACGAATTTCAAAGCACTGCTGGAACAAGTGACTTTGGATGCAGTCACGTGCACGGGTGCAAAGTTAAATACACCAACGGATGAAGTTCGCCATGAAAAAATGGGAGGTCCTGGTTGGAATCCCAGCTATGTCAAAATAATTCTGATCAGTGTCAAGCTCTTCTCCCCAGTGAAAGGTGGTCTTTTCTGGAGGTGACTACTGAGTAGTGGTATATATTTGATCTGGTTTCATTGTTGTTAAAATAACTTTAAAATTGAAAACATAGATCTCCCCAGGACAATTTTTTACAATTATTGATCATTTTTGCTAATTATATGCGTACATATATGCTAATTATACTTGAAGCATTTGCTATCATGTTTTTGAAGGAGTTTTTAATTCCATTCCATCTCTGTTCTTCACATCAGTAGGAGGTGCTGGTAGTGGAGGTAGATCTGGTCTTGCCACTCGTCCTACAAATTTACCCACCGAACATCGTCGATTCCACCACAGAAATGGCCAAACTCTTGTCAGTAAGTAATTTTTTGTTAGTACCCATTTGATAGTTCTGCTGCCCTAGTTAAAATGGAATTTTTCCATTATCAGTGACTATTTCCTCATGTGAGATTTAAGTTTTTGTGCCTATAAACTAAAATAATGATGCTCTAATTTTGGTGGCAGCAAGTTAATTTTATAGAGTGGTGTAGCTCTTCAGCCATATATCTTTATATTCTCTCCCAAGTGGATCCATTGATTCGTTGTTTAATTCAACTTTGAATAATTTTATATGTAGAGTGAAATTATAGATTTAGCCGAAGTGTAGTTTTACTTTTTCTTCGTGGTAAATAACCTGTTTACACCCATAAAGGTTTTTACGTGAAGAACACAAGTGTAGTACATACAGTTATTTATTCAGAGGGAACTACTTTTGTTTTCAAAGGAAGTTTTATTTCAGTGATAAGTGTTATTCCTAGTGCTTTTAATTTATTCAGATTTGACTTTTCATTCTCAGTTTGTCTCTATTTAATGAAGGCTGGGGCTAATTTTATGGTAATATGATCAAATCTTTTCTCTCTGTCTCTTTTAGCAGCTCAGTCTTTCCCGACGCCAATGGAAGAACCCAAGAAAGTCTTGAGGGCACAGTACTTGGGCCAGACGCAGGTGTCATCGGCCACCGGGATGGACGTGCTCAATGATGCCATCGACCTCATGAAAGAGACCCTCCCCTCACCCGATCTGTGGCGCCACGTCAACGTAGCTGTTGCTCCTTCTATGATCTCCATTCTAGACCCATCGGTAAGTGTAGAATAATACACCCCACTCAATGGTTAAGCTTGAGTTGAGAACTAGGGGAAATATCAGCCTGTAAAATATGTAATATTTCCTAACTTTTTATAATGTGCTACATGAAATTATAAAGTAAATCCTCTGTACTTCTGTGTTTTTAGGATATATTTGTTTGTTACCCTGGTAATTTATAACAATTATGATTTATATTGTTTATGAAAATTATGGTTCTGTTGATCTCTTCATATCCTTATACTACTTTTTGCATTCGTTTAAACTAGAGATGTGCGAATAGTATCCGCGAATACTCGAATACCTCGAATACTAGAAAGTATTCGATATTCGAGGTTTCGAATAGTTATGCGAAAAGTACCGCCTCGAATACCTCGAATACTTTGAATTTCGCGTCATACACTGTCGCACGTACGTCGTTGGTAGTTGACTCGGAAAAATGTAGAGATCTGTAGTCATGTAGTGCTCGCAGCGCCGTTTTACGCAAGTTGACGAATTACATCAAATTCGTGGATTTTAGCGGTGAAAAGAGTTCGACGAGGGGAACCGGAAATGGTCAGGTGAAAAAATCCGAAAATCCCCGATTCCCCCCACCAGCGCCCTAATTATGTAACTGTGAGAAGGGTGAGAGCGATGTCGTTGCCAGGGGCAACGCGATTCCCACGACGGAAGGTGATAGCAGCGATTATGAAACCGTGATCGCTCTCTTTATCACGCTGCGAGCGTCATCGGCCTATCACGTTCGAAACCCATGGTGACAAGCATATGCTGACATAAAAACGAGCACGAAATGCATATGTTAGCAAACAATTATTGTTTATTTAATTTAAAAATGCCCTATAACCGATTAAAAACCAATATAATTCTTAATTATTTCAACTGGTGTGCTCTGTTGACTTTATAGTTGCCCACGTTGTTCAATTGTTATATGCGCACGGTAGTGAATTCGATAGAGCTGCTTTATTTCCACACAGCAAATTGGAAAGTACTGCTAATTGAAGTACATCCGTGATTTAAACGTCAATTACTTTATATAGAAGTTTAATTATCAACATTTGCCAAGTACGTTCTCCAACATATCAACATCGTTAAACTCAACTGATTTGGGCGTTACCTGTTGGGACGATGAAATGTTCATGATGAAACAAAACTCAGAACTATTCCACAAACTTTTATTTTAACAGTCAGGTTAGTCTTGATAATGACGGTATAAACGTCGAAACTAGTAGACTGTTACAATAAAAGTTTGTGGAATAGTACTGATTGTGAGTTTTGTTTCACCATGAACAGCGTTAGACTCCTTTTCGATTTTTTAATCATCATAAATCAACTATATAACGAACAAAATATATGGAACAAGTAAAGAGAGATGTGAAAGAGAAGAAATACGTAGGAGTGAAAAGATTAGCTGATAGGAGAACTGAGTGGAGAGCTGCGTCAAACCAATCCTAGGATTGTTGACCAGTGATGATGATGAAATCAACTATTAACTACTTACATTCAAATCGCTAGCGCGATTACACTTCCATTATCATTTCAAAATTAATTAGTTTCAATCCAAGATCACGACTTTTTGGCCATTCTCTACGATATAGTAAATATAATGACTGCAGGATCTCCCGGCGAGCATTAGCATAATGGATTACGTTATCACACATCGGAAAGTAATACAACACTTTCCCCATAACTTTACCATAACACGAGTATTTTATTATAATATTATCTATTGGCGAAGCGAAGTACTTAGCTTTGAACTGCATCCATTTTATGTTTTCGTTGTTTGTTATTGTTATTTCAAATACTCCGCAGACGACGCATTCTTGGACAGAGATGTGTCGACGGATTTCATTGGCTCTTCAGATTTCTCAATGATACCAACCTCACGCGCTCGTATCTATATGATACGCGCGATGACGGTGGCTTACATGATCGCGCGATACAGCGGAACGTGATAGGAGAACGTGATGGTCATCTATCGCCGTCGTCGCTGTCACATTTACATAATCGAGGTGCAGGAGAACTTCAGTGCCGTGGGATAGCAACCTTAGGGCATTTCCCACGATCCGCTATCCCCCTCCATTCAGCACTCGCCTCACCCACTCTGACGCTTTCCTCTTCTCCGAAATCAAACAAAAGGTCCCTGCTCGCGCAGGGATCGCATTATGAAGACCCCTGCTTCGAAATAAATATCGAGTTACGAGAACAATAAAAACGTGTTTCACGCCCTCCCCCCTTTCCTCACCCACTGACCTTTTTCTGGCTACCTGCTTCGAATTTCCCCATTTCTGGAAGTCAACTGCTGCGTGAGTACCGTGGGATACTTATATTAGCGCATTTCCCAAGATCCGGTATCCCTCTCCATTCAGCACTAGCTTTCCTCCTGAGGCTTTCCTCTTCTTCGAAATAAAAAAAAGGTCACAGCTCGCTCAGGGATCATATTACGAAGACCTTAGCTTCGAAAAAATACCAAGTTACACGAGAACAATAGAAACGTGTTTCGGGCCCTCCCTTTTCTCCCCCACTGACCTTATTTTCCCTACCAGCTTCGAAGTTTCCCATTTCTGTGGAGGTCAACCGCTGCATGAGTCATCTATTAGCACAAAAGGTGTCTAAGAATGACTTTCGTCAATTGATGTTACACCTTTATTGAATTGAAATATTAGTAATGTGCGCGTAATTTCAAAAAGAATAAGACCGAACACGACGTATTTCTGAGTTTATTTAAGCATTTTACGCAAAGAAATAAATGTCAAAATACGACGGAGACTTAGCATTCTGGCGAAACTCGATATGAGCAGCAGAGCTTCTGGGAAGTTGATGCGGTATTTTTTTTCCGAAAACATATATCAAGTTACAATTTATGAGTGGTGCTATAAATCTTAACTGTTACAGTCCCAGACAAAGGGATATTTTCTCAGAATATTTGGTTTCTCCCTGATAGCAATTCCAATACATCTTCTTATCTCGTGAGAACTCCCAAAGATGGACTGAAAATAATTGAAGAAAATCTGGTGGAGAAGAGCTTGTATTTTACAAAATGCCTCAGATTGTCAGCTAGGACTTGGCAGCAGGAGTGAGGGTAAAGCGACGTTAGTTGAATTAATTATATGCCCAATTGTTTCCATAAAATTAAAATATTCATTAATCAGCTAAATTCCTGTTTGAATCATTTAAAGGAAATCAAAAATACTCCCCTAAATCTTGTGTTGCCTGCTGCATAGGCAACCGAGTCAAACATTCCAGCATTCATCATTTAGTATTCGAGGTATTCGAAATTCGAGGTATTCGAATATTCGAGCAATGATTTAATATTCGAATTCGATATTCGAATTCGAGAAATATGCTATTCGACCCATCTCTAGTTTAAACCATAGTTTTTGCAAAATTTCAAGCCAGTTATTATTGAAATAATGTACTTAGTTATTTTCTGTTAGCAAAGCATTTAACTGAATATAAGACCAAAAAATGGGCGTTTTGTGATAATTTTTTAGAATGTTTAATATTATAGATTATTCCTACCTGTGCCAAATGGAATGCAAAGTTGTGCCAAAAACATTCCCAGATTTGTCGTGCTAAAGTCATGCTTAGGCCAAATGTGGTCTGCTGGTGTTGGAAGTTTGCATGGCCATCTGTTGTTTTGAAGCTCTTCATTTTTTCATACGCGTTATTTGGTGGCTATTCCTGGAAATTAATTAGACATTGTCCCTAGCTGGCACTTAGCCAGAAATTTGCTTTGCGTGGGAGCCAGGGCTGTGTGCAGATTGCCTTCATTTATATATTTTATTGTCAACTCGCATTCATCAGGAAACCATACATTTCAATAAATCAGTGATACATTTTGTCTGCATTATGCCAAAATGAACACTGGAATCAAATTTTATTGAACTTGTTTACAATTAGAAGGGAAAATTCTGTTGCAGTTATGCCTCAAATAATTTACCAAGGTTGCGAAGTTCGCTGGCTATTAAGGAGGATATCCTTGTTATAGTTGTGCTGATCATTATATTTGACATATTCCATTGTTATCAAGAATCATGTGATTCAGACTTAAAGTTTAAGAGGGTAAAAACCTTCTTACCAAAGTGGTGATAGTATGAAAAGTCTCACCTACTTTCCCAGGTCTTGGCTTTTAGTCCCAACTGAGCCTTGCTTGGCCAAGGACTCGGTTTTTGTAACCTGTTGCCTGGATTCAGTCCCTGAGAAACTAGAAAACAAATCTAACCACTTGTTTTAATCTAAGGGTTACTGGCAGTGGTGTCATGGCAAAAATATCAGTGCCGGAACGCACTTTCGTTAGCTTTTTTTACAAGTGAAATATAATTCTGTTTTTTTATTACCAGTTATGCCTGCATATTTTAAAATAAATTTTTGTTTTGGATAAAAATATGTATACTAGAAATTTTGAGGCACCAAAAGATAAAGTTTTAGTTTGATAAAAGTTTTGAATATTATGTCTTTTCTTAACCAGTGCCGGAACAGTGTTTCGGCACCATGACACCACTAGTTACAGGAATCACCACATCCATTAATTACGTGAGGCGTTAAGGGGTAAGAGGTGGTCAAGCCGTTTCTCACCCAGTCTCATGGTGGGGAGAGGTAGGGTCCTGGCATTTATTATGTAATTTTTTTTCCGCAAGAAACAGTGTAAAATTGTGAGGGAACTGTGTTGAATTGAGCAAAACATGTTTTTCTTTTAAAAATAATTAAACACATTGTTTTTTAATAAATCCAAAGCAATGAAGCATAGATTAACGTATTTACACTGAAAATACGCATTGTGAACAATCTCATGTGAGATTAGAGGAAGGGAGTCAAGCCAAATCTCATGATATCTTACTGGGAGGGGGATGGGGGGACAAAAATTGCCAAAATCACCTCACATAATTGAAGGATGCCCATGTATCACATAAATAAAGAAAAATGCCTTTTGACATTGCCAGTCTTACAATCTCATGATTTCATTTTGTTCTAATCCCACTCTGCTTCAAGTGTGAATAATTTTTTTAATCTTTGGAAATGGTCTATTTTGCAGGACGATAATAAGCTCATAGCTGAGTGCCGAGTGCGGTACCTTTCATTCTTGGGCATTGGCAAGAATGTGAAACAGTGTGGGTTCATAATGCACACGGCACAGGACCTCTTCATCGCTCACATATTCCACTGTGAGCCCTCTTCGGGTGCTCTGTGCAAAACGGTAGAAGCTGCATGCAAAGTGAGTAGAACCATCGCTAATGTGCATTCTTATATTTCTTACTCAATTTTGTTCCGTAGAATTGCAAGCATGGTAAAATCCAAGTCTGTACTTATGCTCACCTTAAACTACTTTTCATGGCAGCAAATACATTGAAATTACTCTTGTTTACATCTGCATGTTTGCTTTTTCTGGGGAAAATCTTCATCAATTCTCAATGAATTGGAAAATAACCTCAAATTGAACTCTCCATGAACATCGTATTTCATAACCTCTCTGCTATCTATTAGCAAAGGCAGTCATGACTCATTATGCATGTTCCTTGCTTGCATAGAGTAAATAACCCTCTATTGTAATGATATGGTTTTGGCAAATGACTAAATAACTTCAAAACAATAGCTTCCTCTTAAAGGCCATAGTCATTGTTTAAATTCAGGGGAGGGGTTCTTTTGGAGAAAGTATAGACATTTCAGGGGGTTGCAGTTCAAGGGGGTACACTTGAGCCTTTATCTTCCAAATTTTTTGGAGGAATCTGAAGTACCAAAGCCCCTTCTCACTATAACATTGCTCCTCAACAATTTTTAAGAGGAGAGTCAAAGATTTTGTCACCAAGAAGTGCTCCTATGATTTAGAGAGTAGCAAAGTGTTACACTATGTAATTAGACTTTTTTCTCATTTCTCATGTTTTAGTTGTGTATTTCCTTGAAACCAACTGCAGTTTTCAAAGTATTGAAGTTAAGCAATCTAGCAACTTATTTTTTGTATTTTTAGCAACTATACATCCGTTCATGTATTCAATATTCATGATAGGGCTTGAATTCACCGTGTATATTGTATTTCCCTTTCTTTGAGAAACAATTCCAATTGTGTATGAGTAATTATTAATGTTATGCATAATTGAATAATTATCCTTTGCAGTTGAGGTATCAGAAGTGCCTTGATGCGCACCCTCAGAATGGCCTGACCGCGTGGAATGCAGGTAGTCACCATGGGAGCAGTAACGGGGGTGCCACGAGCAATGGCAGCCTGGCTGTAGGGGGCCCCGGGGCGCAGGCAGGGAGTGGTGGTGCCAGCGGAGGCAAAGGCATCACGGCCACCCTCAAGCTGCTTGTAGGCTCACTGACTGGCGTGGGCAGGCGGGGAGGAGCTGGCAGCAATGGCCGGGGAGGAGGAAACAGGAACAGCGGAGGGCGCTGCGTCTCAGCGGCGGCTGGAGTGGGCGCCTCCCACAACTACGACTCCTGAGATGAGGAGCTGCCTTTGCAGGTGATGATGATTGAAATTTCACTATAGAGTAAAACTTCTATTTTACGCACTTTGATTTTACATCAAGTCTCGTTTGAATGCAGTGACACTCAAGTCCGGCCGGAAAGCATAGGGAATTGCAATGGTGAAAGTTCGATTTTACATCTTTTCTTGATTTTACACAGTATTTTGATTTTGCACACAACAACCTCAGTGTTGAAGATAATTCTGATCTCAATTTCAACCTCGTATCGTCAAGTTTTTCAAAGAATTACGGATGCCTACAGTTGGGTTTAATACATGGAATCTAAATGTAGATATCGCATTACAATGTGCATTGAATGAAGCTAGACTGATAGCAGCGACGGTACTTTCCATTTACAAACCTTGTTGCTCCCAATCATGTTCCCACGTAATTACTCCATATGTATTCTCCCGTATAGTAATCACGTAAATTTCATAAAAAGTAATTGTTTTTATATATCCCAATAAATCAGAGCATTACAAAAGTGTATGACTAAGTGTTCAAATAATAAAGTGCAATTGTTATCCTAAAAGTTATACTCCTCCTAAACATCAACTCTTTATTTATTTAATTTTTTCTCTCACTGATTTTACACAGTTCCCATATGTTGGTCCCTCCAACTGCATATAGTAAAAGTTTTACTGTAATAACAATACCTTGCTTTGGTCACAAAAGATCATCAGCCAAGAGTCTTACAAAATTAATTCAATTATTTCACTCAGTCTACTTCCCTGCAGTTGGAGTGGGCTCAGCTAATTTGGTTCAAGCCTTGGAGAGGTAGATTTAGGGTCATGGAAGGTGGGAGAGCCATTTTGAAGTTAATGTTTCAATTTTTTCTAATGAAGCTACTTGATTTAATTAAAAGTAATATTTTTATTTAAATCAAGTAGTTTGATTTTTTTAAATTAAGCACTAATTTCTAATCTCCAGGGCTGTCTCTCTGTAACAGATTGCAGCTGCAATATTATGTGGTAGGCACATGCTATTTGGACACAATATTGCACCTCCTGATTCTGTATCCCAAGGTGACAACCCCTAGGCAGAATTTTGCGTGTATAAATAAAGTTATGAAATTATCAGGCTTAATTTCTATTATAATGAAAAACTATGTAGCTTAATAAAGATATGCAAAGCCATGCATTTTAATGTAAAATTCATTTTGTTCAATAAATAATTTTTTTGAATAATTTTAAATGCTAGTTTGCCTTACTGCTGCACTTCCCTTAATTCTACTAACTTCAGATTACAGCTTTTTTAATTAAGCCAGTATTTCACAATCTGTACATTTTTTTGCAATCTTTAGTCAGCTGTGCAATTCCATTGCTATCTTCTCCATCCAGAAATATTTGTCAGTGAATTTTCCCATTATTCAAAATGGCATGGGACCTGACACTTACACTAGAGATTGATATCTAGGAAATCTTGTTGAAAGAAGAAGGAATTTGGTCTCTCAAGACTGTTTTACAAGGCAAGGCTTTACATTACAAGGTTGTTTTACACCTCATTGCCCGGGTTAGCACTGACAACATTTTTGAAATTGTGAGAATGCAAGCTCGGAATCAGAATAGGGGCTATTTTGCCACCTCCCATACATGCATTCTTGCATGGGTTCTAGCAATTCACCGCTTTACACAACATAATTTTGACAGCGCTTCATACATATGTCAGATTTCGCAATGATGTGCCTTGTGTAAAATGGCCTTCAGAGAGTGTAGTGCTTGCATCACAGAAGTTTTATGTTGGTGGTTTTGTTTCGTAGGATCTCTCCGCTGCGGGACTCCTGGAGCGAGAAGTGATCCGGCACAGGCACCTCCAGTCTCCGCTCACTCTGAACGAGTGCTTTGGGCCGACTCTAGTGCTCACCTCTCCCCTGGGACGACCCCTCTCCTCCATCCTGAGGGAGTGACGCAGCCCGTCGACCAACCCCTCCTCCTGTGGCTAGACCTGCTCTCTCTCTCTCTTTATCTCTTGCATTGTATATGTTTGCAGTTTGTGCACCCTTGTATTTATAAGGAAAGAAAATGGTACGAAATGACTGCCAGATTTAACTTCTGATTGGGCGATTGGGGGCGAGGGTCAGGGAGACATTGCGTGGAAATACCTATAGCATGAGTTCCTTGTGCGTCTTGTATTGCGTTTCATCCAATCCCTCCCGGTGTCCTGGCCCTCTTATCGAGTCTCCCCCCTGTCTCGTGCTCCCGTAGTCATCCAACTGTCTCTCTCCTCTCTACGTTGGCTCATCTGAAAAGCTTTACCATGCCGTTGTTGAGTCACTTTTGCATTCACCACATCAATCCATCTCCACACAATCTTTGCGAATCAGGAATCTTGTACCGTCATTTTGTTGTGCTCAGAAGAGCTTGGTGGACACTGATCAAGGTGATGTAAATTTGGTTATTCTTAATTTCTCTCCACCAAGGTGTCATTCTCAAGCAGGCAGATATTGATGGCAGAATGGCACATGGCCCTTAAAGGAGTCGGAAGTGAATTGGGAGCAGTCGTGGAGACATTTGGCATACTCCACTCTTATTGATCCTACTATTTTCTTTTTTGGTTGAGGTGATGGCATCCATTTGAAGAAGAAAATTGTACAGATTTCAAAGCTTACCAGTAGGGAATTTAGTGTGTTTATTCTGCAAAGAGAGTTCTCCTTTTGTCTTATCATGCCCCAGAATCATTTTGTAATTTTTTTTATAGCATTGATGAGAATATGGTTCCCATGCCTTTGGGAACCCAAGAATCACTTTTGTGATGAGAGCAGCAGAGTGTGGGGAACATGATGAATATTTTTGTGTCTGTGTGTTTGTCCTTGTAAATACATACATAGGTGATCACCACTGGCCCTCCTCCTCCTCATGCAGTGTGAAACATAGCATTTTAACAGGGCCATTGGCTGCCGAGAGTTTGTGGTCAACCCTAGCTGCAAAAAAAATTAAAAAAAGATGTGTTGCCATGTGTCCTTCTGCGGAGACAACAGATTGTTCATGGTGATACAAAAGGCTTTGGCCGTGTAGAACCAGTCGATGAATTTATAAATACATAACATATAGCATATTCAATGTTGCCCAAGGTCAGTGGCAGGAGAAATTACGGCATCTGCCAAAAAAAGAAATGAGGGTCCACTGTGTAAACATTAGGAGTTATAAACGAAAGGACTGACTGTTCCATGTTTTCATTTCGCTGGGAAACAGCGGGCTAAGTGATGGGGAAAGCCCTCGTTGATGAAAGGATTGAATGGGGTTTCCTGCTTAACATGAGGAAAGAATCCGTGTACTTTACCGTTATTATGCACTGAAGGAAGGTAGCCCCAACATGCTAACTAACGTCTCTTTAAAAAGAAAACCAAGTCCCATTGGTTATGTTGTCAATGGCTGCTATAAAGTATCCCTTGTAATGCCCTTGTGTGTGTTTGCTGTGTGCATTGTGCGTGTGGGTGTGCGTGTTGGTATGTGCGTCTGTTTGTATATGCTTTTATGTTATTGCGAGCTTGTGTGAATGTTTACTTGCATACTTGTGTGAGCCACTGTAGTCAAGATTTTAATGAAAAGTTTTAATATTTAATGAGTATCAGGAGAATTAGGCAGTTGCAAAAAGATTTTAGTACATAAAATAGCTGAAAATATTTATTTTATTCTACCTTAAGAATGGTATATCTATATTTGAAGTTGGCTGATAAGTATTAATCAGAAGCTTTGTAGTGTCCAGTACCATTTCACAAGCATTGAAACCCTAACTTGATTCATAGTATTAGATATGGATGGGGCACATGGATGCAATAAGCTGGAATGAATACTTAAGTATGACCACTGAATATCACAAGTCGACTTTTGTGCCTGGACTAGAAAAAAATGCTGTTGAGTTTCCATCCTGTTAACATGTTAAAATGATATAATATCACTAAGGCTGAAAATTCAATTTTATAATAATTTCAGGACAATAATTCTATAGAACACATTTATTTACCATGCCAAAGAAATTATTGGGTCAGTTCAAATTACATTCCTTATTAATTATATAGTAATTGATGTTATTTCCACCAGAATTATGTCCTTAGCATTTTTTATGTTAATAATTTCAAGAGCATTCACTCTTACTTTGCATTTGTAATCATTCTCATATTTTTAGGGGAAATTTTAAATATATGTTATGTGGCAAGTCAAGTCTTTTACCAGTATTGAAATTTCTAATTGCTTAGTTGTTGACACATTATATTTCTATAGCAATGAATATTTTCATTGACCTTTCCATTTCCATTGTACATCATTCATGAAGCATTAAAGAAATGATGTTTTTTATTGGGAAAATTTCTCATTCCATCTGCAGTTAATGTTTTCTAAGCTCTTGCTGAGTGAAATTCAAGGAGGCTGGTGATGCGATAATGAAAGTCAATTCGGAAACTATCTTGAAGGTTGAATGCAGGCTTTTGAAACAGAGATTCCTAAATCATTTTCAGAGATCATACAATTCGTTGATGTGCCTGTAGCCTGTAATGGCATGATTCCTCTTCCGACAACATAAGTGTTTAAAAAGAAAGAAGTACCCTCACAAGATGAATCAAAAATTTTCAGCATTTATGAGGAGAAATTCATATACATATTGTAAAATTTTTCCAGCATATGCAATTTCCTTTCCTTATTTATTTATTGAAAGAAATCTTAGTTTGAATTCCAATTCTCCTAATCAGATTACTTATATCTGGTACGGCAATACTACTTTATAACCAATAAACTTGAAGAAATGAAATTATTAATTGACAGTATAGTTACAAATAATATCTCTACTCTACTGAGCATTTTTTATGTAATATAATGAGCATGCATGATCGCAAGTACGAGTGAACCCCATAATATTTTAGCCCTCACTTTGACCATTATAAGTCGGTGTGTTGATGGACCACTTTGCTTTGGCCAAGTGCTTTCCTGAGTGAGAGCCTCAAGAAATCAGTTCTGTTTGACTGAAGTGATTTTGGTGATAACCTTGATTTGCTCCAAATTTGTGGTTTGATTTCAAAAGTGATGTGGCCTTTTAGCCATGCAAAATGCTCTTCAAAGTTGGAAATGCATTCCAGAGACACTCTTTGCAGCACACTTAGAAGTGTAATCATTTAAATCTTGTGTTTTGGAATGCCAAGAGCAGCTTGATATTGGCATACTCAATGCCCAGTGATGTTGCATTAAAAAGCCGACTGGCAGATCATTATCGTTTTCATTTGTCATTATTTATACGTGTTTTATAATTCTATGTGCTATATCTTTTAATAGCTCCAATGATGTTATTTATAAAAAGCTCATTAGTTGATGTCAATGTTTTCTTTTGTGTACTTATCAATGAAATGCAAAAAAATCATTTTTTAAACTGTGTATGGCAGTACACTTTGCTAGATTATTTTCAGGTTCGACATGAATTACTGTTTGAAAAAAGTGTGTTTATCCTACCCTCTTATGAACTGAAAAAAAAACAGTTGATGATTGTTCAAGTGCTTACTGCTTAAGAAAAGTGTCTCGTAATGTATACTGGACTATGTGTAAAAAGAATTGGTGACATTTCCAACATATGTCAGTCTGCTGCACTATCACGTAGCCACATGAAATAAATTAGTGGAATTAAGATGTTCTTTTTGATCACTCCTTTCTTTCTTAGTGATACCCTAACTGTGTTTCATATATATATATACATACATATAAACCTCTTGAAAGTTCTGAGTTGAATGTTTGTTCTGACAAAACAAAATTTTAAGGGCATTTGAATCAACCTTGTACATTACTATTCCATGAAGTATTGGAATAAGTTGTCTTTTATATTCACACCTATTCTTTTGAATGCATTTATTCATTCATTGATTTAATAAACTGTTGATTGAATTTAGTAGATAATAAGTGTTTCTTCACATTCTCCTTATGAATCTGAAGGCGAATTATGGATTTTAATGCCAAACTATGTTGTGCGCATCATTTTCATATTTAATGGTGACATTTTTGTATAACTTTTCTTTCTATCGTGCTGAAAATTTTATTTTTTTCGTTTTCTTCATGAATTGTTTCAAGAATGAATGGTAGGAAGTGAACGCTACTCCCAGAAAATATCTTCTTGTCACTTTTTCTAAATGAATATATTGAAGGAAATTATGAAAATATGGCCATTAACACCTGCTGACCTTTGCCCAAATGAATATGATTTTCTAATTCCTCCCTTTCTCAATGTCATGATTAACATCTTTTAGCTTCCCTTCAATCATCATTGTCCTAACAATCCATGTTCCTATGTTGATTGCTGTATTTTTCTTCTGTATCTTGCTCCTATTCACTCCTGAGTTGAATTCCAAATCATAGACTTGAGTGCCACTCATAAAAATTTTATGGCTGTGGCATCCTGATGTTAGCATATGTTACGGGCTGGGCTGCCGTCCATGCAGATGGACTCTATGGTGAAAATGGGTGACTGATGGTTAAAACTTTAGTGCTAATAATGAAGAAGTGCTCTACTAATATGAAATAGGGAGTGTATGCAGGGACGGATCCTGAAATTATTTCTGGAGGGGCACAAGCAAGGCCGTATCCAGGATTTTGTTCTGGGGGTGTACAACGATACCTCATAATACAAAACGAATGCAATGATAATGGGACCATATCAAAAACCTTGCATAATTTTTAAAGGTCTGGGGGGAGGGGGGGGCACCTGCACCAGTGACCCTCCTCCCCCCTAGATCCGCCTATGGGTATATATGCATTTTAGTACATACTGAGTATATTCTGGGAGATTTGTGATCTTATTTTCTACGGATTCTGCATCAGTAGCAAGGTATGGACTAGTTTTTGATGTAGGTGGAATGGCGTCTTTCACCTTTGGCTGAGCATCATGTGCAAGCCATTCCAAATCGAGCTTTGGAGCATTTGGAGAAGCCCCAAACAAGCATTACTGGCAAACTGGAAAAAAAAACTTTTTCAGCAAGTTTCTCAAAAACAAAAGTGTTTTGATGCACTGAAGAGATTGATCAGAGACACAAAAGGCGTGTGGCAAGCAGGATAGTGGTGGTAGAGAGGTGAGAGGCTATGTCTCTTTTGTACTAGTTGTCAAGGATGCTGACTAACAAAAAATATTGAGGGGGCCCAAACCGGGGATCTTGCCCCGGGAAATTTTATAAGTTGCGAGTTTTAAGTTTTTAAAGCATTTTAGAAGAGTCATATGATCAACATTCGAACCCTGATAACTCGAATCTCGATATCTGGACACTCCGGGGAAAATCGACAAGCCTGACTCATTTTTTCCTCACACCCATAATGAATTTTTGAGGGGGCTCGGGCCCCCTCAGGTCCCATGGAGTCGCTAATTGTTACTGGCATCTAAGGCTGCCACAGGCAAGGGTGTTGCATATTACCCACATTTGTAGGTCCACTCTGCAGTTGTTTAATCTTGTCAGACACAGATTTTTGCATTAAGATAGATCCTGTCAATGGTGAGATTTTATTGATGCTTAAAGGCATCTGCAGTATAATTGATGTACGTAGTAGTAGTCAACGAATCTAATTTGTTACGACCTTGACGCATTAAGGTACTTTACCTCAAATGTGAATCTGAGCAATTAAACGTGTTGCATGGTCAGCAGCAAGAGCCTACACCATTACAATATAAGATGTGTAAAGGTAGATGCAATGCATGTATCAACATGAATGCTAGGTAAGATATGTCAAGGTGAATGCTAATAGTGACATAGAAGCATAAAAGTTGCAAGAAGTATTGATTTATGGCAAGGTTGCTTTGGTAAGTACTTTTTATGGTAAGGTATTTGCAACATAAAGTCAAAATTAATGAAACATTATGGCAAAAGAGAGTAAGATACATTCCAACATGTCTGTAGCATTATTTGATAGGACAATCTAATCATAAACTTGCCTCAATGTTAATAAGCTTCATATCCGCGGGTTGTATCCACACTTATGTATGAATTTTTTCTGAGTGGGGAACCACAACTCAACGATTGATATACATAGTTGTACTTCACAGTGGAGGGCTCTCCCCAATGAAAATTTTGTACACAATTGTATACAGGATTTCCTGTATAAAACTGTATACAAAATGCATAAATTGTATACAAATTTGGCTTTACACAATTGTATAAAAATGTATACAAGTGTTTGTGTGAAGCCAAATTTGTATACAATTTACACATTTTGTATACAATGTATGAAATTGTATACAATGTATGAAATTGTATACAATGTATGAAATTGTATACAATGTATGAAATTGTATACAATGTATAAAATTGTATACAATGTACACAGTTTTATTTCAAACCGTCTACGTTAAAATAGCAGATCCAGATATTTTTTTGGATTGTGAGAATATGATGTGTGAAGTCCATATCCTGTATCCCAGATAGCAATGCAAGCTGGAATCAAGCTTGACTGATCAAGGCTGCAAGCTTGCAGCAACCTGGAAAAAAACAAGCCTGTTAGATTGATTCAAGCTTGAATCAAGCTAACTATAGTCTCCTCCGGTCAAGGTTGTAGCAAGCTTGAAAAAAAGAGCCTGAATCAAGGGTATGACACCTTCATAGATAGCAATCAAGGTTGATTGCTCTAGAACTAGCTCTCACCCTGACAAAAATAAACTCCACCATGGTGGGTACAGGAAGGGTACAGGAAGGGTGGCATCCTTCATGGTGGATAGTTACCCTTGCAGAACCCACGCCCTACCCACCATTAAGGGTAAGGGAAGGAGAGAAAAATCCTTCGTGTACCCTTCCTTGGAACTCCTTCCCTTACCATCCGTGTACCCTTCCTCTACCCACCATTAAGGGTAAGGGAAGGAGAGAAAAATCCTTCGTGTACCCTTCCTTGGAACTCCTTCCCTAACCATCCGTGTACCCTTCCTCTACCCACCATTAAGGGTAAGGGAAGGAGAGAAAAATCCTTCGTGTACCCTTCCTTGGAACTCCTTCCCTTACCATCCGTGTACCCTTCCTCTACCCACCATTAAGGGTAAGGGAAGGAGAGAGAAATCTTTCGTGTACCCTTCCTTGGAACTCCTTCCCTTACCATCCGTGTACCCTTCCTCTACCCACAATTAAGGGTAAGGGAAGGAGAGAAAAATCCTTCGTGTACCCTTCCTTGGAACTCCTTCCCTTACCATCCGTGTACCCTTCCTCTACCCACCATTAAGGGTAAGGGAAGGAGAGAAAAATCCTTCGTGTACCCTTCCTTGGGACTTAGCATTTATAACTGAAGAAAACATATCCTGAAAGACTCTCCTTAGCTACTTTCACCTGCTAAAGAGTATTGAGTTCCGTACAAGAACGTAAGCAGTCTTTGAAAGCAAATATAGACGGGCTACACAACTAATCTTTAAAATTTCCTTAAGGAAAACAATAGTATACATATTCAGTGGCGTATCCAGGGGTGGGGTCCGGAGGGTTCGGACCCTCCGCCCCCCCGAAGTATAAAAACACAATCATTTTCCTTCATAATAGAAATCAAAATATTAAAAAATAATGAATTTAAAAAATATTTCTTTGACTATTGAAGTTTTTTCGATTATGAAAAGTGTTTGAATAAGTTGAATTCCAATACTTACTATCCTGTTTTTCAAAACTTTTCCCACCTGGTTTTGGACCCCCCCCAAACGAAATTCTTGACTACGCCACTGTACACAATAGTTTCTGTAATTGTGTGAAAAAAGCTCATTTAGAAGTTCTTCCATTCACGTTTTAGGATGTAACCTATTTGCGTGGCTGACAATGAGACATCGCTAGAGTGATGTTCAGTATTAGAATGCCGATCTTATTTTCTGAAACGAAATAGGCGTGGTAGAAAAAAGTCACAGCTTTCTTCCACATAGGCCCGGGTGCGATTCTCATCTTAAGATTTTGTAGTATAAGTTCCGTTGAGAAACTACTCCTGTCAAGTACCTCGATAGCCGAGGTTGTTAAATCTCTAGTTCGTGATATTGTAATATGTAGGTCCTGGGTTCAAGACCACGTGAAGGCTAATTTTTTTTATGCCCTATAACTTTAGAAATCACTGTTGCAACTCATTCCCATTCGTTTAATTTAGTTTATTAGCGATTTTTTAAATTTTTATGTTAATTTATGGATTTTTAGTTTTTATTTTATCCTACCCTTCCTGTACCCTTCATTGAGGCTGGCCAAACCCTTCCCGTACCCTCCAGGAAGGAGAGGGCGTACCCACCAATGTTCTAAAATACCCTTCGTGTACCCTTGCTGAAGGGTACAGGAAGGGTACACTTATCCTTCCTGTACCCTTCATCGAGGCTGGCCTAACCCTTCCCGTACCCTCCAAGAAGGAGAGGGCGTACCCACCAATGTTCTAAAATACCCTTCGTGTACCCTTGCTGAAGGGTACAGGAAGGGTACACTTATCCTTCCTGTACCCTTCATCGAGGCTGGCCTAACCCTTCCCGTACCCTCCAGGAAGGAGAGAGCGTACCCACCAATGTTCTAAAATACCCTTCGTGTACCCTTGCTGAAGGGTACAGGAAGGGTACACCTATCCTTCCTGTACCCTCAATGGAGGGTAAACCTCTCCTTAATGGAGGAGTTTATTTTTATCAGGGCAATCTTGCCCCCTTGTGGACCTCTTACTACTTCATTGACCTCTTGACTCTGAAACAATTAGGCAATATATCATCCACATAATATTAAATATAATATGGTTCTATATGCAGCCAAAGACATAAGCAAATAAAAAAAAAAATCCAACATCATATTAAATTTATTCAAGACAAGACTTCTTTGGACATTGATTTCCCAATTGCATTTACATACAGCTCATTTTTCGATTGTAGCATAGGCACTGACTCCATGGTGCCTGAGGGGGCTCGAGCCCCCTCAATAATTTGTTTGGGGGGCAGACCCCCCCAGTAATTCAAGAAATTAATTAAGTTATATTATGCTTTAAAAAATCACAAAAATATGTTGGTATTTTTTATTTTCCTTGTTTGACGATAGTTACCTTTTAAAATACATTCAGTGATGATATAAAACAATAATTATTACGGTATTAAACAGGTTAACTGAAAAAGTGGTGTGAATCATGATAGTGTTTCGGGGCTGCGACACACTTTGAATTTTTCCCGGTGCGTGAACCTTCGGGTACAAACTGGCGGGCCAAGAGGGATGTAAGCTGCCTCCCCGTTGATGTAAATGGAAGAATGACTTTTTTTTGCTCCAATAATGATCACAAATTGACCAAATACAACATAAACCCTACTGAAACCGGCCAGATAATAATGGGAGGTTTGTGGCGTTTTGGACCCTCTGTGTTGCCGTAATTACTCACAAATAAGATGGCTTTGAAAAAAGAACATTACAGGATTTTAGAGAAAAAAAGAAATTGGACCTCCTCTAAGTATTATGGATGACGTTTTGAAGGAGAGTGGGGGTTAGGATTGTCTTAAATGGTCTTACGTAACGAGGGACAGGAACCATATTACGTAAGATCTTGTCCGTATTGTAACATTGTATTGTTCTTCAATAAAACTTAGTTGTAGAGGTTAAGCACTTGCACACTACTTTCGTACATTTTGTAATCTCACCCCTACCATAATGCTACTCATCTGTCGCCTGACTGCCTGGCTACATTACCTTCATGGCCAACCAAAACAGGATGTATGCAGGAGACATTGGTTGATCGATTGGTCAATCCACCTCACTACATTGTTGTGGAAGGTGCAATAAAGATGCTAGTCAGAAATTGTCGATTTGCGCCTGGGTATCAGATGACATTGCCGCCACACCGGGCTCATCTACAAGTTCGCTTCCGAAGCATACGCAGCTTGGAGTTGTCTGCAGCGAATCCTTCTCTCGCGCTCATATAACAACCCCAATTTAGGCGAGTAAAGGCGACAAAAATTCTCATCCTACTGGTAAGTAAATACGGTATAGAATTGAATTTTAGAGACTTTTTAGAATTATAATGACTTTTAATGATCAAGATCAGCAGAAATAATGGCCAATAATGGTAATAATGACCAATATGCAGGCCTGCGGGCCAGCGCTGCGGCCGCGGCGACTGCAAAAGGACTAAAGCAGAAGCACCTGAAACCCTGCGCGCCTCCGCATCGTGGTGCCTTGACACTTCAAGATATTACGACGCCGCACAGTGGTCCCAAATCGAAAAAAGCTGGCCAAAAGTCATTTTTTCGACTTTTTACGAGGAAGTTTTGAATTATGTATTCGGATTCTACAGGATATGGCCTATAACATTTCGTACCTGATAGGTCTGTGTGATTATTGTGTTGACCTGTGTAACCCGTCAAACATGGGCATGTTCAGCTTAAAACGCCCGAGGCGTAGAAATAGTCGATTTTAGGGTAATTCAACTTAATAAATGACTATTTTAATTTCATGGGATTCATCTGTCAATTTTAGTACGGTATGTTTGCATATTTTTTCACAATATTATATTATTTTTTGTTCGTTTCAGAATTTATTATAACAATATTTAATTATTTATAATGTTAGCTATTTTTGGGCCTATTTTTAGTCAAATGTGTCGATATAGTTTTGTGCCCCTCCGTGCCCCTCGGAGATTCCTATGCTGAATCCTTAGGAAGAGTATGTACAACAAGATGGAGAAAAAAAATCTTGCCTATACTTGCTTATCCAACATCTAGAGGGTTTTAAGTTGAGCGGTGCACCGCTCCGCTGAGGGCGGCTGGCCGGCGGGAGACAGTGGCATTATCGCTCAAATATTCCTGTATCGGTGGTCAAACTTGCATGGTGTATACTAGGCATAATTCTACATCCTGTACGATTACATAAATCAAGTGCTTCACGCCTATCGTTTGCACACTTCTCGTTTGTGCACTCACCTTCAAATATTCATGAAACCAATGAGGGCCGGTTTTCATGCTCTTAATGAGAATTATTATGAGTGATCAAAAGCGACTCCTTAAGTCCTTATGCGTGAACATTATAGTAACCACAAGATGCTTTTCTCTGCAAAACTTTCCTCATATTTTTATAGAGAAGAGATCCCTTACATGATGTACAGCGTTGTCAGCATGTTATTCCGAAATATGGTATTGGCGCTAAGAGAAATAAATGCTCCATAATGCCAAGAATAGGGTATTTTCCTTCATCAAAGAAAACAAAAAGCAATAATTGCGATTCGTTACCCACCATTAGTGTATTCATAATATACAAATTATTTCGTTTTAGAAATGCCGGTTTAAACGAATGGAAATGGTCCATTTTTATCCTCATTTGAAAAGGACCAGATTGGCGCCCGTGCGATGCCACTCCACGTGACGTCACAGGGACCTAGTTTCTATAGGAGAAGATAGGAGTTATACATCGTCTGAGGTTACCAATGCATGCATGAGGCGCAAAGCTCAGGGAAACATGTCTTAATAATCACTTATTAAAACTGGCTAAGGTCGGAAAGTTTTCCTCGTTTGATAAGGTATTAATAATCCTTATTTAAGCCAAGCGCTACCAGCCAGCAGGGTACTCAGCTACCCGCTAGCAGCCTGCGACGTATCAGCGCTAAGCCTCGCCTCAAGGTCACCTCACCGGGCGGGAGGGAGAACCAGAAATACGACGTACGGAGAGAATTCCCGGCATTCATACTTATGCGTCGCGTTTTCGCGCGCTTGAAATTTTTCACTGTTCATTTAATCGTATATATTGTCATTTAAAAATCTAAAAGCGTGAAATACGTACTCCAGGAGTAATAATCTTTCGATTTAGACAGTAAAAAAATAATAGGAAACCACCCTATTGTTCACAGAATCATTTCAACAGCCCATACACGTAGATAGGATTGAATTCGGAGGGAAAAATTCGTCTAAACCCACCAATGGAGCGTGAATCTTGCAAGTGCATTTTTTAATAATAATGGAATGAGGATGACGGCCTCCCTCACCAGAGCCATTGCATGGATGTGGAGAATATTTCCCACACAGTTTTACTTAATGGTTTTCTTAGTGAAAAAGTGCTGTGCTCCGAACTGTGTTAACACTGCTAACTCGAGGTACTTCTCCTGTCCAGATAATTAAAGCACTTGGTTTGCCAATGTTTGGCATTCAAATTTCAGGATACGCCGGAAACTCAGACGCAAGTCTATATAAGCTTGTACATCTTTTATTCAATGTTAACTCATAATTTCCGGTTTATTATTGGTTAAAAATAGACAACTTTTAGAAATCACATTCATCGTTTCAGCCGTTAATACTCCTGTTAAATTTGAACTATGGGTGCCGCAAATGTTTTCGTATCTTGCGGTGTACAATAAAAATACAGAGAGAAAAGAATATTAATAAGCGAAGAAGAAGGAATTTCGTGGAATATTTGAAAACACGATTTCGACTGAATGAAATCAAGCATGCAAAAACTATTCTGACGCATCATATTTTCAAAAGTGAAGTTTTAATTCAGGATTTAATTTCAGACAAGATGAAATTACGTGTAAATATAAAATTATAATCAAAAAGTAAGAAATATTGGACCTGTTTCCATAATTTTGAAAAATCTACGAATAAATGCTTTATGTGTATGAAATGTAATTATTAATGTGATTTGTAATTTTCACGACAGGTATCGATGAAAGACTTATTCATAGACTTTCAGTGATATTAAAATCTCTGTCCTGCGGCTATGAGATAAATAATGAAGCCTTCAGCCAGTATTGCATTGAAATAGCTGAGCTGTGCATCGATTATGGTTGGTATTATATTCTTCTCATGGTACATAAAGTGCTGATACATGGAACAGCAATTTCCAAATAATCATTTCTTACTATTGAAGTTTTAACGGAGGAAGCATTGGGGGTCAGGAACATAGACATGAGGAAATTCCGAGAGCATTGTACAAGAAAATACCCAAGAATGTTAAATTATGAAGATATCTTTCGAAGACTCCTTTAAATATCTGAATCATACATTTTAATTACATCAAGAGTTACAAAAAACGAGGTCAGCCTATCAAGTGAGGTGACAATTTGCTAATTTTAAGTGATTCGCAGAGCGACAATGAGTCCGATGGGGTGACATCGGACGACGATTCATTTAAAAAATTGTTCTTTGTGATACATGAAAGCGATTTTATTGAATTTCGAACATTATTTTCCTCAATATTCTTAATATCAGTCATTTTATTTCATCTAATGTGACTTATCAAATATATGGAAGCCAAAACTGAGTGAGTGTGAGTATTTTTTTCGATTTTGGTATCTCACTGACTATGCTGATGGTCGCGGGTTCGAATCTCACCAATTTCATGTCGTAAATTCTATAATGGATTTTAACAACAATTTATACATCTTTACCTTAAAATTATACTATTTTAAGCTCTCCATGAACATCAAGTTATCGCCAATCGCAATGACATCTATATTGAGATTTTCTAAAAATTGTTTAAATAATAACAGCTCAAATAATGATAAAATGAAGAGACATCGTAAAAATAATGCCAAAATCAGATTCAGACGATCGAAATCAATATGACACATCCACTTTTGTTGCTGTTTTAGCTAAAATTACGACGTTATTAATTTTGGCCAGCTTTTTTCGATTTGGGACCACTGTGCGCCGCGGCAATATGGAGTTCACCCTGCTGGCGCAGTCATTCAGTGTGGATATTTCTTTTCAGTGCAGGCGTGTTTAGCATTTCGACTTTAGTATTTGGGAGACTCTTTTATATGACTGTATGTTAATTGTTTACTTTAGTCTCTTAGTGTATTGTAAATTAAATTTTCAATGGATAAATTTGTTACCAAAAAGGCGCGCTTGGAAGTTGATGGCACTGGAAGTCAACCTCCGACAATCATTGTGTCGTCAATAGGGTAGTTTCCTTCATCAAAGAAACCGAAAGGCATTGATTGCGATTTGTTACCCACAATTACTGTATTCATAATATACAAATTATTTCGTTTTAGAAATACCGGTTTAGACGAATGGCAATGGTCCATTTTTATCCTCATTTGAAAAGGGCCAGATTGGCGCCCATGCGATGCCACTCCACGTGACGTCACAGGGACCTAGTTTCTATACGAGAAGATAGGAGTTATACGTCGTCTGAGGTTACCATTGCATGCATGAGGCGCAGAGCTCAGGGAAACATGTCTTAACAATCACTTATTAAAACTGGCTAAGGTCGGAAAGTTTTCCTCGTTTGATAAGTTATTAATAATCCTTATTTAAGCCAAGCGCTACCAGCCAGCAGGGTACTAGGCTAGCCGCTAGCAGCCTGCGTCGTATCAGCGCTAAGCCTCGCCTCAAGGTCACCTCGCAGGGCGGGAGGGGGAACCAGAAATACGTCACGCGGAGAGACTTCCCGACATTCATTCTTAAGCGTCGCGTTTTCGCGCGCTTGAAAATTTTCACTTTTCATTTAATCGCGAAAAATAGATATCGTCATTTAAAAATCTAAAAGCGTGAAATACGTTGTCCAGGAGTAATAATCTTTCGATTTAGGCAATAAAAAAATAATAGGAAACCACCCTATTCCGAATCTACTAAAATTTAATAATGTATTTTATATATAATAGGTATTCTAATATATATTTAGTGAATTTTCTCCTTGAAACTACACTGAAATATATTTTTTTAATCACTAAAATAACCTTTCCCTATAACCCTTCAAAAAAGTATTAGGTTCTCTTTTATCTTCTGGCACTTTAATTTTATATATTTATTTACATAAATTTTTACGCTAAGTAAGCAGTAAATAAAGAAGCTAATGGAGGTATAATAATTGCAATAAGCTTTGGTTCAAGTAATCTTACTATTTTTTTATCACACTTTTCATACAAGCTTCACGATAGAGGCTAGCCATGGAAGAGTTGTGGGGGCCTCCCGAGCTCGGGGCCGTTATCAGTGATTGCTGACTGGCTAGCCCCTGATGTGAAGCGTAATGGGAGATGAGCAGTGAATGGGATGTTGCAATGGATTAATGTGTCTCATCTTCCACTTCACTCATTTACCACCACACATAGAATCACAAAAATATAATTTTAAAAATTTAAATAGCTCTCATTTGTTGAAGTGCGTGGGCAATAGGAATATCTAAACACGATGATGATGAATTTAAATATTTATATCCAGTATCAGTACTAGGTTCATAGCCAGAACTTGGTACTGACTTTTCGCGAGCTATCATGGCCTCCATTAACACTTAATAGCCGTATTACACTAAATAATACTTAACACTATGCACAAGTCGTTTGAATACAGCCCGCGCTTGCCGCTATTATTTTGCTCATTCGATTTTATATATCGATTGAAACGAAATATCGATAGTATGTCAAGTCGAAAGGTCGACAATTGTTTTGAGGAAATGTTTGTGTTGGCGAGTGAAGTGCTTGAGGGATTTTAGTTACCATTTTGTGCAAATCAAGACAGATATCGCTGTGTCCAGGGTGTTTACTGCTTTATTGAGGATTTTTTGTACATAACTGTAAATATGTTATACTTAGAAGACTACTTGGAAAGTGAGTATGGCGATATTTAAATCTTCTCTCCTCGCGTATCCGTAATCACCATTTCTCAAAATGGAGCTTCGAAGTAGCGTTCAATAATTAACCTGCACAACCTGTAGTTTCATGGGATTAGAACCTTAAGTGGGTGTAATTTAGATGATTCTTAATGGAAATGATCTATCGAACTGTCATTATTATCAAATGCTGTATGTTCTAGTCGATATGATTGGGATTGATCAGGCGGAAACAAAGAATTATTAATGTTTGAATATGTCTCGCAGTTATTTTCTTGTATTCTGTAAAATGGAATTTGTCCTTAAATTAATATGGATTTTAGTCAGGTGATAGTTCATTTTTAAGAGTTTAACGTAAATACATCTCAGCTCTTTCATTAATTACATGAATTTTAAATGCCTGATTTTATACTTATAGTTGTAATAGAATAATTTTGAATCATCGCCTAGCTGTGTTTATTTTGTTGAGCTTGATGAATTATGATGACTTCCCGGGCATGGGAAATCTGAAATTACTCTACATAAATAGATTGATAAGATAAAACTGAAACTCTGGGATGTGTTCACACTGTACAGTATTGTCTTAATATTTCATTTGTTAAATTTCAGTGATAGAGCATTTACCGCAAGAGCTTAGGGATCGATTCACTGAAATGAGAGAAATGGATTTACAAGTTCAAAGTAAGTATTTTTCGCATCCAGTGCGTTCGCACTGTTTGTTACCCGAAGCTAGTTTAATTAAGTCATCAGCCTGTAAAATATTACTCAAAAGCGTTCATGTCACAGTTGTGAGTAATTGTGATTGCATTATTAATAAAATGTCCGTTTTTTGCAGACTCAGTTGATAGTGTTGAAAAGCGGGTGAAGGTTTTCTTCGGTAATGCCAAGAGAATGAAACCAACGGACAAGGAAAATGAATACCAAAGTATACGTAAGGATTACTATAAAGCTCTTGAAGATGCGGGTAAGTGAATGAGGTTATTAATGTGGTTGGTGTTAAATTTATCAAGTTTGATATCATTAACATTGGAACAACATCTTCAAATAACATTTAACGAATCGTTATTTTTGTCAGCTTAAATTATTATAGTTACCATTCAGCTTTCCTAAATCATGATTTACTGATTATCTTTCCTTCAGATGAAAAAGTTCATTTAGCAAATCAGATGCACGACCAGGTTGACAGGTATTTGCGCCGCCTTGACCAAGAACTGTTCAAATTCAAGATGGAGCTGGAAGCAGATCACCGAGGGATCACAGAGGTGTTAGAAAAAAGTAAGGCTTGTATTTAAATGTTACGAGGTGGTTATTTAGAGGCGATCAAATGCTGATTACCTGTACTTTAGTCTCGTGTGTGTGAAAATGGGAATTAATGTCTCGTGTCTTCTCAAGGAAACCTCATATCTGTGTGCATAATTTTGGGTGGCAGTTGCCTATTTAAGATTACTTACCCATGAATTTTGCCACCCAAAAATTTTATAATGAACGGATGTGCATTGAGTTTTCTAGGGAAAATCAGATTGTTGGGAATTATTTTATCATGGAACATTCTAGGAAAAGCCTGCTGGTCACAATTTGAAGACCTATTCTGGGAATAAATTTGTTGAGGTAACTCCAGAAAGTTCCTTCACTGGCATCCATTTTCCAGGTCCCTGGTTTAATTGCTTGCTGTTGTTATCCACCAGATTACAATTAGATTGGCCACTCAAGAAGGCTCTCCTGCATTTTACTGATGTTTCACTCACCTTTTGGGTCATTAGATCTGCGTGAATATCATACTAGATAAAATACCAAGGATAAGGAGAATAAAGCAATTCCACAAAACAATATTCAAGTCCGTAATGAAAGAATTAACTATGCCTTGGGGTGGTTCATTTGCACCTGAAATTGCAACTGGTTTTGCTGATAATTAACAATATTCCTAGTTCAGTGTTCTCAGTACTGTAGCTCTTTTCTCCAATCCTCTGTAGCATATCTCGATGGATCTGTTACTAATCGCTGTAATTTTGCATATTCATCGTGTAATATAAAGTTTTTTTTTTATTTTTCCAAATTATTTGCTGAAATATTTTTATTGTGTCTTTCAGCAGATTTAAATTAATAAAAGATCGTAGCACTTTTCCACAAGAATTTTTAATGCGTACAGCACGTTTCGGCTCACTGAGCTCAGTTACTTAATTGCAAGAATCTGCTGAAAAAGTTCAACAGATTCAAGCTGAGCTGAGTGAGCCGAAACGCGCTGTACGCATTAAAAATTCTTGTAGAAAAGTGCTACGATCTTTTATTTATTTAAATATGTCTAACTTCCACCAATTGAAGCCTGAATCTGTTGAACTTATTCAGCGGATTCTTGCAATTAAGTAAATAATCTCATTTAATCAATGATACCCTATTTCATCATCAAGTATCAAATGCTAGAGCAAAGAAATTATGGATGGAGATGCATCTCAAATATTAGTATACTAAACCAACTACACATATTATGAAAAGTAAATTATGAACCTACCTTTCCAAGATGCCAGGTTTTTTTATTCTTTGAGTGGCAAGATATGTTAACTGGTAATTACCATGTTTACTTGTGTAAGCCATGTCCTCATGTATCCATCGCACCCCCATTTTTGTGCTGGCTCGTGAGGAAAAAAAATCCTCCGAGCACGTTTTGGGTGCGGTCTAATATAGGTTCTGGCGATTCGTTGCGAACTCAATAAATTTACATTACTGTGATTCAATTAGGTTAACAGGTTAAATAACGTTAGAAGTGTAACTCCTGCAAATTTTTCCCAGTTCAATGCTTAACTCTGAAGAAATAAATGAAAAGAATTTGAGGGAAAATGGTGCATGGCTTACATTAAAATTTGTAGGATTCCTGTAACCCCCTTTTTTTCACTGGCATTTCTGGCTAAAAGGCACGCGGCCTCTACGGGTAAATACAGTGATGCCTGAAGAAAAATTTTCTCATTTCCTCCTCAAAGGGTAGACTTGGGATTATCATGGTATGACTTGTTTTTGAATTTGAAGTAGGTGAACTGTAGTGAAGGATTCCTTGGGAATTCAGAGAAGAATCATGTTCGTTTAATTATGCATTTTTTAATCTTGAAGAACCATTGTGCTTCCCGTTACCTTTCAAGTTTTAAGTATTCCTGATTTGAGCTGATTCAATTTTAATTGGTAAACTTTGCTCAGCTATATCAGGGCGAAGTTCTAGCTTCGCATGGTGTAAACTATGAGAAGCTAGAATCCAATGTTGAAATAAGCTATTTAAGTTATAGTTTAGCAAATGCATCAACTTGTCATAAAATATTAATGTTTTGTCCTTTTCTTTTGATCTAGGGTCCCTTGAATTAGACCAGCCTCCTCAAAACAGCTGTCAGAAAGAAAATCGTTACAGCCTAAGTGTATCTCGACCATCTCAAGGTATGCTCAATCATCAAGTTAACATTCCCTATCATTGGCATGTACAAGTTAACCGTAACTCTCAAATCATTCATGAAGGCTTAAGAAGCTAAAAGTTTGAATGCGGTGAGTCATATGCTGTGCTTTAGAATTGCTGTCATGTGAATATATACATATGGACAATTGATGGCACATTCTGGATATTTTATGTAAAAGTTTTTGTGTAAATCAGTTTAGTGCAGATAAATCAGTGGCAGTTGGAGGACTTGGATAACTGTTCACCATTTTATTCCAGGAAATCCTCAGAAAATATTATGTACAAATAATGTGGAATTTAGAACACATGGAAATTAAAGTTGTAAATACATTTATCAAGTAATTTTACCTTGCATTTCAATTATTTCTAATCACTTATAATTTTTGTATTCTCATGTTCTTTTTAACTCCTTGATACTCATTGCTGTGAAAACTTGTGTGAAATAATTCTTTATTAGTCAAAGCCAAAGACAACCCTTATTATCTTTTTGATATTTTTTTGACATTAAACATGAGTTGCATATTTAACTTTGTGGTGATTGTCTTCTATCTTACCCCTCCCATCAGTGCAGAAGTAACAGTTGTGGATGAGTGAAACTGTAGCACAATTCAGGGTGTAAATGTAATTTTCTTGAGCATGATTTCTTGCTAAATTTTATATTTTGGTTCTCTTAGAATTTTTGGCTTACGTCGTGACAGTGAAATTTTGCCCCTTCTGTGCTGTCTTTACCATTCTGAGTGTTGTGTGTATAGTTAGTAGGTCTTGCTCAGATGCCTCGGATGAGGTACACTCAAGAAGCACTTTCGTGAAACTATCATTTCACTAAATAATGAGGGAAGCCAATTGTTAGTTTTTAGTGCATTTGTAACAAATGTTCATCAAGATATTTTTTCTTGTATTTATTGGTGGTTTCATATTCTGCTCAGTTTTGTATAATCAGTCTTTCACTAACATCTGTTCTTAATTTACCCCTCTGATGTGATGGTCTTATTCAAATTTTGGACCTCCGGAGATTTTCTTGCGAATCAAAATTTTGAATTTCCTTTGATGTTCGGAGCATTTTTGTTGGTGGCATTTACATCGTACAGTTATTTAATAGCTATCTTGATGGTAATAGCTGTTTTTGCAACTGCTAGCTTTGCTTACTGTGCTTAAACATTTCTTATAAGCAACATACTACTGCAACCACTAAATGTTATTGATGGCCATATTTTTTCAGTTGTATGTTTTATATCTATATGCAAAGTAATATATAGTTGATAAAACTAGGATATGTCATTCATTTTCTATTTTTTTATTTTTTGTCTCTTATTAAAAACATTGAAATATGTTTTCCATATATTTGTTGCAATTTTATCGATGTCAAACATAAGGATTTAGCAATAAATATTATCTAGCTTTTCCTGTTCTGTTTTTAATAAATGGACATAATTAATGTAATAGGTGCAATAGCTCTGAAACATTGTACAGTAAAACCTCAATGCGATAAACCCCAACCCAGTGAAATTTTAGGGAAACCTCATTATGTTCGTGTATTAGCGTCAGTTCCGGACTCTCCCAATGGACTGTGCATGTAAAACAACCTTGCGAAACGCACCTCTCGACTTCTAAAAAACTCCATGCACCTTAACCTGCACTTGAGCCTAAACTGTCCATGCATTTATCTGCACACTTATATAGGAAGCGCAATTATTGATCCTAGTGCCATGACGACACATTGACCTGTGATAGGAAGACTGGTAACCAAAGTGTTCATTAACCCTGGCAAAAAATCAGACACTTCTTCACTTTCCTGCTCCCTCCATTTTCCCACTCACAACTTTTAGCCTGCCCTTAATTCTGCAAACAATAGGTGATGCCATAAAAGGTAGCACTTTCTCTGCTGCGTTTGCATTCACGATATCTATTGCGTTTGTTAAATATTTAGTTAACGTGCGTGATAGTTGCGTGATCAATATTTCTGCCTAAAATGGCTTATCAACAGACCGTGAATTTGACGACATTTAGGCCATGAAAACCTGGAAAAAAAACGTGAATTTAAAATTTAGTTGGTGTGGGAACCTTGAGTGTTTCACCATAGAGACCTCTGGGAATAGAACAAATGAAGGATGTTAAGGCAAACTGAGCAATACATGCTGGGATTCCTCTTTTGAAATGAGCCAGCAGAAGAATGAGTAAATGTATGGCAATTCAAAGAGTGACAGACCACTGGGCCATGATCAATAGGAAACTAGCTTTCAGTTATTGAGGAGTAGAGTGGGTAAGGGAGGGCTCCACGAAGGAATGTGGGAAAAGTTTGCAAGATAAATATCTGGATGTGAGACCTGTTCTATGGCTTCTTTTCAAGTTTTCTTCAGCAGATGTATGTCTTTTTTCTATGTTTCTTTCCTAAGTCGAGTTGCTTTTATCTTTTGCTTTATGCTAACGGGTTTATTGCTGTATTACATTTGTCTGGGGATAATACCTTATTGTGTCATTTGAATTGCTAAACATTCAAATTCATTCATTGAATTCATTCTTTGGAATGGTGCTTGGAAGACCTGCCTTCTAAGAGTTCTCTTTCTCATGAATTTCGCAAGATGGCTTTGTGTAGTGTACATACATATTTTGAAGTTACAGTCATTTTCTGAATAATACAATCTTCACCAATATCATTGTCATAATTTCCATATGTTCCTTCATTTTAGTTTCTTTTGATTAAAAAATGTATTGAGCCTCAAGTTTCTTCTATTTCCTTGAATAACGTAGACTTTAGATGCTTACCAGTGAGGCATGCAAATGACATATGATACATCAAAGGTGTAACTGCATTTATTTATAACGCGTAACTTTGAAATTAACCTTTTATTGGATAATAACCTATACCCTATTTCCTGCTCCTAACCTTGAGTTATAATTATTATTTCGGATATGAAAGTACTTACAACTAAATATTTTGGCTGTATAGGAATGCTTGTGTTCCATAATCACGGATTATTGAACCGGAAGTAGAACCTTAGTACATATGACTTTTTGTGCTTCAACTAAGAGGTCGGCTTGAATACATGAATGTCAAGCACACCCCAGACTAAGCTAAAGAAATGTTTCACTCATTCATGATGTAAGAAAATAGTAATGTTCATCCTCATAATATATATATAGCTAAAATAAAGATTTAGATGCAATGAAATGTTTCATATGGTTCAATTATGATTGAGCAATCAGTTTGTTAATAGTGAATGTGGTTAATAACCTGAGAATCTCGAAACAAGAAGGCCAGAAGCTTTCCAGCATGGAGAATGGCCTTTTTCAGTCTATTTAAAGTCAATGCTAGGCTAAATCCACTGTTGTGACTGCTCTTTTAACTTAGGTCTGTTAATAAATCCATTCTTACCTATGAACACAGCCAGAAATTTTGCACATCTGATATTCCAAGTGGCTGCCATAAGCAAGGAAATAAAGAATACTCAGCTTGGCATAGGGTTGTGCAAAGAGAGTTGCCATCCAGCAACAGAATATGAAGTCCTTAGTGGTGACAAATTGTGTGCTGTATTTGAAAAACCTTCTTATTCAATTATTAGCCATAAGTTGCATTATTTCAACTGAGGCTTCGTTTAGATGCACAACAAAACTTGATTTGATGGCACGTAAGGATTAGTGAGGGATTGACCGTTTATTTTTTAATTTCCTTGCCACCAAAAACAGCCACTGTGGGCCTTTCACATAAGGGCTCATAATGTTTGGCTCTTATGTAGTGACAAACACCCAGGTTGAAGAGAGTGCCTTTGATATAAGAATTTTATCAAGACAGGGTTCAAACTCACAACTTTCAGCATTCCATTCAGCTTTACCTGGCCGCCTCCAAGATTGGTATTTGATTACAGAATGCCTATTCCTCTTTCCTACCAGCAACTGTAGCCTTGATAGATCTTTCCCTCTTGTGAAAGAGGCTTCTTAGATGGCTGATTGTGTCACGCTAAAGTCAAGACTAGGAATTTCTTATGGTGCCTAGACTCATCTCAATCAGTAATATCTTCATTAAGTGTTTGCTTGTGGTAGGACATTTTAGTGACACCCATGTTACTTCCCTCTAGCTGAAAAGAAAACTGAGCATATTTCTCCCCTCTCACTGCTAAATTAATGGAGAAAGTCCTTTCTTGTCTATATGAAAGCCTGAATTATTACCGCTCTTGGCTGGTTGTTGTTTGCTCTTTAGATTCCAGTATTCATCTGCAGTTGTTAGCATCCAGCGACATGGCCCTTATTTTTCCATTTTATTATGAATTTCTCTTGAGAATATGCAGAAAGTTGCCTCCTTTCTATGTATTGTGAAAGCCACTGGTTTTCACCTCAGTGGTACACAAAAATTATAGATGGGATACAAGTGAAGTATTTATCCCAGTAACTGATTTTTAGGTATTTGCTTTGTTTTCTTGTGTCCATTACATATTTCAATTGAGCTAGTTCCTGAATTTGCCCCACTTTAACTATGGAATCTGCTGCCCAGTTAATCTGGATCCCATTTTAGTTTATCATTGTGGGGCTCAGTTACTTGCTTAGTTACTTCTTTATTCTGCCAAGTTTTCTACGTGGTAGTCCTTGTATCAACTCAATATGGATTTGGATCTATTGTGTAAGTACCGAGATTTTATCACTAGATCATCCATACTCAAATTCCTCTGCCTAAGACTCCGCCTCATCTCTTTTCAGTATTTCCATACTATGCAATGCAGCCTGTTAGGAACTGTTGCCTTTAGAAGCTTTCTCATGTGTACAAATTATGTACTTCATTTTTTGTTTATATTTCATCAGTATAAAATTGTTTTTTTTTTAAATGCATATACCTATTATTATGTGAGACTATGTTTCTTGGTCATTCTGTCTCATCAGCCGGTGAAGTCACATATTTCATATGCTAAATCATTGGTTGTTACTTTAAGTTCATTTTCGTACGTGCATTAAGTTGAGAATATTTCAGGGGTCTTATGCAATTATGTAGATGTTAAAATTCTTCTCATTCAGTCTTTAATGGCATTCACCTTATCTCATTTTTTCATATCCTTCTTGTGGAACAATTTGGAAATACTCCTTCATCATTAAATCTCTCAGCCCCCTCAGAGGAACATTTTGCTTAAACAATCAGTCATTTCCATCTAATTTTTGGTTGAATTTAGCTCCTGAACTCGAGCTATGCTGTACAGTGTCATGTATGATTATGAAGGATGAAGCCTTCAATTATCTGTCTTAGTATTTATTTCATTGTTATAATCATGCTATAATCTTCTTTTATTCAATTTTGTTGGTCAGTCAATCTATTTTTACTCTCTTTTTAACTCTACCCCTCTTCAACTATTGTAATAAGGCCCATCAATTATGTATGCTGAATATGCTCCAACAATTGGTGGAAATTAATCATCGTTTCTGAATCAGAAAACATCTTTTTACTAATTTACTCGTTATTTTCGTGCTTTGCTTACGTAAGAAAGGAATATTAGGGGAGGCAGTGGTCAAACTTGTTCTTTGCTGGGGTATTTGATCTTGAGCAGGGCATTTTTTAGATGACAGCACCTAAGGCTCCTTTCCTCTGTTTTACTTCCTCATTATAATATTGTTCTCAGTGTGCTGTCATTATATATATGCTATAGGTTGATTATTTCATTCATTACCTTTTCCAGGTTGTTTTTCCTTGTGAAACCTGTCTGTGAGAGACAATTTTTTCTGAATTGTCAAATACTCAGTATTTGGTGCTAGTAAAACACCAGTTTCATCCACTGAATCATCTCAAGCTCTTCTTTTTTGAGTTCCAGAAGCTTTAGTGGTTATCAATAATATATTGCTCGCCTGCATTTGTTTTAGTCTTTTTTTCCTTGAACCTTGGCATCCCATAGGCATTATTTTTCCAACACAATTTTATGTTTTAAATTTGGTTGGGAATGGCTGGAGTGTAGCCAGCAGGGTTTGGATTTTGAGGGACAAGTTTTGGAAGATTTAAGGTTCTCTTACCAGGCAACTTTTGGCCATATGCCTTTGACAATGTGTTTTGTGGATCAAAATGAGATTAATCTGTGTTGATAGTGTTGGACCAATGGTTTTCACTCAAAGCTCTGGTTTTCCTGTTCTTCAATCAAAGTTTCACCTGCTGTCAGTTTCCTTCCAGTTTTGATCCTCTTTTACTTGATCATCCCTTATCATTTGAAGTCATTTTACCTGCCTACCTTGTAAATATCCACTTTTTGGGCTAGCCTTTTTACTGTTGAATAACTTGATATAGCTGTGAAAATCTTTCTTTTTTTACGTGGATAATGTGGACCAAACTTCTTGCTTTATATTGGCCTTTTGTACTGGCTATGATATGCTTATTTGAATGAAAACTGTTAAATTTGAGCTACTGAATGCCTTAGTGTTATGTATTGGTCATAAATGTAAATGCAATGGATTTTCTTCTGTGAAAAGGGAACACCTTTCTCTAAGAGTTTGAGCCCAAAGCTCAAATATCTAATTTAAAGTTTTGTGTACTAAGTGAGCAAATGCATCCAGTTCTCTTTGTTATTTCTGGGAGTACATCATATGGCTATGGAGTTAAATTCGGATACTGTTAATCAGTTTTTTTTGCCTCCACACCATAAATTAAGGTCCTGCTTGAATAAAATTTAATACATTTTGTAGGGAAATGAAGATGAGGGGTGAGCTTTGGATTTGTTTCACATTGCTCGGCAAACTTACAGAAATTAAGAAAGAAAATGTATAAATTTTGGAATATTTGAGGAGAGTGCATAATTGGTGTCTTTAATTCCAAATATTGAAAATACTTATTTCTTCATGGTATTAAACTACCCTATTGTCTTGTTGTTCATGTTATTTTTAGTTCTGCTGACCATACATTTCACACTAGGAGCTAGATCATTCTACAGCTGCATCATTAAAGTGATCCTGGAAATTTTCCGGTTCACTGTATTTCTTACATATTAATGTTTACATTCCCTTCCTCCATCATCAGAGGTGACTCGTAACAGTTTTCTCAAACATTGCCTCACTTATAATTAGATATTGATATCATCTTGTTGTTCAGTGTTCAGTTTTACTTTTAATGTGTATAGGGACAGGATTTGCTTGTATACTGAAGTTTGCACATTCCAAGTAGATGCACAGTCAAAGGCTTTTTTATGTTGTGCAAAAACTATTAGTTTATGTGAATGGGTCATTACAGTGTGATTCTTCATTCTTATAATATTACTGCTAAGTTTTAATTTCCATAGGATCTTGTTATGGACTCAGAATTGTTTTTTTTATTGCAGTATTTGGTATCACTGATATATTTTAATACCCTTAGGGGTCTGTGTTTAGAATTACTATCACATCCATTCATCTAGTTGCCTCTTTGTGGGCTTTTTAGTGAAGGCATAATCCATGGAATATTTCTTCAATCATCCATTTCAATGGGTGTGCAGTTGGCACTCAAAAAGGGAATGTATCTCAGTCATTAATGTAGTCATCCATCCATATTTGATAATATGCTAGGCTGAGCCATAGAAATTGAATTTCTCAATTTTTTCGTAAACCTGCCTCATTTGACAAAAATATCTATCCTGTAATGGAGTGTTGAGTCTCTATGGGAAATAAGTAATGGTTGGGCTGCCTGGTAAAAATTGGTGAAGTTTGAAAGTCGATGAAGTGATCTATGGTTGAGGCACCCTAAATATGCAGAAAGATAGATTTCTGCTCATTTTTCTTTCATATAATATACAACTCAGTTCAAACATCCACTCTTTTCCTTGCTATTTGAATATCAATATACTTGCGGAAATTGTGAAGTGAAAATGGTGTTTGTTTTGGGAAACATCTAGGAGTTTATTTTCCACAATTGATTTCAATGGCATCAAGTCATCCAAACATCTATATTGTAATTTTAATCCTCATCTATGTATAGCATTACAGTAATAAGATATCAATCAACAGCTGAAATTCACCGTGAGCACCAAATGGAGTGGCTACATTTGCACATCATATCAGTTTTCTTGGCCTTTTTGGATTTTCTGTAGTGTTATTGATTGTCTTTTCTCTCCCTATCTTGAATCATCATTTGGTTTTCATGAAGTTAATTACTCTTGTCAAAAGTAATGCTGCAAGTAATTCCTTTTTTTAACCTAAGAACCGTAACTATGGATAAAAAAGTTAAAATTAGATATATCCCATACCAGTAAATGGTGTCTCAGCATGAGATTTTGTGAGGGCTGATGCATATGTGAAAGGTATAGTGCAATAAGTTGTGCACACTGAATGCTGTATACAACATAGTTGGGCAGTTTGACATTCTAATCATTCCTTTTCCGTAATATCACTGGCAGTATATTCCTTGACCATTTAGTTACATATTGAGGACGTAGTAAATATAGACTCTTTTGATTAAGGTGGCCCAAGATATTGACCTCTGTGTTCATTTGAGATCTGAATAGGTGTCATTGCATATGCTGGAGTCATCATTGTATAGCTCGTAAATTTTTGTTCCACTGTTCTGACAGGAATTCATTCCTTTGACTTACATGTGTTATGATTTTCCTTAGTTTTCAAGAACATATTTTGGTTTAAAGTAGGTGTCTGACTTTATCTGTTTCTTTTAAAGTAATTGTCTTCTGGTGCATTACTTTTTGGAGAGTAATCAATTCTTGCTATCAGTTTTATTTTACTTAAAGTAACAGTGATTGAGTCCAACTACTTTTTGCAGTAATTAGGCCATGGATGAAGGTGAATTAGATTTTGAGATATTGATAAATTGTTGTCATCAAAATTAGGCGAGCTAAATGACTTTTTGGTGATTTTATTTGAAAGAGTTAATTTTGTCAATAAATCTAGATTATGAAAGAATTGATTTACTTCTGATTAATTATAAAAGCCATTAGAAAGATGCTCAGGAATTCACACGAAAGGAACATGTTGGTAGTAGTTTCATGGGCTTTAGAAAATATGGCATCACTTTATAATTTTTTGGAGATTTTTAGGATCAATATATTTGTCATCGTTATTTATTTAAGAACATCAGCATGTTTTTGAGGGCTTATTAGTTGCTACTTTATATGTAGTCACAAGTTTTTACTTTGCACTTAGAAAAGCATTTGTTTTAAATGGCCAAGTGTTGGTGGTGGCTTGAGAATTTAGCATCATTGCTGTGGAGCTTGATCTCCCTTTTGGGGTTCAGATTGTAGTGGGACCCTCTGGTGGGCCTCAGGTGTTCTTCATTTTGCATGATATCACCCACTGGTGGGTCACGCACAGGTTTGTCTTCTTGCCACTGCCTAGAGGTGGCACCACATGTGGTTGCTGTCTGTCCTTGGAAGTTAATAGAGGGGAAGTGAGTGAACATGAGGCAGCCATATTTTAGGACCACTGCTGTTAGCTGCACCTATTGCAAGTCCAGTGCTTCTAGAATGTGGCATGCATCCTGGTGGATCCAGAATTTTTTTCTGGGGGGGGGGGGGGGTGGGGCACAGGGGTCTGACAGACAAACCGTCTTCTGATTTTTGAGATTAAAAACAACATAGAACAATTACTATGTGAAATATTCTCTTTATTTTAATATTAAAGTTATTAATTTGAAATTAAATGATTGAGGCTCCATATTACTCAAAACAAAACAAACCTAATGATAATCATATAATAAATCTTGTGTATTTTTTAAGGGTCTGGGGGAGGCAAGTACCCATCTCCCCTAAATCAGCTTATTTATGCATCCACAGTTAGGGTTTTGGTGCAGCTAATTTTTAATCAAGTTTTCTTAAACTGGTTGTTGGACCTAGGCCAGTTTCAGATGCAGCCACTTTGTACATACCATCCAATTTTTTCTACTTTAGTTGTCAAACTCCATTCTGAAGTGAGGTCAGTGATTAGGGTCGTGTAACATTCAGAATGCATGCGTCCCATGCAAATTAGCACTCCGACAGTTTGGATCTGGTCTTAAGTGGTGGGTCTAAGTTGAGGATGGTTGGCCACTCTGCATGGTGCCTAACAATTTGGTGAGATTGTGACCCACTAGTGGGTCAAAGTAGCATAGCCATGGGGGGTTTTCCGGGTCACAACCCACTCGAGCCTTTAAAAGAGGCACCTAAAATGAGTAAGAAGGTCTCCATATATAACTTATTAAATACTGGTACAAAATTACTGTTTTTGATTCCTAAAAATCTCATTTTCACCATCAAAAATCCCAAAATTTTTCAGGGGAGGATCCCCATTTTCTCTGGGGTATTTTCCATCACTGCGGAAGGGCCACAAAATCTCCAGTATATCCCTCCCTCCTTTTTCAAAATCCTGGCTCTGCCACTAGCGGCGGGTCATGCTCCGTCCTAGTGTTAAATGATCTTGTCTTTGGGAGTGATCCATTGGTGAGGTTACACCTAACATCTGGTGACATCTTTACTTACCACCTTGTGCAGTAAAGATGCACTAAGTACTATGACTAGGGATGGTCGGATCGGATACCTTGGATCCAAATATCCGTGGATAATGCTCTTCAACGGATTATTCGGATCCAAATATGCTGAAGACATCGATTCTGGACCAAAAATTTTAAACTAATTCTTCAGTGAATTCAGCATCTCATAAGAGGGAGTGGGAAGAGTTCCTATCCATTCTCCGCATGTGCCGTTGCACTGTGATGCTTGTCCTACTCGTGAACCATTTCGTTTAAAAGCTCTCGTAGGAGTTATGCCACAGAATTTCAGCCATTGAAAATTTTATGGCAAAATACAACAGGCACATTGTGCCAATCTTCCTAAGAGATAGAACAATTGTCAAGGGAATCTCAGCACAGTAGGATATAGTCACGTCTAAAGTAACTACGTCACAGATTTCACAAAACCTCCCTTGGCCCTCCATCAGCCCATGCCTTTGTTGGTTTTTGTCCTTTCCGAGACAACACAGACCATAAATCATTAGCTTCAAAAGAAAATGTCAAGTAACACAAAAGCAATGAAAATGTGTTTCATCCTTACCCTGTCTCACCAAATGACCTTTTTCGGTTTAACAGCTTCAATTCTCCCCATTTCTGGAGGCTAGATGAGTCACTTGCTGAGTCCGGAGATCGATAGCTTTCAGCAATTGGGTTACATGCACGAGGGTCAAAAATGACACACAAGTTTTAGTTACAACAAGTCTATATCAATATTCAACATCGTCCATACAGCACAATTTTCAAATAAACAAGTGTCACATAAGCACACTCAAACAAGAAAAGTCAGAGACATCACATAGCCCGCCTGCTTTCGATTTGAAGGCAATGGCGTCACATGCACGATCAGACGTATTCATCCGTTGCTCCCTTGTTGTTTGGAAGAAAGAGGGGGCCCACTTCTTCCCTCTAATTTATGCTCTTCTGCTGCCCACTGACCTCACTGGTCACTACCAGATATGCCATTACTGAATGTTAGTTTGAAACAACAAAAAATGGAATAAGTAGTAGATAGTCAATGGCTGGGAACTGATGATAATTAGAAGTGAAATATGTTGCCTACGCGCGTGCTGATCGGTCGTTTGTTCTGTTGCCGCACCTCGCTGCACGTGATGTCAGTGTTGCTCTAAAAATTGTTAATTGGGTTGCATATTGTGCAGTTGAAATTTAATTTAATGATATGGTGATAAAAATGTCTTTCGTATATAGTGTGGGAACATTTTTATCGAGATGAAGAGAACTTAATGTATGCCATGTGCGTGAATTGTGGCGTGAAACTATCGTGAAGAAGTGGAAAATCCACCTCACCACTACTGAGCCAAGTGAAGTCTACAGGTGAAACATAAGCCAGTGAGAAAGTGACGGAATTCAGGGGAAATGCGTGTGAGGAAAATTTGAATTCAGTCGATGTTTTATCCAAAGGTTGAAACCTATTTTCATTTCCAAATGTGACATTTTAACACGTAACCATTTAGGTCCTGAGCATGTATAAATATTTGTGTTCTAAAAAAATAACTTGAAAGCTTATAAAAGTGATTTTTAATCAGTAAAAATATTAAAATGTGAATGTCAATCATAATAGCATTACTTTGACGGTATAAACCTAGAAGAAACTTGAAAAATAAATTCGTTTTATAGGGGCCAATTAACATTCCATTTGGATCCGAAAATATCCAAAGATTTGATTCCGGAAACCAAGTATCCGATCAGAATTCAAAACAATCCTGGATCCTTCCATCCCTAATTATGACTCTAACTTCTCATTTCGCTAACTGGTATCAAAGTAAAATTAAGAAAAATTGTAAATTTGCCATAGTGCAGGCAAGAACTCAGGTGTGACCCGCCGATGCTTCATGCTGCTAAGATAAGAGGTAGTATTACTTCTTTGGCATCAATCATAGGTCACACCAAAGCCCAGTATAAAAATCATCTTTAATCTGTTAAAGTTGTCGCTTGACAAATTTCAGAATGAAACACTTGAAACATGCTGTCAGGTTAATGGTGTAGATGATAGGTTGTAAATAATTTTTTTTAGTATCTAGATTTAGTTACCATTATAAGGGGATGATTATGCAGGTTTTGGGTTGAGCGTTGATGAGAGATGTAGATTGTGGCTTCATAATATGTGATGTTGACATGATAGAAATAAAATGTAACAGCATTCTTGGGAGGTCGTGGTGGGTCTGATATCACTAACTGTCTGTTACTAGCACATAAAACATATCATGTCTTGATAATACTTATAGTACTGCACGGGAACAAGTTAGGAGCTATGCTCACCGTGTCTTTTAGTTGTGGATGAGTGGAAAAATACGGTTTGTAGGTAACTGTGGGTCAGTGAACATAACCTTTAGGAAAAGAATCATGTGGTTTTTAAATTTGTTTAGTATTAATCTAGTGAGGAGCAGATTGTTGAATAAGACATGAAGAGGGAAGGACTTTATGGTGTGGTTTTACCGAGGAAATATATTTCAGAATTAAATAAATTTGAAAAGAGCTTGTTTCTGTCTATTCTTTGTATTGTCTTCTCATTCGTATGAATCCTCCTTGGAGTAGTTTTTTGATGTGAGCTGTGTTGGCTATCCATTAGATTATAATGGTCTTAGAAATTTGTTTTAGGTGTTTCTCATCAAATATATTTCACGTCAGTGCTTGTGATTTTTACGTGGTAGTCTTCCCTGAATGTTATAGTGTTGTATGTTAAATAGGAGACATCCATTCTCTTGTTCTTCAAGTGCAATAGTCTCTCATTTTGTTTTCCAGTTGAGTAATTCTCCTCCATTGCATTAAATTTTTGCTTTATATGTGTAGATAAGAAGTACATCTCCAGCAATTCAATGATTGAAAAAAAAAGTCCCCTGGAAAAGGTTCCTGAGATGAGATCACAAATCGTTGGTCCTGGAGGAGGAATCGGTAGTATGGGAGTTATGCCTGCAAATAACCAAACTGTTGGTTATAATTTGGGCCATATCGGAGTTGGTGGGAATGCCATTGCGGCTGCTGCTTCCCAAGCAATAGCTGCAACCCAGCAGGTAAGCTGCCATTTTCTGTCATAAAATGTGGTGGCGATTTTGTGGCTTTGTGACGGTGGTTAGCTTAAGGCATAAACTCATTTTGTTTTGTGACCTCACGCTCAGCTTCCTTTCTGTTGTTGGCCCCTTTGCACCCAAATGTTGTGTTAAACTAATGGTGGATGTACAGGGCTTCCAATGACTCACTTTCCTCACTCATTAAAAAACTGAGTGACACTCCTCACTTAGCAAAAATGCTCACATTTCACATTATTTTGAAAAAGGAAATGCTGACTTTTCTTCCTAATGAGAGCCTATCCTCCAACAACTTTCCCTCTCCTCAGATATAAGTCACCTTGTGCTTTGGGGTTGGTTGGAAGTGGCATGCCACTGGTAGCATAAATAGTTCACTGTCTCTCTCTTCTTACCCATTAGGAGAGCACTAGTGTGGCCAAGGAGGCAAGTGAGGTGTAGCTATGGGCCATTGGTAGACATATGGGAGCATGTTTGTGTTGTTACGTACTGCCTAGCCATCATTTGTTTCCTTGAGAGACAGTGCTTCATACGTTTACGTTAGTCCAAAGTGCAGGTGGACCCTTTCTAGACTTAAATTATTGTTTGTAATTATTGGTTTTTAAATTTGATCTCCTTGTGTAGACTATGCTGTGCGCCTCATTCTTTTCCATTTTTCACTGCATTTCTAGGTGAGAACTTTCATTCTTTCAAATATTATTTATGATTTCCAGTACCTTAAATGTTTCCATTGTCCAATTCTTTGCACTGCAATTTCCCCCCCTTACTACTGCTTTAAAAACAAGTTCCAACTGATAGTAATGCTAAATTTAGTGTTTTAGTCATTGCCTGAAGTCTAACATAGGGAAAAAATTGTCAATTTTCTCTCTTTCTCCACATTCTCTCCTCAATATTTTGGCAAAATTCGCTCACTTTTTCTTTTTACTGTTGAAAAAGAAGTGAGTGGAAGCCCTGTGGATGTATCTTCTTGTCAAGGATCCATTAGAATCTAGTGAAATTGGTTAACAAATTCACTTTATCTATATTCATCTTGAAATCACAAAGAACTCAGGACCTATATAAACATACATGTAGAAATAGAGCATAAGTAGATGGGCTATTGGGGTAGTATGGTGACTAGAACGTTGGGTTCCCATCCAGTTGGGGTTTGAATCCTAGAGGTGGCAGATATTTTCAGGGACCATCCGATCCCTGCTTTAGTTGCTTTGTGGAGGGCTCTTCTAGCACAGCACTCCATCCATCAATGAGACTTTGAGCCTTGACACCTATCACTAACAGGAGGCTAATTCCTATGCCAGGTTTTTCTCCACCCTTCTTTCCGAACACTTAAGTTCACTGTGCAAATGACCTAAGCTGTTGGTCTCTCCTCCAAATACCATACCTTTACCATTATATGTAGATTCATCCCTATAGGGAGGTGGTTGCTTGACTCTGATGGCAATTATTCTGAATGGTTTTCATTCCGAGTGTTTGGAAATCGGAATACCCATGTTTTATTCAAAAATTTTCATTTTAAATAGAATATGAACCATAGTGATGAGTTGTGAATGATGAATCACAAGCACAACAAATTCTTATTGCATTGCCAAACATTCAGAATCAAAAGTTCGCAATGAAAACCAATTTGTGTAATTCCAATCCGTGTCAGGATCATCTCGCAGGGCATGAAAACCAGGAAGTGTGGTTTATCGTCATTAATAATACTTATATGAAAATTCATTTTGAATGCATCAGTGTCTTAGTTCAGAGAAGCATGGAGTGTACCTACTGCATTCTAATTTTCCTTTCCATAACCATTTTTTATACAAATCTGTTGAAAACATCAAAAGGAGAGTAAACAAAAATTTTTATTCTTATAAAAAGTGGAGCGTTAATTTTTGTTAGGAACACGAATAAAACTTTACATCAGATTTCAAAGCAGCGGTGTTGCACATAAAAAAGGAAAGTATTTAAAATTTTGTATTTTTTCACATTTTGAATTTTATCAATAATCATTCATTGAGTTTATATGTTTTATGATCAAACAATTTTTATGTTGCCAAACTTTTGGAATGATTTTCTTCCCTCCTCTGGCTGTCAATAAATTGTGTCAACATTTTTGGCTTTTGTAGCCTGTTTAGAGTGACTTGGACTGAATCAATTCACAGAAGCCTGGCGAGAATGAAAAATTTGATTTCAGAATATCAGCAAAATGAAAATTGTTTGGTCAATAGACCTACAAACTCAGGGAGTGATCACTGAGGCATATTACAAACGGAAGTCATTGAAATGTAATAATTTCACTATGAATTGCATTGTGAAATTTAGAATTATTTCTCTGAAAGCCAATATTAATAGGAATTAAATATCTCTGAAGCTGTTTTTCGGTTGCTAGGCAGCTGTCGTCGGAACAAGAATGTGTCTTAACCTGTCGGAGGATGTGATAGGACACATTCTTCTCCCCGTTGTTGGTTGCCTAGCCAACCGAAAAGCCAGTTTCAGAGATATTAATTCCTCTTTTAACTAGCTTAAGAATTTTTTTTACATATTTCATTTCAGCCAAATATGTAGCACCTCCACCCAATTTTGTTTAATTGTATGGTATTTGATCGTCAAACGAATACCTATTTGGAAATAAATAAAACTTTGTAAGGTTCACTATTATTTTATTATGGGCACGACCAGGGTTTCGTAATGTGGTTACTTCTTCAGGTTACCTCTCCCCTCTGCTCAAAATCAACCTGGCTGATTCTATTCCCATTGTGTTCATCACCCCAATTAACCCGTCTCTCTCTATATAACAGTACGTATCTATACTCTCCCCAAGGCATTAAAATTTGACTGTTTTATAACAGCTTAAATACAAAACTTAGTTATTTCCCCCAAAGTTTGGTATTTCCAATCCAGGTTTCAACTGTCAAAACTCTGTTGTTGTGACAATTTTGCATCCATTCCAAGTAATGAATTTCCGTATTGCATGCCTACTACCATTAAGTCTGTAGAAACCGGTCATAACTCTGTATAATTGTCTGGAAAAGAGTGAATTCATTGTGATTTCATGGAATACTAGCTATGGCTTTGATTTTTGAGCTTCGGTTAGCATATGCCCCTGATAGCAATCCCTGTGTAGCATCCCAAGTAAAATTGTCAGTATTTGTAGTCCCCTACTTAAAAAACATTTGACAAATGACTGTCTGATGTCCAACCATAATTATTTCAATCAATAAAGTTTGAACTGCTAAAGCTGAAGATTTCTTTGGGAAGTGAGTGAAAAGTATGGCAATGTTTACCAATATGATACACTGATTTTAAATGGACTTATAATTTGGGCAGAGTAATCATATTTACATTAATTGGAAGTTTTATATTCAACAAAATCTTCAAAAATCAATCAAAATGACATTTAGCGTTGAAAAAATTCTATTCATCTCGGCCTGTCACCTTAAAAAGCATTGAGCATTGTAGCAATTCTGAATCACTTTTATGTTATACATTTAAATATTTCATAATGTTAATGTCTTCAATTTTATCACTGCTTATTTCTTTGGTAGCAGTGGTAACTATCAAAAACTAACAAATCACTTCAAGCAAGTCATTCTTTTTACTTTTAAGGTTAGAGGTTGAAGCCCTTCTCAAAGTAATTTAGAAACCAACAAAGTTCTCATTTTCCTTCCTTAAATTTGATTGAATATACCTGTGTGGGAGAGTGTAAGTTCTTCATGAACATCTTTTAAAGAAATCTAATCTTTGCAATAGGTGAAGAGTAATTGTTTCAAGGTTTGCACATCTGCAATTTGCTCCTAATCAGTATTTATTATTTCTTTGTTTTGTGGGTGCTGGTATTGAAAATTTATATTTTGTGGCTAGTGCATAATAGTGCTTAATGTCAATCCATAATTTGAATGATAAGTCTTACAGTTAATTAGTATCTTTCAAAAAGAAGCTGCATTTGTAGACAGGAGGGTGTTAATACCCTTCAATACTGCATTTGTACACATCATTTCCAACTTCAGATGAATTTGACTTATGACCATATCTTCAAAACATGCTTTTCATGGTTGTGGACTGGCTTTTGTTGATAACAGTTTAATTCAATTTCAACCTTCTATTGACAATTGAAATTGTCAAATCAAAAAGCTTCTGTTGATGTATTAATTTGAAAGCTATAATCTTCCCCTCATGTATATAATGGGTTAGTTTTTCCTTGAATTGCTGGTGGTATATGGGCTGAGGCTCTGTGATTGCTCTCCAAATATTCCACCATTATTTATCTCCATTTATATTCTTAGATACTAAAGCTTTGGAAGCTGTTGCACCTGTTGTTGCATTTTGGGTAATTTAGTAAGGCATAAGGTAACAAAGTAATTTAGTGGGTTGTTTTAGTTGATTGTTTCTATTTAGATCATATTGTATCAGTATTCCATTTGGTCTTCAGTGAGTGGTAACGTTTGTTCTGCCATCCATCGTGGTTATTTATTAGCTAAAGGTATCTGACAATTAATCATGAACCAAAAATTGTTTTACTGTCAGGCTTTTATCCAGAGTCCAGTTTATAGAAAATGGGTTTATGGTAATGTGATTGAGAATTTTCTTTAATCCTTATGGATCGTCACGGCTTTATTATCAACTTAGAAGAGTAGAGAGATAGAGTCTGATTTAAACTTTCAGGGAATAAAGTATAGTGTTCTTCCCATAAAAGATATTATTTTAAAGGTACATATTTTACTGGTTTAAGGGCTGCATCACTTATGCTCAATGTGTCTTATGTCCAGGAATTTGACGCGTTTTAAACTTCTTATCGTCATCAACTTACGTAAACAATTCAAAAATTATCCAATCCATTAACTGGTTTGACACAGCTCTCCATTTGATTCTACCATCAGCTAATCTTTTCAAATGTATGTACATGTTTCTTGTCTTTCACATCCTTCTTTATCTGTTCCATTTGATCCACTTCTTTATCATCTATTTGATCCAGTTTCTTCCTTTTCTATTCTCGCCACCCATTTGTCCCTCTAATATTGCCTTCATCAGATCATCATGCCTCAATATGTGGCCGTTTAAGTTGTTCCACCTTCTTATTAACCCTTAGAATGCAGAAACATTTTTAATATGTTTTGCACGCCGACTGCGGCATTTACCATAAATTTCAATGGCTACTTGGATATCTTGCACTTGGGCACTTTCCCTGACCATAAGGTTTGCCAAGGGGTTAACACTTTCAGACCAGCCCTCGTGACAGGGGGTGCCTCCTGCACAGGTAGTCTTTTCTGCACTGGCTGGCAGCTAAAATCATGAATTCCCACAGCCCAAAGGTTAAGGTTTTTATAAGGCTTCTCTTCTCTCCTTCTCTTCTTACCACTCCCTCATAGGAGACTTAGTTAATCTCTTTGATTTTCATAATTCTTGTGTAGAAATCTACTTCTATCAACATAGAAATTTCAGGGTGCTTCGATTATACCATTTTCATTTATCACTCGTATCTCAAATTTGAAAATTTTCAGTTTTTTCTCTTGTGAAAAATTTTCGTGCTTGAAGTACAGGGATTATTGAAAATTATCTACCCTAAAATTCTGACTACCCTGGAATCTTTTTGATCAGTTTGTAAATTTTAAACTGTTAACACACCAAAAATAAGACATAATACAGCTAATAGTGCAGGAGTGAAACTTCTTCTTCAGGTAGGCTTGTGTAATACATTTTTCTCTTTAGAAGGCTTGTCATTCCTCCCTTTTTGAAACACTCTCTTTAATACGGATCAAGGCATATTAAAATGTCATTCTATTCATTATCCTTATTATCTTCTTCTCCTTCCCACGCTTTTTGAACATCTTGCCTTCTGATACAGTTTCAGCTTCCCCTCACCTTTCATTTTCGTTCTGTTCAAATCCTAAGTGTCTCATTCTTATTTGGCTCAGAATTTTCTTCTTCTTGTCCACTTCATACTTTCTCATCCTCCACTTATTTTTGTGCAATTGAATGTGCATTTCGAACAATCCAATGATTTAAAAAAAATCACTGCATAAAACAGGTGACTTAGTACGCAGTCACGCACACGGGTGCAAAGTTATACATATATACCAAAGATGAAGTTCGCCGTGAATAATCCTGAAGTTCTCTCTGAGAAGATGGCTTGGTGGTGTAACTGGCTGACATGCCTGACCAGCAATCAGGAGATCTGAGTTTGAATCCAGACTAAGCCAAATACATATTTTTTCACGACGAACTCCATCCTTGGTGTATATGGTTTGAAAAAAATGTTCCTTGAATAAAAAAATCATTTGGGATAAGAAAATTACTTTTGTTTATTCATCATGTCTTATTTTTCAATCATGGTTTTGACAATCTATGTCATTATTGCAGTCAAATACTTCCTGTTTTAGGATAATGGGTCTTCTATTTTCTTCTCACTAATATTATTTATTACAATTTTGGTTTTACCGATTGTAAAAAGTATGAAATTTTTCTTTTGCCAATAAAATGTTTCAGAAGTTGGAATCTTATTTTTCATGTCTACATGTCATCCATCCAACTTTTTATTGCTATTCTGTTGGAGAGATGCTTAGTGCTGAATCCTAATGTCATTTTTTTTAATTTTGGGAACCATTTGATTTACATGAATTTTAGACCTCGTAAATAACAGATAAAGCTATTATTTCACCTTGGCTTGGTCATTTTATTTTGTATGGCATTTTCAGGGTTTACATTGCCCTTATTGTTGGACTCCGATTTCATTTTGTGATGGAGCAGACATACACATTAATAATCAGGTTTATCGCTAATGAGAATTACAATTTATCTACAATGGAGATAGACCCTCATTTTGAAGTTTTCATTTGGTCATTCTGCATGAATTCAACATACTACTCTACCCAATATGTAGTAAGATTTTTTCAGGCATTTACAGGCACTATTTATAATTATCTTATGAGTACTAAATATTGGATACTAAGAAGTGAAATACCTGAAATTATTTTTTGTATTCTTTCTCTCCATCCCTGTTTGGGTACCACTGTTTGCTATCTGCATACCTACTGGCATTTCCTCCTTTTCCCATACTTCAAATGTTATTTCCAAAAGTTTATGTGCTATAATGTCACCCTGTTTTTCTACATAATAATTCTGTGGTGATTAAATATTTTCCTGGTAGTTTACTGCCTAACACAGGATTTACTGACTCATGTAGATTTCATGTTGATCGAGGCTCCACATTAGTGTGTTAGAAACAGGTACTAATATTAGCTTGGCGTACGATTTTCCTCCTCTTTCCTCCTCATTTTCCCTCCCCATCTCATGCAGAATTTCAGCTTTTCTGGAAGTGGTGGGTTAATCATATTCATCTGTAAGTCAGTCAGTCAGTCACCCAAGGGGGTCTACAGTAGACCCTTATTGTACTGTTGGTACAGTTGGTACTGTAAACGTTTGTCTAATATTTTATAATATGCTTGCATTGACGTTATCGAGGGGTTAGGTGGAAGAGGGGACTTTCCAGTCTCAACCTCGCCCGAATAAAGACATTTTATTATTATTATTATTACAAAGCTCACAGGACCGAAAAACCGAAGGTTCGTAATAACAAAGTTTGTATGAAAGTTTCTTTTAGGAATCATAGAAAAAAACATACTTTGTCGAAATTTGTCTCTTCAATCTCCCGTACTTATAATGCACTGCGAAATAGCTTCAGAGTATATGCGATTAAATTATTTACAACTTAATGAAACCAAGCACATTCATTTGATTTTTTCAATAGAAGAATGCAGAATGGTGCAATCGAGGGTTGAATACAGTAAGTCCTTGATATACAAATAAGATATGTTCTGAGACCTTGCTCATAAGGTGATAAACCTATATAAGGTATTAAATAGAGCTGTTATCCTGCAGAACTGCAACACTGCTTGACAGATGTGCGTTAATTCACTATTGTGACAAACTAATCTAGCTGGGCATGCAACAGAGCCGGAGCAAAAAAAATCGCTCTCCGTGGGAAGGAAGAATGGGAGAAATGCTGGATAGTTCCTGACTTCACACCGGATTCAGTGATACTTTGTTTAGATTATGCCCTAAGTGCGAGTTCCTCTACGCCACACCGCGTGACAACGGCCAACTCGAAAGGCGCCAAATTAGAAATTTCAGGCACGCTTGAATTTTACCGAATGTTCGTATCTCTGAAAGTTCGTAAATTGAAAGTGCATCGGAAGAGGACCAACTGTATGTCCAATTTACTAGCGGTAATGAGTCACCATGATTCCACGGGAATGAAGCTTATTATATGATGTTGCATGGATACTGAAGTATCTCCTACCGATGAAAGAATCATAATTGATGCTCTAGGGCACAGTACTTGAGGAAAACTTAAACGTAGCACATATTATGATTATAATGTAGCCTAGTGCATATCCACCTAAATGCTTATTCGTGGAACTTTGTAATAAAGTTCATTTTGTAACCGCCAGGACTGGGACTGAGGATCATAATAATGTTTCTTTTACTATAGATTAGGTAGGCCATAATCTGGTTAGTTAATTCTGGATAACGTACCTTTATGTACTATGAAGGACTCACTTATGAATATCTGCCACTTAAAATGTGTCCTGTTTGTAGTGATTATTACCCTGGACTAAAGACGAAAAGAATTTTTTTTACAATTATTGGAAATTAACCATAGCCTTCCTATGACATAACTCTTCTCTTTGGCAATCACATTTCTTCGAACGCCTGTGAAGAATCATTTTCACTCTTTTCCATAACTGTACCTTCACTGAAGCAATGACTAATATGATTGAATCAATCTCTTTCTTTCTTGCTATATATCCTCATATTTGTGGAAATATTCTCAATTTTTAGCTCTAAGTTTTTGTATTTTGGAATTGTTCAACAAAGCCAAAGTCATAGATGCCATGATAAATCCTGCTTTGACAGTTAAAATAAATGGAGAAAGTTTCATAGAGAAGGAATAGTATCATATATATTTGGTCATAATGTGGAATTTACTCAGTTACCCTGATTTTTTAGTAAAACAAGTGTAGTAACGTACATGTTAGAGCTAAGAATCTTTATGGTCTGACATTAATTATTCAAAAAGTTGGCCATAGATTAAAAAACTGAAAGGTTTGGCTGGTTAAATATCCAAGTACCTCTAGTAAAAATGGGAAGATAAAGTTTGTCCAAAATGAATAGTTTTTTCTGGTATTGTCTGGTATCTGAGTTCATAGTCAAGTGCTGTTCAAGGCATTATGTCAAAGGATCATTTCTTTCCTGGAATTCACTCTTTTGTTACTGCTACTTTGTATATTTCTACTGGAGTTCAATCAAAATATTGTCAGAAAAGGCCTTAGGAGGAAACGTATGGGATAGTATCAATTTCTTCCACTGAGACTTCTTTTGGAGTGCTGAATCCAAAATTGAGGTTTGTTAACAAAATTTCATGACACAATGCCACAAAAAATGGCAAAAGAGGCTAAAAGTAGTTACTTGTTTAGCATTTTTGTTTATAAATTAGAGTATATCAACTTTTAAGGAATTAGTTTTCAGTTCAAAATTTATGTGCATAAAAAGTTCTAAGGGATAAAATTTCCTTCAAATTTTATACCTTAGATATTTTTTCCTCTGATAAACCATTTAGACTCCAGTACCATTTTAAAGTTGGCATTTTGCGCACATCTCCGCAAAAAATCTCATTCTCTTTAGTTAATTAAACGAGTCAATTGTTGTATTTTTAGTCTAAAACAATTGATACCACAGTATTTTTTTGTGATAAGTCCGAATTATAATTTTCATTTTCTTCCAACATGATAAATATTTTGCGCATTGCAAACATATAAATTTGCAAAAAATCTGAAAGGTAATAAAATATGCAACTTTCAAAAGTACTCATAACGTTTTTCTTTCAATTTTGCATGTGGGTGCTATCTTATGTATGCCTTCTGATCCCCTAGTGTTTGAAAAGCCTGAAGAGAGTGCAAACCTTAATTGCAAATAAATCGCCAAAAATTATTGTAAACTTGTTTTTCAGTACTCAATTAAATTAATAAATGTTACTCATTTGGATTTATTTTAGTAGTAGTAATAGTCATCTTCATTTACAGAACTTATGCTTTTATCAAAATGTTGTGAAGTAAATTAAACTGCACTGGTAGCCCTCCAATTCCCTCTGTTTGCTGAAAAAGACTCCCGCTGCAACTGTGTTTCTGTTGAGATAAGCCGGGATACTGAACTTTTGTGTGTTGGGTAGAGCACCATGGAATATATGAACCTTAATTTTTCAGGCTGTATTTTATTGGCCGGCAATCCTCACTTCATTTGTATGTTCGTTACAGAAATGGGCGAGGGAAATTATTGAATCTCCCTTGTATGGTAGCTTCATTTTGTCAATTTTGATAACGGTGCTGATAAAAGTTTGTTTCCTCATCTCTTTCATGAAAATAGATGCAGCAAGGAAGAAGAACCGCTAGTTTGAAAGCCTCATATGAGGCGATCAACATAGGGGTGCACGCTCATGAGTTTAGCATAGGCCGAGAATTGGCTGGGGCTGCACAGACTGCTATCGCTGCCATCCAAGACACCTCCAAGAAGCAGAAGAAGTAAGTATCTCTCTTTTCATTTTCCTTCAATATTTATTTATCAAAGTAAGATTTCATTAATGCATTGGTATGTGAAACTATTTGCGTGGAGTTTTTCAGCTGTAGTAATTAACCCTTAGACAGCGGGAACTTTTTTAAATGTTTTGTTTTTCCGGGTTGGTCGGGGAGACTGAAGCTGCATTAGCGATCCCTACAGTGAGGGAAAGTACACTTGGACTCTACCCTGGTAGCAATAACAATTTCGTAGAACTGAGCAAGGCAGTCTAGCAATGGTCAAATGTTTAAAAAAGTTTTTCTGCAGTCAGTGTACAAAATGTATACAAAATTTCCTGCAGTTTAACGGTTAAAGGGGAGAGCAAAGGTCACCCATTAAAAGATGGCAATTTTAAAGGTGGTACTCCAATGAAATTTTTCATTTAATAAGCTTCAAAGCTATCTGTGAAAATAATTGATGAATATTTGAAAGCTACTTGTCTATGCATGTTGGAACTCAGAGACATTGTGGCTGAAGCCTACCATACACGTTCCGTCGTGGCCTCAAGGCTTAACACGTACAAGGTACAACAATAACACGTACGGGTTAATGTCTAAACATAAGAATGCGAGAATGAATGCCAAAATGCACCGTATAACCACCCAACTTGTGCGAATGCAAGCACAGAAAATAGTTCCTGTTCTAATTTGGTTCATGCATTCGTTCACGTTCCGTTCCGGTCCACAAAAATCATTCATGCAAACTGACATTAACTCGTATGTGTTAATGTATCGTGTAAACAGGCCTTTCGTCTTTGGCTGGGTGGGTTCCACCCTCGCTACGCCACTGCCCCCGTAAGCACTGGTACCAGTGGCGGATACAGATGGGGGGGGGCACTTGCCCTGATGACGATGGACGACACGGCCATCGAAACGTCGGCAGAGATGGAGAACCTCACCCTGTGGGAAACCCGAAACAACTTCAACAACATCATACATCGGGAAAACCTCAGATCTTTCTTGACTTAAATGCTCTGTTTTCAGGGCAGTAACGAGAAATAAATAATCCCTTTGAGAAACTTGTTCTGAGGTGTGGAAGGGTAAAATGTAGGACAGAGTAAGTTAGAAATCAATGGGAAACTATAAAAGTAACTGAGGAGACCAGATAGGGAAGTGTAAGGTAGATAAGCTAATAAGCAGTTAATGTAACAAGCTGGCTAGACAACTTTCTTTGATACTGAGGAAATGGAAATTATTCAGGGTCCCCTAAGCTTTGGTATCACTTCAAAAAATCATGAGAAACCCACCTATGTCTAGCAGTGGCTTTAAAGAAACAGAATACGGAAAACCCTAGAAATATTTTGTGGGAAATGAGGGTTGTGATGCATGTTTTTGTTGGTGACAGTATGTACTGTTATAATTACCTTTAACTTAAAGAATTATTTTTCTCTCTTTGTAACCACTATGTTGTTTCTTTATGACTGACCATACTGTTATGAATATTTTAGGCAGAAAACAAAGACAAAAAGAGCCAAGCTGTGGGATTCCAAGTATGACGGTTTGGATGGCGCGCCTGAGGAGAAGGCTGCGGTGAAAACTCATGTCAATGGCCATTCTAATGGTCAGACGAGTGTGCAGTCCAATGGCATTCACAGTGCAAGTACCGTTGCTGACGTCGCTCCCCCAAGGTAGGAGAACTGTCCTGTTTACCCCCCAACTGATGAAATTCAAGCTTTGTTCCTAACAGATCCTGTAAAGCATAGTGAAGTGTAAATTCATCTGTTTTCCACTCCACTTTGTGGGATTTAGACTTGAGAGAACGAGAACATTGTAATACTCCAGACAGTTTTTATATATCCAGATCTTTAGAGTGCTTGCTGCACCATTTTCATGGATACAACTTGTGTGGGGTTGTACTCTTAAAATAGAGCACTAAGCAACAAAACTGGTTGGGTGAATAAAACCTGTTTGGGATATCACCAAGTTGTTATTTCTTCTGTCAAACAAGATGAAGTTTAGTATAGATGCCCTTGAACTGTTTCTTATTTGAAAATTTTAGAATAAATACTATGTTTTCATGTATGCCAATGGAATTAATGTTCATTATGATTGAAAAAAATATGCGGTACAATTCCACTACATTTATTTTGCTGTCAACCTCTTACAATGACGTAGCAGAATGGACTCTTCAATAAATGGGTTTCTCTATTTAATACATTGTATATAACTTAGGTGTAAAGCATTAGCAGATTGACCGCATTTATTTGCTGTTTTTTGTTATTTAACATTTATTTTAGAGAACAATCGATGTATGTACCTACTTGAAGAAAATTATATGCACACATAAAATAATGAACAACTTTCGGTGTAATCAGATGAATCCGGCAATCTTAAACGATGATATTTTGTTACTGTATGTTTATTATTACCTCATGCCGAAAACTGTCTCTGATTCAAGTCCATACTCTTTTCCAGGAAATCTGTGTCAGGACCTATGTCATCAAGCACAGCGTTGACAGCGGTAATTGCTCCCGTGCCATCATCAATGTCCACGACTTCCAATGCTCTGGCATTGATCCCTAGCCAGCCAAACAGTAGTGCCACCACCAGCCACCCACTGCCATCGTATGCTGCTGTTGCCTCACCAGTCGTCCCTGTCGTAACTACTCACACGATGCCAGCTCTCTCAGAGCCATCTCCCCCACCCCCAGCGGAAGAGTCTTCCACCGACCAAGTGAACGATGCGAATGATGATCCTGACTGGACTTACGATCCAAATGAACCTCGCTACTGCATCTGCAACCAAGTTTCTTACGGAGACATGGTTGCTTGTGACAATGAAGATGTTAGTATCACTGTAGCTTGTGTGTTGGTGGTTTTGGAAAGTTTATTCAAGATTAATTATGTAGAAAAGTTCAAATTTGTTTGAAGGTGATTTATTTAGTTTGTTTAAAGTCCCATGAGACTGACAGATTAGCATAATCTCCCAGCCTCTTTTCTCTACCGATGCTTTCAGGCTGTGTTTTCTAAAAAAAGTTCTGTGCCAATCCTTTCACTGTGTCTGTGTTTGTTGTTTTGGTTTCAAATAGTGCTAATCCACTCTTGTAATCTTTCGGCATGGGCAAATTTCACTTTTACTGTGTGAAGTAAGAATATTTCAGATTTTTTATCAATTCGTTCATATTTGTTAATTCGTAAAGTGTTTATCCCATTGCAGAAGATATTTTTGAGGCTTAATACCATGGAAAAATTAAGTAGTTCAATGCTATTTTTATACAGAATTAAGGTAAAAGTTGATTATTCTTATTATTATTGCAAAGAGTATAGCAATGAAGGAAATATTTGGTACATATTTTCAGTTCAGCTCTGTAATTAAGTTATCTATTCAATGGCACTTAATCTCATGATCACTGAGAATGACATTGTAATGTATAGAACAGTCATGAAGGTAAACTCTTCATTAATTAATTAACAGCCTCAAGTGCACATGACAAGAATAGTCCTTTTTCAATATTAGTGGTTGAGTACCTATTACCATAAATAACATGAAACGCAATTAAGTTCCAAATTCGTAACAAAGCAAAATTTTCATAGATATTTCATTTTTGTGCTATGACCGCATGATGATCACTAACTCATGAATGTGAGCCCCTCTAATTTTAATACCACTCATAGTTATGTGCAGGATCATTAAATAAGTAGTCCAAAGGGAATTTTATCCAGATTATCTGGAATATAATGTTGGGGCTTATGAAGGTGTTTCCATTTTTCAGTGTCCCTTGGAATGGTTCCACTACCCATGTGTTGGAATAACCTCGTCACCCAAGGGAAAATGGTACTGCCCACAGTGCACTTCATCGATGAAGAGACGGGGTTCACGGAAATGATTAATTATCTTGAATCTAAATTTCTATTTGTATTAAGGAATCTTAAAGAGTGTTTAAATATTACTTAGTGTTTTTATAATGCTGGTGCACAGAATCCACTTCAGTCTTGGAGATGTAGGCCACGCAAAGGATAACTTTTGTCTGTTCATATGATGCTCTCAATAATGTATGGAGGTGCCCCTATAACAAGAGGTGTGATGAGGAATTTCTTCTTCTCCCCGATAGCTGCAACTAAGCGAGACAAATATGCTCATTGCACATACTGCATGGTGTTCAACGTATTCAATTTGCTGCTACAATGTCCACAAAAACTGAATTTTCAGTAAGTGAGAAGACCCATTTTGTTATTGATATAATTTAGCTCATTTAACCTTCCCATAGGTATAATTTTTTTTTTTTAAGTTTATAAAATTTTTGAGTATTGAGACTATATAACTGAATTTTTTTGGCATAAGGAGTGTTTCGCTTGGAATATTAAAACAAAAAAAGTTTCTGGTTGTGACTTACTTGAATACAGCATCTGGGAGTATTTATGTTTAATTATTCGAATGTCTAGACAGTTTAACTTAGAATTAACTAAAAAAAATTTCGTGAAAGCGACTGCTTGAATAGAATTGTAAAATTTCCATTCTCAAGTATACTGAGCGTAAGGCTTCGTATTGTATATGTTTTGAAATTCAGATCAGTTTAGCCTCACAAATTAAAATCCCAAGTACCAATACCAATAAGTAATCCAATGAAACGTCAAGGCCATTACAGACATTGACTCTGTGGCTTTTGTAAGACTTACTGAAATTGTAAATTAAAGTACCAACCCTGCTCAATGTGTGGAATTATTCAGTAGCACGTCTTTCATAATCGATTATTTGCTCATTGTATACAGTGCAACATGATAGTTCAGTTGACCTGTAATTTTGACTGGTGTGGATATGATTATAAAATAGATGAACTATGCTTGATGTAGTAGCAATATTTCATCAACAATCTTGTAAAATTTTACTCCAAAAATAAACTAAAATAGCATAACAACAAAAATGAACTTAATTAATGATATGCAAGTGAAAATTAATTAAAATGTAAAGAGAAATAAAGTGTTAATTGAAGGTGAAGTCTGCCAGAGGCATGTTGTTCATTTTCTTGCATCCACACTTCCATAATCAAATACCTCTAGCAGGAACAGGCAGAAACAATATCAATACCACCTGTATCTACTCCCTATTGCAACTGCTGTGCTTATGAGGCATTATAGCCACTGGGAAATTTTAACTTTTCATTAACTTATTAGAATATTAACTACTTCATTTTCAACAGGTGTTTTCATTTTTAAACATTAATATTTCTTTACTAGAATAGAGTGATGGAGTACTCTCAATGATTAAATTTGCTTAATGTAAATCTATACCCACCATTTGCAACACTGGCATTAAGCTTAGCCGCAAGATCTCCTCATTGCTTCAAATTACTGGAAGCCAATGAAAGTAATGGGGAAATTTTTTTTGGCACAAATGGTGAGAGCCAACCATGAAATCACGATCACCATGTCTGATGAAATGCATGTTGCCACGTATGCATTGAAAACCAAAGCTAATAGTATGTATAACACTTGATCTTCACTGATTCTTATACGTTCAGCATGAAAGGCTGTCCAGCATGAAGCTAAATGACCTCTGAAAATATTGTTTCTACCATAAATAAGGCTGTAATGAACATAGATTTATATGCAAATTTAATTTTTGAAAGGATGAGACCCCTGTATTGCACACTTATGGGTCACACCTCATTTAAAAAAACTAATGACCTTATCCGTCTCAAAATCTGAGTAAGTTGGGTAATGGCATTCAACTCCCAATGCCATTTTTAAAAACAAATTATGTGTAACATACAGATTTTTATTGTGCATTTCTACAAAAGAGCAAACCAAGAATAACTTTAAGACATATTCCAGCCCTTAACTATTGCCAAGCAATGAGTATCAATACAACAAGAAGGTTCATGATTTTAACTATTAAATGGAGAAGAAATGACAAGAAGTATAATACATTGAATAAATGAAATGGACTGGAATTTCATGTCGAAGGGTAAGGAAAAAGTCCGCAGATAATGGGCATACAAAAACTTTAATTACACCAACAAAATTCTGCCCAAACCCCATTACAAATATTCAATTCTGTTCAATTGAAAGGAGACAAATTTCAATTGAATAAATGGAAATTCAATTGGATTACCTCATATTCAATTGAATAAATGGAAATTCAATTGGATTACCTCATATTCAATTGAATTTTCAAATCTCCAATTGGAATACGCCACTTTTCAATTGAACGGAATTGAATATTTCCATTAGGGAATCCATTCAAGATCTATACGATTTCTACCTTAAAACAAGATGAAAACAATTACCCCATGAACAGCAAAAACATCTAGTCGTAACAGGCACTTGTTGACTCTGTTTTGTGGAATGAAAAATTGAACACCAAAGATTATTCAACACTCTAAAGATCAAAAGAGTTCATTCTGATACCGGCGCAGTGCTGACTTTCCGAGGACTTTTACCACGTAAGGGAAAGCGCTTTACAGTCGAACACAATAAACAAGTTATCACAACACGTTTGCGTCCTTTCTTACGCCGTTGGCGTAATGTTGCACTTACTCCCGGAATTAGTATATTACCACACCCTTTGCAAATTCTTTTTTTTAAGTCTTTATCAATCCTTAACACATTTTTCTTCCCTATTTTCACCAAGCATCTCCCAAAATGGGAAACCAAGTTCTCACAATCTGGATTGTGAGCAATTATGGTGTTAGCAGCCTGGTACAAGAAATTCATTCTCAAAAATGCCTCCTTTCCTTGGAGAGGCTTATTTTTACCCATCTTGGACTATCGGCAGCCAACTACTCTGGAAAAAATGATCCACGTGAATAAATCGAAGTATTTCTCAGCTTCGCGAACCATTTCCCTATGCCTCGACATTTTTTTAGTATATTAACTACAGTTTTATAACAAAAAATAACAACTGTCATAAACAAGTCATGAGATTCACTAACGTTCAAAAACAAAAAAAATTGTGACCCAAGTTCGCCTTCTCGCATTGGATAAAATTCCCCGAATAATAGGTGATTAAATAACCCACGAAAATGAGGACCATTTTAATCATTGCCGGTCCCATTAAATGAAGAATTGGCTAACCTAGAGTTTCACGGGTGAAGTTTGCAGAAATTCACGTCTCCATTCAGGAATAATGCCTAAGTCCTATGGGGAGGTAGATCTGGGCAGCTCAGCCGGATATGATGATATTCCATGACAGCAGTCAGCTCATGGATGTATTCTGTATCCATTAACTAATTGATAAGGACAAGAGGGAGAAATTAAGAGGCACAATGGTAGAGGGTTGCAATATCGGAGTTGAGAACAGTTTGGAATTCCAAATAGGACCTACCTGTAAACAAGGAGGCATCGACCATAAACAGCTGACACGTAAAAAAATTAATTTAAATTCAATAAAATAGGTACATTTAAACTTTGCTGATATACTGACGCAAGAGGGTTACTTTAAAAAAAAAACAATCAAGCAAGATGAAGAGAAATCAGGAATGAAGAATGCAAAAAAAATTCCGCTGAAATTACGAATACATTCATTTATTTTGTGGATGTGCCTCTGCTGCTCTCTACAGTGCATAGCTGTAATTATGAGGCACAATGGCCGCTGCGAATTCTCCGTATGTTACTCTCTACCACCAACAGGTGTGTTTTCATTTTTAAACTTTCACGTTTATTACTCTTACGAATTCTGAATGATTTCATACCCTGTAGTTTTGATTTTGCTAAGTTATTCTTTGCATGAGCTGTCACGGTGATATTGATTGGATTCTATAACTCTGTCACATGAACGTCATGACAGTAAACATGTTCATTGTTGTGTGGTATTTACGGATGATGGTCGATTAATTTTTATCTCCCATTTTGTTATTTGCGACAAGGATTATGAAGAACCAGAACCCAGTTCCCCAGTGCCTTTCACTCCTGCGGAAGAATTATCTGAGACTCACATACCTCCTCCGTCATACCGTGATATACCCGGGACTGTTCCTGTCCATGGGAGTAACGATAGAGGACCTCCACCATCGTACGAAGAAGCCATCGATCCTAATGGTTGGATTTTGTATAATAGATTTCGATGAAATCTGCTATTTCTTTTATGCGGTGCCGAATCATAATCGTTTCCTTTTCAGCGCCACCACCCTCGTATGATTCACTCTTCGGTCGTGTTAGAGAGGCACACAAATCTTCCAAAGGAATTTTTGACTTCTTAAAAAATCTTTTTATTTTGTTATTAGGGACAAGTAAGTATTTTTACATAGTTGTAAAACCAGTAACGGTGCCTTGTAATGGTCATTTTGTGATCTGTCTGAACCTAAAAAATTACTTTTTTCAGTTGGGTGCTCCATTATCTTGGGTATAACAATAGTGATTCCAGTTTGTATGATAGTTATTGGCGCCATGTACTTCAACGACTGTCCTCAAGGAGAATACATACCCGTTTATCTAGTCGTTGGAGGTAAGTATTATAAGGAGCCGGAGTTAAGTGATCGCCTTCTATAACCCCATCGAAACCACTCCAACATCTATTTTCTTTAACAACTGCCCCTCCATCGCTGCAACTAGTGTTGTTTATTTTATACCCTTGGCCGTGTCATGATTTCATTGATACCTGTGGCCTTTCATGCTACCTAGTAATCTAACTCTTTGATTGGCTATAATACCCTATTGTGAGCAGATTTTTGGGCCTTATGGTGGTTTTGAGTCATGTGTCTCACTGCCGCTAGCCCTGCAGGAAGTTGGCAATTAACTGACTGCTTTTCAAACATAAATTAGATCTATTTATTCGTCACATTTATGCTAGAAATATTTTTTTGTGTTTGGACATTGTGTAGAAAATTATAATTGTGATGATCATCATTATTAGTCAACAATCCGAAGATTGGTTTGATGCAACTCTCTATTCCTTTCTCCTATACACTAGCCTTTTCTTGGCTACATATTTCTTCTCTTTTACATTGTTTATAACCTGTCCTTTGTAAGATAATTGGGGCCATGACTTAGCCTTCCTTCCTCCTGCCCTTCTTCGTTTGTTTTCATCAGGCCATCATGCCTCATAATAATAATAATATTAATTAGACAAAACAAAACACAATTTGCATTAGTCTTCGTCATGTTTGGTATACAAAATATTACAACTACAGAAAATTATTATATTATTAGTGCAATTTCTGAAAATATTCAGTCACAAAATATACAAAAAATATCAAAAGATACAAGAAATTATAATGAACATTTTGGTGAAATTATGGAGAATATTAAATCACAAAAAAATTAAATCACAAAAAAATTAAATCACCCTTGTCGCTATCAATGAATTCCTCGATTGACTAGAAGGCCTTTTTTATTAGCCAGGCATGCACAACTCTTTTGAATTTGTTAACACTAACAAATTTAGCTTCAGAGGGTAAACTATTAAGCAGGTGCAACTTAATTACATGAAATGATTTATAAGTTTTAGATAGTCTACAGTAGGGAACATTGAAGAGTCTCCCTGTTCCTGGTGAAATGCTGGTGGACATTTCCTCTTGTCTCCAAGAAGTTTTGATTGATCTTTACATCAAAAAGACACTTCTTTATATATAAAGAATACAGACCGACAGAATTGTCCCTTTGTCCAGAGTTGTCTTTTACTTTTTTCTTCCTCTCTTCTCTCCCACTCTTCTTAGCACTTCTCATTGCTTACTCTGTTGTTTCATTTTATCTTCATCATTCTTTGATATTGCCAAATTTCAAATTCTTCCAATCTTGAGTTTTTTGCTGCTGTAAACGTCCAAGCCTCATTCACATAGAGATGATTTGTCATTAATAACTTAAAAGAAAGTAAGAACTAATTGTGGACAATGGATATTTACATTGTGTGAAATGCAACATGAGTGTCTTGCCAGGATTCTTAGTCTTGCGGAAGTATCAATGCATCCTTTTCTCTAGAACTTTGAAAAGAAAGTAATGGCAAGCAGGCCTTTATCTTTGTTTAGTGGGGGTATTCTTATCATGTTCGTTTAAATATGGTAGAAGTCCGTTATAATGAGTGTGGTCTAATTATAGCGAGTGATCTTTTGTGTTGGTTGGTTTATGTGGATAAGTATAGGGAAATAATCTGACGATAGTGAGTGCTCATGTTTGCAATAGCTTTATCATAAGTCAAATTTGCAAGTTTCCATTTGGATGTGATTTGGCTGGGCCAATATTGTGTTATCAAGCTGATTGTTACTGTATCTCTCTTACTAATGACACACCCAAAAATTCACCCACACTTGCTAGGTCAGAAGTAATATACCGTATAAGCGCGTGTAAGAGGCGCACCTTTTTTCCCAGATATTGCAGCCGAAAATGGGGGTGCGCCTCTTACACAAACTTCTAGTCTCCCCCCCCCTCCCCTTCCCCGGTCGCAAGTCCAAGGGGAACTGAGTGGCCTTGATTTTCAGCGTGAGTCAGTCATCTGAAACCCTGGGTCAAAATCAAGCGGCAGGCAGGAGAGTTTCTCCCTTAGTGACGTATTTTTAAAATGCTCTTGTTTCTTAAAATTTCTTGCAAGCATCGCGCCGTCACGTCGGTACCCCAGAGGTGAACATTGAAAAGATCACGCGGGGTGATTCGCTCCGGAGCGCGCGCTAAATTTATTGCCATGAGTGGGCATCCCGCGGCATTTATACTGCATATAGTAATATTGGTGTCAAAACCTGCGGTTGAAAAAATTCGAACGAGTGTGCTCATTGTTGGACTTAATGGTGGATAGAAGAAATCGGAAATGCTTATAAGTGAAGAGCGCTGAAGGAGAGGTCGAGGGGAAGATGGCTACCTCCCCTCCGTATTTAAAGCTACGAGCGAAGGAGCAAGGGAAGAACACGTCCGATCTTGCATGTGACGTCGTTGCCATTAAAGCGAAGGGGCGAAGGCGCAGCAATGTGATATACGCAGTTTGCGTTGCCTGAGTTTCCAGTCCGTCTCGTCTTGTTTGAATGCACTTATGCTACGCTTGTTTCTTCCGAAATTGGGCTGTTTGGACTATGTTGAATATTAGTAGCCTTATTTTAGCTATAAATCTTTGTGTCGATCAATTAGAGCTCAAAAAACTTAAATGCTGTAAGATATACGTCGCGTTAGGTCTAATTCTTTTTAGAACCTCGTACGTGTCATACAATTGCTGAAAGATTTCGAGATATCTTCGAGCTCAGAAGGTGACTCATGTAGCATTTGAACTCCAGAAACTCGGGGAATTGAACCTGGTAGACCGAAAAAGGTCAGTTGGTGGAATGGGGTAGGGATGAAACACGTTTCCATTGTTCCCCTGCAACTTGATATTTTCCTGTGGAGTCTCGGAAAGGAAAAAAACGGCAGAGGCATTAGCTGATGGAGAGCCGAGTGTAGTTCCGTTAGGCCCCTTGCACACACACCGATTTTGGACGGCCGGTAAAATATTGGCCGATATTTTACCGGCGAAGCAATGCTTGCACACACGCCGGATTTTTACCGGTCAAACGATACGTTGATAAGTTTTTGAGCCGGCATCGGCGATCCACAGTGACAATAGCCGGCAGCTAACCGGCATTTTGCCGGTGCCGGCGTGTGGTCGGTACGTGTGCAAGCTCCAATGCTCTCCCATTGTTCACTATTGGAATGTGGACGGCCGATATTTTACCGGCCGTCCAAAATCGGTGCGTATGCAAGGGGCCTTAAATCTACGACGTGGTTATTATCCTACGGCGCTGAGATTGCCCCGATTGTTGTTCAAACTCTTGGGAAAGCTCATGCCATTTGCCTGTCGTGTTTTGCCATAAAATTTTCCACGGCTGCAATTCTATTGCAATACTCCTGCGAGAGCTTTCAAACAAAATTGTTCGTGAGTAGGACAAGCAACGTAGAGCGATTGCGTAGGCAAAGAGAGGATCGGAACTCTTTCTACTCCCTCTTATGCCGCCGCAGTAATCAAAATTTCCTCTTTCAAATAGTACTGAAAGAGGACATTTCGATAACTGTCGAAATTCCAGGCATACGTCTGCAACACCGCACGATAGGATTAAAAAAATGTCGCTTTTTTTTTTCTTTATAGCTTCGATCCTCAAAATAGGGGTGCGCCTCTTACACGTGTGCGCCTCTTACACAAGCTTATACGGTATATGTATACCACACTGATGGGTGCCTCATGCCAAGCAAATGTCAGAATGATTGGCCCGCATTGGTGATAGTGCATGAGAATTATGGGTGTATCTGTTATACGTACATTTAACTGCATTCACACAGGTTCTGTGAGAGTCATTTGTGTGGCTTCCATGCTATCCTCTGTCCCAGAATATAGTGTCCGTTGCATTGGTAAATCTTTGAAGCAACAGTGTGCTTATTGTGGGTAGTTTGAAGTAAGAAGCCCTTGCATTATCCTTCTCCAGGTGGCTTTGGGGTTTTTAAGCAACTCCTTCACATTTCTTCGAAAGTTAGGCAGAGGGAAGAGGAGCCTCCTGAAGAGAGAATGAGGCAGTCCAACATGCAGACGCTTATCAATTGCTTCATGCTGGGCTGGTTCATAATCGGTAAGTCCATGCATCCAGAAATGAAGCTATATTTTTTGCAATGTTTGGTTTGGTCAATGGTTGAGTGTACCTGTGCACTGTAATCAGTGCCATGTAGGAATTAGCAACATTTCAGATTTAAAAAATTTTCAGCTACTTAATTTTATTTAATATGTCTAGATTTTTTTCCCAATTCTTAAGATATATTTATATCTTATAACCAGAGATAGATTATGGGGGTTTACATAAATTACACCTGTTGAAAAGGCCACAATCACGAAAAAAAAAAGTGAAATAATTCGGACCGATAAATCGGCCTATGGCAGTTTTCGCTTAACCAGCGAGGGCTGATATATCGGCCTGGTGGCAGTAAAAGGGTTTAAAAATTGAAATTGAAACATGCGAGGATATACTTAATCAAATGTAAGAAATTTGGCAACTTCAATATCATAATCTTGGTACTTATAAATTATGTTGCAGCAGGCATTATTATTTGCTGTTGTATTTTTCAAAGTCTACCTATAATAGAGGTCTATACCTAACTACAGTGCAACCTCGATATAACGACACCCCACAGTGCACTAATAAACACTCGCTATAGCGAATTGTCGCTTTACCGGAGGTGGAGCAAATAATAGCCAATACACCTGTTGCGAACAGATACACAGGAACAGGAGTGGTGCGGCGACAGATAAACATCTATCCGATAAACGTAATCATAAATCCGGACGAAAGGCGATGTTTTTTTGCATCACTAAATTTCCTTACTCAAATAACGACTAACTATTCAAACAATTTATAAGCGCCGCACTGAATAAAAATCATGCAAAGCATTGTTTCGTCAATCATTATATTTATCGAACGACAGTTTACCACATAAATTTGAGACTGAGCACTCCATTAACTTCATTTCTAACAGATCGCTAGGAATTACAGAGGTTAAGGAGTCTTGATGAAAGTCTTCCGGCAGTGAAACCCTCGCTATGGCGAGAGCCAACACCGAAAGGGTCTCGTAAAAACGAATTTTTAAACACTCTTATTATAGGGTCAATTGACGGTGCATCGGCTATCTCTCGTAATAGCGGGGGTGTCGCTATAGCCCGTACTCGCTTTAACGAGGTTCCACTGTATATATAGCCCCTTGCATAAATGACTGATCCACTCAAATATACTATCCCAACTGCTTTCAGGAGAGCTATAGTGCTGTAAATTTTACGGAAGGTAGTTAGTCAAAATCAAGGAAAAATTCTGGAAATAGTGCCTTTTCACCTATTTCCCCCCCCCCCCCCCCCCCCCCCCCCCCCAAAAGTGAAATCAGCCATTAAAAAAAAAAATTATGGCCGAGTTTTGGATCATGCAGGCACTCAAATGTCTCTTATTACTCAGTTTACGTGGAATTTTGAATTTTAGTACGGGTATGAATACCCAATAGATATAACAAGCCTACGATGCATTATCAACTTTCATATATATAAAAATGCTTTTTCAAACAGTCTGTTGAAGTTGGGCCCAATTTTATTGCGGTGGGCCTCAATTGGAGACCAATATTCACTTGGGTGTATGCAACCCCGTGTACAGTATGGAAATTTTCAACACTTTTGTGTGTAAAGTAATTGAAACTTCAACATAAACAAGTAAGCAAGCCCTTCACTCAGGATGGATACCACACCTGTCAATGCTGGTTGTTGGAAGAAAAAGTGCTGCGCCCAAGAATCGAACCTAGGATCTCCGGATAGGAGACGATCACCGTAACCACAGGGCAGTCGTATAAATAAACCCACAGGGCTACAGTGGAAGGAAATATATTTCTGTGAGAATATGTTAGACCAGTAAATATTTAACTGCATTTTATGCAATATTGGATTTATAACCCCATATGGGGGTGATTCGTTGACAGTTCCCAATGGACTACAGCACTAAAAAGTTTGATTGTAATCTTAGACCCGTTTTTGGACAATTCCCTTGTAAGACTCTAATTCCCACATACTTGCGTAAGTTTAGGAACCCCAACTCACTTGGAATGTAAATTTTATTCAGCTAGTCATGTTGTTTAAAGTAAAATATTCTATAGCAAATTTTCTTAGTTGCTTGATCTGGTGATACAGAGTTGGTTGAGTGGTGAAATACGAGTTGAAGCTTTCCCGGCGAATTATGTGGGTAAACTGTTCTCGGGATACCTGTCGGATTAATTCTTTCATAACGGCCAACATTTGAAGCTTTGCCTTGGCACTCAGCATCCGGGCTGAATGTTGTTTTATTTAAATTTATGCCCTGATGATGAGCGCCGAGACGGAGCTTGAAACGTTGTCCGTAATGAAAGACTTAACCTGGTGGGAATCTCGAGAACAGTTCACCCATTACCAATGGTGTCACTAGAACTATGCACTAAAACACCCTGGTGGTCAATGTGTGAACTGGGATTTTTAGTTAACGTCTGTTTTTCTTATATTTTCAGGTTCAGTGTGGGTGTTCAAAGAATATGAGCCAAGTTATGATCCAAAAAGGGAGGACTACTGTAATCGCACACTCTACCTTTTTGCCTTCTGGCTCATTACGTCTGTGTACATAGTGCTGGGCATTGTTACTTTGTGTCTCTGCAGCGTCAGTGTGGCTACCATGGCCTTTCATAGGGAAGTATAACGTACTGGCCGCATTGTTACCCATATTTATTTGAAGTTGTGTTACTATGAGTGAGTGTGATGGATGTTGTATACTTTTATAAAAAATTTTGCAAAACGTTTCCACTGTTCGCCACTGTGGCTCCTATTTTTTCTGTACGTGCGGATTCTTGATTCTTGTGAGCACATCAACCTATAGTTGTGGCTCGTGAAAGGATTTTTGAAAATTTTGATCGATACATAGTTTATGTACCTCCTGGGGATCATTTTTAAAATTTCTAGATTAGATTCTTTAAAACTATTTGTTTCCTTTTGAAGTGAATCTATGCAGGATTATTTTTATTCCTGTAATTTTCCTTTGGTAGTTTCCACACTTCCTTGGAAATTCAATGAGGGACAATGCAGCAAGACCATGTTGGTAGAATGATAAAGGGACCACTTTTTTTGCCTAAGCTTATTTTCGAAGAAAAACTTAAGATACTCTGAGAGATACCATTAGTCTTTTTTTAGTTTTTTTGTACTGGTATAACACAAGTGCTAATGTACGCTGCCTGCGAGTGATCTCACAACAAATCTTGGTAGATACTCATGGAGAAGTTTTGACTTTGTCAAAATACATTCTAAACTCTTTTGACCCACATCTTTGACTTTGTCAAATGTCTTCAAATATGAATGAAAAAACTGCTGGTGCATAGGAGATATTTCTCCTCTGTGATCCTCACCAATCATCAATGGAATATTCCAATGCAATCGGACTGTGATCTATTTCTTCAGCTACACTTAAGTTTTCTCTGTGTGAAACTCAACTTCATGTCTCATATTTTAGATACATTATTATTTTAGCACCCTTAGCTGTTCATACTTAGGACAGAGATTAAGAATTTGGTATTTTGAGGCCAAACCAATGAGGAAAGCAGTATGATTCATAAACTGTTCCCCTATATTGAACCTTTCAGTCGAGAAGTCAAAAATCTAGTGCACTTTGCTGACTGGCTATGTTTTACTTTTGATTAAATATACCATTTATCAATAGCTTACTACTTTTAAAACAGAATTTATTTTTAAAATCTTAATATCTTAGCTACCATCACACCACTGCCAGCACTTCCACTATAATCAGCACCAACGAACGAGTCATCAAAAATTGGCACTAATTAGCTAAGGTTACTCAACCTCTGGAAAATTTGGAATTTAATTAACAATCAATTGATTCGGACTCTTGAAGAATTGGAACCTCCAATGACCTCAAGTTCTATGGCTAAAATCAATTGGAGATCAAAATATGGTAAATATTTTGTGTACTTAAGAGTGATTTAGTCATTTGTAGGTATGATTTTATCCAGTAAAAATTGCAGTTAGTGTAGAGTTCTGTATCGATTACGTATTTCTAAAGTTTATTTTCATTTGTCCTACAACTATATCAGTGTCCACAAATTGAATGGAAAGTTTGTTTCAAACATTTGGTAATCCTTACAGTCTGGATTAGGCATAATGTTTACTACTCCAAGAGAAACACGAAAAAACTCTTCAATACAAATTTGGCTGCAAGAATGAACAGTTTGCATCAAGTTTGAAAGAATTGAATTAATGGATGTAGACAGTACTTTGTGGGAATCATGAACATTAAGCACAGTTAATGAAACAAACTCTCTACTTTCCAGATTTCTATGTATGTACCCTGATCGATCTGGACAGCTGACCATAATTTTTGATAAGCATTTATTGGCTTCCCCTTGAAAATATTACTTAGTCTTCTAAATTGATCAAGGTCTATAAAAAGATGTGTGGAATGTACAAAGTTTGTTTCATTTGCCATGTTCAAAGTTTGGAAGAGTTTGATAACGTGTGGAATTCGGCCAGAGAAAGAAAAAAGAGAAACAAAATTTAGCCCTTTAGATTGGGCCCTCAGCTAAACAACATGAGTTAAGAAGTAATGGCTCTAGTTTTCAAAGTGTTCATCCTTTTGATGAAATAGAGGGATGGCACTTCTTCCATAAGTTTATTGATGAATGTACAATGCGATTCGACCATTCTTTATGTTCTCTGAGTCAAAATCACAAAAATGTTACTTTTCAAGATTTATGGGGGAAAAAATGGAATTTGTGCCAGAAGAGGGCATTTCTTTGATGAACGAAGAAACATTCATGGGCCATTCCCCACTCCTTGCCATCCCATAGCCAAAATAAGTCCACTACCCAATGACACATCTCCTCCCAACCAGTGGTGCTGCGAGGGGGGGTTTTGGGGGTTAAAACCCCCCCCCATAGCTCCGAGAAATTTTTAATTTTAATCCATTTTACTGAATTGGATTGATACATTAATAAAATAGTCTAAGGATTAATAAAATATCCCTCAGAAAGCGGTAAAACTCACCATTTTGAACCATTTATCTTAACACGTTGTGTACCGGGGTATTTAAATTCTTAGGAACGCCGATTTGGAAATATGTGCCTATTAGGGCGTAATGCCTTTGGTTTAAACATGGTTAAAAAGCTAATGTTTAGAATATAACTTTACCCAATCAAATGTTATGATGCATCAATTCATTATGAATAACGAACAACAACTGAAAATGTACTAAAGAATACGTATTGTACGTTTTAAAATTGTTTAGGTTGACGTGCCTAAATGATGAGAATATTCGTCATCCATCCGGAACGTTCGGGAAAAAAATGACGAGAATTCTCGCCATCCGTACGCAACGTGTTAAAATTCCGCAATTTATTAATCTTGCACCTACTGCTTATCCTGGTGGGTAGTCCATACCCCCACACACACCGGTATCAGTTGCACCCTTACCCCCTCCAGCCTTAATTCCTAGCTGCGCCCCTGCTCCCAACAGCAGATCCAGGATTTTTTTCTGGGGGGTTACAAGGGTCTGATAGGCAAAGTCTTTTCATATTTGAGATTAACAGCAACGTACAACAATTACTGTACAAATTATTATTTATATTTTTGCATGAAAGTTGTTAATATGATATTAAGTGATACACAAAACAAAATTAAGGTAATAATAACCCTATTAAAAATCATGTTAATTTTTTTAAGCGTCTGGGGGGGCACGTACCACTCCTCCCCAATCCTAAATCTGCTTATGTCTTCTCCCCTATCTCAACCTTCCCCTTCTACCCCACAGTCATCCGAGCTGTGTAAAGACAGCTGCTGATTTCAACAATTCACATTGCACTTGAAAATTACCTAATGGTTGAATTGCATCGGACATTTATCAATAAATTCGTAGAAAAAGGGCCATCTTTCTTTTTCATTGAATCAGGATGCCATTCCACTATTTATCACCTACCTTAGGTACTTTTGCTCATCCTTTATTGACTGAGGCATCTTCCTTTACACAATGTTTTGTTCTAAAATAGTATTCACTGTTGGTAAATCGATTCCAAATTATTACCGAGCCTTATTCAGATTCACATTAATTGTCATGGGAAAAATTCCCATAGACTGGGAATCGGAGAACAAGCTTTTGGTTTTCTCTACCAGTTCTGTGGCCCAGAAAACCAAAGGTCTCTAGCTCAATTCCCAGGTGAGGGGAGTTTTTTCTATTGGCATTTGTTGTGAACTTGACTGCTGTTCACAATGCAGGCTTGAAATATGCCACATCTATTCAGATTGTTATATTTTTATTCCGGTTTCCAAAAAGGAGGCTACTCTCAGATTAGAAAAAAATTGCTTGTTCATGCTTCAGTGATTTGGATTATGTTTTGTAAATTGCATAGCGTTGTGGTGGGTTGGACAGGGTTTAGAACAATTAGCGCATCAGAAAAATCATCAATCAATGATGATCCCTCTATTGGAGTATTGAAAAAGTGCATCAAAATACAGTTGTTTTGACTTAAAGGTTATGGACTTTAATATTTTTTGATCACCTATTTCACGTTAAATTCACTTCCATTTCCAAAAGTTTATACTTCCCTGAAAAGCCCCGAATTTTCTCTTATTCCTGGTCTCAAAATCACCTTTGAACAGCTGTTTGTGAGGAAGGTTATATAATTCTTAAAGCATTGTTCTTAATTACTACATTATCTATTTATTGGCAAATTCCATTGAGATTAATTATTAGCGAATAAACGTATTCATCCCATGAAATAAACTCATGGTATAGTCATTATGATAATGGTCTAGTAAAATGTCGGCTGTATTTTCTTTACTAAATTTTTCATCGGTCTGATGTGTACTCATGAAAAGTAGGACTTGTATCAGTTTTGAGAGCTTTCCTCAGGATGTCTAGAGCCAACACTCAGTTTTGAAAAATACATATTTTTTTAACCTAGACTGGTTAAAAAATTTTCTTGCACTATCAGCCTTTTTTTGATGCTGAAATAATGGAAGGTTAGCTGAGAGAGTTACCACAATGTTAATTTTCCATTTACTTAATTCAAATTCATTGAATTTTAGGGTATAATAAATCATTTATCAAGTGAAAATTTTCATCAGGGTATTTAAATGCCAGTGTGTCTTTGTGAAATATTTTTTACAGACTTTTATCTTGTTGAGTGAGGAAGCTTAGATGAGCCATGATTTATTTATTACTGAAATGAGGTCCCAGAAAGGTCGAAAACATAGTGACTATTTTCTGCTTTTGAAAAAAATTCTGTAAGCTGCTAGAAATTAGCTAAAAGAGAACGAAAAATAACTTCTTTTCATTTGTTTGTGCCAACAAACTCAAAAATGGTTCTAATACATCTTTCTAGAAATATTAATTATTGATGATATTGTATAATTCATTGAAATTTATTGTTACTTTTGTACCGTTCGTGAAAAATGCTATGAAAGTATTGTATGAAAGCCATATTCACCTGCAGATTTGAAAACACTTTTTTCCTATTAATGAAGTCGAATTTTGGTGATAAAAACATTTTTACTGGTGTCTTTGCTGTCTGGGACAAATTTATTAAGGTTTGAAAAGTAATCTACAGTAAAAATGATGTTGGTCTTGACATTGATCAACTTCTTAAGGTGTTGAAGCTGAAAATCTTAAAGGGGTAGCCTGTTCTTTTTGTGTGCGAAAAGAGCTGCACATTTAAATTTTAGGAATTGTAGTGGTCCGCCTGACAATAGGACTAACTCATTTTTATCTCTCCATTTCCAACATTTCTACCATGCTGTGTAAATTTAGTCATGTTGCCATACACATTCAAATGGCATCATGTTCATATTTCATCTTGGAAAACAGATTGGCAAATTACCTGCACCCTAATTATGGTATTAATTTTGTTCTCCATTTGGAAATTACTATAGAATTTATTGAGTTGATTTATAGAATTAATTGATTTATTTTGGATTTTTGAGATTAAAATTTGTAAATCTTTGCTGGGAAAAGGCCCTGGATGTTGATAACAGATTCTTAGCCTACCATCTACTCTTATAGTTATCTCTTCAGTTCTTGTAGCCTTTGGATGCTCTACACCTTTTGCAAAAATAAGTTTTTTTAGGTAGTTTGAGAAAAGACATCATCAGATAGAAGAATTAGTTACCGAGTAGTTCTGAAGTGTATTCCTTTTTTTACCCAAAGTATAAATACACACAACTGACATTTTTTGTGTGGTATTAGAGTTTGCCAACACTGGTGAATATTTTTGCTCATTTAAAGGGAAGGTACAAGGACAGGTTAGTGGCATCATCAAAGATCTAGCATATAGATTCCTGTTTTCATCGCTGAAGGAACATAGTATTATTTGATTTAAACCAGAACTTGTGTGTTAAAATTTTTATTAACATTAACTTTAAATGATCTTTAAGTCAACTGCAGTCATAACAAGACAAGTCACATTGAAAATTTGATTTTTTATGTGAATGGTGATAGACCTGGAATAGCATGGTGAATATTGCATAACCCTCTTTAAACTTTTGGGAACTGCAATTAACTCTGGATGCCTTTTATGTGGGATATCCATTTTCTTATCCGTTGGAAGTAAGTTTGAGTGTTTTGTGAATCTGGTGAGTGTTAGCATTTACTGTACTTCTCAGGGTAACAATGGCCAATTTCTTGAAAATCAGCTGGGCATTAATCGATATGTTTTCAGCTTTGGCTGTAAATTTTGAACGCTTCTCATCGGTGGCTTTTGTGTGAGTCTGTGTGCGTTTTCGTTAGTTAATCAGGAGAATTAAATCAAATATGACAGGAGTGTTGTGTTTTTCAGTTACTGGATGAATTTTTTATCATAATAGCATGATGGTGAGCCTACAGCTGTGCTGGTATTGTCAAACATTTAATCTCTCCATGATGCTCTTAGTCGAAATCACGTTCTTCGGTGGAACATTCTGTGCTCAGTCATATCAGGATCTGCATTTTACCCTTCAGCTGCTGCGAATGTAAATATACACATGCATGGGCAACTGCTTGAAAAAGCGTACTTGTAAGGTCAACCCTTTCCTATAACCCTAGACCCCTTATAGCATAATGGCCCAAACTCTTTATTTCTTGAGGGGGTCAATTTACGACCCTCTCTCAATACTCCTCTATTCTCTCTGTGGCTCAGTGGGATCTTTTTTCTGAATTATCTTCAATTTGCTATGGTAGTCTTATATTGAAGTGGGTGTATGTTAACAGATTGCATAGCTGTCTGGTATTGAATCAGAACATTTCAAAGAAGCTCGAGGTTGAGAGGTATTACAAAGGCCTTCTACCTGGAATAGGATCATTGGCTTGCACGGCAAAATAGTTGCAGGGATTGTACTCTGGTTCTCCTCCAGGTCAGGTTTTCCATACCTGACGTTTCAATGTTTAACTCACCCATTGTCATTATGGGAGATCATAGGCGGATCCAGGGGGGGGGGGGGCACGTGCCCCCCACAGACCCTTAAAAAAATATGCAAGATTTTTAATACGGTCCCGTTACGTTCATTTTGTATTACGAAGTATCCTTGTGTCCACCCACCCCCCAGAACAAAATCCTGGATCCGCCCATGTGGGAGATGAGTGTCGAGCTGATCTTTGTGATCACTTTTTATACCCATGCCCAGAGGTCATCTTTGTATACCCTATCTCGTGGTACCTGGCTGCTGAGCAAGGGTACATAAGGCTATCAGAAACCTCAGTAAACTCATCTGCCCAAGTGACAATATGCAAGTTGAACTTTGAAACATTGGCTATTGAAAGCCTGACCCTGGTGGTGAACCCTAGAATCCTTCCTGCAGTTTTCAAGCTGCTCTGCGGCTCAAGAGGGTCTGATCTTCTTCAAATATTTCCTGTGCACATTGGAAAATTTGTGATATAGCTGCCCCAGCTCAAGGGTCAAGGCATTTCTAACTTCTTTAAATGTTGCTGAAAGTGACCTGCCCCAATTTACGGAACCATTTGAGAATAAAGTGGCTTTCGATACAGACTTAGGCTCTATTTCCCTGGAGAGAGGCTGTAATTATTTTCCTCTGCAACTCCTTTCCAAAGTCTTGAGAGCTTTTTCCATTCATCCATCCTGTAGGCACCTTTTGTCTATTTGGGAAGCTCTCTCTCTATTGTATATGCGATTGATTATCCCCATAACTTTTGTTTCATGGTGAGCCGATAGTGATGGCAAAAATAATATCTCCGATACAAACTGGAGAAGCATGAATACATTGCTTTCTCGGGGAAATCTTGGTATCATTTTGAATAGATTACAGCTTTCAACTTTATTTGTTTTAGAAATTCCTGGAAAACAGTTGCGAGATATCATCAGCTTCTCTAGATCGATGCCTTCAACCCTCTTCTGGGCAATTCACAGTAGTAACATATCCAGAAAGCCTTGTGTATTGCCTTGGGGAAAGGTAAAATCAGTTTTGGTGGTAGGCAGTTTGTGGAGATATGTGTCAGTATGGGAAAGAAAAAACTGCTGGGAGAGTAGTCACGCACTTTGGTATGTGCCAGCGAATAGCTGTCTCCCGGATATCATTTTATCAGTGCAATATTTTTGTACACTCCTTTGTGTATTGTGTGGTACCTGAGCAATACTATATGTTTGTGTGTCATAATTTGTGTTGGGGAAGGAAAATATGTATTCTTTATATCGTCAACTTATATCTTGTTACCTTTTTCTTAAGTTTATTTAAATATTTAGTTTAAAATGGTGGTTTTGTACCATTTTTTTTACGCTGCTCAATGCTTCCAGTTTTGTAGTTCTAACTGGGTATGGCATAATGTCTATTTGGAATTTTTATTGTGAATTATTGACCAGTTTCGAATTCCCAGGTAATTGTGTTTCTAATTTCTTCTAACATGTTTACAACCAATTTTAACAAACTGTTAATTTTAATTCAACAAGATTAACAAATATCTTTCAAAATTCAAAAAAGAGTGAAGAGCATGGAATTTAATACATAGTTCTTTAGATCTGATGTGATCCAATACCCCTGTGAATGTTAGTATTTTTTTAGCTTTTCCTCATGACCATCAATTTTTTAGTAGTTCAAAGTTTAAAAGGTAATGCATGGTGCATATGGACTTAAGGCTCAGAGAGTTATTTCACTTTGTGATTTGATGGCTCCGGGGTTGATAAGTTCATAGAAAATATGCTACTGCAATGGATACATAATTACTGTACATAATTTATGTGGTACTGTGTGTACATTTGGAGAGCAATCTGTGATAAACATTTATATTATACCTGACCACAATTAAGGTGTTGTATGCTGCAAGATTTGGTAGATATGTACCTGTTTTTTTCATAGCTGTTAAGGCTTTCATTGCAGATCTCAGAATGAGTTTCTTTTCTCTGTCATTATTAGTATTTTTTTCATTTGCAGTTTATTTTTCACTAATTACTTATGGTTACCTCCATTTTGTTTCAAATTGTCACGTTCCAATGATTTTTTCAATCTAATGTGATGCAATGTTGACCCTATTTACTTCAATCAAGCCTCCTACAATACTTGTTTGTACTCATTTGACATTGCCTGTTTGAATTTTATGTTTCAATAATGTCATGCGAGTTGTGTGAGAGCCTAAAAATTGAATGGCAGATAATTCTATGGTGCATTTCTGATGCTTTATTTTCCATGAAGATCAGCAAGTTTTCACTCAATTTGATGTTGAAAAAAATTCCAATTCTACAATGTTTTAGATGTTTAAATTAGAATTTCCATCTACTAATGTTATCTGTCGATCCAATCAGTAATGATGAATCCATTAGTAATGTTTTGGGTGTGAAATTGGGGAGTTCTATAGCTTTGATGGACCACAAAAATGATATCTTAGAATTTCATGCCACCACTCACATGTGCATGTCTCCTACTATGGCATTTTAGTTGTTCCATTTGCTGTTTTCAAGTATTTTAACGATGGCAAAAGAGATTTGGAATTAAATCTTTGCTTTTAACCGTGATGATTGACAAATGCTTATCTTTCAGTTATCATTTTTCTCTTTAATGAGAAGTATCCTTCAAAGAGGATGTTAAAACGTGCCATGTCATTAGGGATAAAATTTGGAAATAATTTTACATTGTTTTCTCTGTCTGTTAATGCTTCATTTATTGTCATTTCACTTCAAATCGGGTTGTCTTAATGTTTGACTTTGACGTTGGTTTGCCATACCATCATCTTAGCCGTGCATCTGCATTCTGAGGTCTGTATTAGCCTTCCTTGTCTCTGTCCTGATTTGAATATCCATTTATGTTCTGATGAGTGATACCCATTGCTGTTAAATCATTTTCCATTGGGTATCTTTAAGTGTGGGAGGAATGAACTCTAATTGTGCGCTTTTCATAATAGTAAATTGACATCAAAGTGTCATCGGAAGTAATTTAATATCATCCACGTGAATATATTTTTAAATTGAGCTCTTATTCTGGGAATACCAAAGACACATTAAATGCATATTTGATTGCAGTACTCAAATTTCTGAACTTAGGCGATGTGTGTGTTTGTGCATGTATAGTAATAGTGGCTACCAAGGTAATGCCTAAATAACTTTGTCATTCACGTTGAGATGGTGATGCTGATTTTAATGTGACATTCGATTTTTAAGTACACATTTGAGCTAAAAAAATATTTTTACTTCAATGTACATACAATTGATCATAATTTTCTGTGGATTCTCGACTCCTTTGAGAGATATTAGTGTTCACCATTTTTAAGATTCCTGCAAGTTTGCTCCCTGTTGAATTGTGTGAATGCACATTTAATACGTCAATCCCCTGCTGGAATTTGACACCTTTTAAATCTTTCCTGGAATGTGGAAGGGAAATGCTTCAATTGAATTTTGGTTTGTTGTTGTTTCATCATACAAAATCAAATGTTGGCTGTATGTTGTATGACTTTCTCCTGTGCCAACAGTAGAATAAGCCATGTGCAAATTTTCATTGCCGCGTCCAATAATTTACTCAGCTGGTGGTTATATATTTTTGTGTGTTGAACTATGCTGAAGAGATATCGTTTCACCGCCAGCCTAAGTGAATGCATTCAATGAATTGAATTTGTGCGTGAGCCATGTGTGTATGAAAGGTTGCTTGTCCTGCAGTTAGAGAAGGGTTGAAGTTATCCTTGGTTTTTTAAATGCTTAATGATATCTTTTGTTCATGAATCGAAAGAGTACATACATGTATGTGATATTTGTGGTGTATTATCATCCGAAACATTTTTGTGACGATGTCTAGCCTTTCTATATTGCTTTATACACAATGCCACGTATGCTTTTGGAGCAAATAAATCAATTTTTCAATAATCATGCTAGTTCTTGTTTTCTATGTAAAACTTGGTGAAATGTGGACATGTTTAAATGAAAAATTACTTGATTCAGTGGAACTTTACTGGGACACAACCAATATTAATCATCTATTTGAAAAATTTAGAATAGTGAACCAGTGACCTGCAGTTATAATAAGCCATGGGTAAGCCATTCCTGTAGTTAGGCATCCTATTAATCATAGTTAATTTTTATGAATGATTGCTTAAAAGATGGAAAATACTTATTCAGGGATTGGCATATTAATCAAAATTATGAAGTTAATTGTTTCCTAGTATGTACATAATTGGCCACAATTTCATCATACTGGTCCACATTTGCACAGAACATGGAATTCAGGCTTAAATAACCCTTAGGCCCCTATTAGCTGAGGCAACCAGAGGCGCCACCAGTGGCGTGTCCGGTGGCGCGTCTGGTTGCCTCGGCCTATAGGGGCCAAAGTGGAAGGCGCGGTTGCGGGGCCCAGGCGACTGGTTTTGGTGGAAAGTCTGGTGGCGCGTTTGGTTGCCTCGGCTAATTGGACTCATTTGATTCTATGCCCCACGACTGACCAGTTCCACCAGACGCACCACCGGTGGCGCATCTGGTTGCCTCGGCTAATAGGAGCCTTAGAGTGCTGGAATGTTTTTACACGTTTTGCTCGTTGACTGGCATTTACCCAAAATTTTTATTGCTACCTGGATATTTTGACACTTCCACACTTTCCGTCTCCATGAGGATCGCTAAGGGGCTTAATTCCAAGAGACCAGCCCTGGTGGCAGATGGTGCCTCCTACACAGGGGGTCTCTTCTGCTCTGGCTGGCAGCTAAAATCGTGAACTCCTGCAGCCCAAGGGTTAAATGCGTTAGTAATATTATTGACTGTTCCATAACCACCTTTGTTCTACATGCTTGTAGCCTTAGAAGATGACACAAGACCAACAAAAATTTTTCACGTGAATAACGTCCCACAACCCCTTGGGAGTTTTTCCATATTGAGTGCCGCAAAAATGCTGTAAGTACTCACATGTTGATTCTTAGTGTTTGTGCAGGAAGTTCAAAATTTCCTATCTAGATCTGCCACCATTTAAAATGTTTAGGATCCAAAATGAAGTTTCCAGAATTCTTCAATAAACAAACCTGTCTCTTAATGACATTGTGTGCTGACCACTCACACATGTAATCTTAACCAATTCGCATCCCCAAGCGTTCTGGTACTTGGCCTGAAGATGGCTACAAACGCCAAAAGCGTATGCATACGCAGAATGCATAGTGATATCTATCAGTTGATCATGCTGCTATCTTACAAGTTTTTTTTGTAAGTTTTTGTCCAGATAGTGTGCCTGATAGCTGCTGCCATCCGGTGGCTATTCTCGAAATTTCAGTTAAATCCTAAGACGGGATTTGATAATGGTAATGTTAAATCTTGAACTATTTAAGTGGGAAGTGTCAGGGCAAAGGGTTTAATTCTGGTTCAGGAGGTTACTCAATTCGTTTGTTTCATATTATCAAGTTTTTAAATCACGCTATCGCATGTACCGCAGTAAAACACTTGATGTGTGATGGGAAAAAAAAAGGACTGAAACTGCGTATTTCACTACATATGTCCTCATTAGTCGACAAATTAGTTGATTGATACACATGTTACTTATGATAGATATTATCGCAAACCGATTTTTAGCTACTTGAACTTAGCAATTCATAGCAATCTGTAGGCTGCAAAATTTAATTACAAATTCGTTGAAATTAATTTTTTTGTCTGGTAGACCCGAAAAGTCCCAAACAATAGGAAAACATGATAAATTTTCACTTAATAAATAGGAGGTAGCAGAAGAACTATACGTTAAAGCGCATATCTAACTATTCTCAGAAAATAATGTAGGCATGTACTCGTTATTGTTGACGCCTTGTAGTACGTGGGTATGCAACCTGCTAGTATTTTAAGTCATACTGGTTGCCAGTATTGTCAGGATGTAAAGTCGCTGGCCTCGAGCACCGTGCATATACGAGGTAAAGGTCAAAGAAGTACGGCCACTTCTGACTAGTGAGAATGAGTGTATTTGAAAGTGGAGTTCTTTTATGATTGCCTTCCTTCTATGGTTCAAAACAATGTGGTTGGGAATATGAGATAGGTCTCGGCATATTACGTTGTTGGCTTTTAAGTTATGCATGCTTAACACTTACTGCGTGCCAGCCTTGCCATATTTGGCAATGCCACAATCTTGATAGATTTTGCATCTTTTGTATGAATCAGTTATATTTTCGCTTCAGTATTTTCTTATTGGCTCAAACTATAGAGTAAACAATCGAAGGAAGGTCTTTTCATCCTTCGCTTAATATTGAGTCATCGACAGACTTCTGATCGAAAATTATTTGTCCTTGAAGGCGACACAGATCGACACGGAATATTGTCTCCCTCTTCCAACTTGCATGTGTGCTGTTGGGAGGGAAAGCAAGTGACATCGGTCGTCTTGTTTTGAAATCATTAGCGACGAATGCCGGCGGGCGAAGGTTCGTGAATCATAAATCACTTTCCTGAAGCGCGCTCGACGGAAGAAGCAAACTTGCTAGGGTTACCTCGGATACGATTTGCTCCCAGCTCGAGGGGAGAAGGAGAGAGGGTCGACTTTTCTCTACCACCGCAAATATACGACAAGTGGAAGGCACCCGTTGACATATTAAAACAAAAATCGTACGAATTACACAAACGTATAAAAAATTACATCAAACATTCATAAAAATTACAACGAACATTCCTACAAGTTACCGCAAACATGCGTGCGAATAATAAATGAATATTGGAGTGTATATCTTGAAAATTTTGAAATTTAATACTTTACCAACGTTTCGGTTTATCTTAGATCTTCATTAGGGCTTGGAATGAAATTAAATATAAATAATTATATTAATAAACAAAATACAGGGTTATAACAATGTTTTTACGATAAATTAATAAAAAAAGAAATTCCGTTGCAAATTAACAAAATAGAGGAGACCAGAATGTACCAGAGGAGTACAATGTAGTACAATGTACAACCTTTTTGTAATTTCGATTGATGGTAATATCTAAGCTAATACAGTTCATGGTAATCTATCAATTTTGAATAATTTAGTGGGCAAAATTTTTACTTAAATACTATAATTAATTACTCCAGAATCCTGATTTAATATCAAATATAGAGGCAAAGGAAAAAAATTTCATACCTACGGATTGCAAAAATCATACGTAAATATTACGAAAAACGTAGAAATTAATGGCATTAGATATTGAACAGACTCAAAAGTGTATCTGACCATTTGAAAATGACGCATCTCTTTTTAAGATCCCCTCTTCTCAAAATACGTCACACTTCTCCTCCCGCCAATGCATCCTTTGACAAATTATACCATGGAACCACTGCAGTGTGGAGGCAGGAATTAATTGTGCCTTGCCACTGTTTTGTCTTCCATGTTGTGGGCAGGCTGATTTTGGTCATTGGATGCCATTTGAATGTAGAGAACGTGATATGAAGTTAGCTACGTCAGTAATTGGTCTCGGCGCAAAACGGAAAATCTTGACGTGACTATTTTCTTATTGATCATGATTTATATAACGGTACGAGATTTATTTTAAACCATTAAGTAAGATCAATTTATTTGCATGCGACATTTTTTGTGTTAAGGCAATCCCCACGAGAGACAGGGTAAAAATGCGGATATTCAAATGCAAATTCCAGATAATATAACTTTAAAACCCCCACATTTTCGTAGGCGGTTGATGAAATACAATAGGAAGAGGGTGTCTTGGTTCTTCGGTGAAAATAACAAAAATGTTAAGATGTATAGCTTGATTATCTTATTCCTGAGATTTTCCAGAAAATATATAATGGAAAACTCAACTTTTCGGATATTGAATTACAATTTGTGTTTTACAGTACGTATATTTATACGAATCTTTACGTGATAATAGGAGTATTGTGACATTTCCATTAAAATGACAATTAAAAAGGCTTGAAAGACAAAACGTAAAAAAAGCTTGATTTCGTTGAAAAATTAGTGACTGCGCTGCCCTTCAAATGTGAAACTGACTTTTTTATGAATATGTGTTCCTTTTAACTCTCCTACGTGGCCCATATCGTTTTATTCGAGATGATTCACTCATTTATCGTATCTAAATACCACTTCCTCTCCCATTTCCTTTTCCAGCCAATATCTCACACATTTGTAAGTTCCCTCTACCTTCCTCTTTCTGTCCAAGTGCTTTGTTCCCCTACCCAGGGCCGGAACTAGGAGTTTTGTGAGAGGGGCAAAGATCAGTTTGCCGCCCCCCCTACCCAGATCTCCCCTCGCTCCCTTCCCCCCACTACTAAAATATAATACCCCCGTAAGCTATTTTTTGAGATGCGGTAGTAGAAATTACATACCATATGTTTTCTATTAAGAAGTTTTATTGTATTGAATATTATTGTTTGATAATATAAATTAGCAATCATCGTGAAATAATTTAATTATAAAAATTAAATAACTTTTTAAAAATAAACTTTTCAAATTTTGCCGCCCCCTGAAATCCGCCGTCCGGGGCACGTGCCCCCTCTGCTCCGCCCCAGCTCCGGGCCTGCCCCTGCCCGTATGATCAAGGACTGATTTAGGCTCATTACTAGGGCTTTGTGGAAAAAGCGTTGGTGGGGACAGGAAGCGAGGCAGATGGGGAGGAAGAATTGCACGAGGCGCCATAGTTGTTAAGTCGCAGGTTGAGTGAAGTGGTGGTTAGACCGATATAAAAGGCGGGGCAAGAATTGCATAAAACGATTTGGATTTCATTAGTAGTTGTGCAGGTTGGGAATGGACTGAAAGGAAGCGGAAAAGTGAGAACATTTTCAGGGAATTTTTGCAATATTCGTGCTTCGTACATTAGAACTTTCCGATGCTTTCCCGTTTGAAATAAATGGGCCGGTTTCCCTCCCACGCAAGGTGCATAGACCCCGTGGCATGTCTAATGGGTGACTATACTTCTGACGGCAATCGTTATTCTATTATATGGATTTATGAGTCCTCGTGTCTCTTCATACTTCTAATTTTGAGTCGATTTTATCGTATGCTGTGGTAATAGCTGGCCTTTATTTCCCCTATATTTGGCAATGCTCTTGAAGAGAGGAATTACTCTGGATTCCGTACGATGCCGTCATGAGTAAACACAACGCATCGCTATCGCTCAACTGGCCGTATTGGATTTAAGGCTCTCGGGCATAAAAACCCTTGATCTGCGTCATGTACTTCCCGGTAGAAAGATGCCTTGCTTTTAGGCCTTCGGCATGACGCATTCAGAGTTGAGGGTGGAGAAAATATCGGACCAGTGCGAAGCCACTCAGAATATAGTTCAGTGCCTGGATAACCACGTGAGGAGAGTGTTTAATTTTACTTCTGAGTGGTGTTCCCTTTCCGTCTTGTGAATTAATTATTCTCAGTTACAAATAACACGAAGGAGGTGATTATTGCATCCAATACATGTATATTGTTCGTTGCGCTTTGTGAAGAAGTGTATTGGTCTATGTGGAGTAGGAAAAAAATCTGAATTTGAAAATCATTCGGTCATTGCATGGCATAGTGTTAAGTGTATTCGATGATATAAGTGTGGAAGAATCGTGTGGTGATTGTGTTTGTGTTACAATGTTTAGCTTTTTGTGCTACCATGAGGGTAACAGAAGAGGAATAACATTAAACACGTCACTTGGATCTTAGAATTTGGCTCAATTCTCGTGGAAAGAGTCAGATGACTAAAAATGCAAGGAAAAACCAAGTAAGCATTATTTTCACCTCTTAAAACGAATTATTATCTTAATATATATACAGTTACTTGTGTATAAAATGATTGTATGGGCTTTATTAATCACACTGAGTGTATTTAGAATTCTTTACCCTCACGGTGCAGCATTTTTACATTGAAACGAATGAATCCGAAAATTATTTTTTTTTTGAGTGATACTACTACAAATATTGTTCCCCAACTGTCATTGCAATTTGCACAGGAGACAAACTCAATTAAGGATCCTAGAGGCCAACAGGGATTAGGGCCATTTGTTTTTAGATGATTGCAGATAATAGTAGGTGGAATACACAACAATGTTGCAACAAAACATACATGTAAATTGCTGAATCTATATGTATATGCTTATCAGTGATTCGCTTGTATCCCTTCGCCACTATAATATTGTGTGCCTCACAAACCATTATTTCTCATTATCTCCAAAAATAAAAAAAATTGCACTTATCCCCCTTGGCTTCTAGGGTCCTCAACTATCCATTTTATTTCCATCGTTTTGTTATTGATGGAAAGCCGATTTAAATAAGCTGCCTCTCCGTCTAAGAGTAAGGATTCGCAAAGTTTGGGTAGATCTTCAGAAAATACGTATACCCTTGGTATGTAAGTATCACGTGACGTGGGAAATTCAAACATCAATGAGCCCGGGAGAAAAAATTAGGCCCACATAAACATGAATCACAATACAGGAAGGCTGTTTTCTCAGCCTCCGAGGGGTCATGAACAGAAGGTGAATTGATAGATTAAAAATTATTTCACAGCTAAATATTGAGCACAACTCTGGTGTCCTTTCGACATAATCGCTTCGGCGATTGAGGTATTGGTCGTGCCTGTAGACAAGCGTTACTATATCTTCTTCATAGGATGTTGCCGCCAACGATTTCTGCCTTTGTTATGAAGTTGATCTCCCGTTTGAAAACGCTTCCCTCCTAGCCACATCTTCATTTCAGCATAAAGATGTAAGTCACACGGCACCAGCAGCTCGATTCTGTAAATGTGATATGGCCGTCACAAGCGGATTTCGTCAATGTATTCACGGCTTTGACGCTGGAGCGATTCTGAAACTTTATAGTGACGTCACTCTCACAGCCGCGTCCGTGAAAGTATTCACGCCCAAGAGGGCCCGTGGTAGCTTCGTCGCGGCAATGCGCTCTAATTTTTCATTATGAATTTACGCTGTGATTGATAATTAATAGCACATTATTCATTAATTACGATGGTGGCTATTTCATATTGTCACTTCCCATAAGTAATATGTATTAAAAACAAATGAAAGAAATGCGTAAAGTTAAATTTACATTCGCGTCCTATTTAAATTGATTGGCCTTCATTGCGATTGAAGTTGGTGGGAAGTTAAACCTTGAGCTGAGGGTTTGACAATTATCTTATATTTGTGCATCTTCTAGAATGTACAAGTAAAATACTCACAACTTAATGTTCATAATAATTTGGAGTAGAACCAACGGTAAAAGTATTGTGCGGTATTGAATGTTAACAGATTTATTTAATATTTGTTTCGTAAGTTCAAGCCTTCGATTTGTTTTTATTAACGAGAATGGAGGCTCTTTACATACCTCCGCTACTGATGCATGAGCACCAATGTCGACGGAGGCAAGAGATGCACATACTTCGGCGGCAGATACGCGATATCAACAATCCCTTCGAGACGTGAGATTGGCGATGGATCACTGAGTTCACACCACGATTAATTCGTAGACGTTTAGATGGCTTGCCGGGGCATACTTTAGTACGTTAAGATAAACATTGATCATCTATTCCATCTCTTCCATGCATTATTGCTGCCGTTCAGTAACACGACCAACATGATTCGTTTTTCTGTTGACATTATAGAAATACTAAGACATGTAAACATCTCGTCCTCTAGCAGAAACAGTTGATAATCTACTCGTATTCGCGCCAGAAACATTTTCATCAGTATAAATCGTGAATAGTGGCATGTGCTTGCATAATCAGACATATATGTATACGCACCACAGCGCATTTAAAATTATGTACTGAAATGATGAGAACAGCTCAAACGCGTACGAGAATGAACCATTATTAAATAATAAAATAACACTTGTTCTCATTCCGCGTAAGCATTAGCTCCATATTATGAGGAAATTAGAGCTAATTGCGCAATTACGAGCCCGCTACGTGATAACTGACTTTGATACGCAGCACTTGACAACATATAAAAGAGGTAATGTACAGTTTATAGCTATAAACTAATTAAACAACCGTAAATTATCATTAATGGGTACTTTTAAAAGAAAAGACCTCACTCAAAATTGAGTAAAGAAGTATTATTTACTTTGGGAGTGAATATTCCACGGCATTGTATATGTTTCTCTATGGTAACTGAAGTTGCAGTTGGCCGCTGAAGTAAGTTTGTATCGGAGATTCTGATTCGTTCCTCGCGTCCGCACAGCTACCAACATAAGAAACTGAAGTGATCGTTCGCAATCCGTCAAACATCTCACGACACAGGCTTACAGGATCGCTTGAACGTCTTTCACGGTGAGAGGCGTGAGAACTCCACTGTGGTTCGAATCACGCGAAGCACAGGTATGACATTTACAGAATCGAGCTGCAGGTCTACATTGCAGGGCGGGTTATTGAAAATATCCCATTGAAATCGCTCAAGGAGCAGTTAGGCTGCATCAGCGCTGAGATGACGGGCGTTTGCATGAATCAGAACACTTCCAGAAATCAGCATATCTCTTTTTTGTTTTGAATGGGAATGGAGGTAATTTTTTAAACTGTTTCACGCTCAAGCCACAATGCATTAAAAACATAATCTGTCATCGGCATAAACGTGAAGACATGTCAATGCTGAAGCCATTCAGGCGAGTGTTCTGACCTTCGCTCCGAAGAGCACACTTGGCGAGAGGATCAATAGGGTGGTTTCCTTCATCAAAGAAAACGAAAGGCATTGATTGCGATTCGTTACCCACCATTAGTGTATTCATAATACACAAATTATTTGGTTTTTGAAATACCGGTTTAGACGAATGGCAACGGTCAAATTTTATCCTCATTTGAAAAAGGCCAGATTGGCGCCCATGCGATTCCACTCCGCATGACGTCACAGGGACCTAGTTTCTACACGAGAGGATAGGAGTTATACATCGTCTGAGGTTACCAATGCATGCATGAGGCACAGAGCTCAGGGAAACATGTCTTAATAATCACCTATTAAAACTGGCTAAGTTCGGAAAGTTTTCTTCGTTTGATAAGGTATTAATAAACCTTTTTTAAGCCAAGCGCTACCATCCAGCAAGGTACTCAGCTATCCGCTAGCATCCTGCGACGTATCAGCGCTAAGCCTCGCCTCAAGGTCACCTCACCGGGCGGGAGATACGACGTACGGAGATATTTCCCGGCATTCATACTTAAGCGTCGCGTTTTCGCGCGCTTGAAAATTTTCACTTTTCATTTAATCGCGTGTCATTTAAAATAAAAAAAAGTAATAATGTCATTTAAAAATCTAAAACCGTGAACTACGTACTCCAGCGCCCTAATTATGTAACTGTGACAAGGGTGAGAGCGATGTCGTTGCCAGGGGCAACGCGATTCCCACGACGGAAGGTGATAGCAGCGATTATGAAACCGTGATCGCTCTCTTTATCACGCTGCGAGCGTCATCGGCCTATCACGTTCGAAACCCATGGTGACAAGCATATGCTGACATAAAAACGAGCACGAAATGCATATGTTAGCAAACAATTATTGTTTATTTAATTTGAAAATGCCCTATAACCGATTAAAAACCAATATAATTCTTAATTATTTCAACTGGAGTGCTCTGTTGACTTTATAGTTGCCCACGTTGTTCAATCGTTATATGCGCACGGTGGTGAATTCGATAGAGCTGCTTTATTTCCACACAGCAAATTGGAAAGTACTGCTAATTGAAGTACATCCGTGATTTAAACGTCAATTACTTTATATCGAAGTTTAATTATCAACATTTGCCAAGTACGTTCTCCAACATATCAATATCGTTAAACTCAACTGATTTGGGCGTTACCTGTTGGGACGATGAAATGTTCATGATGAAACAAAACTCAGAACTATTCCACAAACTTTCATTTTAACAGTCAGGTTAGTCTTGATAATGACGGTATAAACAGCGAAACTAGTAGACTGTTACGATTAAAGTTTGTGGAATAGTACTGATTGTGAGTTAATTGTTTCTCCATGAACATCGTTAAACTCCTTTTCGATTTTTTAATCATCATAAATCAACTATATAACGAACAAAATATATGGAACAAGTAAAGAGAGATGTGAAAGAGAAAAAATACGTAGGAGTGAAAAGATTAGCTGATAGGAGAACTGAGTGGAGAGCTGCGTCAAACCAATCCTTGGATTGTTGACCAGTGATGATGATGAAATCAACTATTAACTACTTACATTCAAATCGCTAGCGCGATTACACTTCCATTATATCATTTCAACATTAATTAGTTTCAATCCAAGATCACGACTTTTTGGCCATTCTCTACGATATAGTAAATATAACTGCAGCATCTCCCGGCGAGCATTAGCATAATGGATTACGTCATCACACATCGGAAAGTAATACAACACTTTCCCCATAACTTTACCATAATACGAGTACTTTATTATAATATTATCTATTGGCGAAGCGAAGTACTTAGCTTTGAACTGCATCCAATTTATGTTTTCGTTGTTTGTTATTGTTATTTCAAATACTCCGCAGACGACGCATTCTTGGGCATAGATGTGTCGAAGGATTTCATTGGCTCTTCAGATTTCTCAATGATACCAACCTCACGCGCTCGTATCTATATGATACGCGCGATGACGGTGGCTTACATGATCGCGCGATACAGCGGAACGTGATAGGAGAACGTGATGGTCATCTATCGCCGTCGTCGCTGTCACATTTACATAATCGAGGTGCAGGAGTAATAATCTTTCGATTAAAGCAATAAAAAAATAATAGGAAACCACCCTATTGAGACAATTTGGTAAATGAGGTTGCTACTAACTTTAAACCAAGAACTTATGATCAGAAATTACTAGAGCGTGCGGTGCGGAGTACGCGCGGTTGCCCTATCCATGCACTACCCGCCTGTCACTGGAATGGTGTTTTCGTATGAAGTTACGTTGCGCAATACCACATTATCATTACCGCTCATTAGGAATAGTTTTTAAACACTCACAGCACATTCGTATAAAATCTTCCCTTCGCTCCTTTATCACATTCTCTATCAACAGCAAAGGAGATCACATTGTAGTTGCTAGTACCTTCGGATCATTCCCCCAGAAACACGATAATGAAGAAGTTTACTGAAAAATTGGCACAAGAAACACACAGTTAGGTTTTCTTGTTGGTATTCCAGAAAATCTAGTCGGAGAATCCTAAAGATCGAAGGAATATCAGTTTTTACCAATACCACTTCTTGAGGAACTATTACGAGGATTGCTTACGATAGAATTTGCATAATAAATTGCCAATAATTGATCATATTGTTGTATTTTAATGGCAATTTGCCGACAGCCGGGGTACTAGGCAATGGAATTCAAATAATAATCGCAATAAAAATCCACATTAATAATATTTTACTCACTCACTTAATCACGATTAATCACATGAATTTCGTCCCAACAACCCGCTGCATTCGTCAGGTAATATTTTAACTCCAGCCTCACGTGCACACATTTTTTCACTCCTTTTAAATATCTTCAATTTTGCCCAGTGTGCACCAAATAGTCTTGTCACTGCATCCGTGAATCGATTGCATGTAACACCTTTCTTGATGAAGTTAAACATGGTGGCCCGTTGGTGTAGACACTGTTACGCTATTAGTTTGAAATGACACAGGGCAAGAGTCATAGTCTGCTGATGGTTAACAAGGTCGTTAATCTTGGGGGGTGGGGGTAGGAAATACCGCGAAAGTTCGGAAATGGGTGGGCCAATCAGTGTTCAGAAGTATTAATCAACAAGTGGAATTTTAGTTTTGCCCCTAAATTTAAAAGAGCTATTTTGAAAACTAATTGATTTTAAAAGGATTTATATAAAATATAAAATCGTAAAATTCATTTCAATGAAATCCTACTTATTCATTTAATACTGAAACTCTGTTTTTAAGAAAATATATCGGACTTTTGTTTTCCTGACGTCATCAGGTGTTATCCAATCACGTAACTGTTCAATCTTCGAATCTTCGGGAACTTCGATTCGTCTCATTTTCGTGATAGCCGGCGATGAGTGATGAGGTAAGTAAGCACCCCATGTATTATTATTCGTATCCCCGTTTTACATCAATCCCGTTAGTGTTTTATTCTAGTATTTATTTTATCATTGAATTTACTGTGGTGAACGACGATAATAATTCGTAGTTCACGGCTTTATTTAGATTTATTACAGCTAAGATCATATTTTACCTTTCGCAAAGAACCTCAAGGTTCGAAGTAAGTGCTTTAGTGATATCTTCGTGAGTGATTGTATGATTCCATTGGATATATCCTGCCAAAAATACGAGGGAAGTAGGGATATGTTTTCAATCCGCCCCCTATTTTTTCCGGGTATTCACTTTCACGGGTCCGTATGGTATTGTGAAACGAAGTACGCCTTAATTGTTCGTCATCGACTGTGATGCACAGTAAACAAGTTCCAGCAACGTTGTCGGCATGTCTCACGTATCATATGATGGTAAATAGCTTCTTGCCACGATCCATTGGTCATATTGTAATCGCTTCGTCACCAAGGTGGATTATGATTTAATTGACCTGATTTGAGCATTTGGAAGATCGCTGATGAAGTCCTTTCCCCAAGGTCACTCGTAGGTGCTATTCGGGTGATTTTTAAAGGAGTTTGGAAACTGATTAAATACAATAATTTGTATCCCATCGTTGGCTGAAAGCCATTGTGATTGAGTTTTTACTTCTTCGTAGCTCTTGCCCGCAGGGAAGCCTGGAAGAATATCCGAAGCCCTTTCACTAAGATAAGCGACTTTTTGTAAGACTGTGCCATTTGACCGCAGATGTGCTGTTTGGCATGGTGTTATTCAGAAAGCTTCCGGGACTCCTTTCTTAATATCTCGCTTTGAGAGTTGAAATAGACGCCTCATCTTTGTGTACTCGGCAAGAGATTGTAATTGCTTTAACTTATCAACATTATTCGCGAATTCCCTCTGCGTTCAACCTACCAAGACCTTTCATTTTTCTTATTTAATTTTCTCTTCTTGGTCGTTGACTTTCTTGGCCTTAGCAGTCAATAAGGAAACATGATTAAATAAAGTAGTGGATTACCTATCATTACCTTAGCAGTCAATAAGGAAACATGATTAAATAAAGTAGTGGATTACCTATCATTTTTCACTAATGTAATTTTCCATTATGCCTCTAACATTTGCCTTTTTCAAATTATTTCCAGTGAATCGAGCGCGTGTGAAAGCAGTGGTGCGCCATTTGACCAGTGAAATTTCTTGGAATTCTTCTACGTTGGGAAGAGATTGTACGGAATGAATGGTGAGTAATTTCATAGTTCTATATTATACAACATTTTATTATGTTACATGCCTAAAAGTTGCCATTGGTATGCTGATTCTTAATGTTTACTTGAAAAAAGAGCAATTTATTTTACGTGCTGGGGCTTATATATTGTGGTCTGCGAGCAAACAGTTTTATTTCGTGGGTAAATATCCATGTTATAATATCCATGTTTGCCAACGTTTAATTTTTGTTTGGCCAGTTCCTTCACGAATGGAAATTCTATTATTTATTTGCCTGTGAATTGTTTTCTTGTATCAAATTTTACCATTAGACCTCTGAGTGGCTTTTACAGTTTTACCTACACTTGAGTTCTCGTGACGTCCTCTGAATACGCTTGACGAGTGATCCTTTGCGTTTATTGGTACTTGATGAATGGATGACTTTATTTCTTTCGCTGCTGTTATTTTTGGATTCATAAGTTCCTTTGAAAAATAAACACTTTTATGCCTCAATGTTACTTATTATCGATTCTCATGCTATATATCGATACTATTTTATCCTGATAAAATTAACTTGTCCTGCATTGTAGATATTTTTCTGAAAGTGCATTAACCTTCATTGAGCTCTGTTCTTCGCAATGCCAACATCTTTTTTCATATTCTTGCGTTGGTATAGACAGTATAATTAAACATACGGCAAAGGCTCCTAATTGGATTGTTGACTTCTTTCCGAAAACAAATTATTTTTAGTCATTCAATGATTCCGTGTAATTCCTTGTTTTAGTCATTTAAACGTTATTTTTAGTCATTTAATAGGGTGGTTTCCTATTATTTTTTTATTGCCTAAATCGAAAGATTATTACTCCTGGAGTACGTATTTCACGCTTTTAGATTTTTAAATGACGATATCTATTTTTCGCGATTAAATGAAAAGTGAAAATTTTCAAGCGCGCGAAAACGCGACGCTTAAGTATGAATGTCGGGAAGTCTCTCCGCGTGACGTATTCTGGTTCCCGTTGCCGCCCTGCGAGGTGACCTTGAGGCGAGGCTTAGCGCTGATACGACGCAGGCTGCTAGCGGCTAGCCTAGTACCCTGCTGGCTGGTAGCGCTTGGCTTAAATAAGGATTATTAATAACTTATCAAACGAGGAAAACTTTCCGACCTTAGCCAGTTTTTAATAAGTGATTGTTAAGACATGTTTCCCTGAGCTCTGCGCCTCATGCATGCATTGGTAACCTCAGACGACGTATAACTCCTATCTTCTCGTATAGAAACTAGGTCCCTGTGACGTCACGTGGAGTGGCATCGCATGGGCGCCAATCTGGCCCTTTTCAAATGAGGATAAAAATGGACCATTGCCATTCGTCTAACCCGGTATTTCTAAAACAAAATAATTTGTATATTATGAATACACTAATGGTGGGTAACGAATCGCAATCAATGCCTTTCGTTTTCTTTGATGAAGGAAACCACCCTATTATTCCTTGGAGATGCTTGCTGTAGATATTCGTATGTAACGCCTAAATAATCTATCCAGTGTTTTTTTATCCCTAAGGTTACCTATCGTCACATTATTGATTTCCAAAGTTATTCAAGCGGGAATTTTTGTGCCGTATCGTTCTACATTTGGATTAATTGCCCCCGTATTAAGAAAACGTAATTTTCTAAAAAAAATTGCTTGAAAATGCGATAAAGTAATTTTACCATGGTTGCATACAATTCTGCTTTCTGAATTTTGCGACAGATACACGTCGGTCGTCGGCGTTATTGACGTGAATTTTAGTTTTTCGCTAATCTTTAGCACTTCCCAAGGCTTTTTCCTTTAAAGGTTGCCCTAGTTGCTGCAGCCATGACTTCCTTAAAACTCGATCTTTAGCCTTTTTCTTTATTTTATTGTTAAATGCGAGTCCCATTTCCATCGCCTGTACTTCGACGCATGAAAGTCTCGGCCGTCTTCGTTTCGCCAAGACTTTTTCCTTATTATGTAATCTCTATGAATATGGATTCCTTGATTATTTTCAGGACGACTTTTACTTTCTTTTTTTAACTTTTTCCGATAGTACCTTTTTCTGCATTGACTTCATTTGATACGCGCTCAATTGGAATTCTGTCCACCCGGTTCGTATACCCCTCTTCTAAACCACGTCTGCTTTTTGTTTGGTCACCTTACCATTCCTTAGAGTCCATGTCTCACATCCATGCTTCGGCACACTGTATTGAAAAATGTTCGTGAATTTATTCCTTGTCTTTACACTAACTCTAATGCAGAATCGGAATTTACCCGGGTGAATGGCTTGAGTGAATTCTTCTAAGATTTCCAATCGGGTGAGGGCTTGCATGTTGTAGGCCGACGTTTCGTTGGGATACTTTCCCAACATCTTCAGGGCTTATGATGCCGATGTCAGTTGTGTCCTTCTATATATATAGCCTCCTCCTTCATCTAGGCGATTCTTGATTGGTTGGTTTTGCTGTTGGCTTTCCTGCCTTTTTTGTGGTCGTGGTACCGAGTCCTGCTTCGATGAAGATCTTTGTTCGTGTTATTGGAATGAAGCCGGATCTCCATTGCCGCAATTTTAATTTTTTTCCAATAACCTCTGCTCCTTCCTAGTAGCGTGGTTTCTTCCAAATGGATGCTATGATTTGTTAAGACTCAGTGCTCCACCACGCCCTATATCTCAAATTGCCCGAATCGGAGGTGGCGTCGATTCTCTTTCACTATGGTCTCTTTGAATCTCTGTGTCTCCGATATACACTCTACCACATCTACATAATACTCCACACAGTGGCGCAGCAATGGAGGGTCATGGGGGAGAAAACCCCCAGGGTTCAGAGAAACTTTTAATTTTAATCCATTGTACCTAATTGGATTGATATTTTTAATAGAATAGTGTAAGGATTAATAAATTATCCCTCAGAAAGCCGTAAAACCCACCATTTTGAACTATTTATCTTAAAATTCCGCAAATTATTAATCTTGCATCTACCAATTATCCTGGTGGGTATTCCATACCCCCACACACCTCGGTATTAGTTGCACCTAACCCCCTTCCCCCCTCACCCTCAGCCTTAATTCCTACCTGCGCCACTTACTCCACAGGCCGCCTAAAAAGTCGTGTGGCAGGGGGTGTTAGGACACCAGCCGTTTACAAATAAAAAGGAAGTGATCTAAGTAAATTACGACTAGCATTTATTAAAGTCCTTTATGGTTCGCGGGAAAACGAATTTCCATACCTATCCGTTCGGCAAAACATCTCTTAATTTATCGCTTCTGTCGGACCTGGATTTACATGGAATGCTGTGTATCCCTGGTGTTTTGGGACCAATTTTATCCTTGGCCCGGACTAACTTGTCCCAGAGTTTATGAGTCGGAAGGCCGGAACTTGGATTTAAAACTTGCAGATCCCGACCCAGTTTGAAACCCGAGAAGAATTCATCCAGAACTAACGCTAATGTTATCTAGGAGAATTTCCTTAAATTGAAGGGTTTTATTGGCTTACTGTATACATTTTTTTTGCTTCAGAGGAAAATTTGTTATTATTATGCAGTGTACTAAAAGAGTAGTGGAATTCGGTAACTTATTTCTAATCCATTCCACCTATAAAAGTGTTCGCAATATCCCCACTTCTCTTTATTTCTACCTCCGTGATTTTCGTTTTCTTGGTGTACTTTTCAAGTGTTGGTCTCAATGAAATTTCATTAATATTTTCATGGATTCTTATTCACTTTTTCTCTGAGTTGGTTATTTGGGGTATGACCTCCGAAAATCGAATACAATGATTCTTTAGCAATAATATAACATTATATAGGAATATAATCAAAGTTAATTAAACCATGCTATAAGAAACGGAGAGAATCTATTAACTGTTCAACGATCTATGTAGCCTTTATATAAAATGGAATAATCATTTTCATTACTTCGCAAGTAAAATTAATGGAGTTAATATGAGGGAAGATCTACACTAATTTTTCAATTGTTTATATAATTTTTGGCTATTATGTTCCTCAAAAACTCTTCAAATGCCGTTGGAATTATCGCAGAATGTTCCATTCGGCTGCCTCCATGCATCAGTCACATCAATATCGATCAGTTAATCCTCTAGTGGATGATTCTCTCCTTTCGGACGTCATCTCTTTGAGAGACTGCTACACTTCGATGCCAGTGGCGGTCCTACAGGCCATACAATTATCCACCTTTTAGTGCTACGGTTCTCTCAGTCAAATGGGCCAGGTCAATTCAACAAACAGTTGGAGACTTGAGTTCAAGAAGCGGATTATGACCATTTTTTGCAAAAACGAATTTCCGCAAGCATATGAAACCCTTCCTGCCCTTCACATCCAGCAATTGTGTTTTTAGCAATAAGTTCCGAATTACTTCAGCACACATGGCAAAATCTTATGTTCTACTCTTTGCTGGCAGGAACTGTTATTTTTTCCACAAATTTCTCTAAACTTCACCTTAGGTTATTATGTGGTTATTGCATATATGCCTTCAATGGACCCACGTAACCTCAGATTTCAATTGAACTGTTGATGACGTTTTTCGGGTGTGCTCCGCGTACTTATAATGTTTGTTGCCCAACATTTCATGGCCGTTGTTTTTCACTATTTCTGAGGGAATAAAGATTTCTCGGAGTATATATTTGTTAGGGTTCATAGAGAGGAGGAAGTTTAAAGGGGATGGGGTGGATGAGTTGTCATTCCATAACTTCAGAGCAGGATACCAAGCGTGGCTGATATTTAAGCCACAGTCCCTTCCAGAAGTTCTGGTCGCAATCACTAATTTCTAGCGCCTCGCGGAAGTTTTTCACCTCAGCCAGTGGGGATAGGATGGTCGACAATCGCCGAGGGCCGCGATCTTAAGAGGACCCCCAAACCGCTGCCGTCCTTCGTGAAGTGTATATGGAAGGTGTAATAAAGAAAAGACAGAGTGCTTAAACCAAAGTTTTTTTTGCTATTATATAATTCCATTTGTTAACTAGCTGCTTTGTTTACAGCATATCCGGTGTAAAATATTATGTAACATAAATTTAAATAAAAAATTATCAGAAAAATAAAGGAAACCCAATGCTTTTTTGAAAGGGTAATTCGAAAACGTTATTTTGAAGGTTCCTTTAATTTTAGTGCAGTTTCGAAGAACAAATTCACTTAATAGATAACTGAACATTATGTATTATAAAATACGAGGAAGGTTTTTTTTCAACCTCCTATAGCTCAGCAAACACTCCTTACAATCGACATCCGGGTACTGCGCGCATAGGGCGACTGCACATTCTCCGCACCACACGCTCAAGTAGTTTCTGATCTTAAGTTTTTAGTGTAAGGTAAGCAGCAATCTCATTAACCACACTGCCTCAATTGATTCTCCCGCCAATAAAGCACTGCGGAGCGACAGCCAGAAAATTCGCCGAATGGCTTCAGCATTGAAATGTCTTGACCTTTATGCCGATAAAAGAGAATTTTTCTTTAATGCAATGTGGCTTTAGTGTGAAACATTACACCTATTCCCATTCAAAACAAAAGAGGGGACATGCTGGCTTCAGCAAGTGTTGTGATCCATGACAAAGACCGTCATCTCAGCGCTGATGTAGCCCAACTGCTCCTTGTGCAATTTTCGATCACCCGCCGTGCAATGTTGACATAGTGCCGTGTGGCTTCCATCTTAACACTGAAGTGAAGAAGTGGTTCGGAGGGAAGGATTTTCTAACAGGCTTTGAGAATCAGAACTAAGGCAAAATTCATTGGAGGTCACTGGCGGTAACATCTTCTGAATAGGGTATAGTAAAACTTGTAAACAGGCACGACCAATACCTCAATTGCCAGGGGGGTTATGTCGAAAGGATACCAAAAGTGTGCCCAACATTTAACAATGAAATAGTTTTTGATCATTCACATCGTCTTCTGTTCATGACCCATCGGAGGTTGAAAAAAAACGCCCCTCGTACGAAAACTCTTCAAATGCCGTTGGAATTATCGCAGAATGTTCCATTCGGCTGCCTCCATGCATCAGTCACATCAATATCGATCAGTTAATCCTCTAGTGGATGATTCTCTCCTTTCGGACGTCATCTCTTTGAGAGACTGCTACACTTCGATGCCAGTGGCGGTCCTACAGGCCATACAATTATCCACCTTGTAGTGCTGCGGTTCTCTCAGTCAAATGGGCCAAATGGGTCAGTAATAAGCTGTGAATTTCTCACTCATCAAAGTATTTTTATTACGAAATTTCTATTCAAATTAAATTTTATCTAGTTATTTAAAGCGATTTTAGCGTCAAAATCCATTTCCGGGCACAAAATTTCCTAAAACTTTTTGGGGGAGGACCCCCGCTTCCCACGGTGAGGAGATGCCCAGCCGTGGGTCTCCAGACCGCTCCTGGGATTGGCGATTACTTTGGCATTTAGAAAGTTAATCGCGTGTCCGAGGCTGCATTTTCCGCCACCGCTGACTGCGATGGTTGTCCCAGGCGAATGACGCGCTTGTGTTCTTCAGTTCTGGTTATTACGGGGCGTCCAATTTCACCGATGCGTTTCTTAAAGAAATCTCGGCAGGGTATCTTATACACTCCTTCCACTTGAAATTGTGTTGTGTCCTTCACACTCCTAAGGAAGTTCCTAAATTTTATGTGCAGCTCAGTAGCGTAACTAGGAATGTGCTTTTGGGGGGTGAGGGGTCCTGGTGGATAGACCTAAGCAACGAGGGGTCCGGGAAAGATTTTGAGAAATGACATGCCTGGAAATTCATTTCACATCATGTTGGAAATTAAAATTTAGTTTTAATGAGAAGCAGTTATTATATAGCAAAACCAGACAATAGTTTTAAATATTTTTTTATTTCTCTGAGTCTTTGGGGGGGATATATACCCCATATCCCTCATAGTTACGCCACTGGTGCGGCTTAAAAATGGGGTTTATGTCATGAATGCGGAGAAAATTTCATTACCTTTATTTTGCTCTACGGATATTAGGCAGGAAGTCTTTTTTGGTTGGAGGGGTGTCTTCGTCCTGAGATCCAATTCTTTCCTTACCCTTCATCATGATTTTATTAAACGTTCTATAAATGGCTCTTATGTCATTTACGATCAGTTCATAATGGCTTCCACTCTTTTTTCGGCCTTGTTCACGTCACTAATTCTGTTGGAACGCTGGGTAATGGCCATCAGCACTGCATTTACTTGTGAAGGACGATGGTACAAGTTTACATTGAGGTATCGGTTGATGGAAGGCTTTCTGTACACCGCATGGCCCAGGGTTCCATCTTCTTTCCTTTGCACCAATGCATCCAAGAATGGAATTCGCTAGGGAAGTGCGAGTAGTACTTTTTGATTTCGGGTCGGGTTGAAAACTACTCGCGAAGATTGAGTCGAGTGAATTAATTTCTGGACCATGCCATTAAGCAATGCTCCGATATATTCCGTATTTCCAGTCGTCTTGTAAATTTTCAACTCTGAATGCTTATTCTGATGCAATAAGGAAAAGATAATGAGGAATGTTGATGCAATTGTCAGAATTAGGAGATGTATGAAAATTAAAGTGTCTTAAACAGTTCCATGAGCAGTATTAAAATGAATTAAGATCTGGCAATACGTCATAAATTCAATTAATATATGTATCCAAACTGCTAGGAAGATCGAAGAGCATTTTCTAGTTCTGTAGTTTCGAAGTTCATCGCAAAGTGTTCGCCACCGGTGGGGAAATAAGCGATCCCGTAACTGCACCGGATATCTGCTCATAGAAGTTATTTGTCCATCGAGATGAGTTGCTAGTCAGGCACCCTTCTGTCAACTTGCCTATATTTTCGGTGAACTCTTCTTCGAATATGATGGTGGCCTCGTCATAGGGAATGTTGGTAAAAAGCGACGCCGCGTCAATACTTAAGAGGAAGTCATGTACTATCGTTTTCAAAAGTATGTAGACACCCACGAGCCCCACTTAACTGATGTGATAGGGTCGGTAAAAACTTGGATGGTTGGCACATGAGGTAGCCTGCATCTCTCACCAGTACGCCAGCAATAGCCGACGAGGACGGACGCGCGGGCGACCGGGCTAGCGAGACAGGAGTCAAACTACAGGCTCAAATGCCCTAGCGAATAGAATGCCCTGAGGAAACTGACGTCCACGCACAGGTTGGGTAGTCGGAATGTTTTTTTGCGGGCTCCGTGGCAAGGTTTTCCCTATCTTTAGATATTCACATTTGGACTCACCATTGGTGTCCTTTGCACTCCCCTAGATTTTAGTCAGACTGCATGTCGTCGACCTGAGAGTTTGGCTTGTGTGAGATGGACGAGCTCGTTTCTAATTTAAGGCTGGGATGAATGGTCCAGTTGTGTGGAAACACTCCGTACCACACACCCTGGTGGTGGCTTGAACGCTACCTCGATGGCTTAGATGTGAATTGCGGCCTAGCGAAGGACACGAAAAATTTCCCCTAGGTAATTATATATTGTAAATACAGAATTTACTTATAAGTGTATATGATACATATCCTGATATTTTCTGAATGATACCATAAACTGCTTGTGGTAAATTGACTATATTTACCTATCCATTCGACGAAGTATCTCTCTCATTGTATCGTTTCCTCCTGACCTGAAAATATGGTTCTTACGTTATGCCCTCTTTGTCGCTCATGGTAAATGCCTATTCTGAAAATTTGAAGCTCTACTAGACTGACCGTTGCCACGGAATCATTGATGGCCTCTAATAAAATTCGTACCAATGCTATTCAGCGGTGTCTGTTCGCGCATAGTAATTTTTAGCGGAACCCGGCTATTTCTTGGAATTATTCGTTCGTCATACTTTCTATGCCGACCGATTTCCTTCCTTCCAAGACCTTCATTTCTCAACTTATTTATCGCATACCGATTAAACAACAACCTGCAAAGTCCTTCCTTAGGCATACGTCAACAGACGATCTCAACTTCCATGATCGACGTCGCCTCCACCGTAGGCCTCGTTGGGGCAGCAACTGAATTTTACTAAATTTGGTTTATCTCCGTTGCTGAAACTTGGGAAGAGCGTATACCGGTTCACAATAACTTAAAGCGGCGTAACTCGACTTTTAATGTAAGCGAGAGACTCAAGTTTCATTTGGCATAATTTTTCAATCATGAGGATGGAACACACAAAATTTTGTAATTTTCCTCGCTTAAATCAAATTTACATTATCGTTTATCAATTAAAGAAGGTAATTTACGAAGGTTCCTTGTTTTAAGACCATTTTTATGACTTTAGCTCACTTTTGCTTGGTGTTTACCTTCCTGGAAGGATTTATCTGTTAGAAACCCGCCATTTCTTTCCCCTTTGCCTAACATCCCCTTTCGGGGCCTTGGTGGCTTTTACCATGCTCTGAAGTTCGTATGATTGGTATTTGGCTGACATGTTTGGGTGCCATATTGAGTGTCTGTTCTGTAACATGAATTTATTTTGGTTCTTTTCTGGTGTTCGGTAATTAGAGAATACTGGTTATCTGTTAAAATATAGGTCGGCGTAAGTTTCATTGAAGTGTGGAAAATTACGAAAGTTTGTGTGTTCTTCAACCATCGACTTAGAATTGACATATGTTGAAAAAGTCGCATAAATCTTCCAAATCACATTTATGCATGCATTAGGTTTACCACATGCATGTAATATCGTATTAAGCGGAGTGATGAACTCCATCATGATTTATTTGATTGCGTGGGTGCATTTTTAGCTACAGTAGGTAGTAATTCTCTTAGTTGGCAATTGGCCGTTATTATAGAAAGTTAAGATAGAAATTTGGAAGAGCAGTAGGAACTAAAGGTAATGAAGGATGGATATGACGCTCTAGAGTCATTCAGAGGTCTGGTCAGTATTTGAGTGACAATCAATTTGGCTTCAGAAAAGGAAATTCAACTCATGATGGAATAGCGCCAATGAAGTCCCTGGCGGAGAGAAACCTAGAAATTGACCAGGACGTGTATGCCTGCTTCGTGGGTTTTGCGAAAGCGTTTGATAGAGCGGACTGGGTAAAGTTAATGGATATTATCAAGAAAATAGGTGTAGATTGGAGGGATAGGCGACTGATTCGTAATCTGTACATGGTCTAGACTGCGCAAGTGAGGGTAGCGAACGGAGAATCAGGGTGGGCAAGTATTGGCTGAGGAGTGAGGCAAGGTGTCCACTATCGCTGTTGCTTTTTAACTTGTACTCGAAGGAGATGGTAAGAGAGACTTTGGATGGATTAGAAGCTGGAGTAAAAGTGGAAGGAATGATGTTTAAATCAGTGAGTTTCGCGGATTATCAGGCTTTGATTAGCCAGTCATACAGGGGGCTATTGGCTCTTGTGAATAGGTTAGACAAGCGCTGCGAGAAGGATTTATCACAAAGAGACGAAGGTTATGCGGTTTTGAAAAGCAGCGCAAGCTAGGAATGTGAAACTCAAGCTGAAAGAGGAGGGAGACAAATTGAGCAGGTAGAGCAATTCAACTTTGTGTGCAGCACATCAGAGGAAAACGGATGCAGCAGTAATGAAATCGAGAATAGATTTGCATTAGGAAAGAAGGCGTTCATGAACAGGAAGGAGCTTATAAGAGGATCGTTATTCAAGAGTGTAAAGAAAAGGTTAATGAAGAGGTTAATCTTGAGTGAAGCGCTTTACGGTGCGGAGACTTGGACAACTAGGAGGGCAGACGATAGAAGGTTGGAGGCGTCTCAGATGTGGGTTTGAAGAAGGTGAAGTGGACGGAAAGAAAGAGGAACGAAATAGTGCTGGACATGGTGGGTGAGGAGATGCAGCTTATTGATGAGATGCGGAGGAGACAGGAGGTATGGATGGGGCGAGTACGTAGGGAGGGGATGTTGAAAACAGTGTTGGAGGGTAGAATTTTCGGTAAACGAGGGAGAGGAAGGAAAAGAATAGGATTTGCCGATAGCATGAAGGGAGTAGGCCTTATTTTGAATCGAAGAGGGAAGTCTATGAGGGGAGAAAAGCATGGCGGAATGCGTCTCGGAGCTCCGTGTAAACCTACCTTAATCCCTTGCGCTGTAATGACGAGTCTAGCTCGTCATGAACTTTCGACGCCAAACCGCGCGTAGACGAGTGTAGTTCGTCATCGGATTTGCATAATTTTAGCACTATTTAGAGGAACAATGTAGTTATTTTGAAAACTTAAAAATGTTAAAACATACATAGTACACATAAATAATTCACATTTCATGAAACATGATGCATTGGAAGGATTAAGATGATTTTATTCGAGTAGCGATAGCTGTCTTCTCCATGTTTAATAATCACATTTTATTTCACGGTGCTACGTTTTTTACAAATTTCAAAATATCATTTCATTACCTACCATTTGAAAAAGAGCCACCGAAAAATATAAATGGAGAACAAGAGCACAATATTCGTAAAATTAATCGAAATGAAAGGGTTCAATCGGTGGAATACTTTCAATAAAATTTAAACTGGGTAACCCGTGCGAAAATTTCGCACTTTCACTGTGTCAGTGATAAGTTGTCACAAAAATCACGATATCAAGTATGTCAAGGAAACGGTGGAATGGGGTTTCAAGTAGAGGTGTATCATAAAGTGCTTTCTTTATACCTGTTTAGAATAAAAAAGTGTGGAGTCGATATACCTCGAACGAATAATCGACATAGCAAAATCGAAACTTATTTAAGTCAAATTATTGGGTAAATTGTGAAATTTGAGATTGAATTTTTTTATCAAAAGATGGTCATTCAACTTTTAAAACGATACTCCATATATCACTGTGTGTGCAAAATTAATGGAGCATATCGATGGCTAAGTTCTAACGACACGCATCTCTAAAATATCACGTTCAGATTTTTTCTTGCACACAGAAATTAAAAACAAAAAGTTCATACAATTGAAAAAGAAGCATTCATTTACAGAAAAACAGTTTTTTTTGCTTGTATTTTATATTTTAATGTTATTACGCCTTATTTGAGATACCTTTCTCAAACCGGCCGAATTTGAGATACGTGTTGTTAGAACTTAGCCGTCGATATAAGGAATGACTGAAATAAATCTTTCTGTAATAACATATAAGATGTTTTGATTCGATGCTTTCCCGGCGAATAATATGGCTAAGCTCTTCTCGGGATTTCTACCGGGTTAATTCATCCATATTAGCCAGCGTTTCAAGCTCCGACTTGGGCCTCCGTTTACCGATGTAAATACCGATGATGATAGGGGGGCAGCTGCCCCCTCCCCCTCCCCCAAAGGCCAAAAACGTAAAACTCTGAAAGGAAAATCAGGACTGGATCTGAACGAAATTTGTAAACAAATTTTATTTAAACCCACGAGAAATGATATGTAACTAAAATAAAAATATTTTTAACCAAATAATTTTAATAGCTTATAAAGCGCTTTTATAATTTTCTTAAAATGCTGGTTTCATTTACCTTTTCCACGCTAAAATTTTACAACTTGAACGAACATGGCTTGTCCCCCTTCCCCTCCTAGTTTTTATCCTGAGTACGCCCTTATACCTTCATATACGCATAAGTAGCTCCCGCGTTTACCCTCAGTATCTTGAAATAGGCTTTCGACTGTTTAAACCACGGTCAGTTAGATATTCAAGTGGAATTTCACCAACTCAAGTTTTACATTTTTGCATCAAGATGGATTTTAATCACACGCAACCCTAATTTTCGCCATTTTTATTTCCTTTGTTTTTCCGAAGAATCTCCTTAACCTTGCCCCTAGCAACCATTCCATTTGGCCTGACCATCGTCAACCATGGGAATCGTGTCCTTTGCTGACTGGGTCAAGGGGAGCGTTAAGTATTCTGACATTCGATTCCTCGACGAACATACCAGATCCTTCATTTTTCTCGATGGTGTGAAGCACCCTTACCAAGTCGCCCGCCCCTTCCACCACCTTCGCATGTCTTCCTCCCATTTGTCATCGGACATCGCACGATCGACTCCCAACACTATTCCTTGTCATTTCGCGTGAGACCTCTCCGCCGCTGCTGGGCAAACAAGTGAGGGTCATCGCAGCGCACTCACTCCAAACGCTCCAAACCCTCTCCCACCCCTCGTCTTTATGACACACCCACGCCAAGGTTAAACGTGTCAGAAGGGAAAAAACGAAAACTCCCCTCAATCGACTGTTTTCAACCCGGAATGCTCACCGCCTCACTTCTTATCCGATGTGAGGTTGACTTGACTCCTCCAAACAGTTGAAGACGTTGCTCAAGTCAGCTGGAATAGATCCATACCCTGTTCATTTGCGTCCTCACTTGACTTAGTTACTCGAGCACTTGGCGTGCCAGCCATTAGAAACTGATAATTCTTGTTCCTCTGAACTTTGGGTAGGAGAGGGTAGAGCTCACCCGAGACGAAGCTAGAGGCGTGCGATTTTCCCACGTTCAGGTGAGAAGAGCCAGTTTGAGTAGGTAAGGGTAGAGCTCACTACAAAGTAAGCCACAGGCGAGGGGATCCCCCAGGCAGGGTTAGGGGAGACAGTTCCTGTCTTCGAGTGTAATGTCATCGTGAAAATTTTGGTTTTTGTTTAAGAAGGCTTTTCCATGATCGGAAACCAGGGAACAAGGCGACTCCAGGAACCATCGATCAGTCGCCAAACACTGCATTAACTTGCTCCAAAATTTCTTCTTGTTTTGTCTTGCCTTCTATCGTTAACAATTTTGAAATTTCGTTCCAGGGGCACTATTCTGCACTCTCTCAGTGCTTCAACGCGTAAGTTCGTTTGGATAGGTGAGCTCACCCCGGAACAGGACACAGGCGGTTGAAATTCCCTTATTCAGTGGAGAGGGTCCAGTTTCTTTTCCTGGTCGAGTTGCACCGCGAGGATTTTGGAGTTAGTGGTGTCCTATGATTTCACCCTGATTCGAACCCGGGTCCATTCGATCAGTAACCGTAGCTCTGACCATTAGATCGCCACTCTCTCCCCACACCAACTCAATTCATTGAGTACTCGAGCCACGGGAATGATGTGATTTTAACGTCTGGATTTTGAACATTAAAAAAAAAGAGACATTTCAAGTGTTTAGTCTCGTCAAAGTTGAGGCATTGGACTCACAAAACTTCCGTAGCTCTGCCTAGTCAAGTTCGCACTGAAAACGATCTCCGGTAAATATTTCGCATCGAATCTCTCGACATTTTACAATCCCCTCAAATCATGCTGAATTTATTACTCGCAACCCTGGTCATATTTGACTTTTCATAAATTAGGATTCACGTGTTTTTTTTTACTTTTAGACGATAGTCATCTTGCGTATTCACCGCTGCATATGTACGAAAAGTAAGTCATTTCTCCTTGTGAGCACTGACGTGATGCAGGAGGAAACCTGTCCCATAACGCTGGAGGCTTTAGTGTGAAATAGCTTCGCGTTTTGATGGAAGTAGGAAGATCCTCTAGGTATTATTGTTGCATTTGAGTGGTGATTGAAAGTGACCTAATCTCGATCATTCGTGCTTTTAAGTTCGAATGGATTCAAATCACCAATGTGCTCGTGTGTGTACGTTGGGATAAAGGAAGGTTTTCAAATGTTTTTGGATCGGTAAATTATCCATGGAATTCAAAGCAAGTGCGTGTACAGAACTGACCACACTAAAAATGTACAACTAGCTTCTGCAATGAGATTTAGGGGATCAGCGCAGAGAGCATCCATCTTGGTCTCTTAGAGGGATGAATTCCGCTGGAGCGTTAGCAGTGTCACGATGAGGTAAGAATTTTTTACTCTTTTGAAGAATTTTTATACCGGTCTTCGCTTCCTCCTTTAAAATTATTTCCCTACTATGAAGCTAAATTCATATTTTGCTTTGTTTGGCAGAGGTTGGATTAATCTTGAGATATTTTTTCACGTGAAGACGGTATGATTTCCAAAATGACTTTAAAGCCACTTTTCAGGAATTTGGGGTGAACAGTTTATTGAGCATCTTTGGGTCTACTTAGATTAAGTTAAGGTTAAATTTAGCTACTGCTTCGATTTTTTGGTGTGCTAATGGATGGTACGTAGAGTCAGCGCCGGATCTAGGAGAGCAAAAATTGGGGGCTAGGTGGAGAGCGTAGAGGGTGACTTCCCAGTAGCAGTGGTAGTCCGAACACAATTACCATTTTATCTAGTGTAAGTTGGATACCCAAAGGGGTGGCTACAGCCCCTCCCTTGCTCCTCTCTTGATACGCCGCTGTGTAGAGTAATACATCTATTCACGTGGAGAAGATTATGTGATGGCTGTGGTAGCTTTGAAGACGTATGGATATAATTGCTTGTTTCAACTCTTTGCGGGAAGGACTTTTGCAGTTTCGGAATGCATGGATTCATTTATCTTTGCTATCTTGGAATTGGGTGAAAAAATACAAATATTTCAAGGTTGGCTCATGGTATCCTTACCTGATGCTAAGCAAAAGATTTAATTTGATATCTTGCTGAATCATCCGTTAAGCGTAATTTATTATATCTTTGCAGTGGATCCCCAGCAATAAAAATATGTGTGTAAACATTGGCTGCTTTTGGGGAATGTGTTGAAAGTTCAAAAGATCAATAAAAGAGGGCCCTGTATGAACTTGTACATTCTATCGAGACACATTATCACACAGTGCCGAAACCCTCGACACTGTATTACATTGTCGAAGGGCAGAACTGGTTGATTGGCTGCTGATAGATATTTGTCTATCTACTGGGAAAAAATGTTCATGCAGTCCCTGTTTGCGAGAAGCATAGCAGCTGCCATGCTTCCTCATTCCTAACTGAAAACAATATTTTCATTGGCGCTGACTAACAAGGAAAGTCCATCAAGGGTCACATCCAGGTCTCGTTCAATTTTTTCTGGGTGATAGGAAATGGATACCCATTGAGTGTAGTTTTTGTTTCAGCTGCCGACGCTCAATACTATAGATATTAGCGATGGAAAATGCTAGGAAAACGCTTAAAATGTATGCAAAGCACAGCACAACAATACACCGTCAGTGCTGTTGCTAGCAACGGAGTTAAAAGGGGCTATTTGTGTGATGCGGGTTGCATATTTTACTTTCCGTCGCCCAAAAAAAAAATAAAAAATATCGAAAAGTATTGAGCGTTGACAGCGGAATCTAAAAGTAAACCTCAAGGTTATCCATTTCCTAACACCTAGAAAAATTTGAACGACATCTGGTGGTGACACTTGAGGGGCTCCCCTTGAAAGGGTGAAATTTACTTTCTCATTTTAACACTGATTGAAATGATATCAACATTTGGATGCATGCCATCATTGACATCAGTATGCAATCAAATGGAGTATTTAAATTAAAAAATCTACCTGCAGTAATTTCTGAGCGATCCAGATGGTATAATGGGCTTTCCATCTTGTGGGCCTGGGTTCAAATTTCAGTTGTGATAGAGAATTTTCCTTGGAAGCCCAATCCCTGCTAGTGCACATCAAGTGCAGCTTTCTGTCCGTGGGATGGTACATTAAGCCCTTTGAGACTTACCTTTACTTACCCTGCAGGTTGGGAGGTAAAGTAGAAGTTATAACTCTGATGCCAGGTTTCTCCTAACTCGCTTGTTACTTCCCTTCTCGTGGCACATGTGGCCTGAGCTATTCAGTCTCCTCCAATAAACTTCAGTTTTGTATATATTTGCTGAAAGTACATGATAAAATTTATTGAGGTTTCCAATACTGAATTTGCCTTTTGGCGTATCTGAGTTACCAAAATTACTTTCAGTTGTTAGGTCTGGCAATGTGAGGGAGAGAAATTTCTACATGTAGTCCATGCTTCAAGATTTCTGCTGGTGAGTCACCTTTGGAAATGGGTTTTCCAACTAGCGTGGTCCTGATGGCAGCTGCTATACTGGGCAACCACTCTACTGATGGCCCTCTTTTTATTCACAATTCACCAAATCTTCTGTCCAATTACACTGGGGAGACCACACCTGCTATCATTGCCCACGAAAATGGTAAGAAAAAGCCATCTCTAAGCAGCTCTGAAGCCATCTTTAGATCTTAACTATGAACTTTTGGAAGTTTCTTCATCTGATTATGCTCTGCCTACCTCTATTCTTTTGAACTATTCCTATATGTACATATTTTGAGAATAGAGTTCTGCTGTGGTAAAAATCAATGAAATGATATAAAATTAATTATATGAGTACATATAAGTTAATCTTTGCCACAGAAATGTTGGTTTTTGGGGCAAAAGCACTCTGTTTAGGAACTGCCTGTTCTAAATTCAATAATGTTTCTTATTATTTCCCTCTCTTAGTAATTCAGCACAAAGGTTGGTTTGGATAGGTGAGGGCTGAGCTCACTCTGAACTAAGCCAATGGAATGTGATTAACGTTCATTTTGGGTAGTAGGCCAGTTCCTTTTGTTGTGCCACTTTGCATTTCAAAGATTTATATTTGGGGTCATACGTAGGCTTCACCAGGGTTTAGACCCAAGGACCAATTTGATAGAAGCCAACCACTTTGCCATACTCCACAACTACCAACTTCCATGTTCCCCATAATTTGCACAGAGATGAAATATTTCAAATTTTTAAATTTTTATAGTATTTATTTCTTATGTAAGAATAAATTCAAAATGTCATCTATAGTTGCAAAGATCCTCTCTCTTGGAATTGGTAAATCTACACCTACATACTACCCTGCAAGCCACCTCAATAGGCATGCAGCAGGAGGTGTTAGGACACCACCTGTTAGTTGTTCACCTATGAAAGAATGCAAAGAATATGAAGAAAAATTGGGCACACTCGTGAACATTGAGTGTCATTTGACTGCCCAAGACTCCGAGATTAATGTAACATTTTTTTTATATTCTGTATTTTTAGAGGGAAATAAATTTCTATACCCATCTGTTCATCACAGTGCTCAATTTATAAAATTTTAGGCACCAGTATGCATATTCATACATTTTATTTACCCATGATTAAAATATAACCCCCTCTTTAAAACTTTCAATTTTTCAAAGCCAGTAATTAAAGTTACATTGAGGAATCATGTTTTTCCCACTATAAAAAAAAACCAATGTTATTTAGAAAACTTTTTATTTATATTCGGTACCCACAAATGATAATTATTAATGGTACATATTCAATTTTCTAAAGGAGGTGCTTGAATCCCATTCCAGCACAAACCAGCCAAAATTAACCTCTGGTTCATCAATGTATCTCTCTTATTTTGAAGTTTTCCCTTCCTTTCTACCTCCCAGGAATCTTGCACTGGTTAAGGTCCCCCAAATATGAATGTGTTGGATTCTATTGTATTGTAAGGTCCCCCACAGAGTTGAATTCTATTGTATATGAGCCTTGAGGTCATATTCTTTTCTCTTCTTTCCATTTTATTCAGGAACCGGTTCTCTTCAGGGGCTGAGAGGACGGGAAACGTTTCCTTCAACTGGGAAAAATATAGCAGAGAAGATTGCTAAGGATAAGATGGCATTAAAAGGAAGGACTCTCCGTGTTGTCACACTCAAAGTGAGATATGAATGAAGCCATAATATATCTAACTCCTTCATACTTCATATTGAAATTATTGCTATGCAATAATGGATGGGGAAAATTAAAGGAGTCATATCTTTTGTTGAATGGGCTGGTAAAGGCAATTTTATTCTCCCCTTGAGGAAAAACATTTTAATTTTTATAATATCTTGATTGGTGAACTTGGTTATGTTATGTTTTATGTTAAATTATCCAATGTGTACTCCATTATTCCTTCAATATTTGTACTATTTTCATATTTCATTTTTTCTGTGATGTTTTTTAAAGTTAATGATTTGAAATTGTTTTTGGAATGAATTTGGTTGTTTTCACATCTAGCACCAATTCCTGAGCCATTGCCAGATGCAATGTAATTTCACCAAGTATGTAACCTGTCAAGTCAGATGCTTGTGCCCACACTGGCTTTGGTTTTAATACTTTCAAATGCTCTCTTTTGAATGCATACTTGCTTTGCCTGTGAAGTTGTCTTATATTGAGATGCAAAATCTCTTATAAGCATCATTTTATCTTCTTTTTGGCTCATAGTGAGAAAGCATATCACATATAAATGTAGTACTAAAGTTTTTGTTACTTCATCTGAAGTGTAATGAATTTACAGAATGTTGTACTCTGCTAGGATTTTTAATAAGATGGATTTATTATAATGAACCACTCAATGCTTTTCAGGATTGGCCAATGAGTGATTTCAAAATCAACAAGACAAACAACAAAACTTATGGCATCGGTATTGCCTTTCACTTCATGGAAATGCTCCAGAATGAGTTTGGGTTCGATTATGTGATGGTGACTCCAGAAGATAACACCACAAATGGTGTCATACAAACAGTGATCAAAGGGGTAAGTACATGCAAAAACGCCTTTAGAGTGAAGTTATCACATAATCCAATTCAAAGTGACCTCTTTACCTTAACACACTCAATGCTGAGAAAATTTATCATAACACACCGCCACGCGGAAAAAACATTTTGCAATAATATCAGATATTATGCATTCCTTAATCATATGCAATCATACATAGTTCAAAATTATAACAATTTGCACTATTAATAAGGAAAATATTAAATATTATAATAAAATTATAATAAATATATTATAATAAAAAGAGGGCAAAAAATCTGCTGCAAGCAAACTACTTGTATCCAGTCACAGGAGAAGACACACTGAGACGCTGGGCAAAATTGCAGGGTCTAGTAGAAGACGCGGAGGCAGATGGCGGGCCGAGAAACCTAGCGGGACCGATGCCTTGTATTCAAGGCATCCGCATTGAGTGTGTTAAAGTAATGGCGTAAAGGACTGCGGCATTAGTGGTGACTTTCAACCACTTTGAAGTATATATTTTAAAATGAATGAACAAGTTTGATCTGAGATCTCCGCGGCGTTTCTTCATATGAGTCTTGGCTTCCGGGCGTTCCTCCGCGCTTAGATGTCCATAAGTGACGACAGTTTCTCCAGCCATCCTACTGGCGTCTTCAGGTCAGAAGTAGCGATGCATAAAATTTGGCCGTCTTATATAGGTGGCCAAATTTTATGCATCTGAAGACGCCAGCAGGATGGCTGGAGAAACTGTCGTCACTTATGGACATCTAAACGCGGAGGAACGCCCGGAAGCCAAGACTCAAATGAATGAACAATTTCTCTTACAAATACAATGATCTCAAACAGTTTTCAATCATGTATTAGTTTAATATTATGCAGATACAGCTCATTTTCATCACAAAAATTAGGTAGTTGATTAATCATTTATTTACCGCATTAAACCTAATATTCCTTGATAAATTGTTTTGTCAGTGCCCATATTTTACTGCATTGTTAACACCTTGCGTACCGGGGTTAGCTAATGTTTAGAATATAACTTTACCCAATCAAACGTTATGATGCATCATTTCATTATGAATAACGAACAACAACTGAAAACATACAAACGAATACATATTGTACGCTTAAAAAGTGTTCAGGTTGACGCGCCTAAATGACGAGAATCTTCGTCATCTGTCCGGAACGTTCGGGACGAGAATTCTCGCCATCTGTACGCAACGTGTTAAAAAAAAACAAATTTAGGCTCAGACTATCAATTCTCAGATATCAGTAATCCTTATTTTTAGCATATCATCATCAATGAGGTAAATAAATCAAAGGAGGTGATGATCAGTCTTTGGGGCTGAGAGTTGTTTGATTAGAGCAAATGTTTAAGCTGAGTAGAGTTTAAGTTAATGTTATGCAGAGAGTTATTGTGTCTGCATAACCAGAAAGATAGAATTGCTGGTCTTAGAGACTGGGCATCACCAACTTAGGGTTATATTCTTCTTATTTTAATGTCTAAGTATCTTAAATTCAATGGAATTAAGTGATGAATAGAATGGAGATATCTATCAATTGATTAATGTATGTAGCTTCTTTATTTTTCATTTCAATTTGGGTTCCTATTCAGTGGAAAATATTGTTGTTACATACTTCTAACATTTTGGAAAACCTTAAAATGAACACAGTTGTCATCATACTCTATTGTGAAAGGGTGTCACTAAGATGAAGTACTTGAGTCACTCAAGATGATTGTTGTGGGGTAATAAGGGAGAATTTGATATGTATCACCAAATTTTTCAAAAGTATGCATTTGTGTAGGGGACCTTTTAAAATGGTGTCATAAACCATTTCACACAGGTGAAAAACTTAGGAAAGCTTAGTTTAGTTAGACGTTATTTCTTCCAACTTTGATTAGCGGTCAGGTTTTTCTATCTTCAGACATTTTCACTTTGGCCAATCTATAACTGGACTTAATGAATCTGATTACCCTAGTTGGTGAATTACATCTGATAATTTTATGTGTGGAATAGACTGAATCAAAATATGTATTAAAAAAATGAGTCAGAGTTAATTCTGAGAGAAGGTTGTAGCAGCCAGCCAGGGGCTTATACTGGTATAATGGAGTGCCCTTGTTAGGAAGCAAATGTCCAACCATTTAATATTGCGACAGATCAAACCCAGAGAGCATGAAGAGTCCCTTCTTCACTGTTTTGGACTGGAGACCTTGGTAATTTGCTGGGCATATCATTAGTACATCTTGCTCTGGGGCTTTCACTTGCAGTACTAGTATCATGGAAGTTGGCTCACTTTTATGCATGGTGGAGCAATGGGGGCTTATCTCAATCACATCTTCCATTGCTTTGAGGGCATACTGTGCCTACTTGTAGCGATCATTGGGGTAACAATCGTTTGCGGTTTGCATAGATTCAGGATAGCACTGCTCTCTGGCATCCTCACCTTTTGCTTGGAAAAATCCCACTTTGAAACCTTTCTGCCTTATTTGGCAAACAATATGCACGATTCAGGCCCAATGTACCATTTTTTTCACAATTTGTTGCTTTTAGCAGTTCACGGCTAGTATCTTCAATTTGTTGTCATGCTGGCTTGCTTACCCAACCCCTGAAATTTTTTATCCCCTGACAAATCTGCAGTCAGGACCAATGTGAAGCCGATATGGATTCTTATAGTAGACTCACCTTGAGGTCTAGATAATTCCTTCACACTCTCAGGATTAGATTAATGTCATAGTTTTTGGGGGACAGTGGCAGCACTTTCCAAAAAAAATACCAAAGTGCTTAAGAAATGGGCTACATAGTAGCGTACCGAGAAAAACGTACGGAATATTTTCCCATGGAATCAAGTACCACTACCCAAGCTCTACTTGGGCTCGGGTCTCTGGCAGGAAAAAAACATCCCAAGGTATACTCAGGCTTGGGCCTCAAAGTATTAAGAATTTCAGGGCTGCCCCCCTCTTATATTACCCCTGCATACTATGGTTATCCATTCCTAAAATCTCCCTTTATATTCATTTATCAATTTCTATTCATAATATTTCATGTGTCACAAGTAACTGCATTGAATTTAATGGATGTTTACCTCTTTCCTTTTCTTCTTTTGCTGGAAGAAGGCAGACATGGCTGCAGCTTTCCTCCCCATAATCTTTCTGCCAGGGTTGTCCTTTTCGAAAAGACTTGCCATGGAGAATTGGGTGGTGTTGCTTCGCAGACCCCAGGAGTCAGCCTCGGGATCCAGCCTTCTTGCACCATTTGATACTAGGGTGAGCTGAAATTAACACCTACTCATTCGCTTCTATTTCTGAAAATGTTATTGATGCGTTAGGTGTGAGATAGGAGGGAGGTTTTTTTTTAACCTCCGATAGCTCAGCAATAACACCATAAAAGTGACAGGTGGGTACTGCGCAGGTAGGACAATTGCATGACCTCCGCACTACATGCTCAAGTCATTTCTGACCGTTTGTTGTTAGTTTAAGGTTAGTAGTAATCTCATTAACTACGCTGCCTCAATTGATTCTCATCTACATTTCAGTGTCTTGAGACAAAAGAAACAGGTCTCCAGCCAACCTGATCCTTCGTTAAGACCAGCAAAACATGACTGTCAGTGGAGAAACTGTTTACTGGTTAAAACCCTTAAAGGTGGAGATAAATCTTAAAGCAGAGGCATATCTAAGGAGGGGAGAGGTGTATGGATGAGGGGAATTGAAACCCCCTCCCCCAGAATCCTAAAAATGAGATAAAATATTCGTATCACAGGAATCCTACTTGTTTGAAATACATAATTGAATGTTTAAGTTTTTATTAGGTCTCTCTAATTTATTCCTATCATTAGCGTATTTGTATAGTCAATGTATTCTAATTTATATACCCAATATTTAGCATTACTTCATGTATTACTACCAAGTGTGATGTGATACGCAAATTGAGCCGTTACCTTTCTTAAGCCATTCTAGTTACTCCGCAGTCTTAGGGCCTATTCTATCCTAATCAACATTGGCTGAGTAACCAGATCTCTGACTACAGGAAAATTTTACTCCACCCCTTGGACGTTGTCACCTCAAACCTGCCTGAGGCCAGAGCCAGAATAGGAAAACAAAATTTTTTTTTGCTGTTTGGGTGTTTGGTTGCCCCACCTAGCTACGTAGCCCCGGGTAGTTGCCTGGGTTGCCCTACCCTTAAGCTGGCCCTGGATGAGGCTAGTTGCCATTTTTAGAGATGCTGTTGCCTTAAATGTTAAATAGTTTCACAATTGAAAAGTAAATGCAATGGCATTCTTAAAAAATGGCAACTGCACGTCATAAACAATACAAAACTCTTAGCACCTTTCCTGCTCAAGGCCACGCTCAGAAAAAAATTTGAAGAGGTAAACTTAGAGAGAAGGTACATTCTGGGGGTGTTTATGAGTGAGTTTGAAGTTAAGACTCTTATCTCCCAAACAATTTGAGGGGATTGATCTTCTAGATCCCCAATTTGCTATGGCCTTTAACCTTCATCATGAAAGGCAATAAATTTCACATTTATTTCTGTACCAGAAAATTTCCCCTTAGTTTATGCATTGAGCCAGTGAACTTTTACTTTCCACGGCTCAACTCCAATGCTGGGCTATTGAAATTCCAAATTTACTCCCATGGCTATTTTAGGAATGTTTAAAGTAATGGTACATATATCCACCCAATGGTCCATCAAGGAGGATAACACAAGAGCTGAACGTTGCTCACAGAGGTTCCAGTGCAGGTGCTTTGTGGTGATGAAATTTTGGGGAGGGGCTCATGAAAATTATTTTTAGGGGGGATTAAGGTAAAATTAATAATAAAAGTAAAAAAGAGAAATGATTAACCCTTTCGTGCTGAATGTCGGATGGAGCTGACAGGCATTTTCATATGCAGAAGACCTGATGTCGGGTATAGCTGTCAAGGATTTTTCTATTCAAACGACCCGACCTCAGCTCTAGCTGACTCAAGGTAAGAGAAGTGACCGCAGAGGTAGCAATTGTCGGATGCATTCAGGCCAGGCCTGAGACCCAGCTTAGTGAGACTTTAGGACCACTCCTCGGCCTGATTCTCCCACTCATTTATGATCATCTGCACAGCAGGAATCCTTTGCGAAGCGGTATTGGCGATATTGTCAATGGTTTTTGCAATGATATATTGTGTGCCATGCTACAATTTTTTTTACTTTGAAATGAATTTTTCATTTTGTTCTGTAGGTAGGAAAATTTTAAACGAAGTTTTAGCATTAAAAATAACGGAGTTTCCCACGCAATCCTGTAAAGAGGAAATGCCAGGTAGAGGAAATGCAAAGGTAGAAGAAATTCTGTGCGACACCATTTACAACAAACTACAAAAGAACCCCATGGCCAAAGCAGAGCGGGAGACAAGAGCCATGATCAAGAGGTCCTCTATTCCGACTGAAGAACAGAGATGGCTAATTACGTCCGCACCCAAACCACCGAGGCTATACGGCTTACCGAAGTTACACAAGGAGGGCGTACCACTGAGGCCCATTGTGAGCCAAATTGACGCTCCAACCTATCGACTCGCCAAATACCTAGCCCAAACTCTACAGGATTGCGTGGGAAACACCTCTTCATATGTGAAGAACTCAGCCCATTTCGTGAATATGATAAAAGGCATTACCATCGAGAGAGAAGACATCATGGTGAGCTTCGACGTAGTGTCGCTGTTCACGAACGTGCCCATTGAAGAATCAGTGGAAATTGTGAAAAAGCTGACAAGCTCAGGAATTCCCAAGGACTTCCCCAAGCTTGTGGAGCACTGCCTGAGGAACAACTTCTTCCTGTGGAATGACAACTATTATGAACAATCAGACGGAGCAGCAATGGGTTCGCCCCTTTCCCCTGTGTTGGCCAACCTCTTTATGGAAAAGTTTGAGGAGGAGGCCGTGAATACCTACCACAAGCAACCAAAGCTTTGGCTTCGGTATGTTGATGACACGTTCATCATATGGCCACACGGTGCAGAGGAATTGGACAAATTTTTAATACATCTCAACAACCAACACCGAAGGATCCGCTTCACAATGGAAAAGGAATGCGAAGGCCAGTTGCCCTTCTTGGACGTGATGATTAAGAGGAAAGACGATGGCAGTCTTGGACATGCGGTGTATAGAAAGGAAACGCACACGGACCGATACCTGAACGCAGAATCACACCACCATCCCGCCCAGAAGGCCTCGGTGGTAACATCTCTACTCCACCGAGCCTTCACCATTTCCGACGCCGAATCATTAGATTCAGAGAAGAAGCACCTGACCAAAGCACTAATCAGGAATGGCTACGACCGGAAAATGGTCCTCAAAAGGGCCGCTAAGGTCAAAAGATGCACTCACGACCATCTGAAGAACGCCAGGCCACAGAGGAGGAGGAATAGACCAAACCTACTATTCCATTCATAGCAGGAGTGTCAGAATGTATTGCTAGGATACTAAGGAAGCATGACGTGGTCACAAGGTTCAATTGCGTGACCAAGATACAAAACATTGTACCTGGACCAAAAGATCGTATCCCGCAGGCACTATGCGAAGGCGTGTACACAGTGCCATGCTCCTGCGGAAAGTCATATGTTGGCGAAACATGCCGAGGAATGGCGACAAGGATGAAGGAGCATGTGAGAGCTACCAATAAAAAACAACTGCACTTGTCAGCCATTGCAGAGCATGTTTGGAGTGAGACCGGCCATAACATTGAATTCGAAAAAGCGAAGATAGTGGCAAAAGAGAGTCGCTACTACCCAAGGCAAATCAGGGAAGCAATTGAAATTTACAAAAGACAAAATATTAACAGGGACAACGGCTACCCAATCAGCAACGTTTGGAAGAGAGTTCTGACCAATCAGCGCACAGGAGGAGATCGGCCAGTGCTATATAAGACGGCAAAAAATGAAAACTTCTCACCTTCGACCTGAAGACGGAAGCAGGATGGCTTCCGAAACTGTAGTCAACCATAAACGACAGACGCGGCTGGAGAACCCGGAAATTAGCAGTCATCGTGAACAACGCCGCGGAAACCTACGCACGAATTTCATGCTGTTAGTTTTTCAGAGGATATTGCTTAATGATTCCAAATACTGCCAACTGCATAGCTAATATTGTATTGACTTGAAGAAGTTTTATTACAATGTATGATGGGAAGGATGACTTGAAAAAATTTCTCATTTAAAGCTGTAATTTAAGTAAAAAGTTAGGGGGCAGTGGGTTAAGTCATCCTTTTTGGAGAAGCTTGGAATGATGAGACACTAAAGATGAGGGTAATAGGCACCCCTGGATAATGTGATATATGTAATTTTGTAAAACTGCCATTAAAGACATCTTATTTTGGTTTCTCCCATGTTGATATGTACAATTTATTTTGGACAAGAGTTTTGCCCATATTTCAGCTGGCAGCGTTAGGTCTTGAATAAATCTTCTTTTCCAGAAAATTTCTTCCCCTTAGTTATGTGTAAAATTAAAGAGCAGGTTTCTACGGCATTTAACATTGTCTTTTTATCTAGGGTATTCCATTGGGGTATTCATATTTTTCCCTGAATAGTTTCTCCCTTAATATTTAATGTCCACATCAATGAAAGCCATTGATAAAATAAAAGAGGAGACTTTAGGAATCAATATCAATGAGGAAAGACTAAGGACGTTGTGATTTGTTGATGACAGAGCTGTCATAGTCAATCCATTGAATTAATTTTTTTTTGTTATTGTAGATTTCATCAATTCCTTCATTTCTGATCAACAGGTTTGGATCCTTATTTTACTGTCTGTTTCCATTGTCGGGCCTGTCATCTACACCATAATGGTGGTCCGTGTCAGGCTGTGCCGAGGAAGTGCCCGTCTATCCAAGGTGTTCTCGTTGACATCATGCGTCTGGTTTGTATATGGTGCTTTGATGAGGCAAGGGTCAACCCTCAATCCAATCTCAGGTAAATGCATCATTCTATTCTGTTATAACTGAGAGAGAGACTACATACTTTGTGTAGTAGCCCACAAAAAAAAAGCCAACTACATATTTGGCTTGAGACGAGTAAGGATCATAATGGGGTGTACTAGTGTACTGGTGTTGCTCTTAATTCTGATGATAATAATTTAAAAGTAATACATGTAAGTTAGTGCCTACTGTGTGTAATGCTGCCCGAAAAGTATTTGAATTTAAAAAATACAGTTTCAGATAAAATATTCATTCTGTGTGTACCCATAGGCTAACCTAGTGTAACATTTTGTAAATGTTTATTTTTCAGATTCCTCCCGATTGCTGTTTGCAACCTGGTGGATATTTATCACCGTGGTCACAGCTTTCTATACGGCAAATCTTACAGCTTTTCTCACCCTTTCACGTTTTACTTTACCCATTGATGGACCTTTAGACATTGTACGGAAATCTTATAGCTGGATAGGGCATAGCGGCAGCCCATTTGAAGTTATGGTACAAGTAAGTGTATTTATAGCTTTTCTGTTGAACTTTGAAATGAGAAAATGTTAGCAGTGAACTTTTCAGGCTTGATATCATGGAAAGTGTCTGTACTTAAAATACATTAAATAAATTCCTCAGGAATATGAACATACTACGGGTTTCAGCCAACAAAATAATCATCTGCTGAAATTCCATGTGTGTTTGTTAAATTTATTTGGAAAGTTCCTTCATGTACTTTAGTTATTTAAAGAGTAACAAGACATTTAGAAGTGCTGTCAGCACTACAAACTCATGCAATTAACGATTTTCAATATTAATATTATGGGAAATTTTAAGTTTTTATGTATTGATGTTTGCCATATCTTACTCTTATAACCTGCATTAAGAGTATATTTTAAACTTTCAATAATAAAAATAGAAATCTTTGTTTCAAGTCGATAGTGTTGCTTTTATTGAGGACTATCCTTCATTCACTCTTCCTTGCCTTATGTCCTACCCTCTTTCTATGTGAGATTCTGCCAAAACTAGCACTCATAGCAGTTTTTGATTGCTAATATATAGGAGTGTGAATTTTCATAATGTGTTGCATTCCTCTTATATTATTTATGAATCTGGTTCACTTGAGCATTTCCTCACTCAGAGGGTGGCGGTAGAGCAGCTAGGTGAGTGGTGTAATCCTCCATCATGCTACCAGGCAATGACACCTGAGGAACAAATGGGCACGAGATATATAAAATGTCCCATGAGCGATGAGTGTTTTTCTAAATTTTACTGATTCAGTGGGAACTTTTCATGGAAACTTTCGCGGGTACTTGACATATTACTCATTAGAAACTTTTTGTCCTATGTTGCCGCGTCAATTTTCAGGTGGCCCCAACGTTACGCAACTGATGCTGATCACTTTTTCCAGGGAATCTCCCTTTGAAAAGATTCCCTTGAAAGAGCGACCAGCATTGATTGGGAAATGTTGGGGGCAACTGAAAATTGACGCAGCAACATAGCCCAAAATTTTTTAACTAACATGATTCAGAGGGGCTTTCTTTAAAAAATGAGGACCAAAACACATGTGGTAACTAAACATTCCCAAAAAATATCACCCTCAGATTACTCAGAACCTGGAAGTTACTCTCTACTTTTGTTTTGTCTGGTTCTGCTCTCATTCCCCGGGCTAATGCAATGTGTCCCAATTACAATACAAACATAATTTTATTCAATCCAATTTAAGCCTAGCTGCTCAAACATCCTTTGAGGGAGGAATGGCTCATACTCTTAGTGATCTGCAAGATATGATTTTTTTGAGCCTTTTAAGGAACTGCATGAAATTCTGCCTCAATATGAATATTTTTTTCTTTTCAGCTCGATGAAAATTTCAATTATTTAAGGAAATCCATAGGGAAAGGCCTGGGAAAATTTGTGAATAGTTCTGATGAGGATTTAATGGAGCTTGTAAGAAATGGTATGTATAAATATATTTCCTTTGAAAATTTTTTTCAACTTCGAGCTTAACTTTGGTAGAAGTAGTCTTTGATGAGAGACTGGGCACCTGTCCCAACTGCCTTCAACCCGTTTAATCACGACCATCAGGTCCAGCTATCCCCAGCCTTATATAGTCCAAACCGACCAAAATGGCTGGCCTAGGCTAGATTGGCAGCAGGGAGAACTGTCCTAGAAGGACAGTCTGCCAGGTTGGCTTCGGTTGGGACAAACCTCCAAGATGCACCACGCGTTGCATTATTTATTAAACTCAAATACAGGTTACAATAAAATTCATCTTCAAAGAACGGACCGGACCCTTTGCGGACCGCATGGAGGACCGCTTGGTTATCAATGTACAATACAACGTCTGAAAAATCTGGTACATTATTAAACATGATAGACATTCCTTTTATTCCTAGCTGCCGTTCCCTCGGCGAAGTAAATTGGCTGTTGTTCGCTGAAGGCTTCGATATGCTCGAGTTCTCGTTGTTGAGACACCACCGCCCACTGGAATGGTGTGGCATCAGCATATCCGATGTGTTTAACCCTAAACGGTGCACACTGTCTCACTTTATGAAATATATGTTCACTAAAACACTTGTCAAGCCACTTGGTATTTCTTCTGTGACCGTTGTTGATAAGAAAATATGGTAAATGCATAATATAACACACCCATGCTATATAGCCGGCAAGCTTAGGTACATCCAACACACTAAGCCACGGGATTATTTTAATGGCCCAGTGCAGCTGAGAGAGGGCACCTGGCATGAGTCGCACTGTGGATGCTGCTGTATCTATTCGAACACCAAGGTAGGGAAGGACTTGTGTGGGATGTAAAACACATTTCTTTCTGTTGAGGCTCACACCTATTTCGTCCTCCAGGAAGGAAACTATATCAAACACAATTGTGTGAGCTGTGTCATAATCACAGGAAATAAAAAAAAGGTTTATCATTCTCTCCTGAAGCTAGAACTGTGTCAATTTTATGTATTAAGAGGGTGTTAACACATTCAATGTGGGACCGATTTTCACTATAGTCGTCGAAATTGTCCGTTAAAATAAGAAAGAAAAATAGAGGGAGGTTTCCACACCATAACTTCCATTCAAATACTGCTTTATACAAAGGGCACACATGGCTCGAAAGAGGGAAGCTTGCTGAAGGCCATACACATGATCAGAAGACTCGGAAGTGGATATTAGTCATGTACGGAGGTGGAGAAAGGGTTCCTGGCCTGACCGGCAGAGCACGTCATTTGACGTGCTCCGTATCTCGGCATGGATGGGACCAAGTCAATTGATGTGCTCAGTACTGAATGCGTTGAACTCTTGCTCAACCAGCGATATTTTGTTCAAACACTGCTTGGTTAAGGCTTAGACTAGCTTCTTGGTATCTCCTAAGTGCTTAAGGAGCAAACCTTTGAAAAAATTTGTCTGTATCTCAACTATAAAAGTTTTTCCTCTTAAAATACTGGGGTTAAATTTTCAAATTTGAGATTCAGGCAAATGTTGACCAGGGTCTGTACAGTTTACCCTGAACGTTTAAAAATTAATGCTTTAGTTTTAATTTTGTTATACACCACTATAGTCAGCACTTGGAACAAGATACATGCCATTTTTCAAGGCTCTAACTTAATTGTTCTTTGCAGAGGGATTAATGTTTATCCGTGAGAAGAGGGTTGTTGATCGTCTCCTTTACAAGGACTACTTGAAAAAAATTGAGGATGGAGTGGAGGAAGCTCAGCGATGCACATTTGCCGTCACTCCTGAACCATTCTTGAGTATACCCCTCGGATTTGTTTTCCCTGAGAACAGTATGCTACGGATACTGTTCACCTCCAAGTGAGTCATTAGACTCTGTTGATTTTATCTTTGTGGGTGAGCTGGTGTGGCTAAAGCAAGTGAGGATGTGGGTAGTGGCGTGACCAGGAATTTTGTTCAGTGGGGGCCCAAAACCAAGGGGAAAATTTTTTTAAAAAACATGGTACTAACTGATGGATTTTAAACTAATTTTAACACTTTTCATAATTATGAAAACTCCATTTTTTAAAGAAATATTTTGTAAATTCATGACTTTTCAATATTTTTTTTCTTATATGAAGGAAAATAACGGCATTTTTATATTTCAGGGGGGGGTCCGGACCCTCCCCCTGGCTACGCCACTGGGTGTGGGGAGGGAAAGTTTTTCGACACGTGACTCTTCCTTTGCCAATCGGCAGACAGCAGGCGTAGCTTAGCACTTTGGAAATTCAGTCTCTCTCAGGCCTCCGTCATGTTAGCATCGTGAATCTGCTCATGGAGCAGTGTTGCCAAACCTCACGTGTTCTCCTTGTATACCTTTCACCAATGGTGCCACATTCAGTGTGGTAGCTGACATTGTCATGGGTTTCTGTCAAGGGATTATCCTCACCGCCTTCCAAATGAGTTACCTGCCTTGCCTTGGCAACAGGCCCAACTCCCTGTGGCCACCCATGACTCACTCATTTTCAGGGGCAAACTGGGGCAGCTTTTTACATTTGGCAACATTAAGTTCGCTCCTGCTCTCTTTTTTCTTGATACCACCCCTCCCCCATGGGGATACTACCCCAACTGATACTACCCCTCCTACGGCAGAGCCCTCAGAGCATGTTCGGGCTCTGACGAAAGCTCACCTGCTATTAAAGTGAACAGATTATAGAATAGTTAGGTTTAATACATCACTCTGCATGCTTGAATTGGATTTGCATATACATATGTGTCACTTTGTTGTTAGGCATTTAGATATATGGCTCATGACCCACCTATGTGTTATGTACAAAATAATAATAAAACTAAACCTAATGCGGATGGATATAGAAAACAAGATGAACAAGAACTTGTTCATCTTGTTTTCTAGATCCACTTGCACAGTGGAGGTTCTGATTCAGACTGGCAAACGAGATAGAAGCATGTGCATAGTGTAGCAGAAATAAAAGTGTCTAACTTAATGGCAGGTGAAAAGATGGCAACCAAGCAAAACAAACTTCTACAACCAAAAACTCAGTTCACAACTCTGTGCTTCAGCCATATATTTCCGCAATGCTTTTAGGTTCCATCTTTTTTTGCCTATGCACCTATTGTTTTTTGGATGGATGGTGCCGCCATGCCTACCTCATAGATGAACTTGTTCATCACTCTTAGCCTTACCTAATCTTGTGGGTAAGGCAGAATGCTCAATGAAAATAACTGCTTCTACCTCTCATGCCTATGGGTCTTCAACATTATTGTATCCCCTTGCTTCCAATAATGTTTTAATTTGCACTTGGTCCTCAAATGATAATTTTTACCTGTTCTGACTCATTTTCCACTTATATTTGCCAATTACACTGGTTTTCAATTAATGTTTTTGTCTTCGATTTACAATTAATAGTATCACAAGGCAGTGGTATAAAATGGGGAGGGGTGAGGGGATAGATCCCCCCAAAGCCTCAGAGAAATTTAAAAAATATTTAAAATTATGTATTGACTAGTTTTGACGTAAAATAACTGCTTCTACCTAAGTTTCAATTTTTAGTGCCAAATAGCATGTAATTTTTCAAGACTTTTACCAGATATTGCCTGGGGGAGGGGTCACCACCCTGGACATCCCATCCCCCCCAAAGCATATTCCTAGTTATGCCACTGTCATAAGGTATTGTGTTAAAACCTCCGTTGGTTGCCCGGCGTCTAACAGACTGTCCAAATTAAACATGTTGATATAATTTTAATGAAAGAAAGACTAAGGGTCTTCAAAATAAGTATAATATTAAGTCTTTTATTTCTACAAATATTTCCATTACTATCATGCATAAATTTGTTTTCCATTCATGAAATTACACATTCATTGAATGATTTATTGTAGTTAAAACAGTTACTTCTACTTTCATGCCTTTTGTTTAAACATCCCAAAATGTTAGGTATCTGTGAGATGCCGTGCGACAAATAGCATTCCAAAATGTGATGCGACTGATGGAGGGTTAAAATCAGGGACCTGGAGCGCCCCTCCGCTCCGCTATACTCCGGCTCCATTGTCGGAGCGGAGCAGTTCAATTCCTTCTGCTCCGCTCCGGAGCGGAGCGACGACAATGGGACCTAGGTGCTCCACTCCGGAGCGGAGCATTTCTTGCGAGAACTCCACTCCAGCAGGATTGGAACTGCTCCGCTCCGACAATGGAGCTGGAGCATAGCGGAGCAGAACACAAACGTCAATGCTTCGCTTCTTGGCGGGAAATCGACGTATGCACGCTTCTGCAGCCGTGGCACGCATCGGATATTCCCTGCGGCTATTTTTGTGTTGAGTTATTAATACACATTCTATGTGATTTGCGGTATTATTTAATACCAGTACCTTTCAATTTACAAATAGTATTATGTAAAAAAAAGTATTTGTTTCAGGCGTGACTTAATGGAACCTTCTTGACACGATGAAAAGTTAAGATTAAAAAAAAAAATTTTGTGTGCGGCTGTTTATTCTCTGTCTTCTGTGCATTTGTACCAGACGATGACGTGCCACGTCGAAACCTAGGTCGTAAATTAAATATTTATGCGGAATTACAAAGTTTTCTTTACTTTTCATTATGTAAAAAATACTTTTCAAATTGGGCAGTCCAATATGTGTTCTATTTAAATACCTTGCGTTAGATACTTTTGAATAATAAATAATGATAGTGATAATCTTAAGGATTAATACAATACGATAGTCGATAATCGATATCTCTGTTGTTTTATAATTTGACAGGCTTTGTGTCGCCATTTTAATAATTTATTAATTTTATTATCGCATTATAAAATTCTTTTTCGAGCGATATTAAAAAATAAAAATGCTGTAGGCTAATATTTTCAAAATTCTGGGATATCGTTTTTTTACGATGCCATAACGCAGTACGTTTAAAATATTAAGGATATGGCCCTTCGTTGGGTGTAAAGAGCATTTCTAATGAAATTTTACAATACATATGTACTTGGATTTAAAATTAATATATATTTTAACCAAAGCCCATAATTTTTTTCCGAATAACATGCTTTGTAATTAGAGGTTCTTCTGAGCAATTTCTGTCTGTTAAACTGAATTCCGCGATAACACCTATTTTGAAATGTAGATTTTCTTTCCCAAACAATGCAAGCATTTAATTACAAATGGTATATCTTTTGTACATTTACAAATTGTACCGATTTTTGTGATACAATTGCATAACAGTTGTATTTAAACTTCTTGTATACAGATGATTCACAATTCAGATGTAATAAAAAGGCAAAATACAAGGGAAACACAAATTTTCAATACCTTTGTAATAAACCTTTAATTAATTTTAATCATAATCTTTAGATTGTAAAATGATGGAAAATTGATATTTACAACTATAGAAAAATAATAATCTCATAATTGCAGACGACTTTTATTCATAAAAATATCGTAAACATTATGGCATGAAACGGCCTTGGTAACCATCAGTTGTTGATTTTTTACTCAACAGAGAGGATCACAATAAAATTAAGTTTGGATTCACGAGCGCATAACTTCGGAATACGCTCTTTTCCTTGCTCATAAGTGTGAAAAACATCAACAAAAAATAAGATAAAATATCCATATATACCCTACAAGGCCAGTTAGTTAAGGCCAGGTATATGGCAGTATTGTTAAATCTCTGAATTTTATTGATAGCCAAGAATAGTATGTAAAACATGTAATATTCAACTATAAAAATCATGTTCACAAAATTAAATTATTTTATTAGTTTACTATGTTTCTCCAGTGCCATTAAAACCCGCATAAATAATAATCATTGTGAATTATTGTTGCGGCCAGGAAAAAATCTACATTATACACGTGAAAGATAAAAATCGCAGTTGGCGTAATTGCTGTGAAGACATTATATAACATGTTGAAAGGTTTTACCGACGTATTCTTAAACATATGCTTAAAATTTGAAACATAGCGGAAAGTAGTGCATCGCTTAATTTTGATTTCCAATTAAATTTTTTGTTATAATGGTTGATTTGGCTATGGACGTATTGATGAATATTAGTCAACTTTTACAAGGGTATCATTTTGCTAAGAATCCGATATTTCTTTATAAAATGATGTATTCTAAATAAAAATGTCACGAAGGGAATTGCTATTAAATATCGCTGTGCCATCACGTGCGGGTAACCCTTCATTATATTTAAATTAATTAAGTTTTATTGTGGGTATTTCTATTAATAATTAATTATGGTTAATTCTATTTGGAAAATACGCACTTCCAGGTGGCAATAGAATTTATGGAACAAAGTTAACACAAAATTAATACCGGAGCGGAGCAGCATCATAGCAATTCGCTCCGCTCCGAGGAGCTCCGACATGCCCTCCACCCGAGTGCTCCGCTCCGACATTGCTCCGACCTACTCCGCTCCGCTCCGACCGGAGCGGAGTGGAGCACCCCGGAGCAACAATGAAAATTCGCTCCGCTCCACTGCTACTCCAGGTCCCTGGTTAAAATTTTATTGGTGGAAAAATTGAAATTAGTTATGGAAGATATTTTTTCTTGAATAATTACCCAATTATTCCCCAAACCGCAGGTTGACCTCTCTGGTGGAGGCTGGAATAGTTGATCACCTCATGAATGCTGACCTTCCCAAATCAGAGATCTGTCCACTGAACCTGGGCAACAAGGAAAGGCAGCTGAGGAATTCAGATTTGATGACAACTTACAAGGCAGTGTGCATTGGACTGCTAGTAGCAGCAGTGGCCTTTCTCGGAGAACGGGCATTATGGCGGTGTTTGAGGTGGAAGAACACTAAGGCAAAACATCTGCTCAAAGTTAATTCTGTAGGAATACCATTTGAAAGGATGGCAATGAATGCAGTGTTTGCCAGAAAGTGGATGATGGCTGCCAAAAATCATAAACATTCAATTCCAAGAAAGAAAGATGATTTGGGAAACACATCTATGAAGGTCACCTCTCGGCAAGATTATGGTGATAACTTTAGCAGGGAAGTGAATATTTTCAATGGTCGGGAGTATCTGCAAGTGTATGAGAATATGGTCGATGGGCGTGGAATTCGAAAATTAATCCCAATCCGAGCTCCATCGGCAGTTCTCTTTGATGAGGGACGCAGAAACCAATACTCCAAGAGGAAACATTGGAAGGATGTATTGAATGTCATTTGAATTTCATTGTAACCCTTTTGTGGTCATACAGGATATTCTTTTATGGTAAGGTCAAGGCAACCCTCCAGCTGCAATGAATGAGCCCATGTACATGTGGTAGTGCAACTGTAGGAGAAAGGTACTTCAACACTCTGTTCTCATATGCTCTCATTAGCCCATTCATATCTTTATGGTCCCAACTCTTTCTTTCATCAGAGAGACAATTGGCAAACCTCCACTCTTACTGTTACTATACCTTTATTAGTCTGTTTGGTTGTTGAGCTGTATTAGTTATCTTTATTTCCAATATTGTCTACTGATGAATTTTATGTGTATTTAGTTTTTCTTTTGTTTTGTGCATGAAGTGCACTCTACCTACCCCAAGTAACATTGACCGTTGGGCCTCGGTTGGGGAACCGTAGTCACGGTTGGCTCATTGTGGGTGGATATGCCTACCAAATTCCACTGTTGGCCCAACGCAGATATTGTTCGTCGGCCCAACGAAATGGTTTATGCTGTTGGCCCAACGGAAATCCCCAACGATGGCCCTACGAAATGGATTATCATTGGGCCACTGTTGGGACATCATAACATTATAGTACGATTGCATAAGTTGCAGGATACGGTTCACATGGTTCCCTAGCAACCTAACAACCAAAACTTGTTTGGTTGTTAGGGATTGCTTTTATATGTTAATCATTCACTATGTCTTTGTGATAGCAGTTAAATAAAATAAGTCGAGTGCTTCTAACAAAAATAAGGCATTGACCTCATTTGGTAAGTCTTACAAAACTGGCATTCCTAAAATCATGTTACCTTAAACAGATAGTTTCGTGGAATTTTAAACTTTTCATCATTAATTTAGATAGATCGATATGTATATTTTTTCAGATTGTGGCATATCTATTACAAGTGGAAGTTTTAATGAAAACAGTGTTTCAATGGACAAAGTGAGTGATTTAGTCCTCTCTGAAGAGAATGAGATTGAATTTGTAGGAGTAAACCTAAATAACAACTGCACAATTATTATTTTATGGAAAATACATCAACTATATTATACTCAATCAGTGTTTCTGTGATTCCTATTAATATCCCTAAATCTTGCACTTATTAATCCAATTAAGTAAAATGGACTAAACTTAACAATTTCGTTACCGAAGACCAGAGAATAGGAATTGTGAAGGCAATTGAATCAAATAACTCAGGGGTGTACATCTTGCAGTGTGACATGTTTGAAATTAAGGAGGAATTACCTCTTAGAAGTGGTACCATTGGTATATTTGTAGTAAAAAAATTAGTACCTGGATGCAAATTGCACAGTCCACCCAGATTTTATCTAAGTGTGTTTTGTTGCCCTACAAAGAAGATGGACAGTTTTTGTGTGTGCCATATTGTAATATGGAAAGGTGCTGTTGAAATTTTCCTAATTTTGTCCTAATAAAAAGTGTCCTAATTTGTGAAAAGAAAAGTTGGGGACCTTCTGAACTGATATTGATTTTTTGTTTTCCACTTTTAACCACTGTAACCTTACTTTGTCCTATAGCATTGATTGTTAATGTATTTAATTTCATTTTGATTTATCGGGAGTTAAAGGTAAAGATTCTATCTATGTACCGGTATCATATCAAGTGAGAAGGTAAATTAATTTAACTCTCATTCTATAAAAATGAGGAATGCCAGTAAAATATAGCTTTCGTTGGGAAACGGATGGCAGAATTGAAAAGGGCCAACGGTGTATCGTTGGAGAGGGGTTGGCCTATAGTTGGGAATACGAAGGCCCGACTGTAATGCTCTGTTGGCCCATCATTGGGGAATCGTTGGTTGGGATACGGTTGGCGAGGTGGCCAAATCATACCATGGGCCAACCGCTGTGTCCCACCATCTGCCAACAGAGGGCCAACCAAAAATGTTACTTGGGACGTATTTGTGTACACTTTTTGCAGCATATGATTGTGTTACCATGAAACGTCTCGTGGTGCAAATAAAGATTCGTTTGCAATGTATCCGCAACAATTTCATTTCTGAGATAACAAGTTTGCCTGAATCATCCATATTTCAACATGGGTCTGTATGTATGACAATACTAATAATAATTTTTTTTATTCCGGGAGTTTACTCTATAATCTTTCAAACTAGTCAAAAATACACTACAAATTTAAATACAAATCAAACACTTTTCTGAGAGAAAGAATCCTCAAGAAACTCAGTAGTGCTATGTTGTAGTAGTTTGTCGAGTTTTGTGATACATTCGAGAGAGTGAAAATCTCATGAAATTTCATGCTTGAAAGTATCGTATTATGAAATATGTTCAATTACCATGCATTTTTTTTTAGAATTTAGAAGGTGATATAGGTTATTGCTCGTGTTTTTGTAAATAATCGACAACATCAGTCCAAGAGAGTAAATCTGTATACCAATTGCATTCTAGAAAAAATGCAGTTTTTCTACTTTAAGTCGTAAACTCTAACTCAAAATATTTTACTTTTATATAATGGAATCTCAAATACGTTTTTGTTTATGGAGCTTCTTGGATATTATTGGTTTAGTGGAGATTTCTAGCGATATTAATGAATGTTCATTTCTGAGGAGTAGTTAAACTAACCGCGTCGTGAATACGCGTGCGCCATCTATCGAATATCGTTCTTCTTTTGTTTGTTTCTGCTCGCAGCAGCTGACCTAGCCGATCAGTTTCGACTTGACTACTGTGAGTGGTGAACGTGTGAAGTGTGTTATGGTATTTTTTCCATTTGATTATGTCGTCTAGGTCGTTCGGTTCTCGGAAGTTCTACACTTTACCAGAAGACTATCCTCACTCTGATTCTGAGGTTGTGAAAACCAAGTCCACCAAGTGTGAAGATTCGGAGAAACTCATCAGATACATTGAAGAAAATGTGATCGGACGGGAAACAACTTTCTCTGGACCCTTCGGTCGTAGACGAGGTAAGTTTACAAACAAATTATTGGACCCCTTTTCGGACTTGTGATGTAAACAGTGCCAACCTGTTTATTTTCCTTGTATGAGAAAATGTACTTGTAGGTCAGTTTCTCTCGAGGTAGCACAAAAAATAGCGGGTGAATGTTGATGTACGTTGAAAAGTTTACTGTCAGTAATGTGACCTATGAAAAGCCTACCTTTAGGTTTAATTTAACATTTTGTCTATAATGAATTCTTTGTTGGGTGTACATAATACATAGTTTTTCCAGTGCGAGCGTGATTTTATCTGCTTGAATTGATTGATATCAATAAGAATATGTGCGTCGGTAATCATGCCAAGCGTATAGACGGTATGACTTTTGGGACATGTAATTTTATGCCCGCTCAGGTTTTTTTGTTATCGGTGCAGAACTTTTTGGTCTTGGGTGCAGAGTAGTTCACGTCTTGACAAAAAATTCTTCGTTGTTTGTTTCGTTAATCACCCAATTCATTCCTTATGTGCGTAATGTCTCAAATTGTCGATCTCACATTATTTAACCGGTGTCCCGTTATTTACCACAACCAGCCAGTTGACGATACAATAATTATTAAGCGCATATTTTTGTGTTGCGGGTGTAATGTCATGTTTTCTGTTGGCAGAAACTTAAATAATAAATTATATAAGTTTTGATTAAAATACATTTATACGCGGGATAGGAAAATATTTGCGATTATTCCATTTTTTCGAACTCGTGATTTTAAAGGATCGGTTCGGTGTTTGGCGATTTTGATTTTTTTAATACCTTTAGATGGCTATATTTATGCCTCATAACATCATTGTAATTTTTTGATCACGCAGATCTATCTTAATGGCAAAGTTTGACAAGAAAGTATGTTGTTGTACCGTTATCCCGGGTTTCATTTCCCGTCGCATCTGAAAACGCGCTCCTGCTAGAGAGCGATATGTCAATGATGACATGCAGCGTAACGAGGACAGTGTGATCTCGGTAACCCGACGCACATGCAGCCGTGGCATTGCCGGATTATCTAAAAAAAACCGCATCATTGTAAACGTACAGGAAACGATAGCTATACCCAAAAATAGAATTACATTACAAGACAAAAATATATTCTAGGTAATTTTGCGATTAAATACATGATACGACGCCAACTACCCCCACTACTTAGGGTGTGAGTCTAAGTAGATGACAAAATTAACAGTAGTGAATATGGTCGATAAGGCAGAATAAACTGCGGAGACCTCTGTGACTCTGCAAAGGACATTTCTTTCCCCGATTCAGTGGGTCACGTAACCAAAACTTAATGCAAATAATGAACTGACTAACATACACATTATTAAAACAAATATTTACAATGTATTGAAGTATCATTTATTTAAAACTGTCGACATTATATATCTCCAAGGGAGGTCGGGCCAGCCTTGCACGCCGGATTACTGGACGTGGCGAATTATCGGGAAACCGGATTACAAAGATTTTCTGTGTGTTATCATTGGAAACAGTGGCGGATTTAGAGGGAAAGCGTGCCCCCCTGACGCATAAAAAAGACAAGAACGTTACGGTTATTATTATTATTATTATTGATATCCCATTTTATTTTGCAGCGCTAACCCTCCAGGCCCGTGCTGGACCCCTTCATCGTTTTGTTTTATGTAATATGGTGCCTCAATCATTTAACACTAGATGCGTCGGAGCGGTCATTTTTACCGTTTTTGAATTTAAAATGGTCTCCTATTCCTTCATGATGGTTAAAAAATGTTGATATTTCGTGACTTTTAACGAAATTTTGTCCTCCGACCACACGCCAAAAATTTTTACAGCTGGCTGCATGAATTACGAAAGATTTGCTGACACAACTAAAAGCGGTTAAGAGCGGTTATTTTGACCGGTATTGTTTACGTTCTATTTTTGATATCTGTCCTATAAAATTAGATTTTGTTTGCATTATGAGTAGCAGTCATGATAGGAGATTGAATTCACAGCTTATTTGCCGCATGTTTCCAGTCAAGTCAGTGGCGGATACAGATGGGGGGCGCCCCCCCCCCCCTTGCCGGTCCTCCCGTATTGCCGAACATTGCAAAACCACAATTGTAAATTTTTTTTAATATCATAAGATGGCAATGTCTTTTACATTTGTATAATCACTTTAAATAAATTTTCCTGTACTCCGCCTGCGGATTAATCATTTTTTATTACGATAAAAGTAAAGACAACTAAAGATGTATTTTGCGCCCCCTCCCTGGAGTTTTTTCTGTATCCGCTACCGAGTCAAGTTCTTTCTATTCCATGCATAACAGGATTAGAGTGAGAGTTTGGGTTAGAGTTTACTTACCAATGTTTGTGTTCAACTCGAAAAATTATATTTTTTATTTCTTTTTTACTGTTTGAAAATATTGTATATTTGAGTCAAAAATACAAGACACGTACTTTAAAATACGATAGAAATTATTTACACTTAGTACCACAACGAGAGAAAACAGCTACTGGATAAAAATGACTGCTTCCGGCGCTTTTAAGTATGACAAAAATACGGCGCTGCTATAGTGTTAGGTCTCGAGTCTCGAATCTCGAGTCAAGAAAACATATTTGCTGGTCATTGGTCATTCGCTAGTCAGCACTCGAAAAAAAGCATCGTCCAAATGGCAAAGGGGCCCAAAAACTGCCGTTATTATAGACGAAACTTATTAATACGATATATTCAATTAATGACTTTCATAATAAAATAAAGAGAATGTTTCGCACAATAATTGTTGTAAGTATATTGTTATTCATCTCAAATATGAAAAGGCAGTTTCCCTGTCAGACCCTTGTGCCCATAGGCGGATTTATGGGGTGATTTGGCACGGGGATTTTTTAAGATAAAAAAAGATTTTGTGTATTATAGAGCCTCAATAATTTAATATAATATTAATAACTTACATATAAAAATTAAAAAATATTTTCTACAGTAATTGCATTGTATTTTGTTTTTAATCTCAAATATGAGAAGACCCATCAAACTCTTGTGCCCCCCCAGAAAAAATTCTTGGACCCGCTCCTGCTTGTGCCCCACCCCAGAAAAAATCCTGGATCCAACCTTGATTGGACATAATTAATGCTGCCGTAATACCATCTCGCTCAGTGCTCAAAACGGTATTTTGTGAGTGAATTTTCCTCTAGTGGTTTACGTTTCTAGAGCGGTCAGCTGGTGTCGTATTTGGCGAAGGAATGTTGTGATCGCGGCAGCGGCTTATCTTTTCCAAGCCCGGACCCTTTCTTCACTTAAACCGACTTGGACTTGTTTGCTGCGATTTCTGCTGCGTTTGACGGTCTGTCTGTTATCTGTGTGGTAATCGCGCTGGACTTATTGTAAACGAGAACCCGTTATCCGGAAACCAGTGGGTCAATTCTCCTCATGAAACTCCCTTGGCATTCAGGGGAAGTCGCCAGTTCCTATCAACTCATTTTTATTTTTTATGCGGAAATTCCTGTGAGAAAATGAATGAGAGGTAATCTAGGTTACGTGGCGTGGCAAGAGAAATTACCGGTTTGTCGTTACGAAAGGGAATAGTTTCCATAGGTGAGGTGACTTTGAGGCATTGCTGGAAAAGTGAGCTGACTGACAGTGGGATATTTTATATGTTGGACAAATTTACTGTGTAAAATAGTAAAATATAAACTAAAATATGACGAATTAGAATCTTTACTTGATGATTATAGCGAGCTGGTGGATTTAGCGCCCCTGTGATGTGAATTTATTCACGATCAGCTCCTTGTCTCACCCGCCACGACAGAATTGGACTGCAATGCCACAAAAAATAAAAAAAATATATTTCTGAAAGTGAGTTTTTCGTGATACAATATTTTTTAAAAGTTTGAGTATTGCACTTATGAATTCATTTGAGATCGGCTTTGGGTAAATTATTTTGGTAGATCGTATTTATTGGGGCAAGTATTGAATTTGACCCGGAAACGGTAACTTAATATACCTATAGGAAGATAAGATTCAGAGCTCAACGGGTTCGTTATCTTCGTAATCAGTAGCCGGTATGATTGTGAAAATTATTCAGTTAACACATCGGGAAAGTGTTTAAAATTGGAAGTAGTCGAAAATTTCATGTCGTGGGCTATCTTCCTCGTGATTCGAGCACTTTTATCGTAGGCTTAACACGGGATTCGAATCCGCGAACTTTCGATCAGCATCACAAAGCGTAGGTGGCTACCTCTCTGGTTTCATCTTGGCCGTTACTTGAATATTTTACCTTAGTGTTTTCATGGAGAGGGGATTTGTTTCGGTGGGTCATTTTGAAGTGATAAAAAATTCTGGGTGGTCTGGGCCCTTGGACCCCTCTTCCCTACGAGATACGTCCTTGATATTAATCACTTACATAGGTGAAAATGCTAACTAGAGAATTCGACTGCCGCTTTGGGGACTCGATCAATAGAAATACATTTTAATTCAGTGGCGTATCCAGGAGGGGGCACAGGGGGCACGTGCCTCCCCAAACCAATTAATTTTAGCTGAATAATATTAACCTATTATACAAATGTATTCTACTCCACCAATAATAGGAACTTTAAGTTTCCAAAATAGTATAAAACTTGATTTTTAGAGATGAAAATGTTCATATTTTCCCCCCCTGACCACTCGGGTCGTGTCCCCAACACATATTCCTGGCTACTTTTATTCCTGGCCCCTGCTTTAATTGGTAATAGTGGCGTAACTATGGGGGAGGGGGTGAGGTAAGGGTCGTAGAACCCCTCCAGAACCCACTCAGACTTACGTCTAACCCAAGGTTCTTAGAGTACAGTCTAAGAACCTTGCGTCTAACCTATCTATTATAATATTTCGTCTCCATTATTGGGGGAAAAAACTAGAAGACTTGTACCATTCAGTAACAAATATGAATTTTAGCCATGTTTTCTAATACGAATCCATGTTTTAATGCTAAATTTAGTGTATTATTTTATGGTGTGGTGTGCTAATTTAATCCTCCAAAGCCAATTCATTTACGACACTGATCGTTAATGTGTGTAGAAAGTAGGTTTAATTAAGAATTTTTAACAGAAAAATCGATGGTGCAACTCAGTCACCCGTGAGTTTGCTTAAACTCCTTGCAACGTTGTGAGATGTGTATGCCACCTACGGCTGTCGTTCGTGGTTCGCTTGGCGGTTGCTTATTGCTTCTGTCATTCATTTTGACCTCCGCTGACCCTCCTAAAGGCCAGCCAGGAGGTAGGGCTGCGATGGGAAACGTCATCTGCACTTCTATCCGTTATCTCCCGCGCTTTATAAGGCAGCTTGGCGTGTTCAAATGGTTCAGTGTTAATTTTGTCTCCAATTTATTCAAGTTAATTGTGTATTTGCATAATTAACGTATTCTAATAGGTTTCCTTAATTGATACACCCAGGCTTCGATTTGCTTGGTTGTTATTACCTGGTGTGGTGTGCTATTCAATCTTATCTATCCCCCTCCAATGCCAAGTTATGTCCATGCCACTATTGTAAGATATGTCTAAACTCTGTTGGTTGGTTTGTCCGAGAAATAAAGAATATTTCATTTTTGTGAAGCTTCAAAATACTCATCATGACGGTGACAATGCTTGGCTTTCCTTGCATCTTCTTTTCCCAATGTAATCATTGATTACGATTGGAAATCGTCGCTATTAATTACAAGAATTCGGTAGGTGGGGAGGTAAGATAGTAGGTTGGAAAAACCGTTTACATCAAACTACAAGGATTTATATTACTAATAACTTCATGCTTTACTCTGTGAAACCTTCCTCTGTTGCAAAATAATGGTATTACACGCTGTTAGGTTCATTTTTAAAATATTTAATGACGACCTGGATTTCGTAATATATTATCCTCATCGAATTTTCATGTAAACCTCAATGGATTTCGTCCATGAGAATTTTTTTAACTACGCACCCGATTAAAAAGTATTGATGTTGAATCGCGCTGTAGCGTATCTACCTACTTAACTCTTTTTCTTCCTCTCGAACGCTCCATACATTTCGCCAGCTAATTGCCACAGCTGCTGTGCGCTACGCGCTTGCGGTAAATGCTTATATGCAGTATGATGGAGTAGGGTGCCTCGTTTGGCCACTTTTTTCCCTCGATAGCGGATATGGGAGAGCTGGGATGCATTAGTCATGGAGTAACATTGAATGCGTTGATACTTCCCTAGTGTTTTCGCTGGTGATGCATGTTTTGTATGCTTCTAACTTGCTGACTGAAATCTACCTTCCACGTATACTAAGAGTCAATTTTTTTCATTTCCTGATATTCCGACGAAATAGTTTCCTCTGTTGCATGTTGTTAACCTAGGTCAGTGTTTGAGGATTTCGTTGTCATTCGATGGCTACGTTTCACAAAGTGTTCTAATGATGCAATTTCGTTTCCACGCGGATGCGCAAAAGTTCAGTGAAGTTATGTATCATTTTGAGTAAACTTGACACGCGAGGTAACGTTGGGCGGTGGTCTAGCTCGTTCACCGAATTTATATTTTTGGCTATCTTGCAAGAGTTTGAACGATAAAGAAACCTGTATTTTTTTCCATTTATGTTGGATGCGTTAAACAATGTATAAATATTATCATTATTATTATTGTATTATATTATATATCTTGTATTATGTCCATATTTTGATTTTATTAAGATATTTTGTGAGTATCCTTTTTGCATAAACTTTATAAGCACTAATGAGTGATTTTCACGTCTAGTTTATTTTATCTTGTGTATTATTTTCTATCCAATGCGACTGATATCAACTCCCATTTTTCAATGCCGGTTTTAACCCGTAGTTATCAAGCAAACTGAGCTGAGTTATTAATTTATTTTATTCCAGGGTATTTTAGCATCCAAAAAAAATAATTTTGTGAAGAACTGCTTATACGAAAAATTCGCACGTATGAGTTAATATGTGAATGCACGAATGATTTTGGTGGTATGGAGCGGAATTTTTAAGAATGCATAAACCGAATTAGAACAGGCTCTATTTTCTGTTCATGATTTCGTACAATTTGTGTGGTTATACGACGTATTTTCGTGTTTCATTCTCGGGCTCACGCAGAATTTATGCTGTGCCGTAGGATGTATAATTTTCAGAATACAAAATAAAAAAAATCTAAAGCCGCTGGAGAAATGAATACTGTCGATAAATAAATTGATGTTTTTTTATTAAATTGTAACTCAAATTATATTATATATTGTAACTAATCATGCTAAGTGTTTATCAGATATAGCTTGATGAATTGTAAAGAAGAGGTATGTATTCTATTTTGTAAAAAAATTGGCATTGGCATTGGTCCTTATGTGCATTGGGAATATTTCAGTTATTTTACAGCAATTCCTGCTATGATATGAAATATTTTACCGAAAGCAGTCTCATTACTGGTGCTTGTACCTTTTAGGCTACCTGAAGGTCCGAATTATTTTTGCTTAAATAATGTAAACAGTGATGGAGTAAATTTAAGAGTACAAAGATACAATAAAATACAGTGGAGTAAATGTACATAATATGTCGTTTATTATTATTATTATTTGTAACAATTTGGCAACAACACAGCCAACACTTAGCCCCAGCAAACCTCATTCTACCGAAGGGAATTTTTCCCTACTCCAAACTATGGTATAACGCCTTTTAAAACGGAATGCAAGTGTTATTTGCTTTCCTCTATTTCCTCATCCATTCATTTTCTTTCGAGACGCCTTATGATGCATTTCCACGGGGGAACAGCGCCTTTTTTTTCAAGGCCTTCCTTACTTCCGTAAAGGGTTTCGAAGTTCAAGGCGCGGAAGTGCATTTGAGCGTGCCTTATCTCATTCCCGGCTTGCATCGCCGTCATGGCGTGGCGTGTGTCGGCCGCTATTGCTCCGAAGCAACTTGTAAGTGCGTGACATTTTTACTCCCGGTTACTCAGACCTTCAGTCTGTGCATTTTCTGTGCTGGCATTTTAAGCTGGTATTTACGTTGTAATACTGGATTTCTTTACGTGTACATATTTACTGTAAAGACCCCGTCATAGGAAAAATCTCCTCTAATTATGGTTTGTGTCAACAATCCCCAAAAGCATCGCAGGCCTTTAAAGTAATCGATTTAAAATTTTAAAATTTCTCCTTTAAATAGGCAATATATAATAATGACTGATTGAAGCCCTTGGTTCCCATACGACTCAAGCCTACCATTAATGGATATTACGTAAAGTAACATTGTTAATTAAATTTGTACTTGATAGTATATTACATAAGTATCGATGCATAAGTAATATAAATATCGATAACAATCACTTACAATAGTTTTTCTCGATATTTGTTTCCATAGTCACCGAAATACATCGCAGGGATTTTAAAAATTCGATTAAAATTTTTAAAATTCCCCTTATATAAGGTGAGAATATAATATTGTCTGATTGATGCCCTTGCTTCCGATACAACGTTAATCTGTAATTAATGGATATTACGTAAAGGAACATAGTCAATCAATTAATTATATTTCATAATAAAATATAAAAAACTTAGTAATTCCACATCACTTTTTTACTGTACGACCTTTGTTTCTTCGTGACGCGGTGACAGGCAATTTTCCACTACATTGGTGACGCCCGGTCACACAGGCCGGCTATTAGATTTTTCTGATAGCGTGGACTTAGGATGACACGACGCAGCTCTGAGGTGAATTACAATTTCAAACGTCTTCCTGTTTCTTCCTACATGCTAAATTTTACATTTCCTGCCAACACAAACAACACACTATACTGACAACTGAAGTTACGCCCGAGAAAATTATTTGTATTTCATCTTATATTACATAAATATCGATCTTTAAGGGTAGGTTGGCTCTTGTTCTCCCGTGGCGACCTCACCTTGTGTTTGATTTGTAACATTTCGACTCCAATTCAGGGGACACTTAATCCTTACCTCACTCTTTCCACCAAGGGAAAAATCGACATCACTGCGAAAGACATTTATGTCCTCTGGTGTCAGTTTATATGGATATTTGAATAGTAACGGTGGATTTATTTTTCTGGAAGACCCTGAAATAGGAACCATTTTGATTTCCTCTATTCAAGATTTATTAATATATTTATTTCCATAGAAAAAATCACATTGAACTCACGTAAGGTTTAACATATTCAATGGACGCCCCTCAACACCTCAGCTCGCTCAGTTCTCACGTCCTCGCCAGAAGCCCTTTTCGCTATCTCCGAAGCAATTGGCGAACAATTAGCGCCCTCACTGCGATATTGACCAACGCAAGCGCTCGTTGTCATCGATGCCCCACTGGCCTCTGCCGGGTATTGTTGGGTCCTATGCCCTATGGGCCGTCGCGTAAATAGAAATATGCTTTGGGGGGTGGATGAGGGAGCCTGTGGCGGCGACCTCCTTCATTAAACCCCCCCTTCAGTCATCTCCCCCAGAAAAAAATGACTTGCCTAGAAATTCATTTTACATTATTTTGGCAGTTAAAATTTGGGTCAATAAAAAATTAGACAATAGTTTTATACATATTTTTTATTTTTCTGAGATTTTGGGGGGCATCTACCACCTCTTCCCCCCATAGTTACGCCACTGCCTATTTGTATTCGGGTCTACTAGCCGTTCGTGTAAGTTGAAGCTCGACCGTATTGGGGCTAAGCGATTAAACTCAGAGGTTGATAATTTACCGTGTTAAGCGTGAATCACACGATCATTTTTTTTCGTCGCGAAAAGCAATCGCTCTTGTGATCATTTTTCTGAATCACACGGTCACTCCCGCCGTCGCTTTTTGCATCATTTCCAATATCACAGCTCGTTGTCATAGGGCCCACATCACGAAATTATATAGCGTGTTTGTTTATTTATGTCGTTCCCACAATTGTCAAACGTTGCGCTGCAATCGCTACATAGGGGAATGCGTTCCGATTGGCTGATATGGGGTTTTAGTGACGGTTTTAGCGACGGAAAAAGCGACCGGAGGAGTGATGAAAAATAGCGATGGGAATCCTCATCGCGATCGCGAAAAACAATTGCCGCCGACGATCATTTTGCGCAGTAATCGCGATAGTGATCACTTTCGCCACGAAAAAAAATGATCGTGTGATTCAGGCTTTGGATTAGCATTATTAAACTGATAAGGTTAGTTTGTTCATTTAGAGTGAAACTTTTATTCCAATCACAAAGTAATACGAAGGAGGACAGGCGTCATGCTTTGAGTAGCATCCATTTTTAGCGCTGAAATTCAGTAACTTTTTCCGTTTTCCTTTATAATACTATAACATAAGCTGCTCGCTTTCAATTTTGGCCCAGGCCCAAATTGATCCGATATATTCATTAGATTTTTTCGGTCACAGCGACCATATTAATTGATAAAATATCATCTATGAAGATAATTCAAATTGAAAAATCAATATGCCAGGTGTATTCCCCATTTCCATAAATTAGGTGAGTAGGTCATTAGAATACGTTTTTAGAATGTGCTATAAATTTACTGTGGATCTTTCCGTGACATCGTGCATTTTTATAAATATTCACTCTTCTGGTGTTCTTGCCACGAGTGCGGACTTTGATGGACGACAATATTGGCTCCATTCCAGCAGCCGACTACAGGCCCAAATTTCATGGAAAACTGGGCGACTTGTTTTGTGAGATGGTCCTCCTACCTTCCCTGTGTCTGAACGGTCGCCATAAAGCCTAATACTGCTGAACCGAGTTCTCCACAATCTATCATTATACATCTCACTGATAGCAGAAACTTGTATACTTAAGTGAGAACATTGATGAAACAACATTTATTACAGAACGATTATATTCTATTACAAATTTTATGCTTAAAATGATCGCAGGCTTTCCTGGCGTATAGAATTGTGGACATTTATTCGGTATTTCTACCAGGGTAGGTTCTCCAACACGGCCGTCGCGTCGCTTCGGTGCACGAGTCGTCCATCGAAATGTCGGCCGTGATGGAGAACCTGACCCGGTGGAAATCCCGAATAAAACTCCACAAATTATATAATAATTGTCTTTTTTCCTTTTTAAATAATTTAATTATTTTTTTCTATTACAAGTAATAATTTTTTATCATCTTGTTTACAATAATTTGGAAATTCTTCACTCTTTTTTCCCTTTCATTTGTATTTTTATGGATATATTTTTTAGAAATATTGTATCACACATTGCAGTTCAAATTTCACTTGAGAGGAAAATAGTTTTGTCTATATTAAGAGAGAGAGAGAGATTAAAAAAGCGTCGTAAGTTCTCTAAAATCGATGATTAAGGGAATACTTGATCAGTTTTTCTGAGTGCTTTCAGGTTAAGTTACGCCGTCTAAGCTGTTGTTTGTGGGCTTAACGCTATTACCCACGACTTTAACTCTCGGACGCGCGAGTCCCATGGCTCTGCTATATAATCCCAGTGTTCACAGATCCCTATTACAAATACTCGCTTTCCTTACAAACTTCCCTCCATAGAATACTTCGCCTCTCATTTGGTGACAAAATGTAAGTCTATGCCTAAGGGAACAAGAATTCCACTACTTACTTAAGGGACCGCAATCTCTGTCCCGACAACATATACCACAGTGTATTACAACATACAGTAGAACCTCGGATAACGACTACAATCCTTTCCAGAAAGCTGGTCGTTATCCGAAATGTTCGCTATCCGAAACAATTTTCTCCATAAGAAATGAAGGAAAAAGGAATAGTTGGTTCCTAGCTTCTATTGACTCGTAATTGTATGAAAGTTACAGGCTATATAGGTATGCTTTTTTAAAGGAGAATAGTTATAATACAGTAGAAATTGAATTAAATATAAATAAAAACATTAAAGAAAGCATTTAAACATAAGGAAACATAGGAAAACTGACCGTTTCTACTTCCATGTGATGGCGTGAGTGGATGGAGGTATTACTTTGTATCCATTTGGGATCGCGCAGCACCGAACACAAACATGGCCGCTACACATCTGTTCGCCAACCGAAATTTTGATCGCTATCCGAGGCAAATTTTTAGCGAAATTTTTGGTCGTTATCCGAATTGTTCGTTATCAGAGGTGTTCGCTAACCAAGGTTTCACTGTATTACTATACTGCCTGACACCTTACGTGAATTTTTCCAATGTCTACCAGTTCTGGCACCTTCTTCTAGTGTTAATAATTCTAACAATTCATGAAAATGGCGTAATGGAAGAAAAAAATGAATACGTTAAATGGCAATGTTGAAAAAACAACGGAAGAGAAAATTTGCCTTGGGTGGGCAACAAAAATCGTGTCAAAAAGGATTAAATTTAATAAAAAATAAACGAATGTCAACTACCGAAATACTATGATTTAAGTAATTAATCCAATGGATAACGACATCTATATCCTGATTGAATATAACGACTGTTTAGATTTTGGTTTCACGTTTGGTCAAACACAGCACTACGCTATCAACGTAAACAAATGCGCATAATTATTCATTGATCATGGTAAACCGACTGGTTGGGATTAGTCTATGGGCTCACCGGTACAGCTTCTTTCTGCGCCAGCAACGTCGACAATCACTTCTGCTGAAATCACTTCTATCTGAAGAAGACGTGTTGTAATTTAGCCGAAGCTGTTGTTCACAGAAGTCAACACACCGAATGGGAACTCGGAACAAATGAATCTTTCGACATTTGCCGGTTGTAATCGGCCCACATACAAGCCTTATACAAATCTCTCTTTACAAACTCTTTTTACAAACTCTTTTTACAAACGTGCAAACATACAAACCTTGTTCGCTGATAATGGCTCGATGGAGGCACTTTTTCCTCTCAATTTCTCGTAGAATTTATAGCAGAAGAGTTTTCGAGCTAAGTGAAAGAGATGAGGACAGTTTCTTCTATCTTCGAAAAGTTCGCGTAATCTAAGGAAGCCATTACATTAAGACGAGATGGGGTCGTTAAAGCAGACCGTACTCGTAATCCATTAAAAGAAATAGGTGGATGGTGGGGAGAAATGAATTACGGCGAAATATTGTCTTCCTCATTATGTTTCAAGCTGAAAATAGAAAAGGGACGGCTGCCGCCCATTTCTAAAGAGTTGGTGACGTCATCAGCATTTCGGTTCATTTGCTTTTTCGGGAATTTCCGCTCCATAGACAGAAGGAATCGCTCTAAATAGTGTAAAAAACAACGAAATGCGCGAGGAAAATGCGTGATTCCGTGTAGTTCATGAGAAGTGAGGAACCTCTCGCCCGGCATGCGTGTCGTCATCAACTTATCTGCGAAAGGGTTAAGGCCTTCAATTTTTTGCCACTCGATAGATAGGCGAGCGGTCGAAAAAATGGAAAAATTGTAGTGCCTTAATTTGTCATTCTCTATCACCATCGGCTGTTATAACAGAATGATGAAACCCATTGGCTAGTGATAGCATAACCATTCATACGTTATAGAAACAGCATAATAGCATATAAAGCACTAAAATAAACAGTTAATATAATTTTCTTGCATGCAGCTCGAAACGAACGTATGTATTAACGTAACCTGCTGGTTACATACAAATGTGTTTATGTTAAAAATATGCTTCAAATTCTGTGCTAGCTCAAATGCGAGTCTTTAAACTAATGTATCTTATAGATTTGCTTTGATTACATATTTCAAACCATCGGGTGATTACTATTTTATCAAGCGCCAATGATAGCATCTATGTGAATGTAGTAGTAACTCACTAATTCTGTATTTTTAAGTATATCCTTCACCTGGTGGAGTCAGTACCCCAAAACGGAAATACTGCCCACAGGTCCACGGTACGTTCCAGAAAAAATATGCAATTAAAATAATAATTGTATTTAATTAATTTGGATAAAAAATATTATTATAATATTATATACCAATGATTTCGATAGATAATTAGTGGAAAAAAAATCTGTCATGAATTAAGCTGATTCGAATCTAAAATCACATCTTTAATATCGGGACGAGATTGGTAATTTTTTCCGTGCATGTATCCGCTACGAGAGAGTGGGAGAGGAGGAAAGAGGCACATAACGCTTTAAGACACTTATTTTCACCAGATTCAGCCGGATAGAAGTGGTATTATTCATGACTATTGATTAAATTGCGATCAGCTGCTTTCATTAAGTGGCGCTAATCACTCCTCCACAGATCTTTTCTCTCTCTTCGCCGGAGTCGTGCGTTACTCTTTTTTTTCCTTGCGTGGCCGGGATGCCGTAAAAGGCAGCGACGGTGTGCTAATAAATTCGCCATTTTGAGTGTGATGCAATTCGCTGAGTGAGGTGCGGCTTCTCGCATTCTATTGTTAATGTCGGTCGAGTGGATTTCTGTTGCAAGTTCCCGCGGAGGTGTGGCGGAAATCACTGAAGTATGATCTTTTATGGATTATTTTATTTTTATTCTCTGGGATAGTGGTGATATGTTTCATCATGAATAGATTGAATTAAAATATGCAGATGGTGGCTTGTTGGCCCATCAGTTAGAGCGTTTGGCTTCCGATTGAAGGGTCCCCAGCTGTGACGTCATGGCAAAATTAGCAGTGCCAGAACCCACTTCCTTTAACTTTTTTTGATAGGGAAATATTACTCTGTTTTTTCTTTTATTTCAAGTTATTATTTCCATATTATTACAAAAAAAATTTTCTCGGTTTCGATTGTAAATGCTAGAAAATTGATAAAAGTGTTATTTGACTATTATGTCTTTTGTTAACGAGTGTCGGAACGGCGTTCCAGCACCATGACACCACTAGTCCCCAGTTCAAATCCGTGTGAGTAATTGGGACTATACTTATTAAAACTATCACTATTTCTTTAAGTTTTAACGTAAATTCGGTTAGCTCTACCATGTAATTACCTCACTAGACGCATTTTTCCTTTCTTGATTCAGTGTTAGTCGCACAGTTAATTTTGTTTTATGTGCAATCCATCTCATAACGAATGTGTTTGCATAGTTTTATGTATGCCAATAATTGCTAATGGTTCTTTGAGTCGTGTTTGACACCTGAAATTGAGACCTGTGGTACAATATCTATACATATTACACTAGTGATAGGTATCTGCTAGTGACATTCTATTTGGAATAAAAGAAAGCAAAAAACTGCTAGTCAGCCATTGTAGTAAGCATTTAGAATATTATGAAGCCTTTACGATTTTTAAGATAGGTTTACCCGATTCTGTAACACTGAAAATCTTCCTCAACAGTAGATCCGGTAACGGCAGTGATTATTTATCAGTCTGAGGGATAGGTAAAATATAACTATTTACAGTATGAATTACAAAGAATATATTATTTGGAAAGGTTTGGTAATCCAGCACCCACAATCACCTAAGCTTACACCTATTGTAAATACTGTTTACTGTATGTATTGGCAAACATATTTATATTGACTAAGGTTACAGTTACTATTAATGTGTTGTAGTTTTTGATGAAGTTCTAGTAGAAAATTAGATTGATACTATTGGAATAATAAAAGTGTTTCTGATGAAAAAAGAATGTTTATATGAAGGAATAAAAGCTTCCGACATAATTTTTGTTATTTCCATCACATATAACATCCAGTTAGGAGCTCTTTAATGGTATGTTCTACGTAAAAATCGTAGGTGAGTAGTTTATAGCTTTTCACAATCAATTTTGAAAATTTACGCTGCCAATAATATACGTCGTCAGTATAATTAAGTCACTATAGCTGGAACAATGAACTCGCTCGCTGGATTGTTTTAATCAGTTATTCGTTGCCATGGCTATTAATGTGTGGGTGCGGTTGTATTGTTGCCTTCGTCGAAGTCTTCTCATCGTGTGTTCCGGGTTAGTTCGGATCGGTGCTGTGATGTTATCGTCGGTGTTGACGGTGTATGTATGCACTAAGGTCACAGTGCGCAAGCGCGTGAATAATAGACTCATCGGCTTCGCTGTTGGCAGCGGCATGGAGATAGGCCTCCACCTCTCTTTTTATGATGCACACCTGGGGCGCGCATGGAAAAGTCTGCCTCAAGCGATAGATGCTTCACAATGCTTGCACATTGCTCGTCATTGATAATTGGATGATCATGGAGAAAGGACTGTCATCGGGCGTTGTCTGTTGGTCCGCGAGACCTATAATCCACTGATATTGGAAATCGCAATTCTCTACTTTGGAAGGTGGTAGGTTGGCTTGTGCGCCATTGCCGAACCAAATTCTATTAGCGTACGTTGCTAAAAAAGTATTGGCATGATGCACAAAGGGCAAGAAAAAGACAAGGCTGGTCCACAAAATAAAATATATTTGCGACCGGTTTCGATACGGCGTATCATCATCTGGCAATTTCACATATTTGTACATAGAATTTATACCCTTGAAGAAGTTAGAAGGGCGGTGGGGAAAGGTGGGAGGAGAGGGGAGTTTTTTTCCCCACCCCTCTCTTTCCCTCCCCACTCCACTGCCCCTCTAACTTCTTCAAGGGTATAAATTCCCTAGTGGCACCAAAAGGATTATATCTGTATATTTTTTAAGATTTCGAAATACATCGGTATTCAGATTTGCAAATCTGTAAAATTTACATATTTTATACACGTCTGATGATCCATGGTTCTTGATGTATGTCAGAATCTTTAAAATATACAAATAATATCTTTACGGCGTAACCAGGGATCATCAGACATGTATAAGATATGTATAATATACAGATTTACGACGAGTTATACGTATGTAATCTATATAAAATCCATATTATGAATGCGGACATAATACGTATAATATCTAGATATTATCTGCGTGGTAGAGGAAATTTGCATGTATTTTATACAGATATAATATGTATACAATGTATACTATGATACGTATTAAATCTAGATATAATCCTTTTGGTGCTACTAGGGTTCTATGTACAAATATGTGAAATTGCCAGATGATGATACGCCGTATCGAAGCCGGTCGCAAATATATTTTATTTTGTGGAACAGCGAAGTCTTTTTCTTACCGTTTGTGCATCATGGAGTTCCACCATGTTACGCCACCCACCATCGCAAGTATTGGCATTGTAAATAAGATCCATCTTGGTGAAAAGGCATAATTAGGTCACGTAGAGTGAGGATAATCAATTCAATCCTTGTAATTCTAAGTTGGTAGATATATTTTGCATTTATCTGAATCGGCCGTTGGCCGTTTTCGTATATTAAATTGTTAATGGACCACTATTGCAGTATTCCTTTGCTAATTTCTCTAAACCATAAACCTTTGACAGTGGGTAAATTCTGGAAAGATTGAAAATAGATTAATTTTTTAGGTGGTTCTCCAATGCTATTTTATATTTCACCAGTTTGACGTGTAAAACTAATTGATGAATATCTAAAAGCTACCTGTCTACGCCTGTTATACCTCGGACGCAACGTCACTACAAGGGATCTCACAAGGGGTCTCACAGAACATTTCTTTGGGCTCCCATTTCTATCCTAATTCTTTTGGTGCGCAGATTGCAGCTAGAATATATTTGATATTTTGACCAGAATGTGATTAAGTCCATTGCAGCAGTTATCGTCGTGATGAAAATAAAAAAGGGATCTCTCATAAGCGAGGCGACGCATTTCTCTTTTTACGATTTTTAATTGCTTTTTTTCTCGGAATTTTACTTGAAGTGCGTCGTCTCTCTTCGGCGTATTACATTTGTACCCATGAACTACCGAATTCGCAAAATTTGAGCTCGATCGGCGACCCGAAGGTCGTGTATTCCCCTTGTCAGTGGCGGTAGGTTAAAGTCCTCAGGTTTCCTTATGCTGTACGGCGTTGCTAAGGAACAGTTTGTTTTGCTGTATTGTTTACATTCATTGATCTATTATTGATCTAGACCTATACCACTTTGACTCTGGAGTGCAATATAAAAAAATAACTCAATCATAAAAATAATTTCACTCTAATTGCAATCGATGCGATATGACTCTTCGCTCTCCAAATCAAACAGTTTAAAGACATATGTTCCAAGTTAGGAAAAAGCGGAAATTTCTGGGACGGAGGAGTGTCCGTTTTGTACTTTTTCCAGCGCTTAAATACGAGGGTTTAGGTCCTCTTCTTAATTTTTGTACTTGGTGAGCTCGTGCAATTCGTTTTCTCGACAAGTTTCCTTCAACATTCCGAATGGTGACCCTTACCAAGCTCCCATCCGCCTTCTCTCGCCTTTATAGGTACTCGTTCCTTTCTTCGCGGTCAAGGGCCATCCAGCGTCTTGTGTCGGAGACGTCCGACTTGTCTGACGCGGCGTTCCTTTTCATTCAAGTATTGTCTCACCTCAGGTGAAGTAGCACGTACCTACTCCAGTTACTTCCTTTGCTTTACACCATGAGTTTCCACCTAGAAAGGAAGTTGGTGCTTGGGTCATTTATCTTGAATCTTCCAGAATAGGTTAGCTTTATATTTTGTCTTCTAATGATTGAAGTTAAGTAAAAATTAAGCATGCGAGAACTCGCAAGCGCTCACAGCCGTATTATTTCGTGAAATTACATGAAACATCAGAACATTTTTTTAGGCTCGCATTTTTATCCTAATTCTTTTGGTGCGCAGATTGCAGCTAGAATATATTTGATATTTTGACCAGAATGTGATTAAGTCCATTGTAGCAGTTATCGTCGTGATGAAATAAAAAAAGTGCTAATATATGTGAATTAATGCCCATCCATTGTTGCATCCGTTAGCATTATTACTTGCGTCGAATAAAAAATGTTGTTAAAAATAGTGGGAAATAATGGAACAGGTAAAATAACTATTTATGAAAGAAAAATGAAATAATATGTGTACAAAACTAATTTGTTTGCTTCTGTTAAAGAAAAAATGTGATGAATCAAATTCATCAGTGTTTAATTTTAAGTTTCTTGGTAGCGCAAACAACACACTATTTTTGCAACACAATAACATGCGTCCAAAATTTTATTCAATTGTAAAATATCTGATTAGAGGGAATATTGATTTACCGGAACAGGTACTGAACGCGCCTGCGGCAAAATGTCGTTGAAAATGTTAATACGGTCGTTTCAAGCCACTGATTAAAGTGATGAGTGGAAATTATTATATTCACAGACCAAAGAAAATTATTATTGTGTGAACAAACTTTACTTATTAACACCGATGGTTTTTGCGAATGGAAGTATTATTTTATTTTATTAATTACCATATGGCGGATTCAAATATTATTTTTGATTCGCGTTTTCAGTGGCTTTTGTTAGTTATGGTGGCAGCACGCGAGGAGTTATCGTGCTCATTGTTCCGAAACAAATGCGATCTATTAGGAACGTGGTTAATTGTCGTCTGTTGACTATGGTCGTGTGCCTATATGATAAAATAAAACTTATTTTTGTGGAATCATATCGATGAAAATTTATTTAACATACTATCTTATGCTATGTGTATGTTTCTAAGGCCATGTAATGGTTGATCATAAAATTGAATTTCATCATCAAATTCTTGGAACCATTAATCCATAGATCTTCGATCCTTAGCGTTGAGATATAAGTAGGTATGATCACAGAACTAGTATATGAGTCCAGTCCGTTACAGCAAAAGGAATTGCGGTTGACTCCTCAGAGAGAACTCATAGTATTGGCGTCTGAGATCGTGGGAAATCATTGCTGTAGTTGATGTAAAACAATAAGTTAATTAAATGAAGGTGACTCTTGAGTGAAGCCTTCAGCTCCCCATGCAAAAATTCTCTTACCCTGAATATGTGCATTTTTGTGGGTTAGTCTGGGGTGAACTCTACCCTTAAATTATTTTTAATTTATCGACGGGATGAATTACTGTGTGCGTGAGTGAATGAAAATATCATCACAGTCGACGCAAGCTGCTTATAAAAGTGAGCTAATTTTCCTCTTTACTGGACTTATTCTGGCGTAATTTCCGTAGATCTTCTGTAAGTTTTATTTAGTTTGAGTGAAGTACGCTTTGCGGATTGAATGAATACAGCGTTTGTTCAGAGCCGGATTTACCATAAGACAAAATAGGCACGTGCCTAGGGGCGTTGCTGTCCAAGGGGCGCCTTCTGTTACCTCATGCGAGTGGCTATGCTTTATCATAAAAATCGGGGAGAGGGTGGGGCTCATGTGAGGTTCAATATCTCAAGGGCCTATAGTGTACCTTTGGTTGTATCCGGCCCTGATGGATCTTGATTTAGTCGTTACCTAAACGAACCCATTTTTGTTAGCAATAAAGTTAAATTCGCCGGCCTCGGTGGCGGCGGGGTAACGTTCCCGCCTGCCAAACAAGAGGTCGCGGGTTCGAGTCCCGCCTGGGTAGGTTTCCCCGGTCCAGGGCATGGTCGTTTGTGTACGTTTACTTGTTACATTCGTTGAACACCCCGGTGTAAAATGGCCAATAAGAGCTGTATCCGGTGGTTTGAGAATAGAAAAAAAAAAAAAAAAAATTGATGCTAGATTTTTCATCCGTCCTTGGCTACTTCTGAGAAAAAAGAGATTTTTATGGTTCTATCTGCTCTGATTCAAGTCCGGTTTATGCGCCGGATGAAATATTTGACATAACTCCTCCCCTCCTTTCTGCGAGCCATTGTGAAAATAAGTTGCCTTCGCGGCACAGAGTGCCTAAAAATCGTTATGACGAGGCAAGTGGACTGCACAGAAGAAACCCAGGGCAGTCCCGTTGAAGTTTGATGTCACGGAAATGGAGAATACTTTCCGTAAGTTGGCGAATTTCTTTAAAAAAAAAATATGTCATTGATTTAATAGTGTAGACAGAGAGATCAGGACTCCTATGTGGGTCCTCTGAAGGATACAATACACCGGGGACGGGAACCAAGTCCGATACTTATACGCCCGTGCTCCGGGGGAGGGGTTTGGATGGGAAGGAACAAGGAAAAAGGTGCCGCCGCGATAGGAGCCCGTCTACGCCTCTGGGATAGGGATAGGGCTGGAAGGGAAGGGACGGGGTAAACACCTCACCGCTATGAAAGCGGAAAGGGCCCACTAAATAGCGAAAACCGGCATCAGCCATTAATGTGCCAACGATTTTAGAGGATTTTCCTATTAAAGAGAAAAATCCATCGATCAAATCCTTGGATAATAGTTCAGACAGTTGAAGTCTTCGGATGAGAAACATGGACAAGTTGGCTTTTTTGCGTATTGATCAGAAAAAAAGAATCTTTGAGACCTAGTGCTGAAGATCAAATGGTCAGACAGGGTGAGAAACGTTATGTATCAAGGGATTGGAGAATAGCGTGAGGTATGGAGTGCCATACCGCAAAGAAGGACTTTGTGGATAATTCATGCCACATGATTCGTTAGTTAAATAAGGCACGTAATTTATGTTGGTAATGCCGATCGTTTCAAAATGAAAAGCGGGGTTTTAACTCTTCATAATATTTATTAAACTTAACTTACAGCTTTACATAAAAGATATTTTAAAGGAAAGAGAAACTGAAACTGTTTTTTTTTGTTGGTAACAATACGCATGCGCACCTATTATTTCTGCTGCCATCCGGTAGAGAGGGCTTGCAACAATTGCTCGAGATACACTAATCAACGTTCGTGAAGAACTCGCACATCGTCCGTGTTCCGTGTGACAAGTGGTGCTCATATCGAACAGTTGTAGGCTTATATGTGAAGCTGTATGAATTACCCTTTCGTCTGATGAATGATTTATCGCTATAAGTTTAGTATAATAAATATTATAAAGCTATAAAACCCGGCATACTGGAGGGAAAAATTGAGGGGAAGCCCCCCAAAGAAGACCAAGAGGTAAGTACTTGGTTGAGACAAAGAAGGAGAAAAGGGAGAGGATCGATTGGGAATAAAAGAAACTATATTGGGATAGGGACAAATGAAGGGCTGCTGTATACCTATCTTATAATTTCAATACCATGAATGTATCAAAATCGACTTAATCGGCCATTTCTGGGCTGAATCTTGGATACTCATTTCTCTTAAATTTAAATGCGATATGTAATGTTCGCTATAAAACGGCATTGCATGACCTTCAAACCTTCGTAAACTATTCAAGGTAGCATGACCACGTCTAGAAATGAAACGCGTTTGCTCATGCTGTTTCGGCAGTGACTTACTAGTGGTGGCAGTGGTTTTGTGTTTCAAACTTCGTCTTATAAAAACCGTCCACTGCGTCTTCATAAAGAGTTTTGTCTTTTCATCGCGGATGTCTCTATTTTATTTATTTTATAGTATCTTATTTTTTTAAATCCCCTCGTCCGACCGCTGGCAATGGGGCAGGAAGGCGCCTGTCATCTTTTATTTTTTTGGGACGGGAGATGAGGCAGGATAGGAAAAAAATGAAGTGCGTTTTCGTGGCGGGCGCAGCAGTGTTGACCTATTTCCCTCCACGCTCGCCGCGCCCCCATTATTCCGTGGAGACTTGTTGAAGCCCTGTCTGTCTTCTTTCTAGTAGTTCAAAGTGCACCATCGTGTCCGTATATCGAAACGTATCCCGAAATTTTTGCAGTTCTGTCGACAGAAACAACAAGCGCTGTAGTAAGAACAGCCTTTGCACCCCAGGGTAAATAATATTCAATTCAATGAAATCGATCGATCGGATTTGACTTGATCCAAATTCATGCTGAATGAAGATATATAACCTTTGTAAATCTTCACTGATTTTTTTATATTTGGTGCGACAAGTTCCGATGCCAAGGCTTCATTTCCGAGTATTTAGAGTACTCGAAGATAACATCTTAGCGTCGAAACGCGTCGTACCGTATAAATAAAATCTGTGAAGATTTACAAAGTTGTATAAATTAATTCATTCAATTAAATGTTCATTAGAGGAAAGGTGTATATTTATCATGATGTAACGATTGCTGTGTTGTTTATATTGGATAAAGTGGAAGGGCAATTCCTAACCTCGTGGAAGATCGTAAAAACTATTTTAAAAATCTGGTGATACAAGGTCAGAAATCGCCAACTATTTGGTCGACGGAGATAACAGTATTGACTCAAGCCCGCAATATCTCCACGCTCACGTTAATGGTGAAACAATTGATTTCCTGGAGCTGCTAGAAATGGTACTGGCCTCCAAAATTGATATCTGCTGACCATTTAAATGAATTTAATTTCCCTTCCCACCCTCCATTCCTGTCCCAACAGTGATGATTCACCTACTGCTTAGCATTCCACAACCCTCAACCCCATTTATTTTACTTTATTTGTTACGTTATTCTGCTCTAGTTCTTTTAGGCGGTGTCCACATGACCCCCTACGGCAATGAACTTAGATGACTCGATGTAAAAACCCGAAGGAAATATTTCCTAGGATTCGACTTGTACTGCTTATATAAAGAGATATCCTCTGAATATTTATTCGACATGATTTCCATGAAACCTTCCGCGAGGGATGCGTGCACTCGAAGTGATCCAGAGTATCTTTATTTTCCTAGTCATCGCTCAACGAAGTTCCAGGATTCCTCTGTTGCCATTTTGAAGATGTAATATTATAAATGTTTCTTTCTGACCACTAAATTTTATTATTTTGCAAATTGTAGTAATTGTTTGTAGTAGTTCAGTTTGCTTAATTATAATGGTATTTTATTACAGTTCTTCTATTGTTAACTTAAAAAAAATTGTAGATGATTTTGTTAAATGATTTATAAAATACTTTCCATTCAGAATTTTAATTGTGTAAACTGTATTAATTTATAGTCCATTTTTCGCAATGTCTGTTCCAAATTGTTGTTTTTTTGCCCAAAAATGTATATTTATCTTTGTTTTTAAGGGGTATAACTCCAGGACATTGAATAAATTATTTATTCATGAATTCATTGTAGCCTTCTCCTACTTTCTTTGTTCCTCTGACCGTCCGATGGGAATAAATGCATATTAAGAGCTCGCATAATGACCGGAATCATAACTTGACAATGACTGCAAGCAGTTGAAATCTCGGTCGGGTTAATTTTTAAAATATGTGGAATTTACAAAAAGTGTTAGATTAATTGATGATAAGTTAATTTACATTTAAACATGGAGTTCCACCAGGTAATTATAATATGATAATATACATACAAGATCATTAAACAATTGATGCATTTTAGAATGTTATAAATGCAAAACTAGGTTAGAGGTTTAGGTGACCACATAGGCTTTTGCCTGTTGGTGTGATCACCTTTTGAAACAATCGTAATATTGTGTATATTTTTGAAAAACAATGTCTTCCATATGAACTTTTGACTCCTAAGTTATATAGAAAAGAAGCTCTAAATAGAAAAAACATTAATTGAAAATAAATGAACACAATTAAAAAAGGAATATGGTTTGAAATTACTTTCATGAGATATCCCCTACAATATAAATTTGTCGTTAGATAGCAGGAGTTTCACATCCTTAGTAAGGTTATATATGCTGTTCCTCTCTTTGAGTTGCAAATTTTTGACCCCGAGAAAAGAAACATTCGTTTTAACAAATAAAATTTTGGTTTGTCAATTAGATGTGAAGTATTTGTATGTAGATAGTATGAATGGGGCTTATCCAAAACTTTTGGGCCATCACCACCCCTAAGGTAGAATACCATAAGCATCTTTTAGATGTTAAGTGTCTCAAAGTAGTATGTGTAACTTGAAATACATGGGAAAAGACGGAGTAATGCCAGAAAGTATACTTTATATGTAGCAGAAAGTTCTAGGGCGGGGATAGGTAATGTGTTTTGAGGTGTCTCGTTCTCCCTGCCCTGTGCTTCCTTACAGAGCTCTTTGAATGTTACCATTTTTATTCTCTTCCAGCGCTGCCTATTGAATATTTATGAACTGCTGGAATGTCAATGGTGCGATGCAATATTCCAATACGCTAATCGACGTCTATTTTGATCTCATTTCCAAAACTTGAGGTCGTGAGATGGAAATCTCGAATCGATGGGTGATCGAAGGAGTTCCAAAATTATTTATTTCGACTGGAACAGTAAATGATTGCCTGTTGTGACGTTTTTTCGGAGAACATATTTATTTGATCATGTTAGGCATTTCTAAGTGGAAGGAAGGTGGAAATCGTGTCTATTGCCAACGGAAAGAATTTTTAGAGGTGAATAAAATGATGACAATGCCGTTAGAATTTTTAAAAAATTGTTTATTTTTGGTGTTGCGCGGCAGTTGATTTTTATAGAGCAATCGGGAAAGATTTTTTTCTCCCCAGAGCGAACGACACGCGGTGAATCGAAGTTTTAAGCTTAAGAATATAATTTTTTCTCCTCTCTTATACTAATACAGATTGTATTTTGTTTCAAAATACAGGTCGAATTAAGCGAATGAAGTGTCCCTCGTTTATTTATGCAAAGTCCGGTAATATTGAGTGTTGAATTTCTCGCAAAGAAGTTCATGTTTAGTGTGAATTTTAAAGGCGCTAGTAAATGTATCCAATTGTGCCCCAAAGTGCTCCCCAAGGGGGAGATAGAGTAATTTTATTAAGAAAGAAACAAGTTGTTTCAGGTCAGATGTGGTAGAACTGTTCCATCATCAATTTTCAAAACGTTTTCGCATATGCCATATAAAACTTAATTTAAATCATGACGTGTTTCGAAATGTTAACATCATTTTCAAATGTGACCCTAGCTAATGTTTTCTGTTCATTCTCACAAAATAGATTTGGGAGGGGATGGGGTTGGTTTTGAGTTGGCCGTTTGCCGTGAAAGAATGCATTAGGATTAGGGTGTGGGTAAAGGGAGGAATTCAGGGTGATAATATTTCCATCTTTGTGAAATTTGTGGAGTGTCTTCCTCGTTCATCATTACTCTCGTCATTATAGCTGAGCACACTATTTTTTAACGTCTGGGCACAGTGTATACATTTACTAACTTTATTAAAACTACCTCTCATTGAATTGTGATCGGATGGGTTTACGATGATATGATGACTTTTTATGATATAAATTTCTTCAGAACTATTAGAGTCTCTCTCATAAGTTGTACGAACAGAAAGAGCTTTTAATCTTCCATTTTATAAGGCCTTAATACACATTTCTTAATAACATAACCTAATTAAACGCATGATAAAGTAAGGGAGAAAAATGTTCCTATTGCTGACAACCTGTATTCAATATAAAATATCTTTAATGCATTATAGAGGCTCAGTATTCTGTTTTCGCGGGAATATTATTTCCTTAAGATTTCAGGCAACGGCCGATTGAATTTCGACTGCGCCGAAAGGCAATCCGTGGGTTTCCAGGGTACTAACAGTCTTGAATTCGTAACTTTGACGTAACTTGTTGAAAATATTTAGGACATCGCAGCGTGGCTACGGCTCTATCTTTGTTGGAGAGGTTGGAAAGACAGAATTGCTCTTAGTTTTTCTGTTAGACGTAGAAGGACGTAGTGGATAATTCATGTCACATGACTCGTTAATTAAATAAGACACGTGATTTATGTGGGAAATACCGGGTGTTTCAAAATGGATAGCGGGGTTTTAACTCTTTATAATATTTATTAAACTTAATTTACAACTATAATGATACTTATAATGAAAGAGAAACTGAAACAGTATTGTTTGTTGGTAACAATACGCATGTGCACCTAATTTTTCGGAAAAAGTTGTCTGGAAATGTCTCCATTAATTCATAACTAGTTTACCTAAGTAATTTATAGTGTGTGGCATGGGAATTTTAAATGGCATTTCATTCCGTAGGACTTATGACGCAGATACTCATGGTACCCAACAAATGCGTTCATAACTTTCTTATACTTTCTTATCCATAATAATGAGTGCTATTTTCTTCATTGCTTCTATATTTGGTATTGTAAACATATTTGGTTATATATGTTCAACGTACGCTCTGGATCTACATAATAAATTTCTAACCTTAAGTAGGTTAAGTCACAAGTCCCATGTTGTCTATGGAATTTTTGGCTCTATGACTGCCGGCATATCTTCTTCCCTCTACCATTATCTAGTGATCACACAACCCATAATTCTGGGTGCCCTTGTAAATGACACGTAACTGTCGAAACGTGTCGTATCTTTATTGAATTTTTACAAGGAATCTCTCATCCATGGATGCTGTGGACCTTTCATCCCTGATAACAATACGGATCATGTATTTTATCTGTTCTTGCTTTCTTCAAAGATTGGTTAAAAATAGCATAGCATAAATATCCTAATGGATCTGAGCAATCTCTTGTTTTGATTTTAGGCAATGAATCTACTCCATGTCATCATTATCGATTTTTTATCTCGCGTTGTTTTCCTTCGTAATTGCCTTCGCGAGCTTTTAAAGTCACCACATTTATCCCTTATCTCCGTTTTCCTCTTCTTGTGACCTCTCGGCAATTTAAGCGAAGATTTTTGGAATGAACGTCGGAGAGAGAATCAAACATTATGATTGCGGGCATTGGCATCTGTTGTTATTGATCGCCTGGTATTCATCTCGTGTACGTGCATTTATTCACGATCGTCAGTTATACCCGCAATGCGTAAAAACATTGATTCAGAAGAATTCGAGTGAAATGCATTTATGTCGAAATTTCTAGAGTTAATGGAAACAGTATCATTAGACTCTCAAAATTATGCATGGATTTTTCACTCGAATATTTTAATGTTATATCGTCCAACGTGTTACGGATCAATTGTTAACTCACTCCTCCATAGAGGTTGGTTGAAAGGTGAAAATTATTTTGTATTTTCAGCACTCACGGAACTAAAGTGTATATATCTAAAAAAGTAAGTTTAACTATACCAACTCGTGTTACTTTTTGTATAAATTACGTTTTAAGTCACTTAAAGGTAATTCCACGTCAATTCAACACAGAAAAGTGACATTTTTAACCGGACCATGTAAGATTTCTTTCAAAGTTGGTGTATTCAATGATCCTGATGAGAGATGGAAAAATACTAATTTGGAGATGTTAATGCTCCTACATTTTACTATATGCATGGAAAATATATCAAGATGCACTCTAGGCGAGAGATGGCGGCGTAGACGATAAATGACGAGCATTGCCATCACACGCGAAAAGAGTTTAAAAATTCATGATATTATGCCAATGTTGAGAATTACTGGCACTGGATTCGCAATTTCAACAGAAATTTAATAATTTAAAAATTATATCTCAACTCATCTTTTTTTCGCGATAGTAACCAATTTCTGTACTTATTGCTGACGAAATACGTTGGTTGACTTTATGTGGCGCGGCAGTCGGTTTTAAATTTGACGAACAGATAGCGGTCGCTGCATGTTGCATTTATTTGATTTGGATAACTGGCGATCTGCTGTATCTTTTATAATAAGTCTTCACACTTCGTTTCGACACATTTCTGTGTACTGTCTATAGCAGCGATTGTATACATGGAAATAGAGCAATTCCACGTGAATGTCATACTGACGGGTTAAATAAAAAAAAAGTGGTTGGAGGCTCTGATATGGATCAAATTTTGTGCTATAAAGTCTAGACTTTCGTTATTAAGTGCTGACACTAGCATGAGTCGCGTGTGTCTGTGATAAGAGAAATTTTTTTATGTGGTCACCACCGTTTTTAGCCACGTGCTAAATTTAATGAGTCATCTACGCGCAAAAAATACGTTTCGCTAATTGATTTTTATGGCCACTGTATGAATAATTTTTTTCTATTTTGAGGTTCGTTCATTACTTTGAATGATTTTAAGGGTTTTTGCACAAATTTGTTTTGTTTATTTTAAATTAATGAAGTTATTTTGTAAAATTTTTTGGCAGTGAATAAATTTATACCAGAAGGGAATCACAAAAGTCAGTCCGTGACACTTCTGGTCAGTCCGTGACGATGATTTTCAAGAGGAATTACTCCTCTGTAAAATCAGTTATTGTAATGGGCTTTGCAGCATTATGAAATTTGCATTTGGTGTTCTTAGATGTATTTTACTGAAACTCTGATCACTCTTTGTCTCAGAGCAAACCTTAGAGGTTTTACTCTGAGCTGAAAGTTTGTTTCATTTTTGTCAGTCCGTGACAGTGAATTTTAAGTCACGTAAGTCCTGTATTTTTCAAGACAAAGTAGTGTATCAACCAAAGTTAAACTTCACACCATTGTGCAGCAATTTGGAAGTTGAAAAAGTTTTGTATGTCAGTCCGTTCGCGTTACAGGCGTTCTTAAAAGTTCAAAAACGCATTGTGACGGTCAGTCCGTGACGCGTGGAATCGCACAATAATGGCAGCCGAAGTATTTGCAGTGCTAACAAATGGGTTGGAATACCTATAAGCTTATTATAAGGAGGTGTCTTAAGAGTTTTCTGTGAAATTTTGTTGAAATAATGACAGCAGGAGTAAATACAATGCTACCAAATTGGTTGGCATACATATAAGCTTATCCTGCCTGCTGGGTACTCTGCTACCTGCTAGCAGCCTGCTCCGTATCGGCGCTCACAGCCTCGCACCAAGGTGACCTCTATCGGCGGCAGCCGGAACCAGAATAACGTCACACGGGCTTTTCCCAGCATTCATACTTAGCCGTCGCGTTTTCGCGCGATTGAAAATTTTCATTTTTCACATAATCGCGAAAAATAGATGTCTCCATTTAAAAATCTAAAAGCGTAAAATACGTACTGCAGGAGTGGGTTTATTCCCGAAGCATTTTATTCTAGTGGTTTCTTGTGGCATATAACTCAATGCGATGCTTTTGATTATTGCGCTTCGCTGCTGTTTTTACGCCGTCCCTTGCTCCTGCTAGAAATAACCCACACTTGGCGAGTGGGTTCTCACAGCCATACGATACGTCAGTTCAGGGATCCTCTTGGGAATTTGATGACCGATGTGGCGTCCGTACCCTGCTTCGAGAGCATCCATCACATCTTTTAATCCATCCTCTCTGTCATAGCTCACGAAAATCTTATGGAAGGCTGTGCAGGCTCACTTGGAAAGGGGCTACTCTGTCTTAAACGAACGTGCAAATTTCGCACGCCTTTCGCTAAATTTCTCAGAGTAAATATATTAACAGAGCGTTCGAGATTAGGTTCTAGAAATATCATTTGTTTTATTATTTGTGTTAAAAATTTCCAAAAAATGCAAAATAAAAAAATGAGAATAATGAAATGAAGAGAATTGCTCATTAAAATTGACAAAAAATGTTTAAAATGGGGAAATGATAGAAAAAAAATCAAAATTTTCTTATTTTATGCAATCAGTTATTATTTAAGTTTCTGGTTACACAAGCAATACACTATCCGTATAACAAAAACAGATGCGCAAAATTATAATTTTATTGTTACGTAACTGGCTGGTTGTGGTAACATTGTTAACCGGTACAGCGGTAACGCGCGTGCGGCGCGATGAGTCGGTAGCTTCGCAGGAAGTACGAAAACTAAGGCTAGCCTTTAAACTACGTAAATGCCTTTAAAATTCCGACTACTTTATCTATTGGATTAAGTTAAAGTGCCCCTTAATAACAGTGCTTCGGCAATTTATTGTGGAAACTACAAAGTCTGTTGAACACCGGTATAGAGATTTTCTATTAAGTAAGACTTGAAGGAAAGCTACCCAATTTGTCAAAAACTGTTACTGGCGTGCAGATATCGCTACACAGATGTTAAAAGAATTAGGTTGGGAGCCGCTAGAGACTCTTGAGGCTGCGCACTAAGCTGAGATTGATTGAGCAATTGAGAATAATTATCTTTCAGAGCGACACGGTTGACTTTATATTAGAACACCAAAATATTTCCAGGTGCAACAGAAACTAAATTCAGAGAGATGCTTTACCGATCGGATTGGTATGGGAATTCGTTTTTTCCCCGAACAGTACGGGACATTAATAAATGCTAGTCGCAATTATGTCAGGGCAATTCCTACTTATTTTTTGGCTGCTGGTTTCCTAGCACCCCCTGCCACAAGCCTATTTTTACTACGATTTCGTGAAGTCACATTAGTGCCTGTTTCCACTAATTTTATCATTATTTTTTTTATTTAAAAGAAGTGTATTTCCAAGTATTCAAGGATACAATCGGCTTCATGTCCAGTGACGCCCACCACCGCACCGGTCCAAACTTATACATACTCATGAACCAAGGGTAGAACCCGATTTTCTTAGTCGCGCGGTCAGGTATGCTATCAGTTGAAGTATCTCCATCTACTATCGGCAGACGATTTTTTCATCAGAGAATTTTTCCCTCCGGTATGCCCTCGAAGTATTTAAATAAATATCTAAATAATAAATTCAAATAGCGATATAAATAAATTATGTATATTTTTAACCATGGCTGCTTTTAGACTGGCACACGAGGAATAAACGGCGAAAAATATTGACGATGACTGTTTAAAATGCTTTAGGCTATAAAAATTGATAGTCTATATGGGTCAGCATTTCACTTTAATGCGGCGAAATTAAAGTTAATAACTGATAAGAACCAACTTCAGTTCCTTTGATTCGTTAATTTATTTTAGCGAATCTCGAACTTTACGCATTGAGGCACTCAGTTTTCCGAACAGACCTGGGTTATATTATATTCGGTTGATATATTTTCTGCAGAATGGCCACCCATGGTAAAATATTTCTTTAGAAAATATAAATCTGAAACTAATACGTGAATGTAATTAAACTATCATGTGCCAGGATGTGGCTGAAGAAACCCCTACCTAAAAGTAACTGAAAAGTAAATTTTAACTTTTAAATTAATGTTTTTAAAATTTTGATTCTGTCAGTTTCTTTTTAAAAAAATGGACAGGTAAATTTCAATCCTTTTTTTTTTAGAGTTTTTTGTTTCAGATTTCATTAAGTTTAAAGTTATTTTTTGAGAGGAATTGTCAATCGATTAATGTTTGCCACTTCGGACAGGAGTTGACCCCTGACTTCACAGGTTTTGATCCATGTAAACATGCGTACCTCCTCAAATAAAAAAAAACATCACTTGAAGCGTTTTGAATTTTGAAATTTTGTTTTTGCTCAGTTTTGATTATTGGTAACTGGACCGTCAGTATAGTGCCGCTTATAATATTTTTTGTACCCATTCTTCATTTGAACTACCTCAGGCTCTGCAGCGGCGACCTTATAATAGTCTATATTTGTACGTATAATAGGGAATAGGAGAGCGAGTACTGACCGAATTAGCGTGACCATAGTATTGAGATTCCCGAGATTAATTTGCGAGCTCAACACCGAGGGCGGTGCTGTGAATGTGTGTTACTGTAGGCGCTGCCGTACCTAATTGGTGCGCGACCTTATCTTTTTGTTCCTGCGGACATCGCTGTTGTTTTGTTTTTCTGAGAGGAAGCGCGTGGGTCGATCAATGAGAAATGAGGTCTCTCGGGAAGTTAATGCACAAAAACCGCGGGGTCATCGCGGAGTGTTTTTGAATAATTAATTACTTGGATGTATTGTGTGTTCGTGTGAAAAAAATGATAAAAAAAAGGAAACCACATATTTTTTTTTAAATAAACGCACGTGCACGGTCACCTCTGAGACTTAATTTTTTTGAACAAGCTTCACACGTGTTTATGATAATTATTTTCCATATTTTCGACGGAGTCACGTTTTATATTTATCGGTTTTTATTTTCCATTGCGAACTGGAAGATTCAATCAAGCTGCACCTACACCTCCCCTTTCCTTTATAGAATGCGATTATTTTTGTACGGCCTCCTGTGGAACTCATTAAGATTTGCTATTACTTTCGAAGTTCTCCTGTCTCCCCGAGATGGAGGAGCTTTCATGTTTTTTTCTCCCCTCACTAAAATATATAGTGCAAGAGTAAATATGAGGAAGATCGTTTAGAGTGGTCAGTAACGAGAAGAAGAGTCAAATATTGAAAGCACCGTAGTTTTTACTGTTATGTAATATAGAATTATTTAGTAAACTTAATAAGGTACATGCACCAAAGAAGGCTCAGCTGCCGCTTCATTAAATATTTATGAATTTCTCTTTGGGTTTGAAATTCTAGGGATTGCTTCCGTCTTAAAAAAAGCTGAGGCAGGTATTTCGTTGCTGGAAGATTTTTAGCGTCGTTCCGTCGCTTTTTTAAAATTCTAACGTCATGTGCGATTTCGGATGTTGATTACTTAAAAATAGATTGTAGGTATTCAAGTTCTGATCATTATCCCACTTCGTGGGTTTTAAATTAAAATGGAAACAATTTTACAGTCGAAATAAACTACCAGTGAGCAAACGCTATCGTTAACGTTAATCGAAAGGCTGTATGAAATGATAAATTTTTCTATTCCTTTGGTGGGACAAATCCAGCGATTACGGAAAAAATTGATCGTTTCTCGCGATCAATTTTTTCAATTCGATTCAATTCAATCGATTCGATGGCTCGATGGGTGGGCTTTCAATCCCTTTTTCCATAGCTGATGCCATGGGTGGAACCGTCATTCAGGCAATCATAACGCAAGGCCGCTTTTAGCGATTGTAACGCCACGCTTGTCATATGATTGAATGACAGTTGTGAGTACGGAAAATGCCGCAAAAATGCGATGGAAAAAGGGAAGTTGGGAATGGCCCTGTGTTTCGGAAAATATCATTGTTTTGGTCACTGAAAACCTATCGTCGGAGCTATCACTGCGAGGGACAGAAAAAATGATGGTGTAATTAAGGGTTAACCTACCAGGCCTTGCCACATCATCTCAGGTCTTGCCATTTCATTTTTTTCTACTGCGCAGGAGCTAAAAAGCGACTTTTTAAAATAGTTATTCTGATGATGTGGTTATATTTCCAGTTTCATTTCAAAATAAGTACATCAAGTGTGGCAAATGTAGGGAAGAATTTTCCCGGTGTGCTTTATTCGGGAATAAAACAGATTTTCTCTGGTCGTCGCTGTAAATTTTACGCCTCAGAACGTTCAGCTCTCGTAGTCATACGTCCAGGAATCTCTTAATTTCATCCAGGAAAGGATTTACCACTCACGTAATAGATCGTTTGTCAGCTATTAGCCGTGGAAATTACCTCTTAATGCCTGTGAGTCGCTTGGATTTGATGATCCTCTTATGGTTCCTAATACCCCTCAGATGCGGCCAAAAGCCTCGCCATAATGGTGTGTTTTTTACGAGGAGGCTATCGAGCGAAACAAAACAACCCATATCGTCACACTTTAAGTAGTAATTCCCACCAAATGAATTAGATACAACGGAATGATGATACCTACTAAAGACTACATGGAAGAGGCCCCAGTCCGTCCCGTAGCGCCTGATTTATTTTGCTACTTGGGACTTTTTTAAAATCGGTTTTCAAAGCTGTGGAAATTGCGGCGATTAGGTGAGAGCGTTAAATTTATTCACAATATTTGCAATAGAGTGTTTGATTTTTCAAAGAAAATCGTTGAAAAGTTATGTATTCGATAGATCTTATCACACGAATATCAATTTCGGTTCTTATACGTAATCATGGGTTGATTAACCGCGTAATTCGGATCGTTCTGCTGTCAGAGACGCGACTAACAACTTCGGTGAACAATTGTAAATGCGCGTTGAGTGAAAAATTATCTGTAGTGCCCGACTGGAGATTCGTAAAGTAAGAGAGATAATGCTACAAACTGATAGGGGGCATCTATTATTTGCGTGAGGCGTTTAGGGAGGGGAAGGGGGCAAGCCGATTCTCACCCCATCTCACATGGGTAAGAGCGGCGTCCTGAGAAATATCAAGCAAATTTTTTTTCCCCAAGGAACACTCTAAAATGCCATTCTAGACTACGATGTTAGTAATCTCAAATACATTAATCACGTAGAGTTTTTGCATCCACTGATATCATGCTTAATTTTCACTCATGACCACTGCATATCCTCCTTTAAGCCAGCAATATCTCCGCTAAATGATGCTTAGCTTTAAATATGGTTAAAATAAAGAAAAAAGTATATTGATCTACGTTAGGGAAGTTATTATCAATTGCTCAGTAGTGATTTCATGGTGAGTGTGTCTTATTTACGACATATGTTGGCGGTGGTTACGTCAAGAAATAAGTAATTGTTGGTGTAATCAGAATTTATGTCCTTTCACAAATCCGCTTTTACTTTGTTTTCGTGACATGGTATGCATTTGTTTTCGAAGCACGCGTCCGCTCGTGAGGTATTGGTTCCCCCATTAAATTATGGATGGCAGTGATTTCCCTGGCGGGCTGTAACTTCTTGGTCCGATGACGGCGTCGTAATATTGAGGGCCGAAGTTCTGTCATCGGTCCCCCTTGCTGACTGTGTCCCTTATGTCCTTTATGTACGATGTGTGTGGTTTAATGGTATGGAAGAGGTAACTATCTCGCAGCGTGTGTATAGTGTGCATTAATAGCCCATTGTGCTGCATGTTGGTTTCACCTGTAGACCGTCGAATACTTCGGTAACCTTTGACCCCCGTATGACAGAAGAGGACAAGAATTTGACAATGCGGGTATGAGGATTGAACCTTGAATGTCTTGAGCATAATTTAAAACTTGAACTTAATATCTTAGGCATACTTAAAACGATTGTGTGTGTCTTATACCTGTGTATGTAAACTTTCATTTTTGCTGCTTCTGTGAACATGATCGATAAAAAAGTAATAAATCTGTGGGTCCGGAGGGAATATCCGCGCGTTTCCTCGAGGAGTTAGTGCCACAGATCGCATTGTCCTTAGAAATAATGTTCAAGTAGTCATTGTCTCTAGGAAAGACACCTGTGGACTGGAAAATTGAAAACGTTACGCCGAAATTCGAATAGGAAACAGAACTGACCCCGAGCACTATCGACCAGTGACAGATACATCGCTTGTAGGCAATATTATCGCTCCCGCGCTCGATAAAAAACTTTCGTAATGGTGACTCGAAGTTCCATTATCGCTGTAGATCATTAAGGGAATAAACTGCTAAATTTCATCCGATGAGGTTTTCAATTTTAGTGTGAGGGAATTTCATGAGCTGAGCATAATGTCAGCTACCAGCTGTCTAATACGCAGTGCGTGCTTCTGTAATGGATCTACTTTTTAAGGAGGGCTAGGGTAGACTATTTTATGCATAATTCCCTACGAATGTGGATTTAAACTCGTAATTTATGAAATGTAGTTCATTGTAACTCAAAAATAATCTCAGCTACATTTCATGTAACTATGGAAACTGAAACAGGAGCAATATTTTGTGAAATGTGATGTCAAAAGATATCATTCCAAAAATAATAGCTTATTGTGGTAATTGAATGGCAAGAGGTGTTGGTGAACGAATATTAGTAATATTGTCACCATGTTTTCCTTGTGATGAAATTCAAATACTTTTTAGGAATGTTGTTAAAAACCTCAAACTTAATTAAACCTGAAGTATTTAGATGACTCAAGAGATGAATAGGTTGTTAAATTATTCTTTCCATCCTAAGAATTAATTCATTCACGCGAGTACGCATAGGTATCCACATTAAGATAAACCTTTGGGAACCGCAGTGTGAGATCCGCCAAAAATCAATGTAATTGCTACTAATTAGTTGTCCTTGTAAAGCTGCGGTTGTAGGATTTCGATCCTTGGCTTTTAGTGCAAGGAGTAATTAAAAAATATTCAAAGACGTCCCTCTATTTATTCATTATATTAATACAAGTGTCTTCTGTTTTAAAAATTAATTATTAGTTATAAATGTTGTAATACCTAGGCATAATTTTATTTGTTGCTCAAAATTTTACAGTATTTCGGATTTTAAGTTATTTTTTAGCATTTCTTTGGAATAGAGAATTCAATTTGAGATGTTCTTGATGCTTAAAGAAACATCGCGAAGCACTAATTAATGTTATTTTCCATAGTAAATGGCTCGTAGTTTAAATTTTGAACTGCAGCTACTTTGCGATAGCTGTGTGCTGTAAATCCTCGATCCGTCTACTGAAAATGCCCGATTTTTCATCGCAATGGTAGCATTATACAAACAAACGAGACGTGAATTGCGAATCACACTATCGGTGATGCACGTAATCTTATTTCGAGTCATTACACTTTATCTGGTGCGGAAGCGGTAACACTGATAAAACTGCCGGGGCGCGTTAGCAATGAACTGTATCAATTGTGTTCGTAAAACGTTTTGATAATTATCCTACATGACTTAACTACTGATGATATTTCTCCGCGACTTACGACACATTCAATTCCATATTGTCTGCGAATAAATGAACATTTTAGACATGATTTGCATGACTCTAATATGTTGGTACATGCATGGTGTGTATATGAATGCGCTCAAAGGTTGTTCTCCGATTGAGCAAACATATTGGGAATCCATCTATATTTTTCTCCACTGCTAATCGTCACATATTTACTGTTTTTTATATCAGTATTGATGAGTCTGCACTGAATTAGAAAGCTGCTCAGTAGAATTTTTATTTCAGCGATTTAGTGCAGGGAGTTGTTATCGGCTTTTTCCGAAAGTTTGGTGGAAGGGTAGTGTCTTTATGAAATGGCTTGCGCTGATATGAGTTTGTTTTTGCGTCATTCCATGCATTGCTTTAGCCAGGAACAGACAGACTGGAGCCATAGCTACGATGGAAAGAGTGACGTCAAGAGGAAATGGACCGTCTATCGTCTCCTATTGATGCTCCAATTCATCAAGTATCGAACAGCGCTAGATTTTCGTGCATTTTTTTTTAAATTACGGAACGATGCCTTGAATTATTAATTTCCATCGTTCTGCTAGCATATAATGCAACATGGCTCCTATTTGACAACAATTAAGGCACGAATCAGTATAAAACATTCTATATTATTGTCTATTTATGGAAAAAAATTCTATATTACTGGAATTATTCGAGTCTAAGCCATCATAACCGTTGTATCAGCCTTTTGTTATGTTTTCTTTTTGAGATATCTTCATTGTTTGATAATTTTAAAGCTAAAATACTACTGAAAAGTTTCTTCTAATGTAGCAAACATAGCACACCCACCATAATTATTTTTTATTTTTAGTGATAGATCAATACGTAATTAAATTGAGACAGAGGTATTAGGTATAGCCCCAAAAGGCGCACGGATTACAAGTGTATTGTCCCTAAGTAAGCTTCAACATGTACTGTGGCATTGATCGCGGAGGAAATATATTGCGCGTTAATTTGGGGGTAGGGCGCAGAGGTCGTCATGGCATTGCCCAGATGCACGGGCAGTCCGGGGCCGCGAGGTTAATTCGCTTCGATGCCCGTTGCTACGGCGACCAGATGGCCAATCACGTCCCTTTAATCGACGAGGTGACGAACGACGGTCCGATGCACGGATTGTTTGTAAGTGCGATTGGTCAATTCTGTGATGGTCCCGTTTTCAAGTGCTACGCAGCAATCATTGACAACGGGAGGATGAAATACTTAAGCTGTGTAAAAAACCTTTCGGGGGACAGCTACCTTGGCTAGAAGTGCCAATAAAGGTCGTCAAAATTTGCCGTTTCGTGTCTTAAACCTTAGCCGTGGCGCTCTGGAATTTTTATGAAATGGCAAATGATGGAAAAGATGAATTTTTTGATGTCGTAACATGATATCGGTCATTTTATATTTGACTTTGAGGAAGAATAGACTTAAAAATAACTTTTTCCTCAGTGTATTTTGCATAATTTCAATCAGGTTCAACTCCAAAGAAAACTAAATCCCGTAGTAGCCACGAATAATTGTATTTATCAACGAATGTAAACAGTCTGCTTCATTTCATTTATTAATTAAATTCTATACTATTGAAAATGCTGTCGGATATTTTTAGATTTTGTTCTTATGCTGCCACGATATTGACAGAAAAACCTCAAAATATGCCATTATACTTTCTTTATCCCATTATTTGAAATTCAGGATTTTTTCCGTGTTTCATAGAGAATAAGAGGACCAATCTTCAACCTATTATTTCTCGAGCGTTATACTATGCGTCGAGGTAGAGTTCCCCGTTAAGCGTATGTGATTTACAAATGATTGCTGTAAATCTGAGATCATATCATTTCCTGCCCTTATTCAGTATGATTTTGGAGAAGGGTGTTCCGTTTTTTAATACCAATATTCATTTCCTTTCACAGGTAAGCACTTGGATTAATCCCAGCACTGATATATTGCCGAATTTTGCAGTTGGTGAGTAGCAATCGTCGCCTGTCACCTATTGTACTTTGGTCTGCGGGTGTGGCCACTTCATGAATTTAAAATTTCCCATCAAAAATTTCCATGGGTGCCATTTTATTTTAATTTCACAACGCAGAAATTCATTAATGCCAACATAAAATTTGTTTGTGAGTTTGATGTTTGTCGGTACTTAAAAAAAATCAGAATAAGAAAAAAAGCATTGTTGTGCAATTTCACTCAAGTAGAAGATTGTGCTCACCTTTTCTTCACGAATAATGCTTATCATGGTTTGGGTTTTTGATCATGAAAGCTTGTAATAGAAAATGGCTTGCTTTGTTCTAATATGTTGCCTTTTAAGAAGACTTTTTGATCAATATAATTAACACCAACCCCGATTTTTAGTAATAGTAATTTTTATGGTTAAATTTATTTGGAGGTAGAGAGTCGTATACTGTTTCCATTGTTGAAACCAGATCGGTAAATACGTGAATGAATTTTGAGAGTTCTAGCTCAGCTAAGCTTATCTTGAGGCCTCAGTATTTTCTTAATCAGCGTGTGTTATCTTTAATTTTTACCTTTACCTACCCATAGCCACTTCACGTGTTGTTAAGCATCTTTTATTATCAGCATAGAGGGCGCCAAAACTTTGCTCTCATCCACTATACCCCTCGCAATTACTCCTTAACGTTAACATATTACTTCTTCCTGTGTTGTTTGAGGCACGTAATGGACGTTCCCTCCTTCGCGATCATCTGTAGTGATGACTGTGTGGGCGGAGAGATATCTGTTTAAAGTTCTCGAGGAAGAAACGCTACTCTGCGCTTTTACACGTGTTTGTGCGCCGGGCGCTTTTAATAGCCTCCTCCGAAGGAACATCGAGGATGGAAAAGAAACAAAAGACAAATGAGTGGCGAGGGGAAAACAGCGGATTGCTATCTGGGCCACTTCGTATGTCTCCTATAGAGAGAACAAGTGAAGGCGATGTATTCTTCTGTTTCTCGCTCGTATGCTCACGTGCACTAATGGAAGAGCCGTTTTATTTAAATTCCAAAATATGCTCTTCCAGCTTTACTTCTTCAAATGACGTTTGGAAACACTGGGCTTGGCATGTTACTTTCTCCGGAACTTCAATTTGAAAATCATAAATTTTGTTGCACAGGCTCTTATCATAGGAAACTCCAGCCATAGTTAACATTAAATCGAAACTTGAAACTTTTACGTGGTGGAAAGGCTCCATATTAATAATGAAAAAGTAACATAGTGTTTTTCATTATTAACATAGTTAACATGTTTGTTATGGTAAAATGGGGCTATTTTCGGCTCCTAAAGCTTAAAAATCATTCTATTAAAGGCATTGAATTCTCCACATTCTGTCTACCATTATATCCCTTCATGAAAACGGTGTTATCTACGATGGGAAAAAATGTCTTTATGCCAAAAGGTACGCTATGATTTTGGTACGGCTTACTTCGGCGAGACGACCGGCAATTGAAGTTATTTGAGCCGTGAGTGAAGGATGAGTGGAGAGAAACCCGGTGTCAGCATTAGCCTTCTTTGAACTTAATGTGCTCAGGGGACTACGGCTTAACTTCCCATCGTACGAACGGAGTGCTTTACTTATAAAGCTCTCCACAAAACTCTCCTTAAAACTCAAGCACATACCGGGTCCGGATACCAGTTCTCTATCACGTATCTGCCACTGCCGGGATTTGAACCTGTACCTAAGTCGCTGGTCACGACTGTATATCCTTAATAGGACGTAATATTTATCCTTTATCGATCAGATTTCCTAACGTTTTTCCATACTAAAACTTAGGTACTTAATGTGAAAATTTTTTAGTGCATTGATTAGATCCTATAATATGCCTACATGCTCGCATTTGTCTCAAATAGCAAACTAACTGCAGAGAAAATGCTGAGGTAATATTTTTAATTTGATGAATAGTTGTTTATATTGAAAAGATTTTCTTTACTCATTCTGTAAATTTCAAAATGATAGCTTAAGTTTAAAAAAAGGCAATCACTCGAATTTGGCATCGAAACGTTGGCAGTGGTGGAAGAACTCACTCAGTGGAGAACCATAGCGCATTTTATACGCAAAAGATTGTCAAGTTGAAGTGATGCATTCTTTTAAGAGGAAGTTGAACTCCCGCTTGACTGATTGTATTTTTTCGAACTAACACTTAATATAACTTATACTATCATCTTGACAGTTTCAAAGTAAGTAGAGTTCATCATTGTCTGTAGTTGTCTATATCTTTAGAATGAAAATGTTACTCCATTATTTTACATCGTAGATGAAGTTAACATATTTGAAGTACAGGTGAATATTGAAGAGGATCTACTCTGCTTATCCTAGAAATTTTAAGTTAATAATACGTCTCCAAAAAACGACACCTGGCCGAGTGGGGAGAGTCATACATTTCCTCAAGAACGTTTCGTATAAACCGATTCGAAGTAGTACTCAGTGCAGTAGTACTATGCATTCGTATTTTTTTCTTTGTAGTTTAATATCCTGTGGTGTAAAACAAAAATGTTGGGATACTTAAAATGCTCATTACAACCTTGATAATTTTTCATGTTGATGTTTAATCAGAAATTTAGTGCTTCATTCATTTAAATTTTCAAAATTTGAGTTTAATTCTGTCAGTATAACTTTACCACAACCTCAGAAAATTTTCAGGGGTGAGCCGCCTGCGATATGTATGTATTTGGCTGTTAAATGTCATGCCTTACTTCATATAGGTCTAAAGTGAAAACGAAATTTGTATTCCTATTAAAACCTTAATTTTTAATGTAAACATGCATTTATTTATCACTTCAATTCCTACTTCTAAAGGTTTGACGCTGGAAACTCGTGGATTTCGGACTAGTTGTTCATACTCCGTTGAACTTCCTTAAAGAGCGGATAAAACATTTCCCCCAGCGCTGTTGTTGTTCGCGAAAATCGATGAAATGAGTTTGTGTTGCGGAAAGCAAGTTTGCGGCGCTAGAGCGCGACCCTGTGGGACTCCCTTGTTAGTGCCGCCAAGGAAACCAACTCGCCCCCACCCATGCTCCCATGATGCATTGTGCCTCGCGCATCCCTCTATCTCACTTGTCTCGCGAGTTAATTACTCTTTAAAGGCGAGCTAGCTAGAATTAGTCGCTCGGGAGGCGCTAAGCATCGCTACCGCCATAACCGACGACTGCGCCTGCTTCTAACGCGCGACCTTGATCAGCGGATGGGATCAATTCGCAATGTAAGTAATGATTATGAGCGCCATGTTTTAATAAATTATATTCCCCACTAACATTAAACAATACTTTTGCCTATTGTGGCAAAGACCGATTTAGAATGTGTTGGGAGATTTTCATGATATTTAAAAATTTTCATAGCTCTTAGCACCCGCAAAATTGAGCATTACGTGAAATAACTCATTTGAATCCTGAAAACTGCCGTAGTCAATGAACTTACGAAGTATAGTTTGGAGAAAACATCGCCTCAAGAAAATGGCTTGCCGTAGTAGACGTTGTCTTGAAACAGTCTTTGACTGCCTGTTATGGCGTCATTTCTGTTATCGCTTCAGCTGAGACAGACAGTCTGCAACTACAGCAATAATGAATGAAATGGTAGAGTATCAGGTAGGTTATTATTGATTTAATTAATTATTATTTAGTGACTTAATTCATCCCGAAACTGTGTAGCATCAATCGTTTGTTGCAAAATAGCAGTGACATCAATCACGGATATCTATTTTTTATTTTGTATGAAAGTAAAAAAAATATCAAAATCAATGGTAAATATTTTAATTGGAAAACGCTCATTTTAACTATTTTTACCTTTATCTCGATTACCTGAACCCTAAATATCCTCTACAGTGTCGCATGGAACGCATTGTTGTCGTTCGTTTGTTATTATTTTGGTGACGTTTGCTATTATGTTGACATTATCCGTGGAGGTATATCAATTAGACCTTTGTCGACATTTGTTCGTATATCAAATGTAGGAAAAATTATATCTGAGAAAATAATTGAAAGGTAAAATGTTCAAATTTGACTTGCAGAATGATAATAATTGCCTCGTCCTACAAAAAATTAGGTAAATTAAAATAGAAATGAACAATATAATGTTTAAAATACTTAGTCTTTTATATTATGTAGTATGCAATTGTCATAAAAAATTTTCTTGCTCAATGCTGTCAATGTTAATATGTATTTAAGTTTCTGCTAACGCATAAACTACTCGTACTACTAACACTGAATTATATAAATTAGATATTTTTCAGCATTTTTCCGTATATGAAACGTAGGAAAAATTATATCTAAAGGTGTTATTAATAGCAAAATATGTTTACACGGTACATTACCTTGTACAAATTACTGTATAAATGTATGAACGCGAGAATGAACGCCAAAATGCTCCGTGTAACCTCCTAACTTGTGCAAATGCATGAACAGAAAATGGAACCTGTTCTAATTTCACCCATGCATTCGCAAATATTCCGTTCCTGTCCACCAATATCGCTCATGCTGTCAGGAATTACCTCGTACGAGTTAATGCATCATGCAAACAGGCCTTACGAAAATGATTTAAAGGTAAAATGTTCAAATTTGAGATACCGCCAAATTTTGATAATCATCTACTTTTATAGGTATATCTATGATGAAAACTACAAATGGTAATTTCCATGCTTAAATATAATAATATCCATTCTGTTACCACTTCACTATCCATCATGTTTTGGAAATTCTATGTCATAATACCTTGAACGTGACGTAGAATGTCGAAACCAAAGTCGGTAGTAGAGTTTAATATTAATTTGTGGAATATAACTAATAACTTCAGGCTTTACTTTGTGAAACCTCTCCATATTGGAAGTAAGGAAATAAAACTTTGTAAGGTTCACTGTTATTTAATTATGGGCGCGACCCGGGTTTCGTAACTTGGTTACATCGTCAGGTGACTGATCTTGCATGCATCATACATTTATACACAAAGTACACAAGTGACAGTGAGGACACCTATCGGAAAGGAACCCTTTCAACCAGTTCTTTTCCTTTCCGATAGATGTCCTCACTGTCACTTGTGTACTTTGTGTATAAATCGTATAAATGTATGATGCATGCAGGATCAGTCACCTGACGATGTAACCAAGTTACGAAACCCGGGTCGTGCCCATAATTAAATAACAGTGAACCTTACAAAGTTTTATTTCCTTACTTAATTTGTGGAAATTACCATTCGTAGTTTTTATCATGGATGTATCGCATTTCCACCAAGTCAAGCCTGAATCGATTTGATACGTTTTATAGGGCTATTTGGGGCAAAAACCCACGTTTTGATGAGAAATTTCGGATCGAGGATGATTGCTTGTAACGGAAGTTAATGAGGTGTGTGATGCACCCGATGGCTTATTAATCTATGAGAATACGAATGAACGGCAGTTTCGAGTCACTAATCCTTAAACAGGCACAGATGAGCGAGCGAAAATATTGCCAGGGAAATCCAGTCAAGAGGGCGCATTCCTTCGGCTCCGTCAACCAGTTCATCTCCCAGTTAATCAAATGATTTTAATTCCAGGATCGGAGCATCCGATAAAACTTTAATTGCAGACATTGGGAATTATGATCCAACAACGTCAATAACAGACATACTACCTCATCAAGGTCTTCTTCTATGAGTATATCCTATGTATTTCCTTCTTCTTGTTTATAAGTTGTAAATTGTTGTATAAGTTTATAGTTTGGAATTTTATGTCCAAAAATAGAAAAAAAGAGAACAAAAACTGTACAGAATGAAGATAATTGCTATTTGCACTAAAAAATAAAATAAATCAAATTAAAATGGAAAAAAAGGTAACATAATATAAAATAAAAAACCTAATATATCATGAATGCCTATATGCAACTGTCAGGAAAATGTTTTCTAAGCAATGGTGTCAATGTTTATCTTTTAAGTTTCTGCTAACACAAGTATCACGCAAGCACACGCATGCAACACAGACAATACAATACCGTAATTTTTAAGAGAATTTTAAGAAATGTAGCATCTAAGTAAAAATTAAATTTTACCTAAGAAAATAAACCTGAGGTTGAATTTTAAAATTTGAATCACAGGCAAATGTTGAAAAACTATACCATGCCATGAAAATGTTATTGTGATTTTAAGAGAACTTGATGAAAGGTAGCATAAAAGTAAAAAATAAATGTTCCTTAGAAAATAATTATAAGTTTAAATTTTCAAATTTGGATTCACAGGCAAATGTTGATAACTATCGATGGAAATTTCAAGATGATAACATTATAACTCGTTGTCTCAGACTTCATGGAATCGACTTCGAAACGAATCGACGGAAAATATTTTGAATTGTAAAAAACTTTATAATTCTACTTACATTTAATGTTGTGCGACCTACTTGGGTTTTGATATGGAACGTCACCCTATAGTACATTTGCATCGAAGACAGAAAATTAATAGTCTCCTCCCCAAACTCTTACCTCAGAAATCAGACCGTTGGATTGCTTGAACCGAAATCGTGGGTGACTGTTCATTCACAATCTGCGATGCTAATGTTCCAGTTGATGACGTGCCACGTCTAAACCTAGGTCTTGCAGTATTAAATTGATGTGTAAAGGCCGCTATTCGCGGTGAAGATCATGCTGAATGATCGTGCGAATGAAATCATTTTTGCCGTGTATTAACAGAAAAATTCGCGAATGAACTGTAATGCGCATGATCATTCAGTGAAGATTAGAACATGTTCTATTTTGCTCGCATGATCCTGTGAATGATCACGCGATCATTCAGCATGATTATTCACTGTGTTTAGCGGCCTGAATCACAGGGTGTCCAGTCCCTGAATTTCTAACGGGAATCATGCGAAATTTTTTAGCCCCTGGAATTATGCCGGAATTATTCATGCTACGTGTTTTAAATAAAATAGTACAAAAATGCAAAACTATTTAAAAGCATTGAAGTAATTTTGGGTGTCTTAAAATTCTTATCAATTGCTATAATCACGTAATCTTTGCTCCAACATTGAATTTCTAAATGTTTTATTTCAAATTCAATTTCTCTTAAATTTTTGTCTCTTCAACACCTATTTTCTGGACTACAATGTGTTTTTCATAACTAGCATAGTAAAATTTTTACAGCCGTATCGAAACGTGGAATGTCAGACAAGACAACAGAATCGAAATGTATATCACTCTTGACTCTTGTATGATTCAAAATCGCGAAGAATAGAATGCCAAGCGACGTCTAATTCTACATCTAATTATGAGGTCAAATAAGATTCTTGGTTTGCATTGAATAAATATAAATTTTAAATGCTACGTGTTTTAAATAAAATAGTACAAAAATGCAAAACTATTTAAAAGCATTGAAGTAATTTTGGGTGTCTTAAAATTCTTATCAATTGCTATAATCACGTAAGATTAACCTGGAAAATCGTAAAAATTTCTCTGAAAAAAATGGAATTATGCATGAATTTTTCTGCCTTGATTGGTTGAACACCATGAATTATAAAGTTATTTTTACATTTTATATGACGACGTTAGTATCCCTCACCAAAAAAAACCGATCGAGCGAAAGACCTACCTCTTTCATAACTGAATTTTCCTGGTGATATTTTCCGTCACTGATCTCTTATGGGTATGAGGAATTGCGATTCGAGAATGCCTTTCATTCGAATTCTCGTTGATTAATCAGCCGTCCGGTGGGTCTCATACCTCATTTCACTCCGTTATAAGCCATCATCCTCGATCCGAGATTTCTCATTAAAACTTTGGTGTTCGCTCTCAACCGTGTATTGCTGGTTCATAAATATATGATCTCGCGTATATATATATATATATATATATATATATATATATATATATATATATATATATACATGTATGTACTGCATATAAGGCCTACCTGGAGTTCTCCGCTTTCCTTATCATCCCCACTACCCCCTACGTTTAATTCGTTTTCAATCCTCTATTGTCATTGTTTAAGGCTCCTCGAGATTTCGCTTTTTGCGAACTTTGCGAATTTTATGCTCGTTTGTTGTTTTTACGTGAGTTATTAAGGTCGGGAAACCATACTTAATCGTAAATAACGACAATAATTGATAAAATCTTCTTAGGTTTGGCACTCAAATCCTTAAACAGCCTCACCCTATGGCATTTGATTGAGAAGATTTTATTAATATTATTCGCAGGGAAAGCCTGCGATCTTTTAACGCCAATAGTTCTCAAATATGTGTAAAACCCGAGAACAAGATTCGCAAAAATTCGAATACGCTAAAGCCAAGGATCCGGATAGGCATCCGAGTTGATGTCGATCCGAGGGACTGTGCTGTTAACCGATGCTCGCTGAGGAATATATTTCATAATACATATTCCAGACTCATTTTCCTCGCTAAGCTTGCATTAATCTGCTGACTGATCAAGAACTAATCGCCTTAGTACAGTGCTTTCCCCACTTTATCACCACTTTATCTCATAGAAAAATATTCATGGGGTATTCATCATTACAGAGAAACATATGACTTTGTGCTGTTATTACTAAATACCCCAGTTTAATTATGCAACGTCTATTAGAAACTTAAATCAGCGAGAAAATTGTCGTTCTGGTGAATTCGGCTGTGAAAATGAATGTATCGATAATCACATCAATGACGAATGTTTTCATTTGCTGCTTTCAAAGTAATACGTCGTGTATGTATCGATTAAAAAAAATATGTGCATTTAAAAAATGTGAAATCCCATTTAAAAATGTGAAAATAGAATGCATGATTTTTTTTGCTTAATAGTACTAGTTCTAAAGCTTTAATTTACATACATACTTGACGAGGTTTGATTTTTGATTTTTTATTATCAATTGATTTCATCTTGCTATTTCTATACTCGAAGACGTGTAAATACTTGTAAAAGTTTCTAATCGTCGTACTTTTGCTCTTAATGACCAGTACACCAAAGGATAAATAAATTAATGTATGGAGGCGACCGACAGCTCATAGACTAGCTCATAGGTCATTTGCGCCATGAGGGAAGGGTAGGTAAGAAAGGGTGGAGAGAAACCCGGCGTCGGCTTTAGCCTGCTTTTAACGAAAGGCGCCAAGGGGACCACGGCTTAACGTCCCATCCGACGGACGGAGTGTTGTCTTTGAAATGTCCTCCACACAACATTCAAGCAGGGATCGGGCAGTCTCTGAAAATTCTCGGCCACCGTCGGGATCTGAGTCCCAGCCCACGGGGTGGGAAGCCAACACTCAAGCTACCACACCAACCCGAACCCCATAAATTAATGTCATGACCTAATATTCCACTGGTTTTCCCAACGGGGAATCAACATCTCCATGCCATAACAAATGCTTTTTTTCCAGGCTATTATAATCTGAAAAGATGTAAAATTTTGAATAGGTACTCCGAAGTTTTATTATTTGACGGAATATCTTTGTGCTAAGGAGGAAGTGGCATAGTAGTTATAGCGTTGGGCTGCTGATGGGTGAATCGAATGAGCTCCAATTCCCTTGGTGGTCGCTATTTAATTTATGGTCGAGTGGCGATAAAGCGAGACGGGCTTAGCTGACTGCCTGTATGCAACTGTTCTCTCAATCGCTCTCCCATTGCGCAAACGTCATGATAAGTGCATAGCCGTGTCTGAATTGCGTTATTCGCGCGCTTCAGCGTAGCGCATGAGATTATATTCCCTTCGGTAATATAAAAAGTAAATGAATCGCTTGGCCAAAATATTGATTCGAACATCATCATCACCAATACCGGTCAGCAATCGGAAGATTGGTTTGACACAGCTCTCCACTCAATTCTTGTATTATTTAATCTTTCCACACCTATGTATTTCTTCTCTTTCACATATTTCTTTACCTTTTCCATATATTTTGTTCGATGTCTTCCTTTTCCGTTCTTGTAATCTATTTGTCCGTTTACGATTGTCTTTATCAGGCCATCATGTCTCAAGATGTGGCCTTGTTTCGTCTTATTGTCAAGGTTTTCATGAGGATTCTCTTCTCTCCTACTCTTCTAAAGGCCATTTTACACGGGGCACGTACTTGCAGAATCTGACGTGTGTACGAAGGCGCAGGCAAAATTGCGTCGTGTAAAGCGATGAATTGCTAGAACACATGCGAGAATGCGTGGACGTGAGATGGAAAAATAGCCCCTGTTCTAATTTCGTACGTGCATTCGCGCGATTCCTCGCCATTTTAGAAATTAATGCAGTTCTAACCTGCGAAATTCCGTGTAAAATGGCTTTTAGGACTTCCTCATTAGTTCACTTCTTCTGTAGTACCACATTTGGAAAGCCTCTACCTAAGATATCCCCGCGGCCGTCATCATCGATGCCTCATTTCCGTAGAGAAACATCCGAACTTCGACAACTTTTTTCATGAGGATTCGTGAGGAGTTCGCTCCCAGCTTCAAGCGTCATACGTCTCATGAGTTGCGCTCATACATGCACAACCCGGATCTACTTGATGAAAACCATGTCATCGAAAGGATCCTGAGGAGAAATTATAATCAGTATAACGTCATCGACCGCAGTGTATGTTGGAACTAGTGATGAAAAATTGACGGTCGAAACCAATGTTTTCATCAATCGATAAGAAATCGAAATGAAAAGCTCGGCTTCAAAATAATAAAAATAATTGAAACTTTAACAAAATGATCGATTAATCGAAAAAATTCGATGTGTCTTATGAGAACAAAATTTGTACATAAATGTGTGTATTATTCATTATTATATCACTCGAGATACACATATGAGGAGCGGATATAAATGTAATTAAAATACACGATTGATCCATTATTAGTAAAAATTTATAAATGCTCGCAAATTAAAGTTTTGGGATAACCGCTTGGAGCCATTCTGTTTAACTAAAATTTTGAAGGAAGATCGATTGAATGAGATGCTTTCGTGACGGACGAGGGCGTGCCTTTCCAATTATACTCGGCATTATAGAAGAGTCTTTCACAAGGGACGGATGACGTTATCTAAGACCAGTACCGACCTTGCTGAGATGAAACGAAATGGTCAAGATCGAAATTGAAAAATCAATCGAAACTCGAAGATTATTGCTCGATGCTATGGCATGGTGTTGATATACTTGCGCCAAGTTTGCTTAGTCATTTCCAGACTGCATGAGTTGTCGGTGATTCGAATGCTTTAATTTGGTAACGGCTTATCCCCCCAGCCAGGGATCTTACTGTGGCTGGAAGGTTACCAAAAAATAACCATTGAAAGCTTAAGTTGATGTGTGAAAAAATTGCTGGTTTACATTAAAAGTGGCGTTTATGAATGAGTAACTGATTATTTTTTATTGCCAAAATTCCGAAAACAGAATTATTGGGCACTTTTACATTTTTTCATAACATTTAACTACTGAACGTTCTCGAAAATAAATGTTCTGGGCAGAGACAACCTACTCGAGGGGCTCGAGCACGCGAAGGCGAGGACTTTATCCCGACGCCACCCAAGCCGGCAAAGTTCAAGTTAAAATTGTAATCAGATTTTAAGTACGCTTAAAGTTAAATTTTTGTAGGAATTTTGTTAAAGCCCGTTGCTTTTACCGTAAAAGCAACCGATTTAAGAAAAAGTAAACACTGATAAAAAGATTTTAGGAAAAGTAAATTCTATGTAACATCTTCATCTTTTAATAATTTCATAAAAACTAGAAATTCCGCGGTATTATTTGAAGACTGTTATGTCCTACTATATTAAACGTAGCTCTAATTAGTTATGAATAATTTTACCGTTAATAAATTAAACGTTTATAATTCTAATAATTAACGATTGCATTAACTACTCAAGTAAATTTTTAAAATTAATTTTAATCGTTACTTTGTTTACCGTAAATCTTTTAGTGGTATGGATATCTTTCGACAGCGCGCTTCCAATGTGTTGGTAGAGTTCAAAAGGGGCGGTGACTCTAGTTTGTAAATCCCTCTCCAAGTGTTGACCCAGCTGTTTTGAAGATCCTCATTCTTTAATCTTGAATTCCGTGTTTATTTATTTTCCCACGACAATTTTTTCAATGCGCGGAGGTTTCTGTTCTTTCGTGATAACTGCTGGGCGGAGGACGAAGCCGTAAGGTGACGGGCTTGAATTATTTAATCGACGATTTACTGAGTTGAAGGTCGATGTTAGCGCTTAGCCAGGTCGAGAGGTGAGGTAACTTTGAGTGTTTTTTTAATCTCTAAGTTGATATAAACAGGAATGCCAACGGTGACTCGATAGAGGCAAACATTATTCAACGTGACTTCACAACAATGGCAAATTTTATTTCATGTGACCTCACAACCATGCCGGCATCACCATGTATCATATCACTTTTTTATCTATAGATATTGTATATTGTTTTAATCTTTGTATTTTATATTGTTCATACTTTTTTCGTACATAGCCCTGATGATGATTTAAAAATAAATCGAAACATTGGCTGAAACTTGTTTTAAAATTTACCTAAACTCCAAGAAATAGTATATCAGATATTACCATGGAAAATGGATAAAGGTTTGTTGATAAAAGCCTGATCTATACTGGACGTAAGCAGTTAGATGGACCCCATAATTAGGGTTAGTACCATTTTTCTAACCTGCCACTCACTGCCTAGTATATGTAGGAATTAAATGCAAAAGTAAGTTAGTGATCAGGACGTATCAGTTACCAATTGAAGGTAAAATTTGACCCTTCATAGGAAATGCGACCATTCGTTTCTTTTATTGATAGTTATTTCATGTCCGTTGCTCACGTTTGATGTATTTCTCATTCATCTCATTTTCTGCTGTTTACAATCATTTATATCTACATATAACCTTGCAAGACTTCCTCCTGAGATTGTGGACATGCGTTATCTCTTCTAAGTTTATATGATTAAATTTGCTATTTCACACTGTATATGATGAAGTTGTTAGTCGCCGTATGGGTAACCTCACTTTTATAAAATAAAATTATAAAAATAATATTAAAATGGATTAAAACATTTATGTAAAATTCACATATGTATTCAAAATAAAAAGAAGAAAATACAAATAAAATATCAGATTATGCATGATGAGCTCGCTTTTTTCAAAAATAGCATGAAATAGCTTCACGAGAAAGTAAAAAAATATGCTATTCAACTCTCGGAGAATAATGAATGTGTGCCAATCCTTAATAGCATATCAGGTTGTTCTACAGATGTAAAATTTCTAAGAAACCTAATTAGCACCCACGCTTTGCTCTCAAAGTGATGAAATGCTAATTAATTACTTTTTAGTACATTTTATAAGGTTTTTGTCGATTTTTAAATTTTTTTTCCTTTTCTTTGATTCTTCTTTTCTCTCTATCTATCCGTCTATCTCCAGCCCCTTCCGCCAGTTCTACGTCTCGAAGCTGTAGCGTAGCGTGGGGGAAGTTCGGGGGGGTCCGGATCCCCCCCAAAATATAAAAACACTATTACTTTGTTTCATAATGAAAAACAAAATGATGAAAAATCATGAATTTACCACAGATTTCTATGAAAAATGAAGTTTTTACGTTTATGAAAAGTGTTAAAATTAATTAAAAGCCCTCTACTTCGTCCCTGTTTTTTAAAAAATTCTCCCACCCCCAGTTTTTGATCACCCCGAACGAAATTCCTGTCTACCCCACTGTCTTGAAAGCTCTTAGTTTTTTTCTGATCAGCTTTTCCTATAGCCCATGCTTTTGATCCGTAGAGTTTCTCTACCTCTGCGGAAATTTACGCGATCTACTATGTTCTTTTTTAAATTCTAATGCTTTTGGTGCGGAGTGGGGATCTTTTTGTCTGAGGGTGTGGAATATAATATTTTAAGTGTTATAGAAATAATTATTATAGCTTAGTATTAATTGTCTTATGATGAAAACATGCTTGCCATGATGAAAATATCATTTTTGAAGCATTAGCATGAGAAAATATTCATTCGCTAAAAATCAACTTATTGTTAATCATAATCAGAGAGAGAGAGAGAAAAGGTCGAGCTAACAACTAATTAATGAATTTTACTCCTGTTCTTTACGGTCCGTTAACCTTTAATTAATTACTCTTTACTTGCGTTACTCTTTAATGGAAGTTAATTTCAAACCTCATCCGTTAGGAAATATGTCTCTCACTTTATTATATCTAAAGCCACCCCATCATGAGTGCACCCGATGATGACTTTTAATGAAAATATTTGGAGTCAAATTTGAGTCGTCTTCCACTGAAGACCATCCATATAATGTGTTCTTGCGTTAGTTTTGCCCTCAGAGCTTGCATGACGTGGATGCGTTGTCATGGGATCAACTCGCCTCTTCGGTCGTCATCGTACGCAATCTCCCTCAACTGACGTTGAAACATTCTCTTGCATAGGGAAACTCCATTTGAAATTCGAGCAGTTCGAATCCAGTGACTGTAGCAAAAGGCTTTCTCGTTGCTAGTGACGTAAGAAGGGGATACTTGCTTCACGACTGGCCGATATATCGAAAAATCGCTTAAAATCACGCTATATAAATAAACGGAGAATTTGATATTGTGTTTTGGACATTGGCAGATACCTGTATGATTGTCCGTTGTAAATTGTGACTTATTGCCCCTTAAAAATATCCCGCCAAAATATGTTGATATACCCAATGAAAATGGCCTTAGGATAAAATATCATCCGATATAATATGATATTTTATCGGGATACGATTTTTTATAGAGGGGTAAATTGCGATATTTTATTCTGAGGCGATATTTTAAAGGGTGGTATATAACAAAATTTCATGAGACACTGTAAGGGGATAGCTGTCATCATGATACTTGCAAATTTATTTGCTAATTATCGATATTATGGATCACTAAATCTCCGTAATTTTGACGACGCACCAAATTATAACTCCAAAGTTTTGGAAAATGCATATTTCCCCAGCTTATTTTATCAAAATTTGTTGTAAATAAAATTAATTAATTAAAGAATTATCAACAAATATTTTAAATGAAAGACATAAAGGAAGGTAAAAAAATAAGAGTCGTCAAAATGATGGTTAGTGACCACGTGACTGTGAGCCAGGTTTAGTAATCTAGGGTTAAAAAATATCGTTTTTTGATGTTGAAAATTCAGTATCACTAAATAGGCCTGACGATGAGTTACACTGAAAATTCTTGGAGGCTTGCCCTAACGAAGCATTGGAGGGAGTCCTCACGTCACCATTATGAAATCCATCCTCTCTTGGTTTCGCCTTGTCGTAGTTCGCGCGAGCGTGGGTCGAAATCGTTTCGTCTCTCGATCGATTCCCTCGCGAAGATCTTGAATCTGAATTTTAAACGCACGGTGGCGTGCTGCTCTGGTTGTTTATCGATCAAAGAGACCGCCTTTTCCCTCTTTCCCCCGAGGGCTCACTTTTTTTCTCTTTTTTTTCATGCCGTAACCGATTCCAAGTCTCGGCCGAACATGTTACGAAATACCGTGACGAGTTGATTGTTCGCTTGTGGGTCATGGACTCTCGGGATCCGTTCATTCTGGTGCGATCTTATCGTCGGGTCGATCTCCCGCCCAGACCCAAGGTCGGTGTTCCTCAGGGACTTGACTTCTGCCCGGCGAAATTTCATCTCCGCTGGTCCGCGGCGTGACCTCCATTAAGATGACTCATCTCTCGCGCGCGACCGGTCTTTTTATTGGTGAATTATTGCCCGTTTAAAGAACTTCGGTTATCCTGTCGAGATTATCAAGCATATGAAGTAGTATGAAATTTAAGATTATAACGTTGTCTATAAAGCGGACAGCCACTGTGAGGGATTTTGATCATTAGAATGTACATGAATATGATAAGTAGAATTTTTATAAAACAATTTTTAGTAGCTTGCAATGGCTTTTCGCTAAAAAAATTTTTGCACCTAAATTCCATTTCATCATATTTTATTTTAAGGCCTGAGGAAGAACAATAAATGTTCGAAACGTTAGCATACTGAAACGTTGCAGGCCTACTCCTCAAAAGAAATATCTACCAAATCTAGAGGCTAAAGCGACCATTTTATTTATTTTACTAATGGTTAATATCTACTTTGTATTGGCATCCCCTATCGTTATCAACTAAACATTTTGCTGACATAGCATCATCATGCAAACTGACTATATAAGTTCCAAAAAAATGAGGTTGTGGTCACCGTAACTGGTTTGTTGCTTTGTTTTAAAAAAAATGTTTGATATGTAATTTTAGTGATCTTCTTTGTTTCATTTTATTGAGATAAATGCACTTTATGTTTGTATTCTTTCTGTATTTTTGCCATTTTAATTGAAAGAATAAAAATTTTCCCCTTAAAATTAATAAATTAAAGACCCTAAAGTCGGCTCTAAGTGATTGGAGAAGTATGGTGTAATTTACAATTGATATGTACATAAAGTCATATAGACTATTTTTGCGTATATCGTTAGTCTTATTATTTACTTAATAGAATACACATATTTAAGCCTTTTTTTATCTATTTCTCCATTTAAATAAATGATTAGCTCTAGATAGGTTGATAGCTGTTGGACATATCGCACACGTAATTACATGACTTGGATTTGGTAGAAAAGCGTCAACATCCACTATAAAATCTCCCATCTCGTTCAAAAACACAATTTAAAATTTGGGAACGATGAAATATTATTCATGTCCGCATTTCTTCGCCGATCACGCTACTCTGAATTCTATAGAACTACGCGGCGGACGGCGTAAGTCGTCGCGTCTGAACAGTCCAATACACCACAGTGTTTATTTCACGCCGTGGACGGCGTACGCCTGGCCGGATTGAAATGGGAGCCGTGGATACCACGGCGGCCGTCCACGGCGTCGTGTCGTCCACGGCGTGATTCGACTCGTCTGAAGACACCCATTGCTAACAATGGTTATTTAAAGGCATTGTGCCGTGCCGTGGACGGCGGCCGGCGAAAAGCCGTTGCGTCTGAAAGGGGCCTTAACTTGAAATTGAAAAGATTGAACAATTCCCTTATTTTGTCTCCTAATTTTGTTGGTTGACTTCGATGGATGTCATCTTTGATGGAAAGCCTTGATTATAATATTATACGCGAAATGAGTAGATATGTTTAGAATATCGCAGTCGCGAAACGGCCTCCTCAAATCGTGCGTGACTATTTTTCCTTTTTCTTACTACATTTTTACTACTTCTTATTACTACTTTTTGTGACCGAAGAAATAATGACACATTATATCGTTTTGGAAATTGCCGGTCAATGGAACCGTCATTTTTTTCACATTGTTTCATTGTGTACACATGCACCGTTCGGATTCCAAATATATAAGCTGGAATAAATTCTAATAATAACACATTTGTATTGACCGTACTTAGATTTCCGATCGCATTTTCAGTTGTTTTAGTTAATTATAACCGTAAATCATAATTTCCATCGCAAGCCTTCATTTCCGCAATCGCCAGATATCTGTTTAGCCAAAGGATTTTTTCCGCGAATTTCTTCCTTTGGCACGTTGTATACATTTTTGCAGCCGTGCCAGAGACTGCGTATAAATTCGCTTGTTTACGGCTTTTTGCTGGGCTTAGATATCTCATTCCATTGAAGGCCGAACGGGGCGCTACAGTCAGCGAGAGGCAGATTTATATGGAGGGGTGTATTATGCAATATTTGTCTCAGGGGAGAAGTGACGTCAGCTGCCCCTTTTCCGACATTGCCATCTTTTAGGAATGGGTGTCTACTGTCAACTCTTGGGTCAATAGCACGGTTGGCTAAAATGTTCCAAGGTCGGACGCCATCAATGGTAGGTACAGGAAAACATCTATCTACAGCAACTTATAAATTATATCTAAGTGTGCTTTCATCCACTGTACGTTTATTCAGACTGGTTGAAAATCATTGGAATATGCTTAAAATTGTAAATAAATGGAAGCGAAATTTTTGATATCCCACATAAAATTTATTTGCGACCATTTTCGGCTTATAAGGTCATCCTTAATTGCAGCTCAGGAAGATTCTCACATATTATATTTTGTGCCTATATATTTGTGTGAATCTTGAGTTTTTTGCCTGTGGATGTCTCAATAAGTCGATGCTGGTCGGAAAAAGAAATGGGAATTGGAATTTTAACGTTTACGCTATCAATTATACCTTTCTTAATGTATAATTATATAATGCATTACAAAAGCATATTTTGTTTGTTTGATTTAAAATTACGTACAAAAGCAAGAAGAATGACTTTTTACTAATAAAATAAAGGGACAATTTTTAAAACTGTTGATTATCTTGGAATTGGAAATGACTTGCTACCCATTCTACTGTACCTCAGCCAAAGAGGTACATGGACCATTACTTCCTATAGGTCTCAGGTTTAAATACCCAGATGATCAAACGTCTTGGCCTGAGTTTAATAGCCAAAAAGTACCCTACTTACGCCTAAAATTTTGACTGAATGTTTTCCTACTTTGATCGAAGACGATGGCAAGATTAACATTGTATGATAAACAAAGGTATCGCACTGCCGAATAATTTTACTTAACAGCTCAAAACACGTGTTTCGATTGTCATTACGGTCATCATCAGGTGCTCCTCTACTTAATGTAATGCTAATGACGTACGTAATTAATATAATGTAATTTTAATTATACCATATTATGTAAGTGACTCAGTACCTGATGATGATTGTAAGGCACCCAAAACACGCGTTTTGAGCTGTCAAATAAAATAAGTGGGCAGTGCGGCATCTTTGTTAATCATTCAGTATGTTGTTCCACGATAACTCTCCGGAAAAAAATTGACTTTATCATTTGCATTGTTGTGTTTGCTTGCAGTGTTGCCAGTTGTATCAATTTTACTCGAGAACTCTTACTTGGCTTACTACTCATACCGAAAACTCATGCTCATATTTAATCAAGGCTTCCTTTGAACCGTGAATAAGCCGAGAATTTTGTGTACCGTGAAAAAAAAACGTAAAAAGCCGTGAATTTCGTCATTAAAACCTTACAAAATTCTCAAACTTGATTGTAAAACTACGATTGACAAACCAAAGAAAAATCAATGTGTCGATCATGTTTAAAGGTCAGTCACTCGCAGACACTGTCTAAGCATTCATCTGCACACGTATATTCGAAGGGCAATAATTGGTCCGTGCGCCATGAAGACAATTTGACCTTAAACCTGTGATTGGAAGACCGGTAGCCAAAGTGTTCATTAAACATGGCGAAAAATCAGACACTTCTTCACTTTCCTGCTCCCTCCATTTTCCCACTCACAACCTTTAGTCGGGCCTGAATGTTTCTAACAATAGGTGACGTCATAACAGATGGCACTTTCATTGTTGCGTTTGCATTCACGGCGTCTGCCGCGTTTGTTAAATTTTTAGTTGACGTGCGGCCGGTGATTGTTACGAGATCAATATTTCTGCCCAAGTTAGCTTATCAACGGACCGTGAATTTGAAGATATTTAGACCGTAAAAACCTGAAAAATATGAATTTTATAATTTAGTTAGAGTGGCAACCCTGACAATGTTATTGGTATTAATTTTTTCTTTAATTAACATTCACGCTGCGTTGCGCTTCATTGCTCTCGTTGTATCTGCAAATGCACTCCTTTACACGGTCATCTCATCGCGAGATGAAGTCATCTGCGTTTCTCGGAAGATGAAGAAATAATCGTAATTAGTAAAATATGTGACTGAAGCCGAGAAATAACAAGAATTCAGCGATTAAGAATTTGCTTTGTGAGTTGAAAACACGATTCCGAAACACTGTTCATGAATTTCCGCAAAGAGTGGAATCCGCTACGTGGATATTGTGTCTTCTCCACTGGAAATTACTTCTTTAGCGCTCACGATCTTACCATATGCATTGCCGCTTGATGAGTGCGTGGAGTTGCGCATTTCTTACTTATTTTTTAAAATCTTCTCCCCTAACGTCTTCCCGCTGCCGACCCCTCCCACCGGACGGCTTCTTTCTTTGATTGAAGTTAGGTTCTTGGTCCTTGAGATTTTTCTGCAAGGAGGTAGCTTCGCGGCTGCATGATCCAAAACAAATACTTTACCCATATGTCGTGAAAAAAATTGTTGATATCGATGACAACATCTACAATAGGGTAGTTTCCTTCATCAAAGAAACCGAAAGGCATTGATTGCGATTTGTTACCCACCATTAGTGTATTCATAATATACAAATTATTTCGTTTTAGAAATACCGGTTTAGACGAATGACAATGGTCCATTTTTATCCTCATTTGAAAAGGGCCAGATTGGCGCCCATGCGATGCCTCTCCACGTGACGTCACAGGGACCTAGTTTCTGTAGGAGAAGATAGGAGTTATACATCGTCTGAGATTACCAATGCATGCATGAGGCGCAGAGCTCAGGGAAACATGTCTTAATAATCACCTATTAAAACTGGCTAAGGTCGGAAAGTTTTCTTCGTTTGATAAGGTATTAATAAACCTTTTTTAAGCCAAGCGCTACCAGACAGCAAGGTACTCAGCTACCCTCTAGCATCCTGCGTCCTATCAGCGCTCAGAGCCTCGATCAAGGTCACCTCACAAGGCGGGAGGGGGAACCAGAAATACGTCACACGGAGAGATTTCCTTACCCGTCGCGTTTTCGCGCGCTTGAAAATTTTCACTTTTAATTTAATCGCGAAAAATAGATTTCGTCATTTAAAAATCTAAAAGCGTGAAATACGTACTCCAGGAGTAATAATCTTCCGATATAGGCTAAAAAAAAGTAATAGGAGACCACCCTGTTACAAAGCAAAATTAGGGTACACTGGATGTGGAATATTTAATACCCATATTTTTAAGCAACTTTTTTTTTTCAATTATTTTAATGACCGAAGTGCCATTTTCACGTAATCAAATAATTTGACTTCAATTGCGGCATCTATATGCCAATAATTCAAAAGTTAGTCTGTTTACGTGCCCAATAAAATTTATCCTAATAATACTTAGGTATCAAGGTATAAGAAAACGTTAATATCAATTTTTGTAAAAATCACTCGTATCATATGACCAGAAAATAGAACATTATGCGGAGTCAAAACTTCCTAAAAAAAGATTCCATCGATGTAACAGACAGACGAAGCAAGTTAATAATAAGCGTGTAAAAAACATCTGCTTCGCTACGTAAAACGCTATGTGATCCCACGCCGCGATGTTTCTTGCGAGACTATAGCCACACTGTTAAACGTGTTTCCTCAGCCAATGTATCCCAATGCTTGCTTTTCCTTTTAGCGCCCTCGTCTTAAGATCTCTCGTAGTTCGGCTGCTGTTCCCTTTCCGTTAACCTTTGCGCGCGTGTTGTTCTTGAATAGGACGTGTAAACGCTGCTCGTGAACCTCAACAATGGCTCTAAGGCGGTCTCTATGTTTACCTTCGTACCTGACGGTATTGTTGCGACATGTGGGTAAGTAGTGATGTCCCAATTTGGCTTTTCCTCCTTTTCGTACCTGTTGCTATGGATCCATTTTGAAGTGGAAAAGCATTGAAATAAATTGAGAGGTCCTACTCTGGGCGTATCTCCTGCTATGTTGTAATCGCAGCATCATTTCAGAATTTTTTAGGGTTATGTAAAAACCCTAATTTTATATGCATTGTGCTGCTCAAACTTCAGATTAAGGCAAGTATGTTAACTCCCCAAATGGTATCGTTAACCCGCAGAAGAATACTTTGGCACCTTAAGCGATTGGACGAAACGAACGAAAAATCGATCGCAATGCCTCTGAAAATCGTGTCACTGACTGTTATAATAATAGCCCGGTCAAATTAGCCCAAAAAAGGGGGTGCCCTTGCATAAACTGCCAACAAGCTGAAAATTTCCAGGAACGTTAGGAATACCACTCTAATAAAATCCTGAAAAGTCCCCATCGATCCCGTGTGTGCAAAAATTTTTATTCAAGGTCAAAGGTCACAAAAATGGTTTTTTTTTTATTTTTCGGCCAAACGGTTGGTTTTACGATAAAAATTGCTCAGTTCAAAATTGTAGAGTAGTTAATTTTCTACAAAATTGTCGTTTTACTTTTTTCTCTAAGATTGATCATTTCTGAGATAGAGCCATTCGAAATTACCCGTAACTGTATTCTCAGTAATATGCATAACTATATTATTGCGCTCTCTGAACGTTATTGGACACGTAACACGTGTATTGCTCGAATGGCTCTATCTCAGAAATGATAAATCTTAGAGAAAAAAGTAGGATGACAATTTTGTAGAAAATTAACTGATCTACAATTTTGAACTGAGCAATTTTTATCGTAAAACCAACCGTTTGGCCGAAAAATCCAAAAAAATCCATTTTTGTGACCTTTGACCTGGAATAAATTTTTTTGCACACAATGGATCGATGGGGACTTTTCAGGATTTCATTAGAGTGGTATCCCTAACGCTCCTGGAAATTTTCAGCTTGTTGGCAATTTATGCAAGGGTCAATGTCTATTTTGACCGGGCTATAAGAAATTTTCTTATTATACTCACACTCTGGCAATATTCACGGGTTCATGGCAAGACCCTGGGTCTCTCACTCCGTTGTGTCAGGATTGGCTTAATGCTTACCTCGGGATCGAAGTTGCGGCCTCTCGGTTCACATCCTCCTGCTGGCAAGCATGATGTTTATTTACATTAAAATCTCATTATTTCAATCACATGCTCATTCTCTATCAATGAGATAACTTCATTCGCAGCCAGCGGTATCATATATCTAGTTGGTAGGCATCCCGCGACACACTTTCGTATTTCTCTCTACCCGTGCAGTAAACGATCCGAAAAATGCAATTTTTTCATTCTAAGTCGAAGAACTCATGAAATGAGGTGTGAAACCTTAAAAATGGGTATGTTTCCTTATTATTCCGTTGCTGACTTGCCAATTTTTACAGATTATCATGTTTGCTCTATCTTGCTGAGGAAATGAGTTTATCTTGTCGGATTTCCGAGTATTGAGTCATTTGCTATAATGAATTGTAAGAGATTGCCTTGCGGTAAATACATTTGTTTGTTTAACCTCCAAGAGAAAGAATTAATGAGTATATGTGTCATCTCGTCAGCAAAAAACTTGTTTTGTTTTTAGGAGTTACCTTCATCCCACTTTGCTCCGTAGACTACCTCTGTGTTGAAGTAATTCATGTCTCACCCAGTTGCCAATGCTGATAAAGCTGTTGAATTTCTAAATCTAACGGTAATTTTATTTTTGTGACACTAAGAGCTATGGATTCATGTCGAGGGGAAATATTCCATACGCATACGCAAAATATTTGTCTTTGAGACAAATTTGTGCTAAGATAAATTTGTGGTATGAGGAAGGAAATATTTTGTTTATAAGGATATACCGTCGGAAAACTCAAACTAGAAGTGTAAATATTCCGCCAATGTGAAGTGGAATCGGTATAAAGTAGAATGAAATAATGATAATCTGCAAAGGTAGGCATATTATAAGATGCACTGAAAAAAGTTTTTCTTAAGTTGAGAAGTCCCCTCATGATGTAACAGTAAGATTTAATTTCTAAAGCGGATGCCAAGATTGTTGTTTAAATTTAGGGGAGAGGATTCCGCTGGAATGATTGTCTCAAGAAAATGTTATTCAATTTGTAATAAAATCTTGGAATTGAATAGTGTCTTATAGATTTAAACGAGAGATATTTAATGGAGAAATGAGTAATATTTATTGTCATATTAACGATATTTTCATTAACGATGTAAAGGAAGAAACATATGTGGAAAAGAAATATAATCTAGTTGGAGAATTGAGTGAAGTGGCTGCGCGAAAACAATGTTGACCGATGGTTTTAACCTTTTCTAACCTAGAGAGCCTTCTGGAATAAACAAATAACGAGATTTCTCATTTGAAAAAGTGAAAAGTTTCGGTTTGATTCTAATCATCGAGGCAGCTAAATATTTCTCCATTAAACTTTACAACACCGAATAGCATGTGGTGTAGATATTTCCTAAATAGACCTGAACATTTATACATTTTTGATGTTTGCTAGAAGCAATATGGGGTTATAATGGGTTAATGGGAAATGTAATATTTAGCGGTAGAAATCTAAAATATATAAAGGGCTTATCTAAAAATTTTCGCCTCATGTGTCCAGTGTGTCATAGCTTTTTTGGCGCATTTTTCGAGTTTCACCGAACACGATATGCTTCTCACGTTTGATCGTGAGTGGTAGGTGATAGTGGTATCTTCGTACGGCTTCGGCAGGTTTCGTCTCGTAATTGTTGTCCTCGTGTGCATCCGCGGGTCTTCCTCTCATCGTGGATTATGGAGTGGACACGAGGCCAATGCCATGGCGGAAGTAGGCGGAGAAGTGAAAAGAATGTCAAGGCCCGAGCGATCGCGCGTCCGTTTCTTGCAACACGCGAGAGACTACTGTATAGTGTCAGACGGGCGGTGCGTTGGGCTTCGCATGGGTAAGAGGTAGTAGTTTTTCCGTCTACGTACTACTCCGCATGCCACCTTGGTAAAATTAAGGGGTGTCATGGTGCCGGAACGCGACAGAACGCGCCGGAGCGCCGCGGCGTGCCGGATTGGTTTATTCCCATTAATTTCTTGTATTGGGTGCAGTGTCCTGATAGGGTTAACAATAGTAAATTTCGCCTTATTAAAATGTCTACAAGTGATTATTATCTGTAAATTGTAAAATTTAAATTATTTAAATGTTGAAAAGTGATTGGTTTATACCCATTAATTTCTTGTATCAGGTGCAATGTTCTGGTAGGGTTAGCAAGAATAAATTTCACCCGATGAAAATGTCTATAAGTGATTATTTTCTATAAATTGTAACATTTAAGTATTGTGAAACAGTGTAACATTGCTATTTCCATCGTAAATATTAAAATTAAAATTTGTCATTCAAAAAGGAGATACTGGAGTAATTTTAAATTCACAGGCCATTTAGAAACTGCACCACTAAATTAAACCTGGTAAGAACCTCTCATCAAATATGATGGGGCTAGTACCCATTGCCGTTATCTCTTATCCAAGGACGCAGAAAATTTTAAGCTATCGCAAATGAAAAATGGTAAAATATTTGATAGCTTAAACATTAATTCGCACGGAGGGATAATAATTCCACCTAATAATTAATTTTCAGGCAATATAGTGAAAACCGGGGGACAATTTTTGCCTCAGGTCAATAGAAATTTGTTTTGATCATTTAATAACGTAAAGTTATCGATATTGAAGGTATTTCAAAGAAATTATGCGTGCAATATGCGTGCGCCTATGCGTGCAATATAGACATAATAGTCAAATAACATTCTTAATCAATTTCTCTATCACTTTGGTGCCTCAAAATTTGTAATATACACATTCGTTACCAATAAAATTGCAATGAAAAGTGAATAATAACTTGTAATAAAAAAACATACGAATTAATATTCCACTTCTATAAAAAGTTAAGGAAAGTGCATTCCCGCAGTGCTTATTTTGCCATGACGTCACCGGGGAATAGACCGCAGAACCGATAATTTAAGATGCCTTTTTGTCCGCGTTAAATAAGGGACCATTTGCTAGCGACAGTTTATCTCTAGGATAGATTAACTCGTACTAGTTTAAATAGGGTCTGCATTAATAGATGTTAATAGATAATTGTCAATAATAGCTAAGTGCAAGCATTTTTTAGCATTCGTAAAATGTTCTCGGGATCGCCACCTAGTCAGGAACTGCATAATTGCCTGGGTTACGGTGTCCTACTCGGCCATCGTTCTCAGGGCTTTGAGGGCTCACTCACAGCCCCGAGGGCGATGGCCGAGTCGGACATCGAAATGTCGGGAGTTATGCAGTTTCTGACCCGCAGGCGATCCCGAGAACATTTTACGAAATTTTTTAGCGTGTTAGCTCATGCTTGAATCTCTTACTATTCGTTTACTTAATTAAATTATTAATCTTTTCGTTTTTTATTACTACCATGTTGTTCAATTTGCATGGTAGCATGTTCATGCACTTAGGACTCTCCCAGTGTCTGGCCTGACTGCGTATCGTTGTCCAGTTTGCTTGGCCTGTGTCGGGCCCACGAACACCTATGTACATTGTGACTGAGTACATTGTGACATGATGTGAAAAATAGATAGACCCGTATTTTAGCGCAATTCGTGTATGCTTATTTCTCGAACTATTTTCGGCGTAAAATGGACGACCTTTACCCTTCGAAGACAAGTTGATGACGTCATGCATCCCTTTCGAACGGATCTCCACTTCTCTGCTACTCCTCAGCCTCGCGTAGTTCGTTGTTGTTTACACTCTTGTGAGGGATTTCTTCCCTGAGCTTCGGCTTATCTCCCTGAACGGGGTAATGAACTGTAATTCTAATGATGTCACCACCAATGAAAAGTGGGCGGCCAATTTAGAGTTTAATAGTAATTTTAGGAGAAATTGGCTGAATGAAGGTTTATTTTTTCGTCGTAACTTAAACTTCCCTCTATATACGGAATTATTTTATTGGTGGTCTTATGGTTTCCTGTGTGAACGGCCCCATCCGGGGTAAAGTCAAGGACTCTCCTACTATATTGCCTAAGCTAGCCACAAATAGTTGCAAATGTTCCAGCGAATTAGGGGCAATGGAACCCAAATATTTGAATAGGTATGCCTAGTTCTTCGATAGGTTAGTGGAGTATTGAGCGTTCATGATTATTCTGCTCCGGACTATGCATATTTTCGACATCTCGTACATGCCCCCTGGACGCAAATTCAGGGTTTCCTGGTTTGAGTCATGGTCAAGGCAAGATATTTTCCTCGACATAATTATTTCATACCCTATTTTTGGTCGTTAATTGTTGGACGCGTAGTAGCAATTTGTTGCTAGTCAACTCGAGAGGATTGCTTGGCGTCTATTATATAGGCTTGTGTGGCTGGCGATGGTTTTTCTTCTGGTTTAACGCGCTGTCGTCGGCGTGATCTTCTTACCAGTGATTTACAAGCCCCAAGGCGTCTGTCTTCTTTCCTCTCTTCTGGCTCGAATCTTCTGCTTGGCTCTTGCCCAACTACTTGCTCATTGCCATTGAAGCGGTTGGGGGCGGGTGGAAGGAAAGCTTGGTCGCGGCGTGACTGACTGCTGCACTTGCTTCGAAGCGTGCTTCTGAGTGGAGAAAGATTATTGTTACAGCTAGAAGAATCTCTGCTATAGAGCTGCATCACATCCTTCGCAGCAGCTGGTGATCTGTAAATATCGAATCAGCGAATTATAGAAATATCGAACATATTGAAAATGTGGAATATTTTTACGGCTGAATTCAACGGTTAGAACTACCTGTTTTGATTTATTTAAATGGATATATGTCTTGTAGTTAAAAAAAAACATTTATCATGCTCTTTTTCATTCTAAAATGTCTTATGGTATAATGTGCTGGGGCAGTGCCTCCATGAGCACATTTAAGTGTGCACTCTTTTTGCAAAAAAAATAATTAGGGTAATACAGTCTAAAAATTATTATGAGCACTCATTTCCGTTGTTTGTGGCTCTAAATTTGTGTCCACTAAGGAATTTGTATTTATTCAAAGCGCTTAAATTGTTTGTTTTTTTGCCAGAAGTGGAAATATGCCGAGTGGATGTGATAAATTAAATATAATTTAAGGAGTGAGTCATTTCTAGTAGCTAACAGACCTAAGTTAACATTATACAAACGCTGTTTTCTTTACATGGGGCCAAAGTTATTTCATTTACTGCCTACTAGAATTTAAAACTCAAATGCAATGTTAAGACTTGCTAAAGACTGGCTTTTCTCGCAAGAAATAATTGAAAATTTATTTTGATGTTGTTTATTTAAAACACTCTCGTATCATTTACTGGATTATTATTTTTTTATTGGCGTACATATTGTTATTTGATGGTGGCTCAATTCTGGTCCTATGACCTTGGAAACCACCTAAAGCTCCTTCTCTTGTCATTTTTGTTTTCAGATGTAAAAGCAAAATGTAGGAGTAAATACATTATTATTATTAAATTATTATTATTATACTTTTCAGATAGTGCTTGTGTAAGGTGGGTTTAGAGATGGGCTTGGCCTCGTTGTTCATTAAAAACACTCCTATTTTCGTGTAATAAAAAAGTCTAGATCTCGAATAAGTTTTATGCCCTCTATCCCTCCAAAATAAGTTTCTGGATATGTGCCTGGTCCGCAGATTTTCTTGAATCCAATTGTATCATTAGCACCCAGGTTTCATCGTAAAACCTATTTACTCCTGAGACTTGGTTTCCCTCCGAAAGTGCTTCAAGCCAGTTCGGCGGACTTGCTATAAAGTAAAAGGCCTATATACAATGATTAGATCAGAACTCACTTGCGGATACTCCTGGGGCTCCAATTAAAAAACCCATGTAAACAAACTATATAATCAAAGCAAGGCGCCAAGTACAACGAAGGGGGAGGGGGCTGGATCGTCCGCAACAGCTACAGACATGGAAACCTCAATATCAAACCACTTACACAGTACCTCAACGTCATTATAATCATTGGTCAACAATCCTAAGATTGGTTTGACGCAGCTCTCCATTCCTCTCTATCCGATCTGCTAACCTTTTCATATTTCTTCTCTTTTATATCCTTCATGACCTGTCTTATACTATAACTCATTCGGGGCCGTCCCTTACACTTCTTTCCTTTCACTTGTCCATCTACGATTTTTTTCATCAGGCCTCAGGACATCTTGTATAATGTTAGGCACGATGTGGTGGAAAAATACGTTACTATATCCAAAGGTTTAAAAAAAAAATTTTTTTGTACAAACCCTTTCCACACTACACCCCCACTTTCACACCGCAGAAGAACAGTAGAAGAAGGACACGGGGTCAACTACCCAGGAGGAGGAGATCATCTGTGCGAGGATTCCATCCGGACAACCACAACCCGAAAGAAGACAGTGAATGAGTGCGGGGTACCCTCACCCATCCTAGAACCTTTCTTTCCTTCCCCGTCACCCTGCTTCAGTTCGAGACCCTAAAAACGACCCTTCACCCCCCCCCCCCCCCCACAGCCCTCAATATCCTCACTTCTCGTCGCCCAAACCCCATTCTCCATCTTACCCCCCCCCCCCCTTCAAGCACCAATATATATAAGGAAAATCTTTAAGACTTTTTGAAAATGTCGTTGTAACGACGAAACGCGTAGTTAAAATAAATCTATAAGTGGAAATATTGCAATGTGTCATTTCAACAAAGGCCTCAGGACACTTCATAATGTGGCAAACAACGTTGTCTCGTCTTCAACTTAAGGTTTTTCACAGGATTCTCTTTCTTTCACTCTTCTGAGATTTTTCCCTTAAGTTCATCCATTTTTTCAAAGTCATCATTCTTCAGTAGCACCAAATTTCGAACACTTCCACACCTGACTTTTCTGCTGCTATCGACGTCCAAGCTTTGCTTCCTTAGGGAAACTTTCTCCATATGTAGCATCGAATGAATTGCATTCTTATTTCTATGCTTGTATTCTCAGCTGTAGAAGATTCTTTTTGTGGAGAGCCCTTTTCGCCTGCGCTATTCTACGGACTATATCTTTCAAATCATGTGTCTTTGTTAATTCGGCTTCCTAGATAGCAAAACTCGTTCACCTCTTCTTGCTTTTGTTTTTCGTAGCTTAATTTTGTCCCAGCCTCCTTTCTTTCGCAGCATACTAATATATTGGTTTACTTTCTGTTGATTTTCAGCTGATATCTGGTAATTGTACTTTCCATATTAGTCAAAGAAGTACCCCGACGATATCGCGAAGTTTTTTTGAACACTCCCCTCACTGAACACAAAACCGTCTCATTCAATCACCAAGGAACGACAAAGACAACCCCCACTCCAAACACAAAATACCAAGAAAGTCATTTACACAGGCTGTTCAGTAACACAATAACAACCAAATACACTTTAAACCGCCATAAACACAACGTAATTACGCGCGCAATTAAGTAACACAATTAAAAATGTAGGCAGTTATTTTTCCAGGTTTCCGTTTATCCATTTTTCTTGACAGTATTTCGCTAACTTTCCTGAGTTCAGGTTCATTGCAGTGGACCTAAGGAAGCCAGCTGGAGTGTTGGCGAAATATAGTCCAGAAACGTGGATGAACGCGGAAGGAAACCCGGAAGATTCACTGCCTGCGGTCAAAATCTTCGCGGAAGCCTACGTGGAAACACAATAACAATGGTCAAATACACTTAATACCGCCATAAACACTTCGATTAACTGCATTTTCTGAACATCATCAAATATCACTGCTGGCACAGTTAAGCCTGAGTCACACGATCATTTTATCCGTCATTTCCGAGTGATCGCTATCGCGATCACTGGAGTGATCACTCGCTAATGATCGTCGCCGGCAATTGTTTTTCGCGGTCACTCTAACGATGAGGATCCCCATCGCTTTTGTTCATCACTCGTCCGGCCGCTTTTTCCGTCGATCAAAACCGACACTAAAACCCCATATCCGCCAATCAGAACGCATGTCCGTATGGAGCGATTGCAGCGCAACGTTTGACGATCGTGGGAACGACATAGATAAACACGCTATATATTTTCGTGATGATGGTCCAATGACAACGAGCTGTGATATCGGTAGTGATGCGAAAGGCGACGGCGGAAGGGACCGTGTGATTCAGAAAAATGATCACCAGAGCGATCAGTTTCCCCAGTGATCACTTTTCGCGACGAAAGAAAATGATCGTGTGATTCAGGCTTTACTCGAGTGCGTTGCGTTGCATTGTTGGATAGTCCTCCTGTGTTGTTCTGTCTGAATCCTCGCGGCGGCCGGCAGCCGGCTTCTCCGTGCGGCGTTTTGAGTGCGTGTGGGCGCCCCCTACCACGTCCTCTTCCTCCCCCCCCCCCATCTGAACGACCGACTGGAAATTTCCACGCTACCTCTCTATCTCACTCCCGGCGAGTCTCTTTGTTTGGCCCCGCCCCTCCGGTCGCATGTCCGACCGGAATACGCACTCATCTACGCGCGGTATTTAAGGGGGCGCAACATAAACTGCAAAACCGAAGGCTGCCGTTTTATGCGCATGCTGTGAGGGGCCATAGTGACGATTTTGGACATTGTGGTGTGCATGTGGGAATGTGGTAATTGATTACCCCCTGCCAAAAACTCTTAGATGTGGCTCGCAGGGTATTATGTAGATGTAGATAGGTGTAGATGAATGTTCTTCTCTTGGATAGCTTGACTCGGACCGGGTTAAATAGGCTCTGCGTGTATAGTTAATACCTCACTATGATTGTCGATATCTTCATGCATTTCTTGGCATGTTATAACTCATGAATGAATCACGTACTAAGCTAACTGTCGTTGTCTTGAGTGCTTCGCCTGTGTGCGGCGAACGAGTAGATGACTTGCTGTGTAGCCTACTAACTTATGTATACCTTAATGCAAGTTTCTGAATTAAAAAAAACTATATCTAACAGCATGTGGTAGTATAATTTGTTACTTTGTGTAACGTTTTTTGGGTCGTGCGGTGTGCATGTGGGAATCCAATTGCATGTTGCATGCTGGTGATCGATCACCCCCTGCCAAACGCCCTAGAGGTGGCTCAAGGGTATCATTTAGATGTAGATATTTCTGTTAAAGGTTGGGATGAGTGCTGCATGCCTGGTGTGGATGTTTGCCAATTTTTGAAAAAAAAGGGTCTCAGTACCTTTATGTATATAGTCGTTTAGATTTGCGAGGGAATTATTATCATTAATTTGTCAAAATGGCGCATACTTGTTTATTTAATACAGACGATCGGTCGTTCTTCGCTTTTCTTGGTAGTATTCCTTTGACACTTGCGCTATCATCTTGAAATTTCCAAAGTATATAGAAAAGACGACCGTAACACTTAGGTACCTGTTTTTTTAAATTTTAAATCGATGCAAGAAATATTCTTAATTAAAATTTTTCAATTTAAGATTTAGGCAAATGCTGGGGTCTACTTTATATAAGCTGACGAGTCAAGCGATGGGATTTACTACAACCCTGAGGGACGCCAGAAGTGACTCTAATCTTGTCGGAGACTGCACCGTCTAATACTACTCTTTGCACGCGGTCGCTCAAAAGTTATCTTATCCAGGAAATTACATCTTCATCTAGGCCGTAAGATTTCAGTTTCATTGTTAGCTTTCCGTGGGGTACTTCATCAAATGCTTTTTTTTTAAATCAGGGAAAATCGTGTCTACTGTCCTCTCCGGAGACTAAAATATCGTGGGCGAAAAGCGCTTACTGGGTTTCGCATGATCTACTTTTCCTGAATCCAAAGGAGAGGGAGGTTAGAGAATTTAAGAGGATTAATGGTTTGTTATATTTCAGCACGGGTGCTGGTAACACCGGTTGGAGAATGATTAAGTTTGTCATAAAAAGTGCTCAAACGATGCTATAATGTGCGAATGTTAAATTCTCAAAGTTCGTCGGGTTCCTATCGATCGTTACGCTGTCAGTGGACGTTGTGATTCCTCTTCAGGCTGGCGCTCTTTGCGTAACGCACGCGCCCCGTCGTTCTGCTGGCTTCCTTCCTTCGCACCTCGCCCATCTAAAGTCTAAAGGCCGCTCCGCTATCGGATCGCCATGAACTGGATTCGCCCTCCTCATTCTTCCTCCGGATTGACCCGTTTCTCTACTTCACTCTCACGACCGACCGGCCGGCCGCCCTGCGCACTTCTGTTGTGGCGACTAGTGTTTGTATACAGCGCGAAGGCGGCAGACGAAATACAGTCAGGTTAAAAACTTGGTGCTCCCTGGGCGGACGTCGGTTTCCGGCAGGGTCGTGGAAGGGAACCTGTATATCGATGGCTAAGTTCTAACAACACGTATCTCAAAAAATAGCAACTTTTCACGAGAGCAAAAAAATGATTAATTTTTTTACTTGTACACTGAAATTAAAAACCAAAAGTTCATGAAACTAAAAAAGAACCATTCATTTGCAAACAAATGGTTGCTATCTGCCTGTATGTTATTTTTTTAATGCTATTACACTTTTTTTAAGATACCTGTCTCAAACCGGCCGATTTTCAGATACGTGTAGTCAGAACTTAGCCATCGATATACTGGACGAGAGATCCTCGACATAAAGCAATTGTTGCGAAGGCTTCCGCGGTGCGATGATAATGAAGGCTGAATTTTGCGGGTTTTAACGCGGCGTGTGAAGGGATTATTGGGCGAAAATATCGGTATTAATATTCATTTTAGGAGGAGAGCTGAGCTAGCTGAGACTTCGTAAAAAACCGAGAAATCAATCGTTAAGCAAGTGTAAGTTTAGGTAAACTTTATTGGTTAACATTCTCTCTTACACAAATAAGAAGAGGGTGGTTACATGCTTAATTTATTTGATTGGTTCTGTTTCACTGACCCTTATCCATAAAATTATTTTACTTAGGTATCTTAAAATGATGGTAGCTGCGAAAAGATGGAAGCGGTCGAAAATATTTTCGTAGCAAAATATTTCAGTGGAATTACGTCTTTTCTCGTTATGCTAAAAAATTATTAAATGTTCGCTTTGTTTTCAGTTTCCGTCATTGCCATGATATAGAGATTACACTTACATTGATTTCACCTAAGCTGGAAGGATCTCTACTTACCGTTGATGTCATAAAAACAGTTTTTGCATGAGGTTTTCATGAATCATAAAACCCGTTTCTTTACCCTTTTACCTCCGATCGACATGCTGACAGGAAAATTATGAATTGAACATTCTTGGGCGTCTTCAATAAATCTTGAGTCTCACATTAATTTCCTCGTGAATTAATTTTCCGGTGGCGATTAAATTGCATTTAACCGCCGAGAACGCTATTGACCGCAAAAAATACCACAAATCTTGAAGCGCTGGAGGCTGTTTTACGCGCTTTTTCTTAACATTCTTTATCTGTTTTTCATCGATGGAGTTTTGTAACTGATTTTTATCCCACTTCCCACTGTCTTATCTGCTTGCAATTTTCACACCTACTTTTTCTGTTAACAATACAATATTCAATAATCAGACGTTTGAAATTGTGTTCCATTCCGTTCTAATTTATTAATAAAATTTCCTCGTGGAGAAATAGATTTATAATTTCTCAATCGATTGTGTTCATTTTCTGTGGTAATGTTTTGAGCTGAAATTTCTTTTAAGAGTACTGGTTTAACCCGGTAACGCCTGAATTAAAAAGTTTCTGCGATTTTTCGGTAATCATGTATCTAAATATTAATGAAATTCTGAGTCATTAGGTGCAAAATTTATACAGTTACCACTAATAATTACGCCTATCCGTACCATATGCTACCACACAAATGTTTTGCATCGTAGCATCCCAAATATTAGGCTCACATCAAATATTCATACTTCATATGAGATATACATGTTAATGCAATCATAATTACATAAAAAAACCTTAGCATTAACAGTACATAACACGTAAGTAAAGAAAATCGAAATGCTTGCTCCAAAACTTCCGTTTTTATGGGCTAGTTGATAATTCTCAATTTTCAAACGGCTCTAAAAACGTTAATTATAACTTTAAAATAGCAAACTTTTCGGGAAAATGTTATTAAAAATATTCTTATCAAATTAAACCTCTCAAAAACCCTAATATATTACGAAAAACGGCAAAACAGTTACGTTTAGCACTGCACTACCAGCTGGTACCATTTGGTACCGCTAGGCGTTAACGGGTTAATCAATAACACGATTCATCACGAAAAAGTGGAAAATTAGAATAAAACAAAAGATTTTAAAACGCACGCTTTTTACAATGAAAGTATAAAATACACTAAAAAGTAAAACATAAGCTGTTCGTCTCTCTGAGAAAAAAGCGTGGGTGCGGATTAGGTTTATTTTTTAACATTGTGTACCAATCCTTACTCACCTATTAGGTTCGTGCACAGGTCACACGAATGTCTAATAATGTTGAATTTAAAATTAATTGTTTGAGGCGTAACTTGGTGAAAGCGATTCATAATTAAATTAAGAAAGAAGAACTTTGTACTTTCACATTAATATTTAATCACAACCATGGTTTCAACGTTAGACGTCATCATCAGGTGAACTCTACAGAGGTCCATCACATCCCCTCCTTGCCTGGTATAAAAGGATGTGATGGACCTCTGTAGAGTTCACCTGATGATGACGTCTAACGTTGAAACCATGGTTGTGATTAAATATTAATGTGAAAGTACAAAGTTCTTCTTTCTTAATTTAATGTTGAATTTGTAATCTAACAACTTTCAATATTCTATCTTTTCTCCAGTTTTTTGTTGTTGTTATGTTTACATGACAACTTGTATCATGAAATGTATTTACTCTTTTCACGTATTGCTGTAGCAGGACTAAGCTCTTAGAGTAAACTTATTCCACTTGTGTTAACTCTATTATTTTAACAAATAATGCCATTTAGCACCCACTTTTTAATCTCCGATTGTTGAATAGCTTACTTTATGCTGTTTTTGGAAAAGGCGTGTTCTTTAAATCTTATTTTATTTTTAGATTAGTTATTTTACTAGCCTCGAAGTTCCTATGGAGAACCTTTAAGGCAGAATGCTGAAGGCCTATAGATTGCTTATTTCACGGGCTCTGTGTGGCGTATTCATTTAATTTTAAAAAAAGGCAGTAAAATTATGTGTGATAAGTCTCTATTTCATTAAGTTTAGAGGTTGATGACTAGGAAATCCAATATATAATAGCTCAATTATTTCACCCCAATAAACATACCGAAACTGTGATGTAGGCTTTTGATAACCGTTATCTAAGTTCTTGTTGAGAAATGAGAGTAAAAGATGCTAACGGTTTGACAGATTAAGTGATTACGCAGCAACTACTCTGATTGTGAGGAAGGAAATATCATGAACATTCCCTAATTTAAGTATGCCGCAACTAGCCACGGTGATGACTTTACGAAGTCATCCGCAATGCGCAAATTGAGCGGGAAATCCTCAAAGAAAAAAATCAATCGCTTTGACCGGGATTCGAACCTGGGTCTCCCGATTTCCAGTTGAGCGCCCGACAAAATCGTCAAACTTCCACGGAGGTGAATGACGCCTCGGTATTTTGACTGGCTAAAGCTCTTGAAAAGACTCGACCGGGAATCGGGAGATTCGGGTTCGAATTCCGGTCAAGGTGAATGATGTTTTTTTCTGTGGATTTTCCGCGTGAACATGACAATTGGAAGTGGCTCACAATATGTGTGCAATTATTAGCGCATCAGCAACAAGAGGAGGAAAATGTGCATTCATACTAGGGTTGAAAAAACTGATTATTCACTAAGTTCCTCTTGTAATTGTACTGCAATACTTTTGTCTCTGTATACTTCAGCTTTACATTTCTTCCTTTCCCAAGATATTTTTTCAGTCCTCTGATGTTCTTCATACCCTTATCTTTCTTTATCTTTCCCAAGTATTTGTAAGTTGACCTGCCTCGGCGAACCTTTTCTAAAACATTTCCCTCATGAATTCATCACTAATTCACTATCTTTTAACGTGGCTTACCCTTCTTTAGCATGGAGCACTCCATAGTTCCTTTTTTCTCCTTTTATTCACTATATACCTCCTTTTTTCTCACCCTATTCTCCACTGAATTGAAACTGTTGTCATCCAGAAACAACCTACGCGGCTGAGGAACCCGAAAATCAGCACTGACCCATATTCTCCATTTGATATTCATCAACCGTCTGTAGCACCAGGTATCTGTGGCTAGCCAACTTTTCCAATATTGTGGCCAAAATTTTTCCAATAGTCCACGTTCGTGACCCGTAAAGTGCCACTGCCCGCAGTGCATTGGCGTGACGCAATTTATTTCAGGTTTTCGTCAAAAACTTACGCACGTTGTAGTTGTTAGCGATATTTTTAAACTTGAACATGCTTAAAAAACGTGGTAATAAGATCCTATGTAAAAAATCTGATTTTCAAATGCAATTCCGCGTAATATGCCGAGGAAAACTGAATTTTTTATCATCTTCACTCTGCGAAGTGTAGCTGGAGGAGTGAATTTTAATAATTTTACGTAATATATTGTGTTTTTCGTTTCTCAGCGTGCGACCTTCGTCTGTCTGTGCATCGTTCCTTTAAATACTGTCGTGTTCTTTGCACCTAAGTTGGCAAGCGTAGTCACGGACTCATGTTACGTTTTGCATTCATTGCCAATGGAAGTTTACCGTGAGAACGCCGGCTGGCGCTTATCCAATTCACCTATTAGCCTACCCAGTTATCAAAGATAGAGTGTCTTTTCGCTGAGTATGAAAGCTGAGTCTATATATACCGAGCCCTTTACTGAGTGTTTGTTGACGTATAATAATTAAATGATATAAAAAAAAACTTTTCGAGTGACTCGTTCCGAGACTCTTCAGCGCAGCAGCCGCAGCTTATAACAACTACACTATGGCCGATGTTGTAGTAGTTACATTCTAAAGTCAGTTAAATACAGCTACAATGATTGCAGCGCCTGCATTTTGGTGACCATTTTTGGAACTCCAGATTTAATTTTCATTTCTAAGTATTTCACGAAAAACTGTTCCGATCGTGGTAAAAGAGTAAGAAAATTGCATTGTCATCTAGTTCAGACCTATCCTGTAAGTTTCAGCGCTATAGCTAATCGAGAAGTGGTCGAAATTTGAGATGCAAGATTTTTCCGGGAAGGACATACAAGAAAGCGAGTATAATAAAAAACGAGGTAAAATAGAAACGATAAAGTATTGGAGACATTTTAAGCGAAGGATAACTTTAGGAATTCTTTGTCTCCCGTACCTTGGAGGGCTTTAATAAATACGATTCATATAATCTCTCACAATTCGCATCTGAATTTTTTTTTTTAATTATCTTACAGGCTAAAGACTGGTGACCTAACACTTCTCGTAACTCGCCTACGGGGTAGTATGTAGATATAGATATAATTTGATGGTTGCACTTCTGAAAAGGAAAAAACTAACCGGAAATGTTCAAATCAATTTTAATAGTTTTTGTAATCATTATTACGTTACCAACTCGAAAACATGTTCAGAAAATACCTTTGTTTTAAGGCGCTTAATTTTTAGCTCTCGCTTTCGCTAATCAAAATCAAATCTGAAGGTCCGTCGTTAAAGAAATGAGTGCCTTTTAAGTGAGTGCTATCAAAAAGAGGGCCGAATTAAGAGTTGTTATTATTCTGTTTGCAAAATTAAATTTTCAAAAATGTAGCTGCTATCATATTTATGATTTGAGTTGAACATGTACATATTGATAACGTCTTCGCGGAAATTCAGCCGGGTAAGGATGGACATTGCTGCCCAGGCAGCAATGTCCATCCTTAGCAGCTACCTTCTTCATGTACATATTTATAAATGTTTCATCATCAAAATTGATTTTCCTCGCTATAAATGTTTGGTTTGCAAGGGTCAAGCCAAATCAAATCCGATTGGAATCTCGAGGGAGCTTTATCTAACGTATTTACTTAAAAAAAACATTGAATCATTGGTGAACTGTGGCGATTTTCGACTTCTGTGCATGCTCCCAAGGCTTAGAAGGCGAAATCCGACACCACGTGATATATCTTTTTGACGATTTGAGTTTGTTTTCATGTTGTTCATTCCAATTGTAAACATATTTATTTATTTATGTTCTCTCGCTTTGAGATAAGGGGTGAAACGAGGTTTCCCCTTGCATCCGAAGGCTAAATTTTGCTCCCCCAGCTGCCCGTTCTTTTCCGATGCGTCTTCTCCCCATCCTCAAGACTGTGTACCTCTTGGCAAGGGAGACTTCCCCTTTGTAGATCACACTCACGCTTGCATGTTCTCCTTCCCCCTTCTTAATTTCCCCCTTTCAAGCTTATCTAATCGGGCGCATCGTTTTCACGGTCGCTGGGCTGGAATGTGCCGCCGTGCGAGCGTTTTTCGTTCGTCTTTTGTCACCATTCTCTTTTTTTCCTTATAAAGGCCGTTTTACACGGGGCACGGAATTGCGCAGGTCAGAACTGCATTAATTTCTAAAATGGCGTGGAATTGCGCGAATGCATGAACGAAATTAGAGCAGAGGCTATTTTGCCATCTCACGCCCATGCATTTTCGCATGAGTTCTAGCAATTCACCGCTTTACACGACGCAAATTTGACTGCGCCTTCGTACACACGTCAGATTGTGCAAGTACGTGCCCCGTGTAAAACGGCCTTAAGATGGCGAGGATCGGGTTTGGGAAGGGAATAGTTTTGGGCTCCAATGAATTCTTTCGCCATTATTTTTGAGTTTCGTTTGTTATACGGCTGTTTTATTCGGAGAACTTAATTGCTCAGGTTAGAACTTTATTAATTTCTCAATATGGCTTGCAGTTGCGCGTAGGTACGAACGAAATCATAACGGGATATTGTGCCATCTCACGTTCATACATTTTCGCATGTGTGATAGCAATTCATCGCTTTACACGACGCAATTTTGACGGCGCCTTAGAACACACGTTAGACTGAGCAACCACATGCTCCGTGTGAAACGGCCTCTACAAATTGGAAAGTAATGGGACCTGTCTAATCTGTTTTTTTTTTCAATCCGTCATATGCTTCTCGAAATATTCGTAGCGAAACATCAAGGCCTTAACCCTTTCGTAGATAAGTGGATGACGTCACGAGGTCATGTCGAGCGGTTCACTGCTTCTTAACTACTCCTCTCTTCCGCTTATCATCCTGGCACAGTTTGTTGTTGTTTACTCTCTTGTGAGGGATTCTCCCCCTCCGTGAAAATTTGTTTGAAATAGAGACCTGGTTTTTGGACACTCCTCAGTGAAAAGTTGAGATGTGAGCGATTAAAAGAATCACAAATACAATGACGTCAGCCTTTTATTATTAAAAGTGGGCGGCAACTTCCGTTATTTAAAGCTTACGGTGGAACGGCTTAAGGACTATCGTAATTTTTTTTCATCATTACTTATCATTTATTTCGATTTACCGAATTATTTCAATGAATTGCGATTTTGAGTGTGAGAATAAATGACATTATTGAGCTCCTGATTGTTGAACGAGATGATGGTCTTATTTTGCGAAAATGAAATGTCAGCAAGGCCTGTATGCAAGAAGCCCTCTGAAGTCTACCGGTTATTGTCATTTCAATAGGTGTTTTTCATTTTATAGGCCCTTCTATCATGAAAATAGGAGATGCATTCCTGGGCTAAATATTGGTGCCAACGTCAAAACTTTTTCTGAGAAGTTACCGTGGACCAATGACGAAGCTCCTCATGAGGTTAAAATATAAGCATTGTGGCGTAATTAGTCCAGGTTGATCTTGTGCCCGGCTCATCGATAATCCGCCAATTGTAACCCACCTCGGTAGGTAAGAACGTCCGTTTTCCGCACATTGCCAATATTGGGAGAAGCTTCCTCAACCGTGTAGCGTGTATAAGAGCAAATCTGCGTTCGTAAATGATCGAAATCAGTAGCGTAACTATGGGGGGATGAGGGGATAGATCCTCCCCCCAAAGCATCAGAGAAATAAAAATGTTATTTAAAAATATTTCCTAGTTTTGAAATATAATAACTTCACCTGCTTGAATTTAAATTTTTGGTGCCAAAATGATGTAACATGTATATTTAGGCATGTCATATTTCAAAAATTTTCCTGCCCCAGGCCATCTCATCCCCCCAAAGCATATTCCTAGTTCCGCCACTGATTGAAATACTGACCATTTTTTGTTTTTGTGCAGTAATGAAGTAATTGGGGCCGTGTGATTCTTGAAAGAGACAATTTTCTTGTTAGAACTTAGGTTCTTTTGGCGGTGAGGAAGGTTGGGGAAAGAAGGACGAAGAGAAACCCGGCCTCGGAAGAGGTCATCCCTTGATAAGTGGCCACTACTTTACGTGCGATCTGGCTGCAACTGAGTCACCTCCAGAAGGCAAATACCTCACCAGGAATTGGGCAGTATCTGAAAAATCTCTTCCGTCGCTGGAATGTGATTCCAGGCTCACTGAGTGGGAAGCCAATACTCCTAGCTACCGCATTAATCCGATACCCTTGAAGTTACTTGTCTTTGGCCTGACCTTCCGCTCTCACGTCAATTTGTGTTTCAATCCCAGAAAGCACAAGCCCGATTCAAGAGCGCGTTAGGCGTTTTGAAGAAGAGAGACTTTCTTTTTTTTTATGTAGAACTCTAAATACTCCAGAAGAAGTACCATTTCTTCACGAGTGATAAAAAGTCATAAAATATCCTGTATAAAAGTTAAACAAACTCAAAATATGATAAACAAACATTTTTAAGTGGGATTAAACGTAGAGCCAATGTATCAGAACTGTGAGCGTCATATTTCTGTTCAATACCCTGTACTTTCCCCTAAAGAAGAGAAATATTTTTCGAAAACTTATCCGGTAATAAAGCATTGTATTATTTGATCAATTCTCAATAACCTTTTTATTATAATTTTCGCTTGAAATTTGTGAGAGAAGAAATGCGTACTCATTTCCGAAAGTGACTGTAATTTCTGATGGAGGGCACGATTCGTGTGTGTAGAAATATCCTCTCCGCAAAAATGGTCACTATCTGATTCTTGCCTTCAAGTCTTGTATTGCTGTTATATCCTCCTGCGAAGCAATTAGAAAGAGGGCGGATGTGTGTATCTTATCTGTGTTATTGACATGTTTCAATCTATCGGTACGAATGTGATATATTTCTAACCTGCCTCGTTAACAGAGAATTCACATTGATCGCCGTGGGAGCTGAGGAAATCGGGTAGCGTAGTGGCCTGCACGGTGGCTTGGTAAGCCGAAGTTCCGTGGCTGCATTCCCAGTCCTCTGGAATTTGTTCCTGTGGTGATTTTTGTGTGTATCGGTGCGGGTGATTAGTTGGCCTCACAATACTCGTTTTTTTTACCTTTTGTTCTCAGTTTTTCGTCAGAAAGGCGCATATATTCTATCATTTATCAACGTTTCGCGTATGCTGAGGTAAGTGTCTATAGGAAGCTGTGTGTATAAATGCGGATTTTCGAAAGAATAATAATTCAGAAAATAGTGGGCGTGGTCTGCGTGATTTAACATTTTCCTGGCGAATAGAACGAATAAAATATTCTCGGCTTTCCGGGCGGGTAAGAAAATCTAAATGCACGGTAGCCTTGTGGATAGAGCAGTTGGCTGCTGATCTAGGAGTTCCGGGTTCAATTCCTTGGTGAAGCCATTGGACACAGCCAAAAAAATATTTTCAATTCGAGGTGGCCTAGAAAAAGGAATTGGCCCTCCTAATTAGAATGCCTGTATCTTGGTTCGGGGTGAGCTCCACCCTCACCAATCTAAACCAACCTTCGGGTTGAATCACTGAGTCAGTGTGGGTGAATCCAGACAATAAAACCGTGGGAATAATACCGCTTAAATAACTAAAAGTCATTGCGACGATAAAAAATTTCTCCTGCGGCCAAGGCTTGCTGCAATTGAAATTAAATTGAAACCGGGCAAAATTGATGAAATTGACGACGAAAAAATATATGGCCTTGACGGAGCTGCGAACCCTGGTCTCCATGATGGGTGCGGACGAATCTAACTTCTACATTATCACACCTCTTGGGAAGTGGGTTGTTATTTTTGAACTATGTTAGGCATGCTAAACATACCGCACGAAAAAAATACTTACAGTCAAACTAACGCCCATTCAATAAAACCACTACCCAATCCGAGAAGCGTTCGGCATTCCAAATGCAATAAAAAATATGGCATTGAAAAAGTCGTAGTAAGATACGTGGTATTCCCTTGTCAGTTGAAATGCTATTGTTCCGAGAAACATTTTTACCGATGTATTAATATCTACGGCTTTCGATGCAGTTTGTATTATTCTAATGAACAATCGTAAAGTTATTCGTCAGATAACATCCTATCTTTTCTTCTATCACCTTACATTTTTACTGTATCAACCTAATGATAAATTCGTACTACTAAATGACTATATCCAAACATCATAAAAATATGAAAAGCTCCGTCTCAGGTTCATCATGTAATGTAGGTGATTGTAATGCAAGCCTCATGTGCGATTCGTTTTCGTGCGATTCTCTTGCTCCTTCGCAGGTATGTGCGGCACCAAAAAACAGTGACCTCCTCGAGAAAGACGCCGTAAAGGCAATCCATCCCTTTTAGAAGTCGCTTTTCTTTCCCACCGTCCACCCATCCATCACTGTCGCATTTTCTTGCGAAATGTGCCGCTCTTATACACTCTCAGTCTGAGACGAGTCATGTGATCTCCCATCCCACCGCCTCGCTCCTCCGCTGTTCTCGCCAAAGGATGAGAAAAAGTCCTTTTCGCGCCGCCCACCTCGCTCGCACTCAAAGTCTGTCACTCACTCAGCACTTTCATTCATCGAGAGCGCTCGTCTGGCTGCGTCACGTCGCATTAACCGGCAGATGCGCGGGTAAAGTCACGAATTCACCATCATGCATGGTTCAACAACCTTTCTTAAGACTTCTGCGTGGATTTCTCATGAAGCATGCGTACATATTTTTACTGTAAATGACTACGAGGTCATTCAAGTTTGATGCCACCCATTTTTTTTTCTAATTGGCTACTCACCCGAAAAAGATGAAATTGGTGTTAATGCTCGACGTAATCTCCCTGCAGACGTACAAATTATTCACAATGTGTTCGTTTGCCGGCCTCGGTGGGGTAAAGTCCTAGCCTGCCAAATAGGAGGTCGCGGGTTCGAGTCCCGCCTGGGTAAGTTACTCTTTTCGAGGGATGGTTGTTTGTGTACGTTAAATTGTTAAAATGTTAATAACCCCGATGTAAAAGGCCGTATAGAACTGCTTTCGGTGGCATGGAAATACATAGATAAATAAATGTCGACGCCATGATTCCATGGCGACGGCTTATGTAAAAGTATTTTGACCACTGGAAAATCGCCTAGACAGTTTTGGTTCGTTGTCACGCTATGTTCTGCCTTCATTAAATTGCCACACTCATGGACGCACTTTCCACACATCCATAAATTCATCGCCACATGTTTCCTTCAACTGTCGATGAATTTCAAATGGTGTCAAACCATGAAAAATCAGAAAACCAATGATTGCACGTTGTTCGTATAAAGGCCGTTTCACACGGGGCACGTACTTGCACAATCTGACGTGTGTACGAAGGTGCAGTCTAAATTGCGTCGTGTTAAGCGGTGAATTGCTTGAACACATGCGAGAATGTGTGGATGTGAGATAACAAAATAGCCCGTTCTAATTTCGTTCATGCATTCGCGCAATTCCACGCCATTTTAGTAACTAATGCTGTTCTAACCTGCGCAAATCCGTGCCCCGTGTAAAACGGCTTTAAGGAAAACGTCGTCATTTCAAGTATCTAAAACAGTTTTCATTATAGACGGTGCCAAAAGAGTTGTATTTGTCCTATTGTTCAGCAACCTCTGTCACGTATTGGCAAAGAGGGCGCGCCCTTTTTTGAAACAAAACACACGTTTCTACTTGTTTCCAGTCTGGAGAAAAAAAATTGGAGGCCTTAGAACTTGAACGCACCTCGATCTAGCAGTGCTAACCTGTCTGTTCCACAACCAGGTTAACTCTGCTGTGATGCCGGTCGTTGCCTTGTCGCGTATAGGCCGCTGTACACGGTGAATGATCATGAAAATGACCAAGCTGAATGATCATGCGAATGAAGTAATTGTAACGAAAAAATTCGCGAATGAACCGTCATGCGTATGATCATCAGTAAACAATCCTAATATTGGCTTGACGCAGCTCTCCATTCCTCTCTCCTATCCGCTAACCTTTTCATGGCGACGTATTTCTTCTCTTTTACATCCTTTATGACCTTTCCTAGGTAACTCATTTGGGGCCGTCCCTTTCATTCAATGAGAATTAGAAAATGTTTATATTTTTGCTCGCATGATCCCGTGAATGATGGCAGTGCGAATGGTTTCATTCGCATGATCATTCACCGTGTATAGCGGCCTTATCGTTGTGACGCTATTACCTGTCATAGTGTTGCCCCTGCTGCTGGTTGCTTGAGTTTTGCAAAGGAGAACCGCCGCAGTGGGGAGTCAGGAATTTATTGTGGATCGCCACGGTTTGTCTCCCGTTTTGTGGGCAGGGTGTTTTTGCACGTTTTTTTTCGAAAATTTACACAATGTCTAGCTACAGCACTAAGACCAAGCGTAAAATGTTCGTGCATCGATTCTGCGTAGAAAGCTCCGAATCCATCCATGTAGCACTTGGTACGACTGAGATAGACCCTATGAAACAAGGGCGTACCCAGGGTCATAACTAGGGGGGAGGGGCAAGCCATGGTCTGGGGGGGGGGGGGGCTATCCAAGTAGTGACATTTTAGCATGGAAAAGGTGAATGAAACCAACATTTTAAGAAAATTATAACAGCGCTTTATTAGTTTATCAGATTATTTCCTTGAAAAAATAGTTTTATTTTAGTTACATATCTTATACTAATACATATCATTTTTCGCGGGTTCAAAGATAATTTGTTGAATACTTTTGTTTCAATTCAGTGCTGATTTTTCTATTAGAACTGTGGGTACTGGTAAAGTACATTATGATAGCTAAGTAGCTCTAGTTTAAAAGTTGCCATAGAGCGTGAATCGAACCACTGATCTTGAAATTTCGTGGATAATGAGCAGACCACAACAATGCCAAGGTGCTTTAATTCTAATGGAAGCCATTAACCCTGAATAGCATAGTGACTTAATGGAGTAGCATGAAAGGACGAAGTTCCGTGGTTCGTTTGCCGGTTCTGGGGAATTAGGACTCGTGGTATTAATGTGAATTTAAGACCTTTTATGTTACAAGTTTTAGTGTAACCTCCGACTCTCTTGGTTAAAAATTTTTACTTTGGATTTTATTGTGCAAAATGTTGAGGAAAAGTGTTCCTTGAATTAATACGTACCAATTTTCTTTTGTTTTCACAGGTAGGCTCTTAACGTTAGACCTGAATATTACCGAAAGGGGAGTTGGTGAGTGGCTATAGTTCTCCAACCCCGAATGTGTGAAATTCGGACTTTTTTGACTTAGTCAGGGGTGAGATCTACCCTCATTTATCCGTAGCAAAGAGTGCGAGAAGAAAGAAATTGTATAATGGAAGTATTGGTATCTAATTTGCTACCTATATACGGTTCAGACTGCACTAGCATGGAGACTAAACTTCGTGTTGTATGATCTTAGGTTTTTCCGGGGTATCAGGTGCAGAAAAGTTTCTCGGGTTTTGCACCGGTTAATGTTCTCCATGTCTCCATGCGTTTCGAGAAGCGTATTGCTGTAGATGCTTCAGAAGATCCCCTGAGGATGAACAGCTGGTCGCTGCTCGAAACGTCGGGAGAAATGGAGAACGTTAACCGGTGAAAAACCCGAAAAGCTTTTCTGAACCTTCGTGTTGAATCGCTGAATCAGCTGATTGCTATTATTAAAATAAAAAATAACATATAATGAAAATGTCGTTTCATTCCTTTCTTTGTGGAAATTCCATAAATTGTGGAAGTTTTACGTACATCCCGATGTCGTGTGTGGTAGATATTATCGTCGTGAACATGCCTCTTGTTGTGCAGCTCTTGTGATTCCTTCTTGTTGAATGTAATCGGCAAACGGAGGACGGTATGCGATTGCGTTTTGAATAATAAAAGGGAGCTCTCAGGCACTTGTTCTATTCAAATCGCAGGCTAATGTGTATGCATACCCACGGACTTGACCGAGCCAATTTTAATTTCGCGGAATATCTCGCGTTGCTAAATGTAAATGCGACGTGCCTACAGGACTTCTTGGCGAGGCCTTCACCGAGATGCTGGGGACGCCTTGACCCATATTTGCAGTTTTATTCGCCATTAAAGAAGTGCCTGCGATTGTTAACCGAGTCGTAAAAAAAGCAAATGTTCTTCTGGGCAGTTAGAGCGTCTGGGTCGCTGGTGAGCAATGCTACTTGCTAGCGGGTTGATTTCCAAGTTTGAAGTCCGCAGCTCGTGTTATGTAGTCCAAGAGTAAAGCCCAAGGGACGCCATCCTGCATGTATACATTTTTTATGTATCAGTTTAAATGTAAAAACCGATTTGCTGTATGTAATATAGAATGCAGTAGTTGTAGAGGAGTATGGGGTAATGAATTATCACCCATTCTAGTGAGATTCCATTAATTTCATTGGTGTTAAGTGCTGAAGTACTCTAAACTTCGTACGGATAATTCAGGTGTTTGATAAATATTTTTGACTCGTTACAGAGTTGAATGAACTTCCTGTTCGGTCCAATGAAAAGGTATAAAAATAAGAGATAAAAATCAGACTAACTCCCAGCACCAACTCAATTCCAATAGGAATGGTCTTACATTTTCGACCAACTCGCTAATTACTAAGCGTAGTCACAAGCTTAGAGGATGATGTACCTTACTCAGGGTATCCCTTTAATGCAGGACTGTCCCCATAGCAAGCCTCGAGTAAGCTGCGTCTTCTGATGCCTCCCGAAATGTTCATGGTGTCCATTATTTTTGCTACGCAATTTAGTTACGCGGCTATGATACTCAAAATTGTTATTGGTATTTATTTACACGTCATTACTAGTTTATGAGTCGATGATTTACTGTACGCACCCATTTAATTGCTAACCTAAAGTTATCCAGGATATTAATTAAGTTAGTATACGATTGTACTACAATCAGTGGCGAAGATATTACGAAGATACGCACTTCACTTTTCTAAGTACTGATGAATCTTATTGTAATAGCTCAATTATCTTAGCAGAGATAATTCGTGGTCTTTTAATTTTTAGCTCTTGAGAAATCTTACTTACCTTTCCAGGTTATTAATGTTCCACTGTGAGATGTTTTCAATCGAATAATCATTTGTATATCATATGTTTATACGCTCTTGAATTGAGTGTGTTTGGACAACTAATTATAATTGAGTCCCCTTCGTGTATAAATATGAGGGAAATTGATCCAACTATCGATTGATACTAGCTACGTTTTATTGATACTTGGGCAGATAAAAAAAATTACTCTCCTGATCGCCTGTAATAGGCTATGAAATGAAGAAGCCCCAGGCGAAGAGAGCATTCCACCAAAAGAGAGACCTGCTTAGAGGGGGAAACTTACACATGGAAGTAAAGAAACAATTTATAATAATCTGCATTTGCAGTGTGCTCCTATACGGAAGTGAAGCATGGAAAATGGCAGCAGCGGAGAGTGCAAGGATAGAGGCCTTCTAAATGTGGTGCTACAGAAGAATGATGAGGATTAAATGGATCGATCGAGTAAGTAATGAGGAAGTCGTAAGAAGGGTAGGAGAGAAGAGAAGCCTCATTAAAACCTTGACAAGAAGACGGAACAACCTTATAGGCCATATCTTGAGACATGATAGCCTTATGAAGGCAATAGGATAATTTCCTTCATCAAAGAAAACGAAAGGCATTGATTGCGATTCGTTACCCACCATTAGTGTATTCATAATACACAAATTATTTGGTTTTAGAAATCCCAGTCTAGACGAATGTTAATGGTAAATTTTAACCTCATTTGAAAATGACCAGATTGTTGGCCATGCGATGCCACTCCACGTGACGTCACAGGGACCCAGATGCTATACGAGTAGTCAGGAGTTTTACATCGTCTGAGATTATCAAAACATGCATGTGGCGCAGAGCTCAGGGAAAAATTTCTTACTAATCACCTATTAAAATTGCCTATGGTCGGAAAGTTTCCTTCGCTTGATAGGGTATTAATAACTCTTATTTAAGCAAAGCGCCACCTTCCAGCAGGGTACTCTGCGCTACCGCCGTGCTCGGTGGCAAGTAGCCTGCATCGTAGCGGCGTTCATAGCCTCGCACCCAGGTGGTCTCACACAGCAGCAGCCAGACGTCACACAGGTTTTTCCCAGAATTTATACTTAGCCGTCGCATTTTCGCGCGCTTGAAGTTTTCACTTTTCATTTAATCGCGAAAAATAGATATCGTCATTTAAAACTCTAAAAGCGTGAAATATGTACTCCAGGAGTAATAATCTTTCGATGTAGGCGATAAAAAATAATAGGAAACCACCTTATTATCTTGAGACTAATGGATGGCAAGAACGGAAAAGGAAGACCTCGAATAGAATATATAGAAAGGTAAAGAAGGATGTGAAAGAGGAGAAATATGTCGGTGTGAAATTATTAGCCGATTGAGGGATTGTGTGGAGAGTTGCTTCAAACCAATCTTAGGATTGTTGACCAGTGATGATGATAATGAAATGAAATTACTCGCAACATGAAAATTATTATTAAGTTTATATTTTTTAATTTGATTACAGTAAATAATCTTAAGAACAATGTATATTTTCCTAACGCAAGTGTCATTGGTAGATTGATTTATGAATTGGTATTTGTTTTGACCTTTTCAGTCTCTGCGGATCCGCCTCAATATGTGACGTTAGCCTAATTAGTCGAGATGTGCCAGCGTCAAAAGTGTGGAACTCGTCTGACCCTCCGCTTGATCACATAACGCAGTGCTTCCTCTATCGTTTTGCTGGGTGCGTGGGTGGTTGGAAAGGATCAATGGATGAACGAGACGGAATTGCGAGGGAATTGGAGAAGTGAAACGAAATCAACCTTCCCTCTCGATGTCTGCCGTCTGAATGGATCCTCGACACCCGATCCTCCTCCTTGGGAAAGTTCATTAGGGGAAATGAATATCCTTCCCTTATGAAGGCACGAGCGTTCGCGGATAATCACGGAGTTCATTCATCTGCTGCCAGACTTCCAAGTAACGTGTGCATTCGACAAATACTGCGGGAAATTGCCTTCAGGAAATCATGTAACGAAAAACGAAGGACAAGAGAGTATGTGAAAATACGTTGGATGCCATCATTGTTGACGGAATAAATATTTTACTGAGTTTCACGAAATTCATGCTTTATACGTGGCGAGTAATTTCATTTCACAGCCGATCATAAGCGATCTGTAGAGTAATTTTTTATCGACACCGGTATCTTTAAAACGTTGCCAGATTTGGATCTATTTTATTCAGATTTATACAAAAAGGAACTCGAATATAAATAATTATCCAAGTGAGGCGTGCGTGCTACAAATAGCTCGGGAAATTGAATTTTGGAAATCATGTAACGAAGAATGAATGACACGAGATTAAGTAAAAAATTAGTGGGGTGTCATATTTTTTGAAGGCATTTTTTTAGTTTTACCGATTTATACGAAATGCATTCTAGATTAAATTGTGACTTAGAGATGATTTTTGCCTGGCATTTATACTCGGGTCATGTCTTTATGGAATGTAGTTACCATTGCATTCAATTTCATTTATTTTAAGATTTGTTGTTTCTTTTAGGGCCGGTTTTATAATGTCTGGTTAAACTGGAGTTTAAGCTAAGCGTCGGTTAAGTCCCAAAATTCTGTTTTATAATCGATGGTTAAGTCGAATCTGAGCGTTAAAGTGGTAGTCAAGCTAAACCATGGATTTCCCTTGGGTAAAAGGTTAACGTGAAGTTTAAATAGTTGAAAATGGCGGATGTTTTGAAATGCTGAAGTACCCTACGATAATATACGGAAGAAATAATCGACCAAGCGCAGCATCCTCCGTTTTTATCCGTATCTACGATATCAGCAATCAATTTCCAATATTTTTAGCACCATACTAGCAATTTAATAAGTGAAATATTTCCATAAGACCGGTGATATATCCGGAACGGACCACTGTTTTCATGCTATTCGACGTATTCTACGGTATAGGCTACGAAATCCTTACAAACATGTCAAGTTTGATAATAATCACCACCCAATAAATAATATTGTCTATTCTATGGACTGCAGTCGGAGATCGTGTGCCAAACCCCTGAAAATGTTGAAGTTATGCAATATTTGTGCCGGTGTAGGAGTTTGTTATGATTTGTGCCAGCCAAGTGAGTTGATGAAAAATATTAGAATTACATATCGGAGAAAAAGAAGGAGGTGTAACAGGAGTGTAGGTATAGAAATCTGTTATTACCTGGTTTTGCTGACTTCATCAACGAATTTAAAATGTGTCGGTGTTTACAAAGACAGTTTGAATTAGAAGAACAGCCAAGTTTCGTATTTGGCAATCGAAAGAGAGAAAAAGATCGTACTTACTGATTGCATTCTGATTTACTAGCATTTGATGTCACTATAGAATTTATAATAAATTGTGAGGATATATGTTATGAGGTGAAAGTATTTTCGTATTTCCTTTTCCAAAATATATGTTTGTCAAAGTACTACAACAAAAATTGTAGGTAAGTCCATTAACAATATCTGGTGTACGGCTTGGTATTTCTTGGAGATAAATATGTAGGAATAAGTGAGGCAAGTGAAAGATTGCGTGAAAAAGAAAGGATTTTGCACGTTTCGTACGTAATGTATACAAGATACTGTTTGAGTTTTCTTTGGAAGCTGAGAAAGGCACATTGATGCAACCAATACAGCTCGTTTGGGTAAAAAAGTAAGAATGACTGATTTGCTCATAAGATGGTATGACATATTAATGAATTTGTTAGGCAAATGAGCCTTTAGAGTGTGGAAGTTTACTAATTATTGTACTTTTTGTGACTAAGTAATGACCTCTCATTATTTTGATAGAAAAAGATATGGAAAGGCACCGTAAGCAAGAGAAGTCTTCTCGTCTCTGAGTGTTCTAATGTGTAGCCTTCAACGGAAAAAATTGCGACTTTATTGCCTAAGTGCTGTTCGTAGCCAAACACAGGTTATGTACTATTAAAACCTCCTAGCAAATTATCTACCATCAAAAGTAGCTTCAGAGCTATAGAATCAGTGGTGCATCTACCATCAAAAGTTGTTTCAGAGCCATAGAATCAGTGGCGCCCATCTAGAACCTCATGTTAAAATATAAGAGTGCCAATTTGGTTACCAATACTTATCTTATTTCAGGTTTGAATATTTTAATATAGTGAAAGTTAACAATTCGATACCTTATCCTGAAAATGTTTGGTTTTATTCCACACATTTGAGTCTTAATTCAAGGAGAGAATTTGGACCCTTGCACCTGAAGACTCATGGAACATCAAAGCCAGATTAATCAAAGAAATATTATTTTAAGGTTCTTAAGCATTGCCTGCTAAGGGAATATATTTATTGAGGTTCTCAAGCATTGTCTGCTAAGGGAATGTTTGAAACAATCAGAGTCAGTTGTATTTCTTACAACATTGAGCCAGCTGGGCTACTCTTGCTTGCTATTGGGGAAAGCTGTTGTCTGTGTACATATGTATTTGCTCATGAGGTTGAATTTACAGGAAATGACTGCGTTCACCACCATTCCATTCGTTATTTTCCATGCTTATCAGTGACCACTGAAATTTTTTCATCGATAAGCTCTTTCAAAGTATCTTGTATGATGTTGGGCTAGTTGGAAGTTCTTCATATTAGTAAAATTAGACATTGCAATATTTCCACTGATTTTATTATAATAAAATCAGTGGAAATATTGCAATGTCTAATTTTACTAATAACTCTTTCAAAGCCTCAAGTGGGATCCTTGGTATGGTTTCTTCATAAAATATTAACCCTTACTACTACTTGTCGACGTTTAACTAACTAATATGTTTAATACGTCTTCAAAGGATAAGTGAGGACATATTCCTATAACAGCCAATTTACATCACATATCTGGTACACTCATTAGTTTCTTGGGAGTTCAATCCCATACGTAGCTTTTATTAATTTTTTCATGCTCCATCCATTGAACTGTCACTAATGAGTACATACGTTCAAAAAATCAATTAGGTATAATATCATCAACACTTATAATCATGCATGACTAGATATCTCATTCCAATACTTACTGTTAGAAGTGATCTACTCATTAAGGTTGACGTAGTTCTTTGTAACATACATGGTTATTCCATTTATTCCAGAACCATTGTCTCCCTGCCCTTGCTTGTTACTTAAAATCCTTACCTTAATCACTGTTGTCAGCATTTCAAGCTTGATATACACTTCATCTACATCATTTATATCTAATTCATCTCCTGCAAAAATTCCCTCACCTCACTTACAATTCCTACTTCCTTTTCCTCTGTCAATATTATCTATACATTCCTGTATACCTCTATTCTTATCCTCCTTCTGGGTCAAAAATACCAGTTCCATGGCAAACCTTACTCCATGTATCTTAACCAGACTTCTATTTGCACTTTGGTACTATGATTTTCCCTTTAATTCTCCTCTTTTTATTTATTCCAAGGATTATCTCTGTCTCAATTATCTCGCTCCAATCTGCATCACTAGAGATATATTTTAACATGCATAGCTGCAACGTATGTAATGAGAAACAGTCTATGAGAATGTTCATGTCACAAAGGCAAATTTCTTAATAGATTTATGAAAGTGGAGTGGATGTAAGGGAAATTACTTCTATAATCACTTCATAAATAGAACATGGTATGATAAAATTATGTGGGGAAGTCGTATTATTGCATTTATGATAATGGAAGCACATACGTTAATTATAAGTGAGTGATGTCAGTGTGGTGATTTAGAGATTACTTGGTACAGCATTCAAAAGGATATCCCCCAGAAGTAGGTAGTAAAAAAATAACTTAATAACTTACTGTGGCGCCATGTAACAACATAATTCCATTGAAAACCCATATCCCAAAAAGACAGTTGCAATGAAGGAGTCATCATGATGGAATCCTTATGCTTTGCATTTGATACAAATAAATTCTTTAAATGCTATATAAATAACTGTATCTTTGTACCGTGACAGATCCATGGGGGGTTGGAGGGGCTATGGAGGGTATCCAATTTACTCCCCTTGGGTATCCAATTTACACTAGATAGAATGGTGGTTTATTTACCACCCCCACTTCAGCTGGAATTTTAACCTCACCTAGCCCACCCCCTTATCCCTATCCTGGATCCACTTCTGTCTTTGTATAATTTAGTACTCTGCTAAATATTTAAAACATGTTCAATGAAAGCTTCTTATTTTGTGGTCTGAGAATAAAAGAAAATGTCTATCACAATATATATTATAGTATTCATAAACACCACTGAGAGTTGAAATTTAATGCTTTCATTCTGATTAGATATGTTTTTCAACAGATTTTTTACAAATTGAACCCAGCAACTTTAATATCGTTGCACCCCATCTCATTTCCTTAAATCTTAAAGACAATACAAGCCTTTGCTGTTGATTAGATATGAAGTTAGTTACGTTAGCACTTAAAACTTATTCTCACACAAGGTTTGCAAAAATAGTTTTTACATAAAGAATAGATCCCCCATCATAAGCTATGAGCCAAAAAGAGTTGCAATATTTTGTTACAGATGCATACTGTCATAACAACATGCAGCCTACTTGTAAAGTATGTAAGGTTTGCTGCAAACTGTACATTTATTTAATAATTGGATGGCATGAGCCCTTGAAGTACCTAACTGTGGTAGGGTTATGCATAAGTTATTCAAACTTTATTCATTCTTCTCTAATTTTAATTTTAGACTGTGAAGTTATGTTCATAATCAGTGATTTCTGAACACCCATTCAATTTTATGATGGCAATGAATACATTCTCAATGGCATTACCATAAAGACTCACAGTCATCCCTATTACAGTATCAACTACACTATTGACAGCCAGTATCAAAATATGTTTCACTTTATACTTCAATGGTAAGGGTTACTTGGTGTCATGCAATAGGTTTTGATCTCTCTAATGAAGAAATTTAAACTTAGTTCTGTCCCTTATTGAAAATTTATTTGCCAGAGATTATGGATTACATGAAACATATTGCTTCTCAACAGTATATATATGTATAGTCATAAATAAGATGAGATAATTTAAAGTTATGAAATATCTGCTGCTAGCTGACAATTATATGGCTCAATTCTTTTCGTGTCTGTTACACGAGTGCCACATGGCTGAATATACCTCCTTATTGTGAACATTTTAATAAAACTGAAAATGCTTCTATAAAAACACAAAAATCATCAAAGGAATCACCATGAATTAATCATAACAATGGCATCATTGTGACAGGAGCCTCGTTATCGTTTTAATGAACACTGATGAATTTTTCTATTAGACGGTGGTTGGTTATAAATTCTGTTATTTAAATTATGGCCATGGTGAGTACTTTGAAAACGGGAAAGGCTTTGATTATTCACAACTAACAAGTTGTTCCTAATTCCGTAAGGAACGCAGAGATTATGATAAATTAGCGTAGGGGCCATACTAACGCTTAGAAGATATATCTTACTGCAAAAGTATGATTAAAATTTATCGTCATTATGATTACATTGTAGCCTCAAAATGTTCGTAAAATCGCTCTGGTGGCCTACTCAATAGAAAACCATTTCGATTGGTTTAACAATACAAATGAGAATCTTCGTTCTCGTTTAATAAGCACAAACAAGGTTAATTTACCACTATTTCTTGCAAAGGGACTCCACCTTGATTCAATCCATTCACAAATAGTCATTCATTATCTCCGTGTAATTTATGGTTTACACGTATAGCAGCACTCATTCAAATTAACGCTTGTACTTGCCAAATATTCATAATCCGAGGCGAGTATTTCTATTTTAACGACAAACTGATGATTGACCATAAGATCGTCAACGATTAAAACCGAAAATATTGGCGTCATCTTCGTTTTCAAAGCTAACCATCACTTCAAAACAAACGTAAGCAAACCTTTTACCATACTTCAACTCGATTTTTTCAATTTTGACTTTCGTCTGTTTCACTTTTCGCGATCAATTGTTGGTATGAGAATTACAGTAGCTGCGCTTTCCTCTCGTTAAAGTTCCCATCAGCCAACTGGCGGTAGGATTTGCTTTATAAAACACAACCTCTCGTTAAACTCCACGTTACCGTAATCTCCACGTTAGTTTACGTGAGGTTTAACCAGACATTATAAAAGCGGCCCTTAATCTTTTATTTAGTTGATGTTGAAGAGCGACTGCGTTTTTTTAGATTGCTTATCTATTTCGGTAACTTATACGAGCTCCTTGGTGCGTCTTCACCCCTATCATTAAAACTATTCTACCGGTAAAGCAGGCTTACCTGAAGCAATTTGAAAATCACTTCAGGTTGTCCCCATGCCCAAAGTGAACTTCCCTCTTCAATTCCCATTAAGGCCTGTTCCCTTTAATTCTCTCTGTAAATCGTATTATTTTCCTCCCCATTCTCAGATCACCGATTCTCATACCTCTCATCACCATCATAGGTCAACAATCCTAGTATTGGTTTGACGCAGCTCTCCATTCCTCTCTCCTATTAGCTAGCCTATTCACAGTGACGTATTTTTTCCCTTTTACATCCTTTATAACCTGTCCGAAGTAACTCATTCGTGGCCGTCCCTTGCCCTTCTTTTCTTCCACCTGTCCTCCTACGATTGTTTTCATCAGACCATCATATCTCATAGTATGACCAATTATGTTGTCCGGTTTTTAGAAGACTTCACTTTTCCTCCACTCTTCTTAGCTCTTCCCCATTACTTACTCGGCCGATTATTTTATCTTCATCATTCTTCGCAAGCACCACATTTCGAATGCTTTCACTCTTGACTTCTCTGCTGCTGTCAAAGTCCAAGCCTCGATCCCATAGGGAAGCATGCTCCCTAAGGAGCACCTGATGAATGCTTTCCTTACTTCTATGCTTGTATTCTCAGCTGCAAGAAGATTCTTCTTTTTGTAGGAAGCCCTCCTCGACTGTGCTATTCACCTGACTATTTTTTTCTTGTTTCGTCCCTCGTTGGTTATTCGGCTTCCTTGGTAACAAAACTCTTTCACCTCTTCAAGCTCATGCTTTCCTAGTTTTTCCTTTTTTTTCCTAGTTTTTCCTCGTTTTCCTTACCTCTGAAATTAACGAAATCTAATCTATTTTACGAAATAAACATCACAGTGATCATTCGGGTAACAGCGATTCGGATTTCTGTTGCATTATATATTAATAAGTTTCAATGGATAATTTGAGCTTCAACGAAATTGTGTTCTTCACAACCTTAAAAAAGCTTTTCTCATGATTATCGTGTTTATCGACTCTCGTCCTTTTGAACTTGGAGATTGAATACGAATATTTTCTGGGAATTCAGTCAATACATTTAATATCGTGTCTTAGAAATGATTTTCAACGATTCTCTTTCGAAAATAATGGAATGACTGAAGCGCGATTTTGCCACGTGTATTGATAAATATTTATTTCTTTGAGAGTCTAACTTAAAATTTCCACGACTGTTTCATTGCGAAAATATCTTGCCTATTGTCGAAAAAAAACTTAATATGGATTGGCCAATTGGTTCCGCCTGGAATATAAGAATCTCTGGGCTTTCCTCAACCTTATTTCCTTGTTGGAAAAGAACTTTCTTTCGTTATTTTTTTTAATCGGAAGACATTGATTCGTCGATTTTTCCTCCTCCAGGATTGGTATTTTCGTTCACGTTGCGACGTCTCCCCATGGCGGTTTCAACCGGCAAATTATGTTCAATGTAGTTTTAAATTACTATCTTGCGGCGTCAAAACGGCGAATCTTCTTTCTTATCTACTTTCCTTTTCCATTCCTGCATTTTTCAACATCCTTTGGGAATCTTGTTCAATACAGATCATTTTTAAAGGATTTGAAAATTATTTCAATATTCTTACTATTTTGAAGATCTCGGAAGTTATTAAAATATGTCATGTACGAAGTATTGCGTACCTATTTCAAATAAGTCATAATCGAAGGTCTTCGTATGTAAATAATCAATTGCAATTGTAGAGAAAATATGATCACTCTTGTGAATTTAACCGTGTAGCCGTTTTAGACAAACAATTATTTTATCAAGCATGTTGGCGAGTGGGTTAGCCCAAGTTTTCAAAATAAATTAGCACATACATCAGCATAAGGATTGAGGATAAAGTCCTGGAACAAGTGTCGCATTTTCAATACTTAGGATGCGATATAGCATATGACGAGATCAAAGATATTATAAATAAAGTTAATACTTTCCAGAAAATATGTGGCACAATTAGAAGTACTCTAAAAAATGAAACGAGAAAGGAAAAACAAATAAAATTTTATTAAGTGATGGCAGTCCCTACTGTAATTTACGGATCAGAATGTTCGGTACCAAAGAAGATGAATTAAGGCGGATAGAATCATCGGAAATGAATTTTTTTAGATCAGTGAAAGGCTGCACAAGATTGGATAAATTAAGAAATACTCAAATAAGAGATAAACTGGGTGTCCAGGAAGTTACTGTAAAATTACAAGAATACAAACACAGATGGAAGGAACATATACTTTGAATGCCAAATGAAAGAATTCCAAAACAAGCAATGGAATATCAAACAATTGGCAAGAGAAGTGTAGGAAGACCAAGAAAAAGATAATAATGTGGAGCCGGAACAGGCTTAGTCGCTGGAAGGAAATTGAAGAAGAAAATCAGCATTAATGAAATAAGGTTTACTCCTCACACGGATTTATTTGGTGTAGTAAAATCTCAACCAAAATTAACCATTGTTTCAGCAGTAACAATCACAACCATCAAGGTTTTGCCCTGGCAGTCACCAAGGTGCTTAAACCATTTAGGCATTAACCTATCAGGCTTTGTTGTGCAGAAATAACTTTGGGAAGTAAAATTGAATGTAATTTAGACATGGATAGTTCGCCTGGTGAAGGTAATTACGTGTATATTCTATTATTTATGTCTCTCAGTGGCTGGAGTTTTTATGCACAGTACTGCTACGCTTCGAGTACCGAGAATTGGCAAAAATTTATGGGCATGTGTATTTAAAAGAAACCGGGTCATTCATTTTATGCTTGGCATTGTGTCAGCGTTGGAAGGGTCTTACTAGCTGGAGGAGAGGATATGTTCTTACTGCGTAGTAGTTTCCACGGGGCGCCAGCGAAGGTTGGGAGTCCTTGGTGGATCAAGGGTGTGCTATTGTTTGGTTCCGCCCTCCCCCAGCCTTCTTCCACCATGGGAGTGGGTTGCATAAGAAGAAGAGATCATAATTGGATGGACTCAGGTGGTACTTAATGGAAAATTTACGTATTTAACCCTGTATTACTAAAAATCCACAAAGAAAAAAATCATTCGCCTAGACAGGATGATGATTTGACCTTCGCCTTGGCGAGGCTAATGATTTTTTCTCTGTGGATTTTTCGCACAATTTTGTGCATTGCGAATGCCTTCGTAAGGATATCACCGTGGCTAGTCCCGGTATTATTAAATCTGTGTTACTAAACCTGCCTCAGAGTCACGTGGTCACTAAATCTTCGTCATTTTGACGACGCTATTTTGGGTACCTTCTATTGCGGATATTTTTGTGGCTCAAACCAATTAACTTAAAGTTTTATTTTTGACAATGTTTGTTTTAAAGTTTAAGTCACATGCCTTTCATTGGAAATGTGTTTTTAGTAATTTTATTGCTATGAATTATAGCAAAAAATTTGATGTAAGTTGCTGGGGGAAAATATTTGTACCACGAAAAACATAATTTTTTATTGCATTCTCCAAAAATTTGGAATTTTAATATGCTGCGTAGTAAAAATTTCGAAGGTTTAGTGATACATGGCAAAAGGTATGAACAGGCTCGTAGCTTTGGGAGATACAAGATCACCCCGCGAAATTTTTCCCTCGTGGCGACATCTTGAGGAGACCACTATAACAGGGGGTTCTATCCTTGGACCCTCAAGTTTTCGCTATAATAGTTATATTTCTTAAAATTTGCCAATATCTAACGATGAATTTAGCTTAAATCCCGCGTTATTCAACGAAATTTATAGCCGATTTAATAAAATGTATGTTTATCCGATGCGTGCGTTTTGAGAACAAAATCTAAGTTTGAGAAATGCTTAGTTGTTTTAGTTTCTCAGAAATATTTACATTTGGAACAGGCTTGTGACCTAAATTCTCTTGTACTTTATGCAATACTCAGCTTTAGTTAAGAAATGGTCTTTGACTCTTAACGTAACCACGTGTAATTAATTTAAGTTTCATCAATTCTAGTTGAGGTTAATATTTCTGACCAATTTTTATATCCTTTCTTCTTTATTTAGGTTAACTTTTAAATGAAATAGCTTCACGCTGAATTTTTTCGAAGCAGAGTGCTGATAAGAAAATTCTGCTCATCTTGTTGTCAAAAATTCCTTTTCTCTATTATGTGGCCCACCTCAGAAGGGTTAATGTCATATATGAAAAGAATATGCATCAATATCATACTTCATGAGTACGCCGAGCAAATAAAACGTGTTCTAATTTTTTTGGGCCCTCTGAATTGCAGTGCGTTAACGCTAATTATTAGTCTATTCCGTGGTCGTATTACGGAAGTACCAAGAGGCACCAGGTGCGATGTATAACAATTGAGTGGGTGAGGAGCCAAGTGGTACAAGTGTTTTTTTCTCAACAGAGTTAAATAAAGTCAATTGTAAGCAGAAATACACAAAAACTTAGTTGCCATAGGAAACGAGTGAGTCTCTGTTCAGTGCTGACATCGAGTGGAAAATCAAATGCACTACTAAATATCTAATTGATCTGGTTTGTTTTCTAAACCCAACTTCTGTACCTAACACTGCATAGAAAAAAGAAATCACTTGTACCCCTTGGCTTCTAACTCACTCAATTGATGATCTCAAAAGATGATCGTGCGAAACCTCCTCACGAATAAACTTTGTAGCGGGAGCGATGGGAAGCAGGTATGGCGGATGGAACACAGACACGAGGCAGTATCGGCAAATTGTCCACTTAGGAGAGCGAACGGACAAGGGCGAACCTCGTGCAGCAAGGTCACGGGAAGACGAGCATGACATATGCAGTCGCATTCATAATACACCGGCTCCTTAAGTATTCGCTCGGATGAGAGAGGAGGACAGTAAGGAATGTAAATCCTGCTCTTTCAATAGGTGACCCCCAGAGGATGTCTTCATGAATGATCCGTCTGATCCCCATAGATCCTAACTGTAAAACCTCAAAAAAAAGTTTGAAAAACGACTTTAAAAGTAAACATCACTTCGGCTCTGCTAATCTTATTCAGTCTATTTTTGCGACTCATTATTTTTTATTTGCGGTTTCATCTTCAAGCATTCATGAACCATTTTTGGAGTAGACCCTTTTTCGATAATCGCCTGCATCTCAGAACCTGAAAAAATTTCTCGGGTATTTCCTCGAAGATATATTTTTTTTTAACTGAGATGTAGATATGTGTGGCAATGGTTTATGCTATTTGTCTTTCATATTTCAAAGAGATAGCCTAAGTATTAGAAGAACAGTAGGCATGTCACGAGGATAGACCGTGAATGGATGCTAAAGAAGTCGTTAATAAATGGACTCGCTGTTGCTCGTTGGGGGGCTCTGCCTGCCAAACCTCCACGAAGAGGCCTCCGGTCCTTTTACTGGTAACTCTGCCAGTTCTTACAATTTATTGTGGAACCGTTCTACGCAACACCGTATTTCCCTCCATCTTTTAGATAATAATTCGCAAAATAATGAAGTTGCACGATTTGGCCAAAATTAAAAATGCTTCGATCGGTCTAAAAATTGGTTTCTCGGCATACGACGAGGTTTACATTCAGAAAATGACTTTTTTGAAAAATCTATTTGACCCCAAAATGCCCTCAAAAAGTAGAGACATAAAGGCTGTGTGAAAAACTGGATTAATAGACAGAAAATTTTGTGCTTAGGCGATTTTTAGTGGGGTTTACTAGACGATATTATTAGGGGGTCGATTCTATGACTTTTTTAGTATCTCGTCTCGTTTGTCCCAAATTTTTGAATGAATGAGTCAGTGAGTGGTCGGAGTGGGTTTTATTATATAAGGATGTATTTCAGGTGTAGTTTTGTCAATTTCCTCATCTCCCGTTTATCTAAAAAAAAATAATGGGTGCTCTATGTGCGAAATACGAATTACAATCCCAGGATCAGTCTTCAGCCAGCCACCATGTCTCCCTAATACATACGGAATGATATTGAGACTGAAAATATTGCCTCTTGAATTTGTAAAAGCCGATATTTGTTATGACTATTATGTGTAATGCGCATTTGTGTAATTTGTATGAAATGTGCCTTATTCTATATTCCTTTTAATCATCAACAGTTACTTATTTGTGTTTTTCTGGTTTTATTTCTCTATACTTTTTTTCTGTTTTGAAAATATTAAGAATTTATTACATAAAATTTGCCTTGTAAATTATAATTCATTTATTACATAAATATTTGATCAAGAAACCGTTGACACGAGCAAAATTATCCAGCATAGCAGCACAAAAGTAATGTTTACTCTATAATAGGTAGCTGTTGACAGATAAGTAATTTTGAAAGTAATTTTATGGCACTTTCCGCGAACTGAAGATCTTTCGCAAGATTTTTGCCAGTATTTTTTTACCGTTGATCAGTGTGGAAATTCATTTATTTCATAAATATTTGCTTGAGGGACCGTTTTTACATGAACAAACTGCTGTGAAATCATGATACGACCTTGTATTCCGAAAAAAAAATTAAAAATGCTTTAAATATAACTCGTGATGGTGGATTTTTAATCTATTTACCGCTATTGAATATTAATCTAATCGTTAATTAGGAAAGAACTTTTTAAATGCCAGCTAAAATTGGAAATTTTCTTTCGTACTAATGATGCTAAGATCTTCGTTCGTGGTGAAGCCTAAGGTATGTCTTAAATGTTTACTGAGAAAATAATTTGATGACTACGAGAATACACGAAAAATACTAGTGCGTTGGCAACCCTGAATGACCCAAATCGGAACGGTCCTCCGAAAGAGCAACAGTCATCCTCAATCTAGGAGGAGCAACCCTCGGTTGCGTAGCGACGTTACTCACTTGTTAGTGATTTATGTTCACGGCCTTCAGAGGAGGATTTTCTTAGGATAAGGCCTCACGGTACGAATAGCCCAGAATTCACGGTCCTTGCTGTCATACTTGATCACGTTGCTCACTTCCGCAGTTGGCAAGCTCTACAACTCGTGTTGACCGGCTCACTGCCAAAGCAGTGGTCATGCTTTCGTGGAATCCTTTTTTTTACTGGGCTGCCAATTCTCTTCCCGATAGCACTTTATTCTTATCTATATTGTACCATTTACTGCACTATGAAGTATCCTTCGTATGTTGGAACAACTTTTCCGAATTTCTTGGAGTAGTATCGACTGCCCGTAATGTGATGATACACCAGGCCCTGTGAAATTTCAGTGGAAACTATTTTTTTGCCCCATGAAATTTTTGTTGGAACTTAATGTGATTAACAATTTATGTGTATTAATTTGTCTAGATAAGCTGGCAATATCATGATAATTGTGTAATGCATATGATTGAGTCATTCTATATTAATTTTAATCACATATACCTAGCTACTTATCCGTATTTTTTCTGATTTTATCAGTCTATGCTTTTTTTGTTTTTTAAAAATGTTTTGAATTTATCACATAAAATTTGCTCTATAATTAATTCATATTAATAAGATTTGATCAAGAAACCGTTGACATGAACAAAATTATCCGGCATAGCATCACAGAAATAATGTTTACCATAGAAATGGTAGCTGTTGACAGATTTTTGTAATTATGAAACTAATTTTATCGTACTTTCCGTGAACTTAAGATCTCTCATAATATTTTTGTCAGTACTTTTTTACCGCTGATCAGTGTGAAAAGACGCGACTTGTGAGTGCTTTGAGAATTCGCCTCTCGAAAAACTAATGTCTACTACCCACCCTTTACTGTATAATACACTCGAAGTGCGGGTTCCACATATCACGCATGGATTCATTTACAAACCAGTGTAAAATACAAAAGAAAAACTACAAAAAATCACCAGGCTGGCTGTACAAAAGAGTTTAACCATGCAAGGCTAGCATAAAATAAAAAGTATAGATAGATAGATAGAAACAATGTACCAGCATGGTGATTTTTATTCATGATATTAATTTAATGTGATGCTTATAATGAGCCACTTTGTAATATAATAATGGAACCTTCTGACAAGCCTTAAGCTTAGGCTTAGAAGAACCAAGTTTTTATAAATACAAATATAGTCACTTTCTCATGCATTGCGCTGCTTCTGCTATCACTGATTATACGGTGAAGGAACAAGTTAAATTTTCCCGTTTCTTAGTCGCTTATTTTCCTGTCGTAATCTCTTGTGTTGTATTTCGATATCAGGCGTAGACTCTTTTCCTCGCCACCTACGGCATGAATCAGTTTAAAATTTACTCCAGAAATGTTAGCCCTAAATTTTTCTCTTCTTTCGAGTAAAGATTTTCGGCAAATTCATTTTGAGGACAGCGTAGTGACCTTTACATCTGAACTTCTTACGCGCGAGACTGCCAAGTTTCGTAAACTCGCCGTGAATTATCGCGCCAAGTCGGAAGTCGAAACAACTCCTCGATGGGATTAATTTTCCCAGAGACGGCATTAAGAATATCCACGAAGTGATAAATCTGCAAAAAATCTAACATAGCACTGTAAAAAATACCGAAGACGTTATGTACAGTTTAAGGGCATCTGGGTCACTATAAAAATGTATATATATCGTTGCAGAAAGGTTTAAGCGTACCCTGTAGACTACATGGCGTGACTTATGGGTCATGGAAACATTTCTGTAGGTCTTAGGAATTAAATATTTATCAAGCTTTTAAAGACCTGTAGGGCATATTGATTTATATAATTTGTTTTGAATTCATTTCCATCATTTCTCTGTACAATAATTATTTTCATCACTCATATTGCCCTTATGTATAACATGCATCTATATTCTATAAAGTCCCCTAACGACCACTCATTCATTCATTCATTCATTCACTCACTCATACAAATGTTTGGGGTGAACGAGACGAGATACGGCAAAAAGTTTAATGAAGACCCCCTCTAAAATTGTCTGAAACCCCAGGAAAAATTATGAAAACACTAAATTTCCAATTATTTATCTGTCTATTCATATAAAATTGAGTATGGGTATTAGTTCAAAAAATGGCCACCAAATTCCAATGGCGGCGCGGCATTCATACAAACGAACAATCATAGCAACATATTTGTTTATGCAAACAAGAGGAGCTAAATTGGGAAAGAAGATATCTACCGATTTGATCGATAGATTTTTCTTCCTCATAGGAAAATCTACTAAAATTGGTAGCATATTAATTGCATATTGCTTGGTTTCGCTAATAGTAGGACCTGCCCGCCTTTGTGACGGTGCAGGATTCCTCGTCCCGTCCTTCCTTCCCCGTCCTTTCCTTGGAGGCGTCGTCGGGCTCCTATCGCGGCGGCGCCTCCTTTTCCCTGTTCCTTTCTGTCCTTCCCCTTCTGGCGGCGAGGAGAAAAGCTGACCGCTTATAGTCCTCGTCTCAGGAGTGTATCCAGCGAACCCGACCCAAGGGTTTCGTTTTCATTGGGAAAGAAGATAAAGGAATTAAAACGAAAAACTGATAAATATAAGGATGGAAATTTAGAAAGTAATATTTGAAGTGTCTATTTCTTTGCGTCTTCTTTCCGCAAGAACAAACATCTGTTTAAATCAAAGCGCATTCAAATCAAAAGCGGAGAAATATAAGGTAGGAAATTAGTTGTTGTTTTTGGTATATTACATCGAAAGTGTGGTGGTTATTAATTTCAAAGTTAACAAGTGCACTAAATGCCAATTTAGAAATATGATTCGTGCTGTTGACTATAGTTCGTATCTTGTTGGCGATACACGATTGTAGTAGAAAGACTTTCAAACAAGTCTTACATGATATAGGTAGGTAAAAATGATTTTATTTTCATTTTTTGTGATGGTGATAACTTCTTATTTTTGTTTACGTTCTTTTTTCCGTTAATGTCCTTTTTAATGTACAATGTTATCCGTGAGCTGCAGGAGTGAATAGGCAGTGAATAATACAATATGGAAGATTATTGAAAATAAAGGTATTTCTTATTCAATTATTTGTCTTGCGAAAATCACGTTTCCTTGAGTGACTAAGTAATAGGGTGGTTTCCTATTATTTTTTTATTGCCTTAATTGAAAGATTATTACTCCTGGAGTACGTATTTCGCGCTTTTAGATTTTTAAATGACAACATCTATTTTTCGCGATTAAATGAAAAGTGAAAATTTTCAAGCGCGCGAAAACGCGACGCTTAAGTATGAATGTCGGGAAATATCTCCGTACGTCGTATTTCTGGTTCCCCCTCCCGCCCGGTGAGATGACCTTGAGGCGAGGCTTAGCTCTGATACGTCGCAGGATGCTAGCGGATAGCTGAGTACCTTGCTGAACGGTAGCGCTTGGCTTAAAAAAGGTTTATTAATACCTTATCAAACGAAGAAAACTTTCCGACATTAGCCAGTTTTAATAGGTGATTATTAAGACATGTTTCCCTGAGCTCTGTGCCTCATGCTTGCATTGGTAACCTCAGACGATGCATAACTCCTATCCTCTCGTGTAGAAACTAGGTCCCTGTGACGTCATGCGGAGTGGAATCGCATGGGCGCCAATCTGGCCTTTTTCAAATGAGGATAAAATTTGACCCTTGCCATTCGTCTAAACCGGTATTTCAAAAACCAAATAATTTGTGTATTATGAATACACTAATGGTGGGTAACGAATCGCAATCAATGCCTTTCGTTTTCTTTGATGAAGGAAACTACCCTATTCAACTGTGAAAATTATCGAAATCTTGACATTCACAATGTCTTGTACACCAAAGGCTGTGATCCGTTACTCACCAGATTTATTGCGCATTGCGTTGGATATTAAAGCTGAGATATTTGTGTATCCCGATTCATTAAAACTTTAAATAGAGGTATTTCTGAAGTGAAATCATTCGCGATCACGATAAATAATATTTCGATAAAATTCGTTATACTAGCCCCAATTCATGCTAAGGCGCATTTGTTTCTAGATATTGGTATTCAGTCCCAACGTGATTCGCTTACGAAGGGGAACAGCTGTTACATCTTATTCGTATATCAAGAATTTGTTTGAGTTTTGTGGAAAATAATTAATAAACGTGTTTTTCATTGTAATTCGTAAAGTCGTTATGTTATGATATTACGTATGCATTGGGTGTTACAGTGGAACGTGGTCTCAACGTTTTTTGTATTTGAATTGAATAAGTTAGAGAAACTCGTAGAAGTTTATTTTACTTTTTTAGCCCCTCAGAAAAACGTTTCTTTTTATAAATATTTACATTCATATTGTAGCCTACGTACCATGCGCTCGTTTTACGTGGAAGTGGAAATATTGCTTATACCTAAGCTAGCCAGCTTAAAAGTAAACGATCCTTAAGTAACAAGTAGCAAACAAAAAGTGTAAGACCTCCCACAGTGAGCATAACAGGCCGTAGGCCTTTTTCGAGGGGGTCTAGGGGGGGCAGAGCCCCCCCAGCGAGCAAAGCGAGTTTATTGAATATGACACATCATCATTACAATTGGTCTACAAGCCTAATATCATTATGATGCAGCAAGAATCATCCCTTCCCAATTCTCCTATACCTATGCTAAAATTTTCACTCCTAGGTTTATTTTTTTTTCGAGGTCTTCTTACTCCGTTCCTACCATCCACTTGCTCGTCCATGGCTGACAGCATCAGGTCATCGTGCCTCAAGTTATCACCTTTCTTCTATGTCTAAATTCCCCTCTCTGAGTACGTATGTTGTACCTATTTCTTTTTGTGGAATAATCTCTTCCCCTTATGTATTCTTCTGATAGTTTATTTCTTGCTTCTAATGACACATTGTTTGTACCATTGTTACCGACATTTTTTCAATGGGCAATCGAACATTAAAAATTTTCGAGTTTGTCAGTAGTATTCGAAAATGTGATGTAAATAGGCTAAGTGCAAGGTCGTTGTATGTATTGGCAAAAAACATCGTGATTTGTAGTAAAAAAAAGTTGTTTTGTTAGCTGGTCGAGGCACATATTAGACATAACTGGCCAAACCAAAAAAAATGCACGCGCTGCAGCTCATCGATCAAGCCTACCTCATGAGGATCCCTTATACCGGCAGCGTACTTCACATGAGGTCTCACGAGGGAAAAGTAGCCCGTTTCTCTTACTACGCACTTCCCGAGAATTCTTTTAACAAAACGAACAACCAGCCACTGGTCATTTGCGGAATTCAGACTTAAAGATTAGCGAACCTTTTTTTCGACCCTTTTCAAAATGTGCGGAATACCTGTGCGACCCCTCCGTTAGCAGCCATGTGCTGTACCAACCAGACTCCCAAACTGATTGAATAGAATGGCGAAATACGATGGTTTGAGCACGAGTGACGTGTCCCGTTGGCGTGGATTTTCACACACCTGTCGTAAATAGGGACCCTGCCGGGGGGGTCATCGGATTCATATCACATCCAGTTGAATGAAATATTCTCTGGGTCTCGCCTCGATGACAGTTTCCATTACCTGCCCAACGCTTTGAGGTCGAAAACACGTGAGTTTCCCCAACATCAAGAGGAGGTGACAATCACGTCACGCAGAGGGAAAATTGAGGGAGGTGTTTGGACACGTACCTAATGGAGGCTGTCACGCCGGTGGAATGCCCGGGTGAGGCAATATCCGGCTAATTCTCATAGAGAGCACTTGATCCACCGTCATATGAAATCCACGCATTAAACAGGTGATATTCATTTTCAAAGTAGGAAGATATTAAACAACTAGAAAAACTTAGCAGACGTGATCAATTTCTTTACGTCAGAGATAGAGCCAAAAAACTCTTATCGATAAAAGAAGAGTAATAAATATATACGAGCTGTGTTCAGAAAATAATGGGAATTTTTAAATTTCGATGATTTGTGGAGTTCAGTTGTCTTGTCTAATATTCTATCATGTTGGTATAAATGTCCCTGAAGTATGATCAAATTTTGTGAAGTATTCATTGTTTATTTTGTGTGTAGCAGTAGCTAAGGTGTTTTTTGAGCTCGGCGATTTTCGTTTATTAAAGAAATGAATAAAATATTTAATGCAAAGCAATGAATGATTAGAAAATAAAGTGTGTGAAATGTTAAAAAAAGTCCTATGGTGAGTCTTCTTTGCATATAGCAAGAATTTAATAGTGGTGTAAGCGTTTTCAAAATGGCCGTGGAGAAGTTGAAAGTGACGACCCAGCACATTAACAACCGATTAAAATGTGGAAAAAGTTAAATGTTTATGAACATTTACTCTAGCGAATATCATATTGAGACTATTTTGGAGGTGACAACATTAATGTAGAATAAACATTTTTTTCGAAAAACTAAAATTCCTGTTATTTTCTGAACACATCTCGTAAACGCCCAGTACTTAGCACAATTACAGCAGTAATTGTTTACTTTCAACACTCATTTAAAAACTTGTAATCAGGCTCTCTACTACTGCAAGGTTTCTAAATCCTCGAAGCAATTTTACCAAGAATCAACATTAATCTGATGTGATTTCTGATGAATGCTGAAGTAATAATTTTGTAACAGTGGCCAAGGCATTATCAGTTTTATAAGTTTGTTCATATTGGTGCTGATATTTCCATGTGGTCCTTAAATTGTAATTGTGATTAATAATACCTTCTGGTTTTTCTATGCGTATTCCGAAACCTTAGAGAAAGAAGTTTTAAAATGCTAAAGAGTGTCCTCGGAGTTTTTGTCCATATTTTTTTATCTGCCAAGTTAGAACTTTAGATGATTCATGACTAGTGATGGGCAAAGCCGATCATTTTAGTGATTCAATCATTTTGACTCGAGTCACATAAGTGATTCAATCAATTGATTCAATCATGATGATCGAAAAGACTCAAATGAATCAAGATCGAAAAGACTCAAAGGAGTCATGATTGAAAAGACTCAAAAGGAATCATCATCAAAAAGACTCAATCAATGGATATAATAAATCACTTTGAATAATCGAATAAATACTGCCTCATCTGCGAAGATCATTGGTAACGCTGATTGCTATCTATATTATCATTTCATATACTATTTTGATTGTGAATTCCTAGATGAGTAAATTAGATTGCAAAAATGAAGGAAGTAGTGTCATGAAAATATTTGGGAAGGAAAAACTGCCACAGTTTCTTAACACTAATTAAATAATTTCTAACTATAGTTGATCAAAATGTAACACAAAATACACCACACACTATGCATGAATCTGATCTGCAGAATAATTTTATGAACGGCACAATAAAATGTAACCAGCTTTAACTTCTACTTCTTAACGTTCTCCTACAGGAGTCATCTTAATATTTTCCTTTTACGTGTATTGGTGTTATTAATACTGATAACTGCTGGAAAAAAATTTAAGAAAAAGATTACACAAGTATTCAGTTCTTCATAACATAGTATTTAATTTTCTCACAACTATTTCTGCCCTGACGAAAAGAGATCAAGCATCGATCGTTCCAAATTTTGGAACAAACCGGAAACCGGGATGATTGATATGAAACTGGAAGTCGGAGTGATTGATGATTGATGATCGACTTGTTTAACGAAATGAATCATGAGTCATTTGATTCACCTAGTGATTCAATCTTTTTGATCGAATCGTTCATGATCGACCCATTACTATTCATGACGTCGCCGAAACGTGGGCTTTTATCTGAATAAAAACTTTTTTCTCGACCAAAATTCCCTAGAGACCCAAAACCATTGTTACTAAAAAAGAGTTTGATAAGAATATTACTAAGTGATGAGTTTTACATTAAGAGTTGGTGGTATAATGTATTTTTTTATGTAGCGGAGTATTAAAGCCGGTTATTAACGAATTCTTCCATTTAAGGTAATGAGTTCAGTTGAAAGATCGAAAGCTTTCCCAGCGTATACTATGAAATCTTCTCTGAATTGGCAGCGGGTAAGGCTGTTTATGTTTACTGATAAACAGACTGAACCCTGATGACGATGAGGGAGTTTCTAATCGAGACGTTGAACATAAACAGCCTTACCCGGTTGCAAACCCGAGAAGATTTCATCAACAGTTCAGCTAAACTTCCCTGATTTCGTTACTTTAAAGTATTTTGCACTTAAGGTAACTGCTAAATTATCCGGTTAACGCCAGATAGATAATATAAAGGTCCCAGTTACTTGGCAAGGAAGGATCATAATTTTAAAATAGAGCCTCCGAAGCAGCTCTCGAATACTTAAAAATTTTCCTTCCTACATTGATGACTGGAATAGTTTAACCGACGAATTATTGGAGCCCTTCCCAATTAATAGCCGGGTTTCAATGATGAGGCTAAAAAGCAAAAATAATAGTACGAATTGAGTTATGAGGGCAACTATATTTTTTGTACTTTCGGGTATTGTTTATATTTTTGGACTTAGCTTTTTATATTGTGTTTTCTGGATTATACATATCTTTGTGAACTTTGTGTGAACACGATGTCTTTGTATTTATCAATATAATTTTCTATTCTGACCACATATGTAATTATGTGCTTATGATACCACCCGACCACATGGTCGACTTTTAACTATTTGTTAAATAATATAAAACCGGCCCTAGATATGACTTAAACTTGATACATCATAAGCGTTACGGTTTGTTAGCCCAGATTGTATGGTTCTTCTCACTTCACCGCAACGACGGATGCTGTGCTTTCCTTTCTGCTTTCCTCTCGCGTGCATGCACACATGTGATGTTACTTTCCTCTCGCTGTCTTGCTTTCCTCGCTGTGACCGTGATTCTGCGTGCTTCTATCCTCCAAGGTCACGGCCCGATGCACTGCGATGACGTCTACCCAGTGTATGTCTCTCTCTCTCACACACATGCACGATGCGCTACGGCTCAACCAAGGAAGGGAATTTATCCACCATGGAACGGAGCCGTTTACACAGCGGTGTTCTTAGAAGAATGTCGTTTTCAATTTTGCATGGAGGGCGTCAGTAGTTTTAATTTTGACCGTCTTACACGTCTTACAATTTAATTCGACCCTATCTTCCAGAAGCTCTCATCATAGTTGAATTTTTGTTCAATTGTTGTCTCTGAACGGAGGTCCCTCCGGTGCGAAACATTATCTTCGTTTCGTCCCAGACTTCTAGTTTAGTTTCGACCCGAAGTAGTTTTGACTCCGACTTCGTTTCGACCCAGAGTTTAGCTCCCCGGGTTTAAATCCATTTCGTTTCGTTTCTACATTCTGCTCCCGGAAACGAAACTATTGAAATTTTACCGGGTTTGACTTTCGTTTACTTTCGATTACCATCCCTGGTTAAAACCCCGTTATTTATTTTGAAACACCCGGTATTTTGAGTTTTTTTAAAAGGTATTTTAATTTGACATCAAGATACCATCAATTGAATAAATACACACATACATATACCATCTTATAGCATTCTTATTAATGCAATATACTCTAATATTTTGTCATTAACTATCAATAATTTAACTGCTTCATGCATTTTTTGAATGTTATTCACTTGAAGCCTCGGTGATTTGTTTTAAGTGCACATTTTAAATGTTATAATTTGGGAATCTGGATGATGAATAGGTGTGAGACAAGGAACTGAATCTGTTTTAAGATGAGCAATCCATTCCTTCCATTTCCAAGACCTTTCCATCTCATGTAATGAGAAAGTACGGTATATTTTGTTAAATAATTTTGCTATGCATTGAATCCTTTAAAAAAAAAGCATAATTCACCTATGCTCAGAATTTGAATAATGCAATCCCTAGATTATTGAGATAACCTATTTTCATATTTTTTTAGTGGAATCTACGCAGTTTCATATGATGTGGATCCAATTTCAGAAATCATTTACTATTGATTGGCTGCTTTCAGGTTCTCTCCCGCGTCTGTTCATCTCAGGCGACGACATGTTTCGCAAACGTTGCAGTTTGCTTCTTCAGGTCCGAGGTGTAGGATGCAGTTGGTGATTTGCTTGTACACATTTCCTTCAGCTGGGGGCCGCACAGTGGGCTGAAATCGAAAAAAGCTGGACAAAACCTCGAAAATGGTTTTTTTGAGTATGGAAGTTGAAACTTTGCACAGATGTTGCCAACACATTAGTGCATTTTTTGACGCAAAATGTTTTTCATAGGTTGATTTTTTGTATAAAATACATAGCCTCAAAGTTGAACAAATTTGGCGCAAATTGCCCGCTTTGAATTTTTTTCGAAATTCAGCATGTTTAAACTAATGTCACACCTTTAGTAGTAATTCAATAGCAACAAAAATGTATGAAATTGTTAAACGGTTTGTAAGCATTAATTACCATCAACTTTCACGACTTAGTTGTTGTATTTGTGACCAATACGATACAAAATGGCGGACCCTGTTTTTCGTCGAATTTTTGGGTTTATGTAGGATTTTAAAAAAAGGATCACCGAGTTACCTCGAGATATTTACACCACATATACAACAAAGTATATAGATTGCGATAATCGGAAGTGCAGCTGCGACCACCAGCGACGCCGAAATTAAGATCGATTTTTCGAACGTGCGGCACCGCCCGGAGCTTGCTGCTGGCCACGGGAATTGCCGTACTCGACGGATGTTGGATAGTGAATCATTTTAAGCAAATTTATTGTATAAAAGCTATGATATATTATTACTACATTTATTTTCCTTTTGTTATAACCTGATTTCTTTACTCTCTTGTAATATTTATAGTCGATGCAGTACAAAATGGCGGACGCTAATTTCAGTAACATTTTTGCCCGTGTGTGGCTATATAAAAAGAAGGACACCGAGTTGCTCTCAGATATTTACATCGTAATTGCATCAAGCCTTTTAGAGTCTCCATCCACAGAAATAATCTGCGACCGTTCGCCACAAACAAAATAAAATCGATGTTTCTACCGTGCCGCGCAGTCCGCGGCTGCTCCCTGGGCGGATGGAATGTCGTGACGCAGCGTACATGATAAAGCACTATGAAGTCTTTGCTGTGGTTATGTTTGATTCCAACATAATTATTACTATTTCATTTCAAGTTGGCTTGTTGTCACTTTAGGTAAATGAATTCGCTCCTCTATCAATTTTTACTGACTAGTGACTATTTACCAAATTCCCGAATGCAAACTAGCTGACTTGAAACTATGACAATTCCGCACGTGAATACCCTTGGATGGGTAAAACGGCTCTATTAGCCTGCTTCTAACCTCAAAGACGAAATAGATTTTACAACCAGCCGACCAGCCCACAGCTGGTTGGTATTTGCCCGTCCACCTCCTACGGTAGTCGCGGAAATGGTCTTTTTATGACCCCCCGTTGCTCGTGTGCGGTCCCTTTTGCCTTTTTCGGAAATTCCGTTTCCAGAAAGAAATGCATATATGAATTTAGGTAGTTTTGAACATACAGTGAAAGAGGTTTGTTGTGTTGTGGTGATTTTGGATGCACTCGGAAACACGCGCTTTGGATATTGAGAACTCCGGGGAACCTCATCGGTTTTCTGCTTTAACTCCATTGGCGGTGTCAATCACTCATTCGCCAGGCATCTATCATCCAAACTGGTAAGAGATTTTCATTTGTAGTTCTTTATAGTTTGCCTCGTGCTATATGCAATTTCCCTTTTTTTATTTACCATGAACGCCTCTAGAATTGACCCTTTCTTTAATTTTTATGTATGTTACTTGTTATTGGTAACTCGTAGAGCTGAAATAGAACCAGTGTTGTATTGTCAAATCCGGACGTAAATCTTTTGTTGAGAGATATGAATTTTTAATGAAATATCTGACGAAAAAATTTCACGTGCAAGGTAATATTGAAGCTACGAAGGGCCTTAGTGACTGTCTTAAACGACATTTTTTGATTCGCTACCAAAGAAATGGGAATCCTGCAGTAGAAATTATGAAAGATTTTTGAGGAGAAATATTAAGTGGCTGAAAGCACCTATATATGTACCAGAAAACGTTCTAGAACTGCCAAGAGCTTCTAATTCTTCGGGTAAGTATATTCCATAATACATTACAACGACCACTCCAACCAGAGCAAAAAGAAACAAAGGAAATAGCCAAGGCAGAAGAGATGCACCTTAAGAAGCAAATAAAAAAATTGAGGCCGATTCATGTGGGAGATTACACCATCGGCTTCTCCATGCTTCTCACAATAGTTAATGGAAAGGTGGGCATAACTGCCATATAACTGAAACGAACTACTCTTTCATTCTTGATAGCATGAATTAATTACTTTAGGTCTGCAATGCATTGACTGAGACGGGAAGCATGACATGCTTTGTTTGGGGTGCAAAAATTTCGGAAATGCATCGAATTCAAGAATTGAAAAGCCGACCTGTAAAAATGAAAAATCTGAAATTTGACATTTCCACATTGCACTGCTACATAAGATTTTTTAAATGTCTTCTACATATTTCATACATATTGGATTTTAAGCAGTGGCAGGTAAGTTGTAATTTCACTGAAAGACAACTTTTTCTTTTACCCTATGAAAATTACTTATTATATCATTCAATATAACTTTCTCAACCAGGCCCGCGGAGACCAAAGCAACTGCTATTACACCGAAGAGGATTAATACAAAATAAGTTTAAAGAAGAAATAGGTTTGATTGTTGATGTGACGAAACAGGGTGCTGAACAACAAACGACGGCTCGCTGTTTCTTTGAAAATCCCACTCTGTCATCTGAAATATTAGGTAAAAACATTTTAATTCATATTATGATGAAAAAGCAGGTCTGACTTTACAACCTCGATTGGCATTTCTGTCAACAGCTGCCTTATAATTTTAGCTAAATCTCTCGTGCTTAATTTGCAGAAATTGATGAAGAGCATATCAAAAGATTTTCAACGATTTTGAAGGCTATTTCCAGCGATACACCCATAAAAGAATATCAATTAAAAGATTATTGCTTGGAAACCGCTGTGCTCTTCGTCACTCTGTACACATGGTTTCACGTGTCTCCGACCGTCCATAAGGTCCTAATACACAGAGCATATATAGCTTCAGAGATGATTCTTCCTTTAGGGCAATTATCTGAAGAAGAAATTGAAGCACGCAATAAAGATACCAGAAAATATCGAGAAAGCTTCAGCAGGAAGCACTCAAGAATATCTACCAACAATGACTTATTTCGTCGGCTCCTCCTGACCTCGGATACAGTTATATCCAACGCCGCACCCCTAATTACGAAGATATCCCGAAGAATGCCGATAGAAGTGAGGAATTTACTGTTACTAAATGACGATGAGCCAGAAATCCTGCAGCCTGGAAGTGAAACCGACAGTACTTCACCGGCTCGGAGTGATACTATTGCACGTACATGGGGAAAGTTCAACAGTTATTTAGATATTCATTGATAACCTTTTATCAAAATGAAAGGACTGAGAAAAAAGCCTAAAAGCCTATGCTGTTAATAATTACATTAAATACATCCTCAACAAAGACTATGCATTCATAGCGTTTTATAATGTACGCTGCGTCACGACATTCCATCCGCCCAGGGAGCAGCCGCGGACTGCGCGGCACGGTAGAAACATCGATTTTTATTTTGTTTGTTGCGAACGGTCGCAGATTATTTCTGTGGATGGAGACTCTAAAAGGCTTGATGCAATTACGATGTAAATATCTGAGAGCAACTCGGTGTCCTTTTTATATAGCCACACACGGGCAAAAATGTTACTGAAATTAGCGTCCGCCATTTTGTACTGCATCGACTATAAATATTACAAGAGAGTAAAGAAATCAGGTTATAACAAAAGGAAAATAAATGTAGTAATATATCATAGCTTTTATACAATAAATTTGCTTAAAATGATTCACTATCCAACATCCGTCGAGTACGGCAATTCCCGTGGCCAGCAGCAAGCTCCGGGCGGTGCCGCACGTTCGAAAAATCGATCTTAATTTCGGCGTCGCTGGTGGTCGCAGCTGCACTTCCGATTATCGCAATCTATATACTTTGTTGTATATGTGGTGTAAATATCTCGAGGTAACTCGGTGATCCTTTTTTTAAAATCCTACATAAACCCAAAAATTCGACGAAAAACAGGGTCCGCCATTTTGTATCGTATTGGTCACAAATACAACAACTAAGTCGTGAAAGTTGATGGTAATTAATGCTTACAAACCGTTTAACAATTTCATACATTTTTGTTGCTATTGAATTACTACTAAAGGTGTGACATTAGTTTAAACATGCTGAATTTCGAAAAAAATTCAAAGCGGGCAATTTGCGCCAAATTTGTTCAACTTTGAGGCTATGTATTTTATACAAAAAATCAACCTATGAAAAACATTTTGCGTCAAAAAATGCACTAATGTGTTGGCAACATCTGTGCAAAGTTTCAACTTCCATACTCAAAAAAACCATTTTCGAGGTTTTGTCCAGCTTTTTACGATTTCAGCCCACTGTGGGCCGGTTCGTTTTTGTGAGCTTTCTTGTTGTCGCTGAAAACTCGTTTCCAACAGCTGGGCAGTGTTTAGCCATCTTCTTTTGCGAAACATGTCGTCGCCTGAGATGAACAGACGCGGCAAAGCAGCCAGTCTACGACAGCACTCCGCGGAAGCTTTCTTTCCAACTTCATTCACTATTATACGAAAAAGTAGTGCTGTGTCGTCCAATTTATTAATTATAGCCTCGGTGATTCTTCATGTGAAGTGAAAATTTGAAATTTAGTTCTCTGGATGAAACAGGAATTTGGATGTGAAATTAATGTGTTGTAAGAGTAGCTATTATTTCTTTATTCCAGTTTTCTACCGTATTATTTCAAAAAGTGTGCGGCTTTAACATTGGACTCTGCTTTTGGCGACTGGGTAGCCATATTCAGTGCTCTGTTTATAATGGGGAACATGCACAATTTTTTCAATGTACTAGAATAAGAAGGTCCATAGCTCAAATATACTCGCCGAAATTTTCGTGGATTAACAATGTTTTTTAGCTGAGTTATGAGTCTTTGAAAATTAATCTTCATCGGCTGCTTGAAAACACGACGTCATCGGAGCGTGACGTCACGGCACGGTATCCACTGATGACAGACCGAGGAAGTGGATAGAAAATCGGTCTATGCAGGTGTTCAAACGCAAATTTGGCGAAAATAATTGCTGTTTCAACGTCAAATAGTAGATTGCTGCCAAGGCGCTATTGAAAAAAATGAAGGGGATTATTTGGTGAGATTTGGAAGCAATCAATATTTTTCAGAAAATCAGCCGCCATAAGGAAGTCGACCAAAAGTAAACTGTCGTATTGTGCTTTCTTAAATCCCTCTTAAGTCAATTTGTCCTTTGAGGAACTTCTACATAGCTCGTTGATGATTTTTACTTCGATATCTTGCAATGAAGACTGCCCTTCTCTTAGCGAAGTGAATGGTCTACCGTGCGATGACGTGACATCAAGCGATATTCGAGCACTTTTAATAAGTATTTAATGACGTTTGTGGAGGGATAGGATAGTTTTGACTTGCATATTTGGACTCGTGAGAAAATTGTCTATTCCATGACAATTTCAATGACAATGTCAAAGACTGTGACCGTTTTGAGAAAAATATTGTTAATTGAGATTTTGTGCGCATTTTAATTCACCACATTTTCACAAAAAACAGATGAATCATTTGATTCCTTTCATCTTTCCTCCCAATTGCCTTTTAGTTATGGTTTTTCACTAGTATGAAAGCTAGTACTTTGCCTAAAACATTAAATATCTGAAACATTGATTTATTCACAATTACTACTGTACTTTAACTGTAATGTTTAAAATTATTTTTAATAATTTTTTCTTAAATAATCCATCTCATAAACGGCAGAAACGTTTACTTAACGATCTTGGCATAGGTATATACTTTAGTATTCCAGAAATAGAATTTAGTGAGAACTCATAAATCCGTCAACATAATATTGAAATATTATATTAAACTACTGATATAATGTCGAACATTAATATTTATAACTTTCCCTTGTGGTGTGCTTCAACTATCCCATTTTAAAGGAATAAATAAGGCTTGCAACACGAGTCTATGAGCGTACTAGTTAGTACAGGACTTGATAATATGAAATTTAGTTTCAGTGATAAACTATCGATGCCACCAACATCTACTGTATTTATTATTCACATAATTATGTAATCAAAATTTAATTTTGGATTTAAATGGAGGTTTGGGTTGAATGAATATCAGAATGCGAATATAATTAGGAAGTAACATCTCCAAAACTGGGTTTACGGTTGGCATACGTAAATGTCTACTGGGAAAAGGAGCCATCAGTCCGTACTTATAGCGCAGCTGGGCGACACGTATTCCAGTCCCCGTAGATGGTTGCCGAAATCAATAGAAATATCGATTTCGGGTTATACTTCCTGTGCTTATTGGTATTCGGGAATTCATTTTTCGGAAGCATTCATTATTCAGTGTCGTCTTGGAGGTTAGTATTTTAATAATTTAAACCGGTTTTCTTTTTTTTCGCAGGTAAGCTCTTCCATTACTCCCGTGGCTATTTCTTATTGTATGCAGTTGGTGAGTGGTAACTTTGTATTACCTCTTTCTGTTTTAATGTGCTTGCATGCATTTTCTTCCTGCTCTAAAGCAACTCCGACCTACACACCAAAATTATTCCGTCTTCATGAATGGAGATTGACTACTATATTTTAGCCATCTTAGTAACTTTTTTTGGGTTGGAAAACTGCATCGCTAAAGTTTGAATAGTGAGGTTTCAAAGACGCTCATTTGATTTCCTTATAATTTACGTGCATAAATAATATAGTTTTTTATCCTTATTTATTGATGGCAGATAATATTTTTCCGTTTATTGATAGTTAATAGGTCGTGTGTCGAATAGCCTATTAGGGTCACTGCATTGTTTTTCCTCCTCGGCCAAAGAACCTTTTTATATTTATTTTGGAAAAACATTTTGCTCTGTAAGTAATGATTCTCGTTCACGGTACGTATAGAAATTAATTTAAAACACCCTCCTAATCACAACCTGGGTTAGCACTTACCTAACCTATGGCAACTACTAAACCTATGGCAAAAAATAGAATGTTTTTATTGTTGGAGGCAAAAATAAACCAGTGATTTATTCAGTCGATCGAAAGACGTCCAATGATGTATACAGCCTCTTTTTATGCATGCTCGTTTTAGCTGTGGAGTGAACGACAACTTTCGCTGGTTGAGTTCTTTTCATCGGCTCGATATCCATTGTTCTTGGATGGCCGATAGTTATAGTTCATCCGTGTTTATGCTTTTCTTTGATTTCCTTCGTGTTCAATATTCTCGCTGAGATGTGGCGTTAGATATTGGACGATCAATGGTGCTTCGTGTGCCCCTATTCTATATTCCCTCTTCCCCATTGGTGGATACCTTTTTTCCACGCACGATCAGTGATAATCATTGGTTTTTTTTACTGGTCGATAATTAGAAATTTAAGTGGTACAGAAGTGGAACTTGATGAAGTGAATGCCAAAGAGAAAAGACAGATATAGATACAGATACGAAATGTCAAGAGACAACTTTTTTCAATTAATTCCGTAAGAACTAAGAGAGTAGGTGGTCTAAATTTATATTGTCATGAAATATTAATTAACTAATTTATTTCAAAATTCTCTGATACGTCTATTATTAGGTCAAACAGTGAGAAAATATTTACGTTTCAAGGAAAATATTTTGTATATTTGTTTGTGCATCCTCTGGGCTTATAATATCGAAAAATGCAGGCATAAATTAAATTGACTGACTCAATGTTTTAAACCTGCGAATAGCTTCAAATTAGGTATTGATATTAAGGCGCAGGGTCATGTTTTTTTAATTAATAAGCTAATAGAGAATTACTAACAAGCATTTTTTTTAAGTTACGATATGTGTCCTGAGTTTTCTAATGGGCTCCTCCATTTTTTTTGTATGTAATAGTTACATATAAATTAGATTGTGGCTTTGTGCGAATTTGTGATTTTTCAGTTAAGTCTGTTTGATTTAGGTTAAATTGTGTACGAATGATGATTTGTTTTGGGGTTTTGGCTCACTTTAAGTGGAATGGCTTGTCATAATCTCATCTGTACCTTTTCTGCTTCTAGGTATATCACTAGTTTGAATATCTGTGAATCTCCAGCATATCTATCTATTTGATATATACCTGTCCGCCTTCTATCCTTGCTGATTGCTTTGGAACGTCTGGGAACATTCAAATCAGCGCCATATAGGTATCTCCCTCCCGCGGTAGGCGGATCATCTGATGATCCCCAATGTAATTCCCTCGTTGCGTGATCCGCGGCAGTATAGCCGTGTCTTCCTGTGTCTGGGGACGGCGTCGGTGCCATTTGACCATGGCGAAAGGATAATGCCCCACCAAACCAATCGTTTGACGTACTTTCGAGATATCTTGTCTATGGCAAAAACTGGGTTCGCCGGTTAGTGGTCGTTAAGGTGCGCACTCGAGTAAAACTGTACCACGTAATCTTTGTGGCTGCATAGTTTGGGTTCTTTGTTAAGTTCCATCGAAAACCAAGTGAAATATCGTTTTTATTACAGACTCAAGATGCGATCCTCTAATCGTAAATACTTTATCAACGGAAGATAAATATACCAGGGCTACAATTCTTGAAATTTCATTTCACAATCTGAACTTTTTGTTGAATGTCAAAATTAAGTAAGTGTAACTTTGATGGAAGTGAGAACATTAAGGTTAGGTATTTAGGAAAATAACAGATATAAGATTCGCCATACTAAAAAATCAAGGTGGAAATTAAACTTAGCCCCGTCATCTTACTGCATTTATGATACTTGCAAATGATTACGGGGATTGAAGTCAAATCATGCTAGTCAAATAAAATATTTGGTACAGTCAGGTCATCAATCTTGAAAAAAGCATTAACTGAGATTACTTTGTGTAGATGTGCAATTAATATTCTATATCTGTACCGTTACTTCGATTTGAACAGAATTTATGTCGTCTTTGAATCAAAACTAATTTAACAAATTATACGAAAAGTACTTGACAATAGTTGTTCAGTCCCCAAAGGCGTGAATTTTTATGACAGTGAATTAACCAGTCAAATTTTCCACGGTTGAATAACCTCTCCCATTTTTACGGTAGATCCGAAATTTTGGTATTTTACAAAAGCAATGCTTTCAATACTTTGTTGGTGTAGTAATTTGGCAGTAAAATGGTGAATTTCATTCAAAATTCATAAAAATAGGTATTAATTTTACGTTAATAGAAAGAATTATCGTTTTATATTGGCCACGCCCTTCACATATTTTTTCCGTGAACAATATTTGAATTTTTTCCAATTACTTTGATCGATGGATGACTCTTCTGTTTTATTTAATTTTTGGCTCACCATAAATGGAATGGTTAGTTTTCTTCTTATCTGATTTTTTGGTCTCTATCGCTAGTTTGAATATCTATGAATCTCGAGCATCCATCATATGATAAATACCTGTCCGCTTTCTTGACGTCGTGATCCTTTTGGAACGAATATAGGTATATCGTTCCTACGGCAGGCGGATAATTTGATATTTACGTGTGGAAGAAAAATGGATGTACGTGGAGTAAAGCTCGGAAGGGCTTCATCTTCATTCAAATTATCCCGCGGAAGCATATAGAAGGATAGATTCCTCTATCCTCTAGAGATGCCACTTGAACAAGAAGACATAGATACTTCCTGAAGCTATATGAGACTTGCTGAAACTAAGCGTTGCGATTTGAAACATACGGATCGTAATATTTATTCCAATTTCCCTAATAACTCTAGTTCAAAAAGTTTGAGTAACTTCAGTTCGTTGCTTTAAAGGGGAAGTATGTCCTCCTTATCTTGCTGCTTGTTCAGGGAATGAGAGGGGCAAAATGCATTTGGGTTCTGCTGGCAAAGTGAAGAATAAAAAGTTCTTTTGGCGATACCTCCTGGCTACGCTTTGTCCGACTTTCCACTCTTATAGCGAGTGCATGGATTTCGAGTTTTGGAGTTATATCGGCGAACGGAGGGAGAAACTACGAGCGGGTGCGACACTATTGCCCCCTTTTTTTGCCACAAAGCCAAATAAATATTCAACTTCTTCCATCCCTTTTAGTTTGTGTATCATTTATTAGTGAGTTAAAATGTAATATGTATGGTATGTATATTCAAATCACGAATCGAAAGAGGAATAATAAATTGTGTAATATGTAATGTATAGCACTCAATAAAATTTGAATGGAAGTGTAACAAAGTAACTATCACTGTCTATTGATATTATAAGTTTTTCAGGGAAATTTGATTTAGTCGATTCGGAAGAAAAATTTGTGGCTTCCTCCTTCAAGCACGATCATGAGGCACATGATACAAAGGGGTAAATCATTGGGCACAAGAGACTCAACGGAAGCAATTAGGAACTTCATTCAGCCATCTAATAATCTCAGCCCTTCATGATGCGAGGATGTATTTAAACAATGGAAGGATGAAATTCTTTCTCTATACCATATACCAATCACAGGAGGTTTTCTGTGGTTCATATGGCCAGTTGCAACAAAGTATACATTGTTAAAGTCTCCTCCTTAAAAGCACGTATTCGCTCGAGCTTTCACGTTGATCGGTGGTATTACGGTGTCATAGTCTATCGATCTCAAGTGTAAAAAACACCGATTTTATATAAGTTCAACAAATTCAGGCTTCAATTGGTGGAAGTTAGATATATTTGAATAAATAAAAGATCTTAGCACTTTCGCACAAATTTTTTACTGCGTACAACGCGTTTCGGCTCACTGAGCCATCATCTGTTACAAGACACTGCAAAACTTTTGAAAATCACTTGATTTACTCTGTACGCCTGTTCCCACCCCCTTCTTCAAAGATGTCAAATCCTCCCCATCCCCTTTCACAAGGGTATAAAGATGATTTTCAAATGTTTTGCAGTGTCTTGTAACAGATGATGGCTCAGTGAGCCCAAACGCATTGTGCGCAGTAAAGAAATTTGTGGAAAAGTGCTACGATCTTTCATTTATTTAAATACCCATTTTTATATGCATATGTAATTTTTTGAGCTCCTTAGGTAACATAAAGTGGTCCTGATTCGATTTGCTCGCGAATTATTAATTGTCCGTTGAGGCGTCAAGTTAATTTATTTATATATTTCCCCCGCGGCGGATTACGGCCGTCCATTGTCTTTCGCGCGCCGGATCGATTCCGCGGTCCGTTATGTGGGACATCATCTCGCGCCTTCGATTCACTGACTCTCTGTGGGGAGTCTACGGCTGCGATGCTGTTTCTTTGTACCGCCATAGAGACGTACGCTAACGGCAGAATAGCTCATGGTACACATACCACCGGAGCGATTGTTTTCATAATATCACCCTATGTTGGCGTTCGTTGTGACCGTAAAAATTTTTACATCCCTTATACTCACTTTTTTGGCACTTGCTAGTAGGACTAGTGCGGTGGATCTTTTCCATTACTTGAGGGAATTACCATTTTCAGATATAGCTATTCTCTTTGTATTTTTTTGTAAAATCTAAATTCATGCATCATGGAGTTTCAGTTCTCTTTTTTGGGACTTTTTAAGTTTTTTTTTTAAAGTTTCAGAGGTGAATTTATGAACAAACATTTAAGTGCAAGATATGTAAAGCAAAAAATCTGATGAAAACAGCCTTAATTGATTTTATAAAAATGGATAAGTAGGAATCAGTTACTTTTATAAGCGCTCTGAGGGAGGAGGTGATTCAGAAAATTTGGCAACATCAAATATGGTAATAAAAGTCTTAAAGTGCCTTAGGATTTTATTTTCCATTGCTTCTATTTTAACAGTTATTAAATTTAAACTTTCTCAAAATGCCTCTTATTGATGAATGAATTATATGTTTATAAAATATTATGTAATTTAAGGATTGTAAAAGGAGATAAATTGGAAAGTATCCTTTTTTTAAGGAAAATTCTTCATCAAAATCTGTAATCGGATATACTTATAACTTTTTAGTATTTCCTTTGCGGACGATGATACAATTCTGTGGTGCGCTTCAAAATCGAGGAAAATTCTCTAGGGATCGCCATTTCATGAATTTCGCTTATCTTTAAAACGGCATCTTACGTGTCTAGGGAAACGAAATTGTTCACTGAATTTTATTTTTAGTCCGACTTAATGTGAAGTATTCCTAGTCGATTATTTTCTCAGACTGAAGATCTTTTGTTGCCAAATGGCCAAAACGGGGCATCGTCATTTTTTCGCAATTAATCCTCGAATTGACCTTTTTTGTAATGGAATGCATCTAGCGAAAAGTGCTATTAATTTTTTTCAATACATTTGGAAGCTGTTATTTTTCATCACCACGTCCAGAATATAATTTAAATATTTTCCTTCTGAGGTTCTTTTTTCGACTCCGGTCCTGTCCCTCTGTGGCCATGTCTTTTGTCGCGCGGGTTAGATTATTTAAGAGCGCCGACGTTTCGGGTACCGACTCGCTACCCATTCTCACGGCTACTGATAGAAAATTCGAAAAGACCGTTGAAGCCCAGCGTTAGGAGGAGCCGGATTGGTCGAGATCCGATTGTTGTCGCGGAAGACCGTGGACCAGCGTAGACTTAGCTCTGGCAAGCATAACTCTTTTAAGGGTTCTATTCCAAGAGCTGCTGATCGAAAATCCGGTGTCTCTGTTTACTTTCTTATTTTCAAGTTTTATTTCAATCGCCTCTTTGGTTAAACGATCCCAGAAATGATCCGATCGCCATAAAACTCTGGTGTCATCTGGTGTCTCTGGTGGTAAAAAAAGAGTTATGCTTGCCAGAGCTAAGTCTACGCTGGTCCACGGTCTTCCGCGACAGCAATCGGATCTCGACCAATCCGGCTCCTCCTAACGCTGGGCTTCAACGATCTTTTCGAATTTTCTATCAGTAGCCGTGAGAATGGGTAGCGAGTCGGTAACCGAAACGTCGGCGCTCTTAAATAATCTAACCCGCGCGGTATCCCGAGGAGATTTTTCTAAAGTTGTTCGCCGGGAAAGTGTAAAATCATATATGTCTTTTGTCCTTCTCGTGAAACCAACAATTTCTCGAATGGGACTACCACAAGGTACATAATGCAGATTCGTCGTGATTTTCTGTCCTCCTCTGAATTGCTCCCGGGAGAGTTTCTGAGAAAGGTGCCTCGTCCTCTTGCAGAGATAAGTAATCTCATGAGTCGCTTATCATTGAGCGCGTCTTTTTATTCATTTACTTCAGCTATTTCTTGCGCCAGGCACACGTGTATCTATACTAAGTAACTGCGCGTCTGCTCGGTTTGGAGCTTGTAAAATTTTCCTATTGGCGAATTCAACATCTACGTACTATCCCGCAAGGCGCCTCATTCGGCGAGTGGTGGGAGGTGCTAGAACAGGGGTTCCCAAACTTTTTTGTACCACGCCACCCCCCCCTCCGCTACACATATCAGCTTTCCATTTTGCAATACCCTATTTCCACGGTGCCGTACATACCAACTCCTACTTGCACAAGTACTTGAAGTATGTGCCTACTCGATACGGCGAGTAGGTAGATTTTTTTGTTCACTGCTGGATGCGGGAAACGCAGAATGGAAAGATTACAATTATGAAAACTTTGAAAGAATTTATTTCAAAGATCTGAGGAAATTATTTTTGTAATTTTTTTATTTATTCGTTTAGGTGTCACGCCCCCCCTGGACTTTCTTCACGCCCCCCGAGTTGGGCGCGCCCCCCAGTTTGGGGACCCCTGTGCTAGAACATCAGTCATTGACATATAAAGAGGAAATGATCTTACAAATTTACGCCTAGCATTTATTCCTTCCTAGCATTCCTTTATCGCGCGGGAAAATAATGAATTCCATTACCTATCCTTTCGATAAAATATCTCTCTTAATTTTTCGTTTCTGTCGGACCCGGAAATGTAGTGGGTTTCTAAAATGACGCACTCCGTGTTGATCTAAAAGATATCCATTTTAATTGGTCAAGCAATGTAAGTCTAGCGCGCAGCCTCTTGAGTCTCTAGCGGCTTCCTGCCTAATTCGTTTCACATCTGCGTAACGCTTTCCTTACGGGTCTAGCAGTTTTTTTTTTTTACGAATTGCACATCTTTAATTTGTATTCTATCGAAGTCTCGAATTAAGTCTCTCTGCACGATCCCGTATGCATGCTGCATATTCATGGTGTGGACGGACGAGTGCGAAATAGTACCTACCTCTATTTTACTTACGAGAATCTCTCCCACAATACGCTTCACGAATCCTAGCTTCTTGGGGGCTCTGTAACAAATATTTCTTCTTATGATATTCGTTCATTTTACGAAGTAAATGCAAATTCATGGTGTGGTACATCTATTTTACTTTCTCATCCGAGAATCTCTCCCACAATACGCTTGGCGAATCCTAAATTCTTCGGGGCTCTGCCACAAATATTTTTTATTTGGATATTCGTTCATATTGCAAAGTAAATGCAATACATTCCGTTTTATTGGGAAACTTTTTGCCCCAAATAAGAGGCTGCCCAAATTATGTAAAGGATTCCGTAAATAAGCGTACACGGGTATGTAAAAATGGATAATATTTGCGTATTTAAATGCCTTGTTGATGTTATCTATTAATTGAAGAAGTTATATGGGAAATACTAAAATTGTATATTTTTTCCGAAGTGATGAAAATACAGTAATTATTATGCATGCCTGCGCTTCTGAATGCGTGGTCACAACTTTGCTGAGGTATGAGGAAAGAAAAATGTTACGTTCTCGGGGTTTGTTCATTTGTGAGGAAGATTGTGTGAAAATCATTTTCTAGCAATGAATAACATTTCATATCATCACGTAAGTATTTGACAAATATAACCCATGTGTGCCCCGTTTAGACCCAAGATAATGTCTAAAATTGATTCTGTTATTTTATATTACTCTTAAATAAGCGGCGTCCTCTAATATCCGGTGTCCCAAATAACCGGAAACGTTTGATTCAAAATTCGAAAAAGAATTTAAAAATTCTCAACTGCAATCCCAACAACTGCCATTAAATAAATAAATTATTCTATCCGCGCTGTTAATTGTTAATAGTAAATTGGACTAATCAGAAAGTGTATGCAGTATTTTGGTTTAACTTGTCTTTGGTTAAAAGAAAGCTGTTTATAGCTGCAATAAAATTTTAGGTTTTATAAGGGAAACTTACTTGTTTTATGTAACTCATAATGAAGCAAACAAGGAATTAAGACTTTGTGTAACATCATATGCGTTTTTCTTAGTTATTCGCAAATTTGTGCGTAAACTGAATTGAAATAAATTGTTGAAATGGAAATATTGCCGTTGACCAACACAATTATTCCAAACTCCTCTAGTTGTCAACAAATTTAGCAGACAGTACCGGTCTTACGGACTTAATTTTCCTGGTTAATCGCCGTATGCGTTTTCACCAGATAGTGGTAGAAAATTAATATTGCTCGGACCTATGTATTATTATGCCTATTATAATAATACATAATAATAATTATTAATTCGATTACGTACGGTGTATTCCACTGAGCGCAGCTGTTTTTATCTTAGCAGGAAAAAATAAAAATTGTGCCACTTAATATTTAATTAAACACAGTCGCTGCATTTGCTGGCTGAAGCACTTTCCTTCATTTTGTGATAACATTTATACAATGTGTTTTCGTTTCATTCCGCGATTACGGCGGCTCTAACGTCACCGTCTTTTACTCACTTTTCCGGCAAGCAGTTCTTCACGCTGGATTAACACTAACGCAGAACGATTCTTAAACATTCTTCTATGTGGAAGAAATTTTAAATTTATTACTGATTGAGTAAAATATTGTTATTATTAAAATGTTAGATTTTGGGCTGCGTATAGATTTCCACTATTTAAAAAGTTACTGATTGCTTTGTCTTCCAGTATAGCAGTTCTGTTTGCTCTGCTTTTGAAATGTGGAGGCAACATTGTAGTTTTAAGACCTTGTTCCTCCTCAGTTCACCCCTAATTGAATAACACCCTGGGGTTGAAGTGTAGGTATCGAGAAAGAGTTGAAGATTGAGAAAAAATGAAGCAAATTATCTCCAGCATGAGTGGACGGAACGTTTAGAGTTGGCAGTGACTTATGAGGGAAGTAAACTCGGGGATATGGTGAAGGGGAATTCATTAGCGAAAGCAAATAGCCTCCATTTACTTAGACTTTTCAGACCAATCTAAAAGTGTGAATATATAACTACTTCTCACTGAGTTTACACTTTTACGTAAGCCCTTTTATGTAAGTTTTGATTTGTTATTTCAATTTTGTTTTTGCAAAGTTTTCTGCGAAATTAGCTGTCCAATCGGGTGATAACATCGTTAAGAATCCATTAAGAACACGTGCGAAAATACATGATGTTGTGAACGCCTTACGTAACATTTATTAACGACCCGGAATATAAAAATTGTTGCTGCTTTGATTTTATGCATAATTATATAATTGAAGCATAATATCATTTAGAATCTCACGGGAGCTCATGTGCATATAAATTTATTTGGTACGTCTTTACGAAATCTTAATTAATGCAATGATATTTAAAAATCACTGAAACTTGTTTGACGCTCTGAAAATACGTTTTAATGAGTGCATTTGGAAAAATGATTGCTATCACGGCTATAGACTGCTAATTCTTCTCCCACTTTTCATTATAAATCAATATAGTTGTCCAGTACTGTTCAGTGGGATTGTTGAAAGGAACATGCCGGTAAAGAAAGTGTAGGCGTAAACAATTTTTATAAAACCAAAATGTTCACTGTTTTCACCATAACTAATTAAGGTCCAGTCTCCAAATAATTTTGTTGGTAATCTCGTAGTAATGTTGTACTAACCACTATTTTATAGATTTATCTTATCATTTTAAGGAAATGGTGTTCAATAGCATATTTATTTTTAGAAAAATCATGTATATTTTTCAATTTTTTTGAAATTAAATTTCGGTCGAAAAACGAAGAGTGATTGATTTTTATATTATTTCCTCCTGCTTTTTTCGTGTAAGAGTTTCGTCAATGGTCAATATTCCAAGGATGGTTTCATATAGCTCTCCACTTGATTATCCAAGCAGGTAATCCGTCTAATGTGAGAAATGAGCGACTTTCTATTAACTTTTCTTTTCTTTTGGATCAACTTTTCTTTTCTTTTCCTCTGCATCCTTTATAATTTTATCGTATTTTAGACGAGACCTTTCTTTGCCGTTTTTCCTGTCCACTGGTCCTTCGATGATAGTTGTCATCGGATCATCCCGTCTCACGACTCTTGTCCTTCTTTTCCAAGGATTATTGGAATGCTTCTCTTTTCTCCTCCTCTTCTTCGGATTACCTTCACGCTCTTTCTATCTGTTTGATTGATATCTATTACTCGCGCTCGCCTATTATTCTTCGTAGACAACGCATCTGTAATGCTTCCACGTAGGGATTTTCTCAGAAAGCTGCGTGTAAGTATATCTGATTAGGGTGAACGAGAAACGTCCATTGTGATATTGGTTATTATTATAATAAATTATTTAGAAGCAGATCATTTCCCTGGTGATAACATGAGCATTGAATTAAAACAATTGAAAACATTATAACAACCCTTGAAACCTTTTTTTAACCGATTTGTTTTTAAACTATAACTTTTTCTGGAAGGGCTTAATTATTTTTGCAGGTGGGTTGTTCCAGTCCTGTATGGTCCAGTTCAAGAAGGAGAACTGCTTTACGTTTGTCCTTGTGGACGGCATTTTTATCTTGAAGTGGTGCTTATTTTTTAACTCTTACCCGGTGAGGTTTGTGATCCTGCGTATTAGTATTGTCTTCCTTTGTGTAAACTTTAGATTATTTTTGAACGTATTAAGTAAATTGATTTTTTTCTGCGTAGTTTAAAAGAGATTATTTCATTCCAGTGTGATATTAAGGTGGCATTTCTTCAACGTATATAAGCCTATTTAAAGTCGTGAGAAAAAACATATGGTAATTTTAATCGATTTCTAGACGTTCTAATTGTAATTTTTCTTCAGCCATAGGTTGATTTAGCAATGAAAGCGACTGTGTTATAAATCAAATGGCATGTGTGCGCGCCAAATGGTAAGCAAAAGTTTGTCCGAGTGAATAATAATTGTACTACTTCTGAATCACCAGTCTATTGGCGCGGGATATTGTGTGACGCTGCATATCTGTCTTTATGAGCTGCAGCATCTTGAAGCTAACCCTATCCCCATGCTAATAATGCACTTTGAGACAAGCAACGTAAATTTAAATGGCAGATGCAACAGATGGGAGAGCTAATTCTGCCCATAAGATTCGGGCAAGTTAGTTGTAATCATTGATTCTTAAATGATATGTATTCCTTCATTTGTTTTAACAGAAATTTTTGGCATGTTTTCATTAAAAAAATAATGATATCACAACCTAAATATGTGATGCACATAATAAAAGTCACATACCCGAAATTTTGATCCCACTCTCTTTCAAGAATCAGTTACAATCTGAATTATTTAAGCGATTAATATTTTTTTAAATATGCAGTCGAAATGCAATTAGAGAATTTGGTAATGAACTGCAATTCTGACAAGGAGGGAATTATTCCAAATCAATCTATCTCACACCTTTCAAGGGGCTATCAATGCTTGAATAATGGAAGTTATTGTAATATTGGAGTAAGGTTAGTACACTCTGCCACGAGAGATACTGAAATCACCCGCACATCAGATATATACGCATTGCAAATACGTGCATTTATTCACTGATGAAATGCTTGCATACAGTTTTAGTTTTTCACATAATCCTATTTATAATACTCGTTTGATTGCGTAAGCATTAAATGTCAGCAGTAAAAGCAAAACAATAAAGAACTTATGAACGATTTAGTTTTTCCTGGTGAATACTTCTGACAAATATTTCTCGGGTTTGCATCCAGGTTAAAGCTTTTATGCAAGCCGACGTTTCGGAAGACGACTTGTCTTCCATCCTCAAGGCTGTGTTACTTTATCGAAGTTCAATTTCAAATTTCAAATTGAACTTCGATAAAGTAACACAGCCTTGAGGATGGAAGACAAGTCGTCTTCCGAAACGTCGGCTTGCATAAAAGCTTTAACCTGGATGCAAACCCGAGAAATATTTGTCAGAATAAAGAACTTCGTTTCCAATATCTTCGATTTCAATAACGCGCGGAATCGCAGTGTTCGTTAATTTCTTCATTTACTAGAATTCATTTCTCATAGTTTAGGTACATAAGTGCCCAGTTACCAATCAATTATACAAGGTATAGCAGTACCTAAGTACGCATGTGCCCTGACGCCATTCTGCTGTTACTAAAAAATTATTTATCCGAGCTTTCATCCGCAACTTCAGAGCCATTGCTTATTTAGTCCATAAATTTTTGTGTATTTATTTACATTTTTGTAAACTTTTTGCATGAATTGCTATTCAGTGACATCATGCGTCAAACGGGTCTATCTTTGGTCGCGGAAGCGACCTACCTTGTATCATGGTTAAATCACACTATCCATTTTCCCATTCCTTTTCTATGGACAACTCCATCGATCGTTCCAATGAGGGTGAAAAAATGACCGTTTCACTATTTCATTATTTTCCGCGATGACTCAAGGGATGGAAATCCCATCCCTTTTTTCATCATTCTGCTCGTCCTTTTTTCCGTCGTTGGAACCATCGCTTTCACCGTCCTTCAGCCAATCAGAACGCACGGCCGCTAACGGCGATCTTAACGACGCGCTTGGCTTTTAATTGAACGAAATTTGTAAATACGGAAATGTGGAAATGACCGTGTTATTCAGGAAAAGATAAGTGATCATTTCATTGGCCCCTGAAAAGCAATCGCTACAGATATCACTCAGAGGGATGGCAAAAATGATCATGTGATTCAGGCTATAACAGTACTACGTCCAAACCTATCCCAACCCTTTAGGGGAACCGTCGTGCCTATCACGGCTTGACCTCCATTCCCTTGGGTCCTCCCAAAATGTTGATCCTATATATACAGGGAATCACACGGTACCTAACTCCCGCCGTAGCTTTTCGCATCACTTTCGATATCACAGCTTGTTGTCATAGCACCCGCATAACGAAAATATCGATGGCTAATTCTAACAATACGAATCTCAAATTCAGCCGGTTTGAGACAGGTATCTTAAACAAAGGGTAATAACATTAAAAAAAATAAAATACGAGCAAAAATTACTCTTTGTTTGCAAATGAATGCGTCTTTTTCCGTTTTATGAACTTTTGGTTTTTAATTTCAGTGTGCAAGTGCAAAAAATAAATCGTTTTTCTGCTCTCCTGAAAAATTGCTATTTTTGAGATACGTGTTGTTAGAACTTAGCCATCGATATATAGTGTTTGTTTATCTATGTCGTTCCCACGTTTATCAAACGTTGGGCTGCAATCGCCCTATACGGGAATGCGTTCTGATTGGCTGATATAGGGTTTTAGTTACGATTTTAGCGACAGAAAAAGCGACCGGACGAGTGATGAAAAATAGTGATGGGAATTCTCATCGCATCGTGATTGCGAAAATTGCCGGCGGTGATCATTTGCGAGTGATCACTCTGGTGATCGCGATAGTGAGATAGATAGATGAGCGAATTCAAAATAGGTCTCAATTCTCAAATTAGGGAGCCCATTCAGCTCCACCCTGTATATATAACATTTTTATTTATAAATAATTGTATAAATAGAAACTTTATTTTAAATATCCTAAGTAATATGTACACATATTTCTTGCTTAAGACATACATAGTTCCTTGCGTCCGCATTTACCGATTATTTTTGCATAAAAGTTTCTCGGGTTGTCCACCGGTTGATGTTTTCCATGTCTCCCGACGTTTCGAGCAGCGACTTGCTGTTCATCCTCAAGGGATCTACAGAATGAAGATTGGATTAGGATCTGGATTCGAAAGATCCCCTGAGGATGAACAGCAAGTTCCTGCTCGAAACGTCGGGAGACATGGAAAACATCAACCGGTGGATAACCCGAGAAAATTTTCTTTACCTGATACGCCGGGAAAACCTAAAGGCCGTTTTACATGGGGCACGTACTTGCACAATCTGACGTGTGTACGAAGGTCAAAATTGCGTCATGTAAAGCCGTGAATTGCTGGAACACATGCGGGAATGCGTGGACGTGAGATGGTAAAATAGCCCGTTCTAATTTCATTCATGCATTCGCGCAATTCCGCGCCATTTTAGAAATTAATGCAGCTCTAACCTGCACAACTCCGTGCCCCGTGTAAAACGGCCTTAAGATCATACACCGATTATTTTTGTTGTACCCCTGAGTCACACACCGTGGTGGTACGTCATACCCCTGAGTTACCCCCGTTGTACGCGTATCACCGGTTGTGAACCGCTTCTTTAGAGGTTAAAAGCTAAAAAAAAATTGCCTATGATTTGTAGTCCCGCCCTCGGAAGTATGTAGCTCCCGCGAGGTGGAAATACTTTCGATTCCTCCTCCTGAAATGCTCGACCTGTTCCTTTTCCGTACTACTTTTTTTCCACGCATACAACCTCTCCTTTTCCGTTCTCTCAATGGACGCCCTCTTACGGAACACGGCGCGGTTTCGTATTTGGATCGATTCGTATTAGCTTCCTCATTTTTTGCCCTCCTTTTTCACTCTCTCCATTTTTTTTCGACTCGCTCGCTCCGCCTCATCGACCTCTTTTGTTTTTCGCCGGCTCCGAGCTCTCAACCTCCCCGGTCTTAAAATCAATCTCCGATACGAATATCGCGAAGAAGAAGTCGTGTAGCTAGAAATCATCATAGTGGTCATTTTTACTCAAAAGTTCACGGATGATTACAATATTATAGGCATCAATGTCCGCCTTCCATTAAATTTTTTACCATCCTGCAATTTTATGGAATTTTGGATAGTAATGAAACGAATGAAATGAAAGTGGGTCTATAAGGATTTGGTGTTTTCTCAGTGAACTGCTGGGATGAATCAATGGAATACTTTTTCATTGAAACGTCGGCAGAAATGGAGTCTGACCTGATCGAAGGCCCGGAAAGATTAACTGTCAAGTAGGTTTCCTTGCTTATTGTACCCGCATCCTTGATGACGACATTTTTTTAGCAATTAGTTTTATTTGTAATAATAATATCACGAATGTAGGCATTGCAGGACGTTGTCGTATTCGTGCTTTTGTAGAAATGCAACCAAGACAGTAGGGCAACAAATGCATGTACATAAAATAGTTGACATTTGATTTGTGTAATAAATGTTTATTCAAATATATTCTCATACTCTCATATCTTCAGCTCCTCCTTTGGTTTTTAAGTCGTTTTGCAGTTGGTTCCATTGTCAGTAAATGATGTACGGTTCGTGGGAACTCGAGGGGACGAGTTAAAGCGCACGACGGGTTGCCGAATGTTCAGGATAAGACCGAATGGAAAATGTACTCTTCCCATGTTCGGCTTGCGGGAATATTAGTGGGCTAAATGAACGAGAAAAATGGAAAAATTTTGGGAGTCATGAGTATCAATTTTGTCATAGGAATTTCTGAAGAGATCATATGCTTTGAAAACTTAAATAATGAATAAGGTTATGAATGAACAGTGGCTTATACTAGATCCTTATTTCGGAGGGGGATGACCCCATCCCTTATTTCACCGCATAATATTTTATATTTATACGAATAATATTGTGTGTAACGAAGTATGAATGCATTCAGTGGCCATGTCCTCGCTTATGATTCATTAAAGTAATTCAGACCAGAATAATTAATTTTTCTCCCAATTCAGGGGGAGTCTGGACCCTTAAGACAATACTTTTATAATCCCCTTGAATTTTAGGCATATTTGAGCGAGGAATCGGGGTAATTTTAGGCGCCATGTGTATTTTCGTTACAACAATGAATTTCCTTCTGTCGAATTTGTTCTTCGTGATATTTGGATGCTATAGGATCATGTGGACCTTGTGGTTTGGTTAGCATACTCCATATTCATTGGCTCTATGCAGTCCATCTCTAGTACCACGCATGGAATTAGCTGAAGGCAGTTTGCAATAGACCGTCCAACTTCCCTTGCATCAGTATTTTCTCAATTCTTGGAGGAACTTCCATGATGGATACGATCTGCTCTTGTTTTTCTTCATGAGGGAAGTGGGCATCGTTTTATACTATGTTTGGTTCAATTGTAATCTAATTGTAATCTGTATACTATAAAACCCACTTCGGACCACAGACTGACTCATAGAAATGTTTGCGGTGAACGAGACGAGGAACGACAAAACGTTCTAAAATCGACGCTCACTAAAATCGTCTGAAACCGTAGGAAATATTGTGGGAACACCACAATTTAGATGCCTATGCCAACTGCTTAGTCTTTTTAGGGGCATTTGGGGCAAAACAAATGGATTAAAAAAAGTCATGCATTGAATCTTGACTACGCAGGAAAAATTGTCGAAAAGCTACATTTTCTATCGTGCAAATTTGGATAATAAGCAATGGAAACGAGTGTTTTAAAATACTCATGCTCCATATCCTCTACTATCAATATCGAGAAGAAGTGCTCCTATTGTCTGCCTAGGCGTGTCATAGGTATCGCATTGCTTAGCGAAACTGTGTATTCCTAACAGATGCTCGATAGTGAACTGTTCAATTAGGAGTGTGTCAAGAGATCATGGAGGAGCGGCGCATTCGATGCAATAAAGTGAGGCCGCGCGGCCCCATTCGATCCCCTCCCCGCCAAAACCCTTGTACCCACCCTTCGAATTATCCTCCCCTCTCTCCCCTTTCGTAAAAGTGCCCACGTCACACTCCGCGAAGTGGGCCATTCCGAGCCAGCCGCTCCATTCTGGTTGCTGGAGCAGACAAGAATGCTTTATATTCACAATAGTCCATTCCCGCGCTTTACCTATGGCTTCAAGATTTTGTCACTCGAAAGGAATCACGATTTAACTACTTTATGCAAAGCTTCCCGTAGGGTTGTCGAATTTGAGATTTTAGACAATTATATATGCATAAAAATAGGATGTAAAGCTTTTACGAGCTCTATGAGACGACCTCGGAGACCTTTTTCGTGTAACGAAAGTGTTTTGACTTGAATCGCAGCGTTCATTTTAATTTAGCTCAGATAGTGCCATGCTTATTCTTCGACCAGCATAGATGCTCAATTTTTTTCGCTCGTGATGACGTACAGGTAGGGGAACACATTGAAGATTTTTAGCTATGAACATTAAATTTACTCGGTAGGACCTTATTAAATGTCGACATTTTCATGTATTGTTTCATGGTGATGCCTGTCAATGTACGTATTCGTTCAAGCGAAATGAATATCTTAAGATTTGAAAATTGAAGTCCCAATATGTGTAGGATAGATATTTCAGAAACAGATTTTTCGTTTGACTTGGAAATCGTGTATGGGGAGGTAAATAGGTGTTTACACGTTAAGTGACCTAGGAATGATTCACTCAATCAATTCTAGCTTTTGGCAGAAATACCACCGGGTCGAGAGGGAATGATTTGCCCTCTTTAAGCAGTATCTGCCATCTCGATATTTCGGAATACGTAAATTTCTATCGCACTATGTCATTACACCAAAAATGGCGGGTATCCCAACAACAACTACCCGACAGAAAAACAATTAGCCTCGTCTTACAGTCAAGGACGCCACCGTCACCGCGTGGTGGGTTAAGCTGTATCTACCATCTCGATGTTACGAATACTAAGATGGCAATTGCACTCTGTCACTTCACCAAAAAATAGCGTGTAAACTAGCAACAACTTCGCGATAGGAAAACAATCAGCTCAGCCTTACAGTCAAGGAAGCCTCCGAAACCGCGTGGTGAGTTTAAGCAGTATCTGCCATCTTGATTTTTTGATTATCGAAATTTTAATCGCAAGTTTTAATTATCATTCCACCAAAATGGCGGGTAACCTAGCAACAACTTAACGACAGGGGAACAATTAGCCTCGTCTTAAAATAATCAAGGACGTAACCGCAACCGCGCGGTGAATTTAAAGAGTACCTAACATCTCGATGTTTCGATTACCAAAATTTTAATTGTAATATGCCATTCCACCGAAAATGGCGGGTACCTTAACAACAGCTTCGTGACAGGAAAACAATTAGCCTCGTACTACACTCAAGGACGCTACCGCAACCGCGTGGCGAGTGTCACGGGCGAATTAACGTATTCCAGGGGATGAATGCAAGGACGCTTACGGAGAGCCGTTCCCGGAAAACGAGGCCGCGGCGATTATATCGGGCGGGAAAAGGGTCTCACGTCACAAGAGAAAGGAGTCCGGGAGAGGGCGTTGAAGTTTTGAGTGGGAGGGGAGTTGATGACGTCACGGCGGGAGCGCACGCGCGCATTTAAGCGGCATCTAGGGTTCATAGTTCACGAAGCGCGAGAAAAAAAAGACGCGGTAGAAGGACTTACGTAGGAGGTTGGAGAGAAAGATGTAGAGGATGGGAGATTTTAAGAGCGTGGGTTTCGTTCTTAAGAGGCCGAGACGACGGCAGCGAAAACAGCGGTGGCGGAACAACGGACGAACGAAAAAAATGTAAATCGAGGGTGGGCAAGGAGGTTGGAATAAAAAGAAGGAGGCCTTATGGAGAGTTTCAAAGCAAGGTCCAAGGAGACGGTCCTCAAATATCCTGGAGAGGCGACAGGCGGGGTAACGTGCATGGGATTCCAGCGTTGAAGGAAACAGAGGTGACTGATGAGATTTGTGCCTCGCCTACGATGACCAAAATATTATGTGCCGCTTTCACTGCTCAGAGAGGATAAAAGCAGGGCCTTCAAAGTGTTAAGAACGTCTTTTAAACCACCTTAATTTCAGTATTGTAATGGGTAAAGCATACAAAATTATTTCGAAGGAATTCACCAAAATCCTGATCTTTTCCTTCCTCGTTCGTTCAATATAATGGGAAGCAAAAAAAATTAAATACGCAGCCAAACTAACTTACTGCTAAAAATATAATAACTCTATCATTATCACGGAAAATTTGGGTGACCACGAGGTTACGTGATCCGGGATTGTTTTCCATTTCGACCTTGGTCGTAAGCGCACGCGCTTATAATCTCTTTTACTTATGTAAACTCTAAGCACAATTGCACGCAGAATTATCCGTCCAATCGGATGAAAACATCATTAAGTATCCATCGAAGACTCGTGTTATAATTAATGATGCTTTTAAAGCTTTGTGTAACTTTCTTTTTCGATTTAGTATTAAAAATACCGTTGCAATTTTGATTTTACTTGTAAAGTTGTATCTCATTGAAAAGTGCACCATTACGGAGCCCTTTTCAACTAGCGTTAATTTACATTTGAACTTACGATCGTTACTTTTTGGGAAAGTTTCATTTGTGGCCTTATGTTTAATAATTTTTGAAGCATATTTTACACTTGCGATTTTATAGCTGTCATCGGAAAAACAATTGCCATGCAATTTTAGGACATTAATTTCTGTCTATTAATTCACAACTTTTCATAATAAGTGGATATTATTGCACTGGAGAGTCGGTGAAAGGAATACGTATGAATACAAAATAGGATAACAGAATGGCGATAGCAAATTACCTCGACAGGACGTGGCAACAGTTGTATAATAAGAGAAGCTATTGGTTACTCAACTCAATATTATGTAAAACAGGGCTTCCCAACATAAGCTACATTGATGAATTTGTTTTCCAATTAAATTATAATTAGGAATACATTAGGGATAATTAATTGTTCTCATTATTTTATATAACCACGATTAGAAAACAGAATTAGAGTAAATTTATAATTAAAAAAATACAGGAGTCGGTGTCTAAAATAGTCGGAAAGCGCTGATAAAATGGTTATTAAAAGGTATATGGAATATTTGGGTAGTTAAATATTTCAGTGTTTTACGTAACCATGAAAGAAAACAGAATTAGCTATAGTAAACCTCAAAATACAAAAACATGAGTCGTTTTCTTAGCAATTTGATTAATAGCATTGATAATAATCCCATATCCGGAAAGCAATTTTGTAAAAAGATTTCCACTGTAACTGCTTGGGTAATGACTGTTGGAAATCTCATGAAGAAGTTTCCTGATAAAGGAGTGAAACAGTGAATGCTTCGATAATGAACTAGAGCAAGGATTTTCGGAATACGTCCTCATCCATTTGCTGATAACAAGCTCTTAAACATGGAAAAGTACCTTCAGAGTATTTAAAAAAAATCAACTTGACGCACCAGGATTTTGTAGCTCAGACTTTGAGAAGATAGTTATAGTTCTGCTCTCATAGTGCACAGTACTGAAAGCGGACTCTAGCCGTAGCCGTAAAATGAACAAGGCATACTTGTGTGTGTTTCTAACTATAGCCAATACGAAGGAAGATATCTAGGCTTTGTGAAACTTCCTAAAAATATAATGTGTCAATGAAATCCTCTGAAGGAGGTGGTTTCAAACTGGGAAAATTTCCTGAATTTACAATTTGTTTCTTCGACAATATTGGGCCCTCCTTCGCTCATTAATGTAAATTATGGCTTATGTAAGCATAATTTTTAACGATTGATACGAAATATGAGTCGTTGTCAAGGAATAATCACGGCATGAGGTGAGGGTCACTGCTAACTTAGTTACGTTTAACTATGTAGTTGTGAAGAGTGAAACAATGATGTTCCATCGAGAAACTTTCATATTAAAAAAATTAACAGATATGCTCTTACGATGGTGCAAAAATCATCGACTGACGACCTGAGTAATTCGGTTGTCTTCGCTACCTGTATCCTTCGGAAGTTTGCAAAATTAGATTTTTACTTTAAGAGCCGACATTATGTCCGTATATCACATAATTAATGTGATTAGACTTCAAGAGCAACACTTTTGCTTGCGACTTAGCAGCCGTCAGATGTTGTTCCTACGTTTTATTTTATCGTAATATTGATCGTATTGAGAAGTTAATAGCAGCTTTTTGTGACAAAAGTAATATTTTTGTTGTTATCAATATTTTTCAGTGTATTGTCTAGCATTATTATGTTTCAGTCTATTGCCCTAACACACACCTGTTGATGCGGCTTAGTGTAAAGATGTAGACATTGACGTAAGAGCCTGTGAAAACGTTCTCCAATGGAAATTTAAATTTGCGGAAAATATTGCTTGAATAGCCTATTTTTTATGGTCAGTCGTTGGGGTAGGGACAGTCTGAGAAGAATATTTGCAGCTTCCATGAAAATGAATGTGAGTTCCGCGGTGGAATTTCTCGCGGTGGTCCACTTTCGTTAGAAGTAGGGTAATGTCGACACCGGGTTTCTTTCTTGTCGAGTGACTACGGGCGCAAACATCGAAGTCGATGAGTTATGTAAACAAGCAAATTGACACGACTTTTTCGAAAAGAAAATTAAAACATAAACTAAATTATTACACGTGATTCAAAAGGGGTTCTCAAATGGCCGTAAAATTTGACTCTACTCGTCAGAGGAATAAACAAAAAAACACATAACCAAAATGCCCTCCTGTGGCAGTTTACGGGAATTACTTCCACGCTCAGGGACTACCACAGACACAAGCACTCACAGTTTTTGTTTATTCCTCTGACGAGTGGTGTCAAATTTTATAGCCCTTTGAGAACCTCTTTTGAACTACCGATGTATAGATGCCGTAGAGCTAATTTCCCCCGTTACCTATGCAAGCAATTATGTTTTCATTTAAACCATATTCAAAACAGCACCATTCTTTTGTGATAACCCATTATTATTTGTGCGTTGATATCAACTCTATATCCATCTCCCTCTCTTTAAATCTCCCTCTCGCTTTCGTAGTCTTTGTATCGTTCTCCCACACCTCCTCATATTCTTCGAAAATGGATAGGCACGTTCCGCTTTTACCCTATATCAATCCTACCCCTTCGCCCCCGAGGTTAATTGGCTTTACCTGACCCCCGTCTCCCACTCCCTATACGCCCTCTCATGGACACCCTCGCTGCATTAGACCTTTCCTTGATACTGCACAGTAATGTGTGAAAATTCGCCTACATACTTATTAATTCTGTTTCATCCTAAGGAGAAAGATTGTTCCTTTTGGAGTTATTTTTGCAGGAATTGAAGAAGAATGCAGTTTTAACAATAGTTTTCAGCATGTTGGAAGTTACTCTATAAATCGTGTATGAACGTGGAGGCCTTTTTCTCTGGAATATGTAAATTAAATTTAATATTTTCATAAAGGACCCTTAGGAAAATAAAAAAACACCTGACCTGAAAATCTGTGGAAAAAAAGGTTTTTGATTTGTTTCATTGTCATCACGGGCCAATAATCAGTCAAATTGAGTTTTAAAGAAGATATATAACATGGAACACATAATTTTTTGGTGACTTCTACCACTACAAGACGAATGGGTCCAAAAAGTTCTCATCTCTGTCCCTACCTATGGAGAACTGTATACTACTTTAATTGAGAAGAAACATGATATTTATTTGATAAATATAAGAATTACTGTATACTTATGGTAGCGAGGTATCGTTGGTGAGCTATTATCATTGATGTTTATCAGCTTTGATGTTTAAACTAGGCTATCGGCTTGGTCGATAAATCGAAATATCGGCAGTGATTTTAGCAATCGCAAATCGGCTAACGATGTCGGTGGATGTTGTTGCGCTAGGGCAGCGATGAATCCATGTAAATATACTGAATAATCGACGGGAACAATCGATTTAATTGAGAAACTGCTGTTAATATTATGTATATGAACTCGATTCGTTTTCATTTACAAATGGCCCTTGACTAATGCCATCTATGGGTGAAACGGTGAAGAAATCTGAAAAACATAGATTTAAATTATCCCCGTGAAACCTTCGGCAAAATTCTTCGTATTCAGTCCTTGTATAAAAAACATCGAAATATTATCTGTCATACCCTTGGGTGCTACCCAGTATCTATTAATGTGTAATCCTGATGTACGTGCTGAATAGAAATAAAACATTAAGCCGAGTTCATGCATTGCTTTTGTCAACCTTTTCCAGACCCTGTAGTTTCCAGTATTTTATTACTCTGGTTTTAAAATCACGACTCATGGCGATATATAAATAACAGTCCATTCAAGCTTATGAAACCGAAGGATAGAAAATTTTTTCTCAATCAAGGAAGGTGCACACAATATTTGAACGACGTGAAACTCATATTTTTTCCTAGAAGCTTATCGTATGAAGTGTTGTTCCATTTTTTTCTGTCTCCGTCTCGCACACTTGTCAATGCTCCATGTAATTCCTTTGATGTACCGCAAGAGCGCGTTCTAAAGTGTTCGAGTAGTGGCAATCGGTTAAGTGAATGTATTTGGGTCACATGAACGGCTGCACTTAATGTCTCTCCTACGCTCATGAATAGTGTGTCGATTACGACTTTTCTGGTACTTACGACTTGCTTTTTATTTGAATCTTACATACACTTTAATTTATGCCTTTGGATTTTCTTTTACTAATTTTACTGGAGAATCATAGATTGAATTGGTTTTTAAAAATAACGTTTTGTAAAGGTATATGTATAGTTTTCCAGTGCAAGTATCGATATTCTTTTTTCTCCATTATTAGAACCAGTCTCATGTGTAGTCTTCATTTTTGAAAATTTTTTTAAGAGCGGCGCTATATCATGTTCAGCACGATTACGACAGTGTTGAATACTGCTCGGTAAGTTATTTTATTTAATTTTCTACCAATGGTGTAGATTAGTATTAAATATTAGTAGAGTAGTATTAAAAATTAATAGAGTAGTATTAAATCCGAATATTTTCGTATTTACGTAGCCTTTCTGGCGATATTTTGTGTAAAACAAAAGTTTTCATTACTCCGTCGTAGAGAATGGGAATGTGGGTGTTTGCGTGCAGTCATTTCTTGATGAATCTCTTCTATTCAGATATTGTTTTGAGGTGTCTTTTTATTCTCCCACTAGTTCCAAAGTGCTCTTTCCTAAATAACTGGAAAGTGGGACTCGACAATATTAAAGCTCACGTGCATTTATTCGTATAAAATATATTTTTTATAGGTACATGCTGTTTGGTACATGCGTATTTGTGTAATTTGCATTTGAATGTTATTGGAAGAAATTATACTTTCTGCTGAATATGGACCGGTGATAATGGATTGTCGTGAATGTCTGCATGTGTCAGCATAAGAAATGCATAGGTTCATATTGAGATAAATACACTAGCATTTCACTCTTCGATTCCAAAAATATGCTTACACCGTCTTCAATTGTTCTTCATACCACCTGAATGAATTCATATGATAGAATAGGTAGTATTTCATACCAAGGCAAATGCAATACAACTAATTTTGTTGTAAATATTTGAACGGCGAAAAAATAATTATATTAACGTAATTTATCAGACTAGTGTTTTTCCTTTGTATGGTGGCCTCGTTAAATGCAATTACTTAACTGACAGAGAGATCAATTTTGCGCTAGTGGGTGAATATATATTTTTTTAAACGTGAAGATCTAAATTGGCTCTATTGTTGTTAAGTAACCGTGTAACAATTCTTGAACCTGTATACTTGTATCTTGCGAAGGTTTCTGCGGTGCGAGTTGATGCGATTATGTTTTCCGGGCTTAAACCGCGTTATTTTATGTCTTATAACGACAGTTTCTTCGAAAATATTGCCAGCAACTTCAGGTCAGGACTTCTGCCAGTGAAACTATCGTCATCTCAAAGATCACAAGCTACGAAACAGCTTTCAAATTCTGTTAAATATTCTTTCCTGCATCGAGAAATAGTAGAACGGTCTATCAAAGGTAGTTTTTGAACCATTACCGCGTAACCTAAAGACCTTCGTGAGAATCTGAAACAATATCGAACTGTAAGGGTCTTTCTCATTGTTGTAAGTTTACTATGTTTAGGGTAAAGTTTATGTTTTATACTGTGCTTCTTCATTTATATGTTTTTTTCATTGCAACGTAGTAACTTGGGTAAAATCAATCTATTTTATCACCCGACGGAATGGTCGACTTGTAACTTTCTTTTTAAGAATAATAATAGTAAAAATTATATTTTTTGTTAGTACAGAGATCAATTTACATTATATGCACATTATATATGATGCATCAATATTATTACCCACGCAAGTAGCCCATAAAAATGCATTGTAATCATACCCTCCTTACACTAGTTAGATATTCATTGACCAAATAAAAATGTTATTTAGGATTTTACAAGAACAAGATAAAATGTGAAAAATGATTAAATGGAATTATATATATTTTACAAAAGTAATAATGATTTGACATCAATGAACGCGATGATTTCCAAGAAAGCATGATCGCTTGTGTACCCATTGTCAATATTTATAAAAGCACATTACGTAAATTTTAAATAGAGAGTTCCAGAGTGTAGTAGTGTCCCTCGTCATCCTTCCAGCAGGAAACACACCCTTTGACCTTCCATGCTTTTATCCTCGTTTCCCCACCCTCCTCACCTGTTCTTCTATCCCACCTCTTGTATGGTCCCGAGGCGCATTACAACCTGACCCCTGAGCAGGCGATGAATGCACCTTGCCCGGTGGAGAGGGTGCTCTTAAGAGCCGGGAAAAGTTGGGGAAAAATCGAGGGGCGAGAATGGAAGGATAAAAAAGCAGGAAAAAACGTCTTTTTTCTATTTTTTTTATTTTTAACCTTTTTACCCTTCGGTGGTTTTGGGAACGTGGAGGTTTCTGAATCCTCGCCTGTGCTCTTATATATTTGCCACACATTTGGGGTTTGTAGTCGAAGGTCGTGTGCTTTGTGTGGGCTACATTCTCGGGGACAGAGTTCACGGAGCAGGATCTCTTTCTGGCGAGGCACGCGGAATAAAAGGTGAACAAAAAAAGAGGTAAACGTCGACAGAGTTACTTATCTCGCGTGGGAAGAGGGAAGTGTCCCCGTTAATTGCACCCATGATCGCTAGTGATATATATGAATAATACAAAATAAACCTCTCTGTGTGGTTTTTATCTCAGCTTGAAACATCGAAGAGTTTCACACTATGTCAGTTTCTAGTATGTGGTCAGTTTCACACTATGGGATCTGGTGCTCATGAGTTTAAGTTGTGGCTGTGAACGTAAGGAGTAAATTGTCCCAGAATGTGCTATATACATTTCTGTTCACGTACATGATTTCGTTTTCGTGACTTTAGGGGTTTTGCTGTATGGGCCAGTAGTACATTTAAATCTCAATACAGTACACACCTGACTTTCGATAGTTTCCATTTACGATGGATTCGGCAAACGATTTGAGCTGATTTTGTGCGCGCTTTTTAAAATTTCAAATTTAACCGATTTTTTCTACGCACAGAGCGTTATCAACTATGTTAATGGATCGAAAATCGTGATATAGTGTAGTGAATAACACTTTTTTTAGCGGCACTTGCTTAATATCTTTAATTTATGATCATTGATTTAAATTGCATCGTTTCACTTGCGTAATTATGAATCTTTAGCGTATAACCAGGGTTTTATTGGATTATTAGTACATAAACGCCGAGAGTACAGTCAAATTGCGTTCGTCACACGAAAATGGTACTGTGGCTATCGCGAATAGCTAGAAACATATATATAAAATTAACATTTTCAGTGTTTAGTTTTCTGCACTTTGTGAACCCTATTTTGGATTTTTATCTTCGTTTAGTTTGGTACACGATGGAAAAACTTTTTAAAAATCGCGTTCGCGAAAAGTATAAGTTTTGAATAGACCAGTCGCTGACCAACGTTGTTTATGATAAAGGCCTTCTCGATTTCTAATTGGTTTTTGTGCATTGGTTCCTAAGTATGGGGTTTTACTCATTGTTATTTTTTCCGTGCTGGCCAACATTTCTAGGACAGCTTGAAGTTCCTGACCGCTCGTGGAACCACAGAAGAATTGGCCAAGACTTCTTAAATTTAGCTTATTACAATATTTTTAAAATAGTTTTTATTCTCGCCATTCCCCGTTTTCTACCCACTATTCGATAATGACTGCACTAAAAGGAAAACATTGGGATCTCTCTGACGTAAAAATAAAACTGGAATGAAAAGTATCTGTGTGACGTAGTAGTCTCGGTATCGACCCAAACCTCCCAGACTCCTGCGGTTGGATTTTCCGTTCGAGAATTTTTTTTCCCTGGCATTTTGTGTGATTGTTATCCATTGAAATAATGTGTGCCAACGTATGGTCGGTTTTCCCAGCCTCTGCCAAATCCACCGTGCAATAGGAAGCCTATCCGTGGGCATTTCTGGAGATATATTATAGCCATCTCATTTTCCACTCTCGGTTAGCCATTCAATTTGAGTGCGGCCTGTTTTGCGGGGTGTTATCCCATCCTCTTGGGCAGGGGTTTGTGGCGACATTGATCCTCTAGTCTCCGTGGAGATTGAGACAAAAGGAAATTCAGGGGAATAAATAAAAGTGGGAATCGGGGTCAATGCTGTATTGGAATTGCTTTCCGCATATCGATGTGTCCTTCCTTCTTCTTCCCACCCCTTTGCTGTCTTAAAAAAAAAATATCCTCGAAAAAAAGGGAATCTGATTACGTTAAAGTAGGAAGCGACATCACGTGGTTGAAACAGTAAAGAGGCTTAGAAGGACACAAGGACCTTTTAATCGGTCGTATTTACAACGCATTTATTCATATATGGGAAAAAGTTTCTATTGTTTTCGGTTTGCCTGTATTTATTGATCTGTCCTCACTTTCACGCCATTTTAAGGGACACAGTGCGATGTAACATGTTTTCGATGGGGGTTCTATGATCGGTACGAAATGACATTTCCAAAATCATATGATGATGCCAGGGCCTCGAATCCACGATCTTAGTCTGTGGCTTTGTTTGATTAGATATGATGAATTTTGTTTGCTATTTTCACGAATGTTGCGAAATAAATTCAATAATTTTGATTGTGGTGTAAGGTATGTTTTTGCATCAATAAAGCGTAATAAAGTAATCGGAGCTTGATATGTCGTACTAATCGCAGTTTAATAAAGAAATCGCTGTAAAAGAAACTAGTCTACACCAGAGAAAATGCTCTGTATGTCACTCACTGCTGTGAGAACTAATCTATGTTTTCTCTTTTGATGATAAATCACTCCTTTTTGAACTCATAATTTTAAGTGTTTAGAGAAGATAGTTAAGAGACAGTCATTTTTCTCCTCACGCATTAATGTTTTTGGGTCCGACTTCCTTCTTCTGCCTACCCCTTTGCTGGCTTTTTCTTTTGATTATCCTCGGGGAATCTGCTTACGCTAACGCAGGAAGCGACATCACGTGGTTAGGAACAGTGGCGAAGATTAGAAGGACACATTAATCCCTATCGACTGGTCGAATTAAAAAAAATGACAATTCACTCCATAAAAAGTCATCATTTTGATATTTTCAGAGCAAACAGTTCAGAGAGACGGTTATTTTTTTCGCTACGATCAATTTTTTTTGGCTGCGCCTTCTTCATTCCTCCCACCACGTTGGCCTCTTTGCGGTCTTTTTTTTAGGACATATCTTCGAAATCACAAGAGAATCTGATTACGCTAACGCGGGAAGCGACGTCACGTGGTTAGTGACTGGCGATGCTTAGAAGGACACATTAATCCGTCTCAATCGGTCGTATTTGTTTTTTCTTTTTTGGTCGCAAATTACATCTTTGTAGCCGTCATTTTAAAATGTTCAGGGCACATAGTTCAGAGAGAAATGTCACAGTCACGCTGAATGGTGTTCATATTAGATTCAATATAGACACGGGGGCAGATGTAACAGTGTTAGGACCCCTCGTGGTTTAAGATAAATTGCAAGGGATCAAATTAACCCCTACGTCTATGCGACTGGCAGGCATAGGAGGGACGAACTTTTGTGCGTAGGGAAGCTTCGAGTCTAAGCTGCAGTGGAAGGAGAAGTGTGTGAAGAAAAAATGTACGTAACTCCCAGGGGCAGTCTTCAGAAGCGATGCTTGCGGCTTCCTTATTGTAATATACGAGAAATAAATTGTTAACCAGGGGTAAGTGCTTTTTGGTCACTAGAGAGAACGCTACAGTCTTCATTTGTGAGTTCCAGGTTTAAATGAAAAGTTATAAAAATGTCATAGTTTTTTATATTTGGTAAAATATAATTCCTCATAATAACTTTTATTTCTCTTCTTGAAAAATCGGAAAATTTAAGGGAGGGGCGGCCTATGTTTGAAATCATCTGGGTACGCGTTCCGGTACCGAAAGTTATAGAAACTTAGCGTTGGTTGAGCCTGAATCACTTTTTCATCCCTTTCGAGCGAACGATCCAACGATGGTAAAAAATGACAGTTTTCACGCGATTATTTACGCGATGGCTCCAAGGATTGAAATCTTATTCCTTTTTCCATCTCTCAGCATGTCAGTTTTTCTGGTGGTTTCTGAAACCATCTCTCTTGCCGTATTTCAGCCGTTCCGGACGCACCTTCGCTAAAAACGTTTATAATGTCATGTTTGGCTTTTAATGATATGAACATTTTGATTACGGAAGAAGCGATGGAAAAAGGAGGGCGGAATGAAAGTCCAGATAATGTAAGGTAAGGTGGGGTAAGTGCGACCCCAAAATAGCATACATCAACTTTAACTAGCTTAGGAAAATTTTCTGGGATAGCTAAAAACAGGAGATTCAGTGTCTAATATGTATGTGAATCACTGAAAATGATAATTAGATTAAAAATCCTCTCTCTGTAAAGTGGTAATTTTTATAAATTTTTACTTACAATCTTGTAGAGGGATCGCACTTACCCCGTACATGGGGCAAGTGCGTCCCACGGCTGATGTGCAATTTATTTATACATTACGCGGCACATGGGGTAAGTGCGATTTGCCCAGAAATTCAGTTGTACATTGCTTTTTAAAGTACCAAATTATGTTTAACCATTCTTGAGAAATCAACTTTTATGTTAGGTAATGTAAGTAGATTTTTTTTCGCGTTTTTTGGTTAATTATGGCACAGTAAGGAATTGTTGTTCAATGTGTTTTTAAACGATAGTAACAGTATTCAACTGTTACACATTAATTCAAAAGTGTATTTAAAATATCTAGTGTGCATAAAAGCCGAATAAATAAAAAAAATTAAAAAATTATAAATCTTGCATATGACAACAAATCTGAATACAAACTAGATTGTAATGAACAAAGAATTTCTTCTCTAATGTAATTTACGTTATTAATATAAAAAAGCAAAATGAAGAAAAACTAATGATCTTCAACCAATTGAACATTGAATATTTATTTGTTTATTTTAAGTTTTACCCCGAGAAAGATAGGCAAAACGTTAATTTTCCTCGACGGCCGACAGAGGGCTTCAGTTATATTTTTACAACATCTTCTCTGTGTCTGTGCCCATCTGGAAGGGTAAAGACGACGTCGCAGAATACTCCAACTACTGCCCGATCCGGCTTTTCTGCCACGACATGAAAATATTCGAAAGAGTGATTGATGCTAGGCTCAGACACATTGTTCACATCACACCCAACCAGTGTGGATTTGTAAAGGGGAGTGGCACAACAGACGCAATACACGCAGCTAGGCTGCTCTTGGAGAGGCACCGAGAGAAGAACAAGCCAGTGCATATGTCTTTCCTTGATCTGGAGAAGGCCTTCGATCGCGTGCCGCACGACCTTATCTGGCATGCCCTCAGATCTCACGACGTCCCTGAAGTCTACGTGCCATTGGTGAAGCTTCTCTACACCAACGTCACCAGCGCGGTCCGTTGCCCATCAGGAATATCACCGCCTTTCCCAATCACTGATGGCGTCCACCAAGGATCGGCCCTCTCTCCGCTCCTTTTCATCCTGTGCATGGACACACTAACGGCGTCTCCAAGAATCACATCCTTGGTCGCTACTGTTCGCCGATGATGTCTTCCTTGCCAGCACCACCAGACCCGAATTACAGCAGCGAACTCAACTATGGAAGGTACGACTCGACAACTATGGGTTGAGATTAAACACCAAGAAGACTGAGTACATGGAGTGTGGTCCTCAAACCGATGGCACGATAAGCATCGACGGCGAGGACCTTGAAAAGGTCGAGAAGTTGAAATATTTGGGCTCTGTCATCAGCAACGATGGAAGCACAACCGCCAACACACGAGCTCGAATTAATGCAACATGGCTGAAATGGCGCCAAGTGACTGGCGTATTGTGCGACCGTCGAACGCCCGAACGGTTCAGCGCCAAAGTATACAAGACCGTAGTCCGCCCAGTGGCCCTATATGGAGCAGAATGTTGGCCAGCCACAGAAAGTCAAGAACAGGCCATGCAAGTCATGGAAACGAGGATGCTGCGATGGATCCTAGGCATCTCCTGCCTGGATCACATCAGGAATGAAGACATTCGGAAAAGATTGGGAGTTGCACCGATCACAGACAAGATGCGGGAGGCTCGACTGCGGTGGTATGGGCATGTGGTGCGTGGTGATGAGAACTCCGTGGCCAAAACAGTAATGTAGCTGAGTATTGAAGGACGCCGACCACGAGGACGACCAAAGATACGCTGGCTCGACAAAATTAAGGCGGACATGAAGACCATCAAACGCTAGGATGAAGAAGAAGAAGAGATCTTCCCTAGGTATTTCGCTGGAATCCTCATTCCGTGGACAGGTGAAACTTAATTCAGTTCCAAAAAATATCCTCAAAAAGAAAACCACGGCATCACCTTATTCATTAATCTCCAGAATTTTCCCTACATAGTGAGCAACTGACTTTTTGCTGCTGAATCTAGCCAGAATCCAATCTCCACTTTGAATGTTAGTCACCGAATTTGTTAAGCTTTTCGACTCATGCTATCTTGTTTCTGGCATTAATACCATGTCGTCTGCATCCTTCTCGTCAAAAGACATGATATCCAATGCCCTATCATAATCAATCAACAAACTGAAGTAAGCTATCTTTATCAGATAAACCTTCAAAATATAAGTTGATGAGAGGACTCTAATTAAAAGACCTAGTTTTATATACTTCGGTGTTTTGCAACATTTGTTTAAGAAAGTTTAACGCAAGAACTGCCAGACAGAAACTAAAAGTTTAACGCAAGAACTGTTAGTCAGAAACTAAAAATTAAATCCATACGTCAACCTCGTAGTCTGGGGTAAGTGCGACAGGGGGTCGCACTTACCCCAGGCAACGGGGTCGCACTTGCCCCGGAAGGTAGGAATGGATGATTACGACGGGGAAAGTGCGACCCCCCATCTAAACTAAATATAACGACCCGAGTTCCTAAATTTAAAGTAAAGCAAGGAAAACCAATCCATAAAGAAGAGAAAACAAGATATAGTTCTTACCTAACACCTCCGATACGTTGATTCAGAGGGAACTGCGGTATAGCCTCTCCTCACAACCAACTAAGACTACGAGATGAACGGACGGTTATATTTCCTAAGCATGTGGAACGAGAAATTAAGGGATAAGTATTACAAAGTCGTTGGCTCTGGTTTCATTACTATGTGTAGAATATGTTGCACGACCGCCACCTGCTTCGAGAACGGAAATACGATTTTCCTGAAGGGGGGTCGCACTTACCCCGCAGTCGCACTTACCCCACCTCACCTTAGTGATTTATTGGTCTAGTGTTATCTTTTTGGTCCCTTAAAAGCTAATGCGGGATATATCACTCTGAGGGACGGAAAAATTATCGTGTGATTCATGCTTTAAGGCTCCCGGATACCTTAGCCAAAAAATTACGCTGCTGACGTCTGGGCGGATTCGACTGAGGCATCTGCTATTCCAACCCTATGACATTTTAATGCTTATTTTCGAAGAATAAATATCGATACTTAAAATAAGTGTCTCCATTTTTAATTTCTCATTAACCACGCCTCAACATTGACCAAGGAAAAAAACTAATTTCGGTAAAATTAGGTGCCTGCTACGGCGTGTACGAGGATGGAGCCCAAAATCGTTTGCATTCATTTTAAACGACACTCCTTTATCACCATATTATATCACCATATTAGTGTGTCCCACTTAAATGTACTCCTCATTGTAGCGTAACATTAGAGCCGAGGAGCAATCGAAGTAAGATGTCTCACTTTGCTGTGTCATCAGCTGAGCGGTCACTTCAAAGACATGGTAGTGGTATTTGGAGGAGGCGACCGACAGCTGAGGTCTTTTGCGCCATGAGGGAAGGGTATATGGAAAGAAGGACAGGGAGAAACTCGGCGCCGACATTAGCCTGCTGTTATGCCTCGTTCAGATTACGATTGTTCCAGCAATCGTTGGAACTGTCGTGCATGCACACGACGATGGTTAATACCTGTGCTGCCCTCTAGTGCTGACATCTAAAGTGAACGAGAAATTGAGGGTTAGCAAAGCTGTTGAGGTATGCAGGGTCAAGATATTACTGTGTTCAACGTGTATTTACCGAATAATTTTTCTTCCGCCCATATTCTTCCTTCCTAGGACAAATCCATGACAAAATGGAGCTAAGAGAGCTTCACGAACTTTCCGTCTTTCTCTTGTCGCTTCCTTTTCGGGTCTGCCACCGCCTAACCATCGTAAGGTGCCAACGTTCAGAACGACGTGAACCATTGTCAGGACATGCATTCACACGGCTAATTACGCCAACTATCGTTAGGACAATCGCTCGGACAATCGTAATGTGAACGAGGCATTAGCGAAATGTGCCAAGGGGACCACGGCTTAACGTCTCCCATCCTACGGACAGAGCGTTGACTTTGTTATGTCCACCACGCAACATTCAAACAGGGATAAGGAAGTCACTTGACACAGTGTTAAAATTTAAGATTGCAATGAAATTTAAAATTGCAATGCATTAAAATTTTCATCAGTCGGATGGGGTTAATCAAGTAGGGGATGATTCAAGACCTATGAAAGAGAACGGTGAACGAACCTGTCGAACGTAATAATATTATAATCGTAGAGCAGTAACAGTGATCAACTTAACGAACGAATTAAGTACCTTTAATTGAATCACTCAAAACGATTTTTTCGGGGATATTTAATGTTGCGTTAGATTGTCTATTGCGGAGCAAGAGCTTATATCACACGGAACACATTAACGTTTTAGTAATGAACATCTCAAGTTCATATCCGTTGCAGTTTTCTGTGGTGATTTAACTTTAGACGCTCATTTTTATGAAAATCCTGAATGAGGGATGATCCTTTATCCAGCTAAGTGCCCTGCAGCTCTCGTATTGTAGAGACCGCTGGAAGTAAATGGGGTACTTCCTGTTACACCGATTCACCGGTAATGACTTACCTTCCATACTTAGAAGCCTACTCACAGATGGCCGTGGTAAATTAACTCAGAGACTCCAGTCTGGCACGCAGTACGGAAATCCGTCAATGACGAAGAGAGATGATAAATATCCGGAGAAGATAAAAGCGTAGGAAGATCATAGGCAGCGTAAAAGGGCTTTGACAAACTACGCCACTTAAATGGAGGAACAACTCCTTTCCCTTTGTGGAAAACCTTAAAAAGGTCAAGATAAGGGAATTAAATGCTGGCCCGCGGAAGTAGGGCTAAGGTCAAAGATCACGAGAGGAAGGAACGAAGCTCATAAAATAAAAGGGACGGGTACAAGACGAATTTTTTGTTCCTTTTTATTACTTTTTTTTAACGGCCCCTTGATTATTACCTCAATTTTCTCAAAATTGACGTTCTCCTGGCATGAATATTTTTGCTAACTTCTTTTTTTTAATGGGGAATCAATTCCATCAGCGAGGAGCACACGACAGTTGCACGTGAAACGAAATGATTTGTAGCGCCTAGGGAAGGATGAGCACGAACGAGTTTTTTTTTTATAAATTGACAATGTCACCTTCTCATAATGACTCCGGTGTCACAATAAGCTGTACAAACTGCTCATATAACCTAGGAACCGAGGACATTTCATTTTTATGATTTTTCTAAAATGAGGTCCCTGACTTGACTTCTTCATCTCACGATGAAGAAAATGGTTTTTGTTTGCCTTATTTTTCTCTAAAAATCATCGTTTTCATACAGGGTCTTTTTGGCCTGAGAGCAAGGCATGTGTTGATTACAACTAGAATATACATTCGTTGTGACATAAACTGGATTAAAGGACCTCATCTACCCTGACAGACGCCTCAGTGGTTATGTGCCGGAAAGTTTTATTAGATCAAACGTTAACTTTGACGAGATCTTTAAAATGCATTGAATAATAAATTTTCTCATTGAATTTCACATCACATTTACCATTATTTTGATTTTTTTAATCATAAAGTCTCATTGGAGGCACTTTTCTGAAAAAAATTATGTAAAAAATATGTGCTTTTGAAGTGATTAGTCACAGTAAAACAGCTTTCTCGCTTAAAAAATTAATTGGTTTTCTCAATGGCATAAGTGGGAAATCAATGTATGTAAAATACATAAAATTTTATAAACATCGTCTTTAGAGTGTAAAGAAATTTACAAATGCTAGGCTGCAATATGTAACACTTATTACATGTATGACATAATGTATAGCCTTCCATAATTATGCTTAGGGCAGTGTGTGGTATTTAATTTTTGTGATACCTTTGTATAATTTGTCACCCGTACGTTTTTAATTTGATCTGCAAACAGACCTCGTCTTACGAATCATGCCTTTATTATTGTTCAATACGAATTCCCTCCCAATAATGTCACGACATTCCATTCCTCTCTTGCATTTCTGCGGGACTCGATACTTATAGGGTTTCCGGTCGAAAGATAACGGAAATATGAGTATTGAATACGAATTGATTTTTCTTAGAAATCTATTAATTTATTTCCAGGGTAAATTATTTTTATTTTATACCTAGCAGACTTTTTACGGGAAAATCAGTGTAGTTGAATTAATATCTGGGGACTTATATGTGTTACTTGGAAGTAGTCTTTCATTTAAAAAATGAATGTTGGAGTCGCTCTTGCAGTGGAAAGCAAGTTACTGCAAACCACAAATACTAACGTTGTTCAATTTATTTCCGAGGTCGCCTCTATTTTGCGTCTAAGTTTATTCAGTTTCACTGCACATTATCGTATTATTAATATGTGAAGAAATTACTCTAGAGTTATTCAACGATTTCCAAGCTTTTCAATGTTATTAAAGTACCTTTTGCTGGCTAAAGCTCCTTTGGAAAAGCATGCACTCCGTTATTGCCTGGTTAAAATTGAGCGTAATTTTAAAATACAATTTGTCTAAATTAATTACTAATCTAAATTAAACACGGAAATTAAGCGTTTTGTGTGAAATGGGACATTTAGACAGTAACACGCCCTGAGAGTGAAAGACAAGTCATTTTCCGAAACGTCGGCCAATTCCACTGAATTGATCTGGTGTAGAACCCGAGGAGAATTTCGGAATATTATTCAACGGGAAACATAATTGTTCATTAAATTAATATCCTGTTTGGCGAAGGGTGTAACTCACTTCTTATAACATGTCCTTTCATATGGCTCTTTGTATTGGTTTATGGAGTCGCCCCTTAATTGTCTTCCCACTGGGTTTATTTCATTAATTGTGAGTACCTTACCGAACTTTGAATCAGCCATTTCAATGGGTTTGACGCATACGCCCCGTCGCGTGCCGACACGAATGTGAATGAAAATCAATAAAGGGGCCGGCAGTGTTTTATTTTGTGTGAAGGGGGTTTCCGTTGTCACTGGAGGCCAATGCTCGCGTGGTACACTCGCTGTGGTCAATCCGAGAAAAACAATCGATTGAAACTGATTTATGATCTCAATGTCATATCGTTTTTCGACCGTGTCGACCTTTCATTGGACCCTGGGATCCTTCTCACCCCCTTGTCCTCTATCTTCCCCCTTTCATTGATGGCCAGTAATCGAATGGATATCATCGAGTTGCCTGAAAAAGGGCTGGACGGTTCGCGAAACTATGAACCGGTTCTCGGCTCAGAAAAGAATCGTTTGCGACGGCGATGTACCGTTTCAACTGTATGATTTTGTGCCGAGATGATGTATTTTGAACCGGTGTTTATGCTGAACGAGTTTTCTGTATTGAAATGGTTTCTTTGCTGAATTGTTGTTTTTCAACTTAAGTAATTTCCGGCTCCTCTGCGTTTTTTCTTTCTCCTAGTCTGGCCAAACTTTATTTTAATTTTTACTGTCGGATGAAGAGATGTTTTTCTTTAATTATGATCCTATATCATAACGCAGGTATAATTTTCGTCAATAATATGTCAAAATGAGCCTCTTAGCTTTAGTAAATGGTATTTTTTGAGACCTGATCATACTTTTTAAAAAGTAAAAGCATCCATTTGAATGAAGAGAACTACCGACTTTGAATCTACTGGGTGATCGTGGATGAAGTTACTATTAAATGACGTGAGAAATTTATCACTAGACTGGCAGTGGAACCGAGAACTTTCAGACTTATGTCATCATCATGAGTCAACAATCCGAAGATAGGTTTGACGCAGCTCTCCCCTCTATAGTACACCTCTATCTGCTAGTATTTTCATATTTAGGTTTTTCTTTGTCTATAGATATGGCGATCGTAAAGGGTGCCGCCATCTTTTATATTGTTGCCAAGGATACCTTTCTGATTTGTATTTGTTTATGTTACCAAGTCATAGACTAAGATTGTAAGGGGTATTCCATTTAGAGCTCTATTGAATTGATTCGATAAACTTGCAGATCTGCTCACTTACCCCTCTCCGAATACATTCTTAATCACTTGTCTTAGGTAACACATTCAGGGCTGCTCTTTGCCTTTCTTCACTGCCATTGGCCCTCGCAGGTAAGTGTGCAGTTACGCCTTTGAGGCTAATTCTCATTTGTGTTATTCCCAGGATTGTATCGAATTCGAACCCAACGTTTGGAAGATGAAGAATTATGAAGGAAAAAAATATCCGGAAGAGATTATTCGATTGACATGGGAATTATCTATGGGTAATAGAATAGGTGTTAACTTAGTGTTTGCTCTTGCTTTGAGCGATAGCTGTTATAAGTTGCACAATTAGGCTTCCATAATCTCCCAGAATGGTAATACTTTTTCTCTTGTGCTTCTTTTTGGCGTTTTAACGGAGTAATTGGTTGGCCCGTCCTGTATTTAATTACCAATTGGTATTTCTGCTAGAAATTCACGGATCCTGCGAAGAAGTCATTTTTGGAAGAAAGACCCTCTTGACGACGCTCCTGCCCCTTTGAACTTTTCGGCTTACTGCGATTCATTAGTCGGTCCTGTCTCGCTACTAGGCAGAATTTTTCTATATTCCCCCAAAAAAACGTTTTAAGAAGGAATTTCGTTTTTACTTAAGAATTATTTCGAGACTCGTAGGATGGTATGAATCGTCATTGTGAGAATTATCTATTAATGGATTTTTAATATTATTAACGGAACAACATTTTAAAAACATATCTCTGCTCACAATTTTTAGATAGTTATAACTCTTACGAATACTATGCTTTACTCACCAATTCTTAATATTATTGTCGTATTGTGATTATAGACAGGTGAACTCAAATTGAAATTTATTGCTCTCCTTAAAAAACGCTTGTTTGAAAGAGTGTATAAAAGAATAAACCATGGTTGTCAGTGATAGTAATTTAATGAGAATAAATTGCTTTCTGGATAACAATGGAAAAAGTATTTCAAGATGCCCAATTATTAAATCCTGGTATTTATAATCCTTGTTTTGAAATATATGACATCTTTCTCCATACGAGTCTTTAGCGCTGGTTTGAGGCTCTCAACTGATTGTGGTTTCTTCGAAGTCCATTTTCCCTTGTTTTCCCATCTTGGGTGGACCGCGTGGGTCTAACATCTCACAATGAACCTCAGTGGAATTGCCATGGGAATAGAATTAAAGAATCCTTACTGCGTAGTGTTACGTTTAGTGGCCCGAAAAACCAATCGCACTCACAGATATTAGATGGGAGGGTGTGCAGCACAGATAAGATATTAATATTACCTACTTGGGTCATTTCTAACTATCCTTCGGGTTGAGTTACTTAGTGAGTGACGTAATTTCGCCTACATTTTGCATTCGATTGACGCTTATGGTCTCACGTGTTGGTCATTATCTTTGTAAGGCTGGATAATCATCACAGAGTATATTTTTGTCCAGTTTTGAAGAATTTTTTAAAATTATATTCGACGAATTTTCTCAAAAAAACATACCTTTTAAGACTTTAAAAAATCATACTGCTCAAAATTATCGGATACTTACTGTCGCATTTCAGATTTTTGACCCACTGAATATATTATTCGTATCATTTGGTTAAGGCATTGGATTTAGTTTCATTGATTTCATAACATTTATTATGGCATTTATTCATCTATTTATATATTTATCTCTATATCACTGCATTATCGGCCTTTAAATCGATGCTTTTGTAGCTGGTAAACGCTTAATTGTATACGAACGTTCATGCTTTGGCTATTTATCTGGCAACTTACCCTGGCGGGACTCGAACTCGTGACCCTCGGTTTGGCTGGCGACGACTTCTTCCCGCCGCCGCCAAGTTCATTAATGCAGGTTTATTATCGAAATATGGACTAGATTTGAAAATCCGTACAATATTACTGCCTTGTAGATGTCTTTCTCCTCTGTCAAGAATGATTCATTGTTTTATCCCGTATTATTTCTCATTTTTTTCTAGTAACTACTTCTCCCCGAGCAGGATATTTTTTCCGTTCACTCCGAGGTTACCTAGTGCACTACTTTGAAGCCTACTTGCAAGCCCCTTTTGCATCTGTGCCACGTAATTAAGGAGCCTTGTTCTTTTCTCCGCTTTTCCAGGCTTCCTTTTTCTTCCGGAAGTTCTGGCTTCTCTCGGTTCACCGTACGCTTCCCATCTGAAAACTCCCTTGCGAACTCCTGGATCTAACTTGCGCCTATCCTCCTTTTTTACGGTTGCTGTGGATTTTCTGGAAACGGCTCGCCTCCTTGGTTTATTGCGAGCCTTTTTTTTCTGATATCGATTTCAAGTTTGCGTCAGCAGAAGTTGAGACGCAAAGCATATAGAAAAGGCTGTTTTATTCTTTTTGTCTTAAGCGCCACCTCGAATTGGATTTTCAGTTCGCGTTCCCCACCTTCGTGTCAAGCGTAAGATTTTTGCGGTGAAAATGACATCAGCGTGGACGTCACAAAATTTTCTGGCTTTGTGCTCAGAATTGGGCGTGCTTGCGTCAGATGGGAAAGAAAGTCAGAGGTTTCTGGTGCTATCTTTTTGCCAAAACAGAGAAGGTGCACAATGGGTATACCGCAGGCAAAACAGAGGTTGTGCATTAAGGGGATTTCTTAATTAAGTATTCTTCCTATCAGTGGCGTAACCATGGGGTGGGGAATGAGGGGGATAGATCCTCCCAAAGCCTCTTAGAAGTAAAAAAAAATATTTGGAACTGTTGTCTAGTTTTGATGTATAATAACAGCATATGCTTAGCGTTAAAGATCATTTAAATATGTAAAATGTATTTCTAGGCATGTCATGTTTTTTTTTAATTTTCCCGGATCCCCTGTTGCCTGGGGGGGGGGGGGGGGGTCGCCCCTCAAGTTCCCATACACCTCTCTAAGCATGTTATAGGTTGCACCACTGCTACCTATTAATGTAGGTTTCCACGGAGTATTCACGATGTACACTGGTAGTGCCTCCTCCCTTCATGGACTTCCCTTCTACCATTCAAAATAAGGCCTACCCTCTTTTATTTTGTTAAAAAGAATCCTATTCTCTTCCTTCCTCTCCTTCATTTGCTCAAAACTCTTCCCTCTAACACTGTTTCCAACATTCTCTCACCGCTAAGTGCTCCCTGCATCCATACCGTCTGTCTCCTTCGTATATCATCTAAAAGCTGCCTCTCCTCGTCTCAGAGAAAAATAATTCAGTAAAATTTCAGTATCGTGAAAAGCACATTTTATGCTCTAATAACTGTAATTAATCAACTGTTTCTGAAACAGGTTGATTTTCAGTGCTATGTGTTTAAAAAATATAAATGTGTAAACATTTGAAAGTTATTGTTATTCACATCTTTAGAATTTTTATTTCTTTCGTCAGGTCACTGATGGCCTTATTTTTCATTTTATTCACCTTGTAACATCTCCATTTTAACACCGTATCTATAAATATCTTCCTATCTTCCTTCTTCTTTTATGCTTTCTTTCATTGGATCCATTCATTCTTCTTGGATCCCGTTGGTCAATCTAATTACTTCGTTAATCGAGTATGCTCTCTTTAACAATTTTTGCAGTTCTAGATCTCTTTGTGGCATCATGCATCTTTATAATCTATTATATGTAGTATTTGGCCGCTTATTGTTATTGTCTTGTTTATTTTATAGCTTTACACTATGTCTTTTCAACCATTTAACCAACATTTTTTTTCTTGCAGGTAAGATTTTGGATGTATTCAACCCTTGAGTGAATGGAGAAATCATAACTGGTAAGAGTTTAGATAGAAATTAAACAGGGTGCTTGCTAGCGCTTAAGTACACTACAGCACAGTCGTGATGTACATGAGTATGCAAAATAGTACTGATACTTTAGGCGATGATGTTTATTGCCAAATTAAGTTTATTTTCATCTCATGAAAAAAGTGGAGTCAAGTTGATTATAAATGTGTATTTGGCTGAATTAGAATCAATCGTCCTAGCTTTTCCACATAATTTCTATAGCCAATCCTCAATAAATTTGACGACCGAGTCATATCCAAATTGAAATATTAGTTCTTGCCTGCATTTTCTCTCTCAAATGTGAAAACTTTTCATCAAACAAATTACTGAGGTAAAATTTTCTTGTTCAAAATACTGGAGAATATTGGCCTTCGGCTAATCTTTGTTCCCTTAAAATGTCGAAATGATAGCGTAAGTTTTCTTAATCGAGCGGATGTGATTCTTCCTCTTATATTTTATTTTTCGTCTGAAAGTCTTCATTTTCGGTTACTACCGCGTCGGTTTCTTTGGCGAAGGTGGCAGTTTCGCTGGCATTACTTGGTCGAAGAATATGGAAAAATTTCAGAGTAGTAGCATAAGTTGTATTCTAGCAATACGTCTCATCATCTTCGACCTGAAGATGCTGGCAGTAGTTCCAGCGTCACTTTTGTCTTAGCAACAGCAACCGACGCGGTAATAACCGAAAATGAAGAATTTGATCTGACACTACGGAAATCTACGTTATTTATTTTCATCCCTCTATCCTACTTTATAAATGACTACTACAGGAAATTTTCAGCTTTTTTATGCTATTTTTCCGAGGTATAGCCTCTGCTTCTTCTGTGTGAACTAACTAAAATTAGTTGTGAAGCTTGCCTGAATCGGTGTAAGTTATACTCGTGGGACGCGAGAATAGGGGAGCGAAATAGTGTGTGGAATGAAGTCAATATTAAAGGTCTGAAAGTAGGTCTCTGCAACTTTTCCCCCCTCTGGTTTCTTAATTGATTTAGGGAGAAAGGCAATGGAACAGAGTGCGTGCGTGTTAGGAAACGAAGTGGGGGAGAAGAAAGTCAGGAGGGTTGAAAGATGGGGTGCGAACGTATGGGAGAAGAGTTATACCGGTTGTTTCAAAACGAATAGTAGGGTTTTAACGCTTCATAATATTTATTACTACTCTATATGATGCATTTACAGCTATACATGATGCGATTACAGCTATGAATGATAAATAAGGTCTTAGAGCAACTCATACAGTTTTGTTTGTTGGAAACAGTGCGGATGTGTACCCAATGTTTCCGTCGCCATCCGTTAGGAAACGCTGTTAGGAAATATGGTGGCTTGTGAACAGAAAGTTATTGTGTTTTACAGCTTGCAAAGATGGTATTTGTTGTTACTGTGCAACGTGCGTTCGGTATTAAAGTCGGGTGCACTACAGGCGAGAATAACACCCGTGCGTCCACTACCAGGTGACGTTTGCGAATTAAGAAACAGGATTTAAGCAGTTGTGGCAACAATTATTCGAGAGAATTTAATCAACGTTTGGGAAGAACTCGCATATCGCCTTGACATGTGCCATGTGACGAATTGTGCTCTCATTGAACTCTTGTTGGCTTTTATTTAAAACTGTTTGGGTCTTTCATTTGATGTTTTATTGATTGGTGTAAGTTTAGTGGAATAAATATTCGAAAGCATTAAAACCCCGCTTTTCATTTTGAAACACACGCTATTATATATTTTGACGACGTGGAGCTTTCCTGCAAACGAATGTTGTGAAATTTTCTTTTGGAATTTAGGGTGAAATTTAAAATTTCGAATAAATTTCCATAAGTAATCAAGGAATTGTCCACATTAGGGAAATGAGCGTTTTTAGTACGTACGGCAGTGGCGTAACTAGGAATATGCTTTAGGGGGGACGAGGGGGCGACCCCCATAACCCCCAGGCAACGAGGACCCAGGAAAATTTGCAAATCCATGAAAATACCGAATACAAGTGCATAAAAATAAAGAGAAGAGGAGCAGTGGTAAGAAATGCATAGGAAGTGTTGCTATTGATATTCAGTGAGGTAAGATAGAGCAAAGTAAATAAAGACGGTCGGGATTAAGGAAAAATATATTGTGGTAGGGGAAAGTTGTCAACGAAGGTTAGATTTAGTATTAAGCAGGAAGCTGGTTAAGAAGGTTATAGGTATAGATCAGGTAACAGAAAGGATTCTGGTGGTAGAAATTGAGCCGAGACCCACCAACCCTGTGGTGGTTTAAGTTTACAAGAAGGTAGTCCATGAAGGTAGAGAATACTACTTAGAATAATTCGTAAATGGTCCTTGAAAAACTGCCGTGTGATCGGTTGAGTACATTGGTAATTAATAATTACCTTGTGGGGTGGACGTTAGTCATCACGGTTAACATTATATGACATTGCGATGTTTGAATTTCAACTTACGCGATGATCTTGACATAGTCAGGCTTTATAAAGATGGACCTTTCCATCATTTCCTAAATTTCACCTAAATATGTTTCTCTGCTGTAAAATTTTTATTTATTTTTTTTAATGGGGAAATTTTCAAAAGTGCTGCTCTGTACGTAAATAATCTCGAATATTTTAATGTGATAACTCAATTTACGAACGAGTAATTTATCGTGAAAAAATACCTTCGCTCTACGGGGACTGATGCATCCTATAAAGCCTACGGTGTTTGCGCCAGTAATTCCTATCCTTTATGATATGAATAAAATTTGAAATAAATCACATGAATAAATTTATCATAAATCATGAAAAAATTGGAATGCACGTCTTCGAAATGGCTTATTTGTGTCGCTTTCTGCCTCTGAGACTGCATTAGTTTGGTCGTGGCACATATATTTCAACTTGAAATGAGTGCTACGTATTCGGACGGGAGCCCACGGGGGAACTGAGAGCCAAGCAATTAAACGTGACGTGGTCATTGGGGTGGTCAGTTGGGGTCAGCGCTGAGGGCGGTCGTTAATGAGAATGGATGGAGGAAGACTAAACAGCTTCAACCTAGACCCACATTGAGGGACGATGGCAACAAACGACTTTCGCATTCGACGTTTCCAGCTCTCTTTCCTTATCTCCGATTACTCCGACCGTGTATTGGTTACTCCGAACGTTTGCCTTTTCGTCTCCATTAGGACGGTCAAGGATCTTTCTCCAGGTTATCCTCCCCAGTCTCGGGACATATCTACTGCTGTTTTTGGACCGAATTTAGTGTTTTTTTGGTTAATTAGATTTTAACTAACAACATTAATGATTTGTGTGAATCATGCTTTTGTATGTCACTGTCATCGATCAGAAAGCACTGGACTAGTTGCAAAAACAATATTTCACTTAGCTAAACGGGAACAATTTTAACGTCAATGTATTGCATACAATACGTCTGGACCGAGGAGGTTTAGACTACTCAACCATACATCTGTTTCATTTTTTTTTGCGCTAGCTGTCTTCCTAGAGTTATTATAACCCTTATAACACCTGCTCTTATTCATTGATAGAAAAAATGAGGTGATTATACTTGTAGCGTTTTTAAAAGCATGTGGATATTAATAAGTAGTTTGGAACATTGAATGTCAAAGACCGTTCGGAGTTTGGTGATTGATTTTGCATTCAAAATGCGGGATATCCTTTCATTTTGAATTTATGCGTGAACTTCGAATCAGAATTTTTAATCAATTAGAAAATTTAGTGAGAAATAATTTGAACCAACTATCACTTGTAATGCCCATAAAACATCTTCCATGTATATTTTCATCAATGCATGTATGTGCTATATGTTAGCAAGACGCGTATTTTAACGAAAAAAATATTGTGCTTACAAATTAATTCATTTCTGCATGTCTAAAGATACAATTGTGTTGCTTTTTATTTACTTAACTTTGGAAAAAACTGGCAGCCTATTTGATATCAGAGAAAGAAGGATCACAAGAGTCAAATAGCACACGTAATATGCCTTTCTTCAGGGCCTTATTTCTCCTTTTCTTGATCCGTCACCTACCATCTCGAACTATTCGCAGCCAAATATCGGGCGGCTTTCACACTTTTGCTGATAATTTTATTACGTCACTGACTCTTTCCGAGCGCGTAACCATATCTCTTCCACTCCAAGGCTTCTCGCATTGGTCTCGCGTGGCTCACTGTAGTTCAGACTCATTTGAGCGATTATTGCCTTCAATAATGGGTTAATCTTGAACGAATTAATGTAATGAAACAATAATGACGTCCCCAACTCATGAAAAGTGAGCAGCAATTTTATCGTTTTTTATTTTAAAATTATCAGGAATAGTTTTTCCATTGTAACTCATCTTTCCCCTCCGTCTATCCAGCTCTTTTTCATGAATTGAGATTTGGGATGAAAGTGAATGCCAGCATTGCTTCATCGATGATGGTTCAAAGATGATTGTGTGAAGCTCCCTCCATGTTTTCATCGATTCGAATGAAGTCACTCTTGTTACTTTTCTGATATTACCGCTCTTGATGGGCAAATTTCTCCATACTAATCCCGTGAAGAATGCATGGGCGACTCGTGGAAAAGGTGGCGGCGAGGTCATTATTGTTGTACTTTGTCTTCCATTCGAGAAGTCTCGTAACTTCCTCCCGGTTGACCCTCGATGTGTGCCGGAAGTCTGCCGTCATGAAATACGGTGGTGTCCGTTTCTTTTGCGTTCTTCCCGTCAGTCGGACACTGCGTCACTTCTCGGGCGTCCCTTCGAAACAGTGTCAGCATTCCTTTTTACGCGATCATGCAACTTTTGTTTTCCGCCCGCCTGTGAAAAGTCTAATTATAGAACATGTTATGCGCTATGAATTCCTTCGGAAGAATGAACATTCTGCATGAGGCGTTTCCTCACAGATCTTCTGCGTTGTAGTGTCATCAAGCCTTTCATCTAGTCTATTCGAATGCCAGTGTAGCTGGAAAGTTGACTTAATTTTATTTTTTTGACGCTGTGACTTTTGCTTTCCTTATTTAATAAACGTTTTGTTATGCTTGGACCAGCATCTCCTCAGGTTTTTGATAAAATTCTTTTGTTAGCATGCGTCAGCATTTATCTATCCTCGATCATGCGACTTCAGTTTTCTGTCCGTCCGTGAAAAGTCTAAATATATGATTTTTTTCTCCACGGTGAATTCACGAAATACAGACAATTTTTTGGACAGTATAGTCTGGAATTTCCCATATCTTCAGCTGATTAGGTATGCAAAATTAGGGGAATGTATAATACTAGAATGATTAGGAAAATGAAATTTCCTGGGTCTTCGAGAACTCGAGAATGACGCCTAAGCGGCGAAACGCGTCGTGTCTTTTAAAAAATTTCTGTGAAAATTGCAAAGGTTGTTGAAACATGTGGTTACTGTAAATGGCGCCATCATCACCTTTAACCCTTATGCTCTAACGGCAATTTCTGTTTTTACTCCCATAAAGCTCAAGCCCGATTCAAGAACGCGTCAGGCGTTATATATTATTTTGTTTATATGGAAAACTAAATACTGTAGGATACTATGTAGAAGTAAACTATGGGCCGATATATGGGCTTCTTGAGAGCTTTAAGGCGAAAACAGAAAGTCGATGTATTGGCAACTTGAGCATCTAAGGGTTAATATAATTGCCAAGTAGGGCTTGCCTGTTCATGTTACCAAGATTAAGACCGAGATTTTAGCAAGTCAAGACATAAAGGCTTCACTATAAGTACGTGATAACGTGGAGATATATTTATTTAACCATCTCCACATACAGGGAGGGGTTTTTCAGTATCATCTGCAGGAAAGGTTATAATGCTGCTTTGGAATTAGAATCGGGAGTGTAGAGGACTTTATTATCTATCTACATTAGTGCACCGCATACTCATTCATCATACCAGTTTCGCCTATGCCAGCTCGTATTGAATGCACGAGTACCCAAGTATATTGCATTTTAAAAAAGAAAAGACGCATAATCGTCTCGAATCCATTGTTATCTTTATGTTTGGATACCCGGCTGTTCGTTCTGGGTTTAATGAAAAAACAAATTCATGCTAGGCAAAAAAAACGTAATTTGGGGTGGAAGTATGGAGAACTTGACCATTGCATATGTTACAAATGCAGAAATAAAGACGGAAATGATTAATATTCTCACGTTTGATTCAGTGCAATTTATCGCTCACGAGATGCATTTTTTGAAAATTCCTTCGGAATTATCATTGAGTTTCATAGCAATAGTGGCTGTAATACACGTGGATGTATAGCCTAGATTATACGTTATGAGTTCTGTCTCAAGTAATAGGTATAATGAATACGTATTTAGGTCATTCACGAAACTAGGCTGCTTTTATTGCTCAAGATTGTATACCCCAAGTTATGTATTCAAATGACCGTTTCCCTTTTATTAGCGAAGATTTTTATTAAAAAATGGCTTGATTGAAATTCTCATCAATATATCCCTAAGCTTTGTATATGTTTTGTTGTTTTTGGCCGTGGATTTAATAAATTTTGCCTATTTTACGTGTGGTCGTCTCATATGGATGCGACTCATGGAACAAACGCATCCGATGTTGTTTCGCGTAAAAAGAAAAAGTTTGGGCTATGGAAAACTTGAAAGAAACAGGGAAAGATAGACGAATAACATTACTCCCTCTATGAAGTAATCTTATGTGAGTTAGTTATGGGATTTAGTGGAAATGGAGGGAATGATTGCACAAGATACAGCAAAAATGATAGAAAACAAATGAAAAACACTAGTGAACTCTTTCACTCTCAGTAGAGCGAGGGTGTTTTTTGTTTTTATTTTTTTATTTTTGATGCAATTTTTTATTACTCAACATTGATTGTCACCTTTGCTGGCCATAAATTTTTTAACTCGACATGAAACATACTACAATTCTCATTATTTTATGCACGTACTTATGCACGTAATTTTCCCTGTGGCGTGGGTTGAATGTCACCAAACAATCAACAATCTTTTTACCCGACTGCCCAAGGAAACAGGAGTGTATTGTGTTTAGCTCATGGGTATTATGTTTTTTTTTTACCGTAGGGTCCTCCACCAATTTGAATAAAAAAATATTGGTGGAATTGTTACGTTAGAGATGGTAACATTTTATTTGAAAATTCGGGTTTATTTGATCAAAATTTCACTTCCGGTTCAGACGGGAAGTGGCATGGTATGTCTACTCAACCGCTGCAACGTTTTAAGTGAGGTAATATGTTGGACGTTTTGCTACCATTGGGTACATAAATAGGTAATTATGAGATAAGGCATCAAGCAAAAATTTCAGAAGAACCACTAGGATTTAAATCGCAGCGCATTTTGTGTGGCCTCAATGGTTGGCGGGAAAAATATAGATGTGAACATATCCGTTCTCGGCGACTCGAGAAGATGCAAATTTTCCTCAACAGAAAACTCATCGTTTGCAATAACAGCGAGATGTATCCTACGCGTTATCGATCCATGCGATGGTTGAAGCATCAGTTTGAAGCGTCTCCACTGCTGGCTGGATTTTCAAGAGGCAGCGAGGCTGTAAGGCACTCCAACGCACAGCTGAATGAACTGCGTCGTCTCACGGAAGGACACAACAACGGAAAAACTCACTCACATATACAGTGATAAAATGCTAAGTTTAGTTTGTATAGATTATGGTAAAGCTCTCTAATCCACAAGTGTGCGATACCATTTCAAATTCACGATTGGCGGTTATTATTTAGTCTCGGTGGGGTTTACCCATTAACTTACGTCAGCCTATTCCTAAACCCAATTCCTTAACTATACTCAATCCCTTAACCTACCAAATAAAGAGGATGGCCAGGAGAAATTTATTTTATTCTACTGCTGCACGGCCGTTGTGGGCTCATTAATTAATATCTCAGGGTATATCAGCTCGGAGGAGTTAGCGATATAATAAAAACACCTTTGTGGTGATTGAAGCATAGTAAAACTATAGAAAATGTGGCCCGCAAGACTCAAAATCCTCTTGTCCGATCAGAGGAATTTATTTCAGAGAAATTTATTCTTTTGGCAATTCATGTGTTTATGCGAAATTTCAGCATCCGAAATTTGGTGGGAAGGGATGGCACTATTAGTTTTCAGCCTCTATTTTACCAAGCACATGGTTATAAGATTTCGGATGAAGGGAAGTGCAGTTCCTCAAGGCTCAGTCCTGCCGCCACACGTGTTCCTCCGTTCATTCTCTTCGGCTCTTCCGTCCCTCGTTACGCCAAGTCATGCCAGTGGAGCGGATACCCTTTGAAAGGCGCCGGCAATGTCGTTCACGCTGCCTTACTCCCGAATAATTTTTGCACTGTGCTTTGTCGCAAAGAGGCTACATCAATGTGCTCTCTCACTGTTGACGGAAAATGTGCTTTATTAATGTCTTACTTCAGAAAGTGATTGCATTAACTAAGGAGGCGTCCATGAACAGGAAGGAGCTTATGAGAGGGTCCTTATGCAAGAGCTTAAAGAAAAAGCTAGTAAAGAGCATGATTTGGAGTGTATTCCTTTTTGGAGATTGTCCTCAAAATCGAGCAATCCGAATATAAATTTGTTGCGCAACGGACGCTTGTGGCTCTTTCAATCAAGAGGGATACTTATACCGCTTCTTTTATGGTATTATTTGGAATAAGGAAAGTAAAATTTCAGTGTTAACGGTTGTGTCTTTACTAATTGCATGACTTTCGGCTTTTTTTATAACGTGACGTTCGAGTTACAAATAAATTTTCATCAAATAGGTAGCACAATTTGTTTATAATATTTCTGTTTGTCATAACTTTCATTTTTTGTGATATTAAAATATACGTATTTTCTCTGGGCACTGGAGTATCAATGTTAAAAATGTATAGAGCTTTAAACTCACTATGGCCTGTGACGTGAACAATTTATTTGAACGTTTTTGTTAAATATTGTGATTGAAAGGGAAGCATAAAATCCGTTGCGTTATAACTTAATAATAAAACCAACTATTTTCATGAACAGGTTTTATTCCTTTAGGATTAACTGGGTTTTAATTTCCTTTTAACGTTCCACTGAAAAAAAAACGCAGCAGAGCGTAGCAGTATATTTGTATGCAAAGTATAAAAAATAGCAATTAAACTCATAGTAAAGGAGATGGAGCAAAAGAAAATCAATGCGAAAATGTTCTATTGATGTCGCAATGAAAATTGAGATTTATTATATAATTTCTGTTGTTCTAAGATTTAATGGATCTCGTTTTGAATTAATCCCTTTTGTCGCTGTTATTAAGATATTTGGGTTAAGAAATCTGAGTGGAGTCGAGTTGTCTAAATCTAGGTCAGTTCTTCTATGAAGAGATTCGCATGCTCACAAAAAAGGACCGATTTTCGAATGGATGGAAAGATTCGGAAAGGAAAAAAATGGAAAGTACTGCACATATAAACGCCATTGTTGCCACGTGCACACCGAATACAGAACCATACAAGGTCTCTTCTTGGCCTTCCAACTGAACTGCATTTTTTAATCGCGGACCTTCTTGCTGACCTCGCCTCCCTTTAAATATGCATAGCAACGCTTGGATCCTGTTTACAACCGTAAAAATGTGCTATTGGTCGCTGATTTTGGGTGCCCTTTGATCCTGTCTGTGAGAAATTTTATTGCAAACTTTTTTTAAAGTCGCACCTTAATATTGCTGCCCAGGGCTCTCTACCCAATAGTCAATATGTGGCTAAACAGTCGGAGATACGACAAAATGGATAAAAATTTCGTCCAAAAGGGTCGTAACTCGTGAAAATGTGCTGGAAAAGACGATATCATAATCCATATTTAGAAGTTTTTTCTTAAATTGTTTTTTCTGCTTTTCTTTTTTATCGATGACATCTTGTAATTGAATTTTAACCCACTGGCCAATCGGCTTGAAATCCGGCTTGAAATCTGGCTTGAAATTTTCAATACAGATCAAAACCATGACATTGTATTCTTACACTGTTCCTAGGTCTTTTAGAGGCAGTATTTCTAATAAATATAATCCTCTTCTTTTGGAATTTTTAAATGTCTTTTTATCCATTTATTTCTGATTCGATTTCGCTGATCACGCCGTCGTATTTGCCTAACTCAAAAGCTGTCAGAATTGGACATTTAGAGAATTGTACTTGCATACACACTCATTAATTAATATTGTGAGAATGCTTTGCCTTATAATTGGGCAATGCAAATTTTTATTAGGGTTCCAAACTTTCTCTCCATGGGAAGTCATGGAGCGAAGTTTAAGGGTGAAACTGGGGGGTGGGGGGGGGGTTGGGGGGTCAAATTTTTTGTGTACTATTTCAAATGCCAGTCGTAATTTCGTTAGAGCATTTCCTTTCTATGTGCAAATGGCTGGTGTCCTAACACCCCCAGCCACACGCCTTTTAGTTGGCTTGCGGGGTAGTACATATGTAGATGTGTACCGAAGGTCGCGGGTTCGAGTCCCGCATGGGTAGGATGCCCCTTCCAGGACATGGGTGTGTGACTATGTGTGATCGTCTGTTGCTAGTTGTTTAAACAACTCCCGACGTGAAGGCCTCATAGTGCTGTTTTCGGTGGTAATTGAGATAAATAGAAAAATATATAAATGGAAATACGAAATAAGAGCGGTCGAGAAACAGTTTTGTTTCTTCTCATCACAGTTTTCCTCCATGCTAGTTCGTTCTTTCCGTCTTCAAGGAAGTCGACTGGTTGCCGGGAGCAGTGAATGGAATCCGTTAACGATTAGATCACATAGAGTCCGCTGCCGACGGCGGAGTGCGTTATTCAGTGACGACGTCACGACCGAGGGCGGGTCCAAGCCCGCGACCTTTAAGCTTAACGAGGCGAAACAACGCAGCGCTGCTAGACGCGAACTCTCTATTCACGTGTAGATATAGGTTTGTCTCGCGCCGTACGATCACGAGCGTATGCCCGCGAGGAGATCTTCGAAGCAGCCAACAGTGGACCGACTAGCCCCATTCCCAGAACCCGGAGAATGATTGTATCACGACATAATTACATTTTTATTGTTGCTGTAATATAACTATATCAGTTTTTACGTGATATTTTGCACGTTATTGACCTGGAAATTTTTTATGAAAACCTACCAACCTATATTTTAAAAATATAATCACATTAGTATACACAGCAAGAAAGCAAAACTACTCAAAGTTAGGATAAGAAGAATATGCTTAATTGCAAATTTTCCCCGTAAAGTACTGATAACGAATATAATCCAATTTGCGTTCGCTGGGGATATCAAAAACAGAGTTACACGTGCCCCGCTTGACTACCTAGACTTACCACAGCACGGAAACTACTTCTTATAGCGAATCATTCCTGGTACAGGCAACCCGCAAACCCGCATATGGAATACAATACCATTGGAAATTAGATTCGCACCTAACGGAAAATCCAATGAACCATTGTAATTATATTTGTGAAGTGATGAGAAATGGTACGAGTAATTCTTTACTTCTGGAATATTATCGAGGGCCCGATAAAATATCTCTAAAATGTGTAAGCTTATCATTGGCATACAAAAAGTAATGCTCATTAGGTTGGGGGTTGGAAGAATGGGGGTAGGTGTCGAGGATTGTTATTTCTTGTGGTATCCCGGCCAACAATTCACTCATTATCTCATTCATGTCACTCTTTATTTCTCTAATGGTCTTCTGTACTGTTTGAAAACGTAACTGTGTAATTTTTTAACCGGGAGAGTGAATTTATCTCAAAAATGTAACATATGTTGTACCTAGAGTCCGAAGGAGTAGGTTCTTAATTACTATATTATGGCATTTAATATTATTCAGGTCAAAACTTATTAGCAGTAGTTCCAAAGGAAAACCATTTTGAAATGGTTACCGAAAAAAGGTGGATAAATGGCTAATATTATAAATATTTTTTCCATTAATTTGATTGGATGTTCACCCTGGTTCTCTTTTGCTATATACTGCGTTTTTATCCAATTAATAATTTCTCAATGTGGAAAAAGGGATATTATTTTAGACTTTTAGGATTCACTATAAGTTATCGATGTTAAAACCTTTTAAACCTTCTTATGAAATCAGCATTTTGGAATTCCGTCAGCGTATATTGACATAGATTCGCCGGAGTTTCGACAGCTATCCTGCTGGCTTCCTGTAGTGAAGGATAGCAAGAAGCTTCGTGGTTCTCTCTTAAATAGGGTATTTACGGCGCCAACCAGTAATTATCCTCGGCTAATCTGGGAAATCCGTGAAAATACGTGGCTAATTCCTTGTTTTAGCTCATAAAATCCTCTTTTCAAGAGATGACCGCAAAGCCTCTTGCCGCCTGAGGACGCCAGCAGGATAGCTGGTGAACCTGTTGTGAATCTTTGTCTGCATAAATATTCTGGTTAATATGGGTAGGGTAATGAGTAGATATCAACTGAAAATAAGCACGAAGAAAACCAAGATCTTAGTATGCAGCAGAAGAGAAGAAGTCAAGACCAACATTAAAATAGGGAGGCAAAAACTGATAGAGGTGGATGAATTCTGTTATTGGGGAAGCAAGATAACTAGTGACGGGAGAAGCAAGAAAGAAATTATCAGCAGAATAGCCCAGGCGAAGAGAGCATTCCACCAAAAGAGAGACCTTCTTACAGCGGGAAACTTAAATATGGAAGTAAAGAAACAATTTATAAGAACCTACATCTGGAGTATGCTCCTATACGGAAGTGAGGCATGGACAATGACCGCAGCGGAGAAAGCAAGGATAGAGGCCTTTGAAATGTGGTGTTACAGAAGAATGATGAAAATCAAATGGATCGACCGAGTTAGTAACGAGGAAGTCCTAAGAAGGGTAGGAGAGAAGAGAAGCCTCATGAAAACCTTAATAAGAAGACGGAACAACCTTATAGGCCACATCTTGAGACATGATGGCCTGATGAAGACAATCGTCGAAGGACAAGTGGAAGGAAAGAATGGAAAAGGAAGACCTCGAACAAAATATATGGAACAAGTAAAGAGAGATGTGAAAGAGAAGAAATACGTAGGTGTGAAAAGATTAGCTGATAGGAGAACTGAGTGGAGAGCTGCGTCAAACCAATCCTAGGATTGTTGACCAGTGATGATGATGATGTAGCCCGAGAAAGTTTACTTCATTCGACGCCGCACAAACCTGAGAACGAACATCAACCTTCTATGTTGACATCAAAAAGTATCTTTAACGCAAGTGTCATCAGGCTTACTGTTCTAAAACCTTCACACTTCTTTGTTCTCTCCATTTTGGGAATAGGGATGTTGAAATTCTTCTTGAAATCAGTCGTCATACCTCCTGTTGAGTACATTTCGCTCATGGTTTTGTACATCAGAGTTAAATATGAACTCTAAATGTAGTATAATAAATATTAATGTTATAAATAATATAAATTCTTTTTAAATAACTCTGGCTAATTTATTATGTTTTCGAATAAAAAGTGTGTGCTGTAAAATATGCCTAATATCTTTACTCATTATTTTTTCCGAAGAATTTTAACTTCATGCATTCTATCGAGGTCAAAAGGACAACTTATTGAGCGGAAGACAATATATCGCCTTTGAAAGGAAGTATTCTGGGATTTTCACGGATTGCAAATCTATCGTGCTTTGTTCATAGGTCTAATAGGATCCTTTAATTGATGGAAAATTGCCTGTCAGTTACAGCTTTAGCGTGCCTTCAGATCCACACTCCCTATTCGTGGGCTTTTGTGAGGAAACACCCCAGTGTATTGATTATGCATCGATTTCGTACGTGTATCTCTGATCGTGTTTTTCATTCAAGGATTGACTGTTTTCCGAAACCTTCGGTCCGTAAAAAACCTTGATTCACAAGTGTAACACGCAGCCAGGAGCCTATATATACGCTCACCCGCCTTTGATTTTTGGTCGACATTCGCGTGTTTTCTCTCAAAAGTTAAAATTTGTGGCCATATATCCATATCCTTGAATTGGTTAAATTTCGATCGAGTATTGAATTTTCGTTTTTTTACGTTTTATTTCCTAGCAACCGTTCCTTACATCCCTGTATTGAAATCCTTCATCTTTCCTTGCTATCCATTTCTTTGTCTTTCATTATTACACTCTTAATTCGTATTGGTAGTTAGAGGACGCGTCAATCTAGCACGTCCTACTTATTACTCCTTTCAAAGTTATTCTATCATTGTCAAATTTTATTATTGCATGGAGGAGACCATGGTTACAAATTGGCCGTAATTAAATATGAATACTTGTCTGCAGTATTTTCTTAGCTGTAAAATATTCGTATTTTGGACCCTGGTAATTGTTGACAACGGTCTAGCTTATGTGCAACGAACATTACGAGTCGATTCATTTTTTTTTAGTGTAAGCAAGCAAACTCAGACGTTTCTTAACACTTTCTAGGTATTTGCTATTTTACTTTAGTAGTATAACTTTTTTGTCGTATACACATCGATAAAATGGGACTTAAGTAAATATAATGGCTTTCCTGCTAAGTTTCATGTTATGAGGAATTTTGTTGACATTTTAACTACTTGAGAGCGACCACAGCTTTAAATGATCAAATTATTTGTTGTATAAGAAGCTACCAAAGTGCGTTGTGGGAAGAAGAAGGAGGAATATTTTAGACTATAGAATTATCATCCACAAATTTTCGGATGAAAATCGTCTGTATTTGTAGGGTCATAACTGACAATTTTTTAGTTGAATTTATCGTTTGAGCTCAAAATTTTATTTGTTTAATAGAGCAGTCCACTATCTCGGCAATCATTCTATGTTTACACTCTTTTGCACTATGCGCATTGCGTGTAGGACTTGATAAAATGTGTCTGCATCTCTTTATGGAGCTATAGCCTTATGTGTGCTTCGGCCTCCATAATTTACCTCCTCTCTTCCTTGTCCTTCGCTCTTCTTACCCACTCCTCGATGTTAATCAGCCTCAGATTAGCAGTAAATTCATCAACCCATCTGATTCGTGGTCTGCTTTTTATTCTTGAGTGTTAGAACTGTTCTTTCATTATTATTTTTAGTAATCTTTCTTCTTCCATTCTCTCTATATAACCTAGCCTCTCTGTTCTCCGTTCCTTAACACGTCTGACTCAAGCCTAAATCTTCAAATAATTGATACAGCTCTACATTTTATAGTATTCTCCATCCATTATTTTATAGTGACAAATATTATCATTACTTCACAAAAAATCAAAGTAAAAAATTATTTAACATGGGTTGTATGAAACCATATACCCCAGAAGAAGCCGTGTGTTACCATCAATTAGATATTCAGTGTTCTGCAGTATTTGTATATTTATGCATAAAAACGTGATGCATACTTATCTAATTGTAGAAAATATGTGTGTTAAGTAAAACAAATTGAAATACATTTTTAAGGTGCTCTTAATCGGAAAATGCAAAATGGCGAAAATTACGCAAATACAGGAGTAATAGATAAATTTTAATGAAAGGCATGGCAAGGATAATCAAGCGAGGAATTTATGAAATTTAATGCATAAATACAGAAGTGATTCACTACATAAAAGCAAGAAAGATATCATACTTGAGTTAATGATACATAGTTTTAAAGCATATTTTCGATGTAACGAAATGCAAAAAACTTTATTATTCCTTTAAATTAACGTAGAATTCTATCATTTTATGTGGAATTTTAAAGTTTTTTGCATTACATTATGTCAAGTTGATTCCATGAAGTCACGCCCGAGACAAAGGATATTTTCGATGTCTTTTCGCGCAAATAACACATTTTATTTTCTAGGCTAGAAATTTTAATTGGAATTAAAGTCACGGATATATATTTCAGTAGGTCAACTCTTTTCCTTTAAAGGTCCGTTTATCTACCTCAGTATTTACCTACAACTGTACCTACTATCGTGTACCAATAACTTGTCCCACCTTCTAAGACCCGTTGGTAACAACTGGTCGGACCAATGTTCTATATATTTTTACCCTGTTACTCCTTGATATTGGTATTTCAAACTTGATAAGAGATGCAGCAGGATCAAATATTGTCCAATTTGGGAGTGAAGTCATCCGAGCCTTATCTTTGCGCCGAGTTTGAATCGAACGGCCCGACCGAATAAGCGTGCATCCACATATAGGTGCTCTTGTTTTTCACATTATACGTTGCTTTAGAACTCGATGCGATGAGGCATAGCTTCCTGCAATATCGTCTTATGCGTCAGATTAAATGATCCAATTCGAATCGTGCGTCCCGTCTGAATCAAACGGGCCGACCCAAATAAGCGTTACGCTCCCTAATATCGCCCAAATCCCTCTCTTCCTGAGGCTGGCGACCCCAATTTCGCCCTCGCGTAGTTCGGTCGAGTGATTATGCCATTAAAAATCCTCATATCGGGAGCACCCGTGCGCCTTGTTCCAAAAGTATTGCATTGGTAACAAAAAAAAATAAAAAAAGCAAAACGCCATGCGTCCCAATTTCGAAAAGGGACGGAAAAATAGGGCGCGGTGATTTTGGGATGATGGTGTGGCGCAAGACTAAACAGATTGTGCTCTGTGCAAAAAAAATCAACAAATTGTTGTGAAAAATGTATTATGAATTTACATTATGATGTTTGTTCTAAAAAATACCATGTGTAATAATGAAGTGAAGCAAGTGTTTTCTAATTTTAAAACGTGATATTAAGAAAAATATTCACGAAAAAAGGATTTTTCTCCATGCTCCCATTCGTTTCCAGTGTTCCAAAATTGGGAAATGGTATTACTGTACTTCTAAGGGTGTAAATTCCTTTTAAATATGAATTATGTACTTAGGACAAATAAAAATGACAAAGAATGCTAAAATATTAGAATTTGTAGAAAAAAATAATTCGGGCAAAAACGGGCTAAACTAATCCTTTTTGAGACTAAAAATGAAAAAAAGATAGCTCTAAAAAAGCAAATTATGCGTCCATTTAAAAAGCCATTTTAATAAAATATGATATTTAACGTATAAAATCGTTCCAGGCTTGATTTTGTGGAAGCTCGATATAATATGGTACCTGGAGGAGGCGACCAATAGCTTAGGTCATTTTCGCCGTGAGGGAATGGTATGTAAGGAAGGGAGGAGAGAAACTCGTCGTCGGCATTAGTCTGCTCTTAACGAAAGGCGCCAAGGGAATCACAGCTTAACGTCCTATCCGACGGACGGAGTCTCGCGCTTGAAATGCCCTCCCCACTACATCCGAGCAGGTATCGGGCAGTCTCTGAGAATACTCTGCCACCTCCGGGATTTGAACCCAAGCCGTCGGGGTGGGAAGCCAACACTCTAGCAACCATACCAACCCGATCCCCTGTTCGATATATCCACGATAAAAACGCAAATGGTAATTTCCAGACTTTAATTCATTACTCAACTACCGACCATGGTTTCAACATAATATGTCATTTTCAACGTTATTTCAAGGTATTATTTCTTCTCCTTGAAAATGGCATGTTCTGTTGAAACTATGGTCGGTGGTTTATTTTTGAATTAAAGTGGGGAAATTACCATTTATGTTTTTATCATGGATGATATTTAATATGATGGTTTTCTATAGTATCACTTCTGATGTATGTCCTATTGCCGGCCTCGGTGGCAGCGGGATAAAGTTCTTGCATGCCCCACAAAAGGTCGCGGGTTCGAGTCCCACGTGGGTAGGTTGCCCGTATCCAGGGCATGGATGTTTATGTACGTTTCTTAAGTTACAAACCTCAACGTAAAAGGTCATGGTGCTTTTTCAGTGGTACAGGAATAAGTACATTAAGAAATTGCTGTTGTTGCGCTGTAACGAGTAAACGGACGTAATGGCTAAATGAATTTTACTTGCTTGATATTTTGCAATTCAATGGCAGTTGATCTATTTATTTAACTCTGTCTCATACGTAACTGCGTATTGTACGGTACTCAATGTGGTTCAGTTTTATTTGATTACTTGTATAAATTTTGACTAACTATGTTATAAAAATTTTCTTGAGGAAAAATCGATAACTTCATAATCCTGGTTGCTTATAACAACTCTTTTCTAAATATTTTATTATAAGTTCATGTATTCAATTCATGCATCTTTAATGCGATTGTAAGTTAAATGAAACGTAAACCGGTAAAAGCAGTTTGCTGTTCCACTGCACATTTTGGTTAAGTTTTTTTATTTTAACGGATTTAAGTCCATCGCCAGAGACTGAATATATGTTTGTGGCTTACAGTGGTCTGCTCATCTGCTATTTTGAATTATATATCTACGCGATAGTGAATATTTATCTTACCGTTGCAGTATATCTGTATTCAGTTTAAATATCAGACATCCAGTCAAATATTTAAGAAAATCCAATTCGGACTTAACAGTGAGGCCGACTTTTGTTTGCCGAAAGGGGCCACACTTCGGTGGCCTCATTTCCCATTTATTTGAAAGGATTTGCTCTCGCTCGGCGTCTGTCAACTTTTTTTTCATTTCCTTTATCGTCTCACTCATGTCTTCCTTCCTATCCCTTCATCTCTTTTATGATTTTTTTTCACTCTCCGACTGTCGTCACCAATGGCCGGAAAAATCATACATCCCCTTTCTGATTCATCCCAAGAGAAAAAATATGAAAACTCAATCTTTGTCCCTCTCTGATATATGTCTCTGCGACCGATATTCATGTGCGTGACTCTTCTCGACGTATTTTTTTGCTTTCTCGCATACGGCGAAAATCTCACATCCCACGATGACACGGGAATAAATAGAAATAGTTTATATCATTACCACGACAGCCATTCTAAGGAAAATCGCGGGCATAGCTTTTTCATAAAAATATCGTTCCTAAAACAACAATTGGGCACTTGCCGAGTAGCTAACGAAATGGGGGTTAATCTTTTAAAATATTTATTGCGTTTCGTTGCCGTAAATAATCAGAATTGGTATCTGAGATCCGTGATAGACACTTTATTGTCAGTAACATAACCAATGAATTTGATATTGAAACTTATTTTTCTTCTTAAAAAACCTTATGGTCCATTTTAGCGCGCTTAAATCCAGGGAAACCGAGTATTCCAATGAGCCCATGAGAAGTTATAGCATTTCCTTAGTCATGATTTCTATTATTCCTGTGAGATCGCTGGTACATACGTGTCACCCTAGAGTGGAAAAGAAGAAAATTAGAACGGAAACTGTGAAAGGAATGAATTTTTGACCATATTAAAATAATAATATTAATACAAATTTATTCCACTCCTACACAATTACAATTGACCCTTTACAAAAGCAGTGGTAAAAATAGGTATCCCATAAGAACCTGTTTTAGGGCTACCATCATACTCTGTTACGACAGAACTGGTGCTAATATGATACGAATTGTCTTCAATTGAATTCATTTATTATTTCTATTTTTTTAGCGTTTGACTTACATACATAGAAAAATAGCAAACACGATGACTTGCTTTCTTTCAAAAAGTCACAGCAAGTAGGTACATGCACACAAAATACCTTAAAATAAGAGAATGTTTTTGCTACCTTTCTAAGTGAAAGCTCCACTTCCCCATAGAACCTACGCTATTTTTGGACAGCAGTTGTAAATCCACGTCTTTTCTCCTTACACAGCTATCGTGTGAGTTTGTATATTTCATTATATTTATCAGTCTTTTGTCCTTGTCCATTTCTTTTGTTGTTGAGTGGTGAATTACCCCAGTTACTCTTGTGGGCCCAATCATAAGTAGTTCTTTGTGTTTAAATCCTCACCGATATCATGGTAAATATAAGCGTCCTCAACTGCATGTGAACGGCAATAGAGAGGTTCTGGGTTCGAATCCCCATCACGTCGCATTTTTACCATCTGATTTCTGGCTTTTTCCATTTACCACAGCAACGTTGTCCTAGTCCTTTTTCTACAACCTATGTGTTCTTATCCCTTACTTTCCTTTAGTATGAATATATTTATACGTTTTCGCTGATGCTCTCGTTATATACTCGGGTAATGTCAATAACTTCGAAATAATTAAGGTTCAAAATGAGACTTTGAAATCTCCAGCGCGTCATTTATGAAAGTATAAATTTTATGAAATGATTATGATTCATAAGGAATGATCTCCTGGTAGATTCAGACTAGAAACGTTGATATATTCGGGGAAAATCCTTTGTGTGCCACCGTATGAGTTTTTGTTGGCCGTGGTCCCTCAAGACGTGTCCGTTGTTCCGTTATCTCCTGTAGCGCTGCGGGAAGTTGGTCGCTATGGGTTAGTCTTCTTTTTCTCTCATGTCCTCTAGACGATCTCCTTGATAGTTTTCTCCCCCCGCCAACAGCATGTTTAACGATGAGCTGGTCTCATCCGGAGTGCTCCCCATCCAGGCAGAGTTAGTTGGTCATTACCGGCAAAGTTCGTACATAGTTAGATCCCTACCAGCCATCCCATTGGGACGGGGTCTCCAAACTTTTCAAGGTGATGGCCACAATATATGAGGGGGTGAGAAGCATAGGGGTAGAAGTGATTTTTTTTTCTAAACAGAGTTAGGTACCGAAATTGATAAAAGATTTACATAAAACTTGGTGACCAAGGAATACGAGTGAGTCTCTGTTCTGTCTGCTGACATCGATTGGAAAATCAAATGCACTGCTAAATATCTAGTTGGTCTCGTTTATTTTCTTTTTAACTAATTTCTGTAACTAACTCTGTTTTGAAAAATATCACTTGTGTTTCTTGTCTTCCAACCCTCTCATACATTTTCCTCGTTTATTTCGGGCCGAAGGAATAAAAGCCATTTAAAAAATCAGTGCCAGTAACTTAATTTCCTCAAAAATAAGAGTATAACAATGGAAACAAAAAAAATATTTTTCTGGAAAAAGTCAGAGTAAACTAAATAGATTCCTGCGTTTAGTTTTATGCAACCTTGGTGTGATGAACGATACTGTCGTTTTGAATTCAAATTTTCATTAAAATCAGGTTCCGAAGAAGGTGAGCCAATTGTAAGAATTGATTTTAAATGATCTACAGACAAATTTGCTCGTTAGTTAGATTTCAAATATTTATGCATACATGTACACATACCAGTCAGCCTCCCCCGCTTTGAATAATTCAGCTATGCCAGCCGTACGATAATTATTTTTTCAAGGCCCACACACAGGGATTTGTTTGGCGGGCCGGATGAGGCCCGCGGGCCACTGTTTGGAGTTCTCTGCATAGGGAGAACAGATATAGATCGACTTCTTGGCTGGGAAAAGTTTTCCACTACTCATGAGCTCAGTGGAATACTAGTCTATTTGAATCACTAATTGCTTTGATTTCGTTCCAGATTCGACTACCGTATACCTTCTCTTCTTCTGCTTTATTATTATTCATTCATTTCGTAACTCTGGTAGAATTTTGGAATACGAAACTTTTTCACAAAACTCGAGTAAATGAGAATTTGAGATAGCATTTCAAAGTCAAGTGTTTTTATTTTGAGTTGAAATAATCTCCAAAATTTTGGTTAAGAGCTGTTTAAAGAAGAAAGTAATTTCCGTTACTGATAAGCCATAAGTGTATTATCTTTTGATAAACCTGATACTGATCTGGTCCTCTCTTCGATCTTCATTGTGATTTTTATCTTGGGAACGTGAATATTTACTACTGTTTATTTGTCGTGCATCGAAGCGTACATCAGTCCAACATAGCTTTCCTCAATATATTTGGTTATAATAAATTTCTTTTGTGTGTTTCACCAAGGAATGTTTTGATATTCATGATAAAATAATCTAATAATTTACACCGAAATTTTATTTTACTGTGCGATTAAAAAAATTCAGTAAAAATCAAAAAGTTTGGTTATTTTATCTTGGATATTCAATATTTACATGAAATTACTCCTGATGTAATCAATATTAATGTGTTGGTTTTTATTGAAAATATGGTGTTCGGATGTGTTGACGTCGCAATAAATAGCTCGAGATTGGTGTTTTCTGTACTGCGAGGGAAGCCAGAATTAAGAGTCTTAATTAAGATTTTAACATAAAATTTTCGGAAAACGATTTTGACCGTCATTTCAATGACGCAAACCAAGTTGAAGGTATTTGCTCCGTCTTGGAGTTAAGGTGTTATTTTCGTTTTGAATAATTTTCGTATTAAATACTCCTCCGGTGAAACCCATGGAGGATCATTGCCAAAGGTAATCAAAATATGTTTATATTTATAATTAACCTGCTATCGATTACTCTTCTTGGAAAGTAACAGACAAAAAGAACTGAATTATATGCAGAATAAATTAACTGTAAGGGGGGTCAGTTACATTTTTCCATGTTCAAGACCATCTCTGGTCATTTCTTTGCGAAGGCCATACAAACTTGTAATAGGCTGACTAGTATTACATAAATAAAGAAAATTTAGTCCTTTCATCCATTAGGCAGTGTATTCAACGAGAGAGAAAAGTTCAGTAGCCATTCTGAATGTCATCTGTCCTAGTTCTGTTCTAGTCTTGTTCAGAGAGGCATTCGAAATGTTAAAAAAATATTAAAGATAATTTCGATACAATGAAAGTGGCAAATCAGGGAAGTGCTGAGTCCATTCTCTCTGTTATCATAGAAGCCGGCCATTCCTGGAATATTGGAATTGGCTGACCCTTCCAATGACCCTTTACTGCGCCATCTGTTGCGGGAGGGTTAGATGTAAAATGTTTTAACGTTTAGATATCCTCTCCGGTTGATGAAAGACTGGGTTCACTGCCATTGAAAATTGGGCAGTGATCTCCAAGACCTCTGCCCCTCCCGGGGTTGGTGATGCTTAAGACTGCATCGTCGAGCCTCTAAACGATATGGTACGATTATCGAGTCACTTGACGGTGATCTAACCAAGCAAGGAAGCATCTGGCGATCGGTACGTTGCTCCGCGGAATGAAGCTGAGCCTTTTAATGACGACGTTTTTATAAACTCGCTTTGCTGTTTGTCGTCTTGTTCGGGTCAAATCTTGAATCTCAATTTTAACCCTTTTACTGATTAGCTATCAATCTGAATTTTTCTGGATAACTCAGAAACAGATGACAGTGCAATATTCTAACACATTTATTATTATTGGAACAGTGGTTCGATTTATATTCGGATTTTAAAAATTAAATGCGGAGATTAATAAAAAAAATGGCCACCCAAATGCGATGAAGGCGCTGCAATCATTAAAAGGTAAGGGAATGTTAGAAAATTATAACAACAAATTTTTTTATTGAAAAATTGTCACGAGAAAAACTTTTTTTTAATGATAATTATTTTTAAATTGCTAGCATTGTTTGAAATTCAGTAATTCCAAACACATGATCAGTAAGTAATGCGATAAAATTTTGGAGGAATAGTATTATATATTTAGTGCGAATTTGTATTAGCGAATAGCTCTTAGCCCTTTCGGCAAGGGCCTAGCCGTATTAACTCACGGTTTCCTTTAGATAACTGTAAGTTAAGTATCGTTGGGTCCAGAGTAAGATTAAATAGGTGATCCTACCATAGCCGTGGTGCCCTGCTCTGATGTCTGCAAATGGCTGTCAAGATAAGTATGGGGTTGGCTCAATAGACCAAGAGAGAAGTAAGGACACCTAACGATGCCCCCCACCTTAGCTATGCAAAACATCAAGCTAACCATTAAGTTTATCTCACTCTCATTTACCTTAATAGAAGAAGCACGTGAATCATATGTTTTCATGGAAAAAGTATAGACGTTGTTCGCTACAATTAATTATTATGCATGGCTACTTCCTGTAAAAATAACACGCTCGAAAGCATGACGCAAGGATGGTACTCGTTCTAATAAAATCCACATTATCATTACCTCGCTTAACTCGGGGATATATCCTTAATAACCTCACATTTTGCTTGGCTCAAGGCATTCTTGGGCATCGTAGATGATGACGATGTGGCATGGATATAATGGTTGATACCTCTGGGTTCTTCCTATTAAAGGAGTATTTATTCGTTCCGACCGGGGAATCTAGCGCTCAAATAATGTATGATAGCGTCATATAGACAATTATGAAGCATTTTAACCTATTTTATGATCATAGTTTAGTATTGAATAATTCTCAAAGTTTGCTGATATTTTCGCCGTGTGAATAAAAAAATCAGAAAAAATTGTAAGATCAAATACGTATGTTTTTCAGTTGAATAAAAATTTCATAAATGATAAGTTCAACAGTATATTTTTAGTGGAGATTTTTGAAATGATGTACTGTCCCTACTTGAGTGGTTTGTGGAAGGCAGTGGACTCGAAACCATAGGGCGGGCTCGCGGAGTTACTCTCCTGGGCCGAAGTCTGAAGCTATATGCTTATCACCTCTGCACCACAGAAGGGGGAGGACAGGAAGGAAAAAGTAAGGAGGCGCCGCCGTGATAGGAGCCCGACGACGCCTCCTGGGACGGGATAGGGAAGGAAGTGATGCGACGAGGAATCCCGCACCGTCACAAAGGCGGGCGGGTCCTACCACTAGCGAAACCAGGAAAACCATTACTGTGCCAGCGATTTTAGAGAATTATTCTATGAGGAAGAATAATCCAACGATCAAATCGCTAGATTGTGTGGAAAGCACTTCAAGTTTAGCACGCCGTCCGTTGAATTTGACGTTAAACCGTGGTCCCCTTGCGCTTTCGTAAAGAACACGCAAAATCCGACGCCGGGTTTTTCTCCACCCTCGATTGCCTTCCCAGTGGCGCCCGGGCTTGCGGTTGCCTCATCCAAATTCCTACCCACAAACCCTGTTTTCTTAACGTGCTGCTATTTTAATTTATCATCATCACTGGACGACAATCTTAAGATTGTTAACCAGTGATCCTAAGATTGGTTTGAATCAGCTCTCAACTCAATTCTCCTCTCAGCTTATCTTTTCTCACCATCGTATTTCTTCTCTTCCACATTCTTTTTTACCTTTTCCATATATTTCAATCGAGGTCTTCCTTTTCCGTTTTTGCCTTTCACTTGTCTCTCGACGATTGCCTTCATCAGGTCATCATGTCTCAAGATAAAGCCTATATGGTCGTTCCGTCTTCTTATCACGGTTTTCATGAGGCTTCTCTTATCTCCTACTCTTCATAGGACTTCCTCATTACTAACTCGGTTGATCCATTTGATCATCATCATTCTTCTATAGCACCTCATTTCGAAGGCCTCTACAATTTCCCATGTCACTTCCGTAGAGAAGCATTTTAAGTTATATTTTTATAAAATGAGTATTTTTTTAAATTTCCTGAAAATAACTATTAAATTTGAATCTTGGAGTGTTGGTCTTTAAGTTGAAATTCAAAATTTGCCGACTTTTTTTTCTGAACCATCATTAGGGCCAGAAACGAACATTTTCTATATAATTAGTATTATTATTATTATTTTTCTTGACCTTGTTTAATGCATTTTATGATATACGATACGACACGATATACGATACGATATATGACACAACGATATACAATATTTTTACATAAAAATGTTACGATCGCGCTTTTTAATTTCCTGACCTGTATTGAGAAACCATTAGAATATATTGAAAAAAGACTTTTCTAAGAAATGGTTTACATATCAAAAACAAAAAACAGTTTGTAATAAAAAAACAGACATTGATAACCGCTGTAAACTTTATTTTTATTCAATCAATAAAAATTAATGGTAACTAGGTGTGGCAATACCTTAGTAACATAACATCAATAAATATGTACAAAGTTAAGAGGTATGTCAAAATTTTTTGTGTATTCTATTCTGTTCTTATATATATATATATGTGTATTCTTTAAATTATATTGCTATGTAAAAAACGCGATCGTAACATTTTTATGTAAAAATATTGCATATCGTTGTCATCTTTGTATTTTATATTGTTCTCTTTCATAGCCCTGAGGATGATTTTAAATAAATCGAAACGTTGGCTATAACTTGCTTTACATTGACCTAAACTCCAAGAAATATCATAAAATATATTTTCTATATAATCATTTTCATTTCAAACCTTGATGACATTTTATAAATAAACCGAGACCTCGGAACAACTTGCATTTTAATCTTAAGACATACACTCCCAAGATTAAAAATTAATATTTAATTTTTTGTAATAATTTTTACTGTAGCGTCTACATGACCGATAAAAAGTCTTGCAGATACGACCAAGTTTCCATTCCGTGAATCATCAGTTCCTTTTCATCATCCCCAGACAACCGACCGTATCCGTCGCTAAGCGACGCCGTCGAGTGCGAAATATTTATCTTCTTCTTTCGGAGGGAGCGAGCGAATTAGCCTCGCTCTCATGCGAACGAACATGCCAAATATCCTTCCTTCTCGCCCCTCTTGACTCGACTATTTCCAAACTTCCTCATTTCTCGTGGGGGTTATTTTTCTCGCGACCAGGTCGACCTGAACAGCTACAGCGGTTATGTCACCCGTCGACGTTCTAATTTCTGCTCCGTTGGGTCGCTTACTCACCCACTACGAATGTGCGAAGATTTTTATTAGCACTCCACGTGGAAGATGCGAATTCCCCTTTCCATGTATCTGTAATCCTTCGAAATCAGCATATCCTTCCGAGAAAAGTTTATTTTGCGGGTCTTATTGTGAATAGTACATGTGTTGTGCATCCTATCAAGTAGATTATCCTAAGGAAAAACATATAGATACACGATTATTTTATCAATTAGATTGACCATAGCACAAACAAATTGGGAAGCAAAGAGATGTGCTAGGAATGAGAATAATTATGACTGAGATGAATGAAGAGAGTTCATTTTATTGGACGGCTCATCATACACAGTGTATTTATAGCAAACATTCTCGGTGTTAACTTCTTGCGAAAGTAAGAAAGAGATCGGCTGAGGAGTATTTGAACTAAATTAAGAATGATTATATGCATTGAGAATGATCATTGAATGCGAATGCGGGCGGTAAATGACAGAGGTGAATGGTTACATCGACAGGGCCATCAGGAAATGTATTTATCATCTGCATATAGGATGCAGCTGACGTTAAGTGAGCGATATACGGACGTTATAGAGTTGAGAGAAAATAAATTAACCAAGGTCGTACTCTTTGCTGGGCAAAAATGTGGGAATTTAGAGGCTTAAAGAAGTAGGCAAAGAACATAAAACTAGGAAACGCACGCTCATTGTTGATACTGTTGTTTTTTTGTCTATTTCTTTGCTGTGAATGAGTCACTGGCGTAATCGGAAGCTTCGCAAACCTGAATGTGTGTGTGATTGAGACCTACGCGGAATTTTGTTCCTTAGAGCACATCTACTAGGTGAGTGGGTGAGCTTGCGTGATTGTTTGTTTCATTGTGTTTCAGTTAAATTTTTGTGCACCCCACTTTCATCCTTCTAAATTCCCACCACCCAGTTTTTTTTCCCAGCAAAGAGTAGGTATGGCCTTGGGTAATTTCTTTTCTTAATAGTATATAGGTATGCAAGGGTCTGGAGCGGGCGGTAAATGACAGAGGTGAATGGTTACATCGACAGGGCCAGCAGGAAATGTATTTATTAGCCAGTGATTCAACCAGGGGGTGGGTTTGGTTAAGTGAGGGTAGAGGTCACCCCAGACCAAGGCACAGGCGCGTGAATATCACATAGAAATAGAAATAGAATAGAATAAAAATTGAATGTTTTATTTCGGGGCATAAGTGTCCCTTAGGAACATACATGATTATAAATATATTTGAGATAAACTTATTACATAAAATATGAATGTTTTCATGAAACATCGATGTCACAGAATGCGACATACTATATATGTCAAAATATATTTTTTTTAAATATCAGCCAGGCAAACGTATACTATACATGGAAAACATCTGGTTTTGTTAATTGGAGCGCAATTTTACAATACATTTACAATACAATTTAAAATTTTACAATACTTAAAATATTTAATTAGCATGTTGCAATATTTCATTGTATTTCTTTTTGAATGGATGTGCATCTTTAGATTTTTTATACATCATCAGACAATTGATTCCACACCTCGCAAGAGGTCACATGGAAAGACTTAGCACAGATGTTCGATAGTGTGGTATGTAAAGTTAATCCATGTGGCGTGTTGGACGTTTATTTGTTCCAGCGATATATTATACATTTCGGTGTAAATATGTGGGAAGTTATGTCGTTATTAACTCGTACACGACGAATGTTACCTTAAAGTAAGCGCCTGTTTTGTATTTTTAACCATCTTAGTTCTTCAAAATATGGTGTCATATGTTCATAATATTTGATGTCAAAAATATAGGTCCCTTATACAGGAGTACTCTGGATTTTTAGATTTAGTTCATTTGTAAGGTCAGATTATACCTCACAGTAATGGCGGATCTATGGGGGAGGGTGGCTATAGCCCCCCTTGGTTATCCAATTTACACTAGATACAATGGTAATTTTTTTCCGACCTCCACAACTGCTGGTATATTTAACCCCACTTAGCCCCCTTTTCCCTTCCCTGGACCCGCCACTGCCACACAGCAATAGTATATATGTGGGAAAACAAGAGTATCGCTTGATTTTTGGCGAAGAGGTACGGGGATAAGATGTCTAGTCTAAATTGTTTTAACTGTTTTGAGTCTTAAAAACCGTGTACGAAATGGATTTTAAGAGAAAATATTGAGAGGATGGGGGCCAATTCTTTACCCTGGGCCATCTCGCCATTTGTTTGGGATGTCTGAAGGCTTCACCCGGGATATGAACCCGTGAGCCTCCGATCAGCAGTCTAACGCTCTACCACTGAGCCACCATGATCCCTTCTAGTAAATGTAAACATCAATGTACTTGGATTAACCATGATGTTCATTAATATTTCTTAAGCTTTGATGATGTGTTACCTATTTTTAAGGCTTGTCATTGATGGTGTCGCCCTTTGATTATTTGAAATGAAAATCTTGCCGTATTTCCTGCGCAGTATGTTGCCGCAAAATAGAATAATACTTTTCAGTTTACTATATGGCAGTTTAAAGCTTTTATGATACGCTTTTGCGCGATGTTTATAGTGCTAGTGAAACATTCACCTTGAGAAGTCACTATATGTAACTATTTCAAACGAATTTCTCAATTAGGAGGTCTCATGATATTTTAGGTTTCTGACGAGGTGATGTAAAAACGTTGCTTTTGAATGATTTATTAAACTTTCATTTCTAAAACTTTTAACCATGCAAGTACTAAAACATTTATGTCCGTGTGTATCGAAAACTATAGGCAATTTTAACTTATAAATTTTTGTTACAATTGAAATATTAAAACATCTAGAAGAGGAAGTTTCCGATCTATCTTAAGCGAGTTATATGAGCGTGGCTTCAAGCATTCATTGAAACACAATTCACTAACTCTTGGTTAACTTTGTGGTATTCCATTATACGTTTTCCTGGATATCACACAATTACTTATGCCACTTCCTTTTTACATAGGGCGACCCGGGTTTCAATGAATAGTCATCATCTTCAGGCGCAAATTATGATTTGATTATCCGCAAATCATAATTTAAAAACAAACCCGGATCGCGCTCTGTAAAAAAAAGAAGTGGCATAAGTAATTATGTGATATCCAGGAAAACTTATTAATTGAAACCAAAGACCTGTTATTCACTCCACAATGGAATTCCTTAATGGTTGTGTTTGGAATGGACTACACCACAGAGGGTATATTTGGTTGGGTAGTGCACTCTTCTCCTAGATTTGGAATAGACCATTGCGGTTTTTTTTCTTCGAATTTTCCGTCGAAAGCGCGAACCCGTCGTTTCATTGCGGAGGAGGTCGTACGAGTCAAGTGGTAAGGACTGCGACGTTGAGGGTATTTTTCCATTCACCCCATTGGCTCCCTTCCAAACATCCGATGCACACAGGATTCCGCTGCTCTTCTTCGAACTATAAATTTGATCGCGGACGGGGCAGCTGGATGCATGCATTAGCGATCTTCGTTCATGGGTGATAAAGGCTAGGGAAAACGTCCCGAATGCCAGTAATTTCCGTTGTATTTTGTTCGAATTTTATGTATCCTGAAAGGGTATAAAAAATTTACGCTATATTTATGAATATAGGCTAAGAAATCTCGTTTAAAAAATTCAAATTCTTTGTAACTACCGCAGGCTAGTCTGCTGCGGGCCTTTTATCGGGAATTCTAGTGACCCTGGTTTGCGTCCAAGTTGGACCCAAAAAGATTTTTCCCCCTGAGAAAATTTTATTGTGAATATTTTTCGGATTTTATTTTCCCTGGAATTCAAGGAAAAAATGCGAGTTTAAATAGTGATATGTGACTAAGCCACCAAATTTTTTTAAACAATTTTTTTCGTAACTGCCACGGGCTAGGTAATGGCGGACCCTTATCGGGAATCCGAGTGATCCAGATTTCAGTCCAAATGAGAGAAGAATTTTTGGGTAAGTTTCTCACAGTAGCATTTTTTCTGAGCAGCTTAGATTACTTAAAGAAAGTTATCTTTCGTCTAAGCGTTGCTTTAGTTCAGTCTCCAATCCTTTTTTCTTTGTGGATGGGAATAAATTGTCCGTATAAATTGTACCAAATAAGAGTTATGCTCTGATCCAAGTATTAATCATTGGCTCCATTCTGGAACTATATAGGAAACTAGAATAGAGGTTGAAGAAAAAGTAATGCCGTACGATGGTATTTAAAAACCAGGTGGTTTGAATTAATAGGATAAAGTTGACCAAACTTATGTCGAGTGATATTTATGTATTTGCGTAAAAATATGAAAGATCACGTAGTATTGGTTTCTCGAGAATTTCCACCTCATGTTAGGTACTAAAATTAGCTGCAGCTATCACCTGCCTCGAAAAGTTAAGGTATTTCTGTTGTCGACTCCCCCGTCAAATTTATTTGACTAAATCGCAAGCGTCCGTTCGTTTAACCATAGGCTTATGGCGTCTTCCTCCCTATATTTATATGTAATTTTTGCGGTCGTTTCGAAAAATTGTGGGCGTGAAACAGCGTGATTACTGTTGGAAAAGAAGTAGGAGAAAACAGATGAAATACTTTTTTTTTCCTTCTCCATCGTCACTTTCTCTGCAATCTCTTGTGATGTCTGAAGAAATAATGTTTTTCTTCTTCTTTTTAGGTGATGATGCTCGTCCATGACATTATATTATTTTCATCGCCTTCGGAGAAATTGGCTCTCTTGTTTTTAAGACGGGGTTGGCTCTGCGGGCAGCCATTGTTGTGTTAGGCGTTCGACCCGTCCGTGGAATCCTAACGTTGGAACGGGGCTGGAGAGAATGAAGCCCTTAGAATGACGCACTCTCTATTCAGGGCTCGAGGTGAAAGGGGTAAAAGGAGTGGGGGGATGGACCCCTTGTTGCAGTCGGAGCACGTCCACCCTTTTTCCCGTCCGGGCTCTTTGTACGTAATGCGCGCAGATTCATGGTTCATTTCTCGCTTCAAAGGGCAGTTACCCTTCTGATGACGCGAGAAAGGCGTTTTCACATTTTCTCTGGGCACGAAGTCTTCTTCTCTACAAACTCTCTCGATTAAGTGTCGATTTAAGAGCCTATCGTGTATATAATCGTTTCGTGTGCGTTATTTACAATTTTTTTAAACATCGTTTCATCTATATGTTCGTCTGTGTATTACCCCGAAAGCCACCTCAATAGGCGTGTCGCGGGAAGTGTTAGGAAACCAGCTGCTTACGCATAAAAAGGAAATGCTCTAACGAAATCACGTTTGACATTTATGTAAGTCTTTTATTCTGTGGGGAAAAACGAATTCCCATACCGATACACTCGGCAAGATATCTCTCTTCATTTATTATTTCAATCGGACCTGGGAATTTAGGAAGGTTCTAATATGTTGTTTTTCGTATCGCTCTTAAAGATATCCATTCTCAGTTGCTCAAGTAATTTAAGCTTGGCGCGTAGCCTCCACTTCTCTAGAGGCTCCCGACCTAATTCGTTTAACATCTGTGTAACTGGTAAAAAATGCAAGGAATTATTTGACGCGGATATTTTCTAAATTATATTAGAAGATATTTCTTTCTGTTTCTTCAATTATTATCCTATGACTTTTGCTTGGACGGTAACGAATGCAACGTTAAGGACTTATGGAAAAGTATTTCGTTTGGGAAGGAGACGTTTGTGAACAGGAAGGATCTCCTGAGAGGATCGTTATATAAGAGTTTAAGGAAAAGGCTAATGAAGAGTCTAATCTGGAGTTTATTACTTTGCGGTGCGGAAACATGGAAACTTAGGAAGGAGGACGAGAGAACACTGTAGGCGTTCGAGATGTGGTTCTGGAGAAGAATGGAGAAGGTGAAGTGGACCGAGAGGAGGAGGAACGACGTAGTGCTGGTGATGAGAGGCAGCCTCTTGATGAGATAATGAGGAGACAGAAGGTATGAATGGAGGGAGTGTTGGGTTAAGAGAGGACGTTGAGAACAGCATTAGAGTGTAGAATGTTGGATAAACGATTGAGAAGCGAGAATTAGATTTTGATGTAGAATGATAGGGAGTAGGCCTTATTTTGAATTGCAGAGAGAAGTACGTGAAGGTAGTGGAGGCTGCCAAAATGCTTCCTCAGTACTCCATGAAAACCTACCTTAATTGGTAGAATGCTTTAATAATAATAAAAATGCTTAATCCCTTGATATTTATATACATAATAGACCTCCATCTGCCGTTCTTCTCGTGTACATGCTATCCCGCAAGCTGAATCATGACTATGAATAGTACGTGCGGAGGGATGTTTTAGGACATCAGCCTTTAGCACTTAACAATTAGGTGTACGTCGTAACGGATTTGATGGCCTGAGTTCGACTTCGTATGCATGTTAGTCCGATATTGTTGGAGGGTAACACGAATTCCTTTACCATAGCTACATCAGTATAACAGGTCTCAGCATAAATAATAGAGTGAAAGAATAATTTATGTGGAATATCCTTATTTTGCCAATTTTATTTTTGCGAATTTAACCATCGTAGCAATTTTGACGTTTAAGTCTTACATAGGAAGGCCAAAGAGCATATTTTGACTTGAGAATTTTGGTGTATGTGACAGTCAATGAAAGGGAGTTGGCCGTAATCATTACTGTGTTGTGATATGGTTTGCCAACAATTAAGGCCTAACGATAACAGGAAATTAATTGAATTCGGTCTTGATAATGAGGTTTGTGGAAATTTGCTTGTAAATTTTAATTTACTAAATAATAGGTGATGTGCATAGGAGATACGTTACTAATTCTGTCTGAGTGATTCCCAACTGGCAGTATTGTGCTCTCTTTTCGTTACGGATTACTTATTCCAAATTAGGAATATCGTCAGAAAATTTTCAGAACATGTGAAATAGGGAATTCAGCTACTTGGACAGTACCTTTGAGTAACACGGATACAGCAGTAAGGACATTAAGAAGAGAATTGCGTTAGGAAATGAAGAATCCATGAACAGTAAGGAGCTCTTGAGAGGATTATTTTATTTATTGCTTGGGGGAAAAAACATTCCTATACATATTCATTCGACAAAACATCTATCTTAATTTAAAGTTTCTGTTGGACAAAGAAATGTCTTTATTGATGCAGTAGGAAAGGAGGAAACGATTCTGGAAGCTGGAATGCAATTTGAGGAAAGTTTTCGTCGCAGCCTGTATTACCTTTTACGGTGTATCAACGCAATCCTTATCCAGCGTCGTCATCTTTGCGTTTGAAAACTCCATTCATACTAGTTATTATTATCCTTACATTCCTTTATTGTACGGGGAGATAAATTTCTACACCTATCAGTGACGTCATGGCAAAATTAGCAGTGCCGGAACGCACTTCCTTGACTTTTTTTAGAAGTGAAATATTACTCTTTGTGTTCTTTTTATTACAATTTATTAATTACATTTTATCACAATTTTTTTGTTTTTGTTACAAATGTAAATATTAGAAATTTTGAGGCCAACAAATAGATAAAACTATGGCTAAGTTCTAACAACACGTATCTCAAATTCGGCTGGTTTGACGCAGGTATATTAAACAAAGTGTAATAACATTAAAAAAATAAAATACAACCAAAAAACAACTCCTTGTTTGCAAATGAATGCTTTTTTTCATTTTATGAACCTCTTGTTTTTAATTTCACTGTGCAAGTAACGAATATTAATCGTTTTTTTTGCTCTCCTGAAAATGTGCTGTTTTTGAGATATGTGTTGTTAGAACTTAGCCATTTTTTGACTATTATGTCTTCTATTAGCCAGTGCCATAACGGCGTTCCGGCGCGTTTCGGCGCCATGACACCACTGATACCTATCCGTGCCACTAAACATCTTTCTTAATTCATCAATTTCTGTCGGACTAAGAGGTGTCTTTATTAATTCAGGAGGAAAGGAGGAAACGACTCTGGAAGCTCGAATACAATTTGAGGAAAATTTTCGTCTCAGCCAGTTTTACCTTTTACATAGAAGATCAAGGCAACCCCTGTCCATCTTCGTCATCTTTGAAAACTCCCTCGACACTCATTATTATTAAAGTCTATTATTATGCTTAATGTCGCTTTATTGCTCGGGGAGAAATCAAACCCTTGTACCTAACCGTTCGACATAATATTTTTCTTAATTTATCGTTTCGTTAGGGCCAAGAAATATCATTATGCCGAAGGAAATCATTCTGGAAGGTCAAATACAATTTGAGGAAAGTTTTCGTCGCAACCTCTATTACCTTTTACGGTGTATCAAAGCAATCCCTGTCCATCGTCTTCGTCTTTGCTTTTGAAAACTCCCTTCAAACTCATTATTATTAGTCTTTTATTATCCTTTACGTCTTTTATTGAACGGGAAGATAATTCCTATGCGTATCCGTTCGACTGAACATCTCTCTTAATTCATCATTTCTGTCAGACTAATAAATGTCTTTATTATTTCTGAAGGAAAGGAGGAAACGATTCTGGAAGCTCGAATGCAATTTGAGGAAAGTTTCAGTTTCAGCCAGTTTTACCTTAAAAGTAGAGGATCAAAGCAATCCCTGTCCGGCATCGTCATCTTTGCTTTTGAAAACTCGCTTCACACTCATATGCGTCAGTATCATCAGTAGTTCGGGGGGGGTTTCGACGTCGTTCAGGAAGCGCAAAAAGCCTTGCTCTCGCAAAATATGCTCCAGTCTGTTTACACTCAACAGGGCCAAAGTGGAAGGAGATGCCGTTTCACGGTGCGATGGCCACCATCCGTGCGAAGACGGAATTTCCTCCTCCTGTGTGTGTGTCGTCGAGTCTTGTGCCAACTCGGCTTGAAGCTCTCGGAAAAGAAGGCGTTTTTCCCGCAGCAAGCAGCCTGCTAGGCGCCTCCGCTATATTTAGGGCTCAACCTCGTCGTGACGAACGTCGGCTCTGGCATGTTTGCCTTTAATGTTCGCTCTTCGTGCTAATCGATGTGTTTGGTCTGCCTCATCTCCCGTCTCTTTTTTCAATTCCACGCGTGATGGACATAATATTTGTCGCCATATCTGGGCAGTATATTAGAGGAATACTTATACGGCAGTGAGGACATCAAGAAGAGAATTGCGGAGGAGATGCGTGATTAATGATTCCCAACTAGCAATATTGTTTTATCTTTTGGTCATAGATGAGTTGTTTCAAATTGGCAATATCGGCCGTTTGAATAAAATGTCTGTTACTTACGCCTACTTTCTGAGGAATTCATGCCGCATGTCATTGATGCTCTCCCACTCATATTGTTTAAAAAATGTGTTGCTCTGCTCGTCCCTTCTAGTTGCCATGCTAGTCTAGTTATCCCTCTTCGGGATTTTAGCTAACCCGAATCTGAAATTATGCGATTAATCACTTTACGTAGGTTAGTTTCTGTCATAAGGTTGTTAGCCAAATACTTTTTCCATGAGATTTGGAATTTTTGTCCTCTGTTGTTATCCAAGTTATCATCATTTCTTCTGAATTTTATCATAATTTAGTGAATAAAGAGCGTTTCATGATTATATTTTTCTCAGAGACAGATTTACGGTTAGTTCTAGGGTGTGAATCAAGTGTAACCGCTAAAGGTCTGAATGATTTTCATCTCCACAAAAGAAACCAGAAAGCCTGTATTTCATAAAATCCTATGTTTGTAATCTTTTATTTTTTACTCATTAGTTGAAGGCTTTGGAGCGAGGCTCACAAAAACGTCATCTCTCTGTGAAAAGTTACAAAAAAATGACATCGTAAATTGCCGTGTACACCGTCAATTACTGAAAAGCGATGGACGACGGCATGGAAATTGCATCTTTGTGAATGAGATCGGGATTTCATAAAGCATCTAGATATATATTTATACATGTGCCTATACTATCAGCTGATACGTTATACTGAAGAAACAGAATTGAGCCAAGCGTTGCTACGATTAATCAAAACTAACTGATATAGTGATTGGAAGAACTCACCTATTGATAAAAAAATTGCCAAGTGACGAATGAACTTACTGAACATATTAATTTACTCTTACTGAACATTAATTGATAAAATATAAAACTAGTGTATTTTTCTTTTCATACATCATTTATAATTGCAAGTGAAATAGTTCAAATACTCCGAGCCAATTAAACTTGGGCAATCATTTTAAAATGCCCTGTATTTTCGATATATGTATTATCAACAAACTCATCTTCAGGTGATTCGGATAGTCTCGGTATGTAGTTAGTCGAATACTTTCCTCATTGCATTCGAGGAAATCCGTTGCTTATTCGAAAGATAAACTTAGTATATGAGTGTCGATAAACTATGTAATTAATGTTTTATCTTCTTGAAATTCTTCTTTATCTTTTTGAAACAGGTCGTCTCTTTTAGATACATTTTCGAAACTTTCGTGATAAAGTATATTTTTAAATCACCAACGAATTTTGACCAATTTCAGGCCTGATGATGTCCGCTCTTGGTTAAAACCTGTCTTATATTAAAGCCAATGTTTAGCTAAAATCTGCTACAACAGGTGTTTATTTTTAAAATAAGTCTTTATGTAGTTCCATAAAGTAGTTGTAGCCGAAATATATCGAATTTATGGAGCATTGTTGAAAAAGGAACCCCACAGAGGCTGCTGTGTGGCGTAAAACTTCTTTACTTTTTTCCCTGGGCTCAAAGGAAGTGACATTAACCCTCGTTTAAAGCATGAAAAAAAGGAATTAACCCCAAAACTAAAATAAGATTATATTCGAGCAGAGAATAGAGATGCCCCTGCCGCCGTTCTCGGTTCCAAAATCCAATTAACTCGACCAGCGACTGCACGCAAAATTTCTCCACTTCGCGCACACAATGTGGAAAAAATTGAGGAAGATTTGAAGAGGTCCTCGCCCGATGTCCTGCAATCCCTGAAGGTCGAGGATACTTGCCAAGGGGTTGGTGGAGGTGGGGGAGAAAAGAATGGGGTTTTCCTGTGCCCTCTCTTCCTCGAATAAAAAAGAAATAAACTTTGGCACCTCTTCAACACCTCCCCAGCGACCTGAACGGCTTCCTGGTTCCATTCTCACACCTGCTATTTTTTTTATGGAGCCGCCGTGAAAAATTAAGTGGAAGAGGAGAGGCTTTGAAACTAATTCTATTCTTTTTTTTTGTTTTGACCGAGAGAAATTCGATGGGATGAAGACGTGACATTGCCAGGGATAAATATAAATTCAGAACCAATAATTAATCCGGATCTTGCAAGGATGTAAATCATGGATAGAGATTATCCGCGCTGAGGATGAAATTCGCCTTGGAAATATCGTTTGACTTAACCGGAGTTCTTTCCCGTATCTCCACATTGCAGTCCCGGTAAGCTGCCGGTTACGGCACCAATATTTTCGTCTATGGAAGCGATTTTGGAGGGAGCCTTCGGGCAATATTTTCGCGCCTTTTATAGTTCATATTGTGGCACAGGATCCGAGGTAGTGCAAAATAAGCTACCTTTTGTACTTCCCTTGGTGCACCTAAGGATAAGGGGAACAATAACTTAGATATTCCGAGAATAAAACTTCAATTCACCAGCATAGTTCTGTTACCAGGTGAAGATATTGTTACCATACAGGGAGATCAATGTAGTGGAGTGAAAGTGGATTGTTTCTGTGAATTTTAAAGTTTTTCTTGCCGTTTGGGACGGTATACTGGTGAAATTTAACCTTAACCTAACTGGTTAAATTTTATTTTAAAAAGTTACGGCTTGTAACAATGATTATTAACTTGGCTATATTCAATTATTTTATGATGAATAATATATATCATTATGTATATTTTTTTGCATCAGTGCGCGGACAATGTAAAACTAAATTTATGCATGCATTTTTTGCATAGTTGAAATTTGGCTGGCTGTGGATTGGAGCGTTGCATTTTGTGGAAACATGGACCCTGACAATGGATTCTAAGAATGTACAAAAATATTTTTTGTTGTGTGTTGAATACGGAAAAATGTTCGAGTTTTGTGAAAGGAAGAAAATGTGAAAGGTGTTCTACGGTAGATAATATAGTAAGTAAGGGGAATTTTTGAAGGCAGAGAGATCAATCTATCTAAAGGAAACAGAAAAAACTATTATGAAAAAAATTATGAGATATTCGAATGAGACAAATGAGAGCGCAAATACGAGTTGAAAGCTGCCATGTAAGAATGAGGATATTGTAATATTCATGTGGAAATCTTTTGCATGTGATCGATACACCTTAAATATTCATGGTATCCGATGCTAGATGCTATTGGGGTGTCTGAAGGGAGCCTGAAGCTAGAGCAATGGACGTGAACCCGAAAAAGTTATTCATATTGCCGTGGATATTGAAAACCGGCTTTAATTACTCTTCGCACCCTTTCTACCGCTTCAGTAGGCAAGGTTACTGAATTGAGAAAGCACAATTACATCCCATATAAGGCTGATTTTTATTTACTCTCTGGTTGCTTTTAATCGGTTCTGAAAAATGTCCGCGGTTAGGTGATGGGTGCAATTCGATCTACACATTTCCAATATTTTGCATTATAATGTTTGAAACGGGGTTCGGGTTGGTGTGGTGGCTAAAGTTTCGGCTTCCCACCCCGTGGCAGAGAATTTTCAGAGACTGCCCGATCCCTGCTTGAATGTTTAGTGGAGGACATTTCAAGCGCAGAACTCTGTCCGTCGGATGGGACGTTAAGCCGTTGTCCCCTTTGCGCCTTTTATTAAGAGCAGGCTAGTGCCGATACCGGGTTTCTCTCCACCCTTCCTTCAATAACCTTCCCTCATGGCACAAATGACTCATGACAAATCTATCGATCGCCTCCTCCAAATACCATACCATGTTTGAAATTGTAATGAATAGCATTGAAATGTAATGAATTTGATATGTCACATTATCATGTGTGTAAGTTTCGGATAGTACCCCTAATTGTACCTTATTTCTCCGTGAAACTCGGATTTATTTGTCCGTCAGCGACACGGGTGGCGACTTTTGTAAACCCATGTAAATGCGCTGTGGGTGACAACCAGGGATGGGAAGTGAAGCGAAACGAAAATGTTTCGTTTCGAGCTGAAGGGAAACGAAAATACGAGGCCTAGGTTTAGTCTCGTTCCCGCACGAAATTAAAATCACCAATTAGTGTAGTTTCGACCCGGGACGTTAACCTCCACTTAAGTTTCAATCCCAAAATTTGAGTGGAGGAGGATAAGAGAGGATAGTGTCACCCGTTACGTTTGACATTCGTGTAGAGAGGTTAAAACATCGAGCTTAAAAATCGAATGGCCAGTTAGTGTTCACCGTTTTCCTGTTGATGGTAAATATATGAGTGCCCCATGCATCTAACGGCGGTAGGCCGAACCTCTACTTCATTCAACCATAATGCGTACCCTGAGTCTGGCTCGAAACTAAACTGTTTGTATGTGAAGCACGTGGTCCCTACGGTGCGAAACATTATCTGCGTTTCCTTTCGTCCCAGAGTTTTAGTTTAGATTCGACCCGAAGTAGTTTCGATTCCGATTTCGTTTCGACCCAAAGGAGTTTAACTCCCCAGGTTTAATCCTTTTTCGTTTCTACATTTCGCTCCAGGGAACGAAACTATTGAAATTTTACTGGTTTTGACTTTCGCTTCGTTTCACTTGCCATCCCTGGCGACGACACATTTAGAGGCCAACTTGAGGATCCTCTTTTGTAATATCCATGTCATTAAGGTAGAAAAATCCACTTTATCAAGCGGTGCAACTAGCGGTAACTGTTGATACCAAGTGTTGAATGGTTTTCTCCGTGTGACGTACCTTCATTGAAATCGACCAAATTTCGTTTCGTCTGTTGCTGCTGGATGGCCGATTCATTCATTCGCGGCTGGGAAACCTTATCTGCGCTCATTTATCAAACTTCCATCGGGTCTGATTTATAACTCGCCTGGCGGAGAGCAGGTTTTATTTCAGCTTCAACCAGCGGAAGAAGGAGCTATTGTTAACCTTGCCCCATCTATTGGGACTTCAAACCTTCTCCCTCTCACTCTATGTAATATGTTTTGGCTCAGCGAGTTCGAATGTTAAAATTTTCGTTACTTTCGTTTAAAAATGGTGTTTTCACAGCGACACCTCTAAATATTTATATGGTAAAATTTATGCCTCGGAATATTCACGGAAAATTATCCGCGGAACTCCTTTCCATCAGAGGTACAAAAATCCTCCAATTATCGAATGCCTTTAAATAACCTCTATAAACTTTTGATGGAGGGAAGTTAAATATCGATTGCTAAGTTCTAAAAACACGTATCTCAAAAATAGCAACTTTTCAGGAGAGCAAAAAAAGATTAATTTCTTTTACTTGCACACTGAAACTAAAAACAAAAAGTTCATAAAACTGAAAAAGATGCATTTATTTGCAAATTAAGAGTTATTCTTTGCTTGTATTTTATTTTTTAAATGTTATTACACTTTCTTTAAGATACCCGTCTCAGTCTTTTCGGGATTTCTTCCGGTTTAATTCGTCGTATATCACCAGTATTTCAACGGACGACTCATCCATCGTCATCAGGGCGAAAGAGTAATTTTGACTCAACAAAACAAACTTGAGAAGCAATGATAAACAATTTAAAAAACCAGGTTACTCCTTATCGGTCAACAAAATCTAGGAAATTAACTAGGTCTATGAAACAGGTATTTTAAAAAAACATGAATTTTTTTTCTGTTCGTGGTCTACTTAATATGACTATTTTATGGAAATGACATTTGTATTATAGTATAGTTAACAATCAAAATTACTGCCATAGGTAATTTGTTTGGTATTTTTAATGCAGTTTTCGAGGGATGAGTAATAGGAAGATTGAATGTTCTGAGTAGTAGGAGGCGAATCAGATTAAAACGAGCATAATTCGAAATGTGGAGCTACAGAAGAATGATGAAGATCAAATGGATCGACCGAGTTAGTAACGAGGAAGTCCTAAGAAGAGTAGGAGAGAAGAGAAATCCCATGAAAACATTAACTAGAAGACGGAATAACCTTATGGGCCACATCTTGAGACATGATGGCCTGATGAAGACAATCGTGGAGGGACAAGTGGATGGCAAGAACGGAAAAGGAAGACCTCGAGCAAAATATATGGAAAAAATATATATATTAAAGAAGGATGTGAAAGAGAAGAAATACGTAGGTTTGAAAATATTAGCCGATAGGAGAACTGAGTGGAGAGCTGCGTCAAACCAATTCAAGGATTGTTGACCAATGATGATGAATTTGAAACTCTCGCGTAATGATATGTTTAGCATATTTATGCATCCCACTTGACACTCCTCACCTGGCAGATGCATGGCTTGAGGCTGTTGAGGGTGTTGTTACTGGTTAACAATGGTATTGTGAGTCTCCTCGTCTTCGTTTTATACCATGCCCTCCCACCGGTGCGATGTAACGAAAGATATGATTCGATTGCGAGCCAAGAATCGCCCCTTGGGATCGCGTGCGAAGAATGGGTCGGAAGCATTTGGACGTATTTATTCGACCCAGGCCTAAATTCAGTCGAGTGTTGAGGATTCGTTGCTTTTAAAGGGGATGCAATGCTACGTTGAATTCCGCTAAAGGGAGTGTAAGCTATGTAATTGTAAGTTACGTTTAGTCAATTTTGCTATTGTTGTTGTTTGCTAATGTTTCACGTAGTATGCTGCTTAACTTACGTTAAATGGAAGACGACTCATCAATTTTTAAGTTCAAAAGTATCTAGCTCAAATATGTATCAATGGCATGTCACCTACTAGGATGTCTTAGCTTCATAACTCTATGCGAGGAATAAAATACCTCAATCGAAATCTTTACCTATTTAATTTATAGTTGAAATTTTATTAACCAACCTTTTACTTTCTCTTAAAAATCATGATCATCATAATGGATTCACTTTAGAGATTTTTCCATCGGAGAACTGATAAATTCTTCTGAAGAATGAGGTTTTTCCGTTTTTTTTTAAATTTTGAGCTTTTGGCGTTGTTTTTTAAGGAAATACATACTAATGGCTGTATTATAAATTTAAAGAATTAGGTTTTTCCGGTATTTTATATTTAAATGCATGATACAGCATAATGGCACCATGTGAATCGTGCCAAAATTCACAATATTCCAACTCCCAACTTCGAATAAAACCGTTAGTATTGTTTTAATTTAAATATAACCTTAGAAAAAGTGATAACCTTGGCTGATTAAATCTTTTTATTGAGCCTCGTAACCTTGTCTATAGTTGATTCATTTTTTAAAAGGTTTTACTCTGGCTAAATTTGCGGCAAAAAAGGTTTTTTAATGCAGGTTCTCAATGAAGAAATCCAATCGTATACGGAAATGTGCTATGTAACTCCTTAATGTGTAATTAATATCTCTGTAATGAATAAACGATGAGACTAAAACTTTTACAGTATGCATGATAACAATCATGTGCTACGTACGTAGCATAAATGTTAAAATAAGGGCATTTTATCCGTGTTTCACATGCATAATGCCTCTTCCATCTTGAGGGTCAATAGAGGAGCATTTATAGTTTTACTTTCTCCCGCGAGAGGGCATTTTCCTCCTCCGGGGTCGACCCCTTGCCTGAAGCCTAAAACATTTCCCTGGCCCTTCCTTTTCTTTATTCCGTACCCTTTCTGGGGTGCCTTTTTCCCTACCTGTGGGAAGCGCGGGCTCTTTCGGAAATTATTACGCAAGGGGCGCCTAAACCCTCCTTGGCGCCCTTTCCTCCTGACCCCCTCAAGCCGTCCCGCACACTTTGGCCGAGGAATGTGGATTTTTAGGCATGCATCGATTCTGTGACTCTCAAGGGTGCTCGTCGATGTCAGGCGTGGATCGTGACAGTGGCTAGTTGGGTATTGGGCGTCATAAAATGCAGTCGATAAATTGTCCTCGAAATTTTTTCTGATTTTTAAAAATTAAGTCCTTATTGTTATAACATAAATATTATTTACATGTAATGTTATTTCTTAAGAGGACATATTAATCCCCCTTTGGCGGACACGTTTTGTCTTTTTTCTTGACGTGTTTCCCTTTGAAGCTTAAGCTTTCATATTGAAACGTTTAAGGTTTAAGGAGTTAGTGATCATTTGCCTGTATCTCAGATATGAAAATTTTGCATAAATGAAAATACTCGTGTCAAATTTTAAATTTTATATGAAGTCTAATGTTTGCAAGGTTCTATTCCGTATAACCTTTAAAATGAAATCAATAGATTCGGCTTTAACTTTGTGAAACTTTAACTTTTCACTGGAAATTATTTATTGGGGCGACGCGTTTCAACGCTGAGGCGTCATTTTCAAGTACTTGTACTTGTAAACGGGCACAGGTGACAAGTATTTGAAAATGACGCCTCAGCGTTGAAACGCTTCGTACCAATAAATAATTTCTAGTGAAAAGTTACTAAGGTTGTTTATTTTTCATTTCAACCTTTTAAATATTAAGATTAGGCATAGATAAAGTTTTTAATGCGAGAAATGTCGAAAAAACGGGTCGATCGGGAGATTTGCGTGCTCATAATAATTTTTCAGATTCCTCAATACGTCTTCAGTAATGCATAGTGTGTCAGTAGTGCAAGTACGGAGGTTTTAACGTGATTAATTCCCAGCTTTTTCTGTTTTCTATTTAAAAAAATACTTCTTTGTGAGGCGAAAACCTCAATATTAAAGATAAATTAAAATATATATGCCACTCAGATCAGTTTGCCGATTTATTTTTCAGTAAAAACCAATTCCTGAAGGCTGATATTTTCTGGCATCGCTTTCATCCATCGTATTTTGATTTTGGTAATGACATAAATTCCACAAAAACTTCTCAAGTGATACCGTGAGATAAAATTGTTCGATAAAAATTTGTTAAATATAATTTTATATAATAAATGTAAATATATTTTATGTTTTTAGTCTTTCACTTTAGTACAAGGATTTAATGCAGTTCTGTATTGTGACAGGGTTTCGTTAATGAACTGCAACCAGAGCCTTTTTATGTTTATAATAACTCGTCAAGTTACTTAAATTATGCGTTGTTATTTCTTTATATAAAAGTACCAATATTGCTTGCAAAATTTTCAACGATTGGCTTGAATTTAAGACATAAGAAGTGCGTACAAAAATAATTTTACGTATAGTTTTCTTTCCATGGATTTAACGAGTAGAGTTAAAATCTTAATATTTATTGTTTTAACTTATGGCGCCATTACTCTTACTTACTACTCTTACTCTTACTTATGGCGACTATTGGAAAAGTTGTTAGGATTAATCACGTGAATGTTATGACTTTATTCTTTGACGAACTGATGCACGAGGAAGTCTTGTAAGAAGAATTAATGCTTTACAGGGTTTTTAATTTATAAAACCATAAATGTACTATTTCGGGACGTATAATTTAAAAATTGAAAATTCTCATTCATTTTAGACTAATGCTGTGCAAAATGGAAAGTTATAAAACCTGAACATAGAGATTATTATGAAACTTCATAGCTAGCTATGAGTCCAGCAGCAATAACCTGGGTATGAGTTAGCGTAAAAAAAATTATCATATTTCCATTAACAGCGATACGTTGATTCTATAGGTTTTGCCACCACAAACATCACAGAAAAAGGCTGAAAAAGACGGACAACTAGAAAATCTTCTATATTCTTCTAATTTCGAGAACTGGCTTTTCGAGAATAACAGAGTTGAAATACGGCGCGCTAGAAATCCTATTCTTGACTTTCTACTCCAATTTCAGTCTCCACGTGACATCAAAAGCACTTAATCCTCTAAGATCTCTAGTACCAAATTTTCTTCCGTTCCTATTTCTACACGGCCTCTTGTCGTGTCTGACACGGTTTAAGTTTAGCTCGGAAGGTGTTTATTCAGGCGAAAGCTTTCCGAGTCGTGAACATTTTTGTGACTTAGCAAGCGCAAAGAAGGGGTGAGAAAAAAAAATCTCGCATGCCCTCAACTAATTGAGAGGTATAAAACGTCTTGAGACGGAAAAATTCTGCGAATTCAAAGTTCTTAATAATATTTTCGATTTGTGGCGCCTTTGTTGGGACGGCGGCCGAAGGGGGCACTAACCTCCGGAACTCTCTGTTACCGGGGAGACAGCGAGAGAGATTAAATGGAGGTTGTGCAGGGTTGGGCTTCTATTCGTGGACGCAAAGGAGCTCCGAACAAAATTATCGGACGAAGAAAGAAAGAAAGAGGGCGGGAACGCGTGAGGCGGTTTTCTCCTTCCGTCACGAAATTCCAAATTAACGTGAGAGGCTCCGGCATCTTTCCCTGCGGTACACTTCAAGAGACGGTGAACACGCTCCGACTCACCAGTCTAACTTCTGACCTCTCATCTTCCCTATTTACTAATGATGGCAGAGTTTAAGACCGCGAAAGATGGCATGCTCATACGTGAGTACATGGGCGTACACAGCGAGGGCATTGGGGGGGGGGGGCAGCTGCCCCCCCTAGAAGTAAAAATCGCAAAAGTCTTTAAGCAAAATCAGTACTGAATTGAGACGAAAGTATTCAACAAATTTCCTTTAAACGCGTTAAAAGATAATTTGTAATACATCTTATACTTATTTGTAATACATCTTATACTAATACATTTCATTTTTCGTTTACAAACGAAAAATGATATGTATTAGTATAAGATGTAACTAAAATAAACCTATTTTTCAAGGAAATAATCTACTAATCTATACTAATAAAGCGCTGTTATAATTTTCTTAAAACGTTGATTCCATTCACCTTTTCCATGCTAAAATGTCACCACTTGACTTGCCCTAGACCATGGTTTCCCCCCCTAGTTATGATCCTGGGTACGCCCTTGAGTGAGTAATATTAGTAGTAATATATTTTGATCCCACTCCGTCAAAAAAATTTGGAACGTGAAGTAAGAAATATTTATGGGTGGAAATAAGCTGTTTCCGATTCTTCAACTCCAGTTTCTAGTGTAACGAAAGCGTAAAATATGTTTTGAAAGAGGCGTTTTTTCCTCGCGTTTAATATTTCTTTGCAAATCTGATTATAAGAGCATGTTTTAGAATACTGAAACACAAGTGGTGTTATTATCGCTCACTATTTAGGTTAGCGCGAATGTTGGTTTGGATAGTTAAAGGTAGAATTTACACCAGCAGAATTCACAGAAATGTGCATTGCACAAATACCAGATAGTTGGGTTAATTCCATTCGATTTGCAAAGGATTAGGTATTCAAAATATAAAATAATTCTAATTGTTTTATTCAAAACGCGTCGCACAAAATAAAAAAATTGGGAAAATTTACAAATGTTGTAGGTATATATTTATATAGCATGAATTTTCACCTAGTGAAAGCCGAATCGATCGATTTCAAAGAACGAAGTATTAAAAATATATAACCATACGAATGATCCATAAGTTGTTGCAATAAATGTATGCGATTTTACACAACATTAAAAAAATATTTACTTATAAATATGTAAATACTAAGCATGCTTTAAATATATTCAATCAAGTTTTTGTTCCTTAAATTTCAACGTTTTTAAATTTCGAATTAACGAAAGAGGGCCTATGATATCCCCTTGTAGTACACCGACCTTCAAGCGACGGTAACCGTTGCGACTAGCCAGCCAGCAAACGTCGGCGTGCACGCTACCTCCCGAGTCTGTGGCGACTTGAAATGTTAACTCCGGTCCATGGCCGACCCGTGGAGAGAAGAGAAAAGTCCCGAGGGGGGTCACGAGCAAACGAAGGAAGCGTGGTAGGCCTGAAAAATTCATCCTCTTTCTCTCCCCTTATTCAGGTGCTACTCCCTCGCACTGTTTCAACTTCCTGGACCGCAGCCTCCGCCTCGTCGCTTTCTGGCGCACCCATCTGCTCTTGGCCGTAAAAAAATACGCCCTCTCTCCCAAGTTCTTTGCCTGTAGCTCTACCACAGGAACGTCGTTTCCACCCCGCCTTCCTTTCGTGCGGCTCCACGATACTAGGACACTGTCGATACGAGGTCGATATATAGTTGGGCCTCATACAGTAAGCCGAAATCCGAAAAAAAAGGTAGCAGAAGGTTGAAAAATGAAGTTCGCGCAAACCGGCCAAATGTTGATGGCTCTTATCTCTAATTTTACCATAAGGATGAAATGAATACCTATTATTTTTTCTGAAAATGAAGTTACTTATGCAACAGTTTGAATATAAAGATGTTATAACAAAATGGATATTTTTAGGTGTGACTTGGTGAAATTGCTTCATGTTGAATCGGAAAACGTTGTAGATGTTTCATTTCACACATTTATCTGAAATCTATTAGGTTTTTTCAACATGTTACAGCATATTATTGCAAGATTATTTTCTTCGAAGGCCACGCATTATCTGGCCCTCTCATTGGAATAAATGGACAAAAGATTGTATACACCTATAAAGTACATTAGCCATTACAGTGGCTTTAACAAGCCACTTCAACAAAAGATGATATAATGCAACCCGGGTTTTACTTTCTCTATCTGGGAATGCTAGAAGAAAAAGATTGATTCCCGTATTCATTTTGTTTAGCAGGGACGTTTTAATTTTAAGCTCAGTCATCAAAATTGTACATGCTTTACATAAAAAGGCTCAGTTGAAAACTAGGTAGCATCATTGAGGAATTACTTAATCTATTACCGATGCGGGTGACAAATTGGAATTTATGCAATGTCAATCAGATATCTAAATTGCATTTTATAATTTTGCATAAATTCACAATATTTCTTATAATTGTAGCTTATTTCCTCATGTACTACTCATGTTTCACATCAAAGTTTCCGTAAGCAGGATCTTTGGCTGACTTCGAATTACTGTCACAATTGAACTATATTCATAGTTTAAAACCATTTCTTCCAAAAACCACTCTTTATTTTCACCTCATGTATTAATTATCTCAGGGGTTTCAATTTTTGATTCCTCGTTATCGAATCATTGGCGACATTTCCTTGTATCTATTTGAATCGTAGAACCTGAAAACATACCAAATCGTATTTTGAAAACTGCACTCTTCGATTGGATTAAAAGAAATTTGAAACATTATTTGGATTGCTTGTTTGATACTGCACCTATATTGTAAAGGCACTAGTTATTTAAAACAAATTAGTTTGGGGATTTTGAATGAATCCGTGTTACAATTTAGTGTTTCGTGAAACACGAAAAATGGTATATTTTCCAAGTGAACTCAGTGGAAATTACGATTAAATAAAATTAAATTAAACAAAAATTAAGTTAATAGATACTTTTCTAGTAAGGGAGTACAGCTCGCAGCGTAAGAATTAAAGCGTTTATGACCACGGATACTATGTTGAACGGATATGAAGAATTTTCATCGAACAAAAATTAAATAAAATACTAGGTAATAATGAAAATGTTGAATCTTTGTTATGTTAAAATAAGTCTCGTTACATCAATAAAGTAACTGAAAGCACTACTGCTCAAAATATTTATTTTAACAGTCACGTCTTAGCAGAGACGGTATAGGGTGTACCGCTTTCCTTCTATCCACGAATATTACTATAGAGGTTCCTTAAGTAGGCGTCTTGAAGTGTTGTCATCCACCGCGCATTTAAATGGGTTTACAGAAATCGCCCCTCGTGTCGATGACGGAAAAATTGATCGGAGTTTCACTGGGAAATTAGGGATAATTAGGGGTGTCAGACGAAATTTATAGACATTTTGACGTGATACATCAAATTCATTACTTTTCAATGCCATCTTTCGCAATGGAAAACATACTGCAAAATATTGGAAAAAGTGGATCGCGTTGCACTCGCCGCGCCGCGGACATTTTTGGAAGTCGATTAAAATGCGACCGAAGTTGCCGGGGGGACTGCATAGAGGAGGCCCAATTCCATCTCACGGAAGGCTGCTTTCAGTTGCCACTTCGATCGCGTTTTAATCAGCTTTAAAAATTTGTCCGCGGCGTGGTGATGAGCGCAATGCGATCCACTTTTTTTTCAATGTTTTGCAGTATTGCGTTTGCAAATGCGACGCTAGCAAATTCGAAGAGTTATGAATTTGATAAATGATATTATCGTGTATATAAATTTGATTAATACCCCTAAAGGCCGCTACACACGGCGAATGATTTCATTCGCATGATTATTCAGCATGATCATTCACCGTGTATGACGGAACAATTCGCGAATGAACCTTCATGAAAATTAGAAAATGTTTTATTTTGCTCGCATGATCCTGTGAATGATCACGTGATCGTTCGGCATGATCATTCACTGTGTATAGCGGCCTTAAATATACATTATTTTCCCGTGAAACTCGTATCAGTTTGTCCGTCAGCGACACGAAATTGGCGACTTTTGAAACCTATTTAAATGAGCGGTCGTTAACAACACATTTAGAGACCGACTTGAGGATCCTCTTTTGTACTATTCGTGGAAGTGGCAACAGAAATCAGCCGTTTATGGGATGGATTTGGGCCTCCTATTCGCATTCCTCCTGCTTCTATCTCTGCTCTGCTCCCCGACTAAAAACACGAAACCAAAAACGCTTCCTTGCCCTCGGCAAACAAAAACCCTTCCATCAACACTCGGGACCTCCCTACCACCTCGCCCCAAAACACACCCTCACCTGCGAAAACACACATCCCTTCTTTTTAGTGTCGTCCTACTCTCTGGTCCCTTGGCAACCGTAGTCAAACACGACCGTCTTGCCTCACAATTAGTTGGCTTAAAGTTCCGCTCACCCCCTTCCCCAGGGTTCCTTGCCCCCCACACCCCCATAATACACCTGTGACGACGTAGGAGAACGGGGGTGTATCTGACGTGCGTCGTCTGCGACCCACAATGCCTCACGTGGTGTCTGATCCGCCAACGGGAGCGTGAAAACACGAAAGAATTCTCATTTCCTTGCTTTAAAAGCCGACGAAAAAAAACGAAAAGGAAAAAGGTAACCGCTTGACGATATATTTTTACGCGATCTTTTTTGTATGAATACAAAATACTGGATATGGCCATTGGAATATAACTATTAGTGAACTAGACAGGGTTATCATTAAAGAATGGTGCGGATTTGAAAACAGTTTATTTTTTTCGAATTTGTCATCTCAAACAGTTTTTCTACGCAATGCATAAATCATTAATTTCATTATTTTGCCCTTTGTCGCTCGACAAGAGAGAAACCCGATGTCGACATTAGTATACTCATAACGAAAGGAGCCTAGTGGGTCAAAGCTTAACGTCCCATCCAACGGGCGGAGTGCTGTACTCAAGCAGGGATCAGGCAGCCTCTGAAAAATATCTGACGCGCTATCTCTACTATATTCCTATGAATTACCGAAACCGCACCATTATTCTATGATTACCCTGTATACTAAATTGATTATATATCAGATTGGCATCGGAGGCCAACATTGAAAAAAAAGAACTGAGAAAAATTTTACTGAAGAATAGTGTAGGGTTCCTACCGAAGAATTATCTCGTTTATAAACTTCACTCAAACGCACACGGCCGCGCGAAAAAATTGCTTTTTAGACGAAATACATCTAGTTAAGATATCAAAACATCCGTAAATGAATGACTTATTTCTTATATTTTTTAGTTTACACTTCTTCCAGGAGTTTTAAGGCTCCATTAAAATATTCCGCGCATATCGCGAATTCATTGCAAATGTAAAAAAATACACCAGTTTCAGTTTGCTTCATTTGTACTCTACTTTTACTGCTTTCTTATGCTCTATTTTCTTCTTTAACAGCAGATTAGGATTTATAATTGGTAATGAAGTAATGTTTACTTATATTGAAACGTGCATAAAGTATTTCAATTGTTTGAAAACGAGTCGACAATCCCAAAGCTTAGTTTTCTCCATTGGGGTTAGCTTCTTGTAATTTTCTATACTATCAAAAAATGTTGACTTAAATTTAGTCATGATATTTTCTTTGATAGCTCTTTTTTTTTCTTGCATTATATATTGGAAAGATGACTACCTTGGTTATGTAGCTACCGTTCATAGCCACTGTTCTAGAAGTATTTAACGGATTGGGTTATGCTACGCAATACTGACTTTTTTTAATTCATTAACGAACATTTTGGCAGTTATTGTTTTTATTAGAACACTAACGTATGCAGTTTGAAGTTGTGTAAATTCTTACGACGTGTAAAACAAGTTTTACTGCAGGAATTTGTTTTACCGCGGGCCTCGTTTGGATTTCAAAATTGTTTATTAGATATTGGTTCATTTAAGGGGAGCGTGGTTAGCTTTAGAGGGCGGAACACTTGGCTGGTGGTCGTAGGATCTCGCATTCAAATCCCGGGCGAAACATTCAATTCAACCCTATTATTTTCTACTTTAAGTTGATTTATTTCACTCTAACTTTTCGGGAAAAAATATATTTTACGTTATTTACCTGAATTTGCTGTTCGCGAAAATAATGAGCCAAAATATTCTAGGGATATAAGACATGACAAAAATTTTTTAATTTGCTCAATGCTGAAAATGTGTTATTATTAGTGTGCTGTGTCCTTGTCTCGAATTCATGAATTTAAATATGTTTTTACTGCCAAGTTTTGTATAAATTCTTGTCTGAAATAATTCTTCTTTTCTCCGTTGGTAGACTGTTACGTTTCTCTCATATTGTCATATTACAAAGAGATAAATTAAAAGGGACAAATTGCCGAACGGATAGACGTGGAATTTCGTTTATCCCCCGGACCATAAAATACTTAAATAAATACAAGTCATTTGTTTGCTTGAGCATTTGTTTTTTACACGTGAACGGCTGGTGTCCTAATGCCCCCTGCCACACGCCTCTGTAGGCGGCTTGCGTGGTAGCCTGTAGATGTACACCCTGTTATTTCCTTCGCGGAACGTTTAAGTGGAATTTTCCCGTGTGTGTTTCCTTTGAGACCGTCCGTCGCCCTTAACTAGTGCGCGTGTGATGACTCTTTTGTCTTTCCGTCTCGCGGTTTCTCGTTTCGCCGGAACCTCATCCTACCGACGGTGCTGCCCCTCTTAGTCAGATGGCGAAACGGCCCCTTTGGCAACAATATCCCTCCCTCCTTGTCTGCCCACCCCTCGTCTCCTGTAGCCCGAATTAGAAGAACTCCTAGCGAATTGTGTACCCTTTATTGGGTACATCCCTGATTGTCTTATACCCGCATGAATGGATGCTTGGTCGTCGTAGAGACCTCGAATTGCGTTAAGCCCTCCGTTTTACTTGAGAAGCTGGTAAATTCAGTACCTAGTGCACGAGCACTTCAAAATGCATCGTGTGAAGCCGTAGTAGTGGTAATTGAGGGATAACTGCTCTAACATTGATGACAGGGAAAACAGTGAAGCCGTTAATTGCATAAACGCATGCTCAAATGTATGAACGCTGTAGTCTGTATACCGTAGGGTGGCGCACGGGCCCGCCGGCTACCTTAGTCGGTTCCATAGTTCTTATGAACTGTCCTTCCCTGCCCCCGGCGATCGCGGCTCGCGGACCGACTCAGGTAGGTGGCGGGCCCATACGCCACCCTACGGTATACAGACTATAAGCAGAAAATCATCCCCTGCTCTAATTGTAAAATGATTGCCAGCCCAATCGGTAAAAAGAAGCGACTTGAATACGGGACTTGAATACGCGACCAACATCGTGCCACGTGTGAAACAGGTTATAGAGCAGGGATCAGCGAAGCGAAGCCCGCGGGGCTCATGTGGACCTCGAATAATGTTTATCAGCTACTGATGAGCTGTAACGGGAACTTAGTAGGCTAGCGGATATAGCACCTGGCTATTTTTCGAAAACTCTCGTATTCAAATACGGATGAATTTTTTGGCATGAAATTTCTTGACAGTAAAATGACACGTTCTAACAAACCTTTTCGAAGTGTGAGGTCTCTCAGGCAATGGAACTGTTCCCCAGACCACGATTATATGAAATTCACATAGCTCAGATCGGGGTGAGCTCTACCCTCGTCTAACCAAGCTGTGTTTTGGGTTGAATTACTGTATGAGTGATCATTAATTAATAAATTTAATTAACCAACTTATTGTGATGATTATATTTCTCACTCTTTTGTCTGAGAAATTTTTTTTCCGTATCATTAATTATTAATTCATTGGTTAGATGCGTGTAAAGTAACCTCGGCCACTCACTTCATTGAAAATTTTGCAAATTTGAAAGATTTTGTATACACTCTTGCATGCACGTATTTATTTCTTCACGCCTTTTACTCCTCAAATGTTTTATTTTTATGGAACACGGAATCGTTTCGTCGTGGTCTAATGTATAATAAGGCGCGACGGTTATTTTGTGAGGTAGAAACACAGCAGCCGCTGCTCACCGCATCGTGCGGGTTATAGATAACCCTTAAGGGTTGCTGACGTCACGGACTCCCTCCAGGGTAACAGGCGGTATTTCCATTGTTAGAAGAAATTTTGAGACGCTTAAGCAAAGTTCCAAAGAAACGATCCAATTAACCCAATTCCGAGAGAGACATTTTGGTGGCATGCGATTCTAGTGAGGCAAAGGGGTTAGGCGGAACACCACTAAAAGGAAGAATTCACAAGCTTCAAGCGTAATATAATGAGACTGATACTAAAACGTGACCGAGAAACAAAATTGAATTAGAGTAGAAAACTGTAATCAGGGGTGGTCTAGGGTGATTGGGGGCCCTCCTTCGCGGGGTATTTAGGGATCATCACTCGCGTAAAGTTTTTGGAAATTGCATGTCTGGAATTGGATTTTGACGCTATTCTGGCTCTTAAAACTTGGTAAAACTTTATAATTAATGCAATTTCATAAGAAAAAGTTCTATGATAAGTGATAATTTCACAGATTATAAATTTAATTATTAAATATGGTCATGGTGAAACAAAAACACAGTACTATTCCACATAATTTATTTAAGATGTCTACTAGTTTCGACATTTACACCGTCATTATCAAGACTAACTCCAAGTGAGGTCTCTCAGGCAATGGAACTGTTCCCCAGACCACGATTATTAGTTACGAGTTAGTCTTGATAATGACGGTGTAAACGTCGAAACTAGTAGACAGCTTAAATAATTTTGTGGAATAGTACTGTGTTTTTGTTTCACCATGAATATTTCACCGTTCCACCAAGTAACGCCCAAATCAGTTGATTTTATTAAATATGGTTTTATTGCTTATTTAGTGAATTTTTTCATTGAATCAGCTCTAAAATAAAAAAAACCTATAAAATAACATTTTCAAACAATTCACTCAAAGAAGCATCAGGTTCTCTTACATCTTCTGACATCTTTATTTTATTCATTAAAAATGTTTTTACACTGAGTATGTTGTAAATAAATTAACTTTTGATAACGTACTCTTTTATAATTACAAAAAAACTTTGGTTCCATAAATCGAGTGTTTTTTATTACACCTTTTATAGACGCTTCACGATAGACGTAAGCGTTGTAGGGCTCCCCTAAGCTCGGGGCCCTCGGCGATTGCCGGCCAGCTGACATGGCCAGACCGTCCGTGACTGTAATGCTGATAGAGTAGCATTAATAAAATAATTACCTTGGTGCAGTATAAATCAAACTTAACAGGGTTAGTGCCATAATACGGGCTTGTCATAACAAAATGGCTTATTGGTATAGAAGTTATTCTCTTGATTTATTCCCATAAAAAGTGTCATTGAAATTTTTCCTTCGCGTGTTTCTAATTCGCCCATTGATGCCAAAGGTTCTATGCTGAGAAAATGTCTTAGTCCCAAATACCTTTGCCTGAACATATGCCTTGCGTGTATGCTAACAGCGTTGATCATGATACCTATCTTTCCCGTTGGAATGCTGTTACTGGATATTCGTTTAGTGCTTTGTTTCTTTGTAAATGCACATTGCGCGTGTACTTGATGCGAATGTTAAAAGATTTCCGTCCTCTTTACGGCAAATGTAACTCCTGCAGAATACAACCGCGTCCTACTCTACGTCAAAGATTGATACGATTATACATAAAATGCACCAATAACCGTCGAAGCCTAGGTGGTCCCATATCTGTCGGTCCATTTGGTTTTGAAAATACCATGTCTACATTACTTGGCATTGATGTGGAAATGATATATTATCTTTTCTTCATTCTTTTGACAGAAGACGATGATTGAAATAACGTGATTGGTTTTTAACGAATCCTTACAGACGAGATTTCTTTAAACAGCATGAGAACAAGAAAGGTTATTACGTGCTATTTTAATTCCCACTGTTGTTTCATATGTGAACTTCATATATGTAAACATTAGGCCATTAGGTCTGCTTTCTAACATGATAATGATACGTAGGTGTTGAAGCACTTTTAGTTTCCACGCAATAAAATTGTGGAGATAACGTAAATTTTAACTTTTACGCAATGTTCAATATTTTTTTTGTCTGAAATATGCATATAGTTATTGTATACGATGTATTGTAATATATGTTTATTCGGCGACTAATTTGCTTTTTCATTTTCCTTTTCAGGTAAATCTTCTTTGTCCTGTGTCTTGGTTGAAGCCAGATGTGGGTATGATTTCCATTCCTTTCCTGCCGAAAATCGATCAATAGCAAACGATTTATTCTTCCCTTATCATAAGGTATTCACAAACAGTGAAATCGTTAGTAATTAATTGTTTTATTACTTCAAAAAAATTAAAAAGTACATCGTAGGAACTTGATGTAATACATCCTGGAGTAACTTTAAGTTTCCCCTAAGGAGAACTTGTTTTAAGGTTCCTTTCATTTACAAAAAGGTCAGGCGCTAATGGAAACATTTTTGACATAGCATTTGAATTTGCAGTACATGCATATATTGCATGGTGTTACATGAAAGGATTATATTTGCCATAATTTGTCTTCTAAAAACAACCAAGGCTCTAAACTTTTCGTATTTGAGCTATGTTTCGATTTCAGATACGAACCCACTAGTTCATTGGGCTTATAAAAAAAAAGCGTTTATATTGCTGTAGGTTAGCTTTCGGTAATTAAATGCGGGCTCTCCGTAGGGTGAAGGAAGGAAGGTTATAAGGCAAATAGTTCTTCTTTGGTTGCCATCGATAGGTTTGAAGTTACCGTAGTTACCAGATATTTGAGTTCAAATTAAGAGGTTAGGTTAGTGGTTGAATCCTTTTTACAGGGTGTAGGTTAGACCGGGGCACGCTTGCGTGGACTTTTCAAATTGAATTTTTTAATATTATTTTATTTTATCTTAGGAAATTTTAGACGTAGTGGCTTCATAAAGTATAGTTCATAAGCTAAAAAGTATGCATTCAGTTGTTTGTTTATTTGTGTTACTAACCGTAAAAAATATATTGAGCCATCATTTTTTCTTTATCTGTTTCTCAATTAAACATTAAATGATGATTTGCAAAACTAAATATTGTGAAAGTACTGGAAATGGTTTTCAGATGGAACATAGCAAAAGAGCTTCAGGGGCACGCGTAAGCAGCGAGAACGTGCGTAGAGGTGTCCCGATGTCAATGCATAAACGTCCCTCGTCGCCATATTTGTTTTTGTTTTTACATGCAACGAATATTAATTAAATAATTTTCATGCAAATATAGCTCTCAAAGAGGAAAAAATTCTGCTTCTGTTCATATATTTGTTTATCCTTAAGTAGTATTAGTTTACAACAAGTCTCAATAAATTCAACGCAAAATTTTCTTACCTTCACAGAAAACGGGTTTTTCTTTCCGCATGCTTGACCGATGCTCGAAAGCATGTGAGAATACCGACTAGTAACTAGCATCAATATGCCATGACTGTTGGCGCGTCAATTATAACTCGTTTCAGAAAAGTGCATTGCGTAAACGTTCCCCGGTCTACCCTATCTGTCAATCTTCTATATTATTTCTACTGTATAGATACCTTTTTCTCAACTTATACGCAACCAAACTCTACAAATGAGGTACCAAAATGCACAGAATTTATCAGAAAACATGCGACGGCATATCTTACTTCCTAAATATTTTTATTGTTTCCTAAAATTGGTTTTTAAATAATAAAAAAACCGTTAAACATTCTTGACGTTAACGGCGCACAAACTGATACATTTGTTCATTTGCAACAATGTCTCGCATTCTTTAAATAACTTTTATCAAAATGCTGCTGATTCCACATTCAAGTCTCCTGTTGATACGTAAGTATGAGTCATCATGAGCGTTTAACAGAGGATAGTGTAATTACTTCCAATGTCGTGTTTAAAGAGGTCCTCTGACCTCAATTTGTACATGAACGTTCCAATTAAATTTGTACGTAAGACCGTGCCTTTTTTTCTACATTTTAATATTAGAAACGCGCCTATCCCTCTGTGGACCTGCATTGAGAAGAGCGGGGGAAGCCCGCTGGGAGCGAGCGCAGCACGCTAGTTTAATTTTATTTTCATTGCAATCTATAGTTAAAAATTTGCCCTCAAGACCAGAAATTGAGGGCCAAATAGAGCCCAATGTCTGAGAAAGGAATAGTCGCCATACGCAATAGTACGGCGAGACGGAAAGCACCCCACATTTGGAGGCGATGTGATCCCAGTAGCCACTTGAAACCGTCTTCTTTAAGCATCCAAGCGGATCGGATAGCGGCGGGTGAATAATTACTGCCAGTGTCAGGGATCGGAGCCCAGTCTCTCCGCGCGGAATACATATGCTTTCTCTCGTGCTGCTCTTATAAAAATGTTCATTGCGGGAGTTTATCCTAGAAGATAATTTAAGGTCAAAACCGCTTCGATAACCCCTGGAGTCTACTAGGCTCTCTACTTTGGGGTCTAGTATATAGGTTAAATACATTACCGTTAGAAGAGCAAAAAGAAAAGAAGGGTTCGTAGAATGTGGGCGTTTCAATGGAATAAATAATATTATCAAGCTTTAAAAACAACTATTAATTTCGAAACACCCATTCATATGATGTCCATTCGTAGACACTCCATTGTGGCAAAACACTGTTCCCGTACTGTACCGAAAGTCTTCGATGAATTTCGGCCCCTGATACACCTTCAGAATAAAAAAAAACGCATCACTGAACGGTGCTCTTCTGTGGTGCAAATAGAAGGCGACGCAGCCATGATTAACTGCACGACAGCGATAGCGGAACCAACCTAGCAGGTTGAAACTCGCAAAGGCAAATAATAAAAATTAATTTTTAAAAATCCTCGCAAACGTGCCCCGGTCTAACCTACATCTTGTCAACGGATTCAACCACTAACCTAACCTCTTAAGTTGAAATATCTGGTATCTACGGTAACTTCGAACCTACCGATGGCCACCGAAGAAGAACTATTTGCCTTATAACCTTCCCTCACCCTACGGAGAGGCCGTATTTAATAACCTATACCTAACCTTCAGCAATATAAACGTTGTTTTTTTATATGTAGCAAATAATAAAGAGAGCATTCGTCATCAACGTAAAACGACAGTAATAACAATAACGACATCCATCCTTAAAACCAAAATAAAAAAAGAAATAACTTAATTACGAATAATAATAAACTTGCCCGCGTACTTACCATTATTTTGGTATTTTTTTTAACGCCAATGGATATATTCTATTGATATATAATTCTTGAACGAAATTTTATAACGCACTTATTTTTTTCAATCGCAATTCCTCTACCACTCCTTTATCTTCGTTTTTTCCTCCCACCATTATCATTTCACTTCCATCCCTCCACTCCATGTGCGCACTCTCTCCTTTGCTTCATTTCCCTTTCATCTGTCTCTTCTCCCTCTTCAATCTCGCCTCTCGCTTTTTTTCTTCCTCCTCCGGCCTTCCTTTTTTTTGTCGTCGAGGTTCCTCGCTCTCTCGTCGGATCGAAGCGCCTTCCACTCTCCTCACGCATTCTCTCATTCCCCCTTGCATCACCCGCATTACACTCACATTCGAGAATGCTGGGAAACATGCGAGCGATGAAATGCACCACGGATTCTCGGTCGAATTCATTCTCTTGGGGGAACGGATCGGGCGAAATATCGATGTGTTATTTCCTTCTCTTCATCTTTTGCCATATGTTTCGTAGCTAGATGGCGTGGGGATCGCCATAGACGTAGGCTGTCTGCTAGGGAGGACCAGAAAAGTCGATTTTCGTCGCTTGAGGGGTTTAAAATTGCTGTAGACAAAGTCTGTCTTCAAGGACGGGTAAAAAAGTCGATTTTTTCCGATTGTAGAATTCTAATAGCTGTAACAATTTACGTAATTTCATGGTGTAGAAAGGGGGAAATAATAAAAACTCCTTTGATACATTTTCAGTCCTTTTAAAGAGTCTTTACCTCAGAAAAAATGACAAAAATGTAATTTTTACATTCGTGCTCAACATGTACCGATAACTTTTCATTACGGTGATATATAGTTGTTTTTCTGGAAATGCTACATTGTTGTTAATGTTTGCTATATCATTTCGTAGCCTACGCAGGTCAAATCTTCGTGTAGGATCCGAATAAGAATGAAATTACACAACTTTTGAGTGCCATTAGAATTGGATGCTTGCAAAATTGGGAGCTTTGAAAACCTTGAATTCAAGGATTTATTCGTGAATTTTCATAATAGGAAAATTTCTATGAATTTGTCGTGAAGTTTAGATTAATATCGGAAATTTTCTAAATTATAATCATGTGATGTAGCTTTTAACAGAAACCTCTTATGGGAAACATCATGGTAGGAAAATCAATTCCTACTTGCTGGTTGTCTAATCTTGAGTTTATCTCTCGCATAAATTTCGCGCAGAACATATAGTTAAAAATAAAAAAGATAAATATTGGTGGCCTTTGTAATTTATCGTTGAAGCCGAAGGTTTCATCACGTTGGTCTGTAGTATTTAACATCCATTGAGTTGTATTATAAACCTTCCAAATTAATTTCCAATAAAAGGATTGATACGCTGTCAAGTAGGTAAATGTAAATCTTTGAAATTGTTTTAAAAATCCTTTTATGAGCTGGAACTGAATTTAATTTTTGCTATAGTGAGGTAGATTAGTCTAATACACAAAACAAGAGCATTCAGCCGATTCTGAGATAAAATATTTTAGATAATGTAACTAATAGTACCGTAAGAATTTAAAGATAACTATAGTATGAAAGAGAATTTAATAAATATCTTTCATATTTATTAATATCTTAAGCAAGGTCTTAGCCTTAAAATCAGCCATAAGTCATGAGTCTACGGCAAGGTGGTGGAAAGGTAGAAGGAATTATATGATGCAAAGCACGGTTTTTAAACGTGAAAAAATAAAATGGGTAAAAATTTCACATTTTTTTCATTAAATCCTGGGTATTTAGTTTGAGGTCACGATACACACTTACAGAAGTAATTTTCATCAAAATCTGAAACCCGCAGTGACAAACGCTAAATTGAGGTGTAGTACAGGGGTGCCGACTTATAAAAAATATTGGGGGGCCCACACCGGGGGTCTTGCTCCTGGAAATTTCATGAATAGTGAGTTTTAAAGTTTTTTTAAAGTACAGATTACAAAACGACTTCGTTTTATTCCACGGATTTTTTTTTCTTGGTACAACATGTTTCAACCTCAAGTGGTAATTTTCAAGGACCTTTGAAGGAAGAAAAGCCATGGAAGAAAACGAAGTCTTTTTGTCATTTGTGGACTTCAGCTTCCACAAAGTTGAGCCAGAAACCTTGAATGTATTTTTTAAAGCATTTGTGAAGAGTCATACGATGAACGTTAGAACACTGAAAACTCGACTCTCGATAACTGGACACACCGGGGAAAATCAACAAGCCCGACACATTTTTTCCTCGCCCCCCATAACGAATTTCTGAAGGGGCTCGGGCCCCCTCAGGCCCCATAGAGTCGGCGCTACTGGTGAAGTGACCCGTGAGGGAGAAATTTCGAAGCATAATACCTCCGAGGAAGACCCGAGGGATTTGTATTTGGAAGAGATGTAGAAGGTAACTGAAAGAAGAACATCAGGAAACTGGAGGAACTCGCTCGTGAAAGGGAGAAATGTAGGCTATGTTCATATGTTAGTCACTTTACCGTGGTTAGTGTGTTGGCTTCACACTCCGCGGGTACACATCCCGTGGGTAGGAGAGAAGTTTCACAGGTTACTCGATCCCTGCTTGAGGACTGGATACTTCTGGGGCGACACTATCCGCCGCGCCGTATCGGACATGGTCCTTTGGTGCCTTTCTTTGTAAATTCTTTATAAGGTGTAACCTACCTAAAAGATAAATTATCCAGGGAAATATTGCCACCAATGTATTATTCCCGTCATCAGTAAGCGATATTTCTGTCAAATTATGTAATTTTTGCTGCCAAATACGAGCGTTAAGCACGTATATCGGGCTATTTACGCAGAATTTGAATGGAAAAATGACTCTTAAGAGCATTTTAATACCGACGCCGCGGCGAATAATAGTCGAAAGTTTTTTCTCCTGCGGGACATATTTCAAGATTTTAGATTTTTAAATGACGATATCCATTTTTCGCGATTAAATGAAAAGTGAAAATTTTCAAGCGAGTGAAAACGCGACGGCCAACAATGCATGCTGGGACAAGCCCGTGTAACGTCATTATGGTTCCAGCTGACGCCGTGTGAGGCATCCTTGGTGCTAGACTATGAGCGCCACTATGATGCAGGCTGCTAGCATGCAGCAGAGTACCCAGATAGCAGATAGCGCTTGGCTTAAATAGGGATTCCTCATCAAACGAAGGAAACTTTCCGACCATAGGCAATTTTAATCGGTGATTATTAAAAGATGTCTCCCTGAGCTCTGTGCCTCATGCATACGTTGGTAATCTCAGACGATGTAAAACTCCTGACTACTCATGTAGCATCTAGGTCCCTGTGACGTCACGTGGAGTGGCATCGCATGGGCGTCAATGTGGCCTTTTTCAAATGAGGTCAAAATTGGCCATTAAAATTCGTCTAAACTAGGATTTTTAAATCCAAATAATTTTAATATTATGAATACACTAATGTTGGGTAACGAATCGCAATCAATGCCTTTCGTTTTCTTTGAAGAAGGAAACTACCCTTTTGAAGATCCTTGGCTACAATTTTGCGTGAGATAAATTTTTATAGTGAATGTGAATATGCATTCCACCGTTATTATTCTCACCTCTTCTTGACCTTCGCATTTGCACTCGTGTTGATGTTTTCACTGTGCCTCAAAAAGTGCTGACTTTCATCTCCAAGAACCGCGCCCCTCCGCGCGCGACGGATGTTAGGATCTCTTCCGCTCGGGGTGACATATGTGTGGGTGTGTGGTAAAGCACCCCTGATTCCTTGGGTTCCCCGTGACCTTAGCGTGGGCTTTCCATCATCCAAGTGAGATGGGGATCAGGCGAATTCCGCTCGCTGTTTTTGGATTTTCTTTTTTTTTTCATCTTCCGCCTTGATGTATCCGCGTCTGATTGCGGGTTCCAAATAAAAAAAAAGCGAAACGCATTCAGGTGGCGATTTTTTTTCTTCTTTCATGTTTTTATTTATACCTCATCCGCTTCCCCCCGCCCCTTTTCCAACCGCTCACTCGAATCCCCGCTGTCATATTCCTCGACGGTCGCCAATCACGGCGTAGCATTTCAGCTAGCCGTGCTATTTTTCATCCAGCCCCACCCCCTGGGGCTAAATCTAGCGCAGAAAAAAATGGAAATGGCTGAGGCAGCAAAAGGCCGCAATAAATGAGACGCTTTTCGTCGAGAAGTTTAGTTCCGTTCTCTTTAGTTTTTTTTGGTGAGTGGCTGTCTTGGCTTTCAGGAATAAATTTATTTTATTTTTGATTGGTGTTGCTTTAGATGGATCGTTTGACCTAAATGAGGCTACTCTATTCGGATACAGGCATCCGCTAGTACCTATTCCCATTGTGATGTGATAACGTATATTGTAGGGCTTCCTCATTTTCGTGAACAAAAATGTTTCTGGATTCTTTTTTTTTGGCATTTTTTTCAATTGCTAGTATTCGTAGCGTTATCGAATACCTTTTCCTCACTTATGGGCAGTATTCTGACCACATTTCAAAAACTTCAAGCTATAAATGCGATGGCGAAAATTCGCAATCACGAAAATTAAGGAGCTCTACGTGTATGAAACGGCGTAACGGTGCATAACTAGTGGAATATTTTTCATGATAAATTGAGGAGGATATAAATTTCATGTACAGCATAAATGAATAATGTAAGGAAAACTTAGGCAGGTCAACCATTTTTTTGCGAGTCTCTCGTTAACGAATATTTTGATTGAAGTGAAATCAAGTTTAAGTGATAGGTTTTAAATACCCATTTGATTAGTTTTTGAAGTTGAACTCACCTGACTTGATGTTAACGACGACAAATTCAGATTGTAAATCTTTAAAAAGATTTTTTTTTAATTCTAAGCTTCGAAATCTCCAGGTTCTGTGTTCTAGTTTTTAAGTGAATTTTAAAATTTGAGATACTGGCCATTGTCGGCAATGCTTTATTCTAGGCATGCTGTACATATCAACATGATGGAATTATTTTTGAACTGGTGGTACCCTTTTAATAAGCCTAGATTAGTGGGATTGATATAAAGTCTTAAAAGAAGGGTGTGTACGATATAACAGCTATTTTAGCCTTGTGATTAAAATGGCAAAATCCGAGATCACGTGATCCATAATTGGCTGATTCATGATTGATGACGATAGAGCTGCTTTGATGCTCTCTATTTCGATTGAAAATTTTGACTTACTTTAGATTATAGCGCTCACGAAGAAGGAATAATATCAGGATTTTCATGGACTCCCTCCATCTGTATGTAGTAATCTATCTTTTACCATTTTCCAAAATAATACGGCAAGTTCAGTGTTTCATTGTTAATCTCAGCCGTTATCTGTGCCTCAATTTTATGCGTTTTTTTATTCAGGGTCATAATGTAATAATGGTACGGATTTGAAAATGGTTTAAATGTAAACAGAATTATTTACAGTTTACGTTTCTATTTTTCGATTTTTTTCTTAACAGCTTTTCTCTTCTCTTCTTCTTTCTTGTCTCTTAACAGTTTTTTAAACAATAGATACATTTCGACATGTGTGCCCTTAGTCGCTAGACAAGAGAGAAACCCGGCTCCAACATTATTCTGCGCCTTACGAAAGGCGCTACGCGGAGTGCTGCACCTGAAGTGCCCTCCTCAAGGCACTCAAGCAGGGATTTGACAGCTTTTGGAAAGTCTTTGCTACCCTATCCGTTAGGCCGGCCCTTATTTTTCAGAATTGAGAAAAGTTGTCTTTTACTAGTCTCAAAATAATCCAAATGAAGTTTATATTCACGTGTTAAACTTTTATTACTTTAAAATAATGGCAACCCATGCCCCAAGGCCCCCCTAAGTACTTAGTACCCTCAATTGAGTTTTTTAGGGTAAAAAAAGTGCTTCTTGCGTGTAAAACGTAAAATTAAAGGTCTTTAGGGCCGAATTTCTGTTTTTTTTGACTTATCTTTAAGCGTTTTATAGATATCGACTGTCATAATGCAATCCACCCCACAGGGCGCTACCCCGCACCACTTACTAGAGACTTCCTCTCCACCCCTTCCCCTCCCTCGGCAAAGTCTTTGCTTCTCTTGGCAAGATCTAGCTTCTGAAATGATAGCTCTCTTCGTATTAATTACTGAACCGCACCATAATTTTATGATAACCCTGTGTTATGGCACTATCCTTGTCAGATTTGATCGTTACTGCACCACGGGTATTTTTTAGTTGATGCGATTGAAATATCATTACAGTTTTCTGCTGTTATTCAATTTCGTTTTGCGGACACGTTTCATTATCAGTCTCATTCTATTACGCTTGATGTTGTTGAAGTCTTCCTTTAAATAGTGCTCGCCTAACTCCTTTGTCTCAGTCACTAGAATCGCATGCCGTCGAAATGTCTTTCTCGGAATCGGGTTAATTGTATAGTTTCTTTGGAACTTTCCTAAAGCGTCTCAAAATTTGTTCTAAATATAGAAATAGAGTAAGTTAGCCTGAGGAGAGCTCGTGACGTCAGAAACGCTGTACGATGACGTCTTGACCCATTCCAATGAACTGTAAATTTTCTATTCTTTCCAAAAAAAAACATTTTAAATGTGGAGATCTCGACCCCTTGGCAAGGCGAAGAGGACATGCGAGTCAAACGCCCATCCACGATTTTCGAATGGAGAGCAGCCGTGAATGAGGAGCATAGACGCCCCGGGGTGTACTGTGGATACACGTTCGCCTGTGGGACCAAAATAATATGAAAGCCCTTTTGAAGGGAGAAAGGAGCCAAGGGTCAGGCTTACAATAGGAGTGTGTTTGTGTGTGCTTGAATAGATACAGACGTATGACACCACCTTCACATTTTGCCCTCATTTTTTCTCACGAACAGGAATGACGCTTTGTCAATTCTGTAGGTGAGATAGTTTTTCTTTATCATGTGTTATTCCATCTTTGTAACCTGATGGCTCTTCTAACAATCGTATTTTTTGCACAAAACGAAAAGTATTACGTAAGACTCGCGTGCACAACACATACCCAAAAGTGATGAATTTGAAATATGACGAAAGGCAAAAATCCTAACCCCAACTTTAGTGAGAAGAATTGGCTCTCAGTGTTTCAACGAGAACTTTTAGAAAAAGTGATCAGTGAATTCAGCCAAAAAAGCAGAAGGTGGTAAAAACTCAAAAATACTTGAGGCACAGAAATCTTTACTACGGTATCACGTACTGCCCTGGAAGAAGACCATAATCTCAGAAAGGAGTTCGCCTCCATAAGAAAATATTTGTATCTGAGCTCCATTTTTTATGAAACAAATGGAAATCCAAGCTTTCTCTTTAGAAAAAGACGAAGGTAGGATGAAGTTTGAGACGATCTCTGGGGGCTGTCATGGAATATTGAAATGAAGTCCCAGTTAATTAGCTTTGAAGTTGAATTGACCTTGCCACAGAAAAGGTTTTCTCATCTAGAATGCCGCGAGTACTCTATTATATTTTCGGTTATTAAAGCTACGCTTCGGCTTAAAGGTCTAAATTTAGAATATCAATGTAAACGAAATTCGGGATTGTAGTCCTTTTGAGTCTGTGCATTGCAGGCATAAATATGGACTATTAAGATATGTATCTTAATTGATGACAGAAAGATTACAGTTTGGTGTAAGACGACATTTAATTTAAAATTACGTATTTCAAAATGTATTACACACTTGAATGGATTCATCACTGTTTTTCTTAATAGGTGCTATATTAGGTTTCTCGAAGAAGTCATCCTTTGACTACAGAATGACTTCAGTTGGAGTCAAGAAATTCCTTCTACGAAGGTCATCATGATATGATTGGTAAATAGTAGAATTTCTGCCTAGACAAAGTAAAGCCTAAATATTTGGACGCTTAGTGGGAATTGAAAGGTGAAAACCAGCGGTCGTGACCTCAATAGTTTGCCGATGATGAGAAAAGTTGACGAGAGGCAGAAAAACATGTGTTTATTTTCATTTTGATAATTCAGCCTGATTCAAAGCTATATACTTCTATTGTGAGCGTCAGAGTAACGCATCCATGAGAAGGCTTCACCATTGTGGCCTTGGGTCCCAGCATCAGTTTGAATTTCGGCTTTCACACGCTTGCCTAATATTTACTATTTTCCTCCACACCCATAATACCGGGTGTTTCAAAATGGATAGCGGGATTTTAACGCTTTCTAATAATTATTGCACTAAACACACGGCTAAAAATCATGCAAACGAAAAAGAAACGCAAGCAGATTTACATAAAAGGCTACAAGTTTTGAATGTGTGCACCATTCGAACTATTTCATAAGTCACCTGTATAAAACTGTAAATATTATTGCAATAAGCACTGTTTCTGAAAGTAAACGGTGTATGTTTTGATTTAAAATGAGACTACTTATATCTATGTTGATATTTTTCTTTCAATGCAACTGCATTAACTTTCCAAGAGACAGGATGTCATAGAACTTATATAGATGAATTTCTGTATCAATATAAAGCTTCGAGACTATAGCTTAAATTCAAAACAAGTGATTTGCCGCGAAAAATGCCAATCGAGAAGGATAAAAGAAAATAATTTCTTATGCCAAACTTGGCGTCGTATATTCAGTAAAAAAAACCAATGGTGTTCGACACCTATGGATAATACATAAACTCTGTAACTGGAGTCAGGCTGCTGCCAAGGGCGACAGAGCCGATTACAGATTAATTTGCATGCGGCGACAAAAATATTAGATTTCATCGTTTTGAAAATTTCAAATTATAACATTATAAATTTCAAATTATTTTCATTGTGCTACATCGGCTGAAGGGCAAAAAATAAGCTATTCATAAATCATGTTTTTTATCGCATGAGCAAGATAAAAAAGCATTTTCATAATGGAATTTCGGGCTCAAATATTTGGTGAAGCCCCTGGACACTCAAATAAAATAAAATACAAACTGGCCACACGAAATTACAGGGCGTCCAAAAGAAGGGAACTGCCCCCCACACAATAAATATTCGCTATCCAAATACCTGTGAATTGGTTCGTGGTGAACTCCACCCTGACCTATAGAATTTCAATTTCATCAATCCTGTCAATTATTTAGTTGAAGCAATGAGAAAACGGCCTATCTTATGATTAATGTGAAAAAGGGTGTATTCTTAACGAGAAGCTTTCCCCTTGAACTTGATAGTAAATTTTGTCTCCATCCTTATAAAAACTATCACCATAGGAAGGCGTGCATGATGGTTATCTTCTATATTATTTCTACTATATAGATACCTTTTTCTCAACTTATACGCAACCAAATTCTGCAATGAGGTACAAAAATGCACAGAATTTATAAGAGAACATGCGACGGCATATCTTACTTCCTAAATATTGCTATTGTTTCCTAAAATTGGTTTTTGAATAATAAAAAAAATAAAACATTAACAAAAAAAACAAAAACAAAAAAACAAATACCGGTAAATATTCCTCACGTTAACGGCGCACAAACTGATACATTTGTTCATTTGCAACAATATCTCGCATTCTTTAAATAACTTTTATCAAAATGCGGCTGATTCCACATTCAAGTCTCCTGTTGATACGTAAGTATGAGTCATCATGTGCGTTTAACAGAGGATAGTGTAATTACTTCCAATGTTGTGTTTAAAGAGGTCCTCTGACCTCAATTTGTACATGAAAATTCAAATTAAATTTGTACATAAGACCCTGCCTTTTTTCTACATTTTAAAATCAGAAACGCGCCTTTCCCTTTGTGAACTTGCATTGAAAAGAGGGGGGAAGCCCGCTGGGAGCGGGCGCATCACGCTCGTTATAATTAAAATGCAAAATTGAAACAACACTTACACGCTGTACCACAGCTGTAAACGAAAACATCAATTTGTATTAAAACAATCCTTTTATAAACAGCGAAAAAAAACGAATAATTATGAGACTCCTTTCTCCTGGATGAAGCATTAAATCTTTGGTCAACCTACGAAACGTTGGCCACGGTTGAATGTGGCCTCGCAATACCCGCTCTTATGTGCAAACCGCCTTTTGAATAATGAATTTCCAATCCCGTCGGCTCTATTCGAGGAAAACCTAAAGACGGCCGCAAGCACACAAGATTCAACTCTCCTAACGTCAGACTTCTCCTCGCTGCACAAGAATGGATTCATTCAATTTCCTGCCTAAGGCCGTGAAGTTTCCCCCAATATCCCCAAAGCCCTCGTACAAGCACGCTCGCACGCAATGTGAAAAAAGAAGAGCTTTAAGAGCACCATTATTTTTTTATACTTCTTTTTGGAATGATAATTTTTTTAACACTTTTTATTTCGTGGAGATAATAGATGCCAAAGACTGGGGGGCATTTATAATTAATGTTTGCGGCAGAGCCCTGAACAAGCTAGAAATCTTCAAGCGTGATGTGGGAAGGTCCACACATTTTACCTTGTATACCACTATTATTTTCTTCCAAAATTATCCATAAAAGTACTTTGTAGGCAATGGAATTCCGGACACGCTTTATTTAATAAATAAATTCTCTGGCGAAATGCACGAACGAAATACAAATATCCTTGCATTTTCCTTAATTACAAAATATTTTCCTGATGAACAATAAAAGCTAATATCTGAAATGTTAACTTATTAAACCAATGTTTGGAATGGTTTAGTCTAAATATTACTTTTTCGTTTCTAGCAGAACATTCCGTGACTTTCACATTGTTTAATACATTTATCATGGACAATCACCTGGACTGATTGGGTAACAACGACCTCATATTCAGCTTTCTAAAGATTCGCCTGTATATCTGCAACCCTCACACCGCGTGTGCATCGACTGTAGCTTGTTTACAGGATGAGTTAGTATCGTCAGGGGCTCTTGAGACATTTTGTTTTCTCGTTCGCCTATTTCCCTAAACCTTAGATATCGTAAACAATAGCAGCGTTGCTCGGTAAAAATATTTGGTCAGAAGAGGAGGGACTGTCCCAGTGATTTTATGAGAAAAGTGGCCCGAATTGTCAACGTCAAATGCTTACATCAGTTGGCTTTATGTTATAGGCTCTACTGAGGCCTTTTCTTCAGAAAATGCAAATACATGCTCTTTCTTTATGGCCGTAAAGCATGGACGATGACAGCCACATTGAGATCAAAGTTGTAAACCTTCGAAATGAGGTGTAATATAATACTGATGACGATCGTGTGAATGATGCGGAAGCTCTAAGAAAAGTAGGAAAGAGGAGAATTCATGTGAAAATCTTGGCTAGAAGATAGAATCTGTAGTTATTGAGCAACGTCTGACCCTTATTTGGTTGTGATCCTTCATGTGATAACAACAACCATGCTTCCACTACCAGCTGACCTTTCTGCATTAAGAAACAGGATTGAAGCAGCAGCTGCAGTAATTACTCTAGAGACAAAACTCAACGTTTAGTAAGACCTCGCATATCTTAATAGAGATTTGCAAACGCATGAAATTTTACGTAAATGAATTGAATTTTTATGGCATATGGTGTGGAGACTTTTTTATAATTTGCTTGTAAAATTAATAAAAATACCTTAATAAAACCGAAGGTGCACAATGTCTAAAGCTGAGATATGGAAAAATGTGGGGAAAGTTCTTCTCTGTACACGCCTAAAAATTCAAGATGATAACGTACGTCTTATATATAAGCGAGTTTTAAAAGTTTTATTATCGTTTAAACAAATAAATGGTCGCAAAAAAGCTAGCAAGTGGAGATAAGTCCACTTTATAACGTTGTAATTATGTTCATGTAAACATAGACTTAGTTTTAACCACATTATGCCGTTTATTTTTCCTGACTTTCTGGTTTTCTCCAGGCTTTTTTCGTCTGGTCTATCGTGGTAACGAGAGCGTCCTGTATAATCCTCGTATGCTAATAAGACTTATCTACGAAAGCTTTTTTCCTATTAATCCGCCTCTATTCATCTCCATGGTGATAATTTTGTATTGCTCTAATAATGAGGATGAGATTGGCTCAGAGCAAGTAGTGTGAGATATCTACTCGTATGGGCTAGTTTTACGGAAGGAAATGGACTGATAACACTATATACCTTTGCCGGCGAGTATTAGCATCATCTTTTTCCATAGTTCTTTTGGAACAGCATTGCAGCTAATAAAGCGTGCGAATGTGCCTATCAACTCCGCTGCATGCGTACGCCATGGGATTACTGGAGCACGAATAAAATACCTTTTGAAATCCTTGTTAACAGTAAACTCAACTTAACTGCGTATAGTGGGTGGAATTATCAGCATAAAATTCGGAATACGTATTCCAGATCCGAGTCGTAGGTTTTTGTTCCTGTGCGTGAGATTACTATTGTTGTTATTTGACGTTATACCGGGTGTTTCAATTCTAGTATGGAAGACTCCTATTAATAATATTTAAATGGAAATACTGGGGTAGTCCATGCGTCTTCGTGTAAGACGCGCGTCCAGTTTTTGATGACACTAACGTGGAAAAATTGGTGAACCAGGTACATGCGAAAAAATACGGTAATTTTTTTCTTCACTGTCATTATTAGGTCACAATTCTCCGTCACTCTCCTCGATTTCTTTGCTCTTAAGTGCTCTTCTTAATGGCGCGTGTTCAGCCTCATTCTCTCCTTCGCTCATTTCTCCCTCGTAAAGATTTATTGCCGAGCCGACGTGGTGCTCTTCCTAAAAGGGTCTCTATCACTCTGTCCGCCCCCACTTCCGCCGATGAGAAATGCATTTGGAGTTGTCATCGCCTTCTTCTCACTTCCTGCCGATGTTAATCCCTGCTTTTGAAAGTGCTGGTACCTCAAAGGAACACGGTGTTCGGTGGAGAAGGTATCCACGGTTTTTCCCTCTCTTGAATCGGAGCAGGGTGTTGGTGGTTGTAACTTCTACGGTGACGGAAAATATCTATCCCTTTATGGAACTCGAACGAGAAACGAGGAACTTATCTGCAATGTCTTTCCCGATCATCATGCTAGGAATGGTTTGACGCAACTCTCCACTCAATTCTCCAATCAGATAATCTTTTCACACCCACGTATTTTTTCTCTTTTAAATCTTTCTTAACCAGTTCCATTTATATTATGTTCGAGGTCTTCCTTTTCCGTTCTTACCATTCCACTTGTCCCTTGACGATTGTCTTCATCAGGCCATCATGTCTCAGTCTTTTCCGATACATTTTCTAAATATGTCTTCCTAATTGCATTCTCTTCGCGTTTTGCCGAAGTAAACCCTAATTTTTTGAAGTGCCGGAACATCAATAAAACACGTTCGGTGGAGAAGGTATCCACGGTTTTTGTCCGCTCTTGAATCAGGGTGTGGGTGGTTGCTACTTTAGCGGTGGCGGAATATGTTCCTCCTCTTTAGGGTATTACAACTAGAAACGAAAAAGGTGTTCTTTCCCGATAAATTTTATAGATATTTGTATCTCATTGCGCCGAATACTTTTAGAATTAAGAAGCTCTATGTATAGTTATGGAAATTGCACCTAAATTATTTTCTTCTTCGTTTGAAATCGCATAAAAAAGCAAAGAGATGATGATGAAATTAAACTCAAGGCATGTCATTTTACTAATTTTTGAATGTTCGGCGTATTTCTGTCATAATATCCAGATATGTTTGACATACGTTTGTTGGTGAATAAAAAGGAGCTTTTTAACTTTTGACTTGGCTGAAAAATGTGTGAATCCCTACTCTCTAAGAGCCTAAGTGCCTGTGGTTTAGTCTGGAATGAGCTCGCCCCTCACCTAACGCAAATAATTTTTCAAAATCCATATCTTGCTCTAAACCAATGGTGGGTGAGAGAAAAATATATGTATTGAAATGGCTTATCCCTCGAAGAGTCGCTATATTTTGTAGCATCGAAGAAAGATACACGTACGGTATTGTTTAAATAACATTTAATAAAAGATGAAAGTCATCATTTTGATTTATTGGCATGTGGGCTTAAGGGCTGTCCTTCTGATCACGAAATCTTGGGATCGAATATCGCCCACACACGTTTTTCTCAGGGTTAGGTTGTTTTTATCCGACTGTTTATTCGATTCCCTGATGAAGACTTTCCACTGGATTATCTTGATCTAAAGGACACGTAGATAAGAAAAAAAAGAGAAGTATTCCTTTAAGGCGTATATTCTACGTGCACAGACAGTATTTCTTATCAAATCTTGCTTTCGTAATTCGGTCTGGGTATGTAGCGGCGTAAATGCATCATATTTCAGCTGTTTTCCAGCCATGAACTTAACGTATTAATGTGTAGACTTACCTGTATATCGCACCTTTTTTTCCTGTTTACTGAACAGTGGCCGTGAAAATGGGATATTGCCTTTTTTCGAGTTACCAGTCGTCCTTGTAGTCAGTCACGCGATTTCCAAACGTAAAAGTGGCTTAGACGTGCATAATAACTCGTGAGCATGTGGGTCACGTCATGTCTTTAATATATCTCCGTCATGTGTTTACGAGATCCTCGTTCGCACCTTTTCTTTGAACAGTTTAATGACTGGGATGAAGATCAGGGACATTTACAAATGTGTATCTTTCGGGGAGTTTCAGGCCTCAGAGAATTATAATTTTCCCTTTTATTATCAATTTACGCAGTGGTATAGAATGAAAAATTACGAAAAATGCAAACTGTTTTTGGCAAACTACGCAAACATAAAAATGATTATAGAAACTCATAGAGTACAATATTTTTTTATCAAGGGCGATTATCTACTGTCAAGCTTGATTAAAAATTGCTGGTACCTTTGCGGAAAGAATTTCATGACTTGTTTAATCTTTTCAAATTCAAAATCTGTATTTATATCATTTCCTTAAATTATAATCAAACTTTCAATCAGGCTATAGCAACTTCTAAGAAATCACGTAAAATATTTTAAAGTACACATTCCGCGTTCACGGCTTCATAAAGTTCGTCGTTTTCTAATTTGAAAATACAGTGAAACCTGCCTTTAGCGGAACCTGAGTTAGGCGGAAACCTGTCTTATCCGGAAAATTTTGTTGGTCCTGGCAGTCACAATAGGGTTTTACGTGCATTGGTGCCCTCTGTTAAACGGAAACTGTCAAACGCGGAAACGGAATCGATTCCCGGGCACGTGTTTCTTGGTTAAGCGGAATTGCAAAAAAAAATTCCATGGACAATTTTTACCGTAAGGAAATAAAGTACTAAAAATGTTTTGTAAAGCCATCTCCATTGAAAATAATCCAACGGAACCGGCCAAATGCGTCGCACGTTCACCATGGTCTACGTCATTATTGACTGACATCACGTCGCAGGAGGGACTTAGGACAATATTGCATCGACCTTAACCACAGCACTTCCGCGTCTCCCTAAACCTAGTGTTAATCCTCCTCCAGTGCCTTATGTCCCTCGTCCCTAATGTAAAGTGCCGTGCGTTTCGTTTCACGTACATTGTATCACATGCTCAACAATACTCCACCCCTCTTCCCTCCTGCTACCTCCTTTCTTAACCAATCCGCCAACCCATTTTTGCAGCAGATACAAGTGAAGTTGAAGTGTGGAAAGACTCAAGTTTACGAAGCCATTAAGAAGAAAGACGAAATTAAGAAAGAATTTGAAAGAGGTAGGTTCTAAGAAACATATTTCTTCTTTTCCCATGCCACAATAGTTTGCAAAACGACACACCATAAAATAATTGTTGTTTCCGTCGATTATTTTAGGCCTTAGTTTACATTCAAAGAGGAAAACGCCTCTCTGCGAATATGAAGAAATAAACGATTTAGTTTGGGAATGGTTTGTGCGGGCAAGATCGAGGAATATTCCATTGTCAGGTCCAATAGTCCAAGAAAAGGTCAAGGAATTCGCAGTTTCTTTAGGAAAATTGGATTTTAAGGCCTCCAATGGATGGTTAGAGAGCTTCAGAGCAAGACACAATGTTGTTTGGAGCAGTGTTGTTGGCGAGTCAAATGATGTTGATATGGAAACCGTGGAGTGGAAATGTAGGGTTCAAGTAAAAATTAAAGATTATCAACGATGTGATATCTACAACGGGGATGAAACCGGGATGTATTTTAGGGCTCTGCCGTCTAAGTCATTGTGTGTAAAAGGAGACAACTGCAAGAGTTTACATGCATTTCCGAGTTCTATTTATATAAATTAGGGTAAAAATTCAAACAATGATGTTTTATGTACACTAATTCTTTATTCTGTGGGAGGGAAGCACTCAAAGGAGCATTTGACCATTTTCATTTGTGGGAATATGGCAGGGGAGCTCCTAAAGCCTCTTGTCATCCGGAAATCAGCTCGACCACAATGCTTTAAAAACGTTGAAATTGAGAAGCTACCGGTCAAATGGAGTCAGAATAAAAAAGCATGGAACACGGCTTCAATCATGGAAGAGTGGCTTAAAAGTTTCAATGTCGAAATGAGGAGGAAAAATAGGAAAGTCATACTTTTCCTTGACAATGCAACCCGTTACCCTAAAATTCACCTGGCGAATATGAAGCTAGCCTGGTTTCCGGCAAACACAGCAAGCATCACTTAGCCAATGGATCAGGGAGTAATTAGATCGCAGAATGCACAATATAGGAAAAACATGATGCGATCATTATTAGCTGCAGCAGATACTGCGAATTCAGTATCAGAGGTATAAAAAGTATCAGTGCTGGATGCCATTAATTGGATTAATTTGGCAGTGAAAGATATTAAAACATCAACTGTTAAACAATCTTTCGCCAAAGCTGGAATTCTGCCAGAGCTGATCCCCGAGGAAGGTAAAGAAAATAATTTACATCCTGACATATCACCAATGTAAATGCATATTTACGCATTTACAGGATTATATATATGACCTTTGCTATTTAGGAGCCAATGGTGGATCTAAGCGAATTTGAAGTAAGTAATAAACTGAGATAACATGAGTGCTGAGAGATTTGTGGATTTCGACAACGATCTTCTCACGAGCAATGAAGATGGTTCCTTAACAGCCAATAATGAAGAAGAAGAAATCTGTGATACCGACGAAGAAGTGACCTTAATATGTGAAGAAAATAAAAAATCGTATAGAGAAATGTTGGTCTCATCAAAAGAATTAGAAGAATGCAGTCTCACCAAAGATTACACTGATTTGTTTAACATCTTGCATGGGGCCATTGGCAACGTAGAAAATTGTATTCTACAGGAAAAAAGGAAAGACAGACAAAAATGACTGATTACTTCAAATAAACTATTTAAAAATAATGCGATGCTGTTCTTTTATAATTTCATTATAATTAATCATTTCATAATCGTCTACGTGTAGAATTTGAGTCAAACCAACCTTTTAGGCAACGCATTCAATGGACGTGATATGACTTTCGCGGTCTTTTTTGAATTGTCAGACCCTGAGTTAAGCGGAATACTGTCTTATCCGGAAAAAAGTGAAGGGCCCGAGAGATTCCGCTTAAGACAGGTTTCACTGTATAATGAATGAAAAGTATTGCAGCTTGTTGTTTACACAGTGCATCCTACTTACATTGCATGATAACTGCAACGGTGAACCATTGTTTTTGATAGCTCAATCCCTTTTTTATTTACGACTATTAATAAGCAAATATTACCAAACGAAACTGGGAATAGAATGACCACATAAAAGTCTTTAGTATGTATTATGTATGGTTGTGCATGATCATTTTACTGGATATTATTTTGTAAATACCATAAAAATATTGATTTGAAGAATCAAACTGGAAGAATATCTTCTGTAAGATGAGATTGTCAGAATTAAGTCCTATTTTAACAAGTTACCATTTCAAGCGATATGTATGTTTGCGGTCCAATTGGCCTCCTTCCAAAGATAAGGTCACGGGTTCGAGCCTGGGTTGATTACTCCTATCGGGAGCATGGATTTTAATGAAAGTCCTACGTTGTTGTTTGTTTCTCTGCCGTGAAGACCCCAAATGCGCCCTTTTCGGGGCTGTGAAGATAAATCAATGCGCAGGCTTTAAATTTATGATTGCTAAATAATCGTTTATGAATTTTAGTAATAACCACTTCAGAACTACAATTCTCTAAATCTGTGCCTTTTTGCATCCATTAGTCCCGATGGAAAGATATCTCTCTACCAGTGGTGTCATGATGCCGGAACGCCGTTAACTTCAGGCTTGTCAATGTGAAACCTCTTCAAATTGGAAATAAACGAATAAAACTTTGAAAGCCCCTCCATTCCCTGCTTAACCCCCACCCCCACTCACCAAATCCCTTCCGATAGATGTCCTTACTGTCGCACTCAATTATGTGGAAATAAAAGAAGCATGTAATATCAGTCACCTGAAGATGTAACTACGTTACGAAACCCGGGTCGTGCCTTTATAAATACATAACTGAACCTTACAAAGTTTTATGCGTTTATTCCCAACAAAAAATTTAGTAAGAAAATGTATATAATGACTCGCAATAAAAACACACAGAGTAATATTACACTTCTGAAGAAAGTTAAGGAAAGTGCGTTCCGGCGCTTCTAATTTGGCCATGACCTCACTGCTTTCTATTCTCTGTGCCTTTTTATCCATCGGGGAACGCATTATCCGTGACCCTTGGATGGCCACATGAGTAAATATTAACAAACGAGGGTTCAAGCCAATGGTGCAGTAGCCATCAGCTACGTCCAACATTGAAACCTGTAGAATATTATTTATGCTGAAATTACCAAATGGTATTACATTAATCATTCGCTAATTGATTCAACCCGAATGTTTGCTTGGATAAGTGAGGGTAGAGGTAGCTTGGACTGAACCATTGGCGTGTGAAACTTCTTTCAATTGGAATCAGGGAGGGGGGTCATTTGCGTATACCACCTCGCACTTCGAGGATTTTTGTTTACTAAGGGGTCCCAAAGTTTCACCCAGGATTTCAACCTGGGGCTCTCGAGTCGGCATCCAAGCTCTCTTCACAATAGGCTACCACGCTTCCACTACTATGCTAAATAGAAAATTGATAACATTTGTGAACCATATTCGTATTAATGGATTTATTGAGCCCTGGTATATCTCCTTGTACATGAGCAGTTATCGGGCTTCAGTAGTGGTGAAGGTGGTGTTCGCCCGTGGCTGTTATCCTTAAGGTCCCGGGTTCGAATTCTGCATGAGTGTGATATTCAAATTCTAAGACATGAATGTGTGTTTTATTTTTATAATTACTTCTAGGAGAGCACTTCATGTTCCTGGATTCGCTTGGAAATTAAGGCGATATTATTTACTTATGGATGAAGTGATAATTTTAACCGGAAATAAAATTTCTAAGAAAGACAGTTTATAAAGCATTATTGTCGAAATCAACCAGTAAAACTCATCTGGGATCACGTAATATACATTCTTCTGTTTCAATCTTGGTCGCATGCGTATAAGCTGAAAATTATTTCATATATTTACCCTGAGCGCTGACCCATTTGGCATTCGCCCGGCGGAGGAGCTAGTTATGTCCGGTCGAATGACCAGTGGTCATTGAGGGCGGTCATTGGTGTGCAGGGGTGGACATTGATCTGCTCTCCACTGCGAGCGTTTAGTCCCTAGGGAGAGAGGGTCATTGGGTCATCGGAAAGGGTCAACCCAGGCGTTGCTGGCGGGGTAGAAGTATCCCATAACTGTGGATGTGAGTTCATTACACTAAATACGGTGCCAAACTTCTGTAGTAATAGACACTTTAATTTTATGCGCGAGTACAGTAATATCAAAATTATTCCTGGGAAAGCTTTTAAATATTTTCCTAAATTAAGCCTGAATCGCACGATCATTTTTTCGTCATTTTCCAGTGATAAATCCGGCGATCATTTGAGTGATCACTCGGAAATGATCGTCACGCACGATTTTCCCGAAGTCTCCATGGATGTGGATTGCCATAACTTTTTTCATCACTCGTCTTTTCGCTTTTCTGTCGCTGAAACCGCCACTGAAACACCATATCAGCCAATCAGAACGCATGCCAGTATGGAGTGAAAGCAGCGTAACGTTTGACAATCGTGGGAACGACATAAGTAAACATAAACACGCTATGTATTTTCCTTATACGGGTCCCATGACAACGAGCTGTGATATCGAAAGTCATGCGAAAAGCGACGGCGCGAGGGACCGTATGATTCAGAAAAATGATCACTCCAGCGATCATTAAGAGGGATGGAACAAATGATCGTGTTATCCAGGCTTTATCTACCTAAACACGAAAAATTGGTATTAAAAATTAAGTATTCAACATCCACCGAATATTTTTTTATTATTTTCTGTGCAGCTAATTAATATGGATATAATAGAGTAAATCTCACGACAGACTAAGCCAAAGGATTGTAAATTTTCTCACGACCAGGGTAGAAGAGACAATTCTTTTCCCTGGGCCACCTCACCCATTTCGAATATTTCTTGGGGAAAGTCCAAAGGCTAAGCTCAGGATATGAGCCCGTGACCCTCCGGTCAGTGGGCAGAGTCGTTTAATGTGTCGTACAAATGCGTCGTGTTTTCTGCGTTTGTTTTTATTATTTATTTCAGTATTTACTAGTGTAGTACGCAGCTGAACTTTTATTTATATATGTCCTAGCCACCTCCTCTCTTAAACGCTTCCAACTCTGATGAAAGATAAATATTAAGAGTACTCTTCACTTCCACTAAACCGGTCGTTGATTGTGACGTACTACTAGCTTTATACTGACGCTATTATCGAGAAATTCTCAAAGTGCATTAAGACGAACGTATTTTACCCTTGCCTGTATCTAAAATTTTACCTCATTAATTTCTCAAATTCAAACTTTGTTTGTTTTTGAGCTGCAGGAAATATTAACAAGGATTTATCTATATACATCCTGTGTACCTTTAAAATTTAAATATGATAGCATTATTTTTCAAACTAACATGCCATGTGAAATAAAAACAGAATACGACCGTTAGAACAAGGTTGACGCGTTCGTTTAAGGCTGCGCTTTCCTGTATATTAGCTCGCTTTCGCTCCTTTGGGGGTCTGGCCCCAAGAGTCCCGCAGAAAAGGCCTGGGGCCTTTTGTGATCATTCTGCAAATTCTTATAATTTTTGTAGACCCCTGCGACGAAAACGCCGTATCTCCCTCCATTGTTGAGATAATAATTCACGAAATGGTGAAATTTCACGATTTGGCCAATATTAAATGTGATCCGGACGGTCTGAGAATTGGCTTCTCGACGTATCACGTGGTCTATTTTAGAAAAGTGATGTTCTTTGAAAATCTACTTTTTGAATTCCAAATGCTTCCAAAAGTAGAGCCATAGAAGCAATCGGCAACAATGTAATAGATGGAAAATTTAGTGTTTCGAATTTTTTTTCGTACGGTTTCAGGCGGTTTTAGAGGGGTTCGAATCTATGAGTTAATCGATGACGTATCACGTGGTCTAGATGTGAAAAGTGATGTTTTTGAAAAATTAATTTTTTACTCCCAAAAGTCCGAAATGTAGAGTCATAGAGGCAGTCGGCAACAAAGTAATAGATAGAAAATTTAGTGTTTCGAAATCTTTTCCTGAGGTTTCAGACGATTTTAGAGTGGGCCGATTCTATGACTTTTAGTCGTATCTCGTTTCGCTCAACCCCAAGCATTTCAGTCATTATGATTCATTCAGCCAGTCAGTTAGTGTTCGAAAATGAGTTTTAAAGTATATAGATTCTGGCGTGAATTTTGTTTCCCACGACGAAGCGACAGTGTCGTATGCTGAAGCTTGCTTAATAATGAATGTGAATTCTGCGATAGTAGGTTTCTGTATTTTTTTCCTCCACGCCCCGGAAAAGTTCGTCCGTTTCATCGTCGAGAGAAGTTACTTCTCGCTCCGACCGCTTCTGAAACCAACCTGCTCTCCCCGATGTAATCCCGGTTCTTTTTGGAGCAAATCCGAAGAGGAAAGGGTGGTCTTGGCACAGTTTTGGGAAGTGGATGCAAGTGTAACCCGAATCCTCGGTAAGCTCGCCTCGCGATGCTCTTGTGTCACTCGGAAGGAGGTTGAGGAAGGAGATTTTGGGGGACGGAGAGGTGTCTCCGGAGAGATTGAGGAAGGTAGAAAGGAAAAGAGGTTCGCAAACATCGCAAGAGTGCATTCAAAGTGGAGAAAGTGCAACCCGTGTATAGCTGCCATGGAGGCTTCTAGAGAAGCCGTAAATGCATATAAGTGAACGCCATAGTGATTTACTGCGTTCATTTTTGTTTTCGTAAGCATCCGTGTTAAATAAATCGTCATTCATACTGTAATACGAGGCTGCCATATTCCTCATCCCATGGTTACTCTTGTGTTCATAAAAATCTTAGATTTTACGAGGGATGCTCATCAATTAATCAGTGGCCTGTTTACCGGTTTAGTCGCTATGGCTGTATACTTTGTTTATTGTGTTATGTGTTGGCGTGTATGTTTAGTATATCGTCAGTTTTGCTGTTCCAAGGCTGTAATATTCTAAATTTGAATCCGCTCGTTAGTTACTTTTTTGTGCGTGAAGATCATAGATTTTATAAGGTGTGCTCATGAATTAATTCATATCGTAAAGAAATGGGCATGGGGGTGCGCATACAACTTATCAGGTACTGTGAAATGCCTTGACACACAAGTAGATTGAGGATTATCTTAACGAAAGGACTTGGAACTATTTTAACTATTTACGACGGTTGATTAAGTCGTACTGATGAATTTCTGCTAATTAACGGAACGGATATTACTATGGGTTATAACGGATGTGGTGAAACAAATCGATGCGGAATATCAGGCAAAAAATGCATAGTAAAGTTCCCATGCTAATTGTAAACTTCCTGGCTCAAAAATATGGTTTTAGAGATTTTGCTCTCCTTTTTTTTTAACTCGATCAACTCACTTTGCCTAGTTCAGGGTATTTCTTAAACGTTTCGATTTTACTTGGTCGTCACCGCAACCACGTTAGTTTCGAGAAGAATATGCCTGACCTATGCTGTTGTTTTATGTACTACGTAATAAAATCATGTTCGGTGTTATGATATAAGTTGTGCTTTTATTTCCTTAAAAATGTGGGAATTTAAAAAAATGTAGACCATGCTTCTAATAATGATTTCACGAAATAACTTCTTCCACCAAAATGTAAGTTAAAAGTTTGTAAAGACAGTGCATTAAAATTTCGGTTCTCATGGGCTACCTCACCCGGCTGAAATCCCGGTAGAAATTAATCGAACAAAGTGAAAAATCGATACAGTCCAAAAAAACGAAAATATTCTTTCCTTATAACCGTATCACTAACTGGTTGCTTTTAATTTATCGTAGTAAAGATGAGCCATCCAATAGAAATGCTATGAAAAGTATTGGCTTATGAGGGCTGGCGTCTTATCTTCGAAAATTGTTTGATTGCTTCAAATTTTCTTGGGAATATAGAGTCAGTACGATAAAATACTTAGCGAGAACATTCAAAAATAGTTTTATGTAATATTCCGCATTGATTTTAGGGAATGTAGTATATGCGCGTGATAGTAGTTTGATCAGCATACAATCCACTCACTGCTTCTCTCCCGAAAGTTGAGCACGCTGACGGAATTTCCGAGTGTGTGCTGAAAGATTCATCGCGTGGATACAGAGCGGATTGCCGCTGTTCCCGTGGCAACCGCCGCGATCGAACAGGGTGAGTCAAACACGTGATACCGGTGGTCCAGGTGGAAGCGCTTAGGACGAGATCAATCCCTTGTTGTGACATTAATTTAATTAATGTCACAAAAAGACAATGTTTTTGTAACATGAATAAAAATATCAGTTTTAGCATGTCAAGGTGTCCCTAGAAAACCGCGAAGACCGGGAAAAATAAAATTTCATGTAATTTTATTTTTTCATGGTAACCTCCCATGAAGTATCGAGTTAGCTATGGAATTTTCGTTGGTGTCTTTACATAAAAACGAAACTACGGAGTCAGTGCGCCTTTTTCGGTTGGTTACTCAGCCAAATTGTACTTGTGCTGTCGCATTTCTTATTTCTTTAATCATATGGTATTTCTGTTATCATTGAAATATTATGCATTTTTTTCGACGTAAGAACACAGTTGTCGTTATGGTTGCCGGGCTTCCGCCGCGTTGTTTGATGTCTGATGGCAACACTCGAGTCGTTTGATGACTCCAGAGTTATCGCCAAAGGAAAATGTTTCTTCACAAGGTTGATCGGAGAGGCTATGGACCTCGGGTAAACGCCAAGAAACTTCAATTGTGGGAACCCCCTCTCCCGCGATTGGAGGAAACAATTACTCGCAGAACTCTAGTCTAAATAGTTATAAATATATAATAAACCCAAGGAGGTTGTGAATATCTGGAGGCGCTGTGCTCGAGTTCTAAGCTTAGTCAGAATTCCGCCATCTTGGTTTGACAATTTTTGGACTTAGTCTCAATCGGTGTACGTATATAATCAAGTATTCTATTCCTTATATCGCATCGGATTTATAAAGAAAAAATGCACCAATTACTTCTTGATTGTCGTCGGAGTTTTCCGATCGTTCGTCATACTACTGTGTATATTAAACTGACCACATAGTCATACCGTGGTGATAATGTATCGTCGTGAACATACTTTCGTACGCTAATAGCGACCGGTCCGCTTTCGTCAGATTTTCATTGGCTGTAATAATATTAATTACAATTAAAACTGCAGGGGAATGGATATTTTACACTTGCAAAATTTTATTTTCGGCTAAGTTAGTTGCACAGTGGAACCGTGGTGATTGACAGTAATTTTACCTTGGGAAAAGATATTCGAGGCATATTTTCATAGAAAATTGACGAATTCAGTTAACCAGAGCAAGCCTGACTGAAAAACTACCGCTGTGACTACCAATTCGGCGTATGCACACAATTTATCACGCCCATTTTACGTCAAATTCCCCTTCTCACCTGTAGATGCTGACGGGATTGCTGGCGAAACAATCGATGAATAAATTAAGGTGAACGTGAAATAGGTTAGCTATCCCATTCCTAATTCCCCAATCTGATAATCAATTTTTTTATTGGCCGATTCTTTCGTACCCTACGCCAATTTTTATTTCCTCCGACGTGACTCACAGAACGTTATACTAATGCATTTGAGTATTTTTTTGGTAATTTTCTGATTTACTAATTATTTCGTACCGTGCGCCAATTTTTATTTCCTCCGAGCTGACACTCACAACGATATACTAATGGATTTGAGTATTTTTTTATACCGTTATTTCGAGTAACCATGGCTTTGGCGCTTTCTTATTGTATTTTAACCATTTGGCGATTGCCTATCCATTGTTCTCATTGTTTTGGCTTCATCACGGCTAGTAATGCTTTGACAGGGTGGAATATGTATAAGATTTCCCATTTGCCTTGCCCCTTCGTATAATTTTTAGATATTAAGTCAAATACTCGTTTATGCAGCTAAAGTGCTCTGGTTTTTTACTGCTGTTAATTGCAAGCTTTACTTACTTCTTTCGCATTGTCCTACTTTTTTGCATTCCTCATTATAGCAGCCTGTTGCTAGGTGGTCTTCTAAGTCCCTTCCTTTGTGCCATTCTTTCGATATTTTCTTCACGATGGAATAATCAAACTTTTTTATTTCCTCTGAAATTTTATTTTAAACTCGGACAATGCATTTCACAACTCTGTGGCATATTCATATAGCAGTGTTGTACAAAACATATAAAATGAAATTTCAGTAGAAATAACAGTTTGATAATTGGCAATAAATATTCAAAATTTACGCAAACTTACTCCTTGAAGTGGCCTTTTTGATATTGCCCTAACTTGGCTTGCTTCATTCATATCTGTGTCCATTTTCTTGTATTTCTCTGCTGTTTGCTTATTCAAATTATTTTTGTAATGGAACTTTCACCGTTGGTGATGTCCGGAGCATAATAAGCTGTTTAAGGTATATTTTGCTCTTATAGCAACATCTGGGCTAACGAGTGTAGGAAATCAGGATTAAACTTACTACAAATCGCAATTACTATGAAATGACTATGACTGTTAGAAAACCGTACTGTAGGATTAAAGGCACTTACTTACATTTTTTTATTCGTATGTACGATTTTTGGTAAGTGTTATAACCGTTACATCAGTGCATCGTTTCGTACATTGCCTTGTGTTCGCTATACTTGTATCCTTATTGTGAGTGTAGACTTGTATTACCTTCTTTGATCGTTTATTCTGCTCTTCTCCTGGCATTATCCTTTATTGGTAGATTTTCTGAGTTCCCCGTGTTTTATACCTGATACTAGAATTTTTACTTATTTTTGATACCAGAATTTACACTTATATAGAAAAGGATCTTTTAAAATAATTTATACGAAAACGCTTCCATAAATTTAGATACGCGAGCTTTAAGTATTTAGTTGGTTTTTTCTCAAAGTAATTATTTCCTTCTCCTATTCAATTCTTCCACTATTAGGACACATTTTACGAAACGTTTTACAAGCACTATTTATTTTGTAAAGGTGTCTTCCTACACGCAATTATAAGAGGAAAGTTCTTCACAATTTCAATGATTTCCCTCAAATAATCAACGTCATGCTATTAGAAAAAAATATGTGAATGTTGTTAACCTTTCATTTACCAACTTGAATTTCTCGACTTTGAATCAGTGAAAATACTCATTCCAGGAATTTTTAAATTAAAACTAATTTCGAATGACTTTCATAGTGTTCTTTTAAATTTAACGGGAACAAATTTATCGGAAAATTTTCGAATTTCGGCCATGTCGATAAAAAACTGTATTATTGGATTGTTGCCTTTCATTGTTGAATTTCACTTTTCTTTGTGATTGGCCCAACTTGTTTCCTTCGCCACGGAAATAGGAGTCGGAAATCGTATCTTCTTCCGCGCGACTCCTAGCTTGTTTTCCAAATGGGATTGATGAATGGAACCAAGCGGCTTTTGTTGTTTTTACTTCCCCCGTGTATGTCGTGCGCTACGATTTTCTACTGAAATTCTGCTTACCCGCGTCGTTTATTTGCTTGTGCAAGCGACACCCTGCTAGCTTCTGTCGTATTCGAGGTCTCTCCCGTTAATGCGGAAGCGCATGGATTATTTTTTATGTTTTGTTTTAATTCAGTCTCCGAAAATGTGAACCCACCATGGCCGTGTTTGTCCAGATTCAGTGGCTCGTCGCGTCGTCTGGCTTGTGGCGCTCCCTGATAGTGACGGACAGGGCAGGAAGCGAGAGTTTTTAAGCCTGTGGCTGGATGCTCACTTGTTTTATCCGGACTCTGCAGAAATACTGATTTTTTTCGTGTCCCTCGGTGAAATTTTCCGTCGAGGGAGCGAGAGGGGCAGTTATAAAATAGAACTAGATAATTCGTTCGCTCAGCCGTCTTCATTTGTTTTTTAATTCGTTTCATATTTTTGCCACTATAGACGGAGATGATCGCTATTGTTCCATGTCTCGCTCATTTATGTTTTATATAAATTTTAAAAATCATTTTAATCTTTATTTCTTTTCAAATAGTACTAGCAGAAGTCGTTCGCTCCGCCGTCTTCATTTATTTTTTATCTTTAATTCGTTCAATTTTTTTAACCGCTATAGGTGGAGATGACCGGTATTGTTCCATGCTTCGTTCGTATATTTTCTTTGTAATTTTCTAAATCATTTTAATCTTTATTTTTTGTTCAAATATAGGCCTTCTAAAACGTGGTCTTGTAATTTCGACAAATAGCGCGTTGCCATGGGGATTATTTCGTCCGACGTGCGTTTAGAGCTTTCTGCTTACTTCTCGGTGACTGTGCGAGCAGAAAACACGAAGGTGGTGGTGAAAACAAATGCTAAACGATCGACGAAATTATGCCTTCCCGCCAAATTGCGGTTTCGTGTTTTCGCCTCTTCTTAGCGCTAATGGAAGCACTCATTAAAACTAGATTTAAAAAAAACTTTGTGGTGGTTATTTTTTTCGATTCTTGTTATGCGGAATTCCACTCTTAGCATTTACTGTTCTGGTGAAAGAATTAATGGGGGCTGATTCTTGTAAATGCCAGCCGATTATAGTTCTTCCACAGTGATTTTTGGTGGTGTCAGGTTGAAGTTATGTAATTAACGTCAGAAATGTAGTGAATTAGATCAATAATTAGGTCGATAATTAATTTGTTTTAATCATATTCACCTTCCGAGAGGCTAAAGGCTTTCATAATGAGTTTTCTACTTTTGAACTTTTATCATCACTAAACGATTGCTTATTTTTCAAAATCAATGATATGCTATAATTGGATATGAAATCATGGTTTCTGGTGCTGACTAAATTTTCGGGCATTTCTGCTCTCAATTTGGATTCTCAATCAGCTGAAGTTTTTACTTTGGCCGAACATCACATTGCCGACGTACATATCGTTTTAGTTTCGCACATTTGCATTGCATTGTGAACATTTGGAATAGCCGTATCAAAAGACGTCACTTTACAATAATTTTTCTGGAGAAAATGGGCTACGGAGAGTGATTTCGACGGAAAAAATCTGATGTGTATGATAATTGAAATGATAGAAAGCCAAGGGGTATTAGTGATTTTGTTTTTTTAAGCAGAGTTAGGTACAGAAATTAGCTAAAGAAAAAAAAACGAGATAAACTAGAGGTGTGGCCGTACATTTGATTTTGTACTATTATTATTTATTTATTGTACTATTTTTTTAAATTTTGTGTTGGTCTATCGGGATGATAGTAGTCCATTGGGTTGAGATTTGGGCTGCATCGGGAAGGATTTTTGAGCATCCTTCAATTCTTGACATCTAGGTATTGAGGAAAAACAATTGATTGCTATACGTAATGCCAATGTGAAAGTATACTCGTATCCTGCTTATATTATAAACCTGCCGCCAAAACTTTCTTTTACCTTCCATTTACTTTCTAGGTCACGAAAAATTTCTGCCTCTGAGACTGGTGACATGAAACGGTTGAATAACTTATCCTTCTCCCAGGAGTGCTAGAAAGTTTTATTGGCATAACTACGATTGCGGCACTGTTTCTAGTGTTAGGTTCTCAGAAAGTTTGGAGCCTGAGCAATCTCTGTTGGGGCATTGTTACGAGGTTTCGGACTTTAAAATATGCGGATGGCATCGATATGGCGAGAGTTTGACTCTAGTTTCCTCGTCGTACCTTTTCTGAATTTACCATCGCTTCATTGAATACGGAATTAGTTTGGTTAACGCGATTGGACAGCAATACTTTTCTTTTGTCGCTTTTTGCTCTGTTTTTATGGTGCAAAAGAAATGTGGTTGAAGAAATATTTTTTTGACTAATTAATTGATGTATTGTTCCAGTGGACGTTCCAGCGCCCTTGGGGCTGTAAATTTGTACCTTGTTGCACACCGTGGTTAATTTAGGGAAACGTGTGAACTGTCTAGTTTCACAACACGGTTATTTTAATGAAAGAAATAGGATAAAGATTTGGAAAGAATTCAAATTGGTTAGGCCAAAATACTGCATTTGAAAAGAGCAAGCAACCTTTGGTTAAACTCGCCAAAAATATATCTTCATAAGGGCAAGTCGTGTCGATTAATTTTTCCTATTTGGAATTTTAGCTGCAACATGCGACGAGTAAAAGTTGTGCGGATTGTAATATGTAGGAATATGCCATGAATGGACTCAAGGTAATATAGAAAGCAGGAAAATAAGATCCTTAGAACGTAACATTCGATGACTTTTTGATCCAGATTTAGCGTAATTGGCCGAATTGAAAGGAACCTCGTGAGCATGTTAAGAATATGACCACTCCAGGAGGCGTACTCACTTTTGCGTCTGTATAATATGCTTGGAAAATGCGTTAAGCAAACAAGATCCCATTACGTTATGATAATAAATATCCAGAAGGACGGGTAAAACTAACCTGTTCTTTGAATGGGAGTTTACTACGATTTAATGCTTGTAAATTGGCAAGAATAATACGCAGCCAAAACTTTGTACTTTTTTGCGGGTGAAAAGGAAATGTTATTTAACGAAAAAAAATAGTGGAAATATCTGATTCAATGAAATATACTCCGTTTTCAGAAAGTAATGCACACATGCATCGCCGCGTCATGGTAGTAAATACTAGGATTAAGTATTGATTTGAAATAACACTCATTTTTTGAGACACTAAAATATAAATAAATGAAGGAGCCTTCTTTGAAAATCCGAAGAATTCGTTCTGGCAAGTGGTAGACTTGACGCAAGATTTAGCGACAGATTAGCCACAGAAGTTTATTTCTGCTGAATGGATGGACTAGGATTTCCGATATCTAGCCTTCATTCTCCGAAATTGGATTTCACGAGCCAATTGCACCCAAAATAACTTACAAAGGTTTTCATCGAATGGCTTGGCCGATAACGGACATCGCAAAGGCATCCAGGTTTGCAGACACAAAGAGATAGTTCGATTAATTATCGGATTACAAGGGATCAGAAGTTTACGACTTGAGGTTAACCGCAGGCCACAGACCAATGGCTGACACCACTTAGTGACCGCGACCCGATTCCAATATCACCAGGGAAGCTAGAATTATTGACCAAGAGGTCGTAACGTAAGAGGATCGGTATTTAATACGCAAAAAATAATGAAAAAACGAGAACTTAGGGAAGACTGCGTGTCATTGTGAATCTTGCGTTGGTAGCCACGCTAGTGACGGATGACTCAGCTCAGTTCACCGTTTATATTCCTAAGAACAGGTGCAATTCACCGAAAGGGAAATCCAACCTAAGTCACGCCCTTTACGACAATTATCTCTAATCATTCGTTGTTATATACTATGTTTGCTATCTAGAAAGCTGAGAAATGAGAGAAGCTAGAAAAATTGTCAAAAGAATAGCCCAGGCGAAGAGGACATCCTACGGAAAGAAACTACTTACCACTGAGAATACGGACATAAGAAAAGAAATTCCGGCCCGATACAGGTTTTGTTGCTAACGGAAGCTACCGAAAACTTTCTGCGAATGCAAAACGGCAAAGCATATGAGAAAAAGACGAAAAATGGCTCAACTAATAGGACTGAAAAATAAGGGAAGGTAGAGAAGAGTGGATTGATAGGTCACGTGATTTGTTTCCATATTGGACGCTTGCGCAGAAGCTAAAAATCGCTCGTGTTTATATATTTTTCGAGAGCTGATTTAGAATAGTACAGAATATCATTTTATAATCCCGGGAAAATTTCGTCCCTTAGGAGCACAAATGATTGTTCATAAACAATACCTATTATTATTTGAGACGTTAACTGGGTGATTGATACAACGGAGAAGTGATCTGCTTAAGAGCGATTTTTCGAAATTGTGGGCAAGCGATAAAGCTTTCTGATTTCTTCCTTTATTTTATTCTTTACTAAATCTTGCTTTTGAATAGGTTCACATTGTCTTTTCACTTGTTAGTATTAGTGAGACTACTCAGCAAAATAAGTCCTTGCTGACTCAGAGTAAATATGAACAAGGCAATGCCAATTAATTAAGAGTTATTTCTAAGTAAAGTGATAGTGAAGTATTTGAATAAAATAGTTAACTGCTCCATAAACTATTGGTTTACATTTTATAGCCGAACATAAGATAACAAATTTAATGAGAATATATAATATTTAATCTAAGTAAACACGTATAAAGAAATTCACCGCTGCAGGGCTAAAAACGCTATTTCCGGAATTAACCACCCTGTAAACCATAATGGTTGCCACAACGTTGCAGCAACGTCTCACGGCAACCAATTGGGAGTTCCATGCAACGTTGTGACAACGTCTTATTTACTGCCAAACGTCCTCCGTACTACGTTTTCACAACGTCTTCACAACATCTTTGCAACGTGACACGTAACATGATTGCAACCTGCCTGCAACCTTCAGTAAACCATATAGGTTGCCACAACGTTGCAGCTACGTCTCACGTCAACCAATTTACTGCCAAAATTTAATCCTTACTACATTTTCACAAATCTTCGCCACCAGAAGCGTAACGTGATGCAACCTTTAATAAATAATACTTTAAATTGTGTCGTTTCAAAGGAAATTTTTTTATTATTCCTTATTTACAATTTGTTTTCCTTTCCTCCACCCTCTGATGCCTTGACTCAGCGTGCCTGAACCAGTCAATTGCCTTCTCCTTTATGTGCTTATGGCCATATTCCTTTAATGTGGGCTTGCAACGGAAAGTATCTGAAATTAAATTTTAGTAAGGATTTTAGACACAAGTAGTTTTATTGAACAGTTCCCATTTTGAAATAATTTTATAAGCACAACATACCAATAATACAGGCACACGTTCTGGTGGCACAGAACTGGATTTTTTTAGTGTTCATTTCGGAATGGCCGAAAAATGAAAATCTCCGACCAAGGTTATTGGTAAATAGGTGGTATAACATGCCGAAAACACCCTCAGTAATGTTATTCCGACCTCGTCTGCATAACTCTACAGTCTGAAAAATCAGAGGAATTTTTACAACACAAAAAAACTCACAAATAGCTACTTATAAAAGCCCATCAAACAAATGACACTCAAAAGTTTTATTTTACCAGAGCTGCGTGGAATGGCTTTTTGAGGAGTTCCACCTCCAGGGCATCAAATTCTTCCATTGTATCCATGGGGAATTTCCAGATCAATAATAAGTCGTTGTCACTTTTATCTGGCATCTGGCAGTTCGACTTAGCTCTTTTCAAAGCCCGAATTTCCTTTAAAATTTCCAGCTGCGTCTTCTCAATTCTCTTTAAATACTGAAGAAGGTCTTCAGAAATAACTATGGGACCAGAAGAAGTTTACATTACTAAAAAATATGTATAATGTACTTTTCATCTTATTATAAAGGTGAGAAGTAAATTGACTATAATATAATTAAGACAGTAGTTTTTATAGGGCGATTTTTAAATAGATGCACATAACCAATAAGATGTGATGGTCAGCTGATGAAATCAGCAGGATTAGTATTGCACTTGCCACCTAGGTCAGAGCCCACAAATTTGGACTTTCTATGAGGCAAGAGTTGGAAAATTACTTCATATGAAATGACAAACAAGGGTTTGAGACACGAGCTTGGCTGCATATACTTAGTCATTTTCTTGAGCGATTCTATTATCATTACTGTCATTACATGAGATCTTGAAATGACCTCGATAATTAAGGCGTAAGCAGTTAATTTTCCCACAAAATCCACCTGATAAATTTAAGGCTGGAGAGTGGTTTCTTTACTTTAGAGAAATAAAAGTTTAGTCCAAATGTTAATGAAATAAGCAAGCACAACAATAATTGAATGTCATTCAAAGAAAACAGAAATTATCTCATGATATTTTTTAGAACAGCCAATCTTGAAAATCATAGGAATGGTAATAAAAATAATCGAATGCTAGGGTTGTATTGAAAGGGAGAGTACTAACTTTGAATACAACCCAAGAGACTAGAGAGCATAATTCAATTCTGGGCGCTGGACAGCACAAAATAACAAAAGTAATGTCCTTGCAAGAATTTCAACAAAATGCAAGGATGGATTGCTGATAGCTCTCAAGGAAAATACCTAAGCTACTGACATATGTTGGTCTCATTGAAGTATTTAATTAATAGAAATTTGAAAACTTTACTTACAGCTTAGAGCCAAATGAATGTGTGTCTGTCCAAACTTTATGTTCCCTTTAAGGCCTTCCAATAAATAATATTTTGCAATATCATCTAAGAATGATGCTCTCAACCCACGCCTTGTTGCATCTGGTGGAGTAGAACCCCCAACTCTTTTCAAAAAATCAATCTGAAATAAAAATTATTATATTAGGGATAATTCATTGAACCAAAGGCTGTACACATCCACTATGACAATTTTACATGAAGAATACTGGGTGTCCCATTTATCTTGATCACCCGAAATAACTTTTTGTCCAGATGGAAATTCAAAAATGTGTCAAGCAAATGTTCATTAGCCGTCAGGGGGACATTAATTAGCATGATTGACTTCCTTGTAGCTTTATTATTTACAAAGATATGAACAGCGGTATGTCTTTTTAAAATGGCACCCTATATTTTTTATTTGGCAGTTCATTTCCTCTCCTAAAGACTTATTCAAAAATGTAGCACAGTGGACCATTAACATAAACACAGTGTTATGAAAAATGTCTGACTCAATAGCACTTAGTGCAGGAAGGCGGGTATTGGAACTACTCCACCAGTCATTCATAAAAAATATAGGGTGTCATTTAAAAAAGACACACTCTTCAAATCTTTGTAGAAACAAAGATACAAGGAAGGCAGTCATGCTGATTAATGTCCCCCTGAGGGCTTATGAACATTAGCTTGACACATTTTTGAACTTCCATCTGAACAAAAAGTTATTTCGGGTGGTCAAGATAAATGGGATACCCTGCATAATTGGAATCAAGATCAAACAGTCTGCTTGCTTAGAAGAAAACAATATTAGGGAGCCAACGCATCTCAAAGTCTTTGATCACTCTATTGAAAAGTGCTTCAAGCAAACATAAAGGAAGATGAATCTAAACCATTTCCTATACTGGGCTGGGTATTAATAATATTACCACAGATAAACTGATATTCACTTTATCATTATGGCCCAATGGTTTTATCCCTGAGTAATGTGCACAAATAGACTTGCCTCCAACAAATCAAATCCCATTACTTATCCCCTCTTTAACAAAATCACAGTGACATCTTTAACTACAAAAAATTATCAAAAACGAGACACAAAATTGATTGAAATGTTTTCTTTTAATAACAATTACCTGATTGGAACTTTGATCCAAAACTTTTTACATCATCATGAAGATGTTTTTGACATGAAGCTACACTTAAACCCACTACACCTAAATGAAAAATAAACACTATAAAAAATGTAAATAACTTTAAATGACTCAATAAATAGTAAAGCCGAGAAGTTTTTCTTCATAATCCTCCCACACTACGGTGATGCAATGCGTCAAGCATTAAAATAAATTTAAGTTTATGCATATGCAATGTTTTTCAATCCAAAGAAGATGGATTGACTGAGCTGTCTCAGGAAGTGTGAGAAGGTTGAAAATATTAAGAATATGCTTCATTTAAAATAAAAAATGTTGCAATAAGCAACACTTCTACTTACCCAGATTCTGATGAAGGAAGCAAAAGTAGAACTTCAGCGGTTGATAAACTTTTGTTGGAGAAGTTTCGCAAACATAACACTACAAAATTACGTAGTAACAGTAGATGATTGCCTAGGTGCTGGTGAAACAAGTAAAAGAAGAACTTAAGAGGCTGATATGCTTCGGCAGGATCAATTCCGCTCACGAAGAACACAACACAGTTCACGTAACATTATTAATGTGCACATGAATACGACAACGGCCATCAAACGGCCATGGCCGTTGGCATGTTGTTTTTCTCTCGATGGAAATCGACTATTGGTGGAATCGACCATCGATGGTATCCACAATCGATAGCTCGACATCGCGGGCGGGAGTCTAAATCTTGGTAGGCGAAAAATTAAGTTTCGCCTTATGACTTGAGGAATAAATCCCACTGGGAAATATATCTTTTTTGTATCATCGCCTTAGTAGATTAAAAAGCACGAGTGAAATCACATTTCGAAGAACATTCTTCTTTATGAAACGAGGAAAACTTATCATGGCAGGATTTTTTTTACATCTTAAGGGAATTGATTGATTTTTTAATTAATCTGCATTTCGTAGCACCCCAGGTGGACGGCGTTCTTGGGTGTTCCGAAAAGAAATGATGAAACACACTGTAACAACTGTGACTCAGTTATTACATACACAAAAGCCTACTGTCAAAATATATACCGCGAATATCCCACAATGGTTCGCAATGTCTCTGGGACGAAATAGGAATATAAGGGATCAAAATAGGATATTCCAGGAATATCCTCTGCTGTGTGGGTACCTATTCTTTTAGCTCAATATTTTCATATTTTAATGAATGAGGGAAAATTGTTGTAAGGACGTTGCAAAGCAACGTTGCTACCTGTCTGCAAGGTACCTGTCTGCAACGTTGCAAAGAGACCTAAGTAGCTCTGCAACCTCGTGCAACCTGTCTGCAACGTTGCCAGGACATTGCAAAGAGACCTCAACAGCCCTGCAACCTCTGCAACCTCGTGCAACCTGACTGCAACGTTGCTGCAACTCATTGTGTTTACAGGGCAATCGGCTATTTTCCCTGACGCGGGAAGGTAGAGAAGAGTGGATTGATAGGTCACGTGATTTGTTTCCATATTGGACGCTTGCGCAGAAGCTAAAAATCGCTCGTGTTTATATATTTTTCGAGAGCTGATTTAGAATAGTACAGAATATCATTTTATCATCCCGGGAAAATTTCGTCCCTTAGGAGCACAAATGATTGTTCATAAACAATACTTAAATATCACCGAAAAATTACAATATTTGAGCCCTTTTTGTGTTACTATGATATTGAAATATTTGAATGCTTCTCCATAGAGCAGGCATTTTTGAGAGGCACAGGCTATGGCAATGAGAGATTATGTCACTTTTCATTTAAAACATAGGAAACTATTATGGCAACTATGTAGTGATTGGATCATTATCTTTTTGCATGAAAATATGCCATGTAATAATAATGTTTTTAAATAGCATCAGATATTTTATTTCGAACTATGTATCACTTACTTGGCTGCTGATCAACGATGAGTCACTTCGCAGGATTGTGCAAATAAGAACTAGAAACAGCAGAATGTCAGCATTGAATGGTAATAATCCTTACACTAGTTTTCCTTGCCCTAATGTAACAGGTAACCTTTCGTCATGCCATTCTCCTTTTTGATGACGTCATCAAAGGCGTGTCTGCAGTAGGCACCCACGTGCCATTTTCAAAGGACACGATAGTAGCCTTGGTAGCACAGACTATCGAGCAATCTAGCAAACATGAATCCTTAAAACTCACAATAAGACATTTTTTTGATTTCTAATAGCAATTTGAATTACTTACAGAAAAAATATCGGGACCGATGTTTATTTTTTTTAAATTTTACATTCATTAGGATTATTATTTTTTATTCGCTTCTTAATCATTTATGAATGAAATATAATATAAAGAATGTTAATTAAACTAAGAAAACGTTAGTAAAAAAATAACAGATACATGTTGGCTGAGGACGGCGCGGCGGTTCGTTAAAACCGTCGAAACGTTCCAAAACTAGCATGTGGTCACCCCTTGCTTTTTTGTGCCTGTATTTTATTTATGCTTTTTACTATATTTCATGCATGTTTTTCCGCAAATCCGTTAAGTGGGTCGGTGTGTAAGTGACTGAATATTTTAGGGGGGCGCTCATAAGCAATCCTATAACCCACGCAAAAAAAATCCTCAACACCCCTATGGACATAATTCGTCGTTTACTACCGGTATTATGGATTTTCCGCTCAACATAACTCGTCCCACATGTTGGTACTTGTACGTCCAAGCCGTCTTCCGTGGTTTGTGACGCAGCGGGGTCATGTTTGTCCCTAGAGGTGTGTGTTTATACGAGGAGCGACAGCCACGGGGTACAAAATCAATAATCCACACTCATTCGCTGTGTCTGCTGGGTTAACTAACTCTCCCCTGAGGTCACCACAGATACCATTAATCGCCTAGACACACTCTTACAAACCGTGCCTCGCATTCATACATATATGATGAAGGCTATAATACATATAAAATATTACTCTCTTCTTCTTTAATTACTACGTGTTATTCCACGACCCTTTATGGCTGGACAACATGTAAGAATATGCGCTCTTACGAACCATCCATCAAATTTTACCCTTTCAGTCACGGTGTCCGTTAAAATGGACATGACTTTTAGGGGATTTTTTAGCTCCATTGTGTGCATACTCGACCATAATTACGGTCGTAGACCATAAAATTTACTTCGCAAAAAATAGCCAATCTTTTTGGCGAAGTGTTCGTAGCAATATAATTAAGTTTAAATAGTAGTATAAGTTTTATTCATCAGCGTATATAGAAAAAATGTGTGGCTGAAAAGTTCGAATGTGAGTGCTGAAATTGCGAAATCCGTATTTGCCACTCTTCTTGTAGCCATGTGTTTTTCCTGGAAACTTATTTGATATCTAGTAATTGAATTGATCTGCTAATTGGGCCTGTGTTAAAGTGCTCGAAGATAGGAAAATCTTGGTGCCAGTTAAGCCTGGAAAAATTTATGTATCCAAACTGGTTTTCCTACTGACTAAACAAAAAAATAGTCGATTGACTTTGGAAAAATCTCTGGATTAGAATAGATTTATGTTCCATTACTGTAGATGTGGCAAATGCGGTTTTAGCAGTGATAGCTCACGTCGCCTTTATGAAGGCGTTGAGATTGCCTTACCCTTCCATCCCTATCCTTACCCTGGAGGCGTCGTCGGGGTCTCATCGCGTCGGGATCTCCTTTCCCTTTTCCTTCCGCTGTCCTCCCCTCTAAGGGTACATGGGCGTATAAGTATATGACTTAGTTTCCGGACCAAAGAGGAATATCCCAACGGGCTAGACGTGGGTTCCCGTTTCCAATGACTTCACAGTGGTCAGTCAACCCGGTCAAGGGCTCAGAGTCACTCATAGCCTATCCATCGTAGGGTTAACATGTATTAGTCTCAATGCTGTAGTTGAGAAAAAAATTTAGACAGTACTCATCAAATATTGCCAACAGCTGAACATGTTTATATATCTGGCCGCGATTGAAATGTCAAACTCCAACTCTTAAATTAGTTCCAAATTGTGCCACGAGATAACCCTGAACAAGTAAATAATCATTTCCGATTTTTCTTTTTGAAATTCATTGCACAATTTACGGTAGGGCTATTTTTTTTACAGATTTAAAAAGGTGGCTTAACCGGTACGCTTATAACGAGTTCGGACTGAAGGGGGTACGCCGTACCTGCCCGTGCCGGTCCAACTACAGCACTGATTAGCCTCCCCGTAGATGATTACCAAGTCAATTGGAAAACCAGTTTTGGGATATATTTATTCTTTACATAGATGCACTGAGGAGGATATTCCCCTTTTTAAAAGTGGCTTCTCACGATCATCTTTACTAAAAGTTCGAAAGTACCAATTATCAAGTTAACTCTGTAGGGGGCTCGGTTGATGACGTATGACAAAGATCTCATATATTTACCTCCAACAAAGGAGTCATCTAGCGATCTCCGCCCTTGGTGACTTCTTGACTATGGTTACTATTGTGAATCCGATGCACATTTGTTTTTTCACGATTTACTCTTTTTTCTTAACTTGCTTCATCTCTCTGTTGGTCTTTTTCATCTATGGAATCTTCTAAGTAATTGATGTTTAACCGATTATCATTGTCGGATCGGCATGAAATTTTGCTCACTCGCTTGCACCAGGTGGCAATACAATATTAAATAATCATGTGGCCGTTTAGCTATTTAAATAGAGAAGGAATTACTTTACTTCAAAGGGCGAAAAAATAAATAATTTGGCTTACCGGAATTCGAAGCCGTATCTTTCAATTCCCGGTCAGGTAATCCCAGGGGCAAAGCCTGGAATTGAGGCTAGGTGCAACTGATACCGGGGTATGTGGGGGCTTGGTATACCCACCAGGATAAGCGTTAGGTGCGAGATTAGTAAATTGCGGAATTATAATATAAATTGTTGAAAATGGTGAGTTTTACGGCTTTTTGAGGGATATATTATTAATCCTTACGATATTCTATTAGTAATATCAGTATAATTACGTAAAATGGATTAAACTGTAAAAACATTTCTGAGCTCTGGGGGGGGGGCGTTTATCCCCCTCACTCCCCCCCTCGCTGCGCCACTGGGTAATCCAACCAGTTACACCACCACGACAGGGCAGGAAATCCACCCAATCTTCTTTGAGATACCTTTAGAGGACGTGAGGAGTGATGCGTCCTCTTGAGTTAACTCAGAAAAGAGTAAGTGGATTTCCCTTCGAAAGGAACGCTATCATCCTGAAATTTCTTTTCTCGGAAATAGCGGCGTTAGTTTCATACGCGGACGTCGCCGGCGAGGGCGGTACTGTTTTAGTGTTCTCCACCACAAGTATTTTTATTTCGGAAAAATTTCAAAGGAAAGCCAGCTGCCGGAGACGGACAGTCGGCAGTCTTTTTTTTTCCTCCTCATTATTTTCATCCTCACAGTGCCTTTGTTATCGTGAAGAAAATTACTTCGCCCTGCTCATTGGTCACCGTACCTTTTTATATTTCTTCGGATTCCTCCGCGCGCGTGTTGGTCGTTAAAAAACTCGGAATTCCATGTTTTGAGGAATTACTCTCTGCCCAGCTCCGACGGTTGAACCAAAAGTAATCTAGCCGAGCAATGACATCTTTCCAATCTTCCCTTTGCAGATGAAAATTTTTTCTCTCACCGTGAGGCTATCCGATTGAAAAAAGGTATAATTTCATTTTCCATAAAAGTATGCTATTACAACAGTACTTTATCGGATATCACTGAAAAAATTGGAACTTACATTTTAAGCTTGGATTTAAGCATTTCTGCGATTTTCTTTGAAAATCTTGAAAAAATTGCCAAAGCGTGTTTGTGCGTCGAAATATTTTTCAATTAAAACTAGAAAATTAATAATATGATGTGTAAAAAGCTGAATAAGACGTAGAAATAGTCGTGGCCAACGTCCACGTCAGAGGAGAAATATTGGATCTAGTGGAAGCATTTGCTTTAATATGTGTCTACCATATCCTTCCAGCTTTTCTTCCAATCTTTATCCATTATCCAATCCATTTCTTCATCAAAACATTTCATCTATACGCTTTAAAACCCTCATATTTGCTCGTATTGTCACGGTGAAATATCTTCCGTCAAATGATATTGTTTTAAATGCTTCTGATATTTAACTTGCATTTTTTTCTTTTACAGGTGAGTGCTCAGAATGTGTTGATCGAACTAATTGTGGGCTGTCTCAATCTGTAAGTAGCTACTTAAAATACGATCTGCTTCCCATTTTCTGACGACATGCTTTTGTAATATCTTTACCTATACCTTTTGCGATACCTATGATGGGCAGTGAATGAGAGGATGCTGCATAGCGTTCGTCGCTATGCAACCGCTGCTGGATTTATTATTCTCCCATTTTCATTAATCATCATCGCTTACACTACCATCGCATCGGTTGGGATTTTTTAAATGTTACTTAAATACGAAATACTAAGCTGTCAAATCGCTTTTGCGACAATGCCATCTATTCCATAAAATATTCGCATTATTCAATGGTACCATTTTTTTTAATACTGACTCAATAACCATTTCGGATTTATATAAGTACTATTGCGGAGGTCTGGATGAGCGATTTTTCCGAGAAATTTCTGACGATATTCATCGTTTTCAACTCAAATTATTTGCAAGTCTAGCTATCACCATAAAGAACTATACTGAAATCAATTCAATGAATGAAGGTGTTTAAAATTATAGTTAGCACTCAGCTTCTCCCCTTTTTCATTCATGCCAACAAAATTTTAATCATCATTCATTTAAAAGTAATGCGTGAAAGTTTACCCAATGAACACTTTAGATGGAATATTTAATTACCTGTTGGTTTTGATCTGGTGGATTTATTTTATAATTGAGAAATTGCTTAGCTTTTCACACAAGTCACCATTTTTATCCATGAAGCCGCAGTATTGATATCGAATGCATATAATGAATCATTATTTATTTATGAAAAAATGTTACCATCTCTTTCACTGCTGTTATATATTTCAAGTAAGGAAAATGGTGATTTTTTAAATATTTTTTATCAGGTGGGAGTTATAGAATACGAAATATGGGGTTTAAAAATACACTTGAGGGGTGTATCACTAAGTATTTCCTAGCTGTAGCGTTCAGTTGTTGTCATTTCTATTTCAATTTGTATTTATTCTTTTATTTTCGTAATTTCACTATCAAGACTTTGTTTTCCCGTTCGCTGATCTCGCTGTTTGTAATATCTGATGTCAATTAAGCTGAAAATGTATTTTTATTATTTTTTTAGTATTTTGATATGTTTTATTCAGTTAAAAATAAACTTCTTATGCACATTTGACTTTGTGATGAATGAAGGCATTCGATTCAAACTGTGTATTTTAATTTTAACTTCCGCAAGTTTTTTTTTTCAATTACTTGTAAAAATCAAGTTTTCTCTCTCAGTCAGTGTAGCCACCTCCTACGTTCGAACTCGGGGAGAATATTCACGACGTGAGCATCCTTTATTTGTTGTCACTCTTATCCCAGCTAGTCATCTGGGTCACCGTGGCAACGAAGTTTCATCTCCCTCGGGAGACATTACGGAGATATTTTTTCCCACGGTTACTGCGATTTCCAGTATTTGTAGTAACTTTTTTTCATCGCAGTTCAAATTTATGTGCATATGCACCGAACTCATGGAACCCTGGGGATTCACTCTCGTGGCATTTACTTTACACCGAGAGCAGCGAAGGCGTCATTTACACTATCTAGAACAGTACGTTTCTTCAGATTCTTCACTGGTCTTTCTTAAACACATTCAATGCGGAAAAAGTATTTATATTGATGTCACTCGGTGACGGAAAACTTATTTTTGCCTTAAAAATGACGTTATTTGACAGAATGAACTGATGAGAAATCGTATAAAGCATTTGATTTTCCCATACTCACATAGGTAGGCTTCTTTCAGCTGATAAATGATGAATATATATTTTTAATCCTGAATACATTTAAAATTTAAAATTTACCCGATAATGGTGATAATGTGTTACTAAATATAATATTCATAATCGTCAGGTTTAGCCTCGAAGATCATATTAATTCACCTGAAATTATTACTTGAATGCACGGAGAAAAAAAATCGTTGCACCAAAGTAATTAAAATCTCCAATTACTAAAAATCAGAGCCATAAAGTCAGCAAAGCTTCGTTACTGGTAAAGAAGGCAAGATAATGAGAAATTTTATTTTTATTTAAGTCGGGAATAAAGAAAAATCCTCCAGTAAAGCTGTATTAGGAGCATAAGAATTTAATTAAGCATTAGGGTGTTCCACGGACTCTTCAAGAGGTCATCTGTCACCCGCAAAAACAACGACATCGCCCTTTAAAAGGCCAAACGCATTGAACGTGTGTAGCTCCTACATAACGATTCTCTCATCAGTATCCTGGCATATGAACAAATGGGTACCTGTTCGAATTTTCACTCTAATACGGACGCTTTATAAAAGGACGCAATTGTCATCTTGCGCATATCGATCTTTAGTTACTATTTCACGTGATTGCGAATACTGCGTAGTAAATGTCGATGATAAATAAATCGCTTTAAAAATAATCGTTAAATAAATAAATCGCTCTGTTCTCATCTGTGGACGTAGGGAAAACCTTTTAGAATATTTCTTCTAGGTGGCAACATAAAATTGATCTTCTACAAGACGAACGAGGGACTCCTATAGGTAGCCATATTCCCCTTGCCTCTCTCGCAGAAATCGCTGCGTTCATTTTTTTCTTGGTGGTGATCTCCGGAAGCTCAATGTCGTAATATTTAATCGGATTCGTCCATGCAATCGGCTTATGCACCTCTACTTTTATTGGCCACGCAATTGACCTGTTTCCGAGGGAGCAATCGTCCCTTGGAGCAAATAGACTGCATTTCCAGTTAGGGTTTGGAGTGGTTCACATTTGAATGGCATGGTATAGGGAAAAAGACAAGAGATTCTTATCAAGATGAGAGTATCTATACCATTTAAAAGTGCTCTTATGATAATCGAGATTTTTGACGGGGTTGAAATTATAAATATTGAAAAGCTCCCATAGGGATATTATATTATTCAATGATTGATAATGTTTTAAAGGAATAATGACGTATATTTCGAGATATTTCTTGGTCACTGTCCTCTGCCGACCTTGGAGTCTAGTTCATTTTACCATAACGCCGTCTTTTACGATAAAATTGGGTATCGCGTGTGATCAAGGTTTTTTTTACACATCTCACCGCGTTTTCGCATACCATGATAATTTCTCGTGATATCGTAAATAAATGTCGGAGCTAGATATAGACTTATTATTTCTGGCCAGATATTTTCGCCATGATTCATCAACGTTAAAATTAAGTGAAAATATAATAATGTAATGAAAATAAATATGAAAATATAAGTTATAATATAAGAAAATGTATGAAATATAAGAAAAGATAAAGTGAAAATTTAAGAAAATATCATCGTGTCCTATATAGGGAGAAATCTCTGAAACATCACTTCTATTGGTTGATCTTTTATTTCTCTACGAAAAATTACTGAGGTTTTGCTTTTGGCTGGTTGGGTCACTTGTGAAACTTGGTAGAGGCCCTACTAATGATGATCAAAGATTCTTCCTCTCCTAACTTTCCGAACCCATATTAACTCTTTGAGGATTTTTCGCTGTCATTACAGCGATGCTCCTTCTCTCACCCTTCCCTACATTCAGCCTCTTCTGAGGACGCAGGGTAAAAAAGTCCATTGACTTGTTGACACGGAAAAGTAACCCAGCGAGTTCAAAAGACCTTAATCTAGCCGACCGCTACCGACCAACGGTGAAAATGTTCAGCTGGCCTTGCAAAATATCCAGGAAATCGCATTCATAAATGTTTAAATTTCTATCGCTTTGTGTGCAAAAGAAATCTTTTATAAAAGCCTGGAAAAAATAGCATTTTGACAAAAAATAGCGCTAGGAGCATCATAGTATAGGAGTCATAGAAAAAATAAAACGTTGATACTTTACCATACAAATGTGCAAGTTAGGAGGTTGTGAGTTAAAATTTTAATGAAGAAAACATTGTTCATGATTGAACATGTGTGTCATGATTTCAAAATTCATGTCACCATTCAAAATTGAAAATTTCCACGCCTTTCTTTAGTCTTCTTTTTGCTGGTAAAAATGACCATATTGTGGTTTAATCAAGCACCAATGAACCTCCAGGCTAATTCATCAATGTGAAGTTAAGCCGTTTTTTAATTTGGCTATAGATTAAATAAAAGAGTATTTAATAAGGGTGCTTTATTTTTTGGTTATATTTTTTTAAGCATCAATATATATAAAAATATTTCTCCAAGAAAAATATTGAATGCAACAAAGTTTTGCACGCTCAGGCCCAATGAGCCTATTTTAAATGGCTGTCGCTTAGATTTCCGGAACTGTTGGCTCAGTAAAACGAGGATAATAAAGCGGAATAGTAGCGTCAAGCTTGGGCTGAAATTGAACGCCTTAGCTGAACGTCTATCTTGAAACAAAGAAGAATGTGATAGAGGGTAAATAGCCACTTTCAGCTCCTCAGTTCCTTGGCAAAACACGATATTCCTGAGGAGCTTAGGGCTCTGCGATAGGACCCAACTGGGAGGCCATTTCGCGGAGAGCACGTTTCGCAAGCAATATAAGGTGATTGCCTCGCCAAATTTGTCTTCCTTAAGAAGGGAACGGTGTCTGCGTCACGCATTCCCATTTTCAACGACACTATTCCTAGGATCTTTAGAAATTGCTATTGTTCCACTTTTATATAGGATAAAAAAGATGTTTGCCACATTCAATAGGAAATTTAAAATTAGGGAATAAAGGAGCTAATCGCAGCAATAAATTTAATTTAAAGAAATGATATCAATGCTATTACAATTATACATTTTCTAACGACTCTATTCCAAGGATTGTTAGAAACCGTTTTTTTCAACTTGTATGTCGGATGTAAAAAATGTTTTCCACAGTCAAAAGAAAATTTAAATTTATAGAAAAAATGGAAGCTAACAAAGAAAATAAATTTGATGATAAGAAAAGATATCAATACTATCATTAAAATAATAAATTATCTTATTACTCTAAAGAATTCATGAAAAGCATAGCCTAGATTACTTGCTTTGGGAATTCAATTTAGATATCCATGCAGGTAACTTGTTTTATGACTACAGTCATTTAAAAATAGATTCTGCTCACAAATAAGCATAATCAGGAACAATATTTCCACCTCCCTTATCTGACTAAAGGCCCTTCATTCATGGCGAAGCGTAAAAGTCCCAGTTGTACAGGTGAGGATTGCTGGTGGCAGCCGTTTCAGGATGCAAGTTTATTTAGACGACAATTTCCATACGAATGATATGCAGGAAGAGGTCCTCTCCTTGCTAACTTGCGTGAAGTGTAGTGCTGCCGTAGTTGTAATCATTTAAATTGGTTTGTTTATTTTTGCATGGTAGTCGGTATTTGGAAATAGCCTTGAACACATTAAGAAAGTGTTCATGTATACTAGTAGTGAATAAAAACCTGACGTGCGATCAGGTAAAATACATACTTGATCACTATCTTTTCATTATAAATAAATCGTATTAAACTTTCTGATAAAACTGCTTCCTGTCCCTATGTGAAGAATAAATGGTAAATCAAAACTAATATTATAAATGAATTGGAATTTCGCTTTCTTTTATTTCCATTAGCATTTGAAATGGTTTCCACAAAAATGCGACCGCAAATATTCTCATATCATATAACTCGGCAAGTAAAATACTGACATATAGTTACAATAAATGTTCTCTCTTCAGATGCATGCTTATCTTTTAATAAGCTCCAAAATATGTCCGAGAATAATAATGAATTATTCTCCTACACGTTTTCTGGATCATGAAAGAGAAATATTAAGAAGGTAAGTGATGAGGATTTAAATTTGAACTACAGGTAAAGGAAAATTTTTATATTTTTGGGCAGTAAGTCATCCACATAAGTATGGAAAAAGTCAATATTTCTGCATGAATTTGCGAACTATGATTCAATAGATTTGATGCCATAAACTATTTTCAAGATCTAAGAGGAATGAGGCAGAATATGTGAAATAGGAAATTTCGTCATACTTCCGGCTCGCAGCACATACATTGGTTATTGATTGTTGAAATTAAGTCACCATTGGTATGATGTAATTATTCAAGTAATGAGAAATCGTATTTTAATTTAGACTTTGATTTTTAGTGCCTGAGATACGGGTAGTTGTAGGATAAATACCTCGAAAGAAGTATTTTCATTGGTCATAGTGATTAGATGATAGCTCAAAACTGTGACTTCTCGCCATTACTTTGTAGTATTTTTTTTCTCGGAGAATTGGGGCAAATGTGTACGAAGAATCATTTTAAAATTATGGCCTACCTCTAATTAAACTTGTATGCAAAAAATCGAAGAAAGACGAGAAAGACGTTGAAAATAAAAGGAGAAAAATTTCACTGCAAATATCAGAGATGACATGCGTACCGGAGAAAATTGACTGAATAGGAACTTGACAAATTCATGCATTCATTTTCGCTCGTTATAATTATGAATACCAGGATATTTGGATGACAATATTATTATTAGAGTGAATGAATTGACACTTAAATTATCGCATTAGCGCAGAAATAAATGCTGCGATATTCCGGTGAATAAATTATTGCTCGAATGCAATAATGAGTGCCCAGGCGATATGGTAACCCATGATGTAATTACTCGAGTAACCGTGTCGTAATTAGGTTGCTCAAATTATCCTCCGAGATCTCATTTACTAATTTGGAAACCGGTAGTAAATACACTGAGCATGAATACAGGTAATGAGCAATCGTATTTTAACTCGGAATTTGATTTTCGAAGTTTCATTTGTACTCATGCACAACACGATTTCTACCTCCGAGCCCGTGTTAAGTAGAGCAATATTTAATTTCCAAAAGGAAATGTTTTCATCGGGAGAACGGGAATGCTTTCATTGCCGGATAAACTCGTTCATCGAGCAACCATGGAACCCATTCACCCAGAGAGCAAGGCATAAATTTCGCCATGCGTGATTCAATTTTTCAAAGTCACGTAAACGGATCCGGCAGTTCATCCGGAGGGCGAAGCACAATCAAGGTTGGGTTCCGTACTTCCACCGCGAAATTTTTCATCTCCAATCCACCACCGGGCGAACTGCTGTCGTTCACAGCGAGGCGATATTTACGTCCTCCGTTTTTCTTTTGTTACGGCTTTCCTCCAAAAAAAATTTCGAACGAGTTGCGCAGCGCTGTGAAGAGGCATACATTGAAAACTGCAGGAAAAATACTGAAGAGGGTACGAGCCATGCTTAAAATTTGAAAAATATGAAATCTATATAAACTCTAGACAGAGGTGACTTTTAAGGTCTCTCACGTTGAAACAATACTTCGAACGAAAGCACAAGTATAGAGGACTTGATCCTTGATTTTATATAATGGAACTCACGAAACGTACTGCACCCAGTCTAATATTTGCATATAAATAAAATGATTTAAGCATCTCCTAAAGGTTAATCATGAATCTCCACCAATTTGGTAGCTCAAGTCGGATTGAAATGTTAGTTTTCAGTCGAACATTTTGTAAAATTCAATGACGGGTACACGTAGTAAACTTTCGGTAACCAAAAAACATGAAAGATAATCCGTAATGTGAAAATATTGGAAGTCGCAGACTTGGGTAAAAAAGCGATAAGATAAAATGTTTTCCTCTTACCATGATTAAAAAACAGAGTACGTATAGGGCTGCGAAAAGGTTGTTTTGGAAATATATGAGGGGAGGCAGGAGGCAATATTTCAAAGAGTATAGAATAATAATAGTAAGTATAATAATACTTATGATATTAATTTTAATTGCTCGTAATACAAGTAATGCATTTTGTATGTACAAACAAAGATTTGGGATTTAACCATTTGAGATTTAAGGCTGGCTTTAAGGTTGCCGACTCACTCCTTTATAAGTAAATCCAAAATATTAATTTGGTCCGTGTTCCATAATTATTTTTCTCTTTTTTATACTTTCACCCAACTTTTGGAGTGAAAAAAATATATAGACAACGGATACATGACTCGCAGAGAAAATAGTGTCCAAAGTTAAGTACACGAGGAAAGAAAATAAAAAAATATTACTACACTTCACAACAACCCGTCATCACTCCTTATGTGTTGGATGCAGCCTCTATTCTATATACGTGAGCAAACACTCAACCTCTACAGTTTTCAGGAACCAACTTCTGACTGATTTCATGAACTTCATTTCACTCCTTCGGTCAGAACCGGCGGTAATAAGCAAAATATTTTTGCCCAATTAATCGGGAGAAAAATCTTTTCCTTTGATCATCAGAACTCCGGGAAAGGAAAATGAATTCTCACCCTTGGGATATTTAAAAAAATTGGAAATGGAATGGCGATGAGATGTTGCTAATAGTTTGCTGAGAATAACAGTTCGAGATGCCCTGAATTCAACAATGGACGCTCAAACATGGATTGGTGTGTTGCTACTAAAAGAAAACACCTCAAGTTCGAAAGTATTTGTGAAGAAAAAAATTCAATGGTCTACGTAGAAAAGGTAAGGTACAACAGTAATTAGTCTGACGCTTTCAACACCTCATATTTTAAAGCGTATTCTCATATTCAGAACAATGACTTTGAGTACGGACCTTGATCATAGAATTCAGGGAACTATTCTTCCATAAAGTGCATATCTGTTTCTCTCCCGAGAGAGTAAATTACAGCTATCCGTAAGTAGATAGGTACTAGGAGGAGGAATTCGTTAGTTGAGGTCATCGACACTGCGAGGGAAAGAGGTTAAGAATAAATAGAGGGATCCTTAAGGATGTTGGAAGAGAGGCCATTTGATGAGAAAATTACAATTTCCGCAAACTATGATCATCCTCCAAGATTCTTGAGATTTGATAATGAGCGCTGAAACTTGTCTAGTTTTAATCAGTTAACAATTGCTTTGTTTTTTCTTGCATGCCAACAGTACATATACATAGCTTACCAAGTAGCAGTTGAATGAATTAGATTTAGTACTGAAAGGCTAACTAACGACATGAAAGATGTGAGGAAGGTACGGGAGGCATATGGAAATCATACGCGTGGAAATGGAAATATTAACGCAGAATGTGGACGGAGGACAGAAGGAGGGGAGAGGCTGGGCTCAGTGGGGTCAAGAAGGTCGTGGAATCGATGCCTGGGCCCGGCGCATCGTCTGCCTCTGCGTGAAGGGATGCAGGCTGGAGCCAGGATTTTTTTCCATCAAGCCAGGGGCCAATTACGAGTAGATAAAATGCTGAAAACACGTACGGTGTAGATTCCACCCTTAGAAAATGTACTATCAGTTGCGAAATTCTGTTGCCCGAGTTTGAACTTTTAAAACCAATATCTGGAAGACCGCTCCTTCGATTTCGAAACGAATTACATCAATGTAAAGATTTTTATTTCATTTACTTCTGGAATTTAAACTAATTTGATGTTGGTAATAATTTCACTGCGCTCAGGAAAAAACGGAATTCCAGAGAATTTTTCTAGTTGCCGCACAGATTCATCGCTTTTACGAGTATGTATGAGTCATGGCTTTTGGGAGTTCTTCCGCGTTCCTCCGCTTTCACAACGCGAAGGAACGCCCAAAAGCCGTGATTCATATGGAGAAACGCCGCGGAAATCTTAGATCCAGCATTTTCGAGTTTGTTGCAACATAGTGGATTAAAACTTTGGTTGATGGAGTTCACGATTTTAGCTGCCAGCGAGTGCGGAACAGATCCCCTGTGCAAGAGGCACCCCCTGTCACGAGGGCTGGGTTAAGAGGGTTAAGCCCCTTAGCAATCCTTATGGTCAGAGAGAGTGCCCAAGTGCAAGGTATCCAGGTAGCAATTTGGATAATGCCGCAGTCAGCATGCAAGACATATGAAAACGTTCCCTCACTCTTAAGGGTTGAAAGCTAAAATGCCCTTTGTACATATATAAGTAGTGTAGGTAAAGGATTTAAAAATTGTCGTATTAACTTTCATGTCTTTGCACTGATCATTGTCTTAATTATTGACAGTGGTGTATTTGCTGTTTTTCCGACTTGACGAAATCTCTCGTCTTGAGTTCACCATCAGCCAGTGGCGCCGACTCCATGGGGCCTGAGGGGGCCCGAGCCCCCTCAAAAATTCGTTATGGGTGTGAGGAAAAAATGTGTCAGGCTTGTCGATTTTTACCAGAGTGTCCAGATATCGAGATTCGAGTTATCAGGGTTCCTAATGTTGATCATATGACTCTTCTAAAATGCTTAAAAAACTGAGAACTCACTACTTATAAAATTTCCCGGGGCAAGATCCCCAGTTTGGGCCCCCCCAATATTTTTTGTAAGTCGGCATCCCTGCCATCAGCAGTAACTATTCTTCCAAGGAATTGCCCTTTTTTCTTTCGAAATAATGAATTACTGCTATCTATAAGTAGGTACGATTGTGGAGGAGGTGACTATTGCATACGGCCATCTGTACCATTAGGGGTTGGAAATTATGATTTGTACATTTATGGAAATAATTCCGTTTGTTGCTTAATTTTTTTTTAAATGCAACATTTGAGGTTAAAAATAATACTTGATGGATACTTCCCCAATTTTCCACTTTTTGTGTACTTGTATGAAATAGTTTCTTCTGAAAACTATAAGGCAAAAATTTAATTATGATTTTTACATTACATGTTAATGACACTTCCGAGGGATGTGATTTGTTTTGGCTGCATTATCTCGTTATCATTCTGTTTTGAAGGGTTATTTACGGGAGACTCTGGGTCATTCGGTTTACCGTTCGAGTATTTCGAGCCGTTATCGAAATTCATCTCGAGATAAAGGTGCTGAGAATCGTGGTTAGAGGTCAGGTTTACGATTTGATATGAATCGCCTTAATTGGAATCGAGTTTCTGGGGTGAATGTTTGCTTCGACGTCTGCTCGCAGCATTTAATTTTTTTCCTTCCGACAGTGGGTTAAGAGATAAAAGCATTTTTTGAGTGCTAGAGTCGTTTGATTTCGTTTGAAAAGCACTTTATGTCGAGACTGAGGAATGAGTTATGACTTAGAGGGCGGTTCTTCGGATGCGGGTTTGACGGATTTGCTAATGACGCCGCCCGGTGGGAGATTTTTTCAATATTGGGGTGGGAATGAAGGAAAGGATGGACTGGGTAAGGAAAACAGAGCTTGGCTTCATTTACGGAAGGAGGGAGATAGGGTAATCTTGAGTTTATCTTTTCATTTGAACTGTATGCTGATAACCAAAGAAAACATGGGACATGATTGAATGTTACAACCTAAATACGAATTGATCTCGATGCGAATTGCTTTGATTACACATTTTTATTTATCGAGTTATGATCTGATGAATTCGTCTTATTACGACTGCCGTACGGTTATCTGTTTGAGTTGTGATTAGCTGTCTTTATTGATGATTTGATAAAACTGAGCTGTTTTGATGTGAGTGCTTACTGTAAGGACTCCAGGTTGGTTAAAATACACAATCATTCGTTACTTTAAGAAGTAGGAGATATAAAGTTATTTTCCGCGTAGAAACGCTTTAAATATTGGACTAATGGACTAACTACCTCTTATGATTATAGTTTAGGGAAAAACGTTTCACTGAATTTAGTTGTTGATTGATTGTTTAATGATTATCCCAGTTGATCTTGATTTTTTAATCTTTATTTAACTGTTTCTTGCCATGATATGCGAAAAAACTCACTTGAAAAGTCATCCTGTTTTACGTTAGGTTCTCCATTACGTGATCGTAGTCTAATGTACGTATTGATTATTTTGTTTGTCAGACTTTCTGATGTAAAGAAATTGACGTAAGATCTACGTAATCATAAGCATTACGCTACCTAGCCATTTCAGTACCGTCAGGATACCCAATGTGGAAAGTCGACTGCACCGGTTCCATACGTGGAGGAATAATTTAAAATCGGAGTTGAATAAAATTATTTCAGGTAAGTATTTGCTCAAAATGTACGTTGAGTTTTGCTCAGAACATAGCATCGGAAACACAGCTTTTTATGTCTAGCATGGTAACTCATTTTCACTCGATAGTTGCTGAACTCTGTTAATTTTGTACTTACTTATGGTATAGGTTTGCGTCATAGAGCGACGCTGTGTGAGGAGGAAGTGTCCTTTGATCAGATCGATCCGAGTGTCACCCTTTCATCAAGAGGGAAGAAGTGTGATGTATACAATGGCGGGTGATGAGGGGCGACTGCCTCACCCTCTGCCGGGAAAGATAAGAAACCGCCCTCGCGAATAAAACTCTCCTTTCCGTTCGTATTCCTCGAATGCATCATCTTCAGACGTAAACAAAAATATGGGTTCCCATGGTGAACCAAGCGTCATCATTTATATGAGGATAAATAACTAGTGTTGAGCGTTATATCGCTGTGATTGAATCACCGTTACTGAAAAGTAGCAATCACTGTCGGTGACTTAATACTAGAAATCACTGTGACTGGATCACTGGATTCGGTGAAGATAGGATAGGCTGCTACTAAGTGATGAGCGATATATCGCTACCTGTGATTGAAGTGAAGTAGCCGATCACTGCCGGTGACTAAATCACTAAATACTCGAAATCATTGCGACTTTGAATACGGTGAATATAGCTTCGGCTACTACCACTGCTACCAACTACCAATAAAGGATATTTTTTGATGATTGAGACATTATTTACGAAAAATACAGCTAACGGTTTGGATCATGATGGTCTGAATATAAAATGTGTTAAAAAGATGCCGACTCGACGGGATTTTAATGATTGATACTTTTCAATTCCTTAACCATATCAAATTTACATAATTATCGTAATATAAACTCAAGAATCAGAACTATTCCCTCAAAAAATATTTTGCCTAATTTTCCAATTTTCAATAAGTTTATTCGTTCATTTTGCTGAGACCTCATTCATTGGAATTGGACAAAGTAGCAGGAATAGCAGCGCCTCAAATCACGGCTGACTTTTATGAGTGATTCTCCTCGGTGATCGCAATCACAGTTAATAATCACCGTTACTGATGAGTAGAAGTGACGGGTAACGGAGTGATTGGAAAATCACTGTTCCGTTCGCTAGTAATAACGTACTTCGAGTTGGATAAGTGACCCTAAATTGATATATGTGATCTTATTTTCCACCTGTTATGTAAACAAATACGACCATTCCAATACTTTTTCGATGTACTACTTTGTACCTACATCAACCAGGACCAATGACTGCACGCGTTTGCTGTTTATAAATGGTTCAGGTTACGCATAGCATTTCCATCTTTTTATCTGAATTTTTCTAATTTAGCAAACATACGAGTTCTAACGAACAACTGAATTTGAAAATTAGCTCATTTTTCATTAAATCCTGAATAAGATGTCCTATAATATATAAAGAATGGAAGAAGTCTTGATTACTGCCAACATATTAAGATGCATACAATGTTTCTCATTTTTCTTGAAGCTGAAATATTGCATCAGCGATTTTATTATTTTCCATTTTTGCCCTCCATTCTGGGATTGAATGTATGAAAAAGTTTTTTATCGTGGTCATTGGAACAAGTAGAAATGAAGATCACTAGAAAGAATAAGAACAGTAAAAGGTGCTGAATTTTTCGTAAATTTAATGAATTAAATATATTTTATAGAGACTGAATCAACATTAAAAATTGAGGTCAAGGGATATAAAAAACTACTAAATCTATAAAAAAATATATATTAAAAAGTTAGCTATCGGGTTATTGGTATATGTAGAAATGAAATGAACTGGAAAGAATAAAAATAAAATATATTTGATAGTCACTGAATCAACATTAAACATTGAGGTCACGGGATAGAAAAAACTCAGTTTATAGAAATTTTTGAAATGTTGGAACCTCATGCTTACGCATGAGTTTTGAAAAATGTAAACGCGATTGCGCAATCGAGTAATTTTTCTAGGTCCACTGCGGGGTTTCAACCTCGTTCTCTATTATTGTTCGGGGGCACGTACATCCCATAGTGTCCATGTTTTATTTCGAACGTGGGCGTGGCTACGCATTGTAAGCCGCTTTGGCTCTGTCTGTCGATATTCCACGTTTTTTCTTCATCGGGTAACTCCTTACCCTTATCCCCGAGAGAGGTTAGCCGCCCTCTAGTGAATTCGGGTCGAACTGAGGGCGACTATCTTATCGAGACCGTGATCTCCGCTTCCTCGGGATCCGTTGGGCGATAAAAAGCGGGATTTCTGGGAAGAATTTCCGTTTCTCCGACAGCAATCCGCGCGTGAGTGTGTCAGTTTAGTTTATCGGTGTATACGCCTACGTATTATTGGACGTCCTAGACTGTCCTCCCAATTTCAAAGATACGGCGTCGCTTTTATTGATTCGGGGAACTCAACTGTAGTAAGTCGGCGAACGTTAGAAAAATTGAGACAAGGAAAGAGGCAACCTCTATTTAAGCAAGTGGATCAAATCCCTAATGATTAAAATATTACCATATTCAATCGTAGTACAGTTACATGCGTGAACTGTGCCACAGTGAAATTTTATGTGAATTCCATTCCATTATTTATTTTTTATTTTAATACTTCAACGAGCTATTAGCTCAGTTTATGGTTTAGCAAAGTAATAAATTGTCGCAGAGAATAGGTGAAGTTAAATATGCATTTGTATATCCACATTTGATCGCATAAAATTCTACAATTTTTATTAGAACGAATTCAATAGTAATTGTTATAATTTATCTTAATTAAAGTATTTCTTGACTTTTTGTTTAAATTTTGCAATAGATGGAGAGTTTATAATCTCAGGGAAATTAGTTCCAGGCTCTCAACAGACGTGGAAAGGGTGAAAAAAAAAATACTTAGGTGTAGCGGAGCTGGTGGTATCCTCGACCAATTCCTTCGGCTCTCTGAGATTATAACTGCTATTCCTGGCTTAAAATTCTTTTAGCATTTCTTTGGAATAGAGAAGACCTTATAAGAATTACTTTACAAAGTATATTTTCGAGTTTCTTTCGGAAATCTCGGTGTCGTCTCTAATTTGACAGTTTTCAACAACGCCAGAAGCCTTATTTTGTGATTGCATGTTGAGGAAAGTAAGCTTTGCAATTTTAGTTTAAATAAATACTTTATAAATATCTTGCATTCGTCAGAGCTAGTGATCTCACAGTGCTTGTAAGCCACATGCTACCCCGGCTAATGCTAAGAGGTCGTTAATTGTGGGTCCTGAATGGGAGAAATGGTGGCTGCAGTACCCAGTCTTTAGGCTGCCATACACGGTGAATGATCATGCTGAGTGATCACGTGATACAGGTCTTTGCTTTTTTTGTCGTATGCTTCTGTTAATTTGCTCGTATGGTCCTGTAATTCAGAATCTAATTTTAATTCTAATTCTAATTCTCACTGAATTCTAATTCAAATTTTCACTGAATGATCATGCGCATGAAGGTTCATTCGCGAATTGTTCCGTCATACACGGTTAATGATCATGCGCATGATCATGCTGAATTATCATGCGAATGAAATCATTCGCCGTGTTTAGCGGCCTTTAGGATTATTGTGCCTTAAATGAATGAATGGTTTTTGCTTCGAAAGATGGTCGAAACGCCGGTAAACATGATGCTGCTTCGATGTAATAAGTTTCTCTTGAAATAGGAATACCGCCATTCTTCAAGTCAAATCTTTCTCGACGCTTGCGTGACTTTATGCTCCTCGTAACCGGTTGTGCACGTGATTCGTGCCACGCAAACGAATCAGGCTCCAGGGGGTATGTGCTTGACACTGAACGCAATCATTCCCATCCGTTTCCATTCCGAAGGGTACATTCCGAGTGGCTGCAAAGCAATTGGAATTTGCTGTGTTCGAAAATTTTCACTCCAACGACTCATTAAGGGAGCTCACATTGTCGTCGGAATGAAAATATTCAAACATATCGTAGTACTATCGCGTTGCATTCATCCGGAATGAACCGTTCGGAATGAAAACCGATCGGAATAATCCCGATAAGTGCCTAGCACATCCCTCCAGGGTCAGTGGTCGATTTCGCGCCTAAAATGCTGGACTCTCCGAACGTGGCCTAAAATGCGTTTGTCGTAATTTGTTAAAGACACTTTTTATGTACATGTATGCGTCACTATGTATTGATTACATTTAAAATTGCCCTTCACGAAAACATGTATTTATCTATAGACTCTTTAAATTACGACGTATCTCTTGAGGTGCCAAGTGGGACATTCATAAATTTAGTGCAACGTTTCTGTTACTTATTGTTAGTATTTATACGAGGAACGTAAAGTAAAGGATAACTATAAATGTATTTGAAATCATTGAAATATTTTTTTTTAACTTTTAACAATCGTAGTTATCACATAAGATTAACCTAAAATTTAGTAATATTTCCCTGGAAGACCTGGAAAATTATGCATGAGTATTTCTGCTTTGTTTGCTTGCTGGACACTGTGTATTATATTATCTCCTTCTTGAAAATTTCCGGGTTTCCGTTCCGTCCATGCTCTGCGAAAAAGACCAGCTAGGATTTCACCTATGTCGATTTTCCGTCGTCCATATTTGATTTGCACGCAGAGCTTTTTACATGGCTGGACATCGGCTCGGGAAGAGGTGCTTTCACCACTGAACAGAACCCATATCTCAAGATGACATTGAAGACGGATGAAAGACCGTGACACCCACGGCTTATAATCCTCCCTCCCACGCCCGTATGGACGGACGGATAAATAATATTATTCAATAAAATGACCACGTTCTCGTAAGCGAAATTCCTTTTGGATTCAACCGTAAGTGCACATAAAGTTGACAAATTGCATAGAGGAATAATAGTAATGAGTAGAGAGGAATGAACACACTCCTTGACTGGGATGTTTCTGCCAGTTATCTCCTGTATTCGCGTTATGTATTCGACATGTTATGAAGAAGCAGAACTGCCGCTTGACCGTTATTTTCGGGTGATGGTTACCAATTGAAACCCAAGTATTTTATATATTGGATTTCGATGGCTCTGATTAAGATTTTGACGTCGGTGTGAAAAAAATCAAAATACTCGCAAATGCGAAAATCCTGAAATTGCATTCCTATATTCTAGCAATCTGGTCGCCTGGAAAGTCTATCCAGGGAGGAAGTTCAATACATTTTGGTGCTAAAAAATTTAAACTTTATGAGTAAAGGCTATAGGCTGTACTACTGCGCCTTGCGTTTACCCATTACAAGTTTCCTGGAATAGGGTTGTACATAGCCGATATCTCCTTTTAAGGAAGTGGGTAAACTTCTCTCGGGATTCCCACCGGGTCAAAAACTCATTTTTACCGACGTTTCGATCTCCGACTCGGGACTCATCCTCAGGGCTACTGAATTCTACACTTTTCGACGAAGAAGGCCAATTTTCCCTGAGGTCCCCAGTCGCAGCTCGAAACGTCGGCAGAAATGGAGTTTTTTTTATCCCGGTTGGAATTCAGAGAGAGATTTACCCAAATAATTCGCCTGGCAAAGCATCATATCATATTTCTCCATCGCAGGATATCATCGTGCCATTGAGAAACTTCTGTTAATAATTGTACAAGTAGAGTGTTGGCAGTTTGAAAACAGAAATCTGTTAATCAGGTAGCATTAATCGTAATTAATACGGTATGAAAGCGTCAATCACAGCGGCAGCCGAAAACAAGAGGAGCTGTCGCGTCAGAATTTCCGTTTGGCCGCGTGCATTTCATTTCGCAGTGGGCTCTTCCGAATGCGCTAATTTTACTGCGAATCGATTTGGACATTATTGATTGGACCATTCCCTGTCTACTGTTTCCGCTCGTCTTTCTTCATTGATTGGCGGGCACCTCCTGCCCAACATAAGCCTTTTTACCCAACCGACGGCTCTCGTTATCGTCAATATTATTATTTTTTTCTTACCGATGAAATGAAAACTCATTCGCGGACTGCGACTTGTTGATTTTGGCACAGAATCATTTACTCGTCGATTTCTGTGTAATTCAAGTTCATGTGCTTCTTTTATCTGATCCATTTTTCCGCCTAATACCTTTTCTGAGCATTTCACCAATCATGCAAAACACGTAATTGGAACGTGATAATGTTGTGGGCAGAGCGCTTGGCTTCTGAACCTGGGTTCAAATCCCGAGTGAGGCCTTCGAACACCTCAAGACTGAAATACTCAAATTGCGAGGTGGCCCATGGAAAGTGAATGGCTCCCATGCCCTAAATTCTTAAATTTCACGCCTCGGTTCACGAGTTAGTGAACTCCTGGTGTAGTCTCTTCAGTGAGACTTTCATTCCTCAAAAGGTGTGCGAGAATTTCTTATTCCGCATCGTGAATCTTTCGGGTGGTTCATCGGGTAACATCGGTCATTGACTTGGATGGGTCATCAGGTAGTACCTACATCGGGTCATCTTAGTCTTTGACTGGGATGAGATCTACCACTACCTATCCCAAACATTGTTTGGTAAACAACCTTCGGGCTGAATTCCTGAGTAGTGTAGATGTTGTATTATCTTATATACGACTTTCACTCTACAAGAGACGTGCAAGAATTTTCTTGGCTTGTTATTCTGTATCAGGTAGTTTTCGGGTGGTTTTTAGGGTGGGGATCGGGTGGGTGGGGCGGCTAGAGTCTTGGCTTCAAACCCGGTCGGTCTGGATTCAAATCCCGGTGGTGAGTTTGAGAATTTTCAGAGGCTGCCCGATCCCTGCTTGAGTGCCATGAGGAGGCACTTCTAGTGCAGTCGGATGGGACGTTAAGCCGTGGACCCCTTGGCGACTTTCTTTAAGAGCAGGCTAATGCCGGGTTTCTCTCCCCCTTCCTTCCTTACCCTTCCCTCATGGCGCACATGACCTCAACTTTCGGTCGCCTCCTCCGACTACCATACCTTACCTTTATCGGGTAACCTCTCCGCTGGTTTCAAGGAAGAATAGGGCTCTCATTCGAATTTGGGCAAATAAAATCTTTCATCATCATCATATGTTTCCGTATAATTTCTGTCGTTTTAGCTAAAAGTCAAGCAATAATTCTCGGCCCGTTTCCTGATTTCTATGAGGTTTGCACATATTTTTCTCCCCTATTATGTTTGCCTATGGTAACCGAGTAAAACTGTTTCGGAGGTTTTAGTTAGCGGTCGAGTTATTACTCCCGAGGATTTACCCTTTCTTGAGGTGGGAATATTTTGTAAAATTGTTTTACGGAAAGAAGTATGGAATGTTTCATTAGAATCTTGTTGTCAAAGTGTTATACCGTAAATATAACTCATCCCCCTGAAAAGGTCTCATTTTGTCTTTTTCGTGATGCATTACTTGTTTAAAACTTCAGCTATAAAATTTTAATATTCATGGTATACAGAGTAGATATTTGTTTGCATTTCCTGGCGTCCCGAACATGAATATATTCAATCTGACAAAGTACTGATGGTAGTTCTTAAAACTTCATTTTTTAGTGCAAGAATTTATTGAAAAAAATCTTCGTAACTCTATGTGAGTACTGGAACATTTCCAGAGTGCTGGAACACAAGTAAGAGTTTAGCAAGGTATACGTCATGATAAAAATACCGGTTGATCAGGAATGATGTGCCTTAAAAAAAAGCAATTTCGAACTTTTGTCTTTCTAATTTGTCTGACCGCTATATTTCGTCTGTTCACCTTTGTCATGTGTTTGGCGTTACGACCCAGACCGCCAGGCCACTAATTAAAAAGCTCTCTGGGATTTGCGGGTGAGTGGGTTGACAGATAGCCCCGGGCAAAGCTGACCTCGACCTTCTTCAAGCGGCAGTCTGTCTGCCTGTCTCTCTTCTCAGTCTACCTAGTTCCGCTCGTGAACGTAGAGGATTTTTAATCAGGACCACGTTAGATTAGTGTCTGATCCCGAAATGAAGAAAAGCACGTACACACTTTCTAAGTTCCCTAGCATGGCATTCTCATAAATGAGCCACGCAACCTATTATCGCTTATCTCGAATCCGGAGCCATGGTGAGGAAGTAATTGCTTTTAATCCTTTCAGTGACAACCGATTATTATGTATTATGCTAAAATTGCGGAGGTATTTTTCTGTAGTTCTGGAAAAAATGTCTGAAAGTGAGGAAAAATATTTATTAACTCAAGGAAAACTTTAGTACATGTGGTTGCACAATTTGAAAATATTATGTGACGATTTTTATTACAAAATGTGAGTTCGGTTATAATTTAAATAAAACATATTATGTTAAAAAAATAAATATTGATTTACAGATCGCGTTTCTGACACTTTTCGAGAGATATAGGAGGAGCGACGTAGCGCTTCCCAGCAGTCTTACAGGTTAACATTGTTTTTGAGGCCTTAACATTACGTCCTTAGCCTTTGAACAAAATAATTCACTGTAGAGGGGAAAAAACAACTGAGGAGAACTAGATACATCTGAACGGAGTGACTTTGTATTATTCAACGACGGTGGATATGATTTAGCGTCGTAAAATTTTGCTACTTTTTATTTTTCTCACCTAGGTTTTGGAATGTGTTATAGAAATTTTCAAAACCCTTAAAATGTTTTAGAGTGATTAGACTTTTTTTTGTAATTTTATTGTCGTATTTAAATCTCTTTTGTCTCGGCTTTTTAAGCTGGTTTCACTGCCGTTCGGTTTACACAATGAGGATGAAGTGGTTAGAACTAGTGTTTAATGTTCAAGAATTTCCTAAGGGGATGTGTTTAGTCAAGTGACTAAATATTTATATTTATATGCATGTATATTTCGGTAGTTTCGTTATTTTTGTGTTTTTCTTCTTGGACATTTCTAGATTGTTGCTTTTTGGGACTACCCCTCCTTGGTTTATGGCCTTATGTCTCTGTTTTTCGTGCAATGGCTTTTCCGAGCGGTGTAGAACACTTGCTAAGTATTCCATCGTACCTTTTTCCCGGTCGAAATTTCGTGAAAAATTCATTCTCTTACTTGTTCCTCTTCACGGAATGCTTGTACTGGTTGCCCTCATCGCCTGCAGGTATGACGGGAAGGCATGAATACCCCCGGGCCACTGATCCGTCGAGTGTCGCGCGGCCGTTGCTCTTTTGTCATCCTCCTCTCTCTCTCGACTTCATCTTCCTTCCTTTTTTGGACCTTTATTCATTTCCCCGTTCACTTCTCCACGACCACCACCGACAGAGCAGCGATAAGTCAGCCCTCGAGTCGCACACGTACCCCAACTCGTTTCCTTTTTTTTCCACCACAGCAGCATCGGCACGGAAAGAGCGCGCTTTTCGCGTCTATCTTTTTTTTAATATTTCGTTTGTCTCATCCGTTAGCACATACACTCAGCTCGCGCGCGCTGTTGTACCCCTCTCCCTTTCGACTCTCTTTCTGTGAACCTGTTGAATTGCTTTTGTTTGGTCACGCACGGCGAGAATTATTAATGGCGTCTCTTTTCAGGCGTGCCCGTCCTCCTGTGCTCGCGCTCGCAATCTGTAATCGAGGTAACGGCGTTCCCCTACTGCCTGCAATATGGCTGGCGCCCGCAGAAAGTATTGTCCTCCGAGTGCCGTAATTTTCTTCACATAATACCTCCCAGTTTATGACGCACTCAAGTTTAAACGAGCGTTATATGAGAATACTCGCACGCTCCGCGCGCTCGTTAAGGGGCTCCGCCCCTTAAAAACCCCGGTTCCGGCTTCGCCGTCTACATTTGTGGTCGCTCGAACACTTTTAAAGTTCGAATAATCTCACCTCAGCTAGGGGCCGGCTTCGCCGGCCAGGGGGTAGGGAGGCGCCCCACTCATTCCTCGAAACGGCTTCGCCGTTCCTCGCTGGAGGGCGACTTCGCCGCCCAGGGGTTGAGTGTGAGTTGAGATGGGTGGAGTCTACAGCGGCTGCGCCGCTTGAACGGCAGGGCGGCTTCGCCGCCCGAGGGTTACTGAAGCTCCCCCTCGCCTACGCCAGTCACTCCTCGGAACGGCTTCGCCGTTCATCGTTGTGGGGCGGCTTCGCCGCCTTGGGGTCGAGGAGCCCCCCCGCGGCTGCTCCGCTTAGTCCTCATTAATGCTCTTCTCCACCGAGAGGGGTGCCCAAGGGGATTCGGGGGTTTTAATGTGTCATGCATGCGGTCACTAATCGTCCACAGTGATCACGTAGCGATGATTGTAAAGGGTAGTGCAATGCGGAGTAATAGTGGCGACAAGTACCCATAAAAGAAGACTTAATGGCACGTTTTTCATTTTTTGCGGGGGTTCCAACGGAATACCGGGGGGTTTATACTTGTGTTAAACCAGTGGTCACAAATCGTTCTCATAAATTCCGTGCCGATAAGTCGTAGGGGTCCGGAACAGTGGTCTGACGATTCTTTTACCTGGAGAGGCGATTTGTTAGAAATTTTTTGGGAGGTTTCACGGGGTTTTCGGGGGTTTTAATAAGTGGTATGGGCACCGGTTAAATTGTAACGAAAACTACTCGGAAAGGCGACTTTAAAATTCATTAATTTTTTTAGCGATGTTCCAGGAGGTGATCGGGGGTTTCTGGTATTTTTTCCCGTATGGTTTACGGTTGCTCGCCCTCACCTAATATTCCGGACCTAGACCTCAGAGGTGACGGGTAGTGTGGCGTAATGTTTGCGAGAAGTACCCAAATAGGAGACTAAATGACACATTTTACGTTTGGGAGGGATTTCAGGGGGATACCGGGGGTTTAAATGTGTGTACTCCTGGAGGTCACCATCCATTTACATAAATTCCGTGGGGATGAGTCGTTGGGGGCGGTGGAATAGTCACGTAAAGTACCCAAAAAGTAGACTTATATACAAAATTTTATTTTTTGGGGGGGTGTATGAGGCTTTACCAGGGGTTTATAGGTTTTTACTGCCAGCGGTCATCAATCGTCCACATCAATTCCGTAGCGATGAGTGGTAAGGATTGGAGAAGCGGCGGAATTGTGACGATAAGCACCCGAAAAGGCTACTTATATGAAAATTTTAATTTTTTAGGGGGTTTCGGGGGGTTTAAAGTTGACGATACTATATGGTCACATTCATTTACTGTCATTTCTAATAGAAGTGTGCCTTATGACATCCATATTTCGAGAGTAATACAATAAAAAGCAAACCAGTCCCCAAAAAAAGTGAGTAGTGCCCGCCATTTTTATTTTTTCGCGGTTAAATATATTGAATCATTTATTAAACGTTCATGTTTTCTGAAAGACAATAAAGAAGTGTATGTAACTATAAAGTTTGAAAGAAATCGGTCAGGTTAAAATTGACATAATCTTCTATTAGTCTGTTGGAAATCGTAATTTTCGGTGATTTTCGGAATATTTTAATTTTTTTCTGAGTAACCAAGGACGATGAAAGAAAATTGTTACCTTCATTTCGTAGACGATGTTATTAGCATATATAATAATCATTTTCGTTATCCTATACCTTAAATTAAGTCGAAGGGAGCGGAAGTTATGAAATTTTATTCGAAAAACGAATTTTTGGACGCCATTTTGGCTGCAATTTTCTTAAAAATAAATTAACAACATTACGTAATTACGTGCCCACGTTTGTCAGCTTTCAAGAAATGCATTACCGATCCGTTTGGCACACACCATTCGCGCGCAGTAAAATAAAAACCGAAAGACTGTCCCCGAAAAAAGCCCGATTTCGGCCATTTTGTCGTCCTAGCGACGACACGTGGCGGAAACTTCCGGTTTTCTGATTTTTCCTCCGGATCATTTCGGGTTCCCCGCACGCGTGCCAAATTTCAGCTCTCCAGCACTTCTAGAAGTGGTCGGGAATTTGTATCCATGAGTGAGTCAGTCACCACGCCGGCTGTATATAGATAGGACTCGCACGCTCCGCGCGCTCGTTAAGGGGCTCCGCCCCTTAAAAACCCCGGTTCCGGCTTCGCCGTCTACATTTGTGGTCGCTCGAAGACTTTTAAAGTTCGAATAATCTCACCTCAGCTAGGGGCCGGCTTCGCCGGCCAGGGGGTAGGGAGGCGCCCCACTCATTCCTCGAAACGGCTTCGCCGTTCCTCGCTGGAGGGCGACTTCGCCGCCCAGGGGTTGAGTGAGAGTTGAGATGGGTGGAGTCTACAGCGGCTGCGCCGCTTGAACGGCAGGGCGGCTTCGCCGCCCGAGGGTTACTGAAGCTCCCCCTCGCCTACGCCAGTCACTCCTCGGAACGGCTTCGCCGTTCATCGTTGTGGGGCGGCTTCGCCGCCTTGGGGTCGAGGATCCCCCCCGCGGCTGCTCCGCTTAGTCCTCATTAATCTCTTCTCCACCGAGAGGGGTGCCCAAGGGGATTCGGGGGTTTTAATGTGTCATGCATGCGGTCACTAATCGTCCACAGTGATCACGTAGCGATGATTGTAAAGGGTAGTGTAATGCGGAGTAATAGTGGCGACAAGTACCCATAAAAGAAGACTTAATGGCACGTTTTTCATTTTTTGCGGGGGTTCCAACGGAATACCGGGGGGTTTATACTTGTGTTAAACCAGTGGTTACAAATCGTTCTCATAAATTCCGTGCCGATAAGTCGTTGGGGTCCGGAACAGTGGTCTGACGATTCTTTTACCTGGAGAGGCGATTTGTTAGAAATTTTTTGGGAGATTTCACGGGGTTTTCGGGGGTTTTAATAAGTGGTAGGGGCACCGGTGAAATTGTGACGAAAACTACTCGGAAAGGCGACTTTAAAATTCACTTATTTTTTTAGCGATGTTCCAGGAGGTGATCGGGGGTTTCTGGTATTTTTTCCCGTATGGTTTACGGTTGCTCGCCCTCACCTAATATTCCGGACCTAGACTTCAAAGGGGACGGGTAGTGTGGCGTAATGTTTGCGAGAAGTACCCAAATAGGAGACTAAATGACACATTTTACGTTTGGGAGGGATTTCAGGGGGATACCGGGGGTTTAAATGTGTGTACTCCTGGCGGTCACCATCCATTTACATAAATTCCGAGGGGATGAGTCGTTGGGGGCGGTGGAATAGTCACGAAAAGTACCCAAAAATTAGACTTATATGCAACATTTTATTTTTTGGGGGGTTTATGAGGGTTTACCGGGGGTTTTTAGGTTTTTACTGCCAGCGGTCATCTATCGTCCACATCAATTCCGTAGCGATAACTGGTAAAGCTTGGAAAAAGGGCGGAATTGTGACGAAAAGTACCCGAAAAGGCTACTTTTGTAAAAAAATTTTAATTTTTTAGGGGGTTTCGGGGGGTTTAAAGATGACGATACTATATGGTCACATTCATTCACAGTCATATCGAACAGAAGTGTGCCCTACGACATCCATATTTCGAGAGTAATACAATAAAAACCAAACCAGTCCCCGAAAAAAGTGAGTAGTGCCCGCCATTTTTATTTTTTCGCGGTTAAACACATTAAATCATTTAATAAACGTTCATGTTTTCTGAAAGTAATAAATAAATGTATGTAACTACAAAGTTTGAAAGAAATCGGTCAGGTTAAAATTGACATAATCTTATGTTAATCTTTTGGAAATCGTAATTTTCGTTGATTTTCGGAATATTTTAATTTTTTTCTGAGTAACCAAGGACGACGAAAGAAAATTGTTACCTACATTTCGTAGAGGATGTTATAAGCATATATAATAATCATTTTCGTTATCCTACACCTTAAATTAAGTCGAAGGGAGCAGAAGTTATGAAATTTTATTCGAAAAACGAATTTTTGGACGCCATTTTGGCAGCAAATTTCTTAAAAAGAAACTTATAACATTACATAAGTACGTTACTACATTTACCAGCTTTCAAATAATTCATAAACAATCCGTTTGGCATGCACGGTTCGCGCGCAGTAAAATAAAAACCGGAAGACGGTCCCCGGAAAAAGCGCGATTTCGGCCATTTTGTCGTCCTAGCGACGACACGTGGCGGAAACTTCCGGTTTTCGGATTTTTCCTCCGAATCATTTCCGGTTCCCCGCACGCGTGCCAAATTTCAGCTCTCCAGCACTTCTGGAAGTGGTCGGGAATTTGTATCCATGAGTGAGTCAGTCACCACAAGGGCTGTATATAGATAGGACTCGCACGCTCCGCGCGCTCGTTAAGGGGCTCCGCCCCTTAAAAACCCCGGTTCCGGCTTCGCCGTCTACATTTGTGGTCGCTCGAACACTTTTAAAGTTCGAATAATCTCACCTCAGCTAGGGGCCGGCTTCGCCGGCCAGGGGGTAGGGAGGCGCCCCACTCATTCCTCGAAACGGCTTCGCCGTTCCTCGCTGGAGGGCGACTTCGCCGCCCAGGGGTTGAGTGTGAGTTGAGATGGGTGGAGTCTACAGCGGCTGCGCCGCTTGAACGGCAGGGCGGCTTCGCCGCCCGAGGGTTACTGAAGCTCCCCCTCGCCTACGCCAGTCACTCCTCGGAACGGCTTCGCCGTTCATCGTTGTGGGGCGGCTTCGCCGCCTTGGGGTCGAGGAGCCCCCCCGCGGCTGCTCCGCTTAGTCCTCATTAATGCTCTTCTCCACCGAGAGGGGTGCCCAAGGGGATTCGGGGGTTTTAATGTGTCATGCATGCGGTCACTAATCGTCCACAGTGATCACGTAGCGATGATTGTAAAGGGTAGTGCAATGCGGAGTAATAGTGGCGACAAGTACCCATAAAAGAAGACTTAATGGCACGTTTTTCATTTTTTGCGGGGGTTCCAACGGAATACCGGGGGGTTTATACTTGTGTTAAACCAGTGGTCACAAATCGTTCTCATAAATTCCGTGCCGATAAGTCGTAGGGGTCCGGAACAGTGGTCTGACGATTCTTTTACCTGGAGAGGCGATTTGTTAGAAATTTTTTGGGAGGTTTCACGGGGTTTTCGGGGGTTTTAATAAGTGGTATGGGCACCGGTTAAATTGTAACGAAAACTACTCGGAAAGGCGACTTTAAAATTCATTAATTTTTTTAGCGATGTTCCAGGAGGTGATCGGGGGTTTCTGGTATTTTTTCCCGTATGGTTTACGGTTGCTCGCCCTCACCTAATATTCCGGACCTAGACCTCAGAGGTGACGGGTAGTGTGGCGTAATGTTTGCGAGAAGTACCCAAATAGGAGACTAAATGACACATTTTACGTTTGGGAGGGATTTCAGGGGGATACCGGGGGTTTAAATGTGTGTACTCCTGGAGGTCACCATCCATTTACATAAATTCCGTGGGGATGAGTCGTTGGGGGCGGTGGAATAGTCACGAAAAGTACCCAAAAATTAGACTTATATGCAACATTTTATTTTTTGGGGGGTTTATGAGGGTTTACCGGGGGTTTTTAGGTTTTTACTGCCAGCGGTCATCTATCGTCCACATCAATTCCGTAGCGATAACTGGTAAAGCTTGGAAAAAGGGCGGAATTGTGACGAAAAGTACCCGAAAAGGCTACTTTTGTAAAAAAATTTTAATTTTTTAGGGGGTTTCGGGGGGTTTAAAGATGACGATACTATATGGTCACATTCATTCACAGTCATATCGAACAGAAGTGTGCCCTACGACATCCATATTTCGAGAGTAATACAATAAAAACCAAACCAGTCCCCGAAAAAAGTGAGTAGTGCCCGCCATTTTTATTTTTTCGCGGTTAAACACATTAAATCATTTAATAAACGTTCATGTTTTCTGAAAGTAATAAATAAATGTATGTAACTACAAAGTTTGAAAGAAATCGGTCAGGTTAAAATTGACATAATCTTATGTTAATCTTTTGGAAATCGTAATTTTCGTTGATTTTCGGAATATTTTAATTTTTTTCTGAGTAACCAAGGACGACGAAAGAAAATTGTTACCTACATTTCGTAGAGGATGTTATAAGCATATATAATAATCATTTTCGTTATCCTACACCTTAAATTAAGTCGAAGGGAGCGGAAGTTATGAAATTTTATTCGAAAAACGAATTTTTGGACGCCATTTTGGCAGCAAATTTCTTAAAAAGAAACTTATAACATTACATAAGTACGTTACTACATTTACCAGCTTTCAAATAATTCATAAACAATCCGTTTGGCATGCACGGTTCGCGCGCAGTAAAATAAAAACCGGAAGACGGTCCCCGGAAAAAGCGCGATTTCGGCCATTTTGTCGTCCTAGCGACGACACGTGGCGGAAACTTCCGGTTTTCGGATTTTTCCTCCGAATCATTTCCGGTTCCCCGCACGCGTGCCAAATTTCAGCTCTCCAGCACTTCTGGAAGTGGTCGGGAATTTGTATCCATGAGTGAGTCAGTCACCACAAGGGCTGTATATAGATAGGATTCGTATTCCAATGAATGGTGTGGATTTCGTATTGAGAGGGCAGAAATTTTATGAATTAAAATGATTTAATACTTCTTCCACAGTTTTTTTTAATTCTACGACCGGTTTATTGAAATAGGGGACATAATCTGGTGCAAGAACTGTATGAAAAGAGTAAATTTGTACGTAGTCACGCGCAGGGATGTAATTGTATACGCCAAGGATGAAGTTCGCCTTGAAAACATAATTTCGCTCAGCCGGGATTCGATCCTTGATCACCCGATTTTCGGTCAGGTATGCTGCCAGTTATGCACCGATCCATCTTCTCCCTTGGTCAATCTCAGGCTGGTTTTAAGCGAACCAGACGTTGACGCCTCAAGTCCACACTTTGGCGCTGGAGAAGGATGTCGTGCTTATTTAGGCTGCCGGATCATGTTAAATCGCAGTCACTGTCAGAGATTCAACTGAAGAGAAGTTGTACTGGTGGTTCTAGTGACAGTATACCACTTAAACTTTGTCCATTTATTACTTAAGGTGATTTTGGCGATTTTTGGACCTTCCCCGACCACCTTGGTATCAACCATCTTGAGATTTGGTCAACCTCCTCCCTCTAATCTCTCGTGAGATCATTCAAAATTCGTATTTTCAGTGTAAATGAGTTAATGTATGCTTCATTGCGTTGTATTTCTTATTGATTGTTTAATTATTTTTATTTGAGATTAGTTAAAACTGGTATTCAAGTTTACTAAGATCGCTATTTTACGCTGTTTCTTGCGGAAAAAAATTTACGTGATTCTTGCAAGGGCCCCCTATCCCTCACGTGAGATTGGGTGAGAATCGGCTTGACCCCCTCCCCCTAAACGCCTCACTAGGCCGCCCATTAGTTTTCACTATTTATAGAAGTTATGTTTTCCTAGTTTCAAAATGATCCCAATGAGGTTTATATTCACGTGTTAACATTTGGCAACTCTAAAATAACGGGAACTCGTGCCCCAAGGGCCCTAAGTACTGAGGACTTGATTTGAGTCACATATTAATGATATTTTGTATATGAAGAGCATTTTGAAACAAAGCATGCTGGGAAGGTGCGCGGCCATATGGCGGGTACAAAGTTAAGTATAAGGGGTTGGTACCGAGCACGTAGGACGGCGTTAAAAGTGACATTTTAGGCTTTAACAATATTAATCATGACACAAGAGGGACAACCTGTTCAAGTCCACATCACTTGAATGTAATTCTTGCCAGCAGGAGCAAAGACTTAGCCGAAGGCGGGGTGGGATTGGAAGGGAAGTCTATAGCCAGTGGTGCGGGCCGTACCACTGCTGCGCCGTGGTGCAGGGTAGCGTCTTCGCGGGTGGATCGCATTTAGCGACGGACAATATTTCATAAAAGCTTGGAGATAGGTCAAAACAAACGAAAATTTGGTTCGAAAAAGGGCTTTACTTTCACGTTTTTCATTAGGATAGTGTATTTTCAGCTCCAAAAAACTCGATTAAAGTCCTCAGAACTTTGGGCTCTTGGAGCACGGGTTGCCGTTATTTTAAACTAACTAATTTTAGCACGTGAATATAAACCTCATTTGGATAATTTTGAGACTAAGAAAACATAACTTTTCTCAACTCTGAAAAATAAGGGCCGGCTTACGCCTCACGTAATTAATGTGTGCCTTCCTAGCAATCTGGAGATCCGGGTTCAATCCCAGCTAAACTTAATGATTTAATTTCATGTCGAATTTCAGTCTTGGTGTATACATCATCTGATAAGATAAAAATGATACTCCCTCGCGTGACCCGAATTTCGACGCCTCACGCCTTCATTAGGACCAGCTTATATTTATTATTGATTTGCTAACGTTTGAAATATACCTAATTGCCATTAAATAATTCATCAATCGATATCATGCTACAAACTACTACTACTACGAAATTGGTTTAAATTCACTCAAAATGGTTGCTTATTTTTTTCTAACTTATTCCTGGAATATCGCAAACTTAAGAACGTGGACGAAGTTTACACAATACGTTACGCTTTAAAAAACGCCCATAAGCAACTTATATTATTCCACTACATTCTTAGGTAAGTAATAAGAGTTCAATACATTCCTATTTCTTATAAAGGGAGGATTTATTGAAAATAAGGGTAGTTCCATTGTAAATTCATTAACTTAGTAGTTCCATTGTAAGTTCATTAAATTAGTAGTTCCAAAAATATAGGAAATTACATTTTCATCGATAATCTAAGAATTTTTCTACCTTGAATTTTGTAAACATCAATACTCCATTAGGCAAAATAAGACTTTTCGTCCATGTCTGATTTTTGTTCCTAATTTCATCAAAATCGCGCGACTTACAGTGCCTAGAATGAAAAAAATGGATTAATGGAGCATTGTTGTGCGATTAATGGATCATTGTGGATGTACTGTGGATACACTCTCGGTAACGTAGTTCTGAAGATGGAACTATATTGCTAAATCCGGGTAGTGTCGAATGAACATGTGCAGTGAACCTTTATAATTTTAATATTTTTATTTTCCCTAATGGATTGTTACCACAGTGTGTATCCTGAAATCAGTAGTAACACTGTAAGGCATTGGACATTAGTCGTGAATGACTTAGCAGCACATACACTTACGAGAGGGCAGCACTTACACGATCAAATCGAAGCGCGTATCCCGAAGTAAGCATAGTCGCAGAGATTTCCTCGAGTCGCGGCCTTCGAAGTGAACAGAAACAGATGAGGAGTGGAAAGCGTCGCGTCATCATCTGGCGAAAGTCGTTTTGTCGGACGTCACCTCCAAGCCCGACTCAACTCACTCTCGACAGAGAACGGGTTCCTTCTTTAGGCCCTCGGGTAAGGTTTTTGTATGTGAGGCACTCCACGATCTTACAAAATTTCCCTGCTGTCTGATAATTTTAATAAAGGTGTCGAAACAGCGCCTCTCTTAGGAATTGGTAAAATCTCATCGTTCGAAAATGAACAGTGTCATACTTGAAGGCTAAGCAAGACGAAAAGACGCCGGTAATTCTTGGAGAAAAATAACGCACACGATAAGGAATACACGGGAGATTTACTTACATATGGGCGAAACATAGGCTAAACGTGTTTTTCTGTTTCTCTTCAAATCCAACCCATCTTTAGTAACAACCTTCAGTGGTTGAATACACAATTCTGCCAACACAATTTCTTCTCCGTCTTTGAGTCGATGGCACTTCTAAGCTCGTGCCTTTTTACCCCCAAATTATTACACCGAGTTTTTAAACATTAAAAATATCTTTACCAGTGGCGTCATGGCAAAATTAGCAGTGCCGAATCGCCTTTTCACAAACTGTTTTTAGAAGTGAAATATTACTCTGTGTGTTTTTTATTACTAGTTATTATTTAAATTGTATTAAATTTTTTTGTTATTGTTACGAATGTATGTATTAAAAAATTTTGAGGAAACAAAATTGATTCAAGTGTTATTCGACAGTCATGTCTTCTACCGGAACGGCGTTCCGGCACGTTCCGGTGCTACGCCATCACTGATCTTAACCCTTAGTTATTACAAGAGTTTGTTAGAAAAATCGACGAGATCGATAGATTGCTATTTTCAGAAAGGGAAGTTAAAAATCATTTTTGTTGCCTACGTGGAAAATCGGTACCTAAAATTATGTTTCAGAGAAGACAGAAATTTTAAAAGGAACCGCTTGTTTTGTAGCTTTTATAGTATGGCGTCAATTTAGGAGGGTCCCTACTTGTATTCGAAGTGTGATGAAGCCCAAGGAAAGGAAATGACCTCCCCTTTTCTGAAGGTGCGAAAATTCGCACGCCCGTAGCTTGGGTTAGTCCTTATCTTACGTAATTTCACGAAAGGAGGTAGTTACCTACCTACCCCGTCCGAATCTCACGAAAGGGTACCTACATCCAGTGAGTGAGTGCAGTGGCACAGCGAGGGGGGGTTTGAGGAATAAATCCCCCCCCCCCAGAACTCAGAGAAATTTTAAACTTTAATCCATTTTATTTAATTGAATAAATATAACGTAAAGAATAGTGTGAGGATTAATAAAATATCCTTCATTAAGCCGTAAAACTCACCATTTTGAATCATTTATCTTAATTAATTTCTGGAGGAGGGCAGCCTTACCTCCCGTATGCCATACCTCCAAGTATTAGTTGCTCTTGAAACCCCCTACCTTAATTTATAGCTGCGCGCCTGAGTGAGTGAGCCGTTTCCTTACCAAATACCCGTCACTGTTGAAGATGGTGAACTGAGGGGTATGGTGGATGGAATTCTTAAATAGAGTTATTCATCGAATTATAAATTAAAGGTTGGATGTAAGTATGTATTTCTTTGGAAAACCATTGACCCTTGCATTAAAGCTAGTTCAAGAGGAGATTGGGCAAATTTTTACGCCGGAATTTCCACAATGTTACTCTTACGTACTTTAATCAAACGTCACTCAGTGACTCATCCTGAATGTTGGTTGGGATAGGTGAGAGTAGAACACACCCCACACTAAGCGTGAGAAATATTTACTTGAATTGCGTTGAAAATATCGATGATGAGTCAAAGTAATTAAAAAGAAATTTGTGCAAGATTTCGATATAATAATTTAATGTCGGTCGTTTTTGTCTTTTGGGCTAAATCATCATGCATAACATATATTGTAAGCCCTGAAGGTTGTCGTTCTAAGACGTAACTAGTCGACCGTTTAAATTATTTTTACGAAATTTTGTTCTGGGCTTAAATGAAGTATTTCTGGAAACAAAATTTTACAAGACTGACAATGAGTCAGAAGGTATTCAATTAGTTTTGAGGTTGAAATCGCTGTCGGAGGGGTGCCAGTTCATTTCGTTCATTGTAGTAGTATTTCCTCAGTTTTACTGTAATCAAACATCACTCAATGACTCAACCTGAATTTTGATGGGATAGGTGAGGTTAAAGTGTACCCGGACTAAGTCACAGGCCTGAGAAATTTTTAACTTGAATATTGTTAGATCTATTAATGATGAATAAAAGTATTTGCAAAATAATCCGTGCTAGATAGTGTAAATCATAGGTTCCATTTCGAGGAGCTTGAAGTAACAGCCCATTGTACTCGTGTTTCAGAATGTTCCGCACTTTTTTTTAGAAACAGCACATCGTGTCTTTTGTTCCGCAGTGATTTCTCTCCTCTCTCCCTTGAGTATCGCAGCTCTCAGCGATTTTTATGGCCCGTGTTTTTTATGGTCGCACCAATGTTTGTTTGCCTGCACTGCTGCTCGCTTATAGGTTTCATCTTCTTCAGCGCTCCCATTCACACAAGCACACATGGGAGAGAGAGAGAGAGAGTGCGATAAGGATATCGAATATCGCGGTGGAGTTGCGGACAATGACTTTGGGGGCCTCTGCGAGGAGGGAAAGTTGTGAGGTCAGCGGCAATAAATGTGTATGCGTGATTGAGTAACGAACGCCTCCTCGGTTGCCAGGCGAGATGGGGTGGCCTTGCAGTGGCATGACTCGCCTCTATTATTGTTACGAAAGTAGTGCAGGAAGTGATGTGCATTTGATGGAATTTTTCTGCTTGCTTGGATGGTTTTGATGTGATTAAAATGGTAAAAAATGAGCAGGTGACGAGAATATTAAAAATACCAAATATATATATAATTTTGTCACATTAGATTTTAAAATCTCTACAGTAGAAGAATGTTCTCCATTTTCTGAAACATGTCGCATGTCTCAAATCAACGTTCTCGTGACCCGTCTTTTCCGCATTAGAAGTTTCGCTCGCACATTTTCTTTAAATGAAATTTCTCAGCAATTCTTTCTTTCCTTCCTCAAACACCAAGCGAAAGAAAACTCACTTAAAAAACAAGCGCGTTGGAATATTTCTTCCTTCTCAGCTGGTATTGATGAGTTTTACCAATTTTAATGGTGGCTTGATAATTAGTGTTGGTGACGAGAATAGTAAAAATACCTGATATATATTTTTGTGACATTAGATTTAAAAAAAATTTGTTCCATTTCCTTAGCAGGTATTGATAAGATTTAAGGATTCAAAGTAAGTAAGTGACAAGAATAATAAAAATCCCGAATATATATAAATTTTTTTTTTCGTTTTAGATTAGAAAAATGCTTGATGTGTAATTTTACACAGTCAAAGAGTGTTTTCCCTTTCCGTCGCTGTCGCGTCTAGGGCCATTGTTTCCCGCCCGAAATGCTAATAATTCAGGGCCGGAGCTTAGCCTTACGTTCACCACGAAATTTAGAAGAAAAAAATGAGGAGAATAAAACTAAATGGCAAAGAGAGGAAGCGTCTTAAAATAAAACATTCTTGATATAGGTAGTGAGGTAGGGAGAGATGAGTTCTAGTGATCGTATCAACATTTTTTGGCCTTAATGAAGTCACTGTTAGCAACATACAATTTTTTTTAACAAATCGAACTGTTTTATAGGAATAGATATGCTTGCAAATAGCAATTGCGAGAAGGAAAGAGACATGACAAGGTTATTTGCTAAGAGGATATTATTTGCATGAAAGACTTTTTTTAGGGGAATTCAATAACGCGACGCTTTGAATTTCGATCCGGTTAACTTTTAAGGCGCTGTAGAAAATATCACAAATGTACAGTGTGATCTCCGTAATGAGTCACACATACAACTGTGCCTTGGCCGGATCATCGAAAACGTCGGTTGGTCGAAACGAACAGGAAGCAAATGCAACGCCACAAAATGCTCTGTAAAAAACTAATTTAGGAATTTGTAATGTTGCTACGCCTATTACCTCCTGACTTCCTCGGATTTGAGTCATTGGCGATATTTTTTCCTCACGTAACTGTTTTCTTTTCCAGATATAGTGGATCACGTCACCAAAACTTCATACGGATTGTAAGAGTAGATTCACATGCATCCGAAATAACGAAAATTAATCTAACTACGCAATGAAAAATCGTTCATTTATAACTAATGATATTATTTGAGACGATGGGACGCCCTGGCCCCCCAGTGACTGGACGTGTCGAATTACCGCCTGGCCATGATAGAGTGATTGCATTGCATTTCTAAAGAATCAACACCAATGTTAAGATAGAGCAGTCATCTAATTCAAGTTCATTTTACTTTGCTTTTCTGCGTCGAAAAACGACAATTCTGTTCCGGTTAACTCAAGTCACCTCCAAAGCACTGGTTGGTGAAATGTTATCTCTCCTCTTTAGGTATTTTAATAAAATAATGAGATGTGAAAATTATTGATTTAAAAATAGGAAATTGAAGAATGAAAGACTTATAAAAAACATTTTTGTTGATAATGACATTACTTGAAATGAATTTTTCCTCTTTGAGAAGATTTTATCCTTTCTGTACCGTTTTGAAATTTACGATCAATAGGAAAATGCATTTGGGCAGAGATAAGGTAAAAAAATAAAACCCAAAGCAGAAAAGTGTATCATTATTCTTCTCTATTTTGAGGCGCCTTTGTGGTATCCTCTAATTCATTAGAAAAATATACCTTTTCTTAGCTCCATAACCAACAAGATCTGAACATATGTTCTCGGGAAAAATATTTTTATCATATCCCTTACCAACTTTTGAAGTATTTAGAGCTTAAGTCGGGAATCAAGGAAGCTGCGGGACTAGTTTCTTCTCTATCGAAGTGATAGTGGCTAGATTCGTCTCTAGCGAAGAAACTAGTCTCGCAGGCTCAAGCTTGCCGTAATAAATATACTTCCGAATTGGTGGTTTATATCCGTAAATTTTGTGGTACTATCCTTGGTGGTCGTTGATTTAAAGGCGTCCAGTAGACTAGTTGGCTTATTTTTTTTATTCCACGCGTTCCTCCTAGAAATGGGTCATTGCGTTTCAGATGTTAAATTATTTGGTTTTAGTAGCTGACCTTCCTTTGCCGTGACATGCATTAACTTTTGCTTGGTGGCGACGCAACGTGACTAGACGTTTTCCTGTGATTTAAGTTCAACAAGATGGTGGCCTTGCCTATAGAGCATCCAAAAGCTACATAAGTTTCTCGCTTCAGACGAGCCCAAAATTTTGGCTAAAACCTTACCTTGTAGTCTCGACTTGAAACTTGACCTCAATGCTGACGTTAAACTTGCTTGTGGCTTTTTTGATTATTGAGTAACTTATAGTAAACCAATTTTCAATATTTTCCTGAATCTCATACTTCAAGTTTTCACCTCGGTATTTTCTGAGGTGAAATTTTTTTTAATTTAACCACAAGTAAGTGGTAAAAAAAAGGTATAGCGTACAACTCGATTTGAAACATTCATTGGTTAAAAGATGATAAAATATTTCCTTAATGTAGCCAGTATTAAGAAAAATATTGCTGGGTACGGAGCGCAGGTTTTGGGAGCGAATGTTTGCCGTGCTTTCATTGGGAGCTACCGATTAATCACAGTTGACGCCGGATTTTCGAAGCAACCTTTTTTCTTACCATGTCGCTTATGAGCTATATAATCCATTAGAAACATCATTCATTGGTGAAAAACAATAAATAGGCTTTAACCTTTGCAATCGCCTAAAAATAGCTATCATCTGCGATTCAGGTTTAAATGAATAGTGTGCTATCTACATATACATAATACCCTGCGAGTCGCCACTGGGTGTTTAGCAGGGGGTGATCAATCACCAGCAAGCAGCTTGCAGTAGGATTCCCATCCACACCGCACGGTCCAAAAAAGCGTTGCGCATACTAACAAATTATACTCTCAAGTTCATGAAAAGGCAAAGCTTGCCAACTACTCATTAAGGTAGTCGGCCAACAAAGTTAGAACACCGTGGAGCTATTCAGTTGTATGAAATGAATCATCTAATGAACGAGTGATTCGTAATAGATATCTGTAAAAGAAAATTAGGATGGTATAAGAAAGATGTTCGAGTTATTTATTTTTGTTCTGTATTTGATGTTAAGTGAAATGTTAGAGTAATATCAAACTTTTTTAAATATAAATCATTAATGTTGGCGAGAGTCTTATTTTGCTGTAATTTTTTAATATATGAATGGTGAATTTTAGAAATACCTTTATAAAAAATTATCTTGGGCTTTTTTTTTAATATATACAAGGTTAGAGAAAGTGCGTAAAAACGATAATAATTCTCAGCAGCAATATGAGCTATTCAAATTTATCTTGGTTCAATTTCAATATTAATGATCAGTCTGAACTTCGATTGGTTGATTAATCACTTGCAGGTCTGGACGAGTTAAGTCAAGTTACGCCAAGTTAAGTCATGTTAAGTCAAGTTACGCCAAGTTGAGTTGTTGCTTGAACGGGACTTAGTGGCGTACTCTTAACGTTAATGATGATGCATTGAATGAATTCTTCTAGGGTCACCCCCATACGTGCTATGCGTGCTTAGCGCCAGGTCCCCCATCGATTTGAGTTTAATGCTCTTCCTGCAGAGCCGCCGTGGTTTTCCGTCCGATGCGGGCGGAAACCCTTAGGGCTGTCCGAGAAATTCCGTGGCAACTCCTCCAGAGCCATAAGACTCCAGCCCTTCCTCTCCACTGCTATTTTCAGGGTCTCTGGAAATAGGTCACGGCTCTTCTTAGGAGAAGCTCATGGGCGCCAACGATATTAATGGGCGGAACGGTTTCCTGCGCGCCTGGTGGCAAAGGAACTCTCTGCCCCCACTTCAAACGCCGTTGGTGCGTGCTTCGACAGTCACTTTATTTTACCAGGGGGGGAGGGTGAATAATGCCAATGGGTACAGACATCGTGTCTCCATTGCCTTCGTTATACAAGTGGTTGAGTTGAACGTCTTAGGCGATGCCTTGTGGAACTCGATAATCATGATAAAGATAAAACAGCTGGTTTAGTTTAAGTGTACCGGGACTAGCCGTGGTGATAACTTTTACGGAGTCACCCGAAACGTCGAAACTAACGGGGGTGCTCAGTCTATCCCCAATTTACCCTATCGCAAAATGAGTACAACCTCGAATTATGAGCGGAAAATGTTTTCATAAAAATTGATTATCTTGATCTGTGTTCTGCATGAAAAATGTCGAGCGTAATGAAATTTAAAATATTATTATAATTCATATTCTCCAAAATCTTATCAATCACTGAAAGATTCTAACGTTTATCATTGCCTCTAACCCTCTCTGTCTTATATTTTCAGGTGAGTTTTTTTCTCTCTTCAGTAAATGGAATCTAGTGAGTACTCATGGCTCTAAGCTATTTTCATTTGCATTAAAATTCTTACATTCCATTCTACGCATGTACAAGGACAACGATGCGTGACCTGCTCTAGTCAAGAGGGGGAATACTTATTTGTATTCCGCTGATTGTGCTATCTGTATTATCTAGTGATTGCAATCCGGAAATAGTAGAATGTAGGTTGTACTTGCTTTCCTAGAAAACTCTTCTATAAAGTACTGATTTCCGTTCTGAAATCAAGCCGCACCATTAATTTATCGTGCTAAAGATGGATAGGAGACTCGCGTGATAGTTTTTATAGTGTTTGCACTGCTCATTTCTACTTTTCAAATTATGCGCAATAATATGCTTGGACTGCCGTATTACTAAATAGATTTTTTAAATAGATTTTTATTAAATTTGCTACGTTGGGAATTTCTTTCAGTAATCGTGAGTTTTAATTATTTTTTCACTGTGGTTTCCTTAAGGATGCTGGTCCGAGAGACGAATTGCATATATTTTTCATGAAAACTTAAAAATATGATCTTCTCACTATACTTCATTGCTTTTCGTGCTCTAATTTTTAGAAATTGCATTTGAAAATCCGAATATTTTCAAAGCATCCAGTGGCAGAACTAGTCAAAACGTAGAAAAAATGTTTATTCCTGCTTAAGAGTATACTTATTTTTCTAAAAAATGATATAATGCTCCTTATTATGTAATTATTTAGCTAAAAATGCAATGTTGGTACGTTGCAGGAGTAGGTTTTTAATGATAACCAAGTGAATTCCTCTGTGCGACTTGGTTCAAATCCTGTCGGTGGCTGAGATTTTTCTGAGACTGCCCAGTCCCTGCGCGGGAGCTTCGGGGAAGGCACTTCAAGTATATCACTACGTCCGTCGAATTGGACGCTAAGCTGTGATCTCCTAGGCGCCTTTCGTTAAGAGTAGGCTGATGTCACCGGGTTTTTCTCCACCCTTCCTTCCCTTTGGCGCGAATGACCTTAGCTAACGAACGCCTCCTCTAATCACCTTAAAATATCAAGTAAATGCTATAATCTAAGTAAATTCTCGTTCGTAGCACAAAAATGACCCCGCGTATTGCTCAAATAGCTGGGAAAGTGTTAGTTAATTCAATTACCCATATTCTCTGCTCGTAATTTTGCTTTTTCATCTCGATTGATGTCGTACGATATGGCAAAACTTCTTTTTAATCACGGGAAGGAGTATAATTTATAAATGAATGACGCAGTCGCGAGCCCTTCTTAATTTTTTTCCTAGCCATTTTGAGTACTCCATCTTCCACTCAAGTCACGGGTGTGTATTTTATTTTCCACTTTCAATTTCAAATTCTCCCTTCGCCATTTCAACCGCGGAAATTGAGAGGGGAATACCCTAATAAGAGTTCCACAGGGTAATGCTCTTGGTCCCTTTGATTTTGCCGGAATCGTATTGAGCGATGGGGAAAGATCTCTCTTGTGGCTGAGTTACCCCTCTTTCCTTCTCTCTTCTTCGTAGAAGCGGCGCCATATTCGTATCAGCAACATAAGAGGTCTACATTCTGAAGATTGGCTTGCTGCAGCTCTCCAATCGGTTCAGCCAATTTTTTCACCCAAGCATAGTTTTTTTCTTTCCTCTCCTTCATTACCCTACCCCAGTGAACGTAAAAGATCAGAATGTAGGTCACTATGCGCACGGTATAGGTAGAAGCCTGGCTGAAGCCTTTCCCGACATCCAAAAAATTACTACCAAATATTTTAATTATGAAAATGCGCAAAATTCGCATGTGAGGATGGTGCATTTTGAGGCGAAAAAACTGTAATACTTTATCTTCTCAGTCGGAATATCAATTAATTGATTCGGACCACGGACTTAGAATGATCAGGACTGGGCACATAAAGCTTCATTTGTCGTCGCTATTGTCGCTGACGAGAAATTATTCTCATGGATGGCAGCACTGTAGCTCGCCCGAAACATCTAGGGAGTTTTATGGTGATTGTACGGGAGTGATCTTTTTTTAGCAAACTTTCGAATACAGAAGCTACTTAAGAACGATCAATTTTCTTGAGATACCAAGTGCGATGTATAAGGAAAATTTTCTCGATGAAGTTTTTTGACTCTTTCGAGGGAAAGGACGAATTCCTTGCAGTAGAATTGACTTCGTTGACATTTCCATATCTATCCCTTAAGATTTTCAGCCTCAAACTTTTCGACCACAACACAGTGGAAATGTTTATTGGAAGCCGCTATTCCTGTTGAAATAGGGCTCTTTAAGCTAGTATATTAGATAGGGTCTTATCATTTTATCGGACGCACAGAAAACATAACACAGATGTTAAACGAATTAGGTTGGCAGCCGCTAGAGACTCGGAGGCTGAGGCTCTTCCCCGAACAAGAATTCTGAGGGTTCAAGGCGAACCCTCTTAAGGGTACAACGCACCGGGGCCAGGAACCAAGCCCGAGGCTTATACGCCCGGACACCCGGGGAGGGGCTGGATGGGAAGGAAAAAGGATAGAGGCGCCGTCGCGATCGGAGCCCGCCGACGCCTCCGGGAAAAGGATAGGAATGGAAGGGAGGGGAATAGGGATAAAACACTCCAGCGCTATAGAAGCGAAGGAGGCCCTACCTAGCGAAACCAAGCATACGCAATTTTTCTTATACCAATTCTAGTAGATTTTCCTTTGAGGAAGAAAAATCTATCGATCGAATCGGTAGATACTCTTCCCCGAACAATAAAGAACTCAAATAAATTCTTGGCGTAATTTCGTTAGTGCATTATCTTCTTACTTGTTAACGGCTGGAGTCCTAAAAGCCCCCGCCACACGCATTTTGAGGTGGCTTGCGGGGTAGTATGTATATGTAGAGGAATTGGTTGATTGTACAAAGTTTCGTTATTTCCCATGAATTGAAATGGAATTTTATGGTCGAGCTTCTTCTTTGAGTCGGCCAAATTCGCAATATCTTGGTTCACATCCTGTTGGGGGTATCATCATTCTATTTTTTCTAAAGTTACTTTTATTTTTTTTTTAGTACTTTGAGTTCAGTTACTTTTTTATGTGTTTCATTCCATTGTCACCTTTCTTTCCGTTATTCCGATCCGCATACACTTCGACGATTGTTTTCTTTCACGCCTTCGAGTCTGATGATTTGAACAGCTCTGGAGGTAGGTTCACTAAAGCCCGATCGAAATAAATACTTTCCCCTCTTGTGTTTAAAATAAACTATGCTGTCTTTGGCAACTTTTATGGAGTTCTAAAAGGTTTATTATTATGGTGCATAATATCATCATCATCATCATCATTAGTCAACAATCCTAAGATTGGTTTGATGCAGCTCTCCATTTCTCTTTCCAATCCGCTAATCTCTTCATAGCAATATTTATTCTCTTTTACATCCTTTATAACCTGTCCTATATACCTCATTCGGGGCCGTCCCTTGCCCTTTTTCCCTTCCACTTGTCCTTCAACGATTGTCTTCATCAGACCATCGTGCCTCAAAATCAAGATTATTAAATAAGATTAATAATAATAATAATTATAAATAAGATTAATAAAATTATTAAAATAAGCATAATATCAAGATTATTAAATCCTTGAATAATTTTAGCCAATAATTTTCCAGCTGTTTCAGTCACCGAGTTAGACTTGAAATCATTTAAGAGGTAGGTCTGTGAGGTTAAAGTAAACACTTTTTGCATTTAAAATTTAAAAAGTGTAACCATTATAAACGGCCTGCATCGAAGTTTAAATGCAAAATAAAAGTGTAGAGAATGCGTATGGTCTTTATGTTTTCCATTTTTTAGTTAACATTTTTTCCAGCTTATTGTTAAATGCCAATGCCAGATTGTTGCCGTATGGCGAATATGGCCGTTCGGTATGGCGAACATTGGCGCGTTTCTCGTCGCATTTTTGAGCAATGAAATTGATTCAAAGGATTTGGCAGCCCATTGTGTCATCCCCATTTAATGGAATGTGACTTGTGCAACTGTTCGTTGTGGCCAGCCAAAAACCTTGCCCCACAGTCCCTGGAAACGTGAGATAATAATAAATGGCCTAGTTCCTCCTCTCCTACTATTTCCACCCTTGACTTTTCTAACCTATTTGCCTTGGTGATATAGGGTTGCATTTCAAGGATTCGGCATCTGATTTAGGTATAAATTCAGCCGTGCACACCTCTATCTATTGATATTTTGCTGTAATTATAAATATTAATTGCAGTTAGCCTGACACCACCGTTTTAGTTGCTGCTTTTGCATCTAAGCGCTGCCGGAGCTAAAAAATAATCTATCGTTGTTTGATGAAAATTTTCTAAAACAATACAAAGTCTAAATGGAGAGAAAATCTAAGTGCAAAGTCTAAATAATGAGAAAAAATCCCTTTATGCTTCCTTAAAATTTGGTAACTGGAGGGAAATTCCTTGGAAGGGATAAGGATAAATAATTAGGAGTTCTATAGGAACCTAATTCTGATTTTTTGAAACTATATAAAAAAATGAAGAACCATAAGGTCATACCAGGTTCTTGTCTAGGTCCGGAGGCTTCCTTTTTCTAGTCGGAAGGATTTGATTTCATATTTCATCGCCATAGATACGCTGAGGCTGTTACTCCTGTTATTAAATGTGGCTTCACACAATCATCTTTCAAGTAAAAAACTAGGGCGTTCGTAAGCACCAATAGGGTGTTTTCCTATTATTTTTTTATTGCCTAAATCAAAAGATTATTACTCCTGAAGTAGGCATTTCACGCTCTTAGATTTTCGAATGACGATATCTATTTTTCGCGATTAAACGAAAAGTGAAAATTTTCAGCGCGCGAAAACGCGACGGCTGAGTAGGAATAATGGGAAAAGTCCGTGTGACGTATTTCTGGTTCTCGCTGCCGCCCTGTGAGGTGACATTGAGGCGAGGCTTGAGCGTTGATACGACGCAGGCTGATAGCAGGTAGCTGAGTACCCTGCTAGCAGGTAGCGCTTGGCTGAAATAAGGATTATTAATACCTTACCAAACGAAGGAAATTTTCCGACTATAGGCAGTTTTAATAGGTGATTATTGAGAGATGTTTCCCAGAAGTCTGTGCCTCATGCATATATTGGTAATCTCAGACGATGTAAAACTCCTATCTACTCGTATAGAAACTAGGTCCCTGTAACGTTACGTGGAGTGGCATCGCATGGGCGCCAATCTGGCCTTTTTCAAATGCAGTTAAAATTGACCATTGTCATTCGTCTAAACTGATGTATAGAACCAAATAATTTGTATATTATGAATACACTAATAGTGGGTAACGAATTGCAATCAATGATTTCGTTTTCTTTGATGAAGGAAACTACCCTCTTATCAAGTTAACTTGATATCGAGTTCAGTTGATGACGTCTGACAAAGACCTCATATGGCAAGGTAGGAAATACATCCAACAAAGGAGAAATCTAGCGATCACCACTTCGTTACTATCGTTACTACTGTAAATTCGTTGCTCATTTTTTTACACTTTTCTTAACTTGCCTCGTCTATTTGTCTGTTTCATCAGTGGAATCTTCTTATTGATTTTTAACCCACTTATTAACTTGAATTACTCTTTAAACTATTTTAAACTTACAATAAAATAGAGAAAGTTTTTGTTTTCCTCTTAACCCATATCCGCCCAGAAAAATGTCTACTTGCGATTTTGAAGATAATTAGGTCTTTGGAACCCTTTAAATTATTTCGGCGACACATTGATCTAATAGTTTTGTCAGAATGACCCGTGGCCACATTTATACCCTGGGCGACAGCGGTATCAAAATCAAATGTGATCTATTTTCTACCAGCATGAAAAAGGGTTAATCTTCAGATAAAGCGTAGTTTTGAGTGAAGGAAATTTTGAATAATATTTTCTATGTCCTTGTACTTTTTCCTTCTATTAAACCTGTATCTTATTTACAGACAGTCGTCTTCCGTATTGATGTTACGTATTGCATCCATCTCTTACAACAAGCGGGATTATTTCTACCAGCTTCAAAAATGAAGTAGTAGATGTAACCATCTACTACTGGGTAACGAATGGTGACTTTAGGTGACAAAACTAAATCAGCATACCTATCTGTAACAATTTGAATGCAAAATAGTGCGCAGTTTTTCATCAAATCCGCATTTTTCCAGCTCGGTTGAAGTGGTCAGAAATAGATTGAGCACTATATCTCATATCGAGTTGTAAAGGAAACACAGGAGTGTGCATTAAGCGAAAATTTGGAATTAATTCAGAGGTAATGGACTTTTCTGTTAAACAAAATAAAATGTTGAGCTCGAAATATAAATCCGAAACAGTTGTGAACCTGCTAATACGGCAGATTTTTGTTCGCAAATTCACCAATAACATTTGTGTTGTACAATATTTTCCTACCTCTCTCCAAATCATACTTTTCAGCCACTTATCAAAAACCAGTTGAATAATATAAAGTGGTGGTTAAAAAACTAGATTTTAAAACCCTTTAGCAACATGCTTGTGACTATTTGAGCAAGGCAGTATCTAGGGTCTTAATTAGGGGGGGGGAGTCATGGTCTAGGGGGAGTGCATCCCAAGTTGTGACATTTTTGCATAGAAAAGGTGATTGAAACCAACATTTTAAGAAAATTTTAACAGCGCTTCATTAGTTTATGAGATTATTTCCTTGAAAAAAATAGTTTTATTTTAGTTATATATCTTATACTAATGCATATCATTTTTCGTGCCTTAAAAGAAAATGTGTTGAATACTTTCGTTTCAATTCAGTACTGATTTTGCGTAAAGACTTTTGCGATTTTTACTCCTAAGTGGGGGGGCAGCTGCCCCCTCCCCTGCTGGGTACGCCCATGTATTTGAGAACAAAATAGTGCCCAGTTTATCATCATGAGCCTTATTTGCCGAACGCATTAGGGTGTATCCACATGTCTGGGCGGAAATGCGTTAACATATTTTCCCCTTCCTTCTATCTAATTATTTCACTGAAATACGATTTCGAACCTGATTGAGCATCCCCGTGGACTTCCCGAAACACGATAGTATGGAGCCAGTATCCACAATCTCTCTTTGAGATACGTTGCGTGGTCATCCCTCTTCTCCGATGTCCTTTAGTCAATGCTCTAGAATTCTCAAGGCTGATATCCTCTGTTGCTCTCGATAAGTCTTTCCTGGGGATACAGAATGAGAGGTTATCACCGATGAATTAGTTAGCGGCTTAAAAAACTTTTATAATATTATAAAAGGTGTTCAAGGGCACTCATCTATATTTCGGCCATCTAGTCGTGCACTTTCTCTTCGGATTGGGTTAAAATTTTTGAGATACATTGGTTGGAAGGAGGGGCACGTTAATATTTGCAAAAACTTCCAATATTTCTCCATTTTATATTCATGGTTTTAACCAAGGTGATCTACCCTTAATTTGAGACACATATAATTTTATATTTTTGTACATTGAAAAATATTAATTCATTAAATGCGTTGTCCCACAAAATTTAATCAAATCGTCAGGGCCACGTAATTTAAAATAACGATGACAAGGTTTTTGAGACGAAGCCGTCTATTCAGTAGAACTCCTAAGAGAATGCGGTTACGATCCTAATTTTTAGTTTTATCGAAATCATTATTATGCAGCGAATATTATATGAGTTCAAATGCCCTTAATTTGCGACACATATAACTTTATTCCATGTTAACAACAAATTTTTTGGTCATAGAGTAGTATTAATTTATTTAAAGCGTTGTCCCACAAAATTTATTCAAAGCGTCTGGGCCACGTAATTTACAATATTGATAAGAAGGTTTTCAAATCAATCCATCCATTCAGTGTAACTCCTAAAGTAATGCGGTGACGATCCTAATTTTTAGTTTTATCGAAATTATTATGATGAAGCGATTACTATATCAGTTTTTAAAAACGCTCATATACCGGCATAGATATTTATTTTTTGTATGCTTAGGAAATTATCGGCATTGGAACGTATGCGTATTTTTAAAATCCATTTCCAGAAAATAAAGCATAGTAAAACTATTTCTTGGCCGTCTTCAGTGTGTGAACCACAGGTACAAGAGCGAAATCGTAAATTTTCATAAATATGTCGTTTATTCGTCGTCTCGTTGGCCCACCCCTCTTAGCCCTCTTAACGGACCAAATATTTATATAGTTTTACAACTTTTATGTCATGGCTGAGAACCGCGGTGGTTCATTAAGTGGTACTCACACTACTCTTCCGGTGTTTTCCTTGCATTACATTACATTACCTTCCCGTTCCGTCCTGCGTAACTCATTCGAATTGATATTCCCGGAATGCGGGCGCTAGGAAGGCTCTTTAAGAGCGCGTATAAGCGAACAGCGCCACTGGACGGCGCGCACGTCGTCCGTCAGTCTAGCTTCTTTCCCGCCACGGAAAACTGGGTCGCCGATTGTTGAGAATTCCCCCTACCATATAACTCTTCGTCTTCGCTGCGAGGGGAGGAGGCTGGCTGGCTGTCCGGAGGGTATTGTTGCGCAACGCGCTATAGTGTGTGCTGCCGCGAGAGAATTCCTCGCCATCTCGTTCTCGAGACGAGACCGAGGTCAATAATTCGAGACGGGTGTGGTTAGACGGAGGACGGGACTAGGTCTGGGTGATATTGAAAATTCAATATCGGAAAACGATAATTTTTTAATATCTGTAATTGGCGATTACGGTTAATAATGTGGAGGCTATCATCTTTTCGGAACCGATGAAATAGCGCGATAAAATGTTTTATGTACCTATCTCGTAAAATATAGGGATATGTAGTTTTTTTAAGGCGATATCGATTTTTATTGATTGGTACATGGTAATATTTTGTCGGGCAGCGATTTTTTATTGGGAAATAAATCACGATATTTTATCGTGACACTTAAATCGGGCGCGATATTTTGATCTTTGTTATCGGTTAGTGTGATGGCTAGTTTTGGCTTCCCACCCTGTGGGTCCGGCTTCGAATCGCAGCGGTGGTGGATATTTTCAGTGAAGCTCGATCCCTAATTTTAAGAATTTTTTCATAACATATTATTACATGTTTAAAACTTATGGTAACTTATGAAATGTTATCTGGTTGGCATGGTGGGCTGAGTGTTGGATTCCTACGCAGCCGAAAATACGCAGCCAGCTTCGAATCCTCAAAATCACCCAAATCCCCCTACTGACAATTGATAATTAATTTTGCACGTTTGTGTAACCGATAAAGGGTGGTATTTACCTGATTAGGAGGCATAAATCTTAACTTCAACGACAATAGTAATTAACATAAACAGGAAAATATAAATATGGAATTTCTACAATAATCCATATTATGTATAAGGTAATTCTACGTTGCAATATTTTTGTGCATGTACATGAAGTACAATCTTTTTTTAAGAGAGAGTCCTTTCAGAACCCATCTACATACTACCCCGCAAGCCGCCTCAATAGGCGTTTTGCGGGGGCTGTTAGGACACCAGCCGTTTGCAAATAAAAAGGAACTTTTCCAACGAAATTACGCCTAGCATTTGTTAACCCTTTTGGTGCGCGGGGCCGATGTATCGGCTCTTACGTAGTACATTATTTAATTTGCTATAACTTATTGCATAGATATATTTTATTTCAGTAAACGTAAAAATATTTTGTCAATATTAACCAGTTAAACTCATCAATAAAAAAACACGTATGCATATGTAATAAAATAGGTTTGTATTGTATGTTTTCCTAGTTGCAACATTTTATGAAAATACCATCTACATTTCTCGCCAGCACCCCAGGAAGAAAGATAGCAATAAGAGGGTTAAGTAAGTAGAGATTACCCGTCAAAATGACCGGTCTGCCCTTCCAGTGTTAAGGCATGTTGCATTCTCACCTGTGTATTTTCTAATGCTGAATGGTCCTCCATGTATAAACTTGAGTGGACTGCACTTGGGTGAGAGGTGTGATTTGGAAGAGCTACTCTAGACATTGGATCTCTGTGATCGATCTGCAAGCCGCTGCAGTGTCTGAGTGGATAGTGTAGTGTAGTGGATGGTAGAGTTTCTGATACTCCCAGGCCTGCAAAGAAATTTGAAACTTTCATATAGTTACCGAATATTTATCTAGAAACATGGTTTCTACATAACAGATGTTAACACTAGTGATTTTATAATATTCTAATTTATAAAAATGCAAATGAATATTGTGTTCGTAGAAGTAGAATGATAAGAAAAAGTCTTGCTGCTAAGCTTAAAGCCATCAAAAGCATCCACTGACAGAGCTGGTTGGTCAAGCTTTGGAAATAAAGGTACTCTGCAACATATGTGATATTACTCATAAAATATGCCATCATGAAAAAAAACAATGGCATTCTGAAGGGGTTAAAATCCTCTGTTGCTCGGGGGGAAAACGAATTCCCGTACCTATCCGTTCGGCAAAATATCTCTCTTTTGGAGCGTAGGCTGTCGCAGCAAGATGCATTGTTGTCAAAGGCTTTCGGAGTTTCGGGAGCAGCTGCGTTTTGGCGCTTTGTCACGTGATATTTCGTGGCCATTGCAGGTCGCATCAGGCGATGAATGAAAAATAGGAAAAAAAGTTGTCAATTAATATACTCGTCAACCCCCAACCCAACTCTCTTTTTGTCGACCTGGAAATGTAGTGCGGCTCTAACATGATATTCTCCGTGTGCTCCTCAAGATATCCATTCTCTTTTGTTCAAGCAATCTAAGCCAAGCGCACAGCATCCAAGTCTCTAGCGGCCCTCAGCCTAATTCGTTTAACGTCTGTGTAACGCATTCTGTACGTCCGTAGGAGTTTTTGATGAAGCGCGCCGTGAGTCGTCGAAGAAAGTTCACGTCGTCACGAGACGAGCGATGCCGTGTCACTCGTTTTTCATCGTCGCCCCACGCGGTTTCATTTTCGCAGCCGTGACAGTGAAAGTATGGCCCGGGGACTTGATCTCTTCCCCATTCTTGCCGTTGGAGCACGGGGTGTATCATCGGTGACTTTAATCTGAGATGCGACTCGCGTTAAGCACATACGAGCGTGATGATGATGTCAGTGCTTCGACAATCCTTGGGTGTCATTTCCTTTCCTGATCCCAAATCCTATATGCTTTCCTCTCGTCTACTTTGTGAGGTTGTAGACCGGTTATCGTTGATCGCTGAATGCCAAAATAATCAGAGGTTGTTCGATCCCTGCTTGAGGGTTCTAATAATAAGTCTTAGAAAAACTACTTCATCGGTACAGATTCAGACAATATTTATGCCTAGTTAATAATTAAAGTTCGTTAATTTCGTAGAAATGGAGACCTCATAGCCTTTAAACTTACATCTTTGTCTTCTCTAAAATGTGATTATTTCGTGACGTCCATAGATATATTTTCAATTATGTATTTTAGATTTATTAAAGCAAAAATTGTTGTTTTTTAACTTAAACTATGTATTTTAATTTTAAGCCCGTATTTGACTTTAAAGGAAATGTTTTTGTTCTTAATTTATGTATAAAGTAATGTATGCCATTCATTGTTCGATTTCTCCTTAAAAATAATGAAATATATTTATTAACTTTCGCCTAAATTTTTATTATTTTTGTAAATGAATCAAACGCGCTTAAAACTTAATTAAATTTCATATTGTAAAGTATGTTATTTGAAATTTGGAAATTATCGGAGGTACTATAGACGTCTAACGCATGTTGGAAGGAGTATCAAAAGAACTCTCGCTGATGGTCAATTGCGTAGCGTTATTTTTATCAACGCTTAGGCATGCACAACTGGGACAAGCTAAGAGTAAATATAAACAATAGCCACTTTTGGCTATTGCGTACGTGACCAGGATTGAAATAGCAAAATTAGAGATCACGTGATGTGTCGTATGGGTATGGCTGGCTGATTTAGACAAGCGTTTTTTTAATGCTGTTTATTTTGATTGAGAATTCAATTTCCATTAAATTTAATATTCAGGAAGGGACCCTGTGACATTCACGTTTTCAGAGGAATATCTTGATCTTCACACTGAAAAGTGGGTAGTATTATTTAAATATAGCCTGAATTTACGTTAACACAGAAACGAACCTACATCTATTTTTATAACCCCCTTGACATCAGCGCAATTTTCTGATAGTCACTTTATAAAATAAATTGTTGCAATGGTTTTTATGGTTTAACCGCATTTAAAAATTGTATCCTGAAGTTGTAGAAATTAAAATATGAGAACGAATTTTCACTCAAATCTGTGCTTCGTAATACAAATTGTAAACACCACTTTTTCTTTTAACAGACGTTTATTTACATTTATATTATATATTTTTTACACTTATTTAAATTGTTATGTAAACCGACCTGGGTTTCGGCAGATCAGTGCCATTTTACAGGTGCCTGTCATTGCCATTGAAAATGGCTCTGAGGTGCCAAAATAACTTGGGTCGGTAAATATTGCAGTAAATGTGAATTTTACAAGTATATAATATTATTTTTGTAATGAAGATTTATGAAACTTCCACTTTCGCCTAATGGTGATGTCTCATAAAAATCCGTGCGTTTTCTTTAAAAAAAAATTCGTCCTAGCAAAACCTTTGTAATCCACTCTCCTCTTTCTAAAAAATCAGCGCACCGCAATGCCGGAATCGATTCAGCCTGTGTAACGTTTCTTTTTCCCCGATGACTTTTAATATCTCCAGCCCGGAATACCCCACCCCCTCCCTTTGTCTCATCTGTCTTCGTTATCGTAAAGTTCGCGCTCTTTTCTCAGGCTCCCTCACGGTCCAAGCCGTCCAGGAATAGTTGACGTTTTAATTCCTCTCTTATTAAATTTTTTCATCCTTTTAATTTCGATTCGTCTCATGATGATCTTCTCCGCCGTTCGAGCTCTCTTCCACGTGACGGTCTTGTCTCGTGTCACGCTGGTATCACGAAAATCCTTTTATCAGGAAAAGACTGACCAGAGTGGGCATGCAAGAATGCCCACCCTGCCCCGCCAGTGATCAAGAAATGTACCTGTATCATGTATTTTTTGCCGACCGCCCGGTGCTCCCTAGCGAGTTTTGTTTAGTCTTCATGGTGCCGGAGAGCGCATTTGCGCACTTCCTGCAAGTCTATATTAATTTTATTGTAACATGATATAATTTGTTGAAATTATTACTGAAATTATATTTTGTAAACAAAACCGTTAAGTAATATTGCAATAAAAAGGTGAATCATTATTTAATTAAGTTTTCCTTGATTTTTTTAATGTTTACCTTCACTTTTATTTGGGACATATTTTATTTTCTAAACTGCAGCTAAATCTGCAAAAATGCTTTGGGAATTTCTTCATTATACCTAGAAAATCGAGTGGTACTGAAATAGGGAAATGGGAAAATTCAAGGTACTAACTTTCAGGTTGCATTGCTCATTTTCAAGAAATTTTTGTGAGCTTTTTCGTGTTGTAAGACGATTATCTTTCAAGTTAGACAGAAATATAATTGTGCGCATGTTTACTGACACAGAAGAACTAAAAAGTCTGTTACTTTGAATATTAAGTTGAAATTCTATGTATTAAATAAGTATTAAAAGAAAATAGAGATGGCACTTCTTTTAATACTTATAGAATGTCCACTACATTTCGCCTGCTTCTTTTACTGAAATTCTTTGTTTGAATTGTTAAAAAAAAAACGCTCTCGTATATTTTTTATTTTACTTTTTAAGGGGGAAACTTGCCTTTTTGGGCCCCTTGATGTCGTCGTGTGGCGACGGGTCACCCCCACTAACGTATGAATCACTCTTAGCTACCCCTCAGGGGTTGACACTTTTCTCCTCTCCTTAGTTGATTGCCTAAGTCAAACGTAAAACCCTTTTTCTCAGATATTCAATTTTTTCAATGTTAATTCGCATTTTATATTTTCTTGTCTAAGGACGTATTCACTGAAGCTGATGTAAATCTCAGCTTCATTTTACTATGAGAGAATGGCAAATTTTGGAAGAGAATGGCAAAATTCTGGGACTCATGCGATGGTGGTTGGCGTAACGTGGTGAAACTCCTTCATGATGCACAAAGGTTAAGAAAAAGACTTTGCTGTTTCATAAAATAAAATATATTTGCGACCGGTTTCGATACAGCGTATCATCATCTGGCCAGTCTTTTTCTTAACCTTTGTGCATCATTCTGGGACTCAATATGGACTAATCAAAATCTAATGTATATTAATTCAATCCGCGGGAGTGTCAATCAGTTTAATGGAACTCGTAAAAAGTACACGTGAATACCCTAATTTTATCATCAAAGCTACTTATTAATAATATCATTATGAATTAATGTGTCATTCCTATTAATTATTGTACATTATAACTATGCGTATTATCTGCCTTCAACTGCTCTCCATTTTTAACTACATTGATGGTGATAATCAACTTATGCATGCATGATAGCTTGTTATTTTGCATTTCATTGGTGTCGGAAATACCCTACAGACTTCATCTTTTTTTGTGATACTGCGGAATTCATTTCCGTAATCGAATGTTTGCACTCTTCTTGACCGCGAATGAACTTTCATATTAAAGAGTATTTTTTGGGGAAAATCATTTATATTGTCTTAGTTGGCGAATGTCTGAATTCAGTTCTACGTTCGATTTGGTAATGGCTCGGAAAAATAAACGGAAATGAACGCTTCCATGGACCTACGTCTCATTTTTATTTTAGCGTCATAACTTCTCAATATCCTTCCGCAGTATTCCAGTATTCATATTCATCTCCATATTGATAGAAATCGGTAAATCTTAATATTTTTGTTTTTATTTCGTACAAAAATTAATGAAATAACTTAAGAAAACAGCTCTTTTTTCCATCGGTTCGATGAACTGTCCTTAATTGATATTTTCTGCCGGAGTGCCTCCTGTAGCTAACTTTTTAAATTGGAGTTTTTTCCATTAAATTTTGCGAGATAAACTTTTTGATTTGTTTTTACTTGTTCTATTTTTCGCGTTGACCTCTTAGCGGCCGGGACAATTTCTTCTCTTGATCAAAGGATGTATAAATGAGGTCATTGCAACCGCGGCGTAATCTATTTTTGATTTGCGAAGCCAGTGGACGACCTCGGAAAATGAATTCCAGGAATATGAAAACCTCTTTGCCGCGAGACTAGGAAAGAAAATAAAAATAATCCTCTAGAGCTGTTATGAGGTCGTTTACCGGGAATGTCGTTGCCCGAAAACCCTTCTGTCACTTATTGATCTCCTCTAGCGGCGCTTTCAAAAATATAAAACATTTGTAAGAGTAATCATTTAATTTGTTCAATTCTTTTACGATCTATTTTCTCTTACTGTCACGTTTAACTTAACTCATTTCCGCGCACCGTATTCTAATGGCTATGTCCTACCATTCTGAGCATATGAAGCTCTTGATGATATGAACATATGAAGCTCTTGATGAGCATATGAACCTTTTTGCTGTCAGATTGTCACAAGTGTGTTGTTGAAACTTGTAATAACTTAATCCACTGATTAGTTTGTTTGTTAAGCTGGTCAAAATAAGCCCACTTACAGAAAGAGAAAGTTGCGAAACGGAAATTTAATATGAACCACTACTCTCTGTAAAATACGTGCGAGTATCATAAAAGTAGACAGAAAATGCCATTGTGTAGATTATCTTAACTTATTTCCATCCGAAAATATGCTTGCCCTGAAGATTCATCCTCTCTATCAAGGTCACCTGTAGGAAATGGAGAAATATTAAGGCCGTTTTACACGGTATATGGAATTGCGCAATCTGACGTACGTGCGAAGGCGCAATCAAAATTGCGTCGTGTAAAGCGGTGAATTGCTAGAACACTAGCGAGAATGCGTGGATGCAAGACGGCAAAATAGCCCCTGTTATAATTTCGTTCATGCATTCGCGCAATTTCACGCCATTTTAGAAATTAATGCAGCTCTAACCTGCGCAATTCCGTGCCCCGTGTAAAACGGCCTTTAGATTCAGAATTCGCAACCACGCAGTAAAGTTACATGTCTACGGGCCATTCTGAAGTATCAAAGTGATATATCATCAAAATATTTTGCTGGATTACCAAGGACAACCATAGGAACAGCATTTCTAAATATCTTAACAATCGCAAAAGAAAGTTTTCTGGGCGGACATGGTTTAAGTAGCTCAGGTAAATTAACTTACGCATTAATAGTGGCGAAATGCATTGCACAATTGTGACGAAATATTTGTTGCATTTCTGAGGATTCCTTAGGTTATTCGCATTAAAAGAGGCTTTCCAGTTATAATGCATTTACAAATTTCAAAACGCTTGCAAATACTGTTTAAAAAAAAAAACTAATCTATATTTTAATACGCAGTATTGGCGGATATTAAAGTGACATTTTTCGACAAAATACGTTTATAAAATATTTCACTGCTGTACCTACATCCTCCGTTTCTGAATTTCATTTACTGTATTATTCAACGTAAAATGATTCCTAGATGTAGATTCTGCACTTCTATGATAAATTACGAATATTTTTACCTATATTATCCGCGTTATCGACCAGGCTGTTTGGATAATTAACAAATATCGAGGACGTATAGCTGTTATTTCTGCTGCACTAAGCTCCTCATAATATATCTGGAGCGTGGTCGTTTAGCACCTCATTATCGCCTCTAAATGTGTCGTCAAGTGTACCGAAGCAATTTGCTGTCGATGTTTTCTGGTGGCAAGCTCAAGTTCCTCTCCTATGTCTCATCCCAGAGACCCCAGTGTTTTTTAATGGTTTGCAACCCTTTTTAAGGATATTTCCATTTTTTTCATTTTAAAGAAATTTAAAACCCCCTCTGTGCTTTTTTCAGCGCTAGAATCATATTTCTTGTACATGTGTATACAAGTACTGAAAGGGTATTTTTGATTTAAAGGTAACGTATGCTATTTTCAGTGTTTTCTCTTAGCAGTTGATCCAAGGACGAAATTCATGATGTATGTGAACTTAACAGTAAAAAATGTTTTAAACCAAGCGATAATATAATCTACATACTCATGTTCGCGATTATTTTCACATTTTTTTGTCGACAACACTGATATGACATAACGTGAAGATGAACAGTTGTTCACGGAGTAAGGATGTCTACGCTAACACTTCCGTTAACATACTTCAGTGCTAGTGCTGTTTTTTTTTGCGACGAATTACTCGTTTAAATAGTAAAGCAATGTCTTCGCATTATCTTCATGTTATCCCTATAGACCCTAACAAGAATATTAAGAAGTGTTTTTTTAATTAGCTACTCGATTAAAAATAACGTTATCATCTTGAAAATTTCAAAGTGCATATAGTAGACCGTTACAATTATTTAATTTACCTCATTTAATTGATTTTTACATTCAAAAAATTACAGGGGTAAAAGTTTCAATTTTAAGATATTGGTATATGTTATCTAGGGTCTTGAATAAGTGCCCTGAATATTTCAAGGTGTGGTATAGTATTTGAGGTAGGCGCCTAGCGGCTGAGGTTATTTGCTTACACTAGTCCAGTAACGTGCCAACATTGCATTTTTATAAAGTTAATTACATGATTACTAACATTATATCAGTATTTTGCTAAAATAAGTATACTCTCTAGCAGCAATCAAAATTTTCCCTACACTTTGACGAGTTCTACCATTGAATACCGTTTAAAAATTCGTATTTTCAAATGCAATTAATGAAAAATCTTTTCCACCACCGGGATTCAAACCCGGACCGACTGCGTAGGAATCCAACCCACCCAACATCAGCCCAACACTCCAGCCCTAACAAATTTACTTGAGATAGCGTAGGTTTAAAACGTGATATCACGTCTCGAAAAAACGCGGATCGAGCGCCTGTGATGCGTTCTCTTGGAAGTGTGTTGACAGAAGGTCGTTCCGTAATTTCATTTCAGGATATAGGTCCTCTTTAAGGTCTGTAATTTTTCTGCAACGATTCTCCTTTTCGCCACTATCCCTCTGGATATTCTATTCCCCAATCCGAACATGACCGAACTTTTATCTGAAAGCGATGCCGAACTTTTATCCGAAAGCGCTCGTCATTTGTCTCCGTATCGGTCACGGCTAATTAGCGTCGCATCCTCCGATGACCTCCAGCCCTTTGATCCTGGGTCGTGTGTCCACGCCAGCTGGCCGCAGTTTGAGATTTGAGTCACTCTCATCTTGAGCGTCACGGCTCATCAACAAGCGGTTCATCGTCCGGCAATGGGGTCGATCACTCAAACCCGAAATCGCTATTCATTATTGTAATTCGGTAGATGGAAGGGAAAGATACGTCACGGCGAAAAAACAATCTCCCCCGTTGAGTCATTCGCTTTTATATGTAAAATAAGAATTTCAAACTTGGTCTCGTGCGGTGTAGCCGAATATGCCTCTTGTGCATGGTTACTCTTGAGGTTGCGGCCAATATATAATTGCCTTAGAATCGCATTCGCTGTATATTCGATTGAAGTTGGTGCCTGGAAACAAATAGAAATTGGTTTGATAATTTCGCTAGATGGGCTAAGAATACGTCCGGGAATCCATTTAGAAAATTCAGTGGCTTCCTTCGGTGAGAGACTTTTTTGGGGGGAAATGAACAGAGAGAGTCTTTTTTTCTCCATATTTCCGGTGCAACCGCGTCGGTTTGTTGGTGATGACAACAGTTTCGCTGGCACTGCTGCCAGCGTCTTCAGGTCGAAGATGATGCCGGTCCACGATTTTCGTCCTCCTTATATAGGGGGTCAGTCCCGCCAGTTGTGGCTGCCGCTCTCCTATTGGTCCGCCTAATGAGCCTCCTCCAATGGGCATCCAGATGGTAGCCGTCGTCTCTGTTAAAATTGTCCGTCCGGGCTATCTCAATGGATTCGCGGATGAGTCTGGGAAAATATCTGCCTTCTTTCACTATTATCTTGGCGTCGTCAAACTTAATGTCATGTCCCGGGGTCCAGGCGTGCTCCGATATGGCAGACAGCTGGAATTGCCTGTTTTTCGTTGCCCTTCGGTGCTCTTGCATCCGTATCTTGAGTGAACGGCAAGTCTCACCGATGTATGCTTTTCCACACGAGCAAGGGACCTTGTAAACACCTTCATGAAGGTCGTGCTGTAATCTGTCTTTGGCTGTGGGCAGCAAGTCACCAATTTTTGTCGTACAGTTAAACCTGGTGGTGATGCCGTGCTTTTTCAGGGCCCTGGCAATCCTTTCGGTGGTCCCTGCGACGTAGGGAATGACGGCCCAAGGTCTTTCGTCTTCCGTTTTTTCACTTGAAAGTGGTTTTCTTTTAATGGTCCTTTTCAGGGCCGAATCCGGGTAGCCATTCTTTTTTCAATGCTGCAATTAGATGTTTCTCTTCTTCTGCCAGCGACTCAGCATCCGAAACGCGGATAGACCCCCTATATAAGGAGGACGAAAATCGTGGACCGGCATCATCTTCGACCTGAAGACGCTGGCAGCAGTGCCAGCGAAACTGTTGTCATCACCAACAAACCGACGCGGTTGCACCGGAAATATGGAGAAATTGGAACCTGAACACCGCGGAAATCTACGTAGTCAGAGAGAGTCTTTGACTAATTTCTTCGCAACCTACGCTTTCGAACGTATTTAAGGGGCAAGGAGTTATCAAACGGATCCCAAGATAAAATCCCATGATGGAGGATATTGGAAGAATGGCGTCGCTTACTGAGACCGAAATTGCATTCATTTATTAAAACGTTCGTTAAAATAATATGGTCGATGGTGGGGTAAGATAGGTAATGGCGAATAAATCTCCCACATTCATCCATTCTCTTGAAGGCTGAAGGCGTTTTAACGCGAAAGTTGCCGCTCACTTTTCTCGAGTTGATGACATCATCATAAATTCGACTCATTTACTCGTTCTTGGTAGAACCTTTCATCGAGAAAACGAATCGCTCACTAGAGTATAAACAACAACTAACCATACGCGTCTCTTGCACAAGGTCGAGGAGTAGCGGCGATATGCTCGTCGTGAGTTCGTGACGTGAACTTATCTGCGAAAGGGTTGAAGCAATCGATTTTTCACCGTGAAAGCTCGAGAAGTTGGCTTCTTCTGTAACTTCATCTGTAACCCACGTTGTAATAATTACAACGTTAAGAATAAAGGAGTTTATTTTTCAAAACCTACGTATAAAATTTACGCATGAAAATTAATTAAAATTTACATTTTACGCATATTTTTTAGTTTTCCGTTGCTACAGGATATGGATTACATTTGTTAAACTGAGCTTTATTTTTAGAAGATTAGTATTTTCCATTTTCGAATATTGATTTAGTAATAGATTTCGTATTTTTGTAAATACGGATAAGCAGAGCAATGTTCTCCTCAGACTATGGGTCTCTCGCCACCAGGCCAGTTGCAGCCTGTCATTTAGCTAGAACGCAAATTCATATGCCCCCAGTTCACAGTGCCCGCTGTGCTGAGCTATTTTTAGACGCCCTCACTAAGCACTATTCGGTTTTACGTGGTGGGAGTCGTTGGGGCTATGACTGGAACTGGGTATGAAGCTATCGTCAACGTGTATAAGTCCAGTAGGATAAAGACTAGCGAGAAACTCATTACTGCGTAAAGTCATCGGTGTACGCCACTGAATAATGGTTGAAATGTCAATACTGAAATACGTATGGGAGAAAATTTAATTCATTAGGCTTCTCCCGGTCGGAGCATCTCACGTTGATGGTGGAATAGAGAGAAGTGCTTTTCGACGAAAATGCCATTGGAAGGAACGCCTCCAAAAGGTGCACAGCTCTTTTCTCGAATGAGAGAAAACGTGAATTCTCCATGAGTGCATAAACCGTAATGGTGCATCTTAAGTGGAAGATGTTATCGCTAATTGATTCTTCAGCAACTTATCCAAACCACCGATGATATTCGAATATTTTACGCATGGCGATATATTTGCACAGTTTTTTCGCCGGGAAAGCTCACAGTCCTCTTTCTCAGATTAGATGCCCAGAGAATTGAAAAAAAAACAGCCAAGGCCGCTTCGATGACAAAAGAACAGCTGTCGAAGATGATCCACGAATGCTTTGAAAAAGAAAATAATTATACTTCAGGATTTTTCAATGAGAAGAACGATGACTTTAGACAATTTAGAACTCCGGGGCTCCGTATGCTTTTGATATCATATAATATGAACATGTCGCGCCATATTTTGATTAACTCAGATTATAAAAAAATATGAAACAGGCACGTAAGGCAACTGTTATATACAAGAAAAGAATCACAGAACTCTCCGGGTATTTTAACTATAATACATACTGCAATCTAACGACAAATAATCCTCTAATTCCTCATTTTGTTTTTGAAATGTTGAGGTTCATTCACGCCACCTCTTGGCGGTGCAACGAAATTTTAGGTTTTAGTTTTAAATTTGTTTTTCCTTTTGAACGCGAGTGAATTTGTGAGTGTGGCTACCTCTTTTTGAGCGTTGTGCTAATTACCTCGAAAAGCCGTCGCGAAAACGTAGGTATCAGGCTACCAGCGGCACGGGTACAGAATTGGCGAGCGGAATAGGCCCTTGACGCTCAATCGACATTTGGCTATAATAATTTTCCTGTTTCAAAATCAGTTCATTCCACTAAAAACATATGGTTCACTTTCGGTAGTGATCGCCTCACGTGGGAAAACTATGGACTCCAAACGTCCGAGATAAAATTCCATTCTGTTCTATGTGCAAAATTCCACCGGGATAATTCAATCGCCTTGACCGGGATTTGAACCCGGATCCCTTGACTTTCGGCCGAGTGCTTTAGCCGGATAAGCTGCCGAGGCGTTTATTTCGTTCGTGGCTCGAATCCCCTTCAGTTGGAATGATTTTTCACTGTGGAATTTCGCTCATTCGTTCATTTCGTGTGACTCTTGTATTATTCTAGGTGTCTTTTAACTGAAGGGTTGGGTATATGTCCTCTTGAATTTCTATCGGAGGCGCGGTCGAACTTTTGCAATGCAAGCGAAGCCTTACGTAGGTACATTTGTTGGTCAAGCGATCAGTGAGCGTATAATCCTGTTTCCATTGATCGTTTCTCGTGTGCTGAAGTCCTTGAAATCGTGGTTCAAGGCCCTGAATAGGTAATGATTTCCCTTGAAGAATCAGTTTGGCTTGTGCAATGGTCATTTGGGAAGTCACTTACAAAGATTTCATGCTGAAAAGAAAAATAGTGTTATAAATTCACTCGTAGTTTGCTCGCGGCTTTGCGCAGATAGAGGTGCTGATTTTTCTTTCCGTTTAATTTGATCATCCTTCGAGTAATTATAGTCATGGCGATGAAACACAAAATTATTTTTGAAAGAGAAATTCATGGAAACAGAGGAGAAACCAAATATCATTCTGAAACATTCTATAGGCCTCCAAGTCCTTCTTCCTTTGCAATGAATCTTTCTTCCCTAAGGTCTCCCTATTTAGAGGAAGCGATAGGAAATTTTACTTTTCTGAAAGAAATTTAGTCTACACTATTCGTCGAATGTTTTTATTGAACCGGCCACCTGGTTTTCAAGTGTTTGGACGGACATTTTCTAGTTTCAACGATTAAGATCTCGGGCGTTGTGGTAAAAAGTTTTCGTCCTATCCTTAAAGTCCTGACGAAGTGAGTACGATATGATGTTTTGTTTGAAAACTTAATCTTATTTCGAGAAGAATTTTCTTATTTAACCTTAAACGGTATAATAGATAGAATCTATTTTGCCGGTGGAAAAAAATAATCAAGTAGATCTGTAACTGTAGAAATTTGGGCAGTGATGAATAATGAATCATTATTTTTACCATTTGCTAAATCACTCCCTTGCCGCTCGTTGACGTGAGCTAGTTGCCAAGATACTTGCCATTACCGGTGATACATCATGGTTATTTCATCCCGGTTATAAATATATATTTTTAAGAAAATCAAATATCGCATAATGATAAATATCGGAGTATTGTCCTCTTGAGTTTCTATTTGAGGCGCGGTCGAATTTTTGAAATGCAAGCGAAACTTTACGTACATTTATAAATACTCGTGAAGCCATATCCAACCATAGAAGGATTTTTGTTGATTTTTTTACCGAGAAAATTTGTGGGGGATTAATATTATGACTGCAATTCCCTATGCATACAGTCTACACGGTCTATTCCACAAACATCAAAACGGAGGGGGTTGAGTCGAAGCAACATGTTGTGGATTGTTCGTCGCGGTCGAACTGAATAGGAGGATCCGAGGTTTATTAAAGTTGTGAGCATGAACTATCAATTGCACGAATAGGTAGTGGGATAATCCTCCCGTTCGACAATGAAAATCGCTGTCTGTGAACAATTGAAGACCAGTAATGAGTGGAGATCAGTCGGCTCGAGTCGTTAAAAAAAAAGAGATGGAGGAAGAGGGGAAAATATACTTTTTTCTTGCTGTTCCTTTATTCTACACTCGTTTGCATGTTTCCAGTCTGTGTTTCCCTTCTCTCTCTCTCCCGAGCACTCTTTGAGAGTGAGGGAGGCCTCGTTTATTAAAGAGTTGCTTCATTAAAATACGTTGCGAAAAGAAGGCTGTTTATTAATTTCGTTCCCGGGAAATAAGGCCTGGCGGCGGAGTAATGAACGATGGCGGGGTGCGACTCGCCTGCAATAGATGGACTGTGTGTCGTGCGAAACGTCGCCGTCTGGAGTTATTAGTGGCATTTACAAGGCTATATCGCCATCGCCAAGTGATTGGGTCGGTAGAGCAGGTAGTTCGCAATGTTACTGCAATCCAAGTATAGTGCAATGCGTGTCAGATAGTGTTAAGTTTGAAAAGAATGCGTAGTAATGAATTTATGGAAAAAAATTTAAAAAATAATCGCCACAAAAGAGCTATTTCTATCAGGGTGCCCAACCTAAGATTTTAGAATCAGTAAAATATCTCGGAGTTATAATACTCAATAATGATCCATCATGGAATGAACATATGCAAGAAATAACTGGTCCAGCTGATCATAAATTGGGATTTTTGTTAAGAATACAAGGAAAAAAAGACGTCAAAGTGACAGAAATCAGCGAATTCTCCCTCATTAGACATCATTTGGAATACGCTGCTAGTGGTAGAGGAAATAGGTTTAAAAATTAAATTATAATGTATGTAAGGAAGAGCAGCCAGGTACGTGAAAATCCATTAAAATAGTCTTGTAAGCGTCACTTATCTCTTAAAACAAATCGGATGTGAATTACTGTCAGACTGTGGATTGAAAACTAGACTAAACCTAATATATAAATTCAAGAGTAGTTTATTTTCTGACGAAGTTAACCATATCTTTCGATCACCAACATACTACGGTAAATCAGATATTAAAAATAAAATAAGAGAGACTGTAGTGCAAATTGAATTAGAACATCGTTTTTTCCGCGATTGTTTAGAGACTATTTTAGGACTCAGAAATAGGTCATTTGACTGGTAGCGTAGCTTACTAAATTATATATTCCTAAATGCATGTTTCTGGATTTTCCTAGTATTTATAAAGGCTTGTTTTGCATGTGATAGCTTCGTAGTCATATTTCCTTCATAAGTAAGATATTGTAGTTATGTGTCAAATCTAATTGGGTACCCCGAATGGAAGGAAATTTTAATCCTGGTAAATATTAAATATGGTTCACCCCCTGCCAAGTACCTCTGTTGGTGGCATGAAGGGTAATGTGTAGATGTAGTCTTAGGAAACTAGGTCAATAGGCGGTGCACAGAGCGTAGCTAAATTTGAAAATAAAATCTCGTATCAAGCTACACGTGGAGGGCGCTCCTCTGTTCGATGGAACCAGTCAAATAGAAGCATCCAATTAAAATTCTCTTCATCTAGCCTCGCAATCAGCGATGCATTGTTGGCGACCTATCATGCTCTACAAATAAAGGGAGTAAAATTTTACGCAGTAGTTGCTACGTCCCATGGAAAATAAACTAGCATATTTTATTCCACGTGCAGTATGCATTGGCAATCAAATCGGGACTCAATCGCGAATCAAAGTCTTTGTATTAGTTCTTGCTTTACTTCCCCAATTCCTGTTGTTTTATTTATGGAAACCATGAGTGATTCCTGAGAATAATCAAATTCACGTGAATTTAAAAAAAAAAAGGATTCTTTGCGACCGCCTAATGAATTCAAGTTGTTAGGTATTCACAGTTCCCCGAACCCGGTTATTATAGCATGGAAGTGTAAATATTAGTGGAATATACTCGCGGTACGTATTAAGATACCTGTGATATAGATTAAGATATACGACAGATTTTAAAGAAAATTTTAATTTCTTTTTGATTGTCTAGTTGATCGAGAAATTGCCTCCTTCGCTCGTGCAAAAATTTTATTTGTTTCGTATTTCTAAGTCATACCTATTAGGATAACTACTATATTGGAGGCACTAAAATCTGCGATGCATTGTAAAATGCATAAGTACAACTTGTCAAGCTGATTTTTGTTGTTATGGAAATTTTCATGGCGCTAAAAAAGTTGACCTAATTCATTGGTTATTTAACAATTGTGGATTCCATGTAACGCTTTATATTCAGCTTAAATTTCTTTCTTAAAAATTAGTGAAAATAATTGGCATTTACTTTAAAATAAAGTAAATTTTCAGTTTTAGTCTTATTACATTCCAAGTATAGATATTTGGAATTAATGGCTTTTCTCCTACTTCGCCAAACTGGTCATTTGGTGATGGTTCAAACCCTGCCAAACACCCCTGTAGGATGGTTTGCAGGGTAATAGATTGTGGAAGAGCTTCAAAATATGCCATTAAATAATTAAATTCCACATTTAATTTTCAATTCTGAATGAAATCGAGATACGGTTCCAATCAGAGTAAAAGTGTTAGATTGTTGCATTGTCAAGCTGATTTTTGTTGTTGTGGGAATTTTAATGGCGCTAAAAAAATTGACCTAAAAATTTACCCATGGTGCTAAAAAATATGACCTAATTCAGTGGTTATTTAACAATTGTGGAGTTCAAGTAACGCTTTCTATTCAGCCTGAATTCTGAGTTATCCTGAAAATGTCATCTCTATAGCTAATCGGCAAGTGGGTTGAAATTAAGTTTCAAGGTTTGACCCGGAAAACATTGCACAAAAATCGAGTGAATAAAAAAGTCGTGATATGAATGGATTTAACGCATGACATTTCGCTACTTCCAATGTCAGAGATCCGGGCGTCCCGCCGCGTGGGACGGCTTCTTGCTGGGTAACCCGTGTCATCTTGTTCCGCGGCGGAAATAGCGGTCCTACATCCACGGATCAATGCCTGACTAATGAGACCCACTTTCCTGTGTGACTCATTCATTTTTTCTCGATTTTTTACTCTGCCCTTCCATTAGCTGCTCCATTGATTAGCAATTCATCGACCAAAAATAATTATCGATTCCGGATTTCTAGAGCTTAACCCTTTAGTTGCGGGAAACGTATCTGTATGTGAGAATGGGCTACTGGGGGTGTAACATACTAGGAAGGCTCGAATCCCTCTTCCATCGTCTGTTAGTTTTGACGGGGCCCTAGCGTGTTGCTTATTTTTTATTTTTTCTCGGATTTTTGATTTCTACCTCTTAAAATATGCTATGGGGTGCAGAATGGATATCCTAAAAATTTCAGCTCAATTTTTTAACATTTAGAGGTCGCTCAAAGAGCATAAATGCAATAACATTAAAATTCCCCGAATTTTTGAAGTAACATCATTTTCAGGGGTAACGCACGATTTTGCAGGTCTCTAGGACCAAAATTCGCTCCATTTTAACGTCCGCTCAACAGTTTTCCAGGAATACAATACTTTTCCGCAAGCTACAGCAGCGCGTCACACCCCTGACGGCGAGCTGGTCGCTCGAAGCTCGCCGTCAGGGGTGAACTACCCGAACTGGCTATAAGGTCAGGGGAGGAAGACATGAGAGAGAAAATTTGGAGAGGAAGGCAACCCTCTGCTTACGGTCGACTTAACTTGGCGTAACTATGGAGCTGAAAACTTGAGAAGAACAACAAAAATGTACTGTATACTTCAAATGTATATTTCACCGCCATTCACGCGGCAGGCTTTGAAATATTACTCTATTGTTATTCGCGGCTTGCCATACTTGATGGACCACGTGGGTCTAACATCATAAGTACCATGAGCCTCGGTAAAATTGCCTTGGGAGATCAGGGACCTGGATGGCGTAGTGGATAGTGGTAGTGACCCGGAAATTTAAAGGTCATTGGTTCGATTCCCGGTTTAGGGGAATATTTTCTCATGTGAATTCTTGTACATTTCACCGCCGCTCACGCGGAATAGCTGTAAATATTAAGCAATGTTGTGCGAAAAATCCTCAGTAAAAAATTATTCACCTTGATAGGGATTCGAACCCGGATCCCTCGATTCGGCCAAATGCTTTAGCCAGTTAAGCTGCCGAGGCGTCATTCTCCCCTGTGGAAATTTGTGGACCATGTCGGACACTCAACCGGGGACACTAAACCAGCACTGAACGGTCCTGCAGCCATGATATATGTCGTAAGAGCCAGAAATGTTGCGTGCGCGTTTATAAAACTTCAGATAATGGATTCGTAATGTTTCGAATTCACACCATTGTTGCCGGCTGAGAAAATAAAATATTGGAGCATTACTTCCTGGGCAACCCTCGTACAATCAGCTATCCCGGTGAGTAAAAGGTATCCCAACCAGCCAATTGAACAAATATTTTTTTTAATTGGTGCATATTTTTCCGTTGACAATGTAATGTGATGTTTGTGTGAAATGGTAACTTAAAATTAATGATTTTTAAACAAGTTAAAAGAAATAATTGTCTTAATTGTATGTGATGCAATGAACAAAATATTTGTGTCTTTTTATTACCAAACTGGTAATTTACTTCGATTTTTTCATTTTTTTTGTTTAACTGGAAATCGCAAAGGTGAATTTCTTTTATTTTCAATTCATAGCGTGATCTTTTCTCTTTTTTGTGAATTATTCACAAAAATGTGAACAATTTGATAAATTAAAAATACTAATTCATAACCTACGATTATAGGAAGGTTAAGACATATGAAAGATCATAGAAGAGGAGAAATTTGAGGCAGTGTAAATTGTTTATTGTCTTTAAAGTGTAAGTTAATACCCTTCAGTATGAAAAATCACTCTGTTTGCTTAAGAAGTAACTGTTGTTGAAGGAATGATTTCTTCTCCACGACAGTGCGCAGAGAAGAGAGTTGGGAAGTGATTCCCGGGAACCACGAAAGCATTTCACGGTTATCAGTATTTTCGCGGTCATGTATAGAGCAGCCACTGCTTCTACAATAGAATAGATATGAGCAATTTGCTGCATTTACTTTGTTCGTCGGTGGACGAAGTTCGTGCGTGTGGTCGTCGCGTTAATTATCTGGCCTTAGCGTTTGTCTTCGTGAGCGAAAATAACCGCGACCGTGATCAGCGCCCTTCTTCATTAGCATCCTAATTGCTGCGGCCTTCGGAAGAGGCGCGGGCAAGAAGTATATCTACTGCGAGTAGGCTTATGTCCTTCGGATATGAGGGGTTCGTTTGTGCGTGAAGCCGTACTTACGCGATCCACGTATACAGTTGCATATTTCAACTGATAAACAGTTTGCAAAACAAATCTTTTGAGAAGAACATTGGATGTGTATAATCTTAGGTTTTCCCGGCGTATCAGTTGCAGAAAAGTTTCTCGGGTTTTCCACCGGTTGATGTCGTCCATGTCGACATCTCCCGAGGGAGATCTCCCGACGCACAGTGGGCTAGAATCGAAAAAAGCTGGCCAAAACCTCAAAATCGATTTTTTTGAGCTAGGAAGTTGAAACTTCGCATACACATTCTTAAATAAATTGTGCATTACTACCCAGATTATTTTGGTCCTGTGTTTTCACTTTAACAATATATGTGAGGTCAAAGTTGAGCAAATTTAGCGAAAAACGACCACCCTCGAATTTTTCTGAAAATTGCCGACTTTATCCTCGTGCAGTGGTTTTATAAATAGTTTTATCGACAAAACTGTTATACCATCTTAATTGACACTTCTTATTCTTTCATTTGAAGGGTTTTTAAAGATTTTGTTTCATCAATAACCATAGATACATAACAAAATGGCGGAGCCAGTTTTCAACCCATTTTTTTACATAAACGTAGAAAAAAAGTAGACATTGTCACCGGCTTACACTAAGTAACTTATATCATGTCGTTCTTTGAAGCTTCTATATTGTGAATCTAAAGTCAAACCTTGCACCAATTTGCAACCCCGAATTTCAAATCGTTTTTTCGAACGCACGGACGACTCCGGTTCTGGCCGGCGGCGGCGGAGAGTACGGCAACGCGGCAAGCGGGTGGATGCAATATGGTCTCATTCACTTTTATGTGTGGATAACAGATATATTAGTGACAGAAAATAATCACCAGAAAGTAAAATTAATAAATATTGCTACGAATGACTCTCAGTATGCAATCGCTGGGCACTGCAAGAAGTGCACTGAAAGGTTTCTTTCTTTGAGTGCATTCCGTGGAGAATGGACTTAAATCGCGTGCTTTAAGTGGGGAAACGGACTCTTTTACTAACTAACAAGCTCTATTTCTAGGCAAGAGCCCTCGATGATCCATGGCCTCCACTTCCTAACCTGCCATACATATTTAAAGGCCTTCTGACAACGGTCGTTTTATAGTATTGTTGTAGTGCCGAGCCCTTCGAACTTGTTTTTGGTTTGAACTCCTGCTAGCTTTAAAAGTTTCGGAAGGCATATTACTCACATCGAATAATGTATTCTTTCTAAGAAATACAGTTCATTTTAATCTATGTCTTATGCTCAATTTAAAGTATTGATTTAAATCTCTTACCTATATATCGACGTCATTATTCTTAATAAACTGCGCTGCTGACAAAATGGTTATTTTTCAGAAATATTTTACCATACAAACATAACACAAACAAAAGCAACACAATTTACACTTTTCCCAACTAACATACTGCAATTAGCACTGTCAGCAATAAAAGATTACTGTTTTTCATTCAATATCTGACGAGTTTTTATCACTTTCATTGTCTGAGCTAAAGCATAGTTTTCCTTTTTCAAAAACAGATCCATTACATTTTTCGGCAAGCTGTGTGTTTCCTCCAGTTTAGTTGGCGTAATTTTTGTCATTATCAGTTATGACATTAGGAGTTGTCTTCGGAATAAATCCCTATTTGTGGCCACCCGTGCCATTTTTCTAGTCAACCATTCACGGAACTTTCTCACGTCCTTATACCGTGCCTATATTGCTTCCCCTGACAGTTGTCGCAATTAAGAATGGACTCTTTTGCAATGTCAGCTCCGTGAATGAAGACCTTATGTACGGTTGGTGGCATAGCAAAATTGTTTTTAAAGCGCCAGTAAGAGAGAGAGAAAATTAAATTATTTGGAGAGGAAATCTAGAATAATTGTGATGGCTTTTGAATACTCGTGCCTCTTTCATGCTTCGCCAAACGAACAGCATTTTTTACCTAAACAAGAAGGCGCAAAGGTGCTCACGAGCAATAATTCATGAGACATAGGCCCTCGTTCTCACGTGCGATTATATTGCGCATGTCCTAACTGCTGTCAAAGCCGTGTTTGCAAATTAAAGTGCACTTTATATTCGACGCGAAACTTGGATCTGTGGAAATGCACGTTAAGATTCGAGTCGCAGTAAGATGCAGAACCATTTTTGGAAACTTCTTATGTAACCTCTGCTACAATTATTTCACTCGGGTAAATGAAATCATATGCTCGCGTCACTCTCTCATCGCTGGGGTTAATATTATATCCCTGGCATTTCAGATTTTCGAAGACCCTTACACCGAAATTGTGTGAGCTGCATGGAAACAAATACTTAGTGAGAGGGCCTCTTAATCTGACATAACATAATACTTGGGGTTGCATTTTATCCACTTAGCAAGAGTTCTTCTTGCCTCCGAGGATGGTCACTGTATCTTCCTTTTGCATTCGTTTTCCTCCTATTCGTTCTCTCGATACAACCCTGAAAACATGAATTGACGTCCACCGGCACTGGCTAAACTAGAGCAACATGTAAATTGTGCTGCATAAGGAATAGTTATTAATGCATTAAATCAAGAATATAAACTAAATAACCTTAGTGGATAAGAATAATGAACTCTTCAAGCACCAAGACAGGAAAATTTGGGAAAATTCGGCAAAATGAAGTACTGTATTGAGCCATTTTCCATCACGTTTAAGGAATATATTAATTTTTATTGTTAAAAAGTTTATTAGTTAGTAAAAGAGTCCGTTTCCCCACTTAAAGCACGCGATTTAAGTCCATTCTCCACGGAATGCACTCAAAGAAAGAAACCTTTCAGTGCACCTCTTGCAGTGCCCAGCGATTGCATACTGAGAGTCATTCGTAGCAATATTTATTAATTTTACTTTCTGGTGATTATTTTCTGTCACTAATATATCTGTTATCCACACATAAAAGTGAATGAGACCATATTGCATCCACCCGCTTGCCGCGTCGCCGTACTCTCCGCCGCCGCCGGCCAGAACCGGAGTCGTCCGTGCGTTCGAAAAAACGATTTAAAATTCGGGGTTGCAAATTGGTGCAAGGTTTGACTTTAGATTCACAATATAGAAGCTTCAAAGAACGACATGATATAAGTTACTTAGTGTAAGCCGGTGACAATGTCTACTTTTTTTCTACGTTTATGTAAAAAAATGGGTTGAAAACAGGCTCCGCCATTTTGTTATGTATCTATGGTTATTGATGAAACAAAATCTTTAAAAACCCTTCAAATGAAAGAATAAGAAGTGTCAATTAAGATGGTATAACAGTTTTGTCGATAAAACTATTTATAAAACCACTGCACGAGGATAAAGTCGGCAATTTTCAGAAAAATTCGAGGGTGGTCGTTTTTCGCTAAATTTGCTCAACTTTGACCTCACATATATTGTTAAAGTGAAAACACAGGACCAAAATAATCTGGGTAGTAATGCACAATTTATTTAAGAATGTGTATGCGAAGTTTCAACTTCCTAGCTCAAAAAAATCGATTTTGAGGTTTTGGCCAGCTTTTTTCGATTCTAGCCCACTGTGCGACGTTTCGATCCGCGACTTGCTGATCATCCTCAGGGAATCTTCCGAATGATATCTTCGGAAGATCCCCTGAGGATGATCAGCAAGTCGCGGATCGAAACGTCGCGAGACATGGACGACATCAACCGGTGGAAAACCCGAGAAACTTTTCTGCAACATTGGATGTAATGCCACCATGGCTCAAAGTGATGAAGTAAAAGTGAAAATAATAAAAGGCAGTGAATTATTACGATAGTTATTTCATCAATTAGGGCACGGAGAAAACATAAAAAAGTAAAAGAAACTATTCTGTCTGTAAAAATCATTTTATTTCAATAAATAGCGTTGCATGTTAATTATGCATAATTTATGGCGAAGGCATGATATGATTTAAGATGGAAGCATATCTCACAATGCCAGATCAGGAATAATATAGGTGAGTTTATAAAATATATGCTGTAATCATGGATTGAAAGAATTGAGGATATCATCCATTTGAGCCTGCTAAGTTGAGGGGATTTTGAAATTATTGGGACGAGAAGGAAGTATAAGTATTACATGCGTGTTAGCTATGGAACTAAAAGTGACGGATTTGGAGCGGGGGCTATTAAAAGCAAATTTTTTCACTCTATGCTGGTGTTTGCCAGTTGAGAGCCTCGTTTTTCATTTATTTCAGAGCGAATTATTTACCTGGAAGATGTTATCATTACGTATCGATACCACAGAAGTTATTCGTTAACACATTCGATGTTTCTTTTTAATACTCGTATGTACTTTTTATTTATGTATTTTATATATTTTTATTTCATTAAGTTTCTTAATTATTCGATATAATGCCTCCGACACTCAAAGTGACGACACAAAAGGAAAAAAATAAAGGAAATGAATTATTGCGATAGTAATTTCATTTACTATATATGGATATTGGAGATAGGCTTGGAGATAACCTTTACAAATGTGAAAAACAGTGGTGCCTTGAATAATCATTGATTTTCTAAGTTAATTAAGGATAATTTTTGATGAAGGGAAGCACATTTCACAATGCCAGATCATGAATAATATGGACGACTTTATAATGTATGCTGCAATCATGGGTTGAAATAGGTAGGGATGTCATTCATTGGAGCCTGTTGAGGGGACCGGAACGAATCGATACATGCCTCTTGACAGACTTGATTTATGCGTATCTATAGGATTATAAGCAGCGAAGTTAGAGCGCGGGCTATGGTATGCAACTGTGTTCACTCAAGGTGTTGTTGTTCAGCAGTTGGGAGCCCCGTTTTTTCAGAATGAATTATTTACTTGGAAAGTGCTATCATTACGCATCGATATTACAGAGGTTATTAATCTATACATTCGCCGTTTCTTTATAATTTTTTCGTCTTTATTCCACAACTGTGGGTTTAGGTGAGGTTGGAGAAGGTGAAGTGAATGGACAGGAAAAGGACTGAAAAAGTGATAGATGTGGTAGGCAAGGCAGTGAAACTTCTGGAGGAGATACGGAGGGGATAGATAGTGTGTAAAGAAGGAGTACCTACTAAGCTAAAAGGGATGTTAAAAGTCTTTGGAAAGGGAAGAAAATTTTAACTTATACTCTTCATTCCATGAATTGCGTTGAATATCATTCTATCGGGATAGCAACTGAGTTTAGTTTCAATAAAATTTCTAATTTTCGTTGGATTCTTTTGATTAGTTTTGGAATCGTGTTTTTCCAAGCAGATGGATGGGATATATTTTTTTAATACAGAAAGTATTTCTACGATTAAATCATCATTATTTTGACCAATAGTTTTATCTCCTGAATGCAGTGATGGTTCCGCTTTCATAGCCAGGTATATTTCCAAGCTTACCACCACCAACATTTTTAATAATCTGTTTTTTTTAAGCCGTCAACATTTGCTAGTATGGAGATGAATAGTTGGCCTCTTTTCTGCGTGGTTCGACTTACTGGCAGCGTTGTGCATGAGCGTCTGATCAATCATAGTCCCTGGGTAATCTGTGATGATTAAATTTTAAAGCATCGTATAATCCCTCTTCAGTTTCTCTTCGATGGTTGCTAACACCGCCACTGATTATCGATTTAATTACTCTCGCACGCTTCGCCTATTGTCTCTATGAATCCTCTGTAAAGCCGCGAAATCGCCCCGCCATTGTCTTCGCTTGAGTTGTCGACATTTTAAAGACTTTCCATTGTTAAGTCGTAGTTGTAGTCCCATTAAACTTTCAGTCGAAAGAGAAGTGGATAATTTTCGCTAATTTTACCCATCAAGATAATTGATAACACATTTTCGGTATTTGCATTTTTTTCCTTGCTTAATTGCCGTGATTACTGACTTTTGCTTTTGTCTTAATTTGAAGAAATGAAGCGTTTAGATTAATTTTTAAAAAATAATTAGGATGCAGCAAATTCTAGCACATAAAAGCTATTTCGAGTTACTCTCTCCTAAAGAAAATGTAAGCACTTCCATAAATCCAAACGCAGTCAAGCCACCACTGCTGCAAGTTATTTATGCGTTATAATTACTCCTCTCGAGCGCAGAAATTCACTCATTATTAGCGTTTGAGTGGGGATAAACTACGTCCAATAGTGATTTTTGAACCAGCTGCGAGAGCAGCGGTGAAATCCACAATAATTACAATAGGAAAAATTGTTACTTAAAAAACTTTGAAATTCGGGACCATTGCGCAGACCACTACACTATCATTATTCCTGAATTCCTATGGCGATTTTACCGAGGTTCTCGGTGATATAATCTGGCTCCAGAAAAATTTGTATGAATTACACCCAATTGATCCTTCTGTCAACGGAGAACTAATTGTTGCATGATTTAATGAGGATGACCCTTGCAATATTTAATCAAATCATCTTCAACACCTGTAAAAATACTCGAATTTTCTCTGTTTGGACACCTGTTATCGGTTACCAGTGGCGCAGTGTGTGGGGGGGGGGATTTGGGGGATAAACCCTCCACCAGAACTCAGAGAAAGTTTAAAATTTAATCCATTTTACTTAATTTGAAAAATATTACTTATAGAATATTTCAAGGATTAATAAATTATCCCTCAGAAAGCCGTAAAACTCACCATTTTGAACCATTTCTCATAAAAAAAATTCTGAAGGAGGGCACCCGTACCTCCCTTATTCCATACCCCCAGTATTAGTTGCTCCTAACCCCTCCCCCCTAGACTTAATTCCTAGCTACGCGTCTCGTTACCGCATTGTTTAATTGCTGTTTTAGACTAGGGGTAGCCTTGTTTAAGAATCAGTTACTAAATTAGTTTCAAAAACGACTATGAATACCATTTTCACGTTGAGAGGCTATTAATCGGCTTCCTACCTCTTACAATTAGTAACTATAACTCTATGAATTTTAAAATAAAAACTTTTGGGCTATGTCGCCGCGTCGATTTTTGGGTGGCCCCAACGTTTCCCGACCGATGCTGGACGCATTCTCAAGGGAATCTGAAGAATCGGTCGCGAAACGTTGGGGCCACCCAAAAATTGACGCGGCGACATAGTCCAAAAGTTAAGTTTTAATTTAACATGACGAGTGCCGGCAAAAGTTTTAACAAAGAATCTAAGAATTTTGTTTGGAGTATTCTGTCATTTTTGGCAGGTTTTCATGAAGTTTCCGTGATCTCCCGAATTGTGGTTCCGAGAAATCAAGATCGATCTCAGCAGCGCGTAGTTGTACGTTAAGGGTGAATATCCCGATACGTACCGTTTCGTGGCCAGAATGCTGAGTATGGTAACGCCATTCGTGCCATGTGAAAGAATTTTCTCCAAGACCGGTGAAATTGTCAAGGCATGCCCACGATCGTCAAGAAAGCATCTAAAAGAAGTTAACGACCTTTCTTAAAAATTTTAGTGAAGCCGAATGGTTACAAGCTGTGATACCCAAACTTTCATACGTGCGTGTTATTGTAAATTTTTACTGCAAGTAATTCAAGTATGCATTCCAAGAATATTTTTTTGGGATTTTTTCCTGCCACTGAAACGTGTATTTTGAGTGTTTTTCGAGTGAATATTAAACATTTTTGCACAGGCTGTGTTAAAAAAGAACGGTCAATTATTTCGATTAATCGATATTTTGGTTTATTTCGATTAAAAATCGACTTCTCGAAGAATCGATTTCGACCGACATTTTTTCATCACTATTCATGACATTTATGAGAGAGGTTTTATTAAAACCTCGCATGACTGTGTCCTAGAATCTACCCCCCTAAAGAAGTGGGTGATGTTTTCCCCGAGCGCCGAACGGAGGCTGACCGATGTATTGGCAAATGTTTTCCTCTAAAAATGAGGTGTGGGGATCGGGTTTGTGTGCTGGCTTTCCACCCTGAGGGTTCATGTGTGATGGAGATTTTACTTAAACGGCCTGATCCATACTCGAATGTTGTATGGAGGACACTTCAAGTACTCCGTCCGTCAAATGGGACGTTAAGCCGTGTTCGCTTTGGCGCCTTGAGTTTAGAGCCGACTCTGAGTTGTTCTCCGCCCTTTTTTCTCTACCCTTCCTTCATGGTGCAAAGGAACTCAGCTGTAGGCCGTCTCCTCCGAATACCATTCCATACATGATTAAATTGTTTAACGAATTTTCATGTTGTCCCTGTGAATTCATTTTTATTCGTTGATACATACGAATGAGTGCCTATGAAATTTATAAATTTACGATAATGATTCAATTCAATGCAGTTGATATGACAATAAAAAAGCATGTAATTATTAATTATTTTCGATTTATTTTTCTTTTCTCCTCATATTCATTCATTGGAATAACTTGTATATGACAGGCGGATGACGTATTGCTGATGCTGTGTGGAAAATTATTATATATATACCTCATTGTGTGTTTGGCCAACATTTGATATGAAAAACACGATTATTGCATTTATCGAGTCCATTGGTAAAGTAGCAACATTTTTGTCGACCTTAAGATTTCATTTTCTTCTATTTTCAGTTGTTTACTGTGACTACACTGCATCCGGACGTTCGTTGCATTTCATCGAAGATTACATCCGTCAGGAAGTGCTGCCAACCTACGGCAACACTCATACAACAACCTCCTCCACATCTGCTCAGACCACTTTGTTCCGGTAAGTTCTTGAGTTGGACATATCTTCTCTGAATAAGGCCGTACGCTTTATTCAGGGTTAGCTCTTGCTCGGGAATAAAATCGTGAAAAACCCATTGAAATAAAGTTCTCTTATTAAAAAAGGGGGAGTTTCATGATATTAATTAAAGAAGGAATCTCATCAACCATAAGAGTAATCCTGAGAACTCTTTTGCTCATCATTTCGCCGAGAAACAGTGTCACCATACTTCAAATTTTTTCGTTATTTATCAGAATCAAACTTAATATGAAAATCGTCTCCAAAGGGAAATTAAAAACTTATTTCCAATTCCACAAAGTATAAAAATAATAATTAATACCCGGGTGGGGCTTATAACAGCATTGCCTGGTTGACGATGCTATAACAAGTATCATCGTCAACTGACGATGCTATTGTGAGGGAAACCCAGTTCGTATAATTCGTTTTTTTGCTTCTTGGAATAGGGTAGTTTCGTTCATCAAAGAAAACGAAAGGCATTGATTGCGATTCGTTACCCACCATTAGTGTATTCATAATACACAAATTATTTGGTTTTTGAAATACCGGTTTAGACGAATGGCAAGGGTCAAATTTTATCCTCATTTGAAAAAGGCCAGATTGGCGCCCATGCGATTCCACTCCGCATGACGTCACAGGGACCTTGTTTCTACACGAGAGGATAGGAGTTATACATCGTCTGAGGTTACCAATGCATGCATGAGGCACAGAGCTCAGGGAAACATGTCTTAATAATCACCTATTAAAACTGGCTAAGTTCGGAAAGTTTTTTTCGTTTGATAAGGTATTAATAAACCTTTTTTAAGCCAAGCGCTACCATCCAGCAAGATACTCAGCTATCCGCTAGCATCCTGCGACGTATCAGCGCTAAGCCTCGCCTCAAGGTCACCTCACCGGGCGGGAGGGGGAACCAGAAATACGACGTACGGAGATATTTCCCGGCATTCATACTTAAGCGTCGCGTTTTCGCGCGCTTGAAAATTTTCACTTTTCATTTAATCGCGAAAAATATAGATGTTGTCATGTAAAAATCTAAAAGCGTGAAATACGTACTCCAAGAGTAATAATCTTTCGATTAAAGCAATAAAAAAATAATAGGAAACCACCCTATTGGTTAGCTTTTTATTTCTTACTGTTGAAGATTTTACGTGTTCACAAGATATCGCCTGACAATTCTGGATTTTAAAACCATCATTAAGTAAGTGAATTCTCAAACTTTCTGAAATCATGCTTTGTGCTGTAAATACGACAGTGACAACACCATAAATTAATACTGCCTTTAGTACACATTAGCACATTGACCCTAAAAGTATACCGCATGCTAAACACGTATATATGCTTGCATTCGACTTTCGACTTCGCTTGCTATGATATATATATGCTTGCATTCGACAGAAAACCCATATTAAAAATGAGCGAAAACCAAAAATTGCAGGAAAAACTTCGAATGTTAACTCGAATATTTTTTTGCAGTCAGAGTTGTTATTTGTATTCAGCTAGTTTTCATCAATGAATATGGTGTAACTGCATTGGTATTGTGCAAATCTGAATGCAATAATGGTAACAATTGTATATTATTGTTATTATAGCTCTGTAACAGAATATCCTATGATCATCCCATTCGGACATTTTTCGGATCATCCGGCTTCGGATATCCATGGGAGATCCGACGGATATCCTGATTGCCGGCGGACCTAGATATGACATAGCGGACCTGAAAGGGATATCCGTAGGATATCCGGTGTTGTTAGGGACGCTACTGCTCCTCCTAAAACCATACTGCCGGCTACTCACACTTTTGAATAACTTGGATTTTAAATTAATTTCAAACAATTATTTGGTCATTGCTGTTCTCCCGAAATTTTCAATGGACGCATTCCAAAATTCACTGTCAGTGCTGCTAAAGCACTTTGTAAACTGCTGGCTGTATCATCGCTGCCTCTCAACTGCATCGCTCAATCAGCGGCATTTTCTGTTGCTGAAGCTACTAGGAGCAGCCCTAGAAAAGTAGTAATGACAGTAATTTTATTAACATAAGCGATTTGACGGGCATTCAATCTTCAAGACTGGAGACCTTACCAAAACTTTACATGCTATAGAGTGTGCCAAATTAGAAACTTCCTACTTTCAGAAACTGTCCTAAATTATTTCATATTTCGTTTAAATGCTATGTCTATAATTTCCCATGAAAAAGTGAATTCCTTTTCTCTGTATCTGTGCAACAATGTCTCTCAAATTTTGTCATTCCATTCAGTTCCAAAATGATACTTTCTGTACCTTACTGAATCATTTTCATTAGAAATTGCTCAAAAAATTTAGCATTGCAGATTGCTTTTGGCTCTGTAGCAGTTTTATTTCTGTGCTATTTAGATATAGATATCAATGGCTTAAGTTAAAATATGTGTTGTTGATTATTATCTTATGGGGCCATTCCATGACAAGTCATCCAGGGGTTGACACCCACTAGTCACACATTGTCATGAAAATTTGTACTAATATTGTATTGATATAGATAAGAATAAATCCAAAGTTTCAGCTCATTCTGACAGCTCAGCTCTGACAAATAGTCTCAGAGATATGGTAGTTTGAAGTATCATCTGTTTCTCCAATATATTTTGTACAATAGGGTAGTTTCCTTCATCGAAGAAAATGAAAAGCATTGATTGCGATTCGTTGCCCACCATTAGTGTATTCATAATATTGAAATTATTTGGTTTTATAAATCACAGTTTAGACGAATGGCAATGGTCAATTTTAACTGCATTTGAAAAAGGCCAGATTGGCGCCCATGCGATGCCGCTCCAGGTGACGTCACAGGGACCTAGTTTCTATACGAGTAGATAGGAGTTTTACATTGTCAGAGATTACTAATGCATGCATGAGGCACAGAGCTCAGGGGAACATCTCTTAATAATCACACATTAAAAATACCTAAGTTTGGAAAGTTTCCTTCGTTTGATAGGTGAATAATAATCCTTATTTAAGCCAAGCATCTAGCTACTTACTAGCAGCCTGCGTCATATCAGCGCTCAAGCCTCGCCCCAAGGTCACCTCACACGCCGACAGCTGGAACCAGAAATATATCACACGGACTTTTCCCGTCATTCCTACTTAGCTGTCGCGTTTTCGCATTTCGAAAATCTAAGAGTGTGAAATGCGTTCTGCAGGAGTAATAATCTTTCGATATAGGCCATAAAAATAACAGGAAACCACCCTATTGAATCAATTTAGGAGCATCTAGCTTTTTGGAGCCTTGTTGATTTGTCATGTGAAAACTGGAATTCGTGCACGCTCATTTGGCATGTACACAATGCTTGGAAATCGGAATAGACTAAAACTTCAAACTACCATATCTCTGGAACTATTTGTCAGAATGAGCTGACATTTTGGACTTTTTCTTATCTAAATGCATACATGTATTTTGCATACAAAATTTTATTAACATTCAAGAACCTTGGGTGTCAAGTCTACTATTTAATGGATCATTTGGCGTGGAATGGCCAATATGATAAGTTTACCCCCTGCCAAACACCTCAGAGTTTCCTGGTGTAGATGGACACAAATAGAATGGCTTCTCTGTACTCCCCATTTAGGCATGAGGCGAGGGACATTTTCCGCAATGCGACAAATGCATCAGAGCATGATGCGGTGATCTTTGCTGGCAGCGGCTGCACGGGAGCCATCCACAAGCTGATCCAAGCGCTCGACCTACCCTCGCTCTTCCAAAATGCAGCGGCCTCTGGCTGCGCGGACCCCAACCTTCCAGCGGTCGTCGTCTTTGTGGGGCCCTGGGAGCACCACTCCAACCTGCTGCCGTGGCGGGAGCTAGGGGCCAAGGTATGGCGCGACAGTGTTTCCGCGTATGGATTGCTAAGTTCTAACAGCACGTATAAAAAAAATCTCAAAAATAGCAACTTTTCAGGAGAGCAAAAGAACGATTTATATTTCTAATTGTACATTTATAATTTTCATTGAAATTAAAAACCAAAAATACATAAAATTGAAAAATAAGCATGCATTAGCAGACAAAGTGTTGTTTTTTGCTTGAATTTAATTTTTATATCAACAGTATTACAAGGAAGTATTGACTCAGAGCGGCCAAATTTTGAGATACGTGTTGTTAGAACTTAGCCATCGATATATTGTGCTCATCAATGAAATTTGGAGTTTACTTATGACTTGGACAGTTCTTACTTTGGTGGAAATTCTGTTTGCTTCAGTGTGATTGTCCTGACTGTACTGTTCTTAATAAGACTGTACCTATTATCTTAAAGATGAATATATGCTAACAGCCCCAACTAAAGCTTATTTCCCCTTGTAATATGGATTGTTATACCATCAGTGGTGCTGGTGGCGACTTTTGTAATGGGTTGTGGATGACAGCACACTTAACGGCTGACTGCAAAATCATCTGTTGTAATATTCGTTGTTAAAGTTTTCAGTCCTCATACATAGTTTTCAGTTCTTGCTGCCAGTATGCAGTGGCCTAATTTTTCTATGTGGGATATTACTAATGCAGTGGAACTTGAATAATTTGAACATCAAAGGACCAGTATAAAACTTCGAATTAACCAAAAATTCGAATTAAAGAAGTCCTTAATAAATAGGTCCAAAACAATAAAATTCGTATTCCCAGTCAAAACTCTTTATTAAATTGACACTCTTGAATTATAAATACTTTGATTAATGCATATTAACAAGATTAAAGAAACTTTAAAACAGGCATATTTATTTCAATAAACTACGAGGTAAAGTTTAGGAACATTTTTATGCTAACCTTAAAATATCCTTTGCAACTTCTTTACTGCTGTGCACTACCAACTTAACTCGTAATCATATACGTTTACACAAGATGTCGTAGCATAATACTCTGCAATAGAATCGTAATGACCAAATGGATTTAAAATATTGAATACGTACACATTCTCTTGAGGAATAGAGTATTGAAAAATAAACATAAAGCTCCTGGGATGGCAACCGTAAAACAAAACCTACTGTTTTTCAAAAAAGGATGTCTTTTTTACCTGTTTCCTCGTTTCTCCTAAGAATTAAGCTGGGAGGGAAAGGGTGAGTCATCAGACTCTACACTGGCAAGCATTTTGTCTAACACAAACCTTTTGACAATAGCGTCAGTAAAGCATATTTTCCAATGGATTCACAATTATTTTGAGTCACAGATCATAATGTATACCTTAATTTGACACACCAAAAATTCGAATTATCCACGATTTTTTAGCATTGTTTGAATACAAAATGCTGGGGACCAAGAAAAATATTCTAATTAAAGAACATTTCGAATTAAAGAAGTTCAAATTATTCAGGTTCGTCTGTATGTATTCTTTTTTTACCCTTTTGATTATTAGATTGTACGCATAGCGGAATCAAAGGAAGGACACTTAGATCTAGATAATCTGGAGCAGCAGCTACAAGCCCACCATGGACTCGGAAGGTGTCTCATTGGCTGCTTCTCTGCTGCCTCAAATGTCACTGGCGTCGTCGCAGATGACGTTGCAACCACAATTCTGTTGCACCAATATGGTGCCCTTGCTTTCTGGGACTATGCCGCTGCAGGTAATTCTCTTGAGTAATCAAAATTCAGTGCAATGGTAGGATGAGCATGGCTTACTCTGGGCCAACTTATATAATTTAATTTATTTTCCTCTCACCGCACAATTTTCAATTTTTTCAATCGCTGCTATCTACTCTTAGACATCAATAGTTGTTGAAATTTTATTTATTGATAGATTTTAATTTTAATTTCTACCATTCATGAAATAATAAATATAACCTTTTAGTGAACCAATGTTACTCTTATATTGTTGTATCTTTGTCCCTATAAAATTCAACGGAACTGGTGTTCAATCCAGAAAGAAATGCGTGCGAAAAATGAAGCACTCATGGGTAATTTTACTGTAGTCATGGTGAAATAACTAAATTTTAGCTTATTTTGGACCATAACAAAACTGCGCCCAAGTCTATACATTTGAGGTTTGCATGAATAGAGTCTGAAAATAATTGAAAAAAAAGTCTCGATTCTAAAGCCATTCTACTTCTTCATGGAATAAAATGCATTAATTTTTTTCCAGCACCCTATGTGAAATTGGATATGAATCCAGTAATTCCAGGAGTCGAAGAAAGATCTGTCTATAAAGATGCGATGTTTTTTTCGGTTCACAAGTTTATCGGAGGAGTCCAGACGCCAGGTATGTGTGACAATGGTTCAATATATAATGGCAAGTGTGGAAGAAGTCCACATATATTCTGCGTGGATACTTGACTTATAATACGTACTGCTATGGTCAAATAATTTTAAATTTTCTCTCGCAGGAGTCCTCATTGCGAAGAAGTCATTATTTAAAAATTCAGTTCCAAATGGGTGCGGAGGAGGTTCAGTGTTCTTTGTGTCCCGAGACAGTCATCGATATCTCAAGGTTGGTGTCGTGTTGATGCTAATTTTACCCATGGATGTTTAGAAGAACTCAAAACTAATTACTTACATAATACTTTCTTGTGTGCAGGACACAGAGCTTCGGGAAGAAGGAGGGACAGGCGCAGTTGTGGAATCCATCCGAGCAGGACTGGTGATGCAGCTTAAAGAGTCAGTCACTTCTAAAGTGATCATGTCCCACGAGGAAAGAATCACCAGGTAGCTTTTAGATTCATGTGCTGCGTTAAACAAGCTTGAGGCCCGTATTCTTAGTCGACCCTACATATCCCTCCCCACATAACAAGAGGCCTCTACATGTGTTTCTCAGTCAACCCTACATACCGTACTTCTCCAAATATAGTCCCCCTCTGAATATAGTCCCCCCCCCCCTAATTTTGAGGCTTCAGTTTCGGGAAAAGTTAAAAAAATGCGTTTGAATATAGTCCCCCCCTTTACTTTTGCCACAGGCATTTTTGGAAATAAAGGGGGGACTATATTCAGACATATACGGTAAGTGGTGGGGGGTAATTCCATCATCAAGTTCTCTGAAATGATGTAGATGATGGCACAGTGCCATTTTTCCACTCTGTTTGCGTAATGAGACCTAACTATGAAACTAAGAAAAGACGTCCAATGATTTTTAGGTGTATTGTTAGGGCAACGGCTCAAGGTAAATAAAAAATTGGTCTCGTCCACCAGGTCGTGTTGGTACATTAATTAGCACTACAAATACTCTCATATCGAGCCAAAAGTAAAATCATGTTGTCTTTAAATTACTTCAAAAGCGGGTGTGCAATATAGTGATAAGTACAGGGTAATTATGATCATTGACGTGAGAGCTTACATTGCATCATCAAGGTTTGTTGCTTTTTCCTTCTGTAGTTAAGTGTATTATGTGGCAAATAGGGGCTTGTGAATATATTTTATATGGTTGTGCATAAACGATGTTGGTTTCTCAAAAGTGTACCAAGTGTCAAACGTGGAAAATATTAAAATATATCTGCAGAAACTAGGTGATGTATACCACTACATTGTACTTATTATACTTCAGTCAATTTTATTATTTATTTCACTTGATGGGTATAATGTGGTAGTATTATTACCTTTCTGCCGTGTTACTGTACATTTTAAAATGGCTCATGTGAGATCCCTCCCTTAATATCCATTTCAACATAGATTCTTTAATCGAAGTGATCAGCAGACAAAATTTGGCTGCCACGTTTTTGTAGGGTGTAGGGCTGGTTCGTGTACCTTACGTAAAGTAGGGCACATTTTGTTCCAAAAATGGCCATATGTATAGTCCAGCCAGCGAGAGTTGTCCGATGACACTGTAGAAGAAGGGGAAGAGAACTGTGCCAACATGGTTTGCAACCAATCGCTGTCCCCCAAATGCACCTCACACCCTTGCCTAGTCATACAATGCTGTCACATGCATATGAAGCACTGAAATAAGCCTGAACCACCTTTCTGCGAATCGCCAAAACAAAAGATTCTTCCTTTGGATCCTTCACGCTCATAGTCCCTTCTGGCCGCTTTCTTAACGGAACCCTTTTGTTTACATGTGAGGTGGGCGTTTCCCTTTCTTACCTGGCAACCTTGCCCCCTACCCCTTCTAGCTGTCAACGGACAACTCTTGGCGGCCGGACTGTAGGGCTTGATGTGGCGTATGTAGGGCAAGATCAGTTGAAGGATGACAACCAAAAGTTGGCTTGTGAGTTATACATGATTGCATGTTATACTTGGGAATTTAGGGTAACCATTTTGGGAGAAGGATTTATGTTCAATGCATCGACATGGGTTGGCAAATTTCACTTGGCATTGCAATTCCAATGGTAATTCAATTAATGTTGCAAAAAGAGATACTCGGCATTGAATGACTTCTCTCTCTCTTTTCCAGAATGTTCCTTGCCCACATACGGACCATCCCAGAGCTGCACCTGCTTGGGCCCACGTACACGGACAATAACTCTCTATCGAGGTCAGCGTGTGGCTCGCCGTCTCCATGCCTGTCGCCAGCGAGGGGGCGCCCAGCTTCCCCCTCACCCTTTGTCCGCTCCTCCACGCCCCGCCACCTACCCATCTTCTCGTTCGTCGTGAGACACCCCAGGGGCATCTTCCTGCACCACAATTTCATCTGCGCCGTGCTCAATGACGTGTTTGGTGTGCAGGCGAGGGGTGGGTGTGCGTGTGCTGGGCCATACGCGCAAGACTTGCTGGGCATTGACGAGAAACTGGCTGCTGAGTATGAGGCAGTGCTCCTTGAGGACAGGTGAGGTTTTTCAATAGAATTTCAATGTAAACTATGTACAGTACAATCTTCTTTACCTCTCGTCCAATTAATAGGATTATCCACCTATCACTTTCTTGGCCTGTACCCCCATGCATTCTCCATTTCCTGCCTTTCTCCGCCTTAAAATAATAATTTTTTTAATGATAAACACCACAAAGATATAGAGAAAGCATGACATAGAAATCAAATGAAAAACATCACTTATTTTGGCACGTTCCTTTTCCCTATCTGTTCCAAGCACCTGGAAGTGACATGGCAAAAAGCTCAGTCAATCATGGCTTTCATTACGCCAACTCAATAACCATCAAGTTAGCTGGAGGGCTTCAGACCCTGGAAGCCTTCTTTACTTCTATTTTTTTTTTAAATATTTTAAACTATGTAGTATCTGTATTGGCCTTGTTTTAAAAATACCTACACGTTTGCTCCAGTCTTAGGTGGGGGGCTGAGTTGTAAACGGTTGGCCATTTCATGTGGCTACATTCAGTCTGACATGACTGTGACCCTCCGGAGGGTCACACTCAGCGCTTGAGGGAAAGGAGTTTCATCTTGGGTGACCTAACCCACCAGAGGATCACACCCGGGATGTTAATATGTATTTCTCAATTTGGCCTCAAATGCAGATGGCGTCACATACTTAGCCAAGTACGAGCATTAGAAATTCAATGAGTGATTGCCTACAGTGCACTTGTAGTGGCTCACTGTATTTCCATTATGCCATGGTTGTTGCCTCAAGCAATGAATGATTCATTTAATGGTTCACCTTGGGATCCAACAGATCTCTGATTGTGGTAGTTTCCATTTGTAAATACTGAATATCCCCCATGGCTGCACCAAATAGATTATACCAATTATAGAATAGACATACTGATATAACAACCCATTTTGATACAACACCTCATTTTGCTGAATGGTAGCCTTAATTAAATGAAGAAAAATTTTAAATTCACACTCATGTGGTGGTAGAATTGGGTTCAATGCACAAGTTTGTCTCACTGGAGGGTTGAATAGGGAAATTGCATACTTTTTATAAACAGTTTGCTGATATACTACAGTAAACACTTAGTACCGCAATATACTTTTTTCCGCTTAAAATTCAGTTTATACCCTAGAAAATGACTTCCAAAAGTCGCCCGAGTTTCGCGGGCTAAAAAATACCGCCCCCACTAATCTTTGGCTGTGACGTCATAGTTCAGTACGAGTCCAAGATCCAAGCCCAGTAACTGCAGGTTTGGAAGAGCCACATTGCGTTTAAAGGAGAACGTGGGTGAAATAAGGAAAAATTACAAGTGGTGCATTGTTCCTCTGTTCAATAACACCCCAGAAAAACTTTTCGTCTGCATTCCCACGGAGGAAATTAGAAGAAAAGCCTCGATGCATGCCGTCTGTCGGGATGAGCGTTACGGAAAAATAAGAGTATAATAAACGGAATGATAAACCCGTGTGCTATGTGAGCGAAGATAACTTTAATATAAATAATATTTCCATATTTCATTGACTGAATAACTTGAAACTGAGATTTTTCGATAATTCGGCCGCCGTAGAATAAAAACTCAACTTCCGAGCAAAAATCGAGATAGGCGTTTCTCGATGGTTATGATGGACTCAAATTATTTATGGCACTTGTTCAATTTCAGTTACGGAAGGACATAGAAAATTCCATGATGTTTAAAATCAAGGGAGGAAATATGAAAATATAGAGCAACGTTGATCCTCATGCATTCGAGTGCCAGCCAAGAAGACAGCGTTTTCTTCTACTGTCGGCGTCAAAATGATGTGCCGCTGTACTTTGCAAATTTATATCCTGGCTTCACTACATGCTATAATAATGAACTATACGTCATTTTAAAGGAAATTTTATCCTAAATTCTGATTTATTTTATTACAAAAAAAATTGAAAAATGTAGACACGGTCAGTGCAATAAATGACTCCGCGCACCGAAAAATTAGCCGTTTTGTCAACTTCATGAACTTTGCAACTCAACCTAAGGAAAACTACTACGTCTACAGCATTCATCTTCCACATTAATTTACACTCATCAGTGCGGATTAATAAAATGGCTTTTGGGTATTTTTAGAACTTATATTTTGTTACAAATTAATGAAAATATTTAAACATTATCTTGCCCCATAGTTTACCCCGAAAGATAAAGGAAGTTGTTGATGGAAAAAGAATGGAATCCAGAGGTGGTCACAAAAAATGAATCGCAGCATTCTTTGATTTTATTCTGCGCCGTTGCTTGCTTTTCAAAAAAAAGTTGAGTCACAAGAGGAATGTTCCGCGGCCTTTGATTTGGAAACTATGGAGATAAGAATGGACATGTGTGGATCAGCAATTTCCATTTAGTTGGCTGTCAGGATAAACCAAGGATCCATTTAAAGGTTGTCAGGCCATCGTATAAAGATAGGACTGATGTGCACCACAGGGGAAATGGTGTTTGAGGGAAAGTCAAACCCAAAGTTGCCCAAAGAATGTGCAGTTCTATGTTGCTCTTTCCCCAGTTAAAACCAAATAGAAATTGGATTGGGATGATATTTTCACCACGGGTTCCAGTGATAGTGAGAGTGCAGGTGATCACGGTCATCGTCGAAAGTCATCCCTCTAGGATTTCCGATACGGAATTTTTAAGTGACAACCGATCGCAATGACGATGAGCTCGCCTTTAGAGAAGGTTTCCGATATATCCTGAGAAAAGCTCCCAAAATGTATTAAAGACTCTGTTTGGAAAACATGCACATTTTAATGCTAATTTAGGAAGTATTTCATTTCAAAAGTAACTTATTAACACCTGAAGACGTTGTGTTTATTATATTGATCGAAGTGCGATTGACCGATTCTTTCTGCAGAATAGGAAGTGGCTTCGGGGTTTTTATAGTCACAAGATGGTAGATTGTGTTGGAAGTTCGTCTATATTATCGCTACTAAATTGAAACATTAATAGTCTGGCTTCCTCAGAGCTTCCTGTCGCCCTCCAGGCAAGGTATTTTTAAGTTGAAAGTATCATCGACAGCTTTGAGGTGGAAATAAGTTCACCGTAAGACTCTACCGGACTGCCAAAAGAATACACATTTCACATGAGTATACGCTTTCGCCAATATAATACGCAAGTCTCACTTTGTTATGAACTATAAAACATTACAGATGCACATCAGCTACCTTTCCATTTCTCGGCATCGACTTTCCGAGCCGACGAAGTCTACAGTTTCACTAAAATACCCTGTTATCATGATGGAATCAGTAACAGGAAGCTTGCTAGGATCAGCCTAAGAATAACCATATGCCTTCATCTTTACGCAATCTATCGCTTTCAATGGAGGAGAAATAGATCAAATAATAGCCCTGAAGTCACAATGAACAACTCCGATAAGTCTGCACTTCAATAAATGAATCATAACCACGCCGTCGCATGTATTCAAGTATGCAACCTATACTATGGCCGTGCCGCCGTGCCTCGTACTGAACTATGACGTCAATTTTCTACCAGCCAATCATCGGGCATTTTCGCTTCTCACTTGCATTTGAAAATTCTCGTGAACTTTGATGCATTAAATATCGCAAACCACGTCATAAAATAATAAAAAAACTTTCACCGAGGTATGCAAACATATATTTTTATATAATTTTGGGGCTATTGATTATATCTGAAATATATGCAAGTTCCCTATTAATGAAATGACAGATATATACGAGGCTCTACTGTTTTTTAAGTTTTCCTGCAAGTCCATACTACTTTTTTTGTGCTTTTCAGCAACAATTATAAAATAATGATCATTAACAAGCAATTGGGATAAGCTGCTGATATGTAATATGTAAATAAATACATAAGTGGTTTAACTAGTGCTGTATTCCTTCACTTTACCACGTAATGACTTTGTGTTGTGGGTACAGTCGTCTGGACAGGACGCATCTTCGCAGGCACGAGGAGAGTTCCAACTTTGAGATGCTTCGTCCCGGCTTCACTCGCATCAGCCTGCCATACTTCATGAGCGAGGAGGAGGTGGCATTCATCCTGGAGGCTCTCAAGATGGTCGCCACTGAGGGCTGGAAGCTGCTGCCGCAATACACCCTTCGGCCAGAGACGGGAGAGTGGAGACACCACTCAAACATGGTATGCTCTTGTACTTGACTCAATCATTGCATGAAACACATCATTTCATATGGTGTATGTCGATTGATGCGAAGACCATGTCACTTGAAGTGGTTACTTGATGGATGCAAGTTTTTGCTTTCATCATTCCATATCGATGGCTAAGTTCTAACAACATGTGTGTATCTCAAAAATAGTAAATTTTCAGGAGAGCAAAAGAAACGACTTATATTTTTAATTGAGCACTGAAATTAAAAACCAAAATATTCATAAAACTGAAATAGATGCATATACATATTTGCAAACAAAGAGTTGTTTTTTGCTAGAATTTTATTTTTTAAATGTCATTACTAGTGATGGGTCGATTCCAAAATTTTATCGATTCCGATCCCGATTCCGATTCTGACATTTCGATTCCGATTCTACCGATACCGATTCCATCGATTCTGATGCCATAGGCTCCAAGAAAAATATGACTTAATTCCAGGCAACAAGAAAACCACTTTTAAAAATATCACTCTATAAAAGAGTCAGTTGACAAAAGCATCTTCCATATCATCACTATGTAATTAAAATATAATAGCTAAATTTCAAAACAGAAAATACCTGAAAAGTGGTGTTACATGATAGGTATTACTTTAGAATATTGGCACTCATAATATGTTGACCATATATATATGTATCCAAACTACAAGGAGAGCCCTGAGTACAGAAATTTTCATAGCTGTAATAAAGATTACATATTACGTGTATGAATCATGTAATATTTGGCCCTTTCAAATTCTCAAGCAGAAAAACCAATTATTCTACATTCTCAGCCAGCAGGTTTTGACGTCTCCACGTTTCAGTATTACTGCCTGCAGAAAATTGCCTTTTGCTACACACTTGTGTGATTGGGCAAGTACTTTCCTGCCAAAATTGCAAGATTATGGAGACTTTGGAATTTTTATTAAAAATTATATCAACGATTTTTTTGGATCTTGAATCTTCTTGGAATTCAAGTGGACGAAGCAAACGAACTAAAGAACTAAACTTCAGTTTTGTAGACCTAAAAAAATTCTATACTTCTCACGTCATTTAATCAACCTTAAAATCTCTTGCTTTTTTTAAGTTCAACAAAAAACTAAAAGCTACAAATTAATATCACATCGGACGGACGCAGTAAGAAAAAAGGCTAAAAGAGCCTAGTGGTGTGAAAACTCCCCCTTCCGCGCGACTCACCTCGGCGAAGTTGGAAAGGGAAAAAGGGTATCGGTTGTTGCCTTTCACGGAATCAGTTCATTTTTCTCTCTCTTAAGCATGCTGAAATAATCTCTTCACTTTACTTCAATACCCAGGGCATATTTCTTATGCGTGGGATAGCTCCGAAAAATATCCAATCTTTAGTATTTTCACTTGAGTAATGCGCTAATTGTTCAAGTCAATCTATACATAATCCTTTTTAACATCCTCAGTTTAGTGTTTTAAGTCAATGAAGACGATTATCCATGCTTTAAATTACGATTTTCAAGACTAATGTTTTAAAAAACTTGAGAAATCGGCCTCAGTTACCGAGCCTAGGAGTTCCGCGGCGTGTAGCTGAGCTTTGACGCGCGATTGAAAAATCGCTCTTGTTTCCTTCGTCGCAGACTTTTTTTCCAAGATTTCTAATTAGTACTCTTTAGAAATCTCTACTTTATATTGTGGTTCAAATTTTCCGAGTTATGTTTTTCGTAAACGAAAGATAATGTCTACTTTATGTCAAATTTCATGCGAAAAACGGGTCGGCCATTTTGCGTCGTAAAACCAGACATATGAGAGCCAAAATCTTCAAAAGCCATTGAAAGTATAGGCAAAGCACCAGATCAAAGGAATGTTTCGTTTTTTATTCCATAAAACTCATACCAACGCAAAACCACTTGGATAAATTCAAAGATTTTTTTAGGAAAAACGATATCTCGCGTGGCATTGAAAAATTGGTCATGTTTGGGCCGTTGTATCTCACTAAAGGTTCGTAATTATGTAAAATGGCATATAAATCTATATCTGGTTATGATTTATGATTATTTACGCTACGTTTCAAGCCTCTATCCCCAAAAAGGTCATTTTGGACTTTATTCCAGCTTTTTCCGATTTCGGACCAGTGTGCGCCGGGTAGGAAGACGATCGGCCGCCGCGGCTGGCGTAAAGATATTCGGCGCCCACGTCGACAACTATAGTGTATTCGGCAAGCTGAAACTACCAGGTCAAGGCATTAGAATGACTTATCGGCTTTAAAAACTGCATTATTACATGAGTTTCATGATAGCGCTTTCTTTCGGCAGATTGCTGGACCTACTAGCCTCGATAGCTCTGTAACCTTAATTACTCGACTCGACATTCGTAATGCTACTCAAAACGCTCGAGTCGAGTACCAACTACTCGATCGACTTGAATTTTCGAGTACTCGCTCATCCCTGGAAGATATGTATTTTGTCATTACGATTACGTGGCGCGAAAATTCAAATGACTGTTGGAAACGCGGTCGTATATTTTGTTGTTTGAAGTACTAATAGAATCGGAATCGATTTTTCACCTTGGCAAGTACTCGTTTTCGATTCCGGTTCTTGGTCGAGAATCGAGGAATCGAAGAATCGAGGAATCGAACCGACCCATCACTAGTCATTACATTTTGTTTAAGATACCTGTCTCAAACCGGCCAAATTTTGAGATACATGTTGTTATAACTTAACCATCGTTATATCATTGGCTGGGCTTAAACCATCCAATCTGCAGTTATAAGCCCTTTGTGCATTTCTGTAAGTTACTGCAGAATCTGTTACTTCTCAGGTTACTTCTGCAGAGTGACTGATGATGTGAGAATGATTTCTGTGGTGTGCGATGGAATTCTTCATTTTTGGTTACTGCTGCATCAATTGCTGTTGCAAGGACAACAGTTTCACTGGCACTACTGCCAGCATCTTCAAGTCAAAGAAGCCTTTGTCATTGCCATGGCAACTAAGGCAAGGTAGTGGCCAAAAATAAAGAATTTCAGAGTGATTCTGATGATTCTGCATTCTTAGGTTTAAGCTGCTTCCAGTTATGCTGTTGAGAGCAGTTTCACCATTGTACATTCTGACATTTTCGTGTTGAAGGTGCTGCTCTGCCTTTTTTTTGGTCTGTATGTAGTCCTAATTTAATTCCTTTTTTGTGTTCACTGATTTATTGCCTCTCAGAGTTCTCTCTTCTATGATTGGTGGAGAGAATACCCCACCTCTGGGTGAAGTTGGTCAAGTATGGCTACGTAAAGGCTGAGAAAAAATGCAGAGCAGCTCCTTCAAATTGCAGATACCAGGAAGATCAATGGTGGAACTGTTGTCTTCAGCAAATCTGGATCCAGTATAACCTGAAAAATAGAGAATCAGCAGAATGTGTTGTTCCAATGTGCAAGGACCTATCCAAATTGACGTACTGCTTCCCAAATGATCTCTTAAATTTAGCAATTTTGGGCCTGGAATAAGGTTGGATTTAAAATGTGGAGGGGCTCCTAGCCTCACCAACAATTGCTGTTAGCGGCAGATGCCAAGAAGTTCTACCATCTGAAAGCAGATTAATACTGTTTCTGTTTAACACATGCACTGGCTGTAATAGAGAAATTTATGCTGTGGGATATTACAGCTATTCCTGTCAAATTGCACCAATGATTTAATGTATACTGTGCATATGTAAATTACTTACAAATATGAAGAAGTTACACTTGAAATTGGGACCACGCACAGCTTTTTCAGGGATTTATGACCTTAATGTGATCTCTATCACTTAGGTGTTCAAAGACCGGAAGTGGTTGAGCTCAATACGGTACACGGATGGGAAGATGACTCTTGGAGATCAGAAGGGAAGCAGCTCAATGTCATCCTTACCTCAGGATTATGCTGACTGCCTTCAGACAGCTAGAGGCATCTTCAACAAAGCTAGAAAGGTGAGATACCTACAATAGCTGTGTACTTTCCTATTTTTATTATTTTTTGTGTTACTACAGTTTTAGATATGAAGAATAAATTTAAGAAAAGCTTTGCTACACAGCTGGCTTTGTTTTTGGCATTATATATATGGAATGGAGGATCGTGTGAACAAAAGAAAATATATGAAACATCTAATACCTTTTTTCTGCAGCTGGCTCAATCATTGAGTTAATATGGAGCTATAAGTCACTCTCAAGCTTCATTCCTAATGACCTCAAGGTGCTGTTTCATGCTGTGTGCTAGTCATAAAGTCATTTTTACATAAAAATTTGCTCGTTAGTTCAATTTTATGTTTTACAGATGGTATACTGTAAATGCTAAAATTGGTTAGGTACTATAAGTTTCTTTTATTTTATTCATGTGCTAAACTTAATCGGCACTTTTGTCTATCTTATATTTTTCATCTGTGAAGGCATTTATATTAACCCACTGCCTGATTTACGGAGTTTCAATTAGCAGTGTTCTGCGTGTATTTATATACGCAGTATATTTATATATACAGTATATTTATATATACAGTATATTTATATATACAGTATATTTTTCATCTGTGAAGGTATTTATATTAACCCACTGCCTGATTTACGGAGTTTCGATTAGCAGTGTTCTGCGTCATCACTATTCTACATCAGCCCTGTTTATATTTTGAAGCCTTTTCCAGTCTAACACACTCTGTTCCTGTGTTATAGGAGATGAATATTATTCAGGCTTCTGACCTTTCAGGCTCTCCATTCTGCTGACGTTTCAATGTAATACTTTTCCTATCATCTTAAGGGTTGATTGATGCCGAGTGCTAAGGTGATGTGGCCTTACAGACTGCCTAAGGTGGGTTAGGCCAGTTGTATCAGAGGTGACAGGTATGACTTTTCTGCTATATTTTAAATAGGATTCCATACCATACCCAGGTTTAGGTCTTGATGTATGTTGAAGTTATTGGTGGCTGTATGAATTTCTATGGCCTCAGTGGTGATTCTATCCCAGAATTGATTGGAATGGCAAAGCTGTTTTTTGGCCAAGATCAATGGAGTGCTCTGCGATTGCTGAGCAAATGGAGAGCCTGACCTACTTGGAAACCAGAGAAAGATTCAACACAGCATTTCGCTGAGATCGTATCATATCCTTTTTTAAATTTATGTACATTTTTTAAAAATATATAAGTCTTGTACACATACTTTCTGAACACACTTCACATAACCTTCCTCTCTCTTCACTCTTTAGTGTATTTTTGAATTGTTCATTTCAATAGATGGCCCAGCGATTTCCCCTCGCTGATCAGTCGGTCATGTTCGACGAGAAGACGGAGAGGCTGCGTTGGTTTATGCTGCCTAGCGAGGCACAGGACTTGTTGCTGGCCAACTCACAGAAGGTGAAGACAGAGGTTCCGTTTGACCCTGCCGGTTATGTTGGGTCCCGAGGGAGCAGCGGATCTTGCGAAGATGCCCCCGTCCCCTCTCCCAGCCCCCCTAACAACTACCACATCAACGGATGGACTCACGACGGCCCCTCCTACTCTCCGCCCAACGTCCAGCAGCACCCACACCACTCGAGGCCCACATTCGCAGTTGGTGCCACCGTTGACCCCTCCAACTTCTCCCCGCCCATTCAGTGCAGCGGCCACTCCCCCCTGGCCAGCTGGGGACGCTGCTACAGCCTCAACTCAATGGTCTCAGGTAACCCCATCCTCAATATTTGTTAGTCACAGGGCGAATCAAATGCCTCGTCAGCCGAATGATTCGTGGAGTTCCTACATTGTCTTTATGGAGGAGTTTTTTTGAGCCAATGTTTCAAAACTTGGTGTTTTCCTCTGCATTGCTTTAATTACATGAATGAGAGAGAAAAGGAAACATGGATGGGAATGGATGTATGACCAATTATTTAAAGTCTGGATCGTGATCAAGTTTGAAAAATAACTAGCCCCATTTTTAGTTTTTCAATCTCTTGCCTTCTTCTCATATTTGCGATGAAAAATTTACTTAAACACGTTCTGCCAAGCATGTCGCGGGGTGTTTGAGGATGTTTAAACACACCTCTGGATTTCTGGACTTCTTGCCAGCACTTAGCCTCATATCACTATAAAATAAACTAATCAATAGGCTCTTCACTTGTGCATTGCCTTACAGCAGATGTATAAAGAAGTTGGGGAAAAAATAAATTGTTGTACAGTCCGGCTGCCGAGAGTTGTCTGATGACAGGCAGAATGGTAGAGTTTGGGGTAGGGGGCAAAGTTGACTGGTAAGAAAGGGAAGCGCCCACGTTACTGGTAAAAAAAAGGGTTCCGTGAAGAAAGCAGCCAGAAGGGACGATGTGCGTGAAGGATCCAAAGGAAAAATTCTTTATTTTGGTGATTCGAAGAAAGGGCTTGTTTTGGTGGCTAAGGCTTGTTTCAGTGCTTCATATGCATTTGACAACATTGTATGACTAGGCAAGGGTGTGAGGTGCGTTTGGGGGAAAGCGGTTAACTGCAAACCATTTTGGCGCAGGGTTCTCTGCCCCTCCTATTGTACTGTCATTGGACAACTCTCGCCGGCTGGACTGTAGGGATTGCACCCTCACCTATGTTTAGCAGTCCATCCAATTGGATCCTGCTTCAATGTAAAGATATTGGGAATTCGAAAGAGGTAAATAGGAGATCCTCAAATTTTTTGAACATGATTAATACAAGGAGAATAATATCACAAGTCACATCATATTTCACAAAATGAACCTCATTAATGAGACCCATGTGTTCATAATTTCAGGGAGCGTCGGCCCATCTGCCCTGCCCCCACTCTCTCCTTCCTCCAGGGAGGCCAGTCCTTTGGGCTTGAACCACAGGCACCGCCACTGTAGCTGCAGGAGCCAGCCCGAGTTTCGCTCAATGGACATTGCATCCATGGCACGTCTCAACGCTCGCAGGAGCATCACGGCAGATGATACTGATGGGGACCAGTCTCCCGGTAACTCACTCATTCTGCTGCATCAGGAAGGGAATCCAGATCCCTCTACATCCAGGGCATCACCCATTGCAAGAGGTAAAGATTTTTGTGAACAAAGATATTACTGAAATATGGCGTGAATTTTAGTACCATAAAATTCAGCACGCTTTCTGATCATCATGCCAAATTATTTCACCAAATATAAGAATTCTAATGCTTTAGAACTCCATCTTATGAATTGAATTTTTTTTATTGGTTTTCATATGAATTTCTAACACCAACCGTTGAAAATTTAGATACATACTCAACACATGTCTACAACAATTTTCCTCTTTTGACGACTCTTGTCAGTTGATAATTCATAGGTATCCTTTAGGCACATCCTAAATTCATTTCCATATTTTCATAGTGTAATTGCTTTAAATATTCCTTATCAACCATTTCCCAATAAAAAAAGTGTGCCAGATTTGTTAAAAGTAATTTTTTGTCTTGATTGCATGTATGTGAAATACAACTTTTGCAGTGAACTTGTAAACTAAAATTGTCAGATGTATTTGACAAAAATGACAGCTTTTAATTGACCTGTTTACTTCTTTCAGTTGCAGGTCAGCAGTACACAAATGTGAGGCTGGGATCTGGTGTCATCACCCACTCCATGGGTGAAGTGAACTCTTCTGAAGGTGACATACAGGCGTACGTGAAGGAGATGACGAAAGAACTGGCGACGGAGATTAAGTCAGAGATCCGCGAGGTCATCTCGCAAGTGGAAGATGTTTTGTCAGAAGGCAACGATGCGGACTTATCGTTGAGCAATGCCAATACAAGTGCGCATCAGCAAAGCCAAACTCTGGGCCAGAGCCCTGCACACAGCATGAACCCCGAGATGGTGGCGGAATACCTGATGGAGGTGTCACGAGAGCTGGCGAGTGAAGTGAAGTCAGAAATCCGTGAGGTTGTGAGTGTGGTGGATGGGATTATGTCGGAGAGCCCCCAGGACGATAGCAACGGAGAGCTGGGCAAGGGGGTGACGTCTCCCGTGCATATTCCATCTCTGGCAATGGAGGAAGATGACAACATTGCTTCCAGCGATGAGAGTGAAAATACTGTGGTATGTTGACATGAAATCTTTTAATAAAGCGATGATTATAGTTTATAGGAGGAGATTAGCTGATGGAGGATTTGTGTGTGAAGCTGAATCAAGCTAATATTAGGATTAAGAAAATAGTTTGTGACTTCACTTTGATGAAGTATTAGATTTTCATGATGAAAAAACACAGGGGGTACCCCACACTTATTTAATACAAAAACCGAACTGGGTTTTGGCGTTACCCCATTGTGTTCATTTCATCAATACTTTCATTCATATTACTAATTCGCTCCAAACGCTACTTATTCAGACAATAGTAAACTTTTCTTTGTTGTCTGCATTTAAATTATAGAAAGGAATGTTGTTAAATCAAGCTGTACATAATAGCGTTTCTTGATAATATGGTGCTTAAATGATGATGAACTGATATTCTAATAGTTGAGCTATCCTCACATGGGTTGATTTTTTTGCAACTTTAATTGTTAACCAAATGAGTTTTTGACCATTTTGCCATGTAACAAGTGTATGAAAAAATGTAGCTGGGTCATCTGAAACCCAGCAGATTTAAAATCAGTTTCAAAATGGTTTTAAAATGCTACCTGGCTTGCAGTTTGTGTAGCAATGTATATGGCATGGTTGCATAGGGCTAAAAATGTTTTCTAGCTTTGCATCTTCTCATTTGGACAATTTATTAGCTTTGACATGCTTAATTATTCCCATTATTATTTATTATAAAACTTAATTATTCAGGCACAATGGTCTAGTTGGTAGAATGCTACTCATGTATGGGCTCCTGGTTTCAATTCTGGTTAAAGCTCTTGTAAACCTACAGAGGAGAAATTTTCTTAGTGCATCTTGGTCCAGGGAAAGGTGTGAAGCCCTCATACCCTGTAACTGTGAATTTCACAAGCCTTTGGCTTCTTAGCATTCTGTGAAAAAGTATTTTTGCTACTTCATCACAGGATCTACTGTATGATTGTATTATGACTGTATGACCTACATTTCTTGTTTCATTTGGGAAATGGAACTCCTTTCAGTCATAATGGTACATTCCTTTATTTTAGCCTTCTCATTTTTTTAAATAGAGCAAGAAAATCTCCAGGAAGCTGAAATAACAAGATGTTGCTAGAAAATTTTATTTTTGGTAGTCTGAATATCATAGTACATGTTTCTTTGTCCATTTTTTTCAATCACACAACTTGAATGCAATTTCCCCTCCTACTTGAACCAAATATTATGTATTTGGACATGTTGATGGATTTGGTTTTTTATTCAGCCTAGTATTGATTTTTCTATTTTTCCACAATGTCTGTGTGTTTCTTTCAGATTCCCAAAAGTAAATCCATCAAGAAGCAAGACTCCAACTCGAGTAGCAGCCATCGGGAAGGTGCAATGCAGTCGGTAGACGTCAGTCCAACTGATATTCCTCGCGACATCTCTCCTGAGGAAAAGAAAACGAGTCCTGTGGAAGCTGTGAGATCAAAGGCCATCTCGAGGGAAAGCAAGGGTGCGATGAGCATCAGCTCACAGGACAGTGGGATCAACCTCGCGTTGCCGGACATCCTTATGGACTCTTCAGTCAACCCTCTCCTTGGGATTGATGCCGAGGGCAAGGATACGTCTTTGATGGCTTGCAAGAGGGCTTCCTGCTCTAGGGATCAAAATGAGAAAGAACCAGACAGCAAGGAGGAAGCTCAAATGCACAGTGTTTCTATCGCCAGGTGGCACTGTCCCCCAAAGAACATTTGGAAGCCTGCCGTTGAGGTAAGCAAATAATAGTATGCCAGCATTTTAAATTCCATTGCAATGCATTGCAATTCACATTCACCTCAAATGAATGAGAATTTTTATGCTGGTTTATTCTATCACACCGGTATGACTAAGATTATATGTACCAATGAAAATGTATATGATTGTTTTAAAATGATTTCAAAATAATGACCTAATTATTTCAAAACTATGTTAAAATTATTTTGCCATTATGTTAAAACGATTAGAAAATAATTATCAAATTATTTTAAAATGTGTGTAAAATAATTCAGAAATTATTTTAAAATAATATTCACATAGTTATTTTTCTGTGAAATTAAGAAAGGAACATTTTTTGCAAAAATAAGCCATTACTTCCTGCATATCCACGTATATATACTATCAACAAAATTAGATCAAATGGTACAAGACTTAAAAAGAGCAACGCCTAATACATTATTTTAAAATTATTTTAAAATCTTGAAAAAGTCATGAATTTAGCCATCTTATGATATTTTGATTTTAAAATCATTTGAAATAATTTTAAAATCCTTTTTCAATATTCTTTTGCTACTTGGGTGGCATTTGATTATATTTTTAGTGGTATATGGCATGAGCCTGACATCTGTGCTGACAGGGGCGGATCCAGGATTTTCTTCTGGGGGGGGGGTCTCACAGATCATTTCATATTTGAGACCAAAAAAAATACAACAATTACTTTAAAAATATTCTCTTTATTTCGATATGAAAGTTATTAATATTAAATTTAACGATTGAGGCTCTGTAATACACAAAATAAAATGAACATAATGATAACCATATTAGGTAAAAATCATATCTATTTTTTAAGCATCTGGGCACGTGCCCCCGTGCTCTCCCCATAAGTCCCCCTATGCATGGTGATGGTCTTTATGGCATGTATTGATCGCTTAGAATTAATAATTCAGTTCCAAGAACTAAATAGTGCTTAATTCTAAGATTAAATATTGTGTATGCACCCTTGTATTGAGAATATTCTTGGAGATTCACAATATTTTTTTAAATGCCAATTTTATATCCTCTGTAACTCGTAAATGTACTCGGCATAAAATCGAAATGGCTGTTTTTGCGGATAAAAGTCGACATAAAATCAACTTTTTCTGTAGAAAAATAACGTTGTGTTTGGTATAAAAATTGACGTTTAAAAACATTTTTTTCTTTGGTCTAATCCCACTAAAAATAATCACTTTGAATTCAATTATCATTCAATATGTTGTTTTATGCATAGCTATAGCTGTTGGTCACCTCACTCTCAACTCGAAGGAGGTTTGGGATCTCTAACACTGGCATCTTTTAACACTGCCTAAGATTATGTGCTCACATATGCAAATTTATATGATGGCTTTAACATTATTTTGAAATAATCATCCAAACATTACAAAATAATTTTAAAATGCAGTGAAAATAATTTTGAAATTGTTTTAAAATAATATTTGCCTATTATTTTTCTACAAAATAAAAAAAAACTGTAAAAAGCCTGCAAGCTTGCGGCAAGCTTGAATCAAACCTCCTAGTTACGCTTTTTCAAACTTGCAGCAAACTTGTCGCAACAAACCTGCGGCAAACTTGTCGCATCAAACCTACAGCAAACTTGTCACATCACACCTGCTGAAAACGTGTAGTGTCACACCTGCTACATACTAGGAAAACTAGTTCCACACCTACCATTTCTGTAGTGACACTTGCTGAGGAAAAACTGCCTTAAAATTTCTGTTAAATAAAATGCTCTCCTAAATAATGATCAATTTACAACAACAAAATTGAAAATTTTCCACTCTATCAATTGTTAGTCATTTCACATGCACAGAATTTGGCTGCTAAATTTATTTAATAAAATGTGCAACAAATAAATGCCGAAGAGTTTATTTTTCTCATTAATTATGTACATGTTGAGGCAGTGGTGGACATACCATTAAGATAGATATCTAGTCATCGATAGTTAATCATTATTAATGAAGTGAGTGAAGTACTTACAAACTGAATAGGAAACATCTAAGACAGAAACACTTTAAAAAATGTATGACCCCCTAGGCCACACATGGTAATAACTAAATTACAGAAATCTTCAAAAGGTAAAAACATATTGCTCGAATTTTATCAAAACATTCACAAGTATGCTGATTGGCTTTGAGGATTTAAAATTAAAACTTCATTCTTTTGAATTGTTGTTTAGTTATGGGAGTACAAGGTTGTGCATGGAACTTACATGGTTACATACTTATAGATCGTTACTGATGAACTTATTAAGCAAAATTATTGTCTTCATCAGCCTGATCCTCGGTCTGTTTATCCTGCCAATCCCTGAAGAGAAAATAGTAATTACTCCATGTGAAATGATATATCATCATTTGCTTAAATCAGGGAGGTAAATTGAGAAATTATTAACTAATATTCCAAAAAGAATAAGCAATCAGATTCAATAAATAAGATGTCCATATTGTACCCCCACATTCTCATAATGGCGGTTAATGATTCAACTTCCATGGAACATTATAGTGTATACCTATTGTAAGAGGGAATGGAAAATATGAAGAAAATGTCTGGGATGATCGAATTAATGTGGCAGGGAAATGAGAAGTGACTACTTACATTCTTATTTTCCTGACTTTAGCCTGGTTGAGCCAATTACTCAGACACCCTTTCAGCACCACATCTGATGCATCAGGGTAGACCCTTCTGCATACACCTATAAAATTATAAAAAACATACTTAATGTTGTACATTAAAAGTTAATTTCAACGATCAATTATTATAATAATCTTAGAATATCTTATTGGATGCACTCACGAAAAATAACAGGACACACTGAAGTGCTATAAAATGATTTCTTAACCGAATTCTTCTGAAGTTTGCCCGTAAGGGAATACAGCTCTGCTTCATAGTCATTCTAAGACGACGCAACATATTTTGTAGAAGTGTTCATTCATTTCTTCTACCAACTGCTACCAAACATTGCATCTAGAGATAAAAAAGATCAGATCAATTAAGAGTTAACAGCTTATACAAGAATAACAAAAATCATGTTTATAGCCAGAAGAAAAATTCACCAAAAAAATTAACACAATTGTCATGGTTAGTATGCACATGTAGTATGTGTGCACAAGTGCATATGAAATCACAAAAATCCAATCATACCAAAACTGTTTAATATTTCATTGGACAATAATCCATACGCACTTCAAAATTATGTTGTACTTGAGTATTTTTATAGCACTTTGAATTCCAAACACCGAGTGTCTGGCGGGCTCCAGATTTACATCGATTTTGAAACTTTCTTACAAAAACTTAATTTTTCTTTCATTAAAAAAATCATACATTGTTTGAATCAGGATGGCAGCACACAAATTATCATTATTCACTTACCAACTTTGGCTCAAATGAGGGATCTTCACTTATCCTACGGCAGAGTTTGATGAAAGCCTCATCTGCTGTCAATGGCAATCGGCTGAAATTCATCTCCTCCACAGCAGCATCCTTTCGCGTTGGGTCACATGCCAATAAAGCATCTACTTTCCTCTCCAAGTGGAAAAACCCAGGTGCCATTTCTCCCATCCACATGAGGAGCTGGCCATTCTGTAGTTTTAATTTACTGCAGCCTGTAAATATAAAATTGTTATAAATACAATAATACCAATTGATTTGCTTATATTATACTACCTTAGCACACTTGGTACTTAATCATCATAAATCCTGCCTAGATGCTTATCGAACAGGTGCTAACCATAGATTTTAATACACCACTAATTTTTCTGTCAACAAACACGAGTAATTGATTACTTTACATCACAAAAATTTTAAGGATTGCAATCTTATTGCACAGAAACAGCTTAGAAATGTGTTACTTATGCCCTTGGGTGCAACATGCCTGTTAAGAATGTACTGGCAGAATGTACGATATATACATGGGCATTTGTAAAAAAAATGAACTAAAGCACAAATCAATGCCAAAATTATAATGATCAGAGAGAGTTCAACTGATGGCTATGTTTAGAACAGCTAATTAACTGCTATTATTCTTCGACATATTCCCAGTAGTTATTCATTTTCAAGAAAAATCCTTCATAAACGAGTTTACTGAGGTTGAGACAAATACTTTAACGTCATAAAGAACTGCTAACAAAGTGGATTCTACTGCGAGAACCCTGATAGTTCAACTTAAACCGTCTGAATGGAGTCTTTTCACTATGCCAGCGAAAGCAAAGATCATGCTAAATTGTAATTACACTGAGAATAAAATAATGAATAATCTTACATGGATAGTAATTGGCGGTTCATTAATCATACATAGTATCGAATAGAAAAAAATTTTCCATTTACTCACATTTACGCATGGTCAGCACAGCAGAGATGAGTAGATGCTGACAGAGGCAACTTCTTAAATCTCTTCGTGCCGCTAAAAGCCACTGTTTCCGAGAATTCAGTAATCTTCCAATCCCCTTTTGCCAGTATTCACTACGAAACACGGATTATTTTCTTCTTCCATAGCATACTTCAACGTAAATTTGCTTGTAAAACAGGATTTTACTTCACCGCTAAATTCACAATCACAAAGTCACAAGTCACAAGCACAAAATAACGGCAACCGTTAGGTCACGTGGTACAAAAGACTGCCGCCGGGCGTTTTGGCGCGAGTTCAAAATACGATTTTTAATCCAAAATATTAAAATAAGTTCGTAATATAATGGGAAAAGTTTTTTACTTGAATTTTTTTATGAGTATGAAGATAATTATATCAAATAACATTATATTGTTATATTACTATAATTCTCATTAAGTACATATTATTAAAATCTTACAACCAAGCCAAATAGGCTGGAAAGAGGCATGAAAAATTCAACCTTGAGATGGCAAGGAAAAGTCAAGCTTCACGTAAGCTAACATGCTATGTGTGGGTAGTAGCAGGTTTGATATGGCAAGTTTGCTGCAAGTGTGATATGGCAAGTTTGCTGTAGGTTTGATATGGCAAGTTTGCTGCAGGTGTGATATGGCAAGTTCGCAGCAGGAATGATATGACAAATCTGCTATGGGTGCAATATGGCATGTATTCTGCAGGTGTGATGTACAAGTCTACGGCTTGTATGTGTTCACATAACTTGTAAGCTTTATTCAAGCTTGTACATAGCTTTCATGCCAGAATAGGTTTGTCACAGCAAGTTTGCTGCAAACTTGCCACGACAAGGCTTGTCGTGACAAGCCAAGGACAAGCCTATGACAAGTTTGCTGCAAGCTTGCATGCTATCTGGGATATAGATCGACTTGACCATTTAACGCATTACTCGAGTGAAAATACTAAGGATTGGATATTTTTCGGGAACCATCCCACGCATAAGAAATATGGCTCGGGTATTGAAGTAAAGTGAAGAGATTAATTCGGCATGCTTAAGAGAGAGGAAAATGAACTGTTTCCTCGAAAGGCAACAGCCGATACCCTTTTTCCCTCTCCACCTTCGCAAAGGTGAGTCGCGCGGAAAGCAGAGTTTTCACATCACAAGGCATCTTTTAGCCTTTTTTAATACTGTGTCCGTCCAATGTGATATTCATTTGTAGCGTTTAGTTTCTTTCTTGAACTTAAAAAAGCAAGAGTTTTAAGGCTGATTAAACGACGTGAGAAGTATAGGTATTTTTGGCTCTACAAAACTAAAGCTAAGTTCTTTACTTCATTTGCTTAGGCAACTTGAGTTCCATGAGGTTTCAAGATCCACAAAGATCGATGATATACTTCAAGTTTCCGAAATCTTGCAATTTAGGGAGGAAAGTACTTTCCCAGTCACACAATTATGTAGCAAAAGGCAATTTTCTGCAGGCAGTAATACAGTGACATGGAGACATCAAAACCTGCTGGCTGAGCATGAGCATGTTGGTTTTTCTGCTTGAGAATTTGTAAGGGCCAAATATTACACGATTCATATAAGCAGTATTTAATCTTAATTATAACTGTGAATATGACTTTACTCAGGGCTCTCCCTTGTATTTATAAGTGGTCTTTTTCTTGGAGCCTATTTCGTCAGAATCGATGGAATCGGTATCGGTAGAATCGGAATCGAAATGTCAGAATCGGAATCGGGATCGGAATCGATAAAATTTTGGAATCGACCCATCGCTAGTTTTAAACTAATTTTAATACTCTTCATAATCGAAAAAACTTCATTTGTTAAAGAAATATTTGGTAAATTCATGATTTTTCAATATTTTGTTTTCTTTTATGAAGGAAAAAAATTTATTTTTAAATTTGGGGGGGTGTCCAGACCCCCAGACCCCTCCTGGCTACGACCCTGGGGAGATCTATGTCTAGAACCATTAATGCTATTTTTGTCCGTCTCAACTTTGCTTGATCTCCTGTTTTCCTTCCACATCAATTCTCCAGGCTATTCAAGAATTTGAAATGATTCGCAATGGAGACCATGTGCTGGTTTGTTTGTCCGGCGGAAAGGACTCTCTTACCTTACTGCACACTCTTCATCAATATCAGTACCATGCACGCGCAAAGGGCATCAACTTTGTCCTTGGAGCAGCCACTGTGGACCCAGGGAGCACAGCGTACGACCCACGGCCGCTCATACCGTACCTCAAGTATTTGGGAGTGCCCTACTTCTATGAGGAGCAGAGTAAGTCAGTCAGATCACAAGTTCAACCACTTTGGCAAAAAAACCTTGAATCAGCTCTTTTTTTCTGGTTTAGCTCTGGTCTGATTCCCTGCTCTAAACAATGAGCCAGTGACTCACATTACAAGCTAAAAGGCCTGTGTAACTGTTATTGTATGGATTCCCATAAGTGTATGTAGTTTAATTTGTGAAAGATATTGATGGAGAGATGTTGAATTGCGGCCCTCATGATTGCAAAGGTTGTCTTCTGCAGCCCTAGAATCACACCTTAGTGGCTAGTAGTGATACAAATCTATTTATTGTAGTCTTTTAGAATTAGCACTAAAAAAATAGTCCATTCCATATCATCATAGTTATGTGTAGCAAATGCCCAGCTACCTGGAAGCAAAAGAAAATAAGAGTTGATTCAAATCGAAAGCAAAATCATAGTTAGCTTAATGTGTATCTATTTCATTCACTGTTTTCAAACTCACTACAGTGGAACCTCGTTAAAGCGAGTACGGGCTATTGTGAGACCCCCGCCATTACGAGAGATAGCCAATGCACTGTCAATTGACCCTATAATAATCATGTAAAAAAATTCGTTTGTATGAGGCCCTTTTGGTGTTGGCACTCGCCATTGCGAGAGTTTCCATCACCGGAAAACCTTCACTAAGAGTCCCTTATCTCTGTAATTTCTTGCAATCCGTTAGAAATGAAGTTAAAATGGAGTGCTCAGTCTCAAATTCATGTAGTATACTGTCGTTCGATAAATAAGAAGTTCATTTTGGTGAAAATATTGTGGCATTAACATTCGCGAATGCTTGATCTTCTTTTGTTCGTTGGGCAGCAGAAAGCAGTCAGCAGCACACCCGCACGTCCGTGAGTTGCGTGAATAGAAAGCATTTGATGACAGCCACCATGGACAAAAAACACCAAACATGTCTAAGCAAGAAAATAAAAGTAATAGAGCAATATGAGAGTGGCAAAATTAATTTATCTTCCTATTCGCTCTTCGCAATAAAAAAAACAAAAGTGCCCAAGAAATGCAGACTATGTAGAGTTAGAAGGAGCTTTGTTCGGGTGGTTTTGCTCACTTCAATCTGCGGGAACTTCTGAGAAAGGGGCTATGCTTAAGCCTAAAGCGGAGTATTTCAGGGATAGATTGCGTATCGAGAACTTCAAGAGTTCGGAAGGTTGATTATACTAATGCAAAGCACCAAAGCGTTATCTCCCGTCATAATTGCTGGTGATGCCTGCGGTGTAAACCGGAAGTCGTGGAAGAAAGGACTCCGATCCTAAGTATCTTAAGAAGTATTCCTCGCGTGATATAACATAGACGAAATGAAACTCTTTGACAACCTAATCCCCGACAAAATCCTTTCAGTACGAGGTATTTCTTGCAATGATGCTTCTAGAGGTAGGTAGTGCGCCTTAGCGATGATGTAGGATGTACGATGCAATGATACTCAGCGTGAATTGTCCGGATGGACGTATTTATTCTCTGTTGCGGTTACAAGTAATGGTCACGACCACAATGTACTATTCACAACGGTGAACTATTTTGCGTCAGTGGTCGGAGTCGTACTGGTGCTCTCTTCCATCACCTGGGTAGCCGAGCATCCCCTGGTGGCTGGAAGAACTCAGAGAACAACTGACTCTCGTTTGGTGCCATGTCGTATGCATTTGGCGCCGCCACAGAAGGCATAGGTGAAGAGCTGATGCTGTGCTTTTAGTTTATTTAATTTAAAAAATTCTGCATTCCTTTTTCATGTTTCTCAGTCATTATTGAGAATGCTATACCAATAAATTCATACTCTTAAGTTGTTTTGGCCTTAGGGTCCATCAGATGTGTATGCCTTTCCGTTTTTTTGCCGCAAATATTACCCATGTGAGTTATATTCGTCGCAGTTTCTTGCATCTTGCTTTTTTTTACTTAAGTGATATCAGCATAGTATCTGCGTTATATTTTTTCATGAACTAATATCACGTCAATATCTTTTCTAATATTACCAATTTTGATTCAAAACGTTTTTATTGCTGTGCCGTGGTAGTGTATTATTTCAAATGCATCGCAAGCGTAACTCTCAAAAAGGAACTTTTTTTAACAATGGCAATTTTAATCACATCATTTTGCATGCTTAGCAAACTTTTTACCGTAGATAATGAAGACATTACATTATATGATAGAACAAGTCTTCCGAGGCAGGATCGTTATACAACTTTCCACCATTTTCGACTGCAGAAAAAAAATGCCATACGTTATTTCACTTAACTGCCGCTTAACGTACAGGAAAAATAAACATACACCAATAGAAGCATCTGAGGCATTAAATAACCGCGATATAGTTTTATCAGTTAAAATTTGAATTTTCAGTGGAAAATACCAAAATAATGGAATGATTACATAAATTCACTGATTAAGTACATAGAAAAATGGCTTTGTCGGTCGTGCATTGGCATAATGATTGACAAAACAATGCTTTGCATGATTTTTATTCAGTGCAGCGCATATAAATTGTTGTTTAAGTAAGGAAATTTAGTGATGCAAAAAAAAACATCGCCTCTCGTCTGGATTTATGCTTACGTTTATCAGATAGAAATTTCTCTGTCACCACACCACTCCTGTTCCTGTATAACTGTTCGCAATAGGTATATTGGCTATTATTTGCTCCACCTCCGGTAAAGCGACATTTCGCTATAGCGAGTGTTTATTGGAGCACCGTGGGGTCTCATTTTATCGAGGTGGCACTGTATGTACTTCTTTACTATGTAATACATCTATCAATGTGCAATATTTCTTGTGATATTGAAATTTCTATTGAATATGTAGTATTCTTATTTAATATGTTATCAATATGTATAATTTCTATGGATTAAGTAATATTTTCTCTATGACTAACTTGCTGACTTTCCATTGTTATTTAACCTGCGTACTGTCTGTTAGTGTATCTATAGAGCCATTCATTTATGTAGTTGGTATTAAATGCTTTCAATTATGTATATATATATCTTCTTCTATTCCAGAGATAATCGAGAAGGCCTCCACTCTACCCGAAGGCACTTCTGTTTGCAGCTTTTGCAGTCGAATGAAGAGGGGTCGATTGTATGCATCAGCCCGACGTGAGGGCTACAATGTTCTTGCACTCGGCCAGCATTTGGATGACCTTGTCGAGAGCTTTTTAATGTCAATATTCCACAATGGAAGGCTCAGAACAATGAAGGCCAACTATCGTGTCAGGTTGGTTGTTATTTATCATGTGTCATAAATTTCTTTGATTATTGTTTTTTTATGGCATGTATGTGCAAGAAGGGTGCCTATTTTCAAGTAAGCTAACTGATTGAAGCTAAGAATTCAGGTTTTTGGACGCTTATGATTCCACTGTCATTCTCTTGTTGTGCATTTCGTATTTGATACTTGATCGTCTTTTTCTTCAAGCTTCATATAAATCTATACCTTCTTTTGTGCTGTGCCAATGTTTCAGTATCATGCAGTGGCATACCAAGGGGGCAGATGCCTCAGGCATTGAAAAGGGGAGCAGTGGTGCAGCGAGGGGGGGTTTTTATGGATAAAAACCCCCCCTTGAGCTCAGAGAAATTTTAAAATTTAATCCATTTTACTTAATTGGATAAATATTACTGATAGAATAGTATAAGGATTAATGAAATATCCCTCAGAAAGCCACAAAACTCAACATTTCCTATAAAAATTTTCTGGGGGAGGGGATTCGCACCTCCCGTATTCCATACTATTTTCATAGATTTCCCAGACGTTTTCATAGATTTCTCGTACAGCTAACTGGTGCTCTAGGATAGAAACATTTTTTCCTTATAACGGACACATTTGGGAAAGTTGGCACATTTGCAGAAGGCTATATCAAACAGTTTTGTCGCCTCCTTAGTAAAAGACTTTAATAAGTCATCCTATGTTTTCTGAAATACCGTTTTACTCTTTAGAATTTGTCATATTGTTTTCAGTACGTAGTGTGAGATGAGTTGAAGTACTCTTATTTACGTAACTACTAAAATAGACGCTTTTTTCCAAGCAGCACATACCTACCTTGACAGAAACTTCAGTGATATCTTCTTACTCGAAAATATGGTCAATATAGTCGGCGATGGCATAAAAGAGCATCAGGGGCGCCGACTTATAAAAAATATTGGGGGGCCCATATCAGGGGTCTTGCCCCGGAGAAGAGGTTAAATTCAAAGTGCGTCGAAGCACCGTAACACTATCATAATTCACACCACTTGTTTCCAGTTAACCTTCTTACAACCTTATAATTATTTGTTTTAACACATTGTTGAATGTATTTTAAAAGGTAACTATCGTCAAACATGGCAAATAAAAAATACCAATATATTTTTATGATTTCACAAAGTATAATACAGCTTAATTATTACCTTGCATTATTGAGGGGGCTCCGCCCCCCCTAAAGAAACTTTGAGGGGGCTCGGGCCCCCTCAGGCCCCATGGAGTCGGCGCCACTGAAGAGCATACACTCATCCTAGTGACTACCCTTGACAACTTCAGACATGATTTACACGTTTTTGACTGAAAAAAAATCTCTATGTCGCGTCATTTATCGCATGAATAGCGTAGAATGAGACTGTGTGTTGCGGATTGCCTTCCCACTAAAACTTCTTTCGGGGACACGATAAAAGGTCATTTTCTCGATAATTAAAAGGAATAGAGTTGACATATTTGATCTAAAATATCAAGGAAAGACCAATGTTGTACACCATTGGAATAAATTAGTGCTTGCTAAAACCAAATTAAAATTATTTACATTTTTAACGTTTTTCGTTAAAAATTTCGAAATTTTAAGACAAAATGGCGAACAGAAGATATTAACCGATTTTGAAAAGAATTCATATCTGTAATACCCACATGGGTACGCAACTTTTGCCGGGTATTACGATTCGCTCCTAAATAAAAGTGGCAAAAAAAGGCACCCTAGTGTCCTACCCAGGGAAGTGCCACTATTGCAAGCATATTAACCAAATAGATTTACATGTATTTTGCTCGGATGGTACTGGGACCGTGAGTAATCATCGTGCTCAGGAGGAACGTACTTACCAAGTTCCACTGTATTTGTGTCGCCTCTCCCCGTGGTTAGCCTGGATAATCAGGAGTCTGCTGTAGTTTGTTCTGGGCACCAAGTAGCCTTAGTATGCCACTGTTGTGTGTGATGAACAGAAAATTTCAAAGTGTTTTTCAAATTATTTTTGGATTTTGCATGGAAACCAATTTTGATATACTAAACTGGTACTAATAACATTTATTAACTCCTCAATTATTTGTAATTTTCTTGGTAATAATTAACACTTTGCTCCATAAGTCATTTCATTGTTCAAAAAAATATGCAAGGGTGAAAATATTCACCTTTGAAACAAGTTGAAAAGCCTAATTGTTCTTGTGCTGAGAGTGTGAGAGAGAAGTGTTTTCTGTATAGTCAGCTACATGGAATTGCATGTTCTCCACGTATAGGGAAAGGGACCTTCGAGTCATAAGGCCGTTTGTGTATGTGCGGGAGAAAACAATAAGGCAGTTTGCTGAGGGGAAAAGGCTGCCAATTATTCCAGAAAACTGCCCAATGTGTTTTGAGGCTCCGAAGGTGAGTACATGACTGAATTTTCCATTCTTTTCTGTTGTGTGAGGATTCTTTATGAGTTATCATGTTGTCAAGTGAAATAACATGGTAGAAACTAAATTAATAGATGTCTTATAAAGAATGAGGAGCAATGCATAACTTGGATTTATTTTTATTTGTCTTTAGTGCCTTATGCGCGAGCAATTTTATGTTTTCGTAATGCACGCATGTTATATTTTTTTTGCCTTTTGGCCTTAATTCAAACCAGAAATAGCCAATATGTTAAATTTCATTGATTATTTATCATTAAATGCTTGCAATAGCATGCAAGTTTTTTCTTTACCACCATCCTGTATAGATTTCTAAGATGACTTTTTCATCATTCATCAGGATATGAAGCTAATTGACTCTTATCACACTGCATTTTTGTGAAATGAAGTAATTTGATTTTCGAACATTTTCCAAAAATAATACTCTTACAATAATACTCTTCCTCACAATTATATTTGGTCTTGTAGGAGTCCTGTGTATACAATGTGAAATATTTTATGTACTTTCAAGGAGACATCGCCAAAGTGATGTTCGGGATCTGGATGTAAATGTTATTATCTGTAACTTTATAGGTAAGGTAGAAAAAGTGTCACGGCTTTCTTCAACATAGGCCCGGGTTCGAGAGATATTCACATGTAAAGATTTCGCGCAGCATCAGCTCCCTTGAGTAAGATAGTCTTCTCAAATGTGGTTGTGGCGGTGTGGTCTTGGGCGTTATAATCCCCTAATCTGTAGTTGATATTCCGGGTTCGAGTCCCAGCGCTGGCAATATTTTTTCTCTCTTCCAATTTTCGAAATCACTGTTACATTTTATCCCAATTCGTTTTATTTATTTACTTCGCGATTTTTTAAATTTAATATCAATTTATGGATTTTAAACGAAACTCCGAAATGTTCCTTACTACGCGAATTAGAGGACGTTTGTAATTACTTACACATGAATTTCCGTGTAATGTGCTTATCATGTGCACCGATGCACACCTCTGCCTCGCATCAATTAACCGATTGTAAATCTATTCATGAATCGTTCCCCGGTTTTTGACGCGTGTGCCTCCACTTTCAATGCCTTTTTTACATTTCTGCAGCACCAGTATTTTCCAGCTTCAACGTTTTTTATTCAAAATTTCATTTCCTCTAGGCATTCCCTCCATTAGATTTCTTCACCGGCCACGCACTGTCTTCCCAACGAATCTCGATCTTTAAAACAGAATGTCCTTACACTCACCATGCCTACCTTATGACCTGCCTTCTAGCGTCCTTCAAATACGTCCCAACAACCCTCCGTCCACAACTGACCCTCAATAATCCCTGAATAAGGCGCCAAGGCCCAATTGTGTGAAAGCGGGTGCGAAAGGTAAACATAGAAGACCTCGAAAACGGCTTGAGTAGGCTGCTGAAAAGCAGGATCATTGTGCTGGGTGGGTGGAAGGGGAAACTGGCTAGGGTCAGTAACTGAATGTGAGGATAGGCATTGGTGTTTGTTTGTTGATAAGAAAGACTTGAGATTACGAATATACGAAGAGGCTGTGGGAGCAATGGCTAGGGCAAGGATGATCAAATTCCCCGGAAATTTGCGTGTAAGCAATTACATATAAACGTCCTATAATTCGCGTGGTAAGGCACAATTCGGAGTTTCGTTTAAAATCCATAAATTGATATTAAATTTAAAATATCGCGAAGTAACTAAATAAAACGAAATGGGATAAAATGTAACAGTGATTTCAAAAATTAGAAGAGAGAAAAAATATTGCCGACACTGGGACTCAAACCCGGAATATCAACTACAAATTAGGGGACTAACGCCCTAGACCACACCACCACGGCCACATTTGAGAAGACCATCTTACTCAAGGGACCTAATGCTGCGCAAAATCTATACATCTCTCGAACCCGGGCCTATGTGGAAGAAAGCAGTGACACTTTTTCTACCTTACCTATATAGTTTCAGATAATAACATTTACATCCAGATCCCGAACATCACTTTGGCGATGTCTCCTTGTTAGTGTTTTTATTTTAGCTGTAATCTATTTCAAAGACGTCACTGTAGTGACATCCTATATTTTTTTATGTGGTACGTGTAAATAGTTCTATACCCATAACATAGCGGTGAAATACAACTATGTAATGTACTTGTTCATCGATTTTGAAGACGTTTGATATTAACTACCGCCTAAGAATAAAGAAAAAAATAATAGGAGAGTAGGTCACACCAACAAAACTTGTACTAAGTTGCTCTATGTGGTTAAAAACATTGAAAAATCAGGTACATACATCTGTAGTTATATGTTACACAAAATACATAACTGAATCAGGGCTGTGGGAGAATACATATTGCAGGAAGTAGTTTGGTAAACTTCAGTATCCAGCAAAAAGATGGCAATGAAACACGAGTGTCGAGTGCCAGATATGATATCTGAACTCAGCTGTTTCCATCAGTGCCTTCATGACTGTGATTTTGAAATTTTTTCTTATGGCTTTAGTCTCTAATGCAGACTGGCAACTTCTTACTGCTGACATTTTACAGTATACGCTTTATGGCTTACGTGTTCAATACCAATGTTCATGCTCAGAAAGCAGGGGAGTACAGAAGCTCAATATGTGAAGGGGGATAGGCATGGGTATTAGTGAACCCTTCAGCTGCAGTAGCTTGATCGCAAGTCTTCCTCTTTGTACAATAAAATTTGCCAGAACCTGAAGTCTTTTTTTTGGCAGAGGGGCAGAGCTGGCAAGAAGCCCTTGCGGCTCCCTCCCAATTTTTTTCCCAAGGGCCCACAGGAAAGACCCCATCCGATAAGGAACACATTCATGGAGTATCATTTGGAAAAATTATTCCAAGGGCCAAAATCTTTATAGCAAACATAAAATGATTAAATGATAAAAATTAAAGATGTAAATACATTACCATCAAAAATACTGTCTTCATTCTCATCTCTGGTTCAAAGATTCTGACGATGCAGAAAATTTTCATTTTCACCATCAGAATTGTATGAAAACTGTGAATGCCTTCATTAGAAATAATTTTTTCTTGCTAAGCTTTGGGTAAATTTTTCGTGATTCTGCAAGTACAACATACTTTCTAGCATAATTACTGTTACTTGCCACGATAGTGAGGAAGTTAAAAAATAACACGCGCACACAAAAACATGGAAAAGGGCAGATCTGGAGATGGTTCATGGGTGTGAGCAAGTACAACTAGTGGTAAAAATATCAGAGCACATTGAGAGGATAATGGATGGACAGGGTAGTACCTCAAGAGAACGATTGACACTGCTAAAGAGCAAGGGAGGTTCTAGTTTGGGTAAGATAGGAGGTTTTCCAATTCTCTCATTCATAAAAGAAAGAGTTTGGGCCAAATAGATAAGGAGAGCCTTGGAGGACAAATAAAAAGAAATGGTTGACCATTTATGTATGTTTTTCCCCAATCACCGGTACTTAAACGTTCCCCACAACTGAGGGTTTAAATAGACCTTGTAAACCTGCTTATAACCTATCATAATCTGACTGCCCTGATCACATGTGAGTAAATTTGCTTTGCAGGAGAGGCACCGAACAAAGCAACTGCTTGCGCAGCAGGAAATACTCTTCCCGCGCCTCTTCTGGAGCCTGCGCTCTGCGCTCCACCCGCTGATGAGCGTGAGGCGCACGGGCGTCGAGAGTCGTTTGTTCTCATCCATCGTGCGCCAAGTGCAGAGTGGGGGGGAGGAGAGCAGCAGCACGTCGGATTCGTCGGACCGGGAGGAGGACGAGACAGGTCAGGAAGAGGAGGAGGAGGAGGAGGTGGAGTTGGGGGAGGGGGGAAAGGAAGTGGGGAGCGAAACGGTGGCGTCGTGAGTCGTGGTCGAGAAACGGTGACACCGACTGCAATGTTGTACAAATGACTGATTTATCCCGTGATGGGAAGTGTTGAGCTGATATGGCTGACATTGAATTGAGTGAGCTCCTTCCCACTACTGCCGTAAGCAATAGAACCATGGGTTTGGAGTCTACCAAAGTCTCTGTTAATTACACTCTATGTATCAGAACCACATGAGGGGAGACATTGAAATTCAGTCACGCGACTCGCTACAAGCTATAATCATATCCAGGAGGTGTTCATAAGCCTGAAGGCAATCGTAGAATAACTCCTGGGTAGATAGCCTCTAGCTGGTTGTGTGTATTTGGAATTTGGAGTTTGAATGTTGTGATAGCTTTTTAAATTTTGTTTTAATCTGTTAATTGTGATATTGGTGAGAGTGAGTAATTAACTAAGTTTTGGGTCCACTCCTGCCCATAGCAAAAGTCTTACATTGCTCATGGTTGTTGGAAGATATCGGCTTATACATTTGATATCCCATTGAGAGGAAGAAAACTGACCAACTGAAAAACAGAACCACTCAGATATAAACTGGTGGCAGTATAGTTTGGTTGGTGGTAGAGTGCTTGTTGCTTCTTGGCCATACTGTCATCTTTGAAAGAGAAACATCTGAAGGACGCATAATACTGCCGTGATTTTTCCTGGTAAATGCTAAGTTATGTCACCATCATTATTGGTGGTTCAATTTTACCATGGGGTAATGCATGGAGTGAAAGGAGGTATTGGTATATAGCACTTCAGTTTTTATTATTAATGCCAAAGGGAAGAAAAAATTCTGTATTGCATATGTACAGATGATTCGCAGTGTGAATGTTATGAAAAATATGATATTTGTTGTTTATTGATGAAGTTGACAGAGATTGTAATTTGATTAATTTTATGAGGTTAAAGATTGATGTGCCGTAATTGGTCAATGAAGTTTTAGAAAGGCATCATTTTAAGAGCTTTTTTTTTTAAAACAGTTGAAGGAATACTAATTGGTGTGCAGTGGTTTTCATTGCCGACTACTTCCTTGAAATGCTCAGAAGAACGATTTTTTGTGGAAGGAGGATTTCTACTTTCACTGTAGTCAGGATGACAGTTAATTTATCAGTGCCTTTTGTGGGAAGACAAATTTGAAGTCTGTTCATCAGTCCTGGTTGGACGTTTTAACCCTTTGACTGGTGTTGATTCCCTTTCTTCTCAATCACGAGGGATGGCTGGGTAATTTGCTGGTTTGGAATAGGCACCAGGAAACAAGGTGTGACTGTTTGAGGTTGGGGTTATGTCATTCAAAGGGGTGGATCAGGAAGTTCATGAGTGTTAGTGCTGAAGTGTAGAATGATGGAGCTGAACCTGTCTGCTATGAAGGCTTGATTTTCTTACAATTGATCCATCATCAGATTATTAATTGCCATTTGAGTGTGTCTAAAGCCCTGGTTACTCTATATATTAACATGTACGGATTTGTGCGGAAGTACATGAACAGGTAAACGAATGTATGAATGCACCGCATTACCACCCAATGTGTGCGAATCCATGAACAGAACATAGAACCTGTTCTAATTTGATTCATACATTTGTCCTGGTTCTGTTCCGGTCCATCAAAATCACTGTTGCATTCTGAAATTAAGTCGTATGTGTTTTGTACCATGTAAACAAGCCATTAAAGATTGCCAGATGAACTCACTACCTAGATGTTGTGGGCTGATCTTGTCACTATATGTACTCTGAATCTTTTCTTTCACATACTTACTTATATATTTCCTTGAACATATTCAATTCTTGTTGCAATCATTTGCCTACCAGGAAGACATTGTTGAGCAAAAAATTTGATGACTGTTCTAAACAAGGCTGTATTGCAGTCATGGGTTAAGCATATTTGCAATATATTTGGGGGTTATGGTTGTAAGTGAACACATTAAATTGAACAACTCTCTCAGTATTACCATCTCAAAAAAAATATGTTTTCTGGCTACGGCATAGGCTCAGAACTCCTGCTGTGTGGTGAGAATGAGAGTAATTGTTACAAAAGTAATCATAAGTTGCAAACTTCTACACATCCTTAATTCCAGCGTACTTTCAACACTATATTACAAGTCAGAAGAGCAATTCTGATCCACCCTTTCAAATGAAAATATCTCAAACCTCTGGTGGCCAAGCCTTGCTCCCTGGCATACAATTCGAATCAGCAAATCAAGCGGCCACCCCCTGAACAAGAGAAAACTGCATGTACTACCAGTTCCCTGTTGTGTGGACCAACACTTGATGTAGACAGGCAGAGAGAGGCCTAGGATGTTTGTTGTTTATAATTGGGCTATTTATGATGCAAAAGACGCTGTCTTCTCTTGCCAAGAAGTCAAGTCACCTTTGGATAATGTCGCTGAATTCAAAGGGATGTATATAATTATGTAACTACATATACTTGAACTTACTTTTTTGAACGAATGGCAATAAATTTTATTGAAATATTTATTGTTTATGTTCATTTTGATCATGTGCTCAAGGTAATGTGTCAATTAGCTTTAATTTTTTGGCATCCGCGTCAAACACTTTATGTATATACGGTGTTCAACTTTTTTCATTCTATGTAGCTATAGATATATATCAGCATTGTCTCATCTCAGCAGATGACTGAGGACATATTGAGATAAATTTTTGAAATAAGGCAAATATTGACCAGGGTTTACTCCATAGGGCCCAAAAATGTCAAGATTATAGCATGTTTTAAGAGAGTAATCATTATCAACAATAACCAATCCAGCGGAAGGTATGAAGGGAGCCTAAAGAAGCTGTTGGCTGCCTCTTCCAAATACCTATCTCAAGTAGCAATGTAAAAATTATTTAAAAATTTATTGTAAAACTCGAAGGAGCTATGAATTATACTTTTTAAATTGTTTTAAAACACCTTGTAACTAATTCAGCCTCCTTTTAAAATGATTAATTTTTATGCTAATACAATATAAGTAAACACGTTTGAAATTACGAACTGTGCCAGAAACAGTAAAAAAATGTTTTCGCACGCAGTAATTATCCTACGGCAATATAGTTTTGCATGCGTGAATATTTCGAATGAAGTAGTACAAGCATCATGAGAAATAAAGAATTCCTTATCTGCATGCTTTCACTGACTGCCCATCATCACCCGAGACGTGTTGAAGACATTCAAATCTGATGTCCTTGTTGGGATTATAAGGCAAATGTAATAGTAGATGTCATAAACTTAGGTCTTATCCCTTTTTCGTATGCAATAAAGTACATATTGAGAGTGTTTTCAGGCATTGCTTGATTGCATTCTCGGATCATTCAAAGTCCATTTTCGATGATATGCCTTCATTTTGGGATATATTTCCTTTAAATTCATTATTTAAAATTTTAGAAATCTTATGGAAGACTGCCAAAAAATACTGCTTTATGGATTTCAAGAAGGCCTGAAAACAGCAAAATTCAAACTCACTTTTGAAAAAAGGGATTCATTTTTGGTAGAAAAAGTCTCCAAACTCATCTGTATTACTTCTTTTATGTAAAGCTACTTGTCAGTTATTCACATTCACCTCAAAGGAATAAGAATTTTTATACTGGTTCATTTTATCACATTGGTATATGACTGAGACTGTATACTTACCAATGAAAATTTAAATGAGTGTTTTAAAAAGATTTCAAAATAATTACCTAATTATTTCAAAATTTTGTTAAAATGATTTAAAAATTATGTTGGAAATGATTTCAAAATTATGTTAAAATGATTTCAACATTAGGTTAAAATGATTAGAAAATAATAGTAATCAAATTATTTGAAAATGTGTGTAAAATAATTTTGAAATTGTTTTAAAATAATGTTCACATAATTATTTTTCAGTGAAATTAAAAAAGGAACATTTTATGCAATAAATAAGCCATTACTTTCTACATATCCATGTATACACTACATATTAACAAAATGAGATCAAATGGTACAAGAATTAAAAAGAGCAACACCTAATACATTATTTTAAAATTATTTGAAAATCTTGAAAAAGCCACGAATTTAGCAATCTTATGACATTTTGATTTTAAAATTATTTGAAATAATTTTTAAATCATTTTTCAATATTCTTTTGCTACTTGGGATCATGCAAGGGTGTGCTCTGATCTAGGTGAAGGCATTGAATGTTCCGAGTGAGAAATCCTCACAGCACAAGGGAAGGAATTCACCTCCTTAATTTTTAAAATTGTTTTGCCTATGTTTGATTTGGGGTGAGCTCTTCCTTTAAGTTTCAAAACTAACATTGTTAAAGCCCAGGAGTGAGTATCACCAATTTCAAGTATTTTTTTCTAGGTGTGTTTGCACCGTTTTCAGCTAATATATTTAGTAAATTATGTCTGACAAGATATCCAGACCGTCATATACTCACATCAAATCTCGCCTCTTGAAGTCACTTTCTTTGCAATTATTTAATAGAGATGTTCACCTATTGCTGAATTCTGTGTAAAAATATATTTAATAAAATGAGGTTTTTTTCTTGACCTCCTTTTTAATAGAAAATGAGTTTCTTGGATTGTAGGTCTTGTGTTGAAGAAATTAAAATGCAATTTTTTTTATATAAATATATTTTAAAACACATATAAAATCATTTCATTTCATCATTGTTTCATCACATTAGCGTATTCAATCATTGTTTTTTTTTCCCCTTTTAACATGTATTTTAATGAGAATGAGATGTTTCAACATGTAATAAGGTGGCTAGTATAAAAATTGAGAAGAGAGCTGCGTCATTAATATTCTTCATTGTCGATTGGCGATGATTATAAAATAAATATCTTTGGTAAATTGTTGTTTTCTTTATATGCATGAAAGTTGTTTGATGTGCTGTGAAAGAATTGCTGAGTCCTCCTCCGTCGTTTGAAGTCCAGTGCCCTCCGTACATACAGCGGGCGGTTAATTTCATTTCTGCCGTGGAATTCCATCTTCAGTTTCGAATATTTCTGAAAAGTAAACAATCCCTTAAAAGCAATCGTACATTTTGCTCCACACAATGTGCATTGTTTACATTGGGGCGGTATTTTTTTTAGACTCGTGCCCGGGGACATTCTGGGGTGATTATTTTTATGAAAGTTGTAGTAAAGAGGGGCACATCGATGAATTGAAAACGTATGGCTATATAACGTCTAAAAACACCAAATAACTGTGGAAATTTTACAGAAATAAGATCACATGCCTTTAGATTTCCAAAACTAAAATTTTTCATCAAGTGTTTTGAGTGAAAATTATTTTCAAATGTGATAGAATAAATTTCTCCACGAAAGCCAATGGTTTCCAAACGAGAGTATTTATTGGTCTAGGTGTTTGGTATTTATTGCAGGCCTGGCCGACCCCCTCAGCTAGGCCTCATGAAGGGACCCTCCTTAACGTGGGATTCAGGGGTCCTCCCCCGGAAAATTTTAGGAAATTGCATGCACGTAAATGGATTTTTACGCTATTCTGGTTCTTAAAAACTATAAATGGTAAAATCAGCATTTTCTTAAGAAATAACTATGCGTATGAAAAGTTAGAATTACACAGCTAATTAATGTTAATGATTTATTATGGTTCTATTATCTATTATTTAGTGAATTTCCGCGCTTAAATCTAAAAAAAACCTCTTATATAACTTTTCCGAGTAACAAAAAAGCATCAGATTCTCTATTATCTCCTCATACCTTTGTTTGGTTGAACTTTCATATAATCTTTTTACACTTTGTATGTTGTAAATAAAGCAAATAATAAAAAAGTATTATTTTCTAATTGCAAAAAAATTGGTTCAAGTAATATGAGTCTTCCTTTATTACGCCTTTTACATACGTTTCATGATGGACGTAAGCGTGTTGAGGCCCTCTTAAGCTAGGGACTCTCGGTGAGCGCTGACCAGCTGACCTGGCTACACCGCCCCTGCACATGCCATTGGCTGGGTTCACCCATGATGCAAATTTTAGCCCTTATGCCACGCCTGAAGCAAAATTCGAAGGCATTGCCTTGTCTTTTTCATGTATGTATATTATAATAAAAAAATAACTATAACTTGCATTCAGAAGGAAAAATGGGTTGCTTTAAATATGAATTGGGGCCATATTATTACAGATAAACCACTATAAACCATTATAAACCACTTGTCAGGAAAGGAGATATTGATTTTGCCCTAGAAGTAGGAACATGTGAAATTTTCTACAGATGCATATGAGTGATAGATTACCATGGAAGTCCACTTTTATTAATAGCGCTTTTGCGTTCATGTTAGATTCATTAGTAATGTAAAAGTGGGCATCTACGATATTACCTACGACACCTATTAATGACCATCAATGTCGCAATAGATCAGTCTTAGCCAAGGTCTCTAGGTAAGCACTGGTTTCTCAGTTCAATTTCCCAAGTCAGCTCCTTACTGTTGCCAGAACATCCAAAATACCCATTTCAACCAAATTCCTTAAGAAAATCATAAATAAACATTTGTGCGATCTTTTAATCTTCAGTCTGTTTCTGTGGTTTATTAACTAGACACTTAAAAAACAGAATAAACTCTCCGGAGTTGGCTGTGACCATAAAAAATAGTCCGTGTGAGTGAATAAAAAATGGCTGACAAAAACTTCTTGAGCCCTATTTCACTGCGACTTGGTAGCGATTTATAATTAAACTGAAACTTATATTGGTTTGTGCTCAAGAACGCTATAAGATTTTGGTTTGATGATGCTGTACTATTTGATGCTGTACTACATACAAAATACTACACTCCGATTTCTTCATGACGGACTGCGAGGGATACCTCTTCTACTGTGTGTACAGAAATGGACAAACTTTTGATGCCAAAGGACAACAGTTTGCTGTTCAGGGGTAGATGAAGACCATATTAATTTATTAGCAAACACAATGGAATTTTCAGCACCGTAAGAACACTTGAATTGAGAGATGTAGTGAAGAAGGATTTTAACATTAGATGCTTGAGGTACATTACAGAGCAAGGAGCGAATTCTTTTTACATATTTTTTAAATCACAGAACTCGTGGATTTTAACTCTGCCTGATAAATTAAGATCGGGTCATTCTTTAAAATCTTGAATTTGTCTCCACCCGATAAATTAATGGTACATTTAATAAAATAGCTGCAATGTGTCTGATTTTTAAGAAAAATAATGTTTTACACAAGAACCTTACTTATAGGGTTCTCGGTTTTACGTGTGATTGACTTAAGTGACTGCACTGGAGTCAATAACGAATTTATAAATTCATCTACATCATCTATATCTACTCACTACCCTGCAAGCCATGTCTACATGTTTGTGACGGTTTAGTACCATCACACAGGGGTGCAGTTAGGAATTAAGACTGGGGGAGGGGGGGTTTAGGTACAACTAATACCGGGATGTGTGGGGGTATGGAATACCCACCAGGATAAGCGGTATGTGCGAGATTAATAAATTGCGAAATTTTAAGATAAATGGTGAGTTTTACGGCTTTCTGAGGGATATTTATTAATCCTTATGCTATTCTCTTAGTAGTATCAATCCAATTAAGTAAAATGGATTAAACTTAATAATTTCTCTGAGCTCTAGGGGGGGGGGGGGGGTTTATCCCTCAAAATCCCCCCCCCTCACTACCGTCACAAACCTGTAGCCTGCAACCAACAATAGTTAGGAGTTAGGACAACAACCGTTCACATATATCAACCATTTGTGATCATTTACCTTGCAAACGCTCTCCCCTGCTCAGTTTTCATTGGCTACCACCACATGGCAGCCCTCATTATTCAGCTACGCATGTCTCCTCTTCTGCCATTCGGTATATCATGACTGTTTGGGTAGAAATGGTAGTATTGGTCAATGAGACGAGAAAAAGGTGCTCATACAATTTTTTCGCGTCAACTTAGCTCGACTGTTACTCTTTTTTCTTATAATCATGCTTTCTTTTTTATATTTGCCCCAGGGTGGCCAGGAATTTTGTTAGGGGGAGGAGGGTCCAAAATCAGGGGGGGGGGGATTTTAAAAAACAAGGTACCTAGTAGAGGGTTTTAAACTAATATTCACAATTTTCATAATCAAAAAAACTTAATTTTTCAAAGAAATCTTTTGTAAATTCATGATTTTTCGATATTTTTTTTATTTTATGAAGCAAAATAATTGTGTTTATATATTTAGGAGGGGGAGAGGGTCCGGAACCCCCTCTTGCTATGCCACTGGATATTTGGAATACATATATTATATGTTTAACAATTTATAATGCATAATGCAAGTAATAAACCCTAGTCAATATTTAACTGAATATTGCATGTGAAAAACAAGCCTCAGTCAAGATGCTTAATTTTTATACTTGAGGTGGAGATAAATGTTGAAAAGGTTTTACCATAAATACCTTGAAAAAATCAAGACAAAAGTGTAAGAGTGATACTGGACCCCTGTCATTCAAAGATCCTTAAAAGATCATTAAATGTCATTATTAGATCCCCGAAAAGTTTGCAAGTTGCTAGTTGAATACAGTTTTGGTGGTGGTACCAATATTTTGCCCTAGAAATGCATTCGGTGTTTATGTGATGTAAGAGTAGTTCAGTGGATATAATACCACACACGAATATTACAAAAGAGGATCCTCAAGTCGGCCTCTAAAAGTGTTGTCACCAATCGCGCATTTAAATGGGTTTACAGAGGGTGCCACTCGTGTCACTGACGGACAAATTGATCCGATTTTCACGGGGAAATAAGGTATAATTAGGAGTATTAACCGAAATGTGTACACATGATGATATGATCTATCACATTCATTACTTTTCAAAGCTATTCATCGCAATAGGGTAGTTTTCTTCATCAAATAAAACTAAAGGTATTGATTGCGATTCGTTACCCCGATTAGTGTATCCATGATATACAAATTATTTGGTTTTAGAAATCCCAGTTTAGACGAATGTTAATGGTCAATTTTAACTTCATTTGAAAAATTGGCGCCCATGCCATGCTACTCCACGTGACGTCACAGGGACCTAGATTCTATACGAGTAGTCAGGAGTTTTACATCGTCTGAGATTATCAATGCATGCATGTGGCACAGAGCCAAGGGAAACATTTCTTAATAATCACCTATTCAAATTGCCTATGGTCGGAAAGTTTCCTTCGTTTGATAGGGTATTAATAATCCTTATTTAAGCCAAGCGCTACCTGCTAGCAGGGTACTCTATGCTACTGCCATGCTCGGCAGCAAGCATCCTGCATCGTAGCGGCGTTCTTAGCCTCGTACCCAGGTGGCCTCACACAGCAGCAGCCAGACGTCACACGGGCTTTTCCCAGCATTCGTACTTAGCCGTCGCGTTTTCGCACGATTGAAAATTTTCACTTTCCATTTAATCGCGAAAAATAGATATCGTCATTTAAAAATCTAAAAGCGCGAAATACGTTGTACAGGAGTAATAATCTTTCGATTTAGGCAATTAAAAAATAGGAAACAACCCTATTACAAACATTACACCGCAAAATATTGGAGAAAAGTGGATCGCATTGCCAGTGGCGCCGACTCCATGGGGCCCGAGGGGGCCCGAGCCCCCTCAAAATTTCGTTATGGGCGTGAGAAAAAAATGTGTCAGGCTTGTCGATTTTCCTCGGAGTGTCCAGATATCGAGATTCGAGTTATCAGGGTTCTAATGTTGATCTTATGACTAATCTTCTTCTAAAATGCTTAAAAAACTTAAAACTCACTACTTATAAAATTTCCCAGGGCATCATCCCCGGTTTGGGCCCCCCCAATATTTTTTGTAAGTCGGCATCCCACTCATCACCGCGCCGCGGACATTTTTGAAAACCGATTACAACGCGACCGAAGTGGCAACAGAAATCAGCCTTTTATGGGATGAAATTGGGCCTCATATTGGGCTTCCTACCTCTTAGTTTTGTCCTAGAAACTCATATGCTGTTCAAATGATGTATTTTATAGTGTAGTTATATGGATATAACACCACCCTTCATGGAATAGGTACGTGCAATATCTTTCCACATATATGGCTCCCGGATGAGTCTACGTAATCCACAGGTAGCGGACGGGAGCCGAAGATATTTGATAAGATATCCTCAACATCAGAGGATATGACATAATATCTGTGGCGCGATGGAAAACTGTGAGTCACCCCTTCTCCGATACCTTAAACGCATTAGACTTTAAGTTTGAGGTTAGGAATGTTTTTGAGTTCCAATGAAGGACGTGAACTTTTTCTGCCTGATAGCTTTGTAGATAACGATATATCAGCCACCTACTCGATATAAAACCTGTGAAAAAATCGCAGAAGCTTTTAAATTTCCATTCCATTTCCGTTAGATACTAATCGCAGTGGAAAATTGCTCTTGGGAAAAGTACTTCTCAGAAGTTATAATTAGAAGAATGTGTGAGGTTTTCGTGATTCCATCAATTCCATCCGAGACAGTAGTTTCATCACTAAGGCAAGTGTTTGCTCGATGAATTTACCCGCCCGGAAAGATGCGTTAAAACATTCACCATCGAAATTGCACCGTTTTTACACACAAAATTGCGCAAATGTACAGTTGAAGTATTACGTAAAACTCACGTTGGGTGAAAGTGACACATCAGGTTTTACCTTGATAATCCATCCTGATTTTTTTTCATGTATACATATATTGCAACTCTATTTTTCTCTTAAAAAAATCTTTGCTTTTTAATTCCATTAGTGAACATTTAAAGAAGGATTTGTAGTTAAGGAGGTATTTCAACATTCCTCGGGAAAAATTACGGAACGAAGGGGCTTAAATCAGGGGCGGTCTGGCCGGGTCGGCCGGTCGGCGGTCGCCGAGGGCCCCGAGATTTGGGGACCCTCATAACACGTCTACCGTGAAGCATATATGAAAGGGGTAATAAAAATACTCGGATAACTTGAAGCTAAGTTTTTTTGCCATCATAAAATTTTATTTAGTCATTAGTTGCTTTATTTACAACGTAGTCAGAGTAAAAAGATTTTCTGCGGGCGAAAGAAAGGAGCCTATGCCAAGTGGGGTAGCCAGGAATTTCGTTCGGGGGCTGTCCAAAATCAGGGGGGACAATTTTTGAAAAACAGGCTAGTAAATAGAAAGTTTTAAACTAATTTTAGCACATTCCGTAATAAAAAAATTCATTTGTCAAATAAATCTTTTGTAAATTCATGATTTTCTTATATTTTGTTTTCTTTTATGAAGGAAAGTAATTCTGTTTTTATATTTCGGAAGGGGGGGTCCCGACTGCCTATGCCTGAGTTTTCACTCGCATGCGAGGGAAGGGTTCGTATGATTAAAGTGACCTTTTTTCGAACGGCGAGTGAATTTGGTATGCTCGAAATGGAGGATTCACTCACTACCTCACTCACTTACTCCCTCAAACACGGTGAAATCTCTTTCGCACGTACGAGAACGGTAGCGAAATGACCGCCGCGGTTGACGAAAAGGTAATGGGCGCCCACGTCGACTGCTATTGTGCTTGACTGCTACGCATACAGCAAGCTGAAACTCCTAAGCCAAAGCCTTAGAACGAATTATCGACGCTAAAAAACGATACTACTATATGAGATTCAAGATAGCACCTCACGTCGGAAGATTTCGAACTTACTGGCCTCGAGAGATGTGTAACCCAACTTCTCGACTCGACATTTGTAACACTAATCGAAACCTCGAGTCGAGTACCAACTACTCGACTCGACTCGAATTTTTGAGTACTCGCACATCCCTACTTTTCATAATCGATTTAACTTCATTTGTCAAAGAAATCTTTTGTGAATTGGATCCAATCCAAAATCTTTTGTAATTTTAATTTTTTTCGTTAAGTTTTTAAAGTTTTGGTGAACGTTGTATCTTTTTTGTGAAATTGAAATGGAAGTGTGTTTTAGCGGTAATGAGTATTTTTCGTGCTTTTGGACAAGTATTGCAATAAGAATATGTGTAAAAATGTGGACTTTCACATTTTATTTCCAAAAATCACAGCATGGATGACTTTTTTTGTATTTTGTTTTCTTTTATGAAGGAGAGAAATTGTGTTTTTATATTTATTGAGGGGGGGGTCCGGACCCCTTTGACCTCCCCCCTCGCCACGCCACTGGACCGAATTGCGTTCGCGTTCTTACTGGGAGTGAAAAAGTTCTCAGGAACTGGGGTTTTCCAATTTCGGTCGGAAGATAACCACTGTATGGTGTGATAGGGTGCGAATTGTGTTTGCATTCTTACTGAGAGATAAGTCTCTCACAAGGGAGGCCACTATAAGGTAGCTTGAATGAGTGTTTATTTGGGTGTGATATCAATTCTCAATACGAAAAGCTTGTTTGCATACGTCTGTCTTGGAATTTAACCATTTGCGATCAAAGTTAATATAATAATGATGATAATAATAATAATAATAAACTGACCTAACGTTGTCAAAATCATCCCCATTTTTAAATGCGAATAAAATTTTTGTGACAGTCCTAACAAAAGGAACTCTTTTCATCTGCCGCTGATCAAGCGAGGGGAAAACTCCAAAAAGGCAAGAACATAACGAGCGAGAGAGCAATTATATCAGAAGTACATAGAGGATTCATTAAACAACTATTTCAAGCATAAGTACTTCAATTTCATTAGGTAACGGTATTTCAATTTCAATAAGTATTTCAGTAATAACATAAAGCAACTACTATTCTCCAAAACAAACCTTAACCATACAAGAAATAAGTTGAACGGCGTCACGAAAAAACATTTTGAGTATCTCTGTCAAACAAGGGCGATGTTACTCCGACGAGAAAGGCATCCCCTATGAAAAAATTGTATAAAACCTGTATAAAATTGTATAAAAATTTTGTATACATTCTGTATAGAATTATATACAAGTTGTATACAGTCTCTATACAGATTGTATAAAATCTCTATACAGATTTTATACAGTCTGTATACGTTATATACAAAAATGAGTGTATACAATTTGTATAAAAATATACATTTTTATACAAATTATATACAGGCTGTATAAGAATTGTATATGGGCTGTATACAATTGTATACGGGCTGAATAAGAATTGCATACGGATTGTATGAAAGAAGACCTACCCTATGAAAAAATTGTATAAAACCCGTATAAAATTTTTGTATACATTCTGTATAGAATGTTATACAAGTTGTATACAGTCTCAATACAGATTGTATAAAATTTCTATACAGATGTTATACAGTCTGTATATAAGTTATACTCGCACGCTCCGCGCGCTCGTTAAGGGGCTCCGCCCCTTAAAAACCCCGGTTCCGGCTTCGCCGTCTACATTTGTGGTCGCTCGAAGACTTTTGAAGTTCGAATAATCTCACCTCAGCTAGGGGCCGGCTTCGCCGGCCAGGGGGTAGGGAGGCGCCCCACTCATTCCTCGAAACGGCTTCGCCGTTCCTCGCTGGAGGGCGGCTTCGCCGCCCAGGGGTTGAGTGTGAGTTGAGATGGGTGGAGTCTACAGCGGCTGCGCCGCTTGAACGTCAGGGCGGCTTCGCCGCCCAAGGTTACTGAAGCTCCCCCTCGCCTACGCCAGTCACTCCTCGGAACGGCTTCGCCGTTCATCGTTGTGGGGCGGCTTCGCCGCCTTGGGGTCGATGAGCCCCCCCGCGGCTGCTCCGCTTAGTTCTCATTAATGCTCTTCTCCACCGAGAGGGGTGCCCAGGGGGATTCGGGGGTTTTAATGTGTTATGCATGCGGTCACTAATCGTCCACAGTGATCACGTAGCGATGATTGTAAAGGGTAGTGCAACGCGGAGTAATAGTGGCGACAAGTACCCATAAAAGAAGACTTAATGGCAAGTTTTTCATTTTTTGCGGGGGTTCCAACGGAATACCGGGGGGCTTTATACTTGTGTTAAACCAGTGGTCACAAATCGTTCTCATAAATTCCGTGCCGATAAGTCCTAGGGGTCCGGAACAGTGGTCTGACGATTCTTTTACCTGGAGAGGCGATTTATTAGAAATGTTTTGTGAGGTTTCACGGGGTTTTCGGGGGTTTTAATAAGTGGTAGGGGCACCGGTTAAATTGTGACGAAAACTACTCGGAAAGGCGACTTTAAAATTCATTTATTTTTTTTCAGCGATGTTCCAGGAGGTGATCGGGGGTTTCTGGTATTTTTTCCCGTATGGTTTACGGTTGCTCGCCCTCACCAAATATTCCGGATCTAGACCTCAGAGGGGACGGGTAGTGTGGCGTAATGTTTGCGAGAAGTACCCAAATAGGAGACTAAATGACACATTTTACATTTGGGAGGGTTTTAAGGGGGATACCGGGGGTTTAAATGTGCGTACTCTTGGCGTTCACCATCCATTTACATAAATTCCGTGGGGATGAGTCGTTGGGGGCGGTGGAATAGTCACGAAAAATACCCAAAAAGTAGACTTATATGCAACATTTTATTTTTTGTGGGGGTGTATGAGGGTTTACCGGGGGTTTATAGGTTTTTACTGCCAGCGGTCATCTATCGTCCACATCAATCCCGTAGCGATGACTGTTAAAGCTTGGAAAAAGGGCGGAATTGTGACGAAAAGTACCCGAAAAGGCTACTTTTGTGCAAATTTTAATTTTTTAGGGGGTTTCGGGGGGTTTAAAGATGACAATACTATATGGTCACATTCATTTACTGTCATATCTAACAGAAGTGTGCCCTATGACATCTATATTTCGAGAGTAAAACAATAAAAAGCAAACCAGTCCCCGAAAAAAGTGAGTATAACCCGCCATTTTTATTTTTTCGCGGTTAAATACATTAAATCATTTATTAAACGTTCATGTTTTCTGAAAGACAATAAATAAGTGTATGTAACTACAAAGTTTGAAAGAAATCGGTCAGGTTAAAATTGACATAATCTTGTGTTAATCTTTCGGAAATCGTAATTTTCGGTGATTTTCGGAATATTTTAATTTTTTTCTGAGTAACCAAGGACGACGAAAGGAAATTGTTACCTAAATTTCGTAGACGATGTTATAAGCATATATATTAATCATTTTCGTTATCCTATACCTTAAATTAAGTCGAAGGGAGCGGAAGTTATGAAATTTTAATAGAAAAACGAATTTTTGGACGCCATTTTGGCTGCAATTTTCTTAAAAAGAAATTAACAGCATTACGTAATTACGTGCCCACATTTATCAGCTTTCAGGAAATGCATTAGCGATCCGTGTGGCACACACCATTCGCGCGCAGTAAAATAAAAACCGAAAGACTGTCCCCGAAAAAAGCCCGATTTCGGCCATTTTGTCGTCCTAGCGACGACACGTGGCGGAAACTTCCGGTTTTCGGATTTTTCCTCCGGATCATTTCGGGTTCCCCGCAAGCGTGCCAAATTTCAGCTCTCCAGCACTTCTAGAAGTGGTCGGGAATTTGTATCCATGAGTGAGTCAGTCACCACGCCGGCTGTATATAGATAGGATACAAAAATGAGTCTACATATACAATTTGTATAAAAATATGCATTTTTACACAAATTACATACACGCTGTATTAGAATTGTACATGGGCTGCATAAGAATTAAACATGGGCAGCATAAGAATTGTACATGGGCTGTATACGGGCTGAATAAGAATTGTATACAAACTGTATGAAAGAAGACCTAAGAATACCTCATCCAAAATAGGTGGAGTAATACTACCCATTTTCTTCCTCATTTCATCTCAGGTCATAAAGAAAAACTCATAAAAATTATTCCAACAGACCATTTCCCTTACCATACTTCCTCTAGGAACTCACATGCATACAAAGGCATAAATAAAAATGGAGTGAATGCTGTCCAAAATATAACATTATAATCCTTTAAACATTGTTAAACTGAAAACTAACCAACCATTCAATACCAGATTTTTAAATGATAAATAGGGGATTCTCAAGTTAAACAGTGGAAATTAAGAATAGCATGTAATTAATTCAAAGTAAAACATCACTTACTCATAAAAAAATAAACGTCTACAAGGTACTTCCCACACAGCACACGGACACCTTTAAGACACGTTTAGGTTAGGACTGAATTTCGTTCGATACTAGTATCTAAATAATAGGTCCAGACAAGAATTTAAATAAATTAGGCTTCAATTCCATACACAATATTTATTGGGCTTCTTTGGTGAAATAATACAACACAAGAAACTACATAAGTATTATGTACTTAATTTTCTTCTCCCCCTGCAACCGTGTTGTTGCTGTCACTTGGCGTGCCTTAGTGAGTTTCTAATAGCCACCTCCACATCTTTTTCAGGGACTGACATGCTCTCCTGCACTGCTACTGTAGTAATGAAGTATATAAAAATTTCATTGTAGCAAGAAATTGTCTCTTGTAGGTAACAAGCAGATTACATAAGACAGGAAACTACAGTCTTATTAGTCTCGTGTTTAACATTCTTAAGGTTTCAAAATTAGGAAACCTGTCCATTTTAGGCCGTAAACATTTTAGAAACTTTTCTTTGGATTTTTCTTCTTCTTAAAAAAGAAAATATTTTTAGTAAAAATATTAATACATTATATATTTATAAATGAAAGTTATAAAATATACTAGTAATACATATATTATAATTAAGAACATTTTTCATAGAGCAATTGTTGCACGACAGATCCGAACGACAGAATACAACGAACAAAACTAAAATGCAAGAATTTCCAAATGAATTGCTGCTACAATATTTTAAAACACCACTTTGTCCTGTACATCAACATCATGAAGCCACTTTTAACTAGAAATTACGTCCAAAGAATTTCAGGGAGAAAGGGTACATACCTTAATGTTTTCCGTAGGGGTGAAATTGTCTCTTCTTATCGCCAAAATACACTTCTTCTTCAATCCATGAAGATCTATAGGAAAGGTAAAAACTTGAACTTTGGGTGTTTCCTTCGCATACCGGCACCACACACGAGAAAGGCATATTTAACAAAAATGCCTCACAAACAAGTTTCTGAAGCCCACCGAATGAAATTAAAGAATAACGGAAACTTCACTATTCACAAAAACTCTAATTTTCACCAACTTAACCACAAAAATCTAAGGAATATGGTGAAACAACGTAAACCACATAATCTCCAACGGCGATCCTGGGCGATCCTTCCGCGGGCTCCAGCGGTCAGCGGGCTCTCTTTCTCGGTGGCTATGGCCCCATCCGCAAAAGAAAATAGTTCCACACCGGATATGAATTTTTTTATCCAGAGTATCCAGAAACGAAATGACTACTGTGTCATATATTAAATCACGAGTTTTTAGGAAATTTGGGCGTATGTGATACAATTTTATCGCTGTATATGAATTTGTCAGTGTACTGTTTAAAACCTTCGTACCGCTTCATACAAACGGGACACGGGGACACTATGAAGATATGGACGCCCGCTGGTGACATTGAATCTTCCAAGTGGCATTGAATGACTAGCGTTGATGGATCTCCAAGACTCTTGTTTAAAACGCGATTCATGATCTTTAGAAGCAATTGAACTCTCGAATGTGGAACATTATTTTTGTCCCCTACTAAGTTCAGTTTTGGACTTAAATTTTTGACGCCTCGGTTGAAAATTTTCCAAGTGGCATTGAATGACTAGCGTTGATGGATCTCCGAGAATCTTGTTTAAAACGCGATTCATGATCTTTAGAAGCAATTGAACTCTCGAATGTGGAACATTATTTTTGTCCCCTACTAAGTTCATTTTTGGACTTAAATTTTTGACGCCTCGATTGAAAATTTTCCAAGTGGCATTGAATGACTAGCGTTGATGGATCTCCGAGAATCTTGTTTAAAACGCGATTCATGATCTTTAGAAGCAATTGAACTCTCGAATGTGGAACATTATTTTTGTCCCCTACTAAGTTCATTTTTGGACTTAAATTTTTGACGCCTCGGTTGAAAATTTTCCAAGTGGCATTGAATGACTAGCGTTGATGGATCTCCGAGAATCTTGTTTAAAACGCGATTCATGATCTTTAGAAGCAATTGAACTCTCGAATGTGGAACATTATTTTTGTCCCCTACTAAGTTCATTTTTGGACTTAAATTTTTGACGCCTCGGTTGAAAATTTTCCAAGTGGCATTGAATGACTAGCGTTGATGGATCTCCGAGAATCTTGTTTAAAACGCGATTCATGATCTTTAGAAGCAATTGAACTCTCGAATGTGGAACATTATTTTTGTCCCCTACTAAGTTCATTTTTGGACTTCAGTTTTTGAGGCCTACTTTGAATTGCTGTTATACAAATTGTATACATTGTGTACAAATTGTATACATTGTATATAAATTGTATACATTTTATACAAATTGTATATGCTGTATACAGCATGTGAATTAATACAGTTTATACAATTTGTATACAATGTATACAATTTGTATGCAATGTATACAAATTGTATACAACCTGTATAAACTGTATAGAAATTTTATACGGTTTTATACAATTTTTTCATAGGGGATGTTCGTTCCGAGGCTAACTTCAGACACCGGTCAGCCCAAACGGTCCAATTTTCTCTGCTTCACCTGTGTTGACAGGAAACTCCAGAACAGTACCTTCTCACATTCCAAGCATGGCTTGGGAACCAAAATACTCTGCGGGGAATACCTCCTTCTTCACAATCTTCTATATTGTATAAGTTCCCAAGTGGGGTGAGGAAAATTCAGATAGGCAATTGGTAGCCAACGAGGGGAGAAAAATGGTAGGATGAGGTCTTGGAGGGAGAGAGATTGTTGAAAGGTGAAATGTGGAGTATTTCTCACTCCAAACTGCAGATTATGCCTCAGCATCAACCTTCCCCGGCGTTTCCAAAGTTCAAGTATTCGTCCGCAGTATAGACAAGGGGGCGACAAAACTGCGATATATCGTATGGAAAACCTCTTTTGTTTTGATTTTTCCGGAGCCCCAGTGGTCCAACGGCCTACCCAACATAGAGGCGCTGGTGTAGCCTGTTTTTCTGAGCAGTAATGAACTGGGGGCTGCCATATTGAATCTCGCTGTAAACAAACGTGATATTGAGGCGTATTGATAGTCATTAGTGTTAACTGCAGACTTTTTTTATTGCTTACAGTGTCCCTTACGATTTTGGAATGTGCTCGATTAAGGATACGAGTCTCAATGATCTTGATTATTACTAAATTGCGTGGGTATGACATGTATTTGTTGATGAAAATGTGAGTAATTCTGTTTCCTTCATTATTCCATTTTGATTTCAACCTGTGATTAGCTAACCTTTTCTCATGTTTTCAAAATTTTATGGTGACTCCTATTCCTTATATTTCAATATGTTTTTCATTGTACTTGCAGTTTTTCTAGTGTTCAAACTACTCATTTATCGCTAGTGCTATTCTTTGGTTTGTTTAATGCTAATCATTTTGTTGGTTATGTATGTAATTTGCTATTTCAACTCTGCCCTTTCAACTGTTTAATTGTCATTAATTGAGCATTATTCATTAAGTGTTCTACGATGTTTACATTTCTTAAAACTTTAATCTCTTTCCCTTTGAAGTAAGAACTTAATTTCTACTACATTGTTACAAAATATTCTTCACTTTTCTCGTTTTCTACTTTTGGGATACTTTCTTTCGTATAAGTGATGGATATTAACTTACAAGAACCTTTCATTTTAAGACTCCTCTGCCAAGATATGCTATCTTAATGGGTACTCGTCATGAACTACTTCCTACGAAATAATGTCCTTCTCCTTTCATAATTAAATAATTATCTTCCATTAAATGATATTCAAACCTGCATGCTTATTTCTAGTGAAGTAATGTTATGGTCTATGGTTTCAGGATTAGCATTATTTTCCCAGTCCCAGAGGTGTTGCAAGATACATCTACCTCAAGGAATACTGGGTCACCCTCTTTGTCTGTAACTGTGGAGTGTTAACTTAAGTAATGGAATCTTTCTCCTATTACGCAAAGGCTGCTATCTCATGTTGTTATTGATATTTGTTGCTTGTGCATCTCATGTGCTTGTAGAATTGTTAACTTCCACAGATTTCATCTCTAGTATGTCATATTGAACTTGTTATTGTTGTATTTCTTTTACCAGTTATTGTATCAATAAATACCAATGTCCACTGAAGTAAGTTTCCGAGATCATTATTCTTACCAACAACCAGATCGCCAGTTGACTTTGTACATGAATCTTGTATTATGTTTACTAGTTAAGTAACCTGGGGAAGTTCATCAGGAAGATTTTCCCACATTCATTGCTTTTAAGTTTCTCGCAATCGCAGTAGCATTATTAAGCCTGAATAGCACGCCCTATCGTGACGCGTAAAAGAACAGGCGCCGAGATGTCCATTCAAATTTCGCGGCAGCCTTGGACCACTGGCATAGATGGCACTGATGTATCAAAACCTATACGCATTATCCTTATGGGTATGTCGCCCCCTTGGTATAGATTCGAGTGCAGCGCCATTTTTAGGCAACTAACGTAAATTGACTTCAATCACAGCATTCATTTTGTAATCACTCAAAAATTATTCCGGTGACGTGCATAAGTTTCATTTTTTGGTGAAGTTTTTAAAGGGTTGATGAGCGTTGAATATTTTTGTGAAATTGAAATGGAAGTGTGTTCAAGCCGTAATGAGCATTTTTCGGACCTTTTTGACAAGTATTGCAATAAGAATCAATGTAAAAATGTGGACTTTCACATTATATTTCCAAAAATTACAGTACGGATGACCTATTTTTTGTGGCCATCATTCGATGAAGGATAATAAAAGGAGCATACTTGAAAAGTTTATTGAAAATCGCCGGTAGGTACTTACCTAGTTTCTCGGACCAACATCTTTAACAGCTATGTTGATAGATTACCTGGCTTATCTATCATTTCCTCCTCTTGATAATGGGCCAATTTAAACACTTTGGACTCCGCTGAGAGTTTCCTTTGTCGATTTGACGGCTTTTCAGTCATGGATGAAGTAATGATCTGAACTTGTGCCTCTGGTTAAATAGGAGGTGCCTGTGCAATAAGAAAAGCAGGATGATTAAACATCGATTCCCTCTTGTGTGAACCTGAAGACATGGGAAATTGTTAAACCATATTACTTATTACGTCAACCCCCGGCCAAGCACCCTAGAGGTGCCTCGCAGGGTTATTATGTAGATGCAGATACCCACTGTCAGATCTCCCTGAACTGATTTTAAACGCCGACGCCGGGTTTCTCTCCATCTTTCCTTCATGGTGCAAATGAAATAACTTGTCGGTCGCCTCCTCCGAATACCATAGTATACCCTGTCCGAAGTTTCATTCCCATAAGTTCCCATCCTGATGTCCGATTGAGGGACTGTTTTACCTCCGGAATAATTTACTGAGAAAAATTCACTCATTTCATATATCGGCTGAGAGAGATTTCATCGATTCCCTTAGCTGCTTTAAACATTGCGCGAACGGGAGTCACGGTTAAAACTCGTCATAGCAGCGTTTCGAATTGGCAAAAGAAAAGGTTTTGTCCTCAAATGTGGAAGTAAGTTGATCAATGTCCATCCCGTGTCTTGGTAATCTCCGTTGTATGCTATGATGAATTGTGGAACGAAAATTTTCTCTCGTGACTTTTTGCGAGTAAATTTAATGTATGGAAACATCAGATAGCACAAAATAATACTGAATGTTTTAAGTCCCTCGATCGTACTCGCAAACAGATGCACACTGTCATACGATTTACAATTGTGGAAGTTGGTCTCAACCTCAACCCTTGCCACCGACTTATAATTTTAAGTCTTAGGATGAGTAACGGAGCGAATAAGTATTTTTTTTAACAATGAAGGGAATACTAATCAGTTTAATCGGGCACATCATGAGACAATCTCTCAGCCGATATATGAAATGATCGAATTTTTCTCGGTAGATTATTCCAGAGGTAAAACAGTCCCTCAATCGGACATCAGGATGGGGACTTCTGGGAAGGAAACTTCGGACAGGGTATACTATGGTATTTGGAGGAGGCGACCGACAAATTGTGTCATTTTCACCATGAAGGAAAGATATGGAAGGAAAGGTGGATAGAAACCCGGCGTCGCCATTAGCCTGCTCTTAGCGAAAGACGCCCAGGGGACCGCGGCTTAACGTCCCACCCGACGGACGGAGTGTTGAGCTTGAATTGTCGTCCACACAACAATCAAGCAGGGATCAGGCAGTCTCTAAAAAGTCTTCTCTGCCAACGACGGAATTTGTACCCGAGTCCTCAGGGTGGGAAGCCAACGCTCTGGCCACCACACCAACCCGATCCTCCGTCGATTAGGGAAGATAGATGCAGGATAGGGACATGGAACGTATGATCTCTAGAGGTGACCGGGAAGTTGGAAAACGCGAAGATGGAGATGGTAGAGTTGGGGATAAATATACTGGGAGTCAGCGAGATATAGTGGACGAGACGACTACTGGAGCACCGGATATCGAGTGATATACTTTGGAGAAAACCAAAGGGGCACAGGTGTGGGAATCATGCTGAGGAAAGAATGGGGCAGGAAAGTGGAGTCAGTCTGGCCGTTCAGCAAAAGGATTCTGATGGTAAAGCTGATGGTGGATACCAGACCCTACGAGTATCGTGATACTCGTAGGGTCTGGTATCGTTTACTTGTCGACCTCTAACCACGAAGAAGTAGAAGAAGTGTAGAGAAAATTAAACAAGTCCTCATTGAGGTGAAGCATCTCAAGGTGAAGTAAGCACCTGAAGCAGTCAGCATCAACGGAGTAACCATCTAGGTGGTCGGAAATAAAGTCAAGCCCTACATGATTTTTATAAATGATAGCTACCAAGGTGGAAGACTTCCAGAGGACTTTCAAAGGAGTTAGATGGTACGATACCGAAGTAGACATGGACTGAGAAATTTGAGGAGAACCGAGCCTTGAGTCTAGTGCCGCATTTTCTATTACTTCCTAGACCGCAATCAAAACCAAACTCCATCAACAAATAAATGAATTAAAAAAAAACATAAATGAGTCAAATAGCTTAAATATAATAAAAAATTAAACCACATGGATTACCTATTCATGATTACAGTACAAATACATAAAGATTAAAGTGCGGGTGTCAACGGATGATGACTTACCAGAAGCACCTCGCCTGGCAAATGAGGCGTTAGTTGTTTCCTGGTCCGTCAGGCCTGCTACGGAATCTGTGGCAAAAAATATCAGGAGACGTTAAAAATAAAAAATAAAATCAAGCGAATATCGCTAATCGATTTTCCTCAGATGTTATGGTGACCAATATGCACCACAACCTAAGGAGAGTATGTTAAAAGGCAAACTAAAGTAATGGATCGTTAGCGCATGAAAATTTAGTGCTCGTAATCTTTTGTCATTTCCAATGTCACGGCAATTACGTCAAGTCACGTTAAAAATTTTATTCTCTTCAGCATTACAAACGATTATTTCAAAAAAAGATCGAGCGAGTTATGTTTAGATTCGTTTGCGTCAGTAGATGTACAATCAATGATCACTCTCACAAGGAGCCGGCTTCAAATAAAGATAAAATGCTAACAGTGGCACGTGAGTTGGAAATGATTAGCGACCAATTATTAAGTACTCCAATGATATCGTTGAACGGAAGAGAAAAAACCAACACCCGTTTCATATTTAACATGGCGCAAAGTTGCAAAGGAATTAAACCATAATTAATTCATTACCCATAAGTACACCTTCAGGATTCACTTGCTAGAAGTGAATAGTAAGTAGTGAAAGTAGAATATTTATGGTGCTATTCCTTATAGTTATCCACAAAATGTTATTGCTTAATACCAATAAATGTCAATATGAAAATGTAATATGAAGGACTGGCAATCCTTTGTACGTTCATTCCACACCATGGCATTACTTTGCACTTTCATTAATTCGAATGGAAAATTCAATTTTTTCCATACTACAATCACGGGTAAGGAAAAAATAAGATTTTGATGATTAGCTGAAGATACTATAAGGCAGTGAAAGGCATCGTAAAGATAGTTATATTTTGCGGAGGGTTACAATAATTATTCAATCAAATTCCATGGCTGTTTCATAAAATATCTAGCGAAGATTATCACCCGATTAGATATCTTTCATTAGAGCCATTAGATCTTATGAAATCATATTTACTCCAATAGCTGTAGCGAACGATTGCAAAGGTACGGATGGAGTCACTGTATTTGTTACCGTCTTTGGTGTTATGACAACGGTTATTTTCTCTTGAAGTTTACGATGATATCGTTCATTTGCACGTTCTGCAGTTGTAATTAAATTTTTTAATCACAGTCACGGGTGAGGAAAAAGGAGGATTTTGATGATTAACTCAAGATGCTATAATACAGTGAAGGGCGTCGTAAAGATAGATTTATACAAATTTTGTGGAGGGGTACAGTTATAATTATTCAACCAAAAATCGGTGGCTGCTTAAAATATTTCTAGCAAAGATTTTCATCCGACTTGATGACTTTAAAAGCAAAAGGACTGATGAAATAATATTAACTCCAATTGCTGTAGGGATCTCTGCCGAGATACGGATAGAGTCACTATATTGCTTTCCATCTCATGTGCCATGAAAACGGTCAAATTCTTTTTCAGTTTAGCCCCAATAATGTTCTTCTATACTCTATACTTAATCAGCCTTAACATGGTACCATCATCTCTTGCAATTGATCCTTTTGGGTTAACTGACAATGTAACCAAGTTGTACTATAGTAGGATATCAGATAGCCTTCATAGTCAGAGGTGGAATAAATATTTAAAATTCACTGAATACTTAATTTCATGAATGGACTACAGATTTACGCATGATAATGATGGAGATATTTGTATTAATAAAAGACTGAATAAAACTATATTGAAGTTTCTTACAGTTTTTCTTCCATCGAAATTATATCAAACTGATTACAATAAAATATTCGTAGCAATAAGACGCATATCCAAAATTTAATGCTTTAGAAAGTTGTTAGTTTAAATTATAAACGTATTTGAAACTTTGCTAGGAATACCACGAATACCATGGTACCATGTATGCAATATTACCATGCTATGTATATATTATCTTGAAAGCGATTAAAGCGTGGATTCTGAATAGGTTTATTAGAGGAAAGTGTACTAGAGCTGAGCTAGAGCTAGTAACTGATTGCGGAATACAAAAAAAGTTAAAATTTGAAAAAACAAAGTTTCGGAATGAACTCGTTTCCTTCGATAAAATTTCAGTGTCAAAAGTTCTAAAAGAAACTAACGCCATCTATTGCGAAATTAAAAAAAATAAAATTTAGTCAATTAGAGCAAAATGGAAGAAAATTTCAAGTGTTTCATTGTTGACTATTGCATTGTCATCAGAAACAAGCAAGTGTGAAAAAATTGCAAGCCGATCTAATGTTAAAAATCAATTACAAGAATCTATCGATGAAAGCGACAAATAGACAGATTAAGCAAGTTAATAAACGAGTAAAAACAAGTTATTTCCTCCTGTTCGTGCGACCAAGATTAATTGGGTATATTCCAAATCGCGTGATCCCATAGCTCCTCCTCCTCCGACCTTTCTTTACTGGGGTGAGGTGTCTTCGACGCTTATCGGAATTATTCCGATCGCTTATCGATACGCGTGGCTGGAAATGCAATTCGAGTTGGCTATGTTTGAAAGTTTCCTTTCTGACGACTGGATGAGCTATTTTAACCCATTATCACCCAATGCTGCTTCTAGGCAGCATTAAAAATGCTTCATTTTATCAAATGTTTCATCAAAAAACTTTCATCTATTTATCAGGAAACACTTAAACAACGTGTCCTTTTGTGCTTTAAAAGTTTAATGGCGAAATATGTAGCTGCTACAATAATCATGATTGAGTAGAAAAAATTCACATTTTTAAAATGAGAATTCTTAAAATGTAATTTATCCCAAAAGCAGCTCTGGCTTAGAAAGGGTTAATGACTAATGAGTCGTCGAAATTAATATTTTCAAAACACACCAACGCCATTCGCCTTGCCAACCACTCGATGTCAACCACTCGTAACGAAAAAATCAGAATAATCCCTGATCTGTGTCAAGCACGCCCTCTGTATAGCTCGCTTTTCGGCAAATTACAACAACATCATTCCTTTGCATGTTCTGCAGCTAGATTTTAGACCTTCTTTTCAATAACACAGTCACAGGTGAGGAAAGAAAAAGGATTGATGAAGTATATGTACTTTTAGGTATTTAATTTTCTAAAGTCCCTATTCTATTTCCGGCTCTTATATTTTGGGCAAGCATTCTTCTATACAGGAAATTTTATCTATTGTACCAGCGTAATGAATGAATTATGAGGCTTTTGCGTTAGTTTAATGTATTACGTAATGTGGTTTTCAAATTTATATACTTAAATGTGTGAAATATAATTTTCGCTGTGAAGCTTAATTATTCATTCATTAATTAATTCCATATTAATTTTTAAAATAAATTTCACAAAAAATTCTTATTGTATGTATTAAATATAATTTACTATCTAGGATAGTAGTGAAGTTGAGGGATTGGTCCCAGCTTTCAACTTCTGCGTAGCCATTTTGAGCGTTCTATGGTCATTCGCTCAGCGATGCAACCCGAGACAGCCCGTTTATTTCTTTGTGGCTTCTTCCATCGCTGATTATTCGGCTTTCGAGATAACAGAATTCATTTACCTCTTTAGGATGTAGAATAATAATTTGTGAAGTTTACACAAATTGTGATTCACCAAATTGAGTTTCCATTGCTCCGACAATTCTAACTTTGTATATCTATCACCCTGCCACTTTTCTTCGAAATTATACTCACAAGAGTGGGGTAAACCTTGGTCAGTTAATGAAAATGAGCATATAATCAACAACTTTACTTCTTATTACGTTTTGCTACGCCACCAAGCAACGACTGGGTTGGTCCACTGTACTGTTCGTTTACTATTTATTGTCCTCTTTATCAGGGGCGCAGCTAGGAATTAAGGCTAGGATGGGATTTAGGCGCAACTAATACATTGGTGTCTGGGGGTATGGCATACCCGCCAAGGTGATTGGGGGGGGGGGGGGGGTGCGGGGGCCCTACCAGAAAAAATTAGGATAAATAGTGAGTTTTACGACTTTCTGAGGGATATTTTATAAATCCTTACAAAATTCTATAAGTGATATTATTGCAAATAAGTAAAATGGGTTTAACTTAAAAATTTCTGAGCTCTGGGGGGGGGGGAGGAGGGTTTATCCCCCAAAAACCCCACTCGCTGCGCCACTGCACATTATCGTTGTCTTTATTTCCTCAAGAAGGAAAATCTAATGCTGGTCAGTTTCCGGTAACGTAAGTACCTTCTTACGGAATTTGGTAATCCGAAATGTAAGATCTGTGGAAGGTGTAGAGGTCTTACGCTGGAGAAAAACATTTGCGATCGAGCAACGCGGGGCAATATGTGGGTTTGTCAAATCTTCTAGATGCATTTACTGTCAAGAGGGTCAGTTTTAGACAGTGTTCGAGCGTACTACCAAGTGCTCTGAATTATACGTACTTCCTCGTGATAGAGACTTAATTTGCTGACTCAGCGTCGATGGGAGGAGGAGCAAAAAATTCGCTATAAAAACATACCGGTGACACTGGCAGGTCTTATCGGTGCGTAATATAATTGCGTATTATTTCGAAAGCACAATGATAGTATATATCAGTTATGTCTCGATTGTAATATCTGCTTTGAAAATTAATGCTAGATTTACTTGAAGTGTACACGAAAATTTCAGTGAACTGTTATTCCATTTAATGCACTATACGAAGGGAGTACCTCAAGGATACCTCCTTGGACCGCTGCTATTCCCACTCGTCGTCAATGACCTACCCAATCGCCCGTCCCACAGCGAAACCATTCTTTATGCTGACGACACCTCCACCATTACTAAAACAAAAAAATTCAAAATGTATTTTTTCTGCTAATTTCACTATGATGGAAATGCAACAGTGTCGTAATACTCGCAATCTCATTGCTAACGACGGGGAAGCTGTTTTCTCTCAATTCCTTCTAAAAAAACAAATAAGCATGACCTCATCCTGCAAATTGATAAAATTAATCACTCTTGTGACGTCACTTGTGCTGGCTTCCTGGGGCATTTAATCTCTTATGACCAGATTGGGCAACTCATACGCTGGTTATAATCAGCAAAATCTCTGTGTGTACGTACATGATAAGGAGGCTACCTCCTAATACGTCGTATGATTCTATTAAAATGGAATTCTGCGCCTAAGTACATCTTTATATTTCATATGGTATCCCGTTTTGAGGGAATTCGTCCGCTTCTAAACGGGCTTCTATAGGTAAAAAACAAGCTATCAAAGCTATGTGTCAAGTCCCTATTCTCGCTTCAGGCAAACATTTCTTGACTAATTATAAAATCTCAACACTTCCCTCATGTATCTTTATATGTTCCTGCATCGTTAAAGAAAACCTTTCTAAATTATCTGTTAACGTGATCATTTCAACCAATTAATAAATATTATCTCTCTAATCAATACTCTTGCTCTCTGCCTCAAAGGCCCCAGTCACTCAGAACTTAGCCTGTAAAGTAATATTCCTGATGATATTAAATATAAAATCTCACTTCATGCATTTAAAAAGTTCAATTTCTTCCGTCAGTAAAAATGTGTTGCGGAACATTTGAAGAATATACTGTATTCTGTATTTATAAGCAGGTAAATCGGAACCGCTTTAGTATCCATGATCCTGGTACTGGCTACTATTTGTTGTGTAAATTTAGTGTGCACAGTGAAATCATGCAAAGTTTTAATTTGTTTTTGCTTTCAATTTTTATCCAAAAACCTTTACTTTTAAAAGCGTTACTTTATATTTGCCTTGGATCATAACTGCATTCGATAGCCCTTGCACAGGTTTGAACTGACGAAGTGTTCCAACGACGGGTTAACAATGTAAACATGAGCGTCAGTAAAATGGATAGAGAGATTCAATAAAATAACAGTGGTGGTGAAATTGTAGGATTCAACAACATTAATCATAAAAGCAGATAAAACATTGTACAAATCCTCAGCAAATAAATTTAGACCTTCGCTCCAGGGACATCAACTGGTTAGAGCACCCGGCCGGCAACCGGGAGGTTCTGGGTTCGAGTTCCAGTCAGGTAGCATTTTTACCCTCTGATTTCTGGCTTTTTCCATCTACCACAGCACCGTTGTCCTTGTCCTTTTTCTATTATATGTTCCTATCCCTTTCTTTCCTTCCTCTGAATTTATTTGAATGTTTACGCTCAAGGCGTCTTGTGAATGAATGAAGTGAAATAATGAATCAATGCATTTTAGTGGCTCTATAAAACTCCTTTGAGGCCTATACAAATATATAGACACTCTGGCTCTAACGTTAAAAATCATACAAGAATCTTGCAATCTCTTCTTCTTCATCTTTCTCTTTTCCCCTTTTGCTGTTAGGCGTCGGGTTCCACCAGCCACTTTCTAAACTCCCTCCTATTCTGAGCGAACCGCTTCACATCGTTTACACTCAGCCCGCGCTGGGCTGCCAGTCTCTCCACATAACCTTCCCACTCCAGCCTCCGCCGTCCTCTTCCTCGCCTTCCCTCCGGTCTTACTTCCATCACCTCTATTGGCTTCCTATCTTCCTCCATCCTAACCGCATGTCCATACCATCCTAGTGCTTTCCTTTCCATTTCTTCTGTTTTTTGTTCTTAATCATACAATAATAAACAAAAATCTTGTAAGCACGAAAGCGCGTAAATAAAAAAATTCTTCATGCTAATAAAATTATCAAGTTTCATGAAAATAAAATTGAAGAAAATTTTTTAAAATTTATTTGAACAGATGAGATATCTTTCAACTTTGGGGGACTCAAATTCCATGCATAGCATATGAATTGATATAAAAGAAACTTCGATACACAGTAGTTCTATGTCAAGGTGCCATTAATTTATTCTTATTTCTGTAATTCCTTGTTTTTTCCAAAGAGTCATCGATGCAAGGCTGGATAATGTAGAAAGGAGTTCCAGATTGTAAAAGTATGTACATGGAGAGCACCTTTTGAATTTTTTTTTTGTTTTTAAAATTTTTTATCCATTGCAGTATGGAGTGATGTGCTTATAATGTACAATATTACACATAAAGTGTCTATATAGAAGACAAGTAAGTCCGGCATTGAATATTTTAACTTTTTCATTGACATCACGCGTTCAAAAGAAATTCTCCCGCGAAAGACCTTTCCCGTCCGTTCCTATCGTAAACATTTTAGCCACATCCTAGAAAAGGATTTCAGGAGATTTGTATGGCGGCGTGTTGAAGACATAATTAACATAGTCTAAGTCATTCTTTGATAGATAGTTTACGGGTTGTTGACCAGTTTACTTGCATCATAAACAGAAAAGCAATGTTTGACTTGATTCCAAGATATGAGCAATTGAAAATAAGGCGATGAAGATTATGAAAAAAAAACAATAAATTCTTATGATAAGCTCTGTTACGTGTATCTTTGAGCACATCACTGTTGAAATTGCCACAAAGAATGATATTTTCATGTAAAGAAAAGGTTTTTCAAATCAAAGTTTCAAAATCAGCACGTATGTAACAGCTATTTTGTGGTTTATGCACGAGTACCTACAATCAATAACGTGCCATTTGCATTAGAAACATGAATATAGGCAGCCACGCCACCACCGCCTCTATCAAGTCAATCATTCCAAATTAACTGATAATTTTGAAGCTTCTCCATATCATTTATTATATGTCCTTCAAGCCATGTTTTAGATATTCTGATTAAAATATAACTTTTCGGAAGAAAGCAGAGTCAAAATCCATCACTGTGCGCAAATAAAGATTGAGCATTGATGTGAATACATTAAGGTTCGATGGATCACTCGCAGAAAAAAACTTTCGTACTTAAAGGTAATGTGTAAATTTCGGAGTTTTAACTGGGGATGGCATATGAAACGAAGCGAATGTCGAACCCAGTGAAATTTCAATAGTTTCGTTCCCGAGTGCGAAACGTAGAAACGAAACGAATAAGCACTTATAAAAAATTTTTTTTTTAAAACCAGCCTTTATATTTAGATTACAGGGGATGAGCAACGTTTATATATGACACAAAGCAAAAAAACTCAGTGACCCCGAAAAACCAAAAGTGACGTATTAAAAAAGTCACTATATTTATTAAATTTTCAGTGAATGGTAAGCCCCCTATGTTTCAAAATGCCACCCCTATGCTTTTAAATGCCTACTATGTGGATATGCCTAAAGTGGATAACTTTTACTGTGGTCGCAAAACACGAAAATCGACCATTTGGAGCTTCTTAGATCAAAAACATGTTTTGGGGGGCTATAGGTTGACTGGGGGGGTGGTTAAAGGGGGGTTGGAGAGAAAAAGTTATATTTTCATGTATTGTCATCGGAAATGAAGAAGTGTGCAAAATTTCAGCATTTTTGCTTCACAGGAAGTGAGTCAAATTTGAGTTACAAGATTTGTACCAGACAAACAGACAAACAAACAGACAGGTTGGTGAGTTGATATAAAGGCTGGGAAAAGAATTAAACCCGGGGGAGCTTAACTCAGGGTCGAAACGAAATCGGAGTCAAAACTACTTCGGGTCGAAATTAAAGTACACCTCTGGGACGAAATGAAACAGAATATGTTTCGCACCGGAGGGACCACGTGCTTCACCTTCTATCAGTTTAGTTTCGATCCAAACACCTAGTGCGAAGTATGGTTGAATGAAGTAGAGGTTCTTCCTACCGCCATTAGATGAATGGGGCACTCATATTTTTACCACAAACAGGAGAACGGTTTACGCAAACTGGCCATTCGTTTTTTAACGTCAATGTTTTAACCTCTCCACATTCTGTCATGCAATGGGTCGAAATTATTCTCTATTACACCCATCCACACAACTTTTGGGATCGAAACTAATCAATGAGCAGCGGATTTTCCATTAATTTAGTTTCCTTCCTGGGAGTAATGTTTCGTCCCGGGTCGAAACTAAACTCCTTGGCGATTTTAATTTCGTGCGGGAACGAAAGCGAAACTAAAGCCGTGTCCCAACTCGTTAGCCATTAGGCATCATGTATTTAGCCAGCCAGATTCTGGGCAGCCAACCACAAGGGAGCATGAATTGGGACATCCTTACGCAGGTGCTGCAATCTACTGGGCACTGGGCCAATGCAAAACAAGAGATAATCGGAATGATTTGAACAAATGATGAACAAAACCCACCCTAAATTGTTAAAATGTGATGTGTCAAGTGATTTTGAGCATTAGATGTCGGAGAAGAGTATTTAATCATAATTTTAGTATCTTAGACAAACTTTTTGTAATAGTAAAGTAGGGGTTTACTTTCAAATTCGTATTTTTAGTTCTGTATGGTTTTGTTAAAGAGGTTTTAGCTAAGTTTGTGGCGAAATGTTAGCGTATATTCCTTTTAATTGGTTTGTAATATTTCAATCGTCTCTCAACCAAGTACTTTTTCGAATACCTTATATTTTAGCAATTTAATTTCTAGTTTTGTATTATTAAGAACAGGTCTATTTAGTCTATTCAAACGGTTACCGTCTGACTTGGGAATTATTTTCAAAATTTATTTTAAGTATGGTTGACGTACATAAATCAGGTTTCGGTATCATATCTTATAATCACAATAGATTTTAAATGTTGTTACTTATTCCGATTCCAATTTCGGGACTTTGTCCAATAACATATAATAATAATTGTTTATTCTTACGGGTGTTAACCTAATGTACAAAAAGTGTTAAATAAGAATTTAGACATAGTGTTACATAATTAAGCATTTTTTAACACGTTAAAAAAGTAAACGGTAGCAAAAGATAGCATATGATCGGTATAAAAAGTTATAAAATAACATATACATACGTATGAAGCATACAAACATTAATTATGGCGTTAAAATTAACGCCGCTTTCTTATTAACTAATTTCTCCGTAATTCTTACACTTCCATTAACGCAATTTCATTATTATAAACAAAATAAAAATTAATAATTATTCGAACAAGTCTCAAAATATCAACACTACTTGCAAACAAGTACTATCCCTTGTTGACAGCCATGATGCCCTATCTCCTGAAGACGCTTTGCACGCTTTGAATCATGGGAAAAGTCGGGCGAAGGATGCACTCCTCGATGCCTAAATCTGGCGGCCGCGTTAGCTGCCTAAATTCCCTCCCTTATGCTGGCTAACGAGTTGGGACATCCTTCCAAGATGGCGTCATGGCTAAATCCTGGAATTGGCATAGCCAAATGGCCAATTGGGACACGGCTTAAACCTAGGCATCATATTTTAATTTCCTCCCGGGTCGAAACGAAACATTTTCGTTTCTTTTCACTTACCATCCCTAGTTTTAACATGCACACAGTGGAGCCGACTTCGTGGGGCCTGAGGAGGCCCAAGCCCCCTCAAAAATTCGTTATGGGTGTGAGGAAAAAATGTGTCAGGCTTGTTGAGTTTCCCCGGAGTGTCCAGATATCGAGATTCGAGTTATCAGAGTTCTAATGTTGATCATACAACTCTTCTAAAATGCTTAAAAAACTTAAAACTCACTACTTATAAAATTTCCCGGGGCAAGATCCCTGGGTTGGGCCCCCCAATATTTTTTGTGAGTCGGCCTCTCTGTATGCACTTGTATCCTATTTGACCCTCAGCAGGTTTTCTTCGGTATTCACCAAGGATGTTGGTATCAGTGGCGCAGCGAGGTGGCGGTTTTGGGGGATATAACCCCCCCCCCCCCCCCCAGAGCTCATAGAAATTTTAAGTTTAATCCATTTTACTTATTTGGATCGGTATTACTTATAGAATAGTGTTAGGATTAATCAAATATCCCTCAGGAAGCCGTAAAACTCGCCATTTTGAACCATTATTCTTAAAATTTTTCTGGAGGAGGGCCCCCGCAACTCCTGCTTACCCTGGTTGGTATGCAACGCCCCCACACCCGTAAGTATTAGTTGCGCCTAAAATCTCCCCTAGCCTTAATTCCTGGCTGCGCCCCTGGTTGGTAAATACTAGAGATGTGCGAATAGTATCCGCGAATACTCGAATACCTCGAATACTAGAAAGTATTCGATATTCGAGATTTCGAATAGTTATGCGAAAAGTACCGCCTCGAATACCTCGAATACTTTGAATTTCGCGTCATACACTGTCGCACGCACGTCGTTGGTAGTGACTCGGAAAAATGTAGAGAACTGTAGTCATTTAGTGCTCGCAGCGCCGTTTTACGCAAGTTGACGAATTGCATCAAATTCGTGGATTTTAGCGGTGAAAAGTGTTCGACGAGGGGAACCGAAAATAGTCGGGTGAAAAAATCCGAAAATCCCCGATTCCCCCCACCAGGAGAAACTCAGTGCCGTGGGATAGCAACCTTAGGGCATTTCCCACGATCCTCTATCCCCCTCCATTCAGCACTCGCCTCAACCACTCTGACGCTTTCCTCTTCTCCGAAATCAAACAAAAGGTCCCAGCTCGCGCAGGGATCGCATTACGAAGACCCCTGCTTCGAAACAAATATCGAGTTACGAGAACAATAAAAACGTGTTTCACGCCCTCCTCCCTTTTCTCACCCACTGACCTTTTTCTGGCTACCTGCTTCGAAGTTCCCCATTTCTGGAGGTCAACTGCTGTGTGAGTACTGTGGGATACTTACATTAGCGCATTTCCCAAGGTCCGGTATCCCTCTCCATTCAGCACTAGCCCCCCCTCTGAGGCTTTCCTCTTCTTCAAAATAAAAAAAAGGTCACAGCTCGCGCAGGGATCATATTACGAAGACCTTAGCTTCGAAAAAATACGCGAGAACAATAGAAACGTGTTTCGGGCCCTCCCTTTCCTCCCCCACTGACTTTTTTTTTCCTACCAGCTTCGAAGTTCCCCATTTCTGTGGAGGTCAACCGCTGCATGAGTCATCTATTAGCACAAAGGGTGTCTAAGAATGACTTTCGTCAATTGATGTTACACCTTTATTGAATTGAAATATTAGTAATGTGCGCGTAATTTCAAAAAGAATAAGACCAAACACGACGTATTTCTGAGTTTATTTAAGCATTTTACGCAAAGAAATAAATGTCAAAACACGACGGAGACTTAGCATTCTGGCGAAACTCGATATGAGCAGCAGAGCTTCTCGGAAGTTGATGCGGTATTTTTTTCCGAAAACATATATCAAGTTACAATTTATGAGTGGTGCTATAAATCTTTATTGTTACAGTCACAGACAAAAGGATATTTTCTCAGAATATTTGGTTTCTCCCTGATAGCAATTCCAATTCATCTTCTTATCTCGTGAGAACTCCCAAAGATGGACTGAAAATAATTGAAGAAAATCCGGTGGAAAAGAGCTTGTATTTTGCAAAACGCCTCAGATTGTCAGCTAGCACTTGGCAGCAGGAGTGGGGGTAAAGCGATGTTAGTTGAATTAATTATATGCCCAATTGTTTCCATAAAATTAAATTATTCATTAATCAGCTAAATTCCTGTTCGAATCATTTTAAGGAAATCAAAATTACTCCCCAAAATCTTGTGTTGCCTGCTGCATAGGCAACCGAGTCAAACATTCCAGCATTCATCATTTAGTATTCGAGGTATTCGAATATTCGAGCTATGATTTAATATTCGAATCCGATATTCGAATTCGAGAAATCTGCTATTCTACCCATCTCTAGTAAATACTGAAGGGGGTTCACACCACTGGTTCCGAGCGTGGAGCGAAGTGTGGTAGGAATGGGGGTGCTTGGGTAGGATAAGCCACACCTACTTCGACCGAAACGTTGGCAATCTCATAAGGGTTCATGCATACGTTTTGGTGAAATTTTTTGGTCATAACTCGTTTATGCATTTAAATACTTCATGGAACGCATACAGAAAACCTTCATCATTTACTTTATCGTAGGTTTCGCGAAGTTATGTCTCAAACATATTTTCCCAGGAAAAAAAATATTATCAATCACCACGGTTACGCTCTATGACCGGCACAGCTGAAAATGAAACATTACGAGTGAAAACTAGTCATTCCCTGTGCTTATATTGGTATAGAATTTTATTATTGTCAATGGAAATCTAACAATCATAGTAAAAAAGTATATTTTCAAGGATATCCCCACCAGTAAAATGGCTAATAGGACAAGAGTTTATACATTAATAGAAGTATCGTGAATGCTGGGGAAACTACGATGACAATTACGGGCTGAACACTAGTGATATTGGTAGTGTTTTTCACTTAATGTAGAACAAAACTTAGCCATCTCAAAATACCAGTCGGAGACTAAGTCCAAAAGTTGTCAAACTAAGGCGGCGGAACATTGACCACGCCAAAAACAATATACTAACAGAAGTATCTTGAATAATGGGAAAACTCCGATGACAATCACCGGCGAAATACTAACGATTATAGTAGCATTTTTCACTTAATGTATTTTCCAGAACAAAATTTAGCCACCTCAAAATATCAGTCGGAGGTGATGTCTCCATGTTCCTGGGTTTCACCTGAAGATAAAGGTTCGACCTGAAGACGCCGGTTGGAATACCGGCGAAACTGTCGTCACAAAGAAAATCCACGCGGTGAAACCCAGGAACATGGAGACATCATCTAGACAACGCCGCGGAAAACTACACATCAACTATCAGTCGGAGATCAAGTCCAAAATTTGTGAAACTAAGATGGCGGACAACGCTAAAAATTCGTAAACAGCGCCTCCAGTAATATTTCAATCTTCTTGGTCTTCACCTAGACTCGATCGGCACCTTCGCTTTTTATCATGTGCACTTTTCCATTTTTTATCTAGACGAACTTGACTTCACCCTCCTTCCTAAGGCTGAGGGGATTTTCTGGGTAGTTTTTTGTTGATGGGGTCAATGATTAATTTACGTAAATGAGGGGATTTGGTGAATATGAATCAAAATGGGGCACATCTAAGTCCTTCAAGTATAAATTTCTTTTCATTTCACGCAGCTGGACAAATTCCTCTGCCACACGGAACCTCATAAAACGTACCTACTAAGATTGCACGGTTTGGGTTACCCGCTCAGCGACTACCAACGCGGAATGCATTGTCGATATATTGCTGATGTCAACTTTTTATCCCAATGATGATCCCCCTTGCAATAACAACGGAATCGACAGCTTCACCGTCAGAGGTAGGTGACACACCACACTTCATTCTCACACGACACTCACGATTCACATTCACGAATTCTAAATGTTAAACAGTTGACCTTATTTTTATCCGGGTACCCATGATATAAAAAAGCAGTGGATAAACTCGAAAATTTAAGGATAAAAAAGCCCTACGCTTGAGGAAATTTTCTCCCTTTAAGAGAATGTATTTTAGTTTTTTTTAATTTGGCGTATTATCTGCATGAATTTCTAATAATTAGAAGTTTCTTAAGCTAATATTTCATATGGAAAGACGAGACGAAATCATGGGGATTGATTTAGAAATTTGCTAATTCCAATCGGGGCTCATTACTAAATCACTACAAATCACCCTATTGAATTCTATTATCTGAAAGATTTAAGAAGCTGAAACTTATTTACCTTTATTGTAGGCACGGGAAAAATAGTAGGTAGAGCTGAGCGGATAAATTTCTTGAGTAATCCAAAATAACTTGTTTATTCTCCCACCTCTGTCGCCATTCTAAATGAAGGTATTGTTCTTCAGAGACTTCGAGATTATCGCGTCATCTTTTCGGGAGCATAGCGTCATTTCTTCGAGAACATTCGAGAGCCTGACATAAGTAGAATCACATGCAGTGCTGCATTCTCTTGGCCTCTGAAGTTACTTATTATGCACGAATTTGAATTCACATAAATTTCTTCAAAAGATGGCGCAGCATTTGAACGGCTGATTCCCAACCTCCTACCTCATCTGATAGATGTCTCCAATGCTCTGATTACTCCAAACCTTCGAGCGCTTTGCGCGATTTGCTAAACTAGGTGAATAGAACAATATGTACGGAGGTGATAGGCAAAAGTAAGTTATTTCAGAGAGGGGGTAGTTACCATGTTAGTATTGAAGTTATTGCCTGTTATGTTTTGGGCCAATCAGGGCCGTTCCCGGCTTCCGACGCCGTTTAAGTTTAGTCTTCGTAATTTTAGAGTGCTTTTGCACGCGCTCACTATAAGCCTGTCTTTCTAATTCTCCTTCACTAACACTGGAAAGGTCACACTGGTCCCTTTACTCTTGCATTGTCATTTTTGTCCCGATTACGCACTTCGCGTAAAATCATCACCGCTGAAGAGGTGGCATATATACTCACCGGCAGTTTGACCGTCAGCGGGTATAAAGCCCGGTCAAAATTGGTGACCTTTTACCTGCATCCGTATTTCCAAATGTGATGAAAAAAAATATCTAAATCCATTAATAATTAGCCAAAAAGAATTAAAAAATAATAGATTATTTGATGCATTTTGTTATGCAAAATTAAAATAAAATTGTTTTTCTTTTTCTCATAACAAACACTAACACTGACAACATTACACATGCGCCATTTATTTAAATTTTCTATTGTAAACTGGCTGGTTGTGGTGAGTTTGTTCTCACCGGTACAGCAGAGTAAACGCGCCTTCGGCGCGAACTACTGATGATTAGCGGTGACGCCGCCGCCAATACTCAACTTTTTCCGGAACTATTCGCTACCTCCCTTGCACAAGCGCTGAGCAATGGCCCATCGATTCACATCCGCTCATCTAGGAGTCCAACAATTACGCTCAGCTGGCGATAACCGGAGCACAAACGCTCACCTCCTAAGTGTGGAGAATTGGAGGTGAGCGTTTGTACTCCGGCTATTGCCAGCTGGGTGCATTCGTATTTTTATTAATCTCTGCAGGAATATCATGAATTCCAGATGCTTTATTCATCCTTAGGTCATTTATTGAGGCGTCAAATTCAGTCCATCTTATTAATGAAGCTCCCACGTCATCCTTTTCGACTTCGCTCTCCTGGTTTTCTCTTCAATTAATTGAACTGAAAGGTTTTTTCGATGCATAAATTTTTCAATATTTAGATACTATTTCACTCACTCCCATGGCCATTTATACTCTAAATGGTATTTAGCTTCGCAAATTCCATTTAGAGTATATACTTCTGCCTCCAACTCCTTCTGACTCTCTTCTGCATCCGCCACGGTGACTCCCATTTTCCCCATATCAATCACCACCTCATCCTTCCATCTTTTTCTCGGTCTTCCTGGAGGTCGTCTTCCATCAGGGTTTTCTGCACAGACTTGTTTTAATAGGGCCTCTAGCTCTCTTTGTATTATGTGTCCTGCCCATCGCAATCTGCGGCTCTTTTCTTCAGCTACTACGTCTGGCGAGTCGAAAAGGTCCCTGATTTTCCTGTTGTGTTTTATTCTCCAGGTTCCATTTTATCTCGCTGGTCCAAAAACTTTCCTTAACGCTTTATTTTCGAAGACAATTAACTTATTTTCCGTTCTTTTGTCGATAGTCCATGATTCAGCTCCGTGATATTTAGATTCTCCTTCCATGTTTTCACTTGGTCTCCAATTTGAATCAGTAATTGTGAGAAAAATCCATAGCGAAAAAATCATTTGCCTAGACAAGGCGAATGATTTTTTCTCTGTGGATTTTTTTGAACAATTTTTGCATTGCGGTTGACTCCGTAAAGTTATCACCATGGCTAGTCCCGGTATACTTATATATTAAATTCAGTGTTACTATTTTCAGAGAGTTTATACCAGTTTCCAATGAAAGTCATCAGTGAAAATGTTCTGATAAGATCTGGAACAGGTAGGAAACTATAAGTTCCAGAGATCCATTCATTGAGGTACTTCACTTGAGAGCGAGGAAAACTAGTATTAAGTTCCATATCAATAGTATACGATCCACATAATCACACTGCTGCAAATTATACGACAAGCAGTCCAAATCGTGTTGGCAGCGCCACAGCGGGAAAGTAAGGCCCGAACTTTGAACACATAGAGGCGCTCTCTTTCAGATCGGAAATTTATTTTTGATAGGGTTTCTTTTTTTTAACTATAAGTTAACAATTTATACTTATCAATTTATAAAGCACTACAGAAACGAGTGACTTTGTACGCAGTCACGCGCACGGGTGCAAAGTTAAATACACCAAAGGATGAAGTTCGCCGTGAAAAAATATTTGACTTAGCGGGGATTCGAACCCGGATCTCCCGCTTACCGGTCAAGTGTGCTAGTCAGTTACACTACCAAGTTATTTTTTTCAGAATGAACTTCGGGATGAGTTCTAGCGAACAAGATGTTGACGTCACAAGTCCACACTGTGGCTAATGAATATCTACCGATTTGATCGATAGATTTTTCTTCCTCATAGGAAAATCTACTAAAATTGGTGGCATATTAATTGCGTAAGCTTGGTTTCGCTGATGGTAGGACCTGCCCGCCTTGTGACGGTGCAGGATTCCTCGTCCCCTCCCTTCCTTCCCCGTCCTTCCCCTGGAGGCGTCGTCGGGCTCTCATCGCGGCGGCGGCGCCTCCTTTCCTTGTTCCTTCTTGTCCTTCCCCTTCTGGTGGCAGAGGAAAAAAGCTGATCGCTTATAGTCCCTGCCTCAGGAGTGTATCCCGCGAGCCCGTCCTATATTTACCTAAGGGTTTCGTTCCCACTGTGGCAAATGAATGGCTAACACACCTGAATGGCAGTCGGTAGATCCGGGTTCGAATCCCGGCTAAGTCAAATATATTTTTTCATGGCGAACTTCATTCTTTGGTGTATTTATCAATTTTTCCTTATCCATAATGAAATAACCAAATCACTCGAAAATAAAGTCATTAATAAAACAAAAAAAAATACCAACACCAATAAAACGCCGATAGCAGACTAAAAAAATCAATATAAGACACAGTCTCAGGCGTTACTTTGTGGAATAGCTTCATTATAGAATAAAATAAAATAGCTTTGTTTTATTTCACACTGTATTTTAAATAGCACGACCCGGGTTTCAGCATCTAATGCTATCATTAGGTGATATCCATCTATCCTGATGATAGCATTAGAAGCTGAAACCCGGGTCGTGCTATTTAAAATAAAGTGTGGAATAAAACAAAGTTACTTTATTTTATTCTATAAAAAATTTAATTTTTTTGATCGTTCAACTTCTTCTGGCGACCTCTTGCATGTCTTGACGTGGTAGTCGCTGCCAGTTTAAACACTTTCACTGGAAAACAGGCGTTTGTTTTTTCGAACAAATTGGGACGTACTCGTTAGAACACATTTTCGTCAGAACTCGCATGTATCGTAATGGTAGCTTTACCTTCCATATCCTCGAATTTTAGGGTTGAGAAGCCGACCTTTCTTGGTTTAAGCAAGTAGAAGTGCAGTTTAATTTGGAAAATATCACCAACAATGTTGCCAAATTTTGATAGGGTTTGGATAATGTTTTCACTCAAACACAGAAGACGAATTCTTACTACTACTGCTAATCATGCTTCGCAATTCCTACCAAATAAGTTCAAAAGTACTGCAAATCTCCCCGCAGAGTTGAATTTATCGCTTACCTTTGACAAACGGTGCAATCTCTTCACCACTGGACGTTACTTTTTGTACCGTCACATTTCAAACCATCAATCTCATGGCACACAACGATAATATTTCACCTAAATGCATCACTTCATTGCACATGATCAGAGAAATCATCTCCGGTGTATGTTGGGGTGGGAACCATGGAAAAAATTGGTTTTCACTTTGGCCTCGTATTACATGGTAGTGGACTGCCGAAAATCTTATAGGCCTCGCGGCGGATTCAAATGCATGGCTCTCATGAAGACTCTGGTCTCTTTCCCGAGCTTGATGAAGATTATAAACCTTATCGCCGAGATAATGCTTATCTTTATGTACTCAATCCTTAGGTTCTAGTTGCTTCTTTCCAAAATTCACCTTTTTCGCGTATCTCCTCCCTGACGTTGCCTCATCGACTTGTAGGGAATTTGGACCATTTGAATTCTCTAACACGTAGGCAGAGGCGGTCTGGGGTTATTGGGGCCTGTGATGATTCATGAAAAGCATGAGTAATCCTTTATCATATCAATGAAAGTAAAAACTAATGCAGAAAAAAATTGACTATGTCAAAGAGGGCGTTTCACCCCTCAAATACTCTTCGAAGGAAAAATAATGATATTGGAAAACTTTTCTGTGACAATTTACGTTGCATCCAAATGGAGTCTTCGATTACAAATTCATTGGATGACAACGTGGTTCAAATGAAGATACTCTCACTTCATTGCTGTAAGACTCACATTCAAAACTTTCTGCTCATTTGCCTAGGATTTTTTAAGAACTGTTGAATGAAGAAGTCTCCGGCGAATTCTGAAATTATCTTTAAAATGCAACATAATTCATGGCTCTACGACAATTTAGTGGTGAAATAGAAGGAATATTATGATTCAAGGCACGTTCTTATGATAAAAATGCGAAAAAATTAAAATGCGCTGCATTTGCGCCTGAAACGCACAACAATTTTTTTTTCGCAAAACACTCTCGAGGTATTTATCTTGAGATAAATACTGACGCATATAGAAATTTTCATCGAAATCTGAGACCCAAAGGGACAAACTTTTATTAAATTGAGGTGAAATTACCCTGTAGAATTCATGATATTATTAAGAAATTATTTGATTTAGATTGCTTTTTAAATAAAAGGAGTAATTATCTCCATTGAAATATTCGTGATCGCAATTTATAAAAATGCATCAGAAATGGATTCAAATTTTTCTACCCGGATAATATTTTATAAATAATTGCATAACTCAAAAGAAACTCATTACACAATAAGAATTATAATCTTCATCCTATTTCATAACTATAAGATTCACATATTTATGTTATCGCCGACTACTTGAGACACAAGTTCTGAGTCATACTTTGTATTCCCGGAGAAGTGCTTCTCTGAGAGGTCTCCTAGGTCTCTTTTTAATAACATTCCTCTCGTATGCATTCGGCAGGTAATGATTGTCTACTGAAGCGATGGAAAAAAGATAGAAATTTTCATTTTTTATTACATTTATTTGCATTAAAAAATTTTTTTTTTCAAATTAACAAGGTCTCACTCAAATTTTAGTTTGGTTTATCTTAACATTAAGTAATACATAAATTAATGAATACATTTTGGCAGTCTTAAGTCTTGTTATTGCGGCGGTCCTTTACTTTACGAAACTCTAAATAAAGGAATGCTGCCATCCCCTCCCCAACCAAAGCCAAAACCGCGCATTTTACTATAATGAGAAGAACTCGAAAATCGCGTTCTATGGGAAAATCACGCAACTCTGAAAAATGTTTCTCATTTTATTTCATAATTTGTATAATATTGCGGCTGGTAATATATTACCGAGAGCGAATGAGACAGTTCTTGCGTCTCGAAATACAATATTCTCACATTAGAATTTTATGCATTTTTGCAATTAAAATAGATGTTAGTCGGTCGTGTTTCGAGGTCAAGGTCTGCCTTTAGCCTGGCTCCACCGAGCTAGGTAATACTTTTGGTTTACCCGCGTCTTAATACATTCCCAATGGGAACCTGACGTATCCGTGGACCTTTCAAGGACCTATCCGTGAGGAAGTATTGTTATTTTGTTGTGGATTCTTGGCTCATTTCTTGCACTTGCACACTCCGTAGGGGCAGGTGCAAGGGCCACCTCGGGTACAGTTGCAGAACGGCCTGGCTGACTTCTTAGGCTGGCCGCCAGACGGAGTCAAGGACCCTGTCCCAAGTAGCAAAAAAATATTGAAAAATGATTTTAAAATGATTTTTAAATGAAAATGTCATAAGATGGCTAAATTCATGACTTTTTCAAGATTTTAAAATAATTTTAAAATAATGTATTAGGTATTGCTTTTTTTAAGTCCAGTATCATGTCGCCTAATGTTGTTGATAGTGCATATATGGATATGTAATAAGCAATGACTTATTGTTTTGCATGAAATTTTGTTTTTTTAAATTTCGCAGAAAAATATTAAGCAAACTTATTTTAAAACAATTTCGAGATGATTTTGAAAACATTTTAAAATTATTTTGAAATCATTTTAAAATCATTTAAAAACCCTCATATAAATTTGCATAACCGCATAATCTTTGTCATATCAAAGTGAAATAAACCAGCATTAGAGTTCTCATACTTGCGACGTGGAAGTGCGGTGTCTCCAGCCGTGGCTATGGCTACAGTCATGCCCAAAACTTAACCGATCTGAATTGAATTCCCAGTGAATTATATTTTGCGAATTTTTAAAATATCGGGATAAAAACAAATTTTGAAATAATAGTTCATATTTTCTTCAATGCTTTAACATTTTAAACTTGTGTAAAAATTATTTTAAAAATATGCTAAAATTGAGACAATTTTAAAGAAAAAATTCATAGCTTCTTCAAGGGTTTAACATGTTTTAAACCTGTGTTAAAATTATTTTAAAAGTATGCTGAAATATGTTAAGAATATTTTAAAATGATTTTATAGTTATAATTCAAAACTTCTTCAAGACTTTAACATATTTTAAACTTATGTTAAAATCATTTTAAAATAATGTAAAAAATATTTGTAACATTGAAACAGAGAAAGCTAATATGTTTTCAAAATTATTTTAAAACCATTTTAAAATAATCTTGCAATATATTTTAAAATAATTTTTACATAAGATTTTGCTACTTGGGGTGGTACACCAAAAACAAAGCTATTAGAATGGCCTGGTTCACGAAGATAAATTCATTAAAATAATTCGGTCGGCAGAGAGGGTAGATAAGGGGGAAAATTTCTCCTCATTCAGCCAATCATCCACGTCAGTTCAAAATAGAACAACGCGTAAGTTGCTGCCTATTTTTCATTAACGAACGAACCTTATAACAGTTTGCATCAGACGACATATATTCTAGCGGTGATCAATTTTTTTTGCATGCCTAGGGAGCTATCGCCTGAAGAGACTGTATGAAGATTCGGTTGCTCAAACATGAGACCTACTGAAAAATGCAACTTCGGAATTCTATTTTTTGCCAGTTCGTCGATAAAAAGTACTTATATCCATCAAGCGCACGCATTTGTACAAAGAAGCACTACCAGTTTTTGATTTCTTATTGAAGATTTAAGGCAATGATTTCATTTCCTTTTTAGCCTGTTTTCATCTTGAATTTTCAGCAGCAACTGTCCCTGATATCGCCATAATTTTAAAATATATTTAAGGATATCTTGGTGTTTTAGCATAAATTAACCGGATGCCGTTAAGTTTCATCTCAGGGTCTAAATTTTGAGATTTGCATAAAAATATTGGTATATCTTTCCACAGGTAAAAGGTTAGTAAATTAAAACCAAAATATCCGTTTCAACCAAATTTTGCCCTTCCAGAGAGCTTTAGTCTCTTAGCAAGTTTTAAATTCAGTCTCATATTAGATTAAATAATGCTTTTGATAACTTGGAACTAGTATTTTATTCCACAAACTATCAGATTTTGTACGGATAACTTCATATCTGTATATATTTCAAGAACAATTCCGGGTAATTGAAGGATACTTTGTCAATGCCTTTAATAACTTCACGAAAGGCTAGACAAGAAACCCGAATCCTTTGATCGCTTACTGGTAAAGAAATAATTATAAAAACCCCTTCGTGGGCGTTCTCTCCTTCTAGAATTTTAATATTTTTCCCTATTTTCGCCTGTTCCAGAGGCGGAGCAAGGGGGGATGTCCGAGGGGTCCGGACCCCCTCCCCCGAAATATAAAAACACAACTACTTTCTTCGTAAAAGAAAACAAAATATTGAAAAATTGTGAATTATCTCTATAGGGCTCGAAAGCTGAAAATGTTATCGCTACAGAGACAATTCTTATCGAATTCATATCATTTACAAAAGATTTCCTCGACGAATGAAGTTTTTTCGATTATGAAAAGTGTTAAAAATTAGTTTAAAACCCTATACTTAGTACCCTGTTTTTTTTTATTTCCCCCCCTGGTTTTGTACCCCTCGAACGAAATTCCTGACTGCCTCAACGGCCTGTTCCCCAATTTTAAGGACGTTAATCAAATGTTCCCAATTCGTATCTGGTCGTCATAAGACGAATTTCCTGCAGTAAATTTGTCCTTAACTAAATGCTAATGTAATTGAGTGATACACACCTTTCTCCGATCCTGAGCCGCCGATGCTTGGATTTCCTTGTCCTTTTGATGACATTTTGGTGCTCAATACTTGGAATACCCAACAGCCGTTAGTGCTTTGCCTTCGTATCCGCGGCTAACACAACTCAACCTTGTGCAAAATTTTTGGTTTGGGACCATTGCCTGTCGAAAGCTGGGAATGTTATCGCTACAGAGATAATTCTTATCACCTTAGACGAGCAAGCCATATACTATCCCACCAAGCCATTTTCTACCTCGTTAGATTTTCCGAAACTGATGGTTTACATAAATTTGGGAGCAGATCTATTTTCCGATTAAATGTTAAACAGTTGTGACCAACAATGAAATCGTCCTGTTTTAAAGAAAAAGCCTACACATTTACGACAATTTGATAGAGTCAGCAATTCATGGTAAAACAAAACCCAGGACCATTCCACAAACTTTTATTTGCTGTTGACTAGTTTCGACGGCTATGGCGTCATTATCAAGACAAACAGTCAGACAAGTTGTTTGTCTTGATAATGACGTTATAGCCGTCGAAACTAGTCACCAAGTCACGCCAAAATCAGTAGATTTCAAGAGTTAGCAAATTAAATACTCAAAAATAAATTTTATGCCGATTTGAAATAATACTGAGCGTATCTTAGTTACCTTCCGTAGAACAACTACGAGGGTATGACAATTATTATCTGGATTGTTGTTATAAAATTTTATCTATGAGGGGGTTAGAAGCCAAGGGGTACAAGTGATTTTTTTTGTTAAAAACAGAGTTAGGTACAGAAATTAGGTAAAGAAAACACTAGAGATCAACTAGATATTTGGTATATCATTTGATTTTCCACTCGATCCCAGGTAGCATGCAAAACAACTATTGCGTCATCTTCAGATGGTGGCATTTCTGAATAATGACAGTCAACTTACGCATATGTGATACGCTCAGCCAGAGCCGGAGGCAGGAGTTTTGTCAGGGGGGCCAAATAGTTTGCCGCCCCCCTCCCCTGATCTAACCTCACTCCCCCTCCCCCACCACTAGAAAATAATGCATCCGTAAGCTATTTTTTTTTTAGATGCGGTAGTTGAAATTACACACCGTATGCTTACCATTAAGACGTTGTATTGATACTATTGTTTAATAATTTATTATTTAACTAGCAGGCCATCCGGCGTTTCTCATAGGCGGGAAGCATAGTGTACAGAGAAGCGGGAAACTTGAAATTCATGGTCGCATCGTAGGATTTTCATATTTTCTCTTTGAGCGTGTCAAGAGGTGTGCCTACCCGGCAGGATGCCAAAACGCAGAAATTCTATGAGGTATCGTAACAAGCGGCAATGAAAAAACGACGCACAGAACGCGTATGACGCAACCGAAAGTAGCACTATGGGGTTTGGGATCATGAGATTCACCTGTGTATTACTTTTGGTCCCAATCCGTACTGCTGTTTGGACACATATAGTGGACATACAAACAGACATCCTATTTTATATGCATAGATTATTTTTGAGTAATTTAATTAGAAAAATTAAACAACTTTTAAAAATACACTTTAAAAATTTTTCCGTCCCCTGAAATCTGGCGCCCAGTCCTTCTTCCCTCCCACCATTTCAAAGCCTGCGTTCAACAAATGAGGTTTAGGAAAATGTGGTCAAGGTGTGGTGAGCTCATGGGCATACCCAGTGAGGGGCAGGAGGGGGCAGCTGCCCATCCCCAGAAGCAAAAATCGCAAATGTCTCAATGGAAAATAATATTTTTTCAAGGAAATAATTTTAAAAACTGATAAAGAGCTGTTACAGTTTCCTTAAAATGTTGAATTCATTCACCTTTTCCATGCTTAAATTTTACCTACAACTTGGAAAACCATGGCTTGCCCCCCTCTCGTTTTGATCCTGGGTATGCCCTTGGGTGAGCTGAATATACATCTCAATGAGGGAAAGGAAGCGTTTTGCCACTTTTACCATCCTGGACTCTTGGAATCCTTGCCCTGGAGTCCGTGCATGTGACCAGGAGCATTTCCAGGAAATCATTCATGACCTCTTGAACTTTTATGGGGGCAAACTACCCAAGGGTTGATCCAGGATTTTTTTCTGTGGCACCAGGGTCTGACAGGCAATTGGTCTTCTCATTTTTGAGATTAAAAATAACATATAACAATTACTTTACGAAATAATTTCTTTATTTTAATATCGAATTAATTTTTAGCATGAATTGAATGAATGAGTCTGCATATTACGTATCACTAAATGATCCTAATGATAACCGTATTAAAAATAACATGCATTTTTTAAAGCGTTTGGGGGGGCACGTGTCCCCTCCTAAATCTGCCTATGATACTACCCCTCATTCCCACCCCTCCGATTGCCACCTGCACCCATCGGGAAATCGGGAATAGGTATATATAGGAATGTGACTCTGGGAGCATTGAGCATTCTATGTGTGGGGTTTTGACGGTCACAACTCAGATAAATGCCAGACCAAAAGCCATCCCAGAAGAAAAGAGTTCCAGTTAATATGTGTGACTGCAATATGCTGCTACACAGTGGTGTAGTGAGTGGGGAGTGTTGGGGGTTAAAACCCCCCCCCCCAGAGCCCAGAGAAATTTGTAAGTTTAATCCATTGTACTTAATTGGATTGATATTTCTAATAGACTAGTGTAAGAATAAATAAAATATCCCTCAGAAAGCCGTAAAACTCACCATTTTGAACGGTTTATCTTAAAATTCCGCAATTTATTAATCTCACACCTACTGCTCATCCTGGTGGGTATTCCATACCCCCACACACCCCAGTATTAATTGCACCTAAACCCCCCCAGCCTTGATTCCTGGCTGTGCCCCTGCTGCTACATGCTCACTAACAAATGTTGAAATATCATGTTGACAAGCCCTGAAGAGGAAATTTCCTAAACGGTGTTAATGCTGTATATACGTCTCAAACTACAGAACACTATGCACATATCCATTTTCCAGTGGCAATTAAGGAAATTAACTATTTAATTTTGAAAAAATCTTAATTCTGACGCTTTCACTAATCTTTTTAATTCCCAGCTAGTACTTTGCCATCATTTGGGGATGTCTCTGGACCTCGACCAGGGGACTTCTCAAAGACTCCAAACTTCGGAGCTGCCTCGAAGGATTTCTAGGACCTTCTCCTGGAACTGCCGCTGACTCAAAACGCCGTACTTGCCGCTGTGCCGTATTTGCTTGTTTTGTTTCGAATTGTTTTGTTTACTTTGTTTGTTTACCATGTGATCTCCAAAATTTGTCCAATAATTTTTAGAGAGGTTATGCTCCCATCGGGACCCTTTTGCCACATTGCTCCAGGGCACCTATGGGCACCAGTGAAACCCAGCTCGAAGGGAGGAGAGTCACTTAATGTTATTTTTCATTTCAACCTTGGCCTGAAGCTTATGATGACCGGGCGTGCGGATAAATCCAGACATGCCTTCCTTCGTCCGGGGTCCAGGCAGATTCTTATATTGTCCTTGTTTTTTGCAAAAGTGACTGCAGTAAAATGTAATTGTTCTAAGCATTTTTGCTCATTACAAAAAAGTGGGAAGATGACAGGAATAGGCTGACCTTTGAAACAATTAAAGGCATGCTGATGGTCCATTATAATTTGAAAGAATTTTCTTGAGCATCTTTGTACAACTTTCTCCTAAGAAAGCCTGCTCTTCTGCTGAAAATTGGATCTTCCAAACCAGTACAAATAATAGTTTAGCAACCTATCTTATGTCTATTAATTAATTTTGAGCCTTGTTTCTGTGTGTCCTCTTTTTTCTTACTTTGTCCTCATTTTTGTTGCTCATCATCCTCATTTTTTATACAGTTTCATTTGGTCGCCCTGCACATACTTATAGGCCAAAAGCAGCTGTTTCTTATCCTCTTTATCTGAGGATGAAGAGTCATGCAATCCTCTCTTGGTGGATAAAAGATTAGACTCTTTCCGAGAGGATAAGAGGGCTTCTTGGAATTGCATGTGGGAGTATAGTTTTTCATCCAACCCCTTTGTCAAATGGCTCTGCTAGCACCATTAGGTATTTAGAGTGATCATTGTTCATGCCCTCTTCGTTCTTTCTTACGTAAACCTGCTCTCGTCACCAGTGGTGAAGCAAGGGGGTGGGGGGGGGGGGTTGTGGGATAAAACGACCCCCCCCCCCCCAGAGCTCAGAGAAATTTTAAGTTTAATCCTCTTTACTTAATTGGATCAGTGTTACTTATAGAATAGTGTTAGGATCGATCAAATATCCTTCAGAAAGCCGTAAAACTCGCCATTTTGAACCATTAATCTTAAAAATTTTCTGGAGGAGGGCCCCTGCAACTCCTGCTTACCCTGGTGGGTATGCAATACCCCCACACCCCTAAGTATTAGTTGCACCTAAAACCTCCCTTAGCCTTAATTCTTAGCTGCAATCCTGCTCGTAACTGTTGCAGATGGGAGTAGTGTAAGCTACCAAAACATCACCTAACCGGGTGCAGACCCGTTGAGCCAACATCAAGGGCTCCTAGAAGATGGCGTATTTCTATGGTCTATGGTACCCATGCTCAGAATACACTGGATGGCAAAAAGTAATTTTTTCTCAAGCCCTGGTACCATTCCTGCCGCTTCTTATGTAAAATGACCTCCTGAATCCGAATATGACATCCGTTTTCCTCCATCAGCCACCATTTTCTGGGGGCAGCTCCCCCTCTGATTTTCATCTCTTTTGCAATAATTTGTAGGAATGAAAAGGATTATATTAACGTTTATATTTCTTACTAGGTTTTTGAGAGGTGAAAAGTCCTGAAACATGATAATTAATGATAAAGATGTAGATTTGGGGGGATTAGTTTCTGTTAATGATTTTAAAAACGCATTAAAAATTATCATCCTTTCCTTTTTTTGCAATTTTTTCACTTATTTTCTTCATTTTTCAGCTCCCATTTCATCTTCCCCTACCCGAAATATCCCAGAATGATGGATAAAATATATATCAACAGTTCATATTAGCAATAATAAAAATATTTAAGAACACGGCACAGAAAAAATAATGAAAATTTGTGCCAACAGTTCAGAAGGCACGCTACCACGCTGGCGCCCTCAATACCATACGCACATCAACAAAGAGAAAATAACAAATGTGAAGAACAATGAATAACAAAAGTAATTTGGTATTTGATTTCCCTTTATACCCTGAGGTAGGAGTTTCTCATACAAAAACCAGCAGTAGGCCTAATATACATACCAACATGCCCGCATTCAACTTCTCAAAAAATCTCCTCTCCTTTGGTGATATCTTCATGGAACCGTTCCCTATGTTAATTTGAAACTGCGTCAACATATTCTATGAAAAGGTCCAGGTGTGAATGAAGGAAATTCATATTTAGTGATATGTTAAACCCCATGGCCTAATACTCTGACAGCAATTCCTCGACATGGGCAACATAATCATCACTTCGTTGTCACCCAAAAAGTTCTAACACACGTTCCAGAATCCATGGCAAGCTCAATTCTATTTATGATTCAGGTGTTTCATAAACGTCGAATCTTGGAAAAGTTTCCTATCCTGGGGGCCCACGAATTTCTTCCTTGGTTTAAGCCACACTAAAACGAAGACTTTAAGTTAAAAATTGAAATTCAGCTCCTGTCTTGTTGATTACTTTCACAAAATATTTCATCTGTCCTAGTTTGATGTGCAATGGTGGCAAGTGAACATTTTCTGCTGGAAGTAGGGAAACATGAGCGACATTTTTATAACCATGTGTGAAGCTTTCTCGCAGAGGCCAGTTCCGTAAGATGTAATGTTTTTCTCAGGCGCGGCTGTTGTATTCACAAAGGAAGCAGTTCAGAAGCAGCAATAGTAGCATAGAGTAAGTATATTCTAAGTATATATACTTGTAAGTATATATACTTACTCTATGATAGTAGTTTGACCAAGTATTTCGTCAAATCAGTGTAACAAGTGGTACAGCAAACACTTGGAGCTTAATCCTAGCCCTGACCGCCAATTTGAGTCAGAGTAAAATTTATATGCATTTTTAAGAATTAAAGAAAGAGGTTATTGTTGCGATGTTTAAGTCAATTCACTGCAAACATAGCTTAAGCGATGAGGATGATTTTTACACACGCGTAACATATTTACAAATTAAATCATGGTAATAATCACAACTCAAGCCCACATACTGACATTCACTCGGAAAAAGCCGGAGTACAACAACTTTTATTGTGTTGCACAATTTAAACTACTTTGAAAAAAGGACCCTTATCCAGAACACGGAAATAGTTGACTCTGCAATCATTAGAGGTATACTGAGGGAAGGTGACGACAACTTCAATATACATAATTGATTTGAGAGGCTGATACTTTGTGGAACTCCATGATTAAGGAGAAAGAATAATTTTTAACTCCAATGAGAGTATAAAAATCTCAATTTTATATTATTCGTATAATAAGAAAGGGTTACTTTTCCTTTTTTAGCTGCGAAAGCAAATTGCCGTCCAAGCCTGAGCAGGACAGGCGGGAGAGTCCATTGTAGTAAAGTGAATCTTCCGAGCCATTGCTACATTTTTTAATTGTTGTTGCTATGCTATGCAGCAAAATATTTTTATTATTACTGACATTTCTAGTTGTTATATATTTTTATCATTTGGGGTAGGATGATAAGAAATGGAAGCTGGAAATTTTTTTAAAATTCGCGAAAATTTGCGAAAAAAAAATGCAAACTTCATCATTTTCAATGCGTTTTTACACAATTTACGGAGACTATTTCCCGTCAAATCTACCTCTTTACCATAAATATTGATTTTTTAGGATTTTGCTCCCCTCAAAACCCCTAGAAAAATTTAAATGCTAAAATATTCCTTTCAATTCCTCCAAATGACCGAAAAGTTATGAAAATTGGAGGGAGGGGAGCTCCCCGGAAAATGGTGGGTGTTGGAATAAAACAGAGTTCATATTTGGATTTAGGAGGTCATTTTACCAAAGAATTAGCAGGAATGGTGTCAGGGCCGATTTTCATGCCGTCCAGTGATATCTACGCAAAGTTTGGCTCCATAGTTGAAGTTATAGTTTACATGGCTGACAATAATTTTACCCGATTTAACCACGTTGAAGAGCAGGGCTGATTTGAAATCAACACCATGAAAGTCAATTTAAGTCTTCAGCTCCTTCATAAAGTGAACCATGAGATATAGCTTATAGCCCACTATCAAGTCTGCTTAAATGCCATCACACAGCCGTCACACTGTTATTTTTTTTTAACTGGACCTTTGCAAATAGCTTATGTGATCCATGCCTAAGGACAGTGAATTTCAATCATCGGCTGATACAATCGATGAAACTTGACTATTTTGCCCACTTTGAGAGACAGAAGCATGATTCCCGTTCTTAAAAAAACTTGTGAACCTCTTTCCACAGCCAAAACCTCACTGTGTGCTATTTTGTGTAGTAAGATGAAAGTTAAATATCTTGCCCCTCTTTGGGTACTGGAGGATGGAGCCCACCAAGAATGACTAACGCATTCAGAAGACAATACATATTCCAATTATTTGGAACTTAATACCCTCAGGTGCTAATCATTTTTTAATGCATGGAAATGTAACTTAAACTGATTAGTTACGGATTTCAATCTTGACCGATAACTCGAGGTAATCGACCCATTACTATGACAGATTTTGCCAGCACTTTTCCCGAGAGTAGTATATTGAACTTTGCAAGGATATGGAACGCATTTTTAGTATCAAACCAGGTTAGTAGATAGAGTACACACTTCAAATTATAAACATTTATTCAAAAACATGGTGAAAAATAATAACATATAGTGTTTTAGTAAAAACAAATCCTTCTCTTAGTGTAGGAACAAAGGAATGTTGCATCACATCTGCTTCATTCACTTCTTTTCATGGGAAGCTCTGATAAATGTATCGTGTGTGAGTAACTCGCTGGTTTCTGAAAGCTAATGATAACGATGAACAGCTCTTCACTGCGTCCCCTTCACTTGCAGCTGCATGATCCTTTTGGGCACTTGCAGTCACTCCCTTTCTTGCAGCAGCAATTTCCTACAGGGAGAGAAGAAAAAGAAACATTAAATCGTGAACTGGAATAATCAATTTGGGAACATGCGATTTTATTTTTTTTGCAAGGCACACAAATAAAACTGGTCGAAAATAAAAGACACCACTGAGCTAACAGTGCAAAGCAACGGATTTAAGAGGGATGGGGGAGGGAGGGCAAGGACCCCCTGATCTCACAGAGAATTGGGAAAATTGCAATAACAATCCTAACTTGACTTTCCAATGCAAGGAGGCATTGAATATTTTATAAGCATTCAAAGAGTAGTTTCCAGCATAATCTTGTGGAATTTCAATGTACAGGGTATTTCGAAAAGAATGTATGCAGTATAAATTATTATTTTGTCCAAACTACCGATCATTACGCCTTGGTTGTTTCCATAGCTGTACGAAGGCAACTTCAATTTTAAATAAGACCCCCTCACTGGAGTCGCCAAGTGCTTGAATATCTGAATGAAACTCTACCGAGCCATTGGATCAGTCGTCAAGGAGGTGGCGACTTAGCATGTCTCAGCTGGGCTCCACGGTCAACGGATTTGACACCCTGTCACTTCTTTTTCATTGTTAATATTGAACCCTTCCACCATGTACAATCTTCAATTTTCAATTTTGCTTTACGTAACCTAGAATGCGTTTAGGCACAAAAACTATGGCACTACAATAGAAATATGGAACTACAATAAATGTGGAGATTATTTTTATAGCTAGCAGAGAAATTACTTTTTACAGAAATATTTTGAGCATATAAATTCTAGGCATTAATTAATATGAAGATAACTTCTTTGAAAACTATTAATGAGATTCTAAATCATGCACATTCCATTTCCCTCAGAAGCACTTTCCTGTGAAACAAGGCTTTGTAAAAGACAAAAACTACTCCAGCAATAATGTATGTACCTATATTATTTTTGTGCTTGAGTGTAATTTTTTACATGTATTTCGAAGAACAGTAAGAACTTATTTTTGCCTAAAGAAGGATACAAAGTATGAGGAACTACAGAAAAATTGTGCCCCCCCCCCAGAAAAAATTCCTGGATATGGCCTTGCTTGTGCCCCCCCCCAGAAATAAATTCTGGATCCGCCCCTGGTTACAAGTGCACTCTTTCTCACGGTAAGGATCGCTAATGTGGCTTAAGTCTCTCCGGCCATTCAAGAAAAAAAATGTTAAAAAACGTTCCCTTAGTCTAACAGTAATCAACAGCGTGAAACAATTACAGTACAAAATATTATCTAGCGATTTGATCGATGGATTTTTCTTCCTCGTAGAATAATCCTCCAAATTCGCTGGCACATTAATGGCTTTGCCTGGTTTCGCTATTTATTTGGGCCCTTTTTGCTTCTATAGCGTTAAGGTGTTTTTTCCCCGTCCCGTCCCTTCCGAACCTATCCCTACCCCAGAGGCGTCGATGGGCTCCTATCGGGGCGGCGCCTCTTTCCTTTTTCCCTCGTCTCCTCCCCCTCCCTGAGTGATCGGGCGTATAAGTCACTGACTTGGTTCCTGGCCCTGGTGTGTTGTATCCCTGAATGGCTCCCCTTGAGCCCTCATTCTCTCTATACAAAATATTCTCTTTGTTTTAATATGTTATAAATAGGAAATAAAATGCTTGAGGCTATGAAATATTTAAAACAAAGTGAACATAATAATAACGGTATTTAAAATCTTGTCTATTTTTTTTAAGCATCTGGGAGGACATGGACATGGATTTCAAAAATTTTCTGGGGGATGGCACCCACACCTCTCGTATTTCATATCCACCAGTATTAGTTGCTCCTAAACCCCCCCCCCCCCCCCCAGCCTTAATTTCTAGCCACGCGCCTGGTTACCGCTGTGTTTAATTGCTGTTTGCAACTAGGGGTAGCCTTGTCATAGCTGTGCACCTGACCAGTGTGGCCTGCATGCAGAACTGCGTAACAAAATTAAACGAGCCAACTGAAGGGTTAATGATTGGATAGATGATAGATAACCTCACCTGGATCTGCCTTGCTGCAGCATTTGCAATCTGAACCACAGTTGCAGCTGTCAGCACACTTCTTCCCCTCTGCTTTGGCACAAGTGTCTGAAAAGGAAGCAATAAATCATCATTACTGTGACCCGTCATGAAATAATAACAACCTTGCTATTTCAGTTCATTATGGGTTACAAAATATTCTCAATGAATAGAAGTAGAGCACATGGCTTTAAGAACCATACCTTTGGAAAAAAAATTGAGGAATAAAATTGTCACAGTAAAAACAGACAAATTTTTCCAATATGGAACATTTTCACTGCCTAAAATGTTTTTCTTTTTTTTAAAGAATGACCTAAGGAAATTCTTTAATTAAAAATTTACAATTTTTCAATCCCTTTGTCTTCAAGCTGGTCATGTAAACAGCAATGTCAATAAGAAAAATAAAGAACAAAGTATGTACATGCATTGAAATTTAAATTATTGCATCAAAATCAGTACATCAATTACATAGTTACAAAGTCTTCAATTTAGAATAAACACCACAAATAATTTGAAAATTTATTAAGATTATTTTTTTTATTTTTCACTTCCCATAATCAGTGCTAATTTTCAAGGTACATGGTAAACTGCAGAAATTGAAACCACGTTCATTTTCTAACAGCCCTAATTAAGTTACATACCAATTTAGTCTAGGTTCAAAATATAAAACCTAGAATATAAAAAACAAACACTCAAACTTTTGGTCATAATGTACATATATGTTAAATATAGTCCCCCCTTTTTTTCCAAAAATGCCCGAGATAAAAGTTAAGGGGGGGACTATATTCAAACCCATTTTTTAAATTTTTTCCCAAAACTCAAGCCTCAAAATTAGGGGGGGGGGAATATATTCCGAGGGGGACTATATTTGGAGGAATATAGTAATGTCAGCATTGAATTATCTGATCAAGTAATTGACTTATATTTACATTTACGAATTGCATAAGATTATTCCATAAATTACTGTTTTTTCCGTTCAGTAATGCATATTAAAAATTTTTTCTCATACAGTTCTTTGGCAAGGCAGATATCCCATCAGTTCATAATATTTCCATGAAAATAAAATAGGTGTCTATATTTAAATCTGTTTGGAGTTGAATGAATTGATTGTGAAAAAGTATTTGTTGGAAATTATTCTCTGATACTAATAATAATCTTCAACTAATACCAGTCAATTAGATTCGTTTGTGTGAGGATTTTATTTTTCCTCTATTGAAGACAAACCAAATTAATGAATGGTTCATGTAAATATACCTATGTATTATCCATTCAGAAAGTTCTTATGCTCATTCATCTTTCATTCTCTCTTAGTTTATTGTTTCCATAGAACCTTGAAAAATAATGTCTCGCCATATAATTGTAGCACATAGAGACTCCAAGTCTAGCTGTCTGATGTAGATTTTAACACCTAAGAAAAATTATGAATTCTTGCTGATCATGCCCAGTCAGCAGTGGATCCAGATAAGGGCAAGGGAGGGCAATAGACCCCCCTGGGGTATCCAATTTACACTAGATACATGGTAATTTTGTTTAGCTGTCGAACTCGAACATATACAGGAGAGGAGAGCCCCCTAGCTCCTTCCATGACCCTATCCTGGATCCGTCACTGTGCCCAATAGTACTGATGGGTTGGTATATGAATAGTGTTGTAACAGAACGAATGGTGCATGCTTGGTGATTACCAACCCCTATATTTCTCTATGACATGTCATTGTGATAGTAATATAAATATGCAAATACTTGTTGTTCGTATCGATTTTTTAAAATTCAAAATGAATTTCGTGTTTTTTTCTGAGCGTGAGGAAATTTTAAACGAAGTTCTAACGTTTATATAGACGGATTTAGTATATAGTATTAGCTTATATACATGCAGGTCAGTTCACCCTGTGGAAGAATACTAAACACATGCTAAACACCCAAAAGGTGAGGGTGACCCTCCCCCCCAATTGGGGGTCTGGGAAAATTTTTTAATAAGTGACATGCCTGGAAATCCTTTTTACATCGTTTATAATGAATGACATTTAACATTAAGCATGTGCAGTTATTATATGTTAAAACTAGACAATAGTTATGAATATTTTTTAACGCTCTCAGGCTTTTGGGGGGGTAGATCTATCCCTTTCATCCCCTCCCCATAGTTATGCCAATGAGTACACTCATTTATTAAAGTAGTTTGACACAGAGCAGCTTACGTCATGCAATTACTGACCTAATGAAGCTATTTAAAACTACTAGATCCAATAATAAATGGATCCCTCTTATTTTAACGCTTCTATCAGACCTGGAAAAATAATGCAGACCCAAAATTCTCTGCTCCACTGGAAGATTTATTTCTCTCTCGATTAACTAAAGGCCAATTTACACACTTCATTACGTGTTAATGTCTGACTGCATGAATGATTTTGGTGGATCGTAATGGAACATCTAACGTGCCATAGGCTTAGCATTTGCTATCGCATTAAGCCATGCTAACTGCAAACAGTGTAACATAACAATGAAAGACTTTCGTGCAAGTCCAGGTTCGGGGAAACTAATAATAGAAATTTGAAATTATGATCCAACAATTCCAACTACATGCACACTATCTCATCTAGTAACTATAATTCTAAGAGTGTTTCCAACTTCTAGAGTTAAGAATTTTCAATTGTGTTGGCAAATATAAAAAAAACATCAATGCAATTAAAAAAATATAAAAGAAAAAATATTTAAAAAATTATTGAACAATTATTAAAAAAACATTAGGACATAAATTCCTGCGAATTTATATACCGTGTTTACAATCCTTGAGAAAAAATGAGCATTCATGCTGGTCATAACTTAAAAGACCTCTATCCGCCGGGCGGTAGGTCATCTAAAAGTTATTGTGGTGATCAATAAGAACGTATATCAGTGACCGGTTGCTTACCCTTGCAGGCTTCACAGCATGGGTCCGGCATGGTGGAAGTGTAGTGTCTCGATTATTCGACTCTTCAAGCGTTGACAGCTCTTCTATCCTTTCAGCTGCTGCTGTGTTGGGCTCAAAATGCTCTCTGTACCGACTGCTGCGTCTTCCTCCTATTTATAGTAGCGAGTGCGCCGTGTCCGAGGTCCAGGAAGCGGGGAGTGTTTCTGCCGGCACGCAAGGATACGTCACCGCATCGCAGATCGATATGCCGTGTTGAAAGGGAAGCGGGCCGTGTGCAAAAGCCTCCTTTCCTTCCGTCTGTTGCGCACGGCGCGCAGCCGCGATATTCAAACGATCTCTCCCCAAAGGCAGCTCTGCGAACTTAGTACGTAGAAAAGGCAGAACGCTATACTTTAAGAATTTGTATGCAATTTTGCCGAAGCTCCATTGGGTCGTGTCATATATCCTTTTCCTCATTGTTTATTCGTCTACAACAATGAGTCATCAAACATTATTTAAACGTAAGCGTTGAGTTTCTACGGTCGAAAGAGTGAAGAAGAACACGCGAAAAACTATAAGAATGGCGAAACGGTCGTCTTGTTCATATCATCACAGGAAAAAAATTTGATTGCTGCTATTCATTGTTTTTTTATTGAAAGAACAACATCTTCGCATTACAAATACCTTGTTAAAAATAAATTTTACCCATTCTTTGATTTTTTTAAATGGCCAAAGGTTCATTTCAATTTCCGAGGTGTAGAATATTGCACGAATATTGAAGTTATGTGTGCTATATATAAAAAAATATTTCGAAACATTTCATGATAGAAAATGTTGATATTTTTCCTACTACTTAAACTAAACCACAAAGATGAAAATTACCCCGCGAAAATGTTAGCGTGCATTGGCCAATACTTTACAATATGAAATTATAATCACTTTTTATTTTACTGTTCTAATTTTTTATTACAAACTGGAAAATATCATTTCAATACCCACTAATCCATTTAAAAAATAACCACATAAAACATAAATAAAGGAAGGGAGTATGATATTGAGAAAATAAATTGAAGTGGAAGTGATTAGCAATGAGTTGAAAGAAAACACTTACAATTAGAATTGATAAATTTCTAAATCCACTGGCATTATTGGCGGGGTTTATTCTAAATTGACAAATTTTCAAACTCATTGACGCACTGATTTGAATGCAATAATTTACGTTGCTATATTTCTATGATCATCGGCGAGTAGACAAAAGGGAGGAGTTGAATGGCGATGTGCATGTATAATTTATATTTGAACTATTTTACGAATGAACTTACTAATTCGTAGTGCCGCCTTTTGTAACAAGTTAACTGAGTGAAAGGGTTCGTTATTTTTAAAAATATTTATTTATAACTTATACCTAGCCTATTTATGCTTATTAACTTATAACAAACTTATTTATTTAATTAAACGTGCGACTTATTTATTTAAGCTAATAATCTTTGTGTTTCAATTTTTTAAATTTATAGATGTTTTATAAATATTTTGATACAACGTTCTCTCAATAATGCCATCATTTGTATTTATTTCTCAATATTTTTCTAATGTTTAAAATAAAAAAAACGGAGTTTGGTGGCTGATTCCCTCTCACGTAAATTTCCGTTTTCACTCCTTGAAACTTCAAGCCCAATTTAAGAACTCGTCAGCATTTTTTGAATTTAGCGTTTTATATAAACAAATTACTTCGTTTCTAGAGATAACTAAATACTATAGAAGAAATAACATTTCATTAGGAGTAATAAGCATTTATTTAATCTCCCGAACGAAAGTGAAACTAACTCAAAATATTAAAAAACAATATTTTTACATGCGATTAACCACGGGACCATCCAAATAACTGCAGAATATGCAACTAAATACAGCAATTTTATATCATTTCATGTGTTTGTTTACATAGCAAAACCTTGAGCGATCTAAGGTGAAAACTAAAAACCGATATAACGGCACCTTGAGCGTCTATGGGTTAACCATTTAAGGTGCTAGGAACATATATGTCCCTCATTTTTAAAATGCTCTCAAATTCAATCGAGAAGGCCTGTGATTGTAATGATTGATTCTATTGAAGAATAGGTTCTTTGATTTAACTTTAAATTATTTTTTGCGATATCCTTTAGATATTGTAGCTTTTAAATTGTTAAGAACTTTCACTCGAAGCGGACATTTGGGTTAAGGGGGCACTCGGAGGAAAGCGTAAGTGATTCATGCGTCAGTTCCATTCTTGATTTGGGGGTAAATACCTTTTTAAGAAAGCACTAAAACTAGGGAGAACATTTGCAGACCTAAATGCATGCCCAGCTCGGCAGCTGAAGTCCCGATTTACCGGAAAACTTATTCATTAGTTGCCAATGAAATGCACCGTTATGAAAAAAAGAGGGGAAGGTTTCATTTTGATTTTCAAATGTAATTATCGTGGAAATAATTATCCAATACAAATTCCGATTCCCATAAAAAGGCACTTGATTTTGTAATACAAAAAACTGTTGAATATATAACGGAATACGGCGGGTGAAAGCAATTTGATGCTATGTAGTTGTTTGTTTATTACATTTTTATTTACTAATTGAGGGGGTGAAATTTACCAGTAATTTTTTTCTAAACAGAGTTATGTACAGAAATTGACTGAAAAATATTTTTAAAACTTGGTGGCCAAGGGGTACGAATTTGTCTCTCTTCTTTGGTTCTTCTGTGCTGACATCGAGTGGAAAATCAAATTCACGACCATATATCTAGTTGATCCCATTTTTTTTCTTTACCTGATTTTTGTACTTAACTTTGTTTATAAAAAAGATCAGTTGTACTCGTTGGCCTCTCACCTATTCAATTGTAAGGTAGGTACTACTTGTAGTTGTTTTGTTTATATAAATAAACATATAATAATACAAAAGAATAAATAACGGATCCCATGCATGCAGACCTGCACTTTCCGCATGGGATAACAATTTTAGGGACGAAGATTGATGGAATGATTTGGATTTCGGAGCTACTGCGCAGACCACAACGCTAACCAGGCTCTTCAAATTCAGCGGCAAGTTTACCGAGGTTTAGTTTGTTAGCTGTCCAACTTACGGTGTAAAGACCGTTTTACACGGAACACATAATTGCACAATCTGACGTGTGCACGAATGCGCAGTTAAATATGTGTTGTGTACAGTAGTGAATTTCTAGAACGCATACGAGAATGCGTGAACATGAGATGGCTCAATGGCCCCCGTTCTAATTTTGTTCGTTTATACGCGCAATTTCGGGTGCGTAATGAGACTTTAATGAAATTCTAACCTGCGTTATTACTTTCCCCGTGTAAAACAGCATGAAGTGAATCCATACTCCTGTTTTTTTGACGGAGTTTTGCGAATAAAAATCAATTATTTTCGGGTTCTCCACCGGTTGAGACTCATCATGGCCAACGTTTCAATGCTCAACTCAGGTATCGTCCTCAGTTTTCATGAGTGTCAAGCTGAGACGTCACGCTTTCATTGGTTTGGCCTTTCGGCCGTGCTTCCTCTTCTGATTTTTCGTCAAGCGTATTGCGGGAAGATTTTCGGATGCGAAAGTAAAAGAAAGGTGTTATTTCGCACTCGTCCGACCGCACCTTGAATATGCAGCGAGCGTATGGGATCCGGTGCAGAAAGACTTAATCCCCGAATTGAATAAAATACAAAGGAAGGCTGCACGTTTCGTCAAAAACTGCTACGGGCGTACAGACAGTGTTACCCAGATGTTAAACAAATTAGGCTGAGAGCCATTGGAGACTCGGAGGCTGCGCGCCAGGCTTAGATTGCTTGAACAATTGAGAATAATATTAGAGCCCCACTATATTTCCAGGTCCGACAGAAGCAAGAAATTAAGAGAGATATTTTGCCGAACGGATAGATATGCGAGTTCCTTTTTCCCCCGAACCATAAAGAACTTTAGTAAATACGAGTCGTACTTTCGTTTGAGCATTTCCTTTTTATATGCAAACGCCTCCTGCCACACTCCTTTTTAGGCGACTTGCGGCGTAGTTTGCAGATGTGGATGTAGTGATTCGATGCGAAAAATTCCCTTTTCAACCATAAAGTTCGTGCACTAGGCTCGAACAAAGGGAATGACGTAAAAAATATGTAAGTGGACCAGTGTATACATTTCCAGTGCAAGTCAAGGAGAATTTGAAGTAAAAGTCGAGCGCGTGCGATGCTCATCAAATTAGAAAGACTTATGCAAACCTGAGAAACTCAAGATTTAAAAAATTAAACTAATATTAACAAATTTACAACTAATGGTCATAAACACTGCGCCGGCGTTTGGCCAAATTTCGGTCCACAGCAGGAAAAAAATATTTTTAGAGTGCAAAATAAAAATAAGAAAAGTTGAACACATTAAGATGTTTAAAATATAAACTTTCTCTTTTGGCATTTTTTTTGAAAGTTTTTGTTTTCCATAATTCTACTGGATTATGTTTTAAACAGGGTTGGCAAGTGAAACGAAACAAATGTCGAAACCAGTAAAATTTCAATAGTTTCGTTCCAGGGAGCGGTATGTAGAAACGGAATGGATTTAAACCCGGGGAAGGTCGAAACGAAATCGGAGTAAAAACTACTTCGGGTCGAAACTAAACTAAAACTTTGGGACGAAACGAAACGAAGAGAATGTTTCTCACCGGAGGGACCGCATACTTCACCTTATAAACAGTATAGTTTCGACCCACACACTGAGTACGAAGTATGGTTGAATGAAGTAGAGGTTCGGCCTACCGCCATGAGATGCATGGGGCAGTCATATTTTTATCAGTAACAGGAGAACGGTGAACGCAAACTGGCCATCCGATTTTAAGCTCAATGTTTTAGCCTCTCTACACGTATGTCAAAGGTATCTAATGGGTCGAAACTATTCTCTCTTATCCCCCTCCACTCAACTTGTGGGTTCGAAACTTAACTAAGAGCAGCGGAGTTTCGATTAATTTATTTTGGTTCCAGGGAGTAAAGTTTCGTCCCGAGTCGAAACCTCCTTGGTGATTTTAATTTCGTTCGGGAGCGAAACTAAACCTAGGCCTCGTATTTTCGTTCCCCTCCGGGTCGAAACGAAACATTTTCGTTTCGCCAACCCTGGTTTTAAATAATTTTGTCCTTTATTTGGGGGTTTAATTGAAATTCAAAATTTTGAAAAACAATTCCTGGAAACCCGTTTTGAAATTTTTGAAACATCAAAGGATCACCGGGTTGGCTGTAAAGAAGACAGTCACTGTGGCGATAATTCGCGTGGCATCTGACCTCCAGGCTAGGGTATATATTGTTGGAGAGGGGAATCCTCATCCTATGGACACTCATCAGCCCTGAGGAGGATACTCGAGTTAAGCATTGAAACGTTGGCCATGGAGAATATAAACCTGTGAAGAACCCGGGAAGAATTCCTTTAACTTGTTCGCAGGGAAAGCTTATCATCTTAGACATCATTATTCATAGATATCCATCGCTCAAAGAAACTACATATAATAATCAAATATTAACATGAAATTCGTAACGATTTGAGGTGCCTTAAGAATATGATAGAAAGAAGAACGATTATGATGCCATCAATAAAACTTTTTTCCACTCCGGCTATTAATGATTTTTTTATGAAATGTTGCCAAAGTCTTTTTTCTTGAAATATCTCGTCATCATTGACGGATATTATTGCATTCGAAATGTGTTTTTATAAGGATGATGAATATGAAATGGATTGATTGTGTGTCCAATAAGGAATTCCTGAGAATAATAGGAGAAAAGGGAAGGCTCCTTAAAATCTTGAAGAAGAAGACTGGGAAACTTGATGGGCCATATCATGAGACATGATGCTGTCACGAAAACGTTCATTGAAGGAAAAGTGGTGGCGAAGTGCTGCAGACGTCTCGACTGGATGTCTCAAATAAGATTATCGATCAGGTGACGAAGGATAGGAAGTAGAATAATTTCAAAGTGAAAACGCTAGCTGATAAGAGAAAAGAGAGGAGAGCTGAGTCAAACCAATCTTTGAATTGCTTGATATCGGTGATTTCGATAACGAATATGTGTCTCCATTTCAACTGTTTTTACGATACAGGGTGATTACCCAGATAATTCACCTAGAGAGAGGTCAAATAATAACATTTAGATTGTTAGGGATGATTTAGGTACGCCATAATTACAATTTATCCACAATTTTTATAATTAACTGTATTTCCAAAAGCCAATATCATCAGTGGCGCAGCGAAGGGGGTTTTGGGGGATCAACCCCTCCCCCGTAGACCTCAGAGAAATTTTAAAGTTCAATCCATTTTACTTAATTGTGTTAATATTACTTGTAGAATTGTGTAAGGACTAATAAAATACCCCTCAGAAAGTGGTAAAACTCACCATTTTGAACCATTAATCTAGAACATTTTCTGGGGGAGGGCTCCCGCACCTCCTGTATTTCATACCCTCCAGTATTAGTTGCTCCTAAAACCCCCTAGCCTTAATTCCTAGCTGTGCGCCTGAATGTCATTGCTATCAAAATGAGCTGAAAATTTGTCAACAAATATTTTTATAGTTTTTTAGAGATTAATTGATGAAAGAAAAAATAATTTTCCTGTAACGTCTTGGAACCACTCTTACACACAGGATATACCAAAATGAAAAGTTTGCTGTTGACATCAATGTGATTAACACTTAAAATGATTACTTGCAAATACTTAATGATTACTTCTTAATGACTTTTTTTCAATTTACTCATTTTTTGAGTAATAACATAAAATAAAATACTTAGTGTGCATTAAACACGAAATTTTGTTTCCACTAATTTATTTTTTACGACATCTGTATTTTTACATGTTATATTATTTGTTTTCAGCATTGTTCGTACGGCTACCCAATGATCCTGCGATCTTCAAAATTACATCGAAAATACGCCTTGTGTTGCTAAGGTTTATTTACGACGGAATATCGTACTAACGAATGGCCCTGTGAAAAGATTCATTTTCGTTTTCTTTTCGTCTGTTAAATTTTAATTTGCTAAGTTTACATTTCGTTTTAAAGGCTATATCCGCGCTTGCGCAATTACAAACTGATAACTTCAGCGTGTGCTATAAAATAGATTTACCATTATATATGGTATCCGTTTCACTCAAAAAGCTAATTTAAGGTGTTAAGAATGGGGAAAATTCACTCCTCATATTTTTTAGCTTGCTATTTCAGCCGACTGTAGAGCCATTTTCATGATTCAACTAAAGTGATTTAGCTATATCAACAGATTTTATTAACCATTATTTCAATTAGAAGCACCTACAGAAACGTATCTTCATTTTATTTTCATCGTTGTTCTTATGGTAAAGCAATGGTTATACTTTTTTTTGTTCAGATGACTTGTGTTTTCTCGCAGTAATCAACTTTTTTCCCATGCCAAGTTAAGTATTTCCATGAGAGCCTTTATAAATGCGGATTATTTAATGTATTTCTAGAAAATATAGTTCAGAAATGGCATTTTTTCTTTTCGTCCGTCATCTCAATTTACTCTCTTTATTCTAATCGATTTCCACATCTCTAGTTCCAATAAAATTCGATTAACCTCCTTTGCAACTCCAGACAAAACTCTTCGTAAGACTCATCCTAAAATATTTGCTCATAAGTCCATTCGGGGATCTAAATTTCCTCTTGAAAACATCTTTTTCCACGCCAATATTTTTCTCTGTCTCCATTGTGCAATAAATATCTTTGATTATTTATAATAATTTCTCTTGACAGGGGCACGAATTCGGTTCTCTCGCTTTCGTTAATCGCCAAATAATCAACTATTGAAGCTCGTTTAAATGAAATAATTTTTCTTCGGCGATTTTCTTCGAGTATTAGTTTTATGATACGGTACTCGTTCAACGCTGTCACGTCAAGGCTTTGCCGGTCAATGGAATTCAATTATCTCATGACTCTATTTACCTTAGTGCCTGCTGCACCGATTACAGCAGATAAGAGGATAAGTATCAGCCAAGTTTGCTCGCTTCCCTTTAAAAGTTGAAACTTCTATTGGCGGGTAATAATCCTTATCTAATTTTCATCTTATCGTCTATGGTGAATGATGCTGAAAATAATTTTACGCAGTTTTCAACTCCGTCCTCTCATTGGCTAAGTCTCAGTACCACTATGTTTTTATGTGCTATTAATCGCTTTTAGCTACGATCGTATAAAAATTTATTCATGTAGGTACTATTTCCATTGACTGTGCAATTCATTGAAAATATAATATTTAGTATTATTTACTATTATACAAAATAATGACAATGATAATATTATACGAGGGTAGCCTTTTAAGTATCGGGAATGAAGAAAACTATATGAGGTACAATAACACAATTTTTTTATTGTTTTTCAATGTATTCTCCACGATACTCAATACAATTCTGCATTCGATGGAATCAGTAGTTAAAAACATATATTCCATGCCGAAGTAGGGGTAGTCAAAATGGCTATTTTGTAGGCATCAACCGCTTTTTCAGACGTCTAGAAGCGCTTTCCTTGTAGCATATTCTTGATTCTGGGGAATGTGAAAAAAATCATTGGGGCTTAAGTCCGGGCTGTATGGAGGATGATCAAGAATTTAGACGTTTTGCTGTTTAAAAAACGACTTTGTGACTCGAGCAGTGTGTGAGCTTGCATTGTCATGATGGAGCGTAATTTGGGTTATCTTTCCGAAGCTCGGTAATCACTTCTGGCAAGAAAATGGCCGTATACCATTGAGCATTATCTGTTCTTTGATTTTCAAGATCGATCGTCGCTACTTGCCCTGATTTGGCTACGAACGATGCGACCATTTTCTTGGAAACGCTGCGAGAGCGAGCAACTTTTGTCGGTTTGAGCTCACTTTGGAAGACCCATACTGAAAATTGGCGTTTTGATTCAGGCTCGTAGCTATAGATACATGATTCATCACCACTTACGATGTTGTGAACGTGCTTTGATGCTCCTGAGTTGAATCGTTGTAGAGTATTTCGACACCATTTGACTCGAGCTGCTTTCTGTTCTTCCGTGAGGAGGTGCGGTATACAGCGAGAAAACAATTTTTTAACACCTAACTCTTCGTGTAAGATCTTTTGAACTGAGGTCCCTGAGATGTCCAACAATTCCTGAATCTCGCGGTATCTAACATGACGATCTTCCATAGTCATGTTACGTACAGCATACACGTTTTCTTGAGTGATGGCGAATTTTTGCCGCCCTTCACGCGGTCATTGAGGCTAGAGCGTCCTCGCTGAAACTCTGCATACCAGCGATAAACAGTTGTCTTTGATGGTGCTTCTTCGCCAAAAACAACAAAAAGTTCAGAAACTCATTCTTGCTGGGCGAGGCTTCGTCGAAAGTTATGTAAAATCATGGTGCGGCTCTATTCATGACTTAATTCCATCTCGTACAGCGACTTGGGAACTTTGACACGCCACCGTTTTAAAACTATCAGGCTGATCTTAATGAAACTTTGCATGGGCATTAACCAACTCAAAAAGTTGTTAATAAACACCATTTATAGTTGCTAGGTGATAAAGAACGTTCTATTTCCGACACTTAAAGGACTACCCTCATATTTTTCATTTTATTTTCCAAGTTTCACTGCGCTTTATGCAAAGTTGTCATCAAAGTAACCCTTAACTGTTGTACTGAGCTGAGAAATTTTCTCGTGATGTAGCAGAATGAGTTATTTATGGTCTTTTGCAATTTAATAAATGTATTTCTATTAAGATTTAGTGTTTTAAAACTATTTTTCATTTTTGTGGGACGATATAAGTATCAAAAATGACAACAGACGCTTTTAAAACTTGTTCCATATTCTTTTTTTTGCTATTGCCAATTATTGGAACTTGTTAGTTTTTCCGAATATAGTCTTTTCGATGCTATGTGAGAGTGGTACTTCAATATTATCAATGTAACAACCTTTATTGTTCTTATTAATTAACATAATTTCTGGTATATTATTGACGATGATTTTTATCTGATTGGATCGATAAATCGTAATAGAGTAATGAACTGTTTTCACACACAGTTTCGGGTTGGTTTTTCAGAATATGGATTCTTAGTATCCACTAATTTGCACTAATAGGCCAGTTTTTGATGGATAATATTTGCAACTTCATTGTATCATTAGATATTCTCTATTGGCCAACACATTAAAATTATATATCCCACATAGCACAAAATAACTTCTAGATGTCTAGAAAATATCTAGAATGTCTTCAGCTAATGTCTAGAAAATATCTTGTAATATCTTCTAGATATTTTGTAGATATCTGAATGCCCGCTTTTCCGATATCTACTAGATATCTTTGAGAAAATATTTTCTAGACAATCATATTCAAATTGGATCCATTAGGAAAATTCAGGGTAAATGATTCGCTAATGATCCCAGCCAACATAGGAGGATTTATGGGGGGGCAAGGGGGCACGTACCCCCTAGATGGTTTAAAATTAGGCAACAATTTCAAGACATTTTACCATTATGATCGTTTAATTTTGTGTACCTATCACAGAACCTCAATCAGTGGAATAGCGAGTAGGTGGGTCTGGGGGGTCCGGTTCCCCCCCCAATTCCCCCCCCCCCCACAAATTTCAAAATTTATTTTCTTTAATAAGGCAAGAAATGTGTTTTTATATATTTGGGGAGGGGGGAGGGTCCGGACCCACTGGACCACCCCAAAAATAAAAATTGATGACTTTTTCAATTTTTCCTTTTATGAGGCAAAGTTAATATGTTTTTCTATTTCGGATTTCAGGAGGGGGGGTCGAAGGGGGTCCGGACCCCCCCTCCCCGCAACGAAACATAGAAATTGATGATTTTTCATTTTTTTCTTTTATGAAGCAAAGTAAATGTGTTGTTATTTTTCAGAGGGGTACGGACTCCTGGACCCCCCCCCTACAAATTTAAAAATTAATGATTTTTTTTTCCTTTTATGAAGCAAAGGAAGCCTGCTTTAATATTTTGAGCGGGGTAGGGGATGTCCGAACTCCCTGGTCCCCACTGTGCAACACAAGAATATTCTAGGCATGATTAAGTAGGATATATTATTTAAAGTATCCAAGACATTGAAGATATTTTCTAGACATCTACAGATGTTTAAAATATCCAAGACATTGAAGATATTTTCTAGGCACCTAGAGGATATTTTGTGTTATGTGGGATGATATGTTGAATTGTTCCTGGCACTTAAAAACATCTTGGAAATATATCTTCGGTTGTGATTTTATCATTCAGGGTGTATTTTGCATTATAATTTATTATTATTCATTTTTATGATAGAATAAAACAGTTCTGGCAGTTTCAAATATTGCGGGCGGTAGTCAAGTTGTATTCTATTTTTTTACTGCAGTGGTGTTATAAATTTTATGATCATATCGCATGGCTTCATTTTTTTGTATTCTTGGATAGAATATTTTATTCAAGTAAAAGAAGAAGTGGTTTTCTTTGAAACTACGTGGTGTATTACCAGTAGCGGACATAATTATAGATATAATAATGTATACTAGGTTTTGTATCCAAATGTTTTCTAGCTCTATTGCAAGGGGTACCTACATTTTTTCATTGTACATGTGATGAATATTTTGAACTCAGCAAATTGATGCGTCAAAAATTTAGATAACTTTTTCCTTTGGTTCTGAAGTGTAATGTCTGGTCGGTAACGTGCTATTGCTTTTTCTGTGTAAGTTTTCTGGTCCTAATATAGCTTTTATTCCCAGTTTACTAATACTTCCTATTATGTATATTGGTAGTGTGGTTTCTTATCTTATAATCGGTTGAGCTTTTTAGCTATTGTTTGGCTTGTTATTTTATCTGTGTCATCGTGGCTTTCGGTGTAATTTAACTGCCAGTGATTGCAGTGGCGAAAAAAATTACGCAAAGTTCATCGGCGTCTGAATGCGGCCAGCTCAGGAACTATTCCAAAATTTTTTCCTCGTGATGCTCTCATTCTTCAAACCGCTTACCCGTAATACCAGGAAAATAAATCATATCCGTAGCAGAGTGACAATGCGAAAGAAGACGCAAGTACGACTTCTTCCTCATATTCTCCGAAGTATGCTTCGCCCACGTCTAACTAAGAACGTTCACTCCCGTCGCGTCGTGACATTCGTGAACACAGCCGACTTAAAGAAAATGAGATGAACTTCATTCTAGTGCCTTTCCAATGTCAACAGTATTAATAACTTACCACGAATGTGTTCATTCTTTTTCTATTCATTATTTCAACACCAGAAGGACCAAACCCGTAATTATACGTTTAACTTCTACTTAATTAATCATATTTCATAGAATTTTTTTTCTGTTGCCTTGATTTTTTCTGAATTTTATTTCTTTATTAAAGTGCGTACTCTGTTAAAATATAATTCGTTTTTTTCACATAGAAATGGAGTTGGAGGAGCGGCGAGAGCGAATGGAGGACCTGCATATCAGTCGTGTCAAAGTCGTTCCGGCACTGGTTAAGAAAAGACATAATATTCAAGTAACACTTTTACCAATTCTGGTGCCACAAAATGTATAATGTATACATTCGTTGCCAAAACGATTTTTTTTCGACTTTTTATACCATATTTGGTGAAAAAAACTGCTGGTTGGGCGAATTGGATGGGTGAATCGTGTCTTGCTGTAATGTACCTAAGTGCGTTTCGGCACTGCTGATTTTGCCATAACACCATTTCTGTCTACTTCAAAAGACAACCCGTTAAACAGTACACATGACAGGGTAGGTATCTATTTTATTTATAACTGGTACGCGTGTTTTATTTATGAAATCACTTTTCTAAATCACGTCTGGCGATCTTGATGTTTTAGGTAGCAAATTTAAGCATTTAACATTCCGTATAATGATGATTATTTTTTAATGGCTAATGCCGCGTCGACTCATTTTTTGCGGACGACAATTTCGGGCGCGTTCCAGCTCCCGTCTTCCGGTTAAAAAAAAAACAGTTTAAAAATCGAAGAGATCAAAAAATTCTTCGAATGTAAACTATCACAGGGGCTCGCTACAACCGTCTAAAGCCACGCCGTTTCGCATTCTGACTCAGAAACCTCAGAAATGATGAAATAACACCTTTCTAGCGAGAGAAGCCCAAAATATAAGAGTTACGTGCTCAGTGATTTCCGTCCGCTTATTTTTGGGTCCTCCCTCGTATTCTCCGAAGAATGCTTCGCCCACACCTAACCAAGAATGCCACAGAATTTTTTTTTTTTTTTTTTACCCGAAGACGGGAGCTGGAACGCACCCGAAATTGTCGTCCGCAAAAAATGAGTCGACGTGGAACTAACCCGAAAAATAACCATCAATTTAATTACCTCGGAAGCCTCTGTTATAATTTTATTCCGTATTACGTTGTCGGTGGAAATGGGCGGCATATCTACTATACCGAGCGGCGCGCCGTGTGTTGTAGGCCATGGTAGAGGTAGCTGGAGCCACGTGACCTATGTTCATTTAAAATTTTTCGTTTTAAAAGAATTTGTAAAAAAATTACTTTTTAATTTAAATAAAGTTAATACTTTCCAGAGAATATGTGGCACAATCAGAAGAACTCTAAAAAGCAAAACGAGAAAAGAAACCCAAATAAAAAACTTTATAAAGTGACGGCAGTCCCTACTGTACTCTACGGATCTGAATGTTGGGTACCAAAAAATAATGAATTAAGGCAGATAGAATCATGGGATATGAAATTTTTAAGATCAGTGAAAGGCTGCACAAGATGGATAAATTAAGAAACATTCAAATAAGAGATGAACTGGGTGTCCAGGCAGTCAATGATAAATTACAAGACTACAAAAAGATGGAAGGAGCATATATACTTCGAATACCAAATGAAAGAATTCCAAAACAAGCAATGGAATATCAATCAATTGGCAAGAGAAGTATTGGAAAACTAAGAAAAAGATGGTAATATGGTCCCGGAACAGGCTTAGTAGCCTAATCCTGGAAGAAAGAAGAAGAGAAAGATTACTCAGTTGTATTGATAAATAAACGAAAAGATTATAATCAACGAATTTAGAAATTAATGTTAACATCAACGAATAAATATTAAAAGTATTTACTACCCGTAAAAATTTCGGGTAATGGTCCTGCTAGGTAGCCTACAACCCCGTTCCTTCTTGTGTTAAAAATTCATTTGCCCTCTTTCCTTGTAGTCCAGAATGATTTTTGGCTTTGTGTTAGCAGAGTGCCAACTTCATATTCAGGTATTCTCTGGTTAAAATCCAAGCCTGATCCAATCTGAATATTGTTTTAGGACTTATATTTATTCGTAATACCGAATTTCCTGCCTTTCCCCTATCAACGAACTTGTAAATAGTATTACCAACTCATTGAAGTTTACCTGCGCGGATAAAAAGCTCGGCATCCGAGTAAAAAACGACAAAATTTGATCTTATTTTCATTTCTTAAATTATGAAAGATAATATTTTTCAAAATGAAACCGATTTCTATTTACCAGAGACTTTTATGTCAATTCAGCTATAATGCAATTATATCATGGACGAAACAAAGATCTAATGAGACTACAGATGTATACATCATGAACCCTTATGACGTTTTTCTGGTAAACAAAATCAGTGGCCTTGATAAGCTTTTGAATTACACCAGCATTAGGATTGATAGGTAAAAATAAGGAAAAAAGCCATTAATATACCGATGTCTCATATTCTCATTTTAAGTAAACAATTGAATATCATTAATGACAGATAGTCATTGTTCGGGTCTCCTGATATTTTTTCCAGATACCAACAGACGTGTAAGGAAGAACTACTAGTAGGGGCGGTCTGAGGTGATTGAGGGCCTCAGAATAGGGATTATGATGCGGCCTTCCTGTCTAGGAGATTCATGGGTCACTTTAGAAAATATTAGGAAATTGCATACCCAGAAATAAATTTAGACGGTATTCTGGCTCTAAAAACTTGATGAAATGTAATGAAAAATAGCAATTTTGTAAGAAAAATAGAGAGAAGAGAGAATTCCACAGCTTATAAAATATAAAAAACGCATTACGGTTCTATTACATATACTCGCTTTGCTCGCTGGGGGGGCTCTGCCCCCCCTAGGCCCCCCCGAAAAAGGTCTGCGGCCTGTTATGCTCACTATGGGAGGTCTTACACTTTTTGTTTGCTACTTGTTACTTAAGGATCGTTTACTTTTAAGCTGGCTAGCTTAGGTATAAGCAATATTTCCACTTTCACGTAAAACGAGCGCATGGTACGTAGGCTACAATATGAATGTAAATATTTGTAAAGAGAAATGTTTTTCTGAGGGGCTAAAAAAGTAAAATAAATTTCTACGAGTTTCTCTAATTTATTCAATTCAAATACAAAAAACGTTGAGACCACGTTCCACTGTACCACCCAATGCATACGTAATATCATAACATAACGACTTTTCGAATTACAATGAAAAACACGTTTATTAATTTTTTTCCACAAAACTCAACCAAATTATTGATATACGAATAAGATGTAACAACTGTTCCCCTTCGTAAGCGAATTACGTTGGGACTGAATATCAATATCTAGAAACAAATGCGCCTTAGCATGAATTGGGGCTAGTATAACGAATCTTATCGAAATATTATTTATCGTGATCGCGAATGATTTCACTTCAGAAATGCCTCTATTTAAAGTTTTAATGAATCGGGATACACAAATATCTCAGCTTTAATATTCAACGCAATGCGCAATAAATCTGGTGAGTAACGGATCACAGCCTTTGGTGTACAAGACATTGAGAATGTCAAGATTTCGACAATTTTCACAGTTGAATAACATAGTCACTCAAGGAAACGTGCTTTTCGCAAGACAAATAATTGAATAAGAAATACCTTTATTTGCACTTATCTTCCATACTGTATTATTCACTGCCTATTCACTCCTGCAGCTCACGGATAACATTGTACATTAAAAAGGATATTAACGGAAAAAAGAATGTAAACAAAAATAAAAAGTTATCACCATCACAAATAATGAAAATAAAATCATTTTTACCTACCTATATTATGTAAGACTTGTTTGAAAGTCTTTCTACTACAATCGTGTATCGCCAACAAGATACGAACTATAGTCAACAGCACGAATCATATTTCTTAATTGGCATTTAGTGCACTTGTTAACTTTGAAATTCATAACCACCACACTTTCGATGTAATATACCAAAAACAACAACTAATTTCCTACCGTATACTTCTCCGCTTTTCATTTGAATGCGCTTTGATTTAAACAGATGTTTGTTCCTGCGAAAAGAAGACGCAAAGAAATAGACACTTCAAATATTACTTTCTTGATTTCCTTCCTTATATTTATCAGTTTTTCGTTTTAATTCCTTTATCTTCTTTCCCAATTTAGCTCCTCTTGTTTGCATAAACAAATATGTTGCTATGATTGTTCGTTTGTATGACTGTCGCGCCGCCATTGACAATTTTAGAGGGGGTCTTCATTAGACTTTTTGCCGTATCTCGTCTCGTTCACCCCAAACATTTGTATAGGTGAGTGAGTGGTCGTAAGTGGTCTTTATTATATATAGATATAAGACAGTTTTTTTCCTAGAAACCGCACTGAAATCTAAAAAAACTCTAAAATAGCCTTTTCGATTAATCCTTTCAATAGAGCCTCAGGTTCTCTTTTACCTTCTGACACCTTTATTTATTTCTTGTTATAATATTTTTACACTATGTTGTAAATAAATCAGCTAATGAAAACATATAATTTTATAATTGCAAAAGAACTTAAGGTTCTTTCATATTACACCTTTCACATATGCTTCAAGATTGACGCGAGAGTTGTGTGGGCCCCCTAATCTTGGGGCCCCTCGGCGTTTGCCGACCAACCGACCTGGCCAGACCGTCCCTGGGAGGAACTCACCTCTTCTGAAATTTGCGAGAGATGGACGTAATAACCTCAGGGCTGAGAGGAACAGTCGTTACTGTGCCTCTACTCTCCGAGTTTTCCGTTCTCTTGGTATGCGTTGTATCGCTGTCTTTCTAATGGTTTCCTCTCTTCACTAGCATAGGAAGTGGAAAAACGATGTAGGCATTGTTTGTACTGCGGACAGTGACGTCATGGCAAAATTAGCAGTGCCGAAACGCACTTCATATAACTTTTTTAAGAAGTGAAATAGTAGTTTGTTTGTTTTTTTTATTACAAGTTATTATTTACATTTTATTACAACATTTTGTGTTTTGGTTACGAATGTATGTATTAGAAATTTGGAGGCAACAGCATTGTTAAAAATTTCATTTGACTATTATGTCTTTTGTTAGCCAGTGCCGCACCCGCCGCACCATGACATCACTGACTGTGGCGGAAAAAATGAACGCTAAGTTCAGTGGCATCTGAAAGCGGCCAGCTCAGGAACTACTCGAAGTCGTCTGCCTTCCAATATGTTGTCATCGTAATTCGCGCATGCAACCGGAAATTTTCAAACCACAAAACCCCTTGTACCGGGTATATTAATCATACGCGTCGCACATAAAAGACCAAACTACGAGTTCTTCCGCATATTCTCCGAAGTATGCCTCGCCCTCGTCTCACCCGGAATGGAGTTTACTCTCGTCGGGTCATCTGTGAACACAGTCGGCATAATGGAAATGAGATGAACCCCAACGTGGTGACCGAAATAATCTAGAAGTGACTTGGGAGCACATAGAGTTGGATTTTTTACTTTTCATCGAATATTATTTCTTTAGTTCATAAAAATAAATGGTGGTAATATCCGGAAATACTTCGGAGCGATAGCGATACTTGTCAGGCGTTGACTGTTTTAAACCAGTGAATAAATAACCGCGAGGCTTTTCCGGCGCATCGTCAAATGCCTCCTGTAAGAGTCCAATATTTTTCGGCTGCATCTGACGAGTGAGGCTCAAAAATTGACATTTATCTCGTGCGTTTCTTAAGCAAGATATATATTGTGAGTGTTTAGGGCACGAATATTACAAAATAGGATCCTAAAGTCTTAATGTATTTCCAACCACCGCGCATCTAAATGAGTTTACTAAAGTCGCCACTTGCGTCGCTGACAGACCAATGGGTTTCCCGGGGAAGTAAGGTATGATTAGAGGTAGTAACTAAAATTTTTATGCATTATGATTTTTATCTATCAAATTCATAACTTTTCAGTGCAATCCCTCACAAGTAAAAACATGGTAGGTACTGCAAAATATTGGCAAAAAGTGGATCTCGTTTCTCTGATCTGCGCGCTGCGGACTTTTTTGAAAACCAATTAAAATGCGACCGAAGTGGCAACAGAAATCAGCCTTCTATTATATGGAATTGGGCCTTCTCTATGCAGTCCCCTTGGTTTAGGGACATGTCACCACAGTGGCGAAGCCAGGAATTTCATTCAAGGGGGGTTCAAAACCAGCGGGGAAAATTTTTGAAAAACAGGGTACTAACATGAGTAATGGGTTTTAAACTAATTTGAACACTTCATAATCGAAAAACTTCATATGCTGAAGAAATATTTTGTAAATCCATGATTTTTAAATATCTGTTTTTTTATATAGAAATAAAATGTGCGAATGTGTGCGACATTGTTGTTTTAGTGTATGTAAGAGTTTAAAACGAGGAAAAGTAGATGGAGAATATTGGACTCTTTATTAGGCACTCATGGATGAAAAAGAAAGGTTTTTCAATTAAATCAAAACTTGAAGCATTTACGTGGTGGAAGGGTTCCATATTAACAATGAAAACACTTTGTTACTTCCACAAAATACACAGTTTCTATTTATTACCGGTTTCGGCTATTACACCATTTTCAAATATCCAAAGTATTTGAAAATGGTGCAATAGAGAAAATATGCAATGGAGCCGAAACCGGTAATAAATAGAAACTGTGTATTGTGTGGAAGTAACAAAGTGTTTTCATTGTTAATAGGTTTTTCAATGTTTCCAGATAACACAAAATCAGTTCAACCTTTTATTGCAGAAAATTGAGAAGAGTAAAAGAAAATAGAATACCATGTTGGAAGTCCATGTTTCGATAAATATTAACAAGAGAAGACCTAAATACAAGAAAGCATGAATATTTGCCGTTAGAGGGAATGCACTATTCTTTGTAGAATTCCAGGAAACTAAAACCGTGATTACAGCTCCCAAAGAGCGCATTTCCTATAGGATAAAAACACTTAATCCATTTAAGACCCCCATCAACGACAAGGTGGTAGTCCTCGCAAGGGAAGAATAATAAAATAAAAAAATATTAAAGAATAACAATTAAATTAGAAAGAATTAAACGATTTTTTTCCAATTGAAACAATCAATAATCATAGAGGAGAAAAGACAACAAAAAAAACGCAAAAGTAAAATCAGTCCGATAAAAGAAGAAATAAGGGCAGAGAAAAAAAAATGAAAATAATTCGAGAAAGAAAAATACTACTCAATATAGCCAATTAAATAATAACATTGGAATAAATGAAAAATATGAAGAAATGACAAAAGACAGGAAGAAGTGAAAAATAAAAATAAATACCGAATAGTAGCAGTGATTGTAGTAGAAATAGTGATAGCAGAAATAAAGAAATAATAATAAAGAGTGTGTAGATCTCCTCAATTGATCTCCAGTCTCTATTTTTTTCATATCAACAGGGCAGCATTTCAAAATCCTCCTCCTGTTTCCTTTTCGTATGAACCACTTTGAAGAGTTTTGTTTTGGTCCTTGTAACAATATCATGGTTGCTGCTCTAAATAATTGGTTCTTGTGTACATCCTGGTTTACTGCCATTGACCATTGCCTTCCAAGTTGTAGAACATACTGCTTCACCATTTGACGAATTGATGGTGACAATCCACAATTATCTCCCTGACAGTGGCGCAGCAAGGGAGGGTTTTGGAGGATAGCTCCCCCCCCCCCCAGAGCTCAGAGAAATTTTTGAATTTAATCCATTTTACTTAATTGGATCAATATTACTCATAGCATAGTGTTAGTGTCAAATATCCCTCAGAAATCAGTAAAACTAACCATTTTGAACCATTATTGTTAAAATTTTTCTGGAGGAGGGCCTCCGCAACGGCTGCTTACCCTGGTGGGTATGCAATACCCCCACACTCCTAAGTATTAGTTGTGCCTACAACCCCCCCTAACTTTAATTCTTAGCTGTGCCCCTGCTCCCTGATACATATACCGGGCACAGGTCCACTTGATGGTGTGCAAATTTCCACCTCTTTAGAAGAATTGGTGGTGCGGTTGAACGCAAAAAGCAGACAATTGGCACAAAACAGGTGTAAGGGGCCAGTGTTACCTTTCAAGTGTAAGTGATAATTTGATGAATTGACTTCTATCCCTCATACTTATGGAGGTGTTCAAAATGTCCACCAAGATGACAGAAGGTGTAAAATAACTTGGACATGGAATTTGCTATTGAAATTGCTACAGTAACAAGACAGTAGCATAAAGAAAAGTATGCGGTATTCATTTTGTCGATGAAAATAGAAAAGAAATTAGAAAATATACATTTTCCCATTGAATTCCCTATGTGTGTGCAATGGTTATCTAGGGAAACTGTCCTTACTGCCATCTACTGAATGATCACTAAAGATGAGACAATAACATGGACAAGTTATAACACAGTGGGTATAAGAAGGTCCACAGTGTCCACATCCCTGCTGGTGTTTTCTGCTCTTCCTGGCCTTAATCTCCAACTGATCAACCTTACTAATTTTCCACTTTTACCGAGGAATTTCCTTTTTGAATCATATATGTACATCTAAATCAATTTTCTACCCTTTGTGTTCAATCTGGTTGAAACACTTAAAAGATGATTTGGTTGAAAAATATTCATGCACTTAAGTTACCTCATTATTCAGAAGGCGGCATGCTGGAAAACCAATCAGCAGAGAAACCTTAGTCATAGTGATCCATTTTGAGTGTGCTGGACTGATGAAGGTAGAGCTCACCCTGGATTACAGTCCAGGAAGACAAAAAAATTGATTTGGAAGAAATCTCCCCTGTCAGAAAGCCTCCATCTACGTCAAAATCTCTGGGTTATTCTTCTTTATAAAATTATCTTTCATCTCTTTATATACATCTATGTAATTTGGTTTTGTAAGGTAATCCCCAATAAAGTAAAAATTGCATTGTAGGTACATACATATTTCGATAGCTTTACACAAGGATTAGATACATACTTGAATTTGATGTAAAATATGTCCATAGCTTAAACCTTCCAAAACTGTGAGCACAAAAATTAAATAACTTGATAAACTGGTAAAAAAGGGTAAAAACATGCTTCGTATGAAAAATAATTCATTTGGATGAAAAATATTTTGGATGATAAAAAATTACTGTTACATATAAAGAAAAAATTGGAAGGAATATTGGTCCTCCTGAATAGAAAATTTGATATACATAGGTGAACATATGGATTATGGAATTTAAATCACCCTATATGCGCAAAATAAAAAAAAACAATACATGCATAATTGTAAAAATAAAAGAGACACTTAATTCTTCATTTTTTTCTCTCTGCATATTTGGTCTTCTGCAAGAAATTTTAATGGACCTTTTGAGAATAATTTAAACAGCCCTTAACAAAGCTGAAGGAGTTTCTCTCCTTTATTGTTCAATACATTTTAAAAGTTTTATAAATATTTTATACAATACTCTATACGATTGAGTTCCCGCTAGTAACACATGGGAAGCATTTAACCCATAACTAACAAGTTCACGTTTTCGAGTAAAGACATGACAGAAAGGCTGTCAAAAACAATCATGTACATGCAGATTATTTCTTGAGTACTCGTATGCTTCTGATCTTGATTCCAATGAGCTGAATCCAGTAGTACTGTGTCCTACCACTGGTAGAATTTCATAAATATTTCACTGGGAAAAAATTTGGCAGTTTATCATACATTTACATCCATTCTCACAGCTTGTTCTTGAGTTTCTTTCACAGCCTACTCACTTTGCCATGAAATACATTTATTTGTGGTCATACACAACTTTCAGGCACATCATCAGATAAAAGTTGCTCCTTGATGAATTTGCCATTTAATTCATAGGATACAAAAGAACTATTTTCTTCTCTTCCTTTCGGCCATGGAAGAAAGTTTGTGGTCCTATCTTGCATTGCTCTTGGTATTTCCTGTAAGGCAAGTTAATAAAAATACAATCTTGAATTTTAACATCAGGGGAGTCAAACTCGTCATTTTGACAGGTAGCTGCTACTTTTCCTTATCAAAGTCACAATTCCTAGATTTTTCCCTGTATCATCCCAATGTATCCTGAATTTTAACTACCTACTTATTTTTGACAATTGATATTATTCATAAAATTAAATCATTTTAAGCAAATAAAAATGCTACTTTTAGCACCCACTCACCTAAAACCCATATAAATGTAAAAATTAAGAAGTTTTGTAGTTCATAGGTATTTATTGTTCCCAGTTATTTTTCCATAATAACATCACAAATTTCCCTTCTTCCTCTAAAAACGTTAAGGAAAAGACAGGACAACTTAGTTAGCCACATTATGAGACATGATGGCCTGATGAAAACAACGATAGAAGAACAGGTGGAAGGGAAGAAGGGCAAAGGTTGTAGAAGAGGAGAACTTATGTATGACTTATGAGGAATGACTTATGTGCATTGGACAGATTGGAAAGGATGTAGAAGAGGAGAAATGTGTCACTATGAAAAGGCTAGTGGATAGGAGAGAGGAATGGAGAGCTGCGTCAAACCAATCTTAGGATTGTTAACTTATGATGTTGATGATAATAAATAGTATTTTGTGACATTTTTGTGCAAATATATCAAATTCATAAAGAAAATATGATGAAACTGAGACCTTAAAGGTCTACACAAGGAGCCCTAAAATACATATATTCTTCAAATAAGAGCTAATTGTCTTCAAAAGTGCATGAACTGCTATTGCAATTTTATATATTTTCTAAGATGCATTAATGCCCACCTCATGTGGGTATTGATGTTTAAGCTTGTTAGATGTTTGTGGATTAGCTTGAAAAGTACTTCATGATGTAAAACCTAACGTCGCCTTAGGTAAAAACCCAGGAATTTGAACCTCAAGTAAAAGTTAAATCGCTACTGAAGGGTATGAATACCGTTTTCAAACTCACTTTGTCCCTGATATCCCCCCATTCATCATCTCTTCATATAATTTTGTCAGATATACACGTATGTTTTCTGACATAGTGACCCAAAAAGAAAAGAATGCCTCTACTAAATGGGACACATCAATGTCATTTCATCAGAATCATTGATTCTATTTCTAGGTCATAAGAGCTCCCCAATTACAGGGGACGTAATGAATGCTAGACGCTCAATAATGATTAATTCGAGTTACATCCCTCTACACCTCATGGTTGTTGTGTCCACATCCTTTAGCTCTAGGCACAGAAATGATGGGCATTTTCTGCTCGTTATGAAATCACAGGTGGAACAGGGATGTAGGCACAACCTTAAGCAATAATAAGATTTGTAAAATCAATTGATTCAGGAGTGATATCGTGGAAGTGACACAGCACCAAAATTCTCTGAGAGCCAAAACATGTCGTACACATTAAAATAACTATGGAAAAGTACAACTAACTTTTGTTTCCATAAGTTTTTGCACCCACCCCAGCCATAGAAAAGATGACATTTTCCCTCATCTGAGACATTACTGCTGGAACTGAGGTGGGGAAATAAATGAAGCCATGCTGCTAAGTTACAACCTGGAGTCACAACCCTGTTCCACCACTCCTCTTCCTCAAGAATATGGCATCCACCCTATTGCATGGCACTTACAGAAAAGATGCATAATGGTATTTGCCATTACCGATCAAAATGACCCCTGTCCCAAGCACCTCAGCAACTGAACAGATATTTTTTTTGCACTTTGATAATAAATGCTGTTTAACACTGGAAGGACCAGGGTTATATGGCTACCTAGAAGGACCATTGACCGTCATTTTGATGGGTAATAATTATTTTGAATACTTCTTTGCTTATGATAAAACTGATTGATATATTCATTCATGATAAACTTTACTTTATTTATTGTCTGAGTAATGATTTACTGATCATTTTAAAATTTAAAATGAAAAGAGGTCACGTCACGGCAGGTATTTACCGATCATTAAAAAATTTAAAATGAACAGAGGTCACGTCTCTCCTGCTTTCCCTGCTCTGGCTTACCACACGTCACTTGGTATGGCTGATATTCTCCTTATTGCCATTCAAAATGTAGTATGGGAATGTTTGATGCATAAATGTGCTAACTAAAATATGAAAATGGCCAGGCTTAACCCTAGACTGGGGAAAAGTTTTTAAACATTTTGTTTTTCTGGGCTGGCTGGGAAGAGTTAAGGTGTATTAGTGTTCCCTGCAGTGAGGGAAAGTACACTTTGGCTATACCTGGGTAGCAATAAAAATTTTGGGAAACTTAAGTAGGTAGTCAAACGTTTAAAAATATTTTTCCCGTAGTCAGCATACAAAATGCTGAAAAATGTTCCTGCAGTCTTAGGGTTAATAGTGTGTATTGATTTCCTGAATAAAACACTTGTTAATTTTCTTGGATATTACACTATTACTTACACCACTTCTATTTTACATAGTGCGACCTGGGTTTTAATGAATTATCATCATCTTCAGGTGCAAATTAATGACAAATCATCAAAACGCGGGTCGTGCTATGTGAAAAAGAAGTGGTATAAGATATAGTGCAATAACCAAGAAAACTTATAAAGGAATACCAGAAAGTTAATAATGAGATAGCAAAACACTTATTACTGTTACAAATAAAATAGAAATGCCTCACCTGTCATTTTGATGGGTGTTGGTCATTTAAGGTAAAAAGCAATGGTATAACTCCATTTATGTGTGAAAAAATTAAGTAATATTTTAATAGGATATGTGCAATAGAAAATAAATAGAATTCAGAAAAAATTAAGATGACAGAAAAAAAATTATAGGCAGTATGATTGACTCTTTTTGTGAGGCGGGCCAAAACATGTATTGGCTGAATCAAAAAAGGAAAGACAATGGCAGGTTCCACAATTTAATAAATACTGCGACTGGTTTCGTATACATGGTATCATGATCAGGCCTGATGGTCACATAGGTCACGTTGAATAAGTACCTGGGTCGCTGTGACCGATGGCATGCTATGAGTGGCCAAAAGAAAGGCTCATTCTTCAGTCCGAATAATGACCGAAATGGTGTGGAGACGAAGTACATGATTTGGTCATTATGACCGAAGTGGCGCTGGAAGTGTTAATTTGCTATAACTTATGTATCACATTGCTATAACTTATTTCAGTAAATATAAAAATATTTTGTCGATATTTACCAGTTAAAATCATCAATTAAAAAAACACATATGCATGAGATTAAGCATCAAAATGAACAGTCTGGTCCTTCCAGAGTAAAAGCATGTTGTATTCTCACCTGTATATTTTCTAATGTTGAATGGTCCTCCATGTATAAACTTGAGTGCACTGCACTTGGGTGAGAGATGTGATTTGGAAGAGCTACTCTAGACATTGGATCTCTGTGATCCATCTGCAAGCCGCTGCAGTGTCTGAGTGGGTAACCTGTCTCTGATACTCCGAGGCCTGCAAAGAAATTTGAAATTTTCATATAATTACAGAATATTTATCTAGAAACGTGGTTTATTCATAATAGATGTTAACACTGGTGTTTTTTTATTATTCAAATTTATAAAAATGCAAATGAGTATTGCGTTGGTAGAAGTAGAATGATAAGATTGCTGCTAAGCTTAAAGCCACCAAAAGCACCCACTCACAACAGATGGTGGGTCAAGCTTTAGAAATAAAAGTATATAGTCTGCAACAAACGTAATATTACGCATAAAATATGCAGTCAGGAAAAAAAAATTATAGCATTCTGAAGGGGTGTCAGTGTTTTTTTTTAGTAGGCTAGGCCATGTAAGTCATTCCAAAACCAGAGAAGAAGCCATCAGTAGTTTCATGGTGCCAGAGCACACCTGAACACTGTTCCAGCACTGGTCAGCAAAATATATATGTAATATGTACTTGAATAGCACTTTTATCAATTTTGGTGCCTGAAAATTTCTAATATATACCTTTGTAACCATAAAAAAGGTAGAATAAAATGTAAATAATAACTTGCAATAAAAAACACACACATTTCTAAAAAAAAGTTAAGGAAAGTGCGTTCGGGCACTGCTAATTTTTCCATGAAGTGATAGGAAGCCATGACTTGGCGATGGAGTACTTCTGTTTCCCAAGGCTGGCTTGGTAATGGTTAATTTTATGTTAAAGCACTGGGGTGTGGAAGGCAAGGAGAAATCAGAATATTATCATCCTGAGGAGTTTCAGCTACTCCACACATTTCTTTAATATCAGACTTGATGGAGTCTCAAGTAAAATATTCCATAGGTGGACTTCAATCTCCCCTGTTGGGAACTACTGAAGGGATTATATTGGTCAAGTGTTATAAAATGCTAAGGGTTGGGAAGTGGAATGAGGGATCACTTTGAATCTGTAGAAGACTGGAGAAACAGATGGTGGAAATCCAAAGATGAAATTGGATATGCTAGGAATCCGTGGGATGGAGTGACCAGACTTTTGGGGTGGAAGTTACGAGTTTATCTTTCACTACGCAATTCCTCAAGTGTAATTGATGGCTTAGTCACTAGGAGCTCTGTGAATGTTACTATAGCTAGTAACAATAGTCAATAATGGTAAGTGAACTTGAAAACGTTAATGTTTCAATGCTTTCAATGATTTTCAGAACTATGGACCTATTTTTATAAATTACAACTGGTTATGGGTTCAAACCTGCTAAATATTTGAAATGTATGACAGGAAGTGAGCATGCTTGGATTTCATGATACTAACTAACAGCATGCAAAAGAATGAGACAAATATCTGGACTTTAAGGTCGGTATGCTTCAATCTATTTATTTATCTCAATTACCCCCGAAAACAGCACAATGTGACCCTTACATCGGGTGTTTAAACAATCAACAACAGACGTTGCACACACCTATGTCCTTGAAGGGGCAACCAATCCAGGCGGGATTCGAACCCACGACCTTCAGTATGGTAGGCGAGGACTTATTCCCGCCGCCACCGAGGCCAACAAAATGTAAATAAATGAATGAAACGAAATCTATAAATGTTTGGTAGTTGTGCAGTGAAGTAAGAAATTAGAAAAAGAATTGTGGTATATGTATGAATTGTATGAGAGAATTCTCCAAGTAAACCATTTCACTTGTGTCCCCCCCAACAACACACATTTGGATATACATATGTATATATATTGTATTTTCATGGGTCACATACATATATATTTTTGTTATGTATTACATCTGTAGTACATATGTATTATTGAATGTATTTCCTTTGTATTCATACATAAGTAAAAGTGGCACTTGTTACACGATAAGTACATTTGTACTTATCGTGTAACAAGTACCACAACACGTACCACTTTTACATATGTATGAATACAGAGGAAATACGTATGTAAATGTGGTCAAAAATACACAAAATATACATTATGTATATTTCCTGTAATACTTGGGAGGTAGATTTTCGTGGCGTCTTGCGAAACGTTCATAAACATTTTTTCCAGAAATAATATGTTCACAGCAAACGCCAGATTTCCCTATTTTAATGATCATTCATCCATTCGAATTTATACCCAGAAAGCTTAAAAATAAATCATATACTGGTCGATGTGAGCAAGGGTAGTAAATATGGCGGCTGTTTATGTTAATTTGTAAATGCACGCGAAATACAGACGTATTACATATGTAAAATTCAGTTTCTATCCACGAAATATACACATGGAAAAATGGTTCACAATACATGAAAAATACAAAACATAGTACTTGCACAGATCAAAAGTAAAAGCGAAGTTTGATTTATTAAACAATATTTTAATGTAACTGTTTAGACAAAAAATTAAATTCTCAATTCCGCGGCTCACTGTCGCTAGGGAAGTGAGTGGGAGTGATACAGTTATAATCGTTATAATCTCGTTGACAGTAAACCTCGGCCTCGGCATTTCGTTCGAGACTACGAGAACGTGCTGTAGGAGGAACTCCGGCATCTACGCTAATAAACAAAAGGAAATCCGTTATTAACTAGCTACTGATGTATAGTTAATTTTATATTTGTTTGTATTATTATACTTATTGGAAGAATTGACATAGTGTTTTAATCCTCGATAACCGGTGCGTGTGGATGGTGTGCTCAACCCAAAGCTATGTTTTGCTGGAAATGTGCTTCAATCCCACACGTTATTGCGATTCGTGCAAGCCAGCTCCAGCAGTTTCCTGTCACTGGATTATTAAGGTAAGGTATGATTTCTCTTTTATTGTATTGTACGCCTACATAGACTACATTAATTATGTTATTTGAGTATATTTGGATACAACTATTGGCGCAATTTGTTGACCACATTGCGCCAATAGAGGTAATTATTTTGTTTATGTTTGGCTATTGTTTTCCTTTTTTGTTGAGTTATGTATCGAGGAGACTGGTCTCCATTGAAGTTATATGGTAAAACATAGTAATGTCAATCTTGTACGTATAAATTAATAGATTATGCGTCGTATAGTAATTCCGTGCTTCGCGGCTGAAGTTAAATTTTTTCTTCTCTTAATTAAGAGCAGAAAAAATTGTTTAAGGAATGTTTTCGTTCACGTGTAAGTTGTTTTATCGCTGTTTATTACCACAACCTACTGTATTGTAGTTCTTGCATTCCTAGTTATCCTATGCTTTAGTCATAACATCTTTGACCGTAGACTTATCAGCGTAGCCTTGTCACTAATAGATTCCTCGAGGTTCCGAGCGGTTTTGCTCTCTACTTCTAATTATTTAACGAACAAGAAGTATTGGTCGTGTAATATCGGTTCCCTTAAAGCAAAATGTAATACTTCTTTCATCTTAAAATGCAGTCAATCAAGGTGCATTTCGTCATTATTATTAACACAAGATAAATACGTAATTTTCATGCGAAAGTTTGTCATTATATGTAAGAAAAAGGTGCGTACGGGCCAAATTAATTAATTATAATTTTCTTTTCATGCTCTTTCGCGCATACCCAGCAGGCGACGATGTAAATAGCTTGGCCTGGACAAGAGGAGAATGGATTACGGAAAAGACGACGAAGCAAAGCCAGAAGACCAGGTGGAATTGTTAATACCGAGGTAAGCTTTGAGGGAAATTTTTTTTTTACCATAATGGAGAGGTTTCTTAAAGTTAAGCCTGAAATTATCGGTTATGTATGAAATTTATTTGTTTGAAAATTTGATATCACAAGTTTATATTTTTCTGTGTGAGTCATCCGCTACTAAATCATGGTAGTAATATATTAGTATCATGTAATAAATAAGCATACCAATGGATTCACGTTTTCCTAGTTAATTTATATTTAAAAGTAGTCATATGATCTTTTCTCATATTTCTCATTCTTCTTAAGAGAAAGGCTATTAATTTTGTAAAATGAAAGCATATCCCCAAAATATATGATTTCTCAAAGGACAAGGTCAAATCTGTGCTAGCTGGGACCTCGACATAATTGGTAAATGAAAAAATTTAAAACTTATGTCTGGAATCTATCAGAGAAGCCAAACTTTCATTTGCATTCAGAATACAGAATTAGTACTAAAATTACAGACTTCACAGAATACTGACTGCCTATATGAATTGATAAAAATAAAATTGAAAGGCCTTGAGCTCCTATTCAGATCTTACAAAAAGATATATTTTTGCATGACTTTTAAACTTGACATCTTCTTTTCTCCTTTCAGAAAGTGGCTAATTGTGCAGAGTTGGTTTCCTGAATTCAGGTTTCTTCTTGTGCAATGGGTTACAACGCTTGTTCCGTGCTAACATTTTTTTCTATTTTCCAACTCAAACCATTGTTTGTACTTGATTTATCTTTGTGCCATTTTTTTTAACTAAGTTTCACCTACTGTTTGCTGGCCCTTAATGCTTGTTAGCAATATTCATGGCCACACTTGTTATTTGTGTGTATTATTTTATTTTTCTCTTTGAATAAATGTTTTATTATCTGTACGTTCTGGTTTCCTTATATTTATTCATCCATTTGATCCATATTGATATTAAGTGGATGTGGGTCAGAAAATCAATATGTATAATTCGTGTACGAGGGCCTGCAGATACATATGTATATTACATGTAAGGATATTCAGATTTCCAATTTGTAATACGCATGTATACATACATCCTGAGGGACTTTTGAGCCACTTTTACGTGAAATATACAGACGTAATACAATTGTATTCCATTGTATACATATGTATAATTCATGTATGGGTATTCAGATTTCCAATTTGTAATACGTACGAATACATACATCCATAGGGACTTTTGAACCACTTCTACGTGAAATATACCGATGTAATACGATCGTATTCCATCTTATACATATGTATTTGGTCACGTTTTTTTTTTTGTATTATTGATGTAATACAAATGCCGTGTTATCTGGGCCCATTTGTGTAATACTTACCTTAATTTAATGAAGACTAAAGCTAAGAAAACCATGATGCTAAGTAACAGCATGCAAAAGAATGAGAAAAATATCTGGACTGAAAGGTATGCTTCTGTCTATTTATTTATTTATCTCAATTACCCCTGAAAACAGCACCATATCCTCCTGGCAAATGATATTTCATTTGTAGCCACGGGGAGGATTAACTCATGGCAATAAAAAGAAAGGAAATAAAGTGCAATTATTTCCACTTTGGATGTGTGAATGAAGTTTAAATAAAATGAAGGACAGAGGATTCTATAGGTAAAGGAATCCTTACTGTGAACTCAAAGGGAGAATTTCCATATGGCTAAAAGGGAAAAGAAGTAATTTTTAAAAAATTGGTGCATCTCAGGAGTGTGTGGTTAGGAGGGATTGATCAAATATGTGTTCTTGTGTATGCACTTTTAAATTTTAATTCATTTCTGAATGCAGTGTGCAAATGATAGACAAATGTTTGGCTTTTAGTGAGGCTTCTCATTTCCCTCATTAAGTTTCATGTGTCACATGGGTGGGCCAAGAGTGAGCCAGGTAATAAAATGAGTTTAAGGGGATAAATAGGAAGGACAAAACATAATTTTAAACATTTATATATTGACTTCACAAAAATAGCATCACTTTCCTGATATGCCACGTGGCAAAATAATTATGCCTCAGGCCTAAATACATTTTTGTGAGTGCATTCATTTTATATTCATGTGGAAAGCAGCAAAATTTATTGACTGAGAAGAAAGTGAAAAACTGAAATAAAGGTGGATTTTGGGGTGGGGCATAGGCGCACCTGCCCCCCCAGATGCTTTAAAAGTTTTTTGAGTTTTGAGATTTTGAATACAGTTATTATCACCTTCGTTTTGTTTAGTGCATTTTAGAGCCTCAATCATTTCATTTCATATTAAAATAAAGAGAATATTTCATAAATTAATTGTTGCATGCTGTCTACAATATCAAATATGCGGAGACCGTTTGCCTGTCAGACCTCCCCCCCAGAAAAGAATCCTGGATCTGCCCTTGCTGCAAAACATAAATAAATTAACATTGGACAATACAAAACTACCTTGCAAGTTAAGAGAGTGGTTTTACATATGATTATTTTATATAAACAGATAATTTTAATATTAGAAAATTAAGTTTAACTTTGGACTCCTATTCTGAAAATTTTGCCTCTTATTTGGGAGGGCTGGAGAGTGGGCTGAAAAAATTTGGGTGGGGCAGGTCCACCACTGTTAAGTTGGCATGCAAAGCCCAACTGAACTCTGACGACTTGGGTAGTTTGTCATGGACGGGTTTCAACATCACACCAAAGAGTGTGAAAATGTACTTGGGCAACAAATGGAGATAAGTTGGAATCTGCTGGGTTTTTGACTGGATACAACCCAGACAGCACACTGGTAACGGTATACGTATACCGTAAGTATACCAGGTGTATACTGTTTCCTTGAGAATCTGTATACATGTTTTAGATTCTAGGTATACATAAACAGTATCCTGAAGCGTATACGTATACAGTATACGAAAGGTATCTGTATACCTTTCATATACTGTATACGTATGTGCTACATATGGAAACAGTATCTGAAAGGTATATGTATACCTTTCATATACTGTTTCCATATGTAATCTCAGTGGCGGATGCATATGGGAGGCGCGCCCCCCAACCCTTTCCTGGCCGCCCGCATAACCAAACATTGCAGGACTACAATTTTAACTTTTTTATGTCATAAGATGGCTTTGTATTTCATGTGCGTATAATCAGTTAAAATAACACTTTCTTAAACTTTGCATGTGACTTGATTATTTTTTTAGGATAAAAGTAAAGGTTGGTCAAGATATCTTTTACGCCCCCCTCTAGAGTTTTTTTTCTGTATCCGCTACTGTGTAGCCATTAGTAAACAATTAGTGTCCTTTAAAGGTTACTCTGTCCGTATACTATTTCCATATGTAGCCTTCAGTATACACAGCGTCCTTTCCAATGGGCTAAAACCTTTCCGTTACTTGCGTGCTCCTATGACCCCAAGAGCTACACTGACAGGAATAAATCTAAATTACCTCAGGAAGGGCCACTCACGCCAACTATGTGGAAGGGTAGGAGCCAGACGAATGGTAGTCCACGTGATGGTGTCACGTGAAAAACACTGTTGGAATTTAGTTGGAAAACCTTACCAGCTAACTCTTCCCTGAAAACATGGAGTGGGACCTTTTCGCAAAGGGCAGGTGTCATTCACGGCAGCGAGGTTGGCAAAGCAAATAATTACGTTTGTACATGTATCTTCATTCTTTGTAAAGGTATCGGCTCGAGCCACTACTCTCTTCTTATTCTCCTTCTGGTTTCATTGGATAAAGACGTCGTCTCATTTAATATCTTTAAACTGATTCATCAGTTAATTTATTTTCCCCGGTTGGCTTCAGGCAGCCCTGGCAAAAATGAAGGAGGCTGATAACGGTACTGGAGAGTGTTTTATCATTTCTGTTCGGAACACCCAAGAACGCCGTCCGCCTGGGTTATTAAGAAATCCAGATTAATTTAAAAAATCAATGAACTGCCTTAAGATGTAAAAAATCCTGCCATGAAAAGTCCCTCTTTTCATAGAGAAAAATGCTCTTCGAAATGTGATTTCAATCGTGCTTTTTTATCTACTGAGGCGATGAAACAAAAAAGATATTTTTCAGTGGAATTTATTCCTCGAGTCATAACGCGAAACTTAATTTTTTTGAATGCCAAGATTTGGACTCCCGCCCGTGATTTCGACCTATCGATAGTGGATTCCGTCGATAGTCGATTCCACCAGTTGTCGATTTCCACAGATACAAACATATGAAAACGTAAATGCGTCCATAACCGCTTTCACAATCAAAGACCACGCGAATAATGTTGCGTTCACTGTGTTGTGTTCGTCGTTTGCGAAATTGATCCTGCCGAAGTTTATCAGCCTCTTAAGTTCTTCATTTACTTGTTTCACCTGCACCTAGGCAATCAATTACCGTTATAACTTAACTTTGTAGTGTTGTGTTTGCTGTTTGCGAAACTTGTCCAATGAAAGTTTATCAACCGCTCAAGTGCTACTTTTGCTTCCTTCATCACAATCTGGGTAAGTAGAAGTGTTGCCATTGCCACATTTTTCTTTCTTAAATGACGCAAATTCTTAATATTTTCAACCTTCTCACACTTTCTGAGACTGAGGGATCCATCTTCTATTGATTGAAAAACTTTGCATTTGCGTAAACTTTAATTTATTTATGTGCTTGACGCATTTAATCACCGTAGTGTGGGAGGAATGTGAACAAACATTTCTCGACTTTACTATTTATTAAGTCATTTAAAGTTATTTACATTTTTTTAATTGGCTGTTGTGCCATTAGTGTTGCTTCCTTTAAAATGTAATCATATATGTTGGAGATCAGAGGGTATTTCACTCTTTAGGTTTAGACAAATCGGTTTTAAATTATTAAGAATTAAATTCTCAAATCAATTTAGTACTTCGATTATTCAAGGTGAATAACTTATCGTTTTTTACATATAGAACTGATGGGGAATTTTTTCGAAATATCCTTTGTTGATAGTTGGTATTTATATAGCTTAAGGGAAAATCACATCAATAGAGATTACTTTTTAACAAAATGACTTACTTTAACTAGACAAATTAGATGTATCACTAATAGATTCTAATAAAGTTTATGTGATATTATTTACAGGTGTAGTAAGGAAGAATTTTCCAAATTGCCAATGATGAAGAAATACGAGGAAAAGTGAGCTTGTTCTTCATGGATTCTTGTGACCTTAAGGAAGGATAATCAGGCAAAAACATTGATATTGATCCTATTGGTCTTTATTTTCGTTTACATTGAATAAAGGCATTTCTAACGGTATTTGTTATTTATCAACACTCATCAAAATATTCAGAAAATATTTGTCTAGTTATATTTGACATCTAAATTCTTACTACTTCTTAAATTGACTTTTAACTTACTATGCTTAGTGAATTTACTCATACGATAAGATGTTTTTTTACATTGGATGAATAGACTGATTAAATAATACTGTGAGAGGATCCACTAAAACCTCTTGACGATAATTAAGCACAAAATGTGGTTTACCATCCGGGCTTGGCCCCTTTATTGTGTCTAATGAATTCAATATCTTATGTATTTCTGAGATTGTGTGGTATATTAGTAAAAATGTGTAATATTTAGTTAAATATAATTATTTCGTTTTAACAGCACACATGTGTTTTCCATTTCCTCTGTAGACCCTTTAAGACCTGAATCTCACAGATTTTTTTCTCTATTCACTTTATTGTCAGCAAGAAGTCTCAAACAAACTGGTAAGTGTTCCCACAGAACAATGCAAAACACACTAGCATGTTACATTATGTTTATGAACGCTCTCTGCTGCTTAGACAGGATGTTCTCAAATGTACGTAAACACTGTGAAATGCTGGAGATGTCACTCACACTAAATGACAAAATGAATGTACTAGTACTTCCACGCTTGCACTAAATTCACACTGGCACCAGAACAGAGATTTAGTTTTCGTTTTGCTACTTTAATTTCAGTTTTAATACGGCAGTGTATGTCAACAGCTGCATTCAGGATTTTGCTCAATGAAGAAAAATATACTCAGGGTGTTTAGTGATTGGGAATCTGGAAATATGCATGATTTTTTGTCACTAAAAATATCCATGAATTTTTGCTCCTGCTTTGCATTTAAAATCTTTTATTTCAAACTCGTTTCACATGAAATTTGTCAGTGCAAGGCCTATTTTATATACTTACATGCATGCTTCAAAATGCATTGATTGCATTTTAAATTGCACTTTATGAGTGCAAACACTGTTTAGATAACTTTTACAATTTTGAAAAAATTTGTTGATATTCCAAGTGTTGCATTCATAAAATAAGTGAATAATTTCTTTTAAAAATGTAAGAATTTTAATTAGGACAATACATAATTATAGAATTAATTAAAAGTATTAAGTAAATGTAGTGTTGTAAAATTCGTATACATAGCTTTTATCTCGTAAGATTGACCTGGAATTTAGTAAAATTTCCCTAGAAAACCTGGAATTCTGCAGTAATTTTCTGCTTTCATACATATATACGTCTTGTATACTGTATATATATATGTCTTGTATACTGTATACGTATACTGTATATGCGTGGTAGGAGGACATTTGCTGCGTTATATACATTTGGTAGATGGTGGGTAGAAGGTTTTTATACGTATACAGTATACGTGTATCTTCTACTGTATACGCATGTTATACACTACGTATACGTATATTTAATGTATACAGTAGCATGTGTGCTGTCTGGGAAGTCTCTACCATAGGCCAAGGAAATCAAAAAAATGTTTCACACAAGAGAATTTGCCACATTGCAGATTGTTCACACATCCTATATGATATAATTGTCATTTGCTCATGACATTTGAACGTCAATACCTAGTTTTATTGATGATTTTCAAAAGCACTTCATTAATCTCATTACTCACCATAGTGCTTATCCACTAGTATGTCAGGTGCTGGCGTTTCATTTTGTCCCTGGAGAATATTACCACTCGACCATTCTGCCCTGTTGTTATCAGCCTTTAAAGTGTATGACACCATCAGCCCACCTCTGTTTGTCTCCAACCTTGGCTGTTCCATTTGATGTTGAAGCTGGTGTTCCTGGTGGTGGTGTAATTGTTGTGAGGGTACAGGCTCTGGAGGTGGAGCCTTTGGATAAAGTAAAGGTGGGACTGAGACTTCTCCACTGGGTAAACTGGGTTGATCCGCATTTCGACGGTGTCGAGCAGCCATGGCAGCGACCAGAGTCATCGAGGACAAGGCAAGGAGGACTCCGAGTAGTAGAGCAAGTAAGGGAAGGGCACCCATGGTCCCTGATCCTGCTGCACTCACTGATTCTGTAAGGGAAAATCTCATGTCATCATTTGTTCCCATCTAACGTGGGACTTGAAAAGTCATGCAATGTCCAAATGACCACTCCCTGTAAACACAAATAGCTGCAGCAGCGCTGCACAGGGGTTTCACAGCTGCAAGTTCGTTTCCGTTTCAATGAAGCGCGGTAACAGCGCTTGTGCAGCGCTCTTTCGCAGCACGCTGGCGAAACATGCACTTGCAGCGCATCAACAGCGCATGCCCAAAGCATGCCTGCAGCACGCTGCTGGAACGCTGCAAATGCGAGTTTGTGCAACAATCCTCCGCTACGTGATACGCGATTGTTTACCAGGGTGCTTGGGAAGTTTGCTGAGGCTATGGCGGCCAACGTCGTGGAACTGTTGATCGTCCTTGGGGATTCTAATAAGGTAAGAATTTATCATCTTCTTTTAAAATGTATAATTTTAGTTACTTTAAATTCAATGCTCCTTGAAATTAGGTAGGATTGGCTTTCTTTCATGGTGAATATAAACACATTTTAAGAGTGAGTGTTTTTGTTTACATACGTGGTCGTAGTTATGTTTGGAACCATTGGAAATAAGCTTTAAAATAATAATCATATAGGTTTCCATTAATAGTGAAATAGGAAATTTGTAACGCATATCTCAGGAAAAGTTCACAGCTGAAAAGTTTTTAGTTAGCCAACCTTTTTAGTAAAATACTAAAAAGATTGTCCAACGAGATGGGCTGACGCGGGAGTGAAAAAATCATTAAAGCGACAGAGAGAATGCCCTGCTAAAATGGAAGATGTCAATACTGATTTATCCAGTAATTATCTCGTGTTACTAATTAAAAAATATAAGTTGTTTAAAGCTTAAGGAAGCCTTCAAGAATGCATTGACGAATTTTAAAATGAAAACGCTGGTAGAGGAGTAACGGGATAACTCAAAAGCATTTTAGTCTGGTGTTAGGGAAGTACGAGCAATGTAAAATATTTTCCGTTTGATCGCTAAAATACGATTATGGATAAGTATTAGCAAACAGTTTCGTGAAAGTCAATTTATTGAATTCCTACTTCAAGAGTGTGTTCACTGAACCTTCTGAGAACAAATTAGAAAATATTGACAATGTTTTTGCAAGTTCTAGCTTCAGGGTAGATTGCCTTCATGAGTGTTTGGCAAGTTTAGCCTTTATATAAATGAGAAAGTGTAATTTTCTGGCGTATGTAACATTGTTGTGACCGTGTGGTGTGCATGTGGGAATCCTCTTGCGTGCTTTTGATTCATAATGATAAATATTATAATTATTGCAAAGCTATTCTTGGTATAGTTTTTACTCTTGTCATTTATTCCTTCCCTCCTTTCACAATTGATCTCCCATTGATTGCGTCTTTTGTATCAGTAGATGCTTTATGTGTGTTCTTTGGCATTTCCTCAGATGCTGATAAGAAGCCTACGCTGGTTCATGTTGGTTTTGGTAAAATAAATAAAAAGATAGGAGAGTGGTACCAGCAATTGCACCAGGATAAGGAGATCTGTTTTTGACAGCGATTGTGTGTACTGTTGCATTATTATGAATATATGCTTTTGTTTTTCATTGAATAGGGTTGTTCAAGCCTATCAAAACGGTCTAAAAAAACGAATGTATATCACTTCTGATGTAATTTCATTTTGATTGGGATGAATGACAGATGCGTTGAAAAAGTAATGATGGAATTATTAGCAATCAAAATTCGAACAATTTTAAACGCCGCCAAAAACGGTCGGCCATCTTGAAATAGAGGTGATGACGACACAAGCCTGTACGGCTGGCCTGTACCCTCGATCGCTCGATGCCAAGCTGAGTACTCTGCATGCCGACTGGACATTTGCCAAGGTTATTCCTTATTTTGAAATGGCCTTTGTTGTGCATGAAGCTTCCGGATGGATCAAGGCGACATGAAATCCATTCTTCAAGTTAGGCAGGCAATGTATGTAGCGTTGACAGGAATTGAAAGTTTTATATTGCTGCATTTGCTAGGAAACTACGTGCAGTGAACTTTCATTGTGCTTCTAGTGCAAGTGAACACAATTTGTGCCCTTAATGTACCCCTAAGTGAATGATTGCATATAGACGATGAAGTAAAGAGTGAAGTGAGTTGTGAATGTAACTGCTTCGACGAAATTATTTATTTCTTCCATGCTAGTTCAATCAACCCTATACATTTCGATCTAAGGTATCTAACTATTGCCCAGGGGATATTTTTCATATTTGAGATAGTTGTGCTTTAGGGATACATCGAACGCATATTAATTTTCAATCGTTTGTTCGCTTCTAAGTTCCGTTTGATTTTATTACCTATTCATTTTGAGCATTCACGAGTGTTTACATTTCACGAATTTCGTTGCGCTGTTGTTTGTTTTTGTTTTGGTCATATTTTGGTTACGGTAAGAGTACGGGTAAGAGTAATAGTGAAATTCGAAGTTTTTTGATGTTACAATAACCGGTTTAGCTATTTGTTTCAGCCTATTCATTTCATTGTCCTCGAAATGTCAATGTGAAATAACGTAAACTGATTCTAAGTCGTTAGTGATGAGTGAGAAGTGAGGTGTGGAGAATCTTTCGAACTTCAAGGAGTGCAAATTCTTTTAGCGTGTGCATAGTGATTGGAAAACCGATTATCATGTTTTATTAGTGTTTTATATTTATTGTGAGTCAAGTTTTTCATTGAATCAGTTGATTCGGAATATATTCGAATAATTCGTATCAAAAAGACAACTCGTGAAATGTGTACGTTGTAGTGCTATTTATGATATGATGAGCAATAAATATGTACAAGTAAGGGTAATTTTGCTTATTATTACTCTTATTAAAGGATAAATTTGGATTTTCTTTAAACACTGATCTGGCGGCAGACGCTGGAGATCTTGAAAAAAAGTGGAATAACCCTGCCGAGCCACTTAAACAACACTGCAGTAGGGCATCTACAGGCTTGTGACGTCACACATCAATTCAAGATGGAAGTAGGGCTTTTTGGCGTAACGTAAAATTTGTCACTGTTTAAAGCCTTCTCTAAACATGTACAATTAAGAAAATGGCATAATATTATTGTCATTGCTCCTTCTGAAGCACGATCTTTCGATTTCTTAAATAAAAAAAATATGGTGAACAACCCTATTGCTCTTGCTTCATCTGATGTGTCTAGCATAATTACTTTAAACGACCACTATTTATTCTCAAATTTTCAGTTTTGTAATTCGAAGAAAGAGCATAAAAACTTCCACTGCTATTATATGCCATGCAATTCTGCCCTTGGGTACTGTCATTTTGTTCTGTAACTAGGAATTGTGGTGCATTCTCATTCTATATTGAGTACTATGTTTGTTGCCTTTGCTTTTGATGATTTTTCGTTGCATTGCTTCTGCTGACATATCATGCATTAATTACTTAACATGAATTTTGTTTATTCTCTAATTTTCAAATTTATATTCTGAGGAGAGGGCAGAGAAACTTCCACTGCCATTAATTGCTATTTAAATCTGGCCTTGCATACTGTCTCTTTGTTCTGTAACTGTTTGGGATGCAAATTAAATGATGCACTGAAAATAAATTTTTTTAAGCATATTTTGAATTTTTGCGATTTTATTCTTCTACCATAAACTCATTCTGCTGTAAGGATAATGCTATATAGCGAATGGTGAGTAAGTATCTGTGTTTAAGGTATGCTTAGTTATTCTGAGGATTGTTGTACGCTTTGTATGGAGTGGTTACCAGTTCTTAATTTTGCATTCTTTTTTTGATTCGAGATTTGAGAACTAGTGCTGTTTTGGCTGAGTGAAGTACTGATGGTAAGCCTAGAGTGAAAGTCTATGAAAATTTTACTTTCTAGGTTATGACCGTCATAGAATTCTACCCTGTGTGCCAAACTTCTTGTCAAGGTAATTTCGTTTTGGTTTACTACCCTGTGGCCATAGTTATGCAGGTTATTCCGGACCTTTTCATTGATGGTATGCTTTCAGTGTAAATCCCCAAAAGCAATTCCATCATTCATGTGCAGGTCTGAATTATCATCGCTGCTATGCTCGTAGATATGTCTACTTGTCCGGGCACTAGTCAGCCTGGCAGGTGAATGAAGAAATAGCTACTGGGCATAAGCTATGAAGGAGTACTGAAACAAATTATTAGGTCTTGATTGAACTGCGTAATTCAATCAAGACCTAATAATTTATTTCAGTACTCTTTCATAGCGTATGCCCATTGCCCAATAGCTATTTCTTCATTCACCTGCCAGGCTGACGAGTGCCCGGACAAGTAGACATATCTACGAGCATTGCAGCGATGATAATTCAGACCTGCACATGAATGATGGAATTGCTTTTGGGGATAGGCCACCGGGTAGTAATTGGCAAGGATAAGCTTGATTCAGTACGCAATTAAAGCGAAATTCGGGCGCCGCAGCACCGCTGGTGTAGCGTTGCTAATGCATTTCTACAGCGCTGCAAGACGGTTGTTGCAGCGCTGCCGCAGCAACTGAACGGCGCTGCTGCAGCTATTCAGCAGCGCTCGTGATGCTCCTCCGTTACGCTGCCGCAGCTGTTCTGCAGCGCTACAGTGGCGCTCTAGCAGCGCGTGTGGCATTCAAAAAACGGAAATTTGAAGGTTGCTGTCGCGCGTCAGCAGCGCGTGGGCACCGTCTGCAGCGCTACGGTGCAGCGCTGCTGCAGCGCTTCAGCAGCTATTTGTGTTTACAGGGCTATTAAGAAAATAATAAAAATGGATGATAATATTCCTAATATGTACTCTATCAAATGAAAAATAAGTTGCCCAGATAATGTTATCCAAGGCTTTCAGGATAAAATATTCCCTAATTGTAAGTGTTTAAAAAATTAATTTTCTGGCAACTAGTCATTTAAACAACTTGTAGGATGCATGGAATAAAAAAAGGATGAAATAATGATGAGGATACCTCAAGTAGTGTATTGAAAGAACTGTTCTAAGCATAGGTAAAATGTCCTGCATACATATACAATCATCAAGCAGCCATTCCTTTTCACAATTAATTTTCGTATGTTCAATGTACATGTATATTTCTTGGTGATTTTATGTATTGCTCATTTTAATTGCTTTTATTGCATATATTCACACTGCCAAAAGAATCTTCCAAGAGCCTTTCAGCTCAGCCGTTTGTTTCAGAATGCTTTTACTACCTTTTGTTAAGACCTTCCATTCAGTATCCAAAAAGAGGATTTGGGCAAGAAGTGAATGCAATAAATAACTCAACAGCACCAAAAAGGAAATGTCCAAAGTTAGAAAAAATTACAGTGACTAATTACATTAAAGGAAATAAATATCTCCAAAAGTGGTTTTTATTGACATGAATATCATCTATTGGGCTTAATGATGGAAATTAAATCTGTCAATAAAGTCAATAAAACCTGTTTATGAAACATTTCTTTTTCAAAAATTTTTTTATTTTACCGTAATTTGGATTTTCCTGTCTTTAGAATTTTCCCCATAAGAGAATTTGTACCTCAAATTGATTGCCCTGTGGAGTACTAATACATTTTAACCTTTTCTCCTCTTCATCACTTAAGTCAAGTAGTTGGACAAAAAACTGTTCTGGGAATTAAAAACATTCTGCTATGAACAAACAAAACAATAAACTCATAGAAGATGCAATTAGCTATTTAAAATATCAAATAAAAATGAATAAAAAGGAGCAGGATATAAAATCACTAAGACACATCTTGCATTGGACATATTATAATAGAAAGTAAGATAGATATGGGTGTCTCATTGACGATTTTCAATTCATGCAGGACATTATGCTTACGCTTTCAATGGCTCTTTCAACACACTATCTGAGGTTTTGTCAGCATTCTTACATCCTTCATTATTTGGATAAAATAATTTTTCCAAAGTTAGAAACATTTACCTGAATTGATCTATTTATTCCTAAAACCTAAATCACAAGATCATTTTTTCCGTCCTTCAGAATAGTATCTCCAATGATAGATTTTCAGAAAATGAAAGAATGTTCGTTCAAACCATCATTTTCTGAATCACATAGTCATTCCCACTGTCCTTTACGTCACTTTCTGTATTTAAAACTGATATACAATTAAAAGCCAAGCATGGCATACAATCATTGTTAGAGGCCATACATTTTTAAGTATACCGGGACTAGCCACGGTGATAACTTTTACGGGAGTCACCCGCAATGCACAATTGTGCGAAAAATCCACAGAGAAAAAAATCATTCGCCTTGACCGGGTTCGAATCCCGGTCAAGGCGAATGATTTTTTCTCTGTGGATTTTTCGCGCCATACATTTTGATTGGCTGAAGGACGGTGCCAGCAATAGTTTCAGCGACGGAAAAAGGGACATGCTGAGTGATGGAGAAAAGGATGGGATATCCATCCCTAAAGCCACGGTGCAAAATGATAATTTTTTCTGCCATCATTGATGTGATCCCGTGAGCAGTCCCTCAAAAGGGATGGAAAAAATCATCATGTGGTTCAGACTTAACTACTCATGTGTGAGAATACCTACATGCCCAGACGGCACAGAATCCTTCGTATCTAATTCGTATGCAGATAGTATCCATTGACTACTGCTCCATTGCTTTTCGTCAATGGATACTATCTGCATACGAATTAGATACGGAGGATTCTGTGCCATCTGGGTATGAATATAATTATATACCTCTGATTAGGGGGGGGGGGGGGTTGTTCTAGGAGAAATTAATTCTCAATTTTGGTTTACAAGACCAATGTTTTAATAAACTACTGTAACTAATGTTAATTCTTTATAAGGTTATTTTTTTCTTTTTCTGTGGTTTATTTTCTTTTGTAAGTAAGCATAAACATTTATTGTCTACTTTACTTAGACTAGAATTTATGGTTTTATCTATATTTTTTTATATATTTTTCCTTTTAATTTTGAATTTTATGGATTTATATTTTTTAATATATTTTCTTACTTTTAGAGTTTGTGAAGGGGCTCTGGGTTTCGCTATTTTAGTATCAATAATTCGTAGTCACGGTAGAGACCAGTTTGTAAATCTTAATATTCTGCAATGTTAAAATTTTTATTTTTTATTCTTTTTATGGTCCCTACTTGTTTTTTTTGTTAATTATTGAACTTTTTTTTCCTTTCTATTGTTATTATTTATATCTTTTTTTTATTTGGTCATATACCTTTTTATTATAGTGGAATTGGTTATTATTTTGGTCAGGATATTTTATCTTATGGGTTGGTCTTACTTAGATTTTGAATCTGTCGTTTAATAATTCTTGCTAGAACTGGGTTTTACTTTAGGAAAAATAATTTAAATTTGTTTCTTTTAATAAATTTGTTTTTGTTGTTGTTTTTGGTTCTTTCTTTTTTAAGAAATAGTTTATTTATATTTTATCTTTTTTTTGAAAGATCTCTTATTCATACCTTTTTCCTTATTCTCGGTTGAGGTTATCAACCTGAACGTATGCAGGCTGGTATTTATTTATTGTTTTATACCTTGTTTGCTTCTCTTCCTTTATTGGCTTCAATTTTCAATTTTTATTATGGTGTCCCGGTGTCCTCTTAAAATACAGTTGAGGACCTCAAATCCGGAATCCAGAAACCCGGAAAACAGAAATCCGGAACCAAATTCGTCTGCACAGTGTTTCGACTTGCCACCTTGTGGCACCACTCTCCGAGCCTTGGGCTGGGACGAATAGGAAGTTAGCACATGCTATGCTAACATATACTAACAATCTAGGCAAGGGCATGTAGGGATTTTAAATATCAATCACAAGAGCCTGAATACATTCATAAATTAATTAATTAACAAATAATAGAAGTATTTGCACAGATTTACTGTCGGACTAAGGAAGGTATCGATAGATATCACAACGTCTGCAAACGAATGCTATCAATGAAAGCTGTTGATCATGAACAAAAAGATGTATTTATTGCTCATTCTCATCCAGTATTAACCAGGTATAGTTTATGCTGTGGAAGCTACGGTCGTGATTTGACATATATTGCATTAAAATTATCAAATAAAAGTGTACCACTTTTTCCGCACGCTGAAGGCCAGAAATCCAGAACAACCCAGAAATTCAGAAACCCTTTGGTCCCAAGGATTTGAGGTCCTCAACTGTATTACTAAACCTCCACGCGCCTTATAATCTAATGTATTTGATTACCTGTTCGTTCCTCGGCATCCCACAGCGACACATCTTCAAGCACAGTGGGTTCAGAGTGTCCCTTGGCATTGGCAGCATAGAGCAGGAGTCTAAGGGAGGAGCCAGGAGCAAGGTCGGTGAGGCGGAAGAGTGGAGCATCATTACGGGTGACGTTGAGGCGTAGACGTGAGGTACGGGCATCATAAGCCTCAAGGAGAAAGAACTGCGGGAGACCACCATCAAAGCCGGGAGCACACTCCACCTCTGCCCAATCAGTGCTGCGATTTCCCAATGTGCAGTTGCTCAGTGGAGCCGGCCGCCCTGAATCACAATACAATATGTCATATGTTAAGCTGGAACACAACCTACGAGGAAAGTGTCATGCATAAAAAACAAAGTGATCATCATTCATCTCTGAATGAAACCTATACACTATACTGCTTTAATAATATCAATATACCGAATAGAATATGGAAACTTGTATGTATTTTGATTTTTTAAAAATTTATGCCATGGAAATTAAAGTGAAAAAACTCAGAGGGTGGATCAGAGAAAGCCAAAAAGTTTTTTGACAACCATAGGTATCATGTGACATTAATATAACTGTTTTAGCCATTATACTGACTATCATTATTTATCTCAGCAAATCTAGCCTTCTGACAATCCCCCCCCCCAAAAAAAATAATCCTACAGGGATGCCAACTTACAAAAAATATTGGGGCAGTTAAAACAAATTCTTGCCCAAGGAAATTTTGTAAGTCGTGAGTTTTAAGTTTTTTAAGCATTTTATAAGAGTCATATGGTCAAAATTAGAACCCTGATAACTCGAATCTAGATATCTGGACACTCCGGGGAAAATCGACAAGCCTGACACATTTTTCCCTCACACCCATAACAAATTTTTGAGAGTGCTTGGGCCCCCTCAGGCCCCTAGGAGCCGGGGCCACTGGAAAGGTAGTCCAAGGAAAGAAAATGGATCCCCAACCCAGGGGCGGATTCAGCATGAAATTTAGGGGTTGTCATGACCTGGGTTTTGGGAGAATGGAATATCACCTGAGAGAGATGGGGATTTTTATAGTAGGGAAAGCTACGTTCTACAAAAAATACAATTAAAACTTCTCTCACGTTTGGGACGTATAGACATGCATTAGCTCCTTTACAAGGATACAAAAACTATTAAACATATACAAATCAGAAATTTTAGATAAAATTTGGGGAAGAAGGGAATCCCTGTGACCCCCCACGCCCTAAATCCATCTCTGCCCCTATGCTGAACGAGTGAATTTCAATTTCACATGCCTGAGTCTTAGTCTCCAATAGTGGTGAATCGCGAATCCACAATAGGAACAAGCTGTGGTGCAGCAAGGGGGGGGGTTTGGGGGATAAAACACCCTCAGAGAAACTTTTAAGTTTAATCCATTTTACTAAATTTGATTTACTTCATTAATATACTTATAGAAGAGTGTAAGGATTGATGAAATATCTCTCTGAAAGTCATGAAACTCACCATTTTTAACCATTAATCTTAAAAAATTTCTGGGGGAGGGCCCCCTCACCACCTCCCCCTTATCCTGGCGGGTATACCATACTCCCCAGGTTTAGTTGTGCCTAAAACCCCCCTTGCCTTAATTCCTAGCTGCGCCAGTGGGAACAAGGGGTTACAAAGAAAACTACCATTTTATCCATTGTAAATTGAATGCCTAAGGGATAATATAGGTAATCCCTCTAGACCCTCTCTGGATCTTCCACTAGATTGTAACGTAATGCATCTAAAATAGGCCCTAAGTTTAATTCTATGTAAAATACGCCCTAAGAAATAATAAGTGTATTTCAATTTGTTAAAGTAGGTAAATACATACCTATATCGGAAAATATAACTGAATACTTATGTCCAAAGTGGCAACCTCCAAAAATTTCTATTTTATCTAGTGAATGTTTCAACCCAAAGGGGAGAGCTATAGCCCCCTAGATTCACCACTGGCCTTTATCCTAACCTTTAGCAGGATAATATGGTACTGTATGGCAGGGGTGCAGCTAGGAATTAAGGCTGGGAGGGGTTTACGTGCAACTAATACCAGGGTGTGTGGAGGTATAGTATAGCGGTAGCGGTAGGTGCGAGATTAGTAAATTGCGAAATTTTGAAGATACATGGTTCAAAATAGTGAGTTTTACGGCTTTCTGAGGGATATTTTATTCATCCTTACCCTATTCCATTAGTAATATCAATCCAATTAAGTAAAATGGATTAAACTTGAAAAAATTCTCTGAGCCCCCCTCGCTGCACCACTGCTGTATAGTATGTAAATTGGAGGAGGTAGGGTAGAGTGAAGTCGATCTGTCGAAGTCGAAGGGTAGAGGGAATCTCGATATCAGGACATTCCGGGGAAAATCGACTAGCCTGACACATTTTTTCCTCATACCCATAACGAATTTTTGAGGTGGCTTGGGCCCCCTCAGGCCTCATGGAGTCGGCGCCACTGGTAATATAAATATAAAAGTTGTATACTTACTCAACATTGCTATATACCTAATATATTGATTTAGAAAAAGTGGATTCCATTGCAAAAAGTTGTATAAAGTGTTTTGTTACATAGTGTGAATGCATAATAACAGCAGGTGATGGTATTTTATGTAAGGGAATGGGATAAAGCGATAGCAATTAAAAAGGTAGCATTGAAAGTGGCACTACTGTTTCTGAGTGCCAATACTGTGTCATACAAAACGTAGTAAAAAAATAGTTAAATCCAGTTATAAAAATTAATTAAAAATAAATAAATAAATAAATAAATATATACGCATAATTTAAATAAATTGTTTCAAATCCAGTTTAAAAAATGGTTAATCTTGAAGGATCACTAATAATAATATTAAAAATCGTGAAAATAAATTGCCATCGATTATTATTACAGCTGCAACAGATCAATTACTCAACGAGATACAATTGTATTAATTAAACAGTATCAATACTTGAAATCTCCAGTTTCCTACGATTTTAAGCAGTAAAATAATTTCAAGGCGATATTTAGTATAACGGGCTGAGAATTGTGCGAAAATTCCATGGGTAGAAAAATAATACACCTCAACCGGGATTCGAATCCAGATCCCCCGATTTCCAGTTGAGTGCTTTAGTCAGATCCGGGTTCAAATCCAAGGCGAATAATTTTTTTCTCTGCGGAATTTTCGCTAAATTAATTTATTAAGGGAGACTGCACAATGTTTTCACCGGTCCCGGTATAATAAAATTAGGTTAAGAATCATCAAATAGAATGCTTTCTGTCTTGCCAGTGTTCCGAAACCTATTCACCCAATCCGTTATCACAAACATTACGTTTCTTGGCGATTGACGTGAATCCAGTGAAGCTCTGGAATTCTTTCAGTTGGATCCGATCCCTATCGATTTACGGGCACTCCGTAAACACAATGAAGATAGTATGCTCAAGCAATCGAGCTCATAATATTAGGACGATCTCGAGTAAACGCAACATTTGCAGGTTGACAAGACTACATCCATCAAGGATAAGACGGTATCAGAGATATTTTGATAGGGCTAGAGAGCTAACTCCAGATCTTTCTCGGGAATGGGGACAGAGTAGACAAAAATTGGCGCTCATTAATTGAACACGTACCTCCTTAGTCTTACGAAATCCGTCCACCTGCCTCTCCCAAATACGATACCGAAAGGTAAAGTGAAACCATTTAGAAGAAAGCTCAAAGCTCTCCCCTTTCCCGTGATCCCGCGAATGTAATCCAGTACGGAAAGGTAATGTGATACGTTTTTCGAGGGAAAAACTTACCTCCATTCGATCCATAAAAGCTTCTGCTTATGTAAACCAATACGGAAGGTAATCTGATACGATTTACAAGGGGGAAACTGAACTCTATCATTAACGCATCCACCTTCGCAAACTTAACCCAAAGCAGAAAGGTGATCTGATAAAAATATCAAGTGAAAATGTAAGCGAAATGGGGACGCAGCAATCTAGCTACCGCAGCTGAAGGGGGGTCCGATCTGACCGATCTCGAGATTCTCTGATAAACATGTCATCAAACTAGCAGCGGTTCTAGTATTTGCCATATGGGTGGACCATGTCATAAAATAGGTGGGGCTAGCCTTGATTTAATTTGGATAAATACAAAGAACAGAATATAGTTTTAAAAATGTATTTATTAACCTTACACGAATGGCACCCTTTTCCTGATATGCCTCGCAGCAAAAACAAATTATGCTTCAAGCCTCAACGCGTTTTCAAGAGTGCATTCATTTTTTATCCACTTAAAAAAACAGGTAAATTATTGATTACTCTGAGAAAAAATCGAAAGACCCTGAAATATAAATAAATATGGACAGTAAAAAATTGTTTTGCAAATTAACAGAATGGTTTTCCATATGCCTGGGACTGTACACAATTTATTTCAATTTCATAAAATGAAGTTTACATTTTGGACTTCGATTCTGAAATTTGTCTGTCTTATTTGGGCAGGCCAGAAGGTGGGACGAAAAAAATTCGGGTGGACTCACTCCTGTCGCCGCCACAGGCTCCAACTGTAGCCAGTACGTACCTGCTGGGACGACTTGGAAGAGGCACGGTGCGGCCTGTCTGCCGATGGCGTTGGCTCCGAGGCAGGAGAGGGTACCGTAGTCGTGATCCGTCCTGGGCGTGTAGGCGAGCACGGAGACGGTTCCGTTGGAGGAGGCGTGCCTCCCAGACGGCACCTCGAAGCCCTCGCCCGAGTTGCTAAACTGCCACGAGAACGCCACGTCCGGAGGATCCGCAGACACCTCGCACCGCACGCTCAGCCGCTCCTCCAGCGACGCGCCCACCACCATGATTCCCTGGTCCACGTGGCCGCCTTCCGCACTCGGAGGCCCTCCAGTGGCGCATATAGGAGCGACTGTGGAAGCAGCATTTATGTATATGGGTCACAGGGCCGGAACAACAGTCTGTATACTATATACATAGAGGTGGAATGACCCATCAGGCCCAGAACTAGGGCGGAGCTGAGAGGGCACATGCCCCGGGCGGCAGATTTCAAGGAGCGGCAAAATTTTGAAAACTTTATTTAACAAAGTTATTAAATTTTTCTTATTAAATTACTTAACAATAATTATTAATTTATAAATTATTAAACTATATCCACCCTCATATATAAATAAGATCCACCCTCAATCTCTCCCTAAATACAATACAACTAAAATATAATACATCCCTAAGCTATATTTTTGAGATGCGGTAGTTGAAATGACGCACTGGATGTTTGCTGTAATTAATTGTTATTAATTACTGCTGAGTAATTAAATAAGTAATAAAAATTAAATAACTTTTTAAAATAAGATTTTTTAAAATTTTGCCGCTCCCTGAAATCTGCCGCCCGAGTCACGTGCCTCCTCCGCTCCGCCCTATTTCCAGGCCTGATGGGTCATTCCACCTCTAATCAACAAATGTTTGTCCCTTAGGATCTCAAATTTCGATAAACATGTCTACATGGATATCCATATATGACCCTTTAACTAACCCTAATCCGAAACTGTTGTGAGAAAAAATATTTTGCGCATTTTGATTTTTTTTGTATTTTTTCCAAGAAAACGTGCGTTTGATTATTTAATTTCTCCTATTTCACCTCCAAATTGTCGCCCCGGCTTATAAAATATTTTAAAACCAAGAATTTGCATAAGGCTCTGATGTGCACATAAGTAGTTCATTCATTGCCCTTCTGTATTACTTTTGAATTTAAATGTTTAAATAATAATTAGTTGGTTTTTATCAATTAATCCATATAAAAATTGGTCCGAACTTATATTTTATAATCTAAACAAATCTGTTTGCTGTAAAAATAAAAATATAGCCAGATAAATGTAAGTATTATGTTCAGTAGCAAATATGACCCAGGCTGTAGATAGCTTACACCAAATACCATACAATAAGCGCTCGGAACCATTATTCATTTTCTGGATAGGATGGAATCGATTTGAAATGCAAATCGTAACCTGGGTCGTTGAATTGAGTCGAACTTGGCATTTGATGCCTTTTAATCGGAACCTTTGCGAATGTATTCCTTACTCGTAACCTGGCAAAAAGACTCATAATGGTGACTTCATTTAGTGTCGTATAGCCAAACTTAAGAGCGCCCGGGTACGATAAAATTAAGTTCGCTTCTGAAAATCCATTATAACGTGATGTTCTCTGGGTGTTAAACGGGATTTGAAGTTCTAAAAATGTTACGGAGGCCGACATAACCATTTCGAAAGCAATAAAATGCGACCGAAAGCATTTTTCTCGCGGGAAAGAAAATATAATCGCATGGAAAGATATATCCCTCATCTCCCAGTCCGCCACTGCAAGAAGTGCACGTCTTGGCTATAAAATACCAAATTCTCATTCCATCCAAGCAGTAAAATCGAAGACGAGACGAAAGAAGAGATAGAGGGGCTTTAGCCGCTGAGCTCGTCTAGTTATTAGATCTACTAAACCCGCCAGAAGCACTCCTAACTCCGCGGCAATCAAGAATAACTCTCAGTATTTGCGTTTGGTTTAGTGACGTTTTTCTTCCCTATCTCAACAGAATTGCATTCTATCTATTCCCATTATAGACCGTTCTCCAGTGTTTCGTTGCTAAGGGCGCCATGCAGTAAGGTAACGTAACGTGCCCTTAGTTTTTAAGAGGAAATTCTAAGATGGCCAACTCTCATCAACATGAAATGCGCGAATCCTTTTATTCGAAAGCGGTGCGCTTCGCAACCTCATTGTGAGGATTAGATTGTGCTTACAGAATGAAACTCAAGTGAGCTTCGGAAAAAAAGGTAAAATAATCTTCATTTGCGTCAGTGAATTTAGTGAAGTTGCGATCGATTAGAATAATTTTTTTCCTAATATTTTTAAGTTTTTATATTTTATAAAGTTTTTTTGGATTTTTTACAACACCTTATACATAATTATAAACCTCCTTTAGTATTATTTAATGGGTGATCACCGAGAACTTACAATTAAAGCTACCAATTTATTTTTTAGAGCATAAAGCTATGAAACTGAATATCAAATTTATCACATTTGTCTTTTTTATACCGCAAGTCCAATGCCAGGATACAGAATATACGTATGTCAAGGGCGAGGGAACTTTCATGATACAATTATATGGCTATAGCGAAGAATACATAAGTAAATTAGGCCATGGCCTAATTGAAACACAATATTTGCCTTTTGTTAGAGGAATTAATTCATGTAGGTTTTTCATAATTAGTATATACCAGCACTTCCATATAATTCTAAAAATTATGTTAGTATTACTCTCTGGGATAATCATGAATAAAAATATTCACTTAGTACTATATTTATGATCATAATTACTATGCATATTTTCACTGTCTCTATTTTCAACTCGTAGTCGAAATGATTAAGATTTACATTGGCCCAATAACTCAGCATACGGTGTGTTAAATTCATCTATCGGTGTGATTAGATGTTTCAGTAGTGCCTCAGGTAAACCAAAATTATAGCAGAAGACCTAATATATCCATGAGTTTATTCTTACAATCGAGCAGTTGGCGATCATGTTGGTCTCTCTCTCGCTTGTACTCATTGCTTATAGCTTCGGAGACATTACTACAATGTTATTTATCCATGACATCCCCCCATCCAGTAACGAAAGTGTGAGATTTATTCAATTGAGAAAGCGACTTATAATCACCAGAGAAACTAGCAGGCATTTTAGCAAGTGTAGAGTAATAAAATAATTCCTTTTTATCGTATCCTTCAAATTAGTATGCTTAGGTTTATGGTCTGCAAGCTTACAATAATACAATTATTCATGTTTATGATATCACTCAAATTAGTCTGCTTAGTTTATACATTCTGTTATAACCGTCTTCATTTTCCTCCTTCAGCTTTGATTTCTGCTGTTGCATGCATTTTAATTTAAATGACTAAATGCGATTAAATATGAGAGCCCGGATTACGTTAGGTTGGAGACCGAGAAATTTCGCCAATAGTATATTTTTCGAATTTCTCAATTGACCATTAAAGTTGCTACGTTGGTGCACAAAGCAGCAACAAGTTTAAATTTGCCACTTTAAATTTTTACGAAATTAGACAAAATTTCGCACACACTTTTCCATTCGCGAAATTAAACGTTTTCAAGTTGCTACCGTGGTATTCTACGCGAAATTTCGAATTGAAAAACTTAACGCATGGTGTTTGAAGAAAAATCGTGACATTATTTAAGTTTGATAATTTTCAATTAGCAAATATTTAAATCACAATTAAAATAGAAATGCTTAACCTGTCATTTTGACGGGTGTTGGTTTATATGTTGTGATTGCATGCTATGACGAATGATCTGAGGCTATAAGCTTCCAAGTCTATAGACTCCCAGCCAAACTCGTTTAACGTTTAATGTCGGTCAATATGATAACTTCTAAGCAAATAATTATTAACCAAAAAGATCAGTCGAGAGAAAGATATGCGCCCTTCCTTTTTAAGTGGCAAATGAAATAAAACAAAAAGATTAAAAAAATATGCTTTTTCTGAAAACCGTAAAATACAATAAAAAATAGGTAGGAAAAACTTTTTCATCACCCGGGGATTTCGGCGTGGGTGCTGAATAACTTAATTAGGATTGAGAGTAAAAGTCTACAAAATGAGAAAGCGTTGGATGGAAATGATAATATTTTAAGTTAGTAGTTACACTCACTTTCATCGAAGAGTTTTATTCGAATGAGTTACTATATTATTATTAGGTGTTACATTGAAAATATTATTTTTCACTTTTTAGTGCATTTTAAACTGCTTCTTTAAAAAGCGTGTTTTTTGCAATTCTTACATTATTTTATTATATTATCCTCTGTTTTTTTAGCGGTGAATCATATTATTGATTAAATCAGGGCTGTTAAAGAAATATCTGCCCAAAAATTATAACTAACGCCATCTATTGAGAAAATTAAAAATATTCTTCCTTAGGGAAATCTAGTTAATTTGAACATAATGCAATCAAAATTTCTAATATCTGATTAATGAATATTACATTGTCATTAGAAGCAAGCTAATGAGGAATGTTTCAAGCCGATTCGACTGTAAGAAGTGGGTGAAATCTTAATCATAAAATTCCATAGATGAAACAAACGAAGCATGTTAAGAATAAAAAAATACTAAATAAATCTAAATTTTATAATAAAAATTGTTATTGCGAGCAAAAAAGAATGTAAGTAAATTTTTGTTCAATCAATTTTTCAATGAACAATGGTGAGAATAAATTTGTTGTTGTGACAGTTATTCTCATTCCTTTAAATATTCGCAATGCCGCCATCGGTGGCCATTTTGAACTTTTCTCCGTATTCAATTTTAAATTCTGGTGTAAAAATCATCGAGATATAGTTCAAATCAAAATGTAAGTGTTAGAATATTGCATTTTCATTCGGTTCTGAATTATCCTCGAAATTTCAGCTCCATAGCTATTCGGAAAGTGGGTTGAAATTGAATGCAAAGTTTGGCCCGGACAAGATGACAATCAACAAAGCGAATTTATAAAATCGTCGTAAAAAGCGTGTAAGACTGTAAGGCCCCTTGCACAAGCACCGATTTCGGAAGGCCGATATTTTACCGGAGAAGCGCTGCTTGCACACACGCCGGATTTTTTTTACAAGTCATACGATCACATCCCTGGTTGTTGCGTCGGCTCCGGTGACGACCGGCTTTTTACCGGTGCTGGTTCGTGATCGGCCTGTGCGCAAGCTCCCGTGCCCTCCCATTGTTCACTATTGGAATGTGTACGGCTGATATTTTACCGGCCGTGCAAAATCGGTGTGTGTGCGAGGGGCCTAATGCCTCGTTCAGATTTCGATTGTTCCAGCAATCGTTGGAACTATCGTCAGGGATGCCGACTTACAAAAATATTGGGGGGCCCAAACCGGGGATTTTGCCCCGAGAAATTTTATAAGTAGTGAATTTTAAGTTTTTAAGTGTTTTAGAAGAGTATTATGATCAAAATTAGAACCCTGATTACTCGAATCTAGATATCTGGACACTCCGGGGAAAATCGACAAGCCTGGCACATTTTTTCCTCACACCCATAATGAATTTTTGAGGGGGCTCGGGCCCTCTCAGGCCCAGAGTCGGGGCCACTGACTATCGTGCATTCACACAACGATGGTTAAAATCTGTCGTGCCCTCTAGTGCTGACATCTAAAGTGAAATTGATGGTTAGCGAAGCTGTTGAGGTATGCAGGTTGCAGGGTCAAGATATTACTGTGATCAACGTGTATTTACCGAATAATTTTTCTTCCACCCATATTCTTCCTTCCTAGGACAAATTCATGAAAAAATAGAGCTTCACGAGCCTTTCACTTGCCGCTTCCGTTTCCGGTCTCCCAGCGCCTAACCATCGTAAGGTGGCAACGTTCGGAACTACGTGAACTATTGTCAGGACATGCATTCACACTGCTAGTTCGGCCAACTATCGTTACGACGATCGCTCGGACAATCGTAATGTGTACTAGGCATACACGAAAAGGGAGATTTGTTTGTGAATACTTACACTGCACCCTGAGGCGGACTTGGTCACTCGTGGAGTCGCCCTCCGAATTGGAGGCAGCACAGCGGTAGTTGCCGGCATGACGTCGCCTCACTCGCTGAAGCACTAGGCTCGATCCGCTCATGATGACGCCGGCACTCGTATTCTGCACCAAAAGCGTTTCCTGAAACACAAAAAACCACGAATATTACAAAAGAGGATCCACAAATCGGCCTATAAATGTGTTGTCAACCACGGCGCATTTACTTTGATTTACAAAAGTCGCCACTCGCGTCGCTGACGGACAAATTAATCCGAGTTCTACGGGTAATAAGGTATGATTGGGGGTATTAACTAAAATTTATACACATGATAATGTGATCTATCAAAGTCATTGTTTATCAAAGCTATTCCTCGCATTTGCAAAGGCATACTGCAAAATCTTGGATCTCATTGGACTCATCACCGCGCCGCGGACATTTTTGAAAACCGATTAAAATGCGACCGAAGTGGCACATAAATCAAACTTCTATGGGTTGGGATTGGGCCTCTTCTATGCAGTCCGTTTGCACAAAACAAAGCAAGATTTGCACAAAGCAAAGCAAAAGATTTGCACAAATCAAAGAAAGAATATAGCAATTTAACCGCAGGACTCACAGAATTTTACTTTGAAGCCTAGATCGATGCATTTCCTCTAGGATTCGGCTTCCTAGAGGAAACGCGATGTGTCTAACTCCGAAATCCCGCGTAATTTCTGTATTAGTTAACAAATAAGTATCTTGAGCGTGTTTTGGCATACAATTTAGAGAATAAAAGACTTGATTTGCATTTATACACACCTGGTCCTTCATATCCATAAAGCTCGCAAGAAGATCCCATTATGTTACGACATAGTGACAAGTATTGCATTTAATATTGTGAATAAAATTGCCCTACTGAGATATTATTTACATTGCATATATAACATTCAAAATTTTATTTACGAATAAATTAAATAACAACAATATGACACGAAAAGTTCATTGAATTTCAATAAACAAAAACAGCTAATATTCGACCTTTCTAAACTATTCAGTGTTTACAAACTAGCTCGCAGTTATCTTTTTAATCAACTTTTAATTCACATCCGTCTTTTAACGAAAACTAAGAGCTGCGTAAGAAGAACTAACTTTCGACCCAAATAGTTGCAGCACCATCCCTTAAAACTTCCCATCGTTCCTGACACTAAAATGATTGAATTTTGTAGCATGATTAGGTTATTTTTTTGTACATTTAAAATACATCAGTGGGAAAAGGTTAATTTACAGGAAAGCAGAGTGGATAGCTACGTCATCCCAAACTTTGGACTGTTGGCTTAGGATGAAAGTTTTGTTATGACCACTTTCGCCGACAGCAATCTTAACCAGCACTTGATTTAGGTACCCAATCTTTCGGGCATCATGTTAGTATGTACATAATGACTAAATAATTTGAACAAGACTGACGGACTTTGAATAAGGAGGAGGGTTAGAGCTACGAAAAATGAAGGATATTTCATTTCGAGACCACGGTTCTACATCACGAGATAAATGCTTACATCAAAGTCATTGAACCACACGAAGCAGAAAAATGAAAATTCTATCTTTATTTCTTTCATAAGTACAGCATTTTTCAAATATTTACGAGTGAAATTTATTTTTGGATGGAACGAAAGGATGTATTTCCACCTTCAAGAGCCTTGAGAATTTTTTTAAAAGTAGCTGGGGAGTCTCATGTTCTCGACTTTCGATTCACATCCGGCTTAAAAAGGAAAACGAATGGAATTTCCGGTCGAAAAAGGTGCAAACAAAATATTATTTTTCCCCAAAAGGCTCAACCGTGCTCCCACACCTAAGGGAACACCACTTCGTCGTTTTCCTCTTGCTTCTCCCAACTCCTCAGTCTACCTTGGCGCCTCATGACGGCGCTAATCTCCCGCAACACTCCAAACAAAAAAAATGAAGAACGCCCCTCGCCTAGACCATCCTCCCCTTCCGCCTCACCGCTTCGGAAGCCACGGATTTGAATCCGAAACAAAGCGGCAGTGCATAATCCCCAAGAGTTTACGCCTCTTTCATAATGCATCGTTTTAAGAAGGAAGCGCGCCTCTGAGTCCCTTGATGCATTTGCCGCAGTACATGGGTGGGGCCGGGCTGTGAGAGTCATTTCGGTTTCCAGGGATACCACGACGCCAAAGCGTAAAGGGAGCTTAAATACTCAAGGTCTCCTCATTTATTTGTCTTTCGAACTCAAGGAGAGGAGAAAAGCGGCTCGGAGGACATATTAATCACAGGTGTAACTTTTGGAACCAAGGCCCTCCAATTTTCATACCCGAGTCCATGTGTTCCGCGATCAAATTTGTTTTCGCTAAAGAAATAGGGGAGAAATGACCCTTGTAGTGACTTAACGGCTTGAGTACGTTTGCTTAAATTTGGGTCTTTATAGAGACTCAGGGATAATAACGATGAAAGTGCGAATTGATTCTTTGAATCATTGTTTAACTTTAGCATAGTCTACGAAGAGATATCCACACAATAAATGATATTTCACATTTTTTTCCCTAGATGAATACCACATGAGGCGATCTTTATGGTTGAAACTATCATAAACTAAAATACATGCCTAAATGTCAGAAACTATGGAGGAGATTATGTAACTTCGATATATTTTAATGAATAGTCATCTTTCATCAAATGAAAATAAAGATAATGGAGGCAGTAATGACATAAATAGAATTAAAATCTGATGCTTTCCCGGCGAATATGTTCAAAAAAGGATATTCGGGCTTCCAGCCGGGTGGTCTCCCTCCATTCTGCCGACGTTTTGGAACACGAGTCGGGTTCCATCCTCAGGGCTAATGGTGAGTGGATGAAGTTTGCCAGCTTGTTTACTCTTCAGAATGGAGGGAGACCACCCGGCTGGAAACCCGAATAGCCTTTTTTGAACATAAATAGAATGTTAACGACCTATATTTACACGCATTGTAATCATAAAGAAGACAAAAATTTGCTCTTTTTCGTACCGTAAAAACGGGCTACTTTAGCCCCGCTGTCAAACATTTTTTTAAAGATTTTCTTATGGTTCGCTATTTTATTTTTTCAGGCCTTTAGAACATTATGACCCATATAGACAGTCTTTAGTACAATATTTGAATAGTTTTAACTCCTTTCTTAAATTGTGTTAATTAAAAAAATGTTTTACAGAAAAACACATTTTAAAGGCGGTTTAAGTTAAATATATATTTTTAAAAGAAAGTAAAAGTATAGAAGAATATGAGTGTTGTTTTATTTTTAATTTTTTACCTATTTACTTTTAAAATAATCGAATAAAAATTATCTAATTTTTTAAATCCTTGTCTATGAAAATATTATACAAATACGTGGCTTAACATGTGACCCCAGCAGACTCAGCATGTTGCTTTGTTGCATTCTACTAAATAAATATATTACATAAATATGTCGGCCCAGATGGCTGATATATTCAAATAATCATATTTTTTAAATTATAAGTTTATACACTTATATTCGGTTGTTTTACCAGCAATAGAGCTGGTGCCGAAAACAGGACAGATATAATAAAGAAAAACTAAAATGTTGGCCTACTACCCACTTTGACTCAGAAAAAAGAACGCAATATGCATTTAAAATATTTATTATGGAGGGAAAAAATGTTTTGCTAAAGTACAACCTACTTTGTCCCAGAAAAATGGTGGGCCAAGTAGGTCTTAATTTTGAGATCAGGAGACCCGTTGTCATTATAAAATTTTTGCATAAAAACCTTAATAGTAAATAAAAATTCAACTACTTATACCAATTTCTTAACTATTAAATTTTGCTAATTAACAGATACTTCCCAGAATTATGGCAGATGCAGAGCTGTGTTCACAAATAAAAGTTTAAGAGCACAGAAAAACAAATGGTTGCACGAAGAAAAGAAAACCACTGGTGCTGATCCAAATTGTGAGCAATCAAATACTTAGAATACATCAGTAAAAGCTTTATGCTGCACCCTAATGGAAACTGCTGTAATCAGTCGAAAAACTATTTCCTTAAGGTAACCGGAATACGATGTACTATTTTCTCAGTTTGGGCCAAAGAAGGACCCTAGGGCCAAATAAATCCACGTTTACGGTAATCAATCAATGGCACCAACTCATGGGAAATAGTCAACAACGTGGGCGTATCATTTTAAAGATATATTTAGGGTATGCAGTTATTTTTTTTTTAGGTCCAACCCATAAAGAAACTAGCTATTTTTCTTTTATAGATCACTCTGAAAAACTCCTCACACGCACTTTGCTTAGTAAAAACCAATTTGATAATTATTCTTCCTTCCACGAGGATAATGGCTGTAGGTTCTGACATGGGGTATTTGATCTATTGAATGTTTCAAATTTGCTGTTGCGAAAAAAATAGAGAAGACAGTAGAAATTGGTAGTAATGTAATGACTTCAGTACGTTCACCTAAATTTGAATCTTTATAGAGACTCAGGTAAAATAACAATTAATTGGTTCTATGAATCTTTGTTTACTTATAAATATACGTACATTTTTATAGATCTCGTATGGAATGAAAATTGATTCAAAAAATTATACCGATGTGAATAATTTTCTTTTCTTCAAATTTTATATCACTCTGAACAAAAAAACCGCACACTAAGTATCCTGATAACTTTTAACTACTAAATTATAATCAGTTTTACAAATTCAAATGCCTGCTGTGAGTATGTGTTTTTGTTCGACCTGCTTCTGGTTTCACATTCTGAGTGGCGGAATCCCATTGCCTCCACGTTGCAGGCTACCTTCCCAAGTGGAAAATTTGCCTTGGATATTGGCTTTTAAGTGTTCATCTACATCTACATCTACAAATTACCCTGCGAGCCACCTCTAGGGTGTTTGGCAGGGGGTGATCAATCACCAGCATGCAGCATGCATTTGGACTCCCACATGCACACCACACCGTCCAAGAAACGTCCCGTATAATAACAAACTATACTACTATATGCTGTTAGAAATAGAATATAGAATAGAAATTCAGAAACATGCAGTAAGTTTTACATAGGTTAGTAGGCTACACTACAAGTCATGCAATCTATTTACGCGTTCTATTGCTGCCGTTATAATCTCTTATTGATCGTGGAAAAAATGACATTCGGAATCTGTCTGTTCTGCAATGTATCTCTCTTATTTTATTTATATGATCTGATCTTCCGTAGTACGTTGGCGTCCGCAAGATATGGTTAACTTCGTCAGAAAAGACACTGCTCTTGAATTTATCTAAAAGGTTTAGTCTATTTTTCAATCTACGGTCCGACAGAGATTCCCATCCGAGTTTATCTAAGAGGTCAGTTACACTAACAAGACTATCGTAACGACCTTTCACATACCTGGCAGCTCTTCTTTGCACGCGTTCTAACTCTGTTATTAAGCCTTTTTCATGAGGGTCCCAAACACTGGCAGCGTATTCCAAATGTGGTCTAACGAGGGAAAAGTAGCTAATTTCTCTCACTTTGTCGTCGCACTTTCCTAATATTCTTTTAACAAAACCCATTTTACGATTAGCTTGACCGGTTATTTCTCGAATATGTTTATTCCACGATAGATCATTATTGAGTCTAACCCCTAGATATTTCACAGATTCAACTGCCTTTAACTGCGTGCCCCGAATGACATAGTTACGCTGTAGGGAGTTATCCTTCTTCCAGAAATTCATTACGACGCATTTTTCCAAATTTAATTCTAACTGCCAAGCATCGCACCAAGCTTGGATAGCAGCAAGGTCATTCGTTAGTTCATCTATATCTTTGCTGGAACGGATTTCTCTGTAAACTACAGCGTCGTCTGCAAATAATCGTAACTTACTCTGCACTACTTCGCCAATGTCGTTTATATAAAGAAGGAATAGGAGTGGGCCAATGACACTACCCTGAGGAACGCCAGAAGTCACTCTAACCTCATTGGAGACTGCACCGTCTAATACTACTCTTTGGACGCGGTCGCTCAAAAATTCTCTAATCCAGGAAATGACATCTTCGTCTAGACCATAAGATTTCAGTTTTATTATTAACTTTCCGTGGGGTACTTTATCAAATGCCTTTTTGAAATCAAGAAAAATCGCGTCTACTGGAATGTTGTCTTCCCCGGAGACTAGAATATCGTGGGCGAAAAGCGCTAACTGAGTTTCGCACGATCTGCTTTTCCTGAATCCATGTTGAGTTCCCATTAATAAGTTTTGCGCGTCTAGGTGTTTCATTACCGAGCTGACTACGATGTGTTCAAGGACTTTGCAAGAGATGGACGTTAAAGATATCGGTCTGTAATTAGATGGCTGTTCCTTGTCTCCACTTTTAAATATTGGCGTTACATTAGCGATTTTCCAGTCATTAGGTACTTCGTGTTGCTTGATGGATTTACTGAATATTAACTGCAAGTAATGGGCAATTTCTGAGGCTAGTTCTTTATATACACGAGAAGGGATTTCGTCTGGACCAGGTGATTTATTTAGACTAAGCGATTTCAATATATTTTCTATTCCGAGCGTACTAATATCAATAGCTGGCATCTTATGTATACAGGGATTGTCATCGGTCTCGGGTGAGTTTTCGGAAGGCTCCGTGAACACGCTCTTAAAGTAGGAATTTAATAAATTGGCTTTATCGTAACTGCTTGTCAACACATCTCCATTGTCGTTTCTCAGCGAACATACGGTAGATCGTTTACCTTGAACTTCCCTAACATATGACCAAAATGCTTTTGGGTTATCCTGTAACTGCTCTACTAGTGTTTTTCTTTTAAAATTCGTGAACGCATTCCTGAACGCTTCCTTCGTGGCGGCTTTAGTCATCCTATATTTTTTAATTATTAGCTCGCGTTCATTAGCGGATAAATCCGTGCTGACTTTTTTGTGACTGAATCCGTGTTTATTTGGTATTTCTAGGAGATAACACCCGTGAGGCTGTACCTCATTAGGGCGGGCGTTGCTTTAGTACTTCTGCTTCAGCCAATTGATTTATCGAGGCAACATTCCAATGCACCGCCCTCCTCTGGGTAATTACCATTTCGGTTGTAGTTTCGGGAATATCCAGTTCGGGTGAAGGGAAAATGTCCAACTTTGCCTCTTGCCGAGATATATAGCCCTCACTTGATTAATACGCCTAATCGGAAGCATCTTAATGCGCTCGCTAGGTATGAAACAGGGAGGGAAGAGGCTTAAGCAGGAACTCTCATGGTTATGCGTCCCGTGGGCCGAGTTCCGCAAGATATATATGCCACGCGAAAGACGATGCAGACGAGATTTTGCATTGCGAGAGGAGTGATTTTACTTCCACGCATGGCACCTAATTTGTACACTTCCCTCAGCTGTCGTCGATTCTCATTCACAGTGCAGTTTCATGCATTCGATAAATTGCGTAGTTTTATGACTGAGTTGTGTGATTTTAGAGAAAATGTTGAGTGGGTATACACGTAACTCATTATGGGATTTGTAAGAATCGCTATATTCAACTCTACTTCTAAAATCAGTGCCTAATAAATGCTGTAATAATTCTTGTTGACGGCATGAAGAAATTACGTGATAATGGACAACAATTCTAGTTGACGACGCGAAATAAACAAAAATGGGAGAAATGTAATGAAAATAGTAGCATTCGGTTGTACGCGTCGTCTCTCCCGATGTTTCGCCCCATGTACATATGGTGTTCGCAATGTGTTCGTATTTTGATCCCGACTTTTTTCGTGAGCATTTTTCTTGGATTGTATTTGCAAGTTTTGTTAATTAGATTTCTGAAGTAATAGTGCGTGTCGTCGCTTCCGATTTCCGCCATGAATAAATACCCTGGAAAAGTGTCTTTGTTAAAAGTGTTTCATTTGATAATTTGAATTAAAAATTTAAAATTACAATGGATTACGTAAATTTGTTTTGAATATTTGCGTGCTGATGTATTCAATTAAATTTAGAAGGAGAGAAGACCAAAAATAACGCAGGAAATGATAACATGAAAAAAATCAGGTCAAAAAATCTCTATGAACTGTCCATCTCTCTGTAGATCACATTGCGTGTACCACATTTCATGATGTAAGGCAAGGAAACAACAGTGATGGGCAGTTATGAGTTTTGGAGAAAAGTGATCTTATTTCAAAAAACAAAGTTTTACGTTCTTTTTTCCGTGGTGCCTCTTGAAAGTGTTTTATATCGGAAAAAATGTATGTCGCTGCTAGAAAAAAGCATATAACTAACAATAATTATTTATTTTAACCAATTTCATTCCGAACACAGCTATTATCTAATTAATAAAATAATTTCCATTTCCATCTTTACAAGTTTACAAAATTGGCATTGCTATGTTTGGTTTAGGTAGTTGCGGAGAAGTCAAAGTCCACAAATTGCTTTCATGATATTGCTAATTTAATTGGTTTCAAAATAGCTAAATGAACATCGTCCTAAAATATCATCACTCGAATTTCCAGCAGACGTTATGAAGTGAACTATTTTTTCGTGAGCAAGCATACTGAATGTTCCATTAGCTCCCAAACCGATATCTGTTCAGCAAATATGGCGAACGAGCGGGCACAAGGCTAAATTACACATTATAATCAACGTCCAGAAATAATGAGTAATCGATAGTAATTATTGAACTAGCATTGACGTCATCATACCAATTACGCAGGGAATTATTAAGAGCGGTTGGAAACACGTCCATAACCGTCACTCATTTACATGGTCGTGGCCCATTGTATTTTTTTTCAGCTCGATAATATTGTTAGGTTGCCGACCTCCGCGCCAAACACAATGCATTTTTTCAGCTATCAAAACATCAGCTTTTATGCGTCATACTAACTTTGTATCATTTGGAGGAGGGAAAAATCACGTTGGAGCCAATTATAGAATAATTAAAATTCACTGGGGAAATTTTCTCTCGCTAGGCGCGATGTCTCAAACCATATCAACAAAGTACCTATGCTAACGATAACTCGAAATATGCTTTTTTTAATAATTACATTTCAGGAACATTTGTATCAGCGGTTACCAGGGCCGCTGATTGTTTCTATTGAATAACATTTTATAAAGCAGGTACATACATACTCAGCTTAAAATGCCCTAAGGTCTAAGTTTTTTCAATAATAGCGTTAAATTTTTGGAATTAAGCACTGGTTATCACTAGAGGAAGTGTCGAACACCTATGAGGTATTGTAATTTAAATCAAAACCGATTTATCTATTTTTTGGTAATAACTAGTTAATGCGAAAATACTTGTAAACTATTTGATTAAAATTACGCAATGATAAACGCTTAAGATGATAAATTCATCATATGTATGCGTATGTGTCACAATTGATCATTTTTTCAAGTTATCTGGGAGTAAAGTCGGTATAATGTGAATCCTAGGTAATTGACAAGGAAAACTATGTAGTAACAGAAGTTACTCGTAATTTGGCTCTAATTTTCCTAAGGAATTTGAAATAATGACATTTTGTATTGCGCAAATCAAAAATGGAGGTTTAGTATTTGCAATACACGAGAAATTACGGTAATAGTTCCAAATGTCTTTGATGGCTTGATCTCTTAATACTACGTATAATAATCACCTATGTAATTCTCAATTCTTGATGAATATTTTGTTACCTCTTAGCATAATATGTCAGGCAACGTACAAGACCTTTTACTCTAAAGTAAAAAATAGGAGAGAGATGTCTGTGATTAAATGGCGCGATTTTGGGGCGAGTTACGGAGTTACCTATCTGATTCCAGTTCACGTGAATGATTTACCAGCCTGTACTCTAAATCCAAGTGTTGAAAAGAGTGAAAAAAATTATTTTTATAATTAAATGAAAGTTCTATTGCCTTTAAATAGTTGAAAGAAAATGAATTTACCGAAGCCGCACTTTTTACTGGGCGAAAAAATGGATGGGATGTAGGTAAGGGGAGGATATCCTATCCTTCCATCTACCTATTCCCCCTTTTTTCGCTCAGTACGGCCCTAGGTAATTCATCTTTTTTTTATAAACTATATTCCTTAAATTGATTTAGGAGACATTGAAATTAGACGTGATCATAAGGGATGCAAACTTTGCAGATTCATTAACGTGGAAAAACCTTACAATGACGTCATTTAAATTCTGGTTCATTAAGTGGTTCAAGGTAATCCAATCTTTGACGGAAATAATTGATCATTAGAGTCTTTATGTCAACGAGCCACGTTGGACAGATGCGCGAGGCCGACAAGTATCGGAAATGCGGTGAGCTATTCGGAAAGAGTCAGTAAAGACATAAACTTTTCAGAGAAAATGGTAAGCCCGCCGATAATTCGCCGCTAGTAGCTCGAGAAGTAAGCGACGAATCAGAAAACGAAAAAATATGGGTCTCTTTATTTTTCAAACTATCGCGATCTACAAAATGACAAAAATTGGGAACGAGTCCAATTACAAGCGTTGAGACGTATTAAACCTGATACTTAAACATATTGAGCCAGTGTTATGGACTAGATATATAAGCAGCAGCAATTTCAATTAGAAATGTATTTATAAACTACCTATAACCTTTCCCTTGAGAAAGAGACCAGCATCGGTCCGGAAACGTTGGGGCAAAAAAGAAAATGACGCGGTGACATAGCCCAAAAGTTTTTATTTATCATGACGAGTTCCCGCGAAAGTTTTCTCGAAGAATTACTTATAACGGTTTATAAAACAGGGGCTTGGTTCTGACCCTTAAATAAATCGATGCTTCCTAAGCCTCTATAAAGTAGTAAAACGCAAGAATTATTTAATTAGCAAACTTTATCGCTCAACCGTAATCTCGAAAGATTATCACTGAGGGTCGTTTCACAGATTTCAGACAATAATAGGTAAATTTTACAAGGAAAACGTTTCGATTCTGTTTATGAGCTTGAACTCACGGGAAGGCACTTAATCGGAGAAATGACTTGACGTCATAATACTTTGAGCGTGCTCAGCAGACGGAATTATTTTTCATTTCATCCAAGACGAAGCGGAGACGCGAACTTTGCCGCGATTTCACAGCCCCCGTGCACTAATTTAGAGCTAGCGACAGACAGTAAAAGAGAAAAACCAGGAGGGAGTCATGCTGCGTGGGGATAGAAGAGGAAGGGCGGTTGCCCTATGCTAATCAACGGGGCTCAGTCGGCCTTCATGGTTTCCATTTACCAACTAACCTCGAGTCCTCGACTCACTATGGCGGATGTAAGTAGTGTAAAAATGAGGATACTGGGACAGTCGCCATCTTGGATTCTCCGCCATCTTGAATTTTTCGATTCGATATATCGAGTTAACGAAATCCAAGCGTTTTGATTGGTTGTTTGTGGTCACGTGACCTATAGTGGCGCCTCGTGGTGGTTGAGGTGATGAAACAAATGAATAAGAGGGTGCGCTTGGTTTAGGAGGTATTTTTTCGCGCACTTTTTTTTGAAATGTATGGATATCCCAGCGTTTTGATTGGTTGTTAGTGCTCACGTGACCTATAGTGGAACCTCGTGGTGGTTGAGGTGATTAAACGAATGAAAAAACAATACCCTGTTCTTTTTTTCAAGGAGAAATCAGAACAACAATTTTTTTTAAATGACTAAATTTTCTTTATTCAATATACATCCATATCGTCCTCAAGTTGAAGTATAAACTTAATACAACGCAGACGGCTACCTTTCTTAGCCTCAACGGTAATATAATTCACTTTTGATCGTTGATGGTCAGTATAACACACAGGTTTAGGACCGTCAGTGGAAACACATTTAAGTCCTTTAGCGTAGCATCGAGGCCGGATGCTTTCGTACACATCACACCAGATGATTGGGTGCTGCTTTTCCGCAAGGCGCCGCTTTTCCGGATCGGTGATATCATCCTGATGAGTTATATTAAATCTCTCCACTACACCACTCTCATTCTTGAAACCTGAGAATATCGCATTCTCTCCGATATAAGTAAATTTCCTCTTCTCGTATCGGAATACGCAGATGTGCTCTTCCTCAAAATACAACGTGAGCACAAAATCTTTACCTCGATGAGGGATGTGTATAATGTAAGTATCAGGATCTGACTGCCTCTCCACCCGGAGGTCAGTATTCCCCAGGGTGGCTACAGGATAACCTCGCAGCTCAGCAACATTTCTGGAGGTCATGTTAGCTTCGAGTGAGTGAGCGGCTGCAGAAGCTCTTAGCATCTTAGCAACAGTTCTTGAGCTAATGTCAACGTTGAATGAGCTAATAATCTCGGGGACCACGTATATATACACTTATTAGTGAGACAATAGGGAGGGGAAGTTGATTGGGGATGCTGGGATTTCCCCGCTTTTGCTACAAGCTTAGTGATTAGCTGTTTGAAAGTGTGGTGGATTGCGCATTCGTGAGGGTGAGGTGGGGAAGTTATTTTTTAAAAAAAGAAACACATATGACGAAATAAAATAATTATATTTTTTTTTATCATTACATTGTACATCAATAAAAACACCAGATTCACATAAGTAATTAATCCCCATAAAACATTATTATAATGAAGAATAAGACAGAAATCATATAAATGAAAAAATCTTTTTTTCCACATAGTAGGTCCATCACCATTTCTTTGAGGTAAAGGAAATCACATCACTGATAAATGTATATGTTTCACTTCATTGTCACAGTCTCCATCACCGCCAATATTTTGTTCTTTGACACATTCGAAAGAAGCCACTTTTTCAACTTGGAGCAGTTTTTCACAGCACATGCGAAATCATCCTTCCTATGAGTCAATAAAGAGCACTCAACTCCCGATGATTCAAGTTTCTTTAGAGAGGGAACGTTAAAATATTTTTCCAATTCAAACACCGTACGATCGCACGCGTATGAAAGGAATTGACACTTTTCCACACCCTTTGCGAATAAGAAGTCGTACGACCTGATTTGTTCCTTCAGAATTCTGGGAAATTCCTCGTATGATACTGTTCCCGCATCAATGGGAATTCCATGGTAAGATCTCACCAGCCATTCATTTCTCACATTGTCGTCGTCCAACTGCTTATCGGAAGGCATCTGGAATACCCACGACTTTCGTCGGTCATATTCGAGATCCTCGATAGCAAGTTCGCGAACGATAAAATTGTTTCCCCCATCAACGAGCGCTTGGAAATCCAAGACCGCCGCCTTTATTTCCTTGCCTCTACTGGGGCACTGTTCAGTGTGATACATCCTTTGGGAATGGTATTCTTAACTTGCTGAATGGATTCTCACCAAAGGTGATACACACCTCATCGAGGTTGAAATCTTCCAAGGCTTGCAAGATCCTACTCAGATTGTGAAGCACTTCACCTCTTCGATTTTCAAGGTAATCTAAGATCGCATTAATCTGTTCAAATGAGTGTGTAAACGTCTCCCAATCAGAGGCGTTTAATGGTACACGTTCTTCCCCCAAAGTAATGTGAGGTTTACCAAAGAATTTGGGAAATCGGATTAATGATTTCACATACGCAGGTTTCGCTGCACCTTTGAAGTAGTCTGTTATTGCAGGTTCTTCGCAATCTAGTTTTGTCCACTCATGCGCCTTTAATTTCACAGTCTTCCCCAACGATGAAATCACCACACAAGGTCCGGAGAGATAGAGTGAAGAGTCTATGAGCCAACCAATTTCAACTGATTTGCTTTTGCCGATGGTGATGGGTGTGTCGAGAATTGATGTATCAACTTCCACGTCTTCTTCCTCAGATTCTGATGATGATGATCTCCGACGTTTCCCGTACGACTCCTGCATCGTAACTGACCACGTCTAAGGAAGTATGTCACTTAAATGCGGATTTTGTTTTTTTGCACTTTTGCGAGCGCGAATGGCTCTTTTGCTCATGGATTTTTTTTCTATCAGAGCACAACACTTTTGCGAGCGTGGATGACACTTAAGTCGTCTCCTAACTGATCCAAACTCTTCAGAGAAGAGGCGAACAACTTCACAGTCGTTTAATTCAGGATTCGGGAAAAGGGAGGTGAACTGAGATAGGGACCCTTTGGTGGACTTGAAGAGAGCATACAGACAGCAGTATTCACCACAAAGATCTGATTCATAATTTTGTAAACGAGTACGGTTAAATTTCACAGTGAAAGGTTGAAGAAAGGTAATTATATCTTGAACGAAAGGAGGGAATCCATAAGAGTCAAAATACTCGGCCTTCTTTCTTGACTTAGGGACATTAACTGCAACCCAGTGAGTTCCTGGGCTACCAGAGGGATCAAAATTTATCACATAAGTTCCATAATTAGGATTACTGGGAAGTTTATCTGAAGGAAAAACTCCGCGAAAAGACGCTCTCGTGCGAGAGTCTTTTGAAAGGGATCGCTCGATGTCTTCTGTTTGCATGCTTATTCATTACTTAGACTTTCTGTACCATAGCAACTCTATTAAAATCAATGGCGAGAGCTGCTTCATATTCGGCATACACAATTGCTGTGACAGCATTGGGTAAAGCATCCTTGAATGTCATCACTAATCGTATATTGCCCGTCTCCGGTTTGGATATATGATCATCGTTTCCACTTTTGTCTGGAGTTAAATTCCAAACAAATACAGAGCTCCCATGGGTGAACATGTGTAAAGTTACTTGATTTCCCCAGTCGTTATGATGCACACCTAAAGCGGAATACAGTTGCCTAAAGGGCTGTACGGCATGATTGCTCGAGCCATCGTAAGACATTTCAACTTCGTGAGGAGTACCATTGACGTGCAGACCGCATTTGGTCATGCTGTAATGATTCAAGCTGAACGGGTTTTTAGACCTTCTACCATGAAACGCATCATCATCTACTAATGCTACCATTAATGTGATTGGGAGTTTACCTAGTATGAGATTATCACAGGTTATTTCCGAATTCCCTGCAGAGACAGAAAACGTTTTAACCTCAACGTTCTTGTATGGATAGAAAGCGACCTCACCCTTCTGCATAAGTCGATTATGTGATAGAAGAATTGAAGGACTAATGTCAAAATGGGGTACTTTGAGAGTGGCTTGGGTTATCTTTAGAATTGATGATCCGCTTTCACCTTCTTTAATGTAAAACTCAGGTTCGGCCAACTTGAGCACTATGTCAATTGAGACACCATTTACGAGGTAGTGTGGGAGATTGAATAGATCAACGTGTAGCTTTCCTTCTAATTCTCTCTCATTACTGTTTGCAAACCATTTCTTTCTAGCTAAGAATCCCTTATTATGCTCTCCTTGCTCATTCAAATTATCACCGGTATCTAAACACCACCCATCACACTCAAGGTGTGTACGTGCGGCATCGTTACCATAATTCAGCAAATTTTCAAAGTATGCGGCATAATTGTAATTTTCAGAAGATGTCATTCTGTCCCCGTTAAAGAATACGTTGCATTGAGAAAACATGGAGTGGAGGAGATTATTGACAACACCGGGTTGGTCCGCATCGCTTGACTTATAATCTGAACCGTCCGATTTACATAACTTTACTCTGACATTTAAGACAATTCCACTAAGATCCTTGTATAGATCACCGTTGTCCTTAATCGAAAATCTCAACTCCTTAGCACCATCTAGAGAGGAAACGGGCTTGTATTCTATAATTCTATTACCAATAATGCTCGTTTGTATAGGCGGGCGTTGGAACATTTGCAAACACGATGGAATGTACTCTGACATGATGATAACTCTTCGACGACTGATCGTCTATTAAGCAATTATATGAAATTATTCAAGTATTTATCCAAATATATCACGTCCCTTACGTGATTGCCTCTTTTTGCCTGGATTTTTTTTGTGTTTTCGTAGACCCCCTCCAATCTGCTTAGACTTCTTACTTTGTTTTCTAGAGCCAGTGTGGTTTTTTTTCTTTTTAATCGCAACTTTACGAATTTTCGCCCGTTTCAAACCTGATCCGCTCATTTCCCCAATTTTACTCTCTAATTTTGTTTTCAAGTTACGAACAGCTTCTCCAGAACGTGTTTGTAAGATTTCTTTGAGTGATTTACCGCTGTTAATGTCCGATAGAGCTTTTAACCCAGCCTCCTTAGCCTCTTTTCCAACAGCTCTGGCACCGCTAAAAACTAAAGGTCTGACAAATTTCCAAAGACCGCTGAAAAAACTTCCCAATCCCCTGCCTCTCTGTCTATATATACTCGCGCGATACACTGGGCCTAAATCACCACCAGTCTGAGAAAAATATCTCATATATCGATCCACATCCCTCGACATCACGTCTATGAATGAGGCGTGTATTATCTTTTGTATATATTTATGAATGCCTAACAAAGTGTAGTACTAAGGTTGCAGGATTCACGCTGGATGTGAATGGGAAAAGCTCACCCATCTTATCTCTTAGTTCAATACTCACGGTATCGAATTCTCTCTTGGAGAGTGGAATGTAGTATGGCGGATTGAATAGTTGATGGTTTCCCGAACCAATATTTACTATCCTTATGCATGAAATTAACTTGTCTCCGACAATTTGAGGGTCTACCAAGTCCGTGTAAACAAATACTTGCTGAAGTTCATCATTTTCATTTACCGCAGATCTTTTCCGTCTTATCTGTTTATTAATATGCATTGCATTTGTTAAGAGATTATGAAAACCTCTCTGAAACTTCTTTGGGGTGTTTTCATAGAGCGTATTCAATAGTTCAATCAGGGTGTAACGAGCACAAGCCAACCGTACAATGTGGTTAGTAGCCGTAACAATTATTGCTATATGTTCACAACCTTTACTGGATGTGATATCTGCCTTGCTGAGGGATGCTTTTTTATCCGCATTCAACGAATTAAAGAATTTCTCCACAATTATATCAAATTCAGTGCGATGTAAGTCATTGCTTAAAGATTTTCTCATATCAATGAGCATTTTATCAAGAATGTATGTATGATGATCGAGCAACTTATAAGTTACCCCCTTCACAATCTCTATCTCAATATATTCTCCATCATACTGACAATTTCTCGGTGGTGATTCAAAGTCTGGTAGAATAACTTCCACAAGTCCCACTACCCATTTACCGGCAACTTCCACTCGCTTTTGTAGTTTTGATCGAAATTTTGCTATCGTGTTCAAATTAGAACCCGAGCTATCACTCATGAGGGTCACGTAGAATTCTCCTTGCTCCATTATTTTAACTTGTTTACTTGAGATGCTGCGATCCAACTGTTGAAATCATCACCATACCCCACCCATTTAACCAAGTATTCAAGCTTCTTCCCAGTGCCCCTACTCTTTAAAATCTTTTCTATTTCATATTCTTTATTCTCGCTAACTTCCGTCTTTGTCAGCTCTGAACCGTAGAATTCACCTTTTATACGTTTACCATTTAAATCATTTAATTGATATGTAGGAACAATTAAATTTTCATTTATTTTAACCACTGTGAAAATTTCCTTGGAGAAATTCTGAGTATAACCCTTTGTGAAAGGCGATCTTTCTTTAGATATACGAACAAAGTCTCCAACAGAGAAACGAGGTTTCCTTTTTTTATCACGTGACGTTAAACGAAGCGCTACTTGGAATGCGTTTTTATCACTCACTTTAGTAGGAGCTATACCAATACTGGAGTGATAGCGCTGATTGTAAGCATTTACGAGTTTTGGTAATGCGGTCAGATAGGAACGTGAATTTGATTTAGTGAAGTATCGATACATAATACTTTTTAACGTTCGGTTGAATCTTTCCACTACGGCGGCTTTTACGTCAGGATTATTGGTAGTGTAGAATGTAATTCCCCGAGAAGTAAGGAATTTCCTAAATTTTTCGTTATTGAATTCTTTTCCCTTATCGCTCTGAACTTTCAAAGGCTTTCGACCATCTTTTAAGATATTTCTAAAAGCTCGAATAACATCATCGGCCGACTTACTTTTGATGGGCTTTACCCAGGCATACTTCGAGAATATATCCACCACAGTGAGAAGATATTTATATCCGGAGTTATGTTTTTTCAAATTCTGAACATCATTCAGATCGCATTGCCAGGTATCGTCAATATAAGACACTGTGTATCTATTCCTCTGAAATTTCTTTCGCACAGGTCTGTGTAAAGTGTACGAATCCTGAGCCTCCAACCACTTTTTCACATAGCTTCGCGGGATTTTTTTCCCTATACCCTCCCAAAGTCTACCGACCGTTGAATAACTGGCGGGATTTCCAGGATCAAAATAGGTTGAACTCAAGAGATTATTAATATCAGTTTTACTCAAATTCCCATCATCATTTTTGTTAACTTTTTTTTTCTTCGAACGACTTTTGCTTTGTGGAGTTAAACTTAAGACGGAGAGAATATTTTTTTCGGTTTTTTTGCTCGTTTTCTTCGAGGTGATTGGAACAGAACTTTTATTTCTCTTTCGGGAGATGAGTCTTCTGACTTCACCTCCGCGGAGCTTATCTCTCTCTCTAGATTTTCCAACAAGTCCTCCATATTTCCCGCTCTTTCCAACGTTTTTTCCCATTGTTCTCCGATTTTGCGATTAGCTCGCAAAATTTTTCTACCACTGTTGGAGGTTATTTTTTTCCTTTTTAAACTCCTACTTCTTGTTTTCAATTGTTTTTCTTCATTGACATTAGCAGCTGAATCTTCTAAGAAAGAATATGAAATGGGCCCACCTCGTTCACTCACTGCGTTTAAATAAGAATCCAATTCCCGACGATAATGATGCCACTTTTTAGTGTCATCCATATCACTTGATAGAATCTTACGCATACGATCATCTAGATTTGTGATGTTAGTTGTTAATCGCTCTTTCTTTAACGAGGACGGTTCAATGAGAATCATCTTTTTCAGACTCATTATGCTAAACCGGCTAACTTACTTATTAGACCACCTAGCACGGAACTTACTAATAAGGATAAGAAACCACCTTTCTGTTGTATTAAGTTTCGTTTCTTGCTAACAGTGATTTTTTTACAACTCAACTTTCTGAGTAAGTTCTTGTGCTTTCCCAATTTCTGTTCTAGCGACTTTTTAATCCTATATTTTCCACTTAAAATTAGGCTACAACAATCACCCAAGGCTTTTATTTGATCGTCACTCAGCTTACTAATTATTGCCTTTCGTAACTTAGGTTCAGCAGTCTTTAAGAGTACGAAAAGATGTTTGTTACGTTTCAACCTCTTCATATTCCGCAGTATTTGTGGGTACAAATACTATCGCTTTGCATTCGTCGAAAATTTCCGTTCTAAATCGAAGGAGATCGTTCGTTTTCTGATGAAGGTCGAGGAGTAAGTAAGTGAATGGTCTGCATGTCACTTCATTAAATATTCTTAAGAGCTCATCCGGTTTTTTGGGATAAACTTGTCTAGCAAGGTGTGAGAATTGTGATTGATCGCGAGGGTTCTTAAATACCACTAAGTACTTCACGTTAAGTGAAATAGTACGTGCTTGTGGGCTCTGGTAGAAAACATTCTGCGTTATAAGAATGACTGAAATACCTAAATGATGTGAACCTCGCGTGAATACTTCGGAAATTCTTTTATTGTAACAGTCATACATTAAATCATCTATTACATACAGAGTGGGCATCTTATTCTTGCTTCCTATTTCAAAATTTGGGATATCATTTCGAAACATTACAGTGGTATTCTTGAGCGTGTTTAACTCTTTATCTTTAGGTCTGCTGTAACGATTACAACACCAAATAATTTTTTTTATCTCAACATCGATTAATTTCGAATTGACTAATTTTAACACGAAACTCGTTTTCCCAGAACCGGAGGGTCCGGCTAAAATGCAAGTGAAAGGATGTTTCCACTTCAACATCTCATTGGCTTAGAATGGAAAGCAGTAGAAACAATCTGTTTTTAAGTATTTTTTCACACCCCATCTACAAATTTCTCTTTACTTTTAATAATATCATTTCAGAAGCTCTCCATTGAGTTATTCCCCTCTAATTTGTGTATAATACTTTTCAAATTTGCTATTAATTCTGGGAAGACTGACTTCTTGCGACAGTGGACTCCAAATAATGATATAGAATTCATACCAGCTTTAGTTAAGGTATTGTTGAACTCGTTGAATTCGAAATAGTTCCGACCTCGGAAGAAATATAAGAGCCCATTTGTGTACCGAAAAGCTGAAGTAAGACCTGGAGGTAATTGTGGGAACACCCTGGACAATCCAGAAATGCTCATTGGTCTGAATTCACATTCATTTAACTCAATCACAAAATTATCACTAAAAAAGACATAAGTTCGTCCCGAGTAAGTGTTTACAACGGCTTGAATCACTGTATGTTGAGGGTATCCTATATCTATTATTCGTTTAGGATATCCATCCACTAATTCGATGCTGGGAAATCTTATCATATAGACAACACCGTCTACGAATATAACTATCTCACCAGAAGGTCTCTGATATATAGCATCTATTTTACTAAAACTGTTCGGAAGAAACGTCAACCAGTCTTTGATGGAAATGGGACCTTGAAGACCTCGATTTGGGTCTTCCAAATCTAGTAACCAAACCCATTTCTCGTAAAAAATGTACATCATTCGGTTTGCTATTAGAAAAGTATTAAGATCCATTTCAACGTCGCATAGTGACGGTTTTTTTATAGCTGGCTGTACAGCTTCTGTCGGTGTGATTTCATCCGCATTTTCTACGCTCTCATCCTCCTCAATTTCTTCATTTTTTTTTCGAACTCCGTATAAACTTTGAATAGCTAACACATCATCCTCATCGAGATCTAATTTATATCCATTCATGTATTGTGCATACATGATAGCATTCTGATTAAGAGAATGAGATATGCCTAAAGCATGACCGATTTCATGCACCAAAACTTTGTACAAATTAATTTCATCGTAACCAGTTCTATTATTTAATTCATAATAGAAATTTTCATCCATATCGATGTGAATTTCAACGGTTCGACCATCACTTTTAGGATAATCTGCATGAGCAATAGCGCCTCCTCTCCCGTTAAAAGAGGCAGGACATAATCCTCCCTTTTTAAAATTTTTATGTGTAAGACGAGTATTCATAATTACTATGTCTGGATTGTCTAAATCATGCATGAAGATTAGATTTGTATTTCTACTCCAAGCATCGAAAGCTGCCCTTGTCAGTTCTTGAAGTTTGGCATTTGCGAAAGCGTAACGCCATTTTAATACAGATTTATTCCACTTATAGTAAAAGAGTGAGTAACTTATATCATCTGGTACACCACAGCGCGGTTTGTTTATCAAGTTCATTGTTTCCTCATTAAGCTCCCCATCTATGCTGAGGTTGTTATACTCTTGAAAATTTTTTATAGCATCCTTAACTGATTCGAGCCTTACTTGACTTATTTCTGTTGTATTCAAGTTAAGATAACCATATTCGCTAAGGTAACTCACTACGCATGCTGTATTATTAAGTGTGTGATTTTTCCCTAGTGAGAAGAAAAATAAATTTAAGAAAATGAGCAATTTCATCATTCTGCACATTTCAGAGTCTTTTTAAGAAATGGGCTTTATAACGAGTGACCATTTCAATTTGTAATGCGTTTTTTAAATTATGAAAAAAGGTGAGCGAAAAAATAAAAAAAGACGCCTGCGAATCTTCTATAGATATTTCAACCGACAAGTTAAGCAATCCATTCGCAAAGGCGGTGGACCATCTATTTGCGTTCTTCCCTTGTTATAATGTTCGGTACATTTTTCATATCTCCAATCCCTTATACCCCGTCTTTCCATTAATCGCGTCATTTGACTTGGAGCTATTTTTAACACCAGCGATGGAGGAAGATGGGCAATCTCAACGTCAGTTAGTTTTGAAATGCAAGGATACTTCAAGAATTTCTTAATTGTGGAATCCACTTTGCTAAAAATCTCTTCGAATGAAGGGTTTGCTGCCTTACTCGTATTTTTGCTGCTCATAGGGGTAGATGAAAGTGAATGTTTCAAAGGACATTTTGTCTCATTTTCAGCGACTTTTGAGCTTGCACGCTTTGTTTTATACTGTACGAATTTATAAATATCTTCTTCTTTATCCGGTTTTTTAAAAATAGGGGGATTATTCAGCTTACACTCGCATTTCCCACATTCGATATTTCTTTTGAATCTAAATCTCGCCATTTCCTCTGAAATTTTCTTTTCATCCAATAATGGTGGGATATCCGCATGATTTTTCCCACAAAAAAATTCCATCAAGAATTTTTCGAAGACCTTCGCTTTAGCTCTCTCATCAGCCAACTCACCATCCATTGGTAGGTTTCCAACACCATCCAAGCGGTTGCTGTTCATGATTGTAAATGAGTATCCCGCTGAGGAGAGTTCAGTATTTATAGCAACTTCACAAGGTCATATTTTTTTGCGTGTTGCGAAGAAAACAAGCATCGAGTATTTCAGCAGCGATAAAGACAAAAAATTCTTGCTGCCTATCAAGAATCTGGAAAGGCCTCTCCATATGATCTTTTGCGGTCTACTTTATAATGGCCCCAAGGGAGGGTGTTTATTCCATCCTCACAGACGAATCTCTTATCATCGTTTGCACACAAAGCAGTTTTATTTATTTCAACGGTGTGTATTTGATGTTTCTGCGACCTTATTAGTGTCATTTTCCTATATAATTGAATTTTTTCTTTCAAACATGTGACATAGTCATCAAATGTTAAGGATTTATCGATTACATTCTTCTTAATACCTTTGGCACGCTTTCCTTCCACATCACCTTGAACACGGTAGGAATATAATTTACTTCTCAGTCCTACAAAATGAGTCATTATCTTTCCTCCACATTCATCCTTCATCTTACCAATGACTTTAGCGTTGTTCGCTGAATAGCATGGATGATCTCTAGGATAATTGGAAGTATCATAGGAAGATAAGTCTTTGACCAAATCGGTATAAAAATCATCAGACATTACTTCAACAATATAACTATCTGTATCCATGTACATGAGATGTACGTTATTCCCATACTTCGGTTTAAGATTTTCGTAAAAAAATTGGTACATAAGTGTTTTTGAAAGATCCAGAACAGCCTGTCCTATATACAACGGTTTATACATTTTAACAAAATTTTTCCTTTTATGAATCGCGACTAAATTCTCTGAATAAATTGTGCGATCAATGAAGAGTGAACTAGATATCACTTTATCAAGTCTTTTGGGATTGCAAACAAGTTCAAGGTCAATCCTTTTTCTAACATTTTCCATTGTTTTTCCAAAAACGGCATTGTTCATTAATTTGTAAAAATCTCTATCAAAGTCATTGTTGGCCAATTTGCGTTTTTGTGAATTAATATCAATATAGGTCTTCATCCAAGGCGATTGTTCAAATTCAATGACCCGATGTATCTTTTTAAGCTTCAGACCAAAAGAAAGCGCTTGCTTCAGTGCTCTATAGTGAATCACATATCGCTCTTTATGATCAAGCGTAGTCATTAACTTTTGATGTTTCCCAGTTGGTGGAATTTTCTTCTCAGGACAGAAGGGCAAATCAGAGTGCAAGTCATGCAGTTCGCTAGGATATTCCAAATCCACCTCTAGAATATATCCCTTGTTGGAATTGTCTGGAACATTCATGACATCTACATGGTCTATCCATTGAAAGTTGGACTTTGGGAGAGGTTCTGACAACGCCCAACCATATAAATTGTTAGCATCTACGTATGCAATATATCTGGAATCTAAACTAGGGTTGAATTCCTTCATATGTTTATTATTAGCTTCGGAGTACCTTTTAACACACTGGCTTATACCACCACGAATTCCCTTCTCCATCATAAGTATCATATCATAATCTGTTAAAAGATGAAGTACCACCCCTGTGTGCTTCAACATCGCATCAAAAGACAGTCCTGGTGCGGTATAATACCAACCAGGATCTAACTCATATGTAGATAAACATACGTCTCTAAAATTTTCAAATACATCTGCTAATAACAAGACGTCTGTTAGCAAATATAGGTCAGAATATCCCCCCAGAGATTTACACTGGAATTCGTTCCAAACCGCCTGAGCAAATTCATAGTCATCTGAACTAATAGTTTCCTGGGTAAGGGTGCTGTAAAACTCATCAATATTAGGTAATCTATCCTCACCAAGCTTTTCCCACGAATCCACATACTCATATGGGAAGATACCTTTACGCATCACGAGATCACTTTTATCACCAAAATTCTTGGATAATCTCGTAAATTTATCTTTTGGGATCGAGCTAACCAATTTAGATAGGGATGTCCCTAAAAACCTAAAGCTATCAATGAAACGATATGAAAAAGTCTTATCTACATTTTTTCCAAACGAAATGTACTTCTCTTCATTATTAGGGATGCATGATATTTTCATTTCATCACAGCCGAGATGTGGGACAATCAAATGAGCATCATAATTTGAAAGATTATGAATGAAAACAGGTAGGTAGTCAGGCACTTGGAAATTCACGTTACAACTCTTATGAGCCGCCCCACGAAATTTACCCGTTAAATGATCATGATCTTTCACTCTATCCGAACCGAGCTCATTTTGACATATATGACATATTTGTGCTGAAATGAAAGCAACATTCTCACTCTCGGTCAAAGTATCAATAGGTATTATATTTTTATACTTATTTCGTGCAAAGAGAGCCATTTGCTTCAGCTTTTCAAGAAAAATATCTACCGCACCTTTACCTCGGTAAAGAAATGGTTCGAATACTTCTCCAGTATCTGATACCATAAGCATGCAGAAGGACATGACTTCATGCTGGTGCTGCTTATTTGTATATGAATGCTCATCATTGGGAGAGCAACTCAAATGTTTACTAAGGATGCATTCAAAATCAGCGTATACAACATAGGGAATTCTGACGGAATGTGAGAAGTTTTTGAATTTCAAGATGTTGTCATCAGCAGTTGGAACTATTATTTTTGTTGGAGAATTTCTACAGCAATCAATATTATGTTCTATGAGAGTATCACTCGAATAGCAAGGTTTAAAACAGCGTTTGCATACGTGTAACGCATTTTTATGTTTTGACATTTGTGATCGAATCAATCTACCAAAATTTTTGATCCAGCAGAAATGCGTCTTGTCCTTCTTAACAAGGTAGAGAAGATCGCGGTGGTCATCTAACTCCTGATCAACAACTTTAATTGGATATACATTATTTTTTTCATCAAGACCGAAAACATTTATTGAAATTGAATTTTCATGCTCAAACTTTGAAATTTTTGATAATTCTACTGGATGATTAATGCAATCCCAATTGTATCCTTGATAAAACTCTATATTATTATATTTTGAAAGGCGTTCGGGATGACACTTTATTTTCTTCCCCCATATGGCGTACTTGAAGCAGAAGGCATCCTCATTCTTTACGTTGATAACTGAGTGGGTGAGTTTAATTTTAGCAGGAAGGTCAATGAAAGATGACCCTCTTAGCGGGATGTATCTATTTATCCGTAATTCGAGGCCGATTATTTCACTTAGTGACCAACCTGATCCCTTAGATGAGCTTTCTGATTTTTCTTTCAACAATTTCGCAAATAGTATTTCTAAAATTTCATTCACATCATCTGCTTCAAAAACTTTAACATTTTTTGTTTTAAACCATCTATCCTGTGTTTCAACTCTTTCTTCATTCTTATCATTATGAAATTTAGCTTTCACCAGTATGTTTATTTTTAATGCTGTATCTTTGAGATAAATTCTAATTTTCTCTAAAAGTAAATCCTTTTTGCTGTTTAAAAAAATTACCAGGTCTGTATGCTCCCCACCTGCACTCACCCAAAAGGTTTTAAGCCGTCCTTTAACCGCTGATTCAATCTCTACAATTGAAGAAGAAGCGTCAGCTCCTCTTCCAACTTGTCTGATTGCATGGCGGTGATGAACTTCCGACATCTCATGGCCGGCTCTGTACCTTGGGTGGTAATAGACGTAGCATACCGGGCATAGCACCATCTCTTCCATTATCGTCTGGTTGGTTTTTCCAGTGGAAATGAAATTCTATATATGAGAATTAGGCTTTATACATAAGTAACCTAACGTGTATTTGAGGGTTATTTTAAATGAAACAAGATTATTCAGTATGGTCATTTATAAGCGAAGACATGTATTATTTTAATTTTTTACAATAAAACAACTGAATTATCCTTTCTGGATATTTTTAGCCCAACGCCCCATGCGTCGGCATTAAAGGCCTCGATTTCGTCAAGAGTGAGGATGAAATGCTTGGGGAGGAATATTTTCCTCTTTGCATTTTCAAAATTTATCTCCGCTATTATGCTGCTCCCATATTTTGTAATAGTGGGAGAAAGTTTCTCCACCTCATATGCCAGACCCTCCTTAAGCTCCTCCTTTTTCAAGAATTTTGCCTCCTCCTGCTGCGTAAGCAACTTGATCTTCAAAGCGTCCATCTGAAGTAGATAGAATAAATGAGCATTTTAGCAGTTTTTCTAGCTAAATCCTCATAGGACTTGAATTTTTATACATTTAAAAACTAATGATATGATTTTACTCACGCTATCGTTGAGGATTGTGAGGGCAACTGCTGGTGTTGGAAATTATCGGGAACTTCTTCCTTCTCCTGGCTTCTTTCTGCTGATGCTGGTTCTGCTGCTACTTTCTGTGGTACCGTAAGGCGTTCTTGCTGTGAGTATGGTTGTGAGAGCTCTGCTATGCCTTTATATACTGAATTTCCCCCATCCCATCGGGGTGGGTGGAGTGAATTGTTTTTCGACCTCTAGGTAATTTACGTCAATCGCACAGCCGGTCATCAATTTTTATGAGGGCCGATTGCTAATCTTAATTGAAGGTCTCTGACTTCTCCTTCGTGCGTCAATGCCCCAACCGATCGTTCGAGGGTCACTCATTAATCTTTATCACCCGTCTGTCTCCGCTTGCTTGCGTCAATCGCACAGCCGGTCATCAATTTTTATGAGGGTCGATTGCTAATCTTAATTGAAGGTCTCTGACTTCTCCTTCGTGCGTCAATGCCCCAACCGATCGTACGAGGGTCACTCATTAATCTTTATCACCCGTCTGTCTCCGCTTGCTTGCGTCAATCGCACAGCCGGTCATCAATTTTTATGAGGGTCGATTGCTAATCTTAATTGAAGGTCTCTGACTTCTCCTTCGTGCGTCAATGCCCCAACCGATCGTACGAGGGTCGCTCATTAATCTTTATCACCCGTCTGTCTCCGCTTGCTTGCGTCAATCGCACAGCCGGTCATCAATTCTTATGAGGGTTGATTGCTAATCTTAATTGAAGGTCTCTGACTTCTCCTTCGTGCGTCAATGCCCCAACCGATCGTACGAGGGTCGCTCATTAATCTTTATCACCCGTCTGTCTCCGCTTGCTTGCGTCAATCGCACAGCCGGTCATCAATTTTTATGAGGGTCGATTGCTAATCTTAATCGAAGGTCTCTGACTTCTCCTTCGTGCGTCAATGCCCCAGCCGATTGGGGTCGCCAGCATGAAATCTTGAAGCTGTGGGGGGACCGACCTCAAGGTTTACGCCTCCTCAGACCATCGGCCCTGTGAGCTCATTGGGTTGAGAGTTCCTCCAATAGCTTCATCCTTAGATATCGAATAATGTCACGTGGGACAGTCTTATATATACGCTGTGTAAGAAAACACATCATACATCCACCATGGAATCATTCCATTGCGTTCAGGCAACCATTTACCACGCATTGGATACGCGGTCGACATCGAGGGCCACAGTGTCCATTTGCAGATGGTGTCGGATTCGTCTTCAATATATTGAACTTTCGCATGTGGAAACTAGGCACTCAATTTATTCGTCCCGCCTACGTATTCCACGCTTTGTTTGCGATCTGTGTGATGGACCTCTAATTACTGTTGATCAGCCAGCGCATAGGTGCTCCACGTGTAGGCCTATGGCTGAGGTGTGGAATGGATCGCGGAACGAAGTTAACTTCTGTTTAGCTCCATACTACTGGGGGTATGCAGAGGATGATTCACCGAGTGATATGTCATTTGACGACCTCGTTTCGGCGCTGTTTAATGAGGCGGAGGCGCTTGATTTAGCGCGGAGATTGCCATCACATTCTCCACCGCCTCCGCTTATCCCCATTCCACAGATTGGACGGGTGGAGGCACTTGATTTAACGCGGAGATCGTCATCACATTCTCCACCGCCTCCACTTATCCCCATTTCGCGGATGGGGCGGTCTTACGACGAGGAGACATCATCTCTACCGTCCACAGCATCAGCAGCATCGGGGCGTTCAACACCACCACCGCCCATATCTCGCCTGAGCAGGCCATCCACAACTCAACCATCACCACCACGCCCTACAACTCAGCCGGCGACATCACCATCCCTGCTTGCGGTGCAACCCCCCACATCACCAGCACCGCAGCCGACCTCGCAACCGTTGACGTCTCCATCCCTGCCTGGAGCACATTCCCCCACATCTCCGATGCCGGATACTCAACCTCTTGCTGTAACACCACAGCTTGAAGTTGAGTCGCCCGCATCGCCACCACCCGATACCGAAGGTCTTTGCTCACCATCACCTCCATCATCCCCAGAGCCTACAAATCCACCGCCAAGATCTCCTTCCATTGTTATTCAGTCACCGAGATCATCGGAGGACGATGTGCAGTGGATCCCATCGTCACATTCGCGTGCGTCCTCGGAGGCTCAAGTTCTTGATATGCCTGTTTTACAAAGTGATGGAGCTCACTCAGCTTCTACGTCTGTTATAAAGTCACCTATGAAAAGACTCTCCATTGATGATGAGGTTCCGAAGAAAAAGGTGTGTAGAGATCCTCGGGGGATAAGAGGGAAAAAAAATTTACATGCACTTTTGTGAGGATTCATGTTGTTTTGGGAGTAGTTTTTTCAGTTAATATTTTTTTTGTTTTTTCATATTTTTTAATATCATGATACAATTATTTTTATTGTCTTTAATTTTTATATTATTTCTTGAATTCCTAAATATGTGATTTGTTCCTAAAACTGATTTTTTTGAGAGATTTGTGAATATTTTTCATTTTATTTGATTTTGTTTCAATTTAGTTTCGATGTTCATTGTTTTTTCTGTTCCTCTTTTTTTCATAATTTGTCTTGAAAAATATATAACATATTCAATCTTTTTTGTTGAAATTTTATTCCTTCAAATTCCTACTCATATTCCTCTCTTTCCGCTGATTATTTCAGAAATTGAACACATTTGTGAATACGACGACCGCATTGTGCAGGCCAGCTATGGTGAAGTTTTGCCCACTAAATTTGCAGTTGCTTTCGGTCAACGCTGTTGTGCGATGCATTCATAAAGTTCGCGAAGAAGATTCGTTACCAAGGATAGAGAACCTTTGCCAAATCCTTCCCATCCCCTTCAGATTTTTTGACAAAATATTTTCCCAAATACTCATGTCTCTGTATTCTCAAGATGGTCCTCCGCAAATATTGGTACAATACTGTTGCCTTCCAATGAGTTTCTCATATTATCAACACTTGTGGGAAAGTTATTTCATTTATACATTTTCCATTAATAATTATTCGCAGACCGGTCTAGACTTATATCCCCATTATGAATGCCTCATGTGTTATAAATTGTCGAGGAATCGAAGAAACGCACATAAATATACAATTTTCCAAAAAGTACCACCATGGACAACACCGCATGAAATTTTGTGGGAAAAAAAATACATAAGGATGTGAGAGATGCCACAACGCAGACTGAAGAATTATTGTATTGATATTATGAAAATAAATAATTATTGTTATCCATTCTTTTAATTTATCACTTGACCTCTACACCCTCAGACCATCATCACCAAGATTGTGACTGTCTCAGTATTCCCATTGGAAAGAGAGGAAAATAAGTGGGAATATGGAGAAATAAGTTTGAAAAACAATTTAATTCATTTCTCTTTCCTCACTTATTTCAGAAATTCAACGCATTTGTGAGCAAGATACTCACAGAATGCAGGCCGGCTAAAGTGAAGTTTACCCCACTGAGTTTGAAAATGATTTCGATTAAGTCTCTTGTGCATTCCATTTATGAAATTCACCCAGTAGAAGATTCATTACTGAAAAACCTTTGTCGATCCCTCCCTATCCCATCCCGTTTTATTGATGAGCAGATTCCCCATAATTTCATTAAACTGTTTACTCAAGAAGGTTCACCGCAGATATCTGTTCAATTCTGTTGTCTGCCACTTCAAGTCTCCTTTTACGTGTACCTGTGGGAAAAGTATTTAATATATACTTTTTCCATGAACAATTATTCCCAGACCGGAGAATACAGATACCCTCATAACGAATGCCTCTACAGTTTCTCATCCTCTAAGAAGTCGCGAGTGGTGCATACAAAATTAAGTGTTCCAAACGTGCGAGCATGGCCAACGCAGCAAGAAGTTTTTTTAGGGGGAAATAAAATTTTTAAGGATGTGAGAGATTTTGCAACGCAGACTGATGAATTGTATTAATATTATGAAAATAAATAATTATTGTTATCCATTCTTTTAATTTATCACTTGACCTCTACACCCTCAGACCATCATCACCAAGATTGTGGCTGTCCCAGTATCCTCAGTTCATCCACGAGACGTTTAGATTTTCGATATTCATTTGTTTTGCCAGATGGCAGCACCTTCGAGGAAAAATTCAAGATGGCGGAGAATCCAAGATGGCGACTGTCCCAGTATCCTCATTTTTACACTACTGATGTACTAAATGTCCGGACATCATTTAACCTGAACATGCACCTAGGGAAAATTGTGGCCCGTCAAAGTCTTTTTGGCCCGTCAAAATATTCGGAACAAACTTATCTTTACCTTAGAATTGCTTCCTGTGCACTATCGAAAATTTGATAAAAAAACGCAAAAAAAGTGATAGGGTACACTTGCCTCATTAAATTGGTTACATAATTAAATTTTCTGGCAGCTAGAAATGATACTAATATCAAATCAATCAAATAAATAAGTAGAATATAACTACCACCATTGTTTAATTTTTATGATACAATTCATACTTTTTCTGAAACCAAATATGTATAATGTTAACTGAGGAATTTAATGAATGTAAAGGGTTTGGCCCTACGATAACCTCCGCTCATACAAATTGGCCCTCGAGCCCAAACCCAGAGGAAAAGGTATAGACGACTTTTTCTACCCTTATAGTGGGTTACCACAAAAGAATGATGCGGTTCCAGTTATTCTTTGGAAGACAGCCCTAGGAGTACTAGGTGAGCGAATTTGATTAGGTGGGCGATTGTTGAGCGTTTGTGCAGTGGAGTTATCGAGTAGGGTTAAGGTGACAGCGATTTTTCAGAGGCTGCCCGCTTGAGTGCCTTGAGGAGGGCACTTCAAGTACAGCAAGCAAATTCATCGAGACGTTAAGCCATGGTCACCTTGGTGCCTACCGTCAGGAATCGAAAATGACGACTGTCTCTCTTGCAGAGCGACTAAGGCCGCACATATAATAATTTATTAATTTTGGTAAAAAAATGATTGAGACCGCGAATTCGAAAAATAAGAAAGCATAAGCTGTAAGTAATTCTGTTTTAATTTAAACATTGTTCAAAACTGCACCATTTTTTCCAAATCACCAAACCACCGCATTTTATTATAAGCCAGTTTTTGGAAAAGAATGAGATCGTAGGAGGTGATAGGGTCGTTAGTACTTTACCGAGAAGCCATCAGGAGCCTTATTGATCAATCGTGTTGGCTGCGTTTTCCGTAAGCATGCATGTTAAATAAATGGTCAATTTTGCTGTAATCTGAGTCCACCGAAGTATTCTGAAGACAAGTTTGAGTTTCCGTAGGCATATTTACCTGCGTATTTCTGCTTCACTTGAGGTTTAAAGAAATAAATTCCCACGCCTCCTGGCTTCACCCGTCATTACGGAAAGAGGAATAGCTCCCTATGCAGCCGCTTTGATGGGAGATATACTAAGGATTCATTTATACTCACTACATTCTTTTCAAACAATTGGGTACATTTTTATTATGCAGTATTTTTCATGTGCGATCAATGATACCATGAAGGTTTTACGTTTAGTTAATTATTATCAATCATAATTTTTTAACATAAGTTGATTTTTCACGCGCATTTCAAAATCTCCGCAATTTAAGAAGGCTGAATAGCTACCCTGTAAAAGTTTTTGTTTTGCAATTTAAGACCTTTTCTTCTAAAACGGTTCCGCAATCTTCAACCGAAGTAATTAAATGGATGCCTAATGAAAGAGTAGAATTAGATATTTATATTTGTTATGCATTCAGTATCTGGTTTTAATGGGATTTGTTCAATCCGAGGTATAATTTTTTATTTATTTTGACTTATTACTTTAATATACTGTGGTACATCAGTTTTTGGCCCTGAAGATTGTGCTAACATAAATATATTTCTCGAAACTATAGTTAGCCACAAAATTTAAATTCAACCGCTGACTAAATGTCTAGAATGTCACACGAAAGAGATGTATCCGAAGCAAAGAGCTTTTAGGGATTGAATCTTTCCTTCGACTCAAAATATAACGTATTTTTATTCCTTTTTTTTTTTACTGAGAATCGCACTGCCACGCGCTTGAGAGGAGTCGAATGAATTACATTATGCCTTGTAGCTCTAGTCCTTCTACGATGACAAAGCGAGCAGACAGGGTCTTGAGGCGATGAAGATTCAATGATTTTCGTCATATTAGATAGTTAACTAGTCCTATTTTTGAAAATAATTTTCATGCAAGTTTTTTTTTCATCGTTTCAATCTTAAACGGTGCCACAATATTTTATCGAAGTAATTGAATGAATTCATAGTTCCAGAGTAAGACGAGACGCATTTTTGATGAATTCACTATCTGGGTTTAAATAGTGAGTATCAGTTTTAATTATCCGTGTAAAATTCCAGGTATAAGTTTGTTTCAATACTTAAATATCTCGTTGTACCTCAGTTGCTGGCCCTGAAGACTGTACTAATATAAATATACTATATAACAGAGATATATAAAATATATAGGTATAAAAGAATATTGTTAAGGAGAAAATGAAAATTCAATCGTTGACCAAACGTCTCGAAAGATACACGATAGAGACGTATTCAGGGCAAAGTGCTGTTGGGGGTAGAACTCTTCCTTCGACTCACAACATCCCTTTATTTTATTCCTTTTTCACTGCCACGCGGTTGAAAGGAGTCGAATGCAGTATATTAGCCACCCCTGCCTTGTAGCTCTAGTGTTTTTCCGCGATGGCAAAGTTTGCGGACAGGGCCTTGAGGCTATGAGGATAGCCTCGAGAGCTTAACGTTTGATGCGACTCAAGCCGGGATTTTTAAGGACGAGTTTTTACGCCACGTTTTATTCCGTCGCGTCGTCGGTGGGATTTATTTTAATGAGTGAGGAAAAGAGGAGTGAGCTGAAGAGGTAGAGAGTGGAGGAGAGCGTAATTATGCGGTGAGGACGTCGGAGGAGTCTTGCAGCTCGGAGGTATTTAATGAGATGACTTGGCCGGTGTGACGACAGGCGCTCAAACGCAAGAGACGAGGACGACCGACCCAGGAGAGAGAAAGGCTGGCGAACTTCACGGGGATGATGAGTAACAGGAGGTCTCTGCTCTTGGGTGGAGTTTACAGGGATGGTTGTCCGATGGAAAACAGCAAATAATACTCCGTGCGGCACCGCATTCTACATGCACATAATGCCCCGTAAGCCGCCTAAATGGCGTGTGGCAGGGGGTGTTAGGACGCCAGCCGTTTACACATAAAAATGAAGTTCTCTAACGAAGTTATAAGCAAGCAATAAGTTATAGCAATGGCATTTGTTAAAGTCCTTCATGGTTCGGGGGAAAAACGAATTCCCATATCTATCCGTTCGGATAAACATCTCTCTTAATTTATCGCTTCTATCGGACTTGGAGATATAGTGGGGCTCTAATGTCATCTTCTCCGTGTCGCTCTTAAAAATATCCATTCTCAATTGTTCAAGAAATCTAAGCCTATTGCGCAGCCTCCGAGTCTCCAGCGGCTCCCAGACTAATTCGTTTAACATCTGGGTAACGCTGTCTGTACACCCGTTGTAGTTTTTCACGAACCGCGCAGCCTTCCTTTGTATTTTATTCAATTTGCCTTTCTGTACCGGATCCCATACGCTCGCTGCATATTCAAGGTGCGGTCGGACGAGTGCGAAATAGCACCTTTCTTTTACTTTCTCATCCGAAAATCTTCCCACAATACGCTTGACGAATCCTAATTTATTCAGGGTTATGCCACAAATATTCCTTTTATGTGTTCCCCACGACAGGTTTGAGGTTATCGTAACTCATAGGTACTTCACTTCGTCTGTTGCCTTTATGTTGATACCATCCACAGTATAACCATGGTTATAGTTTGACGAACTCCGCAAGAAATGCACCGACATGCATTTGCTCAGATTAAGTTAGAGTCCCCACTCTTGGCTCCACAAATGAACGTTGTTTAAACCCGATGATAGAATTTCGTAGTCAGAGTGATCACTAATTTCGAGATAGATGACAGCGTCGTCAGCAAATAAACGTTTTTTACTGCTAGTGCGGGAGCAGAGGTCATTAATGAGTATAATGAATAAAGTCGTACCGAGAAGGAGATCGAAAACTTAGATCATGAGGGAATGAAGGCTGGAGGAAAATCCGGCATGAGTCTGATAAGTTTTCAGGAATGGGAGTCGGAATAGAAAACCGCAAATAATACCCCGTTCGATAGAAAACCGCAAATAATACCACGTGCAGTGCCGCATTCGTACCAAGGAGGCGACCGAAACTTAAGGCCATGAGAAAAGGAAAGGTGGAGAGAAACCCAGCGTCGACATCAGTCTGATAAATTTTCAGAAATGGGAGACCGATAGAAACCGCAAATAATACTCCGTGCGGTACCGCATTTATACTGTGTAGACGATCGAAAGGTAAAGTGATTTGTTCCGTAAGGGAAGGAAGGGAGGAAAAAAGGAAGAATGGAGAGACACACGGTGTCGGCATTGGCCTGCTAAGTTTTTAGGAGTGGGAGTCGGCATAGGCGGATCCAGGGGGGGGGGCACGGGGGCACGTGCCCCCCCCCAGACCCTCAAAAATATGCTAGATTTTTAATACGGTCCCATTAACATTGCATTCGTTTTGTATTACGGGGTATCCTTGTGCCCCTCCCAGAACCAAATCCTGAATACGGCCTTGCTTGTGCCCCCCCCAGAAAGAAATCCTGGATCCGCCCCTGGGAGTCGGTATACAAAACCGCAAATAACGCCATCTGTGATACCGCATTCGTACCGGCGAGGCGTCCGAAAGCTTTGGTCATTTGAGCCATGAAGGGTGGGAAGGAAGGGAAGAAGGGTGGAGAGAAACCTGGCGTCGGAATCAGTCTGCTCTAAACGATAGGCGCCAAGGGGATCATGGCGTATACGGCACTCCAATTCGAGAGGCGGAATCTTGAACTTGAAGTGTCCCCCATAAAGCATATCGTGGATCGGCGAGTCCCTGAAAAATCTCAGCCACCGCGGGGATTTGAGCCTGGACCGACAGGGTGGGAAGTCAATAAGTCATGTTCTGAGTCGAAAGAAAGACTGCATCCCAAGCTCTTTGTTTTGAATACATATCTATTATGTATATTTCTAGACGGTCGGTCAACGATTGAATTTTAAATTTGCTGATCGCGATGTCTGAAATGGAGTTATGATCACTGTTAGCTTAAACGTTCCAGATTTCCTCGTGACCGTGAGGAAATCATCGTAGTGAGTAGCGGCAACAGGATTAAAAAATATCGAAGTGAAGAGTTAACATATCTAGCATTAGATATATGTAGCGGTTGACATATTCTAGCTGTATTTAAAATTATCTTTTATTCCAGTTACGTAATTTAGTCTGAGATCGTTGCGTAAAGTTGAATATTAAAAAAATACGTCTTATAGTTATTTTTAGAGTGAAATCAATTTATTCTGATTAATCAAGCATTTCGGAGTAATTTAATTCGTAGAAAGAAGCGGCCTACGGACAAATGATAATGTTGATAAGGAAAATTTGCATATTAAAACTCGAATAAGTCGATCGTAGCAAGCAAAAACTTTCAAGGGGGATTCCATATTTTTATAATGTTTATCGTGAAACGTTATTACAAATATAAAATATTCTACTTGTATTCTGGAAATGTAAATTATTCTGCGTAAGTAGTAGCGAAAAAAGAACTAAATTATTCTCCGTAAACAGTAGAAAACTTTTTTTTTAATTCCATACGACATAGAATAGCGTATATTGGCCTCAAATGGGTTTTTCAACAAGTTAACTATTCAAAGGGCACGAATCACTATGACCTGGATGGTAATAACCCTCCCAGTCGGGACTTGAACCCGCGACCTCTTATTTAGCAAGAGAGGACTGTACGTTGTAACCCCCCCCAACTTGCCATTGAGGCCAGCAAAAAAAAGTTCCCATGCCGGGAATCGAACCCGGGCCTTCTGGGTGAAAGCCAGATATCCTAGCCACTAGACCACATGGGAGACATAAAAGTGACTACCTAGCGTGGAAAGAACTTCCGATTATTCTGGCAAAGCAAAAAACATTTTTTTCGGTGCAAGTTTTGTCCGGAAGATATTATTAACTTAAACGATGAGTTCAAATAAGTACTAATCATTAAGTAATTAATTTAAGCCTAATTTTAAACAAGATATTTTACGTGAGCAGAGATAGAGTAAAATATTTCGTTCTTACTATAGGTTCAAATATCACAAAACTATGCAATATATAAGGAATATATTTTGAAAAAGCAGTATTAGGGGATGTAAAGGAAGTTATGACGATATATTTGTTTAATTTTAAAATCAATTGAACAAAATTTATTTAAAAAATTCACATTCAATGAGATATGATGTCACCTTGCAGAAATGCTTTCAAAATTCGGGAATATCTGCATTCAATTTTTCTCAATTTTTTCCTAAATTTACGGGGTGCAGGTGGATTTAATATACAAATGCATTAAATATGAACCAGTCACACTGTTCAAATCTAAGCACTGGCGATGGCAAAAAGAAGTGACAAATTGAAAATAAAGTTATAGTCATTCCGGTCCCTGTGGAAAACATGCACACGTGCTACAACACTGTCTAGGATATAAAAAAATATGTTGTACGTCGACAGAAGTAATGTCCTTATTTGAACTTATCATTCAAAAAGTAGGTACTTTCGCAGTTTCTTTACAATTTTCTCACAAACTAGCATCACATAAATAAAAGTGAAAATTAGTATGTAATTAAAATTTGCAATACCTTATCCTATGAAGACGATCAGGCGTTGCCCAAAAACTCGCCTAAGAGCTAAATGAACGGGACTGGAGGGAAAATAGGAAATGAGAAAAATGAGCTCACAATCGGGGAAAGAGCTGATCAATTAAGGGCTTTTAAGAGTCGGCCTACGCTCGGAGCTGAAATATAGCGGCACATATATTTATCCCGTTCTATTTTTTTTATTTTGCGCGCCGATGAAAAGGGGTCTCCCTGACCAGTTTGATGAGTGGTAGAGACCACGCCGCCGCTGAATCGGTGTGTCGGCTGCGGTGCGAACGGACAAAAGAGCGCGTGAAAAAGAGAAAATGAAAGGACCTAAATAACGAACGAAGGGGGAACTGCTGAGGATTGTGGGTCCCGCGAAAAAGCCCGACGCTTTCGAATAAGACGGAAGGCCTCACGCATGGTCGGACCGAGTTTACTGCTCCGGTTTTTGGGAGGGCGGGGGTGAAAGAGGTTGCGAAATATATATATGTATACGTAAGGGGGAGTTGAAGGAATGATAATAAAAAAAAGAAAAGAGAGCGGTATTTATGGTTGCGACGGGAAAAATACAGAGGAATGATGGGATACGTGGATAAAAAAAAGAAAGTGAGATACGGAGACGAAAATAACCACCCACGTTTTTGGTCAAAAAAACGAGACCCACCTCGAACTCACGCATCCATGTTTTTATTTCCTCCGCGAACACAATTCGTATCCTACCCAGCCGTGAAAGTTGATGGAGGTGGGATTTCGTGTTTGCTCGACGTAAAATAAAGAGAACTTTGTGACGAATTTTATCGAGTCAATTCCGCCCACTTTCCCCTTGAGCCGTAATCGCAACGAAATGAGTACTCTTTTTGGCTCAACTAAAAATGCTGAAGTACTTAGGTAGACGTGGTGGTTCCGTCACCTACTTTTCCTACTTATGTCAGCGATTTCCAACCTTTTCCTCCTCCCGTTCCCACTCCATATGTATATATAACTAATATTGTACCCCAAAAATGTAACGAGGGAGGGAATATTACGAGGGAGGTTTTTTTTTCAACTCCCGATAGCTCAGCAAAAACACCATACAAGCGACAGGCGGGTACTGCACAGGTAGGACAATTGCGCGTCCTGCGCAGCACACGCTCAAGTCATTTTTATCCTAAGTTGTTAGTTTAAGGTTAGTAGCAATATCATTAACTACATTGCCTCAATTCATTCTCCCACCAAGTGTGCACTGCGGAGAGACAGCTAGAAAACTCGCCGAACGGCTTCAGCATTGGCATGTCTTTACCTTTATGCCGATAAAAGAGAATTTTTCTTTAATCCAGAGTGGCTAGAGTGTGAAATAGTGTGAAAAATTACGCTCATTCCCACTTAAAAGCAGAAGTGGAGACCTGCTGAATTCTGGAAGTGTTCTGATCAGTAACAACGCCCTCCATCTCAACACTGATGCATTCCAACCACTCCTTGAGCAATTTCAATGGGACATTTTCGATAACCCGCCGTGCAATGCCGACCAAGTACCGTGCGACTTCCATCTTTGCGCTGAAATGAAGATGTGGCTAGGAGGGGAGCGTTTTCGAACGGACGATAAGCTTCAGGACAAAGGCATAATTCATTGGAAGTCATTTGCAGCAACATTCCGTTAAGAAGGTATAGTAAAACTTGTCCACAGGCACGACCAATTCCTCAATTGCTGTGTTGCTGTGGCGGTAATGTCGAAAGGACAAATTTGATAGACATTGACTTTGTTTTAAATGCTCCATAAAATGTGTACAAAAACATATTTCCTGGTTGAGAGATACATTGTTCCTGGCTTCCGCCATTACCGATTATTTTCATCGTATCTCCGACTGGTTCAACGCGTACCCCACAGGGGTACCGCCGTCTTATGTTAATAACAACTAAATGAGAGGACTGGTGTCGATACACTGCATAATATAAACGATTTAGTTTTCGCAGTACTAAGAGAAATTACGATGTAAAGGTAGATACAGTCTCTCTATACATTAAAAACGAAAGAGGTAGCATCCATTTTATTTATTCACCACTGAATAAAAATAAAATCGAGACCATGAAAATGTTGATATCAAAAACTTAATGAATTGGAGTTAAAATCCAACGTTTTACAGAGAATTTTATGAAACCTTATTTCATTTTATGAAATCGTATTTGCGCCAAAATGAATGGTCTACCAGATATTTTCAGTCAATATTTTTTTACTAGCAGTTATTCTTATCCTGCAATGCCTCTCTAGTTGTGTATAGATGGAGTGTATAGATTTATTGAATCACATCCATGTTGAATCTTTTTTCAAGAATTTCTTATTTGCTTGTTGTATCGCTTCCGCTACATTTACCTGTTCCAAGACATCCCACTACTGTTATTCATCATACTTTATATTGATTAAACGTTATTTGCTACAAACACAACCAACAAGTTTTCTCGATTGATTATCACAGTGTGTATGAATACATACTTCTACAAAGCATCCTAAGCATTATCGTGAGCAATGGTTTTGCTTACAATGGTGTCATCGTCAGATCTACACTTGATTGGAATTCAAATGAGGCTCCCAAGGTATATTTTATTTTGATTAGTATGATTCTGAATCGTAGGCCCTTGGACAAAAAATAAATCAATTGCCTTTTTACCAAAATGATTTTGAAATATGGTAATCGAGATAACTTTGGAGAAAAATATTTTTCGGTGAATATAATACCATTAATTAAAAAAAGACTCCATAATATCACCTATCTCTTATATGGAAAACAATATAACAACAGTTAAATTGAGTAGCCGAGATATTGCAAAAAACATAGCATGAGCATACCCATGCTACCTACGAGGGAAGCGGTCATGGAAAAATTATTAATAACCAGTTCGAGTAACTTCCTCTCAAAGAATGAATCAGACGTGCCTAGTGTATAATTTGGAGGAAGCTATTCTAGAGAGAATTAAAAAAATAATAGGTATAATGGTTGTGATAAGTGTAAACATTTTGAGAGAGTATACTTGCAAAAATTCTGGGTGATTTTGGAATTTTTAAAGTTTCATTTTCAATGCACTCTGCTCTGTGTTAGACATAATGTTCGCAAAAATCTCTGGGAAGGTGAGCCACTTAAAATAATGCAATGTCATTCATCCATTCTTTGAAAATAAATTTGAAACGTGTGAAATTTTCCAGCGTAGCTATTCTAGTCTAGCCTAGTCAGTTACTACGAAATGAGATTCCATGATTTTATAGCCTGATTCAATGACCCCTTCTTTCACATTTAACGTAGCTTTTTCACTTTTTGAAGCCACCTACTCCGCAAAATATAATGTATTCATCCATTCACCGCAATGAAGTTGAAATATGTGAAATTTGCCAACTTAGCTATTCTAGTCTTGCCTAGTCAGTGATTAAGAAATTTGATTCCACGACATTCTATCCTGATAATTTTTGATTCTATACTCCCTTATTTCACACATAACGCAGCCTTTTAACTTCTTTAAACCCACCTACGCCGCCAAATATAATATTATTTATCCATTCATCCCAATAAAGTGGAAATGTGTGCAATTTCAAACTTTGCTATTCTAGTCTAGCGTAGGACAGTGACTGAGAAATATGATTCTACGATTTAATAGCCTGATTGTTTTTGATGCATTACTCCCTTCTTACACATATACCGTGGCCTTTTCCACAAACCCGCCCGCCAACTACGCACCTACTCCTCTAGCTACATATCGGCGTGGAGGGACACTTAACCATTTCATTACTGGTAAAGCATTCCTAATTGCCTCCCATTACTTATTTTCTATTTGTACCAATACTATTCCCAACAGCGCAACGACCCTAGGATGCATCCCAACATCAACGTATTTTATTTCCACCCCGTCCTTGTGCGTATACTATTTGTGAGGGAACACCTCAGTGAATACGTCAAGCTCAACCTCTTTGCCTCCGGTTCCCAGGAATGAATGAACCTGCTCCTTCCTTCAACCCCTCTCTTCATACTCCTCTTCTCTCTTCCTTTCAGTCCCATTTACTCATGCTTCAAAATCTCGACGATTTCCCCGGTTTGGAAGAAACGCGAACCGGAAGGACAGAAGGGCGCCTCTGGCGGCGAATCTGAAAAGAACGATGAGCAGTTTGCCTGCTCACTTTTTATCCCTTTAGGGCTGCGATGATGCTTCCGTCGTCCCCGCATTCAGATTAGTGGAGAGAGAGAGACCCTTTAAAACTTGGCATCACTGAAAGCTGCTGCCCCCGAGTTTGGCTTCAGCAATGTACAGTTAATGCGCTGTGCCCGTCAAGAGGCCCCCTTTTAAGAATATTACGCGCGGATTACGTTGAATTCAAGGCTTTTGGAAGAAGGGAGCGCTGGAAGCAAGTGACCCAGGGATGGAGTTCACTTTTTATTTCGAAAGCATGTTTTATTCCATTTGGATTCAAACTTGAGGGATCCGAAATATTTGGACTACTAATTACGGTGCATTTTCATCCTAGATATTTTCAGTACCACAACCTCCATATTGAATCTTGCCTATTCAATTTTTTTTGCTCTCAGTATCAAGGGAGTATTTTGGAGATTTTTCCTTTCCTTAGTCTTGGTCCTTCGCCTAAACGGTTCTTTATGAATCATTTTACCTGTTATTTAAATTCTGCACGCGAAATTTCAGGAATTACCCCGGCCTCTCTCCCATTACCCCTGGATTTACCTTTTAATGCACAATAAGATCTACAATCTTTCACAATTCCTATAAATCCTATTTTTTGTCTCCTTGGACCCCATTAACTCAACATTCTTCCCTCTAACGGCCGTTTTACACGGGACACGTACTTGCACAATCTGACGCGTGTACGGAGGCGCAGTCAAAATTGCGTCGTTTAAGGCGCTGAATTGCTCGAACACATGCGTGAATGCGTGGACGAGAGATGGGGAAATAGCCCCTGTTCCAATTTCGTTCATGCATTCTCGCATTTCCATGCCAATTTAGAAATGAATGAAGTTTTAACCTGCGCAATACGTGCCCCGTGTAAAACGGCCTTAATAAGAGTTTTAGCCCTGCTCCCTCCATCCCTTAGCCCTCCTCCCTCCATCCCGTAAGCCCTCAATAATCGATCCATCTAGACCCTCTGTCTCCATATCTAATCTCCTGGCTTACTATGCCTAGTATATCCTCGTTTCCCTATCTCTGAAAGCTATCAAGTGTGAATCAATTTCTATCATACTGTCTGTTACATATCAACTGTATTTTACTTACCTTTAAAAACCAGAGAATAATATTTTATATTATATTTTTATCCCTTTACCCTCAGTTTGATCACAAATATTTTCATCCCTGTGAAAAGCTGCATGCACTCAAGGGCTAATTCAAATAAATAGATTCTTGAAAATAACATATCATTCAAGGTTCAGTATCAAAAGGGTTGTCCAAAATTACATGTCAACCGGAATACCGAATTGAGAGACTTTGATGAATGGTAGAAAAATGAAGAAAAATTGTGCTCACGACGGATTGAACAAACACAGATGTTGATTTATTTCCATCCACGATTTGTCCTGGTCTGCATCAGAGAGGAAACGTGAACTCAAGCCAATGAAGCTGAGACCATCTGGTGATTGATAATAAAAATAATAACCTCTGTATAGCAGTTGGAAAACGTCAGTACCTTTCGAGATGGAAGGCAATCAATCATTTCGATCATTTCACTTTTTCAGATTTTCCGTCATGAAAGGTCTTTCCCTAACGTGTCAAACTACCTTGCTTAAATGCTAGGCAAGAATTGAGGAACTTTGTCTTGAACGCATAATTGCCTCTCGCAGTACGTTCCCGAAACAATGGGCTAGTATTCATACGAATAAATAGAAAATTTGAATAAAAAAACTGTTGGAATGAAAAATGATTTTCTTTTAAATCTGTACGTCTGTAGGTGCGTTTGAAGTAGAGTTTAATTAAAATTACCAAAGGGTGATAAGCAATTCAATTCATAACCATTCCGTATCATTTTGAAAAAAAGAAGGTAAAATTTCAAGATTGCTCGCTTGGGTGCAATTATATACAAAAGGGTTCTGTGAGTATTTAGACATAATTGAAAACGTGAATTTGCTCTGATTCCTCATGAGAGACTTAAAATTATGATGAAAACATATTTAAAAAGAAAATAGGAGATGTGACAAACACTCAAGAGTGAACTTGTTCGGAGGGACTAAGTGACAATACTCTAAAAAAATGACCCTGACTCCCTGTAAGAAGTAAAAGGTTGAATTAAAAAAGTATGGTAGGTACCTATTACGGTATAGTTATCTAAAATAATGGTAGTGCCTGGGTTTCTTGGTTAAAATGGTAAACGAAGCCTCAGTTATGAAATGAAGAAATAGTTATATTCTTGCTATGTTCCGGGCTAAAATTTGATCAATTAGAAATATATTCAGAATAAACTTGAAAAAAATTGACCGCAATAAAAATTTAATATTTAGTACTTTATAGCAATGTAGTGTTAAAGGCAATGTGTTAGCAGCTATAGAAAGTATTGAAAATTATAAACTAACAGAGACTAAACTTAAACTTTAGGGGTCTAAGGTATTTTAGATACGGAGACCTTGTAAGTCCGGATATTCTATGTCAATTCCCATTGTCATTTTCTGATATTTAAAGATATTTAGCTGAAATAAAATTTAGAAGTATGTAGAGATGTATAAAATAAATATTTAAGTAAAAATATTTTATTTTGTTGTATAATACAGCTTTTTTCTCTCTCAAACAATTTTTTTGGGGCCTCTAAGAAATATTTGGGCTGAAAAAAAGTTAACCAGACATAAAGATAACATTGGCCTAATTGAAAGGTTCCACATTTTAATCAGGCCAATTGAAAGATGGAGGAAAAAAATAAAAAGCTGTTCATGAATACAATTTATTGTCTTGTTGTAGTCAACGGGCAGTTAGCAGTGGTCGAAAGTACTGAAAACTAGTAAGCAAGAGAGATGTGTACTAAAACTTTAAAATTGGGAAAAAGTGACTCGACTACTTTTAGATCACTGGAAATAGGTCGTAATCATAGTATCAAGTATTTTTAACCTTTCGTCATCCTATGCAGCATGAAAGGTGACTTGGCGATGAAAAGCCAGAGTGCATTTGCATTCTTTCCAGGGTGGGTGGGGAAGAGCAATATCACTGCTCCATTAGTTCCTCAATAGTGGGGTGACACCGATGATGACGGAGATCACTTGATCGACGGTGACGCGGGCCATAATTCGAGCAGTGCCCACGCACATCAACACGCCGAGAACGACGTACAGTCAGTCATATTTCTGATAGTACCTTTATAAACGCAGGAAGATAGGAAGAACTAAAGAGCCGTGGAAAATGGCGACAAAAATGCTGTCACATTAATTTCCTACGCCATCGGATCATCCGTAAAAAATCCAGTTAAGCGTGAAAAACATGCTTATAAATAGTAAAAAGGCATCTATATTTTTTGCAGAGTGTGGACATCTACCGTTCACGGGGAAGATATCCCAGAAGTATTTTCGCGCGACATATCGATGGCTAAGTTCTAACAACGGTTTGACACAGGTGTCTTAAGCAAAGTGTAATAACATTAAAAAATAGAATTCAAGCAAAAGACAACTCTTTGTTGGCAGTGTATGCTTATTTTTCAGTTTTATGAATTTTTAGTTTTTAATTTTAGCGTACAATTAGAAAAAATAATCGTTTTTTTGCTCTCCTGAAATGTTGCTATTTTTTAGATACGTGTTGTTAGAACTTAGCCATTGATATGGTCTTTGTCGCATAATAGATATCGGGATCCCCATGGCAAAGGAATCATGAAGGGCTTTCCTCCACTACCTTTACTTCAGAACCAAGCAATTGTTGTACGCACTACAATACTGTTTTTACAGTGAAAAGTTCTTTAGATGCACCGAATACTTTATGGAAGAGCCCAAGGTACTCAGAAAAATCATACCGTTGGTTTGGTCAGCAAAAGAGGATTTACAGACTGATTCATCACGGTATTCGTCGTGACTATTGTGATGCAAACATTCAAGATCAAGAATGCATCCTAATCGTGGAATGTAGATAAAGAAAAAAATGGCGGAAAATTTTTATATAAAGGTTATCGGTGTCTTTGTGTCATCTATGAGTTTTGCGTTCGTAGTTTATTTTACTAAATACCCTCAAAAGCTAATAAATAAAATCTTCACAGAAATCCTACACTTGGTAATACTTTCTTGTATTTATTGACCAGGCTCAATTTTCTACATTACGACGACGTTAACGGATGCACCGAAATGTTTTTAGGAAAACACGGCTACTTTGAAGAGATAAGTTTTGAATGGTTTCGTTTGAAGTCCATCACCTTGTTTCTGCGGATGTATATTACTATTTTTCTCGTTTGGCACTTGTTACGTTTTTGAGAAACGTACAACCATAGAAAACATATTTTCATGTCGCTTTTTGCCACTAAAGAAGGTAATAGTGAAAGACGAACCTTGATGATGCAACGTAAGTTCTCACGTCAATGATCATATTTGCCCCGTACTTATCACTGTCTTGTACATACCGCTTTTGAAGTAATTTAAAGACAATATGATTGTAATTTTGGCTCGATGTGAGAGTATTTGTAGCGATAACTAATGCACCGAAACGATCTGGCGGACGACATCGATTGTTTATGTACCTTGAGCCGTTACCCTAAAAATACGCTAGAAAATTATCGGACGTGTTTTCTTAGTTTCATAGTTAGGTCTCATTACGCAACCAGAGTGGAAAACTGTAAATGAAAACTGAAAATGGCGCTGTGCCATCATATACGTCATTTCTGAGAACTTGAAGACGGAATTACCCCCCACCACTTATGTAGGGTCGCTGACAGTGGTGCCGACTTACAAAAAATATTGGGGGGGCCCAAACCGGGGATCTTGCCCCGGGAAATTTTATAAGTAGTGGGTTTCAAGTTTTTAAGCATTTTAGAAGAGTCATATGATCAACATTAGAACCCTGATAACTCAAATCTCGACATCTGGACACTCCGGGGAAAGTCGACAAGCCAGACACATTTTTTCCTCACATCCATAACGAATTTTTGAGGGGGCTCGGGCCCCCTCAGGCCCCATGGAGTCGGCGCCACTGGTCGCTGAGAAACGCATGTATGGGCCTCCTGTTATTTAGGGACGGATATGTAGGGTCGACTAAGAATACGGGCCTAATCCCTTAATCTCCTATAGTTCCATTCTCAGACTTATACATATTTTTCAACTGTTTTTAGGCATTCCAAAGTTGGGCATGCACCTCTGTATTCGGAATGTATAAGTAGGTACCAGCTGTCACATGGAGTACACAGGAATTTTTCAGGCACCAATCCACTCTGTTAACAATCATCAGTCACGTTTACCGTCAAAAGGCGTGTTTAAAACGCTCACACTTCACGAAGAGCGTTGTTGCCGAATAAAAGTTGAGTCGGGACACTCTGGTAGCGTGGTATATTTTTTTGGAAAAGGACAAAAAATGCGAAGTGGGCACTAAAGAGAAGTCCATGCAAGTACAGGGGGATGGCAAGGGGTGGAGGGAGGATAGGAAAGTGCGAAGGATAAAGGACCAAACACGCGGCTCCGGAAATTGAAACGAAAAGAAGACAAAAGAACGAGTTGGAGAGGTGTCGGCGATATACTGTGCGTACATGAAGAGCGTGAGAAAAAACAGAAAGGGGGGAATTAAAACAGGGCGGGTTTTTAAAAAATATAATTTTTCCTCCAAATGAGAATAGCCCTCTTGTGATTACCATGAATGAGGGATGCTACTTTTTTTAAAGCGTGAACGAGAGCCATAAAAAAATGAGCGGCGCGCGAGCCGTGGAAAAAAATAAAATTGATGAAAACACTACAGAGGCACGGACGAGACATACGTACTTTCAACACGGGTGACATAGCCCCGGATACAAGTGGGCCGAGAGCGTTTTTCTGCCATCGCGGTATTCGAGGGACGCAAAATGTACAGCCATACCCTTAGCGGTATCATAGAGCTAGCCGTTCCCACTCACTCTCTTGAACTGGGAACCGTAGAGTTTTTTTTCTCCACCCGAGCGGTCCATCAAAATTCCCTTTTTTTTTATCTCTCCTCCAACCCATAATCGTTGGAGCAACATTTGTTTTTCCTTTCTTCCCACATTTTTTTAACGCTCCCGGGCTGTTAAAATTTAATTTATGTGCCGCTAACCTACTCCCTTCTTTGTGACGTCACTTGCCGCCTCTCTCGTGGACTTAGTTCAAAAGACTAAAAGAGAGAGAGAGATCAATTGTAAGTCGAACTAAATATTCATCGTTTTTTATTCTCTCTCTCTCCTCATGAAAAAATAATAGCGTTTCTTTTGGCGTGCCAGTTCTCGTACGCTTAAGTGACGAGCTTAACGACGCGCGCTCTGGAAACTTCAGTGAGCATGGCGCTTATCATTTATGCATTTAGTATCCTTTCAATAGTGATCAAGGAATTAAAGAGTTTTTCTCAGATAAAAAATGGCGTTCGTTTTTTATTCACTTTGATAATTACCTTTCTCTGTAGTTAAGAGTCGTTAAAGAACTGAGAAGTTGCTGGATTTGAGTAAGAAGGTAATAAAATATTCCTACCCGAAACATTCACTAATTAGATAAGAGGAAAGCTATTCTGTTTAATAACACTCACTAGTGGGAGGAATTCATTTCCAATGAGTAGATTGTATAAAAATATTTTTCGTAAAAACTCCAACAATTTTTTTTTCAGGAAAGATGAAAACGAGCTGATATAGATATTGTGTAAGTTTAACATTTGTCATATTTTGATTTTCTTAGCGTAAAAGGTTCCCGCTCGCTCAAATGTTATTTTTTTATTTTTATTTTATTCTCAAACCACCGGATACAGCTCTTACTGGCCATTTTACACCGGGGTGTTTAACAAATGTAACAAGTAAACGTACACAAACGACCATGCCCTGGACCGGGGAAACCTACCCAGGCGGGACTCGAACCCGCGACCTCTTGTTTGGCAGGCGAGAACGTTACCCCGCCGCCACCGAGGAGTTAAATGAAGCGGAAAAATACAATATTTAATTTTGATTTAAAGTACTTATTAGCATTTAACACGGCAGGTATTGTACAATTATGGGTTTTCATGGGTACGCTGGATACTACTTTATGAAGTATTCACCACTTTTGAGGATTATGGGTAGAAAGTTTCATGAAAAATACTTTTTGAAAACACTTTTGAGGATTATGGGTAGAAAGTTTCATAAAAAAACTTAAAAAACTATAGTTCTTTCCATAATATTGAAGCAATAGTTAGCGTAATTTGGAGATTTTCGTAGTTAGAGCACTGGTGACTCTCTAATAAGATGCATTTGCGTATGTAATAATAATAATTGTTCTTATTTTTCAAGCGAATTTAGGACAGAATTGTCCTCTCTTACATTTAACTTGATTGACAATCACAAACATCCATGCCCTGGATGGTGATCAATCCACCCAGGCGGGATTCAAACCCGCGACCTCAAGGTTAGTAGTCGGGGACTTTACCCCGGCGCCACCGAGGCCGGCTAAAGCAGGAAGTAGTATCTATACTACTTCGTATAGTATTCGAAATTTTCCTGGGTTGTGAGCATGAAGTTTGATGATGAACAGAGCGCAGTAATTTACCGATCCATAGTTATGAGGTTACTTCCATTTACAACACGTACGCTCCACTTTTTTCGAAAAGGCATATCTCACCCTATGCTCACTTTCAGAGAGGGGGAGGGAGGGTGAGTGAAAATCGTGGGCGAACTAACCCATTGTCCACTCCAGCATGAAGTCAAAGGCACGTTGGGAAAGGGGAAAAATCGGAAGCAGAAAGTTTTATGGATCGGTAGGAATTAAAGGCCGAAAAAAACGAAGGGAAGTCCTTACGGCCGAGAGAAATCACGACCGGGACTCTCTTTTCCATTCGTCAAAACGATTGCTCTGGGAATATTAAGCGCACCGGCGCGAACCGGCCATCATCTACTTCATTCACTTGTTTTGCGAGTCGTCAAGCCGAGATTCGGGACTTCATCCGCGCTCCGCTAGGAAAAAAAGGAAGAAAATCCTTATATTTTTTATCAAGCGTCACCCCAGGGTGTCGGGGTCCGATGCGATTAGTCCCCAGGGTAAACGGCAGAGCTGATCTAGCGAGTGTGCATAGTACGAGCGGATGCATCGGTCACAGCTCTCAGACGATCATGCTTTTTCGGTAAGAGCTAAGCCATTCTACAGGGTGGGGAAAAAAATGTCGCACGAAATTTTAACATAGATAGTGTTAGTATGAACCGTCACTATATGAAAAATTACTTATGGTTTTGGTCGAAAAAGCACTATTTTTAAACTACTCGAACGTCAAGCTCACCGATTACCCAGGTCTGCAAAAAATGTTTTTTTTTCAGCTGCATGAGATATTTTTGCTGAATTTTATGTTTTAAGGTACGCTGATTTCAAAAATAACTTCCGACACTCTCAATCACCTATAGTTTTTTTGCAAAATAAAAACACAATAATGAGAAAAATCAACTATTTATTACAACAAACAGAGCATAATATTTATCAAAACCCATCAACCAGTATTTAATCCGCGAGTAATTAATAATAATTATCCGCGAGTTTTTCCTGCCGTTGTTCTGTTATGGACAACTCGTGACTTCGAATGCTATGCTTAGCGGAGATCTCGATGCATCCAATACAATAGGAAACATGGCAAACTCGCGGCCAATGGGAGCGCTTAGCTCAAAGTTTCTGGAGTTTAAAATTGAGTAAGTTTTTTTTAAAAACATTTTTTAGACCTAAAAATCATCAAAATTTTTGGTTCCTGCTGGTATCAGCTCTCCTGGATTCGTGGCCCATTTTCTACTCCCGGTAAAATGACACAAAAGTAGGCTAGAAAATTATGCGTTTATTCCATTTTAATATGTAAAATATCGACATAATCCATTAGAGATGTAACTTTTATGCGTGTTAGTATTTACAATGGATTTATACTTTAGGCATTATGAAGTAGAAAAAACCGGTGTTCGGGAAATCCATGCTAAACCTAAAAAAATGATCTAAAATCTAGGAGCAAAGAGGGTAGACGGCGGAATAATATCCTAGAATAATCATAATAGTGCATACAAATGCTGTTTCAAAGGTCAGTATCGGGATACGATTGTTAATTGCAATCATTTAAGATTAGAAGAAGTTTTCGAGGTTTGTTTGCTCTGCAGTTTGACAAATGGAACAACAAAATATTGATGAAATATTCTCGCACTCTACATACATCTATTGGAACTTAACAACGTCGACACAATCACCTGATGTGAACAAAAGTCGCCATTTTTGTTTCATGGGGGTCCCTCTAGTACTTTACACCATCTCGCATATGTTCTGGTTGCGTGTTAGCGTAATTTGCATGAATTTTCTTCGATAGATGATACTTCCACCTCACTTTTACCAAGCGTGAGAAGTTATGGACAGATATCACTATATCCAATACAAACATATTGATGAAATGTTATAGCCTAGCGATACTGGTAGAGATCTCAATTAGGATTCCTTTCAAGTGATTATGTTCATGGCGAATTTCATCCCTTGATCTAAATACGTATTCTGGAATAAAATTATCACAACTGCACATTCTTGAATAGACACAAATTATTTTAAATTCTAAATACTATGCTAGACCTCCATTGATAAATTAAGGGTTCATGTAAGAGAGAATCCATGACCTAATAGTAAAGTCAATATCAATTTGCAGAAAGAATTCACAAAGTAACATAGAAAACATTTCTACACTGTCTAAGGGTTTGGATGAAATATGGGACTTCATTTTCTTAGTACCGCTCGAGTTAAGGCGTTAAATTATTATTATTAACATTAATAATTAATAGTAGCGGTCGTTAATTGGTGGAAATCCTTAATCATAGGAATAGAAGGAATAATAACTTTGCTATTTCCACATGGTAATTTATTGAGACCGACCATGGTTTCGTTAAGGCGTAACGTTGTCAAGGTGACGAATTACAGGTAAATCGACAAGTATAAATACCCAACCTTCTGCTATATATACTTGTCAATTTACCCGTTATTCATCACCTTGGCAATGTTAAGCTGTATCGAAACCATAGTCAGTCTCAATAAATTACCATGTGGAAATAGCCAAGTTATTATTCCTTCTACTCCTACCGTTATTAACATCATTACTACCCCCACAATCTTGGAAATGGTAGGCGGTATTACGCCCTTAGGTAATGCAGACACTATTAAAAGGAATAATTAGGTTCAGATGGAATCGCTGCAGTCAAAGATATTTTTCATTCACTTGAATAAAAAAGAGCTGAATAGAATTCATTGGGAGAAGGGAGTCGTCTGCCTGAATACATCGCAGCATGAAGTCGTGAATATATTTTTCGACCTTTATTATTTTTTTTACTGTCGGCTCGAATTCAAAACTCGCTCATGGGAACGACAAAAGAAGGACTCGATGCGAATGGAAAGATGGGTCGCGCCAAGGAGAGAGAGAGGCAAAAAAATGGTGAAAAGTGGGAGAAAAAAAATAAATCTAGTCAACCATCCCTGCTGTCCCTACTCCGTCGCTTACAATTGGGACGAGGGCTCACGGAGACCCAAAATGCTCTCGATTGCACTTCATCATCGGCTCATAGCGGCCGCAAAACGTACCGCCAACCCTCCGTCCTACCCTTTACCCCTCACTCCAATTCCTGCATCCCCCCACCACCGAAACTTTGCCCCGTACCGCGGGGTCAGCCCCGGGTAGCAATCTGCCTTTTCCTTCTCCTGACGGGGGCAGCGCAAACATTATCACAGATGTACTTTTCTCTTGCGACCATGATTCACTAACTATAAAAAAAATTGTTGCCAATGATAAAATTATGAAAATACCTGTACTATTTACTGGTGTACTGATGTACTCTTCTCGTGCGACCATGATTCACCAACTATAAAAAAGTTGTTGCTAACGATAACAATATGAAAATACTTGCTCATTATTACACTTCATTATTTCTACAGACCTAGGTTTCGGCACATAATCCCATTTTCAAAGCTTGAAAGTGAAACCTTGAAGTGCTTTCATAATGCTAAATATGAATGCTATCGTTAGCAGCAAGTTTTGCATAAGTGGTGAATCATGATGAGACGGTACTCCGAATGAATTCTATTGATCTCTTTTTATTCGGGGGAACGCAAAATAAATTTGACTGCAATGATTTCATCTGAACATAATTATTCCTTTTAACAGTTTTTTCAAGATTTAAAAAAGTAATTTCGGCACAGAATGCCATTTTCAAAGTTTAAAGTTATTTCAGGAGCCGAAACGTGGGTCGGTAGAAATAGAGAAGTGTGGAAATATACAAGTAATTTTATTTGTTACCGACCCAGGCTTTATCGACGTATTTCTACCGATTCAGGTTTCGGCTCATAGTGCCGTTTGAAAATGGCATTATTTACCGACAAGTGCTTATGTGCAAACAAGTGCATTCATTATGTTATATATCAGAATGATTTTCATCGAATTTCGTCGGAGAATGTATCCTTTAGCATTCATATAAATTGTTCACCCGCATTCTTTCAAAAGTTAAGTGAGCTAGTTGCTTAGAAAAGATGAATTTAAGAGATCCACCTCCACCCAAATGAAAGACATTTTTGGGCAATATTTCAATTTTCAGTCATCAATGAAATAGACGAGAGGGTCGTTGTGATTGAGGAAAACGGAAAGTGGCATGAGAAAGGATACATATGTAAAAACTGCCAAGGAACCTGTGGAGGACCCTTTCTGAGCAACACCACATACAGGTCAACTACTATAGGGAGCAGACAAAAGTAAACGACTCTGAAAATTGTAAATACCTATTAACTGTATTAATAATTATCAAGTTCACACAATTATATAGAATGTAATGCTTTAGAAATTTTTTCGGAGTGCGATTACGACGCTAAACAGTTTTTACTTACTGTCTGCACAAAATCTTCAGTGCTACCGAATTAAAGCACCCTGGGCGATTTAAATACATACGATTAAAAAGCACCACTTAAGAACGGAATAGCGAGAACGCACATGCTGCGTTCTCTGTATTCCGACTTCGATTGGGAGGTTATGTGGTAAATGAAAAATCACTTAGCATGCATCTCATGCCATAAGACCGTTGATTTTTCGCCGTGAATAGCTCGGTAAGTCGGTGGTAGATAACAAAACAGTGGAGTACGGGTATCTAGGTTTTCTTAACTCTGCCATAATCATTAGGCCGTTTATAAAAGAAAAACATTGAAGGAGCCAATTACATGATTATAAAGATATTTGATTGATTAGGGCCAAAAAGCAACGTCTCTTCAGCATCTGGTCATCCTTTCGTGAATTTTAACAGCGGGCTTCAAGTAGAAATTTATGCTTCAGCAAGATTAACTTGCGACCTTAAATGTTGGGAGCATTTAAGTGAGGCATTCATAACTCTAAAATGACTAACAGCACGCGAAAGACTAGTCCATTTTACCCTGATAACGGCATTTAAAATTCATAAATCTGGATGTCCACCTAGCTTTTTCCACAAATTTGTCTCCAAAAGTAATGTTTAACAACGTTATACAAGAACTCATCTTTCCAATCTATTGATTCAACACGGTCGTACAGAGATGTATCATAAATCATTAATATTGTCCATTTCCCGCAGTTGGAAATCGTTGCCTGATAATGTTAGGGCATGTAATGCCATCGCGAGTTTTAAAGAAATGTTTTCTATTTGATCAATTCCAACGCATTTATATGAAAAGTGAAATTGATTCATGTATCATTGGATTATAATCTCATCATCATCATTAGTCAACAATCCTAAGATTGGTTTGACGCAGCTCTCCATTTCTCTCTCCTATCCGCTAATCTCTCCATAGCTACATATTTATTCTCTTTTACATCCTTTATAACCTGTCCTATATAACTCATTCGGGGCCGTCCCTTGCCCTTTTTCCCTTCCACTTGTCCTTCAACGATTGTCTTCATCAGACCATCGTGCCTCAAAATGTGGCCAACTAAGTTGTCCCTTCTTCTGCTTAATGTTTTTAGGAGGCTTCTCTTTTCTCCTACTCTCCTTAGCACTTCCTGGTTACTCACACGGTCAATCCATTTATAATCTATTACGTGATATTACGTACACATTATCATTTACTCTACGTGATATTACTTATATTTTTATTCAGGATCTTGGAGTTGTATTTTTTGTTGTTCATTCATAAATAGATTAACATATTGTTGTTGTTATATTCCACACAATATTTATTTTAACGATAAAACAATTCTTGGAGTATAGGCCAAATGTACATGATGAAAAAAAGTTGCTATCCAACGTTTCAGTTTATTTTAAACTATCATCAGGGCTATGAATGAAAACATGAGAAAAATATAAAATACAATGAAATACAATATTGTTGCATAAATAAATGTTACGAAAGAGTTTTTTACAATAATATAATTAAAAAAATAAGGAGAGAATACACAAAAATTTTGACACACCTTAGATTTCCACATATTTATGATATTAGGTTACTAAGCTAGTTACCATTTATTCTGATTAATTAAATAAAAATAAATTTTGCCAAGGTTTTCAATGTCTGTTTTTTTTAATACAACTGATTATTGATTTAGATATGTGAACCATTTATTTGAAAAGTCTTTCTCCAAAATAAACTCATGATCTAAAATTTCGGCGTTGCCAAAATCAAAAACATGGCCATTGCTTATGCTGTGGCTATCAAGAGCACACAGTGTTATACCGCATTTTACTGATGACTTGTGCTGTGAAATCCTATTTTTGAAATATTGTGATATTTGTCCTACATAGCAAGTGTTATAATCGAGGCATGAAATTTTATATGTTATATTACTTTTCAGATTTTTAGGGGAAAAACAAAAAAATCTAAAAGTATTTATTTTCTTATATATAATATAGTAATTCGTATATCCAGTAAATTTTCAATGCAAATATAATTTTTGCATGTATATTTTATTGTTTTGTTACACATTGATTATGGCCTGGAAAGGTCGATACCGGTAGTTTCCAATAATTACTGTGTGGAATATATCAATTTTTAATTTTGAACCTATAATGTCACTATTACACGAAGCAACTCGAGAACTATTGATTTTATTTATTTATCAATGTCTTGATGACCGTTGAGTTCACGAAAATAACTGCTTTTTATTGTTATTATATTTCGTAGGTCACCGACCCGGGCGGGATAATCCTAGTGTATGGCCTTTCTTCTATCTCCTTCCTTCCTATCTATATCCGCTCATTCACAACCATCCAAATCTCATCTTTCCATTTCTCCCCTTTCCTTCGGCAGTGCCATGGACTCACTCCCACACTGCAAATCCCCCGCCCTGCTGGACTCCGTTTCGATTCCAGATAATATTTCTTTTTATCCCTTCTCGCCCCAACCACCTCTTCCACCATCCACTTCCCCGCTTTTTTTTGCTCTCTCCAGCCGCGCCTCAGCGATTAATGGACGGGATTTGCACACGTTCTCTAGTGCCTCGAAATGCATCGCGGCCGACTTGAGTTCCGTATCGGCACTGAAAATATAGCTAGCTGGCTGTGTACTCCGGAAGGGTTTTCTATACGGTGCAGTAGCGTAGTGAATCTAAGTTTGCCTTTGCATGTTTATTTCCCTGCATTTATATCACGCATGAGGCTCTATCTATGTACAATTGGAGTGTATACAACATAAATAAAGCTTCTCAAACACAGATACGTTCAAGAAAATTGAGACGCAAAAATTTCAGGCATTTCAGAAACCGCACCGCTATTTTCATTGAGATAGACTAGTCTAGACACAATTGATAATAGCGGTGCAGCCGCTGAAATTTCGGAAATATTATTGCTCCATTTTTGCCCATCTATGATTAAGAAATCATTCTTATTTCATAAATATTTTGATAGTCTGGCGCGCTTTTCTTTCAAGTTTACGTATATCTACGCATTTGTATTGGTAGTAACGAAAATAATGAGTTTGGATGTGATTCACTGTCAAAACAAATACATAGCAGTATTAAACTGTGTTTCTTTTTTTTTTTTTTTAAATAAAATGATATTCTGTGTTTAAATTTGCTTATCACGCACAGATGAAAAATTTCAAAGGTACGCTTACACGAAGTTATGAAAACACGAACGTGGATACTGCATACGAAAGCTAATATTAGCAATATTAATTATTTTTTTCTTGACTTGAGGTGATATTTGTTAGAAATGGTTCCTTAATTTTAATTTAATGATCCATTTCATACATTCCATTTCGAGAAAAATGATAAATTTGGTCAATATTAGGCTTCATTTATGAAACATCATTCATCACCATTAACCCGGTAACGCCTGAATTAAAAAGTTTCTGCGATTTTTGTGGCAATCATGTACTTATCCAAATATCAATGAAATTCTGAGTCATTAGGTGCAAAACATATTCTTTTACCACTAATAGTTTACTACCATATGCTACCATCAAAATGTTTTGCATTATAGCATCCCAAATATTAGGCTCACATTAAATAACCATGCTTTATATGAGATATACATGTTATAGCAATCATAATTACATTTAAAAAACTTCGCATTAAGTGTACATAAGGCGTAAGTAAAGAAAATCGAAATGCTTGCTCTAAAACTTCCGTTTTTTCGGCTAGTTGATAATTACCAATTTTCAAACGGCTCTAATAACGTTAAATACAACTTTAAAATAGCAAACTCTTTGGAAAAATGTTATTTAAAATATTTTTATCAATTGAAAACTCTCAAAAATCCTAATAAATTACGATGACAAAAAAGTTACGTTTATCAGTGCACTACCAGCTGGTAGCAATTGGTACCGCTAGGCGTTAACGGGTTAACTGATTTTCTGACCACTGGCGGGTCCCGAACTCCAAAGTTGTCACCACATCCTCCTGTCACGTTAACCGACCTTCTCCTCCTTGATTTTACTCGAAAGATTATTAACCGACCTTTGTGTGTTTATTCTAAGGAGATTTTGCTGAGGAGTATTTTAATTGAAATGATTAAAGCGGCGAAAAGCAAAAAGTCCAATATTCTGACAACTAAATTCAGTACGAAGTTGTCTAAATATTGGAAGACATTTCATGAGAATGGATATTATGTAGGGGCAAACGGGTGTGCAAAAGAAAAGAAAAATTTAATTAAGCAAGATGAAAAATCAAACAGCAAGCGTAATTAGAACAATTACGCAATTAATACGAAAGATTGGGAAAATCAATGCAGGATCAATTAATTAGAAGGATTGGAATAAAATATTCACGAGTGATTGCAAATTTGTTTACTATTAAGCATTTAATAAATGCTTATATGGATCTAAATTCCTTCTGTAAGTGTATTTTATCCCGAGGATATCTCATCAGGACTATTAGCGACACCATTTCTACAGAGCAACATTGCCCACGGTTAATGAAACAGGAAAATTTCTTGGCAAACACAATAAAACCACTGCGGAAAACGTGTAATTCTTAGTTAAGAAAACATAAATAAGATTTTTGTCCCGATGAAGGATTTGATAAAATAATTCATAATAGACGGAATTTTTCTGGTTCGAGTCTCTGCTATTGCGGTACCTCCGTTAGCGATGAAGAAGATGCTTGATTTATTGCCCCGAGCATGGAAACAAGCTCCATGTCTTGAGATACGTGACGACGCTTTTCCTACGGTTAATTAGCCTTCCGAAGAATGACTACACCTTTACTTGAAGGTATTCAAACCAGAAATTGCTTGAATAACACAAGATGCATTGCGGGTTCACTCTATTTCATCGTTAAGTTTACAGTGTGTAAGCCGACCCAATACTCCAGAATTATTCCCATAAGTTACGATAGGTTGGTTAAGATTTCTCCACTCCTACTTAGAGTTGAGTTTTGAGGAACCAGCTCCATCATTCTTATTTCCCAGAGTGTTCATGTTCAAGATACGATCCACCTCCAGCCACTGGATCACGTCCCCTTAATTAATGTACATTCTTACTTCATCAAATAAGGCTACGTACATACTTTACAACCAAGCTATTGCTGAAAGACTGCCACCGTTCTCGGTGACCAGATGTGGAATATAATTAGCTCTATTTAATCCTCGGTTGTACTCAATAGCTTTTCCAATCAACTGAAATCCGCAGTTAACATATTTCTACTATAATATTCGGTAAATTGAAGTGGCAAATTACGATGGATAAATTAAAAAGAACGATTATGACATAAATATGACTATATTCAGGGTAAAATAATTGCATTTCATACAGATGGAAATCTAAAAGCATTCAATCCAGCTTTTCATTGAAGGAGAGGGTCGAATAATATGTTTAAATTCGGTAGAATTATTAATTAAAAATGGCTATTATTGTAAGAATTTAAATCGAATAACTCTTAATTTCCAAAGAATTAAAAGAAATAGTGGATGTTATTTGAAGAAAAATAATTACAATGCAGCACAAATTTCTAACTTGAACCAACTAAGTAGGTATTGAAAAAATTCTCAAAAAAAGCTGACTGTTATAATTTAACTGTGTAATGTAATTAAAACGAGGCTAATAAACTTTATTTGGTTAACATTTTTTTAGAAGAAAATGTTATATAAATTGTTTTGATGGATTTGTAGTTGTATTAATTTTCGTTTCATCACGTTTTTTTTTGAAGTTATCATCCAAAATAGACGCTAGCCGCTAGCCTAGCAACACGCACAACAAAAAGAATTTGATTTTGTTTTATTCATCGATAGATGAGTTATTATTATTGGGTAGAAAATTAAATTAGTGACTGTGAATTAGTTGGATAATTTTAGATATACTTCGTATATTTGAACCCGACGCGTGAAAAAATCGGAAAGCTGCAAGATGTGCGCAGGATTTTATGGTTCTTTTACGTATAATAAACAATAATCTAACTGTTAATGAACATATCTGCTCATAGATAAGCGGAGATAAGTAGGTTTATCTCAGATTTAGTAAAGATTTAAGGGAAAAATGGTTAATGTTTAATTAATGTATAATGGTCATTCAGAAAGTGATATTTCCCAAGAACCATAGCTTAATAGTATTTAAGAGATATGTTTTATCCTTATATATTCGCTAAGAGACCAATCTATATGTTTTGCTCACACACCAAGGCAAAAAAATTGAGATATTTTGCAAAAAACATTGGGATATTTTGCAAAAAATATATGTTTAAACTTACGCAGTTTTTTAAATCACATTTTGAAGATTAACATTCTTACAGCGAAAATAAACGAAGAAAAATAAATTAACGTATTTAGGTATCTAGGCATTCTAAAACAAAAATAGTCCAATTTTTGATCAATACAAAAAAGCGCAAAATTGGGGTTTTGGCCAGATGTTTTCGTATTCCGCCCTCTGTGCGATATAGCTAATGTGAACGAACTTATTTCGCTCATCAGGAACTCAATAGTTCTTGTCACTGAACTGCTCGTATCTCAACGACAAAACTTCGACTGCGTGCACAGAGAGCTGTAGGTCAAACTTCAGAGGTGATCCAGATGTACCGTGCAGTGAAAAATGGGAAGCCTTGAAGTTGAAAACGAGACCAGGCCTTTCGAGTTATTCTAAGGCAGGCTCTTCATTTGTTTCTTTGGCATTAAAACTTTGCGACACACTGAGAGAATCCGGAGAGACGTACCATGAAACCTTTTAGGCTCCGAAGAACAGAATGGTAGTGCGATGTCCTATTCCAATCAAACTTGCTCATCTACCTCTACTTACTTGTTAGATTGGTGGCTTGTCGTAGTTTCTCGAGTCTTTTCTACCATATTAAAGTTTTTATGCATTTATTTGCGTGCGAAGGTGCTCCTTTGTATGTATAAAATCGTATCCGGATCGACTTTGTGGTAGTTCTTTATATCCATGATAAAAAGAAGAACACAACCTTGAAAATGACACTTACGTGTTGAAACCATGGTCGGTTGCTGAGTTGTGACATTAAAAGTGTGGAAATTACCATTGTGTTCTTCTTTTTATCATGGCTCCTTTGTATATTGCAATCTTATGAATGAAAAAAAATATTTTTTGTAAGCTCATTCACCTAGCCTAATTTTGAAATAAATTTTATCTCATAGCATTATTACATCTGTAGAAAGCGTTATTACATCCTTATTGCTAAAGCATTTTAAAATTCATCATCCACTTAATGAAAATGTATAGGATAAGCTCATAGCTGCTACCCATGTTAACCACGTACCATCAAAATGGGAGAACGATAAAATCTCATCATTAAACTTTACTTTTCCTAAATCTGACTTCAGTCATACCTTTAAGAATACTAAGAGATGATTGAAAGTCAAAATGCATATTGTCATTCATATTAGAAAGTATTTAAAAGTCATCCAAAATATTCTTTACCTTTCTCGTTTAATTTCTAGAAAAATGCAGCGCTGTAATGGAATTTTGCCCTGTAATCAAGTTAAACATCGATTATTGCACTATTTTAACTTTTTTAATTATGGCAATATTTGCTTAATATGTAATATTGAATACTATTACTACTGATACTACAACATATGTCAGTCAACGTAGTCAAATCGAAATTGTTTTTCTTAATTCAAATGCTAAAACTCTGATTTTTACATTTTTTTCATCGTTTTCACACAATATTTTGCTTGAAAAGTTTTTGCAAACGGAAAAGTTGTATTTTTGGATGATTACTTCCCAAATATACGGAATGTATTACCCTAATGAAATGACTAATTAACTGTGGAAAGTAGCGCGTAGTTTAGATCTTTCATGAGGATTGGCAACAAAGTAGAAACGACGGAGCAAAGAAAAGAATTTCCTTAGCCTCCGGCGAGAGGCCTAGACGACATCTAGGCATATGCAATACATCAACGAGTTATTCACAAACGTGTTAAAGGCGCAATTTGAGTTACTACCAAATAGAGTCATCATGTGAACATCAGGTACTTTATTACCAATAATTTTAGACTTGTTAAACTTTAGAATTATGATGCTTTCCACTTTGGAAAAAATATCACACTTAGAAAGTTTCGCTATGCATGTTTAATGGACATGACATGGGAATGGTGACTTGGCATTCACCTGAAGATGTAAATACGTTATAAAACCCGATTCGAGCCCATTAAAAACATTCAGTGAAGATTAATAACTATAAGGGTAATATTATTTTCCAATCTCGCGCTTTAGTTTTAAGCAAAAATTACGCAAGGCCTGAGGATTTTTCCACAGTTCCCGCAGAAATTTACGGCTCGGCGCCGCAGACGATTTAGGATCTGGAAGAGTTTAAACTCTCATAACTGGTTGTTACAGATGGAAGGTGAGCTCTAATGAGGTAGTTTACAATTTTTAATGCCAAATTTGAAATCTGTCACATGCCTTCAATGAATTTGAATGGGTGTGTTAGGATGATTCAAGATATATAATCAAACTGCAACTTTCAGAATTTTTGAGCGAATTAAAAAAAAACAAAGAAGAATCCTGCGGAATCGAGTTTTCCTCGCTTGGAATATCTCCGAGTGGTTTATATACTCACCCACATCTCCCCATCTATGTGCTGCAGTTGTTGATGTGAGGTATGCTGTCCCTCCCTATACAGAGCTGGCGTGGGTTATATGGGGATGGGATGGCTAACAGTTCGATGCTCAACGCCGAGACAAATTATCAGATTCAGCTCAGTTCAATTCTGCACCCATACGCTATGTTGCCTATTCAGCCTGCAATGTGCTCAAGCTCACTCATCCTTTCTTTTCTCTTCCAAGGGCTGAAGCTAAGAATGGACACACCATTTTCTTGAAAATAAGTGCAGTAAGGGAAAAAAACGTTAAAAAATGTATGTAGAAATTGAGCTCACAAATACTTTTTTTTAGGTAAGGACAAGATACTTAAAAAACGTTCATTAGGGAAAAAGAACATTGTGCAAATATTATTACGGAGGCTTCCGCGGTGAGTTGATTGGTGATGGTTTTCCGGGTTTACACCGCGTTGATTCATGTTTTGCGGACGACATTTTCGGGCGCGTTCCAGCTCCCGTCTTCGGGTCCAAAACCGGAAAGAACCCGAACCCGAAGAACCCGAACCCGACCCGAAGACGGGAGCTGGAACGCGCCCGAAACTGTCGTCCGCAAAACATGAATCAACGCGGTGTAAACCCGGAAAACCATCACCATTGTGCAAATACTGCCACAGCCTCAAGACAACAATATTAATATAGAATATTGGGATATAGTGAGGTTAGAATTCAAGTCATCGTATATACGTATTTTTGCCTTCCTCTGGAAAGAGCACTGCAAGAAACTGCATTTAAGCAAACTTAGATATCAACTATCGTGAATAGTGTATCAGGTATTGAAAATCAATTGCAGGTACTAACATTTGCTCTGCTATTCTTCAATAAACATGATGATTTATGACAGGTTGAGGATGTATTGCAAGTGATATGAAGATAAGTGCTCATAATAGGTCTCAGTCTTTCGTCAAAGTGCTTTTGTACTTCAAATATTTTAGATGCATTTAGTTTTTACGACTTTTTAATTTAAAGCAATGTGGGCGCATTTAGCTACGAGTAAGCATCCCTTCATATTTCCGCATCTTTTCCCATACATCGGCCGTTATTTAGGTTTTACGTGGCGTGTAACTCATTTTAAACTTGCGTCATCATTCTGGAGTACATAGACCTTTGTCTACATTTTTCTGTGCCCCCACAAAATTACTTATGAGAAAATACTTTAGTTAAATTTACAACTTTAAGACATGGAGTAGGTATATTTATAACTGTAAACTTGATAAACGCGGAAAATTTCATGATTTTAGCAAATATGTTTAGCATTTTAAGTAACTCACCGCTCGAGAGATAACACCATAGGAAACTGCATAAAAGCAAATTTAGATATCTAATATTGGGTTTGGTGTATTTGGAGTTAAATTTACAAATTTTAAGACATGGAGTATATTTATAACTGTAAACTTGATAAACGCGGAAAATTTCATGATGATAGCAAATATTTTTAGCATTTTAAGTAACTCACCGCTCGAGAGATAACACCATAGGAAACTGCATAAAAGCAAATTTAGATATCAAATATTGGGTTTGGTGTATTTGGTATCGGGATTCAATAGCACGTATTAATTTGGGGCGCGCAGTTCTTCAGTAAACATGATGGATTATGACACGTTTATTACATTTTGCAAGTGATATTAAGATATGTGTTTCGTCTAAGTCTTTCAACTTAGTCTAAATATGTATCAAAGTGCTTTTGTGCTTGAAAAATCTTCGATATCTTTAGTTTTTTTTACAAATTTTTAGTTTAAAAAAATGCGGTTATACTCAGGAGTACGCATCCCTTCCAATTCATCGGTCGTTTATTGTTTTTCCTGTGGCGTATGACTCATTTAAAACTTGTTTAATCATCCTGAAATCCCAGAAGTAGGTAGAAAAGACCTTTGTATTTTTCTTTGCCTTGAATATGAAAGTTTTACATAAGATACTCACGGAAAATACTGAATTTAGAGCTTCAAATGTGGATTTTTCAAAATAAAAATACAGAAATAAAATAGTAAATTTTCAAATTTGTGAAATAGAGTATATTTATAATGGTCAACTTAATCTACACGGAACATTTCAAGATGGTTGCGTACGTTATTAACAAGAAGTATCTCAGTGAAAACACTGGTCAAGTGTGAGTGATACCTAAAACATAAAAAACCTACTCTTAAACTAAAAAAAAATGGAGTCAGCAACAGTTTTCAACGGCGCTTACCTCCTGAGAACGAATTGCATAAAGAATTCTGATAAATGACTCATGCATCAGGATTGGGAGAAAAAAAAAACACGGAAGCAGACGAGAAACTAGACCCAACCAGTGTGAATCGCTACTTGGTCCCTTCAAGAGGGCTTAACAGGGCCATTACGAAAGTTTCGCCATTTGCCCGCGGGGCGGCGTAATTAGGCTCAAGCCAAATCCTCTCCCAGCCAAGCACAATCTGTGGGACCGTGGCCTTAGCTCCTAGTGGAGAGGGAGAGAGAGAGAGATTCGCAGCTTCCGGCCAACGGATGCTTCGCTGCCCAATTGTTTGGCTCCCCGCACGAGGAGGCAAGCGGGAACAGGGAACAGGCTTGCAGCAGGAGGCTTAAGCGGAGTCAGGGGTGCTGCGTAGGGGAGCGGGGAAGAGGGAGGAATTAGGAGGCTCTTACCCCGATCACATGACCAGTCTGACGAATAAAATATATGTTAATCCTACAGCAAGGGTAAATATCTCAAGAGTGACAGGCGACGAAAATTAATTTAATGATTGCAACAGCTTAAACTTTACGTAAAAGTGTCAAAATTCAAATGAACAACAAATCTTTTCAATAAAAGTCAATCAAGAAAAATTTTAACTGAACACACTCTAAAGAATACTGTTATTAATGAGTAATATTATTGATGGATACTCTTTAACCTCTTTACAACCTCTTTACGATAGTTAAAAAACAAAATTTGCAATTATATTGTAATTAAATCTCCTAACAGATTTAAAAGATTGCATATTTCAAATGAAACTCAATATCAAAAAATAAAAGTCCGTTAGGAAATTGTTCAAATCAACCTACTCTGGAAAAATTAAATTGCTAATGGTTACTCTTAAAATGAACTGACTCTCTAAAATAGAAAAAAAATCAATATATCGTAATAAACTAACTCTCTATATAGATTTCATCCATTTCTATTCGGAATTGGCAGATTGCCACAAAAAATACTAAACAAAAATCTTCCTGAGTTGTCTCATCTATGTATTCTAAAATGCTTATTGTTCATCCTCAATAAGAAATAAAAAACCTAAATTTTGATTATTCGTTCTTCTTTTTTAATTTCAGCCCTTAGTGGGACGGGATTTTACAACTGATGGCAAAAATCTCAATCTTATTGTTAAATTAAGCAATAAATCCAAGAAATATTTTTGTGCTATATTTGAATATTGTTTACAAAGGTCAGCAGCAAAAAAAGATCTAAATCAGGACACAGTAAATTTTCAAGTCTATAATATCTTAGGCATTCAAAAATATGATTGAGTAACACTTAAAAAACACTTAAATGAAGTATCCTCTGGTTCTTAATTAACCTATTTTGTTACCAATCGTTTAATCTCACTATCTCTCTGAAACTTCTTTAGTTTGCCGTTTTTAAATATTTTAACACATGTTAATGAAAAAATACTCAATTTGAATTAAACCTTTTCAAGAGCAACCGAAAAAGGTCAACACGAAGAATTAAGAAGAGAAAGCCCTTAGAAACTCAAAAATATTACATGCTTGACAATTTGAAAAGATCGTAGTCCACGTGCCAAAGTATGTATTAAACTATGAACGGTATCCCGGATTTAATATGGTTACTCACAAGTTTTTTTTTGCAAAAGGGACTGGTCAATTTTCATCTGCGACAAAACAGTAATGGATGTTTATTGTATAAATCCATTCCCTTCAGTGAAATTATTAATAAATTAAAAATAACTATGGTAAAACCACTATGTAACATATTTTTTTAGATTGTCTTACACATTTTAGGCGTAAAAATATCCCTGGCGGATTTTATTATGATTTTCTTTTTACCGTAAAAATTTGCATGCCTTTATTTCGACCGCCAGGCACCGAATGGAGCTCTTTCCCCTGGCTACGCGTTTAAAGGTTAACTAGCAATGGTGCATTTCCATTTAAACGTCAACTTTTTCTCTCAAATTAAAATTTAGCCCGGAAATATTTTATCTTGATAAACCTACAGCTAAATAATTTAATTTCATGAAATCAGTATTTGAATCATTATTCTGAACCTTATCAAAAGTTTACAAATTACACTTCGATTAACAGAGTTTTGGAGATGTTTGAAATAATTACACTTAGGAGGTTGAACACGACATTAATTCCGTCACATGTTAATTTTGGGCATATTTTGAAGGTATTTCGATAATTTATTTTTTTCTGTATATGAAGATCACCTTCATAAATGTTTTCTGATGATGCTTAGTTTGACTTTTTTGTATTTTAGAATTTTATCGAAATATCCTATGGCATAGTTTTCTCTTAACACTGCATGCCCGACCCATCATTACACCCTATTATGCCCGAGTTGGTCATTTTGACCCAATATTACCATGTTTGCATATTTTACTCAAAATACTTAATTCCTTCCCAGTTTATTTATTAATATTGTTTATAAAACATTTGGGAGGGTAGAAGAAAATTTAATTAGAGGAAAAATATTAAAACTGTCGTTGTTCAACAATTTCTATGATGTTATGGGAAACTAGCTTCCACAAATTTGTGAATACCTATAACTTTTGCTCTGATGGGTTTGAGAGGTACGATGAATTTCAATGGTATCAGGAAAAAAATTACAGTAATATTTTGACAAAAAATTAAAGCACACACCGTTACATTGTATACAAAGAACTAGTAGAAAGACTTCAAATGGATTTGATAGTTTGGTTCAAAATGAGCCATCCGGGCATGGCAAGCATAAGTGATGAGAAAAAAAATTCTCTTTTGGGTCAAATTTGGGTCAAAAATGCTCATCAGATAGAATTAGACCATCTAATTACTATTCAGATTCTCATACAGTCACAGAGCTTTAAAAATTAGATTACATTTTTTTATATTATATTTTTAGGGGGAGTTTTATCGTGCTCCTTGCATCTGCCTTTGTCCTCAGGAACCCGCGCTTCGCCAGTGAGGAGCGTCGAGTGGATTTCCTGTTGGTACCGCAGGGAGGGATTGTGTGGTACTTGCCTCGTGCTTCCACAATATCTTCTGCTCGCGTGGGTTGGCCCTCACTTGGCACTCGAAGTAGACGTCGTCACCCTCCTTGATCTCGTCTGGGTTGAGGGAGCTGCCCAACTTGAGGCTCACCTGGGGTGCATCTGCAAATGGAACGGAGATGCAATCAATTAGGGAAATCGTGCACGCTGACGAGCCCATTTCCTACATCGCTCTGTGCACATACACACGTTCCCTGACACGAGCTTACAGAACGCAGGGACTTCTCTAAATACCTTCGATAACGTACCATGAAGCCATTGAAACAGTGCTCTGAAAAATAGGTTTTCTTAAATCCAGAAGCGTCCACTCGTATAAAGGGTATATCCATCTAAAATAGGTACCCACAGTTTCCTTACTTTAAGAGGGGATCCTTATAGAATAGTAGTTTAAAGATAGCATAAATTTAAGGATATCATTTTGATAGTAAATTGTGGCCAACTCCTTCAATTTAGAATGCTTTCTTGAAAAATACAAAGTATTATAACCAATAGGCGTTGGATAAGAGGATGGAAAAAGTAGATTTTTTCTTAAACTTAACGAGCTTCAGGCCATGAAAAAACCATGGTAACAGACCCGACTCCGTCAGGTAAGGGAATATTCTAAAATCTCGAATCACCTCTTCGATGCTAGCATTAAGAATATGTTCCTTTTAATTTAACGAAACATTTTTTTAAATGAAAAAATAAAATAAACTCATTGGTGCTTGCCATAATTTTGTAACGTTTTATTTTTGAGAAAAAAAGCACCAAACAGTTACATTACCGATCGCTCCAAATTCACAATTTTAATGCAACGCAAACCTACAAATTCCATAAATAATAATAGGTATCTCTTGAACACGGTGTTCATTAATTACGCGATTTTCTTCGTTTCAAAAGAAATATCGGGAATAACCTAGATAAACATGAATCGAATCATGTAAAAATTTAAAGATAAAGCATAGTTTCGATGAGAGCGTTGGTTCAAAGGTCAAGGAATGTAAATATTTTGTTCACATATGCACATATACGATCGGGATCCGGTTGAAAACGTAATTAAAATTAAAATTATGTAAATTTGGAGAGAATAAGAGGTGTATTCAGCATGGAGCTTATTTTTTAATCGCAGGTATAGTCAGCCAAATTGAATTTTTGACGATACTTATTTTCTAGCTGAACTCAATCTCCTTAAGCAAATGCAATAAAAATACATCTCAGCTTTAAAATTTCATCCCATATTCCTGCAATATTGCCCTCTTTCCTGTCGAAAGCACCTGCCGGCGCTATGTGGTTATTGAAAATTGATTTCCTGCTACAACCTCTGTCTTATACAATAAAGTACCTCCCTTTTTCCATGAGAGATTGAATTTCTGACTAAGATGGTAAGAGATTCACTAATATTACAATATTAATATATTTTTTGCTATCCCAATTCGTTGCATAATACTAATTTAAAAATTATTATCAATGAACATGCTAATAATATGTATCCAAGTGGGTACATATTATTAGCATGTTTATTATTATTATTATTAGCATTATTTCTCGACAGGTCCAGGATGGTGTGAAACATTGAATTTTTAAAAGTATTTATAGCCACCATCTTTAGTAAGTTAATATTTATACCTTATTCGCTTAATTGCAATATATTTTTATTGCTTCATAAAAAAAATCCAAATAAAAAAAGACTACAAAATGAAGAAATTTGCTACTTGCAAACTGCGTCCGCCGGTACCCTGTATTACACTTTCGCTAATTCAAATGTATATTTTAGATTAAGTGCCATTAACGTGGTATTTTTTTCTATGCATTTTTATCTGATGAATGATGTTGCCCAGCGACGAAACTGGTCGAGATTAAAGTTATCTATTTGAAAATTACAAGATTTTTCGATACAATTAGTGCATTGAATTTTATTATCATCTATGCCATTTATTGATTCAGTAAAAAATATAATAAAACAGCTTCGAGAATCTCAGAATTAATAATGCTTGTCACTTACACCATTTTTAATAATATTTGAGCGAAAGACTATTTCCTCACTTACAGAAACTGAAATGATGGAAAAACACGAAGTATGCATGGCTACATTAATAATTTGAGTAAACTATAAATAAAGGATAAAAATGTGAAAAAAAGGTTGCATTGTAAATAGAATTAATATCAATGCAAAAATCTATCTTGGAGTACACGGAGTTGAGAAAAATTCGATTTTATGCTGTGTGGTCTGCCAAAATAAAAGGTCAAAATATTTGCTATCAGTATTTCCCACTAATTTATCTTATAACAGAAGAAGATATAAAAAAACTTACAGAGGACGTTCAAATTGAGTATATCTTCGTATCCCGATGACGAAATATAAGGGTTGTGGGCGTGGCACTTGACTTGATGGCGATCGTCATCTGGAATCGGCGTAATCGTCAATACACTCACAGCCACGGTTTCATTGCCGGACTCGTGCCACTGAAATTGATTTGAAAAATAAAGTTATTAAATAGATATGTAGACGATATATTTATGCTCAGGGAAAAACTGTCCCCGGGAACTTTCATACAATAAAAGAAAAAAAAATCGAAATCAACAGACTCATTAAAATGATATGATCACAAAACACACAAAAAAATAGTTCCAGGCACAATAATATTCGCAGGTTACAAGGCCACTTTGAAAATAATTTCCTCGCTCACATTATATTTGCAAATGAATTGCATTTTGTCCAAATGATTTAAGTTCAGGATTCAGTCAAACCATGACAAGTGAATGTTCAAGGAACCGGCACTTTTTACACTAGTAAGTAAGGATGTAGGCAGAGGCTATTGTTGGGAATCGACCGTTATCAGCTTATTAAATATATAATTATCCATGTAATTTAAATTATTTACAATGTTCATTTACTCGTTTACAGTCCAATGTTCCCATTTGGGAACATATTTATAAAAATTTATGAAAATATATCAATCGCCTCTGTGATTACTTATATAGCTTTTGATATGTAAATAAAGTGTGGAAGTATTTTTTAAAAGTGAATTGCATGACTTGTGCATGCATGGGACGTTAATTATATCTTTTCAATATGGGTTATTTTCATCACCTATGTAGTGAGTATGCGCTTTATTCGATATTTTTCCCTACACTCGTTCTACAGTAACAAATGCTCATTCATTCAAAAGATTACCTTAATTTTTTGGTCAAGTGTATATTTTTTTTCCAAGCATTAGTAAATTTTTTTCGTGTCGTGTTCACATTTGGGAACATGCTTGAAAACGCATTTAAAACTTATTGTTCGGGTTTTCTTTCATAATATCTTTTAATTGGTTTTAAAATAAATAAGATATACACAAAAATAAGGAAATCAGTTGGTAAGTTGGTTCGGTCTATAAAGGGCTAAAGAAATCTGTAAATGTCTTTTGAGATTCTGTTATGATATTATTGATATGTTTTTTGATCCCATAAATCTCATCAAAGATAGATTGTTACCTTTTTGAAAAGACTCTGCAATGGCATGTCTCGATTAATTGGTTTCGAAGACAGAACAATATAAACTTCCGAAATTTTCTTAAAAAAAATATCACTGTCTATCTTTACCTCTTATCTTCCGACTAAGCGCGTGTTGGGAATTGAAAGGTGATTTACATTCGTGAAGAAAGTGTTCCCTTCAATTCAACGTTAGCGAAAATGTATACAAATCCAAAGTTTGAGGCTTCCCCTCATTCTGTATTGAGTAGGACAGCGTGCACATATTTCCCCATCTTATTCCTGCTTAAAAATCTCTCACTTACAGAGACTTACAAAGGTAAAAGTGTCTGGAACTGGCAATAAGTCTCGCTTATACAGGTTTCTCATTCAACCAGTTCACGCTTATCGAGGTTTGACAATATAGTTCGGTCAAAATAGGCATTGAGCCCTGCAAACATTTCCAACCAGGTGAAAATTTGCAGGAACGCCATGAACACCACTCTTATGAAATCCTGATAAGACCCCATCGATCCCATGAGTGCAAAAAAATTTATACAAGGTCAAAGGTTACAAAAATTTTTTTTTTACATTTTTTGGCCAAACGGTTAGTTTTACGATAAAAATTTCCCCATGCAAAAATTGCAGAACAGAAAATTACCTACAAAACTGTATTATACTTCTCTGTAAGATGTAATATTTCTGAAAAAAAGTAATTCGAGAGTTTACTGGATCTGTCCAATAATGTTCGGAGAGCGCAACAAATAGTCATGCACATTACGGAGAATACGGCTCCTGCTAACTTTCGAATGGCTTTTTCTCAGAAATGGTAAATATTAGAGAAAAAACAACATAGTGACAACTTTGAAGATAATTGCCTCATCAAAAATTTTTGGTTTGAACACTTTTTATCATAAAATAACCGTTTATAACCTTTGACCTTGAATAAATTTTTTTGCACACACGGGATCGATGGGGACTTTTCAGGATTTCATATGAGTGGTATTCCTAACGTCTCTGTAAATTTTCAGCTAATTGGGAATTTATGTATTTTTTGGGCAAATTTGACCGGCCAGCTAGTATAATGATTTTCGTTTTGTTTATTAAATCAGATGACTAGTGAGGTGCTTCTCGAACTGATTTAAATTTACACAGGCTCTTATTTCGTTCCTTGAAATGTTTCCAAATCTTATTTGTAGTGGCATATACTTCTTTGCCATACACATGCAAAATGGTGGAGTAAAGAAAACTCTTTGTTTCTTGCCAATGTTTTATGTGCATTGAAATTAAAGTTATTCATAGATGAACATAGCTTGGACACTTAATAATGATCCGTTAAATATGAGAATTAATATCCGATATTCCCATCGGTTATCAATATTAAGCCACCTGAGAGGAAAGATGATACTTTTCTCTCACGATTATAAATTAGATATCGGAAAATCCATTTAGATAGAAAAAGTAGCATATAGTTATCTAAAAGGTACAAATTTCAATACAATGTGATCACAGCAAGGCTGAGAGAGCCCACCATGGAACAATATTCAATTGGTCAGTGAACATCAAACTGTGCAATGAAGGTGATACTGGATAATGGATCACATAATTCATTTTCAAACGGTTATCCTGTTGATGCAAGCTGTGTCCCTTTTTTATAGCCGTGATTTACGAGAGAAATATGAAGTTGACTTGAAACATAGATTTTACTCATTTACCTCATTTACTTTATTGGTACAAATTGCGTAAAAACTGCTTGCGCCAATATGATCATATAAAATGTCATAACACAGATCGGAGATCATCTGGATCATGAAAAATGAGATATTTGTGATTCAATATAAAATCTAATGAGAGGTCGATTTTGAATGTCTTTTAGTGTGGGACATTTTTTTTCAGAACTCAAATTTATGCGTTACTTGCTATTCAAATTAGCTCTTAGTTATATTGCTTAGAGAGAGATTTTATTGATATCCCCTTTTAAAATTTAAATGCTTACCACTTACCTTGGATTTTTTCACCTTTCTACCATCCTTATACCACGAAAAAACGGGTCTTGGCCTTGACCCTACAGCCTCACAAGTCACTTGGTATTCCTTATTAGCTCGTAATTGGACTGGCTTGTTGAGTAAACGCACTGATAATGGCCGCACTGGAAATGAAATTACAATAATTACTGCGCTGTACATAAAACGGTCATAAAAAAACTCTCTCGAAAAAGTCTCGAAAAATATGGACTGAGTGCAAACTATTTCCCACTCCTATAAAAGTTACCTTGAGAAATTATTTGAACCACGAAAACGAACAAATTAAATACAGTTTTGTCCTGAAGAATTGAAAAGCCATCCAGCGTTTTCATTCCTCCAATTGCTATTGAAGTCAAACGGCCATATTTGTTGGATCAAATGCATTGATATAATATTTATAAATTTACACCGGCAAATAATTGTTTGTTAATCGCCACTACTTCACAGTCTGAATAGAATATCTAGCGATTTGATCGATAGATTTTTCTTCCTCATAGGAAAACCCACAAAAATCGCTGGCACATTAATTGCGTAAGCTTGGTTTCGTTAGTAGTAGGACCCGCCCGCCTTTGTGACGTTGCGGGATTCCTCGTCCCCTCCCTTCCTTTCCTATCCTTCCCCTGGAGGTGTCGTCGGGCTCTCATCGCGGCGATGCCTCCCATCCTTATGCTTCCTCTGTCCTCCCCCTCTCGAGGTGGCACGGGCGTATAAGTCTCGGACTTGGTCCCCGGCCCTCGAGAGCGTATCCTTTGCCGGGCCCGCCCTGGGATCCCCGAATCCACTGTCTGAATAGAATCACGAAATATTCACTAGTTCACGAATATTATGGAAAATGTAGAAACTTTGGGTAACAGGTAACCATGTCTTAGTTATTTTTCATCTCCTATCTATAATCTCTCAAGTACTCTATCAATGCCGTACCTTTTCGTATCAATGACAGTAAGCAGAGAGCTTTTTAATTTTAATAGCATCTACGTGTCCTTTAGCCTTCGTTATAGGCAACTTGTTATTTTGAAACAAGTATAAATTCATGATCCTCGTCACCAAGTGTGATCAGTATTAAATAAAGTCTGAAATTATCAGCTCAGGTGTAATTAAAATGAAATAAGACCATTAAAATGACACTAGATGTTACCGTAATGAAGTGTGGCCTAAATCCAATCATTTGCGAACCCTATTTATACCAAGTAATGTGATTTAAAATTAAACTGTTCGACCTACATATCTCAAATTAACTGCTGCCTATGTGTTTACGCTAGCATAAAATGGAATAGGAGGGGTGTTATACCATCCGATCGTATTTAAAGCTTACATTTAGATTTTTAAGATCCGATTTCCACCAGTTTAATTCGTTTTTTTCAGGCAAGTAATTGAATCGGCGTTTAAAAAATATATCTACAATGGTTCATATATGCCATAATGTTGTGTAGATTTGGTTTGGGAAAATGGAAATATACCGTCACGGACTTGATGCGCCTGATCAAATATAAACTTCTTATTTCATGGTATGGATTTAGAATTGCGTAGACTTATCTAAAATTTATGAACATCATAGCCAATGCTTCTCGTTATTTAATATTAGAAGCCTTTAACTATCAAATGGCGCTATCTTAGGACCAAAAAGTGAAGATGTAAAGAGCACTTAATTTGAGAAATGCATGTCATAAATGAGAATAAAGGCCAAATTGCTTTCTTTCAAAACCATCTATGCATCCATTTAAATCAGGAAAACAGATTTTAAGTGACTTTTTGACAAATTTTCTAAAATTATGAAGTGATATGCTAATTAAGTTATATAGAGTCTTACGCTATCCAATAGGATCATATTAACCCCAAAGAGTTATGAACTCAAGTGTCGGTAGAACTGAGTAAAAGGATATTTGAATCCGATCTACTTCGCCTATTAATTAAAACTTACGATATGCCCACAAAAAGGTCAATAAATATGTACAATACATACATGGGTTAATTTTTACCTGATATTTTAGTGGTCTTTAATTATGATCTATGACCCACGGCAGAGCCGTTGAAAATTGAATGAAGCGAAGAGGCTTTTGTTCACTTCGGCATCCGAGTGGCTCTATATGGAATAATTTAACGGCAGAAGCTCTTATCTCCATACGCTTAAGAATATAATTTTATCGCTTCTAAATGGTGAGAAGAAACAAAAGACGGGCAATTAGCGCAGAAGATCGGAGGCATTAAAAGAGATTCGTCAGGACGAAGGGAAAGGTGAGGTGGTTTTTAAGTTGTGCGGAAAGATGTGAAAATAATATAGGAGTACTGGAGGAAGAATTGGGAGAGAAAAAGAGGTGGTGAAAATGTAGATGAATGACGCATTGTGAGATGAGAGACTTATAAGAGTCTTGGTATCGCGAAATAAGACGAGAATGAGAAGGGTCAGGTAGGAGAGAGAAAAAAGTATGGAAATTTGGATCGAAGCAAGGAGATGGGGGAAAAACATAATTTTTGGGAAGGGAGAAAGATGAAAAAAAAAGAACTACCACGTATTATCCTTCGTATTTAAATCGAAATTGGAAGCTATGACGTGGTAGAAAGGCTCAAAATAATAACAATGAAGAGACTTAGTGATTTGCACATTTCATTTAGCATAGAACGACCGGTTTAGGCTGTCAAACAATTTCAAAGTACGTTGAAAAACATGGAGTGGGCAGGTTTATACAGTTTTTTTCAGGAGGAATTTGTAATATTTCAGGAGTTGGTAGGGGAGACAATTTTAAGCATTATTGTACTGTAAAAATTGAACTCTTTAGTTAGTGAGATATGGCAACGCAGACATTTTTTGAATGCTTTCAGCAGATACCATGATAACGTTAAATAACGTTATGTGCAGTGATGAATGGGACCTGAAGCTGATTTTGCTGGAAAGTTGTTTCTTTCCCTTTATTCTATCCACAAAGAAAATTATAACTTATTTTTACAATGGACTACGGATAATAGCATGCATTTCAGCCACCGGAGTGATATGCAACAGCAATGGAGCTTGACACAAGGGAGGAAATACAGATTAATGAATTCACCACAACTAAGCTACAATTCAACACACATAAGCTCTTTGTGTACAGCATAAAATGAAAGAAACATATCTCAAGCACATTCAAAACAAGTTCCAGATCCCTTACATCGTTGCACATTACGTTATTTAGCGTTTTCATGTTAACTGCAAAGTGTATAAAATAAAATATTTGTATTGCCATAGCTAGTAACTAAGGAGTCGCGAACCCATGTCAATGGAACAAAAAATTCTAAAGATTTTCTCCTCCAGCACCTCCTAAAACACCCTTTACAGATTAACAACTTCTCATAGTATATATAAACCTGCCCTCTCCATATTTTCGAATGCACTTGTAAATAACTTGACTTCCCAAACTGGTCGTTCTATGGTAAATAAACTGTGGAGGTCACAAATTCTCTTCATTGTTATCCTATGTATTCGTGACACGCAGATAATTACGTTACACTGAAACAAGTTAACCAAATATTATGCACCACACACGCTTGATGATCTTGGAAGCATTAATGGGTTGCCGGAAATAAAGTAAGTTTCATTAAGAATTAATTCATTAGAAAAAAGATTCATGGTTATACACAAGAATATAACCAGAAGTTACCATTTACTTTCATTGATTTAAATTTTGTATTACAGTAATTGAATAAAAAATTACAGCATTCCTGTTGGGAAGGAAAGATTCTTGTTCACCGATTTTTTCAAAGAAACTGTAAGCAATATGAAATGGAAATTCAATGGGTCGTATGATTTTTTCCAACAATAAATCTGCTATCATCTATCTTGCAACACTTAATCACAGTGTTGGTGTGCCGTATAAGGAGAGATTTACTGCAGGGACCCAAATCCAGCATCTCAATTGCAAAAGCCAAATTCACACCCAAAAATGTGCACATACTCATACATACAACCAAGACAACATCCTTTGTGAGGGCTGAAGGGAGCCAACTTAAAGCTTCCTGGTTGACAGCCTGGGATTATCCACAGACCCGGCTAAGAACAGTGGAGAATATAGGGGGGCATCACAGGGGTCATCGCTCCCAAAGTTTTATCAACATTTTTTAATATTTACCAGTCCAATAGTATTTATACCATTAATTGTCTAAAACTGTTCAATTTAATCCGTTTTTAAGAATAAAAATTAAATTATTATTGGCTCCAAAATGGGTATTTAAAAAGAATTTAAACGGGAAAAAGCCTCTTCCGCGGGGTTTTCCATACTTCCTAGACCCAGGTCAAGACGCTCCAATTTTCATGCTTAATCCGCTCCTGCTAAAGGATGCCTGGTGGTATGACGATGTACGCAAACAAGCGCTCTGAAAAAAAAACAATCACACACAGATTCACTCACACACGAGAATGGCTTGTGGCCCCAACACTCCAGAAAAAAAATTGCTTCAAGAAGAGCACAGTCGATGGTCAGAAGGGGACGAGGAACAGGTCGAATAAGTATTTTGGCGCACAAAGTGGCCCTCTTCAGCAATCTGAAAGAACTAGCACTTGTAACAATAGGTTGAAAGTGAAAAGGACGGGAGGACAACTGACTGCCGTAAAATAGCCCAGCAAAAAGTACTAATTTTTTAAAAAACACCAAAAGAAATAGTAAAATTTTGAAAACAAAAACGCTTTTGGGACATCGCTCTGCCGTTTCATTATATGCTTCATATAAAAAAACAAAATACGTCTTTCCTGTGGATCCTCCGTATTCATGCTGGCCAACAATATTATTCCCGCTGAGAATAAACCAATGCTTCCGAAATCCCCCTCATAATTCTTGTTATGTATTTTTTTTACGACGAACAGACGCTAAAACCATTCCGAGGGAATAATTTATGATCGAATACTGGGCACGAAGTGGGAGTCGTCAAGAGTGGCTGTCAGTTTCAAGGGTGAGAGTAAGACGGTTATCTCACACTTAAGCCACCTTTTATGATTCTCCGGCGTCATTTCCACGCATTGCAGCGAACCTCCAACGCCACTTCTCTCGTCTTTGGCTGTTGTCTCCCTCTCAAACCTCGCGGTGACAATCGCAGCCGCACCCTCAACCCCTTCCAAGAGCACACTACACGCCTTAACCCTTTCGCACCCCTTAGCATCTCTCTCTCTCTCACAGCGTCCATCAAAAGCCTTCCTCCTCCCTCATTATATACTGACATAAATAAATAAATACATTCATGTACTGCTCTAGGAGGCTGAAATCCTTTAGAACATAGAATTTAATAACAAGTTGTGCATTGACAATAAACATAGAGGTAACAAAGGATTCATAAAACAATGTGAATTTTACTATGAAGATTTTCACAATTTTTATCAATGTTGTTGGTTGCTTTCGGGAATTGCTGTGTGGGTAACATTTTCTTACTCGACGTTTCACTCCTCCTTCAGGGAGCGTTTACAAGAGAATGGGAAGAATGGAAAATGGAAATAGAATGGAATGGGAGCGTTTTTTTGCCCATTCTCTTGAAAACGCCCCCAGTAGGAGGAGTGAAACGTCGAGTAAGAAAATGTTACCAACGCAGCAATTGCCGAAAACAACCACCAACATTCAAAACAACATGAAAATAACTGATTTCTTCTTCTAACAGAAAATAAAAATTAAACGTATCCATAAACAAATAAATCAAAAAACTCAGTTGACAATAGACTTAGGAGCAATCAAATATTCATGCAACAAAAAAAAGCTCAATTTCCTCGTCTGACAGTAAATGAACATAAAATGTATCAATGAACAAGTTAATCAAACAATTACAGAAAAAAATACCTCTGTCAGAATATACAGGGTACTTTTCGAAAGTAATGCAATTGAATTTCCTGCGCCGCACCTATCTTACTACTAGCAGTAGGTGGAGTGGACGCTAAGCTTCTTAACGATACCGATTTCAGTGGTCTCCAAGCAGTGGATGCGTTGGGACGTCAGTCATTGTAAACCTCTGCACATCACCTATGTTACGGAAAAAATAAATCGCCAATCGAAAAAATTTTAATCTGGTGTAAAACTGAAGAAATCCCTTGAAGAGACAAGCAAAATAATTCGTGAGGCTTCGGGGACTCTGCTTTGTTGTAAATATTTCAAGTGAAGCTCGGTATTTTTCCTGTTTATACAAATTTGTTCCACAGTTTTGAGGCAACAGCTGTAAAAGATTTTTCAACTGTGTTTGTGGGGCATACAAAAAACTCTTGTCGTGTTACTAAATTCGTGTTTTTACTATTTGTGAGAAAAAGATAAATCAAATACATAAAGCTTCGATATTAGAGGACATTGAACATGAAACATGCCATGATGTATTTTCTAGGATTTCTAATGTATTTTACAGGACATAAGCGAATTTACGGGGAGGGGGGCACGTGCAGTCGTGCACTCTCCAGTCAGCGCTCGAAAAAAAGCATCCCCGAGCTGTAAGGGGAACTATCATTATTATATTTGTAACTTATTAATATTTTCATATTAAAACTTCGGTATCAAAATAAAAATAATATTTCGTTCCGTAAATGTTGTGATTTTTTTACATCTCAAGTATGAGAAGATCATTTGGCTTTCAGACCCTTGAGCCCCCCCCCCCCCCCAGAAAATATCCTGGATCCGCCCTTGTACACTGATTCCTTCTATATCTCCTGTAACACTAACACATGAACTTGTCAGCCAACCAAGAAAGCTTAACGCTGTCATTTTGACCGCAGTTCATATAATCCTTAGTAAAAGGGTTTACGAGGTGTGTTAAAAAAATTACGGGAATTCCTATTTTTTTTTTGATTTTTTTTCTGTTTCCTATTCGATATCAAACACCAGGTAATCCGTTCCTATAGATACCATCGGATTCAAGTTAGAAAATACAAATATTATCGTCTTATAAAACGTGGTGTATGGTGTTATTTTAATCGTGATATCGGTGCTACTTTAACGACAAAATAATTGATGTTCATTGAGTGGCACGCTTTCATTAGGCCCATCCTCTGCTCTGACTTTTGTATCTCATTCACTAGGGAAAATATAGGAAATAATAAACTTGGAGTATTGATTGCATTCATACATTTTATACATTCATACATTCATGTTGTTCATTGTATATTCTTCACATATTCATATATTCAACTTACATAATGAGAAAAATTACTATTAAGCATTGCATTTAAAATGAAAAAACTGCCGTCGTAGCCAAATTGTCTTCTTTTCGGAGAGGCATGACTCATGACTTACAGCCTGGTCCTCGGCGGGCTGATACCTGTTCTCATCCCCGTTGATGATCGGTTAAGGCAGTCGAAAAATCGATTTAGGAAATAGTTTTTTCTCTTCTAACTTGCATTGGCATTTGCATATCCTGTCTTCGGACATATTAATTTTATCCAACTGTTAGTGCAACTCAATAACCCCGTAATAAATCAAGTTACGTCAAGTTAAGTTGTCGTTAAGTTGATGGGGTTCAAACTCCCACCGAGCCATTCCCCAAAACGCCGCCAATAATTCGCTTCAACTTGCCCTCTAAAGAGGCCACGCCCATTTCCTTCCAGCCTCTCCCCACTCTTGCGGAAACTCCGTCCCGAAAACCATTCTCAGGATTTCTCCTCTCGCGAAAGGACTCTTACCCTGCCCTCCCGGTTCAAACTGCCTGAGCAACAGCTGCATTCACTCGTGCGCCATCAACGGCCTCTGATTTACTCTCACTCCCCTTCACAGCCTCCCAACCAGAACAGCCTCTCCCCCAAAGTCCCTCAAAGTCATCTTTTTCTCTCTCATGCGATCTCCATCCTTCCTTATTCCCTTTGTTTCTTTCTATCTTCTGCGTCTCAGCACTTATTCCTACCCTTCCTCGAACTTTCAAGACGTTCCCATAACAGCTTAACTTGATCACTATACTACGTTACCTGGCGTAACAATGCAGTTAGCGAATTTCAAGACAAATAGACAATTTTGTCAAACTAATTATTGTCCATACTCGATTAAAAAGATTTACAGTCGTGCGAAAATCCATAGAGAAAAAAAAATCATTCGCGTTGCATGGGATTCAAACTCGGATCTTCCGATTTCCGGTAGAGTGCTTTAGCCAGTTAAGCTCTTGAGGCGTCATCCTCCTCTGTGGAAATTTGAGGACTGTAACGGACAAGCTGATATGGACTGCTGAGCATGTGATGTGACAAGCAGTCCAAATCGTGCGCGCAGCGTCGCAGCTATAGAGCAAAGCTCAAACTATGAACACTTGTTCGTTTTTGCCTAATTTAAGTGTACCGGGTTTGCCTAATTTAAGTGTACACGTTGATAACTTTACGGAGTCACCCGCACAGTAACTTTACGGTCGTTGTTAGCCAACATAAAGCCGTTGGCGGCGAGGCAAAGTCCTCACTTGCCAAACTGAAGGTCGCGGGTTCGAGTACCGCCTGCGTAAATTTTATCAACTCTGGGCATTGCTGTGTGAGATTGTCGTTCATACACGTTGATTCTCCAGATGCGTAAAGCCTTTAATCAACTGTTTTCCAGGTGATGAGGATAAAGAAATAACTTGATAAATAAATAAGCTCTCATTTAACCCTCGAGCTGGCGCGCCTGATATTTTACACGACGGGCGCGTGGCGTACTTTGTTCACGATACATGCATTTATATGATAACACTCGATTAAAAAAAATTATCTTGTTAAATTTATTTTGTGAAACAGCGAAGTCTTTTCTCAACCTTTGTGCAGCAAAATTTATCTTTATTTGTGGAAATAAGTCCAAGCTTGAACATTTATAGGTTATACAGATATAAAGGTACACAGGTGGTACACGGCTGGTCGCGCGGCGTAATTTATACACCACGGGTGTCGGGTTCTTCTTGCTGATCTAAAATAAAATTCCAACAGTACCTCATGCTTTAAAAACTCACGCTACAGAGAGGCAAAATGGCATTATAAGAATACACGAGGCCACTCAACAAAGCGAAGCATGAGGTACACGGCCGGTCTCGCGTCTTACTTTGTACGCCACCGACGTCCCGCATACCGATCTAAAAATAAATTAGCTACAATACTTCGTGCTTTGAAAACACGCACTATAGGTAGTCGAAGTACATTTTAAGAATACATGAGGCAATTTTGGATCAGAATGTACGTTAAATGTCAAAATCCTTTGGTTCCGAAGATTGGCGTACTTATACGCCGGCGCGCCCCCTAGAGGGTTAAGGCAATTCTGGTTTCCCATGGGGTTAGATCTATCGTAACTGCCGATATTTCGGGACTCGAGTGGACAACCATCCTCTAATCTCATGATTTGCGAGGAGCGATTCCCAAGGAGCCCTAAAGATGGACCCCAACTCGATGCGAAAACGAAACGTCACCAATCATGAAAAAACTTACTCGGAGAGAAACCCGAAAACCCATGTAAGGAAAGAATGAGGCAGTGGGGTGGAAATGCCTCAGACTATACACATCAGAAGCTCTTTTTGTATTTTTAGACTCTATACAGGGTGGAAAATAATCGTGTCACGAAATTTTAATCATGAGCGTACACAGCGAGGGGCAGGAGGGGGTAGCTGCCCCCCCCTAGAAGCAAAAATCGCAAATGTCTATAAGGAAAATAATATTTTTTCAAGCAAATAATTTTAAAAACTAATGAAGAGCTGTCAGTTTCCTTAAAATGAATGTTAGTTTCATTCACCTTTTCCATGCTTAAATATTACCTGTAACTAGAAACACCATGGCTTGCCCCTCCTAGTTTTGATCCTGGGTACGCCCTTGTCCTGAATAGCTGATGCCAGTTACAACTAAAATTAACAATGATGTTTAAATCGAAATGGTATCATTTTTAAGCTGCAGAAACCTTTAATTTGTCCTGTTGCCAGATAATCAGGACAACTCATAACTTCGAATGCTTAGCCTGCCGGAGATGGTGATGTATCCAAGACATCTGGCAACAGGGCAAACTTGCGGCCAATCAGAGAGCTTTGCATAAAGTTTCTGTAGTTTAAAAATGGTGCGTTGTCGACCTAAATATCATCAGTAATTTTGGTTTTTACTGTCATCATCTATCCAGGGTTAAAATTTTACCACACAATTTTTATCCACCCTGTTTAAAGCTGAAACCTAAAAAGGAGCTTCTATTGAGTATATTCTGAAGTCTTTCCGCAGCACTAACTCAATAATAGTTTTTCGGGTTGCTCTCTGGGTAAGTTATCTCATTAATAGCGACGTTTCAGTTTCCTCACGAGTCGGGATCCATCTTTAGGGCTAATTTCCTGGAGGATTTCTATTCGTGTACCCAGAAGATGGCTGTCGACTCAGAATGCGAAACGGCGCACAGTGGTCTGAAATCGGAAAAAGCTGGACAAAAGTCCAAAATTGCGTTTTTTGAGGTAGAGACTTGAAACTTGGCGTGTATACTCACAAATAGTTGGTGATCACGGTATAATAAGTTATTTCTCCTATATCTAATCTGTTACTGAGATACAGGGGATCAAACATGACCAAATTTCCAAAAACACGCCCGATCTCGTTTTTCTCCGAAAAACTTCGGAGTTAAACTGCTGGTAGAGTTTTTGAAGGATTTTAATGCAGTAAAAAACGTTATATTCCAAAAATATGGTACTTTATCTACATTTTCCATTATTTTTTAACTTTTTGGTTAGTATTGCTGCAGTATAATGTCGCAAAATGGCGGACCCTTTTTTCTGGCCAAATTTGACATAAAGTAGACAATATCTTTAGTTTAAGAAAAAACATATCTCCAATTTTTCCTCAGAGTATTTAATAGACATCATTTAAGAGAATGGAGCAAAAATCTTTGAAAAAAGTTTGCCCCTTCATTAATGAACGCGATTTTTCGATCGCGCTGCACGTCCCGGCTCCGCGACACGGGGGCCTAGAGACTCGGGGACACCGTTGGATATTTCACTTTGTTTGGAACTTAATTATTTAAAATCGTAATTTTAAGCACACTATACAGTCTCTATTGACCCAAAATACTTAACTGAAGACATTACTAGAATATTGGATCGATATACTTGGTTACTGAACGCCGTAACTCTGGTAAACATGCTTTGGTTTCGAAACCTAACTGAATCATTACACTTTTTCTTTCACTACGGAAGCACATTAGGAACTGGTGTTACTGTGCGGCGGCAGTTGTAAGAGAGCTTACACAATGGGAAACTGCAATGGCCTTTAATGAGGGCTTATGTTGGTTAACAACGACTCTAAATGACTTAACTGGAGTAAAAGAAAATTTTTCTGTCTATAGTGACTCTTATAATCCGAGAATAATACTTTGCATAGAATTCACAATTATTGCGCGGATAGGGGTGCGATAGTTGAAAAATTTTAGCTATCTGTCCGGGATGATCATAAATTGACAAAAGTTCAAGCTTCTCATGAAATTAATCAGTAACAAGAGAAATGGGTCTATTGATTGACAAAAATATTATCGTGAATCGTGAATCATCTTGATTTCAAGATTGATATATGGTTTATGCTATGATTGCAGGAATTTATCATGAATTGATCTCGCTCATAATGAGTCCAGTCACGTCAAGTTAAGTCGATTTTAACGTGGATTTATCCTTTATTTCCCAACCAACCCTTACACACCATTCACGCTGCAATTCTAATGATGAGATGGCCATAACTGGAGAAAAGATTTTTACAAAATTATTCAATAACAAGAAAGATAAAACTCGAGTGAAAATATATATAATCTTATCTATCGTAATATTGTGAATAGTTTTGATTTCAAGGTTAATATTTACTTTGTGCTGTACCTTCAGGAATTTTTTACTCGAGGCATTAATTGATCCTGCTCATTAAGAGTTTAGTTACGTCAAGTTAAGTTGTTGTTAATGGGGCTTCATATCTTTTTTTTCCAAACCCAAGCCTTGCACACCATTCATGCTCCAAACCTTGTGTGCTCTACTTGTTCCATGACAAAAAGTCGGGCACACAAGAATGGCCATAAGTTGAGAAAAGATCAGGCTTCTCAAGAAATTAATCAGTAACAAGAAAGAAGAGTGTCTTCAGGACCAAAACATCGTGAGTAATCTTGGCTTCAAGGTTGATACGTGGCTTGTGCTGAGATTGTAGGAATTTATTGATTGACATTTCAATTGATAATGCTCATAATGAGTTGAGTTACGTCAAGATAAGTTGATGTTAAGGCGGCTTTATAAATTCCTTCCCCAACCCAACCCATACACACCATTCACGCTGCAATTCTGATGCTGAGATGGCCGTAAGTTGAGAAAAGATCAAGCTTCTCAAGAAATGAATCAGTAACAAGAAAGACAAGTGTCTTCAGTGACAAAAATAAGGTGAGTGATCTTGACTTCATGATTGATAAATGGCTAGTTTCCTTTTGCATGAATTTATTTATTGATATTTTAATTGATCATGCTCATAATGAGTTGAGTTACGCCAAGTTAAGTTGTTGTTAACGGGGCTTCATCCCTTTTTTTCCCGACCCAACCCTTACACACCATTCACGCTCCAAACCTCGTGTGCCCGACTTGTTTTGCGGAAACGACCCTTTTTTGAGGCATAAAACAAGCAGTAAAACTGTCCGAAAAGTGTATCCGAAGGGTCCCTTCTCGAGAACAGTCCGCACCCGTGGATATTGCCGATAAAAATATACCCTTTATATCTTACTCCTTCCTACACTCCGGATACCCCACCCTTACTCCTCCTTGCTCCGATGGCCGGAATTCCTAATAAGCTCCGGGAGAAAATTTTCTCAGACCCACTTATCCACGCGAAAAGACCTTCCCGCTGCTGGTGTGTTTTTCCTTTCTTCCGCGATTGCCACGGTATTCGTTTTGAGTGTCGCTCTTTCTTTTTTTCATTTTATTCCACAACGCCGTTCTAGTTTTTTTGGGGTGGTGGCGAGGAGGGCGGAAGAAAGGTCGAAAAAATCAAAGGAGTCTTAACCCCTTGGGCCTGCGAGGCTTAATTTACGCGTTTAAGGGGCCCCACTCAGAGAAAAGTTCGTTAATTGAAATAGAGTTAGGTAGATGCGTGGAAATGAAGTTTGGAGATAATTTACAGTGAGCGCCCCGTGATTTTTTTTTGTTTCATTCCTTATAATAAGCCGAGCCGCTTTGAGAATAGAGCTTTTTTTATTTTATTTTTTTAAGGAGACAGGATGTGTGCTCCGAGGATTGCGGCCAACAGCTCTGCGTATGGTTTATGGCTTCTTTTTATCCGAGACAAAACTTTTCTCTCTTTCTCTCTGCGTGTGCTGCAGAAATGGCTCTTCGCTGATACCCGCGTTATTTATTTAAGAGCTACTGCTGTAAATATCTTGGCAAACTGCAGCGAGCGTTTTTAAGCTTTAAATCAGTTGCGTTAGCCGTAAAAGCCTTTCTTGCAGATCCAGCTTTAATGATGCCGATAATGACGGCGAAGTATTTCCTCCTCCGCTCATAGTAAAAACTGTTTCAGAAGGAAAAAGAAAACAATATACCGTAGCCCTAATATTAAACTCGGATTTAAATTAAACGCGATCGAAAATCTTGATTCAGTACCCTACTTTAAAGATATTTATCTACGTATAATAGGGCTACGATTTTCTAGGTCATAGGATTGATTGACGTGGGATTCAATTTGTAAGGCTTCCGGTTCCGTCATTTTAAAGGGCGGGATCTGCTCGTTTATTTTCAACTGAAATTCAAGCGGCTGAGATTAAATTTACCATCAAATACACCGTATTACTTCCTACACTTTTTATTACTACATCAAAAACCTCGCTAAATGAAATATTTTCCTTACTTGAGATGAAAATTAAACTAGGGAAATGAAAATTTACTGATAAAGCAAATATTTGGAAGAAATAGCTCCGGTAACTTTTACTTAATTAAAAGCATAACGATGGCGAAGTTCTAACAAAATGTCTCTGAAATTGGGCCGGTTTGAGAGAGGTATCTTAATCAAAGTGTAATAACATTAAAAAAGTAAAATACGAGCAAAATACAACCATTGTTTTGCAAATTAATGCTTCTTTTTCAGTTTTATGCACTTTTGGTTTTTAAATTCAGAGTACAACAAATTATTCGGTTTTTCTCAAAAAGAGATGAATCTATTTCATGTCTGAGATAGAAATCCTCGATAAAGCTGACTGAGATTGATGCCTTGAGAAAACTAGGGTGCTTTGCATTATCTGTGCTATAATGGGTGGCAATATCCTGAAAGTTAATATTTTTTGCACCAAGCGCCGTTAAAATACAGCGTCATAAAGCGGAGTTCCCTTCTGCTTGCCAAATATGGTTCGATTTTGGGGTTGAATGGGCAGGACAGAGACTTAAAATATTATTGGCAGTCAGTTGAATGATTTTCCCCCAAGTTGTTACAAATGGTATACGAATGGAAAAGAAACGTGAACAAACAGTGAGTTCCATACTCGTACTTAAAAAGTTAATTATCGTTTGTTTAAGAAGTTAGAAAATATGAAAATTTAAGGTATGAAGTTTATGCAATGGGCGTATTACTATTAATCAAACTCTAGTTCACATTGATTCACTCATTTAATTATTAAAAAGCAGAGTATGAGAAGCATTTATGAAGAAAAAATGATACCATAGGTGATTTGAGACCACAGGTGAAGAATTTATAATGGATACATCACCATTTTCGGGGAGGAAGACTGACGAATTTTTAGTAGCATACCCAGTATGAAAACAAGTATCCTGTTGAGAAATTAAAGAAAACTCTGTTCAACCAATTAATGCGGTTGAGATTTTTCAGCTAACAACTTTTTTCAGATAATAGGTACTGTGAAGAAATAATTTATTTTTAGAGTGATAATTTACATTATATGCAATTCTGTTCTTTGTCCTTGCTTTACGTGCGAATAAAATATAGAAATTCACCACACGATACCCTTTGAAAAAATCTTGTATAATATAATATTAATAATATTAGGTGCGCAGCTAAGTTCCCGCTGCTTGTTAACAGATGGCTCTAGCAGTGATGACTGGTCGATTTTGACGTATCGGAAACGTCACGAATCAAGCTTATTGTTAGACATTTGGTAAACAAACCGCTGGATAACAATGGAGAGTTTTTTTTAAGCGACATATCATCCTTATTGTTGCGTGCAAATGTCCGAGTTTGTTGCCAGGTTACCGCCATTTGCGGGGAGTGCTTATTTTCTTCTTTCATTCGAAGAAAACAGATGCTGACGTGCATCGAGAGCTCCAAAACGTTTACGGAGATGCTGTTCTAAGTGAAACAATGTGCCATGATCGCTTCAATGACGGTCATTCAAATGCTGACGTGGAGGAAGACCAAAAACTTTCGGAGATGCTGAATTGGAAGCATTGCTCAATGAAGATCAGTACCAAACTCAAGAAGAGCTTGCTTATGCATTAGGGATTACCCACCAATCCATTTCCAAGCGATTGAATGCGTTGAGATTTATGAAAAGGCAATGAGCTTGGATTCCTTAAGATTCCAAGTGATTCTACAGCATGACAACGCTCGACCCCACGTTGCAAAACCCGTTAAAACCTACCTGTAAACGCTCACACGGGAAGTCCTGACCCCCCGCTGTATTCCCCAGATATTACGCCGTCCGATTATTACTTGTTCTGTTATATGACACATGGTCTAGCTGATCTGCAGTTGCGCTCCTACGAAGACACCAAAAAATGGCATGATTCGTGGGTAGCCTCAAAAAAGAGCACTTTACCGTTACGGTTTTGGCCTCTGCCACATTGATGGGGAAAAGTTGTAGGTAGCGATGGACAATACTTTGAATGATTCATTTATAACAATTTTTTCACAATAAAGATGTATTTTCGTTCAAAAAACAGCGGGAAATTAGTTGCGCACCGAATACCAATAAAAATAATATTAATTTAATAGAATTACAAGGTTTCGAGGCTTCATGATCATATTAAGAATGTAGTGAGTTTGAATAGGGTGTTTCACTAAGATACGAAATCGTACCTAATTAAAAATAACACAATAGATGACAGGGAAAGAAAAGTTTCTACGAAAAAAATCGTCCTTATTTAGCCATTTCCTCGTAAGTTTAAATTTAGGAAACGCGAAAGTTACCTCCCACTTTTCATGGTTTGGTGACGTCATGAGAGATCTGGTCATTCAGTCATTCAGAGAGAGCCATTCATTGTACTAAGGAATCGCTTACAAGTGTATAAACAACACCAACAAGGGTGATGCCCGGGAGTAACTAAGAAGCGATTACGCGGATGGCGTGAATTTGTGACGTCACCCACTTATCTGCTTAGGGTTCAAGATCGTTGAATTTTTGCAGCGAATAGCTATAGAAGTAGTGGAGGAAGAAAAGAAACGGTAAAATACAGATGTATTTATTTTTCAAACACTACCATAGCACCCAGGCTAAGTGAAAGTGAAACAATGTGCCGAGTGTTGAAGGGCTTATTTTTTTCTCCTTAGTGGATTTTATACTGTTTTTGGAAAAAGCACGTCAAAAAACAGTTTGTCTGTTACATAATTTTTAGTAGAGAAATACGTACTCAATAAAACCAGAGTTGCCAAAGAAATTTCTGCCAACCATTTTCCATTCACGCCATCAGTTGTGATAATTTGAAAATAATTTTCTGCATTTAAATTTCGAACGTGTACCTGACAATAAGTTAACGAGCCTATTGTCTAGAACTAGAGGGCTAAGTGTCACACAAACATTTCCCTGTTTTATCAAAACTACTTCATTTCATAACAGCGATTTCTATAATAGGTGGAATCGCATTAGTTTGCTCGATATTCAGTTGACTCAAGTTTGACCTACCAGGATTGTACTACTTTTTTAATTAAAAAGTTTGAATCAAAACTGGGGAGGAAATCGAAATACACAGGCAATACTTACACAACATATCAAGCTTGACAGACTTCTCCGAGGGAATAGCAAGTTTCGTGTTCGACGCTTGGCATTTCAGCGTTGCGTTGAGGTGACTCCTTCGTAGATTCCGGATCTCCAACCTATTCATCGGTCTTCCCGGGTGCCTCTCTTCGTGGATTCCACTGACCAGTTTATCCTGAACGAACCAGGACACAGTCGGAGGAGGTTTACCTGAAAAAGAAGAGGGAAACCTCAGAGAACAAAATCATTGCTCTACCCTAAGGCATCCTATGTACGAGGCATACGATGATAAATAATGCTGTAAAATAAGGCAATTTACATCTATGAAATAATAACTATCGATTAAATTTGACGTCAATGCCACTATCAAGTCACTCATTTTACTAAAAAAGTTTTTATTTCATTAACCCTCACATGAATTTACGAATTTAGTTACGTCGTTGAATTTACGGCGCAACAGCGTTATTTCTTGTTATTATCTTACAAAGTTAACCTTAATTGAGATGTTTTCTGATTGATAATGGTAGTTACATCTATTAACTTCATTTCTTACCGTGTTTTTCTAGGTTTAACCCATTATTGTGGAAGTTATAGCAAAAAATCATGAACGTTGCATGCTTTTCCTTTTGTTGCCGTAGTGCTCTCTATTTCTGTTCCCTTTGTCTGTTATTTTCAAATGAAAGTTTAAATTTCATGTGTAGCTGTTGTTTTAAATATTTTTTCTGATATGCAGTGCTGGACGAACTCCACTTCTTAATGTTTACATTGTCTTATTTTTTTTATGCAACTCAATACTAAAAATGATGATCGAATAAAGTCGTATGTGCCCATGTGATATAATTTTGCTTCAAAGCGTCCACCCATATTATATATTTTTGCAAGGTACATAGAGGGCTAAGTTCTTAAACGTTAATAATCGAACAGGTGTCAAGATAAAATTATTCAGATTGATTGCCATGAGAAGATATTCCCCTGGATTGAGATACGAACCATGTACCTTTGAAATTCCGGGCCAATGTGCAGGTCCAATAAGGATACAAAGGCAAGTAGGCCAAACATCTTGCACCATTGAACCTCGGTAAAATTTCCACAAGAAACCTGTATGGCGCAGTGTTCTGCGCAGAGGCTCGGAAATCATGGATAAATATTCTCCTCAATTGCAAATGGAACCACGTAACTGTAGCGCAAATTGCTTTGATATCTAAGTTTATAAATTTCCTTGGAAATTTCGCCGAGGCTAATATAACTGGATATTTTGTTATTTTTACCATAAAGATCGTGAAGTTTTATGGTCAAGATTTTCAGGTATGTTCCGTTAGGATCCATCATGACGATTTCTTATTACGGCCAAAATAAAGTCGCGGTGATCTGCATTCTTTTTAAGCCTGCATTTCCTTGAGTAAAAATGTCAGTCTATTCACCGAGTTATATTAAATTTAATTTTTTTACCATAATGATCATGAATTTTAGATGAATGTGAATTTCAATATTGGCAAGAAAAAGTTGATGCACACATAAAAACTTGAAACGATTTTGCTTTGCTGCAGATAGAACATGGTATGGTCTAGTCTTGGTATACTCCGAATATAAGATATTTTTTGTACAAATTAGCAATTACTAATTCCTGGTAGTGTCTTAAAAATCGCAAGTACATAAATTCGAGTTAAAAACTTCCTTCCGGTCTTAAAAATCGCAAGTCCAAGGTCCAGGTGTTCTAATCATTAAATTAGTTAATTTGAGGATACAAGTGCCACATAATTTATCAAACGATTCCTAGATCCATCTCTTTTACAGTCGATTTAATAATTGGCTCACTAATATTACCAGTAGTCATCTGCTTGACGGATGGTTTCAGTAAATACCCAGAAAATCATTAGATATTTTTATACTTCATCTGTAATTTAAAAAATTCCGGAGATAAAATTTGCTTAGTTGAAGATAAAAATTGTCCAACAAATAATGAATATACTAAATATAAAGAATGTGACGCGGTATCGTAAGGTCTTAACCGACCGTCATTTTGCTAGCAATGGAAATATTTTTATTGGATGGTTCGGATAAGAATTGAAGTGAAGACATTGATTTTAGATCTTGAAAACTGATTTGTGATAATAACAGGCGTGATGATTGGGAGAGGTTATGCGTGTACCTAGCTATATGATTTTTCAAAAAATGAGAAACAAAATATTTGGAAACCTCACTGGTGAGAAAATTAATTAATTCCTATACTTTATTATAATTAATAACACCGTCACTATAAAAACTGGAATAAATTATTAGAGATTTTATTTTTATGTATCAGAATATATCAGAGATTGAAAAGGTTTTGTAAATAATTTGACATTTCGTTCTAATACCATACTTGATGTATGATCACCATACTTAATATATCTAGCGTGTTTTTTGTTTTTGAAGAGCCAGTTTTTCAATGTCGAGAAATTTTCTTTCGAATGAATGAGAGGTAAAGCCACTGAGAATCTCATTGGAGTTTTTTTAAGTCAAAAAAGAAAGGTGACCTGTACGGGTGATAAAATATATCAATCGAAAATTTGAGGAGATATAGCGATTTTGACAGCAAATCCTGTTAATGGCAAATGTGTTGACTGACTGGAAATTATAGCTGAGCGCACAACCAGGGAATGGGTTGGTTCAGTTCCAGACATAGTGATCCAGTGAAATTGAATAGGAAAAACTAAATTTGTTGCCCATATTCATGTATGTTTCATGTAATTCCAAATCTAGCTTGCTATTAATCTTTCCTTTAAACTAATTAAGGAAATAAAATAGAAGATATCGGACGCCAGATTAGGATATTTGTTACAACCAATGACTGTGGAGTGGTATTTTATTAAACGACGATTCATTAGAGAATGACTGAAAAATATGAAGATGAAGGTGAGAGGTTAATCAGTGTCAGCGAAAACATAAGAATGTATGCGCTTCATTTTTTCAGCTAAACTGGAATGCCATAGCTCAGTGTGCTTTATTCTTCAAAGACAGCTTCCGTTGACAATGAGTCCGAAGTTACACGTTTTAGTTTTACTGGCTTGCATCGAAGAGAATTTAGACTATAGCTGAGGTGGTAAACATATCTTAGTTTTCTATTAGAGTATCTTTTTAATGTTTAATAATCAGATAATATGCCAAAAAAGGAAAATTAAAATATTGTTTAGTATCAAAACTTTTTTTTCCAAAATTTAATGCCGTCGTAGTTGAAAAAAAATCAGAAAACGGCGAATGTTTTCATGATGGAGAATGAAGATATGGACTAAAAAGCTATCCAAGTTGTGGATTCCACGGCTTACATTTAAATAAATTCAACTCCCAACTCATTTTATGTAAGATGCAATAAATTCCAAAAATAACTCATTTAAAGATCCAAGATGTATGAAATGAAGCTATCCAAGTTGTAGATTCCACGGTTTACATTTAAAAACGTTTAACTCTCGACTCATTTCATGTAAGATGCAATACATTCCAAAAATAACTTATTCAAAGACCCAAGATGCATGAAAAACGTAACGGCAGCGCACATTCTTTGATTAATTTGAAAACATCACAATAACTCGGCCATCGGGGCAGGATATTTTAGGATCGAAACGGCGGATCTTTATGCAACGCTCTACCGTGGAGAGAAATGCTTATTCCGACAAATATTTCTCTCAAAATTCATTTTCCTTACGGGATGTCTTGGAATAATTCTTCCTTCCCTAAGTTTCCCATCGTTTTTCTTTTATTTTCTCCTATTCCTCCTCCCGCTCCTGCGCTGCAATATCTTCCGTCTGTTGGACCACCCTAAGGAATGGCTTCGCCGCTTATGTTACCTCGGCTCCGTGGAGGTTTATGTGGATTCTGCTAGATCCTCCGGGCACGGGAGAAAAGTGCTCCTTCCCCTCCCCCTGTGCCTTTGGCCCTCCCCTCCTTGATGTTTTCGTTAGTTTTACGACGCCTCGGGTGCGACGCAAATTTTTCCTCCCCAAAAGGGCGGCTGAAATAGGACATCCTTGTGCACGATGCTGAATGTATTTTCTAGCGGAGCCTCAGAAGTGGGGGAAGCCGTCTTGGAATTACATCGGGAAAGGAAGTGGTGGGTACCGATAGGAGACATTTTGGGTACCAATTGCGCACTGCGCCGGTGGAGTTCATTCTATATTTCTGCCTTTGCTCCGGCGAATAAAAAGGATGTAGGTCATTACTCTTAGACCTTTTTTTTATTCAATTCTCACTCAAAAAATATTTCAAAACAGGTCGGAGATGAACATTTTTGAGCACGAATGTGATTAATTTTTTAATATCAGGAGTATTAATAGTTACAGGAAATCTGGCACTGTTTATTTGATGGAATATAAAAATTTAACAGAAGTAAGGTATAATTTACATATTGTTGTCATTAAGGTATAATTTTATAATGTAAGTTATATATTGGAATCGCCTTCATAATCAAATGAACGAGATATATCTAAATCGTTATTTTGGTACACTTAAAATTATTAGGTAATTTTCAGTTCACCAACTGCAATGGTTTGAGCCACAAAAAAACAATTTAAAAGGAAAATAGTTTTTGCGTAATTTTAATTGATATTGGTTATAATGACTGAAAATTACTCTTGAAGAGTTTGAATATTGCCTGCGCAATTTCTCATTCTCCATTTTTTCCGATTAAAGACAGAAAAAAGGGAGTATATAATTGGCAGTGTTATTGATTAATTATGAGGGCGTGAAAGCCTAGCGGGTGGAGCGCTTGGCTTCTAATCTCCGTTAACCCTTTTGATATCTCCAAGTAAAATACTAGAAGTGCGCGGTGGCCCAGGGAAAGGAACTGACCTCTCTACCATAAATGTATTCCGAAGGTATTCACACGACAATGGCTAAGTTTGGAGTGAGCTCTACCCTCGCCTATCAGAAACAACCTCCGTGTGGAATTACTGAGTGTGAGATTGATAAATTATACACTATCATTATTGATGAAATATATACATCGATGGAGTATGCTAAAAAATGATTCATATCATAACCTGCAAAGAAAATCGTGGTTACGATCAGAATCTAACATCTGGAAAATCTAGCATATTACTAGAATAATTTTAACATAAAACATCTCTTAAAAGAGTAAAATTCTTGTATTTGTACTAGTGCGAGTGCCGTTTCTTTTAACCTCGGATAGATCAGCAAAATACCGTACAAGCGATAGGCGGGTACTCTGCGGATAGGGCATCTGCACGTCCTCCGCACCACTCGCTCAACTAATTTCTGACCATAAGATGTTAGTTTAAGGTTAGTGGCAATCTCATTAGCTACTTTGCCTCAATTGATTCTCCCGACTAGTGTGCACTGCGGAGCGACAGCCAGAAAACTCGTCGAATGACCTAAGCGTTGTCATTTCTTCACCTTTATGCTGATAAAAGAGAATTTTTTTAATGCACTGTGGCTAGAGTGTGAAACGTTACGTCCATTCCCATTCAAAATAAAAAGAAGAGACATGCTGACTTCTGAAAGTATACAGATCCATGACAACGACCGTCATCTCAGTGCTGATGAAGCCCAGCTGAAGCTGTGAGAGTACATTTATGTCATCACTGTAACATACTTGAACCGAAAGTCTGAGGGCCGTGATTCTTGAAATAAAAACTAGTACTACTATTACTATAATGTATTTACTTGAACCGAAAGTCTGAGGGCCGTGATTCTTGAAATAAAAACTAGTACTACTATTACTATAATGTATTGCTATGTCTTATCATATACTTTTTTACAAAAAATATCTCACGACTAACCTCATTCACCACGTATAGGTACGTTTTTATGGCTACCATTCATTATAATACCATGTTCACTGTTCAGCATAGGTGCATGGGAAAGAAAACGCTGATTACAAATTGCGTAAGGACACTAATGGCAACGGCAATATCGGCGTATGAGCGTTGACCGATACTTCGCGTTCATTAAATTCAATTATGGTAAATTGATCACTTATTTTGGAGCATTATTTTTTTTTATCACTTGTGTACTTAAAATATGCACCTTAATTTGATGGATGACAGTATGGTGAGGTATTTCTGGCATTGGGTTAAAAAATCATCCCGACATATTTCATTGGGGAGTGATATTTGCCGCCACGTTAAGGTTGTTTATATGAATTCGCCGAATTTTATTCCCAATTGAAACTAAGCGAGTTCATGCATCATGAAAAATGCAGGGAATGGTCATATTTATTGAAAAAAATACAATCACAATGGCAAAAGAATAACAGCGCAGTCATATTCCGTGAATTAAGCCATTGCCTCAGCCAAGAAATCAAATTAAATCGTGTGGTGAATTATTCATAAAACATTGAAAATCTGCAATGCGCACATTTGAGGGGAGGTTTGCTCATGAAATGTTGGGATAATTCAAACCCAAGCCTCACCCAGGAATCACTTAATTGGATGACTATTATACAAATACAAGGCTTGTGTGTCATGCTTAGTATAGGAGAAAAGAATCCTTTCTAATTCTAAACATCTTCAGCGCAAGTATTCCAGTTCCGTCAAAAGTCATCGGGGATACACAGAGCTGCCATCAGCTTTTAAAGTTGATGGTTACATTACGAGAATTAAGAGTTATGTTTAGGTTATAAGTAGTGCGTCGTATAAAATGAAGAAATAACATATTACTGCTACAGCTTTCAAATATTTGTCTTAAGTGACCATTCGCCACGTCCATCTGCAGTTATGCAAGATTATCAAAATTCATGAATCACTTAAAATTACTATTTATTATTTTCTAATATGTTTCAATGCAAAAATTGGTATAATTTTTCCACGTGACATTATTTTTCTGTAATGTTCATTTATAATCTGCTGCCACAACTGCTATTACACTCTAGTTTAAATATCTTTCGGTCGGTCGGCTGTGATACAAAGTCCAAAAGTGATGATGAAGTTGATTCATCATTGATTATCTTTCTCGTCATTTCTCATTTTACCCTGTTTCCTGAGCCTTATCAGAGACTGTTCAAGTGGGAAAAATGAGTGCATAAAAGGACCCAAAAGATGGTCACGAATGCAATTTAAACCAGATATTTTATTCGAGATTGGAGAGTGAAACAAAAGGTTTCCATGAAGATATCATTGGAAAAAAGTGGAGCCTTTAGGTACCGGAAGAGTTCGAGCATTATTTTAAGCAAACATTGGTTTCAATATTAAAAAAAAATGAATACATAAAAAATAATTATGTCAAGGTTTTATTCATTGTTGTCCGATCTTTACATATCTGATAGCTTATTTAATTAAAATATTGTTATTTTTTCTGGAATTTAAATAAACATATTTTTTTGGAAACCCTCTGCCCAGGAGAGGCAATAATAATGAAATATTGATATATAAACGATGATTTAATTCCGAATTTTCAAAGAAAAAATTCTCCCCTCTAATTATATTTGATTGCTTTAAAAATTCATGCCGCATGAGGGTGATAAAGAGTCAGATGCAATAATTGTCCAAGGAATAAGGTAAATTTGTCCCATATTGTCCTTGGTATTTAACTTTAATTCTGAAGAGAAGGCAAAGGAGCGTAGGTGGCGTTAGAAACGAGCTTTAAAAGTGAGGTTCGAGGATAATCAAGCAACGGTCAGTCAGTCAACGAAAGGGTTGAACGTACTATTATTATTATTTAATCGTTACAACTAAGCCATTGGCCTCGTGGTATCATGAAAATGCAATGAAAAAATTGAAAATATTATAAGAAAATCATAAATATTTTAATCATAAAAGAAAAAGAAATATTAATATTATTGTATAATTATAAAAGAAATATTAAAGAAGATATTAAAGAAAAAGGCCCTGTTCAAGAAGGAGATCTGCTTCACATTATTCCTTTGTGATTGGCACTTTATCTTGAATTTGTGATCATTCTTTCCCACTTAGCTAGTGCTTGGGTTAATCGCTACGAGGGATAAGGCGCTAAGGTTAATCACAAGAAGACCAAAGTGAGGGTCAAGCTCAAGGGGATATTATTCCGCCCACCGTATTCATACGGCTACATCCTACCATTCTGAACATATTAGGCTCTCAAAGGAAACTCGCACTCCCTCTTGCTGTTAAATTTCCACAAATATTTTGTTGATCCTTGTAATGACTTAATCTACTTATTAGTTTCCTAGCAGTCCACCCGAAGTCGCTGAGAATGATAGAACCCACTGAAGTGGGAAACTTGGAACTTGGATTTCATAATCATATAAGTAGCATTTTTGATGTTTCATCTTTAAAAGAGTCAAGAGTGTTCAATGGTATCAATTATATGGAAGTTGATATTCACAAATGAAAAGATGACATCGTTGACTTCAACTGATTTATTTTCATGGTTCGACATGTTTCGATCCATTGAGGTCATTTTCAAGTACAAATATTTTGAATTTAAAGTAAATTTGCTCAAACAAATATACTCCTTGAAGGCTCACCATGGTAACCATGCTATCATTATAGATTTTCTACAATCTAGAGGCGAACGAGAAAAGACTGGAGGCGATCGAGTTAAGGATATAGAGAAAAATGGAAAAGGTGAGTGGAAGAGAAATGATGACGTGTTTAGGTTATTAATAAAACTCACCCGAATAAGCTGTAAAATACGTTTATTTGCTGACGAAGCTGTCATCTATCGCAAAATCATCAAAATCATAGATCACTTTGGCTTTGACATTCAATCATCGTATTTCAACAACGTTTATGCGTGGAGCCAGGGGTGGGGACTAAAAATTAATCTGAGCAAATGCATGACGGTACATTCCTTGCATAGGTCGTCCAAATTTCCCCGGTTATATGTTATGGATGGTGTCAGTGGTGCAGCGAGGTGGGGTTTTGGGATATAAACCCCACCCCCTCCCCCCAGAGCTCACAGAAAATTGTAATTTTAATCCATTTTACTTACTCGGGTTAACATAACTTATAGATTAGTGTAAGGATTAATAACATATCCCTCAGTAAAGCTGTAAAACTCACCATTTTGAACCATTTATCTGAAAAATTTCTTAGAGAGGGCCCCAGCACCTCCCACTTATTCTGGCGGGTATTCCATACCCCCCCAGACTGCCCAGTATTAGTTGCGCGTAAAACCCCCCTAGCTTTAATTCTTTGCTGCGCCCCTTGATGGTGTAAACATAATGATGGCAGATGAAGTGAATCATGTGGGAGTTAGGATAATTTATAACTTATAGCCTATCGGGGATAAAAATATTAGAAATATTTAGTGGTAGAGCCCTCAAGAAGATAGGATTCTTTAAGCATATTGTGGGAAGATTTTTGGATTAAAAAGTAGGAAAATAGGAGTTATTTCGCACTCGTCCGTGCGCACAAACGTATTACTAGACGTAAACCTTTGTTCACCAAGTCATTTGTTCAAGTTGGGAAATGAGAAAAAGTAATTGGGTGTCAAATCTTGTGCATACGGAAAGTTTTGTAACAATTGGAACGTTAATTACCATTAATTCCGTAAAATATAATTAACACCATTAATTCCGTAATTTTGGCCGATACAACTGTGTAGGTGTGCTACCGTGTATTGTCTTGCTGAAGAAGGAACTTTTTTTCCCTTTCAAATGAGGACGCTTTTCTTAATTTCTACCATCAACCGGTCCAATAACGAGGCATTATACTCTCTCGTGGTCGCTTTTTTCTTTTTTAAGTAATCAATATAGATTACTCTGCATGCATCCCAAAATGTCGTTGCCGTGACCTGACAGCCCCATTTCACCATCTTCGCCTACTTTGGAGCGTGTTCACCTTCAGAATTCCATTATTTCGACTGTTTTTTCTCTGTAGTGTAGTGATGAATCCATATTTCACCACAAGCTATGCAATGGAAAGGAAAATCCTCAGGATTGTGTCGGAAACGCGCCAAAACAGCCTCGGAGTGGACCACTCGATTTCGTTTATTCTCCACTGCGAGCAAACGCGGCAGCCATATTGTCGAGATTTTTCACGACCAATTTTTCGTGCAAACTTAAAGCGATTTTGCGTTGCGAATAAAGCGATTGTGCGTTGCGATATGCCTGTGGCCTCAACTATATTTGATTTGTCTGTCTTTTAAAACCATGCCGTGGATTTTTTCAATCATATCGGTGGCAGACACTTCTACAGGGCGCCTGGAACGATGTTAATTTTTTTGGACGTACGGCCACGTTCAATTTCATTTGCCCAATTGTAAATAATTGCAAACACAAGAGAAGATATGAGATGAACCTTATACAGCTCAAATTTGACTTCTTTCGGCATTAGTCCTTTTAAAAACAATTGTTTAACCACCGTACGATACTCACTTTTATCCATTTTTCTATACAAATAAAAGTTATTTACCACAATCGGCAACAACAATGAAACTATGGCATTAATACAGCTGATATACCCAGCAAAGATTGTTTTCATGAGGCTATCGTATTTTATGTTGTCTCCTAATAAGTTGTTCCATCTTCTTCCAAAGGTTTTAAGAGGATTTTCTCCTCCCCTATTCTCCTAACACTCCCACATTACTTAAACGATCATTCCATTTGATTTTCATCGTTCTTCTGCGATGTACATTTCAAATGCCTCCAGTCTTGACTTCTCTGATGTTTTTATTGCCCATGCCTCCTCTACAGCACACCTAATTCTAAATATACCAATACATAATTGAATTCACTATAAAGTTGCATAGAAACGGTGCCAAATTTCTTGTTTGGTAAGCCTTTTGTTTGAGTATTGTATACATTACCTTCATTTATGTTTTTATTAAAATAAAATAAGCATAAAATGTATTTATTATCATATAAAATGCATTTCCATTTATTAAAAGAATACATTAGCATATTTTGTATACTTAGTAGGTTATATAACTGTAATTATATTTCTATAAAAATTATTCGTTGCACGCATTTAGGGTAGTAATTGAATACAATATTTTCGCTAGGGATTGCATTTAAGAGCATATTTTTTTAATGCAATGCATATAATGAGTCTTTTTTAATTATAAGCAATGCATAATATTGAATTATGTCCAGTCTGAATGTATAAAGTCCGCATACAAAACAGCCAATGGCTTGAATTGAATGTAGAAGTGTGCTCGGTATCTTAAATAGGAAAAATTTTCGCATGGCGCTTGGGTGCAGCGGGAGAAAGGCGGTGGAGCTCCGCGGTGCGGCATCGTTTCCTCTCCCACTCCCCTTAAGCTCCTCCCCGCACCCCGGCATCCACTCAGAGAGCGGTGGATGCCGAAGCAAATCTTCCTCGCCCCCGTGCCGGGCCGTCGTCCTAGATATCGCACGTACCGCGTCTACGCCGGGGCATTTATAGGAGTGTGCGGCCTCCACTTGACAAATCGCGCACGCATAAGCCGGTGCAAGATTAATGGCGCTCAGTGCAACGCAGAGAGAGAGAGAGAGAAATACGAAATGGAGGTGGTCCGCGCGGCAGACGGGCTCGAATTGGAAATTTGAAGAGAGATAATTGCGAGGGTCCGACGCCGGCCGGCCACGCTTGACGCACTCCCCACCGGTACTGCTTGTGCGGACGTTGCCACCCGACTATCCCAATGCGGACACGTGAAGAGTATGGCTGGAGTTGCGATGTGTATTCCACCACCTAAGCCTAGGATGAAGGTGAAAAAAAAATCATGAAAGAAAATGGAATCGTCGTACATCCCTTCCTGCCCATCTGCATCTTCATGCTACCCCACAAGTCGTGTGTCAACGATAGTTTGTTAGGAAACCAGCCGTTATCAAATGAAGGGAAAACACAAACGAAGTTCCGCCTAGCTTTTATCAAAGCCATTTATTGCTCGGGGGTAAAACGAATACCCATAAGTCCTATTCCAATCCGTACGGCAAAATGTCTCTCGTAATTTATCGTTCCTGCCGGACCTCGAAATGTTAAGGGGTTCTAATATGAGGGTCATTCAATAATTCCTTAGAATTTCAGAGATATTGCACTCTAAATGTCAAAAATTAGTTTTCCTCAAAAAGCAGTACTCTTAACTAGTCAGCTGTTGAAGAAAAGTACGGCAAAGAGATATCTAGTATGAGGTACATATAGTATGATTAGTGATACGTGAAAATCGCATTTGCGATAAATGCGAGGTCGATGCGACACACGTGAATAAATTGCGACGTAGGCGCGATGACTGGATTCCTAAGATATTTTAACCGCAAATTTGCCTTTTCGACGGAAAAATTTGTAAATTTAGAGCCGAGCCTGCTCCTCGCTACGCCACTGGGCATTACAGCTTCATAAATAGTTACATGTATTTTTAAAAAAATTATCGGCAGCTACAGGAGAGGTTTACGGAGAACCCTGGTAGTTTCTTAATATTTCTTTCCACCTGCATAGAAAAACTGAGTTTGTTAATGCTGCACTGCACACAATATGGACGCGAGACAGCATAGTGGATGCAGAGAGATTTTTCAGCCAGTACATTCTAGTTGTGACAGACAGACTCAACTGGTTGAAGGAAGAAAGTGTTGAAACTTTTCCGATGTTGATGTTCAACTAGATTAAATGATATTCAGGCTAATTATATCATTTTTGATTATTTATTTTGCATCTTATACTTTAATTTATTATTGCTCTATCCCATAATTATTTAAACTATTCCGTAATTTTTCAAATTGATGTGTTTCATCTCACTTTGTCTTCAACTACATTATGGAAATAAACAAAAAATAGATGCTAAAAAATTCTATAAATTGTAATTGACAGTGCTATAAAATTAAAATCAGAGTGCTATTTTCACGTAATATCTCTAAGTATGATATACATGTTGTATATGGAGTAGGTAATGATGAAGGTAAGACTAAAGTAATATGTTTGTGAATAATGCTTAACCGATAGAATAATTGAGTGGAGAGCTGTGTGGAACCAATGTTAGGATTGGTGACTATTGATGATGATGCGATTAAATTTTCATATTTTCCTCGGAAATGTCTGTGTTGAAATATGTACTTGCAATTTTTCACAATTATAAACTTTATTGCGACCAAGGCTTCAACGTTACTGCATGATCTTCAAGGTACTTGTGTATAATGTAGTAACCTTGAAAGTACATTGAAGATGAAGATGGTGATGTAACATCGCAAGTAAGATTCAATCACCTTGAAGACGATACAGTGACATTGAAACCTATGGTGTAATAAATGTTATTATTATTATAGTATTCTACCGATACGATAGTTTTCCATGGAGTATTAAAGAAGTGATTTGGGAGCCTCCCTTTCCTTCCAGCGCAGCCTTCTCCAATTCACTGTAAGGCCAACTCCCTTTCACTCTATCTAAAAATCCTATTCTTTTCCTTCCCCTCCCTCGTTTCCCTAACATTCTACCCTCTAACACCATTTTCAGCATCCCCTCCTCGCTAAGTATTCGCTTCATCCATACATTCTGTCTCCTCCGTGCCTCATCTAAAAGCTGCCTCCCGCACCAACCATATCCAGCACTTCGCCGTTCTTTTTCCTCTAAAATCGTGGAAAATATTGAGTATTTATTTCGATTTGGAAAACTTCCACTCCATCACGCTTGATAATTCGGATATTATATATAATGTATCTATGATGGTGCATATTAATTAAAAAATTGTTCATGTTAAAATGAACTGGGGAGAAATGTCTAAAAATGTAGACGCTTTTACGGAAATTTAGCATAGAAAAAGTACACAATTCTATCACTGCAGAGGTTCAGCTGCGATCGAAAGCACGACGAAATTCCTATCGGCGGGCCACATCGTGCGCAAATTTCTGAAGCAAGGCATTCGTGAAGTGACGTACGTGGATTCCCACGTTCGGGGCTTTGGTTGGAATCCCTCCTCTGGGATACATGGGCTATACCGCACCTGCCAACCACCACCGTGTACGCAATATGCCGTTCAAAATTTTCTCAGCAAGTGTTCCGCGAGCAAAATTTATTATTCATTTAGAGCGAGGAATGTTTCTGCACGTGCAAGCAGTTCCGACTCATCCGCTACGTCTATCTCCTCTATTTTGTTTCATTGCCAAAGACGAAGAAAAAAAATGATGCGCACGGATTTGCTAACGATTCGTACTCGTTAAAAAATTGAGCCGTTTGCTATTTTCATTTTTCCATTCGGCGCGGCATCCAATTGGCTTCTAGGTGCTTAGGATTTAGTGGTGATTACGTGAAGGTGATAGATGGATACATACGGGAGATGATGAAGTGCAAAACCTTTTGAGCCATCTCAAAATTGCGTTGCACGGTGGCAATTAAAATTGACCTAGATTATCCTTCCAGCGTGATTCCTGAGTTCAATACGATCCTATTTGTGAATTATGCCAACGAGGAATGCCAAAGGAAACGAATGGGAGCCACGGTGCGGGCTAGATGCCAATATGCACTAAAATACATTAGTATTTTTAAAATTATGCTGAAAATAATTACGTCATTAACTGCGACGCATTATTTTATCTCAGAATAATTTTAATGACTAATGCAAATGAAGGTTAATTTGATCAATATTGTTTCCAAGCATGGTATTTCAACAATGCAAATATATTTGAGATAAGGTATTCCGGTATTTTACTCGCAATCACATCTCTTATCGAAACGTTAGATATAAGTTCATTCTAAAAAAATATTCAAGACTGATTTTATGACTAAAGTTAGCAGAATTCTTCAAAAACTGTTGTTTATCCGACTCAATCTGATGCAATATATTTCCCTAGGTCTGAATAAATTTTAATCTTCTCAATGCGGACTTTTAAGGAAATTTCTCGACACTACGACACCTGGAATACCTCTTTTTGATTTTTGCTTTTAACATATTGAATAAAATAGGGTTTGCTTGAATTGCAAGTCCAGGAAAACTTATGGAACAACCTGGTTAAGCTATAAGATAAACCTTTGATATTTTTGGTTTCATGGAAGAAAAAATACATTTTAGATGCAAAATCATGCTAAAAAAATAGGATATTTGCGATAAAATATGGGCCGTACTGAAAATATTGTGAATAAAACGAAACTGAGGCCTTAAAAAACGGAGGCACATTGTTAAGAGCTGAGAAGGAAAAAAAAATGCGCGGCTACCAACATAAATCCCACGGGCGATATTTTCATCCCAGAATTTACACCAACAAAGATTAGGGATGCTCTCACCGTATACAGCAGGCGGGCCCGAAATGGAATGATAACACTTTTAGGGAATAAAAGCTATCTCTGGTCCGCTATTCCTCAGAATCCCCATTAAATTTCCTTCCCGCGCTTGATCGAAATCCTCCTCGCTATCCCTCTTATATTTTATCTCTTCCCAAAATTTTAATGCATAGGTTTCCCTTTATTCCGTTGATAATAGCTTCAGCACATCATTCGGTAACTAACGTGCGGCAAGAAGTGCTTGAATTTGAAATTAGATGGCAGCACTGATCCTCTTTTCCTCGCAAATACCTTGGGACGACCGTCATTTCTCGCCGCACTCAAGCGTCAAGGAAAATAGACATTAATTCAGTTTCGAATCGTTCTGTTTCGGCCTCGTTTTGCATCACCTCCATTTAAGTGTCATTCTTACTCTAACAACGAATTTACCGGAATGGTGAGGACGTCCAAAGAATATCGAAAAAGAAATTGAGCATATTATGATAGCGCCGAGAAATAGAGAAATAAATTTTTACATATTTAGAGAGGTTTAAGAGATATATAGAGACATGGTCATAACAACAATTCCATGCAAGTAATGTATTTAGAATTTTCAACTTAATAGCTCTGGTTTTAAGAGATGACTATGAATTATTAATTATTGTAATGTTGGTATTTCAGATGTATATTATAATTCTGTGTTGCTTGTGCATAATGTGTTAAGTCCAAACCCCAAAAATGGGACTCTCACCTAACCATCAAATGAATCATATAGAATCGTTTGTGCATAGTGTGGTAATAGTAACAGCACATGAGGAGGTCGCTTATGAGCTATTTATCTCACAATAATTCATACGCTTGGATTTATGATGGGCGAGTGAATTTTCAAATGCAATTATCTCAAAACTATGATCGAGTGACTTAACACATTATGCACAAGCAACACAGAATTACAGCTGATGACGTTAAGGTTAAATAAATGTCTCTGTTGATAATATTCAATCAGGAACCTGATGATAAGCTAAATATTGGTCAGCAGAACCATGACGTGAAGGTAATATGATGGAATATATATTATCATAAATGCAACAAAAATAAATACCTAATAAATTCCTAAATACACTTAAAATCAGGCCTAACTCGCCGGATAGCTTTTCCGCTTCACAAGGATGATTTGAGAGTTAATTTTTTCACACATTAGCCCTTGCAATTAATAGGATCATTATTCATAACACGGGTTCTCTGTAACATTGATCCAATTCAATTCGGTCAATTCAGCACTTCAGCGTCATGACATAGAGGAAAGAAAAAAGTATTGAGTAACTGATAGTTCTCGAGGACACAATCTAAAGATCGGTATTCAACAATATTATACTGATTGGATAAATGAAATCATAAAACCAAAATTAGCGGTTAATAACAGATAAATATCTGAGTTTTTTAGGAAATATCCTTTGCAGGATATTGGTCATATAAAGGAACAGGAAAACACCCAAAAATATAATTTATTTCCTTTCTTATCAAAATGAATTTAATTTAAGTTCTAAACAAAAAAGCCATCGAAAAGAGTCTTAATAAAAACTTAGCTCCGTCTAAGTTTACTTTGCCTATGTTAACCTTAATAAACACGAATACTTTATTCTAAAAGAGAATATAGGAGCTACAGATGAATTGCATTGCGTGATGACAGGTGTCCTAAGCGATCAATGATAGCTCCTACCTATCTAATGGAAGCTCCTGAAGTAAATCAGAACCCTGATTAATATTTAAAAGTTTAAATATAATCCCTAACACAGTTATGCAAAGTGCTAATAAAATGTTTAACTTAAAGTACAACTAATCTAAAGCAATCCAACTGCCAACACTGTGAAAAAGACTGCAAATTGCCCCTCCCTAATATTTAGCTGAGGGAGAGCATGAAGGACTATGACATGACCTGCGTATGATGAACTAAGAAATTCTAAATATAGAATGTGAGGATATTTTAACATAAGCAGAATAGGGTTAAATAAATAATCTTAAATGAATATAAACCGTTTCCAACCTCACAAAATATCATTTGAGATAGATAATAAATAAAACAACAACTCTGAAGAATAATTGAATAAGAAATGGCTATGAACGGCAAACAAGCGCCGCACTAGGATAATATTTACTCGTAAATTCGAAACCATTTCTACTGTCAATTTAAGCTAATCCAGCAAAAAGAAACACAAATTTCCCTCCTCAATTCCCAGCCGAAGGGAAGGGGTTGAGGGACTATGACATCCATGGGAAAACGAACGATTCCAGCGCTGCTAACGATGTCAGCGCGGTGAAAACCCGATTATTCCGCGACATCCGATTGGCTGGCATGCGTCTTCGCAGCGGCGGTCGCGGCGTTGAAACAGCCGCCCCGGGTTGGGGCAGATAAATCATTTCCGCCTGCGGGGACCCGCAAAAGTTGGCCGGCGGATAGGAGGAGGGGGGGAGAGAAAGCGGAAATGTGCCCTTGGGTATCGTTACCGTCGCACATACGGCTATGGAAGAGGGAAGAGAGTATTTAGAGGGGCTGCAAAAGAGGATGGGACGCCGTAAAACGGAAGAAAGGACGGAGCAAAATGGTTCGAAAAGTTGAGAGTGAGTTTGGCAGAAGAAGGGAAATAGAAAGGATAGATTAATAGTAAACTTTGTTGTTTTCAACACAGATTTGATAAAAATTTCATCAGGCGCAGTATATTAACTGCTGCGTTTAGGCTCAATGTGCCTAATCAATTTTACGGATAAATATACACCCCCTATGTGCAATAAATAGTCATGAATGTTTGTATCCTTAAGCTAGGCTGCACAAACCTAGGTGTTGTAACTAATGACACCATCTTGGCACGCAGAAAGCTGAATTGGCGTTAACTTGTTAAATTATGATTAATGTGTAACTGCCTATGAAAAAATCAATAGAATAAAAAATTACGAGACAGAATCAAATAGTAAATGAAAACATATTTCATGCTGCCTTAAAGATAAAAAAAAAACTCAGATTGAAAAGTAAAAAAAAGATTGAAATTATGGACTTGTAAAAATTAAAGCAAAAAAATATTTTTAAAGAGATAAAAAAAAAATAGAATTGCACTAGATAAAATGTTTTAGTTGAATAAAAAGTTGTTACAATCCCTACAAATGGTATAAGTAGCAAACGAAAAATGGCAACCAGGCATTTTTTTCTGCAATCGAGCAGTCATTAAATTCATGTTTTTTTTTTTTTTTAATTGGTACCTAATACCAAAATACCTTCCCAATTTTAAAAATATGAAGTCAAGGCGGGAGATTAAAAAAGATATGACGCATCTACATTCATCATCTGTTTACTGCAAAAGATCGTTCAGGGATGTTTATGTTTTCTCATGGACCGACCGCAGCATAAAAATATGAAAAATACTCGTTAAACTTCCATCAGGCGCAATATTTGAACTACTGAGTTTAAACGGAATGTGCCTGATAGGCATGCATGCGAAAGAACAATATAAACTCAAGGGATGGATTAGTGGTGCAACTTGAATGTTTAAAGCTTTATTATTAGTGTAGTCCAACGGTTCCCGAAGGGGGTAAGCGTACCCCTCGTCGGGGGTAAGCCGAAAATAATCGGTGATGGCGGCCGCCAGGAAAAATGTATCTCGTAACCTGGAAATATGCAAACATATTATATGGGATATTTAAATAAATTTCTATTCATAGAATTATTTATAACTAAAAGTGTTACCTACCCATAGTAAAATTATGTAATAAAATTTGCGCATTTCATTTTTGGGGGTGCAATATTAGTTTTATGCATATAGAGAGGAACAGGAGGAAAAAAACAGAGGTTGGGAATCTCTGGTGTAGTCTTACGCTTCAATGATGTCTTACGAGCTCTGAATAAACCCCATGATATGCCCTCATCTTTATATATATTAAGTGTTTTAAATGTTATGTATTTTTTCATTTGAATTCTATGCGATCAGCATTATTTATTTTGCTAAGTCAGCTTGTTAATTATAGTATTATTTTGTTTTATAGTGCTTAATACTCCGCCACTGATCTGACGGTACAAATGGGAAAATCGGTTGGATAGAGCGTGCAAAAAGAAACAGCTACAATGAACGGCATTGGTCTCTTCTTTTTAGTGGAGCGGAGAAATGAAAAAAAACTCCCGCTGTTCCTGTCAGATATATCGCGCGCGATGAAAGGTAAAAGACGCGACCGGTTTCAACCTTTACAGGTCATTGTGATGAGTTGAACGAGTAGATATACAGACAGAGTGGTATATATATTTATATAGGGTCTCTAAACTATTGAAAGTTGGGTAAGGGGAAAGAAAATGACTATTTCTCTGATTTAATTCGAAAATTTTTATATACGTGTGACAAAGGGAAGAAAATGAATATTATAAAGAACTCTGAAATTTTATCATATCTGAAGGCATGTAAGAATGATTTGTTAAATGACATATCCCCTTCTAATTCCTCATTTTTTTATTCAATACCCATCCCCACCCCCATATTCAGATTTGTTGTCATTAACCCACCAGTTTTTCAATTTTTTGTCTGTTGACTTACCTTTCTCTACATTCCTCCCTCCAACCATTTTTATAGCTTCCTAATCACTTACTACCGTCCTTGTAGTTCTCCCTTGCTTCGACCCCTGCGTTCAATTATTGTGATCCCCTCATAAGTATATTTACCGCCCTGTCTGCATATCTATTTGTTAATCTCTTATTTGTTGCAATTTATAGTTGAATACTTACTTATCAATTCATATCTCGTGAAGCAGAACTTGAGAAAAAGAGCATGTACTTACATATTTTTTTGTCACCGATTTTTATAAAATGCCAAAGACGTAGTTACACTTCGATACTTACATAGCACAATCAACCAAATAAACATACAAAGCGATAGCATCTGGCAACTGGCTTACTTTCCAGGCAAAAGACGACGATACTCAAAATAGACAACTTACGTGATGTCGATATGAATAATATAAATGCAGTAACAATAAAAATCACACACTCCAACATTGGCAATGATCCGTAAAGGTTGGCACAGGTCGATTCATTTAATAAAATTTGTGTGGAATACAACAAAGTATACTTTTAATTTATCATGCCACGATTCCACTCAGTAAAATCGCATACCATCAATTTCAAGTAGGAAGGAATCGGGAGAGAGGGGAGAGAATAAGTGCTGAGACAAGGAGAAGGAATGGAATAAAGGCAAAAAAATGTGATTGCTCGGTTTCAGGGATGCATTAACAATGAGACTTCAACCACGCTTGTCAACACCGACCGCGAAAAAAATACATTACTTTTTTTTACCCCTCTCCACGTGATGGGACTGCTCCCTAAATAAATTAAAACTTTTTTCTAATAAATGAGGCGTTCGGACGATGGGGATGGCCAAAATAAAAAAAAGAACCCTTTAATTATTCAAATTCCGCGAGAAAATATGCATGAGGAAAAACCTTCATTTGTTGAAATATAACAGATATTTGTTGGCGCTTGGAACGAAACGGCCTGAGCCACAAATAAAAATAAAAGTATTCTAATTTGAAAAATTGTTGACGGTTTTCCGCATTTCTCCCCGCCGAAATTCGTTAAAGGCTGGAATGACGCGGCTAAATCAAATTACAACTTGAACAAACTAAATTTAAACGCGAAATGAACGTTTGGGAAGCTATTCAACTTGACAGAAGACAAATGGCTTTATAATATACGCCACACGAATACGCACTGTGGAGGATAAAATTGGGAAAAGCATATTCCCCGGGCAAAGTTAACGAAAGCGTGCCGGTCCGAAGTACGCAAAATGGTATTTTTTTCATAGAGGCAGTGCATACTGTAGTTTATGCGAATAATATGTTAAAAAATAGTCACAATACATGAATAAAAGGTAAACATTGAAATAATTTAGGCGTTTTCATATTGTTGCGTAACATCACCGTCTCTAAGAAATCAAATATATACCAATTCAGCAAACTGAAAAACTTCAATTACGACCAGGATTTCCCTTAAGATCTTAAGATCTTTCAAAAACAAAACTCGGGTCGTAATAATAGCTTTCTATAGTTTAAAATTGGTAAGTTTAAGATATTTTAGGGATATATTCATAAAACGAACTACTTATCCATAAAAATGGTCTTAATTGATTGCAATCCATGAAAGAATCAAAGCACGTCTTTCAGGAATATTCAAAACAAAAATTAGCTGGAATTTAACATTATAAATACAGGTTAATCCATCGCATCAGAATTTTCAGCAATTTTTAAATTAAGGGCAAAGCATTACTATTGGAGAATTCTTCTCTGAATCGTCACTCGGCGATTCATTAAAAAGCGGCACAAGATAAAATTAGGCCGCTTTTGAGTTAATAGCCGTACAACGATTTGGTAAGACACAATTTGGTACATACCTATACCCCGGAAAGAGTTAAGTGATACGCCCATTTTGTCTGAGGAGATGCGTTTCCATGCGCATTTAATATTCAGTTAATAAAACAATCCTTCGGTTGCCATACTATGGCTATCAACTTCTTCCAAGTCAACGTTCACGATAGATATTTCTCAGAAGTTTTCGCTTGGTTTTCACTGCCTCCTTTTTGTTTTACTAAAAGGATGAATCAACCTGAATGAATGAATTTAACAGTCAATATCGTTATATTTTCTATCCTAAAAATTCTCACATATGTCTGCACTTTTAGTAAATAGATATTTTGATATCTTTACGAATTGTAATTTTTTATTAAAGGGATTGCCTTTCAGCGTTACTGCTAGCATTTTAAATTGTTATAAGGCGTGTTTTCACCCAATTCGTTCAAGTGTCTTTATTTCTTCATTTTAAACTTGTTGTTTCAAGAATAGGGATATTTCTAGGTATTAGATATTGTATGTAATGGAGGGGATTCAGTAGAGGAACTTTCAAGTCACAATGTAGCTCCAGGGTAAACGCATTATTATTATTGCTTTCCCGTGCCAATTCATTTTTATCCCTAAGGACATTCTCTCCGGCATGTGCTCGTGTAATAAGTATGGTACGATGTTTACAAATAAGTAATACTTTCTTTAAGTAGTCTTCGAAAATCATTAAGTAGCAGACGGGATTGCTTAATTTGGTGCATTATGAGGCATGACGACCTGATGGAAACAATCATAAAAGGACAGGTGGGTAGAAGGGTAATGCATGGCCTCAATGAGTTACATAGGGCAGGTTATAGAGGATGCAAAAGAGGAGAAATACGTCGAGGCTATCAGATAGGAGAGAGAATGCAGAGATACGTAAAACTTATTTTAGGATTGCTGATTGATGAGGTACTTTTGTGTTACACAGTTCTGTTTCTTAAGTACTTCGACAATTATACTTAATACATATTTACTTGTTTCTTGTTTATCTCACTGGCCCTAGCACCAAGTATCGATGTTCCTATTCTATGCCGATGACGTCTTCTAATGGCCCTTCAGATATATAGAGTGGCACTCATTACTATAGTATTATAAGTATTACTATAGTATTATAAGTCATGAAAAATGTTTTCTCCTCTCCTTTATTACACTAACTTTGCAAATATTTAGCTGCGAATGCCGCAATTAGGCTCTTGGACGGTTAATATCAGATTTACTTCTTCCCTCTGTGTACAGTTACTTTCAAAAGTTGTTGGGTTAAGTTTGTTGGCCCACTTCAGCTTCTAAAGAAAATTTAGAGTCCCTTTCTCCTTTTGGTGTCTTTGGTTACACACAGCAAATATTTAGTTTGTGCTCGAATATATATGCACTCAAAGGGAGAAGTCGCTCCATTATTCCAAATTTATCACTCAGTTTCGCTTTATGTTGGATAAGCTAGTGTGCATTTAGTGCTTACTTATCCTAGTTCCATTGCTGGTTTATACCTTACGTTTTATTACACCGCCGCACAGTGGGGCGGAATTCTTAAAAGATGGTCATAATAAGTAAAAATCATGTATTCTGTTAGAAATCTGAAATATAATAGTTTTCGAGGTCGCTAATTCCGAAAATAATATTGAAAATAAAGAAAAATTAACTTTTTTTTAACAAGATTGGATATTTTGCTATAAACGACAGTGAAAATATTGATTGTTAATTATGCCCTGCAATAATGGGGGAATATTTTTCATGATACTGGATTACGACTATGAAACTGACTTTAAAAAAATGATTCTCTCCTCAAATACATTGCAAAGTTCTTAGACTGTCAATTTAATAATTTTATGTATTTTTTAAAATAATTAACATTATTTTATTACTATTTTTAATTTTAAACCATTCAAAAAATTTTTTTCCCGATATTATAACAAACATCTTTATGCACATCATGCATGAATGTACATACTTATGACTAAAAATATTGATTGGAACAAAATATGTTGGCCGAGACATTTAGATAAAACATTGTATACCAGTCAATCTATGTAGAATAAGAACAGGCCCGCGCACACTCACTTAGAAACATGCAAACACTAATTACAATCCGGCTCTGATCCTAACTCCAATGAATTATCTAAGCACACCCTCAGTATGTGAAAATAACCATTCATTTTTTTTAAACTTATGTGAAAAATTAAAAGCTGACTTAAAACTTAACTTAAATACCTAAAAATGAAAATATAAAAAGTTAGAAAACACATTTATGTAACGTATAATACGTATAAAATTATCACATAGCAATCTTTCTCCGCGGAATATGAACACAGCCGCGCACCACAAACTTAGAAATGTAAACACTAATTTCAATCACACTCCGTACCGTCCAAGAAATGTTCTTCCGATTCCAATATAGATGCTGATTATGCCTGATAGGATACATGCAAAATATTCAAGACCTCGGGCTTTAAATTTTTTGATGTCTTGGACTGCATCAAAATTTGACTTAAAGTAATTGCGTTGGAATGTAACATCATTCTTATAACGCGTAAGGTGCTGGGGTATCACAGCGGGGAAGGTGAGTTGATGTAGAAGTGAAGACTTCGGGATCGAATCCCCGTGATGTAATAATAATTTCAGCCAACTTATTCCTTTTGTGTTTATTTTCAAGTTCCTAATTATCGTAGATTCACTGAAATAGCATTTTTCATTGTTTTGCAAATTCCTTACGTCCCTTTCGCAATTTCTAACTTTTATAGGACAAACTACAAATCCTGAAGCACATAAAGCAATGGCAGTGAATTTAAAATAATTGGAAAAATGTAAATATTACAAAATGAGTGAACAAGATGAAATAGAAATTGTATGTAAAACCCAACGACTCAATTCTACTTCCATCTTTTACGCAAGAATTTCTTTTCCTTCTAGGTAACTCAAAGTCTTTCATAATCAAAATTTATAATAGGTAAGTGAAATACTAAACAGGAGCAAGTCCGCAGTAAATGCACATAAAATAATAATGAAATTTAACGTGAATCGAAATAGTATGATGTATTTGCAATAATAAAGTAACTTCACCCTTTGAATTCCTTCACGTACATACGATATATTAGCGGTGCGTAACCAAGAAAAACAAACGGATTGAGGGAAACTATTTTTCTTTCTAAATAGAATTTGCTTGACAGGAGGAAGTGCCGACAAAAACTATGCCCCTAAAACTTTTCTAATTGACTTTGGGTGAATGGTTCCACTTCATATAATCCCTTAACTTCGAATATTGCACAAAATAGTCCTAAATTTAATTATTTTATTCATCCACTCCTTATTCATGCATGTTATTTATTGGTTTTAACTAAATATCACATCTTTTTATTAGCAATATGGTATAGCAATATGTGAAAGTAAATACTTAATGCTATGACAAACTATTAGGGCTAACCAAAATCTTATAAAATGAAATTTAATTTATTCCATTGGAATGCTTCTAATTATAATTTAATTTTTATAGACCGATCTTAAAAGTTATCTATTTCACTGATAATATTCAATGGAGAAAAACGTGCTTTCTGCTCTCTGTACTTCTGATGGGATAATCGTGATCGTATAATGGCAACCATGTTTTATGATAAATTAAATGACTGACCACAAATATGATTAATCAAATTTTACTTATTATTATTTTTTAGTGATTAATTGCCTCATGGAACAGCGTATGGCTAGCAGAAATAACTAAACTAATCGATCCATCAAATCACTGAGCCCATCAACTGATTAATTAAAGTTTTTTAAATTGGTCAAGGGAAGGCTTTTCTGCTTTAAGATATAATTTTTTTAAATAAAATTTTCGATGGATATATAATGCAATATATGTGAGTACAACGTTAAAAAATACGATTTTTTAATCATCTGAAATACTTTGCAAAAACGAGTGCGAAACAAGACAGAAAACGTTGAAATTGGCCAAAGGGCTCGCATGAACGAGATGGGAATGGCAGCATGGGGGAAGAACGTAGGGAATAGTGGGAGTTATATAGGTGAGGAATTGCGGCCGAGGTAAGGGGTACGCGAAAGCTGTGAGATCGCGTGGATGGCATTGTCGGCGGTTATTCATACGTGGAAACAGATTTATGAGGTAAAAATAAAATGAAACAAGCGGGCCGCGACAAGAGCCCTGTCGCACACTAATACGTTTTATTTCCGCAAATAAATGTAGATTTGGTGGGTGCGCGATTGCAAGGGCTCATGGGAAATTGTGACAGCAAGCTATGGCGGCGCTGAGCCGCGGTGCACTTTTGTGACGATAGAGGGTGCGGCAGAGAGGTGCAGAGCCGCCGAACACGGTAGAGGGGTAGGTGCGGTCCAAAAAAAGGGGTGCGAGCAAAAATAAGCATATTTATTTTACCGCGGATCATCGGATACTGCAGCCGCCAAACAAGGTCAACGATGTGTTTCGTCGGAAAAAGATAAACACGGCCGTCGGCCTTCGCACAATCGAAGCGAATGAATTCCGTCATCGTCGTCGTGTACCGTAGGTTTTATATATTTTTTGTCAATCAAAAATTTTGGCTCCAATGGCGGGGCTCGCCTTAATCGAAATTCGGCTTTGCTTAGCTGTAGGACGGGCAGGAAAGATTGATGGATGCTTAGAGTAGTCGTAGAATTTATACGGTATCATGGAATAGAGGAAAAAAGGACTGAATTTCATTCGTAGATGATTTCCGGGAATGCAAGACTTAAATGAAGATAAATATAAGGAGGGAAAATGAATCATCTAATATACGGAATGAATTTTAATCAAAATAAATTTTAATTAAATTTTCAGCATATTCGGAAGCATTTGATTTTTTGCTTTTGCATACGTAGGGAAAGAAAGATTGATGATTGCTTACAGTAGTCGTAGAATTTATACGGTGACATAGAAAAGAAAAAGGATGGACTTTAATTTGTGGGTAATCTCTGGGAATGTGAAACTTAAGTGAGAACTGTATAAGAATGGATAATGAATGAAAATTAAATAAAAAAGTATACATTTTATTTTCAAGATATTTTGAAGCATTTAATTTTTTGCTTATGCTCAGGCATTCCACTTCAGGAGCACATTAATCGGTAAACGAAGAAATAGATAACAGGAAATCAGCTGTGATATCAACCCTATCAAGAGTAATCACTTTAAATAACCAAACCCATAGAAATATAATTGCATACTTCTTCAGGAGCACAAAAATGGGTAAATGAGGAAGTGTTAACAGGAATTCAGCTGTGATTTCTAGCCTACGCGAAAACTTTAAATGTGTGCCATCAGTGTAATAACTTTTTTAAGTTATAATGTTGAAGGTAATTTTTTAAATATGGTTTTCAAGAGGATTGGTTGTAGATGCTTGCAATTGATCTATTTATTATTGAATGCATATGACAGGAAGGTATTTACCTTATGGCAGGTTTCGATAAAGAATATTATGTTTTTTATAAAAGGATTTTATCGAACACTATGCTTAACGATGGATATCATGTTATAGTATAAAATTGTTCAATATAACACTGTTATACGCAATCTCGATATTTGTGTATGGGGTGGGATGATTGTGCATGGGATGATTTGTAATGGGATGGGAATAAGACGTCACCCTGCGAAAACTTGCAAAACCTCGCGGAGAACAAGGGCGTGGCAATCTTTGAAGTTAAATAAATCTTTTTTCCCCAGGCCACTAATAAACTTTTCGTTAAAAAGAAAATTAAAATTTAATGGAACGCTATTTTTGCATATGGTATTTAAAATACAAACTGCAACAAAGTTTCAATAGTTCGAATTCTTAAAAATCTTATTTTGCAATAAAAAAATAAATGACAACTATACCATTTTTCTAACAGTTATCGTTTAGGAGATATGGTGAAAAGTAAAATAACTTCTACGAATAATGCTCAAAACATTGATTGTCCCTAGAAACAAAAAAAATTAAGACGCTTTACCTATGTAAAAAGTTTGGTTCGAATCAGAGAACCTAAGTGTCAATTAACTGCTGATCTGACATGGAGCATGAAGTCTACTACACAAGGTCAATTTGACTAAAAAGTAGGGATAATTACTTACAAGAATCAATTTTCGTGCCTTTAGCTAATTTTCTGCTTCATCAATTAAAAATTATAATGTCTGTCAGCAATTAAGTATACCCGAAAGCCGAAATTCAACCTCTCATGTCAGTCTCAAAGTCTCAGCGGCCTCCCTGGTCGCAATGCGCTTGCAAAACTGGCACAGGACGCCACGAACGCAATTAGGTAGTCAACCTACTGGTAACAGACACATGGTCATGGGATGTTGGTAAGATCGCAGCGCTTTGCAGCTGAACTTTAAGATGCCGCCATCTTGAGTCTATGCACGAGTGTAATAGATTAGGGATCCTCCATCCGAAGGGCCATTTCTAAACAACATGCATCCCGGAAGTTCTTTGAATATTTTTGCTTTAAAAAAACTCTAAATGCTGTGGCCACTGGTCAAATTTGAGGTCATAATTGATTTAAACGACGCTTAAAAAAGATTTACCAAAACATTTTGCATCTTTCGACAAGTTTTCGATGATACTAAAAATGGAAAAATACGCTATTGGATTAATCTGAGGTCGTTATCGAATAGCTAATATCCTACACAGGCCCGCCGTGGGTACACAGTTTCTTTTACCGGTCCAAGAGACTGAAAGTCACCAATTTATGATTAAATATAAATTTTAAATCGTCCAGGTAGCGCATCTGTTAGAGCATCGAACCGGCAATTGGAAGGTTCTGGGTTTGTTACCCAGTCTGGCCGCATTTCTACACCCTGACTTTTAGCTTAGGTAATCCATCTACCATACCGCCGTTGCCTTTGCCCATTTTCTGTTAAGCATTCCTATCCTACGAACTTATTCGTATGTGTGCGGTTATAGCGTCGTTTAAATGTATGAAGAAATTTAAATACGTTTATGTCTTACGTATCATTGCCATTGCTTAATCAGGGTTTATGATTGTAAGATTTTATGAATGAAATGGATAACATATTCTTTTCGTGGGACATTATTTTCATAATTATTAATAATTAATCAGATGAAATCACTCGATTCGGCTTTTGCTTTGTGAAAATAAGTGTTGAAATGAAAAATATAACCTTGGTAAATTTTCACTGGAAAGTATTTATTGGTATGACGCGTATCGACGCTGAGGCCTCATTCTCAAGTGAAAATTTCCAGTAAAAATTCACCAAGGTTGTGTATTTACATTTCAATTAATTAAATAATACTCTGCTCAAATAATATATGGCGGGTTAGTCATGAAAACTCAAAAGCTAAGACACAACAACTCGGACGGATAAAAAGGCCAAAAATTATGATGAAACAAAAGAATAATTATTTATTTCGTATCGAAGGAAAGCAGATCAGTCTGTCTTCTCGGAGGATTCGCAAAATAAAATTTCCCGCTGCCGTGCATCCCTCCCGAGTTGCGATTTGACGTGACCGTATGCGACGTTGCTTACCCATCGGCGGCCGCCGCGCCGTTTGGGATTTGAAAACGGCGAGGAATCCATTCCGATACGGGTCCACTGCGTGGAGTGGACGAAGCAGAAACCGCATGTTATCTGGATCAGCGACGCATTTTAGAACAGCGCGAGGAAAAAGGGGAGGTGGGAAAATACCACTCATTGCTACTCGCTGACTCGTCGACTGCCGTGATTTATGGACGAGTTCCTCGACACGCTTGCGTTAAGCGCGTGACAGATGCGGGGTATCTCAAGGCAGTAGAAGTAATCTATTCAATATTTCATGCCATCAGTCTATTCACCGGCTACGGTGAGATATATTCCCGTTCTGGCAAGAACGGCGCGCCGTTCGACACACGAGAATCGAGACAATCATAAAATGCTTCTTCGACTCCTTTGTGGAAGGATATAGGAATGCAAAGTAAGAATAAAATGTCCAAATATTGGTGCAGCACTTCCTTAAAAAAATACTGTATTCAAATATCGAAATTTGAGTGCGTCAGAAATATTTCGATCACTATTCTTATCATATAGATGAAATGCAGGGTTATTAAAAAAATTCATTAAAGAATCTACATTTTCAAAACCTCCTATTCATTCTAGTGCAAAATCCAAAATGAACAAGTTTTCGACCGATGAAAAGGGGAAGTTTCAATTTTTTTTCATGTATTGTGATATCAATCTAATTTATTATATATTATAATTTTTAAAAATTAATTTGTTGTTAATAATTACTAAGTTAATTTAATTATATATATATTCTCAATTATAGCCTCCAGGTAAAAAATGTTAATCCTCTATACAGGTCTTCTACGCGTAGATTATGCAGAAAAATCAAGAGTCCAAAAACCAGCGGAATGATACTTTTGTTTTAGGGAATACCCTTTTAAAATATAAATAAACGTGTGTGCATTTAAAAAAATTGAAAGCAAAGTGACATGATCTCTAAAGCTGAACGGCAGTATAAAAAGTTTCATGCCAAGTATCTCGGCATCAACTTACCTCCAATGGCGTAGCAATCTAGGATGACGTCATCCCCTTCGAAGAAGGGCCCGAGAGTCGAACCTTGAAGTTCCTCTCCAGATGATTTGGTGATTCTTACATCAGTAGGCGGCACTGCAACAATTAAAATGTACTGATTAGAGACATGAAGAACTATTATTGACTGAGAAGTAGCTGAGCTAATTTCTTTGAGATTCTCTAAATGAATAGTACGAGACGAGAACATACATTTCATGAGTGTTATGATAACACTGACTATGAATTAATGAGGCTTAATTTTCCAAATAAGGCTCGTATTGTTGTATTTCTAATTTTCAGTTGTTTTTTATGTGTACTTCTTTATCACTGATGTTTTTCCCTCGTTTACTGGCGACCAACCACATTATTTTATGCGCTCTCAGCAACAATACCTTCTTATGTGATGTTCTTTAAATGAAGTGTCAATCGATCTGAGTTGAAGTCATATTATTCTTTTACGCGATACAAGTGTCTTTCAGCGTGAAAATAAGTTAAGAAACTTACACATATAACTTTAATTTAACCTTCCATCGGACGCAATGGATCAAACACGCACAGCGCGAGTGTTTTTTCACTTCTCCGCACCACTTGCCGGCATCGACCTATGACGGTCATAGCAGCTGTTTCTTTTAACACGCTCTATGAAGCCTTTTCGTTTGTTGCATTTTTACAGATACATCATTGGCGTATTATTTAGCATAATTGGGCAACGTAATAGCATAATTTGAAAATTTTAGATTTTTAAATGACAATATGCATTTTTCGCGATTTAATGAAAAGTGAAAATTCTCAAGCGCGCAAAAACGCGACGGCTAAGTATGAATGCTGGGAAAAACCCGTGTGACGTCATTCTAGTTCGGGCTGCGGCCATGTGAGGCCACTCTGAGCGCCGCTACGATGCAGGCTGCTAGGAGGTAGCAGGGTACTAGGCTAGCAGGTAGCGCTTGGCTTCAATAAGGATTATTAATGCCCACATCAAACGAAGGAAACTTTCCGACCATAGGCAATTTTAATAAGTGATTATTAAGAGATGTTTTCCTGAGCTCTATGCCTCATGCATTCATTTGTAATCTCAGTCGATGTAAAACTCCTGACTAATCGTATAGAATCTAGGTCCCAGTGATGTCACGTGGAGTGACATCGCATGGGCGCCAATATGGCCTTTTTCAAATGAGGTTAAAATTGACCATTAACATTCGTCTGAACTGGGATTTCTAAAGCCAAATAATTTGTTTATTATGAATACACTAATGGTGGATAACGAATCGCAATCAATGCCTTTCGTTTTCGTTGATGAAGGACACTACCCTATTTACATGCATTAACAATTATATGTAATAATAGTTAATAGCCTAAAGAGCACGTTCAATCAACCCTTGCTGAATCGTTTTTAAGGACATATTACGGTGTGCAAAGGGGTATATTAATAGGAAATAAGGCATCAATGAAGTGTTTGACTGCACTTAAAACGGTGTTTTAAACTTTGAAGTTGTAACACTGAGCTGTGCTAAGAGTAAATAGTGTTTTTTGGCATGTGTGTCTATCAGGCACATTCCGTTTGAACTCAGCTGTTCAAATATTGCGCCTGATGGAAGGTAAATGAGAATGATTCATATTTTTATGCTGCAGCCGGTCCATGAGAAAACATAAACCTCCCTGAATGATCTTAAACAGAAAACAGATGATGAATATAGATACGTCGTGTTATTGTTTATACCTCCCGCCTTGAGTGCTTATTTTAAAATTGGGAAAATATTTTGATACTACCAAGTTTAGAAAAAAATAACATGAATTAAATAACTGCTCGTATGCAGAAAAAATGCATGGTTGCCGTTTTTCGTTTACCATTTACCATTTGTTGGGATTGTATTAACCTTTTTTCCTACAAATTACAATTCTGTAAAAAATCTCTTTAAAAATATGTTTTAGTTTTATATTTTACCAGCCCATATTTTCAATTCTTTTTACCTTTTCACCTTGAGTTTTTCAAATATGCTTAAGGCGGTATAAAATATTTTTTAGCTTAGAATTGGACAGATATTATTTCGTAACACGTAACATATTTAAGTTCAAATATGCCGTAGTGATATTATGTCTCTTAATTTTTTATTCTAACGATTTGTCATGAGCAGTTACACATGATTCATAATTTAACAAGTTGACGCCAATTCAGCATTCTGCATACCTAGATGATCTCATTAGTTACAACACCTAGGTTTGTGAAGCCTAGCTTTAGGATATAATCTTTACAACTGTTTATTGCATCGGAGAATGTGTATTTATCCGTAAAAATCTTTTAACAGCTTATGGCTTTCGAATACATCAGCACTGGCAATAAATCCATTGTAGTCCAATTTTTTTTAAAGCCACATAACAGGCAGTTTTTATTTTTAAAATCTCAATGAATTATCCTGCAGAGAAAATATCACAGATATAAATTTATTGCAGGTGTCATAAATTTTTGGTTGCCTTAGGAAAATCATAATTTGTGTGCTTACCAAAGATACATACAATCTCATCGGGAACAAAGTTTTCAATCCAGCGATCAATCCTGATCTCAGAACGAATTTTACGATGATATTATACACTCGTTTATTTCAAACTTTCATCTTAATTTAATATCCATGTCATCAGTATTACAGATACAGCCAATTTAACGGGTAAAAATTAAACTATATTGAGAAATCGTTTTGTTAATTCAAAACTTCCTTCGTTGTAGTAAGTTTTTTTCTATTTTTTAAGTTTATACTAATGGAAAACTCTTAGAGCTGTCTTAAATATATTTTCAAAACATTAGTGATTTGTCCAGTTTCTGTCGCATATGAACTAACAAATATATCACATTTATCATTAAGATAGTTTAATTGATTGACTACCCTTTTCATATATCTATAAACCTTTGCATTAATAGTGTGGATGTATAATTGATATTCCGAACAAGATCGCGGAAAGGTATCCCATAAACCGTTTTGGGAAATTTATATGTTTATTGATGGTGACTTCACTCTTAGCTGAGGTCAATAGCTTGTTACCCATTGTGAATATAATGCCGCTCATTTGTGATTGAGAGCATAAATATTCAAGAGCTTTGATGTTTGTCATATATTATTCGGCAAAAAAATCAACGTAGTTTTGGATTCGCATTAACATTTTCGTGCCAAGATTAAAAAATGATGCAATTTTATTTCTGAATTTAAATTATTTTTGCGTAAAACGACGCGTACGGTTTAGTTTGAGATATCGAGAAACATGAATTTTAAGTGAAAAAGCCTGCGAAAAGATGTGCTTAACCATTTCAAAGTCTGATGGTAAATTTTATGTTTAGACTTTGATTTGAACCCTCTCTAACCCTAAGCTGATTCTGGAAGAAATTAAATTTCAATACTTCTGTTACTACTCTGTCATAATTATTGTGGCAGCTACATGTTTGGCCATTAAACTTTATAGCACAAAAAACATGTACTATACATATTTCCTGAACATAGCTGAAAATGTACATATTTTTGATATTACTTTGAAGAAACATTTGGATATAATGTGCTTAAGTATTTCCCAATCCTATCGATTTGGTGCGATCTAATTGATTGTGTAACTTTCTTCCAAACATAGCACCACTGCTGCGAGGTGAAAAGTCGGGATTTAATTTGCCAGAATATTTTAAATCCTATTTCTTCAACACCTTGTTTGCATCTCTCTTCTAAATCTCTGCCTTACCAACATTCCCACGGATGTCTTGCCCTTATTCCACTCGATTCTCACTCTGCTGTTTGCTCAGAGCGAAGCTTCTCTTCTCTCGCACCCATCGAAACTCCCCCGGGGTCTACTAAACCACTTCACCACTCCTTTGAAGGCACCTGAATTACCTTCAAACTGTGTCATCAGGAATTCCTCACTGAAGAGCCGTTTGCTCACCTGCATTTTTCCATCCTTGCGACAAATACGGGATCAGGTAATTTCGGGGTCGATAGTAATCAAACTTTAACCAACTTCTTTGTTAATGATTTAATTCTCGTGAAGTAAACTTAATATACCTATATGAAATCATAACTGAACACAGTATAAGGCACCCTGATGATATGTTACGTAACATACCACTTTTTATGTTTCTTCCTTTATAAATAGCGATTAGTTTGAATTAAATTTAAGTTCCCTTTCATGACTTGATAAATATTCAGCATTTCCTTTGATTGTTAAAATAATCAAAGTTTATTTATCTTTTGAACTGTAATTAATATCATTTTGTTCGAATAAAAACTATTTTCTTGAACTGTAACTGAACCAGCCCATAGTAATTCAGAAAATTTTTCTTTAAAATAGAATGCCAATTTCCATTTCATTCCAAAATATTGTAATAAGACGATAATTACTTCAGCTATTTCAAAGGTATTTCATATTTGGTCCTTGAGAAAATCGTTCATGTTTAATTTTGGATCTCGCATTTCTCATCTAGGAACCGGCATTAAAATGCGTTTGGTTTTCATGTGGATGCAAAAATGTGATATATAAAAAATACTCCCAGATGCATGATTGCAATAGAGATTTTTTTTATGAAAAATCAATTTTAATTTATTTTAAATACGCTCAAAGTAAGTAACGAGAAAAGGTAAGATGAGTATAACACTACACATTTTTGAACAGGAAAATGTTAAGTGCTCCATTAGTTTATTAAATTGATTTGCAATTGTTCCATTTGTAACTTATTGTTGAATTATTTACACCGCAAGCACACTTTTCATTCTATAATTTACTTACTGAGCTGAACTACGACATTTTCTTTCTACTGAAACACACTACAAACGTACTCAGTTTCTTAGTTTTCAAAACGATTGACCGAGGCTTGATTTTCCAGTTTATCTTGTCCCTTCAATGACATACAGTAAAAATTTGCCATTGAAAGCAGTTGTAATGAAATTGGTATTTAGGAGGTATTTATTAGTAACTTAAAAAATTTCTTGCGGGTGCATATAACATCAATCGGGAATTGTTTTCGTAGGTACTTTATTTTAAATTACAGAATGTACCGTAAATATAATTTATTATTTTTTGTCAATAGGTATTATTCCTATTTATGCATTTTGAAGATATCTGGGGTATACCATAAAATATAAAATTGTGACGGGAAAATGAAATCAATGCCATTTTATTTTCGCTCTCACGATTTCAAAATGTTAATGTAAATTTAATTACATATCATTTTTGTCAATTAATATAATGAAATAAACGAAGTAAATTCCGAAATATAACTGACCCATTTGCTAATGAATGATGAAGCGTCTACTATTAATGATAGTACTTAGTGGCAAAGCGACTTTTATCGATGATATCAACCAATGAAAAATTTAACTATTCATATCACTCAACTTGTTTCCTGATAGAGTTTGTTTATTCTCATTTGTTTGGCCACTAATTCTACGGAGGCATATTACCGTAAAACTCTAATATATAGAATATTAGAGAGAAAATTATAGGTCATAGGAAAATATTCTTATTTAATCCACCTCAATATTATCTCTAAACTTTAAACTACAGTGGATATCGTACCGTGACATCACGCTCCGATGACGTCGTGTATTCGAGCAGCCGATGAAGGTTAATTTTTAAAGACTCATTGTTCAGCTAAAGAACACTATTCATCCGCCATATTTTCGGCAAGTACATTTGAGGAAGGGACCTTCTTATTATAGAACTTAAAAAAAGTGAATGTTCCCCGCTGAGAAATATAGTATAGATACTTTCCTTTCGGGCCGAAAAATAATTCCTCTCACAAATTAAAGTAAAAATTTCTCCTTAGTGGTCTCATGTACAAGGAATGATAATCTCCCTCGTGACGACCGCTCAGAATCCGAGAGTATTCGTGAACGTTTACATGGCGGACGAAGATCGTGTACATCGGGGGTTGGGGGGTGTTGGAGAGCCGTGGAGCGAAGCTAAAGGTCCTCTTAGCAGCAAACTGGGTCGAGCACACGAACAGGGAAAACATCGCCCGAACCTCATCCGCCTTGCGCAAACAACTTTTAAATCCCTTACCATCCCTATTGGCCAAAGCCTACACACACTCACTCGTCTTCAATCCCCATTACCGACACCACGCAAAAACGGGACCACCGCCTAACATGACTGGACATCGTCGTAGTGAAGAATCAGGAGAGCGTATCTCGGGCATTAAAGTCTCTCCGTTTGCCATCATAAAATTAACCCCTCCTCCGCTTTTTGATCACAATTAAGGAGGCCATTCCGCTCCTGTGCAATCCCAGACCAACATTTTTCCTGTGAGTATCGATAAAAATAGGTTTTTTTGCTATCATAAACAACAACTATCAGGGTGAAATAGAGCACATACAGTGTTGATAATATAATACTTTTATCTTCCTGTTTCCGATTAGTTTTGAGCTCTTTGAGATGGTAATGATGCTAATTTTGTCATTCCTGATCACAGCATTTTATCGAAACGATGTAAATTTTTAGCAATAATCAATATTTCCCCTCTATTTACACGTGTAGGTGTTTCTATAAGAATCTGAAATGCGTCTTCAAAATCCAATTTAAACGAAATAAGTATTGAAAAGACTTTTTTGTGGCCGTCAGTCAACGTAGAATCATTGGAGAAGAATATTTGGAATTTTTTAATTAAAAAATGGTAAAATTTGATCTCTCTCTCTTAGATTAGAACTATCCGTATTACATAATAAAATTTTCTCGTCCAACATCAGACACAGTGAGTATGTTCATAATTTTTTTATCGATTGTGATGGAGATTGATAAGTACAGAAACTAATATTTTGTTAAGTTCTCACATAAGGTGATGATGTCACTGGCTTTTTTCGAGGAAGTCACATGTCTTACCTACCTCACGGCCGCGAGCATTGGTCTCGCGCGGTTATTTGTTGTTTACACGCTTATGAGTGATTTCTTCCCTACATGTGAGGCTTTCTCTGAACACGCTAAGAACCCGAAGCTCAAAAGACATCACCAGCTCATGAAAAGAGACGACTTTTGCGTTTTTTCGCTTGAAAGGAATAAAAAAATCACCTCGATATTTTCTTTACATCTTATCATTCCCTTCCATTCATCGAATCTTTTCGATGAATAAAGATTTTGGGTATAATTGAATGACCTTACTGCCCGTTTTCACACTAATCTCCGACCACGATTAAGTACGCTCTTGACGAAAGGGATCAATTCGACACGCGGAAATTTTACAGTGGAGAGGAAGTTTGCTAATGCCTCATTCACATTACGATCGTCCGAGCCGTTGTCCTAACGATAGTTGACCGAACTAGCCGTGCGAATGCAAGTTCTGACTATAGTTGACGTAGTTCCGAACGTTGCCACTTTACGATGGTTAGGCGCTGGGAGACCGGAAACGGAAGCGACAAGAGAAAGGCGAAAAGCTCGTGTAGCTCTATTTTTTTCATGGACATTTCATGGATTTGTCCTTGGAAGGAAGAATATGGGCGGAAGAAAAATTATTCGGTAAATACACGCTGAACACAGTAATATCTTGTCCATGTATACCTCAACAGCTTTGCTAACCGTCAATTTCCCGTTAACTTTAGATGTCAGCAGTAGAGGGCAGCACAGGTTTTAACCATCGTTGTGTGAATGCACGATAGTTCCGACGACGGCTGGAACCATCGTAATGTGAATGAGGCATAAGAGAAAAGCATTCGTTTGCTGTACCCTGCTGCCAACTTCGGAGAGTGAGGGAAGAAGAGCCGCATGTTTAGGGGACAGGGGACTTTTTAAAACGAGGGACATTCGGGATAATCATGGGAATTACTAACGCATTCGTTTGGTACGATTTTTTTTACCACGAAACGCTTCCATGAAAGGGATTTTGCTGCAGTGCCTGGAAATTGTTTTTTTAAATAAGAATCTTGTCCTCGGTAAAAGATACCTATTTGCTTAAAAGTACCAAAATTAAAATTATAAGTCATTCTAAAAATGAATTATTTCGAGCTTTAATATGAATAATATCTTACATCCGCAAGAGATGCTATATAACCTGGTTTCACTGTTATGGCATCTAGAATCTCGCATATTCGTTCATAAATTAGTTACGAATTATTACTGCTCTACAGGGGCGCCGACTTATAAAAAATATTGGGGGGGCCCATATCGGCCCATATCTTGCCCCGGGAAGAGGTTAAATTCAAAGTGTGTCGCAGCACCGAAACACTACCATGATTCACACCACTTCATTCAGTTAACCTGCTTAACCTTATAATTATTTGTTTCAACACTCATTGTTAAATTTATTTAAAGGGTAACTATCGTCAAACATGGGAAATAAAAATTACGAATATATTTGTGATTTCACAAAGCATAATAACTTAATTATTTTCTTGAATTATTGAGGGGGCTCGGGCCCCCTCAGGCCCCATGGAGTCGGCGCCACTGCTGCTCTATCGCCAAATTTCTGGCGAATGTCTTAAATTTGGAAATAAATAACATTGGAAGTCCCAAGAATAGTAGGGAGGAGAAAAGCCTCATGAAATCATTGACAAGAAGACGGAACAACCTTATGAGCCATTTATTAAGACTTAATGACTTGATGAAGACAATCGTGGGGGGACAAGTAGATGGAAAGAATGGAAAAGGAAGATCTCACACAAAATATATGGAACAGGCAAAATGGAGGTAAAAGAGAAGAAATACATAAGTGTTAAAATGATAGGTGATAGTAACAAATTTGAATGGAGAGCTGCGTCAAACCAATCTTAGGATTGTTGACCAGAGATAATTATGAGGCTTCTTTTATTTTCACTATCTAAACTGTTCTGACGTTTTTTTACTAAATATTTTAGTAATAAATTTGTTAATTTTCGAAATAAGTTAAAACATAGTGGTCTTTGAATAAATTAATGTTAGGTGAATTAGGAATAGAAATTATAAACACTATTCAACTAGATAAATGGTCTAAATTTCATCTCAATGGTGATTTTAAATATATTAAATTGAGTCGTGCATTTAATGCATATGAAGCTCGAAGTATGAATGGAAGTGTGAATTATTTTATTGATTTCTTCGTATAAACGGAAATAAGCTGTTTAGTGTTTTATTGAATATATTCACGTCATTCCACTTTCTCCCGTGGAAAATCTCGTACGAGGATATTTGGAGTCTATACTATTTCGCCTCAACTTTTTTATCTCGAAATATTATATTTACCTCCATTGGCGTCGACGATGGTTTCCCGAAGAGGATGCCCAAGGCTTTACACCCGCCCGTGGTTATTGGTCTGGCGCAGCAGGACAATGTAGATGTTTGGATTAGGCGCAAACAATTTCCTCCGCGGGATTTGCTCCGTAAATGTTTGATGTCACTCCGTGGGCGTCAGAGGGCTGTCATCGGCTCGATTGTTGCGTGCCACAGGTCGGAGGGACAAATGAAAAACTTGAAGGGGAGATTGTCATCTATTAAATGGAATAGGGAAGGGGTCTAGCAAAGATAAAGTCCCGAAAAAGCTTAAGGAAATACGCTATTGAAGATTTTGGGTATGCTAGAGTGCTATCTTTTAAAACTTGATTTTTGTGAGTGAGGGGGTAGTGTTGGTGGGATCTTGGTTCAGAAATGAAAAGAAGATTTCGTTGACTTCCACTTGTTTTTTTTCTTGGGACGACATGTTTCGATCCAAAGAGGTCATTTTAAATACAAAAAAAAATTGAATTTTAAGCAAGCATATATACTCAATGAACTCTTGGTTCACAGTTAGTTTCTAAATTAAAAATTGTAACACATCTTCCATAAATTTAAATATATTTACTTGCCACAGTGTGTTGCGGAAAAGGCGTTTTTTATTCATTGACGGTGCTGGCAGAGAGACAACTAGTAAGGTACAGTCTTAGAGATAAAAATACAAGGATGCTCAAGGTGAATGCGTAGTACCATAAAGCCGTAACTGATATTGAAACCTCAACTTTAGTGTTACCACGGGAATATGAGAAGGCACCGCTATGGAATACTTACATGTGTTCCGTTAAAATGCTGACCAGTAATTCTTTTTCTTGAGCCTTAAATTTGATAAATGGAAAGTGTTCTTGTTACCTAAGTAATTAATTAGCACATTAATTATACATATTTGTCTTGATACGTTGGTCTATAAATAAAATACTTCTGTTCGCCGACGGTTCGAACATGTAAATGCTCTTCCTAAGGACTTTAATGCATTATTAAGAAATTGAAGAAGATGCGGTCAATCGGTGTAGGCAATATTGCAAAAATAGAATCTCAGTCATATGATAAACAGCATTAAATAACATTTTGAGTAGTGCAAAAAGATGTGTACCTTAATTGAAAAATGTTAAATTTATCCGTTTTTTGATTAGTTCAATTGTTGCAATTATTGTGTTTGTTTAAGAATTTGCGAGAACCAAATTAGTATCCCCTGGCAGTGAACGCGTTCCACATTGATACTGCCATGCCGGTGAAAAATATCCGTTCTTATTTGCTCAAATGATCATAGTCTGTCACGAAGCCTCGGAGTCTCTAGCGACTTTCAAATTTATTCTTGTACGAAAGCTAAGTTGAGCCATTTTTTCTATCGTTACAGTTTTCGACGAATCGCACTGTTTTTTTTATATTTTATTTAGGTCATTCGTTAAAATGAGGGATTGTAATGAATCTAATGAAAGAGGGTATTTTCAGTTCGCAATACCACAAATTTTCAGGATTCATTAGCCCTGAAAGGGATATCATGTTGTTACGAGAAATATTGCGACGCATAATATGTGTAGAGGAATCATTACATTAATACTTGGACATGGCACATATGATTCGGTGAAACCTATCATTATGTGAATAACCTTATGATTTCTTCCGAGTTTTCCTTTAAAGACTCATTCTAAGGCTTCGCGCGGATTAAGAGTACTTCACTCATATTTAAATTTTTCTCGGGTTTCCGCACGGGTAATGTATTCTAAGAGCGCCGACGTATCGGATTCCGACTCGTCACCCATTCTCAAGGCTACTGAATAAATATTTGGAGTGACCGTTGAAGCTTTTGTTAGCACCAGGAGGGGCGGGATTGGTCAAGTCCCGATTGTTGTCGCGGAGGACCGTGGACCAGCGTAAACTTAGCTCTGGCAATCATATTTTTTCTAGAGTTCGATTCCAAGAGCTACTGATCGAATATCCGGTATCTCTGTAACATATTTATTTTTCAGTCTTATCTATATAGCCTCCTTAGTTAAACGATCCCAAATTTGGTTCGATCGCCATTAAACTCTGGCGTCATCCCACCTTATTTTATGGTGTTCACCCAGGCTATGCTCGACCATAGCTGAATTTTCTGGTTTACCAAGTCGGAAATGCCTTTGGTGTCCTTTGAGTCGAGTAGATATTGTTTGTCCAGTCTCCCCCACGTAAACATCACCACTCTCACAAAGGATATTATTAACTCCTGGAGTCATAAGGCCAATCGGATCTTTTACACAAACGAGGTGGTCTCTTAAACTTAAAATCATAGTACTCCTCTCACTTATGAGCATCTTTTTCTCTTCATTGGTCATATTATTTCATATTTTCGGCGTTAAATTACTCCTTTAAAATTTACGCAATCGTATTTGAAAATTTGAGGAAGAATCGGAATAGACCTTTATAAACATCTGCCTGTATAAAATATTACATCCGAGAAAATGCTGAGGAAAATTTTTTCAAATTTGAATGACTAAAATTTATTCTAATGTGCCCACTGACGGAACCATTTCTGGTGTCAAACGAATATTAAATGTGGACTGCCTGTAAGTCTCATGATAGTATCATAAAAGGAGATAGGAAATGGCAATGCATAGATTATGTTAACTTTCCTTCATCCAATAAATATGCTTGCCCTGAAGATTGATCTTATCCATTAAGGTCACTCGTAGAAAATGAACAACACTTGATAATGATCTCGTCATCACCGAATTTAGCTATATGGCTACAGGTTATTCTGAAGAAACAAGTATATATTTTGTTGTTGAATTAGGGCTGTCCACCGGGTGAAGGTCTCCATTGATGCCGGCGTTTCGAAAACCGAGCTGGTTTTCGTCTTCTGGGCAAGCGACGTGAGAAGAAATGTGGCCGGGATATATAGGCAGAAGGTGAATGTCAGGTGGCCGAATTCAACTACAAGGCATCATTCCCCGGGAGATCAAACAAGTTGATATATCACAAAAATATTTCAATTGATCACTAACGATGACCACAACAACAACGTACCTACTATAATATATAATAATCGCAAGCAGAAAGCCTTATGGGCGGAAATGTTTTAAGCAAGCATGGCCATTGGCCAGTTGTCTATTTCGGAACTAATTGAGAGATATAGAAGATGGCTTCATAGAGGTAGGGTGCATAAGTTTATAGCTCCCGCTTGCCGCATACTTGGTCCAGATTGACACACCGGTCAACAGGCCAACGTAACCAGCTCCCAACACATCCTTCTCCACACTTCCGCAACACTTCCCACATCGCTACACTTATCCATCAAGCCTTCACTCTGAATGCAACGCTGTATGTCTCTCTATTTTCGCGCACTTCGATCCCATTTGATACCTGTCCGTCAACGTCATTGTTCCGCGAGCTGGACTGTGAGCGACGGGCTATATACGAGGGCTCGCGAGCTATTAAGTCCTCGCTAAATGACGAGAGGCACCGTTTTACGAGGGAGGAAAGAAAGGCCGGACGCTATCCGAGGCCTCCTCTACACGTGTATGGCTAGCCCTCAAGTGCTCAGGGGAAATGAGGGTGGTACGCTAGACGCATTCAGAAAGGTAGGTAATTACGTACCATGATTCCGTAAAAAAATATATGAACCCATCTCCGCGACTTCGGGCAAATTAGCTAGGACTAGAAGATTTCCACTCAAAATCTATAAAATATAAACTACGAATAACTTTATCTTTTAGCACCCATGGGAATTATTTTACCAATGAATATTTTCCAACTTTTGTAGAAGATAATTACTTACCATCATTCCGTAAAATCTTTATTTTGCAACTGTCGACGCGACCTCGGGAAAAATTGCTTGAACTATTAGGGTTTCCAATAAAAATCTACTAAACATAAAATATGGATAAATCCATGTTAAAGTAACCGAAGGTACTAACTTCGCCATGAATTTAATAAAATTTTTGTAAATTGAAGATATTATGGGAAGTAGATGAAAGAATGGAGGAGTAAACAAGCGAAGAAATATATTACACATGTCTTGCTTCTAGCAAGTTTTAGTGTTCTCAATTATTTTATTTATATTTTATTTACATTTTTTAAAAATATTTTCAACGTTGCCCTTACGAAGCATTATAGTGTCTGAGTTATATAGCCCTATAACATCAATAAAACCATGGGAAGAATGTTAATGAATAAAATTCAAATATATCATCACATAGGAACGGTATATTTATAAGCAAAAAAGGTTCTGAAAAATTAATCACTTTGACTTGAGAAATCATAAAGATGGAAATAGAAATTTATCACATCTCTCAAACCGTCATAAATTTATGGAATAAGTATAGAATATCTTTACTGTCTTTTCATTTTTGCAGCTTTAATAAGGATGCGAATAGGAAAAGAATAAGAAAAATAAAGAAAGAGTTGCTTTTACTAAATACCACGTAATACTAGACGTTACCCCACATATTTAATATAGATGAATCTCTTTAGATGAAAAGTTTTCAACTGTAACTCGAAATTTAGGGCTATCTTTATATCATTCTATTATTCTTCGGGATAACATGAACTAGAGACCAAGGAAAGGTGATAATATTTACTATCGCAGTAGTCACGGTTAAAAATTTCCGCTTTGCATTTGAAAATAAAGTCGTAATAAGTGGCAAAAAATGTACCCAAGATAGAGGGAAATGGAGAGGAGGACAATTGATTGAGTCCATTTTGCGTATTGTACTTCTATTCTTAAGTATCACTTTCATAACCACATTTATTTCACTCATTTCTTGTTTTCAGTGTGGCCATGACAAAGTTTTTAAATGTATTTAAGGTTCTTTGGAACCCTAATCAGTCAGTAACAACGATTCGACGAGTGGAAATATAACTCTACTTGATAATGGGAAACACATTATGGCAATGCAATAGTGCCTATAAATGAAATGTGAAATTTTACTTATAAAATGAGTAATATTATTACACAAATCAGTGATTTTTACAGCTTAATTTGATCTTTCACTGCTCTCGAAATGAAGTACACGCAAAGTGCTTAAGATAAATTGGATGCTAGTCCACGTGCATCATGTCCAAAATGGACGGTTTTTCTTTTTTCTTCTTTAAGTTGCTTCTAGGTGGGAGACTCAACGTTTCTTACTAAAGGGAAACGTGTTATGGAAGCATATACTCAATGTTACCATGACATGTTTCCTTTTGGTAGGAAATGTTTATCCTTGCACCTATCGACAAATAATAAAAAATATAAATCATCATAAATTGGACAAGTTGTCATTCTGCTATTAAGGATTCATTTATTGATTGAATTAGAGGTAATTGTCAACAGGGCATAGGCATACTTACCTTTTTCAACTATCAATTTTTTCGACATTTTGCTAAACCTATCGCCAAACGCAAACAAAAAACTGTGTTTTCTGTAAAGAATCTTGGCAACGAATTTAGTTTATGCCCAGCATATTACGAATAAAAATGCGATAAGTAATCCAGCTATGTACTACAACTTGAAATGACCTCCGATTGAAAATCGCTCTTGGTGCTATGCGGCAACCAAGCTACAAATCTTTCTTTACACAGAGCGGCGCTAATTGAACTGAACTAGCGTAGGTAGGTAATTTTGAATCAAATGCGGTCAAGCCGCGAGGAAGATGAACTTTATCCACCATGGTTGCAAACAGCGCCTGGCTCTAGCGCTGAAGCGTTTGCTCAAAACGCTATTTCGGAAAGGAAAAAGAAAAAAGTCCTATTTAATCAAGGCGCATCTAGAAATAATATGAATACATGCATACGACACACGCATTTTAAGTTTGAATTGCCGTGGTGAAAGCCGGGGAATGTGGGATTTAATGGATTAGACAGTAAACCGTGCCCGAAAATAAAATCAGCACGTGGCCTATCGGATGTGGGGCAACGCGACACCGCGCGCTCATTTAATGGTGACGTTGGGTGATTCTCTTTATGGACGCGGGATTCACGGTTTGGTGAAACATGCGGCTGATCCGTTGGGGTGATTCGGCCGTAAAGTTAGTTTCATCACCACTTTACACTTGGATAGCCGAAGCTTTGTGTCACCCATCATCGTACGACGACAAAGCTTCGTAAGACAGCAGATGCTGCAGACAATTACAACATATACATTCGTTCAATAAATCTAGCAACGGCTTAACCTATTGAATAGCAATATTACATGCAAAACATTTATTATTTTTAATTTATCATTTCTCATCCCAGCCGTTACCTAAATATCTCACCTAATTTACCTAAATCTCGCTCAGGGAAAATTAAGAACCTACTCGCAAGTATCGAATTTATATTTATTAACAATACTATTACGTATTTTTCTCACCCGTCACCATACGACAATATAACTTCGGCTGCTGTGAAAAATTATAAAGTACAATAAATCGATCACTGACTCGAGCTATTAAATGACAATACTAAAGTTGAAAAATTCCATATTTATAGCCTCAACTACCTAAATACCTACATAATTTACCCGAATCCTTACATAGAAAATAAATAACTTAGACACAAGTAATGATTTTATATTTATAAGCAATGATATTACATATTTGCCTCATTGGACAGCAAAGTTTCGTAAGACAACACTACTGCAGAAGATTATAACGCAGACATTGGTTCAATCAATGGAGCAATGAATTTACGTATTAAATGGTAATATTAAAGGTGGAAAACTACTTATTTATGATCTCAACTACCGAAATATCTCACATAATTTCCCTGAATCCAGGAATTGAAAAATAATAACCTAGAGGCTAGTCCAGGATTCATATATATAAAAATAATATTCCATACTTGCATAGCCCATCATGATGCAACAAATCTTCGTAAGACAGTATCTGTTGAAGTAAATCATAAAATAGGCATTCGTTCAATAAATCGAACAATGACTTAACCTATTACATGGCAATATTAATGGTGAAAAATTCCTTATTTCTTATCTCAACTGTTACCTATTTTTCTCACCTAATTTACCTGAATCTCGAACTGGAAAAAAGACTGAAGAAATAAATACCCTTAACTCAAGTAATGAATTCATATTTATTAACAATTCTATTGCTCCGAGTCTCTACCCACCATAGTTTACTTTTCTAAACCTTTTATGGAAGCATTTCGTGATTAAAACTTTCATGGTGATTAAAGAGAAACATACGGGTGTTTGCCGCGTGATGAATCGGAAATTGCCCTGACGGAAGTTTGACATAAAAGCCATTTTTAAACCACACACCCAGGTACGACACTTCCAGGGAAATGTCAAGGACGGGAAGCCAATTCAAATTGAAGGAGTGTACGAAATACCCTGCGGAACTTGCGATAAGAAAGACATCGGGGAAACTGGACGAACAGTCAAAGCTCAACTAGAGGAGCATAAGCGGGCCATTCGACTGAGTTACCCTACGAAGTCAGCAGTAGCGGAGTACGAAGCCACGGGATACTGGATCGATTTCGAAAAATCTAGAATCATCGTAAAGGTGAAACGTTTCAAATCCCGACACATCCGCGAAGCCATAATTATAAAAAAAATCATAACAGAGACACCGGATTGAGAGTTAGCAATACATGGAACCCAGTCATCCACAAAATTTCTTCATCTTCCCCTTCCAGTCCTCACTCCTCACCCCCTCCGACCACCTCTCTCACCTGAAATAAAAATGCTGCAGAACCAAATTCCGGCACCATTCTCTTGAAGAAGTGACCAGCAGTCGGTCGCGAAACGTCGGGGAAATCTCAGATGCATCACGCGGAATACACCCGTATGTCTCTCTTTAATCTTTTATGGAAGCGATAATAATTTTTTCTAGGTAGAAAAACCATCAGATGAAAGAGGAATGCAATGCATGCACCAACTCTTCTGTCATGCTCTGCTAACATTTCGACTATATCATAGAACATGGGCATAGATATTTTCATGATCAGTATGAATACATTCTTCTGTCATAGTGTGCTAACATTTCGACTTTAACACAGAACATGAGCATAGATATTTTCTGCTGCAAAATTAAATTTGTTTTTGATGAATTAAATTACAGAAATATTTTAAATTCATCATTTCATATTTTAGTTGAACAATGCATCATGCAAATAATCTCCAAAGGTAAATTTAATTTAGGTCGTGCTTTCGGTCGTTTAATAGTTTAGGTGATAACGGCTCCCATTTTTAGATATAATAGATTTTTGGGAAGCGTTTTTAAGTTGTAATTTTAATTATCAGTATAAATGATGCTACGTTAATATGCATATTTCGTATAAACGACCCTTTTAATTAAATTTTTATGAGCTACAATAAGCGATAGAAGGCTAAGTGCTAGAAAATACCATTTTGAAATAAATTGCAATCGATTTGTAATGCAGACATCATTATATGCATATTATGAATAAACGATCCATTTCATTTCCTTCATATTACTTATAACAAGTGATAGAAGGATACATTTTTGGGCAATATAAGTTTTAAATAAATTACAATCGATATTTAATGCAACCACGCAATTTTACAAAGAAATTAACGTTCATGTTGGAAGTAAAAGGATATATCCTCGCGAGTAAAAAAGTAATTTGCATTTCCCGGATACAAAGGAAGAGTCAGCTTGCAATATATTTGTTTTCCGGAGAAGAACACAAAGTTTACGCATCTCCCAGATAGGAATCGCGAGTTTTGATCACGCCACGATGAATATCTACCGGCATTTGTTTTTTATTTACCGGGGAGGGAGGGAGATGTGAACAGAAAAGAGTGAGAAGAGAAAGCTCAAGGAAAAAAGCCTTTATCGCATTCCCTTTTATCTCTTAATCCCATTTTCCTTGCTCGCGCGCGTTTCCAAATTCATTCCGTAAATCCGGTTTTAACTGTCGCTGAATCTCCTTTAATCCTGGGCACAGGCCTTGGCTCCACAGTTAACCCCCTTTTCCCCATCTCACTCTGCCGCCTTTCCAACGACATCCGGGGCAGGGCAAATATATATGGTGCGCGCGCCGAAGTTAAAAGCGATCATGCCTGGTCCAAAATTTTTATCTCGAGTCCCGGTCCGCGACCTTCCTTTCTCCAGGAAAGAAAGAGTCCGGGCAATTCGGCTAGTCGACGCAGATGAGGACCGGATGCATTTAAAGCCGGGGGAATGGAATTCGGTACAAGCGCGATAAAACCGTCCTCTCAAACATTGAATTAGTGATGGGGGGACAAGATTTTCATGTGCCGTCGGAATGACGAAGGCTAGATTTCTAGAGCTACTAAAGAGCATTAAGAAGAAGAAGAAAAGGTGGACGTGTTATAATCAAGGAATAACAAAGTGAGCAGTGAGGGAAAAATGTAAATATGTTCTCAATACATCTCAGCAAAGATCCTTTTTTTACTTTTTTTTTAGCTCCATGCCCCTTATATATATGAGACAAAATACTTTGGCAGTAAAGGAGGTTGGTTATATCCCGATATAATAATGGAACGTCATATGCAATAGATAAGTTACTGCTCCTTTTACCTCACCAATATTTTTATTTATTTAATTTTTGCATTGCAAATATTCATTTCTATGCTCACTTAATATTTTTGATGATTTTCACGCACATCCTTTTTCGGAATTAAGTTCTATATTAACCTTTGCTTAGCTGTCCCAGACTCTGAATTCATTCATTCCAACACCCTGATCTTTCACAAAAGGAGGCTTTGGAGTTTAAAGTACGCGCTTATATTTCCTCTGCTCAAATATTTTGGTTGAGACACAATCTCACCAACTTATTCAATTTAATGAGGCATTGTATATTACATTTTTACGAAGAATCATTATGCTCGCTTAAAATTGTTGACGATTTTCACGTATATCCTTTTTTGGAATGACGTTTTATGTAAACCTCTGCCTTGCTTTCCCAGACTTTCAATGTTTCAAAAACAAACGCTGTAGGGTGTAAAATTAAGTATTTTGTCTGAGACCTATTCTAAGTTCGTTGCTGAGACACAATTATTATCTATAGAACTATGCATAGCTATTTATAATAAGTAAAATAATATTACAGGACGAATTTATTGATTGCATAAGATGAGGAAATCACGTAGGATATTGCACTAGGCCAGAATATAATGTTGCACAGAGATATTTGAAAATAAGTGGTTGCCTCTTACAAGTTTCTTGTCCCATGTCTATTGTGGTAAAAATATTCAGCCAGCTAGTATGCATGCCTGCAGCCTACAATGCCACCTGTTTCACAAGAGAGAGAATCAGAAAATTAGCAACGGGAAACTGAACCACAACGCCAATAAATGGAGAAGTCATATTTAAAAAAAATAAGCGGTGAAATATGGAGAACCACATGACGATACCTACCTAATATTTCGCCTTAGATAAAACCCCTTCGTGGATTAGGGTATATTTGAGGTTAGAATATTTGAAGGATAAGGAAGGAAGAATGTTTAGAAATAAGTAGTAGCTTTCTCTTACAGATGTCTTGTCCCACGTCAATGCGATAGGAGGTAAAAATACCTAGCTAGGTAGAATTAAAACCTGCAGCATTCAGATCCCTGTTTCGCAAAAGAAAGTTTGATTGATAATTAGGATAATTAGAAACGGTAAACTGACCTAAAGCCACTGAGCCACAATCGATTGCAAAGTGATATTTGAAGAGAATGCGGCGACATATGGAGAATCACACGACGATGCCTACCTAATATTTCGCCTTAGATAAAACCTCATCGTGGATAAGGGTATATTTGAGGTTGGATGGCAATGTGGAAAAAAAATGAAAGTGGCTCTTCGAATCGGACGCTAGTGGCTGCCACCTCTGACAGATCCTCCCAAAATGACCAACCGGGGTGGCAAACGCCGCAGAATATGGTTTCCACTCGAAGGGGCGACGGAAAGCAGCTGGTTACCCTGGGAATTCGAATTTTGAATAAAATCTCTTCCGTTGCTTTTTTTCCACCCCGTATGGCCCTAAATCATTCTCAATTGATTCTTGCGGTGGCACGATGCCAATTCACGGGTCACAGTCTCCCAACTGGCGCCCTTTTCATTGTCTGAGACATTTTTCTCCATTCAGCAAATTGAAAGTGCATTACGTGCCCCATAGGTGATTGATAAGGTAAATAAATTCCCGGTGACGTGAATGAAAAATACGAGAATGCAATAATGCCTGACAATTGGCTCCCCTAAATAAGGTGAGCAATATATTTGTTTCAAATATATTATGGAGACGGTAGACCCGATTCTCCGCACATTACGTTGATATTTCTTCCTAGTCTAAGAACTTTAAGTTTGCCATTAATAAACTCACAATTTAGTTACTTCTGAAAAGACATCGTTGGCATATTCGTTTCTTTAATTTAAGAAGTGAAATCCCATCAGTGATATATTTATTTTCATATGAGAAATAAAATGATCAATGACTGAAAATCTTAGGCAACATTATTATTCTTAGCTAATAACAGCAAGAATCATGGATGGTTTAATTTTTAAGTACATATTTTCCATTCTTAACCGCGTAGTTACATGAAACGTATTATTAGTTGCTACATAATAATTCCTTTGTATCAATTGGATTCTATATTTTGGGATATAAACTATATTTAATTACAGTCTTCGGTTTTCTTCGCCACCGATTTAAATCTTTTCTTGTACCACATGATCTACGAATTATACGCTTCATTTCCTAATGTGATGGTGCTTTAGTGTGAATGTAGCTACAGAGCAAAATTAATTTACAACTGCACATAACTAGACTGCACATAACCATTAGAAGTATCGAAAGAAATTTATATGCATAGGTATACTAGAAATAGCTTCTAGCTAGTTAGATTCTCGAAAAATATATTTAAAAAACATTTTATCGTTACAAGTTATAAAAATTAAAGCTTTTGGTGTTGACACAAGATGAAAAAAATTAGATCATGAAATCAAGTCGCTATAACACTCTTTACGAATGGATATGCTATCCAAAAACCTAAGATTGGATATATGCAGGCGTATGGATGTATACATTTAATAAGATTTTATTGAACTCTTGTCATGTTTCCTTCTTGGTAAATGTTACATTTTATGGAAATAAAATATCCAAACTAAATTAATAGAATTTTAACAAATGCTTTCATCGTGGTTTGTCTATCAGATACATTACGTGATGTAGGTTCCTATAATTTAACGCTGTCGTCTTATGAAGCCCTAAAAATGCTTGAAAGTTACGAAATATTACATTCTACAACACTCTTCAAAGGCTAGCTTTAAAAAAAATGTACGTGTATGGCATGAAAATGACACTGTCCGGTATTCTAGTCTTAAGAACTCAGACTTCTATGTACACTACAAAGCTATAACATGTAGGTGGACTCAGTGAAGCAAAATATATCAAATGGATCCATATGACTTTTATTCGGTCCTCATTTTTAGTATTAAGATGCATAAAAAATAAGACAATTTACACATTTAAAAGCAGAGTTAAATTCAGCACTGCATATCAGAAAAAAGTATTTAAAAAAACCATTACACATGGAATTAAATCTTTCATTTGATATTAACTGACAAAAGGAAGTGAAATAGAGAGTACTAAGGCAACAAAAATGAAAAGAATGCAGCGTTCAAGATTTTTTGGTACAATTTCTGCAATAATGGGCTTAATCTAGCAAACCACGGCGAGGAATAACAGAAAGAGATGTAGCTAACATTGTCAATCAGAAAATATGCCAATAAAGGCCAAGTTAGCAAGATAATAACAAAATATAACGCTGCGCCGCTGCGGCGCCGTAGATCCAATGACGTAACTAAAGTCGTAAATCCATATGAGGGTTAAATCTAAGATGCGCATAAGCCAATAATCACTTAAGTGAATGTATCATTCGTGTTTACCGTATTTTCAACTGAGAAATAAAATAGTTAATCACTGAAAATCTTAGGATGCACGGAACTAATCAAACCATTGTATTCTCTACATCTTCTGAGGCATAAAAGAGTGTTTACTCGTAGAATAATCGTGTGAAGTCAGCTTTACTACCATTCTACTACCCGTACGAGTTTCAATGGATTGGTTCCTAGAGATTTTTTTCTTTCCTAATGGTTCACTCCAACCTCTTGACATCAAATGTCTCCTCCGTATTAGTGTCAAATTATTCATCTCCACGCAGGCTCACGAGTTCTCTTTCCTCTCTCCATCCTCTCTTGTTGGTCCTCCTTCAGGAACCAAGGAAAGATAAGTGAGTGAGGAGAGAGGTGTGTAATGAGGAAACCCCGCAAAGCACCGAGCTAATGGTAATCACGGGCACGTATTCAATGTAACGAGCCCTGGAGAACCTCACCAGTGTTTCCCCCTTTGGACAATGAAGTCTTGAGCACGCATCTCTAGCCTTCAAGAAAATAAGGCTGCCCCCGACATGCAGCGTTGTACACAGCCAAGAGCTCACCCTTTCGTTGCGCAAGTGAGTCCTGACGTCCAACTATCTTCGTGGAGTCCACGATTCAGACCTGGAAGAAGTTTTCCCATTTATGTTCCTACGCGGCTTAACTTGGATCTAATGTATTGCAGAGAGTGTGGTGTAACAAGCTGTCATTGCGTTAAAATGTGAAAAGCCGTTTAAGGTTTCCGGCTCAACTTTGTAGATTAACGATATGGGAACGTAAAATTTACTTTATACGATACACAGTGAATGTTTATTAATACCAAGGAGAGCTTTGATACTTTTATTAGACCTTGATGATTTTACAAATGTATTGAAACCGTGGTAGATTTCGATAAACAAGCATTGTCGAACTACTAAAGTGAATTTTATTTCCTTTCTTTAAGTGTGTGTCGAAAAAAGAAGTCTCTTAATATAAAGGCTCTTTCGATACTTAATTAAGAGACCTAGACATCATAATTTGATTAAAACAAACATCAGTATTTGACAATATGAAACTGTATTTAACGTATAATCTGATGCATCATAAATTTCCCATGTTTATTACGATTTGAAAAAATAACGATTGGAAATGAAAATTTTACCAAATAAAAGGTTTTACCAAAAAACAAAATTTAAAAAAGGATACAAACAGGATAAAAAATACAATACATTCGAGAAATCCGCCTCATATATTCGTCCTATCGGTCGCTAATGATGAGATTTATTGCTTCATTGACGACTTTTAATAAATATTTAAAGCCCCATATGCTTATGATCATAGATACCATGAATCCGTCGTATTAATTATAACAGGGAATTGTATACCATGTCGTGATCCAAAGTAGTGATATGACGACTCACTTTGACGGTAAGTTTATAGCTTTTTGACAATTGATGGGAATAGTGACGTAAAAGTGAGGAACATCTATTCTTATGGATTATTCAGTAAGTTTCAGCAAAATTAGCTGTTTGAGCAAGCACCAATCAGGCATTACGCTTCCAGTATAATTACACTTTCAAATGAGAGACGGTTTAGCTGTTCCAATTGAAATACGTGTTCAGGTGAAGCCTTGCATTTGAGTAGGTAGGTATACTGCTGTAACGTAGGACTCTCTTAAGGACCTATCAAAAGAGATCTATGGAAATTACTTGGTTGCAGAAACTTACATGCCACATAAATGCTTATCCTTGCACAAGAAGATTCCTCAACGCTTCGAGAAACAAAATTAGCGGGTTAGCTTTACCTTTCCCAAAGGATAACAGCCTTTTCGACTCGAAATACTGTCCAAGTAGAAGAAAACTGCTAAGAGGTCAATGTTATACGCAGGAAGTAAAGAACATTGGACTATTAAATTTCATTCTATCAAGGCAAGATGTATTTTGATTTATTATTATATATCCGACCGGAACTTATACAATAAATAAAGCAATTCACTTATTGCTTATGGAGTTACTTAAAGACCTTGCGAATAAAAATATTCAAACTAGGCATCATGAAAAATTGACATCTAAAATCAATTCATGTCCAAATAGTTTTGATTATTGTTGCAAAAAATTATTTTATAAATAGGCCGATTTGAATTACTATTGGAAATTAGAAAAAAAATATTCAATTTTGAGTGTTAATTTTTGGACACTGCTCACTAAATACGAAAATGGAATATAATGAGGGACTATCTACACAACTGACCATGATTACAGCTCCTAAAACAGAGATATTGCACATTTCAATTAGTACATTTTTCTTTACCTTTACATAGAAATCAAAACTTAATGCGTAAATAATTTCATCAATTTTCACTTCATTAAATCCAAGGCTGATCTTATCTCAAAGTCACATGGCTTGCCAATACGCTCTGATCATGGGCGGAGTTTTAAGGGGCTCAGGGAAGTCTGGCGCCCCAACTTAAATGGTAATTTGTCCGAAAAATATACGGAACCTGTACATTCAAATATGATGAAATCAAAAGTTTTAAATAAATATAAGTCCTAGATAGTACTTCAAATATTATTTTCAGAGGCTAATTTAAACAAAATTTTCAGGAAAACTCAGGGTCTATGGAATACCCTCCGTTTTACTGTGTAGTGTTCCATAGCCTCTGAAACCCCGGCAGGATTGCAGCCCCCTCTCGAACGTAAAACGATAAACTTCGCCCATGGCTTCGACCGAAATAATAACATGATTTCCTTGTAAATAATTTAGCAATGATATAACCAATAACTTCAAAGACAAACTGGCTAATTAAGGTTTCTCAGCATAAAATTATTTGGCATATTTTAAACTACGCTCACTCAATACGATAAAGAGATATTCTTTACCGTATTTGGCATTTTCGGGAGGTCAGAAATGAAGTTCACATCTTCTCATGACCCCTTTCTACTTGCTGAGGCCCTTTGCCTCTCCATCTGCAAGCGAACTCGTGAGGAGTGAAAGGAGCTATAGGGCTTTACCCTTCCTTTAGTACCTCCCTTGCATTACCCCAGGGAACGGGTGAGCTCCGAGACACGCCAATGTATTGTGGGAGGCCTACGAGTCTAGGGGGTGGAGGAGAGACCACCCTTCCCCGATCCTGTTGACACTGTGCGTAATATCCACAAATTTCGAGCTCATGCCGGAAGACCGAGACCGTGGGCGACGAGACAGAGAGAGGGAGACACACTAGGGTCCGGAATAGGGGTGAGATAGAAGGAGAAATGTTTAAGGGACCAAGGTGAGTTCGAGGGACAGGGGAAATGTGTAGGGTGGAGAGAGAAAGGAGTGACCGGCGGGGAGACCAATGTAAAAGGTTCCCTTAAGTAATGAGGGAGTTTGGCAGGGGTGAATCCCACCGCGTTCGTGCGTTCGTGTGTTTGAGCCCTGGGTGCGTGTGTGTGTGTGTCCCACGCATGTGTTTGCTGCATAGGATTGCGTGCGTGTTTGTTGAATTTATTTGAGCGCCGGACTCGCTTGCGCAAACTGACCTCCATCTGAAACGCAAACAGCCGAGCCTCAGTATATTTATTTCCTCCAAAGAGGTGGGAATAATCCGAGAGTGTGTAAATGAACAATGATATTTATTGGTAAAGATGTAACAAGGGCTAAGTTAGTTGTTTAAATGGATGCACGTCTTCCTTTCAGAGTAAAAATGCAGGTAAATAACGCGTTAGTGTATAAAAGTCCAATAGTAAGTTTTCGTACGCACATCAGGTTATTAAAGCTGTATAATGACTATATTTTGGCTAAACGCTTTTAAATATTTCGATATTTTATTGGATATGGGTTGAATTATAGAGGAAAAATGCTAAATGATTCCCTAGCGGGAATAAAGTTATTTTGTAATACTGTCACACAGCTTACAAATAATAAATAATAAATGTATAATATTTCTAACCAAAGGAATTTTTTTTGGGAAAAGATTAAACACGCACCATACTATGACATAATGTAGAAAAAAGATGAAAACTGCAATTTAGGACATAAAAAATAAACATGATCTGGTGACAGATACGATAATAGTATTTAGAGTGTGCCGTAAAATATCGAATGATGAAGCAGAAGAATATAAATATATAATAATGTAAGGTACCAAATTTAGTACAGCTTAAATTAAAAATATTTCCATATTTATACAACGGAATTATCCCGTACTATCCTTATTTAAAATGAATAGTAAAAAAATGATACCAAAAATGCCAAAATTCTTCGTTGACCGTAATGTGGTTCCTAGTTTGACCCTTCACCTTCGGGTGTAATGTCGGATCACCTTCGGGTGTAATGTCCAAGTCACGTGGGAGGCAGCTGAGGGGGATAAAAAGTTTATCATACAGTTAATTTTGGAGCCTCTAAAAGTGACTCATTTTCGGAACGTTTTCTTTACAGATTAAAACATATCATGTGTTTACTCTTAGATACTCTTAAAGACCGTTTTTTCGCAACGGGAATTTTGACATCATTGAACCAGTTTTTACAATTTTAACTCGCAAATTTGATATCTTCGTATGTCCTCAAAGAATTTTGGTGTCTCCAGCTAATAAATTGTAAGGATTATGGAAGATTAGTTATCTCTTCCTTCTGAGTTTAAGGGGTTATTTTTTATGCGACTCGAAAGTATATTTCTACCCACAGACTAACGTGGCAATTATGTCCACCATATGGGCAATTTCTTCTCCGTTTATTAACGTTACTCCTCCCTTTTATTTATCACTCTCAGTTTTGTGCATTTAAAGACGTAAGATTTCGCTAAGACTATAATCAATGTTTTTAAAACTGGATTACACAAGGCGGTAGAGCATATACATGAGGCTTAGGTCAACATCGAAACAAGAAATTCAGTATTATTTTGGGAAGTGTAAAAAACTAGCGATAGAATAACTTTAAAAGATATACTTTATATTTAAATAAATAACATATGTACTATAATCATCGCCAATAAGACCCTGCAGTGAACACAATATCTTGGGTTTCGTCATGCTGTTCCTAAGGGCAGAAGCCAGGAATCGCTTGATTTGTTTATACGGAGGGATTGTACGAGTTAGTTTTTCTGAATATGTCTCCTTTAGTCCGTATTTATCGGAGAAATTCTCTTGGATTGGGAAACAAACCACGGAACTTAGGTTTTCGTGTCGCCACTATGCCACAGACTTCCATGGAATCCCTTGGCAATATTACAGAGTTTCGTTGCCTTGGGCGTTAGATCCTTGCAGTAAATCTATTGTGTCAACGCTACTGAATCTGGGCATCCAAAAAATCACTCAGCCCTTCCAAAGTCCTTCTCGATACAGCAGAATTTTATCCTAAGGCAATTAATGAGAGGTTCACCGCCGTTCTTGCGACAGGACAGAAGTATCCCTCCTCTTCTAGTTGTAAATTTGGAGAAAAATAAGATGAATATTATTACAGTATAAAAAATAAAGTTTTAAAATCACTTTTTATTTAAAAGAAGGAAATATCCGCCTACAGTTCCTAAAATGGTTGCAAATATCAAATATATCTGATAAGAAAGTTGCAGTGAATTTTAGAACTTTTCAGATATAAACAACGAAAATTGTGGTGCACTTGTATGATTATATTCACTTTTTTCTAAGAGACTAGAATATATCTATTTTCCAGCAAGTATTAATGACTAATTAATATTTTATATGGTAATTTGAAACCTAGGGGTAATTCGGGGGCAAAACTAGTGAAGCCTTTAAGATAACAACTGGAGTAAGACAAGGAGATCCTCTATAGTTCTAATGGCACCGAATATGGATTCTCTGAAAGAAATATTCAAAATCTTAGAACAGAAGAGTAAGAATATAGGGCTCAGAATCCATGACAGAAAAACGAAATACATGAAAATGTCGACCACGGAAGACAGATGATGGATTCAAAACGTTACATTTGGGCAGTACAACTTTGAAAATTTAAAATATTTCAGCTACCTCGGTACTAATTTAAACTGTAAGAACTCAATGACAGAAGAGATCAACAAGAGGATTATTGCTGGATATAGGGCTTACTTTGATAATATTAAGCTCCTGAAGTCAACTGTTCTATCTAAGGAGATCAAATTCAAGATCTATGAGACACTTATCAGACCGGTCGTGACATATGGAGCAGAAACGTGGAGCATCTCCGCTGGAAACGAGCAAGCTCTGCAGATATTTGAACGGAAGGTTTTGCGAAAGATGTATGGTCCCGTGACAGATGGGGTAACTTGGAGGATAAGAACAAACAAGGACATAGAAAATATTATCCGAGGCGAAGGCATAGTGAGATTTGTGAAGACCCAACGGCTAGCTTGGCTAGGTCATGTAAAAAGAATGAGTGAAGAAAGGATGCCTAAGAAGATTCTACATGGAAATATGGATGGAAAGAGAAAAAGAGGAAGACCGAGGAAAAGATGGATGCAGGATGTGGAAGAAGACATAAAGGTTATGAGGATTGTCAGATGGTGGGAGAAAGTGCAGAACAGGAGAGAATGGACAGGCGTCTTGAGGGAGGCCAAAGCCCATACCGGGCTGTAGTGTCGAGGAAGTAAGTAAGTAAATTTGAGACCTATTAGTTTATTTAGAGCAGAAAACGGCTACGCCTAAAATACTGGCTTCTCGAGAGCCTAGATCCTGGCCCCCAGCTCGGTTGAAACGATGAAAACTCACCGAAATAACAAGGCAGCGGCGGAACTTGATATGCCAGAGTTCTCAAGATACTTAATACACCTGTACAGAGTCCTCTATATTGCCATATAATACCTATGATGAGAGAGTAGTGTTGAGAGAGCAATCTAGAGGACTCTGCACCTGTAATGATTGCAGCGCCTACACTGGAATTTGGTGGCCTTTTTTGGAACTAACATCCATACAAAATTTTTTATTTCTGAGTATTACTCGAGATGCTGTTTCATTCATGGTAAAAGTGCAAGAAAATTGCTTTGTCATCCAGTTGCGAGCTATTCAGTGCTCTAGTAGATCAGGAAGTGGTCAAAATTTGTCAAGTTGCAAGATTTTTTCCGGTATAGGACACAAACAAGAAGGCTAGTTTAATACAACATTGTAAATATTGTTCATTACATTTATACTGAGGGATTGTACTCGTTAATTTTCCAGATCATGCCTCTTTTAGCACTCATTAACTAGAAAAATTGTCTTGGACTGGGAATCTAACCACGAAACTTTGTGAGTTTCATAGCCACTGCGCAGGACAATACACCATTCAGGTCCGTTGAATCCCTTGGTAATATTAAAGGGGTTCATAGGTTGCAGTCTATCCAAGATGGCAATGTAATGGAATTTCCACATAGCCACCTAAACGTCCTTCTCGATTGAGCAGAACTTTTTCCCATTGCAATTCATTTGAGATTCGCCGTCGTTATTGCGATGGAGTTGAAATATTCCACCTGTTCTCGTCGTAAATTTTGGGGAAAAACAAGGTAAAAATGGGAATGAAGTATACTTACCGATGACGGTGAGATTGACGATGGAATTGCGGGTGGGCGAATTCTTGAAGTCCACGCGACACCTGTAAGCTCCCTCGTCCTCTTCGATGACCGCGTCGAGGGTGAGCTGCGCGGGTCGTGACACCGTCACGAAGTAAGCACGCGGCCCGAAAGCGTGCTCGTCCGACCACAGTTTGGCCTTTGCGAACGCCCGGCCGCGAACATCGAAACTGTGGAAAAATTACAGAGAAGAATCTGTAAAAGTTATTGTTGCAGCCGTGCGTCTGGCCGGTGCCAGATTGAATTTGGATACATTATTATAGTATTCTACCGATTAAGGTAGGTTTGCATGGAGTATTCAAGAAGTGATCTGGTGGCCTCCATTTCCTTCCAGCACTGCCTTCTTTAATTCACTGTAAGGCCTACTCTCTTTCAATCTATCTAGAAATCCTGTTCTTTTCCTTCCCCTCCCTCGTTTCCCTAACATTCTACCCTCCAACACAATTTTCAACATCCCCTCACCGCTAAGCACTAACTCCATCCATACCTTCTGTCTCCTGCGTATCTCATTTAAAAGCTGATCTCCTCGAAAACCATGTCCAGTACTTCGTCGTTCCTTTTCCTCTCCGTCCATTTCACCTCTCCATTCTTCTACACACCCACATCTCGAAAGCCTCCAATCTTCTCTCGTCTTCTTTCCTCAGTGTCCACGTTTCCGCACCATAGAGCTACACTCCAGATCAAACTCTTCACTAACCTTTTCTTTAAACTCTTACATAACGATCCTCTTAGAAGCTTCTTCCTGTTCATGAACGCCTCCTTCGCTAATGCAATTCTCTTCCTGATGTCCTTACTACTGTATCCGTTTTCCTCTAACGTACTGCCTAAATAGTTGAATTGCTCATATGAAAAAATATCATAGTGGAAAGAATAGTCACCATATGTTTCAACGATTTTGCCGATGTTAATACAAGTAATAATTAGATGCTGTGTATGTTTTTTTTACCGATATCTAACAATACATTTTATGGAAACTAGGACATTATAATTACCTACCTACATATTTTACATAGGGTAAATTAGATGGCGCACATTTTGTAAAACAACTATATTTAGTCCTATTTTGCTTTTTCGATTAAGCTAAGAAGTAAATATAGTGACTACTCTTATTTATGACGTACACACCAAAACGTCTACTCATATAAATCCTCTCTTAGCTTTAAGAATTATTTTTTAAAAATTACATCGCGGCGTCTATCCTGTATGCTGTGGGTGACACGCCGCATGTTATTAAAATCGACTAAAAATGATTACACTATGACTATTAATAAAATATGTACAATTACTAACGTTCCTTTTATGACTCTTATAACCCTTGGTTATATGATAAAGATAAATTCATCACTTCACATTCCACAATTTCAAGCCCTTTTCAGGAGTACAATATATTCATTATTGCATCCTTGCGCTTGATACTTTTAAAAATCGCCTGAAGAGACAGTTTCTCAATTACATGCTTGGGACAAAAATAGGTATTGGCGTCGTAAATAAAACCATTGTGTGGTCACGGTTTCATAAAGTAAATTTGTTGAAAGATGACTGTGCAAAACGAGTGGCTACTTTTGCCGATTTTCATTCTGTTGTCAAAAACATATTTTCTTCGCCCTAGAAAGTTAATGCAATTATTGAGAGGGATCCATTGTTTGCTCTAGGAAAGCAAGCTGTAAAGGTTATAAAAAACAGTGATTTTCTTGACGTTCTAGTGTCTCCCATAAATTTAAAACAAGTTCTGTTGACTCTTGCGGAAGTAAACCAAAGACGCCTCCCGGAAGTGAAACTCGTAGTATTTAGACTAGCTAATGATGTCATCTGTGCACCGGGGCTCAAGGTTAGGGAGCCATATTTTTTGCATCATTGTTATAAGAATGACTTCAAAGACTCACGAAACCTATGAATCTTTGGAAATGCTTTTTTAAGCCACCATTTGGAGAATATTTTAAATCGAATGTAATTTTTTTTAATGCCGCATAGTGCTATTCACGGATTTCTCTACAGTAAGTAGTTCATTATATTAAAGCCAAAATTTATTCTCATTACGAATTTCATAAATACACAATCAGCCTTTGCATACACCGATCACAAAATCATTGGAAACATGAATTGGTGATCTAAACTTGATTGAACACTTCCACAGTCAAATCATAATTACTGAACCTTGTACATGAAATTTGTGTGGGACCTATAGAAATACCAAAATAGCATTTAATAATGTGACATTTTTGATAAAAAATGAAAACGGCAGATTCAAATGAAGTCACCGCAACAACGAACTGAGCTGATCTTTTTTGTATGCGCTTTAATCTTAAAAATAATTAAACCAATAGTATTCAAATTAAATTATTTGCATTGCTCTATCGGCAGGATTTAAAACAATAAATCATCGTCAATTTTATTACCATCTCGCATAATTATTTTATCATCAATTACGATAAAATCCTAAATAGCGTTCGAAAATATTTAGCATACTACGTTAATGAGCGAGTAACAATGTAATAAAACTTTCAGTAATAATCAAAGAGAATTGCAGTAAGAATATAAAATCAATGACATCACACGCTAATAAACATACAGAAGAGTGAGTAGGGAAGAGGAAAAGATTTCCATTGCGATATCGCATAATGTTTTAACCATGCAACGTGATGTCGGATGGAACTGAATACAATTTGGTATAATGTATATTGTTCAAAATAGTTGATTCTGACAAAATGATAACGAAGGACAATTACTGTGTAAGATTGAATATGAAGCCTTTGAATGTGACGATGTTATCATCAAATGTCTCCAATTCAGTTTTAGCAACAAATCATTTATGCTGTTTCATTTTCTGAAAATGAACAATATATGTACAAAGGAAACCCAAATAGTGAACACAGCCTACGAAAATTGAGGAAATTGCATGGTCGCTGTCGCACTAATTGGCTACAAACTCAAATGGACGTGGACATAATTACAAAGTCACAAAGGAGTTACTTAAACCCTTTTCACCTTTAGATGTAATAATTCAGAAACTGTCACACATAATTACTAAGCTGCTACTACGTGAACAAACCAGGTATGGCACAAGTTAAAAGGCTTGTGCAAAATTAAACCTATAAAGGCGAACCCTGCGGTTTTCGCGGGTCAGGATAAGGACGTTCTCTGGTAATCCGGATATCAAGATTTTTCTTATACTTTGATCACCATGTTGCACTATTAATAATTTACGCGATATACCTTTGTTGACCAATATTACTTATTTTTAAGTTATTTCTGGCGTTTAGCTCAATTTTTATGTTCATACATAAACATTAAAAGCACTTCTCTAGGTCTACGTGTCACTGTTAACAATTAGCATCTTCATGGCTATTATTAGTTTTAGAATATTACGAAATTTGCTTTTCATTGACTTCATTAACATAATTACAGACAAAAACTCCATTAAAAACGTAGGATATAGTTTTTTTTTGACGATACGTATTTAAAGCAATTCAAACCTATCAAAAGTAAATTAGTTTGCTTTTTCATATAATATATTTTTCATTAATACTTAATTCAGACTTTTTTGTTCCAAAACACCTTCAGAAAGTTCGAAAAAATTTTAATCTAGGTTTTCCTTGTTTTCATTCAATTATACATTTTAATGAAAATACAATATGGTGAAAAATACAGATGTCTAGTTTATTAAGTTTTCGGAAATTTTTAGTTTTAATTGTCTGAATATATTATTTAAATGCTTCGTTTCAACAAAATAGATAACATTTTTCAAAAGTCCAGCAAAATCTATACTCAAAAGTTTCCTTCAAATCTGCCTCATAGCATGAAAAACTTCACGGGTCACTATTTCCCAAACTTTACCCAATAAGTGTTCTCGTATTAAAATAATGGATGAAATAACTATCCAAAAATGATTTATTTGATAAAATTGCCGAAGTTCTTTTTTCAGACGAATGACTCCAGTCAACAAAATATTTACCCTATGAATAAAAATCAAATTCAAGACTGAGTGTCCTATGTATAATTTCAGCATGGGTTCCATCAGGATCTCTCAATTATTCTCATTAAAAATGTATCTCAATCACGCGAAATCATTTATTCAAGTGCAAATTTGAGCAAATATAATCACAATACGAGACGATTTGTCTGAAAACGCACATATTAAACGGTTGCGTTCCCCTAGATTCAAATGATTGCACGTAGGTGAAAAAAAATATTCGCTTAAACATTATAACATTTTGTATCACTGACTATATCATTTCTTATCAATTCAATATAAGCTTTTCCCGGAAATTAATAAAATATTGTTGTCAATTTGATTGATAAAATTCAGAATACATTTAAATTTTACTTCGGGATGATAATAATATACGTAAAATGCTTATCAGAACAGCACTGTTTCCCTATTGAGTATTTCGTTAGTTCGCGGGAAGTAATTAAGCGAACTGTCATCAGAAGAATCATACGTTAACATCTCTTAATAATTTTTTTGAGCGTTTCGATAAAGCCGATACATAAAACAGCTTAATACCCGGAATATTTAAATGGAGGTCCTTCATTGAATTATACGCTCATAGCCAATTTTTAAGTGATTAAATCACAGGAAATATATCATAAGCAGATTATTTATGTCCCACGCCTTTAGAAAATTTGAAAAATACTAAAATTGGAAATTTGATTAACATGCTGGTTATACAATTATTTGATAAATCAATTTAATAAAAACAATAAAAATTTTAATATAGTGGGCATAATACTTGAAGATATTAAAATAAATTTTACCAATACCTGTAATTCACTGGTTTATTAGATTATCGCGAAGCGCCTAAAATTATAATCTTTATTTGGAGAGGCTAGCATGTGTTCCATTTTTCATAAAAAAACTCAAGGGTCAGCTACGTTCAGGGGACAAAAACTGAGCAGATTAATAAAGCTTGGTTCGTGAATTACGAAAACTGTAACCCTAAGATAATAGGATCCTAAGATACTTCAGGCCTTTATTTCTCTCTCTCAAAAGCTAGCATTCTGATGGTATAAAATAATGTCGAAAATTACCAGAAATTCTGAGTATCCGTATTGAAATGAGAAATCTGGTGGGTTTCACAATACACGTATATATATTCATTATAAATACTACACACTCACACTCAGCTTGCCCTCTCTGATTATGTAGTACATATATTCGTGAGACCTCCGAGCTGTCCTTACCTTGGTGTTGACTCCATGGCTTGAAAATATGGTCGGTGTATGGCAAACATTTATGGTGTAAGTTTACCAGCTTTACCCTTTCATTATGAATTTCAATATAGTTTTCTGATGTTCCTCTCTTTCATTATATGCCTCATGAGGTATTCATGCTTGGCCTTCCTCAGGTTTGAGATTTTCCTTCAGCAATACCTTCATTATGTTTATGAGATATTTAACATGTCGTATGGCTTAAGATAAACGCAGTTTAATCTGCTGCATCATTGATTTATAGAAATAAGAGATAAATTAAGAGAGATGTTTTGCCGAACGGATATATATGGGAATTCGTTTTTCCCCTGAAACATAAAGGACTTTAATAAATGCTGGTCGTAATTTTGTTAGAGCACTTCCTTTTCATATGTAAATAGCCAGTGTCCTAGCACCCCCTGCCACACGCCTTGTAGGCGGCTTGCGTGGTAGTATGTAGAGGGAGATGCAGATTTTAGAGTATATGAGAGTATGATAGTGTAATATGACATGAAATGATAGATCTGCATAAAGAACTGATCGACTATCGTGGGATATTCGTTTCTTATGAAGAATAAAAACATATTCCACCCTTGATATCAAAAATACTATATCTCCCCAAATTAACAACATTACTCACTCGCATGGGTTTCATGAATATATAAAGCTGATAGATTTGAACCTAAAACTCTGAGGATTAGGGATCCAGTCTAACCCACAAACCGCCAATATAATAATAGGTTTTCGGACAAAAGAAAGTTCGCAGCACGAATCCTGCCTGCTTGGGTTTTCCAAGTTCTAATCGGTCTGTTTGTGCAAAACTTTTGCACTAAAACTTTCTAAAAGCGAGTGCTGAAACTCGGGTATATTACATCTTTACGAAAACTTAGGAATTGGAAAGGTAAGGAAAGGTCTCAGGTGGCTCGACTGCTTGGGTCGTGCGACAAATATTTTCCCGGAGTCGCTCAATCGAGGGCATCGTGGAGGGAACGAGAGACTTGTTTCAAACATTCATCTGCGTCCAATTTATTTATCAGAATTTGTAATGGTTTTACATAGATAAATAGGTTTGAAATTCATTATGATAAATTATGAGCTTCTTTAATTATTAAGCAGATTAAATAGTTTTCTGAAGCGTGTTCACCTCAATCAAACAAAGGTTTGTCCCTTAGAGCCACAGATTTTTATGAAATTGTCTATATGGGTCTAAATTCACCTCAAAATGAATACTCTGAGACTGTTGTTTTATTTTTTTTTAACCATGCATGGGCAACTCAAGGCATTGTTTAAGGTGGGACAAACACCTCCATTATTTTTTGATTGACATTAAATATGGAAGTGAGAGACGGTCACCTAAGAAGTAGGAAAAAGAAATAATATTTCTCCATGCATGCCATTATAATTGTAGATCCTTTATGCCTTCTACTTACTGTGATTTTCTAATCAATGGCCTGCTGTCAAGTGTAAAATCATTACCTTCAGAACTAACCTCTCGAGAAAATTGGCAATTAGAAAAGTGAAAGATGAGTTGTTCAAAACTTTATGCTACATTCAGTGAAAACAGAAAAAAATTGAGTGGATGTGAATATACAGATTGACATGAACCTCAACCAAAAATGTTTCTCAATGCAAGTATGTGGTTTATACGCGATTTTACATGTTAAATAGAGACCGAGACACCTTTACATTCCTGGCTGAACAGATGCACGAATGCTAAGCTCATGAAACGTCACGTTTCGAAAACTGCACCAATGCGGGTCACGGTAATGTGAGAGACCAACTGCGTTCGACCAAACGGGTATTTGGTTCAAAAGATGGTGTTGACACGAGCTTAAACAAAAAATGCAAACTAAGGTTTGTGATGAATTGACAAAAAGGTAGAGTGGATTTGTAAGTTGTTTATTTCCCCGAAACCATTTTTTATTTCAAACCAGGACAAAAATGTGAGAAATAGAAATGATAGACACAGAAGCGTATTTTAAATACATCACCGACCTTATTACCTCAACAATTTTTGAATCGCCACGTTCTTTCTGCGAAATAGCACAGAAAAAATGTGTATTATTCAATTAATTTGGACTATCTGCTTAAATCAGAATGAATTTGGAAGAAAACGTAGATATTTTTCTCACAAATGCTTTCTATTTTACCACGTTCAAATTTTTACAAATCAAATTGTAATTCGGTGATGCTAATGTGAAGGAATCTTTTCATGAGGGAGGAAGAAGTTTTTGTAGCCATTGGAAGGAAAACATTTCCCTCACTTAAAACGAACTGATAAACGTCTCATTTATCATTCGGTTAATCAGAACAAAAATGCAAATGGGAAGAGTTTGTTCGTAGGATGGAAGATTTATGTCGCTAGATAATTATTCAGAGTGTGAGATATTTATTCAACCTATATTTTAAAAATTTCTGAGCCCATAAATTATGATGAATATGATATACAAAAAGAAATAATGCATGTTGAAATTGAGGGTGAAGAGTAAAATTATTAATAATATATATTAATGAGTAATTTACTGCCAGATCCATTCCACTAGTAAGAAATATTTGATGTAATAAGCTGGAAAAGATATATTTCATCACCGACAGAAAAGTAATGAGTAACAACTATATTTATTTCAGGACGTGAACAAGGAAATTAAGACGCGAAAGGGTTCTCTTACGAGTTCGGCAAGAGTAGTTAAAACTAAAGATACTAGATTGCTTATGTGGGAGACATAAGGCTTCTATTATCAAGTACACTTATTGTACTTAGTGATTCAACTAAAACTTATAAAAAAATTTTAGAAGCCTCAGAGTGAGATCACGTCCTAAAATGATGACCCATGAATTGTTTTAAAATGCATTGTATGATTTAATGCCGTCATATCAAAACTATTTTGTGTTTTCAAGATATCACTACACAGTTTTAGGTAGTGAGTATGAGATATGAAGTGAAATGAGGAGATAAATCACAGTTATTTAAACATAATTTTAATGACATGATTCTAGGTGAGGTGTCAACGTACTGGGCATTGAAGTTGCTCTACAGCACAATCGTTCAGGTTGTATGGTAACTAAAGCAGCTATTCACCGATTGGGTTATTGAACATTGAAATTTTTCAATATTAAAGAATGGTCTCCAAGAGAACAATTTTGAAACGATGGAAAGGCTTAAGAGAAGAAATATTTTGCTCATCCTGTAAATGAATAGTTATGCATGCTTTTTAACAAATTTTCTTTCAGAATAAATGCGTTTCAACTCTTCCTTTTTTGATGCATGACACAAAGCTGCTGTGTTAGTTCAATGCTTATGTAGCGTTTGACGCTTGAATAGCTCTCACTGTGTGATCAAGGTGATTACTTGAGCGTTAATTCGATTGAAAATTGGACTGTCATTCATTCCAATTTAGGGGAGAAATTCTTAAACTAGACACCCTAAATTACTATTGACGATGAATACTGAATGTAAATGGAAGCTTTGATCGAAAGTGACATCAAAACGATGACATTTGAGGTTTATTGAAATACCAGTTAAATACAAGAGAAGCTTACGGGAGGTCCGGGCAAGAAGCATTTTGCGGGTTAGAGGAATAATAAGCGGTTTTATCACGAATCGCTGATAGATGGCGTCACGATACGCGTAGTCCAGGTCAGCTGATTGGTTTGGCGACTGGTTGTTTTCTAACATTTTTCTCAAAGGTTTTTACATATTTTTTGCAGCAATGCCTTTTTCAATGTCAATTGCAAAAATATCTTAGGGGCATGCAGAAAGACGATCAACACCAGCATGCTCGGCGATATTTAAACCACTGCAAATCAGACTCATTCCAGATATGGTTGCTCCCAAAACAAATCGTTAACACAAGAGACAAAAAAAAATATATTGCCGACGACTTCTGTTCGAGCTGAGCAGGCCATAAAATATGATAATTTAAAAAGGACAAAGATACTGAATTTTCAGGGCCTAGCAGTTGCAAGAAGACAGAGAAATCTAAGAATAAAAATGCTATATCAGATTTCTTTTGCTTGGAGTGTACTGAAAAATACAGTGAGCCGATTACCGAAGACTGGATATAGTGCAGCCAGTGCCAAGGATGGGCACACGAGAACTGCACATCATATGCAGGAGCAGGAACCCTTTGTAAGAACCGTCTGCAAACGTAACCCACCGAAGCCCACAATCCAACCTTTTAGCCAACCATATCCACTCCCCTTACTTTACCCGACTGCCATAATGTGACTAAATTGTAAAATATAAAAATTTAAAGGACTGAAAACTTATATTGAAGCGAAATGGAGACGGCTTTTGGTTGGGACTGGTGGAAGGTAAAAACAAAGTGATATTCCGGCGTGGCTTTCAGTACGGGTGGCCGGAGTGTGGGATGATTGATTTACCCGACGCGTCGCGACCTACAAACTGATAAGCTCTAAAGCGAGAGGTGTGAATGATGCTTACCTGCAAACTTAGTTCTAAATCAGGGATATACTAAGGATGATTGCAGTGGACAATGTCAAATACTATTTCGCTATTGAGCATTACACAATTTTTGAATTCAACATAATTTGTGAAGACTGGGAAACACCACACTTCGGGTGTTCCCCCCAAATGAGGATGTTCTGAATTATATTCCCAGAGGTTGAGGCAAGATAACCAATACTGCACCAAGCGACGCGTAAATCAAGGATGTGCTAATGATATATGGATACGACTGCCATAAAAACAATGTCATTAACAATTACTCCATTTCCGAGCTTCAAATTGTTCAAAAATCCAGAAAAGGTTATAGTTGGGTTATTGTACATCAACCAGTAGTTTTTACGAAACGAGGGTATAATTCAGTAAGACCTCGCAATAGTCAAACTTTAACTGGACAAAATATATGTGTGAGGATGTTGAAAAATTCATATATTGATTTTCCTCAAAATAATTTCTTGGAAGAGGAGACACCGGTCTCGCAAAAATTTCGAGGCATCAACGTCTACTGCTCTTCATAAATATGGTTTCACTATGTGCGATGATTATACTCATATGAAAAATATACTCATAAGAAACAAATTTTATTGAAACTTTTAGTTAGCTTGAAACTTACTTCACTTCTCTACATAATCGCCGTTCACTTCTAAGATTTTCGGACTACTGCACCATATTATTTAACTCCTCTCCACAGACGCTCACTGCCTGAGAGTGAACCAATTGGACTACGCCACAGGATCACACTGCTGTCAAAACCACCAGGAAAATTCAAAAATATCGTTAGGAACTCTTTGACCACCCACCATACAGTCCTAATATTGCACCTAGCGACTACTTCCTCTTCTTGTACGTGAAACAGTGGGTCGGTGGGCAACGTTTCGATACCGAAGGACTCAAAAACGGCGTTGTCAATTGGTTCAACTCTCCGGCGAAGAGCTTCTGTGCAGAGGGGTTAAAAGAAGCTGGAGCAGCCGGACGAAAAATGCTTAGAAGTGAACGACGATTATGTGGAGAAGTGAAGTAAGTTTCAAGCTATCTAAAAGTTCCAATAAAATGTATTTCATAAGAGTATAGTATTTATTGTATTTTTTGAATATTTCCTGTGACCAAACGGCCCTCATTTTATGAAAATCGATGGCTAAGTTCTAACAACACGTGTATCAAATTCGGCTGGTTTGAGAAAGGCATCTTAAACAAAGTGTAACAACATTCAAAGAATAATAAACAAGCAAAAAACAACTCTTTATTTGCAAATGAATGCTCCTTTTTCAGTTTTATGAACTTTTGGTTTTTAATTTCAGTGTACAAGTGTAAAATAAATAATCGTTTTTTTTGCTCCCTGAAAAGTTGCTATTTTTGAGATACGTGTTGCCATCGATATGCTAATAAATCAGATTTATATATCGAAAAGTGTCTATCACTTTCTCATAGGCATTTTTTTGGTGGAAAATTTTCCCCCAAAAAATTGCATACACTCAGCGTTCAGTTCCTCGCGAATACGGTCCGACAATTCCCTCCCGCGCGAGAGGTGATCATTAACGATCTGCAGGGTGGAGAGAGAGAGAGAGAGATTTGCCGTTCGCGTCGCCCTCTGCAAACTGCCAAACGCTAAAGCAAGAAGAGGTGTGAGTGATGTAAACCGATACACTTAGCGAGGCGTGAAGCGAGGATACGCCGAGGATGAGTGGCGTGCACGAGGAGGAAGAGATCGCGCCACATTTGAGGGTCCCCCGCTCGCCGTCCTTTCGTCCCGTGAGTGCTGCTCGGCCATTCTAGCGTATTCATCCCTTGCGCCACACTCGCTGCTGCATTCGGGCACGACTGTGCGTCATAGTGAGTGCGGCTTTCTGCCAGTGCGGATAGCGTTTCGTTTTTTCAGAGTGGCCCGGCTGCAGAAGGCTTTACGATCAGGCGGATGGCCTGCGTTTCCTGCTCAAAATTGAAGGCAGCCATTTTTACGACACGTCCGTTTACACATCTTCTCATTAACTTTCAGGAGAGTTAGATTAATATGGGGAAAAAGATGAATAATATTTCAATTATAATTGGTTACGAGAGGTGAGAAATTACTACCACCTTATTTCTTTATCCAACTTGCTAACTCTATCCCGGTTCAAGTAAGTTCAGTCCGCGGGTCAATGTGCGGACCGTCCATTTATATACTCTCGTTTACTTTCATGGATGTTAGATAAATAAGGGGAAAAACAAGAATAATATTTTAAATACACCATGCCGTTAAAATTGGTTACGGAAGGCGAGAAATTACAACCATCATATTTTTTATACAATTAGCTAACTCTATCCTGAGTCAAATTAAAGTGTTCTAAATCAGTTGCATAGAAGAAAAATATTTTAAGAATATCCTTACGAAGTGGCGAGAAGTCTCTTCTCTACCAATATAAAAGCGGTGTAAAGAATCAGAATCATTTATTGGTGGTCTCCGTTGCCTGCTCAAAATTAAATGCAGTCATTTGTGCGGCGTCTACGTTTAAAGCTTCTCGTTTACTTTCAGGGAGGCTGGAGGAATACCGAGATAAACAATATTACTATTTAAATACTCCATTTCATTTTACTTTGAATGAAATGGCACACATACAGCAAGAATGCCAATTTAATGTTAATTCATAACAATTAAAAACTAAACAAATAAGCCAATTAAAACTACAACTCAAGCAATAAGAAAACATAACAAAAACATCAAACTGATTAAAGTGGCCTCAGCCTCAGTATTTAGCAAGCTTTATGGTCATGCTGTGCCGTTTTAATACCCTATGGTTATAGATGGCAAATTGCTAACTCTATCCTCTTTAAAGTAAGTATTTTTGAACACAATTATATTAACAAAGAATAATTTAAGAATTTCCTGACGAAATAATCGTGAAGTCTATTCTCTATGACCACCAAAATGAAATTTAAAAAAAATCAGTACTATTAATTGGCGGTTGTCCTATGGCTTTAGAAGCCCCCTGATGAACCCTGTTTTTTGTGCACAATGCGAGGTATATCAGATTGAGTTACACTGATCCAGAATCGCAGCTTAATAACGGAAGAGGGTTGAGATATTTCCAGTTATCAGTTTAAAAAACAAAAAATAATGCAGCATATTTTTAATAGGCAAAAATTATTTCTAAAATTTATATAGTTAAATTGAATCACACCAAATTGGACCTAATTTTCAGGAGGACCACATAATGACTTTGGCAGATATATAAAAAAAAATAAATAATGATGTTGAAAATGTGTTATCATCAAAACAAAATATAGGCATCCCGAAATCATAAAACGCCTCAACTATTATAGTAGGTTAGGCAACGGGTAAAGACGTGATTTATGAAGTTATTTAGACAGAAAATGCAAGAGAAGCATTTGATTGGTATTGATATGCTCAAATCTATAAGATTGGTCATTATAAGACGGTTAAAATATAATTTAAAAATAAAATTGTCTCCGGTGGGATTAAAGACTTAAATTCTATTCCGATTCCCTTGATAAACGCATGCAGACGTTTTGACCCAAAATTCCTCGGCTACTCGATACTCGTGGGCATACACTGCAGAGGGATACCTTTTTTTTAGGAGGGTGAATGGCGCAGAGTGTACTGACCTGTACATGGGCTTTCCTGCGGACTCACGAAACCACAGCACCATGTAGACGCGGTCGGCCGGTGTTGTTGGTTCGATGTCACAGGGCAGTCCAACACTTCGACCCACCACCGCCTCAACGCTCACCGTGCTCACTGCAAAACAATCGAGCAAGTCTCAGATTAGACGAATAACCACTTTGCATTTCAACCCAATACTTCACACTATGCCGCTATAATACCTTTTAGTGAAAATCCTACAATCCTAATACAAATCCGAATTATCTTGGCCTTTAAATGAGATACATTGACTTATAATTTTCAATGAATAAACAGACAAAACATTTAAAAACTAATGCACATGGCAAAAATGTAGCAGAAATATTAGAATCAGCGAACGGTAGGAAAGTAGAAGGGAAACATATAAATTTATGGGAAAAAATTAAAAATAATTTCTTTTCCGATATCTTGGATGACTTCAAGTTTATGTACATAGTCAGCTCTTGTATAAACGAGTACTATTATTTAGCAAATAAATTTTCTGACGATGATGAAAATATTGATTATCTTTACTTAAAAAAAATTGGTATTCATTTAACGAATATGGTTTTTTAAATTCATTCACAGAATACAGTCACCAAGTCACAATTTAAAGAAAATTATTTTGGTATGTGAGAATTAAACAGAAACAAGCCGACAAGATATAATATAGCTTCGAAAGTTATCTAACGAAAAGATAAATATATAGAAAAATTGCATGTATTGATAATTGGTATTTGAAAATGGGTGACAAAATTTAAGGAGCTATGAAGGTTGGATGGCTTACTTATTAACAACAGAATTTATTTTAGTCATACATTATAATATCATGTACTTTTAGTGAGTTCATAAATTCTCAGACGATGATGAAAATTTAAAATTCTCAATTCCAGCTTATAGCTCTCACGGTGAACATTAAAATTTATGTTCTAAATGAATTCAGAATTATTTTCAAGCCCAGCAAGGATATCAATTTTACTTAATCATGACGAAAATATCCAAAATTCGCTCCCAATTCTATAAATTTTGAAACATTACTATTTTGTCTCATTATTTGGAGAATTGGCGTCCAGGAAGCTATTATTCATGAAATATGAAACCGGAGACGTTAATGAGTGGCCAAGGAAAGGAGAATCACGATTTACTTTAAAAATTAGAATGTTACGTAATCTGCTCACACTCATGTTCTGACATTAGGGAAGTGCATTTCAAGGAGGCTAGAGATTCATTGCATGATCATATTGATTCTCTAAATGGTACATTACCTTTGCCTGCACTGATTTTATGCATTAAGAGTAAACCAAAAAAATACTTAAACTTTATCCCTGTGCAATGCGCATTAATTTATAAGTAACTACGTTGTCTATCCTTTCTTGACCTCATAACGCCATATGAAGTGTAAATTTATTAAAAATGCCCCTTATTGACTAGCGCAGTATTGGCGTCAGGAAATACACCAGTAATACTATTTTTTTCCAACAACTGAACAATAATATGGGCTGTATAGGCTAAGCAGGAATAATCTTGGAACACTAGGATCATGGCATGCTTAAAATACTGAGGGACTGAAATTGAATCGGGGGCTTTGGGAAGCAGCTGCGTATTACGCTTTGTCAAGCTGTAAAACTGTGAAACGCAAATAGAGTAGGAATATAGTTACTTTTTCCCCTAGGCCTCTGCGTGAAATCCACGGGACTCGATGACACCAGATTGAGGATCGATGAGGTTCGAGTGAGGGACGAAGTACGTAAAATTTTCTAAATAAACGATTGTAGCCGCTGTAAAAACTATGAATAGTACAAATTAACTACTATTTTGTTTCCGCAAAGAGTGATTCTAAGTGCATCTCAGCATTGCGGTCGCGAAGAAAATAATTATCTCACCAAAGTTCTTCTTCAGTTCTCAGAAAAATTATGCTGTAGTTGAAGATAGAACATGTAAGTTGAATGAAAACTTCGTCGATGGTCACTAAAACTGCTGAAAATGTTGCACTGAAAAATGGTTTCTTTGACCAATATGTATACAGTATAAATAAATACTACCATTAGCATTCAGGATTAGCGTATACTAAACATGTATTTTACAAATAAAATTTATAAAAAGAATGAGATTTTTATTATTTTATAATGAATTCAAATTTGAGATACAGACGAACATGGACTACGATATACTTCAAGAATTTCATAAATTAAAATGTGTGGGCTAAGATTCGAAAGGGTAATAATTCACCAAAAACACATGCATCACCTAGGATTGATGGTTCCTTGTAACTGGCGGTATGAAGGCGATCGATCAATTTTCAAGTGAAAGCGAAAATCGGACCCTGAGGCGAGCGGAGATTTGAGTGTTTACTCAGCTGAGGATGGAATAATATGAATCACCTATGAGAAAACCTTAACCTTACGGCGAGAGCCATGGATCTGATAGGCACAGAGCGTGATTTTTTTTCATTTCTCGTTGCTACTAGGCAGTATAGACCCTTGGCGCAAACAGCAGGTGCTTTTTTTTGACATGCTCTATGCAATATTTTGATGTTCGCATTTATGCCGGCAGATCAGTGGCGGATTATTTAGCATTTTTAAACAAAATAATGGCACAATAAAGCAAAATAAAAGCATTATTAGCTTTAATAAGTTAGCAAAACAAAACTCACTGATTTTATAGAATTCAAAAGCCAAATAACATAACATACAATAATAATTTATAGCCTAAAGAGCACGTAATATCGCAGAATCGGTCAGGGACCGTATAGAGGTGTGTACAGGGAAATAAGATAGCAAATAAGATATCATTAAAGTGTTCGTTTAACCTAATAATAATGGTACTTGGAACTTAAAAGGTTCGCCACTGAGCCATGGTAAGAGTTAATAATGCTTTTTTTTCACATCAGTGCCTGTCAGGAAAATTGTGCCTCACGTTAGCAACTCCAATATTGCACCTGACGGAAGGCCAAGGATCAAAATGAGCGGAATAGTTCATCGATATGGCGGACGTGAAATGGAAGCAAAACTCTGAGCGGGCCCACGGGGGAGCACTCCTGAGGCCAAGTTCATATCTCTCCCGAGACTTTTACTTCCGTAACTCAGGAGGGGGGAGGGCATTAGGAAAAAGAAAAAAATTAAATCATCGCGCTTCTTCAAAAATCAGAATAGAACATACTAAAAAGTAAAGATGATAAGCTTTTCATCCCTTTGAGAATAAATCTTGCGTTCTTCTTAAGTTTATTACGATTTAGTGTTGAAGAGCCTATTAGGTGAGTAAGGATTGGCACGCGATACTTTTATCTCAACCTAATCAGCTCCTACGATTTATTCTTCGAGTGATGAAATGTTAATGCATGTTACTTTTGAGTGAATTTTAATTGTTTTATTTTTGGAAAAAGGTGTATTTTATTTTATTTTCTACTTTTTAGTGGTGAATCATGTATTCGATTAAACAAGAATTGTTAAAGAAATGTATAAAAAAATATAACTTTTGCTCGTTATCAAGATACTTTAAAATTGTGTTTAATATCGAAATTAAGTAAATTAATTAAAGCACAATATAACAAATTTTCAAATGCCTGATATTTGAATATTATATTGCCATCAGAAACAAAATAGTACGAAATGTCGATCTGATCCGGCAACGAGAAGTATGTTAAAAATCAATTACAAAATTCTATTGATGAAACATACACAATCACTTTGTGAGTTAAGGAAAAGCGAGTAAAAAAATGGAAGTAGGTGACGCCACGATTGGAGCCGGCCGACGTCTGCGGAGTTAGGATAGGTGTGCAAGGGAAAGAATGGAAGATTACTGCGTCACTTAAATGGCGGTGAGAGAAACCGATTGCACCGTTACTAGAGAAAGCGAAGACCATCCTTTGAATAGAATTATCGAGAGATTTTTCTCTAGACAACGACAACAATTGGCCAATTGGTAACTTACTGATCATTTAACACCCAAAATTCCTCTGAAAATTATTCAATGGAATGGCGATCGCAAAATACTGCGTACGGAATCAACTGATGTAAGACGGTCATGTATTCCAGAGCAAAAGAGCTTTCAATGTGAATTGAATAATGTTCCAAAATATGCTTTGAGTAAGGTGCTTTCTAAGGTGCTCACACTCTTGTATACGATGCCAGCCATAGATTACCCTGATATGATTTCTATTCGAATAATGTGAACGCAGAAAAAATATCCGCGGTTCCTTGCGTTTCTCATGAGAGTAATGGGGAGCAATACTGGTAGGTCCTTTCCAAGATGGCTACATGCGTATTTGGAGGTGCAACTGTCTTTCAATTTTTTCGAGATCAGAACAATATTTGCGCATTGGACTCATTTCCTGTGTCAACTAACCGAAGTAACATTCCAATGCTAGACAAAAGTGAATGCTCCTGTGATGGCTGTAAGAAAGACTTCTCGAGAATCAATCCAGCAAGTGTGCTCCGTCTCCAGGATAATATCCCGACACTTATTTCCCGAACGTGACTATTTCAGAGTATTCGTCATTAAGAGTGATTAATTATCTTTGAAAATGATATGGCTACAAATACAATGTATTTTTATCATCATTTGGGGCGACCATTCAAATGTGAAAGACCAACCTTATTCCCAAAGTAGAATCTGCACAAATCTGCTGAAAACGTAAACGAAGGAATTAAAGTTGCATAAGAGGTAATAAAAATAGTAAGATATCTGGAGTATAGTAATTTTTTAAATCGATGCAAATATTTGTTGTCCCTTAATGAAAACAATTCAACAAAGGCCTCGCTAGCTTTTCTTAGCCCCATAAGATATTTGCTGAGCTCAACCCTAAGGACATTTTCGCAAAAATTCCAAACTGTATCTTTGCTCTTGTGCCAATAAGACTTATGGTTATTTTACTTTCACCGCCTCGGGCCAAGACATCGGCACTAAAATATTACCTGGCTACCCCAGGTCATAAGCACACATTGTAGGTTGCTAAGAGAAGGTGACGGCTAGGATAAATAGGGTCCAGCAAAGAGTTAGAAAGTGTTGCGAGTTAGTGCTTGGATTATTTCGGATACAATTACTTTCACGCCTCAAGTCACTCCGTTCCAACAGTAGAGAGCCTGGAGGTAAGAAAAGCATGGAATTCAGCTTGGGAATTCCTTACAGCCTCGAAGGTTTCTCACTTTCACGAACGCCCCGGGAAATTTGATCTTGATTAATTCTCCATGCTTGAGTACTTACATCTAAGGACTAAAAATGCGGAGAGAAGACAAATTAAAGTTGGATTGGTGGGTAGACGGTTAGTTTCCTACCAGGGTCCTCTGGTTTCCTACTATATGGGACCGAATTCAAGTCTCGACGGTGGATGAGATATTTCAGAGACTACCGTTGAGTACTTTTTGGAGGACACATCAAAAACAGTACTTCATCTGACTGATGGTACGTTAAGCCGTGATCCACTTGACCCATTCGTTAAGAGAACCACTCATCCGGACACAACTTGATTATTTAGCGATCATATGGGATCCGACGCAGATAAACTTTATCCATGAACTTAATAAAATACAAAGGAAAAAAAATTAAATCGTTTATTCATCCATGAACTTAATAAAACACAAAGCATATTTTTAAGAGCGACACGAAGAACCCCACTGAATTTCCAGGTCCGATAGGATAAGTATCGCAATTCGTTTTCTTCTCGAAAAGGACTACAATAAATGATAGGCGCGATCACTCATTAGCATTTCATTTACATGCAATGAAACGGCTGGTGTCCTAACATCTCCCGCCATATGCTTGTTGGGGCGGCTTGATGATAATATGTAGATGTAGATAAATAGCAGGTTGATACCGACGCTGGGTTTCTCTCCACCCTTATTACCCTACCCTTTGGCTCAACTTACCTTAGCTGCATTTTGCCTCTTTATCTAACCTCCACGCCATACAAATTAAGTATTTATTGTTTGTGACGTAAGAAATAAAAATTTAAATATCTCCTATATGTAAGGTATTTGAGTGTTTTGCATTCGGTGAAAATTGAGAACTTGAAAGTTAACCTCATCATTTGGAAAAATATGTATCAGCATATGCTTCCTCAAAAACTCGACTGTTACGCTTGCATGGTATAAGTTTTGTCCGTGGAAGTCTTTAAAATCCAATTTTAGTGGTCTTTTACAAGCATTAGTACCATTTGGTAATTTTTATGGTACATCTACAAATTTTGATAGATACCATGCATATTTGAAAGTGAAAACCTCCTTAGTGGTGTCTATGAACTATTTACAATCCAAATGGTGACATTCCATTTTTATGGTAAACTTTAGATAATGCTCATTTTCCTTACTTCTATATATTCGTCCTTTATACCATTAATATTGACAAGACAAGAAATTAAGCTATGCAAGGCATAACTGTTTGAAATTTTATTAAATGACACATTTGAAATGAGTGACTTAGTGAACGAAACAAACACATGGGTATCGGTCACAGCACTGCAAATACAGCATCATTATAGGAGAAATATGAGTGTATATGAAATATTCAGAAAAAAATTCTGCCTAGTGGCTGGAATTGTTGATTTGAAATATGGCTGTAAATCGTCAGCATCAATTAATTGATATCCTCGAGGATTTCTGCGATAGGTAAATGTTTTTACTCTCAGCTGACCCCTAATATTTCCCTCGCATCCTTTTATTTAGACATTATTTCTTCTTACACCCAAAATGGTATAACAATATCGGGAAGTCGAAAATTCAATGAATGACTATTTGGAGGAAAATGATAATCCTGTAACTTGTTGGGCTTGGTAGGATATGATAACCCATTTTGACTAATTGTTTTGGAGTTCCATGAGGAAAGCAATAGAACAATCACACACAATAATCGTCTCTTAACGGACAATGGACTCTGGTAGAATATATTTCCATGGTTTTCTGGCAGGCAAGCAACATGGACTACCCACGTGGTAAATTATTTCTGTACCACAAGACGTACAGCGTCAATATACTCTAAAGGGAGTACTTTGGGGGTACGTTCCTTCTGCAGTTAAAAATTATGCATTGTTAGTCATGTGTATATTTGTATGATTGTAGCTCACTGTTTTCATATCTTATCCTTTGTTTTTTAATATTTTTTAAAAACTTATATTTAATTGTTAATTTTCCGGTTCACTATTTATATTTCCCTAATCATATGTAATTTTTCTCGCTCTTCCGTGACTATTACGTATCATAAAATTAACGTGTAACACCTGCCTGCATTTTTCAAGCATATATAAGTTCTTAGAATAAAATAGAATAAAATCAGAAGCTAACTGGCCTAAGTCATCCCAGAATGAACAAAGCAATACAATATAATATTATTAAATACGACATATTTCATCGAAAACGGGGATATTAGTCTTGAATGCCTTCCTAACGGTATTGAACCGCATCGCAGAAAATATACCTGATATAGAATTTTCATATTCGATTTGATATTTTAGCGCTAAAGAATGGGCGAAGAAAGTTGATGGGTAGAAAAAATAATAGCTTCAAGGTGACAAGAAGGTTCAAAATATTATCTCCATTCCCTAAATTTGAAGAGCCATTTCCTTCGATGTAAATTATTCTCTTAATTCATTAAGGCAGAGTGCCCGCCATCTCGTCTGAGAAACAAAAGTGGAGGCGAGGCATGAGGTGAGATCCTTTCGTTTAGGATGCTTCAGACCCCAACCTTGTCGAGAGCTCTCGGTTCCCACAGCATCTTCCGCTTTGCAATTAGGGAGTAATGCCCTTAATGGTTGAACGTCGCTAGTTGAAGGCCGAGACACCCTCAATCGGGAAGAAACCTTGCGTCAGGGCTTGGGAGAAATATGAGGGACTTTTGGCCTCCACTTGATACAGCATGTATGCACTACTGTCGGCGTCAAAATGATGTGCCGCTGTACTTAACAAATTTATATCTGAACTTCAGTGCATGCCATAATAATGAATAATACATTATTTCAAAGTAAATTTTATTCTCAATTACAATGTATTTTTTGTTTTATGAAAAATTCAAAAATAAAGACACGCGTGGGCAACAAATGACTCCGCGCAGCATAAAATTAGCCGTTTTGTCAACTACATGAACTTTGTAACACAACCTAGGGAAAACTACTACGGGTACAACATTTACATTCCACAGTAAGATGCAAACGTTAATTTAAATTAATAAAATGGCTTTTGTGTATTTTTAGAACGCATATTTTGATGTAAAATAACAGAAACGTTTAAACATTATCTAGTCCGGCATTATACCTCGAAAGAAAAAATAAAACTGATAAAAACACTTCTTAATTTTTTTATATTTTTCTATGATCCATACTCTATAAAAATATCGATATTTTTCAATGTTTATAACTACTATTAATGTCATGTTGCCAACCGGGGCCGCGCCGAGCCAGTGCTGGTTACCAGAAAGCAAAGATTCGCGCCACAGACGTGGCAACGCAGCATTCGTTCGCTTCGACGTTTTTTTTTAATTCCCATATGTAATCTATACTACATAAAAATTATGAAGTGTTTCTATTTGTCTTATTTTTTATTTCAAGGGAAAGTGTAGGACTAGATAATGTTTAAACATTTTTGTTATTTTACGATAAAATATGCGTTATAAAAATACGTGAAAGCCATTTATTAGTTTACATTAATGTTTGCAACCATACATGTAGTAGTTTTCCCTAGGTTGAGTTAAAAAGTTCTAGAAGTTGACAAAACGGCTAATTTTATGCTGCGCGGAGTCATTTATTGCCCTCGCGTTTCTTGGTTTTTTGAATTTTTCAGAAAACACAAATATAGTACAATTGACAATAAAATTTCCTTTGAAATGATGCATTATTCATTATTATGCCATGCACTGAAGTCCAGATATAAATTTGCAAAATATAGCGGTACGTAATTTTGACACCGACAGTAGGTTAAATGGCATCAAAATGATATTTTTGAGACCGTAGCCGTAAGATTTTTTAGTGGTGTCCATCTCAGAGTGAGAGCGCTTTAGGTAGCTGAAAAGCCGAGGCCAACCCCAAACCCTTAAACCCAGTGATATTCATCTACATCTAATTACTACCCCGCAAGCCACCTAAAAGAAGCGTGGCACGGGGTATTAGGACACCAGCCATTTGCACATAAAAAGAAAACGCTCCAACGAAATTACGACCGGCATTTATTAATATCCTTTATGGTTTGGGGGAAAGAGGAATTCGCATATCTATCTGTTCGACAAAATATCTCTCTTAATTTATCGCTTCTTATGGAAAACTAAATAATTATCTCTTTCTAATCCAGAGCTGCTTCTGGGAGAAATATTATTTCAAGATTTTTCATTTTGTAAGCTTGAAAAATTTGCATTTAATCACAATTATTTTGCCAGTTAAATATTTCATCATTGAACCTTACACCACAAAATGATACGCAGTTTAGATATTTCCTAAATGGATCTGAACATTTATACATTTTTAGAGTTGCTCATGAACAACATTGGGTTGCAACGGGTCAAGTAAAAATAATTAGTAAAAATATTTCGTAATTACGACTCTTCACCTTGCATTAGCATGTTAATTACATCTAAGAAAAATAAATAATTTAAGAATGTTTCGGAGTTAGGATTTTAAGCAAATCATTATCAGAATTATTTCATTAGCCAGCTTTTCTAATTCCGATAATAACTCTACTTAATAGTTACTCTGTTGATTCATTTGATTCTCATTATTCTAGTGTGGCACCACATTTCGAAGGCCGCAGAAAAGCATATTCGTATTATCTGTAAAATCGTGTCATTCTATTTTAAAATTCCCCGATGTAAGTAGATTTTTCCTTTAGTGGAATTCACTCTTAGCTTGGAATATTTCCTTTATTTTAAAGATGGACGGTCTCAAAGTAAGAAAATTTAAATTCAATTCTTATAAAGGTGTTTCATGTACAAACTTCTCCCATTTCCCTACGTCATAATGAAGTGAGGTTTATACGTTGGCATCAGCTTTTTGTTTCTGCACAGCCATAATGCGTGATCTCGCAGATAGTCATGTAAGGACGACGGTAATAGACTCTCAACACAGATACTATTTGGTTTCAACCTCCTCAGAGACACGGGAGAGAACAAAGGATTATGGAAGAGAGGCTGGAGGAAGAAAGACAATGAAAAACTGAATATTGGAGTGAAAAAGGGAGGAGACCAGGAAAGAGAAGTTGCGCAGAATGGAAGTTCCGTCTAAATTGAAATCTCGCTTTTCCAGGAATTTTGATCTCGTAAAGCACGATTGGGTGAAGGTTAAGTCGGATATATTTGAAAGTAGAATTTTTTATTTAAATAAAAAAAACTTGATCGAAAAGGGAATAACATGTGACGCTGATTTTATTCAGTTGATTTGTAAATATTACTGCCTTCAGAATTTAGGGATTTAGAGTGATAAATGTTGAAATCTATCAATACTCATCGTGATCGCTAAACTCTTCATTAATAAAACCTAAAGGCCCAGTAATTGATGCAAATAGTTGTACAGCAGCATTTTATTCAGGATACGAGGAAACGTTTAAACATATTGGCTTAGAGACAGAATTAGGTAAATAATTTTATCCGCCAATCACAAAGGCAATATTTAGTAAGTACAAAGCTTGAGTTTTGACATTAAAAGCAAAAACTTTTAAATATATAAACATCTCGCCTAGGTTTTTCCTCACATGAAAACAATGTTTTTCTAAAGTTTTTTTTTATCGTCATTTAATCCTGAATGAAAACCGCATACGAGGCCGCATATATAATATATGCGAAAATATATTAGGGGAAGGATTACTTTGTCAACTGGAGTGGAGGACGCAGAAAGAAAAAAATTGGATTGCTACTAAATAAAAAAGACTGAAAAAGAACCACTTTCTTACTTGGAAGTAGTGATCACCCAGGTGGTCAATAAAATACTTATTGGAAGTGAGGAAATAAAACTTTGTAAGGTTAACTGTTATTTAATTATGGGCACGACCCGGGTTTCGTAACTTGGTTACATCGTCAGGTGACTGATCTTGCATGCATCATACATTTATAGACAAAGTACACAAGTGACAGTGAGGGCATCTATCGGAAAGGAAAAGGACTGGTTGAAAGGGCGGTGGTGAGGGTTAAACACGGAATGGAATAGTTAGCCCTTTGAACCAGTCCTTTTCCTCCGGGTGATAATAGCATGAGCGCCTCAATTACCCGCTGACCTTTCCGAATTAAGAAAAAGGGTTGAGGCAGCTTTTGTAATCACTTGAGGGACAGTAATAAACGTGTAGGACGAACATTTGAAGACATATCGTCCTAAAATGTACCGCGTACGATTGGTACTCATAGTGAACACTCGTAGGTTATCAAGTAAAACTGTTTGGGTTGCTCTGTATGATTTAAACCTGTGGATTTAATGAATTAAGTATTGAAAAGCGTTAAAACTCCGATATTTATATTGGAGCATCATCATTTTATCAATTACAAAAAAATCAATGCAGATCCTCATAAGAAAAATCATTTATTGTTTTTAAAAAATAAATGGCAATTTTGGGAAAGGTATCGCATATACATGAAAATATTTCTTAGCATATACATGCTCAGCAAACAAGGAAAATATTCAATGGAAAACAAAAGCTCGCAGAAGTCCACGCATAATCGAACGAAATCGCAGTTTGGCGACGACCAGAGGGAATTTGAAATTATGAAATAATTATCTATATAATTTTACGTATATAATAATAAGAATTGTAAGTATTATTTTGAAAAAGTAAAGGTTTGAAAGATATTTCCCACTTTTTCTTCATTTACGCTTGCTTCCTTTTAGGCTATATATTTATGAGGTCCTACGATGTTTTTATTCTAGAATTGGTAAACCTCAAATATTTCAGTTCCTGCCTTCTCCCTTTATCCTGCCTAAAAGAAGAGTGCCCTTATCGCAGCCAAATTTGAATTTGTTTAAGAGATGTTTCTAGTATATAGGACCAAAGGTATTTAATTTGTTACCCCAGCCATGCTTCATTTCGAAGTCTTTGAAAACGTTTTTGCGAAATGCATATTATAGGCTTATCACTAAAGAAAGAGTAGAAAAATATTGATGTAAATTAATTATAAATACTATTTTCGTTGTTATATTTCATGTACGCACTTAAGTTTTGTTGACATAGATTACCAAGGCAGCACAAAATGAGCTACACTGTATGTAAAGCAGTGTACTATATTATTATTATTATTTTGGATGGTAGCCTCAAACAGGTTATCCTTCGAGACTACCTAAAACAACTCAATTTTGCTATTGTCATGTAATTTGTGTGTGGAGAAATATTATTATTACTATTATTATCTTATTGACCACCTGAGTTAGCACTGGGACACGAAAATGGTTCATTCTCAACATTTTTCAGTTAGAAACTCTGCCAATTCCTTCTCCACTTTAGTTTTTAAAGTACCTGGCATTTAAATCTTATAAAGAAACCAAATCACTTGCCAATCACTGGTAATGGCAAAGGAATAAATACAGAGAGTCAAAAGGCAGAGGTGAAGGACAATCGTGAAAATTAAAATTGAGGTCGTAGGAAGAGGGTACTGGGGCATAAGTAAACGGAGGGCCTTGGAACCAAGGATGGCTAGTGAAACGAAACGAAAATGTTTCGTTTCGACCAGGAGGGAAACGAAAATACAATTCTCGGGTTTAGTTTCGTTCCCACACGAAATTAAAATCACCAAGGAGTTTAGTTTCGACACGGGAACGAAACTTTACTCCCGGCAACGAAACTAAATTAATCGAAACTCCTATGCTCATAGTTAAGTTTCGATCCCAGAAGTTGGGTGGAGGGGGAGAAGAGGGAATAGTTTCGACCCATAACGTTTGGCATACGTGTAGAGAGGTTAAAATATTGGAAAAAAAAATCTAATGGCCAGTTTGCGTTCACCGTTCTCCTGTTCGTGGTAATAATTTCATTCAACCATGCTTCGTACTCGGTGTGTGGGTCAAAACTAAGCTGTTCGAAGGTAAAGCACTGCGTTTCGTTTTTGTCAATTTACTTGGTCTAAATCATAGCTTGATACAATATCATATTTTTCTAACACATTGAATTTTATCAAGGAATATTGAATAGTACGTAAAAATGCCACTCAGCATTCCCAGGAGATTGCTTTTGGAATGTAATAATTTTACTTGCTCTGATAGCATATGGAAAAATATAATTACTAAAGAAAAAAACTGTAAATAATTAAATGAGTTTTGTAAACAACATTAAGTACTCAATTTTTGTCGTATTTAAATTTCATTTTGAGGTGAAACTTTTCAACATTTTGAGAATCTACTTGTAAGCAGAGCTTAGTAAGTGGTTTTAAGCTATATTTTTCCATAAGCCAATTTGTGTCAGCGACTTGCAGACGTTTTGATTTCATTGTGTATTTGGCGTGTTGAAAATTAAATTTCTACTGTCAATTGTCATTTTCCCATTCATAGCAAGGTATTTTCAGTGTAAATCCTTAGATAATCTATTGTTTGATTACTTGATTTGATCACAGAACATCTAAAATAATCCCTATTGAAATTGAAATAGTAATATTTGTCCCAGTCTCGTCCCAGAGTTTTAGTTTAGTTTCAACCCGACTTAGTTTTGATTCCGATTTAGTTTCAACCCCGAATTTAGCTCCCTTGGTTTGAATCCTTTTCGTATCGTTTCTATGTTTCGCTCTCGGGAATGATACTATTGAAATTTTACTGGTTTTCACCTTCGTTTAGTCTCGATTGCCATCCCTATTTGGAACACTCAGAGAGTTTTAAAAAACAGTGGGAGTGGGTTAACCTATTCGGAGATTCCGGTGACTCCGACGAGAGGGAAGAGAGTCGGGGAAAGGAAACAGATTAAGAATTATACGTGCGCCTGACTTGGCGACGAGTGTATTAGCAAATGAATATGTATGGCGGAAACTTGAATCCAAAGTTCCCCAAAGACCATCCAGACGTATCGTTCTCGCATGCAGGCACATTAAGAGGAGTTGTTCCGCACGTTTCTCCTCATTTTTAATCAGACAGTGATTTATGCAAAGGACGGGCGGTATCTTCGCATCGTCGTGCCCCCTCACCTCGACGAGGCATTTTAATTAGCGGCGGTTCGTTAAAACTGGTGGGTCGTACGAATGATACGCGGAAGGGGAGGGATTCGCCAAAGTTGGGCTCCACAACTTGTTACGTGTGAACACGTTTACGGCAAGAAGTGCTACGCTGCGCCTATGTTATTCGGAAGTTGCTACATTGAAAAACGGCCAGAGAAATGTTTTCCTCAATTTTTATACCATTTGATCACAATATCGGGAAATAAAAATACAGTGAACCGAGATCAAATACTACGCAAGTTATCACCCCTGTAGCATGTATACCCCCGATTGCAGTGCACATTTCGGAGTTTTTTTTTTATGTTCAGTCCTCCATTCACCTCTCATTTCTATATTTTACCAACATAGACCGCAATGAAGAGTAGAACTTCTCAATTATTACTCATTCATTTTTAATAGGGATTATTTTAGATGCTCTGTGAGTAATCCAACAATAGGCAATCTAAGGATTTACACTGAAAATACCTTACTATGAATGGGAAAATAACGATTAACTGTAAAAAGCTAATGCTCAACACGCCAAATACAGAATAAAATAAAAAAGTTGTGGAAAAATTTAAGCTTGAAACCACATGATATGCTCTGCTTACAGGTAGATTCTCTAAACATTTAAAAGTTTCACCTCAAAATGAAATTTAAATAAGAAAAAATTGAACTCAATCAATTATTACCAGGTTTATCCTCTCAATCAACACTATTTTTCCATACGCTAACAGAGCAACTAGAATTCATTAAATTCCAACAGCAAGCTCCTGGTAATGGTCAGTGGCATTTAAAAATATCAAATGATGAAATACATGATGATATATCGAGATGAAATCCAACGTGTAGCAAAGTATAATATTGTATCAAGTATTGATAAATTGGAATAAATACATTGTCAAAATTGCATCGCTCTTCCGACGATCATTGATCGTTACACCCCCGACTGGCCAGAACTTTTTTTTAGCCAACAACACTCACAGATCGCCATTCAAAGAAGGTATAAAACCATTCTCAAACTTCAAAGGTTCAAGGGACACCCGAATTCGCTCGTCGCACCTTGTACGCAGCTCCTAATGGTGCGGTTTTATGCATGTCCTTTCCTTATGCGCCGTCACGCTGTAAAGCTGCGAAACGTATAAATTCAACAATGTAGGTCGGACATCAGGGATATGGGCTCTTACCCAGTGACCCGTCCCTTCGACCGCATTCTATGTGGAGGCCGTATACCCCACGCCGCGCCGGCCCTATTTCACCAGGGTCCCTATTTCCGACGCTTTCGGAAACCGCTTCGCACAACATCTGCTAGGGATAAGGCTTGTTATCGAGTGCAGGAAGAGGGACAGGGTAAAGCGACACAGGGTAACGTAGAGAAAAGCGTCCACATGAATCGTGCTAGTGTGAAGAAAGTACGTAGATAAATTTATCTCGCCAACTCTTTCTGATAACAAGAGCACAGTCTTGTAGAAGAAAGATATGCTTCTCTTTTCTGTATTTTTAAGCATTCAAAAATGCAAAAGGGAGTGAAAATTTCCAGCTTCTAGTCTAATTCGTGCTTTGCATCTATTTACTACTGCTGTAGACAAAATATTACTTTTTTCTGTATTTTTAGCATGGAAAAAATCACAAAACAACTATACATCTATTTGCAACAATCCATCTATACATCTATTTGCAACAATCCATCTATACATCTATTTGCAAAAACTACAAAGGTAGAAAGTATATAAATTAAGCCATTATAAAAATTAATACATTTCTCATTTTAATTTGGTGGAAACTCTTTAAGATTAGCGAAGGTGAATTACACCATGAATCAATACGTAGCTCAGATCGACCCTTTGGAACTAATGGGAAAATTAATGAGTTATGTTTAGATAGAAAATTAATTAACGGCACTGCTTCGCGATGAAAACGTTTTAAACAGCAACGAACGCTACTCCAGTATAAAACCGTTACAGGCTTGATTTTGTGGAATATTGCTGGATCCACGATAAAAACACAAATGGTAATTTCCACATTATTAAATTTAACACCTAAGGACCGACCATGGTTTCGACTTTTTGCGTCATCTTCAAGGTCATAAAGACGCAAAAATAACACAAAGTGTCGAAACTATGGCCTGTATTTAAGTGCTAAATTAAATTTTGTGGAAATTACCATTTGTGCTTTTTCATGAATGCTACTGTCTTCATCATTCAGAGGGAAAACGATATCTACCTCATCGCCTAGGTATCTAAGTTAAAGGGTTAGCATTAACAATAAGTTCGATAAAACGTTCATTTGATAGTTACCTAGTGCAGGAAGTGAAACAGGGAATAGCAAACGATGAGAAAAACGTCCATATGAATTGTGTAAATGTGAAGAAAGTACGTAGAAAATTAATCACGCCAATAATTTCAGATATGAGGAGCTCGTTTTTTACGAAATGGATGGCAATTTTTTGGAAGAAAGTCATGTTATTTTTTTGTATTCTTATAAATGGAAAAGTTCACAAAATAATTAAAATTGTTATCTTCTAGTCTAATACTTATTTCGTGTCTAATTACTACAGCTATACACGCAATACTCTAGACATGGGCTAAGATGCTTCTCCATGCACCAATACGTAGCTCGTACCCAACTTAAATACTGGAAATAGTCTTTAGTTACCTTTAGGTATAAAATTGATTAACGGCACTTCTTCACGATGACAAAGTTTTAAACGGCAACGAACGCTACTGTGCTCTTAAAAATTCTTAGGAAACAAAAATAATATACACCTCATCGCTCAAGAGTATAAATATTTCTAATGAGTTATCACTAAGTTAGATAAATTCGTTCATTTAATAGTTATCGAGAGCAGGAAGAGAAACAGGGAATGGTGACACAGAGAACGCAGAGAAAGGCGTCAATGTAAACTGTGAAAATGTCGAGAGAATACGTAGAAAAATTTATCTCCCAAACTATTTCATATGACAAGAGCTAGATTTTTAATACATGGATTTCAATTTTGCTTAAGAACGTTAAGTTCTTTTTTTAATCTCTTGTTTACCTTTCTCTCTTTTATCTTTTATTATTAAAAATTCGCGAGATTGCGAAAAATGCCAACTCCTAGTCTAATGATTATTTCGCACATATGAATGACAGCTATACATAAAGCAAGCATATGAGGGATTTGAAGCCAAGAGGTACAAGCGATTTTTTTCTAAACAGAGCTAGGTACACAAACTAGGCAAATGAAACAAAAGAAATCAACTAGATATTTGGTAGTGCATTTTATTATCCTCTCGATTTCAGTACAAACTCAAAGAAAGCTCAAACGGGCACTAACTCGTGTCCCATCAATTTTTTGTACGTTTCTTCATTCAATTTCTGTATCTAACTCTGTATAGGAAAAAATTACTTGTACTGCTTGGCTTCTCATCCACTCATATGCATTAAGCCATTATAATAATAAATCAGTTTTTCATCTTTATTTTCTGGTTGCTCTAAAGATTGGCAAAAATGCTTCACCATGCAACAATACATAGCTCGCATGGGCCAATTAAAACTATTGGAAATATTATCGAGTTATCATTGGATAGAATATGAATTAACTTTAAGCACTGCTACACGATGGCAACGCTTTAAACCCCAATGAACGCTACTGTGCTGTCAACTGTTCTAGGCTCAATAAGACAGCATCTATCTCCTCGCTCAAGAACCTAATTATCTTAGTCAAAGGGTTATAAGTAAGTTAGATAAAGATGATCATTTCATTTCGGTTATCCACACATACTGAACATTCTTCAGGCTGACTGTAATTTTCATCGCAAGGATTTCTTCTAACAATTATTAATCAAATTACATCAAGATTCGATTACTTTCTGGCTCTTGAAAGTGGTAATAGATTAACTTATATAGGTTATTATGGAAATAAACTACTAATTACAAATAATGATATTCGAAAATTGATAGGAGATTATTTTGAGTGGGTGTTCAAAAGAATATGTTTACGTCATAAATTAGAAATTTGATTTATAAATGCATTTAGTTCTCTGATATTTATGAATAAGAAATAGCCAGAGATAAAACGCCCAATCAAAGCAATAAAGAGTTACAGGATTTTAGCTACCTCAAGGATGAGTGACTATCATACGCAGATAAACTAAGCCACTGGCGTTCACGAAAATGGATATCCTGGATGAAAAAATGTGTTAAACATTATTCTCTATGCCTAGAGAAAAATATATATCAATATATAAATTTACCAACATGAGAATATGATAAGCTAATGCTAAATTTCCTTAAAATACGATAAGTTCCGGAGTTGAAATGTACGAGTGGGTAACAGAAAATGTCCATTTTCTCAGCTTTTTCCATTATTAATGGCCACACGATTACGTCTCCACCCTTTTCGATCAAAGGAATTTTGATTCCAAAGCTGATTGGAGCGATGGGGTCTTAAGTCTCCGGCGGGCCGTAAATATCTGCCATCTGCCGCCAACGCGAAGACCTTTTAAAAACCCCAGAACGAGGGAGCATCTCGAACAAAACAAAGCACCTTCCCTGTGTCTAAGTCCACTCTTACCGCATCGGCAGACTGAAACACTCTTAAGACCTCTAAAAACCTCTCTTTCCCAAACCACCACCTCTCTCCTGCTCACCCGTTATTTCGGGAAAGAGCTCCATTATATTGGTGAATGGGGCAAGAGTGGATTTCACCGTCGGCGCCGATAGGTGGAGTTGGCGTGCAAGGGAACACCAGAGTCCTCTAGATTGCTCTCTCAACACTACTCTCTCATCATGTTATTATATGGCAATATAGAGGACTCTGAGGGAACACGGGGTACTCTGGATGCAATACGTCATCGTCGCTTTCCACCATTTTTTTCCTCTGCACATCTTGTTAACTGTGTGAAAGTAAAAGATGGTGGCTCCTTAGGATTTTCCTTTATTTACAATGGAAATGAAGCGTAATGGTTGGCAAAGTCCTGTGAAAAATATCAAAATATGAATAATACGCGATCAATTTTTTATTTTTCACGTTTTATCATTTATAAAGTATTGTTAAAATGTTCTACTACAAGATCTAGACAGAATTTGTTATAAAATATGATCACCCGGAATGCGACGGGAATCGCGCATTTATGAAACTAAGTTACTTTCACTTTTCCCCATAGCACTCTATAGAAACGTGGAACAAATATGGCGGAATTCTCAATTCCCACATTGGAAATGTATGCGGCGACTTGGTGTAGGGAGTAGTGAAGGAGTTTTGGAGAATGGACAAAAGAGAACGTCCGGTATACCCGACAACAGCACCAAAAAATAAGCAAACGTCGTGCATTTACACAGGACCTTAACACATGCAAATAAAAACGACTGGCGAGAAGTTGACGTAAATATCGTATAGAAAGCCTCTGAGAGAGGTATTTCGGTTTTTGTATTTATTGAAATAAAGAAAATCATATGACAATCTGAGTGAAAATCTCAACGTTTTGGAATTGTGTTCCTTAGTAGTCGATTCAAAAGAAATTGTAAGAAAGTATCAAGCTTTTAGACGGACCGAATTATAAGTACAAATTAATTAATTTCCTCGTTATCAGATCCAAGCAAGCTGACCGACAAGGTGAAGGTGAATCATTTAAGTGGACTCAACAATGATTTATAGATTTTAAAAAATCGACAGAAAGTCAACCTTTTAGGTAGCCTTTTTCAACCTATTAAATGCAAATTCAGTTAATTCCTCAGTAGTAGATCAAAACAGAGAATTGCCATCCAGAGGACTCTGAGGGAAGACACCTTCCGCCATGTGGAGGAATGTCGCTTGTCTCGTGTAGACATCGACTCCTCTCAGAATCTCCAGTCACTACTGCATCTATCGCCTTCCTTCCTGCTCCTTTACCTAGATGCATGTCCCTCCCGCACCGCTCCCTGCCGCATTCCCCCCCTGCTCTGCTCCGCGGCAACCCGCTCCGTTTCGCGGTAAAAGGATTGCCTCGGGAGACTTGGAGAGAGGTGTTTCTCACTCCGAAAGGAGATTGTGCCGGGGGTCGGGGACGGAGATGAGGGTGAAGGAGAGAAGGGCTTTGAGTGAAGGAAGAAGCTTTGCCCGCGGTAAGGAACTCTTTTGTGGTCTATCCAGTATCTAACGTGTGAAACAAAAAAAAAGAGTATTCATCGGCATTATTCTGCTACCATCATCGCTCTCTTCTCTGCAGCTTAAGGAGATATCATTTTATATTTTGCAGCAAAGTGACTTTATCCCTGAGAAAAAGATGTTTGATTGATGTCAAATGTACAATATATATCCAGGTTTAGGTATGTTATTATTATTATTATTACTTTCTAATGTATAAGGTATGTAATTATTCATTAAAAATGTATGCATTTCTTTGACACGTACAATACTATATTGCAGACTGCACATAAACATTATCCGGTAAAATGCTAGCGAGTATAAAAGTGGTCTACCCAGTATTTAACATGCTTGCAAGAAAAACGAGTATTCATCGGCATTATTCGGCTACCATCATCGCTCTCCTCTCTCCAGCTTAAGATGATATCATTTGATATTTTTTAACGAGGTGACTTTATCACAGAGAAAAAAATGTTTGATTGATATCGAATGTACATAATATAACCAGGTTTAGGTATATTATTATTAATTTACAATGAATGTACTAGGTATGCCATTATTCATTTAAAATTTATGTATATCCTACACTCAACTGTATTACAGACTACACATAGAACGTATTCGGTAAAATGACAGATAGTATTAAGGTGGTCTATAAAGTATCTAATGTGCTTGCAAGAAAAACGAGTATTCTTTGGCATTATTCTACTTCCATAATCGCTATCTTGTAACCAACTTAACGTGATATCATTTGATATTTTGTAGCGAGGTGACTTTATCGCAGAAAAAAAGATATTTCAGTAACATAGAATGTACATCACAGAGCCAGGTTTAGGTATAAATTATTCACTTTCAATTTATGTATTTCTTTGATGCTACTATTATACAGACTGCACAGATAATGTAATCAGTGAAATGATTCAAACGGAGAGTAGAAATCTATTTTTTGCTGATTTAATAATATTGTCACCTTTCACCCGATTTTAGAGAAATAATTGATGAACTAATGTATTTTACGAAGAGTGATAATAGTAATCATATAATATTTGGTTGTTAGGATATCTAGATTGAAAATAAAACCCATTTAAAATTGATATTCTGAAATAAGGCTCACCCTTGAACTTGGAATTTCATTTATACACGATTATTTAGTTTTGTGTAATTAAAAACGACCTAAGTATATGAACAGTGTAAATGTGCAGAGAGTTCGTAGATAAGTTCATCCCCACAGCTCTTGCAAATATCAAGTGTTAGATTTTTAATAAATGGATTTAAATTTTGCAGAGGTAAGTTCTTTTGCGCGTATTTTTTAGCATACAAACATTCACAAGAGAATGAAAAATCCCAGCTCCTTGACTAATAATAATTTGGCACATATTTATGACAGCTATACACGATGTAAGTATATGAGGGAATGAGAAGCCAAGGGGTACTTACACGACAATGTTCATTGAACAAATGAACAATTTCAATGAACAAATTAGGCGAATGAATATGCTTACCAATTTTTATGCAATTTTCTAGTACGTATTCCTGAATATTTTAAGTTTCCCTCTTTGATTTACAAAACAGGGACATTTTACGCACAGAAAACAAAAGATTTTCAATTGAAACTCCAGGAGTAATTTTTGGTGCAAAAATTTGTACAGACTGCTGTAAATAAAACAGTTCCAGACAAGTCAGGGTACTCAGTACCTTGTAGCCACAGTAGAAACATAGGAAATCTATATGTACCTAAAATTGAATTATAACTGCACCGAAATAGACATTAGGCCAGCGGTGGAACTAAGCTACGACGGTATGTATGTACAAGTATGAAATATTCTCCCATCCGTTTCATATAATTCAACTATGAATGAGGTTATTATTGGAAAATAATGCTGGTTTGAACGCTATAATTTCTAATCATACAATAAATTGATTATAAATATATTCCTGTTGCTTGGCGACATTGGATTTCGGAGTAATTTTTAGTGCAAAACATTGTACATATCTACCTTTAGAAATGAAACATTGCAAGACGAGTCAGAGTACTCAGTACCTTGCAGCCATGGAAGAACGGGACAGGATACGTATCTAAAATAGAATTATGACGGCACCAAAAGAGACAAAAGGTCAGAGGTGAAACTGAAGCGTTTATCATTCATACTTTCAAGAAGAGAAAAATGTATTAGTGATTCGAGTGATTTTATTATTCTGGCGGATCTGGCTACCTAATTATCCCAGGGCCACAATTCCACGCTAATCGGTTGTCACTAGTAATTTAAAGCCCCTGCGTACCCATTTGCTACGACCCTTTCGATTTGCCACGCTCATATCAATGCCAATTCTTCAATTAATCGCTAATGCTATTATATGATAACATTTTGAAACGTCCTTAAATTTTTATGTTCAAATTCTACCATTAAATTTACAATAGTACATTCAAAAAGGATGAAAATCGGTATAATATTTTCATGAATTATTGTATCAAAAATCATCACTATCTTATCAATTTTATTTACTTATTTTTCCTTTTTACGTACTCTGAATTGTATCGCACTCCTAACTCATGAAATGTTACTTCGGTTATTTATTTCAAAACCGACTTGGAGAAAACATTGTTTTTTTGATATGAGATTCATTCAATAAATAACGAATGCAAAATAAAAGTTTGCTACTATTTCATCAGAAAAATCTCCTCTTTCTTCATTTGAAACATGTTATCGTGGAAATGATTGAACGTAAAAATGCATGCTCTAAGTTTACGAAATTAAGAGACTAAGTCGACATTTTATCGGGTAAATTTATACGGAGAGATCAAAATGTAGGATAGGTGACACGTATGTTCACACACTTTTTATAAAATCATTTGTTTCTTCCCTTTTCACTTAATCTTAAGGAAAAACTAAGAACCTCTTCATTTCCATCCAGAATATTATAATGCCTATTCCAAAACTACCATAAGAAACAAAAGCGATTATTCTATCATCGAATAATTAGCGTTAATTACAGTTGTCTTCCACACAAAATTACGGTACAATATTTAGCATATTATGTTGAATGCATTTTTTTCAAGCCAACACAAAAGCTTATAAGTGTGGCCAATTTTTTTCAACAACAATAGAACCGTATAAAACTCTAGCGATGTGATTGCCTCTCGACTGAATGAAATGCTGTGACTAAAATTATCCCGATCAAACCAACACTCACTTCCACCGTTCGCTGCACCATCAGCCACATCTCCCTTTTATCAAAACGCAGACCTATGCCTCCCCTCACTCCTTCCGAATCGCGTTCAATTTTTGATATCACTCCTTGTCCCATATTCAAACTCCCTTGAGATTTCTTGTCGCCCGAAAGTGCTCAACAGCGCAAAACTTTAAATTCGCCCTTTATCATTTTCACCTTCTACATAGGGTTTTCCCTGGCTGAACGAATCTCCAGCTCACAAACCTTTGCGGCTCCCACCACAAAAAACACATTACCTCTGCGATACCTACCCAAAACTCCTTACATTTAAATCCAATCCCCCTTACGCAAGCGGAACTACCTCCTTCCTGCAGGGGATTGGATTGGTGTTGTGGCTAAAGTGTTGGCTTTCCACCCAGTGGACTTGGGGTCGAATCCCGGCGGTGGTCGAGAATTTGAAGAGACTGCTCGATCCCTGCTAGAGTGTTGTGTGGAGCACAAGTCAAGCTGAGCACTCCTTCCACCGGATAGGACGTTAAACCGTGGTCCCCTTGGCGCCTTTCGTTAAGAGCAGGCTAATGCCGACGCCGGGTTTCTCTCCACCCTTCCTTCCATACCCTTCCCTTATGCCGCAAATGACCTCAGCTGTCGGTCACCTCCTTCAAATACCATACCATCCGTACCGTTTGTCCATGGATATGTTAGATTTCACATGTAAATCGCCCCTTCCTAACATGTCTGCCCTCTTTCAAGTAAATGACTGTGGACTGGCTACTGTTACGAGATACCTAATACTGCGGCTTAAATTTTTATATTCAACACTTTTAATTAATTCATAGTATGAATTAAATTTATAAGAATGATTCAATCTATCAATAAAGTCAACAATAAAATGGAAGGCGAAAAACATCCACTGACTCCAGCCATATGTTGCTGGTGAGAGACTATTGCTAATCAGCGAGCAAAGCGTAGAAAGAATTGTTTGAGGATTAATTAGCTGGAATTACTGCCCAGTATATTCACAAAGAGATAATTGTTTAATGATTTCCTTCTTTTAATTGCAATAACCATGAGTGTAGCAATAATTATGCTCACCATGCACACAAAAACGTAAAAGTAAATCAAACTGAAAAACAAGAAGTTTGACCATCGAAATATTATTTATATTATCAAAGTAGAGCGAATTTTTTATAATAGAAATTGTTGATTAGGTTATCTTTTCCCATATTGCTGTTAAATTTGCATCGAAGTATATTGCAACACCTTTTTAATTCATTTAAGCCTCACGTTTTTGCATGGCAATCATTACCTAGCAGTACCTGATATAGTCTCTCCAAGGATTCCACCTCAGGGATCCCATGAATATAGTCTTGCCAGCTTTATTTCTCTCGTAGGTTTTCGCGATACCAGAGAAATTTTCAACCGTAGACCCTAAATTGTGAGGCACGCCTCCACTGGGAGTTTTCGTGGGTTCTTCGAGGGTACGGTCCTTATAATCATGCGGTGGACCCCAAGAAATATGCGATCAGGTAAGCTCAACGGAATTTTCCATTCTTCCACACTAGCGAAGAAATATTTCAGAGCCAGTGCGCGTTAAAAGTTAATAAGGATGTAGAAGCAGTGGGAAAACTGGAGTAGTGAATTACAAGGCTGCTACCGAGAAACTCGTCATTCTGAGGCCTTGTTGTTCATAGAATAGATTTAACTCAAAAAACAATCATTTAATAACACCATACAACACGGTATAGCTTCAAGCAAGTATAATTACTTAATTCCTCTCGCAACCAATTTATTATTTTTATTCAAGGTTATCATGGAGAATTTTGCATACCATCCCAGCTAGTCTCTTTTTCAATTTCAAAATTTCCTCATCAATTCCAAAAAGGCCTAAGTATTGAAATATAAGCATATATCTAGAAATATTACCTAGAATTTATGGAACTAAAGCATTGCGAGTTTATTTTGATGTGTAAAAATTCTGTCTCTTGAAGAGCGCAGAATTTATTCAATAGACTTGCCATACCTAACCTCCTAAGCCATTGAAACCTAAGGAAGGTTTTGCCTCATTTGCATTCTATTCAGGTTGATAAGTTTATCAGGGATTCCAATTTTTTTAAATTTTTTTTCAAACATTCCCTCTCTATCAGGTGCCTTTGAAGCTGTGTAAACAGTAGATAAATATTGTAGTTATGTGTCCAATGTTTTGAAAGAGATTGCTTGATGGCAAATATTTGGTCAGTCGTAGAATGCCTGTGGACAAATCCAGCTTTACGGTCCTCTATATATTCTCCTATATAGACTTTTATCCCATTAAATTATTTTTGGCAATATTTTATAATCTGCGCATGTAAGAGATCCTTTGAATCCCCTTTGAAGCTGAAAAATTACGTTTTATCTCCCCTTTTTCAAATTTAAGTCATCAATGCTTCATTCCAATCATCAGGCCTTGAGTTTTTCCTCCATACTTCTAGGGCAAGTTTTATGTAGATTGATCTGAAGCGTCTTCCCTTCAAATATTTACATCTCTATAGGGATACCATCAATCTCTGGAGCTTTATTATCACTAAGCCGTTTGATGGTTTCATTTTCTTCGGTTCTAGATGGTTCACATGTGACAGGTTACACATTCCGACATCCACATCTCCTGAATTACCACATCATCTGAACCGTCGCTCACGTTCTCATCGGCGTCGACAAGGAAAACAACCGTGAATACAATTTGTTAATTTTGTGCCGTTAAAACTCTCAGTGGAACCTTTATAGAAATATCTAAATATTATTTTCCCACCTCATATTTGGTTATAAAGAAAGGGATTACTATGGTGAATGAGTACTCATGTTAGAATAAATCGAAACTAGAGGCACTTACGTGGTGGAAGGGCTCCTTATTAAGGAAGAAACAAAGTGTCTTTCATTATTAATACTCATGTTAGATAGTGGATGGATCCTCGAATAGAAGCCTTAAAATGTACCAAAAAACAAGACAATTGGGGAATACCAATCCAACGGAAATGAAAATTACATTTTGAATAATGTATAAAAGCTGCTTTCATGATACTTAGCTCAAATTGAATAGCATTTTGAAAACAAATGTCCGATTATCGCGCTTACTTGGTTCTATGTAATATAATACTAACTGCAAAGTCTTCTGTCCTATCATAGTTTCAAGTAAAAAAAATAATTTTAATTTATTTTAATGACTTGAGCACTCAAAACATATTTTAAACTGGCTGACTTCATTTGGATAACGGAAGTAAAACTATAATATTTCATCGAATGTCATCTATATGATTGTATAGTGATCCTTCAATTACCATAACCACGTTTTTGGAAAGATAAAGTAGTGCGAGTGGGCCAAGTAGAGATAAGTGCCTGTGCCTGTTTTACTTTTTTTGGGCTAAATGTTGCCGTATTTCGCCCAAAAAGCCAAAATACCTTATCATTAAATGCATATCCAGCTGGAATGGTACCCTAGAATGATACTCGATAGAGATAACTACCATTAAACTAGAACTGAATTATTGTAAGGAACTTAAAATACATCATAAGGGAGTTTACCATTATTTCTTCAATAACATAATTTCAAAGCATTTACAGTTATGTAATCTCTACCATCAAAAAAAAGCTATCATCTGAACTCAGTTGCACTAATCTTGGCACAAACACCTTAAATCATTGAATTAATATTTTAATGTAATGCAAAGACATGAAATGTTTAAAAAATAATGAGAGTTAAATTGGGCTTTAATTATAGACCAATTTTTGCTCCTTCTTTCTTTTTTATTAACAATGGTGCTGTCATATTGAAAGAAAATTTTTTTTTTAATTCTCTCCGAAATGAAAAATTTTACTAAAGTCATAAAACTGAAAAATTAAATGATAGATTAATATAATGCCGAAAAAATTCTTGCATGCGTAAATTTGGATTTATCAAATTAGGGAGAGGACTTTGAGGCCATAGAGAGAGGGGAAGACTCACTAATAAGGACATGCGATGAAAAATACATGTCTCTGAGGGCTGAATGAAAACACACGTTTGCGAATAGGCGGAGCAAAGATCGCAAAAGAAAGAATTTAAGATGACGAAGCGCAAGCGAGGGATGAATTTTCCCTCATATCTACCAACTTACCAGTGAATATGATCCAAATGATCATATATTATGCGGGGAAACACGCACTCAGGCCTTAAAAACACATCTCATTCACCTTAAAACTCAAGCCTTTGACCTCTCATGAGACCACACCAACTTCGCCGCAACACTTTTCCCTTTTTGGCCAAATTCAAATATTGGGGCATGGTACCTAAGGAAAGGGAGTGTCTTGTTGAATCGGTTATCTCTTTAGGCCGGCAGAAAAGGTTGTTCAATTCTCTTTGGGACCGTAAATTTTGTACCGCGCTGGAGACCTTTATCCGGAACTTTTCCTCGAGATGGATTTACAGTTAACTGCACAGACTCCTTCTTTGGGCTTCCGGGTCAACTCTTGTTTACCCATTCCGCGGGTAGTAGTCACTGCTTTATCACGGTTGTATGCGTTCTTTCCCTGGGGATTGATGCTGTAAATATGGAAACAGGATTCCAAGGTGTTTCCCCATAGCGACTTAAAAACTGAGATCGGTGCAAAATAAGTCATACGCAATTGGTGTGGTAGCTTGAAGTGGTAAAATACGTCACAAGTCGTGGTGTTTTCCTGTTGCAGGAATTAATTTAATTTATGTTCATGCGTAACAATGTTGAAAATACAAAAAATCTAAAGATGATTGTTTTCTCGAATAACGTTTGGATACGGCATTAAAAGTTAAATACTTACTTTTGAAAACAAGAAAATAACCTATATGGCGTATGGATTTGCAGGAGCAATGCATGGGACGAGGTCATTTTCATTAACAGCTACTTTTTATCATGCATTTAAAAGAAAAAAAAACTATTCGAAACAAGTAATTTGGGTACGGATGAATCAAAAGTTTAAGTAAATACACGGCCAAAAACATTTAAAAAAACAGGAAGAAAAAGTGACTCTTGGTTTAATACCTTTTGGGAAAAGTGATATACAGTGGGTTTTTCTAGGTTGTTTCAGCCAACCCAGTTACACCGAAGAAGACTAACACCAATTTCATTCCTACTTCCTAAGTATAAATACTGGTACGTTATCCCAGTATGTACTATCGGCACATAAAAGGTAGAACGCTGAAATTTAAGCCTTTTTATGAAATTCTGGCGAAGCTCTATAGGTTCGCGTCACTTATCGCTCTATTCATTATTTATTCGACTACAATAATGAATCATTAACCGTTGTTTAAACGTAAAAGTTTGGCTTCTATGGTCGGAAGAGTGAAGAAGAACACGCGAAAAACTATGAAAACGGCGAAACGGTCGTTGCGGCAATGCGCACTACCAAAATGGCGATTTTCGTACTATTGGTTTATTGTAAGTTAGAGAAATACTTAATATAAACATTTCCTTACATAACAAGTTTAGAATATCTTTTTCATAAAGCATGCGTAACTTCGATATTTATGTAGCTACTATCCTACACCTCGAGAATTGATATCTACCCTTCGGCCATTTAAAAAAACAAGGAATGGGTAAAATTTAATTTTTAAGTGCTCTTTGTAATAAAAATATGTCTCTATAACAAATAAAATGAAGGTATTCAAAAAAATAAATTATAAAATTGCACACAAAAATCATAATACTCTAAACAAGCTCCTATACACAAAATTAAAATCTGAAACCCCTAAAAATCTGAAAATTAGTATAATATATAAAATTTCATGCCTCGATTGTAACACTTGCTATACAGGAAAAACATCACAATATTTAAAAAATAGGATTTCACAACACAAATCATCAGTAGAAGGTAGTATAACACTGTGTGCTCTTGCTAGCCACAGCATAAGGAATGGCCATGTTTTTGATCTTTTAGATCATGAGGTTATATTAAAAAATTTTTTTTTCAAAGAAATGGTTTACATGTCAAAAACAAAAAACAGTTGTAATAAAAAAACTGACATTGATAACCTCAGTATAATTTATTTTTATTTATTGTATTTCGTTGTCATCTTTGTATTTTATATTGTTCATGTTTTTTCTTTCATAGCCCTGAGAATGATTTAAAATAAATCGAAACGTTGGCTATTACTTGTTTTACATTGACCTAAACTCCAAGAAATATTATAAAATGTATTAAACAAGGTCAAGAATAGAAGAGGAAAAAATAATAATAATAAAATGAAATGAAATGCACCAATAAAATATTTTGTCTTTGACGAGATGAAGAAGACGACAGTTTCGCCGTTCTCATAGTTTTTCGCGCGTTTTTCTCCACTCTTTCGACCGTAGAAGCTAAACGCTTACGTTTAAACAATGTTTAATGTTTCATTATTGTAGCCGCATAAACAATGAGTAAAACGATATATGACACGGCCCTATGGAAATTCGGCAGGATTTAATGCAAACGCTTTAAGTTCAGCCTTCTACCTTTTTTGCGGCGATAGTAGGTGTAAAATGATGAGTCGGGCGCTGATAAATTGTAACACGCTACCTAATTAGGTTTTTACGTATATTTCCAGCCCTATAACATTTATTCGACTGAGGCTCATCTTGTTAGGCAATTTAATGATAAAAATTGTTTTATTTTCCCCTAAAGAAAGAGTATTGCGTTGCGTTAGACATTGCATAGGATGCTAAAAATATATATTTTACGGCCTAATGAGGGTCTTCTTTTTTAGAAATGTAGATTTCGTTGATCGCATATTTTTTCGAGTCGTATTTTTCAAATTATTAAAGGATATAATCCACATTTCAGAACCAATATATAACTGAGGTTATAAGGTGATCTCCTATGAGACCATTGCCTGAGCACATTTGTTACACTACTTGAGAATATAAACCACTAGATCATATGATCAGAATGAAAGAATAATTGAATTCTCAGTTAAATCTCATGTCCCCATGTGATCCACCGATTGAGGGCGTCTATCAATGCCCTTTATTCGGCAGTGCAAATGCCTTCTAGGCAGGACAAACGAGTTTGCACGAGTTGTCCCTAGAGGAAAAGAAACAACGGAAGGGAGAGGTATCTACTGCGGATTCACGGAGTAGAAAGGCTAGTGAACTCCCGAGGCCCTAGCGTCTATAGCCAATCCCTCCAGTGGCCTAAAGTTTCGGAGATGTGACCCTTACAACCCTGTGGAATAAAATTACCTTCTACATTCCTCCGAAAATTTTCAGCTCATTATTAATTTTCTTGTGAGTCCTTAATTCACAAACAATCATTAAGAAGCTGTTTTCCGAGCTCAAATAGCCATTCTTATCTCTAATGTAACATTTTCATAAAATTAATTTTGGGCAAAAAGTAATTCTTGCAAGGTCTGGCATTTCCTCATTTTATGAGGTTGCTAGAAAATTTTCTTCAAAAAGAAGTTTGTGACTGGGTTAGCCTTTCGAAAAAAATCGACATATTACTATTCATAAAAAAAGGCGTAAATATAAATGAAAATTCCAACCTCAGAGTTTTCATTCCATATTATTCGCAATAGAGCAGAATTGTATCTAACTCTGTTATTAAAAATATTTAGTTGAAAATAACCTGAATTTCAGTTTATTGCGAATTACCGCTTTCCATCAGCTACATCACGTTGGCTAAAGCGCCGTTCATTACGGCTTGACTAATACGACCCTAAGCAGTAACTAATGAGTTCCAGATCTTAGACTGAGTATTAAACGTGCTGTAAATTTAAAAAGAGCTGCAGTCTTTAATAGATCTTGATAAACCTCTCGTCCTAGACACATAAACATTCCAGAATAATTTTTAATTTTTTAGCTTTTCTCAACGCAGGTCTATGTTATGCTGAGTTTCACCGTATCAACTTTTTGTGAATAGGCACTTCTCAAGTTTATATACGCCAAGGATAAGGCTCCCCATGAAAAAATATTTGGTTTAGCCAGGTTTCGAACCCGGTTCTCCCAAATGCCGGTAAGGCCTGCTAGCGAACGTCACCCTCAAGCAATCTTCATAGCATACACATTTTAATTATATTTATCTCTATAGTTTAGCCCCGTAACGGCAAGCGAAGCTTTTATAAATTAGGATTTCGTTAGAACAGCGGGTCCCAAACGGAGGCTAGCGTACCCCTGGGCGCACGCGACGACCCAGTCGGAGGAATGCAGAAAATAATCGGCGAACGCCATGAACTATGTATCTCTTAACCAGGAAATACGTCTACATATTACATTAGGTATTTAAAACAAAGTTTCTGTTTATAAAATTGTTTACAACTAAAATTTTCACCTACCCGAAGTCAAATTATGTAATAAAATATGCACGTTACATATTTGGGGGTGCAAAATTAGTTATATACATATAGAGGGGTAAGGGAGGAAATAAAAAAGGTAGGATACCGCTGCGTTAGGCGATCGTCTGCCATGTGCGACCGTGGTTGCTGTCTTGTAGCTGTTTATAAAGGATACACGGACGCTTTGGAATGAAGGATGCTGGAGGAGTCAGGACCGATGGGAAAGGATGGAGTGTGGGAAAATTAAGGGTGGTAGATGCGAACAAAGGTACAGCGACGATGCATCTTCGTAATGGACCACAATTTCTCCACGGCGAAAATGAATGAATGAGGAATTGGAGGAGATAGGGCAGACTGGAAAGGTGGGCGTGGCTCTCTGATGAGGGTAAAGAGAGGGGGAGGAGGGGGAGCGAGGCTCTTTAGCTATACCTTGACGGAAGAGTGGAAGGGGTTCGAAGACGGCATGAAGATATTCCCCACTTTAACAACGCTGTCAGCCAATTTTTTCCCCCCTTCAGAGCGCGAGTTTCGCAGATCATCAATTGGAGGGATGAGCATTTTCGCAGATGGAGAACAAAAGGGTACGAAAGAATTGATGTATTCATTTATTCAAGCGAGGTGTGATACAACCTACCTCTTGAAATATTTTTCTATACCGCGTGGCAAACTTTTCCACCTTCCGATTATCTTTAATGGTTGGTCCCTGAGAATAATCATGTTTCTACCACACATGCCAGTGTGATCTCAGGATCATTCTGAAATATTTGTGATTCAAATCGCTTTTATCAAAAATCTTGTATTTGTTACTGTTCTCTCCTTGTTCCCGTTGGTATTAACTGCGAGAGATAGCACGGATATGAAATTAGTTTGACCGATACCTGCAATTAATGGAAAGTTTTTACAATAGCGTTGATTCATATCGTCAGCATATGCACTTATCTAGCAAATAACTTGAAATTTTATATACAATTATCTTTGTTTATAGATTTATCACAATTTCACTTGATTCGTAATTATGGCTGCTATTTAAAAGGGATTAAGACATAGCATATCATGAAGGATGATATTTTAGTAGGAACAGTTACAAACAGTGAGAGTCACTTGCGTAGTAAGAGGAAGAGAAAAGGAAGAATCATGGAGGTAAACCTGGTGCAAGATTTTTGCCAAACTAAACGAAGGGATCCAATCAAATCATAATTTGACGTCCCATTCAACTAACGGATTTTAGGTATTCATTTCGCCTCCACACAATAACTATTAGGGTTACAGTTACATGATACACATCCAGTACTGCCGCTAAAATTAATGCAAACCCAAGACTACAAAATGGGAGGCAAACGCTCTCCAGCCTTCCCATGAAACTTATCTTCACATTCAAAAGAAAATCATGGAACTTCCCATGTAAACTCTGCAGAGAGACGGCACTTAATATCTCATAAATTTCTTTTGAATCCCGAAAAACTAATGTTATTTATTTTTAGTCCCGTTGCCAGGCACTTGAATACAGCTGCAGGAGAGTAAAGAGAGTAGACACACCTGTTATATTGCTACACAAAAATACAGCTTGATCAAGAGAAAAGTAAAAGCTTGGTAGGTGGATAAAAGCTAAGCCAGAGAGTTTACTATCCAGCGCTTATAGTAGCAACCACCAACACTCTAGGTAGTGAAAAACGCCATGAGAATAAAATAAAATGGTAAACTTCCACACAATTGTGGATATAAAACATTTCCACCAGATATCGCCATACACTGAATTATTTAATGAAAAACGCATTATTTAACAATATTAATCAAGATCAAAAATCTAGTTTCATCCAACTAATGTTTTTATTTGGCTCAAAATCCAAAATTTCACAATCGCTACCCGTTATTTTCCTTGTCATATTCACAAATTTTAATTGATTGACGTATAGAAAATAATCGTTATCATTTATTCACTTATTTAAAATTCCATTTCTATGAAATTTTTTACTCGTGGTCAAATGATTTACAATTAGTTTGAGTATATCTATTTGCGAGGCTTGATGTTATTAATTCCTAGGTCATTCGGGATACATATTGAAATACCTCTTACGAGAATCCTAGAAATACGAAAACACGGAAGATATGCGATATTATCAATGGCGATTTCTGCGCGATAACTTCAATGGGAGATGAAGAATGGAAATTTGGAAAATGTCTTGAACAATGAAATGATGGGGTGTTAAATACATTATTTTTAAATTTTCGTTGTTCAACCTTTATTACGGCGAGTGCACCCTAGCATTTCTATCTATAAACGGCAAATATGTAAACTGTACATTTAATTTCAAGCCATTTATACCATGCTAAGGTGCTTCTATCACAAAGAAAGCCTGACACTAACTTCTAGTTCCTTGAACATATTGGAGATGGAATTTTCAAAAGTGCAAACGAGAGAATGATTTATATTTTCCTCAGAATTTTAGAGCTCCTAGAATTCTGCATGTAAATTAGGCATAGGAACAAAAAAGGTTCTTACAGCCTCTCGGTAAAAGAACAGAGGCCTATATAATTAATTCACTAAGTTTTTTGAGCTTGAATTAAATGTTTTGAATGAATATCTTAAACTTTGTTTTTCCTAAGAATTTTTTAATAAATCGCGACCAGTGTTTCATCGGTTGTCGTCATCTGCTCAAAACCGTCTGTTTAACAGTCGAAACCATGGTCGAGATATTAAAAAAATTCGATGGAAAAAAAGTATAAGTAATTAACTTAAAATGTTCAGCAAATTCCACAATATCGCCGGAAACTACAAACTAAATTTTTTATGAAATTATTTTGATTGAAAGGGATGCAATTGCTTTAATGCCACCTTGCATGGCAATGCATTCAGCAATGTATGAGGCATCGCTCGTCGAAGAACAAATAAACGTAATCTAATCGATGAAACGAGGAAGTATTTGGTTTCCATTAAGTATACTGCGTTCCACAGCATTGAAAAGAATAGTTAAATAGCATTTAAAATATACAGCCCGATCAGTTCGTGGGTACACCGCACCGGTCTTAAAGTTTCGATATCTCAAGTACGGGCAATTCACAGTGGCCATTTTTCCAAGTTCTCAAGTAGTTCTCTGAAATTTAATGTTTTTCGGAGTTTTTATATTACCTTTAACTTAAAAATACTAGGCAAAGTGAAACTTTGTTCGAAAAGTGTCGATTCACGCATGCAATTTCACAAAATAAGGCTTTAAATGCATAAAGTAACAATATGTACTGATTTATAAATTTATATTTACAAAAAACGCATATAACATCAGAAAGGAGTACCACTACGGTTCTCATTTTTTCACATAACATCAGAAAATATTGCCATATTAGCATACAAAATATGTCAAGCTTTGGCAAAAAATTATGGACAGGATTTATAAGAAAGCAACGGAAATACTTGATTCTTATTTTACCATCGTGATTTATTATATTACTTCCCTGTCTTCGGTTTTTTCCTCTTTTATCTAATCTATTGAAATCGGCCATCAATAGCATATTTAATTTAAACTCATTTTTGTTTGTGCCACTTAATCTATAAAGAGAGCACACTTATTTAAAACAAGAAAGGACAAATTGTTATTCAAATAAAGGAATACCGCCACGCAAGTGCGGATTTAGGTTGTTGTTTTTGGCGGTTCATTGTTACTGAAGCATCCTGTTGGTATGCAATACCTGATGGAGATGATAATGTGTATATTTATTCCACACAATGTTTATTATTACATGTATAATTTGCGAAATAGGTACCCATTAGAATGAAGATTCTGTTTTAGAGTCACCGACTCGTTTTACCTATTGATTTTTAAAATTTAATGGGTGCTATTATACATATTTGAACAAAGGAGGCTCAATGCTGGCTAATATACAAAATAAATACAAGATTTGTGCGAACAAATTTAAAATTTTCCTATGAATTGAATGCATGAAATAACTTAACTAAGACATAGATATTCCACCAATATACCTCCTTGCGTATATTATTTAATCATATTAGATATATCATTAATGGTAAATAATCTGGTACAAGGGAAAGTAGAAGCGGTCTTAAGATTAGTGAGTAACTACGAGAGTAACTCGTATATCAAGAAACGTAGTGCAAGATGTTATACCACAAGGGACAAGCATGGAAATAGTTTGATTGAAAACCAAAATAAAGCCGAGAGATGAAATTAATACCATGAAGAGTTATACGGTGGTGAGGTTTGAAAGACAACGCGTTAAAGGCAGGCAGATGCCCTTCTGGGTCCTCCAATCCTGGCCGGCTCCCATGCGTTTTATAAAGGATGGAGAAAAATTATGCTATGAAATTTGAGCCTTGGGTAGCTGATGCCAATAGGAATCAAAATTACGAATGATGCTTTGCTTGAAAAAACACCATTTTTAAACTATAAATATGCGTAAATTATTCTTTATCACTGTTCGATAAACTGGTGAAAAAGAACATTAGAGAGTCGTATTGGAAATTTGATTTCGGAATTTGAATAATAAATATTTTCAATTTTTTATCAAATCTACCGAGGAGCGGCCAAGCCCCTTAATCCGCCACGGGGTAAGGTGGGCATGAGCGACACGGGCGATAGAAAATTAGACGCGAAAGGCAAGGATTCAGGAGTGCGTCCATTGTGGGACGGGTGGCACACATTTTTTGCCTCCTTCTTATCTCCAAACGAAACTTCCTATTTTCCCGAAGACTTGATAAATGGGGGCATGATGCGGGCTCGAGGTGGAGCGATATTGAATATGAAACAGGGGATGGGTTGAATATGGTTTGGAGGGGCTCTTTTAGAAAAGGAGGGAGAGGGGGGAGCGATGGGGGGTTTGGTAACGAAGAATAAGGGTGCGAGTGAGTGGCCCTCTGCTTTTACGCGATGAATAGATTATAAGTTAAAGCTGCGGCGTTTGCGGTTGCGTTCTGTGTGACGGAATTTTGTGTTAGGCTGTGGCCGTGCACCTTAATACCCTCGTCGTGGCTTTCGTATCATGTCCTCGTGACGGTGGGTAGGGAAGGGGGCCCGTAGATTTGGCAGTGCAGGGCAGAGAATGCGTTGTCCAACATGAAGGGAGGCGGGAGAAGAAATATTCTTGTATTTCGCGGATTTGTACCCCGCGATTATTATTGAATTCAGGACACATTTGTGTTTACATAAAATTTGTTTGCATATACACAGTACGCGTTCTTGATTCGGGCTTGAGCTCTCTCGGAGTGAACGCGGAAATCGCCATGAGAGCGTAAGGGCTGAATCTTACACTCTTTAAACCCGTCGTTCCTGTGGTACGAGTAAGTGAGAAGAAAAATGTCGAAGTAAAATAGGAGTTAATACATTTCCTACGCCAGCAGTCGGCGATGAAGTCTATACCTATAAATAGGACGCGGGCTACACGCCGATTTATGAAAAAAAAGAAAGCACGGGAGGAGGAGAGCGATGAGAGATTGTAATATGTAGTGTAGGGGATTAGAGAGTAGGGAACCTACTCCCTAATACTCCCTACTCAGTAGGGCATAGAGAGGCCAGGGTTTGAGTGCAGGAAGTATTTTGTAATGTAAGGATTGTGCATTTTGTAATTGATTCAACAGAAACAGTGACGGATCTATATGGTGGGCTAAGGGTTCTATATATGAGGGGGCTATCACAATGGTAAATTACGAATAAACTATTTTATGTTTCCTTCTTTTTAACCCGGTCCTTAAATATTTGACAAAGCTTGACACATTTTGTATGATAGCATGGCAAATATTTCTGATGCTATTCAAAAAATAAGAGCCGAAGTGTCACTTCATTTCAAACTTAACTTCTCTGATATTATACGTGTGTTTTTTTTGTAAATACAGGTTTATAAATCAGCACATATTCAAAGTTCCCCATCCTAGCATACTTCCACAGCCAATTAAGTAATTCTTCAGCATTTTTAATGATTCCAGTATCTTACTATTTAGGTTTCCAGGCTATCATGAGGTCTAGTCTATCTTAGGTTCAGCCTATCCCATTTTTACCCCGAACATCAAAAATATGGGTTTCACGGTAAAATTGGGATAGCAGAGTTGTACGATAATTAGAGTAGCAAGCTGACCATAGAGGCCAGGATGTAAGGTGATAAGAGGAGAGGTGGCACGACAGGGAGGTGGAGGTTTTGTAGGGGCAGCCACCTCCCACCAGCCACCTCAGGGTTAACCTCCACGAGCGTGCCATTACTCTTCACGGGCGGCTGAGGACCAATAACAGCCTCGAACCACGCGGTGTCGGAACGGAGTAGATGGTTAGAGGGATTTGAAGGATGATCCGCAACCAATCAAGGAACTCTACAACTTTTTTTTAATTATTCCATTATCTCCCCATTTGGCTATTTAGTCTAACTTAAGACCACATTGACTATGTACTCCAACAACATTTGTTTAGTGGTGAATTTGGGATAGAGCAGTACGGTACCCATGGAGGTCAGGATGCAAGGTGATGAGATGAGAGTTGCAGAAGTTGCAGTTAGGGCGTGCTATGTTCTTATGATTGATTGAACTCTGTTTATCCCTACTCCGAAGGATATTTCTTATCACTGAGGTTTTTCATCCTACCATCCTTCCACAACCAATCCTGGAACTAAATAATTTTCTGTTGTCTCCTTATTTGGCTATCCAGCCTATCCTGAGGCTAAAAAGAATATGAACCTAATGAACATGAAGTTAAATAATAATTATTATAATACTTCGTATTTATTGTTCGAGATTGGGACAAGAAGTTCCCATCTTCCGTCCAACCCCTCCTTATATCTTAAAGGTTTGCAGAGGATTTCACTGCCAAGTTACCATTGAAATTAAATGCAATCAAATTATAGCAAAAGAGACGTAGAAGTTCGTACGCAGGTCCGTGGTGAATTACATTTTTGTATTATTCCACTAACTTTTATAGCCTATATAAGACCTAATTGATTGTGACCCTCAACAACATGAGGTTCGCGGTGAATTTGGGATAGAGACGTACGCTAACCATGGAGACCAGGGTACAAAGTGATAAGACGGGAGCAGAGTACAACAGTGAAGTGGGGGGTATGTTATAGAGGCAGCCAAGTCCCCCTTATGGTAACCCCCAGGAACGTGCCATTCCACTTCACGGCCGGCCGAGGACCAATAACAGCCCCGAACCATGCGGCGTCGGAACGGAGTGGGAGGATCGGCGGATGGGGAGCCGAGGCTAATGGGGGATTCGCGGCTCTCGGCTGTGGGAGCGGCAAGTGCCGCTCGGATTCGGTGGGGATCGTCGGCGCGGTGTGTGAGGGAGTGTGCGCCGCACCCGAAAACGGGAGAGCATCCCACACGCCCACCTGGGTGTTAATGCGCTGCTACTCCCCCTTTCGGTCGTGTTTTGAGGTTGCGTGAACCGGCGCATCTGGACCCACGCGCCGCGAGACCTTAATATTTCATTCGCCCTCTTCCCCTCACGGCACAAAATACTTCCTGCACTCAAACCCTGGCCTCTCCCTAATCCCCCACACTCCATATTACACTTCCTCATCGCTCTCCTCCTTCCCTGCTTTCTTTTTTTATATTTTTTTCATAAACCAGCGTGCAGCCGTATCCTATTTTTTGGTATCGACTTCATCGCCGACCGCTTGCGGAGGGAATCTATCAACTCCTATTGTCTTTCGCCATTTTTCCTTTCACCTACTCCTACTCCAGGAACGACGAATAGAAAGTGTCTATGATTTTGAATACCATCTATTTCGAATCACTGAAAGGAGGAATATAACTTTGTACTCACGAGTTCAACGTTATATGCACCAAGGAAGAAATTCGCAATGAATAAATTCAACCATCAAAAGTCCTCAGGTTAATATGCTCATACTTCCTTTTCATACATATCCTTAAATTATTTAATCCTTGTTTTCTCCAGCGTTTTTAGCTTGGCGATCATACCGAAAAACCATCAGCACGTATGAATAAGTGTATTTTTTTAAAAATATGTAGTATTTTTTAAACGTGTTTAAATAAAACTAATCACTCTCTTATGAATAGAATGTAAATGTGCATGATAATTATATAAATTTCGGATGGATGAAGATATTCCCCTCCCATTAAAAAATACTTCCTGCACTCAAACCCTGGCGCCTCTATACCCTACTCCCTAATCCCCCACACTCCATATTACAATTCCACATCGCTAATCCTCCTTCCCTGCTTTCTTTTTTTCATTTTTTCATATACCCGCGTGCAGTCCGCATCCTATTTTTTGGTATGGACTTCATCGCCGACCGCTGGCGGAGGGAATCTATCAATTCCTATTTTTCTTTCGCCATTATTCCTCTCACTTACTCCTACTCCAGGAACGTCGGATAAAAAGAGCCTATGATTTTGAATATCATCCATTTCGAATCACAAAGGAAAAAATAACTATGCACGCACAAGTTCAAAGTTACAGGCACCAAGGAAGAAATTCCCAATGAAAAAAATCAACCATCAAAAATCATGAAAATATCATTAGATTAAGCTGCTGAGTAAGCCAAATGATTTTTTCATGGTAAATTTCATCCTTGGTGTATACCATTTATCTCCAGTGATTGTGGAATTTTATTACATTCAATTATGTTCACTCGAACATAAGGTATTTTTTCATTCAATTTCTGAGTGAAAATGCCATTTCCTTTTAGCTTGGCGATCATTCCGACAAATCTTTCCCAAATTCATTATTACTCGATACTTGTATAGTAAGTAAAACATGAAGAAACAAAACCATCTGCACGTATCACTTAGTTTTTGAAATATGTAGTATTTTTTAATGTGTTTTAATGAAACTAATCACTCCCTTTTGAACACAATGTAAATATGCATGATATATATATATATATATATATATATATATATATATATATATATAATACACCTCTCCCCTTACCCCTCTTTTTCCTTTTTCCAACCCTCTCCTTTCCTCACCATTCATTCTTCAGCTGACGAAGAAGCCGGAAGTGCTTCGATAGCTTCAAGTTTATTTATCCAATGTGAGTGTTTCTTTTTTGTGTCTCTGTGTGTATTGACATTAACTTAAATTATTTATATATATATATATATGTTACTTATGAAAGACACCACAGGTGATATGAATATAAATAAATGCCATGATAGGCCACAAAAAACACAGACACAAATAAAAGAGGACTCACACGTTAGTTTCTTTCAAATTTTCGACCTCTTAGGGTCTTCGTCGGGAGGGAGGCAAGAAGAGACTCTTCTTGCCTCCCTCCCGACGAAGACCCTAAGAGGTCGAAAATTTGAAAGAAACTAACGTGTGAGTCCTCTTTTATTTGTGTCTGTGTTTTTTGTGGCCTATCATGGCATTTATTTATACACTCCTTCCCACCTCATTCTCTCCTTGACTGATGAAGCGGCTACAACCGCGAAAGTCTCTCAGTTTAATTTTCGTGTGAGTGTTTTCTTGTTTATTTTGTGTCTATTTTTGGTGACTGTGTTTTTTAACTTTCATATTATGTGCTACGTTGCATCGCATTTCTGCAAAACATTGAATATATATATATATATATATATATACAAATAAATTCACAGGTAAGGAAAGAAAGGGATAGGAACATGGAATAGAAAAAGGACATGGACAACGGTGCTGTGGTAGGTGGAAAAAAAGCCAGAAATCAGAGGGTAAAAATGCGGCCTGACTGGGACACGAACCCAGAACCTCCTGGTTGCCGGCCAGGTGCTCTACCAGTTGCGCTACCAGGACGCTTAGATTTACCATGATTTCGGCGGGGGTTTATACACAGGAAACTCCCTTTGCTTTGGCCCACAAGAGTAACCAATAGATGGCACTGGGGCAGCTCACCACTCACCAACGGAAGGAATGGACGAGGACACAAGGATGAAAGGAAAGGTACACACTCACACGATAGCAGGAAAGAGACAGGAACATGCGTTTCGGGGCACGCAGAGCCCAAGTGAAATAAGCCAATATGGCCGATACACTACTTCATTCATTCACACGACGCCTTAAGCGTAAACATACAAATAAATTCACAGGTAAGGAAAGAAAGGGATAGGAACATGGAATAGAAAAAGGACATGGACAACGGTGCTGTGGTAGGTGGAAAAAAAGCCAGAAATCAGAGGGTAAAAATGCGGCCTGACTGGGACTGTCCCAGTCAGGCCGCATTTTTACCCTCTGATTTCTGGCTTTTTTTCCACCTACCACAGCACCGTTGTCCATGTCCTTTTTCTATTCCATGTTCCTATCCCTTTCTTTCCTTACCTGTGAATTTATTTGTATGTTTACGCTTAAGGCGTCGTGTGAATGAATGAAGTAGTATATATATATATATATATATATAAGTGGCGGATCCAGGATGGGGATAAAGGTGGCCTCAGTGAAGGGGGTCCGAACAAAATTACCACTCTATCTAGTGTACATTGGATACCCAGGGGGGGTCTACAATCCCCCATAGCCCTTCTCTGTATATGACCCTGGATTGTAGCATATCAAGAGGGTATAAAGTAGGTCATAAGCTAAGAGATTGTTTGTATTTCTAATCGTTTAAGTATGTACCTAATTATATCGGAAAATATAACTAAATACTTCTGTATAAAGTGGCAACCTCCAAAAATTTCGATTTTATCTAGGATGTGTCTCGACTCAAGGGATAAGCAGAGTTCTCATCTCATCACCTTGCATCCAGACCTCCATGGGTACCGCACTGCTCTTTCCCAAATTCACCACGAAACAAATGTTGTTGGAGTGCATAGCCTATGTGGTCTTAAGTTAGACTAAATAGCCAAATAGGGAGATAATGTAATAATTAAAAAACAGTAGTAGAGTTCCTTGATTGGTTGTGGATCATGGATAAGTCCAATCGAGCATAAGGGGGACGGAGTGCCTCTAAAAAAGTCCCACCTCCCTGATGTGCTAATCCACTCTTATCACTTTGCAACCTGGCCTCCATGGCCAGCGTAGGTACTACTCTATCCTAATTTCTCCACGGACCTCATGTTGTTGAGGTTCAAAATTAATTCGATAACAGATAGACTGTCTAAGATAATGGATTTATAAAAAAATTGTATTTCACCACGAACCACCAAGAACTGTCTGTGACTCTTTTGCTATAATTTGGTTTCATTTAATTTCGGGAGAAACTTGCCAATGAATTCTTCTGCAAATATTTAATATATGACGAGAGGTTAGATGGAAGATGGGACTTTCTAGTCCCAATCTCAACCAGTAAAGGCAAATTATTATTATTATTATAACCTCATGTTATTAAGGTTCATAGTCAATGTGGCCTAAGATAGACTGACTAGCTAAATAGGGAGATGATGGAATAACTAAACAAGTTTTAGAGGCCCTTAATCGACTGTGGAAGGATGCTAATATGGAGAACTTAGTAATCAGGGTATAATTTGGAGGATGAGTACGTGAATTGATAGTAAGAATAATGTTACTACCATTGAATGTGATTAACGATCAAAACTAAATTCATCAACCGGCTGCTGGCGTTTTAGATATAATACTGACTAGGATTGGGATAGTGAAACTCTTGGTAATGAAGACAAGCAACGGGCTATTCGAATTGGATGGTAAGAAAAAAGAAGAGTCAAATGAGGATAGAAATTGAAAAGAAGATTAATTATATTTCACTCTTTTATTAGTAATTTATTTCGAAATTTTACGGAAAGCATACCACTGTAACTCAAATAACCAGGAAAGTTATTTTGTTGAGTTCAACAGCCAAAGTGGTCTTAGTTTGAAGGGAAGTTGAGCATGCGCGTAAAAATAGATATAATGGTGTGGTTGCTGTCCATAAAATTGGTGGTACTTCTGATGGGGTGAAAGCATACTTGGGTGATGTTTAATGCAATCAAAATAGAATACGTGAAGTAAAAATGAATTTATATCATATGAAATTTTGCTAATTGGTCGTGAAAATCAGCGAATAAATAAAATAAAATAATAATTGGTTAATAAATGGACGTGAGTCCATGGAAAAATTGAAGGAATCACATATTTTTAACTTCCCCGATGTAGATATGTGGCAGGGTATGCATGGAATATAATGAGATTCACAATAAGAAGAAGAACTGAAGGGCTTATTAGTATGGTCAACAATAAGATTAATCCTATGAAAAAAGAAAGTGAGATTTGGAAAGGAGTTATTTTAATCATTCGCTTGACCTCTTTCATACGGCCTACCCCACATCCCGCTCCAATCAATTTTAAGATAGAAATAAAAACATATTTTTTGATGTTCACGGTTCATCCTCAGCTCCCTGTGGATCCGCCCAGATAATGAGCTACTAAAAATAAAATAGCTGTGAGGTTCAGCATGCTAGAAGTGAAGATGCCCATTGGGAGGAAATTGTGGTCAAAAATAGAATAAAGAGAATGAAAAATATTTTGGAATCCCAATTGACCGCGGATGTGAGAATATATAGATAGACAAGAGAGGTAAAATAAAGGCAGTTATACATTCCAAACCATAGAAAAGCATGATTCTTTCTCTGTGGAAGCGAAGCTTAGATGTTGACAGCAGCAGAGAAGTCAAGAGTGGAACCATTCGAAATGTGCTGGTGCCGAAGAATGATGAAGATAAAATGCATTGACAGTGTAAGTAATGAGAAAGTGCTGAGAAGAGTGGAAGAATAGACAAGTCTTCTAAAAACCTTTATGAGAAGACGGGAGAACTTAGTTGGCCACATTATGAGGCATAATGGCCTCAAGAAAGCAATCATAGAAGGACAGTTGGAAGGGAAGAAAGGCGAGGAACCGCCCCGAATGAGTTACATAGGAATTTTTATATAGGATGTAAAAGGGAAGAAATACGTCGCTATGAAAAGACTAGCGGATAGGATAGAGGAATGGAGTTATGATGGTGAATAAATGTATTAACGGGTAGCAGCTTTAATAGATATGAGTATAGAGATAATAGAAAAGTGAGATTGACGGAATATCATACGAAGAAAAATGCACTTGGTGGGATTTCGCATGGAGAGTACTATTTCGAGATGGGATACATAGAGGAGGGATAATATGCCAATTAACTCATATGAACATATTACCGGAGAGGAAATTTTTTGGGGGATTGTAAGCAATGAGGGCTCTAGGCTAAGGGAAGGATGGGCAGGTAACTAATGGAATGCGACCGGCTTTAGTTTTTTCGAAAGAGGGAAAGGTTATCCTCGCCTAGAGCTAGATATCTTGTTTCATGGAATGCAGCAAGCAGCACCATGCTTGCCACATGAGCAGCATTGATGTTATAGGATGAAGACTCGCTGCTTGTCACCATTTGGTCCAGTAAAAAATGATGCACACTGATGTTTATTGCTTCGGAATCGGCATGGATGTTAAAAACATTATTATAAAAAAATTCAGCTGCATACCAAAATGAAAATGAATTTTCTCAGTGAAATAGATATATTTAAGAATTAAAAAAAATAAAAATCGACCACTACAAAATATCCAAAAATAATAAATAAATTTAAGTTTAAGCATGTCACACCTGATTTAAAATCGCAGGCTTTGGAAATAGGGACCATTCTAGTATAATTGTGTTTGGATGGCGTCACTATGGCTTTAAGTATAGTTAGAACTAAGGAAATTTGAGACAGAAGACACATTAAATCAATTTATTAATAATCAACAGAGACATAACCTGCAAGGATAAAGTAATTCCATTGTTTCCATGTAAGCCCGACCATGTTATCATACGTATATGTTGATTTACAAGGAATATTTGGGAACACGCTTCCATGTAAGCTTTCAGAATAGGTTTGAACTGGCACAAGCAACAATAGATCTGGGTAAATTGTGCGAGGAAGTTTTATTGCTGACGTACATCTAAGACATATAAATAATTTTTCTAATAATATTTGAGCGACTCATTTGGAGAAAGGGTGATAAAATATCGAGAGATGAATGATAAAAACATGAACCAATAATTTTCTCATTTACATAATTAACCATTTTCATTACTTATAAATTTGTCTTGAAATAAGTCGCGACTGTAAATAAATTTCACGAATAAAAAATACTAATTAAGTCCTCTATTGAACATAATTATAAAATTTAAACAAAAAATGGCTATTTAGAGATAATATTCTTAATTTTGTATAGTCAAATCCGGATGTGCGCATCTGAAAACGTCTATTTCGCCGGTTTTTGAGGTACTTAATATCTCACTCGTCTTACGTTTCAAGTTTTAAGTAGAATGTATATGGAGTCAACTAAAGAAATTTAAATTTTTTTTGCAATTTTCTGATACAAAATCCAAACGAAAGAGTGAGGGAGGGATATATAGAAATTCATCAATTCCACAGAAGCTAGTCGTCATAGCAATAACCTCATCTGTTCCCATATTTTCTTTACGGACGCTCTCCTTGAATTCCGAGCCTGGTTAAAGTAGAAGAAAGAGGAAAGCACAGTCTTCCATTTTTCCTAAATTCAAAGTAGTTCTCGGAAATACATTCTAGTTTCAGCATGCTTATGTTACCCATTAGTGTGTGAATACTTGGGAAATTGAAACTTTAGCTGCCACTATATCTTTATACATCTAATTACACAAATTAAGGTTTTAAATGAAGATTTGGATTACATATGCACCTTTTTCTAAACGTAAATTTAAAAACTTTGAATTACGACCATTGTTGAAGTTTTTACAAAACAAATTATAAGAAAATAATGATTTTTTATCATAAAAAATGTGTGTAGCTTTGCCACGGAATTTAGGGCAGGTTATAACATGTTCAAAAAATCTCTTGAGGTTCTGAAATGGCTGTTTTTCAATGCATCATCACGTTTGCATAACGACCACTCATCCTCATCCTATGTTGTGCTAATTTAACAACATGACCCTGTGATCAATGCCTGTCTCGTTTATACTTCCGACCCGAATCCACCGGGGCGACAAACCCCGTTCGTTGAACAATAGAGCATAGCTAAAGGAGAAGATTGAGGATATCGCTTGCCATCTTCCCTCAAACTGTCCCAAACTCCACGAGGGTAACCAAAGCATGGCAGGCAGTCTGCAGCTCATCTAATGCAGTTTCCGGCCCGGATGTCGGAGCTTATCTAATGGAATGCATAAGGGCTTAATGATTATTCACCACCTACGCCGGTTGAGGAAGTGTGTGAATACTTTGAAGGCAGGGATGTTGTTGGGAGAAGCGGGAAGGGCTCAGGGAGTTTCCCGGCGACCGAGCACTTCAATGACGGTGTATCCGAGGTTGTTGACGCTGTGTCCGGTTTGAAACTCGCGTCATCCGGGTGCCAATGATTCCGGTAGTCCGGTGAGCAACAGTTAAGCGTGTACGAAGTGGAGGGCAGCAAAGGACCCATTTAACCGACCAACCTCCACTGGCGGATTTCGTGGGGTGGGGTAACAGGGGTCATTACCCACCCCCAAATTTAAAAAAAAATTATCAATTTGTATTAGTTCAATAGTTGTTGTACCCTGTATCCTGTTTTTGAATGAAGCATTAGTATTTTATAATTATTTTGAACTTCAAGTTGCTAAGCCAGCTTTATTGAATTGAAGTAACATACATTCCACATTTAAAAACATTTAACCACTGAACTCGGAAAAACGGCACTGGTACTCAAAATCAGCCACCACTGTACTATTCATAGTGGCATTGATGTAAATTGGCAATGCACCTCTTAAAAAGCTACCACTCCTCTGTTTATTGCTGTATCATTGTAGTATTTGACTCCTGTGGTACGGACATGCTTTTTAAATTCACATGAATGCATTAAAAAATACTCTTACCGGTTCACTGTAGCTAGTTTGAGAACTATTTAATATTTAAAGTTTTTCTTCCTAGAAGTTAAGTCTATATGATAAATTTTATAATAAATCAAAATTAATGGTAACTAGGTTTGGTAATAGCTTAGTAACGTTATATCAATAAATATGTGCAAAGACAAGGTTTGTCAAAATTTTTTGTGCATTCTCTTCTTATATATTAAAAAAATTATATTATTGTAAATGAAAAAAAAATCTTTCGTAACATTTATTTAAGTAAAACTTTTGTACATCATCGTATTTTATATTGTTCTCATGTTTTCATTCATTGTCCTGATGATAGTTTTAAATAAAGTGAAACGTTGGCTAACAGCTTTTTTGCATCATATACATTTGACCTATACTCCAAGAATTATTTTACCATTGATTAATGAGGTCAAGATACGAAGAAAAAAATTAATTATAAACAAAATATCTGTCAATATTTTGCAATGTATGTAAATATAATTTTTAATCCAAAATGCCAAAAAGTAATAATGCGTTATTATTCCTTTCTCTGAAAAAGAAGAGAGCGTACCCAAACTCTTTTGGGAGAAATTAATGAGAGCGATATTCAAACTATTTCGATCATTTTTTTCAATTAAATAATAATGTAATGATCTTAAATTTCACTGTTTGAACAACCAATGACATGATTCAATAATAGTGGAAAATGAAATTCCTCCATCCCTCACCAAATGTATTTTCGCAATTCTTATTCGTTGAATATGCAGTAGATGACAATAATATGCACCTGATATAAAGCTCGCGTCTTTTTTTGCCAAAAAAACTGTAAATTTCTTTAAAGTAATATTATTTGCCATTTTAATCGAGCTAAATCGATAACCTAAACGACGTTACTCCTATCAATCCGTTTTCAGTATTTTGAGAGGGTATAATTTTGGAAATATTTACAACACAATTAAAATAGGAAGGTTTATAAATCCTCGATGTCTTAGTCCAAATAATTTCTTCTTCATTAAATTGTGTTTTTATGCTACAAATCGACCAGCCTATCACAGAATACATAATTATATGGTAGCGAATTATGGGCGAATTACTTAGTGAAATTATAGTTACTCAATCCCGCTCCGGATAGTTAAATAAGGTAGAAATATCGTTTCTGTTCGTGGCAATCTAAACTTATCTGAAGATGCTTGCAAAAATTGCCTCTTCTATTGCAATTCGAGAGCGTTATAAAAACATCCTTTAATATGCTGAAAAAATGAGCTACGGGTAGTACATCAATAAGTTATTTTTTCATTTTGCAATTAAATTTAGTTTTAACAACACCTAACAATTGTATGGGAAATTGAGCGTATGCGTCCTGGAAGGACTCATTATACTACCCTAACAATCGGTCATATTATTTTTCGTCCCTATTCGCTCATATATAACTTCTATTATAACATTGAAGTAATCATATTATATCAAGTTGACCAATTTCAAAATTTGCATGCATATTAAGCGTAAAAATTTCTGAAAAATTACTGACGTAAACATTTCAGCATTAACCCTCGATCGGACGCGCTGGCGTATAAAGTACGCCTATATTCGAAAACCAAGGATTTCAGCATTGTACGTACCTCTTGTTATAGGATGGCTTCGTGTATTCTTACATTGAACTTTGACTGTCTATAGTGCGACTTTTCAATTGTAGCTAATTTATTTTTTGACCGTCAAGAAAAACCGCCACCCGAGGTGTACAAAGTACGCAGCGCGACCGGCCCTGTACCTCGTGCTTTGCTTTTCTTGAATAGCCTCGTGCAATCTCTCTATGTCATTTTGACTGTCTATAGCGTGAGTTTTTGAAGCACAAAGTATTGCAGCAATTTTTTTAGATCGCCAAGAGGAACCCGACACCCGTGGCGTATAAATTACGCCGCACGACTGGCCGTGTACTACCTGTACCACCAGTGTACAGTATCTGAATCGCCTATTAATGTACAAGCTTGAACTAATTTTAGCTAACAGGGAACGTTGGATCTGTATAGTCTGAAAACGTTAGAGTAATTTGACGATAAATGGGAAGTTTGAGAGGAAGTGATGAGTACTGTTAAGAATTCAAATATCATCTCAAAATTTGTAATCGAAGGAATATACAACTCCAGCATTTCCGATGCCTCTTATAATAGTTGACTTCAAAACTTAGTTCTGTTACTGCGAAGTAGTCCGGTAAATTCAGAAAATCCTTATAGATTCACTTCTCTTCCCACCAAAGCGTCACTGCTCAACTTTTTTTCCACCGCATTCTCTCCGAAAACATTTTATTTCGCGTGCACCCCGGGTGTCTTTTGAAAGAACGCCTTGCTTTGGGGAAAGTTTCCCTATTCTTTTCCTACCACTGATGATTACTTATTCCTGCCTTCTCGTTAAGCCTGAGCATAAACTTTCAATGTTTATTGAACCAAAACCTGGGGAAGAGGCTTGTTTACCTTCACAGATGTTTGTCTTCAAGCAGGCTGCCTCCAAAAACGACGTTATTTTTCATAATAACTTCAAGGTTTTCTTTCTTCTCGATCGTTTCCCTCCTTCGCTTTGGTTCGGAAAAGGGCACTTTCCCATGATTAAAATCTGAGTGTATCCATTGCTAACAAGTACAAGTATTTTTCGGTAGGATATAAGACGCAAAAAACAATTGTGTTCAATAGTACTAGCCAAAAATACTGGTATTAATATAAATGCTTAATGAGATGATAGCATTTATAATGATAATTGCGTATGAATTATATCTTTGATGCTCTTTTGGTGTATCAAGCATCTTGCCTTGAGTGCATGAAAATCCACCCTTCATGGTGTTAATATACATTCTTTGAAAAATTTATTATGATAATCACTTTCACCAAAATGATCATGATCCCTGCAAGGAGGTTGAAATCGAGGGAAATTTAACAGGTGGTAAGCCAACGGCTACATTTCTGCCGATGGTAGGGATTATATCTATTGCAGATAAGATGCTAGCAAGTTTGAAAACAAAGATTTTACAGGAAATATATTGATAAGCGGGATTTGTGGAGGGACGCACTAATAAGGGATAAAAAAATTGTGAAGACAGACTAAAGAAGAATTGATAGAAGAAGGAAAACATGGGCGTGACCCTATAGGGTCACACCCAATGTTATAACATTGTCACTGAAACCTCCAATTCTTGCTTGAAGAAAATTCGCAGGAAGAGTTGTGTAAACGTTTTCCCCACATGGTTAAGAATAAATAGGGCGATGGAATAGGAATATACTAAGGAGTCTTCCAGTCCCAAACATAAAATATCTTCGACCACTCGCCCGAGACGCAGTGTGAAGGACTAACTGGGTTCTTAGTTCGACCGTGGGATAAATATCGAGGACCTTGCGTTAACCCCTGAGGAGATGAAGACCAGCCACCGCAAAGGACCAGCAAAACTCAGGTCTGTTAAGAACACCGCTCGTCTCACAGTGGCCTTAAAGATATAAGGTCCTTTGAATGAAGAGTAACTGTTAGACAATCACTGTCAGGAGAGCCCAGGAAGGCTGAGTGGACACGAAGCCGTAAGAGGAGATGGGTACGATTACAGCCTCTGCTACTATAAGGAGATCACGAGACGAAAGTTTCGAGAGATAAAATTACGCTTCAAATTTCAATAAGTTGGTTTGGCACAATATATTCCCAAAAAGAGGTACCCAGATGCCAAATAATGGCAAAAAATAACCTCTCGGAAAATGTAAGCGCATCTCTTATATCATGAAAAAATTGGCCTGCGTGAAAGTCTGCTTTTGTGATTTTCCCATATATACGCTCCATATTTACTTCGTATGACATTAATCCTACTGTTTTCATTTCAGGAATACATTTTGAAGATTACCTAAGAGATTTGACCGTGTGATCATGGTAGTTGGTTGATGGTACTATATATTTAAGTAAACACCACTACATAAGATGAGCACAAAACAAGTGAATTAGTATTAAATAATAGCCTAAATATTTTTTCATAGCAAATTCATTTCTTGGTGTATATAACCACTATTTTTTTTTCTTTTTCTTGACCTTGTTTAATATACGATATAATATTTCCTGGAGTTTAGGTCAATTTTAAAACAAATTTCAGCCAACGTTTCGATTTATTTTTAAATCATCATCAGGGCTATGTAAGAAAAAAGTATGAACAATATATCTGTCAATATTTTTTGTGTATTCCATTCTGTTCTTATATATGTATATATGTTTATATTTATATTTTTTTTAAATTGTATTATTGTATAAAAAACCCGATTGTACCTTTTTTTATGCATAAATATTGTATATCGTTTTAATCTTTGTATTTTATATTGTTCATACTTTTTTCTTACATAGCCCTGATGATGATTTAAAAATAAATCGAAAAGTTGGCTGAAACTTGTTTTAAAATTGACCTCAACTCCAGGAAATATTATATCGTATAACCACTATATGATTTTGAAGCTACAATAGCAGGCCTAGTTCTACGTGAAAGTGAACTAGTGGCTGTGTCGGACACGTAACCAGGGGCATGTCAAAGAACGAAAGATAAACAATGAAAGTGCGTGGACACAAAGGACGCTTCTAGCGCAACGAGTGTACCCACCAAAATGTTATTGGAAAGATCGTGTCACAGACAGAAACGTTTGTTTGATCAATCTCTCTCCAAGATTCCTTTGTCGAAAACTATCCAGTGTTGAGTCTAATGCATTCTAACATCACTTTCAAATTCCATGCTTCTATTTTTGTCTCTCGGAATTGACTTAAATAACTCCAGAAAATATTATAAGACACACATTCGTAACCTAAGTTATATCCCAGCCCTTAAAATGCATAAGTACACGTAAATGAATGGAAAAAGAGACTTATCAATGAGAAAAGAGCAATTTTAGAGCAAGAAAAGAGCTAATGTTAAGGCTTGCCAAAGATTAGATTTTCTCGCAAGAAATAATTGAAAATTGATTTTGATGTTATTTATTTAAAATACTCATGCATCATTTACTTCATTATTATTTTTTAATTTGCATACATTTTGTTATTTGATGGTGGCTCAATTCTGGTCCTATGGCCTTGGAGACCACCTAAAGCTCCTTCTCTCTGTTATTTTTGTATTCACATGTAAAACAAAGTGCAGGAGTAAATAAATTATTTTTATTAATTTCATTAACCTCTGTTGTTCATCATCATCATAATTAACTGTTACAAAAATGGTCATTTTTACGATCACAAATTACGATCATTTTTTTCGAGTTTCCTGAATACGTTTGATTGATCAAGATGTCATAAATACAGGCAATAGTAATATTTTTTCTTCAAAAAATGCAACCGTCGACCTAAGAGTGCCAGACAGTAGTTTCCGTGGAGTTAATTATAGTATCATTCACGCTGTACTTAAATCTATATATTTTAGTCCCCTACTTACTGAGAGCTACGAAAGAGAGGGCTCTAAAAATCTTTTGACCCGATAATATTTTTCTGAGTTTTGAAAGAAGCATTGCCCCTGAAATATCTTTGCATGACCCGGGGAAAAAATCCCGAGTAACTTGAAAAGGATTGGCACGGCAAGAGTTCAGTTTTCTGGAAAATTTACGCGCACATTATAATTTGAAGGGATCGCATTACTTGGTAAATATGCGCCGCGCTTGGGACGTATTGAATTGTAGTTGACAAGATTTACTACAATTAGGTACGATTCCATATTTTCTTTCTGTTTTTACTGTGTTTAAAATGTTTGAGCTTTCTCAGTGCTTATTCGGCACCCGCGCATGCTCAGGCGCTCACTATGACCATGAAGTTCACTTACAAATGAGCCTGCTGTCATTCGAGGTGAAATACGATTGCTGAATAGATACGATTTCATTTCAAAATCTACTTCAGACTCATTTTTTTTGTAATAGCTGCCATTTTAAAAGTAATTCAATTCATAGTCACCATTATAAGCAACCAAGTTTTGAATATTAAGTGTGAGAGTGTGACAAAGTAATCATAAAGCTAATCTAGCTGTGAAAAAAATCGGCAATTATGACTTTAAGTAATTGAAAAACACGAGAAGATTAAACAGCCTATGAAAAGAAAAAGATAGTCATTAGTAATTGAAGTAATGATGAGAGTTGCTTTGACACCAATAATGTGACAGTAAATTCGATACCATGGCTTCGATCATCAGTAAATATTTGTGGGGCACACTTAGGGTTAAGGGTGGTTGGAATATTTAGAGAAAATGGGAGGATATTTGTAGTTCTCTACTCCTTATTTATTTTATCCAGTCCAATGTAAATTTACGCCATCTGCATGACATGGATTAAACCGCCATTTTTTATTTACTCCCACAATTTGCATTTTTTTCATCCACCTTAAGAGTTATATTCACCATGTATCACAGGGACTATGAAATAAGAAACAACGTGATTTAGGTATCAGATTGGGAGGCCTCACGAGGAAATAATTTAAGCATACACTCGGCAGCCGTAGAAATTGTTTGTGCTCCAACACATATTTCTGAAACCTCCCCTGACTCCTGCCAAGTCGAAATTAGTGGCGTGTTTATTCTTTATATCACCTGGGAAAATAAATGTTGCCACTAAAGGGTGTTTTAGCAAAGCAAAGTCCTATCTCGTTATTTTCACAATCATGCATTTTTCTTGGAATTTTAATGAAAAAGCGGGAACATTTTTTTATATTAAAAGCCAAGGGTGACAGTTAAGATTGCTGCATGCTATGCGTTTTCTAATTTTAGCTGTTATTAAGTTGGTCAGGGAAAAGGGAGTGGTGTAAAAAGAATCAGTCTTACATATCATGATCGCATCTCATGATGATTGCAAGCGTCTAAAAAACAAAGCATATAGTCGTTTTATAAGCAGTTAGAACATTTTTTTTAACTTATCCATGACTTTAGTTTTGAATAGGCTTCCGTTTTTTTAAGTTTCTAATATTCATTTTAAGCAAATAAAATTGTCTCTTACTTTCCTACTCTGCCTATAAATTTATACTTACCTACCGGACACCTTCTTTGTACTTGACCCCATGAAATGACCCTAAGAGTTGAGAATCTAAGAAAATGTTAACGTTATCATTTTTTCTATCTAACTACATACAAAAATCTCTTGATATTGCGATAAATCAAGATTGTTAAAAATTTTAAGGATGTTAGATTAAAGGTATCTATTACATTGTTTTCTGGCCTTACGTGTTCATTTTTCGTGTTTTAAAGATTTCATAGGATATACAAATGTTATAGAAGTAAATTTCCCTGCTTTCTAATCAAAAACAAGAATAAATACATAAACTGGGATAAATTAGTTTGCTTTCTTATTATTTGAACGACAGAATCTCCTTTCACACATTTTATTAGCCGGGAAAGAATCGCAAGTAGTGGCACCAGTGCTTCAATCGATACCGGCAATCAGGAAGTAATACAGCTTCTCTGATTGGGAGATCCTCGTGACCTTTGGCTATTCGTGCGCACTCCAAATTATAGACCCATAAGTCAAAGTAGCACACCGACCCTGAATTCATGAGCTCCCGGGGGACTTGGGATTCTAGACAGACGGCAATATCTGCTCCTCTGAACTCGAGACATGCCCAAACATTAAGCTCCCACAACGACCCGTATACTCGATGAAATAGATGAAAATCGAAGAAGAATATACCTATTCCATACATAGTATAGAGTGTTTCAACATTTATAGCGAGCTTTTGATGCTTTCTTATATTTATTAAACAAAACATACAGAAATAAATTAACATAAAATGAAAGAGCAACTCAAAAAGTTTTATAGAAAAGCCTGCAAATGCTTAATTAGAATACCGTTCGTCATACGGCACACGTCAAAATGACATCCGAGTTCTTCCTAAACGTTGATTATTGTCTCTCAAGTAATTGTTGCCATAGCTACGTCAATCCTGTTTCTCAATTCCGAAAGGTCAGCTGTTAGTGGAGGATTATCCATCTTGAGGATGACAAAGGAATTTAAAACGGAACGCAACTGCCACAGTAACTACAGATTCCGTCTCAGCAATGTGTAAAATACAAACAGCATTCTGTTCACTAGTCGCCATATTTGCTACTAGCGCTCTCTAACGAATGACGCGGTAACATAGGGTACAAATTTGCATTGTTCCCAAACACAACTGTCTGAGTTGCTCTTTCATTTGAAATATTATTCGTAGCTGTAAGTTAAGCATATTGAATCGTAATGAAGTGTTAAAACAACGCTATTCATTTCGAAACACCAAGTACAATAATTTGTACCTATATATTGGTTTTTCCTGAGACTTTCAAAAAATGCTATTGTTTCTGGCGCGGCAATAATACCGTTGTACCTTTACTCAAAATAAAAAAACTGCTATTGGAAGTTTTTTTTTTAGCTTAAAATGAATAGGAAAGGGTAGTAACACCCCAAGAAGCCTTGAAAAAAGCTCAGGTTTCTAACGCCCGTAAAAAGTGCATATACGTATATAGTGTTTTCCGTTTATTTCCTCTCCAATGAGACATAACCGCTGTACACAACTCCCGGTTTTGTCGCATTTTAACGGGCCATTCATCCCGCGCGAGGAGATATTACGACATTCGCCAACTCTTTCCATATTAATTTTCTCATCCCCTCGCTCCCACCGAGCAGTATAAAGTCCCGCTTGCTTTCCAAGACTTTTTTTTCATTAGTTTAAGGTAGGTACCCAAACTACCTTGAACTTTTTCTCGATTTTATTATTCCTAGCTCCTCGGCAACTGGAGCGAAGATGTCCCATCAGCCCCTGCGGAGGCCACGCTGCGTTGTCCTTCCGCTTCTTGTCTTTGTGCGTTCATCCTACCCTGTTTTTTCCCTACTTTAGTTCACCTTTCCCCGTGCAGGGGCCACCCCTATTCCACCACCGAGGGGCAACTTAATAAGTAAAAGTTGCTCCCTGAAGAAAAAAAGTTCTCCAAACTCATCTTTCATTTTACGAGAATAAAATTTTTCGGACGAACATCGAACTTAAAGACGACGGAAGTCTGAAACATGCCGTTTTTTTCTCAGAAGGAGACGTTAATTTTCAATTGTGTCCAACTTTTTAAAATGACGTCGCCTCTATGCTCAAGTGCTCAAACTGCATTTCACTGTGAGTGGTGGTACTAGAAAATTACATTAAGGAACGGAATTTCCTAGGTAAAGTAAAACTGACAGCGCACAGTGGTCCGAAATCGGAAAAAGCCGGACAAAATTCCAAAATAGCGTTTTTTGAGGTAGAGACTTGAAATTTGACGTATATGCTCACAAATGATTGGTGATCATGAAACAATAATTCGTTTTTCATAAATCTCATCCGTTGCAAAGATACAGAGGACCAAACACGACCAAATTTCCAAAAACACGCCTGATCTCATTGTTCTTCGAAACACTTAGAAGTTAAGCTGCTCGTAGAGTTTTTGAAGGATTTTAATGCAGTAAAAAACATTATATTCCAGTAATATGATACTTTATCTACATTTTACATTATTTTTAAATATTTTGGTTGATATCGAGGTGGTATAATGTCGCAAAATGGCGGCTCCGTTTTTATGGCAAAACCTGACATAAAGTAGACATTATCTTTAGTTTGAGAAATAATAGTTCTCCAATTTTTACTGAGAGTATTTAGTAGAGATAGCTTAAGAGTATAAAGCAAACATCTTGGAAAAAAGTTTGCAGCTGCGGAAATGAGCGCAACTTTTTTATCGCACTTCACGTCCCGGCTCCGCGACGCGGGGGCTTAGAGACTCTGAGACACTGTTGGATATTTCACTTTCTCTGGAACTTAATTATTTAAAGTCGTCGTTTTATGCACAGTAAATAGTCTCTATAGACCCTAAATACTTAATTGAAGATACTGCTAAGATATTTGATCGATATACTATGTTACTGAACGCGTAAATCTGGTAAACATGCTTTGTTTTTATGCCCAAATATAGTCTCCGCTACACAGGCCTTCCAGTTTTTCGTCATTCCATTGCCCCCACACTTTGAGCCATACATTTCTTTCAATTAACGCTAAATATCAATCGGAGCAACATTCTTCACATTATTGACCGACCAGACGCAAAACTTAACCCCTTAAGCGCGGCTGGCATTTAATTAAATCCCATCCCAGCGGCCGGATTAGATTTAAATGACTTAACGTTTTTGGCATACTATTATTCAATTAATTAATTAATATTTATATCTTTCATAATATACAATCAGTATCATTGAAGATTTTGTGAACTTGCGTAATATAATGCGCTACTGTATAATAATTTTTTGTTCGAATTGAATAAATTTTTATTGTTTATATATCTCCTTCTATGAACTCATGAATAAATTTTCAGTTTTTAAAGATTTAAATTTGGATTCATATAAGCTTTGAGATCTCTAAGATTCCATGTATTTTTTAAAATACAATTACATGATGTATTTTAGCTATTTGGGGTCGAAAATTTCATAACAGATTGGATACTTTCGATAGGATTACCCGTTACACCTACTTAAAAAGTTATCTCTTCGCCCATTTCTCCGTATTTGTTCTGTAATTACCGTATCATTTCATATAGGTATTCACGTGCTAATGTTTCAAACGTCAATATGTTAATATTCAAATGATTTTATCTTAGAAAATCTGCGTTGTGTGACTTGATTTCAAGCAATAAAAACATAATCCCACTGCACATTTTTCACACCAGTACACGCAGTCTCTTCATTTCCCATGAACGACTCTAGTGGACTGAAGCGCGTGCGAAGATCCATCAAGAGACGAGAAAACATTTCGAAGGGGTCCTGGTATACGCTGACTGTTTAGGAGGAATCTTATCTTCGTTGATTACTGTCCAGTAAAAAAAATAAAAAAATAAATGCAGAGCGAGGCACATGGCCCCTTCGCTTAGGACGCTTAGGACTAACGAGGCGGACCAAACACACTTGGGGCTCGAGGTGATGACACACTAGAAAAAGGTGGAGAGATGGCAGTGGGCTCAGAAGATACCGTATCTCAAGCTAAAGCAGCTGACCCTTCTTGATGTCCCACAAGCAGAATAGGCGGTAGTTTTCTTGATAGAACAGTTGAAGGAAGTAAAGTCTAAGGGCAATATCCTGTGAAATAAGCCTAAAATATGCAGCATTCTCGCAATACTGCCAGGGAACGGCGGAACTGTACGTGGAGCTGTACCCGTGGTACTATATGCCAACCACAGTTCATAAAGTACTGATGCATGGAGGGGAAATTGGAAAGGAGGCAATTCTCTCACTGGGGCAACTTTCCGAAGAGGCATTAGAAGCAAGAAATAAGGACACCAGAAAATTTCGACAAAGATTCACCAGGAAGCACTCAAGAGTGGCCACAAATCACGACATCTTCCAAAGACTTTTGATTACGTCAGATCCGTATATTTCGTCTACCGTGAATTCAAATCAAAAATATCAAGGAAGATGCCTAAAGAATTGAGGGAAGTTTTGATTTTAGAGGAAAGTGAAGGAGAAGAATCAGATTGTAGTAATGGCCAAGATTCTTCGGAGGACTGAATTCATGAATTTATAGAGTTTCAAACTATGACCATGATTACAAAAAACCAGCGCGGTATTAGGTAAATTCATTTGTGTACACTTTCTTAGTTCTCTAACCTTCAAGTTCATTGTAAATCATACGTTGGAGTTATATTTAAGTTGTTTTGATTAATGTTTCATTAGATTAATGATTTCAAACTATTCTCTCGAGGAGTCTAAATTCAACATTTTATTCCTATTGCTTTAACTATTTTTATCATTCTGTATTTTTTTATCATTGAATAAGGCATATACTGTATATATTCTCTATTCTGACGGGATTTTAAAAAGGTAAAACTTTGAATTGTAAAATTATACTAACTGCATGAATTCACATTTTATTATTATATAACAAAAATTTCTTTAAAAAAAGCTATTAATTCATGATATTATCCCTTAATAACTATAATTTCCTCGTGGTAGGTTATATGGTATGCTAAAACAGGATAGGAAGCGGAAAAACCGTCTTCTTAAATATCCATTGTATAACAACAAAGGCTGCGCGGCATGATAAAATGTCCCTTTTTGGCACGCACCTCCACGGCAAGGTTGAAAAGGGAATTAATTTGTGATAGAATGCCATTTGTTGCCTTTCCTGGTAATTGTACATGTCAGTCGACGCGAGAAAACTTCAATCCTACTCAAAGGATGTTCGTAATATGCGACCTGATTCCGTTGAGTTTGGAAACCAAAGCATGTTTACCAGATTTACGCGTTCAGTAACATAGTATATCGATCAAATATCTTAGCAGTATCTTCAATTAAGTATTTAGGGTCTATAGAGACTATTTACTGTGCATAAAACGACGACTTTAAATAATTAAGTTCCAGAGAAAGTGAAATATCCAACAGTGTCTCAGAGTCTCTAAGCCCCCGCGTCGCGGAGCCGGGACGTGAAGTGCGATAAAAAAGTTGCGCTCATTTCCGCAGCTGCAAACTTTTTTCCAAGATGTTTGCTTTATACTCTTAAGCTATCTCTACTAAATACTCTCAGTAAAAATTGGAGAACTATTATTTCTCAAACTAAAGATAATGTCTACTTTATGTCAGGTTTTGCCATAAAAACGGAGCCGCCATTTTGCGACATTATACCACCTCGATATCAACCAAAATATTTAAAAATAATGTAAAATGTAGATAAAGTATCATATTACTGGAATATAATGTTTTTTACTGCATTAAAATCCTTCAAAAACTCTACGAGCAGCTTAACTTCTAAGTGTTTCGAAGAACAATGAGATCAGGCGTGTTTTTGGAAATTTGGTCGTGTTTGGTCCTCTGTATCTTTGCAACGGATGAGATTTATGAAAAACGACTTATTGTTTCATGATCACCAATCATTTGTGAGCATATACGTCAAATTTCAAGTCTCTACCTCAAAAAACGCTATTTTGGAATTTTGTCCGGCTTTTTCCGATTTCGGACCACTGTGCAGCGGTTCAAAGTAAGTCGACTAAACATGTTATTGCTAGGAAATGTCCCATTAATGCTATAGAGAGCGGGTAGTAAGGTGTCAAGTAATACAAAAACCCCATGAAAAGTTTTGAAAATAGAGTCTTGGACCTAATTTACACGTTGAAGTTAACTACTAATTAGCAGAAGCTCAAAAAAATATTGTTTTAGTTTACCGGGACCAGCCTGGGGGATAACTGTAACGGAGTCACCCGTTTGCACAAATGTATCGGAAATTACACAGAAAAATATCATTGGCGTTGCCTGGGATTCGAACCCGGATCCCCCGATATCCGGTCAAGACGTCCACAAGTTTCCACAGGGGATAATGACTTCGGTACCTTAACTGGCTAAAGCACTCGACCCGAAATCGGGGGATCTGGGTTTGAATCCCGGTCAACGCAAATGATTTATTTCTCTATAGCTGGTCTATCTGCAGACTCAAAAAAATATCTCACTCTTACTATTGCCAAAACACAGAAGTGTCGCTAGAGTATCGATACGCTTCGTGTTGGCAGCAGCACAGAAACAAAGAAAATGAGGATGGCGAGAAGGAATTTTTTACTTCACCCCATCATTGCGAGAAATTTATATTTCATATAGATAAATTAGATCGTGCGGTGCCATTGATCTCTCATTCGTATCACATTGAAGAAAAAGCAACCCGTAATAATATCCTTTGCCTGTAAAGTTAACTCAACGTTTGCCGCTTCTCAGTTCGAATTATTCGTTCAATTTCATAGCCTTCAATTCTTACTGCATTCAAAGTTACCATGAGCTAAAGGAGCCTTGGAGTTTAGGCACTGAGAAATTTAGAAGTATAGACAAATTACTCTACAAAAAATTTCAAGGAAGCTGAAATGGAGGATAACTTTCAAAAAATTGCTAGTTAAACCCTAACCACGGATTTTAGCGAGAGAAATATGAGTTAGTGGAAAAATATTTCCCGAGGTGTAGCTAATCTGGTAATTATTTAAATATTCACTGGTTCTGATGTGGAAATAAAAATTGACTGGTTAATTTTCTTTCTGAAGTTAATAATACTTTAATTCTGAGATAAGAAAATTAAAGTCGAACGTCCGTGTAAGGCCTTACAACGTGTAGCGTCGCTGTCTTGTTTTAAGGTTGTAATGCTGTATTTGCATCCTAGACCTCTGGAGCATGAAAATGGGAAATTCATTACCCTAGTCAAAGAAACGTTGAAGATATGAATTTCGGCTTTTTCAATTTAAGCACACTGTGCAGGGGTACTCAACGTATTTAAATCGATTTTATTGATACTTAGATTATTGAGCGGACATTTTAATCAAATTGCAATTGGTTAAGCATACTATGGAAGATTTCATGAGAAGGAAGTAAGCTTTAAAAGTTGAGTTACTTTTGCTAATATTCAGATACACGAATACACTAGAGTCACATACGTTAGTTAGCCTTCTTATCAATGAATTCTATATCTCCGTTTTCTTTTTTCGATGCTTGCAATATATTTATTGCATAGAGAGATCACTTTTAATTTTGAGGGCTTTTTCCGAGGAAGAAGGACGAACGTTAAATCTAAATAAACGGGAGCAGCTTTGAGCATTACAATGTGAAACAAATTACTATAAATGAAGAGATTAATTTGGCTGCGGCGAATTAATAAAAAAATGTAAGCACTTTCATAACTACGCACCATACCATTGTTAACCTGCTTGAATGGGGAAAATTTCTGAAGGAGCATGCGTCTGTAATTCACTTATTCAGCGATTAAACCAGAAGGTTGATTTGGATAGGGTAGGGTAGACCTAACCCTAGGCCAAGCTACAGGCTTGTTAAGTTCCACCTTCAAACATCAACGGCAGGGGAGCCAATTCCTGTTTCTGGGCCACCCCTAGCGTCGAGATGATCCTGGTCAATGGAACCTATCGATCATTTGCCAAGAGCTCAACCTATGCCGCTCTTCCTGTTCTTGGTAATCCTCAACATAAAGTTTTCCACGCAAAATCAACTTGTAAAATCGTTTCAGGATTGTCGTGGTGGAAATTCCACATGTACATCATAATATAAAATGAACAAATGGTAATTTTCACACTTTAATAGATAAATCCTCTACCGACCATGGTTTCGAAGCAACTCGTAATTTTCAAGGTCATTTCCAACCTTAAAACCATGTTCGGTAGTGAGTTATGTATCATAGTTCGAAAATTATCATTTGTTTTTTTATATTTTGTCATTGACAGTCAATCAAGATTTTTAAATTTGCAAAGTCGCTTTAAATTCTCACATTTATTCAACATTATAAGAGGAATAATTAGTTTAAGAAAGCCGAAGAAGTGATGAGGTAATTGCAATGCATTATGCATTTTACCTCTAAGACTCAGTGCGGTAAAGATAAATGAACAGATTCAAGAAAGTTATCCTCGGTGGATAACTCAAGATTCTAATTCAAGAAAGTTATCCGCGGTGGATACAATCCAGATTACGCAAGTGAGGAGCTGAGTCACACAATGAAAAAAAAACCGTCTCTGGAAACTCCCCTTTTTATACATTTCTCCCCTTTTCTTTCTCCCGTCCATTAATCATTGCCATTCCAACCGTGAAACTCGAATACGAACCGCTAATGCAGCCGGGCCAACGACCGCAAAAAATGGAACCTCGACCGTATCAAACCCAACAGTCTCCCTCTTTAGAATAATAATATTCCTTCCTCGGCCGGGGGGAATATTTCAAGAGCGCCCTCTTTCCTGTTCACCTCCGCTGTCACGAAGCCTACCACCTCTCTATTATTCTGATGCCCGGCTCACAATTCCCGAAGCCTTTCACTCAAGTCTCCTCCACGCCCTCCTCAATCTATGAGACGCGAATAGAAAAAGATTCTTGGCTACGGTCCCGGAGAATAGAATAATCGGAAACGGCCTTCTGAGTTTCTCTCATACCTTTCGATACTCGAACGTATACGTCCTTGATATTCGTCCAAAATTGATTTATTCCACATAATTTCTCAGGAACAAGAGGCTGAACGCAAGAATTGCCGAAATTTTTGCTAGCTGCTGCGACCAAAATTTGATCATGCTGAGCTCTGATCAAATTAAATTAAAACACCTATCGTTCTATCTCTTAAACGGTGTTTACAACGCTAATAAAATGAGAAGTATCTTCCATTTTAGACCTTATACCTAGAATTTAGTTAGTTTTTTTTCAATTTGAAGTCATACCAATTGACAAAAGGCTTGTAGACGTTGTGGTATGTCCCAGTTAAATACTGCGGTCAATATTGTACGAAGGTTTGCCATTGGGAAACCGAAGTCATACAGATGTGTTAAGGTTTTGATGGCAGAGATCTTGAAGTGAACATAGTCATAGATAGTAAAAAATACAAGAGGAAATAACGAATAACATAAATATTAGGGTAGCACGTTGAATGAAATCGGGGACATCATTAAAAGATCTAGATGGATGATAGCAGTGTAAAATATGGTATTTATGAATATGAAACAAGATGACTAAAAGAGAATGGTTTAGGGATACAAAGGAGAGGTAAAAGAGATTAATACGGAAGATATCCTATGATGGGGTAGAAATCAGAACGAGGAGGACGAGAAAAACATGCTGGAGGTTTTCAAGGTGTAAACAACGAGGTCAATGAAGAAGGCAAATGTGTCAATCCCACTGTGCTTTAAAGCTCACGCTAAGTGTATGTACCTCGGAGGGTAAGCGAGCAAAAGTCAGTGACATTATTGAATAAGTGCCTGAGATGAATGCTATAACCCTCACGCCAAAATGATGCAAGCGATAGGGACTAGGGAACGGTGGAAGACTGGGGTGACTGTGTAAAATGGTTGAGCATTACCACGTGTGCACCTAACCTGATGAATGAATATCCAAAAATAGTTATTACTAACAATAAAATCCAAATAGAAGGTAGAAAGTCGACAGTCTTGCATGTTTAATCCTTAAAGATTGACGCAACACGTATTGATGGTATTTTTATACAGTTCTGTAAGAGCTTATTTAATACTGCTTAGGCGGATAAATGTTATCAAGAAATATTTCGAGATGTTTTGCTCATGCATCCAAACGCACTGCTAGGGTAGCTAATTGAATAGTGTGGCTTATACTCTGACATTCCCAAAAATATTTTCCCCCGCTATACAGGAAATTAAATGTCGTTTTTCATCAATGGTTGAGATCAGCGATGAAAAATATATTTAGCATACCGGGATACGAACCCGTCTCTCCCGATTGACGATCAAGTATGCTACCATTTACGACCTAAAGCCGTGTAACTAGTAGTAACCTGACCGGCACCTGCGAGATCCGGGTTCGAATCCCGGCTATGCCAAATAATTTATGCATGGCAAAGTTCATCAGTGGTGTACGTAACTTTGCATCCGTGCGCTTGACTGAATTCATTGTTACTTGCAGAGTGCCGCGAATTGTTGTTTGGCAATTGTAATCAATGCGGGTTTTCTAGCGTGAGCTGTATATCGTTGAATTTATGGAACTTTAAAAATGGGCTAAATTTCACTCTTGCCTTTGACCCAGTTTAAAGCCCTTTATTACGTCACTAACGAATCTCACACAGAGAGAAATCATGACTTTAACTTATTATTTACATTTGCTCATTCAAGCGCTCACTTCGAAGACCTGTATTTACATTTGCCCTTTCGATACATATCTCCCCACCTAAAAGACAAAGCAAGAGAGAAAAGGTTAGAATGCCCAAAAATAGGAGCTGCTAAATAAGAACTAGGAAACCAGTGAGATGGAATATTAGTGTGGATATTTTCATCCGTCTACGTCACCCGCCACGGTTTGCGTGGGTCAACTCGTCCTATTTTTTTTGGGGAGGGGGAAGGGTTTACGTATTGTTATTTCGCCCATTCAATCCAAAGGGAAGTTGAATGGAAAGAGGGATTGATGTTAAAAGCAGTGGGAATGGTAAGGGTGGACGTATTCACTCAAAGACGGGAGTGGTGTGAGACTCGGCAAAGGAGAAAATCGCCGATCGTTGGCGGAAGAGAATCGTTCATTGGGTCGCGAGGAGGTCGGCCGAGCGAGACTTGTGAAGCGGCGTGGGAGAGGGATGCTGCACACTCATACAGATGTAAATCTATCCCTCTACCCTCCTCCTCCCTCGTATCGGCTTGCGTCACTCACATTTCTTTTGTTCCCATCTCGAATGCGTCTCTTTCCTTTTTGAGGTCAAGGGGTACATCCCGTTTCCCGTTCTTCCACATACTCCTTCTCATTTCAGCACCGTAGAAATCTTTGGGGGCCTATTAATTAAGATGGTTCATTATTCCGTGGACTTGGATCCAACGTGAAATCTAAATAAACGAGAGCAGCTTTATACAGTGCAATTATAACTAAATTGTTATAAATTAGAAGATTAATTTGGCTGAAATGAAAATATAAAACTCTCATTCAAGACCTATATACTATTGTTGACTAAACATGCTGTGCTGCGGATTATTTTTGAAGAAGTTTAAGTATTTTATGCATACACATATGTATTACTTGTATTATAATTGAAAAATAAAATTTTATAGTTGTTATGTTTAAAATTGTTTCGAAATACAAATTTGCTCCGAAAACAGAACAAATGCAGTATTTTTCTACGGGGGATATTCAACAGTTAACAATGAATGAATAAAAGCACCCATGTCCTGGATAAGGGCTTCCGAAACAGGTGGGACTCCAACCCGCGACCTTTGTTTTGAAGATGTAAGCTCTTCTCCGCCGCCACCGAGGCCAACAACTATGGATATTAGTGCTGATAATGGTTGTAAGGGTGCAGAATATTGTCGCGGCAAAGGGATACAAGTCAATAAAAGCATAAACGTTTCCATTTAATGAAAATAATGGCAACCATTCCGGGATGGGTAAATAAGCTAATTGGAGAGCTTTGCAAGGCTATAGACAAGGGTAGGGAGAGAAGATGAGGTTAAGGGAAATATTAGGGGCAAGGATTGGCAATTCAATTTAAATTCGCCGGATGCCCGTAAAGCGAGTGACCAGACGCGATCATTCTGGTTGTCGCACGGTGCTTATAATATCGCTTACTATTTCAAATACTGTGAAATGCATCATTTAAATTTCTCATACTTTTAAAAAAATACGGTTTTAAAAAGATATACTATTTTAGCCCCAAAACATTTTATACAGCGCAACGGGCGTCGTGATCTTTCTCCTAAGACTTAAAATTTATAAAGCCTCTTTTTGCGTAGGTAGGCTTTATGCGATTTCTCCATAATTTCAAATGTAACCGCAGCTCAGCAGCTTTTTCTGCGGTGGCTCTAAGGGCAAAGGAAGGTGGACGAGGGCTCCCGAAGAGAAGAAGAAAAGATGCAGAATCGCGGCTGTATTTATTGCTCTGCGGGGTAGAGATGGGGGAAGGGGCGAGCTGCGGCGCACGAATTATCACACCAAGAGAATGATTTATTCCACGAAAGGCGTACGTATGTCCTGCAGCCGCTCACCCCCAACAGCAGGTGCGTAACCAGGAGAGGTGCTAAAAGGGCTTGAGAAACCCCCAAAAGTATCTCAGTTTCCCAAACATATTGTGCGAGACGCCTGAACGTAGGAGCCTTGTACTCCCATCTGCATCTATATACCACCCCACATGCCCCCACAATAGGCCAGTGGCGAGGGGGGGTTAGGACACTAGACTTTTGAATATAAAAAGGAAATTCTCAAACGAAATTATTCCAAGCATTTATTTAAGTGCTTTATTGTTCGGGGAAAAATGAATTTTCCATACCTATTCGATCGGTAAAATATCTCTCTTAATTTATCATTTTTTGGTGGACCTGGAAATATAGCAGGTGCTAATATGATGTTCTCTGTGACGCTCTTAAAGATATCTATTCTCATTTGCTCAAGCAAACATAGCCGCGCAGCCTCCCGAGTCTCTAGCGGCTCCCAACCTAATTCGTTTAACATCTGTAACCCATACTATAGGAACGAAACCCTTGGGTCGGGTTCGCAGGATACACTCCTGGAGCAGGGACTATAAGCGATCAGCTTTTTTCCTCTGCCACCAGAAGGGGAAGGACGGGAGGGAACAAGGAAAGGAGGCGCCGCCGCGATGAGAGCCCGACGACGCCTCCAGGGAAAGGACGGGGAAGGAAGGAAGGGACGAGGAATCCTGCACCGTCACAAAGGCGGGCAGGTCCTACTACTAACGAAACCAAGCTTACGCAATTAATATGCTACCAATTTTAGTAGATTTTCCTATGAGGAAGAAAAATCTATCGATCAAATCAGTAGATTCTGTAACCCATACTGTATGCCCTCAGCAGCATTTAATGAATCGCGCCGCTTTCGTTTGTATTTTATTTAGTTCACTGATTAAACCTTTCCGCACCGCATGCCATACCTTTGTTCGCTGCATATTCAAGGCGAGACCGCACGAGTGTGAATTAGAACCTCTCTTTTAACTTCTCGTCCGAAAATCTTCCCGCAGTACACTTATCGAATCCCATCCTCTAAAGCAAGGGTCTTCAACCCGTGGCCCCCTAATTTCTTGCGGCCTCTAGAGGCAAAAGAAAATATTCTAATATCGCGAAACAAATATTGACACACTCGTCAAAAATAAGCAATGCCAAATTTCGCATTGATTGACTGAACTTTTTAACCAATAAAAATGATTGATTTTTTGAAATAATATGCTTAAAATTTTTTTATTGATGTGGTGGTAAGGTGACGTGATGCATCGTGGCCCCCTGGACGAAGTGAAATCTATTGTTGGCCCTTGCACTAAAAAAGGTCGCATATCCCTGCTCTACAGGGCTCTGCCAAAATATTTCTGTAATATCTTCCACCGTATAGTTTTGTGCTATAGATCCCATCTCAGGAGTAAATGAGTCACTCAAGGAAAATAAAAAGCTCACATTTCGTATTGTTGAAATGACACGTTGCAATATTTCCACTTATAGATTTATTTTACACTACGCGTTTCGTCGTTACAGCGACATTTTCAAAATGTCGCTGTAACGACGAAACGCGTAGTGTAAAATAAATCTATAAGTGGAAATATTGCAATGTGTCATTTCAACAATATTACGAACTTCCACCACATCGTGCCTAATATCATACAAGCTCACATTTCATTATTCGATACGCAATTATTCAGATGTTATTTGCATTGGATCATACTCGTACAGAAGATGGGCTTATTATTCTAGTTACACTTCTCGTGGAATCATCAGCCATGCGTCGTAGCAATGTAAATAGCTTCCGTAACTTGTGTTGCTACTTATAATTTGAATGAATACTCAAATAAATAGAAAAAATTAACCCTATAGATTGATTAAGGAACAAATCTATTCTATATAGTAATTATATGCAGCAATGGGAAATCCTTCGATGAATATAAACTGAGTAAGGTTCGTTATCTCTTTTTACCACATTTTCTCAGAAATAGGAAAAAGGTGCAATTGAATTCGGTTTGTCTGCATATATATTTTCACATATTTACATAAAGATTTCCCCGAATCTAATAAACGAAGTTGCATGAGCCGGCAAATAAAATCAGAATGGAGCTCATATTAGTGGGAAAGTTGATCATCAACAAGTAAGAAAAATACATCAGCAGTCTCTGCTGTCAGTGACATGCAGCGCATTTCCTCTTGTATAAATCAGTTTTTTTTTACTGCGGTTATTGTATTACGCTGCGATAGTTATAATGCTAAATTGAAAAGAAGAAAACGAATTGCGACAAAATAATCATCATATCTAATCAAACAAAATCCTGAGACCAGTGGAGACCAGACCATATCGAACGTAGAACCACCATCGAATTCATGTTACATTGCATGGTGTTCTGTGAAGTGACGTTAAAGTGAGGAAAGATATGCAATCAAACCTCAAAAAGTGAGAAACCTCTATAAGTGGGGCTCATTGCCCGGTCCAGTAATTTCTACCTTTGAAAGCCTCTAAAAGTGTTTTTTTTTATCCGACTCAAGGTGGGGAAATGAGTGCAAGCTACCCAACTCAATACGGAATGACGGGAAACGTATGTCAAACTCAAAAAATATATTTTTACCTATACATTTTAGTTAACGTTGACTTGCAGGGAACACATTCTTCATGAATCTATCAATTCCCAACACGCACTTTGATGGAAGTTAAGAGAGAAAGAGAGTGATATTTTTTCGAAGCAAATTTCAGAAGCATACATTGTTGCATCTTCAAAACCAGGGAGTCGAGACGTACGAGTGCCCCGTTGGTAACTCGGAAAATGACAAATCGGTATTCCCGCCAGGTGTTTCGTAACACGAGTTCTGGCGAGAACTGAAATACCACTTCGACATTCTCCAAGCTACCTGGGGGGCACACACTGAAGTTTACTAACGTAAGTTGCCTTAAAAAAACTAGTAGCATTGATCTATGCAACAGCAGCATTGAGATTATTGTGTCAAACCGTTATTGTACAATAAATTATTATAATCAGGGCAAGACTTTATGCTCACCCTGTACTTTTGTGACGAAATTCATTCATGGAGAAAATAACTTTACACATGGCTGCGCATGACTGCGTACGATGCAAGGAGGTTGTAAATATCTGGAGGGGGCATCACTGGTTTCGACCGTGGAGCGAAGTGTGGCCGGAATGGGGGTGCTTGGGTAGGACAAGCCACGCCCACTTTGACCAAAACATTGACAATCCCATAAGGGCCAATGCTTACTATTTAGCAAAATTGTTAGTCATAACTCGGCAATGCATCAAAAGAAACTATGAAACGCACAATTTAAACCTTTTTTTCTTACTTCGTTGGTAGGCTTCACGAAGTTATCACTCAATCATCTTTTCCCAGGGAAAAATTATTATCAATCATCACGACTACGTTCTACAACCAGCTCAGCTTAAAATAAAATTTTACGAGAGCAAACTAGTCATTTACCTGAACTTCAACATAGCCAACGGCAATTAACAATTAAATTAATAAAGTATACTTTCAAGGATGTCCCCACCAGTAATGTGGGTAACTGGCACAGAGTTTATACATTAATAGAAGTATCGCGAATGATGGAAAAAATCCTATTACAATCACGGGCGAAATATGGCATTTTTTACTTCATGTAGGTAGTTCATTTTCAGAACAAAACTTAGCCACCTCATAATATCATTTGGAGACAAAGTCCAAAAATTGTCAAACTAAGATGGTGCAACTTTAACCATACCAAAAACTCGGAAAGACCACCTCCAGATATTTAAAACCTCCTTGCCAGTGGCGCCGACTCCATGGGGCCTGAGGGGGCCCGAGCCCCCTCAAAAACTCGTTATGGGTGTGAGGAAAAAATGTGTTAGGCTTGCCGATTTTCCCCGGAGTGTCCAGATATAGAGATTCGAGTTATCAGGGTTCTAATGTTGATCATATGGCTCTTCTAAAATGCTTAGAAAACTTAAAACTTACTACTTATAAAATTTCCCGGGGCAAGATTCCCGGTTTGGGCCCCCCCAATATTTTTTGTGAGTCGGCATCCCTACTCCTTGGTACAATGTCTTTTGCCTCATGCAGTGCTTTGATATTGAAGAATTGATGAATGAAATATTTTTTTTACTCCGCGGTGACTTCTTTTTCTCTTCCATGCTACTTTACTTTATGCAATTAGGCCCAGAGGACCGCATGACATATAAGGCTTTCCATTCCCTTCTGTCGTGTGCTATGTTCCGCCAATTCGGGCAGATTTCTAGCTAATGCAAGTCTTCTCTTAATTCATCTATCCATGTCTTGCTAGGTCTCCGAACTGGTCTCCAACCATATATTGCCATATCCATAGCCATCTTAGGAAATAGCGATCTTCCCTTCCATGCACCGAATGTTTAAATGAGCTCCGAAATTTGTATCATAGCGAATGACTTCAATCCGTGATCTTGTCTTCTTATCCTTGCACCAACGTGTCTTCAGCTGGATTCCCACGTCATGGTAGCAGAACAGGAGTGAAGGAAAGGAATGACCAAGAAGGTGGAAAAGAGAGAGAGCTTCTATTCAAAATCTGTACGCTTTCCGGGCGTTTAAGTGCGCCCCACCATTCTCCAGATTCTGCGGCTCGGCTGCCGCCTTCTGTCTCCTCGGAACCTTGTGTGGTCGACCGCTTTGCTCCTTGAGCATGCTTCACCCGCCCCTGACCCCTGGTCACCCCGCAATGCGCCCCCTCTGGGGAACCCCTGGCTGGGGCATTTCGACGCAAAGGACCGCAGCGGCCGCGGCTGTAGAGAATGGAGGAGACCAAACAAAAGACGGTGCACGGGCTGGTACGCCCAACGCCCAACGCCCAACCTAAACCTACCCCACCCCCTTTACCCAGATTATCCCCCCCCACTCGCTTCGTTAATAAATTTCTCTCCTTGAAAATCCTCCGGCCATCTCCACGAACGCCTAATGCTCTCCCCTTCCATTGCTTCTCTCAATATATCACCCGGACTGGCCACGGCCCCCCTTGCTTTACCCTCCTCCACCGAATTGTGCACATATTCCCCCAGATTCGGACAATCGGTTCTTGTCAAGCTTGTATTGATTTTTTTAATACCGAAAGCCTTATACTTCGTTGAAAATGTTAAAAAGGACTGGAGGAAGAGTTCTCGGGTTTCCAGCCGGGTCCAAGGGTTTTTCAGCTCCGACGCAAAGTGGGCTAGAATCGAAAAAAGCTGGCCAAAACCTCAAAATCGATTTTTTTGAGCTAGGAAGTTGAAACTTCGCATACACATTCTCAAATAAATTGTCCATAACTACCCAGATTATTTTGGACCTGTGTTTTCACTTTAACAATATATGTGAGGTCAAAGTTGAGCAAATTTAGCGAAAAACGACCACCCTCGAATTTTTCTGAAAATTGCCGACTTTATCCTCGTGCAGTGGTTTTAAAAATAGTTTTATCGAATAAACTGTTATACCATCTTAATTGGCACTTCTTATTCTTTCATTTGAAGGGTTTTTAAAGATTTTGTTTCATCAATAACCATAGATACATAACAAAATGGCGGAGCCTGTTTTCAACCCATTTTTTTACAAAAACGTAGAAAAAAAGTAGACATTGTCACCGGCTTACACTAAGTAACTTATATCATGTCGTTCTTTGAAGCTTCTATATTGTGAATCTAAAGTCAAACCTTGCACCAATTTGCAACCCCGAATTTTAAATCGTTTTTTCGAACGCACGGACGACTCCGGTTCTGGCCGGCGGCGGCGGAGAGTACGGCGACGCGGCAAGCGGGTGGATGCAATATGGTCTCATTCACTTTTATGTGTGGATAACAGATATATTAGTGACAGAAAATAATCACCAGAAAGTAAAATTAATAAATATTGCTACGAACGACTCTCATTATGCAATCGCTGGGCACTGCAAGAGGTGCACTGAAAGGTTTCTTTCTTTGAGTGCATTCCGTGGAGAATGGACTTTAATCGCGTGCTTTAAGTGGGGAAACGGACTCTTTTACTAACTAACAAGCTCTATTTCTAGGCAAGAGCCCTCGATGATCCATGGCCTCCACTTCCTAACCTGCCATACATATTTAAAGGCCTTCTGACAACGGTCGTTTTATAGTATTGTTGTAGTGCCGAGCCCTTCGAACTTGTTTTTGGTTTGAACTCCTGCTAGCTTTAAAAGTTTCGGAAGGCATATTACTCACATCGAATAATGTATTCTTTCTAAGAAATACAGTTCATTTTAATCTATGTCTTATGCTCAATTTAAAGTATTGATTTAAATCTCTTACCTATATATCGACGTCATTATTCTTAATAAACTGCGCTGCTGACAAAATGGTTATTTTTCAGAAATATTTTACCATACAAACATAACACAAACAAAAGCAACACAATTTACACTTTTCCCAACTAACATACTGCCATTAGCACTGTCAGCAATAAAAGATTACCGTTTTTCATTCACTATCTGACGAGTTTTTATCACTTTCATTGTCTGAGCTAAAGCATAGTTTTCCTTTTTCAAAAACAGATCCATTACATTTTTCGGCAAGCTGTGTGTTTCCTCCAGTTTAATTGGCGTAATTTTTGTCATTATCAGTTATGACATTAGGAGTTGTCTTCGGAATAAATCCCTATTTGTGGCCACTCGTGCCATTTTTCTAGTCAACCATTCACGGAACTTTCTCACGTCCTTATACCGTGCCTATATTGCTTCCCCTGACAGTTGTCGAAATTAACAATGGACTCTTTTGCAATGTCAGCTCCGTGAATGAAGACCTTATGTACGGTTGGTGGCATAGCAAAATTGTTTTTAAAGCGCCAGTAAGAGAGAGAGAAAATTAAATTATTTGGAGAGGAAATCTAGAATAATTGTGATGGCTTTTGAATACTCGTGCCTCTTTCATGCTTCGCCAAACGAACCGCATTTTTTACCTAAACAAGAAGGCACAAAGGTGCTCACGAGCAATAATTCATGAGACATAGGCCTTCGTTCTCACGTTCGATTATATTGCGCATGTCCTAACTGCTGTCAAAGCCGTGTTTACAAATTAAAGTGCACTTTATATTCGACGCGAAACTTGGATCTGTGGAAATGCACGTTAAGATTCGAGTCGCAGTAAGATGCAGAACCATTTTTGGAAACTTCTTATGTAACCTCTGCTACAATTATTTCACTCAGGTAAATGAAATCATATGCTCGCGTCACTCTCTCATCGCCGGGGTTAATATTATATCCCTGGCATTTCAGATTTTCGAAGACCCTTACACCGAAATTGTGTGAGCTGCATGGAAACAATTACTTAGTGAGAGGGCCTCTTAATCTGACATAACATAATACTTGGGGTTGCATTTTATCCACTTAGCAAGAGTTCTTCTTGCCTCCGAGGATGGTCACTGTATCTTCCTTTTGCATTCGTTTTCCTCCTTTTCGTTCTCTCGATACAACCCTGAAAACATGAATTGACGTCCATCTGCACTGGCTTAACTAGAGCAACATGTAAATTGTGCTGCATAAGGAATAGTTATTAATTGCTTTAAATCAAGAATATAAACTAAATAACCTTACTGGATAAGAATAATGAACTCTTCAAGCACCAAGACAGTACTTGATTTGGGAAAATTCGGCAAAATGAAGTACTGTATTGAGCCATTTTCCATCACGTATAAGGAATATATTAATTGTTATTGTTAAAAAGTTTATTAGTTAGTAAAAGAGTCCGTTTCCCCACTTAAAGCACGCGATTAAAGTCCATTCTCCACGGAATGCACTCAAAGAAAGAAACCTTTCAGTGCACCTCTTGCAGTGCCCAGCGATTGCATAATGAGAGTCGTTCGTAGCAATATTTATTAATTTTACTTTCTGGTGATTATTTTCTGTCACTAATATATCTGTTATCCACACATAAAAGTGAATGAGACCATATTGCATCCACCCGCTTGCCGCGTCGCCGTACTCTCCGCCGCCGCCGGCCAGAACCGGAGTCGTCCGTGCGTTCGAAAAAACGATTTAAAATTCGGGGTTGCAAATTGGTGCAAGGTTTGACTTTAGATTCACAATATAGAAGCTTCAAAGAACGACATGATATAAGTTACTTAGTGTAAGCCGGTGACAATGTCTACTTTTTTTCTACGTTTTTGTAAAAAAATGGGTTGAAAACAGGCTCCGCCATTTTGTTATGTATCTATAGTTATTGATGAAACAAAATCTTTAAAAACCCTTCAAATGAAAGAATAAGAAGTGCCAATTAAGATGGTATAAAAGTTTATTCGATAAAACTATTTTTAAAACCACTGCACGAGGATAAAGTCGGCAATTTTCAGAAAAATTCGAGGGTGGTCGTTTTTCGCTAAATTTGCTCAACTTTGACCTCACATATATTGTTAAAGTGAAAACACAGGTCCAAAATAATCTGGGTAGTTATGGACAATTTATTTGAAAATGTGTATGCGAAGTTTCAACTTCCTAGCTCAAAAAAATCGATTTTGAGGTTTTGGCCAGCTTTTTTCGATTCTAGCCCACTGTGCGACGTTTCGAAGACTAATTCAGACGTGACGGCTTTTCGCCGGCCGCCGTCCACGGCACGGCACAATGCCTTTAAATAACCATAGTTAGCAATGGGTGTCTTCAGACGAGTCGAATCACGCCGTGGACGACACGACGCCGTGGACGGCCGCCGTGGTATCCATGGCTCCCATTTCAATCCGGCCCGGCGTACGCCGTCCACGGCGTGAAATAAACACTGTGGTGTATTGGACTGTTCAGACGCGTCGACTTATGCCGTCCGCCGCGTAGTTCTATAGAATTCAGAGTAGCGTGATCGGCGAAGAAATGCGGACATGAATAATATTTCATCGTTCCCATATTTTAAATTGTGTTTTTGAGCGAGATGGGAGATTTTGTAGTGGACGTTGACGCTTTTCTACCAAATCCAAGTCATGCAATTACGTGTGCGATATGTCCAACAGCTATCAACCTATCTAGAGCTAATAATTTATTTAAATGGAGAAATAGAGAAAAAAGGCTAAAATATGTGTATTCTATTAAGTAAATAATAATACTAACGATGTACGCAAAAATAGTCTATATGACTTTATGTACATATCAATTGTAAATTACACCGAGTCTAGACATTCCACATGATCGGGGAGCTGTCGCGGACTGCGCGCGCGGCAAAAACATCGATTTTTATTTTTAGTTGATTCTAATGGTCGTATTTGATTTCTTTTGATGGACACTCTAAAAAGTTTGATGTAAATTAATGTAAATATCTTGAGATAGCGCGGTGATCCTTTTCTTATAATCCCAAATAAATACAAAGTTTCGACGAAAAACAGTCCTACAATTTGTATCGTATCGACGATAAATATCGATAATTATAACGAAGAAATTAGGTTATATGAAATGTAAATTGAAGGTGGCACTAAATAAATTATTTCTTATATGTAATTAACTTGCTAAAAAATTCACTTTCCAACGTCCGTCGAGCACGGTATTCCCCGTGGACAGCTGAAAGCTCCGAACTGTGCCACACGTTCGAAAAATCGATCTTAATTTCGGCGTCGCGGGTGGTCGCTTTCTCCTTTTGGTATCACTCTCTATAGGTTTTGTTGCATATGTGGTGTAAATATCTCGAGGTAACTCGGTGATCTTTTTTTTATAATCCTACATGGACATAAAAGTGGAGCCTGAGGAAAAGAGGAGCCTAGTAATTTAAACTTTTTTAAAGGAACTCTACCTAGCATGCATAACCTCAAGGATGCGGAAACAGTTAACTACCAAATCGAGGTATTGAACATTCTGGAGAGGATACAGCAGTTGTGAGCAGTTTCTTCTCCTCTAGCTGGATCAATTCGTTCTCCGACATCACTTAATTCTACGCCGTCAAACCAGTCAACTTATTCTGTGAGAGAAGTGGTATAGTGTTTTGGGATTTGGGATGCAGCGAAAGGTTTCAACTTTATCAATATTTTATGTATTTTGTAAAAATTCTTTGTTTTTTTTCTTCCTGTTTGATTTTTTTAATTATTTGAAAGTACTGGAAAGAATTTCTGATAGATAATGTTTTGAGAAGTAAACAATAAAAAATTCTAAAATCGGACTGAATGAAAAAATCACTATGATGCACTCCCCAGCTCACATGAAAGTGTTAATATCTATTACATTATCTTTCCTTAGTAATGAAATTTTATGTTTCCTTTGTCTAAAAACAATTTTATGAAAAATAATGCTTAAATAAGTAATTTTAAAAAGAAATTAAATAATAATAACCTATCAAATGAGTTACTCATTAGCTAGTTACAGATTTCATATTTGTATCGAGGTTCCCTAAACTAAATTTTATATATGAGCAGCATAGATAAAATTTATATCAGCAGTATAGATAAACAATTAAAATAATAATTTATATTATTATTTTAAAATTCGCTCCTATTCATGATGACGACTCAAGAACTATTGAATAAATGTCGCTGATGGCCGTGCCGATTGCTTGCCGTACTGTTCTCTGTATTTAACGGCGCGCCGCGCCGTGAACGGCGACCGGCGGAAAGTCGTCTCGTCTGAAAGCTGCCTGAATTTCACGGCGTGGTGCCGTGGACGGCGGCCGGCGAAAAGCCGTTGCGTCTGAAAGGGGCCTGTCTGCCATCGTCTTCAGGGTGATTAATGACCCTGAAGACGATGGCAGGCTTAGCCTTCGAAACGTCGGTGCTGAAAAACCCTTAGACCCAGCTGGATATCCCGAAAACTCTTCCTCCAGTCTGTTCACCGGGAAAACCTTAGATCCTACTTTTGTTAAAAAGGAGTTAAAAAAAATATTTTGTCAGGTTTGTAAAGTAACCATCATCATAAGTAATCAATCCGAAGATTAGCGAAATATGATTTGAATCTTTCCCGGTGAATAATGTGGATGAACTCTTCTCGAAATTCCCACCGGGTTAAATTGTCCATATTAGCCAACGTTTCAAGCTCAGACTCGGGACTCGTCCTCAGGGCTGCTGGATATAATGCAGTGAGCGCTAACAATTTTTTAAAGTTAAAAAATTGGGTAATATGGATAATTTAACCCGGTGGGAATCCCGAGAAGAGTTTACCCACAATCCGAAGATTAGTTTGACGCAGCTCTACTATCAGATAATCTTTTCATTATGGAAAATAAATATAATATATCTTAAAATGTTCACTAATGTGCTTATAAAAAAGCACGACCCGAGTTTCATAATAACGCAGAGTCTAGTATAGGACCAGTAGTGATAGTGATAATACAATTTGCAAATTATCCAGGTTGCTTAGTGGGTATTTTGGTGGCATTTTTTGCTCTTAATATATTAGACGTTGATACCACATTACGGGATAGTATTTTGGCTTAATCATCAGATTAGAACCATGGTATCTGTAGTAATATGGTATTAGTCTGTGCAACTTTCTAGTGGGGTATTTTTTACGTATCCTATAATGCACAGAGTGGTAAATATTTTTTAAAAGTTGAAAAAGCCACGTCTCCTCATTGCCTCTGGGATCCATTGAAAAAGGAAAATATTTATCTTTTTAACGCACATCTTTGTAATGAAATCAATATTTTGTTGCGTGAAAAATATCAAGGGTACTCTGAAGCATCGTTAACAATCCGTCAATTAGCATTATCAGGTCTCTTAAAGAAAATTAGCTACTAGTTCAAATAACATAAAATACTATCGATTAGCGATGAGTGGTTTCCTGAAAAGGAATAAACTAAAAATGGATCGCCTATTTCTCAAAGAGGGAAATGGGATTGCTAAGCGGATGAAGAGAAATGCTAGTCCAAATGAGAGGACCTAATTGCCCATTGAGACGGAGAAAAGTGTTTTTGCTTGCATTTCAGAGATGTCTAGTCTCGTTCCAATTGCTCACTTTCCTGCCCCTAGTTATTGCTCTATTTTGGGATTTCGAAAAGTAAGAAAAACATTCCATCAATTTAAAAACAGAAATAATCCAAAAAAGTCCTTAAATATGGAGAAACTACGAACTAAGACGATTTGCGAGTATGGAAAATACTCTACCAAAAATTAAAGTTTTTTCTGGGACGAACGCTTTGTTTATTACCAAAAAATACCTAGAAAATATTTATAATAAATTCTGATTCTTGTTGTTCATGGGTTTCTTAATAAATTTTCTACATGTATCAACGTCTAAAATATTTCACGAAAGATTTTTATGCTTAGAATTTAGAACACTTTTTGAAATTGTTTTTTGATCGTGTCTTCGAAGAATAACGAAACATTAATTACACTTCTACCAGTTCGTAATTCCTATATAGGAAGAAGGAATAAATGGTAACGTATACCTCTTATTGACTATAAGTTGCCTAAAGAGTTAATAATCAATGAAAAAATCATAAATTAAAGCTCAATGACTTCAAGGAATAAGATATTGTCTGTCAGACTGGCAGAGAGACAACAAATGAAGGAATATATTTGGAAATTGGATACAAAAGCGATATGAATGGCATGGAATGTCAACATAGGATCAGGTGAAACAGAAACAAGTATTGATGTGATCAAATTGGAATAAAAAATAAAATAAAAAATTCAACATAGAAGGAAAATGTTTTCAGCAATAGTTCAGTATTTAAATAATCATGGAAGGGAGACCTATCCGAATTGGTAATTGTTATACCTGACTTTTTCATGTGTGAAACATTTCCATTCAGAAATCGATCCTACGTGCTAAATAATTCAAAAATTATAGATGAATTTCTCATTCTAATAACATTATTAAAAATTCAAACTGAAGGAAGGGAAGGAAGGACAACCTTTACAGATTTGAACAACCTCAATTATCTCCCATCAGACTCTCTTCTGAGGATAGTAATTGAAAGAAGAATAAGTGAAAAAATAATTACAACATTTTTTACTTAAAACAGCACATAAGGTTTTTTTGAAAACATAAATGAGTTGCTTGACAAATATTCAATAAGTAGTACAGTTACTCTCCTTACAAAAAAATGCATTCATATGGAAGGCGTTTGAAATTATTTTAACTTGCCTCTTGAAAAATATGCAGGGATTAAATAAAATCTTTGGGGATCAGGATTGTCGTGGATTGGAATTACGAGCTTCTGGTGAGGGATGTAAGCTAGAATAGATGAAATGCCAAATAATGAGCGATAAAGGAAAATACGTTTTTTGAAGTGTAAAACAAAAATTAGAGTTTAATAGACCTAGAAAAAAAGAACGTCCATTAGTGTATATTATGGTGAAAGTGACATTTTGGTAAGGAAGGGTACTTCATCAAAGATGAATGAGCTGACTTCGGAATTGCCGACATGGAATACGCAAATAGTTTTGTAGAAGATTTTCCGAGATAAACTCAAAAATAATAATAATAAATTTATTTACCTAAACTGTAAAAGTGTTTGATGTATAGTTAGATAATTTTTTTCACGCAAAAATATGCTATTTTTCTAGATACTAGTATCATCGTGGGTTAGTAGTTTCTGACGGAAAAATAAGCACAGAATATAATTAAGGTTTGAAGAACTTACAGCATGCGGTAAACCATTACCTGAGATACCAAATCCGGATTGACACATATAATTTTTATAATCTCCAACTAAATACTGCCTCTAAAATACGGTTGTAAGGAAACAAAGTTGTTGGGCCAATCTAGAATGGCGGACATGAGGCTAGGTAGAAGTTGAGTCGTTTGTGGGAAGTACGAAGAATTTCTAATACTAATTTAAGATCCCGATTTTGTCGAATAAAATATTTTTAATATAATTCCTTGTTAGCTGCTGAAAATTTCGTGATAAACCCAATTTATTTAAAAAAAATTAAATTTTCACTGACGTTATCGGTCTTTCCACACTTACTTCAGTGTCTCGAGAAGAAAATGTGCATGCATGATTTACGTTCGATGCGATGGTTTCGCAATGTCTTCATCCTCATGAGACTACCAAATATTATTTTGTACCCTTCTTCCATATTTAAGGGTACGGCAGTTAAGTAACGTAACGCAGACTGGTGACTATAATCAATTAGAATCCTCCCTTGCTCCTTCACCAAATTAATCAAACATTGTTTTACCCGGAGGGGGGAGGGGCGGTGCTATTTACAAAATACCTGTCACCTGAAATTCAAATGCTCGAAATATGATGCACTAATTTACATAGAGGCTAATTAAAACACTTCATTTGATACTTAAAGACGCCAAAGTCATAGAAAAGAATTATTATTTACTTATAAGTAATATGAGACGGGCTTGAGATTTCCGCAGCATTCATAAAATGTAAATTGCTATTTCTTGTTCAAAACTTGCAAAGCGTCGTGAATTCCGTTTTCATTTGCTGGGTTACAAATGCTTTATCATCTCAGGTTTACTCTAGAGTTCGAAAAAAATGAGTCTTAACGATCTGCAGAACACGAAAGTTCAATATTGATCGGTCTTTATGAATAAAAATGTGATCACATTCGAAATTTCATCCAATTTCATGCTTGGAATTTATTCCGTAAAGCTAAGGTGTTTACACATTAAATTTGGTGATATAATTGACTTGTTCAGGGGAAAAAACGTGTGTTCCGTGGGTTCCCATTTTCCCATCACTTTCCCTTTTTGGCAAAAGAAATGGAATTCTCATCCCTGTGAGCTTGGAATTATTTTTTTATTGCTCGCCTAACGGAGAGCGTTCGGATAGCAGTTGAGAGAGCGGTGAGTTCGAATGAAAATATGAGGGTGATATGATTAAGTGAAGAGGGATGGAATGGAATTGAAGATGCGGCGAGAAAAGGAGGAAAAGTTTTTGTTTTCAATCGGATAGAATTTACCGGGGCTATTTTATTTCTCGAGGACTGGAAAACAGACGGAAAGAAAAGGCGAAAAAAGGCTGGTTGAAAACATGATTAGATGAGGGTCTGGGGGTGTAGACTGCTGGGGTGGGGGTGGTGTCAGGGGATGGGATGTATAATTTTGGAAGGCGAGAGGGAGCGGGCTGGAGAGAGAGAGTGAAAGTGGTTGGCGCAGCCAGCGAAGGGAGATGAGAGCATCGGTCCAATCAAATTTCATGCGAAAAGACGCGGCATTTAGGCGGGGTGAAAACAAAGGCTGGAGGAAAAACGCTCACCCTAGATAATGAAAGGAAAAAAATTGACGGCCACCTATTTAGTTGCGTCAGCTCTTTGTGGTGCGTCTAAATTCTTTGCGAATTTATTCTCAATTACAGTATGGTTATTTTTATCACTACCCCAATGAGCCATGTAATGTAGTTGTATAACCAAAGGGGAAGAGTGTGATATTATTATTATTACAAATTGCTGCAAGTAGACAATTGGCTGGCGGCAGCATACTGTAGATGACACACATGAATAATAAATGTACCTACCTAATAACTAACAAGTAAGAAACAGGAAAGGCACCTATAGTAAAAAAATAATATAAATTAATTCTAATATCATACAATAGAACAATATAATATAATATAGAACACCCCAGTACTAAAAAAAATTAAAAATATGTAAAATGAAAGAAAAAAACGCTTATAGGTTCACTGTTAAATTATTTATGCCCGGGTCATACATTCACCAATACATGCATTTAGATTTAAATGTATTTAATAGTGGACCTAAAATAACCTAACCTATTTACAATTTAAAATAACAAATTAGTGGACCTAATAAAGTTTAGCCTTTCCTTTTTCCGTAATGCATGCGTTTCATACAGTTAAGCCTGTAATCATTAGTTATAAATAAAAAATGATTCTATCAAAGCTTTCAATTTCTCTGAAAAATATACATGCTTTAGTTATGAGCTTAAATTGCTCTGTAACAAACGTTAAATGTAGCCATATTTTTTTTGGAATGCATTTATGTTATTGAGCAAAATGTTGTGTATTATAATTCAGTGCGGTGAAACATATGAGACATGAGTGAAGAACGACGACAGCTATAACAGGACATTACGAGGTACGTCATCAGTGACAATCTCTCCATAAAAGCACAAATCTTGAAATTCAATGGGTAAATTTTATTTTTTAAGGGCTTCGATGAAATCAATTTCACGGGTTATAAATTACACTTCTTATAATTTGCAGACGCAGGACATTGTAAATTCTGAGGATTAAGGGATTCCCAGGATAGGGGAAACGATAGCATTATGGATAGAACCTTTTGAATTGACATTTTGGGATCCTGTTTGTATAAAGATAAAGAGAAAGTTACTGAGGCTTAATAAAACAGGAAAATAAGGTTACTATGGAAACGTGCAACTGGATTCGTACAATCAGGATGTACCAGACCGGTAAATAGCTTATACAGTCTATTAAAAAACATGGCAACGAGAATCAAAAATAAATAACTATACTTGCACAAGCTAATTTGGAAATGTGATATGTAGGTATGATATCATTGACAATACCTGGTCCGATTTTTCCAAAAAAAATATGAACTAAACAACTGTAAGACGGTCAGGGTTGTGTGTTTAGACTCAAACACACAACCCCGACTTTATAATAATTAATAATTTATCTGATACATAAAGTAGGACCATATTATGTGCATATAATCATTTTACTGAAAGGCACTAGTTTTACTTATTGCTGCGACCTCTGCTTCAATATAAGGTTAAGTGTTAAAGTCATTTTTTTTCAGGAAATTGGAAAGAAATGGTCAAACCAAGGGTTAAAGGAATGAGGCCTTGACTATTTCGTATTCTCAGTTAATTTTTACCTCCTCATTGCAGATCATTCTCAATAATAATACATAAACTCACTCTTACTGACAATACGATTTTTTTCAATACGAAATAATTACTTTGCATGGACAGAGGTACCTGTTCAGCATTAAAAAGTCCGCATCTCCGTTCCGTTCAATATATTTCATAAGTTATCTACTCCGACGCCTAATTGACAGATTGCATTTTGCTACTTCTCTCCTTGGCGTATTACCAGTCTGAATCTCTTGAAATTTTAATGATAAATGCAACACACTCTTTGCATAATAAAACTATAAATGTAAAACATACAAGTAGGAGATGATACTGAGGTAAACACTTTTATTTTTATTCAGGAAATTGTTTACAATGGTCTACTTTACATGCTCTGAAATAAAATGAGTGGACGGATGGGCGATGTACGTATTGACGATTTGCCAAATTAGATCGAAATAGATGACACAAACGGCTATCACATGGACTATTTTTGACCGATTTCTGGCGTCTAAACACCTCCGCCAAACGCCTATCGAGGCGGCTAGCAGGGTCGTGTGTAGATGTAAATGTAGATGTACAAGAATGATTGTGCATAAAATTGAATTTAGTGAAACCCAACGAAAAAAAAGATCGGTCAAAGAGAAAAATTCCTACTCCAAAGGGAATATGTAGAGAAATTACCAATGTGTTCCGCAGAAATTTGATTCATGTTGCCACTTTGCGCGCATTCTTATCGGTTTCCGTAAATGTCCTTTGCGCGGCGATGAGCGCAGGGTGACCCTATTATTTTGGATGTTTGCAATAGAGCATTTGCACTCACACATTTGCGTGATTTTTAAAAGCAAATCCGTACCAAAGGAGTCCTAAATTACACTTGTACAGCAATCAACAGAAGAGTGGTAGCTTCTTGAGATGCACTGCCACTTTACCGAGTTCAACACTTTTAAATGTACTGCATACGAAATTCATGCTTCTTAAATTCAATGCAGCCAGCACAGGGCAGCAGTAAAGTAGCAAATTATTCATCATCCTTCCCCGATTAGTGTTACTCATGCAGACTACGGAATACCGCTATTTCCAGCTCATTCAGGCATAGTATATGGAGAAGGTGACCGATAGATGAAGTCATTAGCGCCATTAGGGAATGGTAGGTAAGAAAGGGTGGAGAGAAACCGGGCGTCGGCATTAGCCTGCTCTTAACGAAATAGGCCAAGGGGACCACCGCTCAACGTCCCATCCGACGGACTTGGGTTGAGCTTGAAATGCCCTCGACACAACATTCAAGCAGGGATCGGACAGTCTCTGAATATTCTCTGCCAAGGCCGTGATTCGAACTCGATCTCACGGGGTGGGAAGCCTACACTCTAACCACCACTCCAACCCGATTTCCAGCTGTAAATCTGAGTATTTATATTATCAAAAGTATAAATATAAGTAAAAAGCTCTAAAAATAGCTTCTTCACGTACGAAATTTGGATCGCCATACCGTCTACTACGCGACAAGGTGATTTATTCATACTACTTGCGGTGGATGATGGCACATCAAATTGCACGCTGGAGAATCCGCTGTTATAATAACAGCCGTCTTTTTGAGCGCTTTGCACCTAACTATCTTTTATTTAACTGATGCTTTTCAGCAGTACTGCGGCATGATCGGAAATGCCCCCGGCAATGGCTCTCTGAAAGGCCTGTGATCAGACTGAAATCATAATTAACTGTCTTCCTGAGGAGGACAATCAAGGGGAATGTGTAACTGAAGCTCCAGTTTGTCCCAAATTGATGGGAGATTGATTTATTCTGCTATTTTGGTCATGTTTTTATTGGATTAAAAAAATTCACGCAACCCCAATATTGGTAATTGAACTTTTGCACACCTAAAGATAGACAAAGAAAAATCATTCTTAAGATACATTATATCATCGTGGGTTTAAATTTTGGATGATATTCCCAAATATAGCGCACGAATAGTTCTTGAACTCGCCTCCAGGTCAGGAACTGCATTACTCTCAACGTGTTATTTTTCCTTGGCCATAGTTTTCAGGGCTATGAGCCATAGACCTGAGGACGATGACCCTGCGGCGATCATGAGAACTCGTCACGCAGCTAGCCGGGAAAGCATCAAATCTTTCTTCTCCCCTCAATATATCTTACTTCCTCATGAAATTCGGATCACTTTGCCTTCAGCGACGCGAGTGACGACTTTCGTAAACCTATATAAATACGCGCTGTGTGGCAACACATTTAGCGGTCGCCCGGAGAATGCTCAGTTTTAACATCCGCGGGAACAATCAACACTCATTGACGAAGGCTTTGTAGGCCCTCGGAAACACCCCTTAGAGAAAGACGCAAGGCAGTGTAGACGAAGATGCAGTTTTGATGGGAGGAGATGGGTGAAATTTTGCAAGTGACAAGATGAGGCTATATTAGGATGGAAGAATTATATGCGGCCCAGTGCATGCATTGTTCCCAGGGATAGTGAATATTCCTCCGCGTATGAAGTCAAATGGCGAAGAGGGACGAATAGTGTGGGATACGATTAAAATTAGGTGGCTTCCAAACTGGGGAGGTCATTCGCATCAATTAGGTCCCACTTAATTGGCACGCAAAATGAAGACAGTTTAAGAGAGGAATAGTGAGTGCAGCTTCCGAATTGAATTGATTTTCCTCAGAGATACTTGACTCTATGATGGGGATGGCAGACATATGAACTCTATAATTAGCGCCGACATGCTCCTCAACGGGAATTGGCAGTATTTATTTGACGCAAGAGATTTTAAATGTTCCATGATTAAAATTTAATCATTTCGATTATGATGAAATAGAAGAATGACGTGGTATTTGACAATGGTCTACAAAGTTAACCTTCGATCAATGAAATTCTAGGCAAAAAATTTACTAACCTGCCCCTTTTAATTAAATTATTTTTAATTAAATTTAGAGCTTAAGTGGTGTGCAAATTAAAATCTATATTTTTAGAGTAATAATAATGTTTAGGCCACTCAATACAAAGCTTTTCCTAAGTTTTAACGCAAAATATTTTCTCCGAAAAGGACGGTGTAATCGAGATATTTTTGATGCTTCATTAACATCTTTGCTTGGATTTGATATGAATTTCCGAGGCATGTATTTGAAATTTCTAAATATTTCACCTCCAAATTTCCATGAATATATATAAATCTCATGATTTTATTTTCTCATGTACTTAATTCAAGACATTCATTAATAAGTGTGTTTCCAAAACATTATTACACTTAAAATTGAACTTTTCTTTTATAACTGATCGATAATGCCAGGATTTCGAGATATTGTTCCCTAACAATGCAATAGTATCGTTTGTATGGTATAACAGTTCGCTCTATAATCTTGATCAAGGTGACAGGTAGCATGGTGCTGGGAGGGAAAACAAACGGTGACTCGTTTTGCCACTTCGTTTCTAGGAACGAGTCGAAATACCCGATAAAAGTGGATAGATATTACAAATACGATTTTTTTCCAAATCGGTTTAAATCTTTTGCTCTCAATTCCACCATCAAATTTTGTAGTTTTAACGAAAAATGTAAAAATTGTAAATAAAATCAATTTGATTTTAAGGGAGAATTCTTTTTTAAAATGAAGTATAATTTATCACTTACATTGATATTTTAGACCACAAGCGTCAGCTATATCCCTTATAATTATCGAGAAAATGGCTTTGCATCGTGTCCCCGAAAGAACGTTTGTGGGGTGGACGCAGCATGCCGCCTCATTTTCCGCTATGCATGCAATAAATGACGCGAAAAAGTCAATTTTTTTAGATAACTAGTGTGAAACATTAAGCCATTTATTTACCTTAAATACTGTTTATCTAAAAATGTCTTTTTCGCGTAGTGTATGGTTTGTCTTTAATATGTCGCAACAATTTTGTTAATGTCTCTATTATGTAATATTACGATGTAGAGTACGCAAAATAGGTATAACACCAGAGGAAATCCCCAAATGGTAATAAAAGAAGGTGATTTATCATTTGGAATTTAATATTTCGTGGTAAAACATTTTGATGAACTTCTGTTTTTCTAAACGATTTTCAAAACTTCGTGGTTCCCAGACAGGAAAATGTTTACTAAGCACCCTCCACCAACCAAACGCCTAACAATGGACTCGGTTTCTTCCTTAGACACAGTATGATATTTTGCGAATCCCCCATCCACATGATGGTATGACGCGAAATGATACCGCAGTAGGGCGGGTTCCCGAAAGTGCTCTCCTCTACCGGTTCAGATGAGATTGAGAAGTGCCTCGTGGCCTATGCTTGCGGGCTGCATTAAGAGCGGAGCTGGGAATGGAGAACATGAGGAAGTGGATTTGGCAATGAATATTCATAAGACCAAAGGGTCGGACACAAAATGATAGAGTTGCATTATACACAAGATGAAATTCAGAGGAGCTAATTTGGTTTTAAAATTATTCCGGAGGACAATAAATCCTCATAAATGTGAGGGGCTAAAAAAACCCGGAAGCGTGACTCAAGAAAGATATGAGCCCTCTCGGCGATGCTATAGCAGATCCCTGGAGGTATATTCCTTTCAAAATATTATGAATATCACTAGGAAAGTTATCACCTAAGGCACTTCCTCATTGTATTGATTGTGGATAAGCACTTGTTCAAGGAGAGAGCAGCATTTCCTTGCAATAGGCCCTACTTAATATGGAAACTGGGTTTGGATCTACAAAATTTTTAATATTTTTTCGAGAACAGAAATGTTTCAAAATAATTTTACCGCGAACTCTGAAATTCCACGAGGAAATTCACCTTCTTTTACTTAAAACGTTAAAGTAATTTCGTCCGTTATAGTAGCTTCTGTGTGAATTCTTCACTAAAATATTGCTTTTTAGTGCCCACACTGTTCAGTTTAAGTTTAATATTCTGTGTATCGATTTTATTATTATTAATAAATAAAGTTACCACGAAAGAAGATTAGGTCCAAAGGTAATAATGACTAATTTTACCCAGCTAAACGTTGCAATTAAAAAAAACATAAACACGGAGAAACATATATACAGTAATACAATATAAACTTTATCCTATATTAAGTAAGTACATATAGGAAAATGAGAGAGACCCATATAATTTAATAACATTTCACCTTCTCATGAAAGTTGGGATAATCTTCTCAGGAAGCTGGGATGGATTAAAAAGGTGAATATCTACAAATATATGGTTCACCTCTAAATATATCTTACCACGATAAATTGATGAAAAAATTCCATTTTATGTCATGGTTAGATGGCTATAAAATTTTCAGCAACAATCAATGCCTAATTAATCCTGATTTTCTCATGGGGTAAGGGTGACACATTTTCGAGAGGGCACGCTAGGCCCTTAAGCCGGCATCAAGGCCCATCAAGGGAAACAAACTGCGTTACGCCACGTCAACCGCGCTTTCAACGTACTCGACGACGGAATAATGTGATAAGGGAATCAGAAAACGTCAGGAGCAGCGGAGGATTTGAAAAGAGCAGAAACTGAGGAAAAGGTTCATCGTGGGAGAGGTGTCAGGACAGGTAGAGAGAGGCTGAGCACGACGCTTTCGATGGGAGATGGATGGGGAAATGGAGAGTTTTATTTTGGGAAACTAAAGCGATTATTACAGCGAGAGCCGTGTGGGGTGTAACTTAATGCTTGCATGCCATGTTAAGGGATGGTGAGAGGGAGACGTCTATGATTGAGGTGGGGAAGATTGGTGGTTGATGAGGATGCCAAAGGGAATTAAGACTCCCCCAGGGAAGGTTTATGTGAATTAGAAGTGCCAATATTAGTTACCAGCAGAAGCAGGCTGAAGTTAAATAAATACTAGATTGTGGCAATCACCTGCGGGATGCCGACATATTGCACTTAAAACTCATGATCGGGTGTCACCCATGTCATACTAATTATGATTGAACAATGATGTCATACTTATGGTAGTTATCAGTTCAGACCCTTAAAATTTTCCGCCGTTCAGTTTCACTGTGTAATGAGTCACTATTACGTAATTTGGTGTAAGAAGCATATGTGAGAAAGTAATTACTAACGGTCTTTATGCGTTCGTTGAACTCACGGCTCATCCTAAAAATTGGCGCATTATCATCTAATGCATTTCATTCAAATAACATAAGAGTTATATGTAGTGCCATTGAATTCGTTTTAAATTCATAAGCCGTATCTTATTTTTTGTGAGAGCTTATTATTTTGGAGATCTTTCGTAGGGTATTAAAGCGTAACAACTGCATTGAAATGGTGATGGTGAACGCTTCTCTTTGGCTCATAAGAGCTAACCGACAGCAGAGACAATTCTTTTTAGCGGAATGGCTCAGCGATAATTGACAATATCTTAAATTAATTCGTTCATTACCATGCAAGTCCATCTGATTGCCGTTTAAATAAAATCATCGTATACTTCGTTGAGGGTGTGATATATTTATGGTAACTATGTTGGATGAAGAAATCGAATCGTTGACGAGTAAGGTGGGGAAAAAGTTGACGTTGAAGACGCTCCCCGATGGGAAATAAGACCCTATGGGGAGAATTTCGTTTAAAGTGTTAACAACCAGAAAAGCAATGCGAAGGGCAAAAATATAAGATTATGAAAATAAACAGCAGCTCTTTAACAGCCGTCAGCTGTGAAAATCCTACAGAAGAAGAACCATTCATACTGACCGGGACACCACTTGAACTACCAAGGCATATTCTTCCGTAACGGAGTTCTGTCTTTATGCAGAGAATAAATTCAGGCGTAATCTGGTGGAAGTCTAACATGACGGATTCTGACCAGACTATAGTACTAGCACAGACTAGTTGGTCATGTGGATAATTTTTTTTTTAATAATAACCTCATAAATTTAATTTACGATTTATTTTCTTGAGCTAACTAGGTGAAAACAGAGTGTGAATTCGTGAGATTTAGTTTCGAATAATGGTCAATATAAATAATTTTCCCTCCATGAAATTTGCGCACTTTAAGTGCTCGTGATCAGCGGATGGAAAATAAATCTATCGCAAAAGGTGCCGAGACTTGATTGACAGTGCCCTTTTGCAAATTGGTCAATCCTATGTTAAGTTCTGAAGAAGCAGATATTCAATACTGATATCCTTTGCAGTTATGAATAGGAATATCAACGTAGGAGTACTAAAGAGTGAATGATAAATTCTCGTTATCGTCGAGAATTTAATCGCTGTTTTAAGTGCCTCTGTTGTAGTTACCGGCGAAGCTAAGTACCCATTCTGTACTGTCACTTAGAAACGCCCACCATTACTGTCCACGAAGTCCAGATGCAATATCCATTGGCTTTTGAAAGCTCCACCGTCCTCGCCGTTTCATATTTGATCCCGCTTGATCACACGTAACCCTGACTCACTAAGCCTCCCGATACCCAGTGCACCATCCCATGACCTCAACCTTCCCCGTATATCTAAGTAATAATTGATGCACTTCGCGGAGTTGAAGGAGAATATCAGAATAAAGCCACCAGCAGGTGTTTTACCGTACCAAGTAGGAAAAAAACTAGTGTTTTAACATTTTCAACTTTCGCTTCATTGTAAAAAAGGTAACATTCCTGTTAATAAAATGTTATGGAGTGGGATTAAAAGAAAATCGTATTTGATTTCCTTAAACCCACCTAGTGAGTTGGATTTATAAAACTTTTAGATCTAACTTCTCCCCTTAAGCCGTTGATTCAATTCGAGTTTGACCGATTCTGAAGCAATATTTTATTGGAAATTGATCAAATTTTCAATCTTTAGGGATTCTGTACTGTGTAAGCACTGTAGATTTACTAATGGATTCCCATTTGCAGGAAAAACACAATGGAAAATCAAAATCGCAGAAAGGATAATTTTATAAGAATAACTACATTAAACTATTACGTAATCACTTTAATCTATTACGTAAAGTATAAAAGAGGACAGGATTTTATATAGTCTACCATTGTGGGTTTGGAGGTTTTATGTATGCTGCGAGGCATGAAAAATAGTAATTTTATTCATGATATGGTAGTGTGCTATGAATAAATTTAAAATAATTATAAATAACGGAATTTGAAAGATCCAATTTCAGCATGAAAGGAACGCATAACTTCTAGTCAAACGGTCGTGTTGTTTTACCTTTCTTGTGATCGATTTTACGCTTAAATCTGACGCTATAATCTAGAAATGTTATGCTTTAGAAATAATTCAATGAGATAATAAAATGGTATCATCTAGTAACCAGATACTTTATTGTAACGCATTGTAAGTCTCTGAGATTTTAACTAAGCCAGGTAGCCGTAACTTTCCTTAGTGTCCTACGCTAATTTAACGTGTTTTTGGGATAAAATGCCAAAAAAAACTAGCGTTTAACCAGAAAAGTGCATTCATGCAATGGGTTGCATTGAAGAGGAGTGAAGACATCTGAAGAAAAATCAGCAATCTGCTTCTAATGCCGAAAGATACGCTATTTTGCATTCCTGTATACAAACAACGAAGAATGTGCATGGCAAATATGACTTCCTTTGCATTTATTATCACCAGTTTTAAATACTGTAGAAAATGTTAAGGATATGATCTCTGGAGGGGTAATTTTTCATTATTTTCCACTTTTTTCGATTTCAGCCCGCTGCCCATTCGCGCTTGTACGAAGCATCACTAGTCGAACAGCCTGAGGAACACTTTTACAGTAAATAACTTTAATTAAAGCCACAAATGAATTTATAAAATGACAATGAACTTCTTTTGCGTTAATTGTAAACAATTTTTATATACTGTCACAAATTTTCGGCTTCAAACCACTGAAAAAGTCATTTTTCATTTTCTTACACTTTTTATTCGATTTCAGCTGGCTGTGCGTTGGCATTTATTAGAATCATTACCCGATGAGCAGCATGAGAAACATTCTTTCAATTACATAAACATTTATTTATCATTCCCCTGATTTCTTCCATCTCCGTCTCCATCTGAAACGTTGAATGAAATAAAGGTCAGAAGGTAAATCTTATTTGATTATCTTATTATGATCTTATTTGTAGCCACTTCCAATATCACTTCGGAATAAATTTCCCTTATGTATGCTTTTACAGCTGAAAACTTTTACGTCATCTATTCGCCGGAAGAAAGTTTAATATTTCATAACTATACAGTCAAATTAGATTAACCTTTCGTCGGGCGCAATGGATCTGACAGGCACCGCGCGAGTGTCTTTTCATTTCTCTGTGCCACTAGGTGGCATAGAACCTTGGCGCTTTTAGTAGCTGTTTGTTTTGACATGCTCTACACAGCCTTTTAAATTTTGCTTTTATGTCGACTGATCAGTGGTGGATTACTTGGCATAGTTAAACAAAATAATGGCAAAATAAAGCAAAATAAATTCATTATTAGCTAAATAAGTTAGCGAAAAAAAATATCTTATAGAATTCACACGTTAAAATACATTACATAACACAATACGTTATAGCATAAAAAGCATTAAATGCAAATTAATGCAATTATGTTAACTTCAGTCACAGAAAAAAAATGCGGAAATAGAATTTATGAATTCTCGGGTAGTTCAATGCCAAAATCAAATAGCTTTAAATATTTAGGAGTCCATTTAACAAAACATTTATGATGGGGTTTACGCGTCAAACACACGATCAAAATATCATTTGAAATATTGCACTGGGTGATGAGAAACCTCAGTGGAAGCGCCAGGGCCACAAAAGAAATGGCCAATAGAACTCTAGTACGACCATCATTAGGGTACGCATCTCTTGTTTGGGACCCACATTATAAAGGAGAGGTGACGAACTTGGAGAAGGTGCACATAAAAGCAGCTAGGTATGTGTAGGGAAAGCACAAGAAAATGGAGAGAGTTTAAGAAATGTTCAGAGTTCTGAGGTGGGAGAGTTTACAGGAGAGGAGGAAAGAAGGCGCGGCATGCGGTATGTTTAAAATAATGAGTGGGGAAAAAGCATGGATGGAGTTTGGAAAGGACACTGCAAAACCCAGCTTTGTTGGAAAAAATGATCACCAGTTCAAGATAAGGTGACGATCACAAAGGACGAAAGCAAAGCAGTTCTCCTTCTTGAATAGGACCATGAGGGGCTGGAACGACCTACCAGCAAAACTATTTGAGCCCTTCCCGAAAAATTTGCATATTTTAGAAAAGCGGTTGAAGAAGTAAGGACCAAGGGTTTCTTATGACGTTTCCAACTGTTTTGCAACGCATGTTCATGTTACCACCAGGCCAATGGCCTACGTGTTAAAATTTAATGATAATAATAATAAAAATATTAATAAAGAGCACGTGAAATCGCAACTTGCTATATCGGTCCGATCGGACGGTGTGTAAAAGGGTACATGAGTAGCACATATAACATCATTTAAGTGTTCAACTACGATGATTATCGTGAATTAAACTTTAAAGGCATACCACTGAGTCATGCTGTGAGTTAATAATTTTTTTTCACATCTGCGCCTGAATTCAGCAATTCCAATATTTCGCCTGACGAAAGGTTTAATAACAGGCAAAAGTAAATGTAATTAATTAGTTTCACTCATGACTTCATCATTGGCGCCATACTTCCTGTTTGTGCCACATTGCCCCATAACCACCTCCGCCATTGTATTCTTGCCCCTCCCCGCAATTCAGCTCTTCCAGCCTCTACGGTCGGCTTTGGACCGCTCCCGCCCGCACCTCTTTACGGCATCCTTCCTAATCTCGTTCGCCGCTTCCTCCGTTCTCCGTCCGCCGCTAAACCCCCGTCTGTCTCCCGGACCCACGCAGCCCACAGTGGGGGAAGAGCCTTCCTTCCTGCAGTAATCACCCTAATATGCCCTCGTTGGCCGTAGACACATAATGCCTTTATAGTCCCCCTCCCCTTTCCTACCGGTGAGTTCAGCCTTTTAAACCTTCATTAGACCCGTGTTATCCTGGGATTAGACACTTGAATTTCTCATTTGGATTCCCAGTTTTCGCGCCCGGTCTCCATGTTACTCGTAAAAAAATAGAAAACTATTTCAATTTCATTTCTTATCAGGTTTTCATTTCGGTGTAGAAATCTCTCGCACGTTGAATTTTCATCTTATTGAATTAAGGAGGTTAGCACGAGAAACATTTACAAACACAGAATAATGTACAATTTGTAAGGGAATTTCAAAATAAAGGCTTCGTTGTTCAAAAATATAAATATTCTGTACCTTATCGACTGTCGGCTGCAAATAACAAGCGATGTCTTGTTTTAATTCGCTGTCCTAGGAGACTTCATGGGATCGACTCAACATAGTGAAAAGTAAAATCTTGTAAATCTTATTCTTAACAACTTATGCTCATATCCTCATCGACGATGTAAGTAATTTTTTTAACTACATGGGCAGGACGCAGTTTTAACGCAGTGCATCGCAGTTTTTTTTGATCGCGAGGTGGTGAACCTGTTTCCTTGTATCCATGAAAGTAAATGTGGAATGGACTTAAAATAGCTCACACACTCCGATGCAAGAACAAAAAACTAGGCCGTTGTATAGGCAAAAATTATCGATAGTTAAAAACTGGCACAGTTATTGCTGAAATTTTCGACAAAGAAATGTGAGGGATGAAAGGCTATATGATTAAAATTAATCAAATTAATGAATTGTTAAGCTACTTGCAATGATTAATACGAATTAATTTTCTCTTATGCTTGCATGTAGAGTTATAGAGCATTGATATTCTCATTTTTGACTGAAATTGAATTCGAGAACATTAGAACAACAGTGCATTTTTCTCCACCTCTCTCAAAGTGACCTCCAACTTCAATTGGCCCTTGGATGATTATGATTGACGAACTACTCTAAAAAGCAAAGCAAATAAAAAGTAAGAGTTATCACGAGAAGAATCTCCTATGTACTTCAGTATCACTTGCAGTATTCCCATGGTACTACATATCAAGGGCTGACTTATTGAAATATTGTGGGGGCCCATACCGTGGGTTATGAGTTTTAAAGTTTTTAAAGCATTTTAGGAGTCATACTATGAACATTAGAACCCTGAAAACTCGACTCTCGATAACTGTACACCCCGGGAAATATCGACAAGCCTGACACATTTTTTCCTCACCCCCCCATAACAAATTTTGGAAGGGGCTCGGGTCCCCTCTAGACCCATGGATTCGGCACCGCTGCTACAGATATTTTGCTATTATTCATTTACGCTCATGAGGAACACCAAAATTAAAGTAATGCCAAGAAAATCAACAAAAATAGCCCTATTGTATTAGAATATCCAATGTATTTACTCTGCTCTGTACTATGTCTCATTTATCATCAATCGAAGATCTCGCTAAATCTCCATGGCCAATCATGAAGTAGTGGAAGAGTTATCAAAATGGATGAATAGTTATCAAAGATAAAATAAATATCTGACCAATCTGGTTTAAATTAAATTTAAAATGGAATCTATGCCACAAGCCTTACTTCCCTTCTCGAGACTTTAAAATAGAAAACTGAATTTACATTTTAAATAAAAGCATAAAAAAAGGCTATCAGCATTCACAGCCAATCAGATCCACACGTCCTGTCACGCGATCTCGGATTTTGACATTTCAATCTTGGTCACATGAACAGACACTCCATATCGCTCTAATTGCTACTGATTCATCTGGCATCCTCAGGTTTGACCTGTATATAACTATAGTCATCGGCCATACTGGACGCGGTGTAACTGAAAATAAATTGAAAATCACCAGCATTGCTCTTGTTTGCATTTATTCGGAACCAATTAGCTTTAAGTAGGTATGAGCGCAAAGTCATATTTATTGAGCAGTAGTATTGGACAGTATATATGCCGTAGCAAGAAGACTCATTTCGTCTCGCAGAAGCTTGATTTTTGCTGTCATTTACGCGCGATTTTTACTAGGTTTACAAATTTTTCTACAGCAAGTCAATGACCGCAAAGCGAACCATTTATTTTGTTCTTGTCATAGAGTATTCTTAATCGTGAGAACAGAATTGAAAATTCATGAATTCAATAGGCCATATCATCACCAATATTAGTATCGGTTTACAGCCCTAAGATTGTTTTTATTTCCCCGTGACATTTGAATCGTTCTACCGTCAACTTCGCCACTGGGGACTTATGTAAACCCATTTAAATTCCAAGTGGGTGACAGCACATTCATCGGCCGACTAAAGAATTTTGTACCGTATTACTCGTGGACGAACGTGTAAAATCAGCTCCTCCTAAAACATAACGAGGCTAGTGTCACTTTTGGCATCCCTCAGTGTAGTGTCATAGGCACACTCTTCTTCTTTCTCTATATCAATGACACTGATGACTAAGTAGACAGTAAACTTCGATTACTTGCAGACGACGCTGTAATTTACAGGGAAACCCGTTGCAATAAAGATGGGGATGAACTAACGAACGATCTTATACGATCCAAGTATGATGAGGTCATAAAAATAAAATTAGAGAGACTGCAGAAAAGATTCAAAATATATTTTTCCGCGATCAACCAGAGACTATTAACGTTAGGACTTACTAATACGTTAGTTGACTTGTGCCCTGCTAACTTATGTATTCCTCTATGCATATTTATGAATTTTGCTAGTATTTCTAACATCATGTTTTGCATGTTCTTACTTCGAAGGCAGATAGGCACTATCTGGCCTATAATACTCAAGGCTCCATGAGTATTTGGTAAGTTTTGCCCTTGCTTGAATGTGAAATTATAATTTATTAGTATTCGTAACATTTTTATGACCGTATGGTGTACATTTAGGAATAATCTTGCATGCAGCATGTAGGTGATTGATCAATGATCAACCCCTGCCAAACAACCTAGAGTAGGCCATCCTCACAGGCTATTATGGAGATGTAGATAAGCAGCAAGAAGTAATCACGGTTATGCGATGTTGCTCACTTGTGGTGTTTTCATCGCATTCCACTGCTCTTTTCAACACTACAAGAAAGGAAACTTTCCGAGGTTTTTGACCAAAGCAGCAGACCTCACTCTTGTTAGCGTGCCATAAGCCGTCTTCCTCTATTGCTTCGACCTCACAGAACAGACCTTCTTCTTCTTCTTCCGCCTTTCTTTCTTCCCCTCATCTTATCAGTTCCCTTACACTTCCTCTTCCACTGTGAACACCTCCCATTTTATGCCCTCAACCCAGCTATTCTTCATCTGACTTGTAAATGGGCGGGCAGTCGGGCACGTATGTGGGTTATACACACGCCGAATTTCCTTTCTTCACGCGTTCGTGTGTGTTTTTAAGAGGGGTAGCTACGGTGGAGCAGGCCATGGGAAATGTGGCTTTTTGGGGAGGCGAGGATGAAGAAAATCGAAAGCAAAGGACTTGACCCACGCAAATGCGTCATCAAGGGCCTAAAAAGGGTCGGGATTGCGTGTCCATGGCCTTCTTAACCCCTCTGGCGATCCTACCCTCCTGCACTCATACTTTCTCGCTTCCTTGCTAATTTCCATCCTACTTCTGCATCTACATAATACCCTCAAGCTCGTGGATGGTTGGGAAGAGTTGATTTTTCATCAACTTTACCAAATATGCCTACTCTTCAGGCCCGTGCTGGGCCACCGGGGCACCGGGACGTATCCCAGTGCCCCCTCGAGCCTGGAAATCTTTCTGTTCCGAAACTGACGAATTTTACTGTCAGAATGCCGAAATTGAGCAGTTAACTTGATTTCAATGATGTCTCATTTGACAGCATAATTAAAACCGTTTTGAGTAGACAAAATAATAAATTAATATAATTCAATCTGGTAAAAATCAATTCAATCTCAAGAGGGTAAGGATTAAAATTTCAAAATTAACTTTCTATATTCCACACTCCCAGACCAACCGGTAGTCCTCTCCCTGCATAGTGCTGGAGCCCTCTGGACATGGCCGTCCAACGCCGTAAGAAGGTGTCCAGCTCGGGCCCGCTACTCTTTATGTTAAATGGGAGGTTTAACTATGAGTATTATGAACATGAATGTAAAGAGAAAAGGGGAATGATCGAGGCTGTATGAGAGCATGTAAAATAACTATCAGTGATCCCATAAACTCCGCATCGCGTTGATCGCTTCAATGACCGCTCTATCTTCTGAATACTTAAATTACGTACCTACACCGTATTGATAATTCATTTTTCATTCAACGCTTAGTTTTAGGATAAGATAAAGTTTTTATGATGGTTGAAAAAACAAAAATCAAAGCCATGGATAGAAAATGTTTGAAAACTTCATATGGTTTCCCGTATAAATTTGAGGAACCATTATACAGGGATAAAAAAGTTCACTTTTTACCTTCTACGCTGTAACATATTAACCCGGACCAAATACTGTTAAAGTAGTATTGAAATCATCGTCGTTGTAAATTAAAATTCCGAGAAAAACATGAAAAGCGAAATTTATATCCGTACATCATGTTTCCACAAAGTAAAGGCAGAAATCTTGATATAACAGTTTTGAAACCATGTGCACGGTCGATGTCTTTTATGAAAAATTCCAGCAAATACGCCACGCGGTTAATTGAAAATATATTACGGATTTTCCACCAATTTGACGTTTCGGTTCCACTAGTTTCAAGACATGGATAACATAATCTCAAGCAGTACTGAAATTGACTGGATTGATCCCATTTGAGAAGTTATCAAAGTTAAATACCTACAAAAACTGTTTTTTTTAAGGCTTCAATCAGCATAAAAATATTGAATATTTTAAAGATTCAAATGGTGTCTTGCAAAACGCATAATGGAGTAGTGAAAATAAATTTTCTATTATCCTTTTTACATCCTGATTCAATATTTGGTAATTTGTATCTGTACTTGGGACTACACTTCATCGTCATAAGTAAGACTAATCCCTATGTTACCCAAGTTGTCAATTTTACCGGTAAAATACGACATTTTCTGCGATAAGGTAACCTTATATTCACTTTTTAGCATGAAATAAACATGTGTTACTAACTGATGCTGTGAGACGTGCATTTGTGGATGAAATATTTTTTTTCAATTGCTCTACCTCATGCGTAGACAATTCTTCACATCTACTTGGCCTGAAGATTTGGAAATTTTTAAAACTTGTGGAGAATTTAATTTTCGATTAAAAAGCATTTTCTTTTCACATAAAAACAACTTCAACTTTAATTAATGAATTAAATTGATGGTGATTCGATTGAACTTAATGTAGGAAACTTCGTGTTTACCGATGCTCAAAATTATATCGCGTTTCCGCATCTTTCGACAAATATTGATTCCCATGGTCGTAAAATGCTTTTGCAATCGCATCTCAAATTCAAGCATTTTTATAGCTCCCATAAATATCAGCTTTAGTATGAGAGGGTTTTGTGCACTTAAATGAGAACTTTTCAGTATCACCGTAAATTCTTGATAGCGCCAGAGGAAATTTATTCAAGAAAGTTTTCGATACTTAGATACTTCAGTGATAGATGTCCACCTGATGATATTACAAATTGTACAATCGGAACTGGTAAGATAAAATCATTTGTGGAAAATTGTCATGAATTTGTATTTTACCTAGAGGTGTGCAAATATTTCACTTAAGTATGCCAGAAGAAAATGGAAAATCGTGATATAACCCCGTAAGCCCAATTCCGGTTGTGGCTGAGTAATGTCATTGAACAACCAATCCCTGCTTATGTGTTGTGTGGAGAATTCTTCAAGCGCAAAACTCCGCCCGTCGGAAGAGACCATAAACCATGGGCTCTTTGGCGCCTTTCGATAAGATTTTAAACCAACGCCGGGTTTCTTTCCAGCTAAATCCTAAATTTACCCCATACACAGCAGAAATATTACCTTAATTCTCTAAAAATAATAAAATATGTGATGAATCTACAATAATACATAGGTACGTGATTTGAAGTAATTAATCATTGACGAATAATATGGGAATATACGAAATAACTATGTTTTTGTCAATGTTATTAAAGATATTTTTATTGTTAGAAATCAATATCGTCGTGGTAATTAACAGCAAAGAAAAGCACAGGTGCTATCTTTCTCACTTGGCGCAAATGACCTTCGCTGTCGACAATCTACTCCAAATAACAACCTCAGAAATGTAGGTTGCAGTAGCATGAACCTTTAGCTTGAATAACATTAAAGATAAAGCAAAATCTTCAGTTTCTCACTGCCCCTATCACAACCGCGAGGCCAAGGTGAAATGCTCGCAAAGGGTCGCCGCTTAATCTGCAGTGACGGGCGTCGGCGGCGACACCTTCGCCTGATTCCAAACCCTTTCCCCCGCGGAAATTCCGTCGTCGGCGACCCAGCGGTCGACCCTCTTTCCAACCGACTGAGCTTGCACTGCGTTTCGCCTTAACTCGTATCCTTGCTCTCGGAAACCTCTCAACCACTATGTCCTTGACCCCGTCCCTACTCACACCTTCTGATGATGGTTTTATGACCACGGTTTTAGACCCATTTTTAATGTCCCTCATCTGTTTAGAAAATAGAGAGTTGTTAAGGGATCGATCTGGTGGAATTCTAACATATTATTAAATTACAATTTACAGGCAATTTTCAACAAATAATTTCACTTTACGACAGATTTCAATGTAATTTGCATCATTCAGTAACTTTTAATTTGATGATAAAGGAATTTTTCCTCTACTGAATACCATTAATTCATTCAATATAACTAATATTTGTATTTATAATTTTCACTATTTGCTGACTTAAAGTTTTTTTTACCATCAAGTTGAATTTAAAGTCAACTACCAAAAATATTCTCATAAAATTCTTCTATGACATTTGAAGTAATTATTTGTGTTTCTACGTAAAATGAAATTCTAGATTCACCAATTTATTCTTGTTGACAGTATAAGAGAACTATATATTTTATTTTTCTGTGAAAGCACAAAATATTTCTTCCAATTTCACCTTCATTCCAATTATATGTACCTACTGCTTAATGTATAAATGTAAAATAAATAAATAATCGTGTGAATTCATCGAAATTCATCTACCCAAGGGTTACATGCTGGAATCTGTAAAGACTTTGTAGAAGGAAATTAAAAAAATTAATTTTCCTAAAATATAAACAATAGAAAACTATTTATACTACCAAAGAATGATTACAAAAATAGGTGAATTTGAAATGATGAAACGCAAGTTTCGAATGAGCATCAATAATACATGTACTATGCTTTAAAAACTGGCTGTTATATTAGAAAGGAAAATTAAAAAAAAGGTGAGATATATTATGAAAGGATATCAGATCTGCTTTCAATATAAAATTTTTAGCGCATAAAATAATCAGCTCACATCAACTCATTGATAAATAGACTAAGCTCATTGAGTGTGCGCTTACGCTCTCATTATTAACTGTTTGTGCTTTCCCTTTATTTCCACCCAGCTGGCTTCGAAAACCTTGCGTGTCACCTCCGTAGCCTCTCCCCCCTTTCCATGTTAAAGCCACAATACCCTTTATCTTACGGCGTGCTGGGCCATTAATAACGTTAGTCACATTTCACTTGCATTTTAGCCGGTTCCTCACGCACCATCATCTACATATCCGATAGCAAACTTAATGAGTGGCTATAAAATCCCACGGACATTCTCATTAAAATGCCATTCTCAGACGAATATTTTCACATGGTGACTCATCGAGCACAGATTGCATGTTATTGCTTTTTATTCGTACCTAATGTGTGTTTCCTACCTGTTGAACTTGAGTGTATGTTTCAAACTCAGAAGCCTATGAAACGTTATTTTCTTCGAAAATGAAAAGATGCTCATTCATTCTGGTGCTAACCGAGTAACGTCAAAACACTATGATATACATGGAGTCATCCTATTATTAATGCATTTATGTAAAACCCAACTTCGGCCCATCCTAGATGTAAACGTGGTCATAGGAACAGATAGATGGTAGAGGACATGGACGACATTGAAATTTTGCCCGCCAGGAGTTAAAAATTTACAAATGCGATAGACGGGACTTCATTTATACATCAGATGGCGAAGTTTTTATAGCAGTTATATCACTTTTTCAAAATATCTCCCACAAAATAACTGACAATTAAAGATATTCACACGATGCTTGGGTGTAAGGTCTATCATTATTTAGGCTCTTGTTCTTACAAACACCGGTCGATACACTCAATTATATTTTAAATGTCAAATTTTGTCGGCCGTCTTAAAAAATAGCGCACATATATTAATAAGAAATAAGAATATTTTATTTTAATCAAATTATTAGTTTTCCTTTCAAGTATCGCGACTGTGGTAAAAGAAATTCTTCAAATATTAGGTCCAAAATTTTCCACGGGGATCATCTTTATACTGATCAGTTTTTATTACGAATGGTTAAATTCAGAGCGGCTGGCAACGAGATCGGAATTTGATGAGTTTGAAATATTTCATTTCGGCGACGGGGTGATCCCTGTGATGAGTAGGTAGATCGAACGAATTCCGATCGCATAGCAACCAATCGGTAACAACCGCTCCTAATGAAAATAAATCGGAATAATTATGATGAGTTTCAGGCACACCTAGTCAGAGGTCACATGTTTACAATCGAAAAGGAATACTCGAAATATTCGGATGGTTTGTTAAATGATCCCTATCGAAGCATAATTCACAAATAAAATCGAACACATTATAAAAACAAAATTACCAATCGTAGTGGAATTTTTCCATATTGAAATAAACACATGCAATTTTCCATGATTATAAACTTTTATTCCTACCTAGGTATCCATGTAACCACATCATATGCAAGGTACAAAATGGTTTTTGTACAATTTTTATATTAATGATGATGACGTAATATCGAAACCTAAGTAGTTCAGAATGTAAACTAATTATCGTGGAAAATTGCAAGAATCGAACACATTTTATGTTGAAGTATACGCGCAGTTTCTTTATTTTAACTACCGAATAAACAAGTGCATTCATCTTAAATGAATCTGATGCATTTGCGAGGTGTTTCCGCCAGAGAATGCATTAGAGTTGTCCTCTAACCCATCTTAATCCATTAGTACATAAAGTTATTTTTGTCAAATATTCATTTAGAAAGTAATTATTCTGGCTAAGAAGGTTCATTTTAACTTATTTCCTGAATTTTTAAATTTTTACAACCAATAGTTTAAATAATACATAATGTATCGGACGGTCATTTTTCAGTGTTGATTACACATTCAAAATAGTATAGAAAAACTTTATAAGATAGACAATAAAAAGACCTTATTTAGAAGAAAAATGAGATAAAAGTTATCAACATATTGAGCAAAATACTACCGTAAAAAATAATTTACTTACCCGTAAGGGCGACTGAAAACTCTTTCAAGGCCATGTCTCACAAAAATGCATCTCAAGTCAATAAATTGAAGGAGTCGAATAAAATATTAGTGGGGCGGTGAAGACAGATATCCATTTGAACTTGATATAGTATCAAAATGTAGCGCAAGTCAACTGGAGCCCAGGAAAAAATTAAATGTGAGTGTCCGATATATCGGACGCTATGAACTAATGGGTTAACCCAATTTTGCTTCTAAGCAACATCAAAAATGTATAAATTTTCAGCTCCATACAGGAAATTACTTAACTACGCATTATTTTTGTAGTGTACATTTTAAAGACGAAATATTCAGCTGCCACGATAATCGTGATTGAGTGCGAAATTGTCAAGTTTTCAAAATGAAATATCTTGAAACTTGATTTCTCCCAGATGCAGCTCTGGGTTAGAAAGGGTTAATTCCTCGCGTACAGGTTGCACCGCCGCGAAATTAGAGCGAAGTCAGTTTTCCCGCACGTATCCTAGAGAGTACGTGATAGGGTTCAAAAGGCCTCTCCGGTATTCGCCGCTGCAAACCATTCATCAAGGTCGCAGCGTGCTAAGAGTTCGGTAGGGCAAAATGAAATGAAAGTAGTAGTAGTAGCAGCAAAGAGAAAGCTGGTTGAGGGAGAGATGAGCCATCTGTGAATGCGTCTCTTTCCGGCACACGCGATAGAGCACGGAACAGCTTGAATTTAAGCCGTGGTAACCATCCACAGATGGTTGTGAGCGAAGAGAAGAGGCTAAAAGTGATGTGAAAAAGATGCGCAAAAATGAAAGGGACAAATAAACATTTATAATTTTCATTATTGTACTATCATTTGATTTTTTATATTGTAGAATATTACAAAAGCCTTATAATATGTTAATATGAAATATTACTATATAAAAAATACAATGTTTAATAAACATCGGAGTTTAATTGAAAGGAAGAAATTAATGACCCCGTTAAAGCATTGAAAATTTGAAATATACTGAATGAGAAGGTTACAATAAGTTTTTGAAGAACGCTTCAGATATCAAAAAAGGGAAAACATGGCGCGCATGTAAGACTATAATCACTTTCGCTAAGAGACAAGAGTGTTATATAAAGACTAGCAAGTGTTAATTTCATAATCTTACATGCTCATCGACTTTTCAGATTTGTTTGCGCGGGATCCGCCCCTGATCAAGAGTCGCCCACAACTACGTTTCGGCGGACATTGATATACCAGTTTTCTGAAGAGACTTCATTACACCAGTAAAGTTTGCAGCTCCTCCAATGGCATTTGGTGGTCATATTCGGAATAATAACCATGTTCAGTTTTTATTTCTGTATATTAGGTACTCAATAAATAAGCCCCGTTCATAACGGCTTAATTTGACATAATTTGGCGTGACAATGGAGGTTATAAGTGCCATTTGTAGTGATTTTCATTCCCTCATGGTGATTATTTTTATATCTCTATCATATAGATTATCAAGATAGTAAAACGAATATGGCCATAAAGCATCTACACGCTTGCCGCGTCGCCGTACTCTCCGCCGCCGCGATACAGAGTCGGAGTAGACCGCAAGTTTGATAACACGATTTAAAATTCGGGGTTAGCTAGTGTGAGCAGGATTTTACTCCAGTCTCAGAATGCAGAAGCTTCATAGAAAAGGCGCGGTATAAGTCACTTGGCGGAACTCAGCGGAAATATCTGCTTTTACTCAAATAGCTGCAGAAATAGTTTTGAACCCGGTGGGAATCTTAAAAGAAGTTTACCCACATTATTCGCGGTGAAAGCATCAAATATTAAGATCAATTATATCTAGAAAGTAGCTAAAGGCCACGAAAATAATAATATTTATCGACGGCCAAGTGAACGATTAAAAGCTCTCATATGACCATTTCACTATCGTTACAGTGTCTTAATTTTGATTGGTGGAATATTTCACAAATGGATCAGAGTGCCGACTAAGTCAACTACGCTCGGTTAAGTTGTTTTGAACGGGGATTTCAGAACTTAGATTTTTTGCATCAGATAGCTCTAAAAATACGGAATGGTTAAAATAATATTACATTTTAAAATTCTATCACAACTGGCAAAAAAAAGAAAATTGCTGAACAAGCCCATTCTTATGGATTTGAGCAAACAGTTGGATTTTGTTACAAATTATAAGCGCTTATTCCTGCCAAATATAAAGCAAAGTGGAATTTTATCGTGCAATATCCATCCCTTATGTAGCCCTTCCATTACGCCCTTGCGAGCAATATTTCAATTACTATAAGACAGAATTTTACATCTTTTAGAGCTCAAAATGCCTGTTTGTCCACAAATTGGAAGAGACCAAAGAAAACTCGGGTATCAATAACATAATATCAAGTGAGACCTGCTTAAAATGTCCAAAATCGGACAATTTATTTCATTATTTGAGGCAACGCCCATTATTTCTTAATAAGGCGGATTGTGAGAAAAAGACTCAAAATCTTTCTGGGGTCATTATTGAGTCTTTGTCGTTTTTTGGACAATCCGGCCCCGAAACACATAAATTCAGTAATAAGTAAGTTAGATTTAAAAGAATTCCATTAAAGATACTGAGGAATTGGTGAAATTACTACTTCTAATCAAATTTGTGAAATTAATGACGTCCAAGTAAGAGAAAAATAGAGTTATATTTAAAACTAATTCAACTGTACCGATGCAATGATATGATGCTTTTGCTCTTCTTTGGCCTGGAGATATTACGTAAGCAATTGCCATAAATATCGCCTGGAGTTCATTTTATCGCAAGATAATAAAATCGGATACCTTAATAAACTCGTCGTTTCATTGGTTCTCCGGAATAATTACGAAGGATGATTTTCCATTCACTTAACCAGCATCGTGGTGACGGAGAAATGGGAATTATTATTTGGAAATTTATTTGGTAGTTACCTAAAAACATAAAAAATGAAATATGTGCATAAGACTGCCGCAAATATACAATATCAATCCTTTGACTTGCTAAGTCCATTTTTTTCGTTTCCAATCGCCCTCAATAATGACTCGAGAGATATCATCTACAACCAAAGAATTTTCTCTCTTACTAAAAAATTCTCATTCGCGCATATATATTGTGAGTGTCCTTACTCAGCTGCTAATCCCTCCTATAAATAAATGCCTACCCGAAAAAAATTTCGTTCTACGGAAAGGTATACTTTGGCAGTAAATTTTCTATACAGTATACATTTTCCAGCAAAAATATTGCTACCTCATAAGCAGTTTTTACGGTTGCTAAAGAGAGATAAAAATGACTTTGTGTAACTTATAACATCCAAAATACGGAAAAAACGTGATTTAAACGAGTTTATCTGACATAATAATAGTTGTATTATAAGATAATCTTACCCTGAGAACAGAATAAAAAATAAATAATTTTGAAGTGGCTTTTTCGTTAAAAGGTAACTCAAGCTATTCCTTGTAACATTTCCATTTTTTCTGTTTGGCTAACATTTCCTTAATGGCCTTTCCTTGGAATTTATTTCACCCACCTTATAGTCTCTCGCACAGACCGTTATTCCCTTACGGCTACCTATTACCTTTCGCACTTGGTGTAAAACACTTTCAAATTTGTTTCAATTGTGCCTAAAAGCGGAGGAATTTTTTTACTCCAGTACCTATCGAAAACGGCTCTGTAGAATGGGCGCTTGTTTCTAAATAGTAAACCACCCAAAGCAGTGGTATTAATTCCTCCTCGCATCCCGTTCATTGCCGTATTCCATGCGAACTAACGGTGCGATGCAGCGGCATGCTCCGTAATAGACCATTGGATTTCGATAGACGACCGGTGCAAAGTGGAAGCAAGGGAAGACCAGCTCTTCTATCCGTTAGCGTGATGGGCATAGAATCGCTTTTTCCTACGAGGGGTTCCTCGCGCGGTGAAAAAATATTTGTCCGCTACGTAGGTACGACGAGCGTGACGCCCTTTTAGACGGCTCCGCGCGAACACACAAACTGTGTCGACCCGCGGCGGCCTCAAAACGACACCTTCCCGCCCGTAAAACTGTTTTCGCCGTCACCGTCGCAATATTTTCTCTCGCGGCCGATCGGTGAAACAAACGGCGTGCAATACGACCGTCGAATGCCGCTCTCTAAATAGGGACTCGGGATAGCACTAGGGCCAAACAGCCGTCACCATGGAAACTAAGCCTTCCCTCCCCCTCCTTATGCTTTGGTTCCATTTCTCCTGCCATTGCCTCTATGTCCTGCATCGAAGTTGCCCAGCTCACCTTCCCAACCACCCTTCCAAGCTTAGACGTCCTATCCCTCTGCTGTCTCCGGTAGTTTTCCTACGTCTCCGCATGCAATGCTGGAAGCGAGCTTACGGAGGGAAGGTCGTAAAGGTATTTACCCGGATGTGTACAGCGCACCTGCTTCCAATGCATACGCAGGGAAGGGCGTGTCTCCGATATCAAAGGGCGGAATGCCTTGAAAAGACAAACAGCTTGCAAGTAGGTGGTACAGTGTGGAGTAAAATTACGTATCGGAGAACCAAGAGGAAAACAACTCGGAATGTATTGGAAAGAACATTACCTAAGCGCGTTATCCAGGGCTCATTCTATGGCGTGAGAAGAAGACTATTAATTTTCCACTCAGAGATTACTCTATATTACACTGGTTTGAAAGTTAAAACATTTTTTTGTGCAATAGTGCAACTGATATTAAATGTTAACTCAAAAATTGTATGAGTACCGTAAATATTGAGAAAACTAAAAGATAAACTTTCTTTGCAATCACGCACATGATGAAAAAGTAGACACGACGCAAAAATAAGATTTTAAATGAAAAAAAATCTGAAAAAATTTGGGTGAAAACATTTGCGCATAGGCAGTAAAGTTTTCTGTAGCCCTTTAATATTTTGGTTATATATAATTACCCTCTTTTTCGTAAAATCTCAGCAAAGTAATTTTTCTTCCCTTTGCAGACGCAAATAGTGTGCAGCGGAAAATAATTCAAATAATCCTCGTCATAAATTGCGGAATTATGGTGGCAAATGAGATATTGGGAGTCCTCTTCCAATTTTGTAAATAAATCAGAAACGGAAAAGGTATCTTCATTTAAAAATGCACTCGTGGTTAGGTTACAGCCTTAACTGGATGAACTACCAATACCGTGTTACTATGAATGCTTTTCACGATTGCTGTAATGTAACGTATTTTATCATCATCATCAACATTATAAACTCGAGAACCGAATGCTGTTAATGCAAAAAAGCAAGCTCTATAAACTCAATAAGCTATGGAAAGTATCGAATTCAATAACTTTCAAACCAATTGATTTTTTATAAGAATGAATAAGCTGTGATCTCACATTCATACTCCCCACTTACTACCCAGCCTTATTGATTAAACTTGAGCTTTGTCAAACTGGTTTCTAGATGTAATGCACGTTTTCAAGAAGAAAAATGGGGTGAAGTAAGAAAATACATGCTAATAATGAAAGCCGGCTTAAATAAGAAAGAAAACCACTTGGACAAAGTCATAACATATTCCTAATTTGAAATAAACTGAAAGAGGGCTGGTTTGAAAACCTTTGGAGACTACTCAGGTTTCTCAATGGGTCAGTATTGACACTGACCCGTGGGAAAATAAAAAAGAATTAGAAAAACCTTGTGAGAATAAGAATGCGATATTTATTCCTGGTCTAAGTTAAAAAAATGCCCGTGACAGGAATTCGATAGAAGATCAGTTCTAAGTGGAAGCAAAGAAGATCAGCTCCACTATCCGTTAGCGTGATAGGTAGAGAATCGCTTTTTCCTTCGACGGTTTCTCGCCCGATGAATAAAATATTCATCCTCAACGCAACAAGCGTGACGCCTTTTCCACTGTCACGTGTGCACGAAAACGTTGTCTATCCGTGGCGCCCTCAAGACCACACATATCTGACTAAATTGCTAGTTATGTCTAATTGTGTTAGAAGAGCGCCTTGGGTCGAAAACGTCACCTTTTTTGCGTTGATTTCACGTATAAAGACCCTTGTCTTACAAAACTACACTCTTGCGTCAAATTCTCGAAGAGATTACGGTGAAGTACCACACGTAATTACCTTATTCTCTCTCTCGAGCATTTCGAAGAAGATTGCAGGATTTTCGAGGATCCCTGGCCGATATTGTTCACACCTCCGTCACCAAACAGGTCAAGCACGCTGCTGCCGTAAGAGAAACTTGAGGGTAGTGAATTTATGGTGTGTAGCTCGTTCGCCGTTGAGGTGACGAGACGGGCCAAGTGCTCCACTCAAGTCTGAAGCGTCCTCCTCCACACATTCATTGCTTCTTGAAGCAGTTTCAAGATGGTCCTCGAATTCACAGCATTACTTGCCACCTCCCTGGTCTCCAAAGATCAGCACTTGAGAGCACTTCGCAACAAAGAAACGAAATGCAATGCACATTGCATATGCATGAAGTTTTTGTTTCCTAATGGCATATGTTTCACTATTCCAAGCAGCATTACTCAAGAAAGGCGGATATCCCTCCAATGGAATATGAAATAAGATAAAAATTTATGGATAAGCTTTCATTAAAAAGTCCATTTTTCCAAATAAAACTGAATTTCATTTATTTGCTTTCGAAATTGAGACTATTGCAACTGACTCAATTCAATAAGAGGTACCCGTATTTCAAAGATCTACGCGTCTAATATTCATGGTATTATGAATATTTAAATCAAGTTAGCATTCTTGGGATAATAAGATATTCTAAAATTTGATGAGAATTTGATGACTAGAAAATAAACCTGCTGGTGAACTAATGTGCCAAAACTAAGCACTCCATTTAACTGGACACTTTGTACGCAGTCAATCTCACAGTGAAAATTTACACCAAGAATGAAATTTTACAAGGAAAAATCACTTTACACACCAAGGATTCGAATCCCGAATCGCCATCAAGTATGCTATCATAAGCAATGTGCTTCCAAGACGATTCTCAGACAGGACTGCCAAAAACTCAGTCAGAATTTGCCTTGGAATAATAAGGATATTATTTTTATCTCTAATGGTACCTCAAAAACTGATTTCGATCGAAACTCGACTCGATCGATATCGATTTCCTTCATCTTCAACTGTTAAAGCTCGATTTTCGATCGTAATCGAATAGATTTTCCGGCACTATGTGTGGTCTTCGAAGAATCAGAAATATAGAGAGAAGAATGAAATGGTGTAGTGGGCAACGCCCCCTCTGCTAAATTCCCTCATTCCGCACTGCCTCTGTTCCCGGTCACGGCAAGCCTCTTGGTCACGGGCTTTCGTCGCGGTGACATCGGTCGGCTGAGAGAGTGATCTCTTAAAAAATCATTTGTGGAGCTGGCAGGCAAACACAGCTTTGTACTTAGCTTTTCAAATTGTGGGTAATGTTCCTTATGAGATTATTAGTTGTCATCGTTGATTTTTGTATGACTTTTGATTTTGAATAATTCTACTTGGAGCACATTTTGATTGAACATGACTTGTAATTTTGTCGCAATTGTTTCTCTGACTGCTGATTATTCTTGTTTTGTGGAGTCTTTCCCTCATCCAGTTAGTGACAGACGATCGGAGTTCCCTGTGTCTGGGCTTGCGTTACGAATATGCAAAATTTAAACACGTTTCGTCACAGATGTAGGAGCAAAAGAGGGAGACGAAGGAAATAGGGGAGAGGTGAATGTGTTTTCTTCTGTGTAGCTCTTTCCGGGAGGAAGAGAGGCGAGGCTTTGGGGAATTAAACCAAACGTGTGGAGAGAGGGGAGAGAGAGGGGGTTCTGCTGTGGCCCTCGGTGTTGTGTGCGGGACGAAGGAGCGAAACTGGAGTTTGGCTGATTCCAGAGGCAGTCGCACGAAAGTACTGCTCCAGGGGGAAGGGAGAGGGGAGGGTAGAAAGGTGGGAGGGGGTTTGTAGGGGGTGAGGGAGAGAGAAAGGGAGGGGTTAGCATTGGCGGTTGGATTGCTTCCGGTTTGGGCGTAGGAAACGTTGGGCATCGGGTGACACTGAATATTTTGCAAATGTCAATATTGTTTTGTTGATAACAACATCATCTTACAATTTTTAAAATATGCGTCAACGCATAAAGTATGTATAAGGATGAAAGATCGTGAGCAAAGTCGATATCTACATCTGCATAATTTATCTCGATAATATTAATAATATTAATAAATTTATCTCGATTGTTGTATGGTTATTGTATAATTTTGCATTGTTAAAAATCACTAAAATTATTTATGTTGAAAATTACAGTTGTTTTGATGAGAAAGGAAAAAAAAGATTATTGCATGCTGTTGCATATCTTTATAAACATTTTTGTTTACATTTGTTTTGATGAAATTTCATGTATGAATTAACATTATATAGCATACCATTATGTAGTATAAATATGAATGACTGATAATGTATGAAATAACATAAGAACTTGTTATCTTTGCTTTCCACATCATACCGAGTGTTTTTATGATTTCTTTTTTTTTTCATGTATTACTTTTTCAGTCTGAGCGTTCATGTATTTACTAATATAGGCTCCAAAGGATAAGCTCCTACAGCCAAAAAAATTTATTTATTATTATTATTATAATACCTCGCCAAAAATGTGTATGGCAGGGGATCTTAGGACACCAGCCGTTCTTACATAAAATGGAAGTGCTCTAAGGAAATTAGGATTAGATTAATGTCCTTAACGGTTCGGGGGGAAAACGAATACCCATATCTTTCGGTTCGGCAAAATATCTCTTTTAATTTATCGCTTCTGTCGGACCTGGAAATATAGTGGGGCGGTAATATTATTTTATCCGTGTCGTTAAAGATATCCATTCTCAATTGTTGAAGCAATCTAAGCCTAGTGCCGCCTCCAAGTCTCCAGTGGCTCCCAGCCTAACTCCCTTAATATCTGGGTAACGCTATCTGTACGCCCGTAGCGGTTTTTGACGTTCCGCTCAGCCTTCCTGATACAAGCCGACAACTTTTGTGCCTAAATTATTTCCTTTCCTAAACACATTCGGAAAATTTTAGTCGAAGGGAAATGTTTAGGCATTAATTAATAATGGATGGTATGATCTCTGTATTTTTTCGAGTTCTCACCGCTTCCGTTGCCTTTTGTTGACTCAGATCATCTGATCAACACCATGAAATTCTTCGGAACCTACTATAACGTGTCTTGCATGCGTCACGAAAATTTCTGCAATTTATGTCGAAATACGCTAGGAGAAGATGGCTTGATATTTCCCGAGAAATCCTGGTTTAATGAACTTAGAGCAGCATAGCTGAAGTCAAGTGATGTACTCAAACTACCAATTATTTACGCAAAATAGTCGTCAAAAAAGAATTTGAACAAAACAAATATAATTATGAATTAAATTTGAGAGCAATTTTGCACCTCAGCAAAATGAAAACGTCAAAAACGATATTTTAAAAAGTATTAAGAGTAATCAACTTGACTAGTTTCAACAATTCTTCCAGTCTGATGACGCATAACAAATGATGACGACACATCTTGACTGAATATTCACAGTCTGAGTGGTAAATCCTTAATAAATATATTTTTTCATAAACAAAAGCTGTAAAAGACGCATGTAAAATCCGGGAAACTAAATACATTTGTTTAATTTAGGCGAAGTCGGTGTAATGGTTTTTGTTGTGCGATGTTGATAGGTACCAGAGATCCCGGCGGCCATCTTGCCAGTTTCAGGCAATTTTTCGCAAATATCTTTCTTATTTGCATTATTAAATTCCATTTTTCGGGTGTACGTCTGCGTGCTTAATATTGACCTTTCGTTCCTCCTGCTGGGAATGTCGTCGTTATATATTAAGCACGCAGACGTACACCCGAAAAATGGAATGTAATAGTGCATCTAATCGCTGCGGAAGCTTTAAAACCAAAATCTTACTTATTCCATCATGAACTTATACTTTTCCGTGCATATTTAGACTTGCCACAAAATTTTGCTTCTAATCAATTAAGTATCAACAACTAATTGTTACATACAGCTTCATTAGCTCGAAAAAACCATACTTCTCCACAAATGACCATGACATAAATGACCATGTCATAAATGACCATAACTTATGTTAACTTTACCGTCAAAATTCTCAAGAACGGCACATGGGAATACCTTGTTCTTTGAATCATGGAGAGGTCGACTTTAAAAAAATATATGACCAATGCTTCATCAAATATTTTTTACTTTTAACTACCTTGAGAGAAGAGTAAATCCAGGTGTAGATGTATTCGTAAAACAATACCGCAACAATAGATTGGGATAGGGATGAAGGAGCGAAACTGGAGTTTGGCCGATTCCAGAGGCATTCTCGCGAAAGTACTGCTCCAGGGGAAAGACAGAGGGGAGGGTGGAAGGGGTGGGGGTTGAGGGTGGGGGAGAAGGAAAGGAAGGGAGGGGGTAGCACTGGCGGTTGGATTGCTTTTCGTTTGGGCGAAGGGAACGTTGGGCATCGGGTGAGACTGAATATATTAAAATATCCACGTTAAAAGAATATTGGGATATTAGGTCCCTCTCGTCGGAATGAAAACTGCGTAGGGTTAGAGCAGAGCAAGGCGGGCCAACACGACGGGAGAGGATGTCAGTGCTGCCTTGGATGAGAAAAGAAACATTTGGAATTGGATGTGAGACAGTTCTTACATTCTCCGCCGAAATGAAATTTAGGTATCAGCAATCCGGGGAGTGATATGGGACGAAAAAATCGAAATGGAAGATTTTATCTCGCCCACCTCGAAGTCTGCAGTCTGGCTGGAATGATTTTTCGAACTAAGTGAATTAATATCCGGCTCCAAACGGGAGGAATTATACCCACCCGCAATTTCGAAAGATGAAATCGCTGGTTACATCCAGAATATCGTCGGTATTTCTACATAAATTAAGTTTTTGGTACACTCAGCGACTTTTAGGAAAAAATGTGTAGAAGGCTCCAAATTTGTTGACGAAATATGAAGCTTTTACCTATCAAAAGTTATAAAACCTATTTTATGCCTGGTTTTTTAGAAGAGCTGATTTATTTTAGAAACTCATAGGAAACAGTATAATTTCGGATGATTGTGAAATATGGCTGCAATAACTAATCATTCAACATTTAGGTAAAACGAACAAGATCTTTACTGCTATTGAATCATTATTTGCTACATACTCTGACAAGGTAAAACATGGTCACAATGTTCACTGCATAAAATTATTTCCAAAATGCTTCCTTAATTTTTCTCATGCATATAAAGTATTCTTTTAATTTTGTAATAACGATTAATTCATTTTTTCCCAATACTGAAATACTTAAGATGGTAGAATAATTTACAATAATGGATATATTTATTATATATATGATATATCGTTTACCCTTTTACGGCAAATGTAAAACGTGACACAAATTATATCAGGGGTTCCCAAACTGGGGGGCGTGGAGAAAGTCCAGGGGGGGCACCCAAATGAAAAAAATGAAAAAAATTACCAAAATAATTTCCTCAGATCTTTGAAATAAAGTCTTCCTAAGTTTTCATAATTGTTTTTGTAAAGTTTCAATACAGTTGTAAAATTTATCAAAGAAGGTTACAGTACTGGTTAAAGTACTTAAAAGTTTACCCCAGTGTTTCAGAGAAAGCTGTTGGATGTACTTGCCTTTTTCAACAACATACATGTGCGAAGAAGCGTTTTCAACTCTTGTGGCGATCAAAACCAAGTACCGCAACAAACTTGATGTCGAAGGTGACCTACGCTGTGCTTTGTCTGAAACTCAACCCAGGATCTGTTAACTTATCAACATGCAAGCGCACCCATCTCACTAAATTACATTTTATGTTTTTTTTTTAAGTAGGTAGGCCTATTGTTTCACCTTCCTTAAATTGAAAATGTATCTGTGTTGCAATGTTAAATTTTGTATCAGTAATTATATTCGTTTTTCATGTAATACTTGTTTTAATTTTCATCATACGTACAATTATTGAATCTTTGCATTCTCCACACCTACCCATCATTCATCAGTCACATGCGTTACTGCATTCAACAGTGAAAAAAAAATCTACCTACTCACCTTATCAAGTAGGCACATACTAGTACGAGTACAAGTACTTTTACAAGTAGGAGGTGGTATGTGCGGCACCGTGGTAATAGGGTATGCAAAATAGAAAGCTGATCTGTGTGGCGGGGGGGGGGGGGGGGCGTGGTACAAAAAAGTTTGGGAACCCCTGAATTAGATAGTAACTTGAAAACAAAAGAATTGGGTTTTAAGTTAATTTAGATTATTTTCCCTTATTTTTGTTATTAAGTGGATTAACTGAGCTGGTACAATTCTAAATTTTTAGACTAGGTGACGAAAATGGTTGGAGGAATTTTGAACATACTCCCTGTTATTTCTGTCCCCATATTACCAAAGCTGCCTAAGTTGCATGACTACTCCTAATTCAGGTACTCAACTGAACCAAGGAAACTCGTCGACTCCTATTCCACACCAACTTTCGCCCCAATTATTCTGCGTATGCCTTTCTCGCAGACCTCTCCGAAGCCATGGGACTCCAAAAATTTCATCGACCAACCCTCCGGTGTTTCTCCACGCCACTCCCGAAGCTTTTACACACAATTTTGCGGGAAAGTTTCCCTTATTCGACGATGACTCATCCCGATTCACCTATAAACATCACTGGCAAGTCATTTTGCGCAACGCCTCTCCCAGAATGATTCTGCTTAATTTTCCTGTGACCTCCTCCTATTAATTGGGTTGCTTGACCATTTTACTGCTATTTCCAAGTTATTAGCAGTACATGCAAAATGATGTTCAGAGACTTAATACCCTGGATTAAAATTCACAGTGAATGTCCCGGCTATATTCGGATTAGAAGTCTAATGAAATTTTATTCTAAAGGGAAATCAGCTTCAAAATGATTTGCTCCTTCGTAAAGATTGATGGCCTCTGTGGCAGCGGGGTAAAGTCTTCGTCTACCAAATCAAAAGTCGCGAGTTCAAGTTCTGCCTGGGTATGTTACTCTTTCCAGGGCATTGGAATACTGCTGTTTTCGGAAGTGCGGAAAATAATATGCAGAATAAATGCTAATTATGAAAACTATACATTATAACCTCCATGAGAATTAGGTATTTAAAAACTATATATATTGTTTTATTGAAAAAAAAGAAAAACTCCGAATTGGATGAGTTATTCTTCCTGAATTTCACTGAGATTTTTAAAATATATTTTTTCTATTAGTGTATGACCACACATATTAGTATTATAAAAAACAAGACTCACAAAAACTGCTTCTTAATTTGCTGATTGCGATAACTAACGTAACGCAGTGATCCAGTCCAGAAAACTCGAGTTGGCACAAAATAGTTATATAATATTTATTTTTGAGTACAGCAATTATTTTGCACAAATTGCTTTAAATTGTATGTAAATCGAATGAATTGATAAATTGTATTGATGTTACAATTTTTGTAACATCAATACAATATATCATCCGATTTAAATAGCCGTTAAATATTGATCGAAGACACTTTTTTAAACTTAAATTATACGCTGTTTTTCCATCACTGTTGGGAATGTAGCTTTTTCATTCTTCCAACCCAAACAACTAATATTATGTAGACTGTAAGGTTTTACAACAAGACTATGTTTGAATCAAAATGACTTCATTCAAATAACACTGTAGTGCCAAAATATCGCTTGAATTTCATTTAGTCATAAAGTGATTCAGCTACTTCATTATTCACAAAGTAAGGCTTTAAAACAAGGCTATGTTTTGATAGAAATGCCTTCGTTCATATAAAAATGTAGTGCAAAAACATCACTTGAATTTCATTTAGCCATAAAGTAATTGAGCTAGTTCATTATTCACAATTTAAGGTTTTAAAACAAGACCGGTGAAGATACCTTTTTTCATGCAAAAATTTTGTGCCAAAATATCGCTGGAAATTCATGTAGTCATAAAGCGAATTAGCTACTTCATTAATTGCAGCGTAAGGGTCTGTTATAGTAAATATATGTTTTAGTAATTTTACCTTTTTTCATACAAAAATTTTGTGACAAAATATTGCTTGAATGTCAGTTAGTCATGAGGCGATTCAGCTACTTCATTTACAATGTAAGGGTCTGTTGTAGTAAATATATGATTCAGTAAAAATACCTTTATTCATACAAAAATTTTGTGCCAAAATATCGCTTGAATTTCATTTAGGCATGAGGCAATTTCCGGCCAAGGCAATTTTTCGGCTCGTTTTAATTACTAGATTTTTTCCTGGAATATAGTGACGCACTCGGCTAGATTAAACGTTTGCTTTTCCCCGACTCGGTGATTTCGACTTCCAGTCTTCCTCCGTAGAGCAAAGTTAAACACAAATTGGAACGCTCCCCTATCCTTGAGACGGAAAATATGATATTGCTCGCAGAGCTCTATGATTTCATAGCATTTTTTTCCTGCCTTTCTTCTTACATACAGAGAGTTCTCTTGATAAGGAGAGGAAAAAAAATGATTTCTAACTCAGTCAAGGCCATTTATCTCTCTGTATCAAAAAAAATCCTTAAAAAAAATTTCAACTCTCCTAGCAATAAATATTCATTCAACTTCACATAAAATTCACTCAAGCATCGAAGAATCCCTATGATACAATGTTAGATGTTGAATTTCAAAAGAGGTTTGGAAAGAAGAGGCTCTGGCATTTGGCAATTCCTACAAGGAGACGCAACAGGATATCTTGATTAACATAATGATATAATATTGCATTAATGAATAAATAAATGCGTAATTTTTTCCCATAGGCAAAAACCTAAAAAAGATAAACCATCGGAACAAATCAATTGTTTAAATCTAACTCACTGGTACTCATACAACCTTTTCCAATTGTAAGTAATAGACGTACGAATCCAAGAAATATTTCATTTCCAGTATGAGAATTGACTCAGGGTTCATACTTTCAAAAATTTAAACTATAACAGCACTTATTCTTATAGTAATGAAAAACAACTGGATATTGAACATTGATTTAATTATTTTCACGCATGAAATCTTGCTTTTTTGAGACTTAGTGATAGCTCTTCGAATACAAAAGTATTCACTTCACTTTAGACCGTTTTAAACAGACGGTGATAGAGAAAAAACCTAATTTATTTGTTGTGTTAAGGGGGAGTGTGGTGGCCCAATGGATAGAGATTGGGTTACTGATCGTAGGTTCCCAGGGTCACATCTTGGGTGAAGCCTTCCGACCCACCCCCAAAAAAAGTGGGACGTGAACCATGGAAACAAATAGATCTTCCTAACCCGAAGGTGTGATATTCACACGCCTGCCTGTGGCTAAGATAGGGGTGAGCTCTAGCCTCACTTATCCTAACCAACCAACGAAGAGAGAAATAAATATCAAGAACGTCGCTCATGAAGTGTGGACCCTGCGCAAATTACAGCCCGATTTATAACCGCGTGTGGGAAGCTACGTGATAGTTACGTGTTCGGGCATCGTCAACGAAAATTTGATGCTCCGAAATCCATAACTCAGGCCTTTAATAGCAGAGTGAAGGGGAAAGTGTGAAGAGATATTGGTCCAGCGGTGGTTGTGGTGTTGGTATGCGTGGGTGCGGCACCCATTTGGACCCGGCGGTCACCGACACGGGCTTGTGAACGGCGGTGGGTGCGGCATATTCTGCGAGTGCTAACGCGGCCTGGGGGACTACAAAGGGATTGGTCCTACGAACCGATAAAGTCTGACATCACGGCAGCCGTTTGCTACGGTCAATGAGAATGCTTAGAGGAGGACAAATTACATTCCTTATAAGGCTAATATCTGCTATCACTTCGGTCGCATTTTAATCGGTTTTCAAAATTGTCCACATCGCGGTGATGAGTGCTATGCGGTCCATTTTTTTCCAATATTTTTGAGTATAATGTAGTAGGTTTGGGGTTACGGGTGCATCGAAAACTAAGGTCATTAGCAGAGCAGAGAATAGCATTGAAAATGAATATATTTGATGGATCACATCATCGTGGTTATAAATTTCGGTCCATACCCCTAATTATACCTTATTTCCGCGTGAAACTCGGATAACTTTGTCCGTCAGCGACGCGAGTGGCGACTTTTGTAAACCCATTTAAATGATCGGTGTTCGACTACTCATTCAGATGACGACTTGATGATCCTCTTTTGTAATTACCATGGAGATGTTGATCACCAACTTTTTGTCCAAATACAGCGGATGCAATATCTGCCATAAGGAGTTCTAAGCACAACAAGGACCGGGGTCGTATGGCTACCTAGAAGGACCAATACTGGTCATTTTGACGTGAATTATTTTAAACAGTAATTATTTCGTTTATGCTAAAATTAATTGAAAGCTGAATTACATTAAATATTATATAAATATTAATATAAACTTATTATTTATCTATCAATATAAATGAGTAATTTTTTACAAATAACTTTACAAAAAAATTTCAAATAAACAGCGGTCACGCCGCTGTTTCCTCTGCACTGGCCTATCACTTGCCACTCGGTATGGTATTATTTCCATTTAAAATGTAATAACGAATGTAAAATGGGTAAAATTGCTAACTAAAATGGTCAGATTGGTATAGAGGAGTAGACGTGATGTAGAGTAGTGATTTCCTGAATAAAACACAAGTTACTGTGGCAAATAAAATAGAAAGGCAAAAATCGTCATTTTGACTGGTGTTGGTCTTTTAAGGTAGATGGGGGTATAACTTCAACTACATGTGAAAAAAATTATATCGTTTTTTTAATAGAAATCAGAATTTCCATTAAGAATAAGGGAAATTAAGAAGAAGTTAAGATCATAGAAAACATTTATAGGGAATATGATATAGTAATTCGAGGTTACCCATCAAAATGACGCGTTTGGTTCTTCTATTGTTAGTGATTGTTCTTGTGCACTGATAAAGTGTATTTGGGAATTCTGGAACAGGGAATGTCTGCTCTCTGTAGTATTTTTACGCCTTCATCTCACTACTTAATGAAACTTCCTACTGGGTACTCACAATCGACCGATGTTTTTGCGAGTCTAGTAGTTCGCCCGTTTCTAGTCGTTGTTGCGGAAAACGCTTCTTTTCTCTACTGCTATAAATTAAAGTTAAAAATCTCCATATAATATATTTCAAACAATAAAATGAACTATTAGATTTATGATGTACTTACTTCAAGAACTATTTAAATATACTTATTGTTAGGTAATTGAATAAAAAACAAAAGTTAATCACATTTGTAAAAATGGCCGTTCAGGGGCGAGCTTTATAAATAGAAAGTGTAATTTCGGGTTCAATATTATCTGATAGTGCTTTGGTATGTACAGAATCTATGTGATAAAGTACAAAAGTAATAAGTTCATGCCTAATAATATTCAGCTAACTAATAATTTCAGCAAAGTATAACTCTAAGAATCCCGTGGTGAGATAGGAAAAATGACTTTACTGTACTCAATGCTTTTAAAAAGGCAGGAAAGGTTTGTTTAGAAAATTATGCCTATGAGTAGTGATCTGTGGCTTCAAGACTTTACAAATCCATTATATTTTGGAAACGCGCCTTGCCTTCAGGCTGCGCTATATTGGGATGTGCGGAAATGCATTAGCCTTTGACATGCGGAGCAAATATTCAACAGGGAAGGTAAGACATCTTTAAAAGTGGCTAAATCACTAGGGACGAATTTAAACATATTAGCCAAAATAAAAAAGAATGGATTTTAAAACTATTTACTTTCTATTTTGTAGATGCTGAGAACTGCATAGTCCCAACTTTGAAAGGTAGCGTAATAATTGGCAATCTTATTAAAGTTGGAATTTTGCCATCACACGAACTGTTGGAATATCATTATGCCTCTCCAAGTATTAAACCAGCATTGAAATAAATACTTGCTCCGTAAAGCCGAGAAGTAGAAATCTGAAGTTGCAAATATGAAGTAATAGCACCAATTTAGACGGTCTGAATATCTTTTTCTACTTAACACTGTCAACGAAGAAGCATCTTCTATGCTTATTCTTATTCAATTTAACTTGATATGATAACATTATTCTGGATAATTTGTGCATGCTTTATTTTCATGCGGTAACTGATTGAAAATTTCTTCTTACTCCTTAATTAACGTTCAGCCTTTCCTATAGCTCGCCAGGATAACTATCATTCATAGTAAGCACTTCATGCCTTCTTTATTAGACATTACATAGTACTCATATTCTTGACATTTTACTCACATATTTTAAAATAATGTTCTATTTACTCAATGCCAATGGCTGTTATTTCTTTACCAATATTGAATTACTCGTGTGGTGCATTCATGAAGACTACATTAGCTTGTTCATTAACAGCTAATACTAACCAAAGAAACATAGCTTGAATAAAAGCATGAAACAGTTTATACTGAGCACATATATAAAATAGATATATTTATTGCTTGATGACATTGTTAAGATGCATTAATTGATGAAACTCTATTGAAATAATCAAGGATGATCCTATTGATAAATAGGTAATTAATGACAGTCATTCAAAACGGTTAGAATGAAAGACCAATTTTTTATTTGAATGTGATAAAATCATGGGTTTGTATAAAAGCCACGTATTTAGCGGATTGTTTTTCAAGATAAACATGCCTGTTAAGTACAAAAGTTCTTTTGTGAAGAGGACTAAGGAAAATATAACCAATTTCAAAAAGCAATTGTGGTAAGAGACAGATACTAGGGAAGATACATCAGGTGATCATGCCGCCGTAGTAAAATATAAACGGGTAAACATTTAACCCAAGGATTAAAATGAAATGATAATTACATTCAAATTTCTAGCTCTTAAGAGGACTGCTTTGCACAGAATATATTGAGCCTAAATATAAGGAGACTTTTATTTAGTTGGACACTTTATGCATGCTAGAATAAGTCGTAGCGTATAGGTATTTCTATCAAGTGTGACCTACTAATAGACACTATCGTGGTATTCAAACTTTCCCAACTTTATACTACTGACGTAATCCCTTGTATTAGGTAGACGAATTCAACCCTAAGGAATCACAGATTGCATTTCCTTCCCGAATATCGGTTGTACTAATGGCTCGCGCAAATCAGATGTTTGAAAACAAGGCTGCATGTCACAATGCATTTTCTATCAACTGTGACCTACTGACAGTCATTACCATGCTAATTAAATTTTCCCAACTTAATATTACGGACGCAATCACTCGTATTTCAAGTATCAATTCATCCCTGAGGAATGACAGAAATCATTTCCTTCCCGAATCTCAGTTGCATCAATAGCTCATGCACATGAGTTGAGTGATTAGCTAGTTTCTGGATAATCTTCTCGAAGGTAGGATTAATTTCGGGAGGCGGTTACACGGCTCGGCACAGAGCCTAGATTGATGAAAAGCCGTTTACGCTTCGTGCATTTCCGGCCCCGGACCACTTAGTGGGATTTCGTGGCAGTTATATCCCTCTCCTCATTCCACTCTTCCCACGGCTCATGCAGCATTCAAGAGAACGCGCAGGCAGAGGCCTTGATGGGAAGGTATTAGATGAAGCCGGCGGTGTCTCTCTCTCTCTCCAAGAAGGCCATATCTATCTGCTTTCTTTTTCTTCTCCTTGGTAACGTAGTGTTTACTACCAACCCGCTCGATTTCGTTCAATTAGATTCGCACCGTTCTCAAAAGTGCTCTTCTCATTGACCACTCTCTGTTTTCCACGTATTTATTAGGTCTTGACCCCAGGGGTGTTATCAAGTACTATCCAAAGCTGTAGACGATATCCATAGAATATCTATATGATGTTCATATATCCAACACACGTTCCCCAGTAGCAGAAAATGTTGCACTTATATATCCAAAAAAGGTTAAAAATATCCAAAAGCCGTTGGATCCAACATGTAACATTCAATGGATATTCAGCGGTAATATCCATGCAAAGATATCCCGGTAATATTCATATAACATTTCTGAGTAACACACGCGCTAATAATTACTTATAAGTACTTACGTATGTATTTGTAAATTTATTGCAATTGTTAAAAAATTAATTCACAATCATGATTATATTACTGCATTAAATTATGCAGCAAAAGTGTTTGCTGCAGGGGCCTACGAGACGAGGTGTTTATTATTCGAATGTCCATGAGACTGTGCTATAAAAGTGTGTGAATGTTAGCTATCAATATTCTATTGACATGTGAAAGGGTGAAAGCTCTGATATTGTCTGAATAATCATACAAGGTTATACTGATGTACTGGATATATTACGGATATTAAAGCAGTTATTTTGACATATTATTAAATGGGTATTGAATGGATATAATCTGCTGCTCGGGGTTGTTATTACACGATGGATATTTTGAAAATGTAACATAGATATCATTCTTTTTAAATTCACGACGAGTTGTAAAAATAACATAGTATTGATATTCAAGTTGTAAAAACTGTGAAATAAAAAATTGCTTTTCCTGAGTGTATCCGTCGTTAGTATGTTCTGTAAAGAAGTGAAGAGCAAATGTGTTTTGTTTGTTTAACTGGGGATAACCAAAAACTATGATAAGCATAGCCAGTTTCTGCTCCTTAGGTATTGAGAAGATATCTAAGAGATGTAGTGGGTAATAGAGTAATTCCAGTTGTGACGGAATTATCTTTAGAGAAAATTATGCCATAGGATATTTCGACAAAATTGTAAAACACAAAAAAATGCCAAACTTCTAAATAAGCATGATCAAAAAACATTTATGTCGGTGATTTTTAAAATAAAAAAAAAAATAAATTATCGAAATACCTTCTAAATATGCCCAAAATTAACATGTGACGGAATTACTGCCAGGTCAACCTCCTAAGAGTAATATTTCAAACAACTTTAAAACTGTGATTCTAAGAATAATTTGAAAACTTTTAATAAGGCACTGAATAATCCTTCAAATATTGATTTCATAAAATTAAATCATTTAACTGTCGATTTATCAAGATAAAATATTTCCAGCCTAAGTTTTAATTTGAGAGAAAAAGTTGACATTTTCATGGAAATGCCAAATACCAAATGCCAAATGTTTTGTGGGTCCTTTGGATGTTTGACAGACATCCATACAACGTTAATTGGACTAACATGGATATTGCACGGATGTAGTAATCCGGCTGGTGTTTCTAAGCCTGTATGCCTAATGCGTGTATGATTCATCACCTCAACGTACCTATATGAAGAACGTAGAAGCGAAGTACGCAAGTACTATTATTATAATTTTGTATATAAGCGCAGATAATGGTTGATGGGATTTACAATATTGCTGCGAGAAAGACCTACAACCGAATCACTGATAAATTAATAGATTTAATTAACATTATAAATATTTTTATTTCTCAGTGATTCACTAGTATCCCTTAGCAACAACAGTATTGTACACCCCACCAATAATTATCTGCACTTATCTGCAGCATTATAAAAATTCCACTTGTATACTTGGCTTATAGGGTTCTCATGTTTAAGACTAAGTTATCGAATGAGGCGTAATTATCAAACCCTAACTTTCAGCACTCTATGCAATATGATTGGAAATAATATCATATTTAAAACTCACTCAGCTATTGATAATTTCATGATCATCGCCGGTATTTTTTGCCTCTGATTGCCGAGGATATATGTTATTTTTGATTAAAGCACTGCAGGAACAAGTGACTTATGACGCAGTCATGCGCACGGGTGAAAGTTAAATACATCGGAGGATGAAGTTCGCCATGAAAAAATACTTGACTTAGGCGGGATCCCTTAACCTTAATTTTGATTTCACGAAAAAAGTTGATATTTTTGTCCCTAAAAACTGGATTAAAAAAATAAATAAAATGTCTAAAAGAAAACCGGTATAATTGCTTAGCAAAAACGTGATATTATCACCCACGCCGTAAAAATATACCAACCATCTATTTTTGAGTGAAAGTGCAATTAATAAAAAAAATCGCTTCACCGAACCCAATGCTCAGAATATGGACTGTTTGGGGGACCTCCAGCGGTCATAAAAGTGGGAAAATCTCATAGATAAATTGCATAAACTCGGTGTCAAAGTCTATTGATCTACGATATGCAAACATATACTTTAATTTGCATACAAGAAAGGTGGTATAACCAAAAAGTATAAAGAAAAGTAACGCAAGTTATTAAAAAAACTGGTTATACTTCTTGATTAATGTTTACTGCCATTGTAAGTCGGTTTTCACGGAGTGCTTTGAAAATCATCCCAACAGTCTCTAATGCCCAAACTGAAATTTCCACTCCCTACTCTTAGTAACCCATCATTACGTAACATTCTTCCCTCCCTGCTTAGAACTCGCTCCATCAACTTCTCCTGTAAAACTGTTGCAATTATAATTAATGAAAATTAGGTCATACTACCAATATGAGATGGAACGAGGCTACAAGATGGTAGTTGAAAAACTTGTCTCACTTGAATTTTTACACGTGTAATTTATCACCACCAGTTTTTAAGAGTATGCACGAAAAATGGAATTAAAATGATGAGAATTATTGAAATCTGACTACGATTATCCTAATCCAATTAACTTTCTACGAATTAAGAAAGGAAAAAAATGATCAATGACAGTAAACAAAAATTGGCCTGGTGTTTTTAAACTTACTAACCTCTGTATATAGATAATCGGAAAAAATATATCAAGCGTCTTCTCCTCCTCCTAATACAGGTATGTAGTTGAAACATACGCTGAAAAATATGCATTATAATGATGATATAAAATATTTTTCGCCATCAAATTTCGTATATACTGTCGATATATTGTCCATTCAAACGCATACTAATGGCCAAATTCCTCACCAATATTTTTTTCTGTGCCGTGTGTTTCGAGGCTACAAGCCAATAAAATTTTGCTGAGATTGACAACAGTCCAAGAGCCGGGTAAACGAGCATACTCCTCAAAGAAAATATCGCAATAAGACGAAAAAAATCCTGCTTTAGTAATTGGTCAACTAAACTCTTCATAAAACATTTTTAAGTGTGAATCCAACTAACTAGAATAGTTACAAGAATTATTTGACTGTGCTCTCGTATAAAGGTTGAAGGCAACTAGTGCACATGTGTTGCTCCAACTTGAGGATAGTGTTACGCGATTAAAGGCTAAATTGCAAATTGCATTTGCTGTGCTGGAAGCAAAGTAATTTATCTCTTTTTAGATTCACTTCTTGATCACCATATTCCTACACATATCAAATCATACATTACTCGGGTTATCATCCTCATCAGTAGGCTTGTGGATAACAGTTCCGCTGACTACCCTTCCCGCATCTTTAGGTCGAAGGTCGCCCCATACCCATGCCCTTAGACCTACTAACTGGTCAAAAGTGAACTGACGCGGAAGAATACCCGAGAAAATTCAGAGAACATACCATCACTGCGGAATATTCGATTTAAAAATATCATGTAATGGTTGTTTATCAAAAAGAAGTTGCCTCATCTTAACCCTTTGAGGTCCTAGGGACATATGTGTCCCAAATTTTTTAAATTATCGCGAAATTAAATGAAAAGGTGTAGGATTGTAAGAATTGGTTCTATTAAATAATAGGCTATTGGCTTCTAATTTTAAATTCTTATTGGAATATCCTTTAGGTATTGTAGTTTCCACATTGTTAAAAACTTTCACTTGAAATGTTGTTTGTGAAGTGGAAATTAGATAGTTTATAACAAATCAATAAGGAGGTCAATTACAACAGGACTTTCGGTTTATCCTTAATGTGTACCTAGCCTGTGGAGTTAGTACGAAAAACTCCGCATTTTTCCTTTAATTAAAAAAAAAGTGTTTTTATGCCATGGGACACATATATGTTCCTATGGATCATAGGGAGCGAGAATTGGTATTATTTCACGTCCCAGACTGTATCTCAGAAACTATTAGAGATATCGCTTTCATTTAATGTTTTTTGGAATCTACGCAATAATATTAGCCTAAAAAATTATTTTGTAATGAAATCTAATAGCTCCAATCTTTTCGGACCCGGATAATTGACGTCACACACTCAACAAAGTCACCAAAGGAGCCCATTCATGACTTGATTTCATTCCGGGGTTGCAGATGCACATGGCTACACTAGAGGCGCATGACGCTAATTGTATGGAACAATTCTTCGTTAAAACTTTCGCGGATATTCGTCGTGTTAAATAAAAAAAATTGGGCTATATCGCCGCGTCAATTTTGGGTGGCCCCAACGTTTTCCGACCGATGCTGGTCGCTTTCTCAAGGGAATCTGATGAGGTGGGAATTTAAATTCATTTATATCGGTGTCCGTGAAGGTCATTTTTTACAGGACCTTCGGTTTATCCTTTATGTGTACCATGCCTGTGGAGTGAGCACGCATTTGAGCTTTAATTTTCACAAAACTAGTGTTCTATGTTATGGGACATACATGTCCCTATAGATCATAAGGGAGCGAGAATTGGGATTATTTCACGACCCAGACTGTATATCAAAAACTATTTGAGATATCGTTTCCATATAATGTTGTTAACATCTATGCATTAATATTAGCCTAAAAACGTATTTTTTAATGCAATTTAAAGGGTAGAATATTTATGGACCTTAAAGGATTAAGGGAGAGAGGCATAAATTTCTTTTCGCTAAAGATGTGTCTCAATTGCTTGAAGAAAAGTAAATTTATCAAGCTATCTATGAAAATTTAAAACGACGCATTTCTGAAATTTAAAGCATTGACATTTCCCCCTACACTTTCCCAGAATATAATTTCTACGTGTCATTGATGCATTGAGCGGTTTTCGGGGCTGTATAAAATTCCCCCAGCATAAAATAGCCGTTTCTATGCATTTATCGGCCTCTGAGGATCGGCCCCCACCTTAGTCCCTGCCATATCTTGTCCAGAGCCACATTTCACCCCACCCCAACCACCTAAAAAAATAAAAACACGAAAAAAAAATGTTACGCTCCCACTCTGCCCCTCCATTCCTTATCTCCTCCTCCCCTCTTAGCCCACCCGATTCAACCCCCTCCACTTACGCTTACCCCCACACTCTACCTTTTTCAAAGTATGTCCTTTGATAGACCCTTCGTAGTAAATGGTTCAAAAGTTTACAATGTCTTACCAAGTGAACTACGAAGTACCAAAAGTAGCAGAATATATAGGTATAGACTCTTTAACTACCTGTTTCTCAAACAATTTTTCACTCTGATCTGGCTTTACAATAATGAATGTAATTATGTGCAATGATCGGTATATTTGCGTAAAAAATGCTTCTGTATTAGTTTTTATATTTATATGAAATAAATGTAAATTAATGCACTAAAAATGGTATATCGTAACGAATTTTTGTCTCTGTAATAGTTCATAAATTGTCTTATAGATTTACTTGTGTCACTTTCTTGTTTTCATTGTATTACCAACAAAAATGGTCCGCTAACTACTGGTATATTTGCACGGTACGGCCGATTATTCAATTTTAAATTTATAGAATGCTCATATGTGGCTGAGTAGCCTTCGAGTACGATAAAAATTTTTGTTCAATATTCGTGCTGGGAATACGAAAAAAAAATGTTTTCTCTCTCTCTCATAATATCAGCTTTACGGTCACTATTATTACACTGTGACGTCTCTATTCAAATTCATGCACAAAGTGGAAGGTCACGATTGCAGATATTTTTCAAACAAATTAAACGTTGCAGATTAATGATAACGGTTTAAAAATTCGCCACATTTTGCTTTATAATTTTGAAAATAAATTTTGACATTGCATTTATTTGAAAAGAAATAGCAAAAGTGGCAATTCTGGTGAGGGAGTTCGAAGTGGTAAACTTTTAAATGTCTATTATTTTTGACTAATAAAGATAGATGGTTTCAAATTCATTTAAATAAATAATTTCACAAAATGTAGTTTTGGCGAAATGACATTTAATCGAGGAGAATAATATACTGAATAAAAATGTGAAATTTTCAAAATAAGTATCTACTGCGGAAGAATATTGAGGATGAATTGGCAAAAAATTACAAGGCTCATGTGAGGCTGAGCAGCCTCGGAATATGTGGCAAATTTTTGTCCAATATTCTGAAATGACATAACGAAATAAACTGTTTTCTCTTCCTCTCTACCTCCTAACTACCTCCCTTCACCCTTTGCCAACCCCTTAACATGCCACACCGCTCTCCAAAAGTGAAACTTTTTGGCTCCGTGTTCGTCTTCCTATGACTCACTCGATCGATTTTATTCCCTTGAATGGGATTCCGAAGCATCAAAGGAGAGGAGAGGGAGGTCTTGAGGCGTGGGCCGCCTTATCCCACCACCCTACTTTTTCAAACGGGTGGCTGAAGGCGAGATAACACGAAAGGGTGTATCTCTCCTCTTCACCAAACACTCCCACGCAGTCCCTCTCCTAGCCTGGAGGGCCCTGCTCCCCTGAGATATGATGTTTGCAGGTGTTTCGCAAGGCGTTACTTTATTCTGTTTTTATATGGACTGTCATGGTATAGGATTCCCTTTCCTATGGCATGATGACCTGATGAAGACAATAGCCGAACAAGTGGATGGTAAGAACGGAAAAGGAAATCCTCGAACAAAATATGAGGAACAGGTAAAGAAGTATGTGAAAGAGAAGAGATATGTGGGTGTAAAAAGATTAGCTGTAACGAGAATTGAGTGGAGATCTGCATCATTTCAATCTTAGGTTTTCTGACCTGTGATAATGATGAGAATTCTACTCGAATGGGAATTGAACCTCGGACCTTAGGTTTTCCGGGTCACTGCGCAGAGCACTTAGCTATCCAGGTGCCCGATTACCCATAGCAATTCTTTCGAGGCTCATGGTATTAGGTGTTGTACCACTAGGCTTGAAATATTATGCATAAACAAATGTAAAAAAATGATGGTAAATTAACTTCGATGAGCAATCAAAATATTGAGTTTGATTTTGAGGCCTCACGGAATATATCACCCATCCTTTCCATATCTACTAGAGTTAAGATGGAAGATGGGATTGACCTTGAAAGAAGCAGCTTGGTTGCCACCCTTAGGGTTACTCTATAAAATTTAAGTCACATCCGTTCAAATTTAACTAAGGCAATAGCCATTACACTCTGATCAATGCAGAGATGCTAAATGCCGCGTGCGTGAGAAAAATAAAAATTGAAGTCATTTTTCCGGGTCACATACAAATATTGGTGGATTCTTCTAGCTTTCTGCATGATTCCATTTTCATTGCATCTCTTCATTTACATAATCCACTCGAATACTTCGTATACCACGGCCATGATACTCCTGAAACGAAATTTGATTCTTCGAAGGCGGTTCATCTGCCTTAGACAATTCTTAACCTATCTTCCTTTGTCAAATTGATTAGTTGGTTGGATGGGAGACAGTTAATACGAAAGGCAGCACTTGCCAATTATCCACTACAGTAAAGACTGATTTATAATGTCTTTGTAAATAGTTTGATACTAATGGAGATTATTTCATTGGCCATTTTTTAGTTACTGTATTCTATTTCAACATGTTTGAATCTTTATTTTTCATGCACTGAAGCTTCTATCATCTGGATGTGTATTTTACGTTTAGTTGATCTGTAGACTTTCAAGGTGATCTCAGTCCTTTGAATTATGAATTTTATCACATTATTGTACATTTTTGTGATTGTAGCCATTTTTTGTTATAAACTATAAATACTCAACAAAGAAGATCTTGAGCCTTCTTTTTGTGCTTCAAGATTACTTCCCAGAGCAAATAAACATGCAAATATCTTCTTCTTTCACTTTTACAGTGATTGCACCAGAGGATGTCTTGCTCTATTTAGTGCAGATGCTTTTATTGGTGTTTTGCAAAGACAAACGTTTTTGTTAGTCACTAACCATCCTCTACGTCACCCCTTCGCAATTAAGTCACGTGCATTCATTTTTGTGCGAGGCTAATAAACAAATACACCGATGCATGCACAATTTTTAAAAGTAGATTGTGCGAGAGAAAAATTAAAAACGAAGCAATATCCCGGGTTGCATATAGTATGTTTTCTTTTGTGCATTCATCTGACATGAGCTGCATGCAAATATTGGTGCATTCATCCGACTTTTTGCACGATAAACTGCATGCAAATATTGGTGCATTCATCCGACTTTTTGCACGGTAAAAATTTCATTGCACCTCTTCACTTACATAACCTTCTCATACATTATTCACACAGATTCCTCGTATAAATCGGCTAAGATACGCTGAAATGGAACGGGAGTCATCGAAAGCTGGCCTTCCGGCAAACCTTCATCTTACTTTCTTTGCCAAAACGGGTGGCAAAAAGCGGGAGTAAGATAATACGAAAGGGTGTATCTACTACTACTCCCACAATCTATTCTCCCGGCTAGCTGTCCCCTTTCGTGGGCATGATGCTCTACCGGGATAGGTTTGTCGAGTCGAGTAGGGCGGTTCAGGGTTTATCCTCGTTCTTTTTTTTGGGATAAACGACGCGCCATGAGGGAAGAAAGGGTTGTTTTTTTTGGAGGTGTTTGGGGAGGGTGTATAAGGAGGTCCAAAGGATCCGATGGATATGGAACAGAGGTGGCGCAAAGGTTTGGAGGGGGTAAGGGACCTTAATCCTATCGGCCGTATCGTTCCTTTCCACCACATTCACCAACAATTTACGGCAAAAGGCTTTAAAGAAATCCTTTCTCGCCCTTTCCTGATTCTCTTGCTATGGACTCTCTCGCCTTAGCACGCTCGCTGATTTATTTTTCCTCGACCCGTTTTCCTTTTGCGATAAAGTCGAAATTTTTAGAAGAGTGGTGCAGGAATCAATTCAGCTCTAGTCCACTACGTGGACCGGCCAGGCATACATTTGCTGCGGTTCGGAATGAATAACTAAAGTGCACTCCTCGTGATATGAGTTTTAATGCATGGTAAACATAAATTAGCCTATCATTTTAGCCTTAAGAGTTTTTAGAAAAAAGACGCATTAGTCCAGACTCGAAAGAAAAAATTCAAGGACAGGTGAACAAGAAGTTTGATGTAAATCGAAATTCCGCCAAACAGCAGAACATTTGAACTGTATTTATTATCATGGGAATGTGATGGCCTCTAAATGACAATTGAAATAATTTTCGTACAAATTAGGTATTTTTACTGTAAGAAATAATTCAACTTTTGCCACATGAAACTTGATTTATTCCACAAGCTGCTTTTTTATTACTTTATTTTTCCGCTCGGAGAGTATCCTCATTAATTCATGTTTATAATGGGCTCATTATTTATCTTTTTTCCCGACTGATTTCAAGATACCCACTCTACTTTACGGTAAGGTTAAGGCTGCACAATGGATGTACTGGAACATTGATAAAATTATTCATCTTTTTTCGTACCCTCCACTCTAACTTCCATATTTTTACGGCACTTTTAGGACGTCGCATAGTCGTATGGTATCTTCTTATCATATATACACGCACAGGCAGATTTAGGAAGGGGGCACGCTCCCCCCCCCCCCCCAGACGCTTAAAATATAGATAAGATTTTAAATATGGTTATCATTACTTTCGTTTTATTTTGTGTATTACTGAGCCTTAATCATTTAATTTAATATTATTAACTTTCATATCAAAATAAAGAGAATATTTTCAGTATTAATTGTTCTATTTTGTTTTTAATCTCAAATATGAGATGACATGTCAGACCCTTGAGCCTTCACCAGAAAAAAAATCCTGAATCTGTCCCTGTATACACGATTACACTCCTGTAATAAGCAGGATGAGTGACCAGAAAAGACCGTTTGTTCCTTAATAATCGTTGTTTGCTTGTGATACATGTACAATCAAATTAAACTGAATACAAGGAATGCCAAACAGTTCTTGGCTTCCACGCTGTCTCACTGACGCAAGGTGCGGACTAGAGGCTGCCTCGATGAATTTGATGTCATTAAAAAGTGTTCAAATATTCGACCAAAACCCCGCAAAAATTAGAGGCGTAGAAAGAGTTGGCAACACTTTAATAGATATAAAATTTAACTTTCAATGTTTCGGGAATTTGTTCCTCGTTTTCATATGATTTAGAGGGGGTCGATTCTATTAATTTTCGTCATATTTCGTCGCGTCTTCCCAAAAAATATGTATGCATTAGTCAGACAGTGGCTTGAAGTGGGTTTTGTGGTATCGTGAAGACAAAAAACCCGCTAAAGAATCTCACGAACACATGAAAACAAAGAAAAATAATTATTTATTTTTACTGAGATATATCATTTATACATATTAGTTGTGAATATTAAGTGGTAAAGTAAAGGAATGTAAAGTATTAGCGTAAAGACAAGCATAGTTTTACCATTGAGAGTATGTGCCTCATTAACGATTTCTTCAACCGTTTTTCATTCCGCTAAATTAAGCAAAAGCCTTTTCATTCTTCACTGATCATCGAAACCTTCGGAAACTATCACCTTTCTGTTGCCAAGGCAAGTATCGAAAAGTCGTTGGAACCAAAATTTCAACCTAAACTCTTCCTCCTAAAGTGGTAAACCACCCTAAAGTTTAGTTATTTGAAATCAAAATTAAAAAAAGAAAAATTGAATAGATAAAGGCTTGAAAAGAATAAATTTTTCATGCCTTTGGGTTCATTCCAGACTAAAGTAACAAACCATTTATCACCTATTTTCCTGCTTTTTCCTATTTCTAAGCAAAAAAGGTTTGCGCAAACCATGGATTCACCAGAAACAAGGCGTAAATTAATTAAAATACAAACCGCTAGCGAATAAAACGTCAACTTTTACTTTTGGAGAAACTTTCATTTAGATACTAAATAAAAGTTTCTGATCCATTTCGTTCAATTTAATGAAAGAAATTAATTGTTTTTTTCAGCTCTTAAATGTGATCCAATTGATGTGCACACTTATTTGTTATTCAAATTTAGAACTCACTCAATGAAAGATTTTCTAAATAAATACATTCAGCGTTGAAGTTAACCAATACGGACTTTATTCTTATATTATTCTTCTTATTGGCTTAAACTATCCTTCAAAATGAAACATAAATTAGATTGGCTCTCAATAACATGTGATTAGAGATCATTATTTTAGTTCACCTTTAAAACAACAAGAATTTTGCTATGCCCTACCTAGCGAAAGGTTGTAAGATTAAGGGACTAATTTTATTTCAATTCCTAGTCATAGAAATAAGATGCTATTGATATCAGACCCTTATTTATTTACTGATAATCGGGGATCTCTTTCAATTTTCGGAATAGCTTAAACTTATATGTGAATTAGTGTACTCCGCTTAGACCCAGCATACAAGTAAGTGCAATTTTTTAAAAATCAGCAGTGGATATTTCATTGATTCAAAGTCAAACTGCTTAATTGCAACACAAAAATATCCTATGATACTTTTACGAAGCTGTTGAATTTAATCGAAGATAGCATTATAACTCTTAATAATTAAGTAATCGGCTAGATGTAATGACATCAGACATGCAAAAATATTGGTTCAAAACAGCTTAACCGCTGATAAATGTATCCTGATATATCTATTGCTCAGTTTTTAATCATATTTATTTCTAATGCAGGGTTTAATAGCTGGCTGCTAATCATCAATCATTAGTTCCAGCAGGAACGGAAGCGTTGAAAGCGCTCGGGAGTTCGCATGAAATAGGTTCCGTCGCGTAACCTCACGATCTCTAGACCCGGAAGTCACTGTGACTGCCAATGGAGCAGGCACATTAAGCACCAGGAAATTACTTCGATTAGAACCACATGGGCATCAACTGAGACGCAACGTAACGATCGAGATTCGCATGCCTAAGACGATGTGCTGCGTACTTATATTAATGATGGGTTTTATGCCATTAATTGGCTAGCTGAAACACGAGAAATTGCTAATTCAAAATTCTCTTATTTCGGCACTCATAGTTTTATAATGAAAGTTTTCTCCACCAGCCTTCAAGTTATTGATTTGAGCTAAAGGAAAAGTTACTAATAATTTTGAGTTGTATACGCTACTATTTTGTGATAAGCGCAAAACTGGTAGTGTAAAATATTACATTCACGTGACTTCCTTGGAATATTTGATGAAAGAGGTAAGGTTTGATACTGTAGCTATCGAATTACATAGTAAAATAACTAATTACGGAACAGGATTTACGATGTAAGCTTAAATCAAGGAAAAAATTATATTAATTAATTTAGAGAATTTAATTTAAAATAAAAAGAATTAACCAGCAATTGAAACGTAAAAAATACGTAATATAATCGTACAAGCGAATAGTAATCCCATTCCAGAGGCCGGTGTCCGAAATTGGTCCTAATGAGAGTATTAAAGCAGTCATATAAAGGTAGCACAGGTATGTGTAGTTGATTTTCACGGCAATATTATGAATTTATAAACAAAATATCGACGAAATATTCTCGTATTTTCAGTAAATCAATGAAAACTCATCCATATTGCCCCAATCATTTGACGTAAAAAAAGCTATTATATTTATTCGTAAGGGGTACAGGGCCGCTTCATTCGACCGGCATCAAAGTTCTTCACCGATTGGATGACTTTTTTTTTACGGAGGAATGGTCTAAGACATAACATTATATAACATAATAAATAACATAGGCTTTACTATAATTATATCTTTATTAACTTGAAATTTGGATCGCTCTGCCGTCAGTGACACGAGTGGCGACTTTTGTAAATCCATTTAAATACAAGGTTTTTGACGACACATAAGTGACCAACTGCGAAAGTCTCCGCTGTGTCATTTGCGGAAGGCTGAAACACTGAAACAAAAGCGAAGCGATATGCGAATTCAATGAGCTTCAGGTAGTTAAATCCAAAGCAGTAAATGCATGCACACATTCCCATGTGCGAACGATATCGGCCCAATTCCTCTCGATATCTCTCACCACACCTTCCTGCCCACGCCCCACTGCCCTTATAGACATCCTGTATACCAACTCTCCCCAAGCAGTCGTGACCGTAGCGACCGCAGAGATCAGAGGGCGCCCGCGCCGTCCGCCGGCACGCGTGGTAACAATGGGCAAGAAGGGGTGAGCTTGAAAAACACCACCCACAACACCATATCGCTCTCCCCCCAGCCTGAAACCCGGGGTAACGATAAGGGGATGAACTCGGGTAGGGCATCACCGACCCCTCCACCAACCCTTTTATCGCTTTTCGTTCATATTTTCATCCCCCTACTACCCTCTCAACACATGGTCCGACCCCTTTGGTTCCATCCCCATCGCATGCCCTATCTACTTCTCCACCTCCCCTTTCTGGCTCCCCAAGCCAAATCTCTCCACCCTCAACCCTTCCGATGTTGCCGGCATCCCACTCTCAGAGTATGCGGTGGAATAAATACACACCCGCTTGCCTCGACGAAATTCTCCTCACTTTAACACATACCTTTAAAAGTCCTGAACTTAGATTGAATTGTCAAAAGTTTTAATTCAACAAATTGGTGGCAGTGGTTTCTTTTAAAGGACCAAATGCACATATGCATATTTCATAAGAGTAAATCATGATGACGTAGCGAGGCAGTACCTAGATTTTGTCAACTTGTAGTTGGAAAATATTCTCAGGACAATGCAGAGATGTGAGTAGATTTGGAGCTCTAGGTTTTCTGGGAACAAAACAAAAGTGAATTTGTTGACATACATCAAATTCAAGCAGGATATTTCTGTTCCAACACGTTAGGTATATGTTTCTTATAAATATTAAAATTTTATCTTAAAAAGTAACCGCTGCATCAGAGAGTGGAATTTGAAAACAATTGAGTTCATTTGTGAAATTCATATTCTTTTTGAAGCTACAAGGCCGTATGGTGATTGATGGTGGCCTACCTGCATTATTAAATAAAAGCATGCCGTAACTTGAGTAATTGAATTTACTTTTATGTGAAAAATACTTTATATAAATAAATATTTCTTCGACTGTTAAATTAACCGTGTACATGTGAATAGCACCACCTTATTTTTCTTGGAAATAGCTAGTACTACCTCCTCGAAGGTTTTTTATTTTTCTCCTCTCTACTAAGATCGTTTACATTTAGAAGCTTTTTCCATTTTGCAGATATCTTTATATCTCTTTGCTGTGCGATAATGATAATGTATTTCCTGGCATTATTTTGGTTATAATCATGAATACATTGAGTGATGTTATAACACCAAAGGTTGAAAATGAACTATACATATCCTCAGGTTAGTATAAACTCTTCTCGCGGGTTCGAATATGTAAGAGCGGCGCTCTTACATAAACTTGTTCGCCGGAAAGTGTTAAACCTTATATCCTTAGGTTAGGTTATGAAATTATACTTTTACATGTCAATATGTGATTGCCTTAAGTTTTTCTCGTGTAATTAAATATAAGGCTCTTTTCTACATTATTATTCACCTATCGTGTAATATTTGAAGGCCAATTGTGTAAATTAATATTTCGTTTGCTCCTCAAAGCAGTGTCATGGTGCAATAATATTTAATCTTAACAGTTATGTAGAATTTCTTTCGGAGATTTGTTTGATTATTGCCGGTAAAAAAAGTGGATGACACGAGTGCTATAAATATTATTTTTATATTTATCCACCCCGTCCTACTCCTCCGCTCTAACCCTTGCATCACACACTTGACCGTACCAACGCTTCCCCGAGTATGGGTGTGCGAGAAAGATAAGGGGAAATAATGAGGTTGAGCCCGGTAAGGGTAGCCACCAGCATCATCTTCGTGGCCAGCCGTAAAAAGCGGAAGCCGGACATAAGAGTTATCCATGTCCTCTGGTTTTGTTTTCCCGTCACTTTTTTCACCATTTCCGTCTCCATTCCATTTCATATCTCGATCTTACTTACCTAACTCATTTCTCTTCCTGGAACTATTGTTATTTATTTTTGTTGTCCCACACTATTTCAGGCGTCCTTCGACTTCAGCGAACAATAGTATTGAAAAATGACCAAGTTCATGTCCTAACGGAATTTAGTAATAAAGGGAAAATGCACCTAAATACAGGATTAATTTATACTCAAGATGCCAATAAATGCCTTCCGACTCGATCTTGCCAAATTTGACCGTGAGGTTATAAATTGCTAAAATTTTTATCGAAAATCTAAATTTGGTATTAAAAGGGTTAAAGGCATTAATAAAAAAGGCTTATTTTTTCAAAGTCGCAGAGATAAGGTAAAAGATGTATGATAATATAAATTTTTTTCCTTATCTTGACCTCGTTTAATTAATGTTTAAATAGTTCTTGGAGTGTAGGTCAATGTATGCTATGCAAAAATGTATTAGGCAACGTTTCTGTTTTTTTTAAACTATCATCAAAGCAAAATAAACAAAAAATAAACAAAAAATAAAACAAAAAATGTACATGTAATGTAAAAGTAATTTTCTAAATATGTGCAAAGGTAAGCCCTGATGATAGTTTCAAATAAACAGAAACGTTGGCTAAAACTTTTTTGCATAACATACATTGACCTACACTCCAAGAACTATTTTAACTTGACAATATAAATACATTTTTCAAAATCACTCTTTATGATCTTTTTCAGTTTATAACGGCCTAACTATCAACATTTGATTAATTTGAGACCATTCTTCTTTATTGGGCGGGATTGGAAATTCAAAGTGCCATCTTCTATATAATCCCTAATCATACATTAAATATTTGCAGAGCAATACATTGTCAAGTTGCGGTTGAAATTAGATGCATTCAAATTATGACAAAAGAGACAGAGTAGAATTCTTAAAAAAATGCAAAGTGAACAAAGATACTTACGTTTACCAAGTGTAAAAAGATGTGGAAAAACATGAAAAAAAAACGTAAAATATTGTCTTTCGTTGGAAAATAAACCTACTGCAGGAAAACTCCTGGTTTGGTACTGTATGTGAATGAGGCGACCGACAGCTAAGGTCATTTGCGTCATGACGGAAGTGTATGGAAGGAAGGGTGGAGAGAAACCCGGCGTCGGCGTTAGCCTACTCTTAACGAAAGGCGCCAAGGGTACCACAGCTTAACGTCCCATCTCCGTCCGGACGGAGTGTTGCCCTTGTAAATTTCTCCACACAACATTCAAGCAGGGATCGGGCAGTCTCTGAAAATTCTCTGCCACCGCCGGGATTTGAACCCGAGCCCACTGTGTGGGAAGCCAAACTTCTAGCCGACACACCAACCCGATACCCAGAAATATTCCTTCATACCGTATTAGCCACTCCTCCAATCTCAGAAATTTAATTGGCCAACGTATTAAAATAGAAGAATAGAAAAACCTCCGATCATGCTCTTTTATGGAATGTTGAAGACCACACACTATCCACCACACCAACCCGATCCCCAGGAAAACTCCTAACAGAAAGAGGGGTGTATAAACCTGCGAGAACCTTCTGAGAAAGAGCTAATGTAAGCATGGATGTATTTAAATACAAGAAAATGCACGAAAATTTCACCCAGTATCTGGAAAGAATAAAAAAATAAGATAAAGAATAAGGAGATAATCATTGAATCTTTCCTACTGATCCCATTATGTAATGTTCTCATAAGTCTCGTTGCTGTTCTTGAAGAATAAAAGAGTATAAATGAAGGATGATAAAAGGATAGACTATTTTTTGCGTTCGAAGAAAGATGGTAGGCCATAGAGGACCAATTGACAGGGTGGCGAGTGGCTGAGGGGTAGCCAGGAATTTTTTTTGGGGAGAAGGGTGGTCAAAACCAGGGGGGGAAATATAAAAGAAAGCATACTAAGAGGAAGGTTTCAAACTAATTTTAACACTTTAAATAATAGAAAAATCTTAATTTTTCAAAGAATTCTTTTGTAAATTCTTGATTTGTCATAATTGTTTTCTTTTATGAAGCCAAATAACTGTGTTTCTATATTTCTGGGTTCGTGGGGGGGGGGGGGTTTCCGGACCCCCTGGACCTCCCACCTCGCTACGCCACTGGCAAGGGGACAGGAAGTAATTCTAGCCGCGGATTTTCGAAAATTACGAGAGAACGATTTTCAGAGATTAGGACGATCGTGGTTCTCTTATTCTCAGAGCATATGGTTAAGTAGAAAAGGGGATGGGTTTTCCAAATGCGAGTGAGGATAAGGCCAACTTGATGAGTTTCGGGGCACAAAGAACTCGGTTGGGTGGGGTGCGGCGGGAGGGGTTGACAGGACAGCGAAGAGAGATTCACGTTCATTTTCGCGGAAAGGCCATTAGCGATTCTAAAGAGAGCGTAGATTGCAAGAGTTAAAGCGGTGATGAAAAATTCACCGTCTGATATCTCCGAATAATTACCGTTTTGGGGGTGAATTTAAGGACGCACAATGGATTAGCGGGAAGCTCTTGAATTCAATGCGAGTGGGTTTACTAATGCGACTATACATTAACAATGCATAAATGTTTCGCAATGACAGAAAATGGGTGATTTGCGTTAACACAGGATTATCAATGGTAATTCCCCTATCAACGTCATTGTAGTACGTCACACAGTGACGAGTTCATGACAGCTTCCTTATTTATAATACATTCTCGATAGCTCATGAAATATAAGATTCCCGAATTCAGTTTTACCTTGATCAAATTTCATATCAAAGTTTTTCAATTGGATAACCATTACTTATTTCACTTCCCTTTTTAAATTGAAGTGACCCAGGTATCAATTAATAATCATCATCTTCAGGCATCAATTATTATGATGATGATTATTCAACGAAACATAGGTCGCATTAATAAAAAAGAAGTAGCACAAGCAATAGTTATCCAATTTTTCTTGCAAATTACACTGTAACTTCTACCACGGCTTTTTTACATAACGGGAATCTAAATTATGAAAATAAATAGATCATAATTTAGATTATTAGATAAAAATATCATAGTTTACGCCTGAAGATGATGATAATTCATCGAAATCCGTGTCGGTAAGTGTAATATCCAAGAAATGTTATGATGGAATACCGCAAAGTTAAAAATGAGTTTTTAAAATTTTTCATCCTCACCGCAGCTGTGGTATCCACTTTGGAGTAGCTGGTATAGAGTTATTGGCAATAAAAAATATATCTTAATACAAAAAAAATGTAGCTAAAACCATAATAAACCACAGAAATATACCGAAGCTTTGCATGACGGTGATTTATAACTAATTAATTTTCTATAGTTATCGACCCAATGTATTTTCTCACGATTCAAGTCAAAGGTACTAACTAAAATTGTCATTTAAAATCCTCAAAAATGAAGAAATGAAGAAACGGCCTCAGAGTGATCCGCATTTAGAGTGTTTTAGAGGTAATAGAGGACAACGTTGTGGAATGATTTAACCGTGATGATGTATCGAAGTCTTGGTTCCTCTAAATTTGATGACGCAAGAGCCAATTAAAAGATCTACAGGCAATGGGAGCTCTTCAGTCTCCATGTCTAGTGGATGTTTTTTTTTTATTTCGCGCTAAGTTCTAATTCACGCTAGGAATTTCTCCCCCACTACTGGGTACAAGGATAGTGGTGATAAAATTTAGCTAACTATCGAAGTTTTGCCTGATATTTCGAAAATATTGACATGGTATGCAGTATTTTTTTGGATATTTATTATACTGCATAAATATTTTTATTTTTTCTTCATGACTGTTAACTATACTAGATATTTCCGGACTGAAGTTGCCTTTTCATTTGCCATGAAAGCGCTTAGTTTTTTGCTTTTGAAGAACTCTCCGGTTCCATTTATCACATTCTATGACAATTTTACTAAAGCATACTTTAGAAATTACTTCTTCGTTCTACGTGTGAAATCCATTAAGCCTGTGCAATTAACCAAAGTGATTTAAGGTGAGCTTAAAAAATCTATCTAAAACAGAACCTACCTACCAGAGTAGGTACCTAGAAGGATATGACTGATTCTCTCAATTGAACAAGGATGCATTTTCATTTTAACGCTTGAACAATGAAAGTATTACGGAAAGAATGAGAAGGTAAAAATATTTAAGGTAGGCTGAAATAATTGACTCGTCATATCCCATAATTGGGACATATTTTATCCTGCAACCTTACCACTCTAGGCACAACATTAATTTTAAGGTTGAGAATGAGGTTAGCCGTACCTCTTGTTTCCAAACCCCCGGAATTTTTTTACAACTTACAAGTTTCATTGGACAAAATTCCCTCACACTACTGCATTAAAACTCTTATTTTCGATATCATGTCTAAATGGCGGGGTCAGGAACATAAATAGAAAAAAAACGCTTTTTTTGCTTCCAAGAAGTCTCCAGTTCCACTCTTTGACCTGACTATGACTTGAACAGAGGATTAGAATTTATTCGCCGATTTAATAGAGCTCATTTTTTTATTTAGAGGATATGGGAAACTTGGAGTGAGTTCATTCATATTTATACCCAAAAGTTTGTTTTATTCGCTGTCAGAAAAATTACGAAAATAATGTATTCGTATTTGTGCCAATTCTAAAATATTTTGCGAATAAAGGAGGCTGTAAGACTGTTATTTATTGACGCATAATATGCATGAAGTATGTGAAGAAATAACAGTAGAGTTTTTATATAAAAATGAGACTTTTTCTTTCTTTATCAAAACAGGAAAAAGTCTGAGGAAAGCAATTTCCGTTCCTAGAAATTATTTTAAGACAAAGAAATAAAACTTTATATTTTAATACGCCATATTTTGAGAATGCCCTCCTCCAAATGGATTGCAGAACCATATTCTCATTACTTTAAATCGAGTTTCATAAAATACTTCAAATACGAACAGAATGATATGAAATTAGCAGTAAAGATACGAGGAATTAATAGTTACTGAACACTTATCAATTGGCTGAATTATGCTTGGCAAATATTTGTAATGTTATCTAACAATAAAAAACTTTCTAGACCCAAAACTACTCATCAATTACAGACGTAACTTTTAGCAGAGTACATTTTTTACCCTGAAAAACAAATAGAATGGAGGGGTTTGATAGCGAGGAGAGAAAGAGAGAAAGAATATGGAAGTGAGAAAGAAAAAAGAAAACTTTGGGCATAAATGAGAGAAAGAAAGAGAGGATGAGAGCCTCGTTGGAACTTTTCTCTTTGCAGCTTTTCCACCATCACCCACGGGGGAAGACGAGTCAATCGGGGAGAAAAAAGTTCAGGGGGCCCCTAAACACTGGCGCTGCTCTGAATCCTCTCCCGGCCACCCACGGCCCGACTGCCGCCGTCTCCCTCCTCAACACCCACGCGCCATCCCAACTCTTTCCCCGGTGTATTTCCCCTCACGGAGAGATAACTCTAGCGTGGGCGACGCGACGCTGGACCTCTTTCCCGACGACACTTCGAGGTAAGGATTTGCGGTTTACATCGGTACATATATATATAGTACACTTTTCCCAGTATATCAATATTTCACGTGACTGGGTGTCACCAGAGACTCGGAAGCTTCGTGCGTAGGTTAGATTGAACGAATAAATTAAGAACTGATGTCTTTCTAAGTGGTACGGAGAACCACTCAATATATTTCAAAACGTAGACGAGCTAACTAAGGTATAATGTGTCATTATACTTTACAGTATCCCATGCTTTTCAATGGTGAATAGTGAACATCTCCGCTACATGGCTACGCCATCTCCACTTGCCACACTAACAAGGTATAATACGTTACATGTTAATAGCTTTGCTCGCTTTTATTTCATTACTCTTTATTACCATTGAAGATATAACGATATGCAGTATTGTTATATCTTCAATACACTATATTGTTATATCTTCAATACCGCAATATCTTTCGATACGAAGAAAGAAATCATAGAACATCAAAATGTTTTACGGCGAAAAAATGAGGCCTTAGAAACTCAATATGTTTCACAGCTTTATATAAATTAGGCTTGGAACCGGAGCTAGAGATTTGAGGTCTACCTTAAAGACATATATATCATCTGAGCCATTAACTCCGTTGGTCGCGTGGCGTCTTCTAGCAATTTTCTTTTCTTTACCCACATCGTATTTTCATAGTTATGGAACTCATATTCCTTGTAAGTCATTACTTTATGATTCTGAAATAGCCACCAACATGATTATATGTTTTTCAACGTTTATGGAATTAATTTTGATATTTTTTTTGTTTTTGGAGTCTGATATACGCCACGCAACTTTAGGTATAATACGTTACATGCTAATAGCTTTGTGATATTCATTGCAAATTTTTACATACGTTAATAATTTAAACAAACAAATTTTGTAAGCATTAAAATTTGAATATGCGTCTTATTGCTACGATTGTTTTGCTGTAATCAATTTAACACCTGAATATAACTATCATTGAGAAGAATTTACAATGGTTCTCACATAATTTGAGTTAACTTTATCGTTTAATACACTGTTTTCCCCTCTGAAACATACATTTATGATGGCTTATTACATTAATGTAGATGCATGACATTAACCGTAAACAGGCACATAAAGATTTTGTGGTTGCATCTAATACTAACTTTCCAATCCGATAGGAGATGTTTTGTTTCAATCTCGACTAAACGCGATGTCAATATAAAATGACTCCAAAATCAATTTTTCCCCTTGTAGTCTAAATTATTTCTTAGGTTATTTGCAAAATTCGCAATGTGAAACTGTGAAAAATGTTTGCTCTTACTAATATACAAATTGATACAATTTCGAACTATAAAAGTATTAAATGTAAGAAAGTTAGAAAGTAGTTTCAAAACTTTGCAGAATGAACTCCTTCCTTTACTACTGGGCTGCACTGTATGTGTTTGGGAATAAGCAAAAGTCGCTCAGTTTAAATAGTCTATAGTAAGCATATGCGCTAACTGTAGAATTTGACTTAGGCTTAGGATGGTGTTGCAATCAAAATTTAGAGCTAAGTAAGGATTAAATAATGAGTATGGGCCCTTGAGTGAATAAATTTGGGGATATTTACAAAGGATTTCTCGATGAAAAAGATTTGGTATAATTACACAATTATTTTATTACCGACCGGTTTTATTTTATTACTCTTAAACGAAGCCATGATCGGAAAGGATGAAACACGTGTGGAAAGTGCTACAATGAAGTACGATGACCTCCAATCGCTCAGCAAAAACACCATAAAAGCGACAGCGAGGTACTGCGCAGATAGGGCAACTGCGCGTCCTCCACACCACAGGCTGACGTCATCTCTGACTCTAAATTGTTAGTTTCAGGTAAGCGGTCATCTCATCAATTAGATTGCTTCAACTGATTCTCACACCAAGTGTGCACTGAGGAGCGACAGCCGGAAAATTCGCCGAATGGCTTCAGCATTGAAATGTCTTGACTTATATGCCGATAATACGAGGGTGGTTTTTTCAACCTCCGGTCGCTCAGAAAAAACACCATACAAGCGACAGATGGGTACTACGCAGGTAGGGCAATTGCGCATCCTCTGTACCACACCCTCAAGTCCTTTCTGACCATAAGTTGTTAGTTTAAGGTTAGTAGCAATCGCATATATACACTGCCTCAATTAATTATCCCGCCGAGTGTGCACTGCGGAGAGACAGCCAGAAAACTCGCCGAATGGCTTCTGCATTGACATGTCTTGACCAAGGCTGTAGCCAGAAAATATTTTCAAATTTTTTAAATAATTATAAAATATTTTATGGAGTAGTAAACAAACATAAAATTATTTTTATAGGATAAATAGAATAGCGTAAACAGTTAAGTACACATATTTATAATTAATACCCTTAAAGGAAAATATAAAAATATTATTATAAAATTGAATTTAGTCTTCTAGCTTTCTTTGCAGCGAACAAATGAATTAACTCCTCGGTGTCGATGTCAATTCAGCGGTCCCTCAGTAGGTTCATAAGTCACTCACCTCTCTACTAATTCACAGCACTGTTATTTCACACACTGCACCTACAAATTCGCTTAGATAATTATTGACTTGAGTCGCAGTGGACTACTAGATGTCCCTGCGCCGCTATATAATATCGTCGTGTGAGCACCAAGCGAGCATAGAACATCTATTAATTTTTTTCATTTAGGGGGGGGGGGATCAATCCCCCTCTAACCCCCCCTGGCTACGGCCTTGGTCTTGACTTTTATGCTGATAAAAGAGAATTTTTTGAATGCAATGATTTTATGCTAAACTGAAAAAATCCCTTGTGAAGACAAATAAAATGATTAACAAGGTTTACGGGGACTCTGCTTTGTCAAGTTTTGAGGTTTCAAAGGCCCTAAAGAAGGGCCTGGAAGAAGTGAATCCCAAAAATGGCAAGAATGAAATGTGAAATCAGTGTTCATTGTCTTCTTAGACTGTTAAGAAGTGGTCTATAAGGAATTTATTTCTCAAGGATGAACAGTTGATGCTGCTCCTTACATGAAAGTGCCGGAAAGATTCTTAAAAAGGGTCATCTGGACGAAAGAGGACATCTCCGCTACATGGCTACTCCATCTCGGCAAAGCGCCTTGCCACAACACTCTGCGTGACCGCGAGTTCCTAGCTAAACATGAGGTTCTAACGCTGCTCCAACCCCCTATAGTTCAGAGGTCACCCCAGTAGACTTCTTTCTATTACCTCAGATGAAGGCAGTCCGGAAATCAACCCATTTTTCTTACTTAGAGGAGAGACAATCGGCCGTGATGAGGACCTTGCGAGAGATCTCCGAAGATGCCCTCCTGGGCGCGCACCGATTATGCCCGATACGCTTGAAAAAATGCGTAGAACTCCAAGGGAAGGACTTTGAAGAATATAAAGTGCTTGTGCAAATATGTTTAATAACTTTCTTTAAAAAAAATAATTGCGATACTTTTGGGACGCACCTTTGAAATGATCAATATGAGCTACTTAATGGCTTAAAAGATAAAGACAGAAGAAGGAACCTAAATTAACATTAATTTGAGCCAAAAAATCTTCAATAATTATTCGATTCTGATGTCTTAGTGAACGAAGCTACACCGGAAGTGGAAGCAGGTCCTAGCCATCGAGGTGAATATTACAGCCCTGATGTAGAAGGACCCTAGACTAGTCAAAAAGGGCACCTCATCCCATAACACGAGGACCTAAGTCATCTTATACAAGATTTAGACTTACCAAAGGGTAAAGCACAACTTTTAGGCTCTCATTTGTAGCTGTGGAATCTTTTGGCCGATAATGTGAATGTATCTTACTACAGAGGCAGACAGTCAACCCTTACTCAATTTTTTTCAACGGATGATGAAAATGATGATATGATTTTCTGCACTGATATTGAAGGACTGATGAGGGAATTAGCGATTAAGAATGATCCAGACCAATGTAGGCTATTCATCGACTCGTCGAAGGCAAGTTTCATGGTTGTTTTACTGAACAACGGCCACGATTTACCTTCGGTTCCTGTTGGATATGCCACTGTTTTAAAGGAAACCCATATTCCAGATTTTTGTGGCAGCTCTTTATACCACCTCCTAAACCCCCTCCTATACCACTCGTATACCCCCTTCTTCTCTTGTATTTTATGTTATATTAATCCTTTACAAAATAGGGGGGGTGAAGAGTGTATTCATCCCTTAAAAACTTTTCCATTAGCTACCATATCATATGTCACAAAAAACGAAGAAAAATGGTTATTTTGATGTTTTTTAAAGTTTTTTTTTCAATTTTCACCCCCTAAATCTTTTCAACCCCAGTGAAGTTTGTCTCTCTCTAGACTTTAATTGCCTTAAAACGTCAGTTTTTTTCAATCAGAAGCAGATAACATTAGTAAAAGTCCCTTGAAAAGCGATAAGTTTAGAGAAGGGGTTGTTTTCCCCAATTTAGGGGTTGCGTAAAAATGGAGGGTGATAGAAAAAAACGGAGGTAATTTTCGGATTCAGCGACCGAAAATTAGCCAGAAGCACCCTAAATTGTAGCCAGGAATTTTTTGAACAATTTTTTTGCAGAACAGTGTAATCGGTTTTCCTCTTGTTCAAGGGAATAAACGACGTGGAACAGAACAAGTGCTGTAAAAATAGGCTAAAACTTGAAGGTTCGATTTTCGTGAAGCGATTGCATTGGAATCTCGACTCCTTATACAATTAGTCCTCAAATTACGAAAATATGACTACGATAATCAGCAATAAGAACAACCGTACCCAATCGAAACATTAAAAAGTTTCAGAAATTTCAAATTCTACGCCTTTTCAGTCGGCCGATGGGACTGCCGGTGCGGCGAGGAGGATCTCGCATTTTGGGAATAAAATTCAAGACGAATGGATTTAAAATGAAATGATATAATTTTAATTATCAATTTAACATTCATAAAGTCAGAAAACATTCAGCGTTTCCTTCCCGTATTGCAACCCACGGGCAGTGAAATTTATCCGCCCCCAACCATGTCAAATGTGCAGGGAACTATTTGTGGCGATCATGAGTTAACGCGAAGTTTTTGCGGAGTGCTGTATGCAGTGAGATGAGTACACTTTTTGATGCATGATGCAAGGTTTTTCAATTTACGACCAAGGTCATGGAACGCATCGTGTTCCTATGTCGAAGATTTATTTTATCCGAATGGACCCAGCCCCCATTCCTGAGCGCTCCCTCGCACGTGCGTGCCATTTGGTGCAATGCACCCCATGGGCTCGCAACCCCCAGACTATTGCGTGCACCGGAGGCGACATTTTACTTTTAGAAGAAAAGCGGCATAAAGGACTCACCGGGTGCGTCATCCGCATCTTCTCCGTTCCCAGCATTCCACGCGGCCGCTGCGTCCTCCTCGTGCGTCCAGTTGTGGTCGTTTCCCCCTCCACCCGCCCTCTCCCCCTCCCCATCTTCCCCCTCCTCCTCCTCATCCTCATAGTCGCCCCAATCGTCCTCCTCCCACGCCTCCTCGTCCTCCTCCTCCTCCATCATCAGCAAGTCCAGCGCTCCTCCACCGTTGTCTTCCTCGTCGGCCGCTTCCTGAGGGAGACACACGTGTAATAGCGAGGCGAGAAGGAGCACGACTATTGGGGCCAGCCGACGCACATTGCCCGGCTGCGAAGACATGGTGGGATAAGATACGTGACACATCAAGCGACGAATCAAATACTACTCAATTGGTATTATTTCGATGAAAGGTATAGTAGAACAGCTTATTTGATCCCAGATGGCTCTCCAAAAATGCGGTAGCGTAATACAACATGCGATAAGTCAAATAGTAGGTATAGTTTTCTCTGAATGCACGCTATACTATGCATGGTCTGCTTATTTTCCCCAAAATGGATGCGAACACGTTTTCACGAGTTACAACGATACAAATGGTAGTTACTTTCTCGGCGTCTGGAGTAGTGTGGCAGTAGTAAAGTAGTGGAGTTCCTTGGCTCACAAACTGCGAAAACTATGTGCCACTATATCTTGAACTATTAGATCGGAGAGTTAGAGCTGGGCCAGTGAATTTCAAACGCCTGAAGTTAGTTCTGGGTGAGCTATACCCTCACCTACCTAAACCAACACATGGTTTAATTACAAAGTCAGTGTTTAAAAGGGATCTGAAGCTTATTTAGCATAACACCAATCGTAATGTATTTATTTGAATGAGTAATAATCAATGATCACTTAAGTGTGTAATTTTTGATCGTAAATTAGGCTTAGAAATCAATGGGAGCATATAATGCTTACAAGTTTTGGGAAAAAATTAAAGATTTGCAATATGTTCCTTAATTAAGTTATATCACAATAGAAAGTTAAACTGGCGAAACCCTTTTAATTTTCTATCAGAGTAGCGTTTCAGTCATCATGACTTGGAAGAAATAAATCGAAAGTTCAAGATTCGGGAATCGATAAACACTGCCCTAGAAAGTCCACGAATAATTTCGTTCGCGAAAATTGTTATATTAAGGAGAAAAATATTCTTGAATTCATGTCGAGGTATTCAGTGTGTCTTTTCATTTCTTCTCAACCTGTTGCTGTCAATTTTCCACTCCACTCAAAACCACTAACGTTGAACACGCAGTAGAAACGGCATGTGGAGTCCAGGATGCGTTTTATGAATGAACACGACGTGAATGTGGAAGACTGCCGAAGGAAAGTCACTAGAGTAACAAGAATTTGAGCGGGATTCATAAAATATATGCTTCATTCCATGATTTTCTCCAGTTCTCTCTCGTACGCTGTTGGCGATTTTAATGGCAGAGCATGCGTGGAGTCAAAATTACAATTCATGACAAGGATTGCAAGAAGATCTTTACACCAGATTACATTTGACGAAAATATTTACGAAAAGTACTCAAAGTCGTGAATGGGACATATACTGAAACTTCAAGGAACAGCTCTGGTTACAAAGTATCAAATTTTTCATGAAGCGGCTATCTACTAGCGATAAAAATATATTAAATTATAGTAATTTTGAACTACAGTAACAATCAATTAAGAATCGTCACTTCGCAATTTATATTCTAACATGTTCCCATTTCTCTACTAACTCCAGAGTTCGCTTATATTTTTAAACTCAGTCTTTATAGCGATTAAATCCACGGTCAAATAATCAAGACGAACTGATGTCGCTGCCTAAATAAAAAAAACACGGTACTAATTTTTATTATTTACGTTATCACTCAACCCTTCATGGTCTCTAATCACATGCTAATTATCACAACACTTCCTCTTGAGGTTAGAGGTGAGAATAATTCTTTGAGGTCGCTTTAAGTTTTGAATTCATATTTCCGTGGTTCACAAATTCCTTCACTGCTTCACTGATTGCGTATCGTCAAACGATTTTGTTCATCCGTCCCAATCCATGGACGTTAATCAGTTTAATGTCATCAGCAGACTAAATGGGTGGTGCGATACGTGACCCCGGCATCCGTACCATGAGCTTGGCGGCTAGTCGAAGGTGGGCGGCCGGCGAGCCCACTCGGATTGCGGTTAACTTTTGACGGAAACCGAGGCATCAGACCCCGACGGCAGTCGGCTGAACCCCGCTGCGTCCGAGCCCTTCCGAAGGGCGCATGACGACTGCCCGCCCGACGTGTCTGCACGGGGGAAAAGCCGATATCACACAGGGTAAAATGCGGAGGCTGTGGACGTGACCGGCGGTGCACTTGTCGCCCGCTCGCCCCGAACTCTCTTTACGGACTGAGACGACTCGGCAAAGTCGAGCGCCAAAGTTGGGAGGGAAGGGGAGGTGAGGGGAGTGAGAGGGGTATGACAGAGGTGGGGGGAATGGAACCAAAAGGGGGAGAGACGTTTGAGGTGTCCGGAACGATTTTGTTTCCGCCTGAACGTATGATCGGAACTAAGGAAATTTTGAGGTGAGAAAACTTAAATTAAAACTCAAATAAATAAAAAACAACACTAATTGAATTCATTCGTGATAAAATTGACAATTTTCTCCTGAACTCTGTCAGATTGCTTCGTGTTAAAATGAAAAAGTTTGTAAATTTCACGAGCATAATTTTAAACGACTGGTTTCAACGCGGTGTGACATACTAAGTTACATATAAAATGCGCTTGATATATAGAGATGGAACGGTGATAGCAATGAAGGCAAATAACTGTTCCAATGCACGCCTCGCGGTGACGAAACCACTCGTTGAATGCGTGTGAAATTCTTATTTCATCACCAAGAGTTTTCACTGAGTGACATGGCAAACTATTGATTAAACCATGCTTTTTATTGAGCGTAATATTGTTTGTTGATTTTAGCTCTTATCTTTGATCGTATGCGTAAAAAATATCCCGTTTTATACTCTGCTTTACCATTGAGGCAGCTAGTCCTAACATAACCTTGTACCACTCACACCTCGCCGTTTACTCCATCTGACATTTCTATTCCACGAACCCATTTATCCATGACTTTAAGTTCGTTGTTTCTGCTCGTAGTTGCTCATCGTGAGGTATGAGGTGTATGAGGCCAGTGGCCCGAGACGAGTTCCTCATGTTTCTTCACAAATGATCTTGTCTAGTATAATGCCCTAGCAATGCATATAATGTTAACATGGTCAAAGATATCGATCAAGGACTTAGAATAATCGATCCATGTTGTATAAAAAATACGCGACGACATAGAATATCGGTAAAAAAAAATTCCGTTGTAAACACTTACCATAAACCAAATATTAACTTCCATTATTCATCTAAGCTTTCATCTGCATACTATCCCAATACATCTCAATAGTTTAGAGGCGGGAGAAGTTAAGACACCAGTTGTTTTCAAATAAGAAGGAAATGCTTTGACGAAATCACGTTCATCATTTATTACACTGAGTTATTGTAAGGGATAAAAACAAATTCCCAAAATATATCTCCTAATGTATTGTTCCTGTTGGACCTGGAAATATTACGGGGTTTTAACATGATATCATTCGAGTTACTCTTGAAGATATCTCTTCTCAAATGCTCAAGCAATCTAAACCTAGCGCTCAGGGTCCGAGCGTTTATCGGCTCTAGGCCTAATTCGTTTAACATTTGTGTAAAGATTTCCGTGCGCCCGTCGGGGAACGCTTGGTAAATATAAGGTTTCTCGGAATGAATTTCTTAAATCAGGTAACCTCGTATGTTGCTATTGATTTCGTTGTCTTATTCTGTATAAAGTAAATTGCTTATTTAATGAGATACTCTATTATCCAATAAAAACAATGCATGGTGTAATATTTCCGCGACTGGTTTTATAAGGCTGTCTCCTGCGCTACGTAGACTACAAATACCGTGTTGGTTAGCTTCGTGTTTGGTATTCTTTTCGTTTTCTAAACTTTGAGTAATAAAGAATCCGTCGCTGACGTGCTATCGCTATCATACCCAGCATAAAGGAAATATGCCGAAAATTATGGCTAAAAATATGTTCCTTATAATATCATGGATTCCAATAATGAAAACCCCTAGATTCAAAACTTCTAAATACTTCTCATTTTCCTTGTATTTTTTTACTTTTTTGATAAAAAAGCGTAAAGAATAAAAGAAAGATCAAAATAAAGAACAAATAAAATGTCGCATATTATGAAAATTATATATTTATAAAATTTGTGCTGAAGTGACCTTAATTCCATACTATTCAACTTAATATTAATTAAAAGGAAGATTATACTGTGAATTCTAAATGGGGGCTCACGTAAATGAGAATTTGATGGGACAAGTGATTATTGAGATAGAAAAAGCCAAGAGGAAAAGACGCCGAGTATCACTTAAACTTTAACAAATAGAAATATCGGTGGGATAAGAGGAAAGAAATGACAGAATAACCCAGGCTTTCACGCATCAATAATAATTTAACAGAGGAAGGAGTTGATGCATCAGGGAACGACCTCAATATCTCTACCAAAGGATAGAGAGAGCAAGATAAAAGGACCAAGAGAAGGATGAGCTAAGAGGTATTTAATTTTCCGCATAAATTGAATACTGACAGAGCTTTGTACTAGAAGCTCTTTTCACAAGAAAAATTCCACCAGATCCAGCAAGAGAGAGGGACTAGCACTCTGGATTTCACACATACAAGACTAGCTATCTAGGATGGGGACTATTCTGAGTGTGCTTAGCGAAATTATCACCTCTGCGGGCAATACGTAGGTACTATCGAATTGTCCTCTTTAAAAATTAATGGAGTGATCATGATAAAATAATTAATAATGACGAACTAGCTTCAACATTAAGCATTTATATTATAAGCAAAGCTGTTCCCTCAGTCGTGTCATAGATTCGTCACTTTTTTATAAGTATTATGCAAAATTACATTATTTGGTGATAATTTCATGGAAAATTTTCTCTCTTGACCTTTATATATAATATTTAATCAGAATCTTGGAGTGTAGGTCTTGATAAATGTTATATGCCAACCAAGTGCCAATGCCAAGTTTGGTGACAACGTTTTGGAATATTTATGCACCTTTATCAGAGCTATCAGAGAATGTGTGATAAGAGGAAGAAAGCTGTAAAACAGTATCAAACAGAAACGTATTTTTTGAAGCATCTGAAATTTAAAAAATAACCCAAGAGTACTGTAAAGTTCTACTGAAAAGTTGGCAAAAAAGTTGTAATTGAAAAAAAAAACTTATTCTGCAAAACGCTATCAAAAAAGATAATTTTATTCTGATTACTCCACATAAAATTATCTATTATCTCTCATAGAAAACCTGTGGGGATAGTGATAGTTTTAGCAATTATCTTTGTGCCTGTGGGTGTTTGTTTGCACACTCATTTAGAGTAAAGTTATACAGATGCACAGAAACGTTTTTCCGAGCTATTTCGGAATTTCCGGTCCTTTTTATGATGCGATTAAGTCCTTTTAATGGCGTAAAGGTAAAGCAGTATCTTCGAGAGTTAAATTCCCAGTTTGGTCAAAAACTGTGGGTTTCTATAGGGATTTTGAGTGAAAGGCAGTTTTTCTGAAGTTCCTCATGCGAAGAGGTGAGAGGACAGATGATGGATCGCAAAATCCCCATGGCAGAAGTTGTGGGGTCAAAGGACGATACAACGCCGAGGAAACACCTTTCAGGCAGAAAACCCGGTGGAATACCTAAGCGAAACCAACAGAGGTGAATGGGAATAATGTGAAAAGTTTCCAGGGCATAGAACTTGGTCCACAAGGGAATTACCTAGGATCCTTTGAGTAGGCCTGAACTTTTCATTGAGTAGCATAATTATTATTCAACGAAAATAAATTAAAATCCGAAGTAAAAGTAAATAATTGTGATTTGCGAATATTCTGAGTGATTTCTGATGCATAGTTTTCCTCTCAGCGATTATTTCATTTCAAATTTGCGGTAATAGTATGTAGTTTGCTTAGAGTTAATCAACTTGTACTTACTATAAGCACAGGAGGATATAAAAAATATTTCAACTTTAGAAAGAATAAATTGGATATAAAAATTTAATAATTTCAGCACGGATTTAATCGTATTTAGAACCTATTTTATGTTATAGAATATGTAACTACCTGTAAAAGTTTAATATTATTATCCGGTGTATTAGAAATATCCACTCAAATTAGCATTTACGCGCCTTTATTTTTCTCGGCGTTGCTCTTACCAACAAGGTAAACAAAATTGATCAACATAAATTATATAAATGGCCCATAAACGATCACATAGTTAAGGAATCGTTTTTACTAATTTACTCTCCAAATTAAAAAAGTATTGGATATGTGAATTTATAAATTCACTGAAAATTTATTTTTTCATGAAAATTGCTAGAAAGGTGTCATTTTTGGCCGATAAAAGAATTAAAAGTTGATGATAGCCCCTATATTTCAGATAAAATCACACACGCGTCATCGGTAGATAATCGTAGACATTCATATTCATTGCCATGGAGAGAAAATACTACGAGGGTGGTTTATATCAACCTCCGGTCGCTCAGAAAAAAACGCCATACAAGCGACAGATGGGTACTGCGCAGGTAGAGCAATTGCGCGTCCTCCGTACCACACCCTCAAGTCCTTTCTGACCATAAGTTGTTAGTTTAAAGTTAGGAGCAATCTTATTAACTACACTGCCTCAATTGATTATCCCGCCAATTGTGCACTGTCAGTCAGTCAGTCAGAGAGACAGTCAGAAAACTCGCTGAATGGCGTCAGCATTGACATGTCTTGACCTTTATGCCGATAAAAGAGAATTTCTTTAAATGCACTGTGGCTAAAGTTTGAAACAATGTGAGAAATTACGTCCATTCCCATTCAGAACAAAAGAAGAGACATGCTGACTTCTGGAAGTGTTCTGATCCATCAAAACGCGCATCATCTCAGCGCTGATGCAGCCCAACTGCAGTTGACATGGGTCCAATGATCCACAGACAGAAGTACCTTCAAGAGATTCAAATACACGAACCGTGTTGTGTCGATGAGCGAAATCCAATATTGGTCACGAATCCTCTTGGGCACACTTGGATATATTTACATACCGTCAGTTTTCTGCTATCTTTTTGAACTTTTTGGATTCAATTGCTCCATCATACCACGCTCCTATACCCATGTCACTTGTTGAGAGATAGTTCGCCAACCACGTTTTTCCATCTATTCCAATTACTGAGAAATTAGTAATCACCCATGTTTATGATAAAATCACACTTACGTCATCGGCAGATGAACATAGGCATTAAAATTAATTGCCATGGAGAGAAATTATTCTATACTGGGAATAAAACCACGGACGATTGTCTTAGTATCAAAACCCTGGATTGCGCAGCGATATGCGCAATGACTACTTTTTTCTTCCGATAACTCAGAAAAGTGCATATGTAGTTTACTACTGTTTTGTGTGATCCGTATGACTGTAAATTGCTCTAAGTTTTTGTGAGGTACCGCGTCAAAAGCTTTCTTAAAATCTAAAAAAATGCGTCAGCTTCTCTTTTCGATTCGTCAGTTTTGAGAATATCGTGAAAAAAGAGCTTGAGCTGTAATTTAATCTACCTCTCCGGAAGCCATGACAGCAATATACGAAGTTTTGACGGTCCAGAAAAGGAATAATATTGTATATACTTAAAGCCTGTCTCTAAGTCCTGTTGCTGGTTTCAGTTGTTTCAGGACAAATGGAAAAATAAATGGAGACGAAATAGAGTGGTGAAGCACCATACCCCAGATAAGGGCCCTGTGGATAGGCAATGCCATAAAATAGACATAATTTGAGATATATAACGGAGGGAAAAATCGAAAGAAAGTCCACCGTGGACGATCATGAAACAAGTACTTGAGGCAGCTTAAGAAGGATGCAAAGAAGATGCATATCAGGAAACTGAAGGAATTGGCTTTGGAAAGGGAGAAATGAAGGTCTGCAATATAGGGATTGCATTACTATAAATTAGTTAAACACTCGTTCAGAACATAAGCATATCATTTTAAAATTTCATAGTAGGTGCATAAAATAGACCTTTTCAACCTTCACCTGTATTATCAATGTATGCTTTTCCCTCGAGTGTTTTCTCGGACTAATTTCTTTTATATTCAACAGAAAATTAATTGCAGGCAAGGGATTATTCTTTTTACCCTGCAAATATTTACAATTTGAAGGAGTTTACAAGTTGTTCAAAAGTTTTACGATAAATTAAAAAACAATCTGGAGGAGTAGTGGTAAAGCATGTTCAGACGATTAATTATACACGCAGGTATTTGCCTTAATACATTTTCCATCAAGATTGTAACATGTGAACACTCAAAATTGAACAAATGTACCAATATATGATCAGAAAATTGGCCCAACTCTAATTTCGTGCACTTATCTGACCATTTATCGTATGAGATGATTGCAAGGGTAAATTCATCGAGAATACATGGCTTAATGCATCCTCTCAAATACTGAAATTTATGGAAAAAATATTTGAAACTGTGAAACAAAAGACGACTCAGACGAAATTTGGAAAGAGAATAAGAGAATTCATGGGCAGTCTGATTTGATGGCCATTTGTCTCGGCCATGAATTTTACAGGGGTCTATTATGCGTCCCAGGTGCCAACCACACTTGCTGCTCTATTTCCCTCCTGTTTTTTTCGCCTCGAATGGTATTATAGAGGGTAACATCTGATGCGCATGGGGGACTCCCGAGGTATAGTATGATTCAGGCTCCCATATTCCTTTTGCAAACGTCTTCACATAGAATGGGATGCACATCAAGGATGAAACCATTCTTTCACAATAACAGAATGACCACGTTGACTTCACAAGTCTTTGGGAACACGATCGCAACATCTGAAACACCAATCGGTTCCGACTATGGGCAGCCGGGAAAGTACAATATGGTTCCAATACCAAAGTTGAATCCAAGAGTAAAAAAATAATAAGTACCAATGCATAGCTTAACATCGGATGTTTGTTGATTAAACGACCTAAATAATGCGATTCAACAACTATAATGTAACTTTAGTATTTATTTATACGAGAAAATTTATACGTGAAAGGACTCTACTTCGATTACATACTCCGTAAGCGAGTTGAATTACCAAATAGCAATTCAAGCTAATAATTTTTTTAATAATAATCACTATGTTTTAACACGTTTGTCATACAGATAGATTACTACGCTAGACATAAATTACGACTGCTGTCATTTCAAAACATTTTCCTAGTGAAATTTTACGATGTACATTTGTAGATTTAATTGATCAAACGCATCTGCCTGAAGCTTTATATTCAAACTTTGAAAGCAGCTCAATGTTGACTTCACCATCGATGACGAAAGACATTAAAGATCCAAGACCACCTAACCCTTATCCAAAACCTGTGGCACTGCCATCCTTCAATTTCTTAAATTCATTAAGGTGCATTTCTTACAACAAAATATCTGCGTAATGTAGCACATTGGAAGTTTGGTGGTAACTGCTACATGAGGTTTTTCCAATCGAACAGCCAGACTGGAAGAAGGTGAGAAAATGTTTTGATAGTCTCCATAAAAGGTGACACTTCCCTCAAATATTCCAATCTATCTCTCTCCCCTTTAACCTTTAGTCGGCTTCTTGACTCATCAAAATAATTGTTACCCCGGGCGAATTTGTAATCTTGAATTTAAACATGAAAATAACAATGAAAGTATGCTGCTCATTTTTTCTGATATTGATTTTGCGCACAGACTAAAAGAGAAACCTCGTGAAATTTAAAAGAAATATAGAGTGGTGTTTTAATATTGAGAAGTGTTTCCAGTCTGTTCCTCTCCAGCATCAATCTTCCTCTACTTTTTGTCTTGAGCATCAGCATTAAAATATCTCCCATTTTCATTGAAAGAAATTGTATTTTAAATGAATAATTTCCTTATTTGGAGACGAAAATATGTATACGGCTTGATAAAACTTGAAGGGTGGGGGGTAAAATGAAAAAGAATATTTAAAACATTAAGAAACAATCAGATTTTTTTGCAACCTATATTCCTATATATAAACCTATAATAAAAAACCTATATTCTAAACAGGATTTTTCCAAATATTTCAGGTGGATAAACGCTAAATATAGCATTCAAAATCAAGTCATCAATACTACCCAGCTCCTATGACCATTCTTTTGAAAACAAGCAAAAAATGTGGGAACGTCAGGGTTGTTCTGAGGATGTCTCGAGTTGGAGTTTGAAACGTTGGCAAATTTGAATAATTTACCCCAATGGGAATCTAAAAAAGAGTCTACCCACATTATTTGCTGGGAATCACATTTCACAAGTAACAAAAGCACAAAGTCCCGAGTTAACTCTCAATTACTTCCTGATGAATTGCAAACAAAAAAAAAATATTTATGAATAGCAATTTTTACAACGATTTATTAAGAGAAAAGCATTTATTGTTTGTTCCTCGTAATTGCCTATCATTTTTCTACTATCTCATTATAAAATGGCAGAACACATGCTCAATATTTTTTCTTTAATGTGGACAAGGTAAATCTCACTATATTTTCCCGCAGATGAGGAAGCTGTTAAAATAAAATAACTCGCTGGAAGAATTTTTTAAAACCTTTTCCTCTTATAAAAATTGCATGCACCGCCATTGTGAGGTAAATATTTAATTTTTACTGTGCACTAATTGATTTTAGAGTTCGAACTGGGAAAAAGACAAAAGCTAGGAAATTTCAATCACCATCGACTATTTGTATCATAAGGGGATTTTTTTTAAAACTTTCAATTCTCTTGAAATAGGTGAAGATGCGACGTTGCGTAAAAACAGCAATTTTTTTAGGTGACAAGCGGTTTCCTTTTTTCTTTTCTCTTTTCCAATAAAATTTTCCCGGAATAAAAGAAAGAATTTTGTTCTTCTCCCCGCTGTAGCACAAATATTTCATGGCATCGCTTGCCCATGTCACAATTTTACGACCCATGATTCATATATAGAGTGTCGTGTCACCGTGGTCATGCCGTGTCTCCCAAATTTCTCACCCTTCGTCACCCTGCCGTTCCATCCCTTTACCTCCATTCAACCTTCCACGAACTCTCCACGCACTCAACAATCCTTGCCGCGATTCACGTGAAAACGGATGCGTCCAAAAAAAATTTACCGAGCGGTGAACCCACTGGCCTACCGCTTGGATGAACACAACACAACGAAAAAATTAACCCTTACTGCATGAATTTCGAAATACATGCCAAAAAGTATTTACTTCGTAAAATATATCCAGAAATGCTTTTCTCACTACATTTCATTAACTTTTTCTGATATTTATTTATTTTTAACGAAACTTTTTAATATGCATTACATATGACACCGTATGGTTATAGATAACTTTTAAATTAAATGGATATGTGTCACTGATTTTGCAATTTCCCACAAAAAGTTTTTATTTCTGAAAACTTCTGATTGGCGCCCGTACATTTAGTAATTACATATGTAGATAACACTCAGGAAAATTCTTTTCCTTGTTTCTCATGCGGAGAGCTGATTTCCTTCGACATAATTGGATGATGATCACCTTTGGTACATACTGACTGCTTGGAGAACCACATGGCATGTACACCACATATCTGATACACCACGAGAGAAAGAATTTTGACCTTGAGAAATAATCGGCAATTAGTGTAGTGTACGGTATAAAATACAGAATGCAGAGAAGGGTTAACCGAGCGAAGTCGGCAAAAAAATCAAGGACATATTTATTATATCGATTTATTTTTCGTGACCTCAATAATTTAATTATTATTAACGTCTCGGAGCATAGTTCTAAAAATGATATACAATTTTGTTTGCCAACGTATCAATATTTTTTCTTATATCTCCTCTCCAGGACTATGAATGATAATGCTTACATTAAATTGATACATTGAATAATAATTTTTGGTTGGTATAGGATGTTTTTTATAATAAAAAAATTTAAAAAATTCAATTGTTCATAAATTAAAAAGAAGAGAATAGAATTGTAACGTACCATATTTTCACATACTTGTTTACTGATTTTAAATTAGCTCGTGCAATGTCTTAGATACCGTCAATTTTGTATTTATTAAATAAAAATAAATAAAAAAGTAACTTAGGTTGTCAATGTCTGATCTTCTATTACGGTCGTTTCGGTTTTTGAAATATTTGTTCTAATTTAACTTGGGGACCTGAGGTACTCCGGATCCTAGAATACAATTACACCCACACTGCCCGAATAAATCCATAAATAATTATCTTTCACGCACACTTTCCCTGGATAACTCACGCGTACCGGTCGCTTTCGATGTTCACCGACCCGCGGTTCTGTAACGGTTCGGTTTCCGTGCCAATCAGCGGAGCGCGTTCCGCTATCAATCTCAACGTGAGGCTAATTGATTTCCGGCCGCGCTGCAGGGTTGCGGTGTGGGGTCACCGTCGCTACGCTTCATGTGCGTTTGGAGCCTTTTTTCCGGAAAAATAATATTTATTAGCCGTGATTCTCGCTGTTGAGTGAAACGCGCCGGCATGGACATTTATCGGCTGATTTTATGATCGGTTGTCGCGAGAGAGGATATTTCTGTGGAAAACATTTATTCATAACCAGTCAGTGTTATAAATTCTTTCAACTAACCGTTAAAAAAACTGCTAGGTTTAATCCGGTAATTTAAGAACAAAACTTTATCTGACGCTTGATGAGTGGAAAAAAATTACTGAAGATAAAATGTTTTCTTTATAATTTTTGCTAAAGTCAGAGCACCATGTACAATACCCGTAAGGTTACAGTACCCCTATAATGAAGACAAAAAGCACTACACACTATTAGACAAAAAGCACTAGTCCACAATTATAATGTTAATAGGGTACAACTAATCATATCGACGGAAAATAACGTTATAAAGGTGGCAATATTGTAAAATGCTATGCATTAAAATACATATTGTAGCTAATTGACCAATAACCGAGAACTAACTCAGGATAATGACCTATGTAAATACATGTAACTAGGCCATTTCATTACTATAAGGTAAAGGAAATATGTATAGTCATATCTCGGTGCATATGATACTGTTTTCCTATATTCGAATAAACGAATAGTTATTGAAGTGGAAGGACGGAAGCTTCTAAATAAAATAGCGCCTGAGTAGCAGACATATCATGCAGTAATATATTTAACCCCTCAACGCCGTCATGCGTACCCAGTACGCGCCCTTTAAATTTCGTATGCCGCCGTCATGCGTACCCAGTACGCTTCCTGACCTACTCTATATAATATTTTTTCTCCGCCAGATATTGCATGTTAAATTAAAACTAATTACTCTATCATTTGAAGAAATATTTTTCCTCTCCATTAAAATATTCATTACGGCTTTATGTCTTCAAGATGTTTTTAAAATGCTTCGATAAAATTCCGTTTTAAACCAGCGCGTGGACGACTGCGGTCCAAAAACTCAACGCCTTCCTTCAACTGTTCTATCATGAAAACTTCCGCCTATTCTGCTTGAGAGACGTCAAGAAGGGTCAGCTACTTTAGCTTGAGATATGGTATCTTCTAAGCTGAATGCCTTCTCTCCGTCTTCTCCTTGTTTGTCGTCACCTCGAGCCCCAAGTGTGTTTGGCCCGCCTCGTTAGTCCTTAGCGTCCTAGGCGAAGGGGCCATGTGCTTTGCTCTGCATTTATTTTTTTATATTTTTTTCTGGACAGTAATCAACGAAGATAAGATTCCATCTAAAGAGTCAGCATATACCAGGGCCCCTTCGAGATATTTTCTCGTCTCGAAGTAGCTTCTAAACCACGAGCTTCAGTCCACTAGAGTCATTCATGCTGTGTGGAGTTCTATCAGGCAGTGTGTTGAAATTCTCATCGGGTGTACTTCCTGTGAGTGGTATTTTTTTATAATTGGGGATCCTACGAAATTGGAATAGTATTGAAAGGCAAAATAGAGACTCGGAGGTCTGTTTGTGTGTTAGGTTATAGTAAATTCATTGGTGGGGTAAATTTCAAGGACCTGTTATTGCATTCGTAACTAATGGAAAGAAAACGCCATTACAAGAGGTGTATGAAGTTATTTAGGATACTATTGAATGCGGCGGTCCTAAATTCATATGTTGATCATAGGAAAAACACGTATAAAAATTTGACTTATCATTTCGCGTGCCATTGGTCGAGGTAATATTTTTGAAATATCCAACGTCATACGAACTGTTTGGACATGGCCGTCACTCATTACACAATTTAGTACCAGTACTCACAGAAATACATTTCCTAAAGACAATTCCTGCAGCTGGGAAGAAATCAAAGTCTCAAAGGAGGTGTGCAGTTTGTGCCTAATATGGGAAATGAAGAGACTGCGTGTACTGGTGTGAAAAATGTGCAGTGGGATTATGTTTGAATTGCTTCAAATCAAGTCAAACAAAGCAGATTTTCTAAGGTAAAATCATTTGAATATTAAAATATTGACGTTTGAAACATTATCACGTGATTATCTAAATGAAAGGATACGGTAGTAATGGAACAAAGTCAGAGAAGTGGGCGTAGTGGTAAATTTTCAAGTAGGCGAAACCGGTAATCCTATCGAAAGTATCCAATCTGTTATGACATTTTCAACCCCAAATAACTAAATTACATAATGTAATTGCGTTTTTTAATGCATGGAATGTTAGAGATCTCGCAGCTTATTCGAAACCAAATTAAAATCTTTCGAAATTGAAAATTTATTCATTAGTTCATAAAAGGAGATACATAAAACAATACATATTTTTCAAATCGCTGGAAAAATTATTATATAGTAGCGCATTATATTACGCAAGTTTACTAAAAATTTCAATTATACTGATCGTATATTATGAAAGATATAAATTATTGAATGATACTATGCCAAAAAGGCGAAGTCATTTAAATCTCATCCGGCCGCTGAGATGGGATTTAATTAATGCCCGCCGCGCTTGAGGGGTTAATAGCGAAAACACTTTTTTGTAGTTCTATTCTACAGGGCATATAAAGTGTATCCAATGTACGAAAATTGTATAACTTATAAACACCTGCAGCATTTTTATGAACTTGTAACCAATATTTCAAGAAGGAAGGGCATAGGTTATAGATTCTTAACGAAGTATGAAGTATGGTTAAGAGAGGACAACCCTGCATAAATTAATTTTTTACGCCCCAAAATTAAACCAAAGGTATCAAGAAACTTTGTTTATTCCATTTTTCAAATCCAGATATTATTGCAACTCACCTTGTTCAAGAATTTATAAGGAATAAAACACTTTATGTGTGCATTTAGCATGCAGATGCAGATTTATCGTGGGGTTTAATGTATTCACCTCCCAGGTAAATTTCATTATAATGAAATATGCGTAATGACGAACTGTGAATTATGCATTGCTTGCAAGTGAATTTTATATTTTTCTTTAAAACATTATTGCAGTTTTGGGAAACAAGTGCATACCTAATTTGAAATGTTTTTTTTAATTATTTTTTTTGCAAAAGGTTTTGAAATCATTATTGTAATTAGTAATCAATGTATTGTGTTTTCCCTTGAGTGATTGGGGAAACGTAAAAATAAAATAATTAATTAACAATTACCTTGCGTGTGAAAATTCCCAAAATTTTCCAGGTACGCATATTTTGCAATCGATTTTTTTCCATCGTATTCAGAAATTCAAAGCAAAAGGAAAACTTCATGAAGAAGAAAATATTCACTCGTCTAGTAATCGTATTCAATGTATAATTTTAATGCTACTACTATATTTCGAAGGAAATCTTCCTCTCCTAGGATATTGTGATTGTTTTCTAAGTAAATACTAATATTTTTCCCCTCCCCTTTCTAGCATCATTAAAATATATAAATTCCATTAAAACCTACTTAAATTCGTGTACAGTAGATCAACAGTTAAATATTATACACATTTTATAGTCGAAATTAGAATTACCGAATTCAAAGTATAATTTTAACTACTTCAGGGGGGGTCAGAACCCCCTGAAAAATATAAACACAATTATTTTCTTTCTTAAAAGAAGACAAAATATTAAAAATCATGAATTTATAAAATATTTTTCAACGAATGAAGTTTTTTCGATCAGTATGAAAAGTGTTAAAATTATAGATTTAATAATATAACTTTGTTTTATTCTACACTTCATTTTGAATAACACGACCCGAGTTTCATCATCTAATACTATCATCAAAATAAAGTGTGGGATTAAACAAAGTTATTTTATTTAATCTATAACGAAGTAATTCCACAAAGTAACGCCTAAGACCGTGTCTTGTATGCTAAAATTAGGTTAAAACTCATTACTTGGTACCCTGTTTTTGATAATTTTCCCCCCTGGTTTTGGACCCCCCCCCGAACGAAATTCCTGGCTAAGCCACTTCTTTCTAGCGTTATTAACATACATAAATTCCATTAAAATTTACTTAAATGCGCATATAAATTGACAGCTAAATATTGCACTCATTTTATAATTGAAATCAGTATATTAACAATAACTTATTTACTCCTACATTTTGTTTTTACATCTGAATACAAAAGTAACAAAGAGAGAAGGAGCTTTAGGTGGTCTCCAAGGTCAGAGGACCAGAATTGAGCCACCATCAAATAACAAAATGTATGCAAATTAAAAAATAATAATTCAGAAAATGATACATGAGTGTTTTAAGTAAACAGTATTAAAATAAATTTTCAATTATTTCTTGTGAGAAATGCCAGTCATTGGCAAGTCTTAACATTTCATTTGAGGAATTTTTTATAAATTATTTCGAGCAGCAAATGAAATAACTTTGGCCCCATGTAAAGAAAACAGCATTTATATAATGTTAACCTAGGTATGTTTGCTACTACAAATGACTCTCTCCTTACAATCGAATTTAATGGTTAATTTTAATTAATTTTACTTTCACTTCCCAAGCCATCATCTTCGACATTCTCTGTTTCTAAATTTGTCTCATTGATCCTTTTTCCTTTATTCTTCACAATAATTTACTTCTGCTGCCTTGCCATGAACACGTTAATCTTCGGTACTTATATTTAACGCAATCTTTCCGGCTCAGAGCTACTTTTCTGATGCTCAGGGGACGTATTACACTAAAGCCGCTCTGATTTTCTCTCCGTCTTTTCCTCTTATCTTGTGATGCGCGCAAAACCCCAGTTGCTTTCTTCATTTTCTTAACTGAAGCCTCCGCTTCCCTCTCTCTTAGTCATCTCATCTCCAAATACTTCCTTCCCGCCTACATTATGACTTCCATTCAATTTTTTTCTCCAAAAATGTAAGAAATTCATGCTCAAGGAGTAATTTATACATCTCAACTGTAGGTATTAATGAATGTCCTCCCTCTTGACTTGAGAAAGGAATTGAGGAAAAGCTGGAAGACATTATTATCTTATTTTTAGCGAAATTATCTTATTTTTAGCGTACTTACAAACCAACGGGCCACCAAGCTCCCATTGTATGGATATTTGTCTCGGGTATTTATAAAATCATTTATCAACAGAACTTGATGTAAATTCTAGCAACCGAAATTTAGACATGCCTACTATGTTACATTGATAATTGCTGGTGGACAAAATGGATTTTTGTTCACTCATTGATATCTGCCTTCATGTTGAATCAATGATGACAGATAATTAAAAATACTGTAATATTTCAGGGTATTAAAATCACTCGCACATTTTCTCATCACATCCAATACGCTCGAATTATTTCTTTTTCACATTATATGCAATGAAATGGTGAACTGAGTTTAAGGTCTTAGGCGATAAATTGTGGAAATCGCGAATCAATATCATGATAAATATAAAAAATTTTTTTTATTTCCACAGATTTTATGCATAAACCGACCTAGCTTTTGAAAATATACCCTATCATTAGCATTCAAAATGTAGCGCAACCAAAGAATGATTAAAAGAACATGGATCGAACGAGTAAGTAATGACAAAGTGCTAAGGAGAGTGGGAGAAATGAGAAATCTTGTAAAAACCTTAAGCATAAGACGGGACATATTAGTTTGTCACATTATGAGACATAATGGTCTGATGAAAACAATCATAGAAGGATAAGTGGAAGGTAAGAAGGGCAAGGGACGACCCCGAATGAGTTTAAAAGGGCATGTTATAAAGGATATAAAAGCGGAGAAATACGTCCCTATTAAAAGACTAGTGGATAGGAGAGAGGAATGGAGAGTTGCGTCAAATCAATCTTAGGATTGTTGACCGATGATGATGATGATGACACTGTCATTATCGAATGACGCATTCAAAAGTTCGAAGATTTTATCGGTTGATTTTTCTCTTTAATAGGAAAATCCACCAAAATCGTTAGCATATTAATGGCTGAGGCCTGGTTTCACTATTTAGTGGGCCTCTACCGCTTCTATAGCAGTGAGGTGTTTACCTCTTCCCTCTCTTCCAAACCTATCCCTGCCCCAGAGGTTTCGTCGGGCTCCTATCGCGACGGCACCTCTTTCCTTGTTCCTTTCCATCCAAACCCCTCCCCGGGAGCACGGTCGTCACGGTCGAGCAAGGTCGACGGGAGCCGGGAGCAAGTCTCGGACTTGGTTCCGGACCCCGGTGCCTAGTAACCCTCAGAGGACCCATCTTGGTGTCCTGATCTCTATCAAAAGTCACTGTGAAAAGTCTGTCAAAAGTGACACTGTATATTGTCAAAGCATAAATAGTCGAGAAATAAAATCTGAGGAAATTAAACACCTGGTTTGTAAACATCGTGATAATGAATTCGTTATCATTTTTGCGGGAGATAGCAGGAAGATGGCGTGGCACTCGTGGCAGTACTGTGAGGCTGTCTGATTTGAGGGAGGCAAGTGGGTCGTGAGAGTGTTCAGCGTGGGTGGGATACTTAATAAATTTTCTCCAGGAGACATTCTTCACGGTCCGCCGCCCCTCTGCCTTCGCCTACGCACGCCTACCTCTCCAGGGACCACCCCTGTATCTTGCTTTTACCCGTGTCTCCTCTAGAAAGGCTGACTTTGAGTCTACCACCTCTATACCTCTTATTAATTCAATTCAAAAAACAATTTGAAAACACACACATATGTTGTATGTTCTCTAAAACGCGTGATTTAAAAATTAATGTTATATGGTAAGTTTCTATTGGGGAATTCTGCGTTGGAAACACTTTTGGCTCAGCGTTCCACTGATCTACTGGGAGCGCTTTCAAGAGAAGTTTTTTTTTATCAGAGGAGTAAAGTGTCGAACCGAAAATGCTTCCAACTTAGATTTCCCGAAAAGAACTTACCTGATAGATAAAAGAAGCTGCGCAAATCTTCAGGCAAAAAAATTAAAATTCTCCAAAACGTAGATCTGCTAAATCTTTCGGCATTCAACTTCATCAGGGTAGTGAGTGAACAGTGAAGAGTTGTGATACAAGCATGAGAATTTCAAAAGCATTGATTTACAATATTGCCTTCCAAATAATCGGAAAAGTGAGCTTAGAGATTGATAAATTCCTTCAATCAAAGCGAATATAATATTCCTTGAACAAAAACCCCGTAACTATTTGCGCGATACACTATATCAATAACCTTGTAACGATGATACTAAGCGTAGCTATAGATCGTTTTGAGGAGTCAATAACTAATCTAACTGCATAAAATAGTCGAGAAAGTTAATCTTTTAATCTATCCGTTAATGAAGAAGAGGGCAATGCTCATGCAGGATATACGTTCACAGAAGCAAATTATCTTCGTGCATGATACCAGCAGAAAAAATAAAATTATTCAGTAATTTATAAGATTGAGTGGTAAATAAATATTAGCTTTTATTGTCCCAGTGTTATTTTTTCTATGTATTTTAATGTTTATTTCATGAGTTAATTTCTCAACCAACGGCGATTGGTAATATAGGATACATAGTATAGAATATTTTTGGTTTGCTTTCATGGGAATGAAAAAGTCATTTTAAAACATTCAAGCATTCGACGGCTATGTAAAAAATACCTCAAAATTAACAAGCAAACGTAAAAGACTAACGCGTGCACTTGTATCCTCCCTGTGGACGCGGCCCCTCCCTGGATATCGTCTTCATGCCATACCCCCGCATGTAGAGAGCCACTCAGGCTTCACCTCTTCGGCTTCGTCCTATGCCTCCCCACGCACCCCTCAACCCCGGCACAAGTGATTTATGTGTACGCGGCAAGAATGAGTGGATGCCTGGGGGTAGTTCGCGAAGAGTGTGGGGTGGAGAAGGGTTTCAATGACCAGGAGAAGGGTTGGAGTGTGAAGGGGTCTGTCCGCCCTTGGCGCATTGTGGCAGATGATACAGGATTCTCTACGAGCAGCATTAGGGAGAGGTGAAAAGGAGCTAGGGAAGATGGTCGCTTTTTCGTGATAAAAAATACTCCCTATTTTTCAATGGGACGTGGGTTGACGCGGAAGAATGGAGGCGAAGAAGTAAGGGTTTGACAATAGGGTCTTTTAATGAAGATACACACTCCTTCGTTGAATCCCGTCTTGAATTACTTCCTGGGAGATAAGGAGTCGACAAGCAGTACATATACTCCTAATGTTTAATCTGCTTTTGAAAAATACGGTATACGTGTATGATCAGGTGAATCCAAACGCAAACATTTTAATTATTATTAGTTGGTTCAGACGTGACTTTATAAAATCTACCTGTCATAGTGAAAAGCAAAGAAAACTTTGTAGTTCCACATAAATATTTGTATTCCTTATAAATAAATTTGTGTCAAAATTATTATATAATCGTTGGCCCGAATATACATAATTTATAATTAAGTCTTCGCGTAATATTCTGCAATGCTCACAAATTATGAATCACTAAAATTTACGCTGATAAAAATAATAAGTCAGGAAAAATGTAGAGTTTCAAAATTCGGGACATTTTTGCTATTTATTCCTTTGCATGAAAATACCAGTATGAAAAGGTATCTCTTCAAGGTAAGCTGAAAAATAATTTTTTGTGCAAAATCCCTTAGGATACATCAATTTCTTTATCGGTGTTTTCATTTTTATTTCCAACATATTTTGCGGTATCGTTTTAAATGAAGAAGATTAAATGCGACTTGGTGCAACATCGGGATTGACATATGTCAATGCCATGCGCATATCTTAAATAATTGAACAATAATGGGCTAGATATTCCGGATTTTTTTTTCAGAGACTGCCCGATCCCTGCTTGAGTGTTGTGCGGAGGACATTTCAAGCGAAACACTCCGTCCGTCGAATGGGACGAATTAGTTTTCATAATTATTTTCTTTACTCAAAACGGTGTTAATAATGCTGTTAAATGAGATATCATTGAAATCAAATTAACCGCTCAATGTTGGTATTCTGACAGCAAAATTTGTCAGTTTCGGTGCACGAGAGCGCCAAAGATTTTCAAGCTGGAGTGCACACCAAGATATGTCCCGCCGGCCCAGTACGGGTCGGTGGAGTACATCACTTGATTTCAGCCGATGCCGCTCTCACTAACTCAAGTCATACAAAGTCACAAAATGGGAAGTACACAAAATGGGAGGTGGGGGACAAAGGTTGTCTTGGACTGGTCGCCTACCTTGGCAAGCCTAGCAACCCTACTGACTCCCCGCTGTATACATAGGTGGATTCGAATTTGTGGGGGGTTACAGAGGCACGTGCCCCTCCCCCCCCATACACACGCTTGAAAAAAGACAAGATTTTTAATGCGGTTATCATTACATTCGTTTAATTTTGTGCATTACATAGCCTCAATCATTTAATTTAATATTAATAACTTTCTTATCAAAATAAAGAGGTTATTTTATACAGCAATTTTTGTATTTCGTTTTTATTCTCACACATGAGAAAACCTATCAGACCCTTGCGTTCCTCCCCCAGAAAATTTACAAGGGCTTTTGATTCAACATGAAGCAATTTCACCAAGTCACGCCTTAAAATATCCATCCTTTCATGGATTTGGTAATTTCGCCATCGTTTCACACATACTGATCCTCATCCAAAAGTTAACGCCAGAACTTCAGACGGCGAGTTAATTGTTGAATGTAGGACGGGAGCAAGGAACTCTTTGCATGAAGGAAGTCAACGCATCATGCCTGGAAGTGGGTACATCGTGGAAAATCTCTTCGAAGACTGGGAAAGTGGCTGAGAAATTAGAGGAACATCAAAGGCCCTGCCCGACATTCAAAAGCTGTGTAACGAGTTATCATTTCCTCCTTCGTTCCGCGCCACCTAATTCACTCCTTGGAACCATGTATTTCTCTCTCTCTTTTGTCTTTTTGCTGAAGGGAGCCGGAGTTCACAATATTAATATCCCATCCTCCTTAAAATCCTCAAGTTTGCTTCAAGGTGTCACTGACCTTTATGACAGATATGGGTGCGGTAATCAAAAAAGGATTTTGATGAATAAGGAGTTATGAGGAATCTAATAACTACCAAAGTTCATTTCTGTGTAGGAAGGAATGAACAAAATCGACCTATGATACTACGTTCATTATGAAAATTGACATTGTTTAAATACAAGATATAAAGCACTTAAGTATTTTCTAATTGTGTTATTATGGAATGTTATTAACCATTTATGCCTCAGATTTTCACGCTCACCTGAATTCTCTCACATAATTACTGCACGTTCTCTCATTACATTTGTTCCTCTGAAAACCCCTTTGGGACATTATTATGCCTCTAAATTAAAATTCATTACTATCGACTTATCGCTGTTAAGAGCAATGAATGACTCATTGAACGATTCATTTGAAGTTTTTCCAGCACCCTGAACAAGGTCATTTCTACTCGCAGGTACAGAATAAACCCGCTATATTTCAGAATTAGTTTTCAAATTGGGGTGACGTCACAGATTTAGCCAACCTATGGCGTTGTTTGGAAATTCAAACAGTTAACTCCTATTTCGCGCGATTTACGGTTCTCTCTTACGTGAGCGGTTCATTTCCACCCCGTCATACTTGTAGTCTCGAGAAATGAATGACTCATTCTATGATTCATCTACATCTGCATCTACATAATACCCTGCGAGCCACCTCTAGGGTGTTTGGCAGGGGGTGATCAATCACCAGCATGCAGCATGTATTTGGACTCCCACATGCACACCACACCGTCCAAAAAACGTCCCGTATAATAACAAACTATACTACTATATGCTGTTAGAAATAGAATATAGAATAGAAATTCAGAAACATGCTTTAAGTTTTACATAGGTTAGTAGGCTACACTACAAGTCATGCAATCTATTTACGAGGTCTATTGCTGCCGTTATAATCTCTTATTGATCGAGGAAAAACAGACATTCGGAATCTGTCTGTTCTGCAATCTATCTCTCTTATTTTATTTATATGATCTGATCTTCCGTAGTACGTTGGCGTCCGCAAGATATGGTTAACTTCGTCAGAAAAGACACTGCTCTTGAATTTATCTAAAAGGTTTAGTCTATTTTTCAATCTACGGTCCGACAGAGATTCCCATCCGAGTTTATCTAAGAGGTCAGTTACACTAACAAGACTATCGTAACGACCTTTCACATACCTGGCAGCTCTTCTTTGCACGCGTTCTAACTCTGTTATTAAGCCTTTTTCATGAGGGTCCCAAACACTGGCAGCGTATTCCAAATGTGGTCTAACGAGGGAAAAGTAGCTAATTTCTCTCACTTTGTCGTCGCACTTTCCTAATATTCTTTTAACAAAACCCATTTTACGATTAGCTTGACCGGTTATTTCTCGAATATGTTTATTCCACGATAGATCATTATTGAGTCTAACCCCTAGATATTTCACGGATTCAACTGCCTTTAACTGAGTGCCCCGAATGATATAGTTACGCTGTAGGGAGTTATTCTTCTTCCAGAAATTCATTACGACGCATTTTTCCAAATTTAATTCTAACTGCCAAAATAGGAATTTTAGGAAATTTTAGGAAAAAAATTTAGGAAAAAAATAGGAAATTCATAGGAAGATTTAAAAGCTCTCGGAGTATATTAGTTTTCATTCTGAAATATAGAGTAACCGCCCTTGTTCGGGGATTTCAGGGACGAGGATATCATGATTACACCTTCTTTGGCAGCACCCCCTTGACACATCGACTTCTCCTGTCCACTCTAACTCTCCCTGTGAGCCCCCAACTCTTCCATGGATCTTTTCTCTGGTCCCCCTAGACCAAATCCTCTGCAAGACGTGCCTTCGATTCACGGATAGGGCACGGATAACATCCGTAAACGCTGTCCATCCCCTTTCTTTGATGGGCACGTGCAAGTTCTTCCGAGGTCGTCATTTGATTTTTGGGCGGAAACAATGGTTTGGAAATCGTGGAAAGTCACTTCAGCTTTAAGAGTTGGCCGTCACTTGGACCGATGCTGTTACAGAAAAAAGCTTGGAAGTCTAAAGTTTCAGGTTGGTATGCAAAATGGAATAATTGCTCATTTCACTGCTCCCTTACGTTATGGAATTAAAAGATCACACTCCACACTTCCAAAATACGGTCTATCGATATGATCTATATCGCAGAAACACAACTCATGTTTTTGTTTTCAAGCACTACTATATTAATCTTCCTTTTCGGTGGTTTTTCTCAAACTGAAAACAAAAACTTGCTAAGTCCAATGTTTCGCGATATTTCTAAAGCTGCATCAGGATTGATCAATATAAAACTATACAAAGAACACGTTTAGAAAACAACTATTTCAGTTACTTTTTGAATCAAGTTTCTTTTGATTAAAAAATGTCCGAAAATGTCAAACATTACAGACATAGAAGAAAGACTATAACGCTATAAAGTTTATTTTGTGATTAAAAATAATAAGTAACTCAAGATAGTAATCATGCTAGAACATTTATGGATTATGTAGCTGCCATTACCAGTAACGGAATAAACCCATAATTGTAGCGGTGAATGAGTCACCAATAGGGATTACATAAATTTGAATTTTAGAGGCGCTGATGTCAAACTCTGTTAATATTATTATTGAATTTCAATTGTAGGATTAATGTTCATCAAATAAAAATTTTGGCAAATAAAAATATTTCCTTTTTGATCGATACAAATACTCGAATAAAAGTTTTATGCTTGCTATTAATGCCTATCGTATACTCTCATCACGGTTACTTGCTTAAAAATGACGAAGTAGTCATATCGATGGCTAAGTTCTAATATCACGTATCTCAAAAATAGAAACTTTTCAGGAGAGCAAAAAAACGATTAATTTCTTTTACTTGCGCACTGAAATTAAAAACCAAAAGCTCATAAAACTGCAAAAGAAGCATTCATTTGCAAATGAAGAGTTGTTCTTTGCTTGTATTTTATTTTTAAAATTATATTGCACTTTGTTTAAGATACCTGTCTCACACCGGCCGAATTTGAGATACGTGTTGTTGGAACTTAGCCATCGATATGTGTCTATTAATAACGAACCCCCTGAATATTGAATATGAAAATCAATTTCAAAGCGTATACTCTTTGGAAAAGATGAACTTCAAATATCTTGATGCGGTGGCGGATTAGGAATGAACACGAAAATTTAAAACTTGGATCATGTTTTATTGATGCACAGTCCGAAGAGTAAATGCCTAATGACCAGGAGTAAATGCCTAAGCATAGAGTTAATAGTTCACTACTCTCCATATATTATACTTGAATTCTAAATGTGTGACCTAAAATTTATAACAACTTCGCTGATTGGTTCTATCTACAGTTACTATATCATTGAGGAGTAAAATATTTCTGATAATAATTAAAAAAATAAAGAGCTTTTTTAATTTTAAAAGAGCTATTTAAAAACCTTATGCAAAATACGTGGGGTGATTATAAGCAAGAATAAAATTATATTATCTACCGGGGACACTGAAAATTATTAACCAATCCACACTTTTCTCATGAAAATTCATATGGAGCATAAAAAAATAGTTATTCCTATGTCGTCTTCACCAGTACCTCTTCAGTTTAAATTACGCACCAGAAAACTCAAGCGATCCAAAAATGAGGAAGTAAGCACGTTTTTATGAGGGAGAAAAATATAAGGTCTCCTGGGAGAGTGTCCAGTCTCATTCATTGGAAGTGGACTCAGTGGAGGGAATGTCCTTCCTTTTCACTCGATGCCTTTATTTCCACCAAATCACGATTGGAGTCGCCACGAGGATGACCCTTCCAACCTTACATAATCGTATCTCCCGATCAACCCATTTCACCTCCTTTCTTTCCACCTATTACTTGCATGACTTGCGGCGGAATGAGGCACCCAGTCTCATGAAAGTCATCGCAGTCATGCCTTGGGGAGTGGTACCACAAGGCTAAGTCCTGGACCCTCGCTCCTTTCACCTTACTCAGCCCTTCCTAAACAAGCCTCTCCCTTCTTCTTTTTTCCATTTCTTTTTACCGGATACCCTTACTATTTCCGCTCCATTTCCTCCCACAAACATTTCTTCCTTACCCCCAAGCGTCACTTATTTTCTTGGTCTGTATGCGGGAATCACTACCGAACTCAGGTATCAAGTTTGATGTCATAGATTCATTATTTTCAAAACTAGCATAAATACTGAATCAAAATTGATAAAAAAGTAGCCCCTTCAAGATGCGAGGATTATTATAATGAAAACCTTATAAATACCATAGATTGGAAAACTTCTGTACAATTTATTCGGTGATTAGCATCAGTGGACCGTTAGGCTCTTGAAATCATCTGCATGCCACAAAATGATGCTAAAACGCTGGAGAAGGTGGTAGTACCCGTAACAAAATAGTTCCATCGCTATTCACAAACATTACGTTTAGAGTAAGGTACTATAAGGTGCTTTTTTGTCGTGAAGGTGTAATATCAACAGAAATTCTTCGCAGGATCACTGTGCGGTATGATGTGTCTTGTGTGTCGCTCCATTAAGTTTAATAGCGGTGCACCAAGGTCAAAAGTGCCCAACCGCAAACGAATACGTGGAGCAAGACTTTGGGCCACAGATCAACATAAAGACAATAAATTCGACATGCATCAATCACCAGAGAATATCGTGCTTAATCTTTAATGCGATGAAAATGGAGCACTGACAGGGCGTAATTTGGATAAGGGAGTGACAGTAAACAACTATTTCCATTCAGATATGATGAAAAATTACCATTGACCTGAAATCAGGAGTAAACGACGAGTACTCGTAGTTATGGTGCAAGCAGCAAGTTACGAAACGCAAAAGGGTTAACCACTCCTTCTTCAGAGGCCTTTCTTTTTGACGTATTATTTTTTAACCGCAAGTTATTTCCGCTTCAAATTTTCAGAGCACATAGAATCCACAAACATTTGTATAAGAAATTCGACAATTATTCCTGATTATTTTCTGAATTGCAGAACTTTTATACTCGTACATAGTAAGTATATATTACCAAGCACCTCACATATGAGCATTTAAAAATAATAATACAGTTTGATAACCATCTTCGTTTTTTATCGTCTCCATCACAAGAGCGACTCATGTCTCTCTCGATAATGAAAGACGCGAGTGTTTAACAATAACTTTTATTTCTCTAGTACTTTCATTTGGGGTTTAGCAAGTCACCTGTTCATTAACGATCTCGCGGAAGGTATTATGGAATTTGAATGTTTTTTTAACCTAATGCTTTCTCAAAATTTAAACAAATTAAAGTCTAAGTAGCATCACTTTCCACTGAATGTATCAATTTTCTATGTATTTAAAAGGGACCTGTTTTTAAAATCCAAACCACTTACCGCATGAATACAAAATATGCTTGATATTTCCGGTGAAACTTTTCATCAGGGAATTATTTGAAGGATCTGGGCAGGAGGCCGCCATGAGATACCATCAACACTGAAACAAATTTTCTGGAAAGCATATTCGCAAGTTTCAGGCAAATTCATCCAGCGTGAAATATATTAGAAAGATATATGGTCGAGTTTTGGTCCTTGCTTGTTCATAAATTTTCTTATTTCACAAAAAAATATAATACTTTTGAGAATGAGGTGTATTAAGTTAATAACAGCTACAGTATACCAGAACCTTTTGATCACTTGATGCTAGAAATATACGGTGTACCTTACATTTAATTACTTAGATTAATATTTGTTGTCAAATAAATCCCTACCAAGTCTACATGACGGATTGGGTAGGAGCATTCACTACCTACACTTATCTTATGTCTACCCCCTACGTCTGCCATACGCCGCCTAAGAGACCCTCATCCAGTCACATTTCAACCCTTGACAAGAGTCTGCCCCTCCGGGCTGTCTAAATCATCCCCCTCTCCCCTCCCCCTTACCAAACTCTACAAACTGCTGAGAAAAACGTGGGAGAAATGGCCACCGATGACCCTCGTTTGCTTTTGCCCCGAGGGTCTCCATGGAACTGCAAGCCATTGAAGTTGATGTTGAGGGACAGAGATAGTGACCAAGGTGACCGCAGGGCGATGGGGAGGGGATATGAGACCCATAACGTGTGGGCAAGGCTGTATGATGCGACGAGAAAAGGAGGCCAGTTGCAGAGATACGTTTTACCGAGAAACCATGGAAATGCTAGAACATAAATTCAGGAATAGGACGTACCGGTAGTATTTCACATACTGGGAATAAAATGTACCTTTTAAAGTTTGATGCAAAAACTATATTTCCATAGTTCAACGCTTCCTATATACTACTATCACTTTTAAGCTAGATATCGATAAGGTTAATGACAGCTGCAATACAACACGCAGAAAAACTTTTTGATCACTTGAGCCAGAAATATATTCCCAAAGTTAAACGCTTCCCACTTATATGCGACGTACTTAATATTTAGACATCAGCTACTCGATTTAAATATGTTGTCAAATAAATCCCTTCTAGTTCTACAAGAAGAATTGTGCACTAGTATTCACAACCCACTCTTATGTAATGATCATATGGGCATAAGATAAGAATGGGTTGGATCTAGGATAAGAATATTATGTCCCTTATTCACGATAATAAATTATTTTATATTATTATAATAGGTAGGTATTCACAAATGGACAAGATATAGGAAATAGTTGTAAATAAGGGTCATATGATATGACTCTCTATGCTATATTTTCTGGAATCGGTATGCAATGTTCGTGATTTTTAATTTGGTTTTAAAGGTGACAAAGGATAAATCATAGGAATGTATTTCACAAAATTGAAAATTTATATCGTTTTGATATCAGAGATTGCTTACATTCTACATGCTCACAACAACACATCATGAAAGAAACTAATAGAATTAAAACACTAAGAAAACTAGTAGCAGCACCTTGATAAGGGCATGAATTGCAAAGCCGGAACACACAACCTAACCACTGATTACGGCAGTTACGCAATAGAAGCCATTGGGTAGTTAAGGGGTGATATATTACATAATACCGTGAAATATACCAAGTAGATCTAAAGTTCAAATTGTTTTCACACCAATTAAAAGTTCTAAAGTCATGAATTTGAAATGAAATATCACTCCTCTTTGAAACTTCTAATGTGAACTCTAAAGATGTTACTACCAATCAGTCCATCAATAACTTACATATTGTGCATGCAAACTAAGAGCGGCACGCAAGAACTTTTGGCCAAAACTTTTCAAGATAAATTCATTCTCAATCTATGCATTATTTTAATGAAATTAATATTATTAAAAAAAACCTCTGCGAAAACCTTTCAGATGACTTTTTTTGAAGAGGTTGACGAAGTAAAACTCGTAGAAATGGCGTAAAAATGTGTTTTTAATGATGTTTAACTTATTCACTTCTGATTTCATATACATTATTTTGGTATAATAATAGTAACATCCTCCTACTTCCCATGGATTTATATAAGGTATGAATCTTATGTAAATTTTGATCATTCACAAAAATAACTGAATAAAGGAAATCGTCTACGCCCACTACCACATAAGAAGAACTGATAACTAACTAAGAAGCATCAGATAACCAATAACGAACACTTCGGTATGCACATTGGAGCGGTACCTATTAGAGCCTTGTACATAAAATGCTGCTACTTGACGTATTCTTGATTGAATAGTTAAGCAACTCTGTAAATCACTCATTGATCTGAACGTTTCCTAGAGGTGAAGGTCATAGGAACTTTATGAGGTGGACAGACTGAGAAAATAAGTATTTTAATTCTTATAAAATGTATATAATCGCTTCAGGCTTAACTTGGTGGAAGTAAGATGCATTCATGATAAAAACTACAGATGGTTATTTCCACAACTTAGTAAAAAAAACTCAACTATCGACCATGGTATCGATATACTAGGACATTTTCAAGGATTTCCTGCGATCACAATCAAAACGTATCTAATTTTAGAGGATGGCGATGTAAAAATGGTAGGAATTGCGTAGCTATCTATTGCTAACGATACTTAAATTATTCACTTATGATTTCACATATATTTCTTTGGTCAAATAATATAGGCATCCTTCTATTTTTTGATCATAAATGAGTTATGAATGTTATGTAATATTCATTTTTGGACAAAGAACTGTTGAAGAAAAGGAAATATTTTGCCCAAAACCGTATTCTATGAAGATTTGTATCAGGAATTCAATAAGTAACTCATTGATATGAACTTTCGAGTGGTACCTATTTAAGTCTTGTGACGTAAATTTTTTACATGATATACCCTTAATTGAACAATGATAAAACTCTAAAAAACACACTTTTATCTTAGCGTTTCCTAGACGTGAAGATCTCATGAACTTTCTGACATGGATAGGTTGTGAAAATAGGTATTATAATTCTTGTACAACGACAATGTAAGTATCAGACGACGTTGAGCTACATGTTGAAGGAAATGAAAATAGATTACTTATTCATTCTATGCTAAAAGATTGAAATCCACTTTCGGAACCTCTGAGACATTTTCAGCTGGGCGAGGCTTCCATTCCTCTACTTTCAAATCAATTCTTTCCTACCATCAGTCGTACTTTGCGCCCAAATCAAGCTGGGGAGTGACCTTTGTTGAGCCGGGGACGGCGGATGAGGGTGAATTATCAAGCAAGTGACTAAACTCCACAGGAGGAGGAAAGGTCAACCGTATTGCGTCAAAGCGCCATTTGGACGCGTTGGGAGGATAAAAGAGGCGACCTATCGGGACATATGAATGCAATTTCACGAGAGTTTGGTGAAAGGGACGTGCGCTGCATTCTAAATGAACTATCTAAACTATCACCAGTGAACCTCGCTAGTATTTTAGAATTTGAATGTATTTTATGATTCAACCCACAGATGCGTGAGATAGGTATATATATACAACAGAAAGAAGAAATATACCTGCTGTGAGGGAACAATATTTTCCGTAAATATTTTAGATAAAACTCACGCTTGTAATCGTTTCAATGACGTAGTTGACGTGGGGGAAGAACGACATATCCATGATAAAATATAAAACACAAACCGTAATTCCCTACTACTATAATACACACATCTACGATTAAAGATGAAGCACCAATAGTAATTTCTACACTATATACACAACTCTTTGAGTATGACCTTAATGTGTCAATACCATTGGTCGGTATTGGAGTTGTGTATTTAACTGTGGAAATTACTATTGGTGTTTAATATTTTACTCTGGGTATAAAACTCATATAAGGTATCAATGCTGCATCAGATTGCTCATAAAGGCTACTATTTCTCTGACAGTGAAACATATATTTTGTGAATAGATTCCTGTACGTAAATATTGGATTCTCAATAATGTTGTCCAGAGATTAGGTATGTGGCAAGAGCACGCATATATGAGATACCTAGATGGATTTCATGAATAAGGAAAGAATGAATTAAAGGTGATGACCATTTCATAATTTTATCATTCTGAGCTTCTTATACTACTCTCCGAGGAATTGCAGAAAAAAATGTTGTACAGGTTAACTGATAGAAAAGTAAATGTAAAAGCCCTTTGGAATGCTACTTGTAACGTCCAATTATCATAAGGACACGAATTGAATCGACGAAGTTGACACAATAGGACGATAATAAAACGCCAGATTGTCTTTACTGAATAGCCATTAGAAAGCAAAAATATGGCAAATGGTCACCTACTTGTAAGTATAAGTATGTATATACACCGCTTTGAATAAACAAAATGTTCGGGAGATTGATATTCAAAGCAGATTCAGAATTAAAATATTTTGCATATAAGTATTCCACGTCAAATTTTAAAGAATCATACATGTATAAAACAAAACCTTCAATTAAAAAGAATAAGATAAGTATCCGTGATAACAATTTAGTTTTTTTAGAAGGAAGCAATTTTACTGAAGTTTTAATCATGGTTAAACAATAGCATGTGATAGCTGATGATTAATCTTCTGCCTTTACGTCCATCAATTTTGCTACTCAAGACACCAGACATACGATTTTCGAATCGAAATATTATCAATTACGTATAACATATTTAACCACTATATGGCTCAAATGGGCTATCTCGAAATTTCTGAAGCGTTATCATTTGAAAAATGCCAATGATAGCGTTCAAACTATGTAAAGAAAATTCACATTAAGTTATGACTCTCGGCTTGACCGATATACAGCTCATAATAAAAAAAACCTTCGCGTAACAAATTACTGGCCAGCACTATGTGCTTCTGATTGAATTAATATATTCTTCTTCAGCATCATCATCGTCGTCTCTGGTCAACAATCTTAAAATTGGCTCGACGCAGCTCTCCACTCAGTTCTCCGACTGGCAAATCTTTTCACATCTATTTCTTCTCTTACACATCCTTCTGCTCTTGTTCAATATATTTCATTCGAGGTCTTCCTTTTCCGTTCTTGCCATCAACTTGTCCCTCTACGGTTGTCTTCATTAGGCCATCATGTCTTAGACCTATAAGGCTACTCCGTCTTCTTATGTCTGCTTTTATGAAGATTCTCTTCTAGTCTAGTCTTCTTAGGACTATACCATTTCTGATTCGGTCTATCTCTCTCGGTACTATCTTTTTGATCACCATCTTGGAAACCGATAATTCCATATTCTCCAGAATCTATAAGTTAATATCCACGAGGGCTTCTATACGACTTGTGATTGTGACGATATAACTTTGTGAAAAGTGGAAAACTCAACAATTGATACCCATAAAAACTTTGAATTCAAAAGCTAATACATATATCAATCTTGTTTATTTTTAATCCAAATTATCGAACTTATCAATATATTGCGTATTGCTTTACACAGCTTTTACGCGAATTAAGCTGCCTCCTTGAGGTATCCGTTAGAGACTTGGAAGCTGCTTGATAGAGTGCTTGTATTTAGTATGGATAACATTAGAGAGATGCTTTACCGAACAGAATTTACATAGAACTTTGTTTTACCCAGTAAACAATTAAGGGCATTAATAAATCCTAGGTAGGACTCATTTGTCAAATATATCCAACGCGATCTTTTTTTCCTTTTTGTTAACTCTCGCGACAAGACTATTGGGGAGGCTGGCGGGGAAGTATTTGTAAATAAATTTGAAGCAATGTCACAATAGAATTATGGAATCACTGGCATTTTTTCCCACTGAAATATGTAAAGTGAAGTTATGTAGTAATTTCACGGGAAATAAGAGTTATTTTTAGTATGAGCTGCAGGTACAGAAGCGCAAAAACTGGGTATATTTTATCCATATAATATCTATTTAACAATAAAATTTAGGACGTTATCCGTCAAAAAATACAATCAAGATCCAGCGAAAAACACTTGTCAGAAGCAATAACATGTTTCTTCACAACCCGAGATTACAATTCTCCTTTACCTAACATAACACGAAAGCCGTATTTGACAATATTGAGCCGGGGTATAATGACATCTATTTGGCCATTGAAAGCGATTCCGTGGTGGTGTCCAAAACACAAGGCAGGGAATGTACCTTAATGAAGCCTTTCATGTGGTTTCTCAGGAAATATGGACGGGTATTCCAAGAAATTTGGGTAGAGATTGGTGCAAACAAAACACAGCCCAACAGCTTCAAGCTTCAATTATAAATTTCAAAGTTTGATTATACTGTTTTTAAGACCAATAATTAAATATTTGCGTTCGCTTCGACAGGATTAAAATTTCAAGACTCAAATAAAGATAAAATGTTCAAATCCTTGTAGTTTCGGAGATTTTCAAAGATTACCCGACTCCTGCCTTCAGAGGAGTACATTCCATCCGTCAGATGGGACATTGAGCAATGATCTTCTTGTCAACTTTCGTTTAGACTTGGCCATTACTGACTCTTCTTTTCTCACTATTATTCCCTCCTAAGAATCTCTCGAACCGCGTTTGATCTGCGTTGCTGGCCACCTCCTGCAATTCCTGCACCTCCAAAACGAATGTCAATACGTTTATTCAGACAAAATGAAGTGCAGCATAATGGTATTGTAATTGGATGAATCGAACACCTGACGCATTTGACCCTCGGTGGTATTTGGAGGATGGTACTGAGGTTATTTGCGCCATGAGGGATGATTATGGAAGGAAGAGTGGAGAGAATCCCGGCGTCGGCAATAGTCTGCTCTTGACAAAAGACGCCAAGGGGATAGCGGCTTAACGTCCCATCCAACGGACAGAAAGTTGTGTTTGAAATGCCCAAGTGAAAGGCACCAAGTGAACCACATCTTTACGTCCCATCCGACGGACGGATAGCTGTTATTAAGTGCCCTCAACAAAGCACTAAAGCGGAGTTCGGGCAGTCTCGGAAAAATTTCCGTCCCCGCCAAGACTCGAACCCGAATCCATGGGGAGGGAAGCCAACACGCTAGCCATCAGACGAACTCAAGGCCCTCACTAAAGCTGTTTACCTGAAAGTAAGCCGTGCGTGTGCTTCTTATATTCTTATTATCTCATCAGGTGGAGCATGAGGAAACTGCCTAAGGACCATAAGGGAGAACTCATGGCCGAAGGGGAGCTGAAGTAGCACTAGGGTTGTGAGGGGACGGAGGAGGAGAGGGGTCACAGGGCGATTCTGCTTCTCCCTGTCTGTCGTGGAGAGTTTGCTCATTAGCGGTGCCTCAGTGTCTGCCTCCCCTCCCCTTCACCTCCTCCCCCCTCGATCTTCACCCCCCACATTTCGCCATGGACAACAACCTACTCTCCGCCATCTTCTTTACACACTAAGCCTGTCTAAACTTACACGCAAAGGGGTTACCTAAAGCATAAACTAATGCGCGTACTTCCCATTTTGTTGGAACCTAGTTGGGAAAACTAACGGAATAAATAGTAGAGATTTATAACTCTGAAAGAACGGTGCAAACTCTGGTTAAGGTAAAAAACCGATATTTCAGCGCTTTTTCAGCATCTAAACATTTTTCTTCATGTCGTAATAAGGGATCTGACTATAGCAGTAAATTTATCAAATTTACCACTATTTCAAAGGTACTTCAATGCTTCCAACATTATAATTCAATAGGCATAGGCCATCAGAGAGATTATAAGATCACAATTGATGTGTTTTTCTTTTGATGTTAAAAGCAAAATGTTAGTAAAATACTATTATTCGGTTAAGATATCACAAAAAAATTGTAGAGCATTTACCCATTACCGCCCAGCGACTATTTTTCCATTACTGCGCTGAAAATGATCACATTTAGAAAGAAATTATATCTCCTGATTTTTAAACCTACTTTGACGAAGGTGTTACGTTCATTTACTACGTCCGCGACTGGGTTGTAAACCTAGGAGAGGATTCAAAATGCAAAGTATTGTTTAAATTACTTTTTCACGTATGTATTAAAGAATTATGTTACAGACACTTTTAAATAGCACCATTGTGGAGGTATTTTAGCAACATATTAAGTTTTTGGTAAAAACAAAATAAGGGAACACACCTGAGTACCTTGAAGTGATTGTGACGTCATAAGCTGGCGAAATAGTCTTAAGGCGAGTTTTCACACCATTAACATCTTTGCAAATCTTAAAATATTTCCTGATGCAAAACTACTGTAAATTGTTGTTTAACACATTTCCTTGGGGATTTAGTTTGAAAATGGAATGAATGAATAACTTTGTAGAGCATATTTTTATACAAAAGATATAGATCCTTTTTTATACATATAAAAAAGGATCTATATCTTTCTATCCTTATATAAATGATAATGTTTGTTTGTCTGTCCGCTATGAATTTCCATATAGCTGCACCAATTGCAGCCAAAATCAGTGCGCAGGTGTATTTGATGTTTCCAAAGTCTGCAGTGCTCTTTTTGGTTTCATCCAACGCATCCTTTTCTCATTAACATTTTTTACGTCACGTCACACAACTTAGGTGATTGGACATCCTACGGAGTAGGCCCATATCTTGACTCGATCGAAGAGAAAGCATAACTCAAAGGAATCTACTCTTAAATATTAATATTCTTGGTGCAAACCATTTTGCTAGACTATGCGTTCACATGAAGTTTTTGGTCTACTCTAGTACGGATATACATGACGATCAATGTTGTGGAGCGGGGTATACGCTTATCCCAAGCGCGGTATACGGAAATCGTATTTTAGATTGCTTTCTGTTTCATACGTATATCGTCATCATATCTGCTTTGCTCCTTAGCCTAAAAATCCACCCCTGTCATCATAAATTCTAAGTTCTGGGTACTATCCTTCCCGAGCAACGCCGAGTGGCCTGATTGTAATTGATATTTTTAAAACGTTAAGTAAAAGAACGTAAAGTAAAGAAAAAAGTCATAACAAAATTAATTTATGCGTACCGTTTGATGAAAATAAACGTGATTTACCAAACAAAATCGTACGTGATACCTCGTGAATATTCATCAACTCTCTCCCCCTCCTTCATCACCTCACGTGATTTATGAGTGTAACCGGAAAAATAACGCTTCAGAATGCTTGCTCATGTTTTTTTGACACGATTTTCTTTATTCATGAATATATCATTAAAAAGGAAGGAGAGCGTAATTTTTTACTCAAAGAACACTGAATCATGCATCTATCAGATTTCGCAATTAACACAATCCTAGAGTAAGTTTACCTCAGGTAAACATGATTTGCTTCCTCTGCGAAAAGCATAAGATAAGTCCACCAAATCATCCTCTACTTTAAATGAGTAATTAGTATTTTTTGTTTATCTATTATAAAGAAACATGGAGATGTACCATCTTTGGGACAAAATCTGTAACTGTGAAAACATAGCATACAGGGCATGTATTATTGGGTGAAAAGTCCCCCCTCCGCGATTTTTCCCATACTTAGGGCATCAGATTTGGGATCAAAAAGAACAAATTACCCCATTCCTCCAGTACAATAGAGGTCCACCAGGGCTGACTAGCTCGAAAATTTGATTTTCATTGTTTTTAAGATATCTCGGACTAGAAATCATATTAATTCAGTTTTCGGAATTTGAAAGCTATTTCAGTTGGGCAGATGTCCGATTAAAGAAAATAATTTTCAGTGGGGCAAGGAGAAATGGCGTCGATTTGAAAATTTCTAAAGGATGTGAGCATGTTTTCATACAATAATTTCTAGAGGGCCACAAAGAAAAAATGTTTTCCGTTGGCGTTTTTTAATAAATTTCGTTAAGTTTATTGGAAAAATTTTTAGGTGGTGGAACATCGCGAAATAAATTGAAATATGCGATTTTGGCCATTGTTCGCTGCTTTATTCTATGTCCTAGCCCTCCATAGCACTTATAATCCTTGATTGGTTTATCACATTCATGGTCGTTATTTTGCTTTCAAAATGTATTATCTCACGTCCTTATTATATTATCTTCCTTCTTTGGGGGACAATTCTTTCTATTTTCTCAGATTATGAGTCCTTAGCATATACTGAGCGTCAACATAAGCGTTGGCACACCTTCAGTAAAACATAGAGCTCTTCCTTAATCTATTTTTCAGCACTCCACCACAATTCCTGCTCTGCCTTTTCACTGAACTTCAACGTAATTCACCAGCACTAGTTCTGATATTACTTTAGTCATATCTCTGATAAAACAAGGTAATATTTGGGACTTCTGATTCCCAGAGTTCCTTTTCAATTCTTTACTCATTATACTTACATATAAAAGTGCCACTTTGGAACTGAAATTAAGGATTCAAGAGGAAATCCAGGTATTACTCTGTTAAGAAATCATTATACACACAATTTTACCTTAAATGTGTGATAAGAAATTAAGCACCAGCGGTATCGAAAGAGTAGAAAAATTTCTAAGTTTATAAATGTATAATCTTAATGAAAGGTGTGTTGAATTATTTTTGCAAACCAACCTCTATTCCCTCTCATGGTCATCTTCTCAAATTATATTCAACTACATTCATCAAAAGGAATAAGGTAAACGATGGCGTCAAAGGTGAAATAATCAATTTGTAATCCCTCGTCCTATTTTTCCCATTCTACTTTTAAACTCCATATAATATCTATCATAATTTTCCTTTCTACCACAATTAAATGCATCCGTTTTGCTAGCAGATTATTTTTTTGACCACCAGACTGTTGAAGAATCAATAAAACGATCGGTTTTGGCTGTGAACATCCGCAACAATGATCTGCATTTGGCTTGATCATCCTGAAATCTTTGCTAGTAATATCTTAGCAACTGAAGTTATAACACGCATAAAAATCAATAGCGTTGGACCTGCTGTTATGTAGCTTTCATCGTTAAAAAAAATAATAGCCCGTGTTGGACTCAAGTGGCGTGTCAAGCTTTCCAGCCATAAATCGCCGGTTGCTGAAGAAGTTTGACAAACAAGTGGAGGAGATAAAATTTAATGGACCGCCGTGACAGTTTAATTTGCGTGAGTTGAATCAATTATTGCTTGAAGCGCTCACTGAAGTGCGAAAGCAATAAATCTCATTTAATTGACCATTAATCACTGAAGTCATATTGTTACGCAGAGATAAACATAACCAGCCACCCATAATAAGAAAGGAGATGAATTGGAATTTTGCGCTTAAAATGGATGACCTTTTTCAATTTCGAGGAGGTAAATAATGGCACTCATCCTATAAGTTAGTCAGTGGACATATTTGAAATTGAATCAAGATATTTCAGCGTTCTGTAATCTTGTTTTCAAGATGAATTCTTTGTAAAACAGTTGATTGACACATTTCAAGTGCTTAACTGTTGAGGCGGAGGAAAAATGAGAAATAGGTTAAGAAATATGGAAAAGAAAAAGAGCTTATACAGTCATATGCAATTGTCTTCCATACTTTGTCAATTTACACGCTTGCTGGCCTTGAATGGGCGTTTGTTTAGCTTGATATCAAATGTAACACACTTTACGTTTCAAGCAGTGATGACAGTGAAACGAAAAGAAAATGTTCAGTCTCGACCCGGGAGGAAACCTTACTCTCGGGAAGGAAACTTAATTAATCGATACTCATAGTTTCGACCCCAGAAACCGAGTGGGGGGGAATGAGTGAATCGTTTCTACCCACTTCATTACAGAATGCAGAGAGGTTGTAGCATTTAGCTTCGTAATATCGCCACGGAATACTGTGCTGCGCATCATGAGTGGAAAAGTTACCAATGCATCTAGAGGCGGTAGGGCGAACCTCTACTCCATTCAACTATACTTCGTACTATGTGTGTGGGTCGAAACTAAACTTTTCGAAGGCGAAGCACGTGGTCCCTCTGGTGCGAAACATATCTGTGTTTCATTTCGTCCCGGAGGTTTAGTTTAGTTTCGTCCCGAAGTGGTTTTGACTCCGATTCCGTTTCGACCCTGAGTTTAGCTCCTCGGGTTTAAATCCATTTCGTTTCGTTTCCACATTTCGCTCCCGGGAAAGAAACTATTGAAATTTTACTGCTTTTCACTTTCGTTTAGTTTCGATTGCCATCCCTGGTTTCAAATAGCTTGCATGTTACGAAAAAGTCATGAATACATGGCTGAGACCCAAACAAAAGAATGATGACTGATGCGAATAGAATTTCTCTTCAATTTTTAGTCAAATTATTTTTCTGTTCTAATATTAATTAATAGGTAATGTGAATAAAGCGGATATTAATTAAGGGGTAATGCCTATATTTCTCGGGGTAGGTACAGCTTAAAATAAACAAATCAATATTCAATGTTCAATTGCTTGAAGACCACGAGTTTTCCTTAATTTTGTATTTTTATATTTATACCGCAAGCTACATTAGAGAAGCAATTTTTGTTAGTTTTCTAGTTTGTATACAGGTATGTTGTTGTATATAATATTTATATTATTTTCATTATTATATATTCAGTTTTTTTGCGGAGTAGCTATTTTAATACCATTGCAGATTAATTTGTAAAAGTTGAATACTGTTACTGTCATAAAAAACACATTTCACTAAAATTTCATATTACGTCATAATAAACCGAAAATTCCATAAAAATGTACTTACCTTGCCTAAGATAAAAGTTGATTTCTCAAGAATGGTTAAACATAATTTGGTACTTTAAAAAGTAATGTAAAGCTGAATTTCTGGGCAAATCGCACGCAAGAAAAAAAGGTAAAAAAATGACCACTTTACTGAGAGAGGAATATAAATCAGATTATGTTTTTCGGTGATTAACATTTATACTTTACATTGAATCTCATATTTTTAGCAAGAAAAGAAAGCCTAGAAAATTTTCTTATGCTAGTTAAAATTGATATATGCTATTTAAGGGTCGCACTTACCCCCACCTCACCTTATTTAAAATACATGAGGCAGTAAATATAGAACTTAAGTGGTAACGAGAGCCAAAATTCGCACGGCATTTGCGCAGCATTATATAGTAACCATAAAAATTGCAAATACGAAGTTAACCATTAAATATTCGACAAATCGCAAAAAAAACTAGCATTCTTGCGAATTCCTACAAAATATCATTCATAGGGACCAATTTTAAATTTTTGAAGGGGATAGGTTTACCGAAGTCTAAAATACATTCACACTCACTCCCCCAAATGAACCTTCGAACATCCCAAATCAAAACGCCGAGGGAAAGAAACTGTACCACCGACCATGAAATTGTGAAATTCACACGCCTTTGGCTTAGTCCAGGGAAAGCTCTACCCTTGTGTATCCAAACCAGCCTTCGGATTGAATCTTTGCCTAAGTGCGTGAAAATTGTATATTGGTCTACTTTATCCACTGAAAATGGCAATGTTGCCCACGGGTGGGTTTATTGGGGATTATTTTTTCTCGTATTTTAAACACCAACGCTTTACAGCAAAATGTCCTTCTTCCCGTTTTCTTCCGAGAAATTCTGATCTGAACTATTTCTCTTCCTCTCCTAAGGAGAGTTTGCTTGAAGCTTGAGAAATATCCCGTGGGGCATAAGCGTTTCCAAGAAAACTAAAATTTTGGCTTTCTTTCCAGTTCCCTTCGGAGCCTTTTCATCCTCACCATATAACTGCTACTTCCAAGGAGTTGCGTCAACTCCTGCCCTTCACCTTTATAAACTGTATACATGCCACTTCTCATGGAAGAGTCTCTCACACTTCTCAACGCCCGTAATGTCTCCTTACTCATCGTTTCCTGCCGCAACCCCACATCCTTTCCACAGAGTAAGCGTCCAAGGTTTTCTACAATCCCCCATTGGAAGCTTCCTCAGCTCCCCATTCTAGTCCCAATTATATATAACTCCACCTCCCACTCATTATCAAAGAGGGTTTTATCCGTTTCCTTTTTAACCCGCTAGAATCTAATGATATATGACGGTACATCCTTTAAAGGGGACACAATGCATGTCTGCACGCAAATTTTAAAGGAATCTTCCTTAGCGAACCTCCCATCTTATCTCCGCATTCCGTTTCCGTCTGCGCTCTTCCGCCCGGCTCTTTCACTGCCTTCTTTCGTGAAAGAATTTTTCCTACCGTTTCCTCCTCCACCGACAGGATCTCAGCCACTTGAACCGTTTCCACTCATCATAATAAATTCAACCTCACATTATCCCACTCGTTTTGCCATGGTGACGCGCGCTGAAGGAGAAAAAAAATACCCTCCGAGGATGTTTTTCATCTCAGAAATTCGCATCCTCTCGACTTAGAATTCGTGAAAGCCAGAAGGATAACGGCAAGGAATTTATCACGTTCATGGCTAAAAAATACGATAATTTTAATAAAATTGATATTACGGCCTCGTACTAGGGCTATTCAGGAAGTAACAGATGCTGTGAAATAATAAGTAAAAATAGTGAAAATAACAATTTTTATCATATCAATTTTGAAGTATAACTCATAAATTATTTTTATCCATGATTACCATTTAAATATAGGCATTTATCATGACGTAATGCAAGCCTTTTAATACCCTCTCAGTAGAAATCTGCCGTCAGCGAGTTCAATCAACGGCTAAGCTACGCCGGCATGCAGGTTATTGTCATTGTCGAATCGTAGCCACGTCTTCATCGATGGGAACAGTTGGTAGTCTCTCAGCGCTAAATTCGGGCTGTGTGGTGGGGAGGAGGTTGTAAATATACTAGAGGGGGCATCACTGGTCCCGAGCGTTGAGCGCAGTGTGGCAGGAATAGGGGTGCTTGGGTAGGATAGCCACGCCTACTATCACCAAAACATTGATAATCCAACAAGAGTCGAGGCTAAGTAATGATGAAAGATTCGGTCATGATCGTTGTTACGTTGAAACAAACTATCGCAAATGAACACAGTCTATTTTTCTGTCACAATGGGAAGGCTTCGTGAAAATATGCCTCGAATATCTTTAGATATATTATCACCGCGTTATGAATATATATGTACAGTTTAGTATACACAGTAGTATGACGAACGATCGGAAAACTCCGACGACAATCTAGAAGTAATTGTTTCCTTTTCTTTTAATAAAACAGAGGCGATATAAGGAATAGAATACTTGATTATATACGAACACTGTTTGAGTTAAGTCTGAAAATTGTGAAACCAAGATGGCGGAATACAGCGCCTCCAGATATTTACAACCTCCTTGATGGCAGGTCATTAAAAAATTCTCATCCCAAACTAGTGACGGGTGAATAAATCGATTTTCGATGATAATCGATTATTGTGTTCCGATTCTTTCGATGATGTATTCGAATATGGGGTGTCTACTTAATCGTTGAATCGATTATTTTAGCTCGATCTTCACTTGAAAAATCGGCGGCACTAGTTGTTGTTTTTATTATATCTCTAATCGCGTGATTTTTATATAGAAATTATATCGAAGTATATTTGAATTGATAATGATAGGGAAAATTCTAATCAAAAAATCATATGATATCCTCGCGATTATCGAACATAGAATCGCTATAATCGTATGATTAGTTGCCTGCACATAATCGATAGAAACACATCACTTCGATGCCCACTAAAAATCATATGACTCGATACTTACTGAAAAGTCATATGATTCGTTGCTGCACATAATAGGTAGATCATATGACTCGATGCCTGCTAAAAAATCATATGATTCAACCGATTTTCAAAAATATCGATTATGCCATCCCGAATTTTACACTGGATCGATGTTTGGGAACCGATGATCATTTGATACGATTGATCGATTACGGTGGAATTTAGCCCATATGTATCACAAACCATCCAAGGGGTTCGAATAACCATGGGTTCGAATGGGTACCACCTTGGGTTCGAATTAACATGTGTGAACGATCGTTGCCGCGGAGAAACAAAACTTTCTTCTTAAGTTCTCCCCGTCGCTTTTTTATTAGACACTATTGCCTATTGGTGGGATCACCTTCAGAATTGCAATCGTAATACTTTGCACATTGTTGCATAGCAATATATGTCTTCTAGATGAACGTTTGATACATAAGTAATTACAGTAAATATGAACTAAAGAAAAAATAAATGAATTGAAATCAATTTAGCGTAATGAAATAAGGAATATAGTTTGAAAATACCTACTCCCTTTATATAAATATCATGTTAGAGATATCCCCTATAATATTTTTATTGCAAAATAGCCAGACTTCAGCTCAGCTTTTGCATGATATTAAAGTCATCAAATAATTTGTTATTATTCACGTAAAAGTTAGTAATAAGGTAACGACTCAGTTGTGAACCTAAATAGTTTAAAACGTCCCAGAACAAATTCAGCAACCTAATTTACTGTGAAGATAAAAAGAAAAAATCTCAAAATTCTTTCAATATGTTAGCATAGAGTTCCAGGAAACAAAATTACGCGACCAATATCATATTACTCCTCTACTCGTTTACCATGGCAAACTGAAATTGAAAATAAGCAATGACCTTTCTCATATTTATTTCAATTATCAAATGATCCAACTGGATTGTTTCAATTACGTCACGTTATTGATATCGTGAAAGTGAAGGTGAGTTTTTTGCATGGCTATAGTCGACCGAAATCAAAGCCTACATCACATGTTTTGCTGATTTTTATGGAAAACGTCACAAATATTAGGTTGTGTAACTGGTGTGGTAAGGCAGTGGCTTGAATCCTCGTTCATTCGAAATATCTATCAACCGTATCCATAAATTAGCTGCAACAAGGTTCCTCGCATTATTGACTTGCGACTGAAGATATCAATTCCCATGAACTTAAACCATAATCGTAGAAGAATCGTGCGTCATTTGCTTTGAGCGCGCCACAGAACTGAAGTTTTCGTCACACATCTTAATTTAAAACAATAAAAAATGTTATTGATTCATTAGGACAAAATATTTTAGTAAAACAGTAAATTATCTGAAAAAGGGAAATATGCCTCTTTGGAATTAACCATCCAGCTTCATCCGAAGGGTCTCATGAACTCATGTCTTCCATTCGCCGTAAGTGTGAATGCCTAGACAATCTAATTAGACAGTCGTACTATAAATGGGTTAACATGACAAATTATAATCTTCTGATCGAGGACACTCCTTTGGCTATAAATGTGTACATATTCCCTCGACGCATATTCATTTTCCCTGCCTTTGAAGTTAATTCCTGGAAAATGAAGGAGTTAAGATACCGAGGTGTTTCAACGCTCTTTTTACGATGAGGATCAAGATATTTAGACAAGGAGAAAGGGGGGGATAAATTAATCTAAATGGGCGTTATTTTGACTCAAATGACCGAGAGAGAGAGGAAATTAGTCACAAATACCTCAAGTCAGTGGTTAATATCCCGGGTGAATGCTAAGACGAATGGATTTATAGAGGATAATGTATCAGACCAGTTTACGATATCGCATATGGAGGGGAAACAAGGTAATTCATTTTGGACAAATATACTTAAAACCGAAGGCATAAGTCGCATATCCTGGATTTCTTTGTCTTTAACGATTTTAATAGACAATTTTGGCAGAATATAATATCAGATTATCAAGTCTCATTCCTTAATGACAAGAGTATATTCTTTTCTAGGACAACAGTCAGAATCTAGGGATGTAACGTAACAACAATTCTTATATCCGTACCTATTTTTATGGTTATAAAGATTAATGCATGTCTACACGAAAATATTAACTGAGTAGACAACTCCAACATTACCCTTCCTTGCAAGAAGGATCAGGCTTAAAAATATGTTTCGAACAAGATTTTAATGATTGGTGTCAGTGGCTGAAAAAACGTTAGGCAGTGTAAACGTATACCGATAAACGCCTCAAACTATTTTTTTATCATAGGTAACGGGGATTTCAATTCAGTTACTATGTTTAATTCACACAGAAGAGGATATAAGCGTAATAAAGTAGATTTACATTAAAGCATATGGTATGAAAATAAGCAATAAAGTGATTTCAATGAAGCAGTACTCTCATAATTCATTTAAGAGAAGAAAAACTGTGGAGCACACGCTCCAGGTGAGGAAAGGTAATCCAATGCTAAAGCTTTCTACTGCCTAAATTACTTCAATGTACGAGGCATATTCATAAGTAAGGGCCTATTGCAAATATTTAAAGATTGGCGCTTCAGAACACAGTTTTACTGCTGCAGCGCCATATACTCATTTATTGAGAGGCTATTGCAGCATTTGTTTTGTTTCAGAAGTAGCTTGCTTGTCATTGTATGCAAACAAAAATGTCCGCGATAATCGTTGATCCCGGTAGCGGTGAAGTGCATTCTGGCATACGATTCTTGTATAGAAAAGGATTCTCGACTGCTGAATTTCAGCTAGGTTTGTAGCTAACTAAAAGTGCCAATAAAATGTGTTTTACATGAGTATATTTTTTCCTGTGATCAAACCGACTTTACTTTATGAATATTCGTTGTACTTTCACGTCATATATTTTAGAAAATTGGAGGTCATCAATTCCCACGTAAGTGGCGTGCATTTTTCCGTGGCGCTATCAAAATACGGGGAATTACGAATAAGTTGAACAGATGAACTCTATACTCTGAAGTGTCATAACAAACGTCTCCTCCAAGTTTGTAATGGAAATATATTTCCTTCGATACCGGTTTAATATCTCTCACCACTTTAGAACGAGCCTACTATCCTTCCCTTTATCAGGAATCCACCAACCACATAACGATGCGACCCTATTTTCCCCGGCCATGTCCACTCGTCATTGAGGCTTTTTGGCTGCAGGTTGGCCTAGTCCACTGCTCACGCGGAAAATTACCACATTATCTAAGCAACTTTGTTCTGAAAACCTAGTCTAAAATCTTCTTTGGAAGAAGCTGAGTTAATTGGTGGCTTACCGCACCGATAATTTAGAAATCTGATTTTGGATTCCGATTTAGCCTAATGAATTTTCAAGGCAAATTTCACCCTTGGTGCTAACAATTGCTATAAGTGTTGAACGGATCCAAATAAACGAATCGAACGAAAACAAATAAGAACAGAGAGAGAGAGAACACTTTAGGATGGCACTTTACAATACGTATAGAATTTTATTTCACTATATCTCGCCTGCTTTTGTTACTTTTACTAATAATTACTGTGAAAATGGCTCGAAAACATGAAAAACATAATACATATCCTGGAGAATGAAATTTCGTATAATTTGTTTCTCAAGCTTTAAAATTTATGAAGGGGATTGAAAGAGGCTACTTCTATTATAACAAACATTGAAGACTAGGTAGAGTTCCATAAATCTTAATATAATTAATATATTTAACAACCGCGACAATTCTATATTAAAAATTTAGGTGTTGGAGGTGATTTTTTCTACATTAATTGATTAATGTCTGAATGTTAATCCACTTACAGAATTACTCAATCATATTTGCTTGAATGCATATCCAAGTTGACATTTATCTTACATTTTAATACGCTTTTTTGAAGCCAATACCTGAGATTTGAGAAACGATGTATTTTTAAATCAAACATGATCGGAGTAGACACCAAATCTAATTAACTTATTTGGAAATAAATTTTGGAATTAAATAAGAATTTCGGTTCCCCATTTCTATATGCTTGGCTTATTTATGATCCATCTAAATTGCTCAGTGAACTTCTGTATTGGCTGCTGAGAAATCCTGACTAGTCTAAGGGGAATTGGTCCCAATTCTTATTTGAGCCTTTACCTTATGGGACCACGTCTCAAAGTAAAAACTCGGAAAAGTTTGTGAAATTCCCCGGCTGGATATTGGATAAAAAATACCAAGCCCACGCGGATAATATAGGCGTGCTCTCGTGGGAAAGCGCGAAAACTTTAAACTTGAAGAGTGAAGTTTCTCAACGACCTCGAAGACTTCACCACTTAGGACACCCCCCAAGCTGTTCTCGCGACGAAACAGTAGATGTCGCGATAAATGAAAGAGGTTAAAGATGAAAAAATAAAAGCAAAAAAATAAAAGCTGACATGAAAATGCAAAGGTGCAGAGAAAATGGCACGAATGAAGAAAAATTTGAATAAACGAAACCGAGCAGATTCCTGCAGAAATCTGATTTGGTCATGTAAAAATGATCAAACTGTGACTTCAATTTACTTGTAAGAAGACATTATTTTTGTCGTTATCCTCAATAAAAAATTAGTAGGAAATCCAGACACTATATTTCCTAAGTTTTACTCCATACTATATCATCGCCGTGCTACCCCTATGATTGAATGTGAGATTTTTTTATTTCAAAATATTATTCCATCTATAACGTGACAGAGCAAATTACCTGAAAGTATTTTGTCTACGAATGTATCCTTATAACGGGGAGTTCATTAGTATACCTCCCGAATAACGAAAAAAAGGAAAAAAAGGGGTTTGCACCGGCAAATCAACGGATACGTTTTGCGGCCCAATTTTCTTGCAAAAGAGCTGAAAATAGAAATTTTCCTAAGTCATTAGGCTTTTTAAAATGCCTAATTACGCTCATATATACGTAGGTATGTATGAAATTGAGAAGGCATAGAAATTCTTTGTCTGCTGTCCAAATAATTTTGAATCATACGTGCGCACCAGGTACTTATGGTAAAATTAAGCAAGGTGCCAGCGTGGTATGATAATGCAAATATGTTTTCTAATACAATAGTAGTGGTTCTAATACTGATATTAGCGGAGACTTTTTCCGTAGTAGTTCGTGCCAAGATTCATCGATTGAACTCTTAAGTACAGTGGGAACTTAGTCTGGAACATTTGGCCGATGTTGGTTGGTACCATAATTCTTCATGCCCTTACAACATGGACATTGAGTAGGACTTATAACTGTGCAACATGGGTAGGAATAATTACATTGCAAAGTATACCTTCCATGATGGGCCAAGTGAGTCAGCAACTGGTGATTGTCACACGGCTCCGGGAAATGAAGTGGAACCACGTATCACAGATAAGTAAAATTGCAGGTCTTACGATAGCATCAGAAAAATAAATCGCGAGTTGCTTACGACCATGGTCTCCTCTTCCTCAGAAGAACGGCGCCTTCAGAGGGCTTGAAGAAGATTTGCATAGGAAATCGCATTAATAAAGCGAAAACATGAATGAACGAAAGAGATTGCAGCAGATGGTGTTCGTAGATATACAATTGATCAAAAATGCTCCCCAATAAATGTAATTCAGTCTCTTATGCTTTTAATAAGAGTTTGAATTTCACTTTATTTGTATTTCATTCAAACCCACTCACTTGAGGATGGAAATTATTTTGATTGGTTACCTTATCCCTTCCGTAACTCTGTGGGGTAACTTAGTTACCCCAAATTATGATAATGCTGTATAAATTTTTAAATTTGATTTTTTTACACTAAAATTGTTTTCGAAATCTTCACTTTATATTGGCGGGGTAACTGATTTATCTCGCACTGCTTTTGGTGGGAAGAAAAAAAATTGTTTGTTGTATGGGTGCAGGGATAAAAGTTGAATGCTTGTTTGAATGATTTTATTACATGATAACTTCAACAACGCTCATTATTCTGTATGATGGCACCTTTTGCACTTGTTTATTTATAGCATGTTAGTCAATAAACAGTTACAATAGCAAAATATGAAAGGTTACTGCCATTTCGCACAAAATCAATTTAAAAATCAAAATGCAGCCAAAAATGCATTAATATATTATACAAAGCAAGATATTATATCATTAAAAAAGAGCCATGATGTTCTTTCCTTCATAGTGATCAACCCGAGTGAATGTAAAGGCGCCGTTTGCGAAATTGTATTCCATGATTGAAAAGCAAACACAAATCATATGTTACCCCACTTCATTTGCGTGTTCTTAGAATAACATACAAAAATAGAGGGAGTCAAATTTCGTCAAGTGACACAAATGAGGCGGGCCAATTTGTTGGAAAAATATTTTGAACCATTGCACAAATTGCCGAGGTTATTGGATCACGTTCCAGATATTTTTGAGGACATCACAAACATTAGACAGGAACTTTCAGGTCAACATGAGAAACTGGGTTCACCTGATTACATTTAATTATATATATATTACATATGTATTTTTACATGTATTTTATGTTTCGGGTGGATCTGAGGAAAACTAAATTTAGCCAATTTATTCGTTCTGCGAGTTTTGTTGAATTTACCGGAAGCTTGGGGGGTCTGGCTGCAAATTTACTCACAAATAAGCGTTTGCCACATGTGCAAATGCCAAACGTGATTCTTGAGAGCCGTGATCGATAATTAAGCTGCGGTTAATTCAAAACATATGAAAAATAATTGTTTATGCTAAGGCAATGAAAGAAAAATTTGCATATTACTGTAATAGTAACGAATTTTATAAACAACTCCTCAATTATGAAGACTACAGTCATGGAGTCAAAGAACAAGAGCACCCAGAGAAAATGTATCGCTCATGGTTAACTGTCCAAAAATCAAATAGAGAGTAATGAAAACATTCCATTAATGATTAAAAATGACGCAAATTTGATGCCATTTTGTCTTCCTCTACACACGTCTTCACATTGTGTAAAATAAGTGTATCCTCGATTAGTCAGTATAATAATGAGGCAAATTTGCAAGAATATCTGCAGAAAATCTATTGTTCATGTTTTAATTGCACACAAATAAGTTATAGAAAATAATTATTGTAAATTCTTATGAAAATGATGATTGAAATCCTTTGATGATTTAAAAGTAAGCAAATTTTATCCTTTTCTCGTTCTGTTCCTCCACTACACATGTCTTTATAGAGAACTCTCACACGGAAAAAGTATATCTTCGACCAGTCAGTATGGGTATGAGGCTAAAGGGCTACTTTATCCACAGAAAATCGCAACAAATATTGTGGAGCCCTACATTCTTTTAAAAGAAATTTATTAATATCATATTAAATAATCAATAAAAAGATAACTAAGATATTAATTTGTAGCAAATAAAAGGAGGCTAAGGCAAAGATTAGCCTAGGGAAGCATAAGATTGAAGAGATGAAAGAGCTTTCTTACCCGGGAAGCCGAATTACCAACGATGAACGAAACAAGAAAAAAATTGTCGGTAGAATAGCGCAGGCTTTCTTTCTAGCGAGGGCTTTCGGCAAAAAATAAATTTCTTTAATGATTTAAAAGTAAACATTTTGTATATCTTTTTCATTTTTTGTCCTCAATTAATGATCAAATAATTCCTGGAGTTTAGGTTATATAGTGCAAAAAGTTGTTGGCCAACGTTACGGTTTATTTTAAAACCTTCATCCGGGCTTAGTTTTGCATATATTTGTTTGCTATGAATAAAAAAATATCTGCAAATCATTTGCATTATATGTGACCTATACTCCAAGAGTTATTTAATCATAAATTAAATGGGGTCATGATAAGAGATAAAAGAATATATAATTAAGAAATTTATAAATATCATATTAATATCGTACACTCAAACGCACTCCCTTTTTGTAAATAATGTCAACGCCTACCATATTGATGTAATTACACTGATGGAAGTTTTTCTTTCTGGAATTTAATAAAAGCAAGAGGAACGGCTTAAATTTCATGCTGTAAGTTATTTCCTTCAAAGCGATCAAGCCGAGTAAATGTAAAGGTGTTGTCTACGAAATTGTTTTCTCTATTTGAAAATCAAACGTAATGCATACGATAATGGTAAAGTGTACAGAAAATTCCTTTAATTACTTAAAATTAAGCATTTTGTACATCTTTCCTTCCTTTACCCACGTCTTCAGGGTGACCCCCACACGGAAAAAGTGTATCTCCGATCAGCACGGCTGGGTAAGTTTGGAGAGCTGCCGGCAAAGAACTTTGCGGGAAGAGTACCTACCGGCTGCGAAGAAGAGCGGGGCATTAATGGGACTCCGTGGGGAGTCGAAGCCATGGGTTGGATGCGAATTGATTTACGAGCGACGAGTGAGGATGAAACGAGGTGAATACAAACCTGAATTGCGAGGAATGGGAGCCTTGAGGGCCGGCAGAGGAGAATTGATTAGATTGATGTGTTTACTTAATTTGGCGACTTCGGGTCTCGAAAAAAAAGAAGCTCAAAGAAATGTGTGTCCTTTTGGACCCACAGGTTCTCACTAACCGGTCGACCGTACTCGATGTAATAAATGACGTCGTTAGAGTCACTTGGATTTATGCCCGGCGACGAGGAATCACTCACTCGCCGTAGCCTCAGAGTGCCTTTATGGCAACCTCGGAAGCAAAGTAAACTGGTTGCCAAATTTTGCAGCGCTAGTGGCAATCAAAAGCCGCGGCATAGAAATGGTGGCTTAGGGAGATTAGCCACTTTATAAATAAAAATAGGAGTAAATAACTGCGTAAAGAGAAATTTTATAGAATTTATATGATTAAAAAGGAGGTTGTAATTAACTGGAGGCGCTGTTTCCGAGTTTTTGGCGTGGATAAATTTCCATCATCTCAGTTTGACAATTTTTGGACTCAGTCTCAGACTGATATTTTGAGGTGGCTAAGTTTTGTTCTGAAAAGGTATAGCAATGAGTGAAAAACGCTACGATAATCACTATTATTTCGCCCGTGGTTGTCATTAGATTTTTCCCATCATTCGCGATACTGCATAAACACTGTTTCCGTAGGCCACTTTACCAGTGGGAATATCCTTAAAAATATACTTTACTACTCTGTTTGTTAATTTCCCTATATTCCGTATATTCAGGCTAAATTGAAATTCAATACCAAAATGTATATGCAGGAAAATGACTAGTTTACTTCCGTAAAATTTTATTTTAGGCTGAGTTGGTTGTAGAACTTAACCTTGGTGATTGATAATAATTTTTCCTAGGAAAAGATGTTTGAGTCATAACTTCGCGAAGCCTGCCAATGGAGTAGGAAAAAAGGTTTACATTGTGCATTCCATAGTTTATTTTAATGTTTTAACGAGTTATGACCAAATATTTCACCAAATAGTTAGTTAAATTAAAAAAGAAGAACTTTGTTCTTTCACATTAATATATATTCACGACCATGGTTTCAACGTTAGACGTCATCATATAGTTAGCATTGACCCTTATGAGATTGCCAATGTTTTGGGCAAAGTGGGCGTGACCCATCCCCCCCATTCCAGCCACACTTCGCTCCAATCTCGAAACCAGTGGTGCCCCCTCCAGGTATTCACAACCTCCTTGATGATTACTGATAACATACACAACCTCTTTAGTTGTTTTGGAATCGATCAGTATTTTTTTCCATTAAATAAAATAAATTGAGAGATGAAATTATGGAGGTAAAATACCAGGATTACCTCAGTATTTGCGTTTTAAAATATTTAAAACGAATGAAACACAAACGGGACATCATCACTTATTGCCTGGCATGCACTGCGCATCTGCATTGCGCATCTGCCCGCAATCTGCCAGCAAAAGCCGGAACTAAGGAGGGTGCGCAGTAGGCCGGCCCTTATTTTTCAGAATTGCGAAAAGTTATGTTTTCCTGGTCTCAAAATGATCCAAATCGTGTTTATATTCACGTGTTAAAATTTGGTTACTTTAAAATAACGGCAACCCGTGCCCCAAGGGCCCTAAGTACTAAGGACCCTCAATTGAGTATTTTGGGGCCGAAAAAGCGCTATTTCTATGTAAAACGTAAAAGTAAAGCCCTTTAGGGCCGATTTTCTGTTTGTTTTAACCTATCTCTAAGCGTTTAGGAGATATTGTCCGTCGTAATGCAATCCCCCCCTAGGGCGCCACCCCGCACCGCGGCACCGCTGAGGTACGTCCCGCACCACTTACTAGAGGCTTCCCCTCAACCCCCTCCCCTCCCTCGGCAAAGACTTTGCTCCTGATGTCAAGATCTAGCCTCTGAAGAAATGTGCTTACTTTAGAAAGAATTTAATTGCTATAACAATACTTCCAATCCATGAAATCAATTTATTTTCACTCTGCCCATGAATTTCGGTACATTAACCAAAATAAAATTGATTTTCATCGTATTTCTAATTTTTCACTGACATCCCATATTTGGCAATTAAAGTGCCTTTCCGCACGTAAGGGTTGTATTGCGATGAAAAGTCACACTTATTGTTAGTCATATTTTGAAAGCTCTCTTCCTTAAACGTGACTGCCTAAAAATCTTGAATTAGTTTCACTCCTCTCGCTGCACAATAATTTCCCACTTAATGACCCCGAATAATTTTCAAATCGTTCTTGTATGTTCATCACATTCTCGCATGTTCACATCAAAGAATGCAATACATATTTACAATACATTAAATAGCTTTCTCGAATTAGTGGTGACAAAATTTGGTATAGATACCTTAGTCATGTCTTTACGTTTATAGAATGCCTTCTTCGGTGGATCATATTTTCCTACACAAGAGCACATACGGCGTATCATGTTTTTTTCACACCTAGAAATGGATCCGTCAAAGAATGACAGGCATACCAACTCCTCACTCATGTACCACAAGTGGTTTGAAAACCTCTTTTGTGCTGCTTTCGCTATGTCCAGGTTAACACTTTCGTAATTAACAAGTCTTTGTAGGAACTGCGGGTCACTGATGGGAGCTAATGCAACAAAAGGAGCGGAGAACCACATCTTTTCATTTCTTCTTGAATGTATTGACATCTATTCAACCAATAACTGCATTTCGTTCTCCTCTTTATTTGCGTAAGAACTTTATTTCTTCAGTCCAAGCACATTTATCCGAAATATTAACTGCACTTTCCTCCTCGCGCGTCAAGAATGCAATGGTACCGCTCCTTGCAATGTCAAGCAAATCATCAAGTTTTGTTACGAAAGATTCTCTTCTCTTCATATCCACTGTAGTTCGCGCTCTCTTTATGCCGTTGCACGTTCATCCATTCTTTGCGTCATTTTTCTAACTTTTCAATCGCCTTATTTTCCGTAACAACAGGAATTCTAGTTATATACTATGGATGAGACGCATTTCTCACGGTTTTTCTCGCACTAAGTCTTACAAATTTAGAACCCATTAGGTGATAGAGAAAACACGCAGTACTTCTCTCACTGTCGGTAAATTTTAGCCGAGTATTTCTTCACTTTCTTTTCCAACCAGTTCAATGCCTGGATTTAGTCTTGATTACATGCCGTTCCTTGTTGGTCTATTCTTAAAATGAACGTCACGTTCATGATAAAGTATTTATTTCACCACTTTTCTCCTTACATCCTAAAAACTTAGCACTTCCTATCCTTTGCACACTATACACAAGAACTATCTCTATCTATCCACAGTGGTCTACATCCGTGAGCTGACTGCCTCGTTTCTTCTTCCTTGAATATTTCTATTTACTGTTGGAGCCCTGGAAGCCCTTCTCATTCCCTTCATTCCTTTATTATTCATAGACACATTTGTAACACATGCTTATAATATTTTGTACATAAAAAGCACTTTGGAACAAAGCCTGCTGGAATGGTTCGCGGCCGTATGGCGGCAAAAATCAACGTTTAAGGGGTCGGTACCCAGTACATAGGACGGAAATTGACATTATAGGCTTTAACAACATTAATCATGACACAAGAGGAACAACCTATTCAATACTGTACCACTAGCATGTAAATCTTGTCATCAGGAGCAAAGTCTTTGCCGAGGGAGGGGAGGGGGTTGAGGGGAAGCCTCTAGTAAGTGGTGCGGGACGTACCTCAGCGGTGCCGCGGTGCGGGGTGGCGCCCTAGGGGGGGATTGCATTACGACGGACAATATCTCCTAAACGCTTAGAGATAGGTTAAAACAAACAGAAAATTGGCCCTAAAGGGCTTTACTTTTACGTTTTACATAGAAATAGCGCTTTTTCGGCCCCAAAATACTCAATTGAGGGTCCTTAGTACTTAGGGCCCTTGGGGCACGGGTTGCCGTTATTTTAAAGTAACCAAATTTTAACACGTGAATATAAAAACGATTTGGATCATTTTGAGACCAGGAAAACATAACTTTTCGCAATTCTGAAAAATAAGGGCCGGCCTAGTGCGCAGTCTATCCCGTGTGCGACGTCTCTCCACGATTTACTCTACTGAAGTAAGAGAGTGACATATTTCAATAATGATCTAGGTAACTATTTTCCAAGACAGTTTTATTTCTGGTTCAAAAGAACTTTTGTAAACCATTTTTAAAATTATTTTTCTATCATAAAATACAGTCAGACAAAATCTTACCGTAAAAACTCGGGATAATTTTGTAAATACTAAGTTTTTAATGCCATACATTTTTATGAAGGAAACGAGACTCACTAATAAAATATTTTTTTTTCTGAGCTATATAATTGCAGTATAAGTTTTAGCACTGAGAATGCACTCCTTTTTTTCTAGAGCTTGTCAAATAATGCCGAAAGCCTTTTCACATCGATTTTCACAGGTCTAAAAAGGGGCTGAATGGAAACAGGTGAAAATTTTACAGAACGTTATTTATATACGTGTAAATATCTCACAAAAAAACTCATGAGTGATACTCATTGAGACTGAGCATTCAGAGTAGTGGAGCAGTGAATTCCAATGAAAATGCAACCACTTTACATTCTCCTTCAGTGAAAAGAAGGGCTCGAACAGTGTAAGCTAGCACACAGGGGCTTGATCAAATAATTAATGTGACAATAAGTATTGGTTGAAATATTAAATGTACACTTATAATTAAAATTTATAAAAAAATAAATATTTTTCATGGTCTGCATCGTGACCGCAGTCTGTTACAACCACAACGAACTTGCGGGAGTAAGCTGCAGTACAGAATGTTTCAAACAGATGGTGGTCACGATGCCAACGATTCAAAATATTTCTTTATTTAAATGAATTTTTATTAAAACTGTAATTTTAGTTTAAACAATACTTATTGTTACAGTAATTATTTAACCAAGCCGGTGTGCTAACTTGCCCTACTTGCAGGGAACCAATGATAAAAAAAAACAGGACAGTTAAAAATGTTGAGCAACATGGCCTGGATGATTTTAAATGGATTGACCCTTCTTCTAGTTAGATCTAAGGTATTCATTCTATAATAATTTACTTAATAATGTTCCCCACTTCGTCATTCTTAGTGGATTTGGGGCAATAAAATGGCTTCTCTAAGCTGAACACTAATTTATCTAGTGAAGCTTATGTGTACACTAAGGTTATGCTATGCATAAGCTGCACTGTGAGAACAAATAGATGTGCATGAAACATTCGCAATCATTGACTGCCAGTAATGAATAAGTGATTAATGAAAAGTTGTAATGATGATTATATGCATCACAATGGATCAGACATAATTTAATATTGTTTTTGCTATCACATTATGTATTAATTCTCCCTAAATGAGTACATAAATTAATATTAATAACTAATTAAATCTGTTTGATATTGACTGAGTCAGCCAATCATCATTCCATCATATGAATTCATTATAATCAATGCATAAAAGATACAGTGTCCGGCGTGATACGGTGGAAATATTTTTGATATTCAGCTTGGTAAAACCACTTGTCTGTTTCCACACACTTTTATTTAAACCATGGTCGGTGTAAATAAAAGTGTGTGGAAACAGACAAGTGGTTTTACTAAGCTGAATACTCAATTTATATAATACAAAGTAGTTTCTTTTCGTGATATTAAAACAATGCCGTATTTTGTCGCGGGCCAATTAACAGCCGTACAAAGGCGGTATAAAACCAGTCAAAGCTACATTCACAAGCGGTCTAGATATCAAACTGCAAAAACCGAACCACTTTTTGCTCTCAAAAATTCTTCGATATCACTTTCACTGATAAAACTAATTGATTCTACGATTGAGGACTACATGAGGTAATAATATGGCAATACGAATTATTGTAGTCACAAGAACGTGATTACTACATATGATCATTTAATCATAAGATGTGTTAATGTACTTTATTTGCATGACCAATCATGAAAGAATATTTATATAAAATCAAAAGTTTGGTGATAAATTTAGATTTTAATTGGATTTCCTGATTATGCTTGACGTTTAGGATGCCTAAATTGCTAGATTTTAGTTGCCTGTATTCTTCTCCCGTTATTTGATCCGCTAAATAAGGAGAAAATTTAAAATCATAAATTATCTGATTTTTATGGGGGCTTGATAGTTATCTATGATATTTTTCATGCATTAACATAACCTTTATGCATATTAAAGTCTCTCGTTTCAATCATTAGTGTTCAAGCGTTATAAATAAGCCACTGTTACGCTGAACGTAGTGGATATAATTTTATGACTTTGTTAGGACAGTGACTGAAAAGTAGGAGCATTCTCCTGATTGAAGGGTCAAAAGCTCATAAAAAAGTTAATAGTTATTTTTATTTTTAAATAAATAAAGGGGAAAATGAAAATTTCCATTTGCTTGTCACTGAAACAATTAAGGTGTTTCAGGTTTTGATATGCTCCCATCAAAGACAGTTGTGATTTTTAATTAAAAATCGGCCGTAAACAGTAACGAAGAGAAGAAAACCGTTTTCCATTAGTTATTGGAAATTGTGGAGGCTAATTAATCAGGTACACAGACACAAATTGGATGATCATTAATTAGCAGATGATGGATCGTCAATTAAATGAAAATTCGTAAAAATACATGAAAAACATATCTTCGTAATTAAACGTCAACTGCAAAAATGCATTGACAATATTTGTGGACACATCTTAGATGAATTTGAATCAATAGCAAGCATTTTTGACCGTTATTGCTCGTTAATGGGGAACAGTCGCTCGTTTCCCATTGCAAACATGGTGACGCTAGAGAAATTTTAATTGCAGTTCATATGGCACTGAAGTAACTGGCCTAATTAAAAAAAAAATTGCTTCACAGAAATAAATACTTATCTTAGTTATGCTCAATGTTTTCATATAGGTGACCGGTTTGGAAAAAAGAAGTAGACTCATCCAAATAATTTTCATTCTACTATTCATGCAAAAAAATCAGTCACCCTACAATTTTAGAGGCATATTTAACCATTACGATATATCATTCCATTTTTTTATTTTTTCATATATATTCCGCTGATTTTTTAAAATATTTCTTCGTTTACTTCCATAGGTTATTTAATTTAAGCAATTATTTCATAAGAAGGAGACTAGGTTTCGTTGCCAGATCACTCATTTAAATCTTTTTAATTTCCATCTTCGTAAGCATTCCATGAAAACTTGCGCTTGGTCCTGACAGCTTAAAAAATCCCAAAGGAGTCTTAAGTCAGAAAACAAATTGTTAAAATAATTTTATCCTGCAGAAAAATCCAAAAACTGTGGCATCAATTTAATACGAAGCGACATAAATTTCAGAAAGTATCATATAAAGCGTGATAATCAGATCTCTCAAATGGAAAACTTTGTGCGGTAACATTAATTTAAAATAATGTTGATTTTAAGCGAAATGACTCTACTTCTACACTTGAATTTTTTTAAAATTAATCTACTTTCAAGGTTTCAAATCGGAAGGCATTTAAGTGCTGAAATAATCACAGGATGAAATTAAATGGGAAACTAAATTGCCTGATGATGGAAGGACGAAGCCTTCGGATGACTTTATAACAAAATCCTCCAAGTACAAGGTGGACCAGTGATATGATCTGGCCCTCCCGCCCTGAATGTGTGGAATTTACACACCAGCGGCTTAGTTCAAGGTTAGTTATACCGTCATATAACGGAACTAACCTTCGGTTTGAATCAGTTATTGAGTGAGTGAGATGAAAAAAAGGGAATATGATTCTAATGGTTTTCAAATGACATAGAATATAATTTTATGAAAATATTTTGTGCGCAACTAAGTTCTCGCTGTTTATTAATGAAATCATAACTTTATTGTAATTTTTTTTACAAATGAATCATTCAAAGTATTTTACATCGCTAACTAAAACTTTTTCCCATATTTTTGGCAGAGCTCGAATACCGTTACGGGAAAAGGTGTTCATCTTATGTGGCTATCCACTAATCAAGCCATTTTTTGAGGTCTTCATGTGAGTGAAACTTCTGATCAGCCTGGACATGTGCCATCAAACCGAAAAAGTGATAATCGGACGGCGCAATATCTGAAGAATATAGCGAGTGGGTTAGGACTTCCCATTTTAGAGTTTCCAGGTAGGTTTTAAGGGGTTTGGCAACATGAGGTCGGGCATTGTAATGCTGTAGAATAACACTGTCCTGCCCCTGCTCGTATTGTGGCGTTTTTCGCACGCACGGTACTCAGCTCAACCGTATCAATTGGTGTCCATACCGTTCCCCAGAAATGGTTTTGTTTGGTTTCTACAGTTCATAGTAAATAATATCGACCTGAAGTGAAAAGGAGACTTAGTTGATTTCCATAGATTTATTCCGTCCGTATGACATGTTTTCCATTTTCCATGTTGGGTTCAGCACCCAGCACCTTCCCCTCCCCCCCCTCCTGACACCCACTCCTTCCACTCTTTCCCCCAACCCCCTTCAAAGAGTATATATGTTTGCTTAACATTCGACATTTTCGTACTTGATAATGACCTCTATGGCTCGAAATATGTCGTACGGACGAAATAAATCTGTGGAAATCAACGAAATCTCCTTTTCATTTTCGTGCATTAATTTCCATATAGTTGAGCCTAATACTATTGAACGAATACCAACCTAGTCCCACTAAACACACAGCATAACCTTCGCTGCGTGAATATCGGCCAAGCCGACGACATAGAGCTATGACCACGCAGTACCGAAGACTTTTCTCTGTTTAAGTTTCCGTAATAAATCCATTTTTCATCACTAGTCGTGATGCGATGAAGAAAACCTTACTTTTTTGACGATGGAGCTATTTTTCATAGGAGACAAAACGTCGATCAATGTCCCTTGGATCCAATGTCCAATGACCTTTGAATCATTCCTATCGCAACAACCGCTTGGAAATAGCTAGTCGACTAACTCATAATGCTGAAGCAAGCCCTTCTTGAGTTTGGCATGGATCTTCATAGAGCAATGCCTCAATTTCAGTGTCTTCGAAGATTTTTGGTCTCCCTTCACGCGAACGGTCGTCAACGTTGAATTGACCGTCTTTGAAGCGACGCGACGGAACCAATCACGGCACGTTGTTGAACCAATAGCAGCATCTCCGAAAACTTTTTGGAACCCTCGATGCGCTTTGACCGCCGTTTTATCCGAATTAAAGAAGAAAATCAACTCTTCCCGCAAATGACAATTACTTGGCAATGGGTGCTTTCCATTCATTGACACACGTCGACACAAGTCGACTTGCGTCACGGTTTTCGTGTTCCATTCTGTGTATGTCGCCGACTGTTGTGACACAAGTCAACAAACGGTAACGCACAGGAATAGGAGAGTTATAAACAAATGACGCGAGTCGACACAAGTCGACGCGTGAGTCACATGAATGGAAAGCACCCAATAACTCGGATATTTTCACGCAACAATAAGGATTTGACGCCAACACAAACTCACCATTGTCGTGAAACGGTTTGTTTACCAGATGTCTTAGCTTGGTTCATGACGTTTCTGATAAGTCAAAATCAACCTGCAATTAGTGCTAGAAGTATCTAACAACAAACGGCGGGAACTTAATTGCGCAACTAATATATTTTGTGAAATGACTTAGAATATAGTTTTTACCTTAGTCTCATAATCATTTTCAATCGTAAGTACCATCTCGACCGCGTTAAGGATCGAAAGTAATCGCTTATGCAAAGGCAGGCCAAAAACAAATTTATAAGATAAAATCTTTCATTACATAGAATGTGTAAAAAACAAATATCATTGAAAATACTTTTTCTTTCTCGCCGTAGAGATTTTTTTCTTTCTCAGACAAAAGGTCTACAGCTGGTTTTATGAAAGGGAGAAAGTCAGGAGATGACACATAATCAATAACATCGTTGAGATGGAGGCTCCAGAAATCGACCGCTGAATAAACATTTTTTAAAACCTCTGTCAAAATAACCTGTATCGAATAACCTGTATCTGCTTATAAAATGCATCACTCAAATAATGAATCATTGTTAGAAATGTGAAAAGGAATGCGCTTATTCAGGAAAAGGGAGGCTGAAAATTTTACATTGAAAGGAGCTGAAGGAATTTATATTTTCTGGTAGAATGTTATTGTAAGAAAAGAGAAAGGGTGGAAGAAAGGCAGGATCTGTCGAAAATATAAAATAGGAAATATTCGTATATATGGTATTTAATTTGCCTCTTGAAAGTCGAAAATCAACGACGACTTTGTCTTTGGACTCAATAACTTTAAAACTCAACGAGAGGCAACACAAATTATATTATTTTGCAGAAACTGGGTTGAACTCGTAACTACTGAGGATTAGACAATCAATAAACTTGAAAAAGGAGCTAACTTGTCCCTCCATGACAAATTTTATATTTATAAACAATTATTGTGTGTGTTAATGTTTATCAGAAGGATTCCAATCAAATTAGCTTCGTAAAATGTTGATAAAATATTCAAAAAAATATAACTTGTGGCAAAAAGTAGAAATACTCTAGGATAGAATGCTGATTGGCTTCATAAAAAAAACTTCAAGATGAAAAATCAACTCCAATACAGTCGAATCTGGGATGAGCCTCGGATTATGATAAATTCGGCTTTAAAATTACAATCCTTATGTACTAAATAGCCAGGTCTCGTTATGGTAAAATTGAGATGGGTCTCCGTCACAGCCATTGGAATAAGCGTCCAAGTCCAAGACATCTGAGGTTAAACATTTCCCTAAGGAACACTCAGTTACGAACTATCGGGAAGACCTTGGGAAGAAATAGAGTAGTCAGTGGTGAAATCGGGCGAGAAAATTAAACGGAACAATGTGTTGGCAACCATTCAGGGTATATTGAATGAACCCTTGGTATCATTTACCGGTGTCTATAATAGAAATATTTCCTTCGGGGAAATTACTGAGAAAATACTTTCGTTATTGAAGTAAGTGCCTTAATTAACAACGGTTCATCATTTAACCCAGAAAATTTTAAAATGATCGAGGTAGTTTTAAACAAACAATAAGTTTGAAATAAAAAGACATTGAGGTACCTCCCAACCGCCCGTACCACTTCTTTTGCGTATTATTTTAAACAGACGCCATTATTTGGAAATATTTAGAATAAGTGAAGTAAAACTACTGCTAACGGGCAAAATCGATTTCCAATATATGGATTAATTTTATTAAAAATAAAGAAATGATTAGAAAAATTAAGTGTACCTATAGGGTAACACGTCTTTCAACGAAACATTCATAGTTTTGAGGTTTCTCTGATTAACCACGCTTAAGGTTGATTCTTATACCGAAAAGTTTCAAGATAGGATTATAGCAAAGGCGGAAGTTTATTGATGCAAAAACACAACTTTGAAGATATGGTAATATATGTTATCGCTTGAAACGTGTACTAACTAAAAGATACCTGCATTAAAACCTCTTGATGCAACAGAGTCTCTTGCACTAATATGCCTTAAGTTTACTTGAATAATTACTAATCCCAGGACTAGAAGGAAGGATCTTATTTCGCAAGAATCGTTTTATGAACCTAAGTTAGTCTCCATCGTTTGAATTGTGGGAGATTTTGCATCTGGTTATCCTTCGCCAGCAGCAAGTAAACTTTGTCTTAGTCACTGGTTTTAATAAGCGGAGGAAATGATTTGAAGTTAGTACCTGATTAGAGTCAATTTCATTTGGGACTCCCCGCGTCAAATTGTTTACGAAAAAAATCAAAGAAATGTGTTATTATAGGGATTACCACGGAAGAAAATACTACGTTTCCTCTAGAGTAAGGAAGCTAAACAATCTTATGAGAAATTGAATGCGGTGGAAGAATTTATCCTACAAAGAAATTATCCCATTAAATATGCGGAGTTCTTTCTTTCAATATATCACTCAAAATTTCAATACTACGCTTTTTTTGTACGGGAATTCATTTTTATCCCACGTTTAATTTGATTGCCGCCATTTTTGACTTATGCCATTTCTACAATGTATTTAAAAATTATATCATATCAAATGAAGATTAAAGGATAAAAAATCTCTCACGTGGTTAATTGTTTTCCTTAACCTTCTGATAGACGCAATACAAATCCTACCATGTTCGGCAGAATTGATCGGTCAGATCAAGTAATGCATTTTGTGTAGACTTAGGAGATAGCATATAAAAGTAAAGTTTTCATTTTTACCCGTGCATATTTTAGTTTTCATACAGCCATTCCATATAACATTGCACTTTGATAATACTAAAAATGAACATTTGACATTTTTTAAATAAATTTGTAACATTTTGAAATCATAATCAGGCTTCTTCTTTGACTCTCAACTTGATACCATTTACAAAGATTAAATATAACTCATCTAGGCGAAATATTTTAAGACTTTTGTTGTCTGTAAGTCCATTACACATATTTGAGTCTATTGGAGTGTTGAATATAAGTGTCCCGTAGCAGAAATTTCCTATCAATGCATTCGAAACCGGGACCTCAAAACTTATTTCTATTTGAACAATAAAAGTTTAATGTGCACACGGAAAAACATAGCATTTTGTTACTTAACTTTCTAATGTGCATTAACTGGTGCAATTCAAAGTGATTTGAAGATTGCCTTACCAAATTTGGATTTTAGTTACCATGTTTCCATGCACGGTAAATAATGAAACAGAATGATACTAAAACTAAAACTAGTGAAAGTTCGTTTAAATCATGTCAAACAGTTATATTTTTATGTTTCTGAAGAGAAAACCAATCAATTTTCCTGAAAAACATTTAACATATTAAATAAAATATGTCGTCATCGACAGTGAAAGAGATTGTAAATTAACTAACTAAATTAACATATAAGCATATTTAATTAGAGGAATTCATGAAAAGAATGTATAATTATTATGAAATTAAAGAATATATATAAAGCATATTTGGAGAAACGCTCGAATGTGTTTTCAATTAAGTGATTACAAACAGTAATGCTTCAATGAAGTAAATACCTCCGATAATTCAACGTAAAGACAAAATTGAGCGCCTGCAAGGTGCGATAACCGGAATCCACTGTAGTTCGGCTTGGTTTCATTGTATTGAGGTATTAGAAATCGGATCTGACTGCTTAATTCGTACTATCCAAATGTGGAGGATCAGGAAGCTAGAGTTGAGTGTCTTGGATTCGGTGATAGCGATCTCTGTACGAAAGGTGTCAAGAGGACGATGACTTTGTGTTCCATACGACGGAGTTAGGGCTGTGAAAATTCCTCCGCTCTACTCTCTAGCACAGATAGGGCAACCACTGAAAAGTCTCCGCCAACGGCAAGATTTGAACTCTGGACTAAGGGATAGTGAGCCATACCTAGCCACGAATCTACCTCATACGCATTCTCAGAGGGATAGCCACTGGAAATAATAACATTTCTATCTGATAGTTAACAGTGTTACTTCACTCTTTCATGTACGCATAGTTTAATAAAATGTGGGGTTATTGCTTTTTATTTTCACTTAACCCTCATGGTCACAAAAATTTGCATTATTGTCGAATTTTAGAATAAAAAGTACTGTTGTTTGCTTTGAATTTATTTAATACCTACCCTTCATGCTCGAACTTAAAACGACCGACTCATTTACGGTCGTTATAGAGAATTGTGTGCGGTTTTTACCCTCAAGTGGACATACGCAATACATCGTAGCAGGAAAAGAAGTGATAGAAATTGGAAAAAGGAACTCTCATACCTATGATCTAATTGCTCCAATATCTTTTCCATATCTTTTCCGTGCCAATGAGTGCATCTGGTTTTACAAGATGGTTCAAGGAGGATGTTTTACGGAATAAACTACTGAACATACTATGCGTGTAGTAGTCCAAGTCGTGTGACTGCGCCGCCACCGAGGAGCAAACCCCGAACTTAGGAACAAACAATAGAGGTGTTCGCTCTTGATTGATTCTAGTGTACCAGGACTAGCCACGGTGATAACTTGAGAAGTCCCCCGAAATAAACTAATGTGCGGACCTCCACAGAGAAAAATCATCCATCATTCTGGTCATGGCAAGTGAAAGGTGAATGATTTTTTTTCTCTGTGGAAATGCGCATTTACACATTGCGAGTGATTCCGTATAGCTATCACCGTAGCTAGTCCCGGTATACCGGAATAATTACATATTTGTTCAATTGTATTAGGCTCAACTAATTGGAAGTTAATATTCGAAAATGAAAGGGAGACTTCTCCGATTTCCACTGATTTATTTCGTCCGTACGACATGTTTCGAACCATAGAGGTCATTATCAAGTACAACAAATTTGAATGGTAAGCAAACATATCCACTCCTTGAAGGGGATGTGGGAGTTCAAATTTGTGGGAGTCAAATTTGTTGTACTTGATAATGACCTCTATGGTTCGAAACATGTCGTACGGACGAAATAAATCAGTGGAAATCAACGAAGTCTCCTTTTCATTTTCGATCATTACGTATCACTTCACTTGCTCTCCTGTGAGAACCAAGGGATACTGCCTCAGCAGCGCCTTCGATCCTTCCACTTACAGCTAAGTCATTTGCAATTCTCGGAAGGATTGCGGAAACGAACTTCACTGTCTCCCATAAGCACTGTCCCTTGAGGTTTTCCTCAAGCATGGAAGAGCTGTTCCCCTAAGCTATCCCCGGCTTGCCAATCCCATATGAGAAGAGTCTCATTAGCGCCCTCGAGTGCCCCAAGGACAGACGGCTAGTACCCATTGCCACTCTGGGGAAATGGACGAAGGATATGCGATGGATCAGTACCTGAATGTAATAATCGTAAAACGATCCGATCTGGACTGTGATAAACGATTTAAATAAAATAATCCCTCTTATACGTAGCCATGGTGCTGGGCAGTTACTTGAACGAGGAAGTTCCGCCAATTAAAATGTCTCCTCATCATTTTGATTTGAATCCTGAAACAGTTTTTCCAAATCACATCACAGTGCCAGCCTGCAGCGCTATTAATAATGTTAATTATAAGTATTATCATGCCCTTTAAATTAGAGATGGACGGATCCAGGATTTTTCTCGTATCCGGATTCGGATCGGATCCTTGATTTTCGGAGCCGGATCTTTCGGATCGGCTATTTTTGGATCCAAATCCATTTTCAAATTCCTGACGCTGAGATTCCTCCAATGATCGTTCAATCTCTTGGGAAGAGTCACACTATATGGCAGTCATATTTTGCCATTTTTATTTTCCACAGCTGAAATTCTTCTACGCAACCTCTGCCAGAGCTTTCAAATGAAACAGTTCATGAGTAGGACAAGAATCGCATGCGACGGCGCATTCGAAGACAGAATCGGAACTCTTTCCATCCTTATGGGGTGTTGCATTCACTGAAGCTATTATTTAAAATTTCGGATCTAGATCCGATGTCTTCCGCGACTTTGGATCCGATGTATCCGATGAAGGGAAATAACCGCGGATATTTGGATCCGAAGTATCCGATCCGACCATCCCTACTTTAAATACATTCCGTAGCTATCACGAGTCTACGTTCATATGTTTTCCTTTAAGTCTTGTTGTATTTTGCGAACTAACATGTTTATTAGCCTCCCATCACCAAAATAGACGACAGCATTATTTCATTAGCACTTTATTTCATTCAACTTCTCCTTACGAATCCTTCAAACGGCACGTCCCTTAATTTTTTTGAGTACTCACTGAAAATTTGACGATCAATATTCTTTACCTGGCAATAAATTGAATTCATAAATACCTTTTTTGCATCGACCCATATTTTTCATAAATTGATGCCTTAAACATTAGTTTTTTTTTTTTTTGTTTTGAATTACCTATTATGAAAAAAGTTCAACTCAGCCCGTCAATTTTTCGTGAATCCATTGAATATTCGCATTATTTGGTAGGTATTTATGCATGAAAATAATAAACTGAACTTTTTTAATTTTCTAAAGAAAAATATTTGGGGAAAAAACAATCTGGAGTGTTTCCCATTTTTCTGAAACTTCCTGCAAAATAAAAAGAAAAATCTTTTAACCAGAGTACCGAGATTGCGTCCTTGGAAGTTGGCGATTGTGCTTTAGAGAGAGGAAGAATAAATAAATCCTAGAAGAGATGTAACGTTTAGGCTTGAGGAAAAGACTTCTTTTTCTGGAGTAAAGCATCATCTTCCACTCTTTCGTTGGTTTCTAACAAAACAAACTTTAAGTCAGAACTGTCAGTTAACATGTGTTTGATTCATGAGGATTAAAAAGTCAGGTTAAAGTTAATTCCTACATGGGACAGGTAATCTGAGTTTTTCTCAAGAGTATAGTGTGTTCGGAGAAAGTTTAAGGAATATTTGAGAGTCCTCGGTTACGCCAGAAAAAAAAAATGCTACTGGCATCACAAAGAGATACCTCCTAAAATCTCTTCCTTTCAATAATACATGGAGACGAATATATTTAAAGGAATGAGAAATAATATCCTTGCATTGTTCAATTTTAGTGGCGCAGCAAGGGGGGGGTTTGGGGGATAACCCCCCCCCCCCCAGGGCTCAGAGAAATTTTAAGTTTAATCCATTTTACTTGAATGAATTGATATTACTAATATAATAATGCAAGGATTAATAAAATATCCCTCAGAAAGCCGTAAAAATCACCATTTTGAACCATTTATCTTAAATTTCCGCAATTTATTAATCTCGCACCTACCGCTTATTCTGATGGGTATTCCATATCCCCACACACCCCGTTATTAGTTGCACCTAAACCCCCACCAGCCTTAATTCCTGGCTGCACCCCTGGTTAAATTATACTTCACACATATTCAATTAAGAAAGTTTGAGTTATTAGTTACAATAGGTGCTGAGGATTGAATTGATGAGTACAATTGGAAACAAGTAGGCTTTCAGAAGATTCGGAAACAATGGAAACTAAAGAGAACTTTGCATCAGAGAAGGACCCTGCGGGTAGATACTACCAATATACGCGCAAATTACATGAGAATTATAATATAAGTGAAAATTGTAGAAAATCCCCCACGAGGAGGGTCAATGGGTAGTTTCTTCGTTAAAATGAAGAGATACAGAAGTAAAAAGAACATTCGAGAGCTAAGCATAAGGAAAAAAACGAGGGCTGTTGTGCATCTACCATAGGAGTGTAACACTGTGAATCAAACATCGACAACAGTATATATTATATTTTAACTTAAGCACTTAAAGTAATTTCAGAATGTTTCATTCAAATTAGGGACTTTGCAAGTAAACTCCTTTTTTCAGTAACGTGAATTACAGGAGTGCTTGAGAGGTAATTAATATTCGTTTTGTGTTCTTCTTCATTACATATGAATGCATGATGCTTCTCACATCTAGCCTCTGCAGCGGGCACAGAAAAAGAATCAAGGGTGGGGAAATCCGCTCATCTAGGAGCCTAACAATACGAATGCGATCCGCTGTCAATAGCCGGAACACAAACGCTCACCTCCGAAGCTTGGAGAATTGGAGGCGAGCGAACGTTTATGTTCCGGCTACCTACAGCTCGGCGCATTCATATTGCTGGGCTTCCACAATAACGGAATTGATTCGATCGGCGATTGTTGAGCGTTTGTGGAGTGGGAGTATCGATTAGCAAAGTTTAGGAAAGCTTCATTTAAACAGATAATACTTACGAATGTACAAGACAACGCCATATTATGATATAAATAAGTTACAATTGTGGTTCTGCAATGTTGGGCAATGCGGGCGGCCCCTTAAATGAGGGAGGGGGGCGCCTGCCGAGCTCCCCACATGTATATCCGCCTCTATCCAGCCTCAATGTAGTGTTCTCTCATAAATCAGGTTTCATTTTTGATTATGAAGTTGATTGGTGTAAGCTATACTAAACATTAATGTTTGGGCGCACACCACCCTTTCTTGTTTAGCCCTTCTATATTCACGCTCAGAATACGACTACTCAATTACATTAAAGCTATTATGGTGATAAAAACATTTTCCTGTTGCCTAGGCTTGCTGAATTGAAATTAAATTGAAATCGGGCGGACAGGATCAAATAGAAGACGATAAAACGTATCGCCGTAATGCAGCTGTGAACCCTGGTCACCAAGTTGGGAGCTTGCGACGATAACCACTACTCCATCACCACTCCATCTTAATTACCGCTTTTTTTTCGATAATGAAAGGCAATTTAAACCTACCGCATGAAAAATAATTAATTACAGCCAAAATTTCGATTCGATTCCGAGCGACCCATTCGATGAAACATTACGAGAGGCATTCGGAATTCCGAACATAAAAAACTGTGTTATGTATGATTGAACCCTTCGTCGGCGAATAGAGAAATACATGGGCCGGGGAGAGTGGTTTTTTGTAACTCTACATACCCGCACTCACTATTGTTATCGGGGTAGTGCAGGGCGTTCACTAATCTCTGGAGAGGATTTACCGGAAGGGTAAGGAAGCTTGGAGACAGAGCAGCGGTGATGAAGTGGAACGCAGAGAAGGGTGACGGGCGAGTACAGTTGATAAAGCTCTCAAAGGGTGTATTTGAACACGCTAGGGTGCGACGGCTATTGAGGTAGTACAGAGGAGTCGTTGCTGGTCCACTGTTTTGACCGACCGAGTACCTCGGGCCAAATGTACCGTGTCATGAAGCAAATGAGTTGCCGGAGGAAGAGATGAAGAAATACTTTTATCCTTTGCAGGCGTGGAGGTGCAATCTTTTTGAAACGAATTGTGCCAAAAAAAAACCAAGACCATATCCTACATATGTCAAGGTAAAGAAAAACAGTGGTGAGATGCATATGGCAACAAAATATGAATGAACAATCTTCGGCAGGTCTCTGAGCCCAGTGAGAGATTATGTAAATCCTAAAAATCAACTCTTAAAATCATTTAAGGATAAGTATTTTTTGAAAACTTTTTCAGGCTACTTTTAAGCTCGCTCTTTGATATAATCATCCAAATTTTATTTTTAAACTTCTTTTCAAAGCACATCAAACTCGAGGAATATTATGAGCTAAGTTTAAATGTAGCGAAATTCTAAACATTTAAATTCATTTCTTACACAGCTACTCATTTTCTACGAAATCAGAAAGCATTGTAAAATCTAAATGAACATTCCTTATTTTGGTATAAAGTTTCACATCAAATTATAGTGAATTCCAATGGAATGTAAATAAATATCAAGTTAAAATGATTGCATTGAGGAATAGGGTGATTAAAATTACAAGAACTTTAATGGGGGAAGTACGTTGAATATTACTCTACGTTACCAATGTAAATTTTCTAATAGTCGGCTCACAATGATTAACCGTAAAATTTTCAACTTTCATTATTCATGTGTGATCGTAATACTCTTGTTGAAAATGTTGATAGATTTTGCACAAAAATCAATGAATTTTTAAACAAATTCTAGGGTTGATTTGAATCCCGTTCGGGAGGAATACAATTTCCTCAGTAGAAATTCAAGTACGTCCTTATGGGCTGTATCGTCCGCAGTTATTTTCTAGAATACTGTTCAAGCGCAAAAGCGTTCTGAGTACTTGATTTGACCTCCGGATTGTGGCGCTAGGCGCACGAACATGCTTTGAACGGCATTGTATGTGTGCCAGGTTAACACCCTTGTCCTCTAAATACAATGCTAATCCGCAGGGAAACCAGATTCAAAAATAATTTTGTGCAGGAGCAAGGATTGGAAAAGAAGTGAGGCAAGGATGTGCACTGTCCCCCGTAATTTTTAATGTTTACATCGAGAGAGCCCAAAATTAAATCAAGGAGAAGGCCTTGGGGGTCGATATCTACGGAGAAAAACTTAATAAGCTGCGATTTCCTGACGACATAGCAGTCATAGCTGAGGCAGAGAAGGATTTCAATAAGACTTTGACAAAAAGGAAAAGGACATTGGCCAAATATCAGCTGAAAATCAACAAAAAGAAGACTAAGATATTAGTATTCAGCAAAAGAGAGGAGGCCAAAACAAACATAAGCCTAGGAAAGCATGGCTTGAAGAGGTAAAGAGTTGTCTTACCTGGGAAGCCGAATTACCAACGATGGACGAAGCAAGAAAGAAATAGTCAATAGAATAGCGCAGGCGAAGAGGGATTTCTACAAAAAGAAGAATCTTCATACAGCTGAGTATACAAGCATATTAGTAAGGAAACAATTCATCAGATGCTACCTATGGAGAATGTTTCTCTATGGCAGCGAGGCTCGGACGTCGAAAGCAGCAGAAAAGACAAAGAGTGGATGATTTCGAAATGTAGTGCCAACAAAGAATGATGAAGATAAGATGGATCGACCGTGTAAGTAACGAGGAAGTGCTAAGAGGAGTGAGAGAAAATAGAAGTCTTTTAAAAACCTTAAGCAGAAGACTTAGTTGGCCACATTATAAGACATGATGACCTCATGGAAACAATCGTAGAAGGGCAATTAGGAGGGAAGAAGGGCAAGTGACGGCCCCGAATGAGTTACATGGGATAGGTTATACAGGATGTAAAAGAGAAGAAAACGTAGCTATGAAAAGGCTAGCGGATAGGAGAGAGGAATGGAGAGCTGCGATTAGGATTGTTGACTAATGATGATGATGTAATGTCATATTCGGGAACTCTCATATTGGTGACGGCAGGCCGTCGGATTCATGCCTGCTGAATCCTCATCTGACCACCATGCCTGTTTGTCGCTTCAATTCACTTCTCCGATGCCTGCACCCTTAGAACCTCAGCTGGCCTCAAGGGCGCACTTAAACGATGGCGGCAGGTGCGGCACTTGCATTCAGGTAAACACATTTATGGCCCTGTGCACGCATGTCATTCGGTACAAATTGGAACCTCAGACAACCAAACTTCTACGGTGAAAGTAATATTTAGACAGAGCGAAATCTTAAAGCTCAGGATGTGGAGCGGGGGAAAAGGATAGAAAAATAAAAATGAGGTGGAGTAGGGAGGAAAATTGCTTGGATCTCACCTCTGAATGCCGTTTTACACGGTAGAAAGATTGTATGCAAAGGAAATGAACGAGAGACTGTAGGTACACTGGTCTGAACGAAATTAGAATAGACAGTATTTTGCGCTCAGCCATTCATAAAGTTCAACGTTTTTTGCCGTATGAAAAAGATTCTGGATGATTTTGTAGAGGTTAATGTTCCTACCGCTTAAAACGGCCCAAAATTTTTTTATAATAACGAATGCACAAAAATACATAAATGGGGTATTACTGCATGCCACTGCAATGCACACACATGTAAATCCAGGCTGTAGCCCTGAGTATGCGACCGTATTTACTTTTATTTTAAGTAGTGTATTTGACCTACAGTCCTCACAGCCATGTATGGTACCATGTATATTCTTGACGAAAGCAACCGACGCTTTTTATACATTCTTTAATTTCCTTCTTTTCATGAATTCCTCTAATTAAATATGCTTATATGTTAATTTAGTAAGTTAATTTACAATCTCTTTCATATTCGATGATGACAGATGTTTACTCATAACAACTTATCATATTACGAGAGTGAGAAGATAACAATTCACACATGCAGAACAACCATGAATTGGCTCTCAAGGTAAAACGCAAATATACATTTTAGAAACGCATTTCTCTAAAAAATATTCTGCAAATTTTGGACCCATGGTAATTCAAAATGAGGGAAAGAGCTTTGTGGAAATTTTACTAAAACAACCAGCACGGAAAATTGAAATAACAATGACGACGAATTATTGCTTGTTATGTAGTCCAGGTAAAATTTTGAAACCCAATTTAACCCACTTTGCGATTAACTATCAGGCTAAAATGTTCAGGATAACTCAGGACCAGATGACAATGCAATATTTAAGTACTTTTATTATGACTGAAACTGTATCTCGATTTTATTCAGGATTTAAAATTAGATGTTGAGATTAGTTGAAATAACGGCCACCAAAATCCGATGGCGGCGTTGCGTTCATCGAAGGAAGGTGAATGAAAGAAAATTATAAAAAATTTTTTTTTCAAATAAATGTTTATTGAAAGTTTTTCCCGAGGGAAAACTTTGTTTAAAAAATTATTTTAATATTTTTCCTCTGAGTTTCTTACAGGATTAAGCTATTGTCAGAGTCCTCTGGATTGTTGATAATACACTACAAAGTTGAGGGAGTAGTGTATAGAACTGCCATCCAGAGGACTCTGGCTATCGTTGTCATGGCGTGGCATCTGATGACCGCATTTTACTCCCATTGTTTCTCTATTTAGCCGCGAGAGGGATTGCACCAACAGCTTCTATTAGTGAACGCGAAAGAAAGCTCGGACGCCAAAGCTAATCGAGCCACAGTTAATGCAAAAGAAAGCAGTGCAATTTGTCGGTAAAATTCATGGGCGCATTTATGTTCCTTGCTGAATGACGCCATAATATACGAGTATCTAATATAAAAAGGCTGCCAAGTTCATCAAAAACTATTTATTTTCTAATTTTACCCTACTACTATATTCATTGATTGCTAAAATTTTTCATGCGGGAATATTAATTTCAATGCTATTATATACATTATTAACCTATCACTACCATGGTCATATCCAAAAACATATGGAAGGCAAAATATTAAAATGCTTTCAATTAAAATAGTTGTAAGCAGTTGAAGTATCTGTCGTTCACCAAATTTAGTGTCCCACAAAGCAGACAATGTTAAAATATTTTAATCGCACTTGGTCAAGGTAATTGTCGGTTGCACTTAAATCATGGAAAGCCAGCACAAAATATATTTACAATTCACCTCTTTAAGTCACTTTATGGAAGAAATACTAATTGGTGGAGGTATATTTTTACGATTACTCTAAAAATCACAAAAAACACAACAGAAATTGCCAATTTGCTCTAAAAAAAATAACAAAGTTCAACTCGGGGACCAAAATATAGAAGTCAATGAACGACCTTTTGGCCAGAAACTCTGATTTCCGCCCACTGCGCGGCCATTACGAATCGAAAGGCAAATACAATGGCATTGCAGGAGAGGTAAGAATAACGGACGGCAGGGTTGTTTCCCATGGGTCGTTTGTCGGATATCGAATTCCCATGACCGGTTTAAGTGCAGGAAGCGCTGGTCGATTGGATCCGAAAAGCGAAAGTTTGCAGGAGCTTAAATGGGAATACGACCGGAAATAATGTGTTAACTGCGCTAAGCATTCGATTCTATTTCAAAAACAGCTATTTTTGTGAGTGCAGGTGGTACTGGAATTAATATTTTTCCCCAAGAAAGGCAGTAGATTTCGGAGAAATATGAAAGGAAATGTTTTCAGGAATTGGAATGAAATAATAGAAAAGGTACACTAGAAATTAAGAGATTAGGTACAAAAAATTTCACTCAATTTGAAGAATCTGGTGACTTTACTACCTCATCAAACAATAAAAAATATTTGAAAATTAAATAAGTTAATAAAATAATCATTATAGTTATATAATAATAGATTTTTATTAGTCAGTATATTAATTGGTTAACGCCGGAGAAATGCATGTGATATATGCTTATGCTGTAGTATTTGAACAAAGGTTATTGTATGACTTGATGAGAATAATTTATTGACGTTTTGTCATGCAGATAATCCTTTGTTTACTTTTGCTACCAACATTTTACCACTCTGTACAGTCACCAAAGTTGAAGAATTACTTTCTAAATTACCTTACCTAAACCACTTCATCGACATTAGTGATTAATAATGATCATGAATTAACTCTTACTTTTTATGTAATTTAAATGTAGGTAACATCAGACAACGGTTTAACATACTTAATATTTTTAACAAAATACTCAAAAATTTGCAACAATTGACTAGCATTTGAATCTCACCATATTTTTCCAGGTTCTGATAACATGTGAATGCTATATATATTGGACTTCTAGCCAGAATTGGGTTTCAAAGCTGAAGAAGTTGATGTAACGGCTACTTCCATCGTGGGATTTATTATCATTCAATTTTCGCATCAAAATTTTGGAATCAATCGCGGATTAAAATATTTATAAAAGACAGAAACATAATGGTTTACTCACTGTGATGAATGCAACTCAAATAAAACTTTTCGTATTCCCAGCTCCATTAGTATTTTAGTACATCTAATTATATGCATGTAATTTGACCCGATGACGGCGCTTTGAGTTTAAGCACTTCTAAAATTTCCGCAGTAAAAAAGTTGGCACAACGAAAAGTTTCATTTACTTCATTCATCATATCGTTTCAGCACACATCGGTTGATACGGTAGAGCTCATAACGCTTGTATTATGCTATCATACCTCGCAGCAAAAGTACATATTATGTTAAGCCACATATTTTTACGAGGACAGTATCGATATATCTTTCATGGTGCTCACCCTGCAGGTGTTATAAGTAAAGGCAAAGAGACTCTTTTGTTCTAGCTTCTATGGCCTCTACCGTTCACAACGGTAAAATATGTAGCGAGCAACGTCATTTACATTTTATATATCTCCATTGTTACCCGCTATGCGTTTTTAGGTCATCCTTCGTACCTTGTTATAGGTACGTTGTAAATGAACCACCCATATAGGCTATCAAGTCAAACAGCCGAACTCCATAGCAATGAAAATTCTTCCGGGTTCACAGCTTTTTTCATATGAGGATGCTCAAGTGTTTTATTTTGTAAAGAAGATATTTTTGGCAAAGAAATTCGTTAACTTCCTTGATATGGTCTTCTATTGCTCTCAGATGCGGCTACGCCAGCATTTTTCGAGAGCAAAAGAATAAAACTGATCTTTACTCAGAAAGAAGAGACAAATACTGGCAGAGAGTAGATGTAATTAACGTTTGAGTCATAGGGATATGTATTGCATGCAACAGGTAACTCTATAACCTGTACGTTAAAGGGTGTAGTAGTTTACACAAAGGTTTAAATCACCATTAGCATACATTCTGTTTTAGCCGGAAGTTGAACAAGGATTTCGTAATTGAGGTCAGGAGTATTTGGTATTGTGAATGGTGTTATACCTTGCCTACAATATGGGTATGCGGGCACGATTAATTGCTGAGCCAAACGATTTCTTGACGAATTAAATGTTTGATGCTAATAATGTAACGGATTACCTTATTTTTAACGTCTCTTATCTGACGAATTGTCGCATCGTCAATCGTAAGAATAGGCTTTTCCTCGCAGAGCAGAGAAATACGTCAATGAAAAAACCTTTCAGTGTATTTTTTTAACCATCTACGTAAGAGGGGTTAATCCTTAAGACTTTCGGATGAGAAAGTAAAAGAACGTAGCTATTTCTTACTTCCCCGACCACAACTTTAATATGCAGAGAGCACATGGGATCCGGTGCAGAAATACTTATTGCAATATATAGAGATTTGCTTAAGCAATTGAGAATCGGTATCATTAATAGTGACGCAGAGAATATCATCTTTGAGTCCCACTATATTTCCAGCTCCGACAGAGTCGATAAATTAAAAAAGATATTTTGGCGAACGGATAGATATGGTAATTCGTTTTCCCCCCAACCATGAACGACTTCAATAAATACTGGTCGTAATTCAGTTTGAGCATTTGATTTTTATTTGTAGATGGCTAACACCCCCTGCCTCAGACCTTGTTCGGCGGCTTTCGAAGTAGTAAGTAGATGTAGTTTACACCGAGGCTGAAATCACTATGAATGAGCCGTTTGCTGTTGGCGAAAGTTGAACACGGATCTCGGGTTTGCCAGTCAAGTGTACTTGGTATTATTAAAGGTGGCATACCTGACCGACAAATTTACATGTATGGGTTCGATTCCTGGCTGAGCCACACGCTTCTTTCAAGATGAATTCAAGCTTTCGTGTAAATAATTAAACGTATCACTCTATGACGTAAAGAGTTCTCGGGTTCCCGTCCGGGTTAGATTCTCTTTCTCCATCCTTGCCGACGTTGACTTATTCATCGAAACGTCAGCGGATGAAGATAGAGGTGAAACGAGACCCGGATGTGACCGGAGAATGTGAAATCCTTCAAATGACTTAATTTTTAACGTCCCGTATCCATCGAATCGTCGTATCGTCAATCCTACTAATGTAATAGTACCCTATGCAATTGTCAAGAAAACAAATCACTCAATTAAACGAAATAAATGTTTTATTTATGTATGTTAGCACCAGTCATGTTCTAAATAGTGTATGATGGTAGCCCCAAAACCTTTCCACAAAGGGATACCTAAATATTCCACAATTATTACAGGGTTTTTATTTTTCTCGATGTTATGTATTGAATATGAGTGGAATAAAATTATATTATATACTATTATATTATATTATAATAATGGGCATCTTCTCGTAGAGCCAAGATATTGATCGATGAAAAATACTTTTGTACTACCTTGAAGAGTACTTTTTCCACCATCCACTTAAGAGGGATTAATCCTTCACGATAGAGAACAACAGTGCAAAATAGAGTCGGTAGAGTGGTCGCAGGTGGGTCCGAAGCCCCGCGGCAAATCCTTCCTCTTTCCCCGACCACAAAATGTCCTGCTGACGCATTCACGCATTCTCCTCCCACCCTCCTCCCCCTTGTAGCCCCTGCCCACCGCCTTATCTCCCACCTAGCCTTCCGCCAACACTCGGCGACCTGGGCCCTTCCTAAGAGCGTTTGTTGACCACAGTACACACATACTCGAGGGAGCCAGAAACCCGGTTGTACTACACGTCCTGTTCGGGGACCTATCTGCAAGTCAGATGAAGAATGGTCGGGAGAATGAGGAGGCGGAATGAGGGAGTAGGGAAGAAAATTGAATTTCAAAGAGGGTGCGAATCGATTGTTGGAGAGGGAGAAGGAGTGGTGCAATTGGTGCGAATGGGTGACAAGGGGAAAGGTGGAAGTGGAATATCTTGAAGAAGGGAATTTGTGAGGGAAAAAAGGGTAATTTTCAGGTATTTAATTGAGCAATCAAGACGTCGAATACCTGCCGCTCATCCGGATTCTTTTAGTGACGATTACTTGCTTTAAATGCATACAATCATCTTATAATATTCAGTGTATATGGAGTAGACTATGGCTTGGCCATCTCAAATCTAAAAATTTAACGTTAGCATTTACTCAGATGCAATTTTTTATATTCGAAAATTGCGGAATGGGAAAATGAAATTTGAAAAATAAATATTTGAAAATAAATAAATGAACATATTTTTAAATTTTTTAACAGCTGTCAAAGTCTTCTCCATATTCTCTGAATCTTAAAAGGTGATAAGTACAGTTATAAGGGAGTAATCCACCACAGAAAAAGGCAAACGTAATCGGTTAAGAGGGAAGTATGAGTTCTCGCAAATAATCCTTTCCTTTAAACAGGTAATGAAATATACCATGAAACTGGCAATACTATAAGTTAATTATATTATGAGGGGACTATCGCACTGAAAATCAGAGAACAAAGGCAAGAAACAAATTTGAATCTCAAGGTGGCAGTGGATAAAACCCTTTCGGCGAGGTTGGAGATGAGAAGAAAGTTACCAAAGCGGCGGCGGCGTAAGATTATCAGGGGGAATAAAAGTTCAAGTCAGGAGATTTGTTAAAGCAGGCCTAGTTCTAGCACCTAGTTTGTCTCGGAGAAGGCGACTTTTAATCGGTTTTCAAAAATGTCAATATTTTTTTAATATAACATTTACAATCGCGAGGAACAGAAATGGGAAGTTGTAAACTTGATTGGTCACATCATATAGAATATAAATTTTGGTTAACAGCCTTATTGACCCTTCGCGTAGGATTTAAACGAAAGTAGCACTAAGGGGTTTGAAATCATGAGATGTACTGATGTACTAAATTTGGACGCAATTCGTGCATCCGTATGGAAATGTATAGCGGACAGACAAACAGACATCCTTTTTTATATATATAGATTGCAAGGTTTTCCAGATAGATGATCTAAACGCTGGCTATAACAGCGAGGGAATATGCTCAACTTTTTCAGAGACTATGTATGTTCTTTCCATTTTACCAAGGCTCGTTGTGATTCCAGCCAACTTTCTCTGCTTCCCATGAAATGGAGCCCAAGCGAAAAGAGAGCTGACAAACTTGCTGACCGCACTAATTTCTACTCTCCATTTCTCGTCAACTCTAAGGGCCGTATTCTTAGTGGACCCTACATATCCGTCCCTACATAACGAAAGGCCCCTACATGCGTTTCTCAGTCGACCCTACATTAGTAGTGGGGGGTAATTCCGTCATCAAGTTCTCTGAAATGACGTAGATGATGGCGCAGTGCTAATTTCACACTCTGGTGGTGTAATGGAACTAACTATGAAACTAAGAAAAGACGACCGAAAATTTATGACCGAGCATATTGTTTTTGTAGGGTGTAGGACTGGTTCAGCTACCCTACATCAAGTAGGGCCCGTTTAGTTCCAAAAACGGCCATATGTAGGGCTTGATGAGGCGTATGTAGGGCGAGATCGGTTTATGTAGGGGCTGATGACGTATCCAGGGTCGGTTGGCCCTACAGGGTCGACTAAGAATACGGCCCTAACTAACATACTCATTCGCCAAGTGAACGCATTCACACGACTTTAGTTAAAAATTAAGACAACTTTTTTGTGATTCTAAAATTATATCCTCTATGAATATCCTGAACAATTCCCTCATTCAGTATTCCTGTAGTGTAAATATAGCGCGAGCCTAGGGGATTCTTGCTATGTTAACTGAAAATTAGGCTATGATTCCTCAAAAATCTGTCAGTTTTGTCCTAATAAACCTTCTATTAATGGTTCCGATACATTCCGTACCCATTTGGCCATCGTAATGCTCTAATTTTGCTAATATTTTCGTGAAAAAAATCACAACATCAATGAAATGGCAGTTACGCTTTTTCCTGCCAGAAATAAAAGAAATAACTAAAAATTTGGCAAGGCCAATGCGAAAAAGAGGCACAAAAAGTGGGCACTCTTCTAATGAGCGACTAAAGTGACTAATCCCATGATAATAAGGGACTAATGAAGGTTTAATTGCTCGGGGGTGACGGAATGCAGAGGAAAGGAAATGAAGGTACTTAAGTTGCTCTTGCCGAGGACTGCCGGAAGGAAAGAGTGGAAATGCTCTTGCTTGAGGATGAGGGTAGTGAGGCTATTTTCATGGGTCTGCGTTTCGAGGAAGAGAAGCAAAGAGAACGGAGAAAGGTGGGGTAGCATAAGCAGAATGTCACAAAAAGGTGCGCGACCTCTGTTCCAGACAGATTAATGCCATCTGTGGGGTCAAGAGACGAATGATAAGGACAAGGATACAACCAAAAAAGGCTAAGGGAAACGTTTGATGTTGGAAACCTTTATTATTCATATGCATGTAATATATTATATATACATTTATTAAATTTCTAGAACACGATGTATTTTTCATTATTATCACAGTATCAAGGTAAAATTTAGTATTGCATTTTAAATGACTATTAAGAATGTAACAGTTTATAATACGTACCAGAATATAAAAATTTTCAATAACGAAGGCAGTAGTCATCATGGATACCTATGTATTATTGTAGTGGCAAATGCAAAATGAATTTTGGTGCAGAGTCCGCACTTATCTTAGCCAAGAACTATGCAACTGATAAAAAAAAGGCAAAGGAAAAAATTGAAATATTTTAGTATATTGTTCAGATTATCATTTAGTACTCTATGCAGATATTGCTATACAAATTGAAAATTATTTCTCGGAAAGTATAATGCCACAAATACATAAATTATTGATTTGAAAATGTTTTTATTAAATCAAGTGTGTAATTTGCAGCTTCTTTAACAAGTTTACGTTTATAGAAGATTTGATTTTGACCGGTTCAGAATTTTACACCCAAAAAAGCCAATCTTCTGACCATAGGTGGCGTAGTATAAATTCGGGAGGAAGAAATCCTCTGTCTTTATTGTCACTCGTTTTTGTGATAACGTTATAGATTGTTTGTATCATAAAAGAGGTCAGAACACTTTTTGTATATTATTTTGTTAATTAACTTACATGAATTAGATATTAAGGTCTCTCACCTATCTTAAACAACTTGAAAACGTGATAAAATGTAGTGAAGTGTTTATTGAGAGAATCGTTAAATATGAAACCGATTCCTAGATGATCATAAAGGAGAATTCCGCATGGGTGACGTTTGAGTTTTAAGAAATGATGTATTAATGTGACTAACAAACAATTAATTTGGGTGTTTGTCCTTGTCCAAAATTTTTAGTCGTTACATTCCCTAATTGTAAAAGACTTAAACGCGATGTTTTCGAGGCGGTGAAGGTAAATTAAAACACCATTCCAAGAGAAAAGAGAGCTTAATTCCATTTACGTCTTATTCCAACCCTTTCACCACATACCTCCTCAATCGAGCATATATTTAGTTAAGTTGCAGATTACAGAGTTACTTTTTGAGTGATTATACCGGTGGTTGATAGAAAACATCTCTTGTGAGTTTATTTATTTAATCTTAAAGCATATTAGCGACCTTATTCATTAAAGAGAACTTTCAATAAATTATCAAGAATCACTGTGGTATCATAATAGATGCACCTCTTTTCTGCAGTAAATTTCATGTAACTATCTGTTTATCTCCTTTTCAATTCCTTTCAGAGACCATCCGTGATTTTCCCGATCTCTATATTCTTGACCACATGTGACTTATAGGGTGATAATGAAAGGCACTATATGTTCTCTATAACTAAATAAACAAACGTGAAGGAATATTAAAAGCAAAGAATGCCACAGTAGAGAGAACAAGGAGAAACATATGTATTCCATCGTAAAATAAATAACTCTAACATGGAAATTGGTAGATCTGTATTTATTATATACGTGCGTTTTTTGGACCTTTCTTTTAGATTGTGATAGGCAACAAATGTTTTTACCCCTTGGTGATAACAATGTTTTGTGATATACATATTTGGTGTTAGGCAGAGTTTCGCCAATATTTGACTCATGCACCGTAAAATGCCAGTGAAAATGAGGATTGATGAAGAACGTTCTGTGATACATTTAGGGTGGTGAGCACAGGATGCCAAGCCGCCAGGATCCAATACCTACCGGTTTTTAATATAATACATATGTCAACAGATAAATAATTTATCTACAAACATATTAACACTAATAATTCAAGGAGAAACTACATTGAAACTCTGCGAGAATTCCTAAATTATCAAGAGTCACTGTCATTTCATATTACACACTCTTCTTGGAGAGCTAGTATAATATGAAATAGGAAAAGAGGAGCAATGTAAAAATAAAATATCTAGTTCTTATGCCAATAGTTGTTTCCTCATAATAATAGCTTTCAGTAACTGATTCAACCCGATAGTCCATTGGGGTAGCTGAGGGCGGAGGAGGATTTCTCAGGACTCGGCCACAGGCGTGTGATACAACACATTTAGGGCAATGGCATTTGCTTTCCCTAGTACACCATGGAAGAAGTTTCGAGTGTTATTAGTACCGGCTTTCGGAAGTTCCTTCGCGTAGTGTTGTTTAAAGGCAACTTAGGTTTCTCCAGCTGTCGTGTTGGCGTCTTGAGGTCAGAAGTGGGCACTCTGTCTCTCCAGCAGAATGGCTGGATCTCTCCAGCAGGATGCCTGGAGAAATTGTCGCTTTTTGGCAAAACTACGTGGAGGAACGCCCGAAAACCGTTACTAATGTGGAGAAACACCGCGGAAGCCTCAGATCCAATTTTTAGTTTTGTAAGCCCCTCAGTGTTCTTGGAATATTGTTTAAATTAACCTCTGAAAACAATACTTAACAAAATTTAATAAGAAAAAAGAAGTCATGTGGAAATAGAATATCGAGCTCTTATTCCAATAGACATTTCCTCAAAGTATCGCATTCACTGATTCAACCTGACAGCGATTGGGGTGGAGATCTCTCAGCACATGTCCACAGGCGTGTGATACTATGTAGCATGCATGATTTCACACTTTCCGAGCGAACAGAATATTTAAGCTTTTTTCGGCTTTCCGCGCGGGTAAGATATTCGAAGGTCTTATTACATTTTTCATAATTGTATACACCCACTTCTTTAGTCCATCATGACATAATAGCCTTGAGAAAGGGTGACGAGTCGGAACCCGAAACTTCGGCGCTCTTCGAATATCTAACCCGCGCGGAAACCTGAGAAAAGTTAAAACATTTTAAGTACGGCAAAAAAATAGAAAAATATTAAACTAAAATTTATTAACTTTTTATGCTTTTGTTTTCATTGTTCTTGCATGTATAGGTTTAGCAATTTTATCGGAAAAATTGCGACTTAAGTTGGGGGCCCTCAAAACTCTGCCCATATATTCCACCTGCATTATGAGGATTTTTGTTTAGGGATGTACGAATGCGTCTTCCACCAGGAAATACATCCTAGTATCCCCCTTCATTGATCGACTGCTCGACCCAATATGAAATCACCTTTATGCATCATAATGCATTCATGTACAAAAAATGACAATCAAGAGCTGAACATTAATTTTTTTCCCTTTTCCTGACCCCTATATTTAGCTTAGTTATTGTGTTAGCTTAGTTAACATCAATTACCATTACAAAAAGGTATGTTGATATTCTAGTTTCTTCTATTTTGTTAAATTATAACTGAATGTGCCCTTTTTTGATAATATTGTTGTAAAAAACATTGTTGTAGCCCTTAATTTTGTGTATGTATCAATAATATACACACATTTTCATTCCAAGCTCTGGTGATGTTTATACGTAAATGGAAACATCGGTAAAACTTGCATTTCAATTTTAAAACCTACACTCCAAGATTCAAAATTAACACTTAAAATGAGAAAAAAATTGCTAGGAAGAGGTAAATACAGACATCGGGGTAGGTCTCATGGCTTTGGCGATACTGGAGTGGGTTGGGATGATAATAACATGCATGAAGACATGACGTGTAATCTGTGGGGATGTGTTAGATAAAGTGGAGTGCGCAAGGTGACACGCTATGCGCGCGAAAAAGACAGGGCCGCTAAACTCAGGCTGAGATAATTCTAAGTCCCTAAAATCTCCTGAGGCAAGGCTGAGGTGACATTGCAGGGAAGTCGGAGGAGTATAGCTTTCAAAGTTCAGGGAACTCATTACTCTACATTTCTGATAAGAGTAGAAAGCTCTGAAAGAGTAACACCCAAGATTGATGTTTCTGCTTCAAGGCGAAGACTTAGATTATGCAGACTGCAGATTATGTATGACGATAGCAAGTACCAGTGGAGTAACTATGGGGGGAGGAGGGGGTATATCCCCCAAAAGCCGCAGAGAAATAAAAAAAATATTTAAAATTATTGTCTACTTTTGATATGTATTAACTGCATCTGCTTTAAGTTAAATGTTAAGTGACATGATGATGTAAAATATATTTCCAGGCATGTAATTTTTCAAACATTTTACCGGACCCCCCCTTGCCTGGTGGGGGGGAGTCAGTACCCCAAGTCTCCACCCAAACTATATTTCTCGTGAAGCCACTGGCTAGTATTGTAAAAAAAAAGGGAGAAACTCCTACATGGGTATCTATAAGAATTAAATTTGATTATCGATTTTTGATTTAATTTTTTAATCTAGCTCATGGATTTAAAATGTATTTGTTCAGCTTAATGATTCCTTTCATTTCTCTGAGAAACTTTTTTTTGGTGAACGACTAAGTACGTTTATAGCGTTACATATAAGTTCTGCAAATTGTAGAATTTAACAATACACCGATTGTCACGTTTACTAGATGTCTTTATTCCTTAATTACGCTAACTCCAAGTAGTTATTGCAATATCATAATTTATGTAGAAATTTATCTATTTTCAGTAAAAATTTGTGGTGCATATCTACCTGATTTTATTTTATTTGCCTTAAACTTTTACTTGCACTGAGTAAAATGTTTAAATAGTCATCCTATTCCGCATGTAATAGAAGTCTGAGGGGAATTGGTAGCTAGAGTAATGTGTACTATACTGTGTCATAATCATTTCAAGTATTATGTAACAATAAACAACAGAAGAAAAGATGATAGGAAAATTGATTCCAATGATTTGGGACAAGTTTCTGCGATGTATCACTACAAGCATTTATAGTGCCTCGTATTATTGTACCTGTTCGTAGAATGCTCCTCTTAAACGCTTTAATTATCGTACAAATATTTAAATAAACTTATGCACTACTCCCTGGTGACAGAATTTGTAGCATAGAGAGAAATTATCATGAAAGAGAAATAAATTAAAAGAAACACTAAGGAATCAGGATTATTGCTCATAATAGCTTATCCTCCTTAACAATGTGGTTGAATGTAAAAATAATCCCGTTTAAGCCGTAACAACTTAAATATGGATAGCCATTTCTTGATAAAAATTATGTTTTCACTTTAAATAAATTTTTAGCAAGGAAGAAAAGTTTGTGCATCCAAAGAGACGAAAACTGTGATAGATCCTCCAATAGGTATTGATTTCACTGGTGATGCGCGATTTGCGGTTAGATTGAAGTAACACGTCGTTAACTTTATCTGATTACGTTCTAATCTTGCAAAAATAATTCAAGCTACGACGCAAGGTTATTGCCAAATAGGCATTTTGATGTTAAGGTGGGATACTAACTGTGGCATGTTGAACGAGATGAGGGTTCCCATAAAATATCTCCCCACCAGAGTTGTCATTCATTTATATTCCTTAAAAATTCCAGCGGTCACCGTGGGATAGGGACGGCGGTCGACCGAAGCTACATTTTTGTGGTAGGAGGAGCGGTGTGCATTAGTGGGTGATACTCGGATTTCGGGGTTGGCAAGGAAAGATTAATGGAACAAGGGAAAGGAAAATGATCTAATGAGGTTGAATTTTGAGAAAAATTACCCCTGAGATTTATACTAATGAGGGTACCCACACGATTTCATTCGAATGACCAAGGTTTTTAAACCACCCGATTCTGGATGACAACATGAGCATGAATTACGCTTCCTGTTTTTTTGTACGCAAGATTTTGGGAACCTAAATTTTCATCTCTCTATAATCACGAAAAGGGCTCCGACGACCAAAATATTTAACGATATGACGTACTGAATTTTCTGTTTCTGTTATGAAAATCGTCAAAATTAAAGTTCTATGGAGGCGAGTTTTTACCTAAAATTTTCTGTATCCTTCGTGTTCGTATATTGAGAAAAATATTGATTTCAGATATTGTCTTTTAAAATAATATGTCGACATGAAAAATTTAATGTCGACATTTTAACTGCATCAAGATGTTAAAAATTAATTTGGCATTATGAATAATTAAAAGACATACTTGATTTACAATTTTAACTAGAGACATTTTTGAGTTAATTTTATTGATATAAATCCTATCAATGAATAGTATTTCTTAAAAACTAGAATAATGAAAGCTAGGTATTAGTGGGAGGCGTTTTGTTAACTAATCATTTATTCCATTTTTATCCTGCTTTTTATTCCAAGCTTCAAGAAAAAATTCAAGATCATTATTTTCCCTTAACTTTTTTTATTTTGCAATTAGACCCGATTAAAACTTTCAACATCCGTCTTTGCATTTATAGGATGTATTGAGAAAAAACTTTCTATCACTTGCCTCTAGCTATACATTTATCCCACGAGAATATTGAATATAATAAAATTGAATCATTACCTATAATCTGATATCGAATTTGCTACATAACTATAAGCCCAGTAAATTTCAACTTACATTATAGCGTAAAACGTTAGTTGAAAACAACCAATTGCTAACGAAAAAAGGCCCCTTTCATTCGAAGTGATGGTCCTCTTAATTAATGCTTTACCTGATTTTTATAGAATTTTTTAATTGTCTAGGTAAACTTAATTCGCCAAAACTAAATTACTGGTATGCAGTTGAAATTCAATTACTCCAATACAGTGGTACAATAGGAATGCATAATGAAAAAGCTTAATTTATATTAATTGAATGACACCACATGAAAAAGTAATCCGAGAGCCATTTTTGTAATTCATGACATATAAGTATATAATTACTTGTATGTACTGATCCAGTTTTTTCTTCCTGAGGAGTACATTTTTGCTCGTAATTAGTCTTAAATTGCTTTTAATCTTTGACCACATTCGGAAAATGTCTTTTTTTAGTAATTAACAGCAAAAAAACATATTTTGCTAATTGACGTAGGCAAATAATGTTTTAGAATTTAACACAAGATAATTGAGAAATTTAAAAGCCGATTTATTACATTATTGAGTTTTTCAAAGCTAATAGAATTTCGAAAAATATTTGATGTTAAAATTGGTATTTATTTGTACTTAGAACACTTATCTGTGATTGTTTAATTGCGTAAATTGAATAGATCGTATTGGTCTCTGTTTTTCATCATTTCTAATCACTCAGGGGAATATTTAATCAATTATACGGACCGCAGTAAGCTTTTCACCAATTTCACCACTCAATTGGAATTTTTTCTCCTCATAACATCAATTCCATTACAAAATTCAGTGGAAAGTCATAGTCTATGTATATGTTGAATTCTTCCGTGTTTGTTTGGGCTCATTGATTTGATTCGACTCCTCGACTTTCAAATGAGGCCGAAAATAATCTGATTATATGAAAAAAGAGTTTCCTTAGTTCATCGAGTCAGAAAACTTGAAGAACGAATCGATAACCGAATTATTAAAGCAGTTGAGTTAGATTTCCTCGAAGTGTCATGTCTTTCGCTTCCTGAACCATCGAGAGGAAGCCTCCAAAATTCAAATGCCTGGAAATCTAGAATAAATCCACCCAACTTGACAAAGAATGTGTTTTTGCTGATGCGCAGCTAAGCTGCTTACATCAAAATATTAAAAGAAAAAAAAAATCGAAGAACCTCTATTCAATTTTGCTGGAAGATTTCCCACCAAGTTAAAAATGCTTCACCTTATTACAGGATAATTTTATCCTGCCAAACACCTTTTCCTAACTCAATCATTGGATTACGCGCCTATTTTCTGCAATTATATCCTCATTTATATTTCTTCTCCCTTTAGCTCATCTTGTTCTACGCGTCACTTTTGCTCATTTAGTCACCCACTTTATCTCATTTAGTCATGCTAGAAAATTAAATAGTCCGCAAGAAAATCATCAAGCAAAAGTAATTTTAATAAACCGATTTCAATACAATATGCAAAATCATACAGATCATGCTTAAATCATTCCTGGGCGCATCGAATTTAATTTTAATATGTGGTAAAGGAATTGCTCTTCATAATTATTTAAAAATACTATTTTTGCGCTCATAAAATGACAACGATTACCATAGGAATTTTGGGAACTGTTTTCATTTTTATTACTATACTCTGAATCAAAAGATGACCGATATTTCCATTTAAACTATTGACATGAATCTTCGAAATTGCCAGCACGGGGCGGATGGAACCTACAGTAAGGCACTCAGACTAACAATCCATCAATAAAATGGATGCCTCAATCTGTGACAATTCGTCTATTCGCCTCTATAACGCGAATCACTCGTTAGTCGTGGAACGCGTCAAACTTAAAATCACATTCCATTAAAACTAAACGCTGAGCTGTGCATGCCTAGACTTCTAGAGAGACTAAATTTAAGAGCTTCAAGGCGCATGCACCTTAGGTGTATATAGCTGGGGCGAGACTAAGGTGAAGTGGACGAAGATAAGTGGGAACGAGTAAATGCTGGACTGGGTGGGTGAGGAGAGGCAGATTTCAGATGAGGTTCGAACGAGCCATAAGGTATGGATGAAGCGAGCACTTAGCGGGGAAGGGTTGTAGAAAATAGTGCTAGAGGAGAGGATGTTGGGTAAACGAGAGAGAGGAACGAAAAGAATAAGATTTTTAGGTAGATTGAAAGCGGGTAGGCCTTTCCGTGAATTGAGGAGAGGAAGAGGAGGCTGCCAGAATGCTTCTTATGTACTCTATGGAAATCAACCTTAATCAGTAGAGTACTATAATAGTAATAATAATACTGATAATAATCATAAAAGCATAACAGATTACAAATGTAGATGATGTTTTCAAATTCCGGAAACAATCCAACACATTATATCTGGCTGTAAGAAGTTAGCTAATATAGAATATTTAAGTAGACATAATCAAATTGCAAAAATTATCCTCTTAAAAATGGCCTACCTACACAAGTTAATAAATACCAACACCCCATTCTATGAATACCACCCCGAAATAGTGCTTGAAAACAGCTCATTTAAACCTTACTACGATTTGCCAATAAAACTATAGTCAATAATAGACTAGATATAATGTTGATTGACAAGAAATATAGAACTTGTTTCATAGCTTACATTGATTTGCCAATGTCTCATGACATCGAGAAGACAATAGCCGGAAAAATAAATAAGTACCAAGAATTGGCAGTAGAAAAAAAAGAATTTGGAATATGGAACAGGTTTTTGTATAGCTCCAATTGTCATCTCTGCTACCGGTATTATCCCAAAACATATACAAAACAGTTTCAAAATACTTAACCTTCATCCAAATTCATACATCAAATTACAAAAGGCTGTAATAATTTCAATCTACCGTATCACGAGAAAATTAGTCAACGCAATAGAACAGCAAAGACTCAGTGAAAACTGAAGAAAATTTAAGGAAAAAAGATAATAATAATAACGATAATAATAACGATAATAATAACGATAATTATAGTAATAGTAATGGTATTATTATTCTTTAAGTCACCATTTAGTTCAATTAATTTAAGTTTCAAATCAAATGCATTAATCGTAAAAATAACTTTCACGCTATTAATTATGCAAAGAATAGAAACAAACCGTTCTTTTCATGCTAAGCAGAATGCAGACTTCTTTTTCGGAGGTTGGAAAAATAAAATCATGGCGTAAATGGTGGTAATATATGGCCGAAAATTGCGTCAGACAGAGACAGACAAGGATGTAATTATACCCGCGGCTCATATCAAATTAAGCTTGTCATACTCGGAGATAACAAAGGCTTGGATGTGCGGATGTCTGAGTTCGCCAAGAACGAGAGCGGAGAGATTTGAAAATATGAGGAGATAAGTTTCACATGATGAGCTCACGTACAATACGGGAAGCGATGACATGGCTGTGAGATAGGAACCGCGCTAATTTTCCTGAAAACGGCCATTAGTGGTTCACAAAATGGGGTGCAGATAGCAGATTATGATACCTGTGGAAAGTTTACAGTGTAACAGAGTTACGTGTCCAAAAATTGGCACATTAGCTCAGGAAAAAAAAGAGAAAAGTGTGTTGAAGTGGTCCTAAATTTACAGCCTGAATGCTAATTTCTTTCACCATTAAGAGTGAATGAAGATAGTGCGGAAGATCTTTCAGGTGAACGGAGACCTAAAGCTCGTTATCATTCCCATTGAACATGGATAACGATGGAAGATATTTAGGTTCAGTAAATCATAATATCGCACAAACTTTTAATGAATTCATCTGTATACGATCGGTAAAATAATAAATCCAAATAAATAGACATGAACTGTAATATAACAGGTGAATTCTGAAAACATATCTCGTTCCTACTTCCAATAATGCTCCCACATATTGTAGGATCAAATGTTGGGTTTCTTGATAGGAATAATTAGAATATTACTAAAAATATACTAGTCTGTTGACATTTCTGTTAAAATTCCATACCGTAGTCAATTCAACGAAGGTCACGCATATGTGCAAAACACTTCTTAACAGAAAAGGATGAAAACATTCGAAATTATCCTTGGTTGACTTCACTAAACCACTACTAAGGAAACATTATTACTATAAAAATAGAGGAGTCGTCAACTTAAAGAAATTCCTTTACTAATCCCATTCTTAGTTCACCTCGTAGAGAGCATAGTTACCGCTTTATTAATGTTTAAATGGCAGTTATTTTATTCCATAACAAAATCGTCTCCTCACAATCTACTTTTATTATAATCAACAATATTCCTCTTTGAGTACGTAAGTTGGGGTGAGTTCGGGCACTTAAAAAAAAAATAATAACTATTTCTGCGTCGAAATACCTACCGATAGTCGTGAAAATCGAAATAAATAATCTGTTGATCTTTGCAAATTTCAAGTGCATGCTTCACGGAGTGGGGCGAGTTCGGACACCCGCAAGGTAATGACGTTTTCGTTCAGAGTAATCATTTTTGTTACAATAAGAGAACATTTATGTACTGAAGCGTGTTCTTATATCAATAAGAATAACAATGAATAAATATTTTCCTTATGTTACAGGACTTAAAACATGCTTTTAGTTTCTTGTTTCCGGAAAAATATAGGGTCGAATAAAAATATATGATCGAAAAATGTTACGAGCGTTACATTGATGGTTGTGACCTAGTTAAACTTTCTTTAGATTTTAATTCTAGAGATAAAATGGTGAAATGGAATGCATTATTTATTAATGCACCCCCACACATTTGCTTAATGGTAAAATGTTTACTATTTTAACGTCTAAATTAGGCCAGCAAGGGCATAAGATTTCCCAGGTTAGGAAATAGATGAGCTTTAGGTCACATTTTTATTTATGCACTTTAAAAACAAGCAATAAAATAATCTCTTAATTTATTTTCCCAATTCTAAGAAAAGAACTACATCTTTTAGCACTGATGCAACTTCGACACTTTTGGAATTTGACACTTAGACACTCGTTGAAATGTGAAAATATAACATAGAACATCTTTATAATACCATTTATGAGTACAAGAATTATTCAGCAGTATCAATATCGGTTAATCCACTAAAAACGAAGCGACCCTTCGCAAGTCCATCGGCGGAGCCAGCTGACGAACAATTTGCGCTATGTGTACTACAGACTCATCCTCATCATCGGAGAAGCATACCTATAAGACATAAGTCTCGTTGACTGTGGTTTTTTCCGAAGGAACTGCACTCGGATTCTGTCATTGGAACAGACTACTACCACTATTCCCTCAAAAAACCAGTCTCGTTTATCAGTCTCAAACTTAATCAAGAGGAATGAATTTTTAGGAATAGAGCCAACAATTTCAAAATGACTTTCATTAGAAATATCATTATTTTGCGAGGCCAAGGAAAAAGTCTCACCAGCAGATTAATTTCTCCCCGATGAAACTTCTCCTGTTTCTTCGACTAATGAACCTTGCACGCACTCAGCGCTCACTGAACATGAATCCCTGGATCAACATAAAGCCTTTCCCCCTTGATTTTTTGTCTACATGTGTTTCTACACGGGATGATGCAAGCCATTGCAAAAATGCATCTGATCATGCGATGCCTCCGGCGGAATTGGCAGAATGTTTCTCCGGATTTCAACTAGGAACTTTGTTAATTACTAGACTTTTGTTGAATGGGAAAATTCCTGCAGCCCTAAACCCTGCACGAACATTGCCAGACAAGGAAGGTCCTATTGACTCGAAGGCAGATTTCAATTATATCCTACTTAACATTCCTACTTACTCCTCCTCCCGCATTGCCATAACCAGGGGCTGGCAAGCTTTGTGTGCGTGCGGGCTGCATATTCCAATAGGTATGGATATTTTTACCGCCAGTAATAACAATAATTATTATTTTTTGGTGCACCCAAACATGTTCAATTATTTAATCAACACATAAATGGAGGAGCTCTAGGTTAGCCCTAAGATCAAAAAAGTGTGAGGGTAACCGAATACCGTGTAAATATTTTCTAGAAAACGAAAGAAATATTCCAGTGATATACATTATGCAGATTTTTACGACAGTAAGCATAGAGCAGAATTATTTTATAGCATTATTTTACTCATTTTACTCACCCATACATGTTGCGAAAGAATTTCATACACATTTTTAAATAAAATTTAAATATCATCATATTCAAATAACGATTTTTTGAAAATAAAATATGTTTTCTTTTTAATATTCATCACCAAAAGATAGACCTGCTTACAGCGGGAAACTTAAAAATGGAAGTAAAGAAACAATATATAATAACCTACATTTGGAGTATGCTCCTATACAGAAGTGAGGCACGGACAATGACCGCAGCGGAGAAAGCAAGGATGGGCCTTCGAAATGTGGTGCTACAGAAGAGTGGTGAAGATCAAATGGATCGACCAAGTTAGTAACGAGGAAGTATTAAGAAGAGTTGGAGAGAAGAGAAGCCTCATGAAAACCTTAAAAAGAAGGCGGAACAATCTTATAGGCATCATCTTGAGGCCCGATGAAGATAATCGTCGAGGGACAAGTGGAAGGCAAGAACGGAAAAGGAAGACCTCGAGCAAAATATAGGGAACAAGTAAAGAAGAATGTGAAAGAGAAGAAATACGTAGGTGTGAAAAGATTAGCCGATAGAAGAACTGATTGGAGGGCTGCGTCAAACCAATTCTAGGATTGTTTGAAACCCTCGCTTAAGTAATGATATGTATACTTATTGTTAGTTACTCACTCGACACTCCTTACCTGGTAGATACATAGCTTGAGGCTGTTGATATTGTTGTTACTGGTTAGCAATGGTATTGTGAGCCTCCTCATCTTCGTTTTACAACATGCCCTCCCACCGGTGCGATGAAACGAAGGGTATGATTCGATTGCGAGCCAAGAATTGCCCCTTGGGATCGCGTGCGAGGAATGGGTCAATGGGGTGATAGGAGAACTCAGTGGAGAGCTATGTCAAACCAATCCAAGAATTGTTGACCAGTAATGATGAATATTCATCCGGTAGTAGGCTAAATCTTTTTGGAGGTAAATACAGAAAACAACTCTGGAGTACTTATATGAGGCTTGGGGGTAATATAACTGATGGCATGCGTCGGATCCACTTATAGTGCCCAGGCAGTGTTCATCAGTGCATATTATGGAGATATTAATAAATTTACAGAAAACTGAGTCACCACGTGGAAAATAAAAGGTTTTCCGGACCCGGATTTATTTCCAACGGACATCTCCTTCGTCAACGCCTCGACGCAGGGCACCCACAACTTAGCCCCCTTGGAGCAAATCTCTGTCACCCAAAATGGCTTCCTCCCTTCAACCCTTCTGGAACGCCGACATCTTCATCCTTCCCTGTGAATACCTTTTTGGATTCCATTCATGCCCTAATTACAACCCTCAGCTTCCCGCCCATCGTGAAAGAGGATTTTCCTTTTCCGCCTCGTGTCATGGAGATGTATAAAAGCAAAAAGGGGAAATGTGTCCGCTCTCAAATTTTTGCACGTGCCTTTTTGGGCTTCGCGTTACCTTCTACCCATTAGAAATAAATAAATTCATTGTAAGAGCACAGGTTGGTGGGATTTTAGTAAGAAATGAAAAGGAGATACAAAGTTTATTCTTTTATTGAAGAGATATGAAAGAATTGGCTGAGAATTTTATATTTACAGTTTTATTGAAAAAAAAATAGCTACAATTTAAAACGATTAAAATGGATCAACAGTCTATAAAGCTTTCGGAAGTGTATAAATGAGTGGAAACTTATTTTGGAAGTTTTTCTTGTATTCGGTCCGTTTGACGTAACTAAATTAATCCGAACATTTTTCAGCCAATTCATTTTCAAGCCAATCAATGAATTTCAATGAGTCAATGATTGCTCAGCCAATTCTTTCATATCTCTTCAATAAAAGAATAAACGTGGCATCTCCTTTTCATTTCGTACTTAAATCCTACCAGTCTGTGCTCTTACTATTTATTTATTTCCGTTTAAACACTCATTATTTTATTTCCTGACAAAATATTCTCCTCATCATCTGCTTCCCAAATTATTAATACAATTCGCCTTTGTGCTTAAATTATTTGCTTAACTTCAACTCACGGATTACCTTTTAAGCTGATTCATTGTGCTATGCGAAGAATACATTAGATAATGATAAGTAGCAAGAGAAGGAATAAATTAAGGTACAAACTGTTTTCATTTATATCGTTCACGGAAGGCATGGGCGTACCCAGCGAGGGGCAGGAGGGGGCAGCTGCTCCGCCTAGAAGCAAAAATCGCTAATGTCTTAAAGGAAAATAATATTTTTTCAAGTAAATAACTTTAAAAACTAATAAAGAGCTGTTACAATTCCCTCAAAATGTTGACTTCATTCACCTTTTCCATGCTTAAATCTTACTTACAACTTTAACAACCATAGGTTGCCCTCCCCTAGCTTTGATCTTGAGTACGGCCTTGACTGAAGGTACGGATGGAATACGCAAATATAATTTTCAGGGGCAGCTAATCAAGAGATGCCTAATTATTAAGTGTACATGTAGATACCTCAGTCATCCAATCATAACGAATGCTATTAAAAAATATAAAACAGCAATGCAAATGTTTATTAGGACTCGTTTCTTCCCTCAGAAGACTCTCAGTAATGGTAACACGACAAGACCCGTGTTTTTGTATGCCCAGCTCCGGGCAACCACAGTCGAAAAATCTTTTGTAGCTGTTGCCACAAAATTATGGATCAATTTGTCAAAGCAGGCAAAAGACAGATCTGAAATATTTAAAAGGAACACAATCACTCACTTACTTTTCACCCATAAATGATGAATTAATTTTTACTGGAGTTGATTGATTCGTTTGTGCATTGGTACGTTACATGTTCATTTACTGTCAGAAGAAGAAATTGAGTTTTTTCATTTTGTTACATAAATATTTTGTTACTCCTTAGTCTATTACCAACAGCTGCACTGAATTGTTGAGGCCTTTACTTTGTAGAATTCCATATGTAATGTTTGGAAGGAAATTTCTTAGCTTTTCTACAAAAACACACACTTTATTGCCGACTAGTTTCGGTTACACTGTACCATTTTCAAGACTAAAGGCACGTTAATGTTCATTTAGTGTTAGGAGAAGAAATTAAGTTTTTTTTCCATACTATTGTATGTATACGTACTTTGTTAACTCTATGCCCATTGTCAACGCACACCTTGTAATTTAATACCATGTTCTAAAGGGTTTAAACTCCTAGAATAATATTTGAATTTATTTACTATCACACAACGAGCACTACCCCATACCTGTTCCGTAGCGGACTCCTTAAAATATAATCCTTTCTTGCGTCGTCTCATTCCTAATTTAAATACCCTCATCTCTTTCCACGACCCCAAGAAGCTGGAAAAAATGGTCGGATTAATTTAGTTACGTCAAACGGACTGAATAGAAGGAAAACTTCCAAAATAAGTTTCCGCTCATTCATACACTTCTGAAAGCTTTAAAGACCGTTGATTCATTTTAATCGTTTTCAATTTTAGCTATTTTTCTTCAATAAATCTGTAATAATAAAATTCTACACTTCTTCGCAGAAAACAATCACTACCAGATAAACGCGTTTGCTTTCAGGATGAATTAGGATCCAAGAATTGGTTGTAAAAGTAATTTTATTACCCGAAAGGACGGCGGAATTACATTTCTCTTAGGTGAAATTACACTTTCATTACTTGAACCAATGATTTCTTAAGCTATTTATGAGCTATTCCTCATATAACTCATGTTAACTCAGTAAATATCCACTAAATTGAGGTAAAAACAATATGTTAATTAAGGTTTTCACACAAACTTTTAAATTCAATTTAATACGATCTAGAAGAAGTTGGGAACTTTTTTAAGCCTCGCACTGAACGGGAAGAGGAAGAGCTTGATTCAATGGTAGCTAAAAAACCAAATAAATTTAATAAATTTTATAACTATCGCTGACTATTCCGGAAATTTATCGAGTGATGATAAGTGGCTAGAGGAGGACAAGAAATGAGGAAAAAACTGTCTTCATTGAATAGGTTCTCGTAAGGAACACATGGAATACGCACATATAATTTTCAGAGGGATAAAAATCAAATAATGACGGCCCATTATGTGTGTACATGGATACCTCAGACAGTGATATAAAAGCAATGAATGCGCTTATTCGGACTTGTCAGTCCCACCAGATGGCTCTTGACAAAAGGAAATGGCGTGTTGTCATTTAAAAAATTCTTTTATCTAATGCATGGATTAAGCATTAAACTGAGCTTAAATTTTTCTACAGACAATCAGCAGCTGATATAAAAACAAAGTTACAAGACTCAAGATATTTTCAGCAAAAATGTAAAAAAATTGTCATGAAATGCACATTTTTCTTGCGAAACAAAGCGATAAGATTGATCTAAGCAGAACTATAATTTATGCAAAGCTTAAGACCCTAAGCGTCGTTCGTTGTTGCAATTACGGCATATTCCCATACTTGAAGTTCGTTATTCGCTATTGCATCATTGATGAATTATAATATTTTTTATCAATTGGCGTGAATATATAAAGTTTTATTATTATTAGAGAACAAATTCTGAATGAAGACGTGTTTCAAATGCTTCAGATCATGTAATTATGTAGTGACCACTTGAATTAACACAAAGTCTAAATGAATATTACATTACTTGGCTACGAAGATACACTTATGTTGTGGTCAGGACATACACTTATTTCAAAATAGTTTTTGAAAACTGTTGTTTCTTATAGTTAAGCAAATAGTAAATGTTTCTACACGTTATTTCACCCCTTTCCGGAAAAAAATGTTTAGGAAGTATTCTCAAAACTGAAGGCAATGAAGCTATTTTGATTTCCTATCCGAATTACTTAGCTTTAATAGTATACTATTTTACCTGGGACCTTTGGAGGCTAGAGTTGATAACTAAAAGGAAAAAAATCTGCAGGAAGGCGTACATTAGTTTACATGTTTGGGAATAAAATGAGTTACCTCAAGAGGTTTTTTTGCGAATGCTGACCAGATATTTTCAAAAAGCTTTTCCAAAAAAGAATCATAATCACTACAATGAATGTAAATCCTGGTAATACAAAAAAAGATGTAAAAATGCCATTTTCATGTGCTAATTTTTTTCTGAATACTACTATTGTATTTTGGAGTTTTACCACATTACTAGGTAATTTTTTAAGGATTTTTTTCTCGCTTTTTTTACGTGTGTGAATATTCGGTTTTTAATGTGCAGTTTTTCTTATCATTTAACAAGGTTTGGAAATAAACTGAAAAGTTTGCAAGGATTAATTTCACTATAATAGACTCTTTCCTCGAAGAATATTTTTTAAATTTATAATCATTATGGATAGTAATTTCCGCAAGGATTGATATAAGCTGATGATAAACTGCACGTGCATTAATAACGATAGCAGAAAGTGGTAATACCCGTCTCTAGCCAGAATTGAACCCATTTGTATCGAAGTTCTTTTGTAACTAGGCCATTCAACTCCAGATAGCGATTAATTAAACTTCCGACTTGGCCACAGTGAGCTCAATTCTTCCATGCATTGGTGCTTTAGCTAAAGGAGGCAATCAATGACCGCTGATACTGCAAATGTGTAGCAATTTTCAGAACAATAACCTATCTCCTTTCTTGAGTGAAATCATCTGATCTCAGAAAGATAGGTTTTGATTGCTCGTGATTGATAGCCTAAACCCTTAATTTCAATCAATCGAAGTTGGTTTTTGTCGATACCAAAGTCCTCTTGAAACGTTTCGGCGTATTGAACCTTTGTCAGACCGAGTGTCTTTAAACAATGCAAGGTCATTAATCCATCCAGACAAAACGAAATACATCCGATAGCGGGGCAATAGATAAATATCCGGCCCTGCAATCAATGGTGCTCTCTGTTTAACTGTTGTATCTTCTCTCTGTGTAAAGCAACAGAAAGGATGCATATTCTTCGGAATAATCGTAAACGGGAGGCTCAAAGTAGATGCTCCGCAGGCAAAAGTAGAGCCTTACATTGAAATATTCAACTTGAATATTACTGTCAACCATTTCATAGAAGTCAAGAGTCAACGCCTTAGAAATTCAGCCCAATGATATAATGATACTATACTGTATTTTATTTGCGAAAAAATTTATCATAAAACTATTTGGCTACAGTGAGTCAAATTCTTCCATTAATCGGCGCTTTGGCTGATGGAAGGCAAACAATGACCGCAGAGACCGCAAACGTGTAGTAATTTTGAGGACTATAACCTCTCTCCTTTCTTGAGTGTGATCATCGGGTTATTTGATTTTATCATCATGAAAATTTATCGTAGAACAGTAATACCAAATACTATTATCATATGGATTACAGTCCTGGATGGTGTGAATCTTTTTGACCTGTGTATTCGGCGTGTGATACTGAGTAAAATAATCAATCATAGTATTTGACAGCCGTACGGTTTGATAACAGGAAAGCCCAAAAGCCAGTGAGGAAGAAGAAAATAACGGCGCTTAATATCGTTTCAGAATCTATGACAATAATTTTTATTAATATTTAATAATATGTATAAATTAAGCCTACGTAGTTGGTGGTTTCCGGCGACACTTCGTGGAAATATGCTGAACATTTTGGATAAATATAATTTAAATTTTGTTATTCCACATAATTATTATTTAAACACTGCCATGGTTTCAACGAATAACGTCATCATCCTCTTATCCGTCGAAATCATGGACATGTTTCAATGAAAAAATCTGTGGAAAAAAACAAAGTTTATATTTAATTCATCCGAAATGATGAGCCTTTGTATTTTATAATAAATCGTTACCTTGTTGTTTCTGATACAAGCTTGAATATGGCCGAGGATTAACTTAATGTAATAAAAGCATATATTTTTTTCCTACCATTAAAATTAGCAAAATCCTCTATCGAGGCTTTGAAATAATGGATTCGACGGATATGAAAGGATTTATTTTTATTTCTTAGAGGCAAAAATGTGTTTGAAAAGCAATAGCTTAGTTTAATCCTTAGGTTTGTTTACTTATTACGGACGAGAAAGGTAGGTCACGTGAGTAGTCACGCATTAACGAGCTTTAAAAGAATTAAGGGACTTTAAAAGAGCTAAGTTACGTTGAGACGACCTATTTAACTATGTCCTCTATGATTATTATGAATATACTCTATGAAGTGCATACTATAATCTATATGAGAAGCTATAGCAGCATTTGTTTTGTTTCGCTTGCTTGTCCTTGCATGCAAAAAACAATGTCCCCGAAAATCGTTGATCCCGCCAACTGAGGTGCGTTCTGTCACGATTTTTGCATGCAAAAGATTTTCGTTGGAAACTCCATGACCACCCACCGTACTGTTCTTATACTGCACCTAGTGAACACTTCCTGATCTTTCACTTGAAACGGAGCTGAGGCTCGGTGGACAACGTTACGAAATCGAAGAGGAACTTAAGAACGGCGTTGCCAATTGGTTTAACTCTCAGATGGCGAAATTCTATGCAGAGTGGTCAAAGAGGCAGGTGTAGCGGCACGAAAAATACTAAGAAGTAAACTGCGATTATGTAGAGAAGTGAAGTAGATTTATAGCTAGCTTAAAAGGCCAATAAAATTTGTTTCACATGATAATATTTTTCCTGTGACCAAGGGGCTCTTACGTCATGAATATGCCTCGTATCTTTACTTAATATCCTGAGACTTTTAGAAGATTTATTTCCAAAGTAGAACACCAGTGGGAGCTATCAAAACATTGGCCAACGACCGCCAAGTGGTCGAAGATCCGTGTGGACTTCGCCAGCGGTATACAGGGAGCAAGCACTAGCGTAGTATAGCTTTAGATACTAAGCCAACCTTCCAATATTGATCTCAAATGAGGGATATACCTTATTTCTCTTAGCCCTTCAGTTTCGTATTCACCACCACACCGCCCCTCATTCAAGCAGTCCCACACCTTTCTTATGCAGTTCATCTTCCTCCTTCTTCTCCATATTTTATCCTCCCAAGCTCCCAGCCCTCTCTCTTAACTTCCCTCGTCTGCTTCCTCCTCCCCGGCATTTTTCGCATACATTACACCCCCTCTCCCCACAACGTCAGAATGCCTTAACCCCTCCACTCATACCACAGTGTATATATGCCTCCCCCAAGCTCAAACCGACTCACTCCTTGAATTCACATCACATCTTAACTTTCCCGCGCACACTAAAGCCTATCCCTCGACTCCACCATCAGCTGGGAGTCCAATATAGCTTGCATATCCCTTCGTAAACCTCGAGAATATCAAACATCTTTTTCATCTCCCACATGACCTATACCATTCTCATACGTCGAGAAACTGTTGGTACGCAAAGCATTTATGAGATTTATCTTCTAGGATACAATGATGTTTCATGACGCCCGTACAGAAAATAGTTTGTTTACGCAGTAGGTGGCCATATAATCGCCATTTATTGTTTCATAAGCAAAAAGAACCAAACGCAGCAATACTTTCAGCTATATTAGCGGCAATTCTTAAGAAGTAGAGTTTTAAGAGGAACTCACCAATTTCACTTATAATTTCGCAGAGAACTATATTAAGAGCACATTATAAGGTTTTAGTATATTTTTGACCATAAATGATTATTTTTAGGGCCACAATTGATAAATTCAATAATAATTATATCGATCTATTAAATTGCTAAAATATAACCGTAATTATCGGAGGATTTAAATAATATTCGTCAATATCAAGTTTGCCTTGCTAGAAAAGGATAGTTATATTTTATTCCCTTTTCCAGAATTCTTCGTTTGAACACCTGAAGTCAATTAATTTTTTTGAAAAAAAAGAGGTCTATATCCGCTGCGGACTTGGATGGAAGCTAATTTTGGAGCCCTTCGTTTACTAGGGGAATGAAAGGCTTATTTCTTGTATTGCCAACTATCGTACCATGCTACACCTTACAAGGGAGCACTTAGAAAGACTGCACATTTAATTGATGAATTGATACAATGCCAGGAACCCTATAGATGAATACGAAACACGACAGTGATGAAAAAATACCCATTTTTTGATTCTTAAATAGTACCATTCAAGCAGTAATCTCTGACATTTTGGACAGTAGTCAATGCATCACTCAAAAAAATATTATTTTGCTAATTTATTGGTGGCAGCGGTGTAAAATCCTTTCCTGCCATACAAGAGGTCACGGGTTCGAGTCCCGCCTGGTTAGGTTTCCCCTGTCCAGGACATGGTTGTCCGTATATATATAATTGTTAAATATGCTGAATACCCAGGATATAAAATGGCCAATATGAGCTGTATATATCATCAATTCACATGGAAATATAATCTCATTAACCAGACTGCCCCCACCCGTCCAATGATTGAATGCCGAACCCAAAAAAGTGGAAGGTTTAACCTCTAAAAACAGATGAAATCACGTCCAAATTGTTTGTTTCTTCTACAAGCCATTGCCAATTATAGAAAGTGCCACACTTTACTCATTTTTACAGGTATCAGTTTTTGTATTTTATTTTTGTAACCTTTTCATTAACAGTTATACGTTCTCATCAAAAAAATCATCGCACCCTGTGCGCCATAAACCCTTCCACCACGGCTTTTTCTGCAATTGCTAATTGTGTGATTTCAAATTATTTCCTCTTACTTTATAATGCAACTCATGCCTTTTCCTTCCTACCGATGGTTGAGGAGCTGCCCGCACCCTCTTAGCTACGTTCACCAAAGCAGTCGTATTAGTTTCGTAGACAAAGGCAGTGAAAGACGAAGATAGGGTGCAGAGTAACGGCATTGGCCTCCGTCAAACTGGCTGTGAGGTGTACCTTAAGCAAAACAGTGGTGCCCCGTTTGCTACGCGCCGGAAGAAGTATGATTCTGAATCGTGGAATGGCGCTACTTGAGCCGTGCAAGTTCCTTCACCCACCGCAGAGATGGCAGTGTTCTCCATTTTCGTATCCATGGAAACGTACGGAGAAGCTCTAGAGTAAACGCGTTTGCAATGATGTCATCCCATCATATCTACAGGTGGTCCTCAGAAATTCAATAGGTAACAAGAAAATAGGATATCCGAAAGCCTTTTACTAGGGAATATGCGATTACCATTGAACGTCTAACTCTCCTATGCTCGCATATGGCCGCAGGGCAATGATGATGATTGTCAGTAAAATCGTAGCTCAAAACTCGATTAATATTTAGAAAAACTCGAATCATGTAGATTAGGGTGGTCCTTATTTTTTAAGTTTTTGAATTTCTTTTGGGATACCCCCCAGTTTTGTTCCATTTGGTGAAAAAATAAATCGTGTAAATTATTTTTGCAATCGGATGCCGGGAAAACGTACCGCATCGCACTTAAAGTTTAGAAATCTTGAGTTTTTTGGGTGTTTTTCGGACATAACTTAAGATAATGTCACTCTCGGATTATTCTATCACTTTTATGTTTTTTACAACGACTCGTTAGACATTTATATTGTATCACCTCAAATATCTTTCATTTCTGCCCATTGGTTCCCGGGATATCGCACCGAGAGCCACCCCAGGCAACACTTTGGGTACCACGTGGGTTGCATACTCTCAAAATTGTGTTGATCGTTCTCACCCATCGTAAAACCATAAAAAATCTTTATATAAACTTTAAATTTCGTCAATATAACCTTGAATACAAAATAATCACTGTTTATTGCCAAAAAAAGGGCTTAGCAGTATTGATTTATTCACCATATCTAAAGCTAATATCTAAGTGCTTATATCTAAATTCAGTAAAAATTTCTGAGAGCTAACCTTCTGAATGTTATGTGAAGGTGCTTCTTCTTGTATGTGTTTCTTCGCAATTGTACAAGGTCTGGGTTTTCAAGTTAGGAGATTTATTTTTTTTAAAGAAGTGTGGTTGAGTTGGGACTTCAGAGATAGGTGATGGAAGAGCGGCTTAGGTTTGGTGGATTTCCCAGTTTTTAATGGATCTTCGACCAGCAGAGGGAGAAGTAGGTGAGGGACCGAGGGGCTAATGAGGGTAGAAGTGCAGGAGGAGAAAGGAAGGATTGGCGAGGGCACAGGGCACAATAGTTAATGGTACTTCATGGGTATGGGCGTTGACGATTCTGGTATAGGATAATGAGCTCCCGGAAATGCAATGGTAAAATTGGCACACGGAGCACAAGAGGAATTTGCTCTCAAGTGGTACTGAATGGCACAAATTCTAGTAATATATTAATGGAGACAGATGGATGGTCACTGGGAAATATCTCTGCAAAGGTTCCCTTATGGGGTTGGAAAAGAGGGGTATTCATTTCTATGAATTCATTATCCTATGCCCGATTCGTGAACGCCCGAACCCATGAAATACCATTTACTATTGTGCCCTCTCCAATCCTTCATTTCTCCTCCTGCACTCCTACCCTCATTAGCCTCTCGCTTCCTCACCTACTTCTCCCTCTGCTAGTCGAATATCCATAAAAACTGGATAATCCACCCAATCTAAGGCCCTCTCCTCGCCCACCTATCTCTGAAGTCTCAACTCACCCCACACTTTCCTGACAGATAGATGTCCTTACTGTTGCAGCGGACTAGGATAAAAGGAAATGCAGGTATGATTGATGCACCTGATCCTAATCTGTGAAAGTTAAAGGAATTTCAAAATGGAGACTCGAAATTCCGATAAAATTTACCTAATTGGACATGATGAAAACCAAATTGTGGACTCAAAGTTGCCATCGAACGGCTGTGTTCTAAGAGTTCTGTTTTACAATTTGCGGAAAGTGAAATTAAGTTAACGAAATAGTGCCATTTTAACTGTAAAAGAAGTGGAAGTTTTCTGGGAGAAAGAGCGCATACCCACAAGAAAGGTCAAGCATAGCACTGAACAAATGGAGAGTCTCAACCATAAGTGGAGGGTGCTACAAAAACCTTTCGGCAGGAGAGGTCCGGTCCAGAGGGATAGGGAATTGCAATTCATTACCGCGCTTAAAGATCTCTTTGATATTGCACATGCTGACACTTTGGAAATGATTTCCCTGGAAGAAGATCGCCAGTTCCTACTTAATCAGAGAGAAAATGGAAGATGGGGTTATATGCTGGGACTGGACAACAGTTTATGGCAGAAATAAAATAGAAGTCGGCTTCGAAATGCACGAGAGGATATGCGGTGTATGTCATCCGAAAATGATGACGAAATGTTTGGTAAGATCCTTTTGCTTTTGCTTATTGTACAAAATACTCAGCATAATACAGCTAATTATAAGCTAAAATTGTACTAATATTAATATTTTTTGAGTAAGTACGATTGAAAGCTATAGTTTTTCCACAAAAAATAACGTTTACAATCAATTTCTAAAATAACTTGGAAAATATGCTTTTATTAAAAAAAAAGCTTTGAATTGTATCTTATAAAACAACAACGAAAATTTATATTTTATGTTTCCTTGACAACTAATACGAACCGAGGTACGGATTGTTAATCGATCGCTTTTGTTTTTCAAACGCTAAATTTTAGAGATTCAATGTCAAATAGTGGGAAAACTATGTATTTTACGAGGAAATATTTTGGTATCATTGTAAAATAATTTTAAAAAGCCTTTATTTAGACATAAAAATGTTTTAAAGTTAAAATATGAGTGAGTTTTGATAAAAATAAGGTCAGTCGCTACTTTTTTCTATGAAAAAATCAGTAATAACAGCAATTTATTTACAACCCTGACTGAAATCATCGTTTCCCTTTAGTATCTCTCTTTATTTAGGTATCTACTATCCATGAATCATAAAAGTGTGCTTAATTTAAAATCGTTAATTTTGAAAACAAATGAGGTACGTAATAGAGAAAAACGTTTTTCTACAATTCCATGTTTGAAAAGCCAATCAAATTTTGTATTGGAAGTTTCAAAAAGTACTATTAAAAGCATCATAATTATCAGTATATTCTTTGTGTGATACATGTTCGGCAATGACGAACACAAAGCTTTGCCGAACACACACATTGCCAAAAATAAAGCTTTTTTTTTTGTTTTTTTTTTGGTACTGGTTATGAAAATATAAAATGTTTAATGTTTTCACATTTATTGAATTTGTCTCGGAAAATTGTGTTTCTTTATTTAAATTTTTAGCAATCATATGCATGTGCATTAAGGTAACATTTTCAGTTGTAATCGACGCACTAAAATCTTTTATTATGATGACTGTTTAGGTGACTAGAGTAATTCTGATCCCTTCTGATGCTCAAAATCGTTTCTCGACATTGCTGCCTTGCAGATTACTTTCAGCGAATATTTATGCTATAATATTACCAGAAACGAGTGAGTGAGGGAGTGGAGATGGGATTTACGTGAAATTTAGAACGAGTGCCAGAGTAGGTCCGAAGAATGAAAAGAAACGCGGGTTAGAAAAGGACAGCGCATTATAAAAATGAATGTGATTAAAGCATTTATATTTCTATCTTCGTATACGTTTTATTTATGTCTATTCATGTAAATATTTAGAGTATTTAGTGTATTTTTGTGTAAATAAAAGATTGTGCGTAATTTTTTTCTATTTATACGTATGTAAGTAGTTTATAAGCATTGCTATATTACATTGGGTAGTTTTTAAGGTTTGAAAATTGAAAAATGATATTGTTACATATTTTAAGTGGCAGAAATCTTAGATTAAAACACAGTGGGATATAATTTATTTTTTAAGATAAATAATTTTTTCGTTAGCCCCTCTTAAAGGTTGATTTTTAAGGGTTTAAATGTTCTGAAATTATTTCCCAAGGCTTAAAAATATTATTCAAACAATCCAAACTAAATTTTACTCATATAAAACCTTAAAATGTAGTTTTTTAACTTTTGACATTAAGGGGAAGTTTTTACCTCTAATAAATAATAGTCCCCCATCGGCATGATATAGATTTTCAAGGAGAGGGTGAATTCAAAATTTTTATGCAAATTGCTTCAGTTTGAAAGAATTGCAAGATTTAGCACTTTTTTGAGCTCCATTTCGTTGGCTAAAAAGAATAATGAGTATTGTATTTTTATCTATGTTAATCATTGCTAGATAAGGAAATTTTCTCAAGAGACAACAAGGATATGCCATATTCGAGTGTTTATTTTACCTTTCTCTCGATAAAAGGCCCATTCGTCTTAATTTAATACAGAAGTAAATATATGTTTCCCCTCCTATCAGGAAAACAGATAATTTGAAAATACCTACTGCTTCGTTCAAACAAGGATTCATCATTAAATTCCATGCACATTTTAAATTAATAATCAAATATAACTAAAAGGATAGCAGTACAATTATTTCAACTGATATTATTCTTTGAATATCGCATAAAAATGAATTATCGAGATAAAAAAACCGAACCAAAAAAGGCGTCTGATAACCGCTTTCATCGTTTTCGTTTAGACATTGAATGGAAGGTGGTTACCAGAAATGTATCTGATGTCGATTCACAAATTTAATCGTCGGCCACTTTGATAGGACAAGTTTTAAGGTTCATGCCATCGTTATTCAGACAAATTGCCTTTTTACTTTTCCTCGTCGTTTATACCTTTTTACTCAATTTACAAAAACGAATGTACTAGAAAGATTTATGTCGCTTAAAAGAGTTAAATCATGCTCCAAAAATTTGAACTTAGAATTAAGAAAAAAACTTGGGTGCACTGGCCGATACCTCGGCTCGGGGTTAACGAAGTACCATAGGATGATACCCAAGGCTAAAGAGTAAAAAAATAGAATGAGATTCTCAAATAAAAGCAATTTAACGTCAAAGCGAAATCTAACTTTGAATCTACTATTCATTGCACTTAAAACAATCATAGAATTGGCCGGGGAAAAATTAAACAAATGGATGTAAAACTTTGGAGGAAAAACGACCCTGTCAGCAGTAAATGAAGAGACTAGCGGAGGTGGCGGAAAGGTTTTGCTACGATTGAAATTGGATTATTCCAAGCAATTCAGAGGACTAGAAATTATATTTCCGAGAGTTAGGCATGACTTGCCATTAGAATTATCATCTTTCTAATTGAATAAGGTACATTTTCGTGAATAGTGATCATTTCAGTTTAATTATATAAGTACTTTTTTCGATATATTTTTCCCTGATTTACACTCATCGGTCACTTTCCTCTAACGGGAAGATTAAGCCATACCTTAACTAATAGTATTCCAATTCCATAAAAAATTGATTGTCGTATTTTCTTATTACTCACCGACAAACTGATATCACATCACTCGCAAATCGGGGTAATTTTGCAGTCGTATTAATGATCTACATTTATAATTCTATAAAACTTAAGATGTAAATGCGACTAGCAGTTAATATTCTTATAGATTTGATAAGAACACGCAAAAACTCCCCTCGACTGGTCAATTTTTTCTGGAACATGACTTGTAAGAATCCTATAATGTTAATATATTCAGGTTACGTGAAACGAACCCTTTCCGGCTTTTCTCTGTATCCAAGATAAAAGGTTGACACTTTTTCTGGTATAGTATAGTATTTGGAGAAGGCGACCGACAGCTTATGTCATTTACACCATGAGGTAACGGTGGGTACAGAAGGGTAGAGAGAAACCCGGCGTCGGCATTGGCCTGCTCTTAACGAAAGGTGCCAAGGGGACCACGGCTTAACGTCCCATCCGACGGACGGAGTGTTGCGCTTGAAATGACCTCCACATATCATTCAAACAGGGATTGGGCAGTCACTGAAAATTCTCTGCCGCCGCCGGGATTTAAGCCCGAGCCAACGGAGTGGGAAGCCAACATTCCAGCCACCACACATAACCTATCCCCCACTTTTCCTCGGAGGGGACATTGTTGTATTTCCGTATACATACTCTGAAAATAAAACAATGGTTGCGTTAATAAACAGGTAATCTATTTTTCTGATTCCAAATACTACCGGTAAGACTGGAGATACGCGTCCTGATACGGAGAAAGATATCTCGGAGTGGCTTCATTCCCTCTTGTCTAAAGGTCTGGTTACACGATACATTAACACGTACGGGTTAATGCCTAAATGTATAAACGCTAGAATGAACGCCAAAATTCACCGTGTAGCCACTCAACTTGTGCAAGTGCCTGCACAGAAAATAGAACCTGTTCTAATTTGGTTCACGCATTCGTATATGTTCCGTTCCGGACCACCAAAATCATGCACTCAAACGTACATTAAATTGTACGCGTTAATGTACCGTGTAACCAGGCCCAAAGGCCTGAATCACATGATAAATTATTCCATTCCTTACGAGTGATAGCTTCAGCGATCGCTCCAATGATGGCGAAAAAATGGCCGTTTCATGCAATTATTTTCCGCGATAGCTCGAGGGATGGGAATCCCTTTCCTTTTTCCATCTATCGGCAAGCCCCTTTTTCCAAAGATGAAACCACGAATGTTACAAAAGAGGATCCTCAAGTCAGCCTCTAAAAGTGTTATCACCCACCGCGCATTTTAATTGGTTTATAAACTTCGCCACTCGTGTCATTGAAGGACAAATTGATCCTAGTTTCAGGGGGAAATAAGGTATAATTAGGGGTGTGTACCCAAATTTTCATTCATGATGGTATGAATTATGTTATTTAGGGCTTTTCAATGCTATTCATCGCAATGACAAACATTTTTACGGCAGAATATTGGAAAAAAGTGGATCGCATTGCACTCATCACAGCGTCACGGACATTTTCGAAAGCCGGTTAAAATGCGACCAAAGTGGTAACAGAAATCAGCTTTCTGTATGGGATGGTCCTCTCCAGTCCACCTCTGCAGTCAGGCCTGGAACTAGGGCGATGCAAAGGACGAACGTGCCCCGGGCGGCAGTTTTCAGGGGGCGGCAAATTTTAAAGTTTATGGAAAAAAGTTACTAAATTTTTGTGATCAAATTATTAAATAGGTAATAATTAACATATAAAAAATTCAACAATAATAACAATAAAACTTATCGATATCAAATATACGGTGAGTAAATTACGATACCCCATCTAAAAAATTAGCTTTCGGATGTATTATATTTTAGTCTAGGAGAAGGAGGGAGCAAGGGGGGATCAGGGGAGGGGCGGCAAACTATTCTTTACCCCTCTAACAAAACTTCTACTTCCGACAATGTCTGGATGATGGAAAAAAAATATCGTGTGATGCAGGCTTTAGTAAGGATATCCCCTTCCATGAAACATCCCTCGAATTGTTCTATGATCCTTCCTCGTTAACTTCACTCAAGACCTTAACTAATGATCTCACAACGTACAGAACATGACTCTGACCGTAGTCGGGAACACATTCATTCCCTGCATTACTAGATACCTTCCTCACGAAATGAAGTAGGCTTGCATTCACCCGGTTGCAAATGAGCCAATTCCCTCGAGTGCTGAACGGAATACGTGCATTAGAGCCAAAACTCGACAGGGAGGAAAAAAGTAGAAGATTGGCGACCTACCTTCTCTCCTCATCCTGAGCCATTTTTTTTTCTAGCGCTCCTTCCGAGGTGAGCTATTCAGCATTTCTCGGCGAGGAGACTAGATTCCGGTGATTGAAGAGTTAGCTAGTCAGTGGATTGAGGCAGAAAGGTCAAATTGGAGAGATTGAAGTGCTTCCGATAGGAATGATTAACATTTCAGGAGAGACCGTTCAGATATTCCGAGGATCCAAAGTGCCTCGCAACGTTAAAGTAGATGAAAAATCACCCCGGTATTGGCTCTTTCGCCAATTCTTTTAAATTACAGTTTGTGACAGAGTTTGAAAAATAGACAAATATATGTTTTTAAAATTTTTTGGGATCTTCAAGGCGTAAATCCAGCGTTTTGAATGAATTTGGTCTTCAAAAGTTGTAAAAGCCGAAAATATTTAACGAATTTAAAATCGCTGGGAAAGGTAACTCTCTTTAAGACCAATATATTTGTCTTTTTAGATCAGTCGCCAACTTCTTCGCACGAGCTGATGATAACACCAAATAAAAACACCAACTTGTTGCAGCCAATTTTAAAGTTTTGTATTTTAAACTTGCATAAGATAACGGCACAACAAGAAAAAATTTCATTTAACTATTCTTTTTTTACCATTTGGTAAATTATTAAAATGGATTTCGATAGTTTGTATGAGATAATGACATTATTCTTTCGTTTATTTAGGCTAACTATTGATTCTCCTCAGGTATGCAATGCCGCGGAAACTTGGTGCAAGAGGAATAACCCGATGGACGACTTAAAAAAACTATATCGTCAATTCACTGATAGAGGAAGAGATCTTATGTCATCATTACTAATTCTCAAGCAGTTGTCACTCTACCGCCATCGACGGATGTTCAGAGAATAAAACCTGAGCATCACTATTCACAGCTGCGGGAGATAAGCTGGAATTTTCCGTAAAAGGGGCGCTAAGTACAGTTTCCGAATGTTACATCCGCAAAGAGTTGAGTGATTTCAGCCATTAAATAACGGCATTGGATCTGGTACAAGGAGAATTCATTTTTCGACAACACATTCCACTCTGTAACAACAAAACCAGTTTTAAATTCTATGGAGCGAGGGGTATGTACGCCTGTAAAGAAATCAATACCCAATGCTCCAGGGTGCTAAGAAATACTTTGAAGGCTAGTGAAACGTCTGATCTGGAATGTAGCTCCTTAAGGTGTGGAAACGTGGAAACCTGGGCACGAATTGGAATGGGCATGGTATTGAATGAAGAACGTGAAGGGGGCAGAAACAGGGTAGACGAAGTGGTGGGTGAGGAGAGAAAGTTACTATTAAGTTTTATAGACGATATATTGAGGAAACAGAAGGTTTAGAGGAAACGAGTAAATGCTGAGGGAATACTAAAATCCCTGTTACACGGGAGAATGCAAGGTAAAGGCAGGAGGTGAAGGAAAGGATTAGGATTTATTCACAAAATTTAAGTGAGTTGGAGAAATTGTGGATTGAAGGAATAAGTTCATTATGGAAGGGGAGAAAGTCTTATATAACTCACAAAATGCTCCATGAAAATCTACCTCAACCAGTCTAATACATGATGTATTATTTAGGCTTCATTTTCAATTAAAAACTTGTCTTAATTATGCGTTACTAAGGAAATGAGAAATTAAGATGGGCATCTACTGATGTACAATAACATTTTGCGTCCCAATTAGGTTCAGAAAAATCATTATTTGGAAAGGAAAGCAACTCTTTCAAGCATAGGTTAGCATCTGGGTAACGCAGTCTTTACGCCTGCAGCAGTTTTTGACGAAACGCGCAGCCTTCCTTTGTATTTTATTCAGTTCGCGGATTAAGTCTTTCTGCTCCGGATCCTATACGCTCGCTGCATATTCAAGCTGCGGTCTAACGAGCGCGAAATAGCACCTTTCACTTACTTTCTCATCCGAAAATCTTCCTACAATACGCTCTTAATTTCATTAGTAAAAACATCGTTTCTATCCCTGATAGTATGAGGAAAGACAGATTTTTAAATCTCTCTTTTTTCTATCTATCTCCTTTATTTTCATTTCATGGTCAGTTCTACCATAGTACGACGGTAGGCGAAGGTCTGGGTGTTATTAAGTAATTATATAAACTAAGGTTTAGTGATTGGGGCTTTACTCACTTAAAACCCGTTACAATGCTCACATGCTCCTTTGTAAAGTCTCAATTGGACTAAAAATTGGAGGATTGGCAGTCCTGGAAAGCAAATCGCACTCAACCTCGCCACCTTAGAGATCAAGATACAGCCCTTCTCCCCCTCGGTCACGGATATGAATTGATCCACCTATCTTAGGTAAGTACACCTGTAACCACCAATTTGGAAAAGCCAACACTAATAACTTCCAGCAGAAACCACTAGGGCCGCCCTATAAATAAGGACAAGTTTGTAATGACTAATATAGAAGCATAATAATTATATTAGGCATGTATGTCTTCATTCAAAGATGATGTGACTAATTTCTTATCCGTCGCGTCATAAAACTCTTATTTTGATCTATTTTTTCACTAATTACAATAGAAAAAATGATAAAAAATGCAAGCCATAATCTGCAAGGTTGCTTACGTAGGAGAAGCTGCATTAATATATTGCACGTATTTTATCTTCTTTAAAGAAAATCTCGTTATTTATGATTGAATTGCGCTGTAACTTAGGCCAATCCCAATATTACGGGTTAAAATATTATTGATTATCTATGATTGGTGAGATAATTCCTAAAAGATATCGGTGGCTTAATCCCTAGTTATTTTTTTCACTTTCATCCTTATCACTGCTCAAGTTCTGACTGGTTGAATTACTGTGATTAGGCGAGGGAGAATGAGCGAGAGAAATTTGTGGACAGAGGTCTAGATAGGGCCTAATAAAGACATTTTAGAGGATGAACTCACCCCAAAAAAATGTGAAATGTCAGATTGGGAGTGCGGTATAAGACACCTTACCCGGATTCTTAGTAGAAGTGAAAAAGTGGGACACTTGAGAATCCTCGAGAGAAAGAGAGGGTGAGGGAAATTGCATTGGACAAGGAGTTTTGAGTGTTGAAGTGAGCGGAAGGGATAAGGGGAATAATTGGTCGAATCGGATGGGCCGAGAGGGAGTTGAATGGGGCCGCGCGGGGTTGAATGGGGCCGGGTTCTCCTCGTCGAGCGGAAAGAGGAAAATTTGACTGGGAAGTGCGGGCCGAGGGTTCGGGGCAGAGTATGGGGGAGGGGATTCGTCTAGCGAAATGAAAACGCTGGGCTTGGAAAATTGGCTTTCCTGAGACCTCGACCCCCTTCACTTTGCTCCCAGTTACATTTTAATCCCGTTTCCAGACCGAAGATTTCCCCGCCACATCCCGATGACGTAATTTCCCCAGTTTCCGAAGAATTTTAAGCAAGATAACATCTATCCGCACCAATATCATCATCGATCCCTCCAATTCTATTGACTTTATTGCAGAGAAAGATCATAGAATATATATAATAATGCAAAATACAAATCGCGTAGTTTTACATTTTTGCACCGTGATGAAGTAACGCAACTTCAATAAGTCTCGCTCTTCGACGTTCTGATTTAGAGCGTTGAGCCGCGATTTTGGGAATCAAAATTCACTTCTCACGTTACTTCTTGGAATTTTATTATCTGAGCTACGGATGGTAGAAAATTTCAATCAGTGGTCTACATCTACATAATAATCTGCGAGTCACATCTTTTGGGAGATAGCATTCTTGAGAATATTTTAAACTTCTCATTAATCGAATCCACGATTTCACGATTGGTTCACAATCTGAGGGGTGGTTAACAAGGGCGTACCCCGGATAAAAACTGGGGGGGGGGCAAGCCATGGCTGTTCAAGATGTAACATTTAAGCATGGAAAAGGTGAATGAAAAAAATTCACAGATTCTTCACTGTGTGGTATTCTATTTCAAGGTTTATTGGATATTTCACTTTAAACTAAGTATACCATTAGTTGAAATATGATTTAATGCTTTCCCGGCGAATATCATATCCATACCATTAGTTATTTACATAACGCGACCCGGGATAGCAATATGATAAACGAATATCTTGACCCATCCTTTTCCCCTTTTCTGGCGTTCATTTTAAAATTCATCTTCTCCTCCGTTAGGCAGTTAGGTAACAATAATAAGATAATTACATCATAATTTACACCTGAAGATGATGATTACTCATCGAAACCCGGGTCGCGTTATGTAAAAAACTAGTAGTACAAGTACAAGTGAAATATCCAAGCAACCTTACGGTGAATGAAACCAACATTTTTAGATAACTATGACACCACTTTATTAGTTTTAAAATTATTTACTTAAAAAAATAATTTTAGCTAAATGTCTTATACTAATATAATTTTTCGTTAGTTTTATGAAAATTTGTTGAAAACTTTCGTTTCAATGTACTCCTGATTTTCCCTAACGACTTAGCGTTCTTTGTTTCTATGGGGGTAGCTGCCCCCTCCTGACCCTAGCTGGCTTCGCCCATAGTGGTTGGTAGAATATTTCTTTCACTGGTCTACCTCGAATTTTACATAATAACCGCCGCTCAACCTCTAGGGTGTTTGTCAGAGGGTGATCAATCACCTGCATGCAAGAGTATCCCCACGAATATACTACACGGTTAAAAATATATTACGCATGCTAACAAATTTTAAGTATGCATCAATGCAAAGGCAAAACTAGCCAACTGTTATTGAGTCTTATGGCAAACTTATACAAGGTTAGTACAATGGAAAAGTAAAATAAATCCAATGAGTCTTCCCAGCGAGTGATGTAATTAATTTTATTAACAGAGACACCATTGATATCTCTGATAGTACCAATTTTAAGAAATTTTAAATACTTACCATGGTTTCGACACTGGCATGCATCCACGGCAGGAAAATCTTATCACCCAGGAGCCGAAAATGTTCCTAGTGCCGAAAAGATGCCGAATTGGCAAGCCCCCGCTGCAAAGAACAAGCTATAAACACAGTGTCGCCATGGAATATGGTCATACGAGGCTTGAAACCGCAGAGTTGATGAGGCTACAGGTCCCGTAGCGGCGGCGGCGGGGTAGCTAATAGTGTTATGTCGAGTATCCCGAGCGGCTGATTGATATAAGATGCAAGTTGGCGCGAATGGAAAACGCAAGGCACTGCTACCACGCAACGTCAGTTTCGAGCTGGGGAAGAAGCGGATGCCTTCCCAGCATTCGAATTTCCTGTTCGAATGATGGGAATTAGGAAGAATGGTGCAGGTGGCTTGGATTTGCCAAAGCTCCAGCCACAGATGTTCCGAAAGTGTACGAGAAAGGGTTGTCTTTTACGTTGTTCATCAAAATGGTCTTTTTTGTTCATTTAACCTGGACTCACTCTCGTTGGAAGCATGTCCACCATTTTTTCATCATATTTGAAAATTGTTCTAAATACCATTCTCTGTTCCATTATTTGTATTCTTATCATTATGGTTGCTATGCTGTAGCAATTTATGTATTTATTTACTTATGAATACAAGAGTTCTATTTGTGTTGGTATCAAATCTGACTTGGTCCCTATTGGCCATTTTTACGTGGTTTCCATGAATTTGTTGTTTTCTTTTGTAATGAAATGGAAAAAAATATGCAAACAAACTTTAAAATTATTAAAGTTTTATCATTATTATATAAAATGATGCTTCCTGGAGTCCTTCGTTCCACATAAACTGCGGATATTATGTATTTACTACTTAGAGAGGCCCTAAGTAAGGGCATGAAAATATTTAACAGCATAGAAATATGCTTAGTGATCTACTAACCGCAGTGGTTTTCTTAAATATAAATCCTCTGACAAGTATCTCCCATTAGTATAAGTGTGTCGAAATATAATCAATAGAGAAAGCAATTTGCCGCAATTTTGAAAAAAAGACTTTTTAAAGAAATGGTTTATATTTCAAAAACAAAAAATTGCTGTAATAAAAAAACAGACATCGATAACCTCAGCAAAATTTATTTTTATTTAATACATCAAAATTAATGGTAACCTAGGTGGTTTCAATACCGTAGAAACCAAATATCAATAAATGTATTCAAAGTTTAGAGGTATGTCAAAATTTTTTGTATAATCCATTCTGTTCATATATATATGTTTATATATATTTCTATTAATTATATTGTTTATATAAAAAAGGCACGATTGCTCCTTTTTTATGTATATATATTGTATATTGCCTAATTCTCTGCATTTTATATTGTTTCATAATTTTTTTTTCTAACATAGCCCTGAAGATGTTTTTAAAATAAAACGAAACGTTGGCTGCTAACTTTTAATTTATTGACCTAAACTCCAGGAAGCATCATTTTATATATTAAAATAAGGTCAAGAAAAAGGAGAAAATTTATCATTATTGTAAATATCTGTTTTGTAATTAATGTGCCTGCTAACAGTGCTATATTATATTTTTGCTATGGATTTTTCTCATGAACAGTAAATATTTTTATACCTATCATTGTTCTCGCTGATGTAAAAAATATTCAATCCTATGTGGTGATGGAAAGAAACTGGGTATGAAAAAAGGAAGGGGCTAGATAACGTATTATTTCCGGCAGAGTGTGTAGCTAAATCAATGCTACTCCCAATTTGATTTAGGGAAAATAAGATGTGGAAGTTCGCCAAGCTACGAACGGTCACAAGATTCCTCATTGGTGATTTATGGATTGCGGGAAAGCTAAATGCCTCTATCCGGAGACCGCTATGTGGCTTATTTCCTTTTTTCAATGTGCGCCAAATTGCTTTCTCTATTGATTATATTTCGACACACTTATACTAATGGGAGATACTAGTCAGAGGATATATATTTAAGAAAACCACTGCGGTTAGCAGATCACTAAGCATATTTTTATGCTGTTAAATATTTTCATGCCCTTACTTAGGGCCTCTCTATGTAGTAAATACATAATATCCGCAGTTTATGTGGTACGAAGGACGACAATGGCTTATTTCACGTTTTTCTCAGTATAAGAGGATGCATAGAAAACGTTATGTCAGGTTATTTAATATAACAGAGAACTACAGTGCGCACCTCGAATCGGATCTAGAAAAATCAAAGGTTTGTTTTGGGTTGCTGAAGTCACATCTCTACATACCAAGATACAACGCATAATTCCACTTATTCAGTGTAGGAGGCAGTTCATTTCCTTCGTCCACCTCGTACTTCGATGAGTTTTCTGTTTTAGGGTGTACGAAGACTACCCAAGATTTGAACCAGATACTCTTATTTCATTAGTCAAGCATCCTACCCACGGCAACCTCGCTCCCCAAGTAAAAAACGAAATATACCAAATAAATGTCAAAATTTAAGTGTGATGAATTGGTGAAATTATTGGCGAAGATCTACATATACGATATTTTTCTCCGCATCAATTATTTTAGCAAACAATTAAATCACAGCAGTTCATTTTATATCATCATAATTTCTGGGTCAGAAAAGATGCTTGCAGCGGAAAAAAATCACTTACAAACAAAGCACCAGCTTTGAAAAAGTCACCTCTACGGTAAGTGATGGAATGAAATAATTTTTCCACGGTCTATGCATCCCCTTTCCGTATTCCTGTTACGACAGACAGCCCAGACTTGTCAGACAGCCCAGCTATCCATGATCAATCATTGATTTGAAAATAAAATATTTAACGTAACGCATCTAAAAGTAACACCAAAATAGCTAGTGTATACTGACACATTCTGCCAAGAAATACGCTCAAATATTCTTTCTGAGGATGAAAGAGCGGCTTCAAATAATTTCGTTGCTCAACTCTGTGAAGAACTTTCGCTCGCGGGGGAGCAAGTTTCGTCCCGCACCACGTCATGGGAACAGCGAGTCAAAACGTCTTCCTCAACGGGCTTCAAAAACTCTTTTTGACCGTAAGGGAATAAGACTCTCTCTCCCTCCGAATGTTTTTTATTCTTCAGAGCAAGGGCACGGTTCAATGGCATTGCAAATTCGGGATAAGGAAATTTTCGGTCACTATATGGTAACATTTTTCTGTCCGGGACTGTCTATACGAACTCACAATTGTCAATTCCTATATTACGGTTATGGAATTTGGTGTAGGTGATCGAATGCTGAGTTAGTCATTTGCGATTTCCACCCTTAAAGTATGGTGGAAAGGTACCTACACGTCGGCGGCATAAGCCTACTCTAAACGAAAGGGGAGAGGGGTCTGTGGCTAAACATTCAATGATAACTGAGGTGAAGTAAAAATAGATGGTCAAAAGAAAACTTTCATGTTAAATATATTCTATCATTCCTAAGTAAGTTTATTAATGAAAACATGCGTTACCAACGAAAAAATCCTGAAGAAAAGGAAATTACCGAAGAAAATATGGTATAAGGAGAGACAGACTTTTTTTAAACACTACAAGTACTCAGTGATATTTTTCGATGACAAAATGAATATTTAGCATGAATATAGGAATGTATCATTCATCGCGTTAAAATGGAATAAGCAATAATGATACGAAAAGTTAAATATGACACCAAAATTGTGGATTTTGGTACTGAAAAATGAACTTCTATTTTAAATAACTGCCTTACGAAACGTGAAATGGTAATTTGCGGTCCTCTACGAAAAGGTATAGTCGTTTTAATTTAATCTTAGCAAAATAATTTTCACGAAATAGTTCCACGATGTCACTTTCTCCATCTCCGCTTTATCTGCTGAGTTAAATTATTTTTTTCTTTTATAAGAAAGGCACGGTGGACTAATTTAATGAGGACGTGCTGCTAAGCTGCCTTGGGGGGATGCAAAAGAGCCTGCAAGGGAGATGGGAATGTAAAGGGAAAAATATGGTAGAAAAGGGAGTTTTATGGAACAAAAGGAGCGTAATTAGGCCGTTAGACATAATGAGATGTAACATAGGAGATGTAAGGTGATATGAGTCACCATAAGAAATAAAAACTAAACAAAGTTACTCGTACTTAAGCCTTGAGAATTAACCCTTAGTTACGCGCTAAGCGGGGATTTCGCCACATTTTTTGAAAACTCGAAATAGCGCGTTTACTGCGTATAGATCACTGGTGGCATACTTTGGTATTCTATTTCTGTACATTTTCCTCGACCAAGAACATTATCGTCTTCAATTCCTTAATAAATATTATTCAAAGTATTTATGAAGAAATATGTATATGAATATCCTTTATTTTATGTAAATGAAAGAGAAAAATATTTAAAGTGCTTTTAATTATTAGAAGTTATCCAAATGTGTTTAAATACCCTAAAATTTTAATGTATATTTAGGAAAACCAAAAATATTAAAGTGCGGCAAAAAAGCCGCAAGCATACACTGGCGCTATCCTCGCGGGCCCTTTAGCTAACGGTTAAACAAGTGAATCATAATATTCACTAACTCATTTTTATCTGTGAATTACAGTATAATTTCGTGATAACTTCATTCAATGGACCACACAATTGAAGCGTTAACAAGGGGTAGGTAGTGAGCCACTGAATGTGAATTTCACAGGAGACTCGGGTAACTAGTAACGGAATGAAATGAAAGAGGTTTGTAACAGTGTGAGGCTTATATTAATGTACTCATTTCATCAATCGTAGCAACTGATACACTGTACCAATTAAATTTCAACATCATCCATGCAATTGACATGTGCATGTACTACCTTCTTCATGAAAAAAAAAAAGAAATTTCGATTTTTTCCGACCCTCTCCATGTCTACGCTTTTATTATTGATACAATGTCAGAGTGACACTATAAATCGGGTTGTTTGACTAATTGATCAATAACACAGGATACATGAAAAGTTACGATTTTCCATGAAATACGTGCTTTAATGACATTACTTGGGTAAATACCACTAAATTCATGAGTTATCAGTGGAGGATAGAGAAAAAACTCAAGTGAGGGAGGCGCAAGATTTATCTTGAGCTGCGTTTACTTTTATCGTAATGAAAAATAAGTCGCATGCAAATTTAAAGCATGTTTTATTTAAACTGATTCTACACTGATTAGAGACAACGCCATCTTATGGTATAAAAGGTTACAATTGTGGTTCTGTAATATTAGGGAATGGGGGCGGCTCCGCAGGGGCATGAACTCCAGAATATATTTTGTCTCTCTCTGGATACCTCTGGTTTTGGACTTTGGACACTTTTGGGGTCAATGATGCTATTACGTGCATGCTATTAAAAACCTAATTCTTTTGCAAATTTTTCAAATTTACATTTACCGTACGCATACAAGTACATTGTTTTTGTTTTTGGGCCATGTAATCAGTGGAGTAACCAGGAATCTCGTTCGAGAGAGGAAACCAGAGGGGAAAATTTTCGAATAACAGGGTACTTACTAAATAGAGGGTTTTAAACTAATTTTACCACGTTTAATAATCGAAAAAAAATTATTTGTCAAAGAAAACTTTTGCAAATTCATGATTTTTAAATATTTTGTTTTCTTTCATGAAGTAACTGTATTTTAATAATACCTCCTGTACCTCCCTTGCTAGGCCACTGCATGTAGCACCAACAAATAAATTTTACGTTTAACATCAAAGCTGCAAAACTACAAGCTAGCTTACGATAATACTATCTTCACGATAAAAAACATGCAAATTGTGGATAATAATCAATATGATATGCAAGATTAGGGGACAGAGTTGAGTTACGCAAATGCATGAAGTTATCAGTAAAATGTTAGCAATACAGCGTTTAGTTTTAATTCTTCTGCCCAATAAATACTTACTCCAAAGATGTTCGAAAGGCGAATGGAAAGCATTTGTTAAATATCTTATTAGTGTTAGACGTCTCTCAATTTCTTGGCTAATTCGAACACTGCAGTTGATTCGTCCTATCAGAAATCGCATCCATTACTTTCTTCTTCTTCTTTTTGGGATCTTTCATTTCTACCTCCGATGGAATGAAACTTTTTTATGATTTAATTTTCCTCTAAGTGAGGAGAACCCGAGAAGTAAGAATCATCACCGGTCCATGCTTCCTCCAAATTGAGCAATTCATATCACTCAGGTATCTTTATCTAATGTCTTTTCATCACTAAGTTCTCAAGGATTGAAGTACCCACTAAATTGTTTCGTTATTCACCGGACCCCCCCCCCCCCTGGCCACTGCCCTTCATGGATGATTTCCTGTTTAAGCTAGCCTATGTCGCGTAACTAGCTAAAATCCTACTTGCTGCTAGCAAATATGATAAAAATAAATAATTTTCGGTGTAACCTCATGCCATTGCTTCAGTTTTGAAATTAAAAATAAACTTTGTAAATTTTACATTAACGATTTCAAATGACTGGTTTCATCGTGATGCAACGCACTAGAATCAGGTGACCATCCTCAACTCCGCATAAAGTCTATAATTCACTTTTATATCCATGAACACAGTTTCCATCTTGTTCATGGAAAATGGACTTTAAATAACTTAGAGGAATAAGAAGGGAAAGAAATAGACTCCTACACAAAAGCTAAGGAGACTACTCCTTGGAAATAAGAAGAGAATTTCGTAAAGATGCGAAAATGGAGCCCAGACAGAGAGAGAGAGAGTTTTGAGAGGTCTGGGAGAAGCAGATAGGAGTGTGGGGAAGGAAGGGAAGAATTTTTGGAAATGATAAGCGAGAAAGAATACGGGAAACCAAAAGACAATGAAGAGATGAAGTTCTCAAGGACAGAAAGAGAGAGATCAGGAGAAGTGCTTCATCAGCTAAATGGCGTGGGTTTCGAAGGGGGCTTATGCTGGTAAGATTGAGGACTTCCAGAGAAAAGCCGCGAAAGAGGCACAAAAAGTGGCTTGAATTCGGAGGGGAGGCATTAGTGAAAATTGGCAATTATTTCTGAAGCTTATTTTAAAAGAAACCTACGATATTTACGGCCCTAATACTCCTTAACACCATTTCAGAAGTCATAATTCCACTAACTGTCAGATTTTGCGCAAAAATTACCGGTCGTATCAACAATTTTACACATTTTTTTCTGGTAAAAACCGTTAAGCACATTCTCATACTTGGAATGCAGCTGAGCATCTGCACCTCGGTTAGAAATTAAAGGTGTTTGACATTACTATAGCTTTATCATAAGTTTTTGGAGATGTTTCTGTTTTTAGTTTTTATATTTTTATGTTGCTCTTCAGTTAAAATTTTTAAGTTTTTAAATAAGTATGAATAAAAAAGACGAGACATATGATAAATTCCCTTTATTTGAGCTCTAAATTCCCTGAACTTGAATGAAACTTCAAGCTAATTCTTCTCAATCTTTCAATAATTCTTTCCATCACGCATTACACTGGCTAATAGACATATCATTTCGATCTTTTTATGTCATTACTTTTAAGACGAATTGATTAATTTTTTGCGTTAAATAAAACTATCAATGAGATGAAAAATAAAAACATGGGTTCATAGAAGAAGGAGAAAAGATAGATGGAAATATTTTTAAAAATTAGTGTGTCCATTTCTGTGATATTCTCTAATCTTACATTGAGAGATGTTGTTGCGATGAAAAGCCAACATGGTACAGGACTTAGCCATCGATTGCCAACTCTGTGTAATGCTTGCGATAATAATAATCAGCTTGTCAGAATTTTTATTAGACCATAGCCAACCACAGAAAGGGATTTAGCGTGGAAACACCATAATAGTGAGGCATTCAAACTCCGACAGTTTCGGCTTTTTTCGGCTCTTTCATTGAAAGGGGAAAAATTTCAGAGAGTGGAAATGCAACCTGTTATTTGTTGTAACATTTGACTAGCCACTTTCTATATATCAGTGTCGTTTTGGAATAACTTTTAGCATATAGAACCATTTTTCTGTATTACCTAATTGTTTCGAATAGTTCCAGGCAGAAAGAGAATTGAAAATTTGCTATCCTAAATGTTTCTTCAACCTATATTGTAATGGTTCAAGCCCCATTACAGTGCACTTCTACTCGGCGCATTTTCTTCCCTACCAGTTTACCCGCTCGTTCCACGACCTTTCCAAAACCCCACCCCCAGACCATGGCCCGTGGAGGAAGGCGTGGATGAGTAAGAGGGGATGAATGTGTTTTCGCCGATTTTTGTATGGTTGTGTGTGAGTGTGTGTGTGTGGGAGGAGGGGAGCTCGGGTTTTCCCTGAGTGAGTGGCGTATTACTCCTCCCTCCCTTCATTGTGCATTACCCCCGCCCCTAGTTGAGGTATGATAAAAGGTGGTGCGCGTAAGCGAACCAAAAGAATTCCTAAGTGACTGTCGGGCGGAGCCTATGCCCAAAATCAGTGCGACGCACGGCAGGAGGAGACAAGGGGCCCAAGTATTTTCAGAAAGATTGATCTGGAAGAAGAATCCCCCCCCCCCGTCCGAAGGAGCAAAGGACCAGCTGAAGAGGACGCATTATCTCCGTTCCGGATGCAGCTTCCTCCAACAAGGGAGAAAGGAGTGCAGTAAATGGAACGAGAGAGTGTTGGATCCAACCTGGTCGAGACTCGGACTACGACAAAGTAAGATTGCAGCTATCCCCCCCCCCCCCAAAGCCCCCTTGTGTCTCCTGCCAAGCCAAGTTAAGACAAACAGTCACGGAACGCACCCGTTACATTAGTGAAAGTGAAATCAGTCACCAAGTACAATTAACGTTCGCAACCCAAATTTACATTCGACGGGATGGACTATCATTTACCTCCCCAGTCAAGAAATCATTGAATTTGTATCATATTTACGTGTTCACCACCGAACTTTACTTTGTTATCATCATTTTCTATATTGATTTTCATCTAGAAACCAAGTTATATTGTTTTTTTTATTTTAATTTATCATCGATGTTTCATAAGTGGCTTTCACCAATTCATATTTCATTAGCGTATAAGAGGGTTCCTTTTGTTTTTTTTGTCATATGCAACCTTATTTGTGTGAATTATATTTTGTTGAATTGAAAGTGTTTGAAAGAGTGTTTTGTTCTGATTCCTCCACGGGTCACCCCATTGAAAATATCCTTCGTCCTTCCTTTCGCCCCGTCTGATTTCCTTCCCGTAAATGCGTGTTGGACGAGTGCATCAGCGCCCGAACGTCACCCATCAGTTTGAATCGGGAACCCCCCACCCGCAATCATCTTCACAGAAGGGGAATATTTTTTTTATTTTATGTGAATTACGAGAAGTGAGTGGCATAGTTTTGTCCCGTAGGTCCCATGCGGGAGGGATCTTCGCGGATTTGTATTTTTTTTTATTTTGTACGACGTCTCCCCCCGGTTCTATTGTGGTATCCGGGCGAGTCGGGAGTGGGATGCTACAATATGGTAAATTTTAAATAGGTAAGGGTGGTGAGTTCATGTTACTGCTGTTGAAGTGAAATTATAACCGATGAGATTCATCCAAGAATTAAGGAGCAGGAATTTCAGCAACGTTGGGGTTACGTTTAAAGCAGTGATGAAGCAACAATGAGAATTCGAAAGCTTTCATAAAATATCCACCCCCATTAATTAGCATGACTACAATTGCTTTTATTCATTTCCACGCACCTGTTTTCCTAAATAAAAGTACATATTCCCAATTAATACTTTGTATGTGATGCATGGGATTGGAACTGATTTTGCGATTATACGGCGATTTAATCGAGCATAAGAATTTTACAGATGTTTTAATGACTACTATAAGGCTTAAATTATTTGAACTGAGAGAGTATTCTGATTACTAAAGTCGTGGGAGAAGATTGGAAGCAGACGTCTGGTGGAAGAATGTCCCATAAGCCATAATGTTCCATAGTAGAAAAGTTATAAATCAAAGGGGCTATGGCTCTTCCATCTTTGTTTAGAATTCTTTGAAATTCATCCCTTTAGAATTCATTCAACAGAAACCTTATTAATGAAATACCTTTATAATGATTCCCTTGTGCCATTTTATTGGGAATACATACATATCTATGTGACTATTTTTGAGAACAGCAAGCATATCTCCGTGCAGATATCAACTACAAAATATGACTACTCCAATTGAAGCTGAATCCTCGACACATACGAAGCAAGATCTTCTCTTACTTTTGCTACCCGGAATGAAGGCGAAATATCAAGGTCCTCTAAAACTAAGAAGTAACAGAACCTAAAAACCTGCAAAGGTAAAATCTTATTATTTCTGCCATCTAAGATGTAATAATGGTTGATATCGATTTGTAAGGAGCATTTTTTCATGGATCCGAATGGCCTGCCTTCTTCCCGTAATGAACTTTTCTTCTCTTTTCACACAAAGGGATACTCTTTTCCATTGTATCTATAAATATTAGCCTCTCTTTTTCCCTTTTGGAAAATATTCGTCCCTCAAACTGAATTTTAGCATCTTTTCCACTTGCCTTCACTTTGTACTCGATCCTTCTAAACCTTCTGTGTCCTCCACATATTTTCGAGTGGTCTGCTTTCCCATCCCGCTATATCAAGTACCAAGTTCATTTTCCTCTGAACTATTTCCTTTTCCTTATATATAACATATTTAAAACTTCTGGAGAACTAATTTGTCACAATTTTCATTCAATACTTTGGTATCAGTAAAGAAAGTACGCATGCTACCATTCTTTTTTGCGACAGTTATTGAATTTAAAGTGAGCAGAGGAATTTTTTTCAGCGGGCAATTTGAAATTAATTTAAAATTTGAGTATCAATCTTCATTTATTGGGCAAACTCTCTATTTGCGGAATTATTTAAAACTGCAAAATACCTAGTTTTTGAAAAATCGATTAGAAGTCTTTCATATCTAAATTGAATTTGCAAATGAAAATAGTGGAGAGAAAAGAAAACTTTCATGCATTAATATTTGAAGAAAATAAGGAATTCCATAAATACTGTACGAATTAATTGAATTATGAATGCGATGCGAGGAATTAAAGGTCATTTAATAATATATTTGAATAATTCACGGCAGAAGAGATTGATGATCCATCAAACAAATCGCAAAAAAGTGTTTTTAAACCTAGATGTAATCAAATTTTACTGCAAAGTTATTTTAAATACTTTATGATGTCATATTCAATATGTTTTAGCAATGGGTGCCTGGAAGTTTTAACTGCTCTCAATAAATTGAAAAATATATAAGTCTTGAAAATTTTTACAGCTTGCACCAAGTAACACAGCTAGAGATATTTTGGAATTGAATCAAGTGGTGAAGTACATATAATCTAACTGTATTTGATGTGCATAATCAAAAGTCATTTCTTCAATATTATGAAAGCCACATTACACTTTAGTTTCGGAATTTAAAACAAATATGGTGGTTTCACATGAAAACACGATTGATAATGCACACATCATGTGAAGTAATACTGAATGGCTTTCGAATCTCAGAACAGCAATTGCAGAATATCATTCACCAATACCAAAGCCAACTTGTAGACATTTTTGACTACCTAATCGAAATTTTAGTGGGTATAAATAATTATAAATTGAGCTATGAGTCTAATAAAAATTTACCTTACCATGCAACGAGAGTCCGGTAGAATGTAAAAAAAAGCTTCAGCTGCTTACGTGACGCACTTTATAAGTTCCACGTGCAACCAAACTAAAAAAAATCCATTATCCGAATCCCTTTACTACCACCCATAATACTCATCACTTAGAGTTTCCGCCACCCCTGTGTCTTTATTCCCTTGCCGTTTACAAATCAATTGGCGCGTCTTTATTCCTGTTCCGGAGCCGCGACGACGTTCGATTAGAATATATAGCCTTTTCCCTCCCAAACCCTCGCTTAACAGCGACTCCTCGCTTCAGGGAAATTGTCTTTTCCCTCAGAGAAGGCCTCAACGCGAATGTCCAGAGATTTCTCGGAAAAGAAAATGCAAAAATACTTTGCGGTAAAGACCTTAAATGTGACAACACTAACCGTGATGACGTTAGTACTGTAATGTACATGTGAATCACTTTGGTGCCTATTTTTAATACTTTTGCGTTATTTCGTAACAACCAACCTTTGATGGGAGGAATAGGTACGTTTGATATCATTTTCAAGACTTAGTTTTGATCTTGCTTTCTTTACTTGTTTATTTAAAGTTTAGTTTTAGAAAAGGCGAATTCAAGGCTAATGATTTTTCCTCTGTTGATTTTTCGCACAATTTGTGCATTGCGGGTGACTCCGCAAAAGTTACCACCGCGGCTAGTCCCGGTATACTTAAATTTAGTTTTTGAGTTTTATCACCTTGTTAAAGAGTTGCAAACTACGATTTAAAAAAAGACGGATGGCGTAATATTACCCCCGTAACACGAAAAGTGCTATCATTAGTGATATTTTTTATTTATACTTCAATTACCCCCGAAAACAGCACAATAACGCCTTTACTCTGGAAGTTTGAACAATCGACAGTAGACGATCGCACACACCCATGTCCTGGAAGGGGCAACCTATCCAGGCGGGACTCGAACCCGCGACCTTCGGTATGGTAGGGGAGGACTTATCCCCGCCGCCTCCGAGGCCGATGTAACAATCCCATGGTTCAAAATATGACCACACAGAGAATGTTGTATGTAAATGTTGAAATGAATAATGTTTGAGAAGTATGAAAGCGCCTAACGCGATCCTAAAATACGCATTCTATACACGTGTCAAGCGTATTGTCGCCCCTAAGCGTTATTCCGCTCTCTAGAGGCAGAGATGATTGAGGTTATACGCATCTTAGCATTACTCTTTCTGTTGAGATCGGAAGAACAGTATTATAAGCGATGGAAACATCAATGGGACTAAATGAAGGAGGCAACAGACCATCCCCTTGAATTTGCTTTTGGTTCCCGCTACGAGCGCTTTTTAATAGGGTGGTTTCCTTTTATTTTTTTATTGCCTAAATCGAAAGATTATTACTCCTAGAGTACGTATTTCACGCTTTTAAATGACGTTATCAATTTTTTGCAATTACATAAATGAAAAGTGAAACTTTTCAAGCGCGTGAAAACGCGACGGCTAAGTATGAATGCTGGGAAAACCCCGAGTGACGTCATTCTGGCTTCAGCTGCCGCCGTGTGAGGCCACCTTGGTGCAAGGCTACAAGCGCCGCTATGATGCAGGCTGCCAACAGTAAGCAAAGTACCCTGCTAGCAGGTAGCGCTTGGCTTAAATAAGGATTATTAATACCCTATCAAACGAAGGAAACTTTCCGACTATAGGAAATTTTAATAGGCGATTATTAAGAAATATTTCCCTGAGCTCTGTGCCTCATGCAGGCATTGGTAATCTCTGATGATGTAAAACTTCTGACTACTCTACTACTACTACTATAGCATCTGGGTCCCTATGACGTCACGTGGAGTGGCATCGCATGGGCGCCAATCTGGTCTTTTTCAGATGAGGTTAAAATTCACCATCAACATTCATCTAAACTGGGATTTCTAAAACCAAATAATTTGTATATTATGAATACACTAATGGTGGGAAACGAATCGCAATCAATGCCTTTCGTTTCCTTTGATGAAGGAAACTACCCTATTGATAAGCACAATGGATCACAGCGCGGCAATGAACGCAAAGTGATCTATTTAGCCTGAATAATTTACCAAAATATACTTAAAGTCGCGAGAAAAAGCATTATGAAGTTGATGATTTGATGGGTAGCATCATCACCAAAATAAACTTTGGTAAACAACCCTAATCATACGTCGGCCATGGAAAGCCTCAACCGGTGGAAAACCCGAGAAGAATTCCTTCAACCCTAATCATAGCTTCTTATTCGGCGAAATTCGGATCATTATACCAGTCAGGTAGGTGAGTGGCAACTTTAGCAAATTCGTTTAAATGCGCGGTGGACAACAACACACGAATAAGCCAAGTAGAGGCTCTTTCGGAGGTAAATTCGCAATTAACATGGTAGCACTGCTTTGCACGGAAGAGATAGCACTGGTCGCAGTCAGTTGGTTCGCTGTCGTATGACTGGCAAATGACCGCTCAATTTTTCGCCCTATAGAACATTAGCAAATTCAAAACTATCGATTTTATATATGTTGTCGCTCGAAAATGTTTTTTTATCGTAAATGTTAATTGACTGCTTTTAGTGAGAAATTGGTCAGTAATTATATGCTATGAAGGGAGATACAGCGGAATATTTGTGATTACGTGGGCGCGGATTAATTATTAGGAATTACTCAGAGCGGCGGTAAGCGAGCCATCCTACTAATGGATTTAAGTAATTACTTTCCATCTATAAAGTTCAAAAAAATATACAAAACCTATAAAAAGCTGTTGACAATAAAATCTATATTGAGCACTGAGTATTCAATTGCATTTCATGTTGCGAAAATAGAGATGATGTCTGAGTCAATAACAATGCAAAAAAAAAGCGATGCCTACCTTTAAAACACAAAAAATTGTCAAACTCTCATTACCTACGTATTTTATTGTTGTTTCAAGCCTTGAAAAACAGTTCTGTTTCATGTCCGTGAAGTATTTATTTGTTCAAGTGTACCTAATACATGAGAGGTGCGTCATTTATCATTGTTTTTCTGGCTGTATATCATTCGTTTGTCTTTTCCTGGCCGCGTTACATTCCCGCGTTATCGCATTACATGATAAACGTGTGCTACCATGGGGTTAATAGTTTTCAAATAATATATATTGTATTTATAAATATGACTGCGTTCAGTTGTTATCCCTTCATCTTCAATTAACCCATATTTAACATTTTGTACGACAACACATTCGTATATGAGCAGACAATTACTTCACCATTGGTATTATCGAATCCGTCGTTTCGATTAATCAGGCCAAAAAAATGGAATCTTTAGATGATTGATTTTAAAATTCGAAGTAGAAAGTTGATTAATCGAAAAGCGATACTGGATTTAAAATTCCAGTCCCTAAAGAGGGATCTTCGCAGTTACGCGGTTTAATTGGGGCTCACAGACTCACACGGGTAAACCTTTGCTGCATTGTCGCTTTAATTGAGGACCCTTTGTAGCATACAGGTCTACATAGTTTTCCGAAGAGCCTATATTTGGTGCATCAAAATTCAGTTAAGATATTTTATTTCCCTGCGTTTTTAAATAAGCTTTTAATTTATACTAGTTTAAGGGAGTTTATGGACTATTGTAGGTCCAACTCATAGGAGAAGCATGTATGGAAACGTGAAAGTACATTTAAAACTATAAAAATGTAAAATAATAGGCAGGTTTTTCAAGACATTACATTGCAGATTTTATGGTACCAAGCGAAATCTTATTTTCTATTTAACTTACAGTACTTGTTTACTCATAAAACAGAGATTTTTAAATTTATTTATAAAAGGTATCACACTGTACCGCGTATTGACATTTAGCAATAAAATATATAGTATCTAATGTATCTCCATTATTAATATACAAATAATCCCAAAAAGGCAATTGAGAATTGTGGTAAATAATATCTCAGTTAATCCCACACTACCATTGCTATATTGTTTCACTGAGAATTAATTATTGGGTACGTCTAAATTGATGTTATCCATATGATTCCGTGTTGTTAATATTAATTGTAGTTCACACATAGTTTCCACATTACGAGAATTTTTCTGTTTACTGATGGCCTTATTTAAGAATTCTATTTTCTTCTCATGAATCAAATTTTTTTATTTGCTTCCACAATTTCCTGTACTCCGCGTAATAATCCAGGTTCTCTGTGTATCTAAACGATGCACGAGACTTATTTCTATATTTGATTTTTGTCGGTACTACTGTTGTGATCCACGGATTTGGAGGTTGGGTAACACGAATTGTTGTCATGGGAGCTTGAGCCTTAAGAATCTCGAGAAGCACTATGCTTGGCAACTCTATTTCGTAGCGAAATGAGCCAAGTTCACCGATAACGCTACAACTTAATTCATATTTATCGTTACTAAATATCCCACCACATAATGATTTGGATAAATTTTAGTATTCTATATTCTTGCAAAATCACACATTGAAGAAAGTTAATAGCGAAACAACTCAACTGAGTTCCAGAAGATGTTATATTTAGTGAATTTATGGAGAAGCAACACGTAAATGAATTTATAAAAAAAAAAACTTTTGAGAAGTCAAATACTACTCGCAGTGTGACCTCATGATTTTCCAATTGTTATTCTAATATCATATGTGATAAATATACTTCTCTCGGATTTGCGCGCAGATACTTTGTGGCGGAGGACCATGGACCAGTAAAGACTAAACCCTGGTAAACACAATTCAATTCAGAGTTCGGTTCTTAGAGAGGCCGATCGAATAGCCCGTAACGTCGGCTGCCTTAATTTTTCTTACCCGAAAGAGTAAACCTGAGAGTAGTTTATTCATTGTATTCGCTGGGAAAGTGTTAAATCATATTTTCCGTGATGTTCAACTACATGATAAGCAACAGCTATAGATAATGTAAATCTGATCGTGGTAAGAGGTTAGTGGATCAGACGTAAGCGTGGGGATGCAATATACAAGGTGTCCCATTTACCTTGAGCACCCAAAATAACTTTTGGTCCAGATCCAAATTCAAAAATGTGTCAAGCAAATGTTCATTAGCCATCAGAGGGACTTTATTCAGCATGATTGCCTTCCTTGTAGCTTTGTTATTTACAAATATATGAACAGCGGTTGTCTTTTTTAAATGACACCCTATATTTTTTATTCGGCAATTCATTTCATCACCTACAGACTTATTCAAAAATGTAGCACAGTGGACCATTAAAATAAACACAACGCTATAAAAACACGAGAAACTCGTCCACTTACTGCAGTGAGCAGTAAACAAATGACTAGCAAGTCAGTACATAACACAAAAGTCACTTTCAGCCCGGGACCACAACCGCGTCCACTTACTTGAGTTAACAGTAAACAAATGACAATCCATTCTCGGCAAAGTGCTTCGCAAAACAGTTATGTCCAATTTTTGAATTTGTATCTATACAAAAAGTTATTTCAGGTGGTCATGATAGATGGGACACCCTGTATACCAAATACGTTCGGTCGAAAGAAAATGTAGCGCCCTCTTAAGTTATCGCACACGGGGATTAACCCTTATCGCCCATCGCTCACCTTGGTCACAATATCCCACTCACCACCCTTTCTCAACGCGCCCTCACCACATCTCCCTAGGGGTGCCCTTTCTCTCAGGAGCGGATGGAACGAGGAGTCATTCGAGTCGCCCCAGCTCCGCTCTTTCGGCGGGAGAGCGGCTAGATAAGACTTAAGGAAGTGGGGAAGGAGCATATATGAGGATCCGGATATTTCCGAGCGAGGGACGAGATATTTTCTGCGAATGCATAGAGGAGGCCCCAGTCCTTCTCTTTGAAGCTTGATTTTTGGTCCCACTTTTTACGCATTTCATATGTGAACTTAGAAGTCACTTATATGAAAAGAAGTCACTTATGAAATTTTTTTATAAGTTAAGCCAGTATCATCATCATCCTGTGGTGTTCTGCCCGTCGACAGGTACCCCGCGCCAATGCTGTCTCCATTCCCTCCTGTCTCCGGCCATCTCCTTGAAGTCTCCATATCTTCCAATTTTAACGTTGTCGATAAACTTCAGCCTCCTCCTTCCCCTTTTTCAGATCCCTTCCACAATTCCCTCCAAAGCTACTATCAAAATTCCATTCCCACTCATCAAATGTCCCATCCAGTTACTTTCTTTTGATTTATTTTTTCCATCAACGTTCTTTTCTCATCTATCCTATTTAACACTTGCTCATTCTTAACTCGATCCGTCCACCGTATTCCCTCCATCTTCCTCCAAACCCACATCTCAAACGCCCCAACCCTGTCCCTGTCTCTCTTCCCCATCGTTCAAGTCTCACATCCATTCATAAACACACTCCACACACAGCATTTCACCTACCGCTTCCTCAATTTTAATTCCAGTGCCTTGTTACACAAGGCTCTCTTCTTCTCCTTGAAAACTTCTTTCGCCATTCCTATCCTTCTTTTTATTCCTCCTATACTTTTCCAGTCTTCAGTTATCAAAGTCCTCAAGTAGCTGTAGGTTCTCACATTCTGTGTCTCACCTTCTTTTGTCTTCACCCTCATACCATCTACATTACTCACTTTTATCACTTTAGTCTTCTTAACATTTATTTTCATTCCATATGTTTTCATTCCTTCCTTCAATCCTGTTACCAATATGTGCAATGACTCTGTGTCCTCGGCTAAAACCACCATATCATCAGCAAATCTAATGCATCTTATTTTTACTCCACCAATACTTATTCCCTCTTCTCTTTCATCCAATGTTACACTTATCATGTCTCCAACATACATATTGAACGTAGTTGGTGACAAACAACATCCTTGCCTAACCCCTCTAGCTAGCTAAATAATATGATTTTCAAAAATCAAAATTAAATTATAATTAAATTCGTTACAAAACCCACTGAAGCAATTCAGATTGTATGCCACACGGAAATTATCCTTAAACTATGGCCTACAAATACAATTAATCACTACAACTTGTCTAAAACTTTTTCGCCGGCCATATTGGTCCCGTAGAGGGATAGGAACAGTATTACCAACCTTATCATTGATTCCTAGCACGATTCAGTGTCTATTGTATGAATTAACTTGACTGGGCCATTCTGCTCCTATGGCCAACGTGCCCCGGTCTCTCCTACTCTGTATACAGTGGAGTGGTAAAATGAGCGATACTATTGAAAATCCCGCCAATTGTCAAGAGCGAGCTATGATAAGTTATTTGTTAGCGAAAAATCATAAGCAAATTGACATTTATCGCCATATTTGCGATCCGTACGGTCAAGGAATAATCATTGAGGGAAAATGGCATGCGCGACACAAAACAAGCACCGAGGAAAACTCAGGAATAAATTTTTGTTTCTCCACGGCAACGCTCGTCCCCACATGGCAATTCGAACCCAAGAGATCTGGGATGGTTTGGGGTGGGAAGTTTTCAATAAGTCACCGTACTGCCTCGATTTAGCGCTGAGGGACTACCGGGAGTAACACCTGTTCCCATCGATGACAATATGGCTCGCTAGTCAGCGATTTGACACAGACAATGACTTGCATGCCGGTATAGCATGCATAATCTTTCTGGACACAGACACTCGAGTAAAAATACTAACAATAAGAGCCACAAAGAAAACAGAGACCTGCGTGAGCACTGACCAGCATGAAACACGGTATGCTACTGGCTCGAGGAGAACGAAAAAACATAGAGGCCAGTATTCAGCATACATTGTAAAAACACCGTGAACAATCAGCATATACTGTAAGGATACTATTAAGACATTTAAGTAAACTGCTAATATAAAGCACGTGCCAATGTCAAGTACAGAAAATAGTTTCTGTACTTGTTAATGGTGTAACAGCCGAAACTGGTGAAAAAAATATGTTGTGGAAGTTAAAGTGTGTGTTATTAATAACATGCAGCCATTCAACCAGTTAAAGCTAATATTTTCGATTTAATGAATATTTTTAAGGTTTTTTTGGGTAGGGGTGGTTCTACCTTCCACCCCCTCCCTCATAATAAGTCCACTGAGCTCACTTTTAATTTTATAAAACCCCATGCACCCACCACTATGATCAAACCAAGAGTTGGTACCTTGCCAACAGGCAAGAGTGCTTACCTACTCATGTGAGCAGACAAGTAACTTACCTGCAGGCGATGCCAATGGCACAGGGTAGATCCCATTCCTACGAGTAGGACGTGGTCGAGAAGGTCCATCGGCTCGACGAGAACATTAACGTCAGGTGGATAAATAGGTATCCAGAATGCGAAGAAAAAAAGTGTTCCATATTCACGACGATACTAGCCATCCGAGAATGTGCGCATCACGTTGGGTAACTGTGAACATGGTTACGTCGGCACGATACCAATCACCGTCAGAAATAGACTGGTTATCGTTCTGTTGAACGAAAGGTATGGAATCTTAAGCCAGCAGAGCATGCCGTCAGGGGAATGTTTCCCCTACCTCTGTTACGTCTCTCCTCCCCCTTTCTTTCTCCCACTGAGTATTCATTCACCTTCTCCTCTTTGCGCACTCACAACTTCCAGCATGCCGTCATTCTCTTGTCACCACGATAAATAAATCCAAGATACGAATCCCTCCCCAAGGCCGCGCACGGACGTTCAAAAGTAGTGGAGTAGGGTGCGTCGCAATTCTACGTTAACTTCAGATCGTTTTACACGGGACACGTAACTGCACAATCTGACTGTACGAATGCGCAGTAAAAATTGCGTCTTGTGAAGCGGTGAATGGCTAAAACACATGCGAGAATGCGTGGACGTGAGATGGCATAATGACCCCTGCTCTAATTTCGATCGTGCATGGCCTCAATAGCACGTCATTACGATAAATTGATGCAGTTCGAACCAGCGAAATTATGTGATCCGTGTAAAACGGCCTTAAAAGAGCGAATAACTTTCGAACGGTTCATCGTAGAATGGTCACCTAAACCTGGTCATGTAATAACAATTTGCCGTTCTGACGATGTACACTTTGAACGAGTTGATACACGCGTGAAGGAAGCCTCAATGGCGAGACAGAAAATCGTCTCAAATGGTCGTACCGTAGGGATCACGTTGCAGGTACGAAACAATACTGAGTTGGTTTTCTGCAAAGGGAGGATTCATAGCAGCGATCCACCCCGGCCCCTCCACTGAAGACCCTTCACAGGAGCTCAACTCGAAGGAAACTTTGCGAGGGTTGAAGGGGCCTACTGTCGGCGTCAAAATGATGAGCCGCTGTATTTTGCAAATTTATATCTGGACTTCAGCGCATGCCAAAATAATGAATAGTACGTCATTTTACAGGAAATTTTTAATTTCGAATTATGATTTTTTTATGAAAAATAAAAATAATCAAGACATGCGAGTGCAATTAATGTCTCCACGCACCATAAAATTAGAAATCGTAAAAACGTAAGAACTCATTCATGCCGAATAATTATTTAGAATCCTCATCAGAATTACATCTTAATTCTAAGATGATGAAAAAATATCCCCGGAAGAGAAGGTCCTTAAAGCGGAGAAATGGCAAGAATGGCAAGAATGGAAAGAAATTACCTAGGTAATTATGAAAGGAAATCATCAAATTTCATAACTATGTAAATATGTACGAGGGTTGTGCCAAAAGTAAGGTTCCCAATGAGCTACCATGTTGAGGTAAGGTAATAGGCTAAATCCCACAGCATTGCCGTGCGCAGTGGTTCCCCTAATCTCGAGTCCGCCAGTCCGCGATTCACTGTGCCACTTATTATTGGCTTAGCAACCGTCAACAATGAAAGTGATGATCCCCGTTCCCACCAAGTAAGAGGATCGAGCAGTAATCCGATTTCTCCTTGCAAGGAAGTTACCGCCATTGGAGATTCATCAGCAACTGACTGAACTTTATGGTGAAAAGTGCATGCCCATTCAGCACGTCCGCAAATGTTGCAGGGCTTTTGCTGAGGGCCGCACGGAAGTTCACGATGAAGAACGAAGTGAAGACTGCCGGTTTTGGATTGTCCAGAAGATCAACAGTAAGCTGCTCCAAGATCGTAGGGTCACTGTCCGTGAATTTGTTGAACGTATATCTGAAGCTTCTCACGGCGCAATTGAAAGAACTTTAACACAAACGTTGGGTTATCGCAAGATGTGTGCTTGCTGGGTCTCCTGGATGCTGACTGACGGACTCATGGAGCAACGCCTTGACACTGCTCGCAAATTTCTTCAACAATTTTAAGGTGGGGGGAAACAAGGAGAAGTTGTTGGTCTCTATCGTCCCCGGAGATGAAGCTTGGGTATTTCATTTTATCCCCGAAACAAAACTCTTAGATGGCAAACGCTTCAAGAGCGACGATGAAGTCCGAGCAGAGGTCACACACTTCCTCAACGGGTTGGCGGGAGACTTGTTCAACTTAGGGATAAAAAAGCTGGACGACTGCCTTTAAAAGTGTGTCGAAAAAAATGGAGACTACATTGAAAAATAGGCAAAAGTGTAAGCTTTTCAACGATGTGAAAATTAATATCAATAAAAAAGTTTTGTATTTGTAAAAAATGTGGGAACCTTACTTTTGGTACAACCCTCGTATAACTCAGTATGAGACAATGCACTCATTACAAGCCAAATGGCTATCAGGGTGCCCACTGAAATGAATCCCTGAAGAAAATTAGTAGGTAAGTAACAAATGGAAGGTTAGGCTAGAATTAGCATCAGATCACTTCTTTAATTTGGTTCACACTTTAAAATATAATGCACTTACCCCTATCGTCACTGAAATCCGTTGATTTTTTACACAGTCCTTGTTGAGAGAACCTCCTATGGGCTCAAAGAAGGCGGGGGCAATTTCTTGGCTGCTGGAGACCTGAAATAAAAATGTTACACAATTATTGAAAATGTTATCAACTGCCAGCGGCTAAAAAGTAATCTCAGGGACAAAGAACTCCCTTATTGATATTAGTATTTCAGTGTACCATAAATTATACATAAATTGCCTTAATAGTCCAGTAACTGGTCTTCTTTGCCCAAGGTAATTTACAGGGTTATAAAAGATACAGTGTCCGGCGTGATGCGGTGGAAATCTTTGATATTCAGCTTATTAAAACAACTTGTCTGTTTCCACACTATTTTATTTTCACCGACCATGGTTTCGGCAACTTGTGCCATTGTCAAGGTACATAGCCTTGGGTGACAGCCTTTTTATAGGTTTTTCAGGAGGGAGGAGAAAGGGAGGGGAGGGGTTATTGGGGTGTGTTCATTCCGAGGGCAGAAACTGGATTTCTTAGAACAGTTTGAAATTGTGAATTGCCCCGTTGATTTTAAATTATGTAACGACCATATTTTCCCATTCCACTCACCCCTTCTGAACATTACCCTACCTCCAACCCATCGCCCATTGACGTCATCAGTAACCTCGGAATGAACACACCCCAATAACCTCTCCCCTCCCTTTCTCCCCCCTCCTGAAAAACCTATAAAAAGGCTGTCACCCAAGGCTATGTACCTTGACAATGGCACAAGTTGCCGAAACCATGGTCGGTGAAAATAAAATAGTGTGGAAACAGACAAGTTGTTTTAATAAGCTGAATACAGGATTACCCTATCAGGGTTTCCCAAAATCACACACGTTTCAAACAAATTTTGTTGCCAGGACATTATTAAAATATCTCTTTTTTACATAAAATTTGTAATGAATTGCGCATTTAAGATTAATATTTTTCACTTCACCGTGCATTTAAAATTTTGCAATTTTTTTAAGAAGGGAAATACGTTCATTCGTATTTACAAACTTTTGGTCGATTGTGTTTCACAAAAATATTTCTATAAATGAAAGCGCAAGACGTATGTTGCTCAATTGCTAAATTAACGGTCACTCATTAGGCTATATTCTATATATTTTGGTGCTTACTTGTCTCATAATCTCACGATCAGCAAAAATTGCAAATTTTCTTTTTAAGGGCATAGAGTTAACCTGTAAATTACGCTGAGAATAACTTATTGTATTCTACACTACTACCTTAAGAATTCAAAATTTATGACGCAAAAACTTTTACATCAAAGAACGCTGAACAAATCCATTTCCTAAAAAAAAAACCTTCCTCGCAGTGTATTTGGTTTTTTTAGTTACAACGAATAGAAATTTTTACCAGTGATATAGCAATCATATTTCGATATAATATCGGGTATATTGTGGTTAGGAGGATAATTATTTTCAGGAATATTTATCAAGATCGCACATCAAAATGCAAATGAAGTAATTATAAAAAATTATGTGCACTATGGTAGTAAAAGACATCGTCCAAGTTCAACTGCAGTGTTTTTATGGAGGAATCCTTCAATAAAATGAAAGTGGAGTGCAAAAGAAACGTTCCTCTTTAAAAGCGTATCTTTACTACACCATTTGTTCACAAGGCCGTAACCAGCGAGAGGGCTGCATCAAAGAACCGGAATTCCACTTTTCCACCCCTCTTCTGACCATCCGTCCTAAAACACATTTTATGGCCACGGCCTTGTCCTTTGTGTACCATGAGCAACGTATTCCTGGCTCGTCATATGGCCTGCAACAGGAGATACAAACTGATTCTAATCAATATTAACTCATCCTAATAAAAATCAACTTTATCGAAAAAGGAAAATTGGTTCCGGTCAAATAAATCAGTGAGAGTGCTAAAATGAGAGTCCAGGAAAAAGCGAGATGGGATTTCCATTTATCTTTAAATTCCGCATTGATTATAGTGAAATGGAAAGCAATATTTTTAGTTATTTTGAGAAAACAACATTGCTACATTTTTCTGTTTCGTGGTGTAGTTTTTATCGACTATGAATCAGCTGTTCACCTATGGTTGAATATTTTCGTCCGAAATATTTTATTTCCTGAACACATATTTTAGATACATTCACAAGCGGTACGAAATTTTACCCATATGATGACTGGTGTAATTTATTTATCCCTTAAATAACGTGGAAAATGCGTTACTGGCCGGTCACACGCTACACTTCGACTGAATTTACTTTGTAATGATTACTCCCTCATTATAGCTTTAAATAACAGTATATTCGGAAAATTGATTTAAGCTTCTTTTTTTTAAACTATTTTTCCCAAATTGTTAGGTTGAGGATAAAAGGAATCTACAAAATATGTTTCATTTAGCAAAATTACCTTTTTTTGTTTTCCTGTGATTAAATTTGAAACCACAATTTTTAACCATTTCGAGGAGAAAATTCTCGCAAACATTTGAGTGAAGCTCAACTTTTCTAATGCCTGGAAGAATTTGGAGATACAACGACTCTGCTACAACCTTGTGTTTGACTGATCCTTTTGATTCGGATGATACTTTTTTCATTAAAAAATCTCAGCATAAAAACTCTAGATGCACCCTCGAGTAACATAAATTTAAAGACCATGCAATATCTGGTGCATTTTGGTCACCAATGACCTTACAGAGTAAAAGAATTATTGACGGGTCGCAAAGTGGACTCGAACTGAATACCCCTCCTCCACTCATGCTTTTTGACTTTAAAAGAGAGAAAAAAACAGGTCGAGAAAAAATAAATCAGCGAGCGTGCTAAGGCGAGAGAGTCCATAGCAAGAGAATCAGGAAAGGGCGAGAAAGGATTTCTTTAAAGCCTTTTGCCGTAAATTGTTGGTGAATGTGGTGGAAAGGAACGATACGGCCGATAGGATTAAGGCCCCTTCCCCCTCCAAATCTTTCTCGCAACCCTTTGGGCCACCTCTGTTCTATATCCATCGGATCCTTTGGACCTCCTTGTACACAAAAAAAAAATCCTTTATTCCCTCAGGGTGCGTCGTTTATCGAAAAAAAAGAATAAACCTTAAACTTCTCTGGTCCACCCAGAAAAAAACCATCGCATTCCAGCATCGTATCCATGGAGTCAATCCACTATGTGAACAGCCAACAATACTATTGCTATGTAAGGTAACGGTAGACTAAAGTGCACTAGCAGCGACGCCATGGAAAAATTGGCAGTGCGGGAATGCACTCTTATTGATTTTTTTTAGAAATGAAATATGACTCTGTATCTTTTTTATTATAAGTTATAATTTACATTTTATTGAAATTTTTTGTTTTTTTAAGAATGTGCATATGAAAAATTTGCAGGCACCATTTGGAGTTGATAAAAGTACTATTTCACTATTATGCCTTATGTTAACCAGTGCCGGAACGGCGTTCCGGCGCCATGATACCACTGTGCACTAGTCATAACGTTGCCTTAAGTTCATGTTCCTCGTGAATTTGAATCTAGACCTTTTGCATTGAGCTTGTTTGGTGCATAATGTATCAACCAAATCAAAAGGAAACACTCGAGCATTGGTCCATTCCAGAGTCGTAGAGGGTCCAATTTTCGTAATACAGCAGAAAATTTGAGCTTTACTGAAAATTTAACTAGTAAAATATCCTCGAAACGATTGAAAATTGTTGGTTTAAATTTATTCATAGAAATTAAAACAGAATTTATCTACATGTAACTTATTTTAAAGGTTGCTTTTATCCTAAACCTACCAATCTTGGGATAAAGGTTTTCAAAATAAAAAATCGAGAATCTATTTTTAGAATTTTCTTTTGCTTCAAATGATAGTGAAGGAACAATCAGCATAAAGAGAAAATTCAGCCAGAGTCTAACGTGTGACCGGCCAAGAACGCGTTCGCTGCGTTAGAGAAGAGACATTGGTGTGCTTCCTCGTGTACAATGTAGCGGATGTTCCTTGAAATTTGAGTGAGCTTGAGGGTGGGTAGAAAACTGCAACTTATTGTTAGTCACATATTGCTAAATACATATTTTTTGCGATGCATGAGTACAATATGAGCAAATATTCCAAAATTTCAGGTAAATCTCCTACACTCAAATCTTACGAAACCTTATCTTTAATAGCTACATACCACTCCAGGGATATCATCATCGACCCTACATTAAATTATCAGAGAAATATTATTGCCATCAAGGTGAAGGCGATATACACATTTATCCATCACACAGCGGGACTCACTGGAAGATTCGGGGTGACCAGTCATATATAAACCTGCACGCTTTTGAAATTTAATAGACCCTACCGCACCCACCTCACACCATTCTCATTGTCAGCCACCGCTGGGTCAGAAAGGGTGCCGTATCCCACGCATTCTCGCACCGCAGCCGACGGCACTGGACCCATAGATTTCCACACCCTCACTTCCACTCCACGATTAAGGGTGTGAGTTAAGGGTTTCGGTGCAACTAATTTTTCGCCAATGATACTCGGACACGCAAAAAACTCACCAAATCGCACTTGTACCAACAACCTGGGTTAAAACCCAGCAAAGCTGAATCGTAACTTCCCGTGCCGTGAATTTAATGATAAGTCCAAGTTATTGAGTGGCCCTCAGCAATAAGGCAAACTGTTCATATTGAAGTATTTCTTCTCTATCGCTTCCATCACCATCCGCTCTAGACTCATCATTTCGCAGGAAGCTTACCTATAAAAATAAAAGTTTAATTATTTCCGGCAATAGTTACCATTTATGCTCACTCCATTTTGAAAAATATCAGCGTATTAGGACCGTTACCTCTTAAAACCCATTTTAAGTTTCTTTAGCTACCTTAATCTATTCAACAAAGACACCAAAATTTGCTATTAAGGAAATTGAATTCCCATACCTCAGAAACATGCTTTTTAACCAGTTAAAACCTCACTCAAATAAATTAGTTACATACATCTTATCACATGACCTGATGATAATTTACAATACCATATTCCAGGGTCTGACGAACTGAAGAAAAAAGGTGGAGGATCAGTGACAACATCGTCACCTCAAGAAATACACGCGAAAGTACCCTAGAACGTGAATTCACGATAGATATAATTTTTAAAATATCTAGTTTTTTTCCAAGACTCAATTTGAATGTAAACACTCATTCACTTATGGTATTTCAACTGATAAGTAACCTTCAGGCCATACGGTAAATAGATAGCTTCTTCATTCAAGTGATGTTTTACCTAGTCTAAAATTAGCATCTTGATAGAAGGTAGTATCAATCAGTTCTGAACGATAATTAATAACTTTCCCTGGATTAATTAAGGTAACTAAATGGACTTCAATAGAATATACCGTGAACTTTTGCGATTGCGTTATTAATACGTTAATTTTATTGATCTAAGAACAGGCATAAAATTGAAACTATTGTCAGAAATTATGATAATTTTATGAAATTTGTTCGACCAATCTGATATACGGTACGGTAGCCAATTTACTCGCGGAACAGTAGTTGGAGCAAGGGAATGCTGTGTAGTACCATCGGTAACTGAAAGGTAGTTTTCAGTTATTCGCCACCGATTACTCAAAAAGTAAGAAACGTGAGAAAATAATAAAATTTGAACTATTTCATTCAAATAAAAAATCCATATTGACCAACAGGACGAGAGCCAACCGACCTTCAACTGTTTTCTTTTTGGATGGAATGGAAATATTATTTGGATAGCAAATGAACGATGAGTTGTACGGGTACAATATAACGCAGTCACTTTCTTTAGCCAACTGAACTCCCATGACATTCTTTGAAGGTAAGAAATTGATAAAAGACTTAGCGGGAAGGAAGTCACTTCGAGGATTAAACCGTTCTCGCAGTGAATTGGAAGTGGTTCCTATATGGACTAGTGTGAGAGTGCGTGGACTGATGAAAATTCCTAACGCGTGTGTGCGAAGGACCTTGAGGGGCAAAGTTGATAAGCACCAACTCGTGGGTTGGGCGAAGAAGTTAAGAGGAAAGTGTGGGCGTCAGGGAAATCTCGTGGTATAACTGGACTGAAAGTAGAGAATGGGGCAGGATATGACGGCGCAATCATCACGGCTTGGGTGAACAATTAATTAAATGGGGGGGATGCTAAGTAATGGTAGAATAGAAGCGTTATTATCCTATGAAGAAGGTGAGTATAGAAGAACTAGTTCAACGTTTTCATGCATCTCAAATATTTAAAAATTAAACCTATTAGAATAAGAAAAAGACAGATGGTGAAATTATCAAATTCGATACATACGCAAAGTTTCTGTCCACACATCAACAGCATGAAAATACCAAAATAATAGCATAAGTTTTTAGAGTAAGATCTGTCATCAAGAAAGACCGCTACAGAAGGAATTGTTTTTCCTCTTAAGTGAGTTCAATGAATGATCCATGGCATACTAAGTCTACTTCAGTGGTTTCTACTTCAGGCTTCTTGAAGCTCGATCAGGATTGAAGCCTTTTCATGGCTTATTTGTACTCTTCCGTTTTTATTTAGTGCATCCTATAAACAACTGGTAAATCTGATAATGAAACGAAAATGGAAATTATTGATTACTCTGGCAAGGATGCGAGTCCAGTTTTTTGGCTAATTTTATTGAATCTATTAATCTAGTGCTCTGGATTCGCCTTATGTGTACCCACGGTTCTTTGCTCTTCTCCTAAACCAGATTTAAATGGGAAATATCTAGCAGCCCTCTTCAAGTGACTTTGGACAAACGTTACAGACATTTTCATGACTCGCGAAGGACACATTATTATAGGTTCGAAGATTTTCGCGGCGTTGATCAGTTGATATCTCTTGAAAAAAAGCCCACAGACGAGGTGAGAACACTAAGAAAATGCAAAGATCATACGACCCACTATTAGTTCCTTCGTCTAAAATTTTTGCAAGTGTTTAGGAAAGAAAATAATTTGCACACAAAAGTTGTCGGCGTACATCCAACTCTTCTCAAGATGCTTCATCCAAATATATCTATATACATGATTTCCTATTTTAAAATATTGTAATGTAGCATTTTAATTAACAAAATAATATTGTAATTGTAATGAATGCAGTTTGTAATATATTCAGACTCGGTCGATGCCCAACGTTTCCTTCGCTCAAACGAAAAGCATCCAACCGCCAGTGCTGACCCCTCCCTTTCTCTCTCCCTTACCTACCTCACCCCCTACTACCTCCCCTCCCACCCCTCTCTTTCCCCTGGAGGAGTACTTTCGCGCGACTTCCTCTGGAATCAACCAAACTCCAGACTCCAGTTTCGCTCCTTCGTCCCGCACACAACACCGAGGGCCACTGCAGATTCCCCTCCCTCTCCCCTCTCTCCACACGCTTGGTTTAATTCCCCAAAGCCTCGCTCCTCTTTTGCTCCCGAAAAGAGCTACACAGAAGAAAACTCCTTCCTCTCATGAATGATTACTTTGCCTTCCTCTTTTACCCCTTTATCATCTCGTTCTTCATAAATACGTCTGCTCATTGGAAGATTACACGGGTTTCCCACCGTAATCGATGACAGTGCTGCCGAATTTTAGCACTGAGTAGTCTTCCAAGATGATTTACACGGGGTAAACAAAGGAGAAATGTCATGCTTTTTTCGCATTGAAAACCCAAAAAAAAGAAATGTCATCTTTTTTACCAAATATTTGTTGCATAAATACTTAAGATGAACATTTTCAGTTGCATTTAGTCGTCTGGTTTGCAATTGGGAGCGGAGAGAAATCTTAGTTGCTAGAAGTCATCGTGAGGCAATTGGTCGCTAGGCAGGGCGATGGATTCACTCAGTTGAATGAATCTAAGAGTGAAATAGGATAAATTGCCCAATCGTCAAGGAAGGAAGCGGAGGGCTCCAGGTTATCACTGTAAATATTCAAAATGAATGTCATAAATTATGCATTTGATAAATGGATATTCCATTTTTACGGTATTTTCTTGGGATACACACCACTTTTTCCAATAAATCATAAGAGTTGACACATGTACCTTATGAGGTACGGTAAGGTGTCCTTCCCCATTGTTGCTGGAGTTTATGCATTGAAGTAACGTTAATTACTTCACACGTATGCATTCAACCTTGAAACACAAAGCGGAAAATATTAAACTTGCTTGTCGTCTTGTTTTAACGATTTCATTCCGAAATTTTAAACTCTAAGAGCATGACAACACGTGGAGGCCTGCAAACTTGGAGAAAGAAAAAAATTGAATAATTATGGGATAAAAACAGTGTTAGACGTGAGCCAAATTTTGGCAAAATTCTGCCAATGAATTAAGATACAAGTTTTTTGAATTGGTGGTCTCCCCACACTAGAGGTCCATGCACTTAATTTCTCTTCAATGCCATAATTTAGATTCAAGCATATGGATTTATTAATTTAAATTAGCCAGTATATTACGCCATTATCATGTTGAAATTTCAATTTCAACATTCATGTAGTATACATCTATAGAGAAATAGAATAATTTTATAGCAATATAATACTAGGATAATAGCAATATAAATATGAGAAAAATCCGTCTCAAATTCTGGATTCATTATATATGCATTAATGCAATAAGCAACCGCTCGATCTGTCACCACCGCCAAAAAGTATTCAATGATTTTAATGAAATGAATATTTTCAAATAATTACGCTCAATTTGCGCTTTGAATCACCTGTTTGGTGCCAAGTGCATCGTTTTTTAGCGTGCTAGACTCAACGAGAATAAGAAGATGGCAGGCAGCTAGAGAATTAAGGGATTTTCAAGAAGCCTCTCGAAAATGTTTAAAGGACGGAGCGATGTTGAGAGAAGGAGGCTTGAGGCTTGAGTAGGGCACTTGGCCCGTTTCCTCAACTCAAGGGCCAATGGTCACAACGCCACATATTTTCACAACGCGCAAACTTCTCTCAGGGCAGCAGTAGCATGCCTGACCCATTTGGTGACGGAAGTGCGGGCGAGAATCGTCAAGTCTCTGTGGGAATCCAACGTTCTCTGCTGAAGATCTGCAATGGAATCGAGAGCGTGGGGTAATTTTATCTGGCATCATAGGCGGATTTAGAGGGATGCACGGGGGAGCGTGTTTCCCCCCCCCCCCAGACGCTTAAAATATAGACTTTCTACATTTTGAGCGTCTGGGGTGACCATATATAATATAAGATTTTTAATACGGTTATCATTGCGTTAATTTTTTGTGTATTGCGAAACCTCAATTATTTAATTTCATAAAAATTACTGTAATATTAAAATAAGTAGAATGTTTCCTACAGTAGTAGTTGTATGTTGTTTTAATCTCAAATATGAGAGACCGTTTGCCTCTTAGGCTCTTGTGCTCCCACTCAGAAATAAATCCTGGATCTAGACTTGTCTGCCACGTAAAGCTGATCATTCATATAAGATCCTTGCCAGCTAATCTCAGTTACAGTACAACAAACTAAAGCTAATTAGAATTAAGAGGGTGATAAGTCAAGGGGCACAATTGATTTTTTTCTTAACAGTTAGGTACTGAAAGAAGAAATATGCAAAAATTTGAGGCCAAGAGATACGATTGAGTCTCTATTTTGTGCTGGCATCGAGTGGAAAATCAAATACAATTATAAATATGTTGTTGATTTCCATTTATTTTCTTTAACCAATTTCTTCACCTATATCTATTTAGAAATAAATCTCTTGCACCTGCTGGCTTCTCACTTCATCAATTACAGTTGGATATTTGTCATCTGGTGGCCTCAGGAGGGATATGGTGAGGCCTTTCCATCATAAATGAATGATATTTTGCAGGATCCACTTTGAACATTTTAATAGGACCGGCAAGATATTGTAATGCAAAGTTACGGCTACACAATATGTAATCTGAAGCTCACCATCACGATGTAATTATTGTCAACTACTTCGTGTCCAAAAGTATGGAATGAATTAATATTTTTTTCTTCATTAGCCAGAAAACATCATTATGTGGCCTTTAAGAAGAAGTTTCTGAAGAGTTTACAATGAGTAACAATGGAATATCACAACATTCATTCCATGGATATGGTCATCCTACCGAGGCGGACTCTAACCTTCGCGTTAGCAGGCGACGACTTTTCCTGTTGGCAAAGAATTAATTAGCGAGGAAACGAGGCCAAATTACGACATCATCTACTTCAGTCAACAATCCTAAGATCGTATTGTTGATACATGAATTGCAATGAGAAAAAATTCCCCTGCACCGTGAATCGAACCACGGACTATCTATCTTTTCGGGCCGCTACGCGGACTTCTACGCTTTCCAGTTTCCTTATTTCCAATGGCAATTGTACCGAGACTCATGATTTATTCTGATGGTGTGATTCATTGGCATGGTATGATATTGCATAATCCTAACATTGGTTCGACGTAGCTCTCCACTCCGTTCTCCTACCAGGTAATCATGTCACACGTGATTATTTCGGCCCTTCAACATCCTTATTTACTAGTTCCATATTTTTTATTTGAGATTTTCCTTATCCATTCTTGTCATTACCATGTCCCTCGACGATTGTGTTCATCAGGCCATCATGTTCGATACTCCGTAATTTCAATTAATGGTTATTTGTGGTCGTCGCTTGTGATTACCCGTAATCCATCGATTAAATAGCCAAGCAGTGCTGTTTTCTGGTCGATGAAAAGGTATAATTATATTTAGTGAAGAGTTCTCGGGATCGCCACCGGGTCAGGAACTTCATAGCTGCCGACGTTTCGATGTCCGACTCGGTCATCGTCCTCAGGGCTGTGAGTGTCGAGTGAGACTTTTGACTTGCTTATATATAGCAGTCACCTGACCACCAGAGTGACTGTAAATAAGTAAGTCAAAATTCTCACTCGACACTCACAGCCCTGAGGACAATGGCCGAGTCGGACATCGAAACTTCGGCAGCTATGGAGTTCCTGACCCGGTGGCGATCCCGAGAACACTTCACTAAGTCCATTCGCCGAGAAAGCACGAAATCTTTCCTCACGTATAAATATGTCTCAAGATATGGCGTATAAGGTTGTTCTGTTTTGTTATCAATGTTTTCATGAGAGTTCTCCTCTCTCCGAGGAATCTTCGAAGTACTTCCTCATTACTAACTCAGCAGATGCATTTGTTCCTCATCATTCTTCTCTAGCACCACATATCTATTGCCTCTACCATTTACTTATCCACTGCTGTCATAGTCCATGCGGCAATGGAACAAAACCCAAACCGTAGAGTGCTAACATAAATGGCTCCTATACTCAGACGTTTTAGAGACAAGAAAACTGTTACGCATTCAGCCATTCTCTCGTGAGTTTATAATACAAAAACGCTAAATTTAGTGCCCACATGTCACGATTTGAGGACGCCATTGCAGTTTTGGTTCATTTACTCTATCGGAGAAACTTTTTTGATGAGGAAAGGAACGTTTAGCAAGAGAGTAAACTACAACAGGACACAAGGTCCATCCACAAGACCGATGAGTTGTAGGGAAACGGTATTACGCACGGCGTAAGTTCGTGACGTCATCCGTTTATCAGCGAAAGGGTTAACGCCGTAAATGTTTTTCGCAGTCAGTAGTCTGAAAAGTAGGATTCAGCAGAAAACTACGCGGAAAAATACCGGTCTCAAAGTATATTTAACTCTATCGCAATCGACAATAAAGAAACTTGGAAAAGTGATCCCATTTTCAAATTTTATCTTCAAAAACTTTTCTAAAACTACAAATACTAAAACATGTGATAAAATAACACAAATTCTGATTTATTTCGCTTTTTTCCATTTCACTAATTAGACTTCCAAAGATGTTCTTTCTGTTTAAGGCATTCTAGCCATGACTACTCATTCCTCGCTTTGATGCCTATAGTGCCCGTGACTACAACTACCTTCAAGTGAACGTAATGATTGAAAGCAGTTGCACGTCACACATTCGTTTGAATACCTTAACGGCCCTCCATTAGCATGCATCACGCAGTGCCCAAAGAAACTAAAGCATCCTGGTGATTGAAAAATTAGGAGGGAAAGAAACCAGGGGAAAGAAGAGGGTGGAATATCCTCTACTGTCGAGATCCAATCCAACAATTCGGTAAAATTTGTGCATCCGATTTGGCTTTGCAGACAAAATTTATTCTTTGATTAAGAAATAGCTTTTTTAAACATTTTTACCTCCATTTTTTTACAAAAATATCTTGATAGAGAAAAAATATATGAATATGAAATGGAAATAAAACAAGGGGACAGCGGAAATTCAACAACAACAGCAATGTTTTTCTTAACAATTTTGTACCTATTAACAATGGATTATGCAACAGACTGAATTATATTTTTCCAGTAGCCTTTCTATCATGATATGGAAAATGATGACATTCCTGATGATTTTTTCTACTATAGTAAAACGTGAAAAATCGGTAACGTATATTTAAGCGTACCACACCAATTGGATATCCTTGGTTTAATTTTTCATTTAAGACAATTCATATCCTTAGTGATATATATCACATTCACTCGCAATACTAAAATTTAATTCAACAATTGAAAGGAAGCAATATTGCCCTGAAGGGTCCCCAACAAACACATCAAATTGGATTGATTAAAACGTGGTCAATTTTAATAAAAGGAAACAAGTGTATAACTTTGAAAGGAATTTTCATTCACATTATCTAATGAATTACCACCATTTTTCAAGTTCTTATTCAATAAAACTGCGGCTTTTGACCACTGTAGGTAACAGTGTTCAAATAAAAATAAAATTTTGTTTAAAAGCCAAAAATATTGAATCACTGCAAATATTAATTTTGGAAATTTGATCCCTCGTTGAATAATGTGATATTGACTTGATTTTTCAAGCTTTACAAGGATATGGGTCAATATAAGGGAAATGAATATGAATTAATTTATTCGGCGTAACTAAACATCAACTACTGACTAAATTCTACCGGGAGAATGAACTTATGAAACGATCTTTTACGCAGGCAAATACTTAATAATAATTCATTTGATGGCCTACTGATCGTTGAGCTGTGAGAGAGACAGGTGATTCAGCTAGTTGATGGTTAAATATGAAACGAATAGAGGCGGATAACTAAAGAGCTAATTGATGTTGTACCTGAGCCTGCATTGTGACGAAGGTCAGGAGTTCTTGGCGATATTAAGTACAACATGGGAACTTTACCTTGAGCTCCTATAGTTTTAGGATGATAAGTACGAGGATACAGGCTTTGCACATGGGGTAGAAAACAAGTGGACGTATTAATTAGATTAAAATTCGGCGGTAACCGGTGTTGTTGCTGGGAAAAAAACACAGGCGCTACTCATCAAAATTTGCCAACACCTAAACATGTATTATATATCCGGACGCGATTAAAATGTCAAGCTCAAACATTTACATTACTTCCAAGTTGTGCCACGAGATAACTCTGAACAATTAAATAATCATTTCCGATCTTTATTTTTGAAATCCATTGGACAATTTACAGTAGGGCTATTTTTTGCAGATTTTAAAAGGTAGTTTAACCGGTACGCTTATAACGAGTTCGGATTTAAGAGGGTACACCTTACCGACCCAAATACAGCACCGACGGTAACGTAAATCACTGAAATCATTGACGATTGCGTGAAGTTCATTGAGTCTGTAATTAATCAATATATTGCTGTATTTTATGAATTTTTGGTTAAGGATAGATTTTACGTTCCAGATGCACTTCGAATTGCTCATAGTGATGGGATAGCGCATCAGAGATTAATGAATTCCGATAGCAGATTAGCTATGTCCATATATGCAGAACACAATTATTGAAATATTTAAGGTAACATCGATGTTGTGAGAAAGATACCTCAACGTGAGAGAAGCTTATGGAATAGTATAATAGAGTCACGATTGTCTTTGCTACAAATCCTTATGTTCGTATAGCACGCCACGGCCGATACTGGTGATTGACATATTAGGGTCGCAAAAATATCCCTTCTTAATTCCTTCTGGATTTCCTCATCATCAACCACTCTCTTCCACTTCACTCGTCAACGTACCTTTTTGTCATCGCTAACACGACAAGCAAGTATTGCGTTACGCGTGATTGACAATTCAGTCTCCTAAAATAAGACCTTCCTGTCCAAATCTATCTCTCCATAACTCCATCGTGGGTAAGCGTTCCCACGAGAAACCTTTTACCCACGTTCAGTCTCTGTTCTTTTCGGTCCAGCTCCTGCCACTGACGTTTTCTGATTCCCTTATCACATTATTCCGTCGTCGGGTACGTTGAAAGCGCGGTTGACGTGTCCTAACGCAGTTTGTTTCCCCTGATGGGCCTTGATGCCGGCTTAAAGACCTCTCTTACGAACTTGAACAGGTGTCACCTCCTGATATGACCTGCTTTAATTAGACATGGATTGATTTTAAAAATATTTATGACCTTATGTGCATGAATGTTAATGTGTTTCTATTGAATGTATTGTTATCGACGCCAAATTAATTATGTCTTGTTTTATAACGATTTTATTCATTCAATATGGACATAAATTTTAATATAATTATTTTTTATTTGAAAGTATTTCAAATCCTGATTCAGCTGGTAGCTAGATGCTATAATATATAGCATAGATTTTGAACATACGCTTCATTACACGTGCCTCAAATTATGACAAAAGTACAAAAATATCGCATTTATAAAGATTGACGTAAGTTTTTCTTTGAAGTTATTTTGAGAAGTAAACAAATTCGTATTTCCCGATTTAAATTTTGATCTGATGAAGCAATAACGTTATGGGATGAAGAGAGTCAAAGCTATCCTATTAATCCTTAAGAAGTTTATCATTTGCCGAGAAATCATGGAAAATGTTTCCAAGTATTTTTTTCATTTTAAGAAATATTCATAAAAGTGATAGAAAATATCTTGTGCTGAGAGAGTAACTCCTGCAATCCAATTTTTTGCTTCCGCCATAATCCCCTATCGCCCACATTTCAGTCGATGTAAGAAAAATAGTGCAGGTGGGAAATAAAGATCGCATTCCCATTAAATCCTGTTTATGTATTTGGACAGGGGCGGATTTTCACAGCGGACGAATGGCCCACAGCGGCCGGCCTTGTCCCTCTGGCCTCTTTCAACGCAATTTTCTTCGTGAGTTCATCCATCCTGCAAATGCGTGAACTATAAAAAGAAAGAACACGCGATACCGTTGCAATGGTTAAAGCTCATCTATATTTCTTCTTACTGTCGTCAACGCTCTAATATTTTAATTACGGAGATAAATCGGGGATGGAGGCCACGCCTAACTTCCTTATCGGTTTAGTTCTCACATTTTAACGAACGAACATGAAAGGTGGTTTGAAAGACAGTTAGCTTTACGAAAGAGAAAATAAAATTATTGACCGGCTTGCTCAGGCGTCATATACGAACTGAAAATATTAATGATTTCAGATATGAATTGATTTGTTTTTTTTTTTATTCGATTGCCTATCATAAAAACATGCCAGCCAAAACGTGTCCTCTCACTTTTTTTTTGGGGTTGGAGCCCTTAGACTACGTTACTGCGTTACTGTCGGGGTTCTTGCGTGACCAGTCAGCCCCTATATCCAGGGAACTGTGATGGATACTCGCGAACATGTAGATACCCAAATGCCTATACATCATTAGGTAGTACAATTGGCATACTCCTTAAAGCAGGAATGCCGACTTACAAAAAATATTGGGGGTCCAAACCGGGGATCTTGCACAGGGAAATTATATTAGTAGTGAGTTTTAAGTTTTTTAAGCATTTTAGGAGAGTCATATTATCAACATTAGAACCCTGATAACTCGAATCTCGATACCTGGACACTCCGGGGAAATTAAAAAAGCCTGACACATTTTTTCCTCACCCCCATAATGAATTTTTAGGAGACTCGGGCCCCCTCAGGCCCCATGGAGCCGGCGACACTGCCTTAAAGAGCATTTTTTCAACACACAGAAGTTAAAGAACACCCATTCAACATTCAACAATCTCTCTCCTCGACCGGTTTTCTTCGTCACATATTACTTGTTTGAATTGTATGCATTGTCTTGAAATTTTCAGGGGATAAATCCTTCACCTTCATCTTTTTCAGTGAAATTAGTAACTCGGCATTGACCGGCTTCTGCTTTCGGTCTCCTTGGGGTCTAGGAAGTCGAAATCTTTTCTCTTAGAGCTTGCCTTACTGCCCCAGACCCTTTGTCACCCAACGCCACCTCGGGAACCATTGCGAGGGTATTTCGACGCGAAGGACAGCGGAGGCAGCGGTAAAAGACACCAAACGAAAGAAGGTGCACGGGTTGATACGCCCGACCCCATATCTAAACTCCACACATCCTCTGCCCCGATTATATCCTCTACTTTCTTCATTTATAAATTCCTCTCCATGAATACCAACTTATCACGATAGCCTAATGCTCTGTCTTTCTATTGCTTTTCTCCATATATCACCCAGACTGGCCACAGAACTAGTTTTCCCCTCCTCCACTGAAGTCCTGCATATATTTTCCCAAATTTGGACACGATGTCCTCGTCAAGCTGTCACAGATTATTTATATGTCTAGCCTTGAAGTTCCACGGATATGTTAACTACGTATTCAAACAAAAATAATCCTTTTTCCTCGTATTTACCCATTGGTTACAGCCTGTAACGCATTATTATCACCCTCACAACTGCCTAAGGTGTCTTCTGTCACTGCTCCGGTATCTCGGCAGGCAAAAAGTCGAGACATCCATGCTTGAATTGTTGTTCCTTGGTAACTTTGTGCTTGATTGGTTGTACTGAAACAAGCTGTAAAGGAAAATATATTCTAAAGAAATTAACGTTTGCTCAGTAACATCAGAAACTTGTACTCATCCGGCTTTATCCGGCTTTGTATGAAAAATGCATTTTTCGACGATTGGGAAGCGATAGCTGAACTTACAAGGAGAAATCGCGAGACTGATATTCGGGATCTGAATGACGATGTTATTTTCTGAAACTATACAGGTAATGTAGAAAATGTGTTCCGGCTTTTTCCCCATAGACCCTGGTTCGAGAGATATTCGCATGTAAATATTTGGCGCAGCATGACTTCCCTTGCATCATTTTTTTCGGGTTTTCACAGGTTTAATTAAGTGGGGCTCAAATGACTGCTTGGGAATTCTGGGTAAGGAAATCGGTTCACGAAATTTACTGGCGGTAACTGTAAGCTACATCCCGCCCTACCACACAGACATTGAATAACAAATATCACGGTTTTCTTTCCCACAGACCCAGGTTCGAGAGATGTTAGCACGTAAAGATATGGTGCATCCTGACTTTTCTCGAATGATTTTTTTTTCGGTTTTCTTCTTTTCACATGATTAACCATGTGTGGACCAAATGACTGCTTGGGCATTCTAGATTAGGAAATTGGTTTAGGAAATTTAGTGCCGCTTTGACGCAACTCATTGCTATTTTCTGCCCTACCACTCAGGTATTGTATAAAAAATGTCACGGCTTTCTTCCCCATAGACCCAGGTTCAAGAGATATATTCGCACGTAAAGATTTGGCACAACATTATTCTCTCACATGATTTTTTTTCGGTTTTCTGATTTGAACATGATTAATCAAGTGTGGACCAAAATGACTGCCTGGGCGTTCTAAGCAAGGAAATCGGTTTAGGAAATTTAGTACTTGTATAGCGTAACCGAATGCTATTTTCCGCAATGCAAATACCGAAGCGAGGGAAAGATGAATGGCGTTAAGTTGATACCACTCGGGTATTCTCGGCTATGCTCACCGTGCGAAAGGTCCTGGAAACCGTGAACGCGGTTTCCGAGGAATAAATCATTCTCTTAAACGCTTGGCGTGATAATTCGTGGACCGGAGCGCCGTTTGGTCGCCCCGCGTCCTCCCCGCAGAGCAATAAATACAGCTGCGTTTCTGCGTCCCTTTCGTCTCTCCCGGAGCTGCCCTCAGCCCTCGTCCCCAATCTCTGGAGCCACCGCAGGAAAGGCGTCCGAGGGGCGGCCACAATCCGTTTTCATCTACATCTACATACTATACCCAGCAAGCCATTTCCATTGGCTTTAGACTACTTCACATAAAAATAAAATAAAATAATTGATTGCTTGAGGCGTAACTTTGTGAACGCGATTAATTATAAAAATTAAAAAGAAGAACTTTCACAAATGAAAAAACGACTTCGTTTTCTTCCACTAATTTATTTTCACGGTACGACATGTTTCGACCTTGAGCGGTCATTTACGAGTACAAAGATTTGTCAAAAGTCGGGTAAATTTATACCAGGAAGGGACTTGGGGAGGTTGGAGGGGGAAGAGGGTGTTAGGAGGGGGGGAGTAATGGGTGGCGGTTATGGTGAGGGATGGGAAAACCACTGCGAGGACAGTGTTGATGACTATATGCAAAAGGGTCATTAGTAAAGGATTAGGGTGGATGTGGGTTATCAGTAGGTGTGGGGTTGAGTGGGAGGTTAGGGTTTTTACGTCCTTCAGTGTAGTTTAGAGATACTTTTAGGAGGGGGGAAAACCTTTCAAATAGGATGTCGTTGAGTAAGGGACATTTTCCCATATTCTTCCTTATTTCAAGCTCTTCTTTCTTGTCCATCTTTTGAGCCTGACACCATTGAACGTAAGAAGAACTTTGTCCTTTCACATGGTTATTTATTCACACATATACACGACCATGGTTTCAACGTGAGATGATGACGTCTAACGTTGATACGATGGTTGTGTAAATGTGTGAATAAATATTCATGTGAAAGCACAAAGTTCTTCTTTTTAATTTTAAAATAAAATAAGTTTGCATCAGAGTTTATTTTACTACTGAGTCCCTCCCATTATTTTTTTAAATAAGTCTAGTATCTCGCGGATGAGCTACACATGGAGCATGTTTCTACATGGGAGTGAGGCTTGGACGCTGACTGCAGCAGAGAAGTCAAGAGTGGAGGAATTCGAAATGAGGTGCTATTGGAAAATGATGGGGAAAAAATGGATCAACCGAGTGAGTAATGTGGAAGAGTACAAGGATGAGTGGGAAAAGAGAGCAGTCTTCTAAACACCTTTAAGAGAAGACAGTACAACTTAATTGGTCACATTATAACACATGATTAAAGTCCCGATGAAAACAATCGTAGAAGAACAAAAAATCCACAGAGAAAAAATCATTCGCCTTGACCGGGATTCGCGGGTGACTCCCGTAAAGTTATCACCGTGGCCAGTCCCGGTATACTTAAATTCGTAGAAGAACAGGAAGGGAAGAAGGGCAAGGGACAGCTCCGAATGACTTACATATATTTTACTTACTGATTTTTATTTTACTTTTTTTTACGAATTACTGATTTTTATTTTACTTTTTCTTTAATTCTCAAACCACCGGATACTGCTCTTACTGGCCATTTTCTACCGGGGTAACAATAACAAATGTAACAATTAAACGTACTCGAACAAACATGCCCTTGACCGGGGAAACCTGTCGCGGCTCCAGCGACACTCTCGGTTGCGAGGGAGACCTGGGATCGGGTGATCATGGCGTTTAGTAAAGGAAAGGCCGGGATAGGAATTTTAAAACACCCGGAGGTGCGTTTATTAGTATCAGAAAGTTACAGGGGGGGGGTCGGTAAGGACAAGCGAGGTCCGCGGCTGCTGCTTCCGCGTGGCTGGGTCCGGCTCTGTCCGGAACTGCCTCTCTGGGAATCTCCGTGGATCCGCGACAGCTCTGGCGGAGTTCCGGCGCTGGCGGCGGGTCCAGGCGCTACGACGGGGTCATGGGCCTCGTCCTCCGTCTGCTTCCGCGGGTGATGACCTCAGGCGGGCGGCGGTGTCCGGGGAGAGGACCCTCTGGGACAGCGTGAGCGCTCCTCGCGGAGGGTGCGAGTGCGGCGCCGGTCCACCCGCAGTTTACGGGGCATCCGGCAGAGTGCGGCGCCGGTCCACCCGCAGTTTAAGGGGCATCCGGCAGAGTGCGGCGCCGGTCCACCCGCAGTTTACGGGGCATCCGGCCGATTGAGGGCCTGTGGTAGGAACTATGAGGATATGCTCGCTCTTAGTCCTAGCTTCGGCCTCCTCAACCCCGACTGCCTTCCATGGTCCGGGCAGCGTCTTTTATATCCAACCCTGGCCTCCCTCCGTCCAATGAGGGTGCTTCGCTGGGTCACGAGGTGACGCTTTCGAGCAGAATGGGATGGGAAGGTTCGTGGTGTGAGAGCAGGTGTTAGAGCAGGTGTGCGTTTAGACGCGGGAGTGGGGGAATCGCGTGGTGTGAGGGGAAGGCAGCGGGCTGGAGTGGGGAAGGTGAGGAGATGAGGGGAGCGTTCCGGTGGAGTGGGGAGGGTCACGTGGTGACGCGTTCTTCACCGGGGGCGCGTGTTTCAAGTGGGTTTTGCCCATGTTATTTGCAGCACAACAAACCTACCCAGGCGGGAGTCGAACCCGCAACCTCTTGTTTGGCAGGCGAGGACGTTACCCCGCCGCCACCGAGGCCGGCGAAATTATGAACGATGCAAAAGAGATGAAATACGTTATTACGAATAGGATACGGGATAGGAGAAAGGAATGGAGAGCTGCGTCAAACCAATCTTAGGATTGATTACTAATAATGATGATGAATTCTAGTATTTATTTATGGAAATAAATATGGGAAAATTAACAGTGATTCAAAAACATTTCACTAACCGTTTATAGTCCTATGTTACCATTTGGTAACAGATGTATTAAAATTCATGAAAATTATATTTCATAACTTTGAGTACTTCTATAGTTTTTCTATGTAAATTAAGTATAGAACTATTTTTAAAAAGTGAATCGCATATACTTTTGTATACATTGGTGGTTAATGATGCCTTTTCAAAATTGGTCATTTTCATCACCCCTGTAGTGAGTATGCGGTTTATTCGATATTTTCCCCTACACTCGCTCTCCAGAGACAAATGCTCATTTATTCAAAAGATCAGTGAAACATTACATTGTTAAACTTATTTTTTGGTTTATTCCCATTTGGGAACATGCCTAAAAACGCATTAAAAATTTTGTTCGGGGTTTCTTCCATAATATCTATAAAATATTTGCACAATAAATAGAATAAATTTAATAAAAATCAGTGGGTAAGTTAGTTCGGATTTTAAAGGGTTAAATGTCAGCGGGTTAACAATCAAAGCGCTTCAGCCATCTCAAGATATTTTGCCGAACGAAAAAGTGTTGGCAGTCGTCCTTCCCCAGACAAAGGTTCAACGTAATTTTTAAATGCAACCTCACAGAATATGGTATGATTTGCAATAAAAATGCAGTAGGGAAACAAGAATTTTCTTGTATAGAATATACAGCACATTATTTAAAAAGAATCCCAAGAGGAATCAAGAAACCATACCGAGTAAGTGTATCAAAAATACATGTATTTTATCACATTTTCTGACATCATCCGCCAGGAGTAGTTCAAAACCCAATTTAACGAAAACAAAAATGATATATAACATTCTTTCATGGCCTCCAGTGCTACAATATCAATGATTTCCAGAGACTGAGTAACTCACTAGAAACTCTTGTCGTGATTTCTGTTGAAAAAATATTTTATACCAAAGGTGGCATCAGCCGATGGCAAAGATCAAAATTATGGTACACGTAATATGAAAATTTGAGAGAGTTCAATTTAAAACTTAAGCTTTTTGAAGCTAAACTAGTCAACCAAAGTATCAATTTCACTTAGCTGACGAGATTTGACTTCAATGAAAGCATTAATCTTCGAATTACGTCAAAAAGCAGTAAGTTGACGCAGTTAATATTTATTTTAATTAAAATGTATGAACATAAAATAGTTCAATCCGAAAGTTGGCCAAACAAATTGAGGATAGAGCTCACCCCAAACTAGGTCATAGCCTTGTAACATCACATTTTCAGGGTAGAGAGCCAGTCGCGCTCCCCGGGCTACTTCGCACAGGGCGCCCGAAGGCTTATAGAGCGAATTGAACCTAGGACCCTTCGATAAGCTTCCGTACGCTTTATCGTACAGATAACCACGCCTCCCTTGATTTCAATAAGGACGCCAAAATCAGAAATTTAACGAAAGATATGGCCTACGTATATAATATATCGTTTCATGGTGACTGCTCCCATAAGCATTAAAACTCGACGAGCAGCGTACAAAGGGAAGCCAGGTTTTTTCATCCTCAAGGGTTATTGCCTTCACAGCAAACGGAAATGGTATTTTAGGTGTTATCGATTTGGTACGTGTTTTTGACGTCATTGTTCACTTCATCCCGTCTGCAAGCGGTGTAAAGATAACACAGTGTTGGTTGGAGAGGGAACGGCCTTGAGGGTAACTGTTTGTGAAGTCCTGCGACCTTTAACAGAAAGGATCGGATATAGAGCGGAAAACGTAATGAACTTCACGATCCGAACAAGAAAAACAGTCACAATCGACAAAGAATCGGAAACAAAGGGTAGTCACGCTAGCCGGTCAAACGAGCGAGGGAAGGATGATTATGCATCTGAAAAGGTGTGAGTGCTTGTGACATTCTATTCCCACGCATTTCCAGGCTCTCTGTCCGAATGTGGCCGGCTTTTGCCCGATTCAGTGAACGATTCCCTTCACGCCAACGATCTTCAACTTCCTCCTTTCCCCTATAACTAAAAACACCTCCATCCACCCAATGACTGACCTCTATTCCTCCTCTCTATTTTCCCGGTGTCGACTTGATAGATGAATTCCAAATACTACAAAAAACAACGAGTCTATCAGGACTGCACGTACACCCCTGAAGTGATAGCGCATGAGAATGAAAATGTCATATCTCTCGCCCACGTCATCCATTTCACGCCTTGTTTTATTTTTTCTCATTTTCGGAATGCATCAACTTTAGCATCCAGCTTTTTTGGGAAGAGGTGACGCACTAACGAAGGTAAAAAAAAAAGAGAAATTGAGGCCAGGACTCGGTACATAAGGGTAATAAAATGATGGCATTTAAAAGATGACAAATACGTCAAAATTCACTAATTCTTGATTAACCTTGTGGTATTCCATTATAAAAAAGTGGTATAAGTAATTGTGTACATCCAGGAAAACTTATGAAAGCGTCAAAATCCAGCTCGCACGGAACTTCCCAGCTACTAGTGGCTTATTTCATACTTACTTTGTTAGTATTTAATTTCAGTTAAGTACCTCTTATCTCTTCTTATCTTTTATCTTAATTACAGTAACTCCGTCAATCGGACGGGGTGCTAATTTGTTGGCACTTTTCGTTACGAGTAGGCTAATATCGGCGCTGGGTTTCTCTCCTGTCGAGCGACTATGGACGCAAGCATAGAAATATATTTACTATGTAAAAAAACTGTTCGAAACAAGCTATTCGAAAAATAAATAAATTATAAATAGTACTGTTTTCATTAAAACAATGTACAAAACTGCACCATTCTTTCATGATAAACCAGCATATGAATATTTGAATAACTGTTGAGATTGGTTAGATTTTGACCATTTGTTAATATAATAGCAAATCCATAAATGGTCTGCTTCAAATTACAATAACGTGTTTGTGCTTGGTAATTTCTCAGACTTCCAAAGAGTAGCACATGATTTATTATTCCTAAATATTATGCCAGAATCAAATAGAATCAACCTACATTAACAGCAGCGAATCAATACACGCATGCATTTATCACACTCATTCGTACCTCATAGTTTTTTTTTTCAATTTAAATTCCAAAAAATCTTCTCAATCCTCAATTATCCGTATTTTTGGTACAATACCTTCGGTAGTACCAGATCAATCAAGAAAGTACTCTCAAAATGATATGACAATAATACTTTTTTAAATCCAAAACTTCTGTTTTGTCGAGCGACTACGGGTGCACATTAAAATTGACTAATTATGTGAAATAAATAAATCGATGCAACACGTTCGAAAAAGTAAAAAAATATAAACTCTAAGTGGTAATTCTGTTTCCATTCAAACCTTGTTCAAAACCGCACCATTCATTTATGGAAACGCGGTATAAGAATAATTTTTCACTACTGAGGCAAGCTATTGTTTTTCCCATTCCAATGATACTGAGGGAAAGATAGCGCCTCGGTAGTGACAGGGTAAATTCCTCGAAAAGCAAGAGGTCGTGGGTTCGTGTCCCGCCTGGGTAGGTTACTCCTATCCAGGTCATGGTTGTTTGTACACGTGTAATTGTTTAGTTTGTTGAACACCCTGACGTGAAATAGCCTCCTTGTGCTGTATTCGGTGGTGTGGAAAAAAAAAATAATATATTAGGTAAGAGGAAAGACAGAGGAGGAGCTCCAGAGTTCCGGATAACCGGAATCATTGGCACCCGGATTACTCTTGAGTTCAAAACTGGAACACAGCATCGGCCCCCTAGGGTAATCCGGCATTGGAGTGCTCGGTCCCAAGGCATCCATATAAGCCCCTCCCGACTTCTCTCCGTATACCATTTCTGCCATCAAAGTGCTCACACTTCCTTGGCCGGGAGGAGTGGTGAATAATCAGTACGCCCTTAGACATTCCATTAGATTACGTCGCACGTCCGGGACGGAAACTACCTGTGCAGATGAGCCACAGACTGCAAGCCACGCGCTGGTTATCCCTTGTGGTAGAGTTTAGGCAGCATGAGGGGATGCAACTGACCTAAGCTTCTGCTTTAGGCAGTTTTTACCGCTTATCCAATTAGATTTTGGCATAGCATGACCTCCCTTGGCATAAAATTTTGAATTTTTGATTTGTATCACCAGGTTTTACCGCGTATTCAATTAGTTCTTGGCATATTATTGACCTTCCTATTGTCTTCTTTGGCATAAAAGTTTGAATTTTTTATTCGTGTCATTTCACCAACTGCAGCGAATTGATTTTTGTAAGTGCATGATCAAGAAAACCCTTAATGCTTTGTCGCGGAAAGTCATCTATCAGGCTTTCTAAAGGTTAAAATGGAGAATTTTTGCCACGTAATTGCGGAACTTATGAAGGTGATTAGAGGCAAAATCAGTCAATACGCCGAGAAAATGTCAAGCAATTTTACTAACATACTGACTATATTCTATATTATTTCTGCTGTATAGATACCTTTTTCTCAACTTATACGCAACCAAACTCTACAAATGAGGTACCAAAATGCACGGAATTTATCAGAGAACATGCGACGGCATACCTTACTTCCTAGATATTGCTATTGTTTCCTAAAATTGGTTTTTAAATAATAAAAAAAAACAAAAAAACGAAAACCGGTAAATATTCCTGACGTTAACGGCGCACAAACTGATACATTTGTTCATTTGCAACAATATGTCGCATTCATACTCAAATAACTTTTACCAAAATGTGGCTGATTCCACATTCAAGTCTCCTGTTGATACGTATGAGTCATCATGTGCGTTTAACAGAGGATAGTGTAATTATTCCCAATGTTGTATTTAAAGAGTTCCTCTGACCTCAATTTGCACTTGAATATTCCAATTAAATTTGTACGTAAGACCCTGCCTTTTTTCTGCATTTTAAAATTATAAACTCGCTTATCCCTCTGTGGACCTTCATTAAAAAGAGCGGGGGAAGCCTGCTGGAAGCGGGCGCAGCACGCTCGTTATTATGAAAATGAATAACTCTACTTTATTTTCTACGTCAATTGTTATTTTATGTTTGGCCCGCAACAAAACCAAAAGGAACCAAAGTTACAATATAAGCAACACATTTTGTACCATGTGTACTTTTCTACAACCACTCTCTAATACAGTAAACAAAATTTCTCCACTTGAAAAAGTCGCCACTGCGATTAACGTAATGCTTAAGATTCCACCTCTGGATCACTGTGTTTTACGAAAATACTTTTCGGCCGATAATTCATCAAATTTCATGAAATATTTAGGAAATAGGTGGTAGTATTTCACAGATATATTTTTATCGAACTGATAAGTTGGGACACTCAAGTACTGACTTATTATTAAAGCGTTTTTACCATTATCAAAGCGATATTCTTAGCCTGTAATTTCTGGGTCATTCATTCTCCCCATGGAAGCATTTTTATATTCCTAATTTTTATGAAATTATTTTCAAATCTCATATCAACGTGTAAATGCAGAGTTTTTAGCCTCAGAAAAGGCGCAAACCAATGAGTAAGTCCATTTTATCCTGATATTGAGTGTGCAAGGCCTACAAAGCGATGCAGTAAGAGCTAAACGTTCTCCTAACTTGAGTGCAGGAGTGCCATATGCAACTCGGATGTTGGAGAAACGGTAACTGCCGGGATGTACCTCTCCCAAAACTGCACCTAATCTCCTCCCTTGACACTTTATAAATGTGCTGCCCTCACTTGGTCGTTTTTGGAAGTTTAATGAACAGGCTTTGAATACACATGGTTTAATATTTATTCCGTCCTTAGCTCTCTTTCCTTCCCAGCTAAACCACCCCTTTTCCTTCACCCGTCACTACTTCAGATCTTATAAATATACTTGTACTGATTCATTTCCAAACTACATACCAGACACACTCCCAACTCGTATTCGCTATTTTTGTTTTAATTTGTTTCAAATGCCTCATGTCAGCGTAAAAAAGTGCATTTTTTCTAGACTTCACCGTCAACCGACGATAGAAACTCTTCACCTTCAGTATTCCTCTCCACTCATGCAAAAGTGTCTCATGGAATAGTTTGGACTAGAGACAAGAAATTATTTAATTTCAGGGAAAGTAAACCTCCATGGAGAATCACATTTTATTTGATAACGATATTGGCACTAACTGGTAGCCTTTGCACTCTGTTGGGGTGGTGTAAATATTTAAGTGCCCATCTCTACCTAGCATCGAAGATAAATTTTAAGCAATTATATAATACCGTATGAAAAGTAATTCATGATAAGTGATCGCAGGAAACTAAGACATTTTTCTCATCCATTGAGTCGTAGACAATTCCATTCCAGGATCAGGGAAATCGTAACTCATTTAAATTGTATTTAGTTTAAATCACTCGATAATCACATAAAGCATCATCACTAACATGTCTCTTTAAAGTGAAAAAAACTGAGAGTTACCATATCATGGTATTATCATTGTTTGTACGTTTTATCCTATGATTAGAACTATATTATATGCTATTTTATTCTAGTTTGATACACATATCGAGCTTCATTAGCTGTGGCTTCATATTTAGAACACCTCTCAATTTCAATAGTATCAAAATCAAAGCTAATGATTAGCGTTATGAAAATAGAATGTCAGCAAATGCAGTGACAAAAGTTTGTCTTAAGTTGAATCACGTCTGCTCTCAACAAATAGACACCGTTGAATATCGCTATCGCATTTTTTTACATTTTGTCATTGATTTCCAATAAATAAAGTTCTTTTCATTTGCAATTACAAGGACATGCCACTAAATAGTATAGGGGAAGCAGTGAGAAATTCAGTCCTTGATATTTAAGAGAGAAACGGTGTAGTGAATAAAATATTAAAGAGACCACCACCTTCTAATTGGACGACATATCCCCTACCGTGCCTACGCCACAAAGCTGAAACCCCTCCACCCCAACGTGTGGACATGACGCGAAAGCCACGACCGTGGGGAAGTAAGGCGCACGGCCTCCGCCTAGCACAAAACTCCGTCACACACAACACTACCGCAAATGCCGCAGCTTTAACTTATTATCTATTCATCGCGTAAAAGTAGAGGGCCACTCACTCCCACCCTTATTCTTCGTTACCAAACCCCCATCGCTACCCCCCTCTCATTATAAAGGGCTCCCCTCACGCTGTAGTCAACCCCTTCCATGTTTCATATTCAATATCGTTCCACCCCAAGCCCGCATCATGCTTCCCATTTATCAAGCCTTCGGGAAAATAGGTGGTTTCTTTTCGAGATAAGGAGGAAGCAAAAAATACGTTCCTGCCACCCAATGGTGGCACTCCTAAATCCGGAGGCGAGTAGAAGGTGGAAGTAGGGGACTCCGGCCCCTTGAAATAGAGGACATATTTAGCGTACAAGCTACATAACGCCTATAGGTGCATGTTCATCCCTTCCCCCTTGAATGAAAGAAAGTTTTTACCCATCAAGCTGTATGCCTCCCTCCGTTCCCAGTAAGAGCTATTGTAGTACCTCCTATCTATAGACGTTTCCTATCAATCTTCCTTAATGTTTTAAAATAATATCATTCGGGGGAATAAAGGAGGATTGTAGCCCTTCTGGGGGGATCCGCTTGTTAAATATTGAAATTATTCCGATGGGTTTTCATTCCGAATGGTTGATTGCGGTTGCTTGCAACGCGACCGAAATAAATTGTTGGAAACTTTTCACTCTGACGACACTCTGCGAGGGAGCATTTCTCCCCTCCCTATTTTGCACAACAATAGTATGGCCTTAAGGAGTTAAATTCTTTCAGCTAGAAAGTCATACTCACCTGCGTTCCAGACGTATGTTGCTATTCAGCGGTGAGGACTGAGGCCTCCCGCTACCCACACATCGATACGGGAAAATTTAGCGCAGAACATTCGCAGAGAATTGGTTAAATATCTAGCCAACATACTGCCGACTAGCAACGCCCTCGCGAAAAGCCAACTTCCACCCGCTCATGAGCAACAGAACTTGCGAGGAAAAAAGAGTTAGATAAAGTATCACACAGAGGTAACGCGACGCCCTTACCCCCGGAGATCCAGCAAAGGACTGAGCCACCTCCACATATGGAACCCCATGTGGTAACGGAGCAAGAAGGGAGGGAATGTTGATGAAGGGGTAAAGAAGGAGAAAATGGAGGTACGCAAGGTGTTTACATTAATATAGCCCCATGGAAATTTTTCCATATTCCGACAACTCATCGCACGAATAATTATAAAATATAGGATTCTACAGTCAGATTCTAAATGTGTGTCGCCCACCATGCATTTAAATGGGCCGTCACTCGCTTCTCTGGCAGTCAGAATAACTCCCAAAAGATAGTGTCGCTGCGGAATGGAAATTTTGGGGCCATAGAATTCTTAAAATGCTTGTGAACGGGTGATGAAGGTTTTTTTTGCGAATCATCAACGGCAAACCCTTCATAATTGCAAACAACACTCCCGCTAAGAGTAAGGGATGACTCACCACCATCTAATCGTACGGGTACGGTACAAGGCCCGAAGTTCTTCTCTAGTTTTCATGGTAGGTCTTGGCAATGGATTATTTCCTCTCTTGTGGATAAAATCTTCTCGGGATGCCCACCAGGTTAATTTTTCCATAATGGCCAAAGTTTCAAGCTCCAACTCTGGGCTCTACCTCAGGGTTACATGAAGAATCCTATGTTTATTACATTTAAATGAGGTAATAATTGCAAATTTAATAATTCAACTTGGCCTAATATTTTTCCTTGGCTGGATAAAATGAGTACTACGTCATATTTGGGCGTAAACTCTTGTGAATCTAATGATCCTGTTTATTTTACGGAGGAAGTCAGTCGGCTAGTGAGTATTTGTAAGCCCAGCGGACACATTTATAAGGCCTCCTTTCAAGTTAAAGTCCTCAAGTTAAGCTAGCACATCAATCCGATCACTTAGCAGCCAACTCTCCAAGCTCCCATTCCTCGCAATTCGGGTTTCTACACAGCCATCGTCGCCTTCACCTTGCTCCATCCTTACTCGTCGCTCCCAAATCAATTGACATATTACTCCGTTGGCTTCGAGACCCCACGGATTTCCATTAGTGCCTCAACACTCTACCTAGCCAATAACAATATACGTATACAGAGCTCTCTTCCGGCTGCAAGAAAAGTCGGGAAAAAACAACAATTTTTAACATAAGTGCATACGACCAAAATATATAGTGATAAAAATTCCAGATCATGTGTTCCCAACCCCTACTGCCCTTTTTAATCCGTGAGAAGAGATTTTCTGCCACGAAATACAATTAAAAAAACAGTGCTTGTTCCACTGTTCTTTATTTGCTTGAATTTTTGGTTTTACTGATTTTTACTTTCACGAAGAAAGAGACGTACTTATCAGAATTTTTATAAAATCGTCACACAATTCTACACGAAGATTTTTTGGGGTTGATGAGAGCAGAGATTCCCGCATATTTTGCTATTGTTGTTGTTCTTGAAGTTGAATATGCACGCCTAATTCCCTGCTGTATTTTACTGATATTTTATTAAGATTTCTTAAAATTTTTCATCTTGATTTAGAGATCAGGGAATCCAGAGATGACCACTGGATGAAGTTTATTATAAAGTACCTTATTTTGAAATAGCAATTTCGCTTTTAAATCCTCTAAAATTTATCTTATTTTACAAATAATTTTTTTTTATTTAAAATATTTTGGTGCGTTAAATATATTCTTCTAGGTTCAAATTCATACCTAATGCCTTTCAACCTCGAGTTTGCCTGCTAAGTAATGTTAATGATCTAATTCATCGGTCGCCTCCTCTAATTATTATACTTTAGGCACGATAACATCGTCATTTAACAAAGGATATATTTTATGAAATGGAAAAAAAGAGATTTTTATTCGGAAGAATGTTGGCCAAGGCAACTTAGGTGATTGAATTCTCAGCTGACGACGGCAACTATTTTCTTTCGAGTTTGTCGCATTTTCAACGCATTTACAATGCTCAAGCTCTTTATCATGTACACAATATTATACTATCCAAAATTATATTTAAAAATTCCACATCAGATGATATATTTACTAAACACATGAACAAATAATTAGGCTCTAACGCAGAGCTTGAAAACCTTGAAAAAGCGGAGGGGGTGACGTATTTTTAAGTATGCTTTTATGGGTTTAATGTTTTATGGGTTCCTTTCTTAAATTTGATATAGCCTCCTTTCACTTACAGCACAATACCTCGTATTATATCGTGTTTTAGATTCCAACTAAAGTGGAACGTTATAACATTTTAAAAATTACCCACACCCAAGTTTCACCCACAATTAGAACATAGATGAGATATACTAAAAAAAGGATAATATGTAAAGTCTGTACGGTAATAGGGAGAGAGAGATACGACGCATATTCTGGGTTCGACCGACTGGTTACATTGACAGCATTTAGTGGAAATCGTGTGGGCAGCAAATATTATTCGTAGAAATTTATACTATCAAACTAGTATTTTATTAGTAAAATATAATCAAATCTTTCCCCTTACCATAATCTTCTAATTTGCACTGCCTAAGTAGCAGACAATCAATACAAAACCATTTTATACCAACTTTACAACCTATTCGTTTAAAATTTCGACCTCATTCACTAATCTTAACTCCACTACTTTTCGTGTGAGCAGGACGGTATATTCAAAGCGTTAAAGTCATTGAGGTCGTTGAAAAAGTTTCCTCTCAAAGTTTTAACTTTTCGCGCCAGCACATGAGAATACGCCCGTATTATCTCGTGGACCAAGTTTTTTCCAGCATTCAACTCGGGACTTGACAATCTTTTCCTAAATATTCCTTTTAGGATTTGTCCCTTACGGCAAAATTTTAAGAATAGAGTAGCAAGTCTAGAGCTATTTGGTATCCTTCCAAAAATTCTTGTGAAAAAGGGCACTTTGACATTGCAATATCCCTGCTTAACACAGTAAAAAATCACATAATTCCTATATGCTATACATTACAAAAATAAAGATTAAAATCGTGTTAAATAATTTTAAAGCCCATTTTTAACAACGGCCGTTTAATCTGTAATTTGCAGTACTTTTCGGGGCTCAAAAAGGGTTTTGCGGTAACTACCGACGAATGTCGTGCTCTGTTGCGCATTGTTATTTTTCGCTTTCTTTTTCTCACCATCTTACAAAGAAAATGTTCAGACAGTTCAGACAGTTCCCATAGTCATATTTTCCAATTTCTATTATTGAAGCTCTAATCTGGCTTCATAGAGGGCCGAAAGACCAGAAAACAAATGTTGCAGTCATTTTATTGTGAGCGCTTAATATTTATTTTCCAAAGAGTGATTACTCTGATGTTTTATCAATTGAATATACTGAACTGTAATATCGTAATGACATTCCTTCTCATCGCATGACCCCATTTCCGAAACAATTTCCCTAAAAGCTTCCTCCTTGGCATTTGTATCCGGAAGCGTTTGGCGTGAATTAGGTAGTAATTAAGTATATTAGTTTACCTATTGAAAAATTGCAGAAACTTCAGTCTTTCACCTCTCTCCCTAACTTATGCTCTTTCCGTTCCCAGTTTCCATGAGATATTCGCTATTAACTTCGTGCCCTACTGATTCATAACGCTAACTCCATAATTCAAAATCTTTCCATCTTCTTTAAGTTTATTCGACGATTCCTTTCACTGACAGAAGACACATATTTATATGACATATGGTACACATTTTTTCTACTCCTTATATTCATATATTATTATATTTCAAGCATTCCTTTATACCAATGTCATTCGAAGTGATATGAGAGGTTTTCTAGAGCATCTTGAAACAGGACAATCACGCGGTCAATCAGAGCAATTGGCTCTAAGTCTCTGTAGTCTAAAAATGGTTACTTTCGGACTTAAACATAATTGGTAATTTTGGTTCCAAGTGGCATCAGCTACACAGCATTGAAATTCCGTAACTCATTTTTTTTCCACCCTGTATGCCTCATACTAGTTTCCATTTAGTTTCATGATGGCATATTTTCCAACCCGACCTTAATAATGATTTTAGATGACGCGGAACTTAATCTAACAAAACGTCGGTAGCAGTAAATTATTTTTCACTGAGTACACGCAGAAATTTCCCACGTTGTGTCACCAACCCAGCCTCAACTCTAGCTTACCCCCAACCCTCTCTTGATCCACGAGACTTAAGACCCGATCTGCATCTAAAATCATCTCTCCTCCGCTACCTAAAGCAACCGTGACACGAAGCCGTCCATTTTAAATGATTCAGTCAGCTAATTTCCGCTCTCCCTCGGCCATTCCAGTCAACGATTCTCCGAGTTCCACAATTTCCATTAATGGATTCCCTCTCCCCCGTCCTCGTCCCCGTCCATGCTTCTGAATGCGTGCCATGAGGACGGATTTGCTGCAGCGCGAGACATCCTCACCAACCAACCGCTCTTCCCAGAGAGATTTTCTTCTGAGGGAACACGGTCCTCACTATGCGGAAATATATGAATCCTTTTATCCCCGACGGAGCCTGCGTTATCAGAAAATTAGAATCAATCCCGTCCTGAAAATCCAGGATGCCAATCTCAAGCTACGCTATACACCGCGTTATAATGTTGGCCAAGCTCATAATCTAACGAACAGTACATTAAGCACTTTAAATTCGTAAGTGTTAAGGCCGTTATAAACGGGCCACGGAATTGCGCATGTTAGAGCTGCATTAATTTCTAAAATGGCGTGGAATTGCGCGAATGCATGAACGAAATTATAACAGGGGCTATTTTGCCGTCTCGCATCCACGCATTCTCGCATGTGTTCCAGCAATTCACCGCTTTACACGACGCAATTTTGATTGCGCCTTCGCACGCACGTCAGATTGCGCAATTCAGGGTACTGTGTAAAACGGCCTTTAGAAAATCTAGAGAATAACGCAATTGTGTAACGTGGGCGATATTTTTACGCATTTTCAGTACTTATCATGAATCACCATCCTGTAAAAATTCATTGAACCGAGATATGGCTGCCAAAGAGTGAATATTTTTATCATGGAGGTTTTGATACGTTTCATTTTTAGAAATATGAAACTCAGTCCTATGGGATGCGAAAAAAATGAGTCGCGTGAAAATGCAAATGTAACTGAAAGGGCGGTATTCTTTAATGTAGTAAAATATATAAATCACTAACGATTAAGGTTTTAGAAACCATCTTATGTCAGCTACATTGACAAATATGAAAATTAACAAGACAATAGGGTGGTTTCCTATTATTTTTTTAATGCCTATATCGAAAGATTATTACTCCTGGAGTACGTATTTCACGCATTTAGATTTTTAAATGGCGATATATATTTTTCGCGATTAAAATAAAAGTGAAAATTTTCAAGCGCGTGAAAACGCGACGGGTAAGTATGAATGCCGGGAAATCTCTTCGTGTGACGTATTTCTCGTTTCCGCTGCCGCCCTGTGAGGTGACTTTGAGGGAGGCTTGAGCGCTGATACGACAAAGGCTGCTAGCGGGTAGCTGAATACCCTGCAAGCTGGCAGCGCTTGCCTTGAATAAGGATTATTAATACCTTATCAAACGAAGAAAAGTTTCCGACCTCAGCCAGATTTAACAAGTGAATATTAAGACATGTTTCCCTGAGCTCTGTGCCTCATGCATGCATTGGTAACCTCAGACGATGTATAACTCCTATCTACTCGTATAGAAATTAGGTCCCTGTGACGTCACGTGGAGTGGCATCGCGTGGGCGCCAATCTAGCCGTTTTCAAATGAGGATAAAAATGGACCATTGCCATTCGTCTAAACCGGTATTTCTAAAACGAAATAATTTGTATATTATGAATACACTAATGGTGGGTAACGAATCGCAATCAATGCCTTTCGTTTTCTTCGATGAAGGAAACTACCCTATTTGGCAACCGAATGTGAATGAGATTGTCTCAGATTTTCTATTCACATTGAAAATTAAAAGTCAAGAATTCGTAATTCTACATTAGTTTATTAAACCTACGTCGGGACGCGTCGGTTTTGACGAAGTACGTCGTCATCACGTAGACGCACACAACGGTGCACAGAACAATGTTGCAGTAACTTTATGTGCACGATGTCCTTGCTTTTCATTTTCAATATAAATCAAATTTTCATAAATGTTTGGGTTACCTTGTATTTATTTACGTGAATTACTTCCATTGTGATTGCGGTGATAGGTATCATACGAAAACTTACAAAAATCCCTTTTTGCATTGCCATTGGTGAAGGTAGATTCCGCAACACATATTTTGAAATTATTTAGCTGCTAATAACGAAATAATTGCGTGTTTGGGGACCTGGAGTAAGTGGAAAAAAGTATCAGGAGTGCTGAATGATCGCTGGATGAAAGGAAAAACATATAAAACCGTTATATGGCCAGCAACGATACATGGAAGTGAAAACTGGTAGGCTGCTTAGGAAGCCCACGAAAAGAAAATGGATGTGGCTGAGATGAGAATGCTGAAATGGATTTAGGAAAAAACAGAAGAAATTAGTTCAGGGATCAGACGATAAGGGAGATGGCAGAAGTGGTTGATATCTCAAGAAAAGAAGAAGTTGGAAGGTTGCAATGGTAATGCAAATTTTATTTAATTATTTTTTTATTATTTATATCCAAACCACCGAAAACAACTCTATAAGGCCTTTAACATCGGGGTTATTGAAATATTGAGAACTTACTTGCAACTTACGGGGTAACTTACTCAGACGGGACTCGAACCCTCGACCTCATGATTGGCAGGCGAGGACTTTACCCCGCTACCACCGGTGCCCGCAAATCTTAAATGGGATGAGGAGTATGTGGGGAACAGAATTCAAAATTTGCCAGTGGGAGGGAAGAGAAAATAGAGGGATTAGCAAAGAGAAGATGGAGATACTATGTCGAAAATCATTTGAGGGAGAGGTTTTAATTGGATGGGATGCCCATGATCGAATTACTTGGAGGCGACTAGTCAAAAAATGCGGTCCCTAACGGGAATTAAGCTACAGAGAAAGAAGAAGAAGGAGACTCTATACATGGCGAATGTTTGTAAAGTCTTCCATCAATAAAATACGGAAATAAATTTTAAGGTAGGTGATGGAGAGTATCCCGAGGTCTGCGCGATCGCGCGTTGTCTGCGGCAGCCCATCGCGCATGCGCGGTTAAAGCTGTTCCTTCTGGTCTCGCCGCGCCGCTGGCTATATAGGCTGTTAGCTCTCATCCAGTCTTCGCTATGGCTACCGAGCTGTCTACTCATTGCAATTGCCTTGCCGTGTACTCATACAAGTCATCCGTCCGATCTGAAGATTAGTCCACGACCGCAGCCAGACATCTTATTATACTTCATTTTTTGAAGTAATCCATGAGAATAAAGTTTCATTTATAGCACGGTTACGCCAGGAAGTATTTTCTTGATCAATTCCTGTACGAAACGATTCACACATGCTGTTTGCTGTACATGATGAATAATATCGTACTGCTTGCATGACATGTTAAATACTCTATATGATCTGATTTTTGGGAAGTTCACTGACACGGCCACTCCTTCAATGAGCGATATATGGAAAATTGGCATATAGGAATCCGCAAATACAATTTTTTATTGAGTTAAATATAAAAACTATCATTTAGAGGCCATAGTTATCAAAGTCGCTGACTTTTACGAATATAAATTCATGCCCATCCCAGCTTTTACTACCTTAGAAGTGGCTGAAGGCCCAAGTGTCCATGATTACCAAGTAATTACACCATTGCTCATCTTAATTAATTCCTCAAAACCTATTTAAAAATTTCAATAAGAGTATATTTTCTCTCTCAAGATAACCACAAAATGAATAAGGCCATAATATCATGAGTAACTGCAAAAACTATATTTTCAAATTACCATATAGAGCGATTCCATATTCCATTTTCCGTCGAAAATTTCTCATTATAATGCTAACGTTACTCTGACCCAGAGAATAAGGAATATCACCAGTTACCACGACATCCGGGCCTAGGATACACCAGATGTGATACAACGCAGAAGATATTTTTCTCTAGATACATAAGTCGTAACCAATGATGCGAATGATGAGTGCATCGTACCTTACAATTCGCTAGGGCAAAAAACAGGCTTTTCCGAAGCCTTGTTTCTTGAGATAAACATTTCATTAAAAAGTAAAATTATCTGCCTCGCGTGTTTTAAGTGAAATACCAGTGAGAAAAATACACGTGGAACATTAGCGGTGAATGAAAAAAAATGTATTTTCAAGGAAAAAGGGAATTTTTGAGGATAATTAAACCTCTAATTAGCGCATTGGCTTCAACAAAAGGCATGGAGTGGTAATTAATTGACAAGCCGCACAGGAGAAAGGGGTGATAATTAATGGCGTCCGTGGGTTTCAAAAGCTCAATAGCAGTAATTGAGAGCGTTCCGAAGTGGAGAACGAAGGGATGAATATAAAAGAAGCGAAAAGGTTGAGAGAAACACAATCTCCTTAGCACCCAAGTGATAGGGATAGGCATGGTGTAGCACACGGAATGGATCAATAGAAATCCTGTCGGAAAATTTCAAAGGTCGAAGAGCCTGCACATTCGGGGAGAAGTACGTGAAAGACGAACTTCTTCGTAGCTTTTAAAGCACGTATATAAAGAAGAAATTGATAGCTAGGCCCTCCCATGATTATTGCGTATTACCTATTTTTTCCATTAAACTATCTTTTGCGTCATTTATCTAAAATTTCGTCCAAAGTGAAAGATTCTTTATTAAATGAAAATGCCAATTTTATGCCAATATGCCTCCCTGTATTTCTTGACTTCGTTGCCAATAATCATTATACCGCGACAAAACATTACATAAGCATTCAAAGGAAGGCTCACAGATAATCGTAGATATTTGAGAGATTATTAAGGATTAGGCAAGATTAAGGGCGAACAGCACCAGTATGTAGTCCCAGGTATCAAGCAAAAGTAAGGGACAAATGTAAGTGACATGAAAACTCGAGTAAAAATTCAAGTTTTATAAGATTGGCGTATCTTGGTTATTAAAAGTTGGGAAGTCAGAGCATGGAGGTATTGATGTTTACAAAGTCAGTGTTAAAAAGGAAAAGAACTAAAATTGTATGATCACTCGCGGGAAGAGAGGGAATTTATGTGGGAGGATAGGAATTAATGAAACCAATAATGGAAGTACTAAGTATTTTTCATCATATTTCTGGAATTTGATACGTGTGCATATTATTATTTAAAGTTGACGATGCAGTTTTCTATTTTTGTTCCTCACGTACCTCGCCTGGGTAAGCAAAGAACTACTTATCTAGAATAGACGGCACTCCTTGGCAAGGGTGCCGACTTACAAAAAGTATTGGGGGGGCCCAAACCGTGGACCTTGCCCCAGTAAATTTTATAAGTAGTGAGTTTTAAGTTTTTAAGGATTTTAGAAGAGTCATATGATCAACATTACAACCCTGATCACTCGAATATCGATATCTGGACACTCCGGGGAAAATCGACAAGCCTTACACATTTTTTCCTCACATCTGTAACGAATTTTAGGGCGGGCTCGGGCTCCTCAGGCCCCATGGAGTCGGCGCCACTGCTCCTTGGTCGATTATGATTAAAATGCAAAGAGTAATTGTGAATATCCTAATGATATATCCAAGAAAAGGGAAAAATACACAGGAAAACATGTGCCAAGTACCTATAGTAATATTTTAATGAAAAAAATTACTATAACGTTGCTGTAAGGCAAGCATTCAAGTGAAATAATGAAAATAACTAATATTTTTCGGTGTTATCTTGAATTTTAAATGCAAAATAATAAAAATCATGCTTACCATCAACGGATTGTTAAATTGACAGCTTTTAGACCATCAAAAGAAAAAAATAGCTCAATTGCGGAGAAAAACTTGACTTGTTTGTTATAAAAAATTATTTTACATCATTTGGTAAAATCATTACTCTCAACCATGGACTTAATTTTCAAAAGACACTTGGCAGATGGACTTTATTCACAGCGGTTATTGGATTGAAACACCCTTGTTCATTGACGCAGTATGTGAGTGGTGGTTTGTATCAAGCTCGTCCGATTGCAACAATTTTCGCAATATAACGTTGCGAAGGTCCACCGTTGTACCCGTCATGTCACCATCTGCACTTCCCCCTTCTTCACAACTGTTCCATTTGCCCAGTTCTCACACCGTGCCCCTGCTATGCCCTCTATGGGCGACTCAACGCACCTCGTTAGTGGAGCGCTTTTGTTCCAAATGCATGTACGCCCAGATTCTGGAACCATTAAGGCCAGAAAGATATGAGATTGGAGGGAGGGGGTGAAGTCGTAAAGAGAGGAAGGGAGAGGTTCGGTCGCTCCAGTACTTTGTGGCATGGCAATTTCGAGCAACAGTCTGCCCAAATGGTATTAACTGAATTTACATTGATTGCATCTTTATGTGGAGAAATACTTTGCGATCGTCCTCATGGTCGTTTAGCAGGAAGCGAGATTTGACCGACATTCCTAACGTTACGCACATAACAGCTATGAAAAAACAATGTGTTCCATTTAAGTGGTGGTGATAGTTTACGTCAAGAAAGATATTCAACGCAAATTGAACAAAAACACAGGCATAAAAATTCAAACTCCGACAAACAAGTAAAAACTAGTCCTCCCGACAGCCGACTTTCAGACTTTGGTAATGAGGTAATGGAGGGAAAAAGAATAGAGCTGTCTTCAGCTGTACTTGTAAGTAATGAAACTAATTCTTTCTTCCCTCGACTGCTGCTTTCTCCAAATGCATGGGGGTGGTTTTAAATTAAATACTTTATGTATGCAGTCTTTGTCTTCTATTTTTTCACAAAAGATATGCTATTCAACAAGCTAGATGTCTAGAGTTTACATTCATGTTTACATAAATCGTTCAAATGCTAGGTTTTCGGTGAAATCCACTGATGATAAATATTGTATATTGTTTCATATTTGACTTTATTGTAAGTAGTTTATGATTTGATGCATTCATATTGCAAATTATTATTTCATGTGATTGATTTTATAAATCATGATTTTAAAAAGTATGCAATATACGTATTGAAAATATCTATTATATATACTTGTGTCATAACATACGTATATAGAAACTGAATTTGGGAGTAGAATAAGGTTTGTGGGGGTACAGACGAGGAGCGGTCAGAGGGCGAATCTGGTTCCCTGTCTGTCGTGGAGTTTGCTCATTAGCGGTGCCTCAGAGTCTGCCCCCTCCACTTAACCCCCCCCCCAACCACCGCTCTTTGATGGACAACACCTTCCCCTCCTCTCCTCACACTCCTCCTCAACCAGGGCTTACGTTTTCCTCAGCCTCAAACTCAACCATTTCCTTCTCCTCCTTTCATTCCTTCACTTCTTCAATGCTTTCCACATCCTTAGAAGTGCTGACCGGACTCTGTGCGCTGCAAAGTTCGTGAAAGCAAGAGGGAAGGCCGTGGAAGAGAACGGTAGGGCAGAAGAGCATTTATAGGATGAGGGGGAAGCGAGGGATCTCCATTGGAGACTCCCCGCCCCCCCTCTGAGCGTGGAAAATATAGAAAAAAATAGTACCATTGTCATATATATATATACAATGTATTGGAAAATACGAAATGCACGTGGCACGTAATATAAATAGTTCAAGTTAATGTCGTTACACACAGAGACACAAAAAAGAAACACTCACATTGAATAAATAAACTTGTGAAGCTATCGAAGCACTTCAGGCTTCTTCGTCAGCTGTAGAATGAATGGTGAGGAAAGGAGAGGGTTGGAAAAGGGAAAAGAGGGGTAAGGGGAGAGGTGTATGGGGGGGGGGTTAGGAATAGGGGTTAGGATGCGACGTTCAGGCCCGGAATGCTATTGGCTTGAAATATATTGTGACAGTACACGTTGAGTGCGGCTTACCTGTGTATCGCCGTCTCGGTTGCTTCTCCAAACAGATCTTACGGCCGGGACTCCACCCCCACGTTCCTCCCCGCCCCCTTGCGACCACCTCGCGAAAAATAATGCCGAACAATGAGAGACGAGAAAGGAAGGTGACACACCCCGAACAATCAGAGCGACTAAGGGCTCCAACACAAAACCGTGACCTAGCTACCAGTGAGTAGACTACTGAGAAAATATCTTCAAAGGGAGGGACCTTATGAACTTTATGCATTCGCGGTGATGGTTATATAAACGGGATTTGAATTTAGAAATATGGGGATGGCGTGTCGAGAGAAGACTCTGAATTATTTTAAATGACATTAACAGTTTATTCACAAAATTGAAATAAATTGAATAACCTTTGACTCACGTAACAAAAATATTCCTCAATTCGAAAATAACCTTCTAAAAACTACCGATGGATGATATGACTTATGATTTATGAGACAAAAATGAATAAAATAAAGCACTGAGTAACAACCCTATTCACAAAATACAGCAATTAAAGCAATATTAACCCTTATAAACACTATTTACAATGTCCTCGTCGTTCAAAGTAACTGTCTTTTATTGGACAAATGACGGGAGATCAATGATACAATAGGGAGTTTGAACTCCGCGTAAGAAATTTGACGTGAAGAAATTTTCTATCACAGAATTCAGTTTCTTTCGACTCGTGAGAACTTATTTGCTCGTAGATTTGAGCATTGAGAACTAGAAATCACACCGCCCTGCTCGACACCAGGTGACGATTTTCACGATTACTTTGAAATCAAAATCACTTCACCTTTTGATGGAGACAAATGGACTGATTTGTGACGCGGCTGAGGTGACAGAAGACAAACACTCAACAATTACTATTGAGATGATGGAGGGAATGGGAACGTGGCCGTAATACTTAATTCTTGTTTATGCACATCGGCTCGGCAGCTAGTAGACGTCGCTTCACGGATGGGTCGTTACAGATGCCGACACTCAACACAGTGTACGTCTCGTAGTCCGACCGCATGCTCTTGAATCACGTGTCGTTCCGTCGGTATCAATCACCGACCTTCCTCTCCAGTCGTCACACACAGCGTTCTCCAAAAACTGTCTTCCTCAGGGTCGAAGTAATTAGATGCCAGATAGCAGAGAGAGCGCTTGCCACCTCGACACCGGTATTTAAAGGTTTTTGAAGTAAACCCCCAACGCCACCTTTATGCGATCATAACCACTAACAAATGAAATACACAAATACAAAGGCGGTAGTTAAAAAAAAATAGTGAGTCGTCTCTCCGACAATTACTAGCGTAAGCATTCATGGGGATAACAACCAGTAAAGAAATGGATATACGAACGGTATGTCACAGTATATAAAGGATCGTAATAAATGCTAGGCGTAGTTTCGTTAGATGAATTGCATAAATAACAGGGAAACTACAAGTTAAATCAGTCTTACAATTAGTCATGCTTAGTGGTTGGAGTTGTTCAAGCCGATTCTCACTTAATCTTACGTGGGGGAGAGGGGAGTCTTGGCAAGTATCACGTAATATTTTTCCGCAAGAAACAGTTTATTAGCCACTCACCGTATATGATCCCCGTGAACGAAATAAGAATAAATATTCTTTTTCCAATTTAAGTACCTAAGTAGTTCTCATTTAAAAATTTTACTAATCAATTTTTTCACTGTGATTCTATAAGACAACGATCTTATTTATGCTAAATACTAGTCTTAATAACTTTTAAATATCATAATAAAACACATTGTATTTTCATAATTCCAACGCAATGAAGCACAGATTAAACTATTTACACTGAAAATACACATTTTGAACAATCTCACGTGAGATTACAGGGGGAGGGGACAAGCTAAATCTCACGATATCTCACTAGAGGGGGAGGGGGATCCAAAAATCGCCAAAATCACCTGACGTGATTAATGAACGCCTCGTAAAGAATGGACATTTTTTATTATTATTTCAGAATTTTCAATGCACAACAATGAGTTCATCACTATGGAGGCATTGAATGCATTGCTACACGATTCCAAAACCTATACGCGCATGTAAACTGTACACGTTACACTGTGATGTTAATTAGTAAACTAAAATATCCATATGGCCACTTCTTTTGGCAGAGGCTTACTCACAGTATATAATGATAAAGTATTTTCTGCGTGAAAACGCCAACGCTGCCACCGGAAGTTTTATTTGGGGAGAATCACCATGGTGATCGCTTGGGTCGATCTTTAAAATAATGATTTACCGGGGTAATTGTTTGAGGGCAGCGTGGCGTAGGGTCAGTCTCCCGTGTAGTATGGAGGGAATAATGATTTGCGGAATGGCACCTCCTCCTGCGAGAGGCGAGTCAACTTGAATAACCCTGCCAACCTTCAATTAGACGCACTCAGGGTTTACACACGCTGTCATAGGCGGATCCAGGGGGGGGGCACGGGGGCACGTGCCCCCCCCCCAGACCCTTAAAAATATACTAGATTTTTAATACGGTCCCATTATCATTTAGTTCGTTTTGTATAACGAGGTATCCTTGTGCCCCCCCCTGAACAAAATCATGGATACGGCCTTGCTTGTGCCCCTCCCAGAAAGAAATCCTGGATCCGCCCCTGCACGCTGTCCTCACCTTTTGGATTTCCCATTTAATATTTAAATTTTTTTTCATTTGACAACATAAGGAGGTCCTCGATATTCAATATCGTGGCCACCGGTTCGAATCCTGATGACGACTAGCATTTTTTTCTTGCCTTTCTTTAACCCTTGAGCGAGCGCGCCTGATATTTTTACACGACCGGGCGCTTGGCGTATTTTGTCCACGATGTATATATTTATATGATGACACTAATTTTTTTAAATAAAATTTATGTTTATTTGTAGAAATTAGTTCGAGCTTGTACATTTATAGGTGATACAGATGTGGAGGTACACATGTGGTACAGATGGTATTCTGCCAGTCGCGGGGCGTACTTTGTACCAGTGGCGCCGACTCCATGGGGCCTGAGGGGGCCCGAGCCCCCTCAAAGATTCGTTAGGGGGGCTGAGCCCCCTCAATAATCCAAGAAAATAATTAAGTTATATTATGCTTTGGGAAAATCACAAAAATATATTGGTATTTCCCCATGTTTGACGATAGATACCTTTTAAAATGCATTCAATAATGTGTTAAAACAAATAATTTTAAGGTAGTAAGCAGGTTAACTGAAAACAAGTGGTGTGAATTATGATAGTGTTACGGTGCTGAGACACACTTTGAATTTAACCTCTTCCCGGGGTAAGACCCCCGATATGGGCCCCCCCAATATTTTTTATAAGTCGGCGCCCCTGCTTTCTACGCCACGGGTGTCGGTTCCACTTGCCAATCTAAAAATATATTAGCGACAATACTTAGGGCTTTGTAAACTCGTATTATCGACGGTCAAAGTACATGTGAGAATACAGGAGGCCATTTTAGACCACGATGTACGAACAATGTTTAAATTCTTGATTTTCGAAGATTGGCGTAAGTACGTTATATGCCAGCATGCCCGCTCGAGGGTTAATTGACCATTATTTGAAAATGGTATTTACCACGCGTTTCATTTAAAATTTTTGATTTCACCTTTTTTCGTGGACATTTGATCTTTCATTTCATCATGGGAATATCTTTACTCTTAAAATGAAAGCACGAGTTTTCCAACGTACCAAAATCTGTATCTAAACTCTGATTATATAGTGCTGTCGATTGCGTATTTTTTCTTCTTCCCACTTCTTTTGGGCACCGCTTTTGAATACACGATTCACACTGAGACTTTAAATAACATGAAACTCTCTCACTAACCAAACCAGCAATCATTAAATTATGCAGGATTTTGCAATCTGTGTAAAGGGCTTCGGTGGCGGCGAGGTAACGTCCTCGCCTGCCAAACAAGAGGTCGCGGGTTCGAGTCCCACGTGGATAGGTTTCCCATGTCCAGGACACGGTTCTTCGTGTACATTTACTTGTTAAATTTGTTAAATATGTAAAATGGTCTAAGTATATGAACTCTATTAGGTGGTTTGAGAATTTAAAAAAATGCAGAATAGTTGCGCCGTACGCGTCTATCCCCCATCAAAAAACGCTAATTACCATGCTTCCTGTCCGCGGCGCTGAGTTCCATAGTTAATGATGCCCCTTTGTCAAAGACTCAGACAGGTGTGATGTGTAAAGTTACCCATACATTGTAATCTGATATTTTTTCTCAGTGACTTAATTAGGGTCTCAATTGCCCAGAAACATAACTGTGGGGATATCGGGTTTCGCTATGGAACTGGAGACTTTCGGAAGAGTGGAGGAGGGAAAAAAAGGCTAAGCGTGGAACAGGAGAAGGGGAGAGAAAGAAAAGAGACGCAACCAGCGCATGCCGGCTGCTTCGCAATATACGCCAAGAACTACAGTGGGTTCTTGATTAACGAGAGCGTCGTGGGCGCCCTATAAGCTCGGGGCCCACGGCGATCGCCGACAGACCGGCCAGAACCGTGACCTGCTGTCACCCGGGACATGAACCAAGGACCCGATGGTCAACAGCCCAGCGCTTAAACAAATAGGCTACATCGCTCCTCCATTATTATTCTCACGAACCTAAATATCGCATATAATGAAGTTTTCTCATTTAAAGTGAGTTAAAAAAAGCGAGTGGGGACTTTGGGGTACAAAACCCAACCAGAACTCAAAGAAATGTTTTAGTTTAATTATTTCACATACTTAATTGCATTAATATTACTTGCAGAATAGTGCAAATGTTACTAACATATCCTTCGGAAAGCAGCGAAACTCACCATTTAAATGAAACATTTTTTCTGGGGGAGGGCCCCAGCACCTCCCGCTTACCCTGACGCTTATTCCATAACCTCCACAACTCCCAGTTTTAGTTGCACCTTAAAACCCCCGTACCCAAAATTCCTAATTCTGCCCCAGTGGGGTTGTTATGACAATAGCCGTTTACATTAAAAAAGCAATTTCTCAAACGAAATCACGACTATCATTTATTAAAGTCCTTAAATGATAAAAGAATCCCAATACCTATCCGTTCGGGAAAATATTTCTCCTAATTTATCCTTTCTGCCATACCTGGAAATAAAATGGCCCTCTCACATGATGCTCACTGTGTCACTCCCTTCAGTTAGCGCGTGGGCCACATGGGTGTCCCGCTGTGTTTCATCTGTGTGCAGTTTTTCTTATGTTGGCATAATATGCATGTGATTTTCAGTATCTGCTCGTTATTTAGTCCTCGAAAGCCTCATATTGTTTTTTGTTAGTAATCGGCACAAGTTTAGCAATAAATAGCGATCAAATGGAAGCGGGCGCGACCGGGCCACTTACGTGGCACACGCGCCTATATTGCCGTGTACCATTTTTCTGTCACCATTACTTATAGCTGTGCAGCAAATTTTGTATGATATTTGTATAATTTGACGCGTAAACAACATTCGGCACTTTTATGTAACTTTTACGTGTACCTCGGCAAGTGGCCTGACTTCTTGCCTCCTCCGTAGGGGAGGAAGGGGGCAGGGGTGCATTTTCTTCTACTATTAATCATAAATGTGTTCCCTGGTTACAAAAGTTCACTTAAAAATAAACAAATTCCAAATTTATAGTTTGTAAAAAAATTGGTTACAAAATGTTGAAAACTTACGGAAATTAAGAGATTTGAATTTGGGACATAGGCGGATCTAGGGAGGGGAGGCACGTGCCCCCCCCCCCCCCCCCCAGAACCTTAAAAAATATGGAATATTTTAATAAAGTCCCATTAACATTGCGTTCGTTTTGCATTACGAGGTATCTTTGTGCCCCCCCATAACAAAATCCTGGACACGGCCTTGCTTGTGCCCCTCCCAGAAAGAAATCCTGCATCCGCCCCTGATTTGGGCCACCAGGGTGGCCCGCGCGCCCACCCACGTAACAAAATTTAATGCGCTCACTGAAGGGTACAAACATCTACATATCGATTGGTAAGTTCTAACAACACATCTCAAAGTTTGGCCGGTGTGACACAGGTATCTTAAACTAAGTGTAATAAAATTAAAAAAATAAAATTCAAGCAAAAAAACAACTATTTTTTGGGAAATGTGTTTCTTTTTCAGTTTTATGAATTTTTGGTTTTTAATTTTAGCGTGCAATTAGAAATAATTAATCGTTTTTTGCTCTCTATAAAGTTGTTATTTTTTAGATACGTGTTGTTAGAACGTAGCGATCGATATGCTCAATTGCTCAAGCAAACTAAGCCAAGAGCGCAGCCTCCGAGTCAATAGTGGCTCCAAGCGTGATTCGTTTAAAATCTGTGTAACGCATCTATTTGCCCGTACCAGTTTTTTGACGGATCGCGCAGCTTCCCTCTGTATTTTAGTTCAGTTATTCAGTTCACGGATTATTTCTACACCGGATCCCATATTCTCGCTGCATATTCATGGCGGAAGACTTCTTTTTTAATTCATTCCGCCCACGGATCAAAAAGGAGCCACACTCCAAGTTCGGTAATCACCCAACTGAATTTGAATTATCGTTGGTTTATGTAAAAAAAAATTGCAATAAATAATTCGGATGGCACACTTGGTTTTTTCAGTAAGTACCCATACGTCAATAGTGTCGTTAATCGAAAAATAAGTGCAGAATTAGGTGAAATTTACTCGAAAATTAGTTTGGGGTTCGATCGATTTCAGGCATTTTCAATTCATTCAAAATGCTATAAAACAGTTGGCCTGACATAGTATTGTTGGAAATGTTTGCCTGTAATGACGGAGGTTACTATAAATGTTAAAAGTAATCAACAGGATTTTATGTGCAAATTTTTACTCAAAACGAATAGATTTAGAATTGGCAATACAAATTCTTGTAATTTTGAATCACCTAAACTGTGTAGACGACTCATTTCTAAAATTTTACTATTGGTCTCCAAAAAATAAAAAATCCTCCTCAGGTGTGATAGCTACTTCAATAGTAAAGGCTCCGCCTAAAATTAGCGCCCATTCCTTCCTCTATTTTAACTATTTCTATCTCTTTTCTAAAGCGCATGTATTTCTGGAGGTTGAATAAATAACCCCGATATATCCATCGCCTTTGAGCCCTTAGGTGGCCATCCCTGAGACGCATCCAATGCCCCTTGCTTCCTACTGCTCCGGTCACCTTTTGCCTGTTAAATTTTTCCGTAATATCATCTTCCCTTTCTTCCTGTTTCAAGGAGACCCCTCAGGGGAAAGAAAACGAAGGTCATCGTCCCCCGTTTTCTCTCGTTTTTCTCAGTAGCTCACGGAGGGAAAGGACGAGGACAGATTTTGATGGCCCCAGAGCAGGAGAAGGCAGAATTTTGTGCTAGCAGGGATCGACGGAATAAATGTGCAGAAGACTGGCTCTCTCAGGTTATGAGGGTTTGAAAAATGAGGTCTACTCCCGGAACGATGATGTAGAGTTCCCTTAACCCATTATAACTCAATGTTGCGTCTGAGTAATATCAAAAATGTATACTTTTCCAGCTCTATTAAAGAAAGATTTCAACTTGGCGTTTATATTTGCTGTAATTTCTAATGGAAAAACATGTAGTTGCGACACGCATTATGATTGAGTAGAAATTTTTCAGTTTTTTTAGAAATTAGAAGTCTTAAAATTTAAAATCTCCCGAGAGCAGCTGCGAGTTAGATAGTGTTAAAATGTAGACGTATGTTGTGGTGCATGTTCTCTTTGCAAACAAGAAGCATGGCTATATCAACCAAAATGCTTATGAAAATATTCATGACACAAACAAGTATTGTTATCGTGCCATGATAAATTATTGTGGCCGATTACTTATGGTAAACAAAAATAAAATGATTATGTTAATTATTCAGCCAACCTATATATTCTTCGGAAATACCTAAAATAAATTTGGTATTAACTACCACATATTCTTACTGTGCGTATGCATTTTGTGCCTAGTCTACAGAATTAAGACATTAAACATTGAATAACCAAAAGGAAAAACCAGAAAGAAACGTTAAACACGAAACTCAAGGATCCAAATCCTCCAAGAGGGCCTTCCAGAAAATAGGAAACTAGAAAAATAACGTCAGAAATCCGAAGTGCAGGAGGAAAAAACACGGAAGAGTAAGCAATTGCGTTATGAAAGGGAATGAGAAGAGATTTGGTTTCATACGAGACCCCAGCGTCATCCAGACCAGCCTAAATCCATTCGAGGAAATGCCCTCTCTTCTCTCCTTATTTCCTACCGCATTGGAGTCGCCACTGGGATGGCCCTTTCCGACTTTCATAGTCGTATCTCTGATATCAACTTACTTCACATCCTCTCCCTCCGAATTTTCTTCCTCCTATTACCTGCGTGACCGCCGATGCAAGGATGCTGGCATTCTATTGAAAGTTATCGCTAATATGCCTCGGGGATTGGTACCACAAGGCTTAGTTCCAGGACCAAATGCCTTTCATCTTATTCTTCTTCTTCCAAAAAATCGTTCTCCCTCTTTTTTTTCTATTAATTTCCCTAACCATCTACACTCGTTTTTGTGTTATAATATCCAGCTTCAATTTGTATAAAATTACTCAGATTGGCAAAACTTAGTTCTATTCCATAATCAAAACACACATTGACCTAACGATGACCCCCGGTTGATCTGAAGATGGAACATACTGTGGAAACTAGAGATGGTTCGGTTCGGGTTCCCGGTTCTCGGTACTGCCGGCTCTTGGCTATGGAACCGGTATCAAGAACCGATCGCATAAAGTCGGTACTTTGCAACCGACTCGATGCGGTGGCGATGATTTGAATTTGACACCTATCAGCGTATTCAAAGCCAAAAAGTGAAAAAAGCTGAAAAAACGCATTTATTTCTTTCAGATTGCATGGCGTCCACGATTTTTTTCTTTTGAGAGTTGCTTGCTAACACGCGCAGTTAAGGATTCGTCAGTTTGTCGTTCTCGCCAACATTATACATTTCCGTAGCCGCGGCCGCTTCCAAACGAGCTAACTTTATGCCAGCCGCCGTCCACGGCACTGCGCCATTCTTTCAACTTACCATAGTTCTTTATGTCAAATGAGTCGATTCGTACCGTTTCAACGCGTTGACGGTACGGCGCCCATTTCAATCGGGCCCGGTGATGCGACGTCTACGGCGTGAAATACACACAATGCTACATTGAGGCCGCTTTCAGACGATATGGCTTTTCGCCGGCCGCCGTTCGCGTGAAATTCAGACGGATTTCAGACGAGACGGCTCCCTGCAACCCGTGTGCCGTGCCGTGAACGGCTGCCGGTGGAAAATCGTTTCGTCTGAAAGTGGTCTTACGATTGAATTATGTACACATTCAGTAATTCTTCAACAAACGAGCAAGATACGTTCCGAGAGCTTCTTCGTAAGGTGATACCCTATGCAAGGCATCGAAAAGGGAGACTATCCTGCAGAATGCAACCCTTTGGTCCGTATTCTTAGTCGACCCTACATAGCCGTCCCTACATAACAAGAGGCCCCTACATGCATTTATCAGTCTACCCTACATAGGTGGTGGGGGGTAATTCCGTCGTCAAGTGCTAAGAAATGAAGTAGATGATGGCACAGCGCCAGTTTTCCACTCTGGTTGCGTAATGAGACCTTACTATGAAACTAAGAAAAGACATCCGAACATTTTCGGGCTTATTGCTATAGCAAAGGCTCAAGGTAAATAAACAATCGGTGTCGTCCACCAGGTCGTGTCGGTACATTAATTGTCGCTACAAATACTCTCATGTCGAGCCAAAAGTAAAATCATATTGTCTTTAAATTACTTCAAAAGCGGTATGTTCAAGATAGTGATAAGTGCGGGGCAAATATGATCATTGACGTGAGAACTTACGTTGCATCATCAAGGTTCGTCATTTGCTTTTAACTTCCGTAGTTAAATTTATTATTCGGCAAATAGGCATGAAAATACGTTTTCTACGATTATAAGTAAACGAATTCTTGGTTTCTCAAAAGCGTACCAAGTGCCACACGTGAAAAATATTATTATACATCCGCAGAAACAAGGTGATATATACTACTATATTGTACTTATTACTTTTCAGCCAATTTTATTATTTATTTCACTTGATGGATATAATGTAGTAGTGTTATTATCTTTCCGCTGTGCTACTGTACATTCTAAAATGGTTTGTGAAAGCTAGTCTACCTTAATATCTATTGCAACGTAGATTCTTTAATCGAAGTGATCAGCAGACGAAATTAGGCCTCAATGTTTTAGTAGGGTGTAGGGCTGGTTCGGGTACCCTACGTCGCTTCAATTTGTATAAAATTCCTACATCAAGTAGGGTACCCGAACTAGCCGGTTTAGTTCCAAAAACGGCCATATGTAGGGCTTGATGTGGCGTACGTCGGGCCAGATCGCTTTATGAAGGGGCTGATGACGTATCCTGGGTCGACTTAGGATGCGGGTCTGTATTACAATTTTGCGGTAGCTCACGGCTGCTCAGTTTATGCCAGATGTCGCTGCACCGGCGTGTTGAGCGGTTTATTGCTGAGATTACAAAAACTGTGACAGTGAAGCATGATAATAAGTTGTCAATTAAAGCAATTGATCCTGCTGCTATACTATCTACGCAGTATGTAAACTGTGCTCCAAGCATATTTTACGCGGCCCCTCAAAATCAACGTCGACCACTACTGTTAGTATTTAAAGCCTGTACAGCACTACAGGCAATATTTCTGCTAAAAATAGAATACATAGGGGAAAAATGTTGAATTTGTGAAATTAAAATCTGCAGAAAGATCCAGTGGCTGACTGATGTAATGTGACATTTTGGTCGATCGTGCATTCTTTAACAACCATGTTATTTAAAACTTTTACTGGGGAAATAAAATTATGGAGACGATTTTAAGTTTTTTTTACAGAGCTTTCCTGCTTATTTCCATCTTTAGTGGAATTATTTTCATACACTTCTTGTGGTTGTTCATTTAAATTTGCTATTAATTCAGATAATAAGAGTTCATCCTTGGAACCGAGAACCAATGGGGGAGAACCGGACTGGTACCGAGAACAAAAATAATTTAGGAACCGATTCATCCTTACTGTAAACTATAGTCAATATGTGTTAAAGTGTGTGGTAAAAAACCTAGTTATATTATTGTGAGTGATATATTTATTTATTTCATTCCATTTCTTAGAGTAAATATTTACCCATTTTCTGTGACTCATTACTAAATTAGTCAGTATTTTTACTAGGCCTCGAATGTAGGGAGAGGATACCAAATCGACCCTCTCCAGCGGATTCGGAATAAATGTTCATAATTCATGCGTTTTTGTTGAGTCAGCGGCCTTGCTATCCATTTCAAAGCGTTTGATAACAACCAATAATATAGTTAAAACACATAAAACTACATTTTGATGGCCAATTCTAAAGGCTGGTCCTGTAAAGTCAACCTTTTCAACATAAGTACTTCACTATCCGTAATCATCGTCAACAATGTTTTCCCCATTCCAAGATCATGACAAACACCTGATCAAAAGAAGAGATTTTTTTGTATTTAATTGAGAAAATATTGAGCGAGCATTATACGCGAACCTTCAATCAGCAAAGAAATGTCACTCAGGAGAATTTTAGGGGATGTAATTGTTATGATATTTGACGGAGGAGGATTACAAAGTTTAAGAGGTAGTATTGGAAAAGACTTGAAACGAATGGAGGGATACGGAGGAAGTTGGGATTGAATATGGTGAATATCAGCACAAAATAAGTGAGCCGTCGACGTTTAAACCAAAATCCAGGAAGTGGAATTACTTACATAATTATACAAGGAAACTGAACCAAACAGGTGAATTTGATAACCTTCGGTTTTCCTTCATCTCGTAAGCAAAAGAGATGCGGAGTGATGCTGTTGGATTACCGACGCGACATGGAATAAAATGCCTCCTCCACCCACAGCAACAGAATCTCGAGCGGAGAACTTTGATGTTCCTCACATTTCCCGAAAACTCCCTCTCTTCCCTGAACAGATCTGCCACGCTTTACCCCCGGGATGAATGTATCCCTCCTCACACTCAAAATTTCTCGCTCACGTCTAACATCAAACCATTAGCTTGGTGTTTGAGCGGCACACGTTTCACTTGAAGAGTAGGATCAGCTGCGTGGAATGATGAAGATCTAACCAAAGCATTACCTTCAACTGAAAATCTCTCTGTCTTTGATGAAGTTTGTCGAACCACTTAGCTGTAGTCAATAGGTGCCTCACAAACAGCTACCCCGTCTTGAAAATATATGTCTTAGATTCCAAGCACACTATTTTCTAATTGTTTAGTTAATAAATCACAGGCATATAATCAAAACTAAGTTCTACCGTGGTCGGATACATGGAAAACGTGATAAATACATATGTTTATGATACATAAATATGCTAAATACATTAGTATTACGTTCTTAACTATTTGGCCCAAGAAATGTTATCGGTCAATTTTTGTGCTAGTATCCTATAAACAAAAAATGAATTGCTTATATTGCGCAAACACGCAAAATCTTCGTGTTCCCTTGATATAATTACAATATGAAATAAATTTGCAGCAATGAAAAAGAGTAAAATCTAGAAAATCTAATTATTTATACTCTATGATTCTCAGTTCCTTTTTCAATATGCACTGGCACACTAAATGTATATTCTATCTTCAGAATTACTTAATAAATATCCTACTGATTTTGAAACCTACACCAAACATATATTGCTGTTATTTATGATTAAACCCTACTTTCAATACAATTCAAATTTTATTTTATTTTCGATTAACGGTTATAACAATAACGAACGACAAAAAATTACACGCGTTAAATTTCTTTTCTAAGGAGAAGATAAGAATAAGGCAGATTTAATGTTAGGATTTTTTACACTCTGAAATTATCTCCCACCTCTTTAGTTTTTGACAAAAAAAATTTATAATAAAAATATCCATATGATCAACGATCATATAAATGCCAAGCAAGTTTGAAATTGACTGTAGTTCACATGTTTTAAGAAACTGTAGTCTGTGTACCGTAAGTTGGCACAGGTACCCGCGAAGTACCTGATCCACTAATAAAGGAGGAGAGGAAACGACCGACAAAAAAACTGTTAGGGACCGACACAGGTAGCTAGTGGGTCCGTTCGCCCGTCCGTTTCCTCCCCCCGACGAAGGGACCTCTAATAGAATTATTAACTTTTTACTTTCTCATAATATCTCAATCTAAATAGCATATTTGTAAAGTACTAAAAAAGCTAAGAAGAATGATATAAAACACTAAGTGCTCCGATCATAAATAACGAAACGGTCGAAAGTTAAAACAAAACATACAGTATAATGGCCAAAAAAATAACTTTTTTATGAGTCCATTTGCTAGTCGATCCGCTAATAAGAAATATCTTCTGGATGAAAGGTTTTAAAAGCCAACTTGAAAGGCGGGTAGGGGGAGACCAAGAAGGTCGCTGGTGAGGAAACGGTGCGTGGGCGGTAGGAGAGGCGGCTGATCATGGAAAATGTCACCTGGAGAAAATTTATTAAGTTTCCAACCCACGCTCAACACCCCCACAACTACCAACATTACCTCCCAGCAATCACACGTCACCACTCCCAAACCAACCTCCCTTCCCCCTGTTATCTCTCATGGAATTGCGAATATTATTTTCGCATGATAAATTAAACGAAAAATCCCATTTTGGGTAAAGAATGGGATGAAAAAATTTAGGAGATTTTCCTCTCTAACCGTGAAAATAAGAAAATATATATTTTATAAACTCATACTGGCAGTAAATAAAGAAATTAATACTTATTATCGCCTGGAGTACAACAAAAATTTGGCACTTTTTCTGGCTTAATCTTCCAAAAAGGGAGGGGACTTCAACCATTATCAAGCAATGGGATTAGAAGAAAAGCAATGGGAAAATGCAAATGTAACGGACATTATTATAAGGCCTATAATTGCGTACATTCCAGGTAGGGGTAAGTTCAACTCTCTATATCTACATAATACCCTACGAAACACCTCAAGGGTGTTTGGCAGGGAGTGATCAATTACCAGGATGCAATAGGATTCCCACATGCACACCACATGGTACAAAAAAAGTTACGCATAAAAAATAATACTACCGCATTAATTGAAAGGCAAAGCTCGCCAAGTACTCACTAATACTACTAATAAGATCTTTTGGAAGATAGGAAGACCTTATTAGTAGTATGTCGAATACCTCCACCGAATATCTCCTCCGCAACCTACGGATTAAAAATAATTTACGGGATGGAATAAGGAATGCTAAATAAAATACTAAACGCAATGCTAAATTCCATTCCAAATGCAATGCTGAATGCGATGCCAAATGAACTTATCAGCTCCTCATATGAGTGATACAAGTGCAAGTATAAGCCATGAATGCTGTATTGTAAGCGGTTAAATCGGACGAAAGCACGCATTTGTTCACCGCTGGCGAACGCCTGCCCCGGCTTGCTCACAAGCCCAACTCCAACACCCGGCCGCAAATATCAGACGCTACGGAAGGGCTAGGAAAAAAAACTAATCACATTTTGATGTATTCACGCTATTCAAATTTTAATAGTTGAACAAGGTGAAATAATAAGACAAAATTCTCCACGACTTTTATTTTATTAACTCTATTAGCTATCAAAATGTCTCAACATAAATGCAATTATTTTGTAATATCTTTACTAGTTATACGTATTTATGCATATTTGAAGGGTGAGGCTTGGAATATTTTTATCCATCTTCTTACATAGCCATTTGTAATACCCCTATGCACTGATAAGAGACGATTCTCGGTTCTTTACCGGGGGAAAAATATATTTAGCTGCGATCGATTTCATTCCTTTTAAATTCAAACCTGCCTTTCTCCCCTCAGTAGTAAGAAAATTGTGCGTCAGCCGAGGCAACAGCGCGGAAGGCGCCTCATCATGATTGGCGATATCGCTGAAATGGACTGACAAAAGGGTACGCAAAATCGCAAAGAAGGGAAGCACGGGAAAGAGATGAAAGAAAAGAGTATTTTTGGATGTGAAGAGATGCAGAGAAATGGAATAAGCAGTGGAAGGAGTGAGGAGGAAGCTATAACAGGGGATATTTCCCCCAATACGAAGTGGAATAAGTGGAACTAATGGATTCCTCGGAACGTAAATGGAGAGACGGAGGAAAAAAAAGAAAGATTATATAGGTGAAGAAAGGAAGGTCACACAAAGAGAATGCTGTGTTTTGGGGTTAATGTATTTCAATCACAAGTAGCTATAGAACAGAATACATAAGTAAAGGCAATTGTAGCCGACTACATTTATTTACTGTAGTCATTTAGTCAATATGGTGGAACCCTGATATGTGTCAATGACGTAACTGTGGGGCGATGAGGGGATAGATCCCCCCTCCAAAGCCTCAGAGAAAAAAAATCTTGTCTAGATTTCATATATAATAACTTAATCTTGTTCAAGTTAAATTTTAAGAGCCAGAATGAAGTGAAATGTATTTCCAGGCATGCCATTTTAGACCAAACAGGCCTCCATATCCCCTCTCCAAAAGCATACTATTCCTAGCTACGTCTCTGACATGTGTGATTCATAAAGACACAAGCTTTAATTTGGATGTTTCACATTTATTGCGACTTATTGCGAAAGTATACTTTCAGCAAATAATTATCTAAATACACCATAACTTTTTCCAGAATTGCCAATGTCAAAAAAAGTCAAAAGTAGTGGTAAACATGCAACTGAAAAATTGTAATTTTATTCTTTAATATTATGAAGAAAATTCGCATTAGAAATGTCCTGAATTATTTAATTTATCTTTTTCAGTTGCAGCAGATTTCATTATTTTTCCGATTTGTATAATTTGAAAATATTTGCTTTTATTCCATGGAAATAATTCAAATACGATTAAGCGTCAAATACAATCATCTACGAGAGTGAAGACGGCAAGGATTAACGACTTCTCCCAAAGTTCCGCACGTTTCATACATTTGAAATTATTCAATTAAATCTATTACTGCATAGCGTGTCATCATAGCATGCCAAAGCATGAATTATGGAAAACCGATCCGCAAAAAAGCTATACCTAGATACTTACCAAAACTAAAATTAGTTTCTACCCAAATTAAGAGTGGAGGTATACTATAAAGTCGCAAGGTTGAGGTAAACTATAAAGTAGGTGTTTTAACTTAAGAAAAGTCATTCATTTAGTGCCGCCCTGTTTAATCTGGTACAAGAGGTGAATTTCAGGCATTCATTTCTTTTATTTGCACGATTTAAATCCACATTTTATTAAAAATGCAACATGAATGTGCTTAAACTATTATTCATGTTATCATCTTATAATTAAATTACCAATGAAAATGTTCATATTTTTTGTTATCTCTTCTGCATAACATGGGAATAATATCTTATTTTAATATTTATTGAAAAAACCCGGCCGATTGATCTGTTCTTGGCAACCTTTTCACATTCCCCTCTTGCCAGATCAGATTGCTGCCACTTAAAAAGTTAAAGGAAACATTTTAGTTTCCATCAAGCATCGCAACTGTAGTAGGATCTATTTAGTCTTCGTAGAAGTAAGAAGGAAGGAAGTAAACCGACTTATGTGGAAGGATACCATAAAAAATAGATTAAGCAAGGAGTCATTCATGAACAAGAAAATACAGCAGAGGAGATAATTGCGTAGATAATAGTGTGAGAAAAGGCTTACGATTTAGCGGAACGAGGGGTTACGTTTTCGGTGCAATAATGTGTGCGCCGTAGAAAGAGGTCGATAAAAGATTAAGGCTTTTAAGATGCGAGTATGGAGGGGGATGGAGAAGATGAAATATGCAGCAAAAGCAGGACATGGGCAACAAAAGCTACATAAATAATTGTACATGGTATTTTTCAGTAATAATTGAAAAATGAAATCCGTACTATTTCAAAATGTAACGTAAACTCAGAAATGTATGTCGAAAATTATTTAACTCTTCTCCTACGAAACGCTTCCAGTACTACATTATACCATCATAAAGCTTGACCATGAATGAGCATCACACTCAAGACTATCGTAGCATTAAATTTACCTCGTTTGATAATCTACCAATTGGGCATTATTTGCCATTAAAATTATTGAATTCACAAGTAACTCATGAGATAGTGAATAATAAAAATGATGATAACAAGTCTCAAGATTTCTTGTCCATGTTTGTAGGATATGGGATACAGTTTTAATATTAATGGCATGGGCAATATTGACATTTGGAGAGAGACTGGACAGGAAAAAATCGTGTTTTTTTTTTTTAAAGGAAGTTGCGGGTACGTGAATCCTCCTTCGAAATAATGTAATGCGCTTTAAATCGACTCCCGTAAAGATTCCAATGGGATATCTCATTAGATAATACTCTGTCACTTATTTTCATGAAAGGATTCCTTAAATTTTGGAAATCACCGCATGGCAATAACAAATAACAAATTAACTTTATGAAGTGAATGGTAGCACCAGAAACGCTCAGTCAGGAACTAAACACTTGTTCACATGAGTCGAGAAAAGGACTTTTCTAGAGCTTCAAACCCTATAACAGCTTTGCCTCGAGGTAAGAATAAATATCCTGCATTTTTTATTTTTCCCCTGGTATGGAAGCATTTTTATTTACTACATGCACCAAGCGAACAAATGGCGCAATACAAATGACCCAAAATAATGACAATTTGATCAATTATTGTAGAGGCGATGGAAATTTCGGTGGCTAATTTAACAGAAAAAAATAAATCCGCAAAGTAGATGCTCTCTTCAATAGCAGGTGTTGTGAGTCAAATAAAAAATTTACAAATAAATCAATGATATTCATGGTAATTGCACGTCAACCGCAAATATATATTTATCAATACATTATGGCGGCGACTTAATGTGTGAAATTTTAATCAGTCATTTTCATTAACGCCATAAATTTGACGCGAATAGAAAAGCAACCACTCCTTTCATGAAAACAGAAAGCCTTTAGAATGCAAAACAAAAACTGAAAAAAATGAAACAGCAAATTAAATTCTTACGCTAGGCGCAAAATGAGGAGCATATAATTTATTTTAATTCATTTTTTAATACTTTAAAATAAAATGTTGAAGCATAGATGTCGACTTATGCTTGATGAATGCGACGTTTTTACAGTGTAACTAAGTGTTAATTACGGAAAATATGTATTAAAAGTATATCCTCTTTTTTCGTCGACTAACGTGTAATGATCGATGTCAATGTTTGATTTAAATATCTAGATACCTATATAAACTCTTCTAGTATATTCTATGACAATCATGAGTCACTATGAAACTATTATCCCAAAGAACGCATGGCTACCGTAAGGATATGTCGTTTCCGCTGATAATTACTTCAACATTTCCATTTTATCGAAAATGCTATCTTTGTAATATCAAGCTATACCGGTAATCAATCGCTCTTGTTCTCGGCACAAATTTAGGCTTCTTACAAATAACAGTATTTAAAGTTACAGAACGTTTTAATGCTAGCGGTTTTGTTTTCATGATGAAAAATGTTGTCCAATTTATTGACGTATGCTAGAAATTGAATAAAAACACTGAATATTTTCTTAAGTTTCAAAGCTACTATGACCAATTATTTTCATGGATCGCTAAACTTCATGCAGCTCGCGCATCTGCAACGGATAATTGCAAGAGAAATGAGAACACATGTGTAATTTATTTCATATTTACTGCGATCAAGGATTTTTATAACATGCCAAGTGAAAATTCCTTAGAAATCACCTGAAATATGACTTCTATCCTATTTCTCCACTCAATAAATGATGAAGCATTCATTTTAATTCTAAATCCACAGAAATGATCAAAGCAAATCTATTTCATGCGCACAGTTAAAAAGAAGAAAATCCCTGCACACGTGGCTTATGTCTGAGTGGAAAGCTATGGAAATTTTTAAGTAGATGCATTCACGTTTTGAAATACGTTTCAAACTAAATACGTAAAATTGAAACACCGAAGCGGCGTCAATGCTAGACTGATGCAGCAATCCACAACGCCGCAGAGTAAATTTCCAACTCGTGTCTAGGATTATTATCGCAGAAGACATATGAAGGGCTTGCTTCCCTGCCTCATCAAGGATAACATTTTCACAGAATTCATTTATCAATCCGTCAAAATGATGCATCATCCACGTGGCAGTAAAGCAATACTTCAAAGGAATTAAGCAAGCTCACTTGCAAGTACGTGGCTGAAAATATGAGCGAGTGCTATTAATGCTATCATGACACTATCAACTTTAAAAAAATGATAGGAATGTGAAAGGAGATTTCGGAGTTAATAACTAATTTTATAATTTCATCATTACTAGAACACATTCTTAAGATTGCTATCGCAGCTATCCGCTCGATTCTTTTGTCGGCTAAACTTTTCAAGCATTCGTATTTGTTCTCTTTCACATCCTTCCTCACCAGATCCGGATATTTTATTCGCGTTCTTCCTTTTTTTGTTCTTCCATTCCACTTATTCCCAGTCAATTTTCTTCACCTTTCAAAATTACGTATCAATATAATTTTACGAAGTCTCTGCAATTTCCTTTCTGGCCCCTAAATCTAATGACCATAAAAATTATAATATTTATCTCTGCTCTTGCATATTCTCCACAAATTGATCGTTTAAGAGGTGGTTTTCCCATCCCGCTATTTATGCACTCCGATAGACACAATTCCTATTCTCGAATATGCTATTTTGGATTCCGATCGCGCCCTTTCAGTTTATCGGTATTAGGAAGACGCTATTTCGGTATACCAAAAGAAGATAATTCGGTATTCCTAATGACGCTATTTCGGAATTCCAAACAGTCTCTTTTATTTCCCAAAGACACTATTTTGGTATTCTAAAGACGTTTTTTCGGTATTTCGAAAGACGCTATTTCGGTAAACCAAACTCGTCTTTTCAGTTTCGCGAAGACGTCATTTCGGTATCCCAAAGACACCCTTTCTGTCATGCGACCATTCCGATTTTTCGAAGACGTTATTTCGGTTATTCAAAGATGATCTTTCATTCTTCCGAAGACGCCCTCTATTTTCCCAAGACGCCATTTTGGTATTCCGAAAGACGCTATTTAGGGATTCCTAAGTCGTTATTTCTATTTCCGAAGATGTTTTATCGGGATTCCGAGGACACCGTTTCGGTTTTCCGAACACGCTTTTTCAGTACACCGAAAACGATATTTCGGTATTCCAAAAGACTATTCCTCTTTCGGAAGATGCTATTTCGATATTCCAAAGACCCTATTTCACTATTCCGAAGGCGTTTTTAGGCTTCCCGAAAACGTATTTTTGATATTCTAAAAGATGCTATTTTTTATTCGTAAAACAGCTTTCAAGGGATTCCGAAGACGCTATCCTAATTTCCGATAACGCACTTTTAAGACAACGAAAACAACCATTCAGTTTTTTGGATTCACCATTCTGGTTTTTTGAGGACGATTTTCGGTTTTCCGAAGACTTTATTCCGGTTTCCCTGAGACGCTGTTTCGATATTCCAAATGACGCTATTTTGGCATTCTGATAGACGCTATTCCTATTTCCGAAGACGCTTTTTCGGGATACAGAAAAACAGATCCTTGGTTTTCTGAAGAGGCTTATTTGGTATTCCAAAGGACGCTATTTAGGTTATTCAAAACATGCTATTTAGTGCATTCCTAAAGTTATTATTTCCGTATTCCGAAAGACGCTAGTTACAGTTTTCCGAAGGATGTTATTTCAGGATTTCTAATGCACCTAATTTATTTTCGAAGACATTTTATCGACATTCAAAAGACATCCTTTTGGTTTTCCGAACATGATTTTTCAGTTTATCGAAGACGCTATTTCGGTCACTAAGTCGCCAATCCTATTTCTGAAGGCGATATTTCAGGTTTCCGAAGACGCGTTTCTAATTTCCGTTGACGTTATTTCACGAAGAAAGAATTGAACGCTTACAAAAGAATAAATGGAATTAGAGATTGTCACACTTTCACACTCAGCACGATATTCACAGCACATTCGTTACGGGGAACGCCGATCCCATCAAGAAGAGACGATCCATTGAGGTTACAAAAATGTTCAAAACTGTACTTATTCCCCGAGAAAAAGTGACCAGAAACGGCCACGAAACGTCGTGTAAAAAACCGAATGCGTGCGCGGGGAACACCCGAAAAACATCACCAACAGCTAAAATGACCCGCAAAAGCTTCAGCAAAAAAATTGTAAATATCTGCCATCCCGATCGCTGCTACTCAGGTGAATTTCGCTACAGCTCATCAATTCAACCGACTTTCTCCTCATTCCATGGATTAGAGATTGTGAACTTGATGACCTCATTAATTCCTTCTTTTCCTTTCACTGTATACTAGGGCGGATCGGAAAAATCTACTTTTTCAAATCCATCTGGCCCAATGAATAAAAGTTGTGGGACCGATCAAAAATAAGGCCAGAAAATTTTGAGACCTCTAGGTGAACTCCTGACCCTCGCTAAAATGCAATTTAGTAGGGGAGGGTCAAAATTCGAAAAATATAACATTTTATGGTCGTTCCCTACAGATTTTGCTTTTTGTTACTGCCCTTGATGAGTTACTGCCCTTGTAGGACATAACCTTCGTGCATTTTGACCTGTTTGGCCACTGTTTAGCCAAAAAATACCTAATTTGAGTCCGCGTCTGCGAATAAAATATTCCAACGCCCACGCAGCGTCGCGGATACAAGAGCGGCAGGCCAATCCCTTCCCCTCCCAGCTCGCCTCTCCCCCTCCCACGCCTCGAATACAGCAAAATGTATCCCGTTTGTGCTGCTAGGAGGGCATTCATCTTGCATGATATAAATCCGAAGATGGTAGAAGGTAAAAAAGGATGCGTAATGAGACGACTTGTCCCTTATTTGGGGCCTCGTAGGCGTTAAACAAATCGATATTACCAACTTCTAGAGAAGTGATGAGATATTTTGAGATCCAAGAATGCAGTAAAGGAGCCTACGGTCTATGAAGAGGCCTCTGGAGTGGCTATGAAGGTGTGCGAACTATGGTGACGCGCTTCTCTTCCATTATGTGTGTGACTAAATGGATTTAGTGGTACCACAGGAAGTACTAATACCTACTTGCGGAAAGTGCGAATAGGCCAAAAGTAGGGTTTTATTGAAGTACAAAACTCAAACGCTTAATGTAATGAAATGAAATGGACATTTGGTAATTTACTTTTTTTTTTAAATATCATTCAAATAATTGCCAATATGATATTAAAGCACCAAATGTTACAAGTATAATGATCCTCAAGTCATTCATTTATTCTGGATCGGCCTTCTGGGGAAAAAAACGACAAATTTGATTTCATTTCAAGTTGTCGGCATAAATAGAATCATAATATCGCAAAAAAAGGAAAAACAATTTAAAGCTCTACGCATTAAAAAAAAAGAATTAAATACTAGTAAAACGAATAATTGCTTATTTTTTCCACGAAAGCAGGAAGAACGGTGAATTGTTACAAAATTCTGCGCTGCGTACAAGTCAATCATACATGCATTGACACATATTTTTTCGTGTTAATGTTTCTCAAAGTAGCGAACATATAATAATAATAAATAATCTAATTTTTCAAAAAGCTAATAATTAATTTATCTTGATGATCCACCTGAATATTAGGCTTCTCAGGATTTGAATTATTTACTACTATTATTTTCCAACAGCTATGTTAGCAAAGATGTTGCTCGAGTTATTAGATGGATTATAAAAAAACTGCAGTTGTATGCATGTCCACTGATAATGTAAATTCACTTAAAGTTTTGAAGTTTACTTCATTTCCTACGAGATTTTTTTAAAACGATTTTTTTTACCAATTTTGCGTTATGATAAATATCGAGTAGGTAAAATACTGATGGTTAAATGGAAGTCTCAGTATTTTACCTACTCGGAATTTTGATACTTTGAAAGAAAGCCGACAATAATACGATCCAAAATTTTTACTCTGCCTGTAAAAACAGTGCCAACGCATGGAATTCTCCTAATTTGGATGGGCTGTGATGGAAGATAGAGCGTTTCCGACAGAGGGGAAAAGCGTCGGATATTCTTCGTGGAAATAACGCGCTGGGAACTTCAAACAAACGCGGGCGGAGCGGATCGACGGCTTTGGCTCCTAAATCCCCCATATCCTCCTGCCGTATCTGATTCGCGATGAGATAGATGGGCATCAAGCCACATATCGCTCTGCCTTCAATCGCACTGGGATTGGCAAGCGAACGGAAAACGTCAAACACTAATCGCTTCAACTTATTGACGTTGCTTGGCATTCCTCGTAACGGATTTGGTTTCTCTGAGACCTTTACTCAATGTGTATTACATGCGTTGAATTTGTACATTCATTTCATATTTCGTGCAGCATGTTTTGCACATTCTAGCTTCATACGCAGTTTGCCTTCATGAGTATTGCCCAGTTTTGCATTTGCATGAATGTGGAAGTATATTTTGTTAGTATTCGTAACATTTTAACTTAGGCAGATTGCCTTCATAAGAAGTGGGCAAGGTTAACATTTGCATGAATGCGTAAGTATATTTTGTTCGTTTGTGTTACACTTTTATGACCGTGTGGTGTGCATGTGGGAATATTTTTTCACTCTGCATGCCGGTGGTTGATCACCCCCTGCTAATCACCCAGTAGGAGGCTCACAGGGTATTACGTAGATTTAGGTGTGTACATGTACATTTCAGGGGGGGATAAGTTTTGCTCGTAAAATATTGAGTTTCCTACATATCTTTATTTTTAATTATTTTATTTTATTTATTTTTATTTATTTTATTCTCAAACCACCGGATACAGCTCTTATTGGCCATTTTACACCGGGGTGTTCAACAAATGTAACAAGTAAACGTACACAAACGACCATGCCCTGGACCGGGGAAACCTACCCAGGCGGGACTCGAACCAGCGACCTCTTGTTTGGCAGGCGAGAACGTTACCCCGCCGTAACCGAGGCCGGAAATTTAATTTAATCGGCCCATAAATAGCGTATTTAGGACCTTTTGCAATTTGGGAATATCATAAGCAAAAACGTAGGGTGACCACAAAATCCATGCCCTGGGCAGGAACAACCCTCCTAGGTGGTGTTCAAACCTACGAACTTCGATATTGCAGGCGAGATATTTACCGGGTAAATGCCAAGGGCGAGGGTTATGGTCTTCAGGGTGGAGAAATATTGTGTCGCTGAATTTAATCCTGGATAGCTTATGCAAGTAGGTACCAAAAATACAATGGATGTTTAGGCCAAAACGCACCACTTATACACTTCCGAAACTTTGGACAACTTTCTGCACTGGACAAATCATAACTTCGAATGCTTTGCCTGACTTTGTCGACAGTATCTGGCAACGGGATGAAATCGCATCCAATCGGAGTGCTTGGCTCAAAGTTTCGGATGCTTAACCCTTTCACTGCTGTTCAATCTCCGGAAACCTTCTCCTCACATGCGGCGAAAATGTTAAAATGCGTTTCCTGGGCCCATGGAGCAGGTACTTCCAGGATGGGTGTGGTACACCCTCCGAAGGGTCACTAATCCCCGACCCTATCCTCAACGAACTCACCCTCGCAGGACCGTCTCATCGGCCCTACCAGCGGGGGCCCTACCTCCGGAAAAGTGACTGCTCTGACTGCAATTAGAAAATCAATCAATCAATCCGATCATCACAATATTATTGTTTTCATCGCACTCCTGCTAATCAAGCAATCAAGTACGTCTTTGAACCGTGTCTCTGCGATAAAAAATAACGATTTTGTTGACTTTGCAACAAAACGTGGCTGCGGACCACCGGAAAATGGCCATTATATCTAAGTTAACAAAATCATTATTTTTCATCGCAGAAACACGGTTCATAGACGTACTTGATTGCTTGATTGGCAGGAGTGCGATGAAAACAATCATATTAGGATGATCGGATTGATTGATTGATTTTCACATTTCAGTCAGAGCGATCACTTTTCGGGAGGTAGGGCCCCCGCTGGTAGGGCCGATGAGACGGTCTTGCGTGGGTGAGTTCGTCGAGGAAAGGGTCCTGGATTAGTGGGTCCCTTCGAAGTGCTTCGGCGAAAGTGCTGACCGCATGGCAGGGAGGAAGAAAAAGTACGTCCACAGCAGTGAAAGGGTTAAACGTTTGAGTGCCAACCGATTTTCTAAGTGCTATGCTAGAACAACCTAGTTATATTTGCTGATTGTGCAGCAGGTTATGGAAAAAATCAAGTCTCAAAAACAACGAAAGGTATGCATTCAAAAACTTAGGAAATCTTTATCACATGTAGTTTCATATTTTAAGTGTATTATTCGACGGATTTTTGGTAAAATGATTTAATTTTTATAATTGAAAGAAAATAGTTAATTTAAAAATAAAATGAATAATGACTATTGAATGATTAGTGAACTATCAGCATCTGAGAGTGGAATAACACGAGAGGCGCGGTAGAGCTTCCCGGCGCTCTATAGTCTGTATACCGTGGAGTGGCGCACGAGCCCGCCAGCTACCTAAAAATGAGTCGGTCCCATAGTTTTTATGGTCGGTCTTTCCTCCCCTCGGCGCTCGTGGCTCGCGGACCGACCCAGGTAGCTGTGCGCCAACCACACGGAATACAGACTATAAGGGTTAAAAAGGTGCGTTTTCGACCAAAACATCATCAGCAACTTTAGTTTCCGCTGGTTATCCAGGCTTAAACTTTTGGCGACACAATATTTCTCCACCCTGTATATTTCACAGGCTAAATTTGTTATTATAATATTTATTTTAGTTCTATAGGGTAGTGAGAGGCAAGAGTCCGCATGGGGCAAGATTCCTTTTCCGAAATATTTCTCTAAATGCCGGTATGATGCCACTTGTAATCAATCAATTTTATTTACGTGACAAAATGTAGCATAGAGGTGCATTTGTTGGAAGACAGCGAACGACAGAACGTGAGTTTTTCTTATTTTTCATCCTTGCACGACTTTTATCTAAATTGTCAGACCGCGCTATTCTTAACTGTGGTTTAGGCGTTCATTTAACTACTACATTTGTCTAGCGATACTTTTTATGCATTATTTGCCTCGAAAATTCTTGCTGTTAACAGGTTCACAGCTCACCATGTGATTGTGCTATGGCATTTTAGGTTATCAAGTACCGTTGGGACAGGAGTCCTGGGGCAAGTGTCCGCATGAGGACTCATGCCCCATTTTAATCCGTTGCTTTACATATAACCTGATAGTTTCTGTAATAAATATCACAAGTACTTTGTATAAAAATGTATTGAGAGATAATGCGAAACTTAAAGGAGATAAACCGATCGGAAAAAATTAGGAAAACAAATTTAGGAGTCAGCTACCCTGAGGAGGAACAATGGAGAATTCGTACGTTCTATTTCGTCTGATGCAGAAATTGATGAATTGCCTTTGCGCAAATATTGCTTAATTTCAGGAATTTAGGGTCTTTTCAATCATATATATGCATAATACAGCAATATGTTTCTCCTAAGAGCATTAGAGTACATCCAAAAGCATTGCATGCGCATAAGCGGCGTATAAACTCAAGGCAAAAGTCTGAAGTTCTTACGATTTCCCCTACACCCAGAAACTATACATGAAGATATTAAAAAAAAAGGTTAAGGGTTGCGATGCTAAGCGGCGGTTGGTGGACGGCTAACTGGGCATTAACTTCACCGGAAAAACTGATCATTACTGTGGAGTTTGTGGATATTGCGCTTAGATCCACCAATTTTGATTGGAAAGTGTGTAATGAATTAAGAACATGGAGAAAAGAGCCTTGCACCACATATTCTGGAAAGGGAGGTTTCTGTGATTAGAGCTCTTGTCCTATAAACGAAAACTGTGATTAGAGCTCTTGCCCTATAAGAGGAGGAAACTTGCCCCACATGCGGGGCAAGATTCTGATTTGTTTTTCACTTACGTTTTGATGAATAACGGCAGTCACATATTTTTTTCTGCAGCGATGGAAAATAAGTATTGCAGTGCATGTAACTGCGAAAAAAAAGTGTGAAAATAAAAATTATTGCTTGAACCTGTATGCATAATTTTTATAACTGTTTGCTAGATGCGTACTCTGGCCCCTCATTCCCCTATGACTTTTAAAATCTTTGAACTCACATGACCTGAATATCAGTAGGTAACTGCCCCCACGCTATCCAGTCCCAACTTCTCCTCTCCTATTCCCCTCGTGCAACCTAGTTTACCTTCACCGTATTTTCGCTCTTTACTCCCGGTGAAAGAGGCGAGCACCGGTATAAATCCGTATTAGGTAAGTTTACTCTATTGATTTAGAAGTAATGGAGTTTCCCAGTACCTAGAGGGACCTGCGTTGGTCATTTCGACCCATAAAGTAATATAGCTTCAAGCGTATTTCTGTCATCAATTTTTCCTATATTCCGGCATATTTTGATAAATTAAAGGGATCATTTTAGGATGGAAAAACCAACCGCCAATCATGTTCATCAAACAAATGAATTTTTTTACGTCGGCTATAAGAAAAACGGAAAAGTTCGTGACAACAGGAGCAATGATTATTTCGAGGAATAAAAAGGTTTTTAATAATTCTGAATACATTTCGCTGAGCCATTCCTGCAAAAAAATACCAAGGCTATTTAAGGGAAAAAAGAAGAGAAATTTTTTAACTAAACGAATAAGTATAGAAGAGTCGCAACGCGTCGTACCAAATTGACAAGTAGGCGTCCATTATTACATCCAGTAAATTACATCCATTTAAAATTTTCGTGAAAACAATAAAAAAAACTTTTTTATAGGTAAAAATTGTGAGACATATTCGAAATACGTATTCATTCACAGTTCAGTCACACACTCTAATTGAGCAAACATGCTCCTCAAATTGAAAAGACAGAGGATGTAGTAGTCAACGATGCATTTTCTGCCAAACAGTGCTTCGGTTCATAAATGATAAAGTATTGTATAATCATACTATACCATATTTAAAGCACATGAATCCGCTATTTGATTCATACTATTGAACAGTATTTATTAGGATGCATAAATTCAAAAATAAAGAGGCAAACTACGAGGAAAATGAGGAGTATCATCGTTTCCAAAGGGTCCAAACGAGTTGAGAGGTATTACTTACACAACAATCACACAAAATTTGTAGAAAAGAACATGTGCTGTTTTCAAGGAAATTAAAATAGTGATATAATGAATTATCATCTGCACTCTACGGCCTGCATGATCAGAGCTTGGCCTCGAACGATTCTCATGAATCTTCATGCACTCAATGTTTACCGAAAAACCATCATGGGCCCAGTAACGGATACAGAAAAAACTCAAGGGGGGAGGGCGCAAAATATATCTTGAATTATCTTTACTTTTATCGTAATAAAAAATGACCAAGTTACAGGTTGAGTATATTTTTTTATTTAAAGAGATCATACACATGTATAAGACAATACCATCTAAAAAAATTACAATTGTGGTTTTGTAATGTTCGGCAATACGGGCGGACCCCCAAAGGGGGGGGCGCCCACATCTATATCCGTCACAGCATGGGCCACCAAAGCAATATCCACGACGTCAGATGTTAACCACTCTTGTGATAAGTACTTCTCACAAAATATGCTTGCTTGCAATTGGTATAAGTCTTTAATGGTGGAGCATAAAATATTATTTATGGTTAAAAACTTGACCAATGGGAAAACAGGAAAATATTTTCCAAGGTATCTCTACACTGCATGCATAAAGGGAATAAATTTGTTCAAGTGAATAAATTAGTTGTAGTTCTTGGAGTCCCAACCTAACTGTACCTTATGAAAGTAATGAACTACAAATAAATGTTTGGATGTTTGAGATTTTTTCTACCACCTCTGTTTCCATGCTGATTCAAGAAATAAATGATCCATATGCCCGCAGCATTTGAGCTATGTAACTGTGATTAAATTTCCCCAATTTCTTTTAAACAATGCATGTTATGAGAATAAACAATATTACGAAAAATATGAAAATATCGCAATAATGAGTTACCAGATGAGATTTAGGGGGTACTAGGGGATATTAATGTTGGTATCTCAGGAAACTTGGTCTAGTAAAATGAGAAATATAAAATTTCATAAAAATAATTTTGGGTGGCAAATTGAGAAATATTTAATTATTTCTTTTTTTACATCCACGCGTAGACAACCTTGAGGTTTTTGAACTATTGGAATACTTTTTTAGCCCTTCCTTGTGTTATAGAAGCGGAAAACTTTGTTCGGAAAAAAATTGGTCTAGTATAACATGTTTTCATAATTGTGAGAGAGAATTCAATATTTAAATTGCAATATAAGCTCATTTATTTTCCCTAAAATATTCATATAATCCTAAAATAATAATAACAATTATCTTCAACTACGTAAATATTTAAAAGAGCCTAGTTCACTAGCTAAATGCTGATGAAACTATTAATTAAAATTTCAAAATTCTTTGATAAAATTAGAAAATTTCGATAAATACTTTATTTTGAAGTTTTTAAAATAAAAGAAAATTATTTAATCTGTAAAATAGAAGCAGAACAAATTGGCTTAGTAAATTTGACTTCCTTTGGTATTCTCTTCCGTGCATCGTCATTACTCCAATTGAGCCTTATGTCGATGGGGCATTGCGATGAGATAGGATAAAATAAAAAATCGTTAAGAGAAAAAGTTGAGATTATGAATGCATGACGCCCTACACCATTCTGGAGAGGTTTACGGAATGAAGAAAATTGAATTCAGTAGCCAAATTTATACATAAAGGGGTAACTGCTTTTTCATTGCTCCGAACAATTTCATTTAAAGATACTCCTAAAGTTTCCTACGTGATGTTCTTGACGTAGCAAGAAGTGGGTGATACCTATGATGCTTACCAACCCCCTGATCAAAATTCTTTACTTTATGACGACAGGCACGTCATTGCTGAAGCAGATTTCGATCCGATCAGATGTGGTCCCAACTTGAGGGAAAGCAAGTCGAGTCGGAGGGAAATTTAGGAAAAAAAATATCTTGAGCAATTTGGTTATCAATTCTTCTTTCAAGTTTTATGAATCAATGAGTTGAGGAAAAGGGCCCATCAATATTTGATTGTTACCGGTGAGATTTGAAATTCAAGAGGTCAAATGAAATCACCAAAATTGAACAAATACGTGTAGATTGTGCAATGAAATAAAGTTTTTTTCTGAGTTCTGAATAGTGATAGATCGGTAGAGGAGAGATTGCTCGAATGAATTGAGGAAATTGGAGCCAAAAGTTCAACTGACTGCATAATTGATTAAATACACCAGTGGGCGATGAAAAATATTTTTACCTAACCAAATACCAACCTTAATTGAATTGATCATCCAATATTGGTGCATTCAAGCTATAAAATAATTTTAATATTCCCATCACGAAAATATTTGCTCAAAATTGATGAATATGAAATTTTTTGAACACATTCAACAGTATAAGTATTGGAGCCTCCAAGTTAAAACAAATAACATTTTCCGTTGGCACAGCAATATATTAATGGTAATATTGCTAATAAATTCGAGAGAATATTAGTCATTAGCTTTAATGGGCTTGAATAACATCATAAATCATTGAGCATTATGGAACGTTGTATTTAGTATTTCACTAGTACAACTGCTAATTTAATTTCTAAAAGTGTCAATTTTTCATCTTTTATATCATTGCATGTATTACAGTCCCTGTATTTTGCCATTTTATTCAGTAGTTAAATTTGACAGATTTTCAGTAACAACATTCATTAAATTACTTTTCTGAATAAATTCTAATGGTAAGACAATACTGACGATTACGATAAATAAACTATTAGAATTTTATATATATTATATCAATTTACTGATACTCGACTTTGATTTTGTTATAGCATTAAAATTAATTTCCCTTTTTGATAAATTTACATAGCGGTATTTTTCAAATTTTTTCAAACGGTAATTTTCAGGTCTATCATATATAATATTCGTGATGTCCCAATTCAAAGCAGATTTGTAGAACTTCCGTTTACTAAGAGATTAATAACAAATAATGGATATGTTTTTGTGGGATAAAGAAGAATTCATAACACAATAGGGCTAAGGTAATTTTATATATGAGGTTTTAGCAACAATCTGATGAAGCGATAAATAATTACCTGCTATGGGCATGTTGCCAAAAATCTTGAATTCCCAGAGTAAGATATTGAAGAATTGCTGTATTTCAGTCAAAACTCAATTATTTGTGTGTAGTTTTGATTTTTTCACTCGCACAATCAATCGATATCAAATAATACTTTTAACCCATAAGAGGTCAAGCAAGAGGTCATCATTTACCGATTACCACACTCACAATCCATGTAATTATTGTTTACTGCAACCTTTCATGTTTAGTATCATCTCATTAAATTTTTCTTCTCTGTAGAGATCAAAAGACTGTCATCCATAATATCCATTGTAATTCCTTCACCCCTTCCTCCTCTAGGCAGTATCAAATAGGTTATAACGATTTTGTTTAATTTCACGGAGGAAATTCCTTGCAGTGTACTTTAATCCCAAAGTTAGCTACCCTGAAAATGTATAATTCGAATTTAATTTGAAACTAAATGATTTTTCTAAGCCCTAAACTTTTATTTCACTTTACGGCTATGTTTGGTCTCAAAAATGTTTTTTTATAAACTGTTTGTACTAATAATGATGTCTTGAAATCCAAATACAAGGTCGTGGTGGAACATACACCCTTTATTATCATCGTCTTCAACAAAACTAAACTTTAATACTACATACATACGGGAAATGTGGACCGATTGATATTGCCCAATTAGTGTTAAAACCTGATAATTATACAACTTTTATGGCTATTTTTGGAATGAATTTTTCCAAGGGGATGCATGTAATGAAAATTGCAACCATTAATGCCGAAAAAATATATTTGGTAATATAATGAGCAATGGTGTTTTTTTGCCGCGGCTTAGGAAACATTTAATCAAAGTGCTAAGCGATGGGAAAACACTTTAATACGAATGAACAAATTTCATTATTTTAAGTACCTTTACGTTTGAAACAGTCATGAGATGGAGACGTTATTACGGTTATTATACAATTACTCAGATTTGTTCTTCAGAAGTGCACGAGTTCGAAAAGGTGAATTTCTCAGAAGAAGCAATGGCTGACACAACTTTAAAACTTATTTAACCGCCAAGATCTTTAGACGCAATGGCGTGCTCGGGCCAAAGAAAATAAATAGCACTGAAAGCTCAAAGCGGTTGACCAGTGAAAACCCTCAATATATCATTTAGTGTAATTCATCAACTCACGAAGCGCTGGATAGCTTTAAGACCTTAATTAAAAATGAACGGCATTGCTGTGATCGTTCTACCAACGCACATTCATTTCCTACGTTGCATTAGCAAAAAAGCGGAAATTTCTCCGAGGAAGCCATGGAATTATTTGGCTTTATCTTTATTCACTGATAAATTAGGCATATTCAATAGCGTCTTATGACCACAAAAAGAATGTCATTGCTATTTCCCCTTGGGGAAGGAGGAGAAAAAGGTTGATAGATGAAATTTCGTAAAAGAAGCCATGGATGCTTTAAGTTAAATCGTAATTCATTGGTGATTTCAACAAGATCTATGGCGTCATTTTACCACAGGTTACAAATGGCAAGTCGATAGTGTTGTCCAAGGGGAAAATATTCGGGTTGAATTCAGAGATATTGGTTCATTAAGCAGTTTTTCATTCCTTTTAAGGAAGTTTGGGGCATAACCGTAACTTCGGTAGCCATATTAACTACGTATATTGATTATACCGGAAGTGCAACACATTTTAACGGTAAATATTGTAGAACGAATTGTCATACTGTAAGATAAATTTATTTATTGGTGAGTCCCTGCCATGGATGGTAAGTGAAAAAAATGTCTAAATTATTAAAAAGAAACTAAATGGTGTCAACTTAAGCAATTTCTTTTGCAATCATGATATGTGCATTAAATACAAATATTTCCTTGATGCGTAGTGCATACGATAACGACAACTTATTTCTACATATCTGTATTAGTTTCACGATGGAGCAGTTTATCAGCTAATTTATTCATTTCTATTGAATTTTGGGAACTACAATAATGACTTATTTAAGTTTTTCATTTATTTTTTATCACTTTTTATCATCAGCCTCCATGAATGGAATGGCCCGTGAGAATAATTTACTCGGAACTAGCAGTAAAATAGGCATACATTTTGTTTTGCTTTTGACATATAGATGGAAAATATTTGTTGCGTCCACCCTATTCACTATATAAGCGCCTTCGTGGAGAATGTTATTCAATGATCGCATTGACGTTTGGTCATTTAAATGTGCATGTAATGGGCAAATCAAGACAATATCACACTGATTCATAAAATGTGCTTATTTACCTCAAAAACCTGTTACTTTGGTCTAAAAATGGGTAACAATATTTTTATTTCTCGAAACATTGAAAAATGTTAAACTCACAGAAAATGATAACAAATGCTGTTCATCGATTCAGAAAAATCATATTTGTAACATCGATACCTAAAGGGAATTTTTCCCGGTATTTCGACTCACCTTGAGGAGAAATTGGCAAAAGGATACAACCTAGTGATTACGACTCGTGGGACCGCATGCTATACTTGCCACAACCACAAAATAATAGTCATCAAAGTGGAAAGTCCAAGGGGAAAATCTTGACCGCATTGTTGTTTCCCAGAGGCGTGCTCTCGTCCTAGCCTTTATATGGATCTGAAAATGTGGTTTCAGCCTAGAACTGGCGGGACGGAGAAACAAAGACCGAAAGAGTTGACAATGACTTGGCGCATGTCAGACCCCAGTAAGTCGGGGAACACTTCCCCCAAGTCCCCACCTACTGGTCAATTCAAAACCACATGAAAGGCGCAGTATTCTTTCAATCCTGTATTTTTTATCTGTTTTTACTCCAAGCCCTTATGAGTTATAAAAGCGCAATCTCATTCACGCTATAACGAAAAGAAACCTTTGATGCCGAATTTAAAGAAGGCAGTGGTCTTGCCGAGAGAGGGACAGAGGAGCTAACCTTTCCTGGGAAATGCTTGGATGAATATTTAGGATTTCTTTGTTTGTTCCTGATAATTTTCAATGAAAAAACTTCTAGAATGAAACCACAAGATATTCATTTGTAGCATTGATTATAAATACCTCCCTGAATAGCCATTTTCTTAAATAGTCATTAAAAATTGGCAGAAACCTCGATATAACTGGTTATTACATTCATATTTTAAGAATCACTTTCAACTTGAAGAAAAAGTTCAAATCTACAATACCATTAATTAAATATGCGTTGCTGGTTTTTATGTATTATCTTGCCGGTTGCGAATAAGTTTAAATTCAGTAACTATATGTATCAAAAAGGAAAAAAGAGTGATTATTAAAAACTTAGTTCCTACGAAGAACCAAAAAGGAAATGTTATAATGAAATGATGGTAATCAGACAGGGTTACAGTCAATCAGCTCGGTAGACGACGTACAATGCTCCAAACAGCTTTCATGCACGGCATGGTAACCTATTGAAACCAAACTAGATCTGATACAGGTTTTCAAGGCCACTGCTTACGAATTTGACCTCTCAAATTAAAAAAAATCAGGATTGCACAGAATACTAAAAATATTAAGTTGCGTTTAGGTATCCTTTAGATATCTTTGCTCGAAAACCTCATGCAGGTGGAATGATATCCCCGATAAATTATTGCTTGGCCATTGAATGCAGGTTCATAAATTTCAAGCACGATATCCATGATTTTCTGAAAAGGAGATAACTATCAACTGTGTGTGACAAAATACCAGGATCCAAGCTACTTATAACTCGTATACTCATGGTTCAGCTCATACAGGTGTTCGGTAAGGAGCATTATTTTGGCATCTGCAAACTTCTGTACAGCGGAAAAAATTTAAAGCCGAAACTTTGAGGAATGATCTGAATCAGTCTTCTTTGTCGTGTAAGAAACTTACAGTTAAATAGTAAAGAACCCTTTTTATAAATATTTACTGATCATTTTCTTATTTTAAAGCCATTAGTTACTTGAATCATGGAAAATACATGCTGAGTAACGTTAACATGAAAAAGAATTACCTCAACTTTTCTTTTTCCATTTTACAAAACAAACAAAAAGTAGAGTGAATGTTATTGTTGTTATAACCTTCTGAAGTAGAGTGCTATTTCCTAATGCTGTCTTCTGCGCATGTTTGCAACGAAAATCTCACTTTCAGACTGGCCTGTACCGACTCGCATATTCCCAGACTACTGTCAGCAAAGTCATTTCCCGTAATAGTGTTACCCTTTCAATCCTTACCACTGAATTAGCTCGGAAAGGAAACACATTTTTGAGTAAATGCCTTATTTCCACTTAGCACTGAGCTCCGTAATAAGAGATATAAAAGGGCCGAGGAAAGCGAATGAAATTTTAGAAATCAACAGCAGTAAGAGGAGTGAAGTGAAAATGGAATAAAGATACGAGGGAACAGAGAGAAATCTAACACGGCTGTTCATCAGGCAAATGGCTTTCCCAAAAGAGAGAGGGCTTATTTTTGGAAGCTGGAGAGCTTCCACAGAGAGGAGTACAGAGAGATTTAAATTGCATTTAGCTTTTCTCGAGGTCCATTTAGGAAAGTGATGATTTTTTTGCAAAGTTGTAAAGGTTGCACAGAAACTCAAAGTTCCTACTTAAAACAGATATTCTTATTGAATAAATATTATTTCAAACGAACGTTTAAAATTAAAATTCATTGCTCTCTCAATGCGGGAGAAAAAAAATTGGTGCAACATCCGCATTTTCATCTCTGTGATTAAGAGTAATTACCAGAAGTTCATACAAAAGCATTTACCTAAATGAGTTTCTTATTTCTGCTATCCGAGTAATCATATTTCTGACGCTACAGCAATTATTTGTCACCATACTTTATATAATAATTCTTTTCATTCAATAATAATACACCTTACCTCGGATGGATAATGTTATGTTCAAATTCATTAAAAAGGAGAGTCATTAAAACGAAATGATAAAATAAAATGTATTTAAATTCATTAAAATGCCTGCGGATCTAAAATTCTGTAAAAGAGTGTCACTTTTGAAAACAAAGGACGAATAGAAATTTTATTAGATGATAATACATATTATCTAAAGTATGTTAAGTCTATGATTCGATTTCATGGGATATAATTCAGAATATTTAAAGTAAATATACCTATGCCGTCGCCATTTTCGATAGTGCATTCTCGAAACTGGCAAAAAGAAGGACTTCAAAAAATACAATTTGCTGAATACTATCCGTGCTGAAGAAGTCATTGGCTATAGAAAAATATATTTATGACTCCATTACAGATCATCTTTATTTAAGGCAATATTGTTTTTAATTAACAGTGTAAATATGACCTTTTAGATCAAATTTGCCGATATTTTCTCTGATTATAATGCTAGTATTATTGTTCAGTTCGGTAGTTTAATAATACCAGGGTCATTCCACAACTAACGTACCCAAATTTCCTGACACCACAATATTTTTTCTAGACAGCTCCAATTTTTACAGTGTATTAAAACATCCTATAGGAACACCATGCCACTTTCCAACGTAATCTCCGTCCATTTCAATAGCCTTACGCCACCTTGGAACGAAGGCGTGTATTCCTATTCGATAAAACTCTTGACTCTGCCTGCTGAACCATGAGAGGTGTTTGTGAAGCATGGCGTCTACCGCTGCGTCCACGATCTTCAATACTGGCGTGCCCGTTCTCACCAGATACTCGTTGTGTAAATTGACTAACTGTACCACGATACACATCATCATCTCTATACACCCTCTTCAACAAGGGATGCCGACTTACAAAAATATTGGGGGGATCTTGCCCCGTGAAATTTTAAAAGTAGTGAGTTTCAAGTTTTTTAAGCATTTTAAAAGAGTCATATGATCAACATAAGAGCCCTGATAACTCGAATCTCGATATCTGGACACTTCGGGGAAAATTTACAGGCCTGACACACTTTTTCTTCACACCCATAACGAATTTTGAGGGGGCTCGGGCCCACTCTGGCCCCATTGAGTCGGCGCCACTGTTTTCAACCTTTCGTAAATGTTTCCGACCGTCTCATTCACAAAACAAAGGAACTCAATTACAGCACGTCGCTTTTGGCGGACATCAAGTTTATCCGCCATCTTATAGAACAGCTTCTACCACGCCACGATCTGTATTGCGTTCAGATAAATTTAAATTGAAGCGGGAAGGATGCCTCCATGCGCTCTATCAATTATAAGTGCCAAGAGTAACAATTTTGGTATCAGGAAATTTGTGTGCAATAGTTTTGGAGTATCTATCGTATAATAGAAGCCGGATAATCTCACCTCATTCTGGAGAAGGAGCACATATCGATACCTCCAATGCACAAACGATCAACAATCACCCACCGAATGAAACCCGCTCGTCTAGTAGCCCTAATAGTAATAGTGAGCACATTTGATTCGGTGGGCGATGTTTAAGCGTTTTTGCGGTGGAGGGATCGATTTAGTTCTCCATTTTCTGAGCATACGTTGCAAGATGACCTCATAATTCGCTGTGAAAATTAAGTTAACTGTGATGATAACTCCCAAGGTGCTCATGCAAATAAAAATATTTTTGGATATAATGGCGTTATATTTACCTAAAAATAATGAAGATCAAGTTCTCTTATAGACGCTTATAGTAATAAAAGTGAGACATTAATATTATTAAAAAGATGTGAAGCAGCAAGCCAGTATTGCCAGGTATTGCCAGTTTCAAGAATGCACTATCGAAAATGGCGAAGGCATAGGTACATTTACTATAAATATTCTGAATTATATCCCATGAAATCGAATCGTAGACTTAATATATTTTATAATATTTATTATCATCTAATGGAATTTCTATTCGTCCTTTGTTTTCAAAAGTGCTACTGTTTTGCATTATGTACTATCGATAGGATATTTATGAATCGACGATTGGAGCTGCTAAAAATCGTCCTAATTGAAAAAATCGCTGAAATGCAATTTTTTCATAATTTATAATTCAATAATCGAAACAATTATTATTTATGTTTATTGGCAAAGTATCACGTCGGATTGTTATATTTTTTCAGTATTCAGCCCTTAATTCATTTCACCGCCTCTGTACTTCCCTCAAACTCGTCTCTTCTTCAATCCGCCTATCCTTTTTCAACCAAACGTCAACCTGTTGCATCATGGGGTAGGCATCAATACATATTTACAGAGCAAAAGAGCCACTCATAAACGTTAGGGAGGCGAATGCACATTACAAGGAGTGATCGAGTGAGTTACGTCCAGGTATCAACTAAGTACTTGTATGACGGCGAAACAATGTTTGTTACCGCTCAAGTCCTCCATGAGATGGGAATGACTACTTCAACGCTCAACTTAATTTTTATCATCCTACAGTACTTCTTGTTCCATAAATGAGTTTTATCCTTGAAATAATATTAAAACTAGTTGCAAATTATTTTTTGAGCATGTGCCTCTGAGATTTTTGTCAGGTCAACTTTTTGGAACCTTTTCACGCAAAGATTTGTTTTCTCAACTTCTCACAACAAATGTGTGCATGAAAGCCTTGATAATGGAAAATTAATTTTCGAAACTTTGGCCTTAACGTATTTTTAACTAATTAAAAAAAATGGACACCTAAATTCCAAGGAATAATAATATAAAAAGTACTTTATATCATTTAGAAAAAATCTTTGCATCATACTTCTAATGCACTGCAAAAAGGTTATTGGAAAAATTAAATAAAACTCATTGGCCCCATAGTTGCCAATATTTTTTGTCGTATTGATCCAAAAGTAATCTTAATGAAATGTAAGATTCAGTTATCGGATCAATGAGGAAAAAAGTCATGGACAAAATTATTCCACTAATGATTCTTATTGTATTTCCCCACAAATTTTTCAAAGTATTGATTAATTTCCCTTTCTGTATAGGAGTAGTAAATCTTATTTCGCAAGTGATAAAAAGCTCTGGTTGCCTTCGAGTTACTTCCATCCCTATTCTCCTCCTACTTTCCTAAGGAAAAGACGCCGCTAAGTGGGCGGAAATCAGAAAAAATTATATTGACAAAATCCTAAATTTTCAATATTTTCCGGAAAGAAAAAATCGTACAGCCTGATAGCACAATGTCTGAGAATTAAGGCACTATGGTTATTTTAATGTTTGGTTCATCCATAAGGTCACTAAAAGCCGTTAAAAATGAGTAAAACATTGAAATCAGAATTTTCGCAAAATTCGAGTTTTTACTTTCCCTCAGGAGTCGATTAGCTTGATTTTTTTTAAATTTCAAAGCACATACTCTGAAAGGATAAAAGTTTCCTAATGCGGCTAGAAAGACCTGAATCTTTACTGCATGTTTCATAAGAAAAATCTTGCGCGAACTTACACCTTTTCCTTTAAGGATGGGGCATATATTGGCAGGCCTGACCCGGTATTAAGCCGCGGAATTTCTTGATTTGGTTGTTGCTCAAATTCAAAGCAACTAAATCCTCCGTAATTATCTTTTTTTGTCCAGTTATTAGGAGAGATGCCTAATTTAAAGATTTAGGCTTGCATTTGTCCATTAGTACATTCACACCCTCTTTATGGCATGTTGAAAGTGGAAAGTTCGCCGCGACCGCTGTTCAACCATGGGCACGATGCATAGGGGAGACTGGGGCACAGTGGGACACGGGGAACAGTGGGACAATTGATTTATTTAAACAATTTACTTGGTCAAAGAGCAATTGTAATAAAATTAAAGAAGTCATATCACGTGAAATAATGCACAAAAATCTTATTTCATGATGTTATGTAGCTTCGCATAAATGTTATTAAATATGTTTTTTGCTATAATTTTCTTAACTTTCATGTTGTGAATATTTATGCAATTTTCCTAATTAAAACAAGCTTCACAAAAAATGACACGTCGAATACATTATTTAGAGACTGTATAATATTTTTAAAAACATATTTCCCGAAAGTAACATGTTTTCAATTTTTGCTGACAAATAACATGGCTTCAGGACACGCGGGGCACAGTGGGACAGCTCAAATTGGGGCACAGTGGGACAACTTGGATTGGGGCACAGTGGGACAACTCGGATTGGGCCACAGTTGGACGCCGACTTACAGCCCAGGTGATTCGAAATATCTATCTCCGTAACCTAAATGCACTCTAATTTCATGCCATGGTGACTTTATAGTGTTTTGGCTCCATATTGATGCTTTAGGATTTGAAGCAGTGCATTTCAATGCAAAAATGTGACGATAAAAGTACAGAATGGCAGCAGCAATGCACATAAGAAAAGTAAGGCCGAAGTGAGTAATTAGTGTGAACTCCGATCGTATGTGACAATTTGTCTAAATTTCTTGAATCCCACAACTGTTATATAGATAATGCTCTTAATATGGAACACTTCAGTCTTGGCCGTAAGCGAGCTTTAGGTAGTGAGGAGAGAGTCTCATAAATATTAGTTGCTGCGACATTTCTCCTTTCTATAGGCCTACTCAGGGAACATTCAGTGATTTGCGTGAAAGGAAGAATAACAGGCAATTAAAATTGATTTTTAAAGAGAAATTTGAGGCAAGAGTTTCTTTTAAATATTATCTATTTAATTTAAATTATTTATAAATTGAATGTTTGAGATTCATAGCTTATAAAATTAATTACCACCATATTAAACTGTGAATAACAACTGCACCACAGACCTTATCCCCTGCACACGAAAAAATTAGCGTATGAGTTTGCTCAGGGAAATGGAAAGAAATACCCACCATCCTGCGATCAGAAAGAAATCGCTGATGATTATTTGTTTTCTGATTTTATGAAGCGGAATCCTTTGATTAGCCTTCGGAAACTAGAGGAAACCTCACTGGCAAGAGCCGCGGGCTTCTATGGGACGATTGTGAGTGCATTTTTCCGATCTATCAGATCTTTATGTGAAACACGTATTTTCTGCTGGAAGTGTATGCAATCATGATGAAAGTGGTTCCACTATCCTTCAACTCCAAGGAAAAGTGATAGCCCGTAAAGATGAAACAAAAGTAGGTGAAGTTACCTCCTCTGAAAAAGAGGCTCCTCGATGACATTATGCTACATTACAAATGCTCAGGTTATTATAATTTTCTCCATCTTTTCGTGTTATCTAGAGTGAAATTCCTCCCAAAAATACTGCTTAACTTATGAGATCAGCAGGTGACGCAAACCCATCTGGAGGGACGACCATCAATTTATATTTACTGATTGTAAAGCATTTCATCGATCATGCAAAGTGTTCTAAAAATAATACTGCATTACTAATTTTACACAACCATGAATCACATATTTCTTTGGATGCTATCGAGTTAGTAAAAGTGAGTGGGGTGGTAAAGTTTACTTTACTACCTCACTGGAGTACAAACCGCAGTCATTAGATTGTGTGTTTGGCCCTTTGAAAAAATAATATAATAACTGCGAATGGCCTAGAAACCTCTCAGGAGAGAGAACAACAATTTGCAACTTGGCGGAGTTAGTGGGACAACATATAAAAAAGAATTTTAATCTAATAATATCATTTCTACGTTTAGTTCAACCGGGGTATGCCCTGTTAACCCAAATATTTTTAATGACAAACACCCTGCACAAGCCAATGTCGAAGATCAGTTTGTTGCCCATTTAGAATTTCATTTAGAACCCGAGGAGAATCTTGAAAGCCCAGGACATCCCGGGGTGAAAACTTCGTTTTAGAGGGCAATGTTGTCACCCCCTGAGAAAATACGTCCTAAGTCTATCAGGCTAATATCTAAAAATACTAGAAAGAAGAAAAGACAGGAGATCCCTATGAACACACTGGTTAAAAAGAGACTGGAAAATTAATATCAGCAAAGGAAAGGGAAAAAAACAGCCTGCTTATAAGAAAATGTTGAACAATGAGCGGTTAAAATGTCAAGAAAATTCAAGATTTTCATATGAAAGGCCTACAAAAGGGGATTGGAAATGGAAGAAATTGCACCAATTTTAGAATAAAGTCACTAATTTTAACACAAAGGATAGTTGAAAGTACTTAAGCCATTAAAATAATTAAATTTTGATGAAAATCATTGCAAGCAGTGATTTAAAATGTATAATAACATGACTAAATATTTTTCATCCGCGCATGTATCTTGAATAATAATTTTATTGATTAATATGCTCACTTGCATATATATTTCACCTATTAATGCCAATAAATTCATTTTTACCCTCAATTAATTTAAAATTTGTATTTTATTGACAAATGCAAGCCTGTCCCACTCTGCCCCAGCCTGGGGCAGAGTGGGACACTTTTCATCGAAGAAGAAACTCAAGTATTTCAACTATTTTAAGTTAAATTTATTGCTTGCGGATTTTTTTTATAACTTTTAGAATATATTCTCCAAGCAATGGTACCCAAATTTTCATTTACTAATAATTCTGAGGAAAATAAAAATGAAATGCTAAAACTGTCCCACTGTGCCCCAGTCTCCCCTAGCTATTATGAGGCGACGGATCCTCCTGCCTTATGCCTTCCCTAACCCTCTTGAAGTACAAGGTAAAAGCCATGGAAACATACCCGGAATCGGGACCATGCCCTCGCGAGATCCGTGCTGGATCTCGATCTAGGTACTTGTCCTTCAATTCTAGAACAAAATTACATTGATTTTTCTGAGAAAAAGTCCTCTAGACCACAAGTCGAAGCACAGATTTTCAGCCTTCCGGGACAATGCCCATTGTGATTTTTCTGAGGCACTTGGACCGCAGGAGCCCAACATCTACTGCTACAAACCTTGATAGAATAGCCTTTTGAAGCCTGGATGGCGAAGCGATATGTTTAGTAGCCTTGAATTCCCAAGACCGTGGTTCAAATCCCGGCCTAAGGGATTTTTTCTCTTAGCGCTTTTCGTAAACTTTAAAGCCATTAACTCCGACGCTCGAAATCTTAGACACGTTATAAACATATTTTTCCGTAGGTACGATGTTTGTTCATTAGAAGATTATATTTTACGCTATACTAGCTGATTCCTCATCGCACATTGATACGTTTGGATTTTATTTAAACATTGCTGTTAGTTAAGGTTGTTACTTTAATATGTATTTCGTGGAAGACTGTCTTATAACAGGCATTACAAATATAGTTGAAGATTTCGACTACTGATATTTCGAATTTGAGACAGCTTCCAAGCAATAAAAATATCAGCTGTTGGCTCAAAAGGCCGATCAAAAAAACGTAATATTTCTATCTAAGAATCACGTGCCCTATGTATCCTTCAATATATAACTTCTTTCCTTCAATGCCATTGACCTACCATCCAAAGAAAAGTTAACAAATAAGTGTGTAAAAGAGACCTTAACACACAGAAACACCTAAAATGGACGGGTATTTTGATATGTACAAGGTCTCTTAAATTATTTATATTATATAGCATTATAATACACTTGAGAATAATATTCCTGAAACTTTAAAGGGAAATACCAATTGGACATGAGTGCCCAGATCTAAAGCACATAGAGTGAGAGATCATTCCTTTGCAAGCGAGATTTTGAAAACCGATTGTTACAGATCGAACAGCACCATTTCCATGCATAATTGAATAAATAAGAACTTGCGCATCTTTAGATAAGATTTCATTATCACTTACATGGCGGATCATGTTGTCCTAAAATCATGCTCCTATCAGCGTCGACACCTTTGTGGATGACATGATTCCCTATTTTATAAATAAAATCTATGGATGTGAAAAAAATGGTGACGAAAAACATTTAAATACATCTACGATTTGGTCGTTGAAAATGTTTCATTAGAGCATAAGGTATTAATAATAATCGAAGGCGCCATCTGTGAATATTTTTGCAAGGTATTTACAACGAAAGTAGTAAAAAATGAAAACAACCAAAGTCGTCAGCATTGGTATTTCAGAATATTTTATACAACACATAACTGCAGGGCTTTCTTAAGCTAAAAATGGGTTTTCCATTATTTTGTATACTCTTGGCACGTATTTTAACTTCTTGGATTGAAATTGAATCCTGTTACCTCAAAAAGTAAAAGTTCCTACAAAGAGTTCCTATATGAATTTAGTTTTAATTCTATTGAGAATAATGAAATACATACTCGTTACCATTTATCGAATTTCAATGCCTGCATCCAGGCAAAGACGAGGTTGGAACTATTGGCGCACAAAATTTAATTGCTGGAGACCCGTTTAACTAGTGAGACTAGCTAATCGGATTATTCCATATGAACGGGCACATAATGCCATCAAGGGGAGAAAAAAGCTTTGCAATTCTATCCGTATTTCATCAATTCACTGGCCGTTTACCTTCGCAATTAAAGGAGATCATTTTAACATTAACGTTTGCATTTATCAGCGAAGTATCTATCACATGCACACATTTTAAGCCGTAATACGATTGTTTCCGTTTAGAATATAACGGAAAGTTTCATACTGTTATTCCTGTTATTGTATGCAAATAGCTATGCAACGCATTTTAGCGCGGTTAAACTTTAATTGAAATTATCCCTGTCCATCACCTCAAGAGAAATTGGATTTAATTCTTCACGAAAGTACTTGCTTTTTCCGTTATCAATTTTTTTTCTTATTAACTCATTTTGCCTATATTCAATTTTAATATTTCATTCGCATTTTTGATTGTACACTAGGACCAAGTTACTATAATACCAAAGTGATACGTTGAAAAATAGTGATTATTTAGATAAGTTTATATTATTCATAGAGAATACCGAATGACCATATGAAACAATGAAACCTCTGCAATAACAGAAACAGTTCATTTTATCAACAGATGGCAGCATATATGATATAGTTTAATATTGATAACAATTGAATAATCATCGTAAAATCTGAACGGTTTTTCAGATTCAACATTGAAATAACTGTATTTTTTAAGATAAATTTAGATTTAAAAAATTATTTAGTGTATCTATTTTTGGTGCCAATAAATGTTTTACAATGTAATTCGAAATTTCTATTATTATATTACTACTAATGAAATGTATTCCAGTACAGAGGATAGATGGTATTAAATTGTTCTGTTTGCAGTTCCACAACACAAATGCATCATAGAGTGCATAGTAGAGTTCTATAATTAATTCACTCTCCACCAGTAAAATAATTGCAGATGAATAAGATAGGCTGTGAATATGGATCAACATCATTAATTTGAGATAATTGCCTATCAAAGAAATATTAGGGATTAAAACACTTCTACCAATTAGTTGGGGATGGTAGCATCCAATATTTTAGACACTTCCTCACCCTTCACCCTTAAGGGTCACTGTTACTATTCAATACCTGTGAACCCCTGTGAACACGAGCGCGATTAGCAATTAGGCGTAAAATGGGCTGGTTTAACGTCTGATATTATTGGCGTTACTGACTCCGAAAAAATGCTCATAGTTCACTTTGTTACTGTAGATAAAGTATATGTATAAAATGACAAAAGCTTACTAAATGCTATGCTATACATATACTAATAATTTTTATGCTGCTAAGCCCACGTGCATCGTATCATTTTTTATTCTTTTGTAAAATAACGATCTTCTGTGAACGAAATCATGAAATTTTCAATCAGTAAGCACTTGCGATGATTCGTTAAAAGCCGATTAAAATTTCCCATGGACGACCGTCAATGTCTCATTTAAAAAATGACGCCGCAAAAAATGTACCAATCCAAAAAGTACGTCATATGATTGAATTGTCTATTAAATAGTAGATCTTTTGTTTCAGAAAAACATTGAATGTTTACAGGGTGTTTTTGTGCATTTTGGGTCGAAATATTTGCCTCATGGGCATTCTAAATTTTAATTAACTCATTTCAGCTGTGGAATGAATTTAATAATGATTATTTTTCTTTAATTTATTCATCATATCCCATAACATTCAAGTTCAAAATGAAAGTGGCTGCAATGAAATAAAAATATGGCCAAAGGTAGTATACCAGTTTTTCTGTTTTTGCATGACTCAGTAATCACGGAAGGAAGCGTGATGAACACCGCCAATAAACTACAATAAATTCCCAAATTTGGGTCTTATTGTTAGAGTAAATATAAGTATATCCATCCGATTCAGACACCCCTGTAGATTCTACGAGAGCGCTCAATTTGGTAGCGCAATAACTCAAACCTTACGGCAGCATTGATACCCCTTTTTCAGAAGTGTTATGTCACGTGGGGAAAACCGAAGAAATACGATACGATGCCTTATTTTTTTCTTCTTCGTGAGAATAAAATTTAGCGTGAGTGACATTTCTATTGTAAGTGAACAACAAGATCACGAATGCAATTAAGTAGTCAGACAATCAGATCCATCCCGTGACCAGTGATTCAGTCATGTTAGTCACATGAGAAGCCGAAAATCGTTGTTGCATACGTTTTGAAATATTTATAAAGGGTAAAGGAGCATTCGAAAAAGTACTTACTCACTCGTTGTGAGCGATTTTATGAGGCGGTAAGCAGTAAACAATAAACCTTTGACTTCAAAATCCGATATACTTTTTTTACTTAATCTCTTTGATTATTTCAGATATTAGATCCCACAATGGTTATTGCAAAGAAGTTGTAGATGAAGCTAACGTGTATGTAAGACACGGTCTCCGGTGTTACCTTGTGGAACTATTTCATGTTAAAAGTAAAAATGCTTTGCACCTGATCATAGCATGATATGCAGAAACCCGGGTCGCACCATTTCAAATGAAGTGTGGAACATAAAAAGTATTTTTATTTTTAACTAACATCTCCTCTTGTAGTAACACTAGCGGATTTTTGCTTGGATTAGAATAGTGTGTGTAAACATTCATGCTTTTTATAAAGAAACAACCGGTTCTATCCCTTTAGATTCCCTTTAGTTTCCTGCTTCGAATGCAACAGCGCCGAAAACTCTCCCGAGTACCGACTAAGTTATGTGAAAGCAACGTATAGCCACTCCATTATTGGAATGTAGGGAATTCTACTGTATGTCATCAAACGATATTTACAATTCCCACCAGAAATCGCGTCACACTTTTGAGCTGGCCAATCGTATTAATGTCGTGGCAATACTTTATTAATATAGCCTTTCTACATCCAATTTGAATATCTATTTGCCTTGCTTTCGCGCTACTAAGAAGAATATAATAATTTTACAATGATTTTACTAATACGTTTGCATTTTCATTGCGTACAGTCCTGTTATTTTATTTTTGGAGAGGGATAAAGGTAAATGGTGTCTTAGTGTCCATCTAAAATACTTCAGAATGCACTGAGTACTACTGTAAATATTCTAATCTTAGGTTTAGATTGCCCTTGAGCTTATGTCCTCTAAGAACAAAAGCAATTTACAGAACTAAAATTAAATCATTAAATCAACTTACTCACTCGTTCTGAGCGATTTTATGAGGCGGTAAGCAGTAAACAATAAACCTTTGACTTCAAAATCCGATATACTTTTTTTACTTAATCTCTTTGATTATTTCAGATATTAGGTCCCACAATCTGGAATGGTTATTGGAAAGAAGTTGTAGATGAAGCTAACGTCTCCTTATGTAAGACACGGTCTCCGCTGTTACCTTGTGGAACTATTTCATGTTAAAAGTGAAAATGCTTTGCAGCTGATTATAGCATGATATGCAGAAACCCGGGTCACACCATTTTAAATGAAGTGTGGAACATAAAAAAGTATTTTTATTTTTAACTAACTTCTCCTCTTTTAGTAACACTAGTGAATTTTTGCTTGGATTAGAATAGTGTGTGTAAACATTCATGCTTTTTATAAAGAAGTAATCCGTAATCTTACGGGAAATAGATGTGCGAAAAAAAGAATAGACTTGGGAAATAGCGAAGGCAGAAAAGAATGATTATGACCGACGCTAGACTTGCACGTGAAAACAGGTATGGGGAGAGATGTAGACAAAGTATAGATAGGGCAAGTGTGGGAGGGTGGGGGACGGACGACTGGAGAGGGCGATCATGGCATGAGGCGAAAGGCTATTCCCTTTAAATTGAAATCCCGTTTCTCTGAGAATCACTAAGACTCACTCCAGAAATATTCCATGTTTTATTAAACTCGCTTTCTTGTTTGCGTTTTCGTCCTCTTGTGCTTGTGTGTTGTGTGCAAATCATATTTATACCTTTTTCGGAAGATCCCTTGAGGATGATCTGCAAGTCGCTGCTCGAAACGTCGCAAGACATGGACGACATCAACCGATGGAAAACCCAAGAAACTTTTCTTCGCCTGATACGCCGGGAAAACCTAAGATCATTGCATCATATTTCGACCATTTCCTGATTAGCCATAACCCTGAAAAGGTTGGGAATGCCATGTTCTTACACGTGTACAGTGTTTGGAATAGTTATCACTGAAACTAGCCTAAAGTACGAATACCAATTGATTGATAAAGTACCAATACCATTACAATACTACTTACTCACACATCGATCGTATACTTTTCTAGAAATAGAGGGCAGGCCTAAATTTTTAAATTCCACGCCTCATTGTCTGACCATATATACGAATGTATTTCTTAAATTGCAATAAATGTATGCTTTAAATGCTACTCAAAAGAAAACAAAATCGACATATTCCCGAGTTATGCCGATAAAAATATCTCTGATCATTATTTTGTGGAAATTAATCTTCTCTTGTCGCACAAAATTTAATGAAGTCGATTACTTAGTTACGCAAGGATGTAATAAGGTTGTGACGTGACAATTTGACAAGTAGCATTGAAATAACTTCTGCAAAGCTAACGAAATTGCTAAGTATTACTTTTTCGCTCATTAATGTTGCAATTAAAGTTACCATTGACAACCGATAAGTTACATTAATATCTAATTAGGGATGGGCGGTTATGAGGTAAAAATGGTGCCAAGAAAACCTGTTATTATGAGAGAGTAGAGTGCTAGAGTAATAAAACCGGATGGAAACATCTGGTTATTTTTCAGGTTATATAACCTGAAGCATTGCTTATTGCATATCCTCAGTTCTTGTGAAAAGGCTGCATCTTTTAACTTCGTCCTGCTTCTTGAATACCATTCTCCGAAAATCTGGTCGGGAGCATGAAGTACCTAGATTCTTCGACAGAGGTCATTGATCTGGTTATTTTTCCCAGTTTTTTTCGTGGTCGTCCAGGAAATAATTTAGCACCAGCGAGGAGAATAAACCGAAATCGGTTATTTCACAAGATTTTTTCCATCTGTTGCACAAGGAAATAACCGAAAGCCCTGTAGACTGTGCGGAAAAGGTATATAAGGTTAATTCACCTGCAGTAAAGAAGCGAGCACTATGTAGGTTTAAGGTCTAAACGTTTGCAGTACTTAGGTTTTATCACCGGTTGGTTTTGCTTAACCGTCCATCCCCAGTTTTATCAGAAAATAACCGAGGACCCATATCACTGTTGAGCAGAAAAAATTTCCAGGTAGGTATTAGTCGGTTATGTGAGTGGATATGAGTAGAATATACTCCAGTCCTGCTTGTTTTTTTTTTTTATAAGATTAGCCGATTAAAAACCGGTTACTTTTAGGCGCCGGTTAGCCAGGGTATTTTGAGTGAGTACAATACTTGAGTATTAAAACCGGATGGAAAAAAAATTTTTTTTCAGGTTATATAACCTAAAGCATTGCTTATTGCATGTATTGCCCCCACCCGAAATTTTATGGGGACTGCGACCATTTTGGGGGGAGGACCCCTGCAGGTACAGCCGTGCTTGAAAACAACAAAATCTGAAATAAAAATTAGGGGGGCCCGACACCCCCCAGAATTTTTCTGGGTGGCCATGCCTCCTGTAATCCTCCATCTACTCCGATGTCACAGACATGCTAAACATAACCTGATTTTGTACAAACAGCTAGGGGGGTACCGGCGCCCCCCCGAATTTTCAAATAAGCTACGATCCTTCTGGAGACGCTGGGACCCCTAACTGAGGGGACCGCGATCTCCCTATGATGCATTGATAAAAACCTATACCGCTGCGATGAGCAGCATGGTTTCCTCACGTGTGTTCATGCGTCCGGTTATTTCTGCTGGTTGTTTAGACATAACACATAACCGAAAAATAACCGAGTATTCGTTCCATTTCAACTAGAGACCCATTGAAAAAACCTCTTCACAGCGATAGGTTTTCCCCGAGAGTATTCACTCTTCCCGTTATTTCTCTCCCGCTTGCCATCGGTTATTTCAACGAGTACTCGTCGCTTAGGTATTGACTACACGTGATTCCCCCTTTTCCAAACAATCTTAGATCTGGGAGTACGGACAGTAAAATAGAAAATATCCAGATGGTCACCAAAGGTGCAGTCACCCACCACAATATTTTAACGGTTTATTTAACCCTTTGCGGTCCAACGTCGAGGCTGACTCGACAGGTCTAGCGCTAGCATCAGTTCCAATGGCAAGTTTAGCTCGAAAACACAAGGCACTGCGATAATACGAGGGCTAAAGGGATTATAAATTTCTTCAAGACATGTCACACATCGAAAATTTTCCGGGAAAAAAACTTTTTGAAAGAACATGCATACTATTAACGCCAGTAGATTTTTTACTTCAAACAATAAAATAAAAATATTTAGAGGGCAGCAATCAATCATGTCATTTTTTTTTCCTAAAAATTGTTTTGAAAAAAATAATATAATTAAAAAAATTGGATCGGAAAGGGTCAAGCCACCACTCACTTAACTAATTCTAGAGTGATCCGTACCCCGAAAGGAAAAAAAGCTATACCTTTAAACGATTTACTGTTACGAGAGAAGGGAAGACCCACGATTTGATTACGGATTATTCAGAATTCTTTCTCCAAATATTTAGAGCACACACTAACGCGCATTAGAGCCAATGCCGTTTATTATCCTTGACAACGAATGGATAGCGGCTACGTCTAAATACGTAGGGGAAGATATATTGTCCAGTTACAAATTCTCACTGTCGGAAATCACAGAAATCACTTTTAAGAATGTTAACCGCTTCTGTCGGAGACACTTCGATCTCTCCATTCAAACCTTCGTCCTGCATCAATGCACTGATTCACTGACTCTTCAATCACCGGAATCTGGTCCACGGCTTGAAAGGCTGAATAGTTCACTGCGGCTGAGTAGAGTGAGAACAAAATTAAGGGAAAGAAAAAGTTGGCACTCTTACTTTTACTCAAGATTTGGAGCTAATGCACCCATTCCATCAAGCAATCGAAGAGATTGGCCAATTGTGCGACCTAATTTGCTCCCTCTCGTGAAAACCAATGAAAGAGTCTGCACTATTTCAATTGCTTGTGTGGAACTTAATAGTATCTTGGGAGCATGGAACTTGAGGGTTGATAAGAAAATGAAAGAGGGAAAATAATCGATGATGAGCTTTAGGTTTACATCAACATCCTACCCTGCCAGCCGTTAGAATATATATGATATAGATAAGCTCGGGGATCAGGGCCGGATTAAGAGGAAGGGGAAAAAGGGGGGCTGGTCACCTCCCGCAATTAATGGAAAATTTGAGGGCATGATAATTATTAAAATGGCTCTCGTATTATTGCGTCACCAGCTCCGAAAATAATGTTTAAAAATTATTGAAGTTTACGCGAAAACCACTTATCTTCGCATATCAGATGCCATACGTACTATCACTGCAAGTTATTGAATTCCATCAAGGTGTCACAGTAAGTAGTGAATGTAGCTGAATGTTATGATTCTTGTTGTAATTTTAGTGTGTGTAGCACAGAATATATTACTGTCACTTTAAAAGGGAGAAAAATGATGAGGAAAAAGGACCGGAAATGTCAGCATATAATGCAGAACACTGAACATGTCATTTTGATAAGGTATTGTGGTTATTTGTGGCAATTAAGTGTTTAAGTTGCATTTAAATCTCTCATATATACTTTTATCTTGCATAAATTTTATCTCTATCATTTATATCCCCCTTCCCTGATAGTGTGAAATTCATACTTCTCGCCTGAGTATCTATCTGGATCAAGGCCGTTATTTTTTTTACCATGAATGTATGCAACGTCTCGCAGTAATAATATGTATGAGGTGCTAGCCTTATTGCCTCTAAAATTACACTAAAAATCTAAAAATGCAGCGACATGATTCACTTTGTGATTCATAGTGTATTTTTAGAAGTAAAGCGCAAGTTTATTTCACATGCCAACCAAATTTTGGGAGCAAATTGAATATCCGATTCAGCGCTATCACCTCACATTCATATGTTATGATGAAGTGAATCCGCATGTTCTCTCCTTCCTCGAAAATATCTCTAATCAAATCGGCTTGACATATTGCAAAGATAACAAAGTAAGATATGCATTATCAACTAACCTCTGTTCAAATTAATTAGTGCTACTGTGCTACCGGGTGATGATTGAGTAACCACATCAAATTAGGATAGTAGAACAGCAATGATGAATAGTTATTTCTGTGTTTTTGCAGCCTATAGATTGTTTATGAGTACTTTGCAGTTATTTAAAAGTTAGGAAACTGGACTGAGAGGGAGGACAATTTAAATGATTTAAAAATTGGTCCTTAGTAATGTGTTAACGGAAGTAACTATCCCGCGCGTTTTCGAGTACGCATTATTAGGTATTTGATGCATCCAAGCACCCAAGTGTTCCAACTTAATTGAAGTCATACTGCAAATTGCAGCGGTAATTATTCTCCATCAACGCCACAGGCAGATGCAGGAAGTAGATTCATAAAAGATTTAACGCCCATTGTTAGCGAAAACACCAGCTTCATCTCACGATTACATGATACCGTGCTTGTTCCTCTATTATTATGCCTAAGCATTGTGCACAGGTAGGATATGGCTTACGTTAGCGATAATACGTTACAAAAAAAAGTTGTCGGTAATAGTAAGGCATTGTACCTACTGAAGCGACTTGAAGCCAGTGAAAAGTTCCTCTTCCAAAACCTCATGCTGTAACTCTACATTCACGAGGAAGTACATTTCGCAAAAACATGTATGTTAAGCCAAAGTGGTCAAATAGGAGTGATGAAAATCCGCGAAGGAAAAATTTGTTTTCCTCATACACAATTATTAGTGTTGTTAAAGCTGGGTAAAAATAATGGTACCATCTACGTATGTATTCGAAGTTCATTCCCGTAAGTGAAATATATTCATATGTAAAGGTTGGATAAGATAAGATACATTACAAATCATGGTTTCATCCTCGTTTGATAGAAATACGTGCATAATTATCATATAAAATCTAGAAGTTACTAGCATGTATCACATAACCGTAAAATGAGAGTGAGAAAAATATTTCATTGTACTTTGGTTTTCAACTATATACACAACTAGCTGACCCGACAGACTTCGTCCTGTCAAAAAAATTTGTAATGTGGCAGTGTTTTGTTCCTACCTTTTTTATATTCTTTGCAAAAAATTATCCTGAACAGAACCGTCACCCTGGTAATAATTCGGTGTGAATTAAAAATAATTAAATAAAACACTATAAGCATTTAAAAGTAAGTAATTTTAATCATGTAAATCATAATTATTAACAAAAAAAATCAGTTCTATTTTCATTGTAGTGCTTTGTGATAAACGATGTTTTTTGTTTGATTACCTGGCGCATAGACAAACAAATCTGATGGTTTTCCAATACGGGAACAGGCAACATACAATTGACCATGTGAGAAACATGGGTTTTCCAAATTAATACCACAAACACTAAATGATTGCCCCTGGGACTTGTTTATGGTCATAGCAAGAGCAAGCCGCACTGGAAACTGTAGTCGTTTAAACTCAAATGGCACATCAGTCGGAATCATTGGGATGCGCGGTATGAGAACATCTTCTCCTTTATACTTTCCTTTCAATATAGTTGCTTCTATCACGTTGTTTAGTAGTTTTTTTATCGCTAACCGTGTGCCGTTGCAAAGGCGCGGTTGGTTGATATTTCGCAACATTATAATTACCGATACAACCTTTAATTGAAGATTGTGAGGTGGCAATCCTGGCAAATCCAGCGAGTTTAAAAATTCCGGTGGATAGTTAACTACATCGTCTTGGTTAGTTGGCGAATCAACTGATTTATATATCCTCGATTCGCCTGTAATTTGTTCTTGAATTTTGAAATTTAATTCATTTACATCAATGTTTTTGGCTGCCAATATAGCTCGTTCGCTTAACCAATCATGGTTTCTGTAATTTTGAGCAACATCTGGAAATACCTTCTGAATGAGTTCTTCTTTTGATTGAGTTAAATGACAAAAACTTTGAGGAAAGTTAATGCATCCAGTCAACATGTCAATAGGAAAATTGCCATTACCAATGTCAATGAGTTGTTTAGAGAATATGTTTCCAGATTGGTCATTTTGCAACTCAACACGCATATTCTTGCTTAAATGAAGTACTTTGACATATTTCCACAAATTGGATGACTTTAGACATGCGTTGAGTTCATCAGCTGGCGTTGATCGTGGAATCACTGGCAATGTTTGACGAAAATCTCCTGCTAATAAAATCATTGCACCACCAAATCGGTTCTGATTGCTCCGTAGATCTTTCAAGGTTCTGTCTAAAGCCTCCAAAAATTTTTTATGTGCCATCGTGCATTCATCCCAAATGATCAATTGACATTGCTGCAAAACCTTTGCCATTGCAGAGTTCTTCGAAATGTTGCAGGTTGGAGTTTCATTGCTTTGCATATTTAATGGCAATTTTAGTGCTGAATGGGCTGTTCGACCACCTTCAAGCAAAGTTGCTGCGATTCCCGACGAAGCGAGTGCAAGTGCAATTTTATTTTGTGAGCGAATTGTTGCTAATGTGTTTGTGATATCCTAATTCTTTCATGTTCATTTCGGTCGTCACGTTCTTGTGCAGTACGATTAGATCGGTAATTAGCTTGGTTTGTAGCATTTCGTGTTCTTCTACTTAAATTGCCTCGTCTTATAGGAGGCATTATTAAAATATTGTGTCACATGCAATAACTTTTTTTTCATAGGTAGATAACAAAACACTGCAAACAAAACAAAAGCACACTCAGTAGAGTATAACAGAAAATCCAAGAAAAACAACACCGGCAAAGGCGGCAAATCGACATTGACAGTTGTTTTTTTCATTTGTTTTTTTTTTTAATCTGATATGACTTGAAGTCAAATCCTTTAAAGCCATACCAATGTTTTATTTTTTTTGTCGCCTGCCGAAAGTAAAACAAAAGAAATAATATCACGAATCCAACCAAGTTGTTATTATTATATTTTGTGACTATTCAATTTGGTCGGGTCCGCGATCACTTTTTTTTAGTTTCGGAACGCGACATTAAATCCTCCAACGACGTAATCTGTGCTCCAACGCACACACGCACACTGTTTTGATAGATATGATTGAATTTGAACTTTGTATAGCAGTAAGAAAGTGCAAATTTACTTTTTGACGTTAGGAACACACCTTCATTTCTTAGATAACAGTGAGTGCTTGTAATTTAATATGAACTTTATATAATAGCAATAAAGCTCAAATTGATTCTACGTTTTAGTTAGAAAACGTTTGTATGTGAAAAAGAAAAGGGCTGTTTTTAGGGTTTTCCCAATTATTTTCGGCAATTATTCAATTTTTTCTCGCCGTAAGAACCATCCTTGGACTTCAACGAACATTTTAAAAAAAGAATTGGCCAAATTGGTCCAGGCGTTGTTGAGTTATGCGCTTACCAACACATTTTGCGATTCATTTTTATATATAAGATATACCTATTCACAGTTGTGTAGCCGAAAAATTTTAGAAATAAGAACGCTCGGCATGAAAAACTTTTGAATCAGTGGCGGATTTAAGTTAAAATGTTGCGTTATAGCAAATTTGCAACAGTACTCAAACGCATACCTATGACTTCTTCAGACCCATGATATGCCTAAGGACTTCTTGCCGTATGCGAAGTGGTCACATTTATCTCATCATTGTATCATTTATATTTTGAGTGGGAGTAAATGCACTACCAGAAATAAAACTTGATTGAACTGACTTACCTCTGGTAAGTATATAATTTTAATCAAGCTGCGTACAAAGTAAATTGTTTGGTTATGCCATGGATCAGTACTTTTTCCATCGGTTTACTTATTTATGGAGAATGTGAAACAGATGAACTTGGATAATTCGAACATCAAGGGACCAGATAAAAACTTCAAATTATCCAAAAATTCGAATTAAAGGTGTCCTTAATGAATAGGTCCGGAACAATAAAATTCCTATCCTATCAAAAGTCTTTGTTAAATTGACATTCATGAAATATTAATACTTTGATTAACGCCTAATAACAACATTAAAGTACTCTACGCTGACACGCATTTTTGTCCAACGCAAACCTTTTGACAATACCGTTAGTAAAGCATATTTTCCGATTGATTCACAAACATTTTGAGTCGCAGATTATAATGTGTACCTTAATTTGACACGATAAAAAAATTAAAAATGACACAAAGTGTTGACACCATGGTCGGTCGTTGAGTGATGAATTCAAATTTTGGAAATTACCATTTGTGTTTTTATCATTTTTTTTGTTTTTATGGACATAGCAATATTCCAAAAAATCAAGCCTGAAACGATATTATACGTTAATTTGACACACCAAAAATTCTAATTACTCAAAAAAAAATTCGAATTATCCTCGATGTTTTAGCATTGTTTGAGTACAAAGTGCTCGGGACTAAGAGAAATATTCGAATTAAAGAATATTTAGAATTAAAGAAGCTCGAATTATTTAGGTTCCGCCGTACCATAACATAATATATCTAATAATGCATCAAAATTAATATAATATTATAATTAATTATTATTAATAATTATATAATATAATACATCAAAATTAATGGTAACCTAGGTTGTGGCAATACCGTAGAAACCAAATATAAATAAATGTATTCAAAGTTTAGAGGTATGTCAACATTTTTTGTATAATCCATTCTGTTCATATATATATGTTTATATATATATTTCTATAAATTATATTGTTTATAAAAAACCCGATTGCTCCTTTTTTATGTATATATATATTGTATATTGCCTAATTCTCTGCATTTTATATTGTTTCACAATTTTTTTTTCTAACATAGCCCTGAGGATGTTTTTAAAATAAAACGAAACGTTGGCTGCTAACTTTTAATTTATTGACCTAAACTCCAGGAAACATCATTTTATATATTAAAATAAGGTCAAGAAAAAGGAGAAAAAATAATAATAATAATAAATATATCTATCAAGAGACAAGATATCGCAGAGGAATTATGGCTCGTGGACCATAGAGAGGAGATATTATTATTACGGCGCGATACAACGATAATTCAATCTATCTAGTAACTCTGAAAATACCATTTCTATGTTTCAGTGCTGTAATGGTCGACTGCAGCACCCTGTACTCTAAAACTACCCTCGCTTTTCCCTCCCCCTGCCGCACATCTTACTACCTCCACTCTACGCATCCAGGTGCCATAAGCTGTCGCGAGAGCTCTATTTTATACCCTCGAGACTTCGCTCTACCCTCGGGGACGACGTGAGTCGCATCGGTGATAAAAATTCGGGTTGGAATAAGAATTTTCGTGGTCTGGAAGTGCATGCAAAGGTATGTGGCAGGGGTGTCGGGACCCCGGCTGATGTCTTGGTGATGCAGACGTGGTTAAAGCATAGGGTACGAGAAATATTCGAGTTGTGACGTGACTGCAAGGAACGATCCCGGGTTTTGGGGAAGCACTAAGGTGGTGCTAGAGAGAGTGGGTTGGTAAGGGTTTCCGACTTGGTAATAATTTGCGTAATAAATGCGATGGCGGGGGTAACATATGAGGAGAGGCGGTTGACATCTCGGAAGGTGGGAATAAATGAAGAACGAAAAGGGAGGGGAAGGGAATGTACTGCATTCGATAGTTGTGGAGCTACTTGAATAAATGGGAATGCGCATTTGACTCAGAATTCATTGCAATCTCTCATCTCCATTGAGCATCCCGGCGGCTTGTACAATCAACTATCAATCGTGAAACTGTAGAGCAAGTCTTGAACCCGCATCCCGACGGCTAATTTCTAGGGGCTTCTAAAGGCTTAAGAAAATATTGTATCACGAACCAAGTAACGGCAAACAAGTCAAAAATAATGAATGTCAACAATCGAATTGATTCATTGAACTTTTTAAGGAAGAAAGAATATTACTCTTTGAAATTATGTGTTTTTTAAGCATTTTATTGATGAGAATGTTATGTTGGTTGTCCGGTCCGCATCTTTCTCAGTAATTCGAAAAAAATACTGCAAGCAAGTACTGCAAAAATATTTACAAGCCTTAGGAATTCAATTCAAAATTTCTGAATTTGGTATATTGCATCATCACGAATATGAAAGTAAGTTAACAACCTAAACATTAGTATATTTCTCCAAGTAATTTGCATCGCTCTACCCATCAGCGACGTGAGAAGTGATTTTTGTAAACCCATTTTATTGCGCGGTGGTGGACAGCATGTCTAGAAAGTGAACACTTGGAAAAGTAACATCATTTGATGTAATGCTAGCGCCCGTCGCTATCTCGCCATTATCTTCTATATCTCATCTAGCATCATTGTTCGTCACGTCAATCCGTTACTTCCAAGACTTGCGCTACCGCCACCCATAATTTCATGAGCGTCTGTCAAAATAATACAACCACTTCTGTCCCCGAGTGACGAAAGTGTCCGTTATCTGAAAAATTGGGATGATGATGTTTTCATCCAGTAAAACTATCAATGAAAAGGCCTAATATAAACTAGGTTGACATTGTCCCAACATTTCCTTTAATTTTGTTGCATATTAACAGTTTAAGTATGATAATGAGTAAATAAAGAGAATTGTTTACTAATACAGTAGATTCCGGTTAATTGGGACATATCGGGACTTCTGCACTTTGCCCCAATTAAGCGGCTGCCCCAATTAGGCGAACTATCCTGCATATGGGCATAAACAAACGTTGAAATGATACAAAGAAGACTAAAGAATGTTAATAATGCAATAGGTCATTAAACTATTTATTTGATTAATAAATCAGCGAGTTTAGTTAATTTATTATTATTTTTAAAAATTAAAACAATTTAGTTAAAAATATTTATCACCGCCTCGGGCGACGCTGAATGAATGTCTTTTACCAAGTCCTTTTAAAGAAAAGTCCTATCCTCTTGCGGATAGCATAACAACAAGAGCTTTCAAAAAAGGGCAAGAATAGGATTATTTGTGAAAAATAAGAGTAAATCAAAGGAGGAAAATTAAAAAAATAGTACTCTGAAATTAAACAATTTTAATTTAGTCGCGAGTATAGAGTCTATGTCGCCGACTTATGGCCCAATAAAGCGGCATGCTGTCCCAATTAAGCGGAGAATACTCTGGGATATTCCTCTATTGGGTTCTGTTCTTCAAGATCTGCCCCAATTAAGCGGCTGCCCCAAGTAACCGGTGGACCCATTAAACGGAATATACTGTAATAAGTTTTGAGGCATGAATGAGCGTCCTTCGAGGAAACTAGCTCTAATTACATGATTGTACCTTTCGCCATTTTTATCTTTCTGCTGACAGGTCGTACACAAGTTGAGACGGTAGGAATTCTCTTCAGAGAATAAAGCAGACAGGATATACACCTTAATGACGAGATCGGAGCCAGAAATTACTCAAATTCACTCAAATGGGAAGTGCATTTTGGAGGCAGCTGTTGCGGACGAGTTACATAGAAGACAGTGGAAGAGAGAAGTTTAATGAAATGGCTTCCCCAACGCCGTTCTCATTAGTAGCCGAGGTAAGGATTCAGGTAAAGAAAGGGGCCGAGTAAAGAGGAAAGGCATGGCGTAAATCAAAACTATAAAAGAAATAAGAAACAGAAACAGCCACTCACTTATCCATCAATTTCTCTTCAAGGAAAAGTTTCTGCGCAAGTATAACGCACGCCCATTCACAGGTGTACCAGGATATCTCCTACGCCAGCAAACACATCCATAACGACAAAAATAAAACAAAAAATCATAAGCACTTACCCTGCAGAATTTTCAACAAGAAAGATAGAACTGGCGGCCGTAAATGGTGCCATCATCTTTAATGTTGTTACCTAAGAGGCCTGGCTTATTTGTTCATTCTTATGTAATTAAGTCATTGACTGAGATTGTACACAATTTTGCATAAATAGCCATAGTAAATTGATTCGATAAATCTTATCAATTTCCCATCTCCCCATACGTCTACAATTTCAAACAGGTTTGTGAGGATATTACCTACTGTAGTGACCATCAACTACATCAGGAAATGCAAAGGGATAAATAGTAGAAAAAATCCCGTGACCCAAGGGGATTAGTTCTACTATTGTGTTCTAGTTTTTCCCCCGCCCAATGTACCTTCATAAATATTATTTGACATGAAATTAGGGAAGTATAAAAAGAATATAGAAGAGACAATAATGGGCTATTAGAATGCAAGGGCCTTACTCCTGACTGTAAGGCATTACATTTCGTTTCTGTGCCATATTTTGGTCGAAGAAAATGACCATGGGTTGTTAGCATTATTTAGGTGTGTATTTATACTTTTCTATTTACAATCAGGTCTTATCTTTTTTAAGACCTAATACTTCTCATTTGAAGCGCTTTCTAACGAACTCTCGGTATAAATATATTCAGGAGATTTTTTTTGCTACTGTTTTCAGCAGGGATGGCAAATGAAAGAAACGAAAATTTATCGCTTCGACCCGGAGAGAAGCAAAAATACGAGGCTTAGGTTTAGTTTCGTTCCCGCACGCAATTAAAATCACCACGGAGTTTAGTTTCAACCCTGGAAGAAACTTTACTCCCAGGAACTAAACCAAATTAATCGAAACTCCGCTGCTTAATTCGATCCCAGAAGTTGAGAGGAGGGGCATAATAGATAATAGTTTCGAACCTATTCAAGACAAAATAGAGAGAGGTTAAAACATAGAGCTTAAAAATCGAATGACCAGTTTGTGTTTGCGTTCACCGTCCTCCTGTTTGTGGTAAAAATATGAGTGCCCAATGAGCATCTAATGGCGGTAGGCCGAACCTCTATTCAACCACACTTCGTACTCAGTGAGTGGGTCGAAACCAGCCCAGTGCAACTCCCCAACCCTGGTAATGCTAAGCGATGTCGCCCTTACTGTCGCCCAGCGATGGTTTCAAACGTAGATGGCAGCACTGAAGCTCGCCCGTGTGCTCCTATTACTTAACCTGGTTAGGACGTAACGGAAAATGTTCTTAATATCAATTCATATATTTTAAATGCTGACTAAAGCACTAAAATGTATTTTCACTATTAAATATCTTTTTTTCTGTGATATGTCTGCGTGGACAAACATGAAATAAGCCCGCGAACTTGACATTTTTCTGTCTCATTGCAATCCGTCTGCTAGGGTTCAAACAGATCAATCGACGGCGCCAATCAAGTACAAACTCTACAGAATGGGATTATTGTTAATACTTATCTCAACAGCTTATCAGTGGAATTCAACTTCCTGACTTGTAAGCACGTAATTCCGATTCAAGGAAATGTATGATGAAATAGCGCAAGACTAGAGGTGATTTTATTTAATCAACGTATGTTATAAAAGAGGTTCTAAACAACCAATTTAAATCCTTAAAATATCGAATCAAGCCTTGAATAGCATTTAACCCACTGCATTTCTTTTCTGCGATAGAACTGTGGAAAAACCTAAGTGTAGGCCCCCAAACTTCGCATTTAGTGTATCATTATATATCATCTGCTAGGATTTCATCAGGTCAATCAACAACGTATAATTAAGTACAAACCGTTCGGAATGGAACAACAGTTAATTCTTATCTCAACAGTTTATCACTCAAAGTCAGCTTCTGAGTGGTGAACAGGTAACTCCGTTTCATGGCATAGTCTATGAAAGTGTGATACTATGAAAGTGAACGCTAGACTGGAAATAATTGCTCGTCATAGTTGTTTTACTAATCGAGGCGGAAGGAACAGAATAAAATAATAAGGCTCTATCTATTATACTTGCTTAAATGCCCTATTTCGACAGGAATAGCTGCTTTCTATAAAGATCCCCACTGCGGTAGTCAAAAAGTTTGAGGCTGAAAATCTTATGAGATAGATATGGAAATGAGAACGAGGTCAATTCTACACCAAGGAATTCGATCTTTCTCTCGAAAGAATCAAAAAAATTCATCTAGAAAAATTTCCTTATATAACGCACTTAGTATCTCAAGAAAATTGATCGTTCTAAAGTAGCTTCCACATTCGAAAGTATACCGAAAAAGATCTCTCCCGTGCAATCACCATTAAGCTCCATAGATGTTTCGGGCGAGCTACAGTGCTGCCATCTACGTGAATAATTTCTCTTCAGCGACAATAGCGACGACAGATGAAGCTTTAAGTGCCCAGTCATTATTCTAAGTCCGTGGTCGAAACTAAACTGTTCGAAGGTGAAGCAGGTGGTCCCTCCGGTGTGAAACATTACATACGTTTCGTCTCGTACCAGAGTTTTAAGGCTTGTTCACACGGTATATTAACCCGTACGAGTTAATGTCTAAAAGTATGAACGCGTGAATGAACGCCAAAATTTACCGTGAAAACACCCAACTTGGGCGAACGCATGAACGGAAAATAGAACCTGTTCTAATTTGGTTCATGCATTTGTACATATTCCGTACCGGTCCAAAAAAATCATTCACGCAAACAGACATTGACTCGTACGTATTAATGTATCGTGTAAACAGGTATTTAGTTTAGTCCCGAAGTAGTTTTGACTCCGATTTCGTTTCGACCCTGAGTTTTAGCTCCCCGGGTTTAAATCCATTTCGTTTCGTTTAAAATTTCGCTCTCGGGAACGAAACTATTGAAATTTTTTCCTGGATATAGACAGTTACTTATACCACTTGTTTTAAAATATAATTAAAAATAAGTGGTATAAGTAACTGTCTATATCCAGGAAATAATGGAATACCACAAAGTTAACCAAGAGTTAGTGAATTTTATTGAAATTTTACTGGTTTTGGCTTTCGTTTAGTTTCAATTGCCATCCCTGGTTTTAAGGGCTGTTGATAACAACTGAAATGTACACTTAAACTTACTAAAATTGTTCCGAGCATTTTTGTGTTTTAGTATAGATCAACGCTAATGGCAGCAAAGAGATTGGGTAAAGAATTTTCAAACCGTTACCTCTTTTCCTCATTCATAGATCATTTTTATATTAGTCAGCATAAGATAAACTCAATTTTTTGTATTTAATAACGTTTTTTATTACGTAAGTTAAATAATATTTTTTAATAATGCATATTCATCGTAAAGTGTCTATTATCCAAAGTTAGATTATCTTAAATATTAACAAGGATGGCATGAATTAAGTTATATTCACAAAATTTCTTCCACCTGCGTCAAACATATATCAATCTCGCATTGAAATATACAGTATAAATGTATTTATACATTGGATATTATTCGCCAAGCAAATGACATTATCCCTTTGTGGCCCATTTTTTCGATTCAAATAGTCGGGTCCAAATTTTTGATTAGAAAAAAAGGAATAATTGACAGGCATCATTGGTGCCTTTTAAATGTCTTATTTTGTTGTAAAGTAAAGTAAACTTCCTCTGACTGTAATACTATGCTATAGATTCAATTAAAGAGTTTATTATTTAAAAAATTATGCAACCTTGTTTATCATTATTATCTATTATAATCCCATTATATAACTTTGTGGACTTAATGCTCCCATCAGGCCTGTCGAGCCAGCCTCGACCGTAGACCGCAAAGGGTTTAGCTTCTTTGATATCTTTTTTCGGAGAAAGTTTCTTATTTCTTCAAAGAAGTCTTCCGAAATGCCCTACGGATTTTATTTCTTTGTGATGGGCATAATTAAGTCTTGACCTGTAATCATTTTGATGAAATAACGTGAAATGGGAACGATTTTCTAATCAGTGACTCAGTGATGTAAATAGGGAAAGTGGATCTGAATTGGCTTTCCAAACCTTTCAAATGGAAATGCCAATACCCGAAGGAAGAAAAGGAGTCGTGATTAATTGAAATTGAAAGGAAAGACGGTACCATGAGCGCTCACTGATATTGACGTCAATTTTAATATTCCTTTCAACACATTCTTGAGAATTTAAAGGAAAAATTTATTCGTGGATGAAATATTCCTAATCCATGAGTATTGAATCTAAATTTATTTTTTACATTTAGAAACGATCACCTTTTACTACGTGTGAATCGTATGGGAAATAAGTGCCCTACATTAGTCGCAAATAAAGTTATTTTCCCAAAACATTGAACATAATTTTCCATCATAGTTCACTCTGCATAGTATCAGACATTTTAACTCGTATTCTATTTATTCACAAAAATCGATTTTTGGTTACAGTTTGTTCTGCGGACCTTGGGGGTGCCGCGAGCTAGTTTCCAGTATCACAATTTGGGAGAGCGTTTTCAATATCTAATACTAAATTAATGCATTTCAGAGATTAAATGGAAGTATGCGATTCCAATTTCTTCGACACGTGACAAATAAGCTAATTTCAGGTAAACTAGCCTAAAATTTGTAGGTTTGATGACGCTTTCTTCCGAAATGAATCACAAGACTTAGGGTTACCTATGACATTGCTTGGCTAACATAATTTTCTGATGTATTACACACATGGCTGTAATATTTAGGCACTCGTTGGCACGAATATTTATGATTGAATCTTCTATGCGTGTAAAATTCAGCTGCACTCACTTCAGTCGGCTAACAGCTCTATTGATTAGCATAAAATATGATTATAAGCTAAGCAATTTAGTTCAGAGGATATTCCCCGCGGACCCGTGGACCATTAATTCCCCATTTTAAATAAACGAAGATTAAACTTTCGATCGAAAAAGCAATCATTGATCTGAGTGAATATTACATTTACTATGAATGTATAAACAAGATATCATGAAATAGTTTGGGAGCTTAATCGAAGTAGAAATCATTGAAGTAACAATATGGTTTGCGTTTAGCATTGAGTAACGCGTTCAAGAGCTTTAAAAGAAGAGAGATCAATTATAGTGTGTGTACCGTAAGTTGGCGCACGGGCCCGCGAAGTAGCTGAGACGCGAGCAAAGGAGGGGAGAGGAAAGGACCGACAAAAAAAGTGAATGCGACCGACACAGGTAGCTGGCGGGTCCGTTCGCCCGTCCCTTCCCTCCCCCCGACGAGGGCACCTCTAATAGCATTATTAACTTTTTTTACTTTCTCATAATATCTCAATCTAAATAGCATATTTAATAACTAAAAAGCTAGGAAGAATGATATAAAACACGAAGTGTTCCGATCACACATAGCGATATGGTCGAAAGTTATTTTTTAGCCGTTATACTATATATTTTGTTTTAACTTTCGACCGTTTCGTTATTTATGATCGGAGCACTTCATGTTTTGTATCATTTTCCATAGCTTTTTTAGTTCTTTGCATATATGCTATATAGATTGAGATATTATGAGAAAGTAAAAAAGTTAATAATTCTATTTGAGGTGCCTTCGTCGGGGGGAGGAAAGGGACGGTCGAACGGACGCGCCAGCTACCTGTGTCGGTCCCATACAGTGACCATATAATAGGAAAATTTTGGGGATGAAATTTTTGGGAAGCAGCTGAGATGTACAAGGAGCGCTTCTATATTACAAATTTTATTGACGATAATTAGATAATACTTGACAATTGAATTATACGGAATGTTTGGAGTAAGAGATTGCAGGCAAAGGATACTTTGCCTTCATTAACAAGACGTTTTTTACGAGGAAATGAAAATAGATGAGTGTCATTACGGGGAAATCCTTATTTCTCGGAAAGATCGATTAATAATCTAGAACGTTTCCTGAAAAGCAGTTTTGACTATGGGAGATAGAAAGCCTTATAAGGGAAACTATCGGTCGTTGGAAAAAGATAAATCTAATTTTCTCGCTTCCCGCTTCCCAACTCTATCATTCAGTGAATGTTGGACGAAAATAGTGACGTTCTCCTTCCCCACTCCACGTGATGCCATTTCTTACCCGTGGCTGTGGTAATGGTGTTACCGGCGTGGGTGGCGTGGCCTGAATTTGTGGCTTAGCTCATAAACGACACGTGTCTCGGTGGTGCAAAAAATCCATTCCTCATTAAGTGATAGTTTGCTTATTCCCTTTCTCGGACAATTCATTCCAATTTAACTTTCAGTCTTCTCATTTTTTATAACAATTTCTTTATAAAGTTTTATGTAATTTATTTATTTTCTTAAGTGAAACAAATATTTTTTTATCCCCTGGCGCAAACTTCATTTAAAAGTATGACGTTCTTTAATAGGTACCCAGATTATTTTTTGAATTCTTGAGGGAATTTCACCGGGACAATAGTATCAACATTTTTTTTTTAATTGAGAATATATATTCAGAAGGAAATAAATAGAGTTCTGTACATTTTAATTAAGATTACTTTCCAGGAAAATGAGTAAACATTACTGTTAACATGAGAAAATAATCTGTTAACTAGCAAGTTATTGGATGCGAATGCCTCATGGTGTCAGTTCTGAACACGGACGTAGATATTCAGTTTTGTAGGTTTGATGAAGTTTTTTTCCGATATGAATCAGTTCAGTTCACATTTAGTGAGGGGAGAAAATCTAAATCCCTAAACTATTTTTCGGTGCAACAAGTGAGGGTAGTCTGGACAGCAAATCTGGGTGAGCAAGCATTGGCCGAGGAGTGAGGCGAGGCTGTATTCCTTCGCCGATGCTTTTAACTTGCATTCTGAGGAAGCGTGGGATGAGTTACAAGTAATGAAAAGTGGGAGGAATGATGTTTAAATCAGTGAGGTAGGTGGATGATCAGGCGTTGATTAACCAGTCAGCTTGGGGGCTGCAGGCTCTAGTGGATGCGTTTAACGAGCGCTTCGAGGAGTATGGAATGAGGATTAATCACAAGATGACCAACGTCCTGTGGTTTTGTAAAGCACATTAGAGGAAAACGGATACAGTACTAAGAAAATTAGGAATAGAATAGGGTCAGCAAAAGAGTCGCTCATGACCGGGAAGGGGCTTATGAGAGGATCACTATGTAAGAGTTTAAAGAAAAGGTTGGTGAAGAGTCTGATCTGGAGTGTTGCTCTTTACGGTGTGGAAACGTGGACAGGATGTGAGAAGACTGGATGCGTTTGAAATGTGGATGTGGCGTAGAATGGAGAAGATGAAGTGGACGGAGAGTAAGAGGAGCGACGAAGTGGTGGACATGGTGGGTGAAGAGAGGTAGCTCCTAGATGAGATTTGGAGGAGACAGAAGGCATGGATGGAGAGGGTACCATACGGGGAGGGGTGTTGACAACTGTATTAGAGAGTAGAATGTGGGTACAGGAGATAGAGGAAGGAAAAGAAAAGGATTGAAGTGGGAAGTTCATGAAAGAAAGTGATTCTGTCAGAAAGCTTCTTAAGTACTACATGGAAACTTAACCGGTAGAGAACTTAAATAATAAAAATAATTCGTTAGAATATTTGTTTGCAAAAAATAGGTGGGAAATTTAAAATCGCATTCCCCTACCTTAAATTAAGCGCTCACTTCCAAGTTCTCTCCTACGATATGAGCTTGTTGCGCAATATAGTGGGAGAAAAATGTATTCGAATCCATGTCTTAAAGCGTTGATCTTATATGCTAACATATTTTCTTGGCTACTTGAGCTATGCTCCTCATCAATATTGGCCAACTCATCCGTAGACCAAATTGAATCTGACAGTAAAAAATTAATATTTCAGGTTCCATAAGACTTTTATCGCTTGATTTTTAAGCATATATTACAGTCAAGCATCACCGCTACCAGGGACTAATTAACCTAAATAAAATTCATTTAAGTTAATATTATTTCCGGAGCCATATAAAGGCATCTATTGTTTAGGCTAAACAATTAATTTACCCAGGATTGTTAACTCTCTACGTAACTGATTGCATCTTCAGAACATAATATTTCATGTATAAGAAATATAAGCACCATTAAATTTTTTTCTAAATTAACCTTATTTGTTATAGTGAGTTCCTATCGGATTTAAAACTGTGGAAAATTAATACTCTAGCGCAGGGGTCTCCAATTTACTAGGCCACGAGGGCCACATTACAATTTCCACATTGCCCCGCAGGTCGAATACCAAATTTGCCGATGACTGAAGTATTCGATGGAAATCCACTGAATAATCCGGTGGCGCATTTCTTATTTACGAACAGTTGAAGGCGACCTTGACGTGCAGTACAGCGCTGCAATGTTCTCAATGACGTGCAGTACAGCGGCGTCTCACAGAGCTAAACGAGCGGGAATCGCGCGCTACTACGAGTGCGCGGGCCGGATGAAAGCCCTCCGCGGGCCGAATCCGGCCCGGAGGCCGGATTTTGGAGACCCTTGTCCTAGCGTTAAGCGTAGACAAATATTTTTGTGATAAACAAGACCAATGTGATAATGATGCTTTGCTATCAGTAATAGTAGTGTTTCATTTAAATAATGGCTCCGTAGCGTTAGTACTGTACTTGAAAGCATGCCAAATATGCTGCCAAACAAGCAGGGCCGAGGGCAGAAAAATATATCGGGGGATTTGCATTTCGTGAGTGCTGAGAGTGTTTATATATGGAGATATTCCTTTCGAGAGACATTGCCAGAATCAATCGGTGGAAGGTTTGAATCCACAAGCTCATCGTTTGGTAATAGGGTGGTTTCCTACTATTTTTTATTGCATAAATTGAAAGATTATTACTCCTGGAGTACGTATTTCACGCTTTTACATTTTTAAATGACGATATCTATTTTTCGGGATCAATTGAAAAGTGAAAAATTTCAAGCGCACGAAAACGCGACGGCTAAGTATGAATGCTGGGAAAACTCCGTGTGATGTCGTTCTGGTTCCCAGTGAGGTGACCTTGGGGCAAGGCTTTGAGCGCTGATATGACGCAGGATGCAAGCAGTTAGCAGAATACCCTGCTAGCTGGTAGCGCTTGGCTTAAAAGGATTATTAATACCTTATCAAGCGAAGAAAACTTTCCGACCTTTGCCAGTTTTTATAGGTGACTATTAAGACATATTTCCCTGAGCTCTGTGCCTCATGCATGTATTGGTAATCTCAGGCGATGTAAAACTCCTATCTGTTCGTATAGAAACTAAGTCCCTATGACATCACGTGGAGTGGCATCGCATGGGCGCCAATCTGGCCTTTTCCAAATGAGGATAAAATTTACCATTGCCATTCGTCTAAACCGGTATTTCTAAAACCAAATAATTTGTATATTATGAATACACTAATGGTGGGTAACGAATAGCAATCAATGCCTTTTGTTTTTTTATGTAGGGAACTACCCTTTTCTCTCCACTCAGTTTATAAAATTTCCATTACTACGTCGTCTTAAATGAAGATTACTATCACCAAGTTATTAATCCACATAAAACTCCCAGATCCAAGAAAACGGAGAGAGATTGGCAGTGGCGTAGCCAGGTGGGGTTCCAGGAGGTCCGGACCCCCCCACCCGAAATATAAAAACACAATTATTTTCCTTCATTAAAGAAAACAAAATATTGAAATTGCAAAATATTTCTTTAACAAATTACGTTTTTTCGATTATGAAAAGTGTTAAAATTAGTTTAAAACCCTGTTCTTAGTACCCAGTTTTTCAAAAAAATTCCCCCGAACGAAATTCCTGGCTACACCTTTAGGGATTGGGTATAAAAATTGGAAGCGTAGATGCCAAAACCTATAGTGAAATCAAAACCTGAAAATCTAACCTACACAATATGGCCCAGCATCAAATTTTTCATTCCGGAAAAGATAAGAGAGAGTTTCATCCTCGCTCTGAACTGCCAGCCAGATTGCGGGAATTTAAGGAGCTCGGTCAAGCGGCGAAAACAAATGTGCTCCACCATTTATATAAATCTCGGAAGAAAAAAAAAATATCACTGAAATACTGCCCCATTTCCCCTCCCCGTCTCTCCATTAATCATTGCCTTCCCGACCGTGAAATTCGAATATCAACCGCTAATGCACCCGCGCTGCCTACCGCGAAAAAATGTAACTGCGACCGGCCGCTCCTAATCCACCATCACTGCTGAAATTCCCCTGGAATAAAAATGAAATGCCAACGCTTGCCGGGGGGGATATTTTATGGGACACCTCTCCCCGCTTAAACTGCCAACCCATGCCCATATATATATTCTTCCGATTCAAAGAGCATTTATCTTCACGATTCTTCCCCCGCTTCAGTTTCGTCCCCTCTCAAGCCACGGGAAGAAGGACGATGCATTTTTCCCTGGACGTATGCTCCAAAGTTCTTGGATGGGATTGCTCGAAAATGCATTCAAGTAGCTATCCTGCTGCACTGCGCGTACATCACCTAAATGAGGTTGTACACTCAGAACCGAAATCAAAATTCAGCAAAAGAATTCAATAGATCTACCATCTAAGTACTACCCTGCAAGCCGTCTCAATAGGCGCGGGGTGGAGGGTGTTTACAAACTATCCGTTAGTAAATAGAAAACAAATGCGCATAAGAGACTCCGCCTATCATTTATTGTTCGGGGGAAAAACGAATTCCCATGCCTATCCCTTCGGCAAAATATTCCTCTAAACAAATCGTTTCTTTCGAGCCTGTACTTATACTACGGTTCTAATATATGTAAATATGTATGCATTAAAAATATCTATTCTCAATTGCTCAAGCAATCTAAGTCTACCGCGCAGCCTCTGAGACTCTAGCGGCTTCAAGACAAATTATTTAACATCTGAGTAACGCTTTCTGTACTCCCAGGGCAGTTGTCTTTCAAATGAAAGGGAAAAATGACTTTAAACGGAAATAAAAATCTTATCTATAAGCTATTCTCTCATAATGCTAAAATAAAAACGCGCGAAAGATTTTTCTCAGGTTTTACCTAATGAGTTGGTGATGTAATTAGAGCTTAGGTTAGTTTACTACATCACAGAGAACCTTTCACTGAGGGAATGAATCGCATCCAAGAGGGGGAAAAGAACAATGAGCCACACGAAACCCGTACACAAGAATGGCATACGGATAGCGTTGCGCAGATGTTAAACGAATGAAGCTGGGAGCCACTACAGAATCGGAGGCTACGCGCAGGACCTATATTGCTTGTGCAATTAAGAAAAGATATTTATAAGGAACAGGAGAAAATAATATTAGAACCGTACAATATTTACAGGTCCGAGAGAAACCATAGCTTGAGAGAGATATTTTGCCGAACGGATAGGTGAGGGAATTCGTTTTTCCCCCGGACAGTAAATGAAAAAAAAGTTTTAGAGGGACACGGATAAAATCGTATCACAACCTTACTACACTTCTAGGTCCGACAAAATTAATAAATTAAAAGAGATATTTTTGAAGTTAATGAATTAATCAATTGCTCACTTAAATTAAAAGAAATGAGCAAAAGGGTTGTCAAGGGTTAAATGTTGTTGATTAGTTACAGGATAAGATAAATCAGTCAGAGAGACAACAACGACGTGTGTAATTTGAGATTTATAAGATCTTTATTTATTTTAATACTGTGGCTAATAGTTATTTATGGAGCAAAGGAAGAACTAGTTACAATAGATATGTTGCCGAACGGATGGGTAGTGGAATTTGTTTTTCCCCCGAAAAATAAATGGCTTTTATAGATTCTGGGTGGAACTTCATATGCAAATTTCCTTTATATTTGGTAACTAATTGTGTCCAAAAACCCCGCCCCACACCTATTAAGGTGGATTGCGGGGTGGGATGTATATCTAGATGTTAAGGACAAGGAGTGCCTAAGACGCGGTGAGACACTGGGCATGATATTAAAGAACTCTTCTTGGGTTTGCGGCTGGGTTGATGATTCCATAGCCTCCAACGTTTCGGCTCCCAACCCGAGCCAGGATTTCACTATGTATGCGAATAAGACGCCATCAGAATATCTATGAAAGGTTTAAACCAATCGTTTATTTTTTAGGCAAAGACTCCGAGAAGGAGGGGACGGATCTAAATATATAAAAATAAGTATATTTATTTTTCAAACTCTATCACAAAATTCAATCAAATAAATTTGGCGAACAAAGTCATAATTGAATAAAGTTTCGATAAGCTGGGTAAATACACGAATATTTAGAAAATGTTTTTAAATGCCGTGATTTCTTCATGCTACATAGCTGATGTCTTTTAGAATTACCCATGAATTCGGAGTTAATAACCGATAGATACATATCCCAAAAACATAGCTATACCAAAAGTACCTATACTCATGAATGTATGAAGTTCAGAGTAAATGTTGACATATTTCAAAGATTTATTTAGGAAATATTAACAGAAAAGGTTCACAGTATTTTAATTGCAACACAATTGCTCATAATTCATTATAAAACAGGCTTATGAATATTTACGCTACTATATTTTAGAATACTGATTAATTTTGACTCATTGAGCAGCAGTCTCTATTTTAGATTTCGATTATGTGTATCCTCTTCATTAACCCCTTCAGGTTGATATGCTGAGTGAGCAATATCTACAAAAATTCTTTAAAATTTGAAATTACATCACTCTCACACTATTATAGCAATTCATAAATTAAGAGATTCTGAGCGGTAACTTAAAGAGACGCAAGAAAAACTTAGAAATCTGCCCCTTCTTATAAAATTACATTGTATACTCAGCCACTTTTAAGAAGAAATAAGCTATTCCATCATCCTAGTAGACGTAATATGCTTGAGGAACAGTATTATTGAGCAATATAAATCCATGAAAGTACGTTGATTACATGGGAAAAGAAATAGCGAGGAAAATATGAGTACCTACAAAGAATGGGTTATTATAACATATATTGAGTATAAAAGGTGGTGTAAACTTTTCATTGCATGCATTCAAAAGATTATTAAAAATTATAAATAGTATTTATATAGTTCATGCATGGTAAATGGAAAATTATGGAAAAAAACAGACCGATTGAAGCAGTTTATTTTACTGATATCGTAACAAAATACCAGTTGACATCGTAAACACAATATTTTTCTAAGGTTAATTAAAAACTTTTACATAGCTTTTTCGAAATTTTGTTCAGGAAATTTAGCTTTAAGAATTTAACAGATAACCTGTTGTTATCATTAATATTACCCCCAAAGCTAATATTGCATTTATTATTGCTGTAGTTATTATTGCTATAGCTATTTATAGCTATTATTGCATGCAGATTTCGGTGTCTTTATGGATAAAAGTTTTCCAATTAAAGGTCTGATATTAATTTTTAAAATCAAGGCAGATTAAATTACTCAAATAAAAAAAAATTCGAAATTAATTCGGATGAAATTGAAGGGCTGAGCGTCGCTCAAAGTTTCCACAGCCTATTTCAAAGGATATGATTCAATCAAAAAGTAGTTACGGTAGGTCCCTAATTTATTCAAATCGATTAATTCTTTCTACCAATCTCCCTTTCTGAAATATAAAAAGGAGATGTATGCATAAACCCTTGGTTTTCCAAACTTTTTTCCGAGGTTCGTTCATAATGTCTCATTCATATTCAAAAACCCTTTAGTCATATTTAATTCTTTGACAATAGTTCAAGCATATAAACGCTGTGATTTTATCTGACATCGCATAGCGTAGGCCTCAGCATAAATTTTCGACATTTCACGAAGTGCAATACATTATAAATCTTCAAATATTTTAAATTAGACTGAATGCATGGGTCCTTAGAATCATCACCCGCCCTAAGCTGCTTTAGGTTAGAATTCTGGAATTACTTCACCATAATTTAGTTTCATTTGAGAAATTTTTTGATTCACTTTTTCAATGACTTGGGAAAAGAAGACAAACCTTTTACCATATCCCGACAATTAGGAAATAATAACTTTAGTCAATTTTCATTTGGCAGCATGTACGTATTTATAATGAAACTTTTTGAGATTTAATTACTTGCACTGAAATCACCGTTCTTGAAATGATAGATATCGTAACATGCCTACTTAGAACAAATTGAATAGGTCGTAAGCTACATTTTGCATTGCGATAATTTTTCAGAGTAGATACTATTTTGGATAAGCTAAGACTAAAACCGTATACATAACAATTGCTTGATATGACTGCCCATACTAATCTACTCATAACAACTTCGTTTTAGCCATTATTTGCACTTTTCCTCCAGATCTCCTTGACTCTTGCTTTGTTGTTCTTTCCATTAGATCCCTCACTCCGCAGCCAATCATGTCATATCGCGTCGTGTCACGTCACATTATATTATATTTAGAGATACGTGGAAATCGTACTTTCAAAAACAGTTTATCGCATTTTGTAGCGTCCATTTTTTATTTTCATAATGAGGTAGATGACGATAAAATGTAGTGAAATACAATTGTATGACAATATATAGAATATTTTAATAACTATGTTGTAGAACAATAATAAATTAAGGAATAAGACATATAGTGGCGGAGGTGTAGCTTGCCCGCGCCCAATTGTAGTTCGCGTCCACGTAGAGTCCCAGCCAACTAGCAGCTGGCCAGTCGCTCACATGCTTTAAGTGGTGAGTGTCGACGGAGCATTTAAACTGCGCTCGGCACAAAATGTACGAATTTTGCCGTCGAAAAGGCAAATTTGCGTAAAAATATCATAAAAGTCCAGTCATCGCATCTATGTCGCATTTATTTACGCACATCGCATCTATATCGCATTTATCGCATTTGCGATTTTCACGGATCTCTAATTATATTATATTATATCATATTATATTATTTAATATTATATTATATTTTTAAACGTGTCAATTCATCATCTTCCTCTATTCCACCACCCACTTACTTCCTTTTCCTAATTTAATGTGTGCATCCTTTCCCATTTCGTTTGCTCCTCGACTCCACAGTTGGCATTTATCTGTCTGGTGCAGGAAACCCCGCATCTCTTTACGACATCCTGCCGTCACATCTCTCCCCCTCATACCCCACATCCCTTCTACTTCCCTGGACCACAAACGTACGAAAACAACCGACCCGCTCCTCCAACAAAAAAAAGGCATCCACCTCCTATCCCGCCGACTACCACGTCCGGCAATTCTGGTGGTGATAAGCCCTCGGGGAAGAGAGAAAGCAAAACTCCTCCATTTCCCTTTCCTTGCCCCTCATCACTCCCAGGTTCAGCCTCTTAAACCTTCATTAGTCCCATATTATCCTCAGTTTAGCCAATTTTATTTCTCATTAGAAGAATTCCCGCTTTTAACGCCTCCGTATCACATTTCTTCTACCCTCCCTCTTGCATTCATTTTCCTTCTGGCATCCATTGCCATTCCTTTGTTTGTTCTCTGTTTCACTGTCAAGTGGTTGAAGCACAATTTGTTTCTCGTAGAATCTTTCCGGTAATAATTTTCCCTTCATTCACATTTTAAGCTATTGATAAAATTAAACTTAGTGTGATATATATTAAATTGTCATGAGAAATAATGAACCTGGATTGCGTAGTGATCGGCGCAGTGACGTGGAAAGCCAAAGGTCCATGGTTCGATTCCCGGTCAAGGGAAATAATTTCTCTTGGCAAGTAAAGTGAATTAAACTTTGTGCGAATGCCAATGAAGCTTAACTTGTTGCATGAAAATTGTAATGCCCTCTTATCTAACTGTGGCAGCCAGTGACGTAGCCAGGGGGGAGGACCAGGGGATCCGAACGCACCCCGAAAAGTAACAACAATTACTTTGCTCCAGAAAATATAACAAAATATTAAAAATCATGAATATACAAATGATGTCTTTAAAAAATAAAGTTTTTTCGATTATTAAAAGTGCTAGAATTAGTTTAAAATCCTCATCTTAGTATCCTGTTCTTCAAACATTTCCCCGCCAGGTTTTGCCCCCTCCCCCGAAAAAAATCCTCATCTTCTCTTTCAGCAGCCACTCTTCTTCGCACTCTATCGTTCTTTCCATTCGTATTTTACCGTAAAGTTATAAAGCCCTCTTTTTAAACATGGTAATATTTAGGAAAATAACTTGAAATCTATATTTATTTCAGGTTTCCATCCGGGCGAGAGAATCTGTCATATCCGACGTTTCACTTCCATCATGTCCCTCGTCCTTTGGGAATGATGCCATGAGCTTTGCCTGTAATTGTAAATGTTCCCACGTTCAGGGGTCACACTCTATTGGTTGCCCCCAAAGTATAGTGCTTTACAGCCCACTGGTCACTTTGTTATACACAGTTCAGTGTCTCGATTCGTAACTCAATTTTCCTCTTGGATTTGAAACTACCTTCCCAAGAGTTCTGCCTTAATCGTTCCAAATCCACGCAGGTACGATGGATTCTTTCAATCGTTGGGAACCTCGAGGGAACACAATCCAACTCTATTTTTACGTTCACAATGCACCAACAATCTTTAGGAATGACATCTATTTGTTGCTCTGAGATAAGGATTGCGAAATCACTTCTTATTTTTCAGAGGTTCTCGAAGTGGATGATATTGCAACCAAGGGAACGTTAATATTGTGCAAGGTAGAGAAAGCAAACGAGGAAGCAAGAGGGAGGCGCTGCAGGTAGCATTGTCTCTGAATGCTATCCTATGCCTACAAGAATCTACATCTACATCCTGAAAGCCACCTAAATGGCGTGTAGCAGGGGGTGTTAGGACACCAGCCGTTTACAGCTAAAAAAATGAAATGCTCTAACGAAGTTGGGACTAGCGCTAATTAAAGTCCATTATGGTGCGGGGGAAAAACGAATTCCCATATCTATCCGTTCGGCAAAACATCTCTCTTAATATATCGCTTCTATCGGACCTGGAAATATAGTGTGGCTCTAATATTTTGTTCCCTGTGTCGCTCTTAAAGATATCCATTCTTAATTGTTCAAGCAGTCTAAGCCTAGCGCGCAGCCTCCGAGTCTTCAGCGGCTCCCAGCCTAATTCGCTTAATATTTGGGTAACACCGTCTGTACACCCGTAGCACTTTTTGACGAAACGCACAGCTTTGTATTTCCTTAGTATTTTATTAAGCTCGCGGATTAAGTCTTTCTGTACCGGATCCCATACGCTCGCTGCATATTCAAGGTGTGGACGGACGAGAGCGAAATAGCACCTTTCTTTTACTTTCTCATCCGAAAATCTTCCCACAATGCGCTTGATGAATCCTAATTTCTTCAGGGCTATGCCGCAAATAATTTTTATATGTGATCCCCACATGAGGTTTGAGGTTATCGTAACTCCCAGGCACTTCAATTTGTCTGTTGCCTTTATGTTAATACCATCCACTGCATAAACATGGTTAGAGTTGGACGAATTCCGCAAGAAATGTACAGCCATGCATTTGCTCAGATTAAGTTCGAGTCCCCACTCTTGGCTCCACAAATGAACGTTGTTTAAGTCAGATAATAGAATTTCATAGTCAGAGTGATCACTAATTGGTAACTCGGTAACATTGGAATGTTGTGAACAAAGACTTATGGCCAATTATTAAAATGAATAGGCGTAAGGTTAATGCTGATTACGAGGTATGTCCAGAAACTAAGAGTAGTGTTGAGCTTGAGCGCAATTAGAATTTTTTCAATAGTTGGCAACACTGAGTGATAGTGGGGGTAGTCTGTGAACACAACAGGCATCGGTTACTTTCTTTGGTACCGAAACTCACATCGTGAACCTCGAGGGAATATATAGTGGCCGCTTCTGTGAAATACGTCGATAAGAAATCCCGCCAAGTGCGCGCTCTAATAAGGTTCGTTTCGGCGCAAGGAATTTTTTAATTGATTTGGTTGGGACATTTTAAAGCCCCCGGAATACTTCCTTGGCTTGGTGGCATTAGATTTTTATCTTTTCACCTTCCTGAAGACTTACATCGATAGAAAAAAAACAACTTATGGCGATTTGAAACAGTGTATAAGTACTGGACTAAGGCGTTGGCGGGAGAGTTCCATGAAGAGGGCATGAAAAACTTGCGCCACATCTGAAAATCTGCAGGGAACGGGAGGGTTAATACGTAGAAAAATAAGTAACATATATACCTGCAAAATCATGTAATAGAGAGCATTACCTTTTATTAACGCAATTGATAGACGAAAAATATTGGCAAAAAAATTGGATAATACTCGAAAATCACATGTAATAATGAGAAATTCATTCTAAAAGCGCTGAAATAGTTAAATAACGAATCAAAGACTCTGATATACCTACAAGTAAATACCTTAGAGTAAATAGAATCAAATAATTTTGCACCGGAAAATTTCAACAAACACTCCGCAAGAAGAAAAGATTCGGTTATTTATATTCTTGTTTTTCTTCTCAGACTATTATTTAAGACTTCTGTATCAACATATTTTTCACTTCATTCTAAGAGGATACCATAATACATCCAATTAAATTCATTTTCGCACACAATTAAAGAAACTAAGTTCTGAGAGTTCTCCACTTTTAGGTAGTCAATAATTTTTATTTGTTAAAGAAATCATAGTAATTATCCATAAAATAAACGGGTTTCTATAATGAAGAATTACGTAAAGAATAGTTTCGTTTTGAATGTGGAGCAGGCTCAAAGATCGTCATTGAAAAAACGTCGGTGTGTTTCACGACCAGATCTTAGGTTAAAATTATCACGTCTTAACTTGCTTGATTTTGAAAAACTAAGAAAAAATATTTGAAATTGAAACCGTACTCTGTACCAAATACACTGATTACAAAATCAAGTTTCAAATAGATATTTAGTGAAAAATTTTATTCGTACCACCCCTTTAAAATCCGTGAACTAATTTGATTGCATGCTTTGGATATTTAGAATCGTCAAAATAAATTTCGGACAAAATTTATAATGGCAGTAGTTTTTTTTCTTATTTGAACGATAATTCTTTACAAATTAAACCCACCTCTTTCCGGAAAGTATGAATTAGCTTTCAGTATTATAGAATTACGTGAAAGGATTTCTATTATAAAATTTTGCTGATTGGCATAAACCTGTGATAATGAAGACCGGTAATATCCACAGTTTATAATATCTTTTGCAATTGTATTTGTGGTCAATTCAATCAATTACTTCATTACAGGTTGCGAGTAATTGAGGAAATAAATGCCGCTGATTTCGTTTAGCCTTGTATCCCATCAACAAGCAATTTGAAATATGATTTCAATATCATGGAATCTAAAAAAAATACAAATACAGATGATAAAATTTAAAAGGAAAATAAATATTATAATTGGTGATTAAATTCATCCGTTTAAAATGCCGAGGAAACTTTATAATGGATGAGTATATTCTCGGGGGATACTTTTTTTTACATTTACTTTTTACACTCTAAAAGGCTCCTTACGCTTCAGTGAGATCGTGATAATTGGTTCTTAAGGTTATATTTAGATCATGATAAATGCTTTGGGATCTTATACTCCAAATACATGACTAAAAATATAATATAAATTCTGTTCTAATTAAACTTTGTTTTAACCAAAATCCTCATGAAAATAAAGCATTATTTTAAAAACAAATAAACAGTGATTTTGACTGCTAAATAGATTTATTTTTGGTGGAATATAATAAGAATACTGCATTTAAAATGCACGGTATTCAGATTCTGATAAGGTTATTCATTAACTATCCCTTTTCATTGCCGCTTTTATTTTCTGCTAGCGATTATTCTACCTCAAATGGAGATTTAGTATCTCATTTGAATTTGGTTGGAAGGATCATATCTTTCATGGTTACGAGGAGATCGCGTAGACACTGCATCCGGAATAATCCCCCGGGCGACTTCAACAGTCAAGTTTGTATAGCAAAGCGGAGGTAGCTAATCCTTTAAAAACAAGGCTCTAGCAGTGTATTGATTTTGGCTGCAACGAATCCCAGTCCTAATCCTAAAAGCGGCAGAATTGCGTGCGGATACAGTTTCTTCGTGGTTGATGCAAGTTCCAAATTTTAAATCAATCCTCCAAGTAAACGGCGGATATTACTTTATTGCTTCAAACTGCACTTCCATTATAATAGGATAAGTTGTATCTACTGGATTATTTTTCCTGACTTGATTACTTTAGATTTTGTAACTCCTAGCACCCCTCTGTTAAAGATAATTGTTCCACCACTCTTACCAAAGAATATTTTGGTTTCCAAGGTTACCTGAGTCACATTTATTTCATATTGATTATTTTTTTCCCTCATTAATATCTTAAATGCACACCACTTGTGTCAAGGTCAATATGAGTAATCCTAAGAAGAGTAGAAGAGAAGAGAAATCTCATGAAAATCAGGATAAGAAGACGGAACAACCAGATAGGTCACATCTTGAGACATGATGACCTGATGAAGACAATTCTCGAGATAGTCTTTCAACCTCCTTCCATATATGAACCTCTCACTGCAGAAAGGCATCATGTCCAATTTCGCTAACTTAACAGGACCTAGTACAAACCTAAAAGTAAACCAAGTAAACCAATACCCAATACATAAGTAATTTTTAAAAATATTTTTGTTTTATATTACTGAGCATTTGGAACTTATACATATACTAATAAAGTAAGTAAAATGTTATAAGAGAGTTGGCTAAATATTTTTGCCCAACCGTACAGACATCGTCCACCTTGGACATGATGCCTTTTTGCAGTTAGCGATTCATATACATCCGCCACAGAAAGACTATTTAAGTATCACTCGTGAAACCTCTCAAAGATGAAGACTTGCCAAGATAAACTTTGGTTGGCAAATTAAACACATCCTGTACATTGCTACTAGCAATAAATAAAATTTATTTAAATATTCTCGTTTGACGTGGGTGTTGCTTTAACTCCGTAGCTTTAAGCCCTCCACATCAACCCGTAAGGTCGGTTTACAGAAATATACCAGCCGTGCATTAACCATAGGCACTTACAAGGGGAGAGAACGTATTTGAAAAATCTTCTCGGGATACCGCGCGGGTAAGATTATGTAAGAGCGCCGACGTTTCGGGTACCGACTCGCTACCCATTCTCACGGCTACTAAAAAGTGAAAGGTAAGTGTTAAATCATGTATGGAGAGAACGTACCTTAATGCGCTTTTTTCAATGCTTATTTTAAAATGACATTTGGAATAACGGATGCCTCAGTGTAGCGGTTTCATTGAATGGGCCTTACTTTTGCTCATTTTAATCAATTACTATTTAACATGCGATACGTCTATGTTTAAGTCATTGTGCAAGCCATCATTCCACACCTTGATAGAATTAGTAAGTCTGGAAGACAAGAAATGTTTGCTATTCCTAGGTTTCAATTTTATGGAAAGGTTAGATGTGACCAAAAAATCAATCCTTAAGGAATAAGCGGCGGACAAAATTATAAGTTCTTGGTGATGTTTTTTTTGGTTATAACCCACGCATTTGTTCCGTTTTTTCCCGACGTTTCGTGGCCATTGCAGGTAACTTTTTCATAGGGAATCAGGATAGTCTCTCTTTGGAAGGTATACACATTTATTGAATGAGGTCCCTCCTGCACGCCCATTTCAACCTCTTATCATATATATATACCCACCACAGAAAGACTATCCTCATTCCCTATGAAAAAGGGACCAGCAACGGCCGCAACGTCGGGAAGAGATTGAACAAATAAGCGGAGTATACCCAAAAAATATCACCAACAGCGAAAATTATAAGAAGTGGTTGAATGAATTGGTGTTTGGGGGGGGGGGGGAGGGCATTAAGCCAGCTTTTTTCGTAAATGCCCCAGAGCAATTAAGCTACATTTTCGTTGAGAGCTGCTTTTTTTTGCTATTTTTTCCATAATTGGCCTAAACTATCTTCATACCATGCGCATGACAATGTATCGGTTTTACTTCTAAGCAGCCATAGACCTTATCCATGTTCACCCCTTTTGGTTCATCCTCTGCTCTTGGACGCACCCTACTAACCCTTCCTCCATTACGCAAGTGATTTGTGAGACGTGACAAGAATGAGAGGCTACCAGAGGGTGTGGGAACGTTTTAAGAACCAGGAGGGTGAGAAAGAAGAGACTATCGTGAGTAGAGGACTGCCCGAAGCGAACTGTGGTGGATGATGCTGGCTGGCTTTTGGCAAGCTGGACATTGGACACTTTCATGCAACAATACACTTTATAGAGCCGCAAAAACTTATATAATTAGTTGTTTCAGCCGTGAATTTATGGAATCTACTCAACATAATGAAAAGTAAAGAACACTTTGTACTTCCTCAGAGATATTAAACGTACAATCTAGGTTTCGACGTGGCACGTCATCAGCTGGTGTCAAGGTAACACAAAATGAGCTACACCATATGTAAAGCATAATGTATTATTATTTTGGATGGTAGCCTCAAACAGGTTATCCTTCGCGGCTACCTAAAATTACTCAATTTTGTTATTGTCATGTAATTTGTGTGTGGAGTAATAAAATTATTTATTATTATTATTATTAAAATACACTGAGCCTGCACCTGCCTTCTATTCAAAATGCAAAACTTTGCTTTCTCCTCTTTTTATATTCCATTGAGATCAATCACTTATTTCCTAAAAATTTTTTTTTACTTAGCTCTGACTTTTTCTGTATATTTTGGCCTTCCTTTACCTGATTATAAAATCTGCAATTTTTAGTCAAAATAACGCACCAACCCTTTTTGTTCGGCCGCATTTTCTCTCTTTTAGTGATTAATACGCAAATCTTGTGGCATTATTTATCGCATAAAACTTACGTTATCACTTAGCAATTTTCACTTCGTACGGATTTTATATTTTTCATCACAAATTATATAAGAAAATGCAGAGGAGAAATTTTCACGAAATTTGCACACACGTTGAAACCGGAACGATACCAGTTAGATAAGGATTGCATCACCGATTTTAAATTTGGGTACATACTTACAATAAATAGCTCTCTTCAACCACATCGATTCCGTTACTTACATATCTTATGCTAATACATATCATTTTTCGTGGGTTTAAAGAAAATGTGTTGAAAACTTTCGTTTCACTTCAGTACTGATTTTGCTTATAGGATAGGATAGCGATTTTTGCTTCTTGGGGGAGGGGTAGCTGCCCCCCTGCCCCTCGCTGGGTACGCCCATGAGTTCTTTATTTCACTATCATACCGTTCATGTAAAAAAATACAGATATGATAAGGCAATCCAATTTGAATCCGATCATTTCGTCGATTTTTCGTGAGATACAGTGAATGGTGCTTCATGTTCCTGCTATTTTAGGAAGTCTAAGAAATACGTTTCCCCATGTACGTGACCCATCGCATCGCAAGTGAATGACTAAAAGATTGAGGAGAATTTTTAGAGACCCTTTCCAAGTTCATCTCGTATTTTCTCGATACTTTTCTAATTTCCTCTGCTCCAAAATGGAACGGAATAAATGACTTTACACCCAGTTTTAGAAGTCTCCTCTCGTTTCAAACCAAGAGGCCACTTCAAAGTTTGTACAACCCACGTAACGCCTTAATAACACTCCCTCACGAAGACCTTTTATATCTTTAACTCCTCCTTCGCCTTCGTTACGTGCCAAGCCTCTTCTTCCATCGCCCTATTCCCATTTTACTTTCCTCCGAGGAAAAGGGTGCAAACTGTCCTCCATGGATGGTGGGAAGAAATCCCATCTTCCTCCCCCTGCACCCACTCCCTTGCCTACATTGACATCAGCAAACCTCTCGTTCTCAATTCAATTTCATTCGTGCGAAAAATCCACAGAGAAAAAATCATTCGCCTTGACCGGGATTCGAACCCGGATCCCTCGATTTCCGGCCGAGTGCTTTAGCCAGTTAAGCTACCGAGGCGTCATTCTTCCCTGTGGAAATTTGTGGACTATACCGGACATGGTGGTATGGACTGCCGAGCATATTATGCGACGAACAGTCCAAATCGTGCGCATGGCGCCACAGCCGGAGAGTAAAGCCCGAACTTTGAACACATAGAGGTGTTCTCTCTTGACGAATTTAAGTATACCGGGACTAGCCACGGTGAGGATTTTTCGCACAATTGTGCATTGCGGGTGACTCCCGTAAAAGTTATCACCGTGGCTAGTCCCGGTATACTTAAATTCGTCAATTTCATTCATTCTCCATCTTATTTGAATTAATTCCTTGCCATGACCTCATCTCCTATTTCAATTTATTTTATCAATTCAATACTAACCACGTTTTCTAAAAGTCCTCCCCATAAATATCGAATCTTGGTGGATACACATTTGAGTGAGACTAACCTCTTTTATTCCTCATTATCGAATGGAAATGGACACTTTCTGAGCGATTTTGGTCCTAACGATGAATTGTTTAGCTATCCAACATTTACTTGAGGCAACAAGAACGACACGACAAAAATGAAAATTTAATTGAGACATGTTATTTGGCGCGCATTTAAAAAATTGTCACTCTACTCACTAAATACAACAACCTTGAAGTTAATTTAGGTAGGTAATGGTGGATCTCAACCCAGACTGAGCCAGGGACGCATGATATTCATATATTACGTGTAGAGGGGCCATACTCTTTTCATGAGTCACTTCGCATTCCAAGGGTTTTTTTCCTGTATGTGTCCGACAGCTTCATCCGGAGTATGAACTCGGCAGCCTTCGATCAGTGTCCAAATTCCCTACGCATTAGATTATCACTGCGCTCTGATTTTTCTCTCAAGAGACCTAAGAAAGGCTGCATTTTTAAATCTATATATCCCATTTTTATTTTTATGGACCCCATTTATATCTATTTTACCTATTCATTCTATATTACTGACGGTCTCTTTAAGTCCTCCGCCATAAATAACGCATTTGACTGGATCCACATCAGTGTATCACAAACATACCTTTCGTACTATTTTAATCGATTTTTCATTCTATTTATTATCAGCATACAAGGACCTTCAGTTTACAGCAAAAATGGCTGCCTAAAGGAGTATCGTATACGACGAAATAAAAAAAACGGGGCACAGCAGTCAAAGCGTCACAAGTTTCTCGCTCCTGATAATATCGAACTTAAGAGTTTAAAAACTAAATGTTATCACTGAATATTCCATCTCCTTTTAAGTGCTACACGTTACATTACTTTCTGACGTTTTTGGTGGTCATGAAATTGCAAAAGATTCTTTATTTTTAATTATATGTAGTTTTTAGTTGTTCCAGTTATAAGGCTAGAAATGATCTCTTAATTCAAATTATATACACTCTAAATAATATGAAGTGACGAAATACATTAAAATCGTTCCTAACACTCAAGATACTGGTAATGGAAAGGAAGATTCAATCGATTTTCCAAATTGAGTACTTTTTAGAGTCAATGCAACAGGTGATAGCTGACATTTCATTTATCTCTTTTTTGCATTATGCTTATCCTGTTTCCTTGAAAGCATATATCATTTAGGTAAATAATTGGGGTAACATAATTACATCTCTGCATTCAATGGACGTTAACTTCTGTTGCAAATATTTGTTAATGCTTGTGGCATGTACAGGGAAATATTAATTTAGCTATGTCCTCAAATCCTCATTTGTGAATTAATACGTTACAGAGGTCTTCATGAAATTTCCCGATAACCCAGTATATTATCCCATTGGCTTCATCATGCAAAGCATCAAAGGCTGGGACATGGCGATACTGTTGGTGACGTAAATGATACGGTTGTAAGAACCCAAATTCAAAGGTTGGGTAAATGATATGAGGAAAATTTTGTAGCGGTTTCCAATGAAATCCTGAACGAGGCGAGATAATATTTCGCGAGAAAATGGTGAATTAAGCTTAAAAGTGAAGTTACAACCTCTTCCATTGAATTTGCTATTAAATATTCTCAGGCGTAACAAAGACGCGAACAATTTAAAAATAAGAAATGATTCAGCCACTGAATACTCAAAAATGTTTCTCCTGTGGATGCTAAGTTGACTTAAGGTGCATACATTTACGTTATAAACATCAACCCTAAAAATTCCAAGCTTTTTTTCGATCAATCCCTTGATCTATGGAGAGTAAACATCTTTGCCTAATATGTATTTTTTTTAGGCAATAGAATCTTCAAAAATAATTTCTCTTTAGCCATTCTCCTTCTTCCCATTAAAACGTCTTCAAATTATTTATAAGATAAATTTACAATTTTAAGAACAGGTACACAAGTACATATTGGTCAAACAACTATAAAAACAATTTATCTATCACACCATGAAAAAAACTTACTAATTCCAGCAGGGAGGAAAGCAATACAGTAAAACTGTAAAAAAATACAAAAAAAGGAATCTGAATGTTCCCAAAAACTCTATTCTACTCCTGAAATTTGAGGCTGGATCCGTAAGGTAAGTAGACAGCACCTAAGCTAACACATAATTAAATTCCTATGTTAGCTGGTGGTGAGATATATTCACTAATGGGACTCAGTGGGGACTCGAAGCCAAGGGGTGGATGTGAATTGATTTGCAAGCAACGAGTGAGGATAGATTGAGGGAAATGCGACGCAGCAGGCGGTGTGGAAACCCGAATTGCGAGGAATGGGAGCCGTGAGGGTTGGCAGCCAAGAGATTAGATTGATGTGTTTACTTTCTTTAGCGACTCCTGGTCGAATAGAGCCGAGATAAATGTGATCACCGAGCTCACTGGGGCTCGCATACAGATCGACTCTAAACCTGTAATAAATAAGGTCATTTATTTCGCTCGGGCTTATGCCCATCAACATAATATTCGCCTTACCACTGCCACGAAATATTGTCACTTTGCCACTAAGATATATCTTTATTTATCATGTTCGCCCAACATACACATATTTATAGGGTGAACAATCCAAAACTCTAAGTACAAAAATTTAAAATTATTTGGTCACAGCCGCAAAATAACAAAAATCAAGATTGAAAATGCTAATAATACTAAACAAGTAGGTCACAGTCGAAAGAAAAAATTAATCTAAATCACCTTACTAACAGATACTTAGCTTGTTTCAAAAAGTTGTATTCCCTTATGCATATGTCATATTCGTTGAAATGCTTTTGGTATGTTAAAAAAATTCTTTGTATTGGCGAATCCGCACAATAAAAGTATTATTTTTTAGCTCATATTAGCATTAGGAACTATTATCCTTATTTCCTTCAATTAGTCACAAAATAGTCCCTTTTTGACATTTCATGAAATAATAACCGATCATTTATGATTCTGCTATTTTGTAACGTTTCGAAATCAAATTCTTTGATCGATTCGATCATTATAATAAACATAGTTGCCAAAAGCCGGAGAGACATTTTATAAGACAAAATATAAATAACTTAAAAATCTCTTCTGGACGTGCTCAAGCATGTCCATAGAGGATAATTTCCAATAATATGATCGTTCTTGAATCAACATAGCATGATTTGTTAAACATCTGCGCCCAGTACGTGATTTGCGAATGGTTTTGCGGTTATCCGCTTCTGATAATCAACCCTGAAGATGTCTCAGGAAAGGGAGAAAAAACCTCTTTACAGCTATATTCTATCATCAATCCAAAGGTAATTCTAAGCAAATTATCAAGTCCTGATTTTAATTAGGTATTTTTTACTTTATTTCATCGTGATTTCCAAATAGCACTTCGACATTTCCCGAGAAAATTGAAAGTATCCTTGGAAAATTGCCATCAGGGCAAACTTTTCACTTGCGCATCGTTTAAGTAGGTCTCTGGAGGCAAGGTAATATCCCTTCTAGTTTCCAGCCTAAAAGGTGTCGGGTTCCCCCCCTGTGAGATTTCCCTTCCAAGCGACAACTTAGGTCAATGGAATTCAGCGATCCATCATGTGTCCTCTCACAAGGGTATTCACATCTGAAGAACGGCTCTCAACTGGTTAGACATAGAAAAGTATTTTATTAACTCTGCACTTTTATTTTCCACATTCTCCCCAAGGCGTCTGTTTTTCTCTAAACTCTCCTGGAAACCTATATCCCAATGGTGCCTGAGGTGAGGCCTCGGTCTCTTCTTCCGGAGAGCAGGCAAGGTCGAAGTTGTCAGCGAAAACTTAACGCGTGTTTTCCCAGAAAGTGCTTTACCTTTTCCTCAACGTCCTTGCTGCCGCATCTTCATTACCAACAGCTATGCAGTCAGGAAATATTTAACCACACTAGTTCTCTTAACGTGAAAGGAATCATAACACAAGATTTTATTGGATAAGTAAAAGAGTTAAAATAACTTTATTTTTAGAAATGAAGAAATTACATGAGTTTAGGGAATTATAAAATATTTTAGGACAAAATGTTACAATGCAATAATATAAGCGATATATTTTCACTTATTTTTAACATTTGAAACAGCAATTTTATACTTTAAATCCATGCAGCCGTATGGAAACGCATAACGGACAGACAAACAGACATCATCTTTTATAAATATATAGGATATAGTATGATGTAGCGTTATTTTATTTTTTCATTACATGATGTATATGCATCAAAAGTGCGCACTTATCTGTCCGCACAGTTACTTTGATATCTGTTTTACTTCACCTGAATACAATGCTCCCGCTGTCGCCGCATTTTAGCGGGTCATTCATCGCACGCGGGGTCGCTTGTTATTTACCCCATCCCTTCACCAACTCTTCCCATAAATTATATTCCTACCCTCTCGCTCAAGCTGAATAGAATAAGTTCCGCTAGCTTCGGATGGCCTTTTTTTATTAGTTTAAGGTAGGAAAAGAGGGTAGGTACCCAAGTTTCGAACATTAAACTTTTTCTCGATTTTATTATTCCTCGCTCCTCGGCGAAAATATATCCCATCAGCCCCTGCGAGTCTCCACGATGCCCCTCCGCTTTGTCCTTCCGCTCTCATCAGCCTTGTGTCTCCGTGTCCTCGTCATCCTTCTGTTTCTTCAACTTTTTTCAGTTCAGAGGCCCCTATTTCACCACCCAGGAACAACTTAATCAGTAAAAGTTGCTCCCCGAAGAAAAAAAACTTCCTCAAACTCATCTTTCATTTACGAGAGTAAGATTTTTCGACGAACGTTAAACTTAAAACGGCGGAAGTCTGGGGACGTACCGTTTTTTTCGGAGGAGTGCTTAATTTTCAATTGCGCCCAACTTTGAAAATGGTGCTGTCCCGTACTTCAAGTACACTAGTTTCTTATTCCTGTTTTAAGTGGCCAAGCGTGCAGTTCTTTTTGGAAAACTGTAAAGAGTAAGGGTAATTAAAGAAACTTAACGATAGCAAACCTTTTTACTAATTTGCACTGCCCAATTGGCGAGTAGCTGAGTTTCTATTACTTGCATTGATTCTAATTCATATTAAATATCCATAAATTACATAGCTACAATGCATGTATTTAGTTCACCCATTGTGATTCTCCAACGGAAAATAGGTAGTTAACTCGTAATGCTTCTGGATGTCTAACAGTAACACTAACGGGAAACATTAGGCAAAACCATTAAAAGGTTAGTTGGAAGATGGGACTTTCTAGTCCCAATCTCGCCAAATAATGACGTTTTATTGTTATTATAACCAAGTCCAAGTACTTTCGCTACAAACTATCAAAACGCATTACTCTCTGCGAAATCCGGTTCCTTGCAATTTAGCGAAATCGGCAACAGGAAAGATTATCGGAGGTTAGAATCTGTCGAATGGAAATAATAATAAAAACACCATATTAGAGGATCAAAGTTCCATGATGGCAAATAGTCTATTCAGTTCACTTCCATGCATATAGTGGACTGAAATTTTAAGAAAACTTTAAATTTCAGAAATGCAACGGATTTGAGCCTTGCGTTTCCTTTTCCAACTTTATTTAATTAAAATATCATTCCTTCTCTTTAAAACTATTCCGCCGACAAAAATTGCCAATAAGACATAGAAATCCAAATTATATCCGTTTAATCAGCCAGGTCAACGTTCGAGCGTAAAAAATCTAATTTCTTTCGCATTAAATCCTACAATAGCTCTGATTACAGTGATATTATTGGAGCATGGCCGAAGAAATATTTCCAGAGGCCTGTCTTTCCTGTTCACCGGACACCGCTGCTGTCATGACGTTTCCCACTTCTTTGCCATTCTGATCTCCTTCACACAATTTGCAAATCCTTTCTCTCATACTCCTTCGAGCCCTTCTCAATCCACACAAGGTTGGAATGGAAAAAGAGTCTTGGCTGCGGTGCAAGTGCTGTAAAAAGTAATACTTGCACATTACCTTTTAGATTTATCTTTTCCGTATAAATACGTGCAACCTTCATTTTTAGTTCTTAGACAGATGAGATATTTGACCAAACACTGCTACGAGCGCACGGAAAGATTATTCGTCCTACCAGGATTAGGCTGCAAAGCCTTTTCCGGCTCCACTTCACTATCTTTTTCAGGGTATTCCAACACTTCTCTTGCCAATTGATTGATATTCCATTGCCTTTTTGGAATTCGTTCATTTGGAATTCGAAGTAAATGCTCCTTACATCTGCGTTTATATTCTTGTATTTTATCAGTAACTGACTGCACACCCAGTTCATCTCTTATTTGAGTATTTCTTAGTTTATCCAATCTTGTACAACCTTTCAATGATCATAAACATTTCATTTCCCACTTTTCTATCTACCTTAATTCATTCTTTTTTGGTACCCAACATTCTGATCCGTAGAGTACAGTAGGGACTGCCATCACTTTATAAAATTTAATTTGCGTTTCTATTCTAGTTTTACTTTTTTAAATTCTTCTAAATGTGCTATATATTCTCTGGAAGGAATTAACTTTATTTTGGATATCTTTGTCCTCGTAATATTTTATATCTCATCATAAGTAATTGGAAATGCGACACTTGCTCCAGGCTTGTTCCTCCATAACAATTTTTGTTACAAATAGCTTAAAGCAGATGTTAAAAGAATTAGTCTAGGAACCTCTAGAGACTTGAAGGATGTGTGCTAGGCTAGGATTGAGCAATTGAGAATAAATATCTATAAGAACGATAAGAAAACATTTTATTGGAACAGTACCATATTCCCAGGTCCGATAGAAACAACGAATTAAAAGAGATATTTTGCCGAACATATAGGAATAAGAATTCGATTTTCCCCCGAACTATAAATGACTTTATTAAGTATCAGTTGGAACTCACTTAGAGAATTTCTTTTAAATATCTAACGGATGGTTTCGTAACATTCCCCGTCACACGCCTATTGATGCGGCTTGCAGGGTAGTATATAGACGTAGATGAGATTTCATCAGCCTTTTCATGGGAATGTCCAAAGGGATCATATAGAGGTGGCACCATCCATCTAGCAGAAGCTACATTGATGTTGCCACTTCGCTTTTTAAACGATTATCCAAATTACCTACAGCGCGATGACGAGCGCAGACCAACCTAACCATCCCAAATGTTTGCATTAGAGTAACTTCACTCGAGAATTAATTTAATTAAATAAAAATTAGAATTGAGGAGTTATAAATTCAATAGATAGTTTCATTTCGAGCAACCGTAATTACAGATTATTTCCTCGTGACATTCGGATATCCCCAGCGCCAACATCGGGAGTATCGATTTTTCTGAACATATTTAAAGGCGCGATGGCTGGCAGCAGATATAGCGGCCGATAAAAATGCAAGCGAAAACTGGCTTGAAAAAACGATCAACTTAGGATGATGACGCTCGTTACCAGTTGCCATCAACCTGGGTAGTTGTGTTATGCATGCTAACACAATGCTGTTTTTTTATTAGCTATCACATATCCCATTAGGACCTGTTTCAGTATTTGGGAATAGCTATACTCTTTATCGGGGTATATTACTTTAAAATTTATGTTTCCTATCATATTGAAAATTTTGGGATAAAAACGACAGCCTTCCGTGAATATTTGCTCGTATAATTTTTATAAATATTTATCATCAGCATTTTCCTCAGAGGTGAAAGATGTTATTAGTAACACAAACACACGTTCTCAGCAGTCAAGAATATAAATACCATAAAATCGTTGCGTTATAGTCTAATAAGTAAATATTAAACAATGGTAGATTTTTTTTCTTTTCTGTGTACGAACGGTAATGGCAGGTAATTTTTTTCTTGTCTTTGTACGAACCCGGGAATACTAAGTTAATATGTATCGCAACCACAGGTTTAAAAATAATTTAATCAGTTACGGATGATAGAGCAATAAAGCGGATAAAAAGACATTGAAATTTACCCAAGGTTCTAACAGATATAAGTGAAATCCATCCGCCACTTCTATATGTTTGTTTCGTTCTTGGAATTAGGAGAAAGATGAGATCAAGAGGAAATGAGAAATGAACTTGGAGGGAGGCGAAGGTTTGTTTTGTTTTGAATCAGCAGTGAGTTTTGCAGACAGATGTTCTCTCTTTCTCTTTAACCTCAGAATGAGAAATGCGAAAAGGAAATCTGGTAGAAAAGGTTAATACATAAGGGCCTTAGTGGCAGATGTGGGGAGGAAAAAAGACGTGGGGTTGTTTTATTTGGAATGAGTGGAGGATATTGCCAAGGTATTAGGGAAGTGAAAAAGGATGGCTTCAACATGAAAATAATGGGGGGGTGGCCTACCTTTAGGTGCAATTAAAAAACTCGAGTTCGAGAAATAGTGCAAGCGGTTGGATAACAGTTTTTAAGAAAATAAATTTAGCACTGTCTAGGCTCTTTACTTTAATACTTATCCACAGTTAATTCTAAGCTATAATGATGAAGAATTTTCTCTAGCCAGAGCGGATACGTACATCAGTTGAAGACCTTGAGAATTGATGAAACCATGGCCGCTAATGAAGAAGTATATCTTTAGCGTAGGGCTGAAATATCTATTTCCATTTCTAATTATACCGATGTTATTCCGTCAATTAAGGATTTAATCTCACACTTAAGATAAATTCACGCCACTCTTGTTACTTTCTATAAAATTTCCGATTTCATTCCTGTTACCATTGAAACTTCTTTGATTATAAGGTATATCATTGCTGAAATTAAATTTCGCTGTCATTCTGCAATATTAATAATAAGCTTTACTAATTTTCTTTCCTAATTGGACATGGATTGATACACAAGGAAGTGCGGAGAAATTCGATAGATTCCAATTTAAAAAGTGCATTGGTCGTAAAGTTATCCCCAATGGAAAGGCCTTAGTGCTGTTTTTGGTGTGATTAAATAAATAAATAATTTTACGTAGTAACAGCTTCTAAAATTTCCATATTTAAATATTTCACTGTTAGAGTCAACAACATGTTCTGAGTGAGCTGTAATTCCCTTTTCTTAGACTTGCTGGATTGCCATTTAATATCATTAAATTAATTTAAATAGAAAAGTCCAATAAAGCTATCGCAGTTTTTGAATGTGTAAGAAATAGCATTAATACACCATCAAAAATATGAGTTGATTGGTAAAATAGTAAATAACTCCGATAACCATATACTAATATCCGAAAGAGTGACACATTTAAGAGGATAAATCCTACAAGTAACGCGGGCCAAAAAGATTACCCACCTTCGTAACTTCATGGAGAATGCTGCAGTCGATACGGTAAATGCAAATCCAAGGAATCACTTCATCAAAGATAATATAAGATCGCTACCACTAAAAAGGTAAAAATAATCCAATTGAGGTTGCTAGTTTGGAAGATTCCAAAGAGGGAATGAGGAATAAATGGCTAGCTAATAAATGCGAGGGAGTGGGACGGGTCAAGGGAAAATAATATTTCGATAAAAAATGTAGCACATCATAAGAAAAAACGCGTTTTACCAAAAACATACAATTATGCGGCCTAAAGCCCCATAGATTATTGTTAATTTCTAATATGTTTGATGATAAAGTTACAATAATTTTTGGAGGAACATTTCGGATATTTAAAAAAACGTGGTGCGCATATAAGATAGTAAAATTTATACTTACTGGTCTGTAGATATCAGCCTTGTCTCTTATCGAATATAATCCACCTTGGAAACCACACTCAGTAGTGATCAATTGTAACAAATGGGCGGCGCGGAACATGATTCACCAGTGTTCTAAAGAGACTTCATCCACCTGTAATGATTGCAACGCCTCCATTGGATTTCGGTGCACATTTTTGGAACTCTATATAATTAAATTTTATTTCTGAATATTACTCGAGACACTATTCAAATCGTGGTAAAAGTGTAAAAACATTACATTGTCATCCAGCTATGAGCAATCTCAGAAATTTTCAGCGCTCCAGCCAATCATGAAGTGGTTGAAATGTGAGTTGCAAGATTTTTCCCGGAAGAAAAAATACACAGACAGGAAATCTAGTAAATAAAAATTGATGGAGTCAAGAGGAAGAAATAAATATAAGCTTACGTTTTTTTTCTGAAAAATCAGAGTATAAACTAGAAAGCGCTGACTGAGTAACATTGAAAATAGAGTAAACCTGAATAAAATCTACTCACATTGGGTTTTAACAAAACAAAATTTTAAGGGGGCGTGCAAAAAAAAACATGGAAACCTTTTCGGAGTGAATACGAGGACTCGTTATCCAACCCCATCCAAGCCTAAACACTCTTATTCAACGCTTTTCTAAATATTTCTAAACTCCCATTCGGCGAGGTACAGCAAAAAAGAAACTATCCCCGCAAATTGGTGAATATCGGCATTCGCGAGGCACAATAGGAAATGTCTACGATGCACCCTTGAAGGGTGTAACCGTACCGGAATGCATCCGCCTCCCCCAAAGGACCCAATCAACGTGCTTCATTGACGGGAACTCTGTCGCTCTGCACTAAGGGTTCCCCTTGGGAGAATGACGCAAGGATGACTACGGGGTTCCTCTCTATATCTTTATGTGCCCGGAGGGGACTCGGAAAGGGGGCGTGGTGAGGTGAACGAGGGATTTAATGCGGGACTGTGCATCCATTGGTCCCCGGTGAGATCCCTGAACGTGAAGTCAGCCTCCCGCGCGCTAGGGGGGGTGGGAAAGGTAGGGAGGAAGCCGAGCGGTGGAACACAATTGAAATTAGGTGGCTTCGAGACGACGGCCTTTGGCATTAATTCTGCCTCAACCAATTGGCGCGGAAAGAGATGTGGAGAAGGGAGGAGTGTGCGGCTTTTCGATTGTTTCTCGGAGCTCCACTTTTCCTCAGGGATATCGCCGGTGTTGGTATTACGGCGAGTGAATTGTCTGGCCAACTTTAATGAATTGCATTTTGGAGTACCCATCATCCCCACTGGACCAGTGGTATTTTGTCTTTCTTCATCTACATATACACACTACTCCACAAGTCGCATCAATACATCTACATCTCAATGCTACCCCGCAAACCGCCTAAAAGGCGTGTGGCAGGGAGTGTAAGGACACCAGCCGTTTACACCTTAAAAAAATGCGAAATTACGACTAGCTTTTATCAAAGTTCTTTATGGTTCAGGGGAAAACGAATTCGCATATCTATACTTTCGGCTGAATATCTTTAATTATCGCTTCTGTTGGACCTGGAAATATAGTGGGGCTGTAATATTATGTTTTATGTTTTCCGTACAGTGGGGGGCGCAGTGGGCGTGCACCCCCCCCCCCTTGTGGGCCCGCCCGTATTGCCATTATTATAACTTTTTCATATCATAAGATGGCATTCTCTTGTATATGTGTGAAATAAATTAAATTAAAATTTTGATTATATTTAATTAGGTTTTCAATTAAACTTGATTATTTTTTATTAGGATAAAATTAAAGCTAACTCAAGATATCTTTTGCGCCCCCCCCCCCCCCCCTTCGAGTTGTTCCTGTATCCGCCATTGTTTCCGAGTCGCTCTTAAAGATATCTATTCTCAATATTTCAAGTAAGCTAAGTCAAGCGCGCAGCCTCCGAGTCTTCAGCAGCTCCAAGCCTAATTCGCTTAGCATCTGGGTAACGCTGTCCGTAGTCCCGTAGCAGTTTCTGACGATACAGGCGAGTGGCTGGGGGTGTTAGGACACAAGCCTTTTATACATGAAAAGGAAATGCTCTAAATTACGCCCAGCATTTATTTAAGTCTGTTATCGTGCCGGGGAAAAATTAATTTCTATCCTTTCGGCAAAATATCTCAATTAATATATCGTTTCTGCCAGACCTGGAAATGTTGTGAGGTTTAAATATGAAATTTTCCGTGTCGCACATCAAAATATCCATTCTCAATTACTCAAGTAACCTAACCATAGCGCGCTGCCACCGATTCAATAGTGCCCCCGGCCTAATTCATTAAGCATCTGCATAACGCTTTCTGCCTAATGCTTCCTTCGTGACGTAGGTCTTGATCGTTTACAACTTAATTTACCTTGTAGAAATTCTGAGGTGATATTTAAGTTGACTATTGTCACTATATTATAAAATCTCTGGCCTTCATATCGATTAAAAATATTTTTAAAGAGTAAAAATGAAAATACTGCAACGAACCCAATATTTATTGCGGATCTTTTTGGCCGTTCTGGAATAAAATGGGCGACAAATAAACCTTCTCCGCGAAATAATTGAATCAAGTTCTTTAACTCCTCGATGATCAGTGAAGCGCCACCTAATTCCATGATTTTTGGTTTGTCATGCATCCAATTTTATGCATATAAAGTTTAAGCTATATATTCAAATGTCACTTGAAAGCAACTGAAAGCACACTGCGGTCATCGTTGGTGGAATAGGGATTGAATTGCTTCATTATTTACAAGGCGGCCCGATGAGAGCAGAAAATATTTGTCCACCACTTTGGGCTGTTACGGCGTGACACCCAAAGCGAGCCGTATGATTATAACCTACGCCGACTCGGATCGGCTTCAAAGCGCCCCTTGCTCGACCGTGAAACCATTTCCACCGCCGTTGGCGAAGCAACACTATTTTCTGTCGCGGTCGATCGGAGAATCAAACGGTGCGCAATGCGATCGTCGAATGTCTCTCCGCAACGCCGAAAGGACAATCGAGCATTCAGCCCAAACAGTCATGGCAATGTAACCGTCCTTAAGCCTTCCCATAATGGCTTTGTCGCCCTCTGACTGACATGCAGGTATTCCGCGCTGTGAGAATTCACCTTGATTTCTCGACCATGCCTTTGCTTTCAACCAAGAGCCATAGTTTTCCTTTATATCCATGCCCACTGCACGATGCATGTGGAGGTATGCATTCAGAGAGTCATAATGGGCTTCATAGGAATGTGTGTCGTACAACCTCTTCCAAAGCATGCGTAAACTTCAGGCCATGGAGGAAATCAAAGCGAAATATTGGATTGAATTGTTAAAATATACAGAAAAGAAAGCTCTTGGGGTTTGTTTTAAATAAAGGTTAAAGAAAATAGGTAATAGATGCATCATGATTGGTCTCATTTATACCATCTCATTTCAAGAAGTCTCTGCGAAATAGTCAATTCTTATCTTCCTGCATATTTTACTAATTTACTTATTTAGCTTCCCTTTATGTGGTCAGCTTTTTAATCTTAAAAGTGAAACGAAATAAAAACCGGGAACTTCTAATCCAGGACGTCTTTCCAACTAAAATTAACAGCGAGACATATTCCTATAATAAATAACTACCAGGTAATGATTGATTAAAACTACTGTATTGCGTCATACATTTTTGTACCTATTTTCTATAAATTGAAGTTATAATTAAAGCCAATAACGGGGATGCTATCTGTCATCAATGGATAAACGTTTTTATTTTTTGGAATTTCCATAATTTAGCTTAAAAGTTTAAATATCATGATGTATTTTCAAATAAAATGTTATCATGGTCATTCATGGAATTGTGTGCTTGAGGAGGAATAATTTCCTTTTCGGAAAGCGACATCATTGTCATCAACAGTTCTTATGAATGTTGATGAGACGCAAAGCACGCTGTAGCTATTTCCCGAACGACAATGTCACCAAAAGCTGCGCGTCGCGCAAAACCGTGAATGCGCGCCCATAAAGAGAATAGCCGTCGTATTTCCATTTAATGAGGCCTTGATCCTATGCTGGCCCGCATCTGAGGCCCGTTCTCCTCTGAATCGGACGACCAGCGTAATCCGGTCGAAATTATATTTGACCGTGGCCGTTGCGGTGCTTCTCCTGTGTGTATATCATTCACATTAAATCTTGAACAGTTAGATTAACTCTGCTTACATTTCCTGGTGTAAATTTTACAACATCTTCCGGTCAATTGATGCTCCTGCTTATAAAATCGTTTCAGGCTTGACATGGTGGAGAAGCGATATATACATGATAAAATGTGAACGAATAATGGTAATATTTAGACTTTAATATATTAGGTATGAAGTGAAACACTTTGCACTTTCCATATAAAAATTTATTAAACTACAGTCGACATGTTTCGCTGCACTGAGACTGAGGGTCTTCATAATGCTGCAGGGTCTTGATAATGTTGAGTCTTGATAATGCTGCAGTGCAGCGAAACATGTCGACTGTAGTTTAATAAATTTTTGTGTGGAAAGTGCAAAGTGTTTCACTTCATATCTCATTATGGATCGCCACAAAGTATCTGCCTCATCCATCCAATTCATTTAATATATAACTCCATAACCGACCATGGCATCGGCACCATGAAAATGGCATAGAGTGTCAATACCATGATAATTGATAGTTAGTTGTAGTAACACAAATTTCCATAATTTCAGCAATGGCAGAAAAAAGCAGGAGCATGTTATTCATAACGAAATACGACCAAAAATGATAATTTCCACACGTGAATGCATCACTTCACTACCAACCATGGTTTAGACGCTATATGCCATTTTAGCAAGGTGTCGAAACTATGGTCGTTAGTGGAGTCACACATTCAAGAGTGGAAATTACGAATTGTTCTTAGTTTTTTACCATGGATACCGTGATCCGACTCTTTTCTTCCATAACTGATATAACGAAAATTTGTGTAAGGAAACCTTCCCGTGTTTACAAACCGTATTTTCAAATTGACAAAGTTAAGATGTAAAATACGTTAATGCTGGGGGCGAGGGGGCAATATTTACGAGAGGTGATTTTGGCAATTTTTGGACCCCTCTTAGATGGATATCGTGAGATTTGGGTCGACTCCTTCCCCTCCTCCCTACAATCTCACGTGAGATTGTCCAAAATGAGTATTTTCAGTATAAATACGTTACTCAGAAATACGTTACGGTCCAGTGTAAATACGTTACGTTTATTGAGACATTAGAGTTAAATTGTGGTAAATGAATTTAATCAAGTAACACACGCATTAATCCTGTTGTCTTAATTTTAAAATTTTTATAAATACACCTCATTATTCTAAGGATAAAATAATTGGTAAGTATAGACCGCGATGGTCGCTTCCTAGGCCATATATAGTCAACGCGTTTCCAAACCCTGACATGTATGGAGATTAGGGCCTCACTTGGCGTTTTCCTTGATGGCAGGAATGAAAGAATTATGTCAAAAACTCCACGCGTTTGCCAACACCAACACGCCACTGAATTAGTTGACTGCGTGCGAAATTGCAGTGATAACTCTTCCACCTCCATCACTAATAGCCATAAATTTCGGTCATCTAAAAATTTCATTTGCTGGAGAGAGAGTTCCTGTTTCTGATACAAATAACTGTTGAGTATTTGTTATAACGTTCGATTTGGATGAGCTAATTTAGGGCCTTCTAACGTTGCCTTAATTGGGCAGAGGAAAATAGTAGGTATATTAAAAATATAACCCATAAAGAAACTTAGGTTTCCTAATTGAATTTTTGAGTTTAATAATTAGTTAGACCACTATATCGTAAATGATATATTTTTTACAGTTCATAACCTCACCTTGTTCCTTTATTAGCCATTACCTGGCAAATGTTTTTTTGAGCCCTCTTTGTGGCTAGTGTTGGTACCTAGCAGTTAACGATCTAGTCACTCTACCGCTTTGCATTTCAGATCGCGAATTAAATTGGACTATATGGAGATCCAAATCTATGCAATAAGAACAGGAAAAGATGTCATTATTGCCGAACTTTGGCGAAGTTAGAGAACTTTATGACGATGGTGCTCTGAAAGAAATGATTTTTACGGCTGACAATAAGTAGTTTCAAATCTAAGAGATGGGTACGCATCAATAATTTTAAAAGCAAGATACTCTGATCATCAAATGAGTATTCAGTGTCTCTGATGCACCAGCTAAGGCATAACATTTCAAATTAAAACGGAAATAAACAGAAAAATTAACGCAAGCAAAATTAAAGTGGTTTGGCCATTACAAGCAACGAAAAACGGGAATCTTTCCTCTGAAATTATATATTGGTAAGAAAAAAGGAACTGCAATCCATTCGATAAATTTCGCAGAACGGTTACTAAATGCGATCTAATCAAACAATGGAGAGTTAGATAATTATTACCAAACGTAGGGGAGACCGGGGCACGTTGGCCCGATTTTTTACATTTTTAAATATTTTTTATTTATGCATAGTTAACTTTATGAAATTATTGCTAAATTATAGAACAGTCTTTTTAAATATGGATGGCAATAAATAAACTTGAATATATGAGTTATAAGTTTAAAAAAATAAATAAATACTGGGCATATGACAGGTGGGCCAATCTGCCCCTACATCGGGGCAAGTTGGCCCAGCGGCTGGGGCACGTTGGCCCATGTATTTTTTGATAAGCTGGACTAGTATGATTTTAGGAAATTCAAATAAAACTAATAGTAATCAAGAAATATATTTCAGTTTATGTAACCATTTTACTAAAACAACGGGAAAGCTTTAAATTATTAGGATTTCTGGCTTGGTAATGCAAACCAGTTGACTTTTGTGACTGTCCAGATACAAAGGATCAGCACAATTATTGCTCTTGTGAAATAGTACGCGGATTTCATTGTTCACACATGTCTAATGAGCACAACACTTGCAATTCGTGCACTAGATACATTGTGCTCCAGGCTGACCGTCGAAAAAGGCACACTTTAGGCACAGTGAATCTTCATCTTCCTATATCGGACGCGCGTATTTTATTTTTTTTTTAGCTCCAGTTGACATGCGTTACATTGTGATACTATGTTACGTTCAAATAGATGTCTGTCTTCCCCACTGCACTTATATTTTAGTAGCCTCTTTGAATTTAATTGAGTCTTTGTGTCCAATCAGTTCAGACGCAACCCAACGCTCCCAAAGACGACTAATCGCAGACCTAGCGGACCCTCTGGAGTTGACTATTGATGCAAGCTAGCTCTCAAATGTAACAGAAAATAATCCATGTAAATGAGGAAAGGGTAATCCAGCTTTCGAGCTCAATTTAAATTGTAATCCAGTTCTTTCTACTGAAGAGGTAATCAACTGCGCAATTCCACTCGACTTTTTTCATTTTTCTCGGATAAACTGCTTAAGCACATTTGCATAAAAAGTGACATAAATGCTAACCAGAAAAATGTAAATCTAGCTTCGGTGAAGGAGGAACGTATGGCACAATAAAGTCAGGTAATATGACATGTAATGATAATGTCATGCTACGATAAATTCCCTAATAAACGTATGTGTTGGTCCAAAAAGGTAACAAAACTTAACAAAAGGTACATCCCCGCACTTTTGTCGGCAAGCATGCACTGTAACCGATTTGAAACAATATTAAGTCATTTACACCTGAATGACAGCTCAATTGATGATGCAAGTGACTGTCTATTCAAAATTAGGCCATTTTTGACGAAGAAATGCATGGGACGTGGCATGTTGGCCGGGGTGGCCAACGTGCCCCGTCGTCGCTGGGCCAACCTGCCCCATCGCCATGTTTACAATAAATTCTATTCGTTACAAAACTCACTGAAGCAATTTACATTGTATGCCACACAGAAGTTATCCTTACACTATAAGCTTTAATTATAGTACTCAACTATTAGGCCCAAATTGATCAAAACTTAAATAACACACATTTAACCTGGGAGTAAAATTTTACTGAAACGCGCAAATACAATTAATCGCTATAACTTGTCAAAAACTGCTCCGCCAGTCATAATGGTGTTGTGGAGAAAGGGGAAGTGTGCCACCAACCTTCTGATAGATTCCAAGCACGATTCAGTGTCTATTGTATGAATTAACTCGACTGGGCCATCCTGCCCCTATGGCCAACGTGCCCCGGTCTCCCCTACACTCGTAAATTTGATCACCACTTGGATGAAATTTGCCAAATTCTGAAGCGTATCGCATTTACACAGTTATTTTACCAAAACCTTCCAATTAAGTTGACCAAATTATGAAATGTTGAAATATTCATCTACATCTACATCTATATAATACATCGCAAGCCGCCTAAAAGGCGTGCGGCAGGGGGTGTTAGGACACCAGCCGTTTACAAAAAAAAAAAATGAAGTGCTCTAACGAGGCTGGGGCTAGCGTTTATTAAAGTCCTTTATGGTTCGGGGGAATTACGAATTCCCATCTCTCTCGGTTCGGAAAAACATCTCTCTTAATTTATCGCTTCTATTGGACCTGGAAATATAGTGTGGCTCTAATATTATGTTCTTTGTGTCGCTCTTAAAGATATCCATTCTCAATTGTTCAAGCAATCTAAGCCTAACGCGCAGCCTCCGAGTCTCCAATGGCTCCCAGCCTAATTCGCTTAACATCTGGGTAACGCTGTCTGTACGCCCGTAGCAGTTTTTGACGAAACGCGCAGCCTTCCTTTGTATTTTATTTAGTTCGCGGATTAAGTCTTTCTGCGCCGGATCCCATACGCTCGCTGCATATTCAAGGTGCGGTCGGACGAGAGCGAAATAGAACCTTTCTTTTACTTTCTCATCCGAAAATCTTCCCACAATACGCTTGACGAATCCTAATTTCTTCAGGGCTATGCCGCAAATATTCTTTATATGTGTTCCCACGTGAGGTTCGCGGTTATCGTAACTCCCAGGTATTTTACTTCGTCAGTTGCCTTTATGTTAATACCATCCACTGCATAAACATGGTTTGAGTTGGACGAATTCCGCAAGAAATGTACCGCCATGCATTTGCTCAGCTTAAGTTCGAGTCCCCACTCTTGGCTCCACAAATGAACGTTGTTTAGGCCAGATGATAGAATTTCATAGTCAGAGTGATCACTAATTTCGCGATAGATGACAGCGTCGTCAGCAAATAAACGTATTTTACTGCTAATGCGGGAGCAGAGATCATTAATGTATATATAATGAACAACAGGGGCCGATTACGCTTCCTTGTGGAACACTTGATGTAACTTTTACAACATGAGAGCTAATTCCGTCAAGAACCACTTTTTCTTTACGATCTCAGAGAAAGTCGCGTATCCAGTTTACAACTGTCTCGTTTAATCTGCATGACTGTAATTTGCATAAAAGTTTGTTATGAGGTACAGTGTCGAAAGCTTTCTTAAAATCTAGAAATAGTGCGTCAACTTGTCTTTTTGATTCACCAGATTTTAAAACGTCGTGAAGAAAGAGCGCAAGCTGAGTTTCACATAATCTTCCTTTTCGGAGAGAATATTCGAAAAGATTCAGAAAGAACATTTGATAAAATAAATCAAACGATCTGTATCAAAGTTTAAGAATATGTTCAACAAATATACTCTCTGTAATAACTGTTCAATAGCTACTAACAAATCTTTTTCTCCGTGCATATTAAGTGAAACCTAAGCATTCGGGATAAATCTAATATATAGTTTTGTAACAAATTTTCGTCTTACCTTCACTAATATTTTCACACAGCTAAGAATCTTCATTATAACGACGATATCACAATTTTAATGATATGGTTAACTTCGCCTTCATTTATCGGGATAAATGCAAGAGTTGAATCTTTGCGAGGATATCGTCTTTCATAATTTTGGGATCTTTTGCTGCCTAACTTGATTTCTCGTTTCCAACTTAGATTGTGGGATAAATGAGAAACAGGGGAACGGATAAAAGTTAGAAATTGACGCCGAAACTGGCAAAAATGAGCGAGAGAAGTTGTGCTAAGGGAGGAGAAAGCAGCTCTGATATAAAAACGGAGGAGGAAAGGCCCGGCGAAAACTTTTTAGCTTCTGTTACCTTCATATCCATGACGATCGCTTTGGAGCAATATATACATGGGAGCAGATGGTGTGAGCTTTCAAGTTTAGCCTCCAGAAACCTTCTACCTGGCTTCCCGTATTCTCTCCCCTCACGACGTATATATTTTAACATACTCCCGTTCTCCCCTCGCTGCTGCACAAATGTCTTCTCCGATTTTCTTCCGCGATCGATACTCGTATTCCAAAACCATGGCGTTCTCTTGCCACACCTGTTTTTATTGTTCTCCGCCCTTATTGCCTTGGTACGTTTTCAGCTTATACTCTTAAGAATAAAATACTCTTTCCTTTCCATATTGCCATCCCCACGTCTCCACTGAATATTTCAAAACCCATTTTCTATTTTCACTGCAAGATTTAAGGGAACATACAAGCCCGGCGGAAAACACAGCACTCTTAAATTTATAGAAGCAATTATTCTTCTATGATCGTACGAAAAAGTAATGCAAAACTGGAACTATAGCACAAATATGAGGGACAGAAAAAAAAGCATTGAGTTTTTTCGTTGATAGATCTTTAGGAAACGCGTATTTTCAGTAATTTAGCTTTTTATCAATAAATTAATCAATTCATTTTGCTTGCATATGACGATAAGAGACTAATTTTCTCACTCATTATGTGAGTTTTGTATTTTTTGAGGTTGAAACTTCATGGAAGTACAGGATGCTTGTCGGCCTCGGTGGCGGCGGGGATAATTCCTCGCCTACCATACCGACGGTTACGGGTTCGAGTCCCGCCTGGAACGGTTGCCCCTTCCAGGACATGGGTGTGTATAATCGTCTGTTGTTGATCGTTTAAACTCCCGATGTAAATGCCTAAATGTGCTGTTTTCGGGGGCAATTGAGATAAAAAAATAAAAAGAATATAGGTATTACTAAGTATTATTTTTTCCAAACCATCAATCTTTGCGCCTAGGCTCGGCTATTGTGAAACGAATACATAGTCTAGTTTACATTAACAGTACTTTTACTTAATATTTTTCCATAACACACATCAACCAGTTTAAGCTTGGAACTTAATTCTAACTCTCACTTATAAACGCATATGTCTCCACTCGAATACCGGCACAAAACCGCTTTATTTATTAGAAATGTGAAAAAAAAACACAAAATTTATCTATCAAACTATAATTATTCAATTAAAATATCACCTTTTACACTAGGTATCTCAAAATGGTCATGATTACAATCATATTCACGAATTGCCCACATGCTCTCACTTACATACGCTCAAGGTTAGGAAAATGGCCATACTTCTTGGTATGTGTCAAAAGTATTAGTATTTTACGATTTTTTCTAAATAGTTAATTATTAAAAACTTAAAATGGCAGGATAGGGAAGAAATTTAAATTATATTCACAGCGATTAAAAATGAACTGAAACGTTATTCGTCAGGTATACGGGGGTATTTTTGTATATATAAATTTTTCAGCTCTATTTCTTTGATGAATTATCAGTAAATGAAGCGTAAATTTATTCAAATAGCCTACTGTACGAAAATGCCTCATTACCCGTACTTATTTTTATAAATACGTCCATAATTTATGGGATAATCGTGAGCTTTTAAATTTATGCACATTTTTTTTCAACTTTCGTTTTCATTAGCTTCTATAATGGGAAAGTGAAAGGTAATTTTGCTCATCTTGGCCCGAGTGAAATTGATAACCAAAGCTATACATATGCCTCCAAGTGTCAAATTATTATTGAGCAAAAGTGATATTTCAAATCAAAAAGTGATTTTTATCCATGAGAAGTATTATTTTATCATAAAAATTTACAACAAAGTGGTTTTCATTCATGAAGAAGTGATTTTTATAGGTACATAAAAAGTGAGTTTTTTTGCTATAAAAATGTTTTATGCATATCCAATTAATATATTGAATGTCAAATCATTGAGAGTTTTCAAGTAAGAGCATGTTCACCATGTACGCCGCAAGCAAATCTATAAGCATTGAGTAAAGCAAATAATTTTAGTTATATTTATTAAATTACACGTTCTATTCTGTACTAAAGGCGATTTTCTTTCAGTGTGCGATAACCCATGAATCTGAGGAATGATGAGGAAATGCAAATTATTCCAACTGGTTCGGCTCTCCAATACCACCACATCTAGCGCGACGCATATATTTCATCCTATTTTACTGCCTCCCAAAAATGAACTCTTCCATGAAGCAAGTAGATATCACATTCTTTCACTCGAGACTGGCTCCTCTCGGCAGAAGTGCTGTGCATTCAAAAGGCGAACGAATATCATGTTATTTGCTTATGCCCCAAAAAAAATTCGACTTCTAACGATCTTCATTTTAATTTGTAGAGAATCGCTATGTCAACAGTAAGATCAACAGAAAAATCTGTGGAATATTTTTTTAATGGAATGTTCCTCTACCTATATGGCATCAGCAGCGAATCATGGTTTCACTTTTAGTTGCTCAGGCCACCCGGTGACGGTGTGGAGTTCCCTATCCCATTCCCATCCATGCCTATCCTGTCCCTGGAGGCGTCGTTGGACTCGAATCGCAGCGGCGCACAGTGGGCTGAAATTGAAAAAAGCTGGAAAAAAAACTCAAAAATGGGTATTTTTAAAACGGAATTAGAAACTTTGCACAGTCGTTGTCAATAAATTAGTACATTTTATGACGCCAACCGTTTTTCACAGGTTACTTTTTTAATCAAACTACATGGCTTCAAAGTTGAACAAATTTCACAAAAATTGCCCGCATTGAATTTTTTTTAATGTTCGTACGAATACTATAAGGTAAGATTTTTCGCCATTCTATTCTCAATTCAGCTCACCATCATATACTGAATATTGACGAATTGATTGTGAATTGAAATTAAAATACAGTAGAACTTGGTTATAACGGCATCGGCTGTAACGTCAACTCGGGTTCAACGTCACATTTTATACAGACCAGCCAAAATTGAACATTTTATGCTGTACGAAAACCCGTTTATATCGTCAACAAATATTGCGACGCTCGGGTATAGTCTCAAAAATTTTGCGATTCTTAGGTTGCGAAGGTGGTAGTGTGATTGTATTATGTCCCAAAGTTCATAGAAACCATGTGTAGAAGTGAATATCATTTTTTTATTAACTTTTTTTAATTATACATATTACAATGTACGAGTAGATTTCAATAAACAGTGTTGTATATAGCAGAAAATTTGCGTTTTTACTTTGTCCATTCACTCAGATTTAAGGCTGCTTTGTTTATAACGTCACTCGGATATAACGTTAAAAATCTTCTGGTCCCTTTGATGACGCTATAACCAAGTTAAACTGTATATATTTGTACTCACACGCTTCGTTTTACCTACTTTCTTAACTTACAATTTCACTTCGGTTCTCTGATTCCAAATTCATTCGGAGTAAACAATTCGGTAAATTAAATGACTGAATTTCTAGATTCTCTCTCGGTAGTTTACTACCGCCGTTATGTTTCTACGAAAAAGGTGATACAGTGGAGCGCTCCTTCATCGCCATCAGTCCTATTGCAGGAAACTTTATCTCCCTCTGGGCTAGCCCATGGTCCCACACAGCAGAGCTGCGAACCTGGAACACCGGGAGAAAAGTCAGGGAAGAGTTGAGGAATTGAATTAGCCGGAGAGCAGTGACTTAACTTGTTTACAGAGCTCAGTAGCAGTTCAATTCCGACGGGAAAGCCTTGAGGGTCCACGAAACGAGTGGATGAAATGTAAATTTAGCGTTTGGAAGCGATCAAGTTTCTGAGGATGCCTATCCCTCATATAAACGAGAAACATTGCACACTGTACCCTTGTTAATTGCAATTCTTCGATTGCAATGACTATCTCCTTCTTCCGATACAACTCTAACTCAAAATTCATAATAATAACCAAATGCAACGGAATTAAAGTCCACCATTGTATTGGAGAATGCAAGTGAATTAAGGAACGCAAAATCAACTTAATTTTTTACTGCTATTACTATTTTTTGCATTGCATGTGAGCATCGTCGATTCTCATATTCATTCCTCCCAATTATCAAACTAAGTTTTCTTAAATAACGTCATCCCTAAATCTCTAAAATAAAAAAGTAGGTATGTACCTTCTATTCAATGCCAAAAGATGTTATTAACCAAACGACCTGCCTTCCAGAAAATTTAATGCCTATGGCATAAATTCTATTTTCTCATGTTGACTCCAGTAAAGGCTGCTATTTGGCTCGCTGATTTTCTCTGACATACAGGTACATGTATTTTTAGTATTTTCAAAAACATATTAATGAGCATCCTCAAAATTGCTAAAAAATAATACATGCTTAATGTGATTGAGATTGTCTAAAGCTGAAGAAATGCGACGTACATTATTAGATAAACTAATATGTTACTAAAGCCTTGTTGCGGAGTGTTAAGAATGTAACGGTGGCGCATGGAACGGTACACTAATGAGCTACATGAGGAAAAATTATTTAAATGAAGGATTTCGTTGTGAAAGCACGACCTAAAGAATTTTTATAACATATAAGAAAATCTTTACGAGTTAACCTCGCACATGATACAAAAACTGCCGCGCTACTAATGAATACGCAAATATGTTACGCGAAAAAAGGAAAATGTGTAAGGCATCTACGTTTTGCTTGGCATGGTTTTTTTAAAATTAATTCTTATTCTGAATATTAACAATGCCAAATGCTTTCTTTAAACATGCATCGGATAGTTACGAGAAGAAAAGTTCTATAGGTTTATGGAAGTAAACAAAAGAACATATTTACTTGCGAAGGTGTACAGTTATTGATAAGTAATGCACACCGATTGATGGTGTTGAGAACTTTTGAAGATTATTTCTATTCATCAAAAGATCAATAAGGTGGAACAATATTAAACCCCAGCAACTGAGAAAAAACAGAGTTGTACACTTACAAAGCTCTTAAATGGCAAATTATGTTACTCGTAGAGGAATAGCAATCCACATCTTTGCCGAAACTAATATTATAAAATTGAAATAAAATTACTGCGGTCAGTATATACGCATAATTCTATTCCGCAACTGTTTTCACAGATTTTTTTTGTCAATAATAGGCAAGCATTTTACTTCGAAAACCTAACATAGTTTTTTTGAGCAAATATTCGCAGTTACTTCAAGAAACTTCTTTTAAGAGTTGGAGCTATGGTAAATTCTCACAGTGGAGTTTAGCTTATGCAAATAAAAGCCTAGATAGCACATAATTAATCAATAAAAAGTATGATAGGTAACTTGAAAAGACGTTTGATATATACCAGCCCTCTTACGGTTAGAGGGATTATTGAGAATATTATGAATTCAAGGTAATTCTTTCGTAGGAGGTTGAATAATGGATTTGATTTGATTTCTAATACACTATTCTACCTAGCATTCTCCAAGACGGAATGAGGATATGTCTTCTTTCTCTGTAACACGCAATCATCGAGTGAAGGTACCAGGTCGTAAAAACTTGATCTGGGTTAATATTACCCATATTGGAGGCGAGTGGAGGCTATCTTCATGCAAGACATGAGCGATAACATTCACGTCAGATGGGAATGAGGTCGATTGGGACTTTCCTCCTGCCAAAATCTTTCCTCTGGAGTTCCTAGAACTGCCCTTTTACGGAGCCCTTCTCGGTAACACCGTGAACACTTCAGACAAGGAATAACGCTCGAGTAACTCGTGTGGACACTGAACGTAACGCCCACAAAATTTTTGCACCAGTTGAGAGAGGAGAGGCCGAAAGGGAATGTTCAAAGTGCGGAGGTGCGATGCGGGGAAGACTTGCGAGATGTATAAACGTGGAAGGAAGGAGCGTAAAGCACACATGGCGATGGAAAGGTCAACGGAAACATTGATCCCAGGGAGAGAGAGAGAGGAGGATAGAAGGAGTGTATAAGCTTGGTCCTCCTTTGCCGTTCGTATCTGTGCATATGCGCTTGTGTGTGTGGTACGTTAGCCGTGCCCATCACGAGCTCCCTGCCACGTTTGCGCAAACTGACCTCTATCAGAAATTCAAACAACCGCAGGGAAAGGACTATTAGGGCATTTCGGAGGGAGAAACGCGCTACACGTGAAGTTGAACGTCTGAAGTGGGGACCGTAATGGAGATAAAAATCTGTTGAAATGGTCGCGGAAGAGTATAGGCTAAGTCACAAGGCAGGCAGCTTAATAGAATGCGTGCGTCTCGACCGCAGCAGGTTAGAAGGTTGGCAAATATATCATAGGTCTTTTTAAACCCTTAGACTGTGGGAATGAGTTTATACGTTTTGTGTGCTGACTGCGGAAAATCCTTTTTAAATGTTTGACCATTGCTAGACTACCCTCTTCAGTTTTCCAAAATTGTTATTGCTACCAGGGTTGAGTTCGAGTGTACTTTCCCTCACTTTAGGGAGAGCAAAGTTTGACTCTTGACAGCTTGACTCTCCCCGAAAAACCCAGAAAAAAAACAAAATTCACTAATTCATGATTAAATTTGTGATATTTCATTATGAGTTTTCTTGTATATCACACAATTACTTATACCACTTATTTTTTATAGAGCGCGACCCGGGTTTCGATGAATTATCATCATCATCAGTTGGAAATTATGATCTGTTTATCTTATTATTGCTTCCTAGTTACTTGGTGAATTTTTAAACGGACGCCAGAATAGAGAAAAAGGATATAAAAATGTACCATATATTTATTATATGTTATATATTTTATACATTTTGAAATGAATATTTAAAAATTTTGCAATGACCGTCGTGAATCGGACTCTGGAGAGCATTTTGTAATTTTAAAATTATTGCAAGTCAGGACAGTTCTCTTATAAATCTTCACCCATCCTTTTCCCTATTCTGGCGTCCGTTTTAAAAGTCGTGAAGTAAGTAGGTAACAATAATAAGATAAACAGATCATAATTTGCGCCTGAAGATGATGATAATTAATTCATCGAAACTCGGGCCGCGCTCTGTAAAAAAGAAGTGGTATAAGAAATTGTGTAATATCCAAGAAAACCCAGAAAAAGACGTTTAAAAAGTTCCCGCAGTCTAAGGGTTAAGTTGCCTATCACACCTATTGTTCATTAAATTCGTGCCAGTTAGGCTATTATTTTCCTGAGATAAACCTCACGGTGAAAATTTAGAAGCTTTCCTATGTTTAAAAGCATTTTCTTGAATAAATTGACAAATTTTACAAATATAAACAGCTGGATTTTTTATCAAAGCATTTTGCCTCTTTTTGATAAAAATATCTGCAGTAATAGCCGCGGAAGAGCATATTCTACGTCAAAAGTCGTCAGCTTTATGGAATGCGAGCATCTATACGCACAAGTTTTGATTTAGTTTCCCATGAACCGTTTTGGCAATGAAATTCATCTTGCAAGACATCAAATTCTCGAATGATTTGCTATTCTAGAGCTTTGTAAGTCCAGAGCCTATAACTAGTAACAGTTTAGTTTCTGAGATTTAATATTGTAGCACTTTAAACGATTTGATTGTTATGAAAAATCGAAGTTAGCTTCAAAAGTTCTCAACAATCTACATCATCGTTTGACATGATTTAACTTTCATTTAATATCATTAAACTTTCGCAGGAACATTTGTACTTTTGTGTATTCCCCTAAACTTATCCATTTTTGTTTCTTCTCGCGCTCCTTCGGGAGATGTCTCGTGTACTTTCGGAGATAAGAAAGGCGCTGTACGTAAAGTTGAGCATATGATATAAGGACCATGATAAAGCTGTGATTGCGTGGAAAATTTAAAATTAAGTTAATTGAAATACGTTTCCGTAGGAAATAAAGTTTTGTTCGTGTGATGAGAATATATGAATAGGTAATTGAAGCCTAAACTAATAATAATAACTAATGAATATGAGTTCTAGATTGAGCGATGGATGAATAAACGTATAAAATTCGAATGATTAAAGTATTCTATCGATTAGGGTAGGCTCCCATGTGGAGTGAAGGTGAAGTGGACGGAGTAGGGGAGGAAGGACGAAGTGACGGCGAGTACTTAGCGGGGATGGGTTAATGAAAACAGTGTTATCAGGTAGTATATCGGGTAAAAGAGGGAGAGGAAGAGAATAAATTTTAAATAGAATGAAAGGGGTTAATCCTCATTGTGATTAGAAGAGGGAAGTAAACGAAGGAAGGGTAGGACGCTATAATACTTCTTAAGCATACCATGCATACCTACCCTAATAGGTAGAATACTCTAAAATTTAGATACTGACTGCAAAAAAAATATGACTGATATGAATGCGTTGTATCTCTGAGGGCTTGCATTACTATTACATTCTAATAATAAAATATTTGACGCTGCAAATATAACTCATTCAAATTTATAGATGTAACAAAGAAAAATTCCTAAAAAAGTTTCGTTTAACGGTAAAACCTCATACTCCACACATGCAAGTGAACTAATTAACCTGTTTGCTGGACGTTAAGCCTGCCTTACACAAGTTCTTTGTACGTTCCTTTAACTAGATTTGAGAGTACTTAAGCTCTTGCTGAACTGGAGCTAGCAATTCAACCATAAACCAACCATTATCTCGAAGGTATTTGAGAGTGTGAAGCATTCTCAGCCGACACTTTGTTAAATGGAATCAAAAAGGTAGTGAAAATCGCATGCGTAAATGCATTCTCTTTCGGTTATAAAGGAGAGCGTAACTAGAACCTTTGTTTGATACTGAGGGCTACATTGTCCGTGCATGCATTCTTGAGTGCAGGATATCACGCGCATTCAGTATGATTTCTGCCCTAACCGTGTGGTACTTATCACGGATGGACTAATTAGCGATAATTACCGAGGGATAAAAGCCTTGTCTCTGGAGCTCGTAAGCTAATGAAGCTGGAAGCAATTCAACTTCTGTATTCACATTGCAGCACAGCCTTCGAAGTCAAACGATTTGCAGGCTGCAGGAATGGGATTATTGTCTAAATTTACGTTTGAAACTAACTTTTATTGCCGTTCTTAGCAGCCTCGTTCATGTAAATAAACATATCTGTGGATTTATTTGACTTATAGTGGCTAAAATTTAAAGCTCTTCCAAATATTTCTTAGTTCAAAATGTTTCCATGAAAAATATGTTTGAATAAGGGGATCACTATGTGAGGTTACATTCAGCTCAAAAATAGCGAAAATCATTTTTTTAATCCGCATTTTCCTCGAAGTTGTGAATATCAAGTCGATTAAACATACAAAATACACTGGTTATTTGAAATGAATGTTTAAATACTTTTACCCATTAATAAACTCCAAATAAATGAATCTACCGCTAACCTTATGTTGTCTTAAGCAGCATAATGACATAACATTAAAAGAAAGCTATTTCTCAATAATTTAATTTTTGCACACTGCTTTAACCAAAATTAATTTCCTGCCTGATTTCTTGTCGTATCATCTCCTTTCGATGGAGTACATATTATACATATATTTTACGACATTTACTACGACTTGATTAAATGAGTGTATATTTCAACTCTCTGTAAGAAACATTTTCATACTATTTATTCAGCTGTTCTGTGCTTTTATATCTTCCCTACCATCATGAAGTGTTTTCTTTGGCCGAAAGCGGCACTTTTTACTAAAACGTTAAATATGAATTGGATCTTTATCCTTAAAAACTGTCTCTGAGTTACAATACAAATGATAGAGACTGAAAAAGAAATAGTTAATTGAAACTGAAAAATCAGTAAGACGTAATGATGGAGATGCAAGTTGTTAGTCGCAAGGGACTAAAAACTTTCGGCTTCAGTTGGTCAGGGTTTTTTTATTTCGAATGTGCCACAAAGGAAGTGAATTTTTTAAGGGCCCAGGAGCCAATGATATGATTTTTTTAAATTGCATAGAAGGAGAAAAAGTGATAGGAACACATATTATAAAACTAATCAAGACATAAATGAAACGAACGGAGAAGTGGGAAAGTACACAACTCGAAAATAGTACCGATAACTCGAATTTATCATGGGATATATATTGAATTTTCTCTGCCATGTATGCAACAGCTCGATCCAGCATGAAATTTTGTGTGCTCTGACGATTATGTGTTATTAGTATGGGAACCGGTAAGCAGATAATGTAATTAGAATGAAAATTACGATGTTTGTCTCTTTCCACTTAAAACACTCCACAATTTCTGCCATTAAGTTTATGCACATCATGGTTAAGACTAGGTGGGCCTATCTATTCTTAATCTTGCAAATGCACTATATCCGACTAATACCAAACACTTGGTAAGGTTCGTATTTTTAGTGGAGGTGTTTAGAATTTACCGCAAAGACAATGCCAAATTTTTCTTTTATCCTGTGATGCAAACCCTCCAGGCAGTAGCAACAGATAACCAATAAATGTAATACAAGCGTTGATGGTTAACGGAGAAAAAGTTGGTAGAATTTCTGTGCCAAGACGATTTGTTTTGGTTTATAAGAACATTCAAATTGATGGAATAACAACCCATCATGACGCGTTTATTAATAAATCAATTACGCCAATATTTAATTTCAAGAATATTGAGATCCCGTTAAATCAGAATGTGGTCGTATTTAGCCCATTTTGGGAAAAATTTCACAAATTAAACTCCTTTATGAACTTGACAAAGCATCTACCGAGAAAATTTAGAGGGTTGGTTGCGTAGCGGAGTAGAATTTAATCACGGTGATTGTCCTGGAAAGTCAATTATACATGACATATGGGACTTGATTGGAATTGCAATTGTGCTGCATGCTGAATTTTCTCAGCACTTTGAGGAAAATAATACATCAGGTGGATTAAGTCCTCACGTTGAAACCAAATAAGTCAAGTTTAAAATCAACGATTTGTATTCATACATAACTCCTACTGTCTAATAAAATAATTAAGACGCAAATAAGCGTGGTATATGCTTGTCTAAATAAAATCACCTCGTCATTAAGTTAATAACTATTATTATGGTGGCAACCGACTTTCCTAGTACACTTTATGCGGTTGAAGGGTGTCTTGACATAGATTTATGCAGAACATTTTGTGGCTAAAATAAATACATTTTGCCATTTTGATTGGTTGTTGTCCATGAGATTAAATCCATAAATATAATTGCATAGTGCAAATTTAACATGAATGCAACGAGTACTTATCTCCATTTTCAAAAGGCACAATCACAAAAATCAACCCCCTTTAATCAAGAGTTTAAATTATCAATCGAAACTGCAGGATTGTTTATTGAATCAGTTCTCTGTTATCGAGGATAGATAAATATTCGAGAAATTATGGATTCCAGAAATGACTATATTCCTTTCCGTAGATTTAATTTTTAGTAGACGCTCCCTCTACTTAACTGTTTTATTAGATTCCTTTTGCAGCGATATGTATCGTATACATATTTCTACTGCATTTTATTCAAATAGGATTGTGCGTTTAGTGAGGCTCATAGAAGATTTTACTCCAAATTTACATTGTAAAAATTCTCTAAATTTAATATTAAGTGTTAAATACCCTTCCTATTACTGTTGTATTACATTCTTTTTTTCCAGATAAATATCGTATATCTACTAATTTATATAGCCTTTTATTTAAATGGGATTGTGCGTGCAGTGAAGCTTATCGAAGATTCTACTCTAAATTTACATTTAAAAAACCCTTCATTTCGGACATAAATCCAATATTACTCTCTTCCTGAGTCCCCCTTATTCAATACCTTCACCATTCCCGTCTTATATTTCAATAGCACTTTCCTCCATTGCGCATAAATAACTGTTAATCCAACCATAAAAATTCGGTACTCGACCCCTCAAGGCATTCTTATAAATCCCGTAATGGGGTCGGTTAGACCCAGTAGTTGGATTAATGGGCTCTTTCCTTCCGCATCTCCCCAATGTCCCCTTGGCTACGGATACGTAAGATGAAGATGCAACACGTTGCTAGGAAGAAACGTGTTACGCTTAAAGAACGGGAAATGTCCGGAGAAGATAACTCCGAAGCGAAAGATTACAACATTTTGTAGCTACTATACTGTGGGTCGATTTACCTAAAAATGCATGCACATTTACAGTCTTCGATAAACTATTCTTCACGCACACTACCTTTAACCCAATGTTGCCTCCCAAGTAGTATCCTAAGTAGCATCAAAAATGTATGCATTTTCAGCAATATTCAGGAAAGATTTAAACTATGTGTTCTCTTATGCTGTAAATTTTAATGGCCACATATGTTGCTGCTACAATCATTGAGCAGAAAATTTTCACATTTAAAAAATGAGAAGTATTTAAATTTAATTTCACCCAAAATCAGCTCTGGGTAATAAGGGTTAAAAAAGGCATAAAAAAATCGATAGAAAAAATAGTAATTTGAGACATTTTTTTTAAAATACGGAAATAAGAAATCTTTGGCCGCCAAAGTATCTACATTGCTGAGAAAACACAATTGAGATTTTTGATGCGCAATGCCGTTTACACGAGCCACTTAAGTTACCAAAAACCACACTGCCAAAATTTGAGCATGCCACCAGATTAATTTCCGTAAGAGGGCTTCAGAGCGGAAAAAGCATACATTTTGCCTTCCCTCCAACCCCGATGTCTATAATATTGTCTTATAACTCAAGAGAGTGAGTTGTTTCAGACCTCATACGATATGTGTCAACAACATTGCACGTCAAAAAGTTCCCAAGCGTTTTCTTCATCAAAACGAAATCTGTGGTAATGGGGCTATTAACTTTCCACATGATCCAAAGCCGCAACTTCATGTTGGGGGGAGTTTAGTATTTTCCTAAGGGAGACAAATTAGCCTGAGTTATGAAGTCATAAGAGGAAGTTCCTACTGGAGGTACCCTGCTAGAAGAAAAGCCATGAACGTAGGAAGATTTGCACTGAGCGTCTGGAAAGCAATTCAATCACGAATTCAAACATTCCTCAGATTGAAATAAGCTCATTCACCAATTTATATCCTTTGTCAATTTTTAAAATGTCAAGAGAGACAAAATGGGATTTATGATGGAATTTATGCAAGAACTGATGAGTATTTTTGAAAAGTAAATGTAGAGGACAATTTTCGATAAGCTTCACTTTACGCATATTCCTATTTAAAAAAATACAATGAAGATATATTTCTGGGTTAAAGCAATGAGAACAATCCCGTAACAGAGAGATAATTTTTTAGTTGTTCAATCCAATGCGGAATCTACTTATCGAGCTATTCGGGATGGAAAACTAAGTATATTCTCAAACTTTTTCGCCAATAAGATGACGTCATGACCTCGTGCCGAGCGATTCCCTACCATTCATCAACCCTACATGTATGGGTGTGAGCCCCACTTTGTTTATTGTTGTTGACACACCTGTGAGCAATTTATTCCCTAAATAAAAGGTTGCTCCCCTAAGTAGTAAATAACCAGAACTCAATGACGTCAGCAATTCATTATAAGTGGGTGGTAACGTTGTTTTTTTTTAACGCTCTATTATGAATGACTGATTGGGAAAGAGTGTTTTTCATTCGCTGAAATTTATCTTGCCCTTTACCCAGTTTTATTTAGTGAATTACAATTTTAGGCAGGAGTGAGCAGCCACCACACTATTTCCCACTTGGAGGAGGAAGACGTAATTAAAGTTGTAAATATTTAACTTCGGAGTTCATGGATGTTTGCTATTATGCACACGATATTAGTAAAGTGGGTAAATGAAAGTATATGGATCAATGACAACGAATCACCTTCCTCACACCAACAATATACCGTAATCCTTTGAATTGGTATGCTGTCCAATTAATTAACGAAGATTATCACGCAAAGGAAGAGTGTCTCTGCCTTTTATTCTTGCTTATTATAACTCCTGCATTAATATTTCTTAGATAACTGTAAAAAATAACAGCACCGAAGGAACTAATATTAATGTATTAGTATCATACAATGTCTATTCACTCACCCCATGTGTTAACTTTTATTGTTCGTAATCCTAATTAGACATTTACTGGGTGATTTGAAAGTTTCTGGGTGAATAGCGGTGCTTTGAAAGTTTCTGGGTGAAGAGCGGTGCTTTGAAAGTTTTTTTTCATTACATTTTTATATTGTTATAGACATAATTAGAGAAATAAAACAATATGTTACAAACGCAAGTAATTTTCATTTCATGAAGTATCTTAATTTTACATAAAATTTGCCAATTCAGGATCGAGCTGATGCGATAGAGTTTCAGCTGCTTAAAAGATATCATTTCCGCTTGCGTGCAATTCTATTCATATAACTTCATCTCTCTAGAGATTGTAGGCTGTGAGGTGATAAAAAGTGTAAACCTTTCATAATATATTTGATATAATATTTCTTGGAGCTTAGGTCAATTCTAAAACAAGTTTCCGCCAACGTTTCGATTTATTTTTAAATCATCATCAGGGCTACGTAAGAAAAAAGTATGAACAGTATAAAATACAAAGATTAAAACGATATACAATATTTATACATAAAAAAGGTAGGTACAATCGGGTTTTTATACAATTGTATAATTTACAGAACAGAATGGAATACTTACACAAAAACTTTTGACATACCTCTTAACTTTGAACATATTTATTGATAATAATAAAACGTTAATGTACTTTTCCACACGATTTAATTAATACGACCGGTTTCGTCGCAGAGGCGACATCATCAGGTACAGAAACCGCATAAATACTGATAATACTGATAATACAAAATAACTGTTATTATAACGGTTTCTGTACCTGATGATGTCGCCTCTGCGACGAAACCGGTCGTATTAATTAAATCGTGTGGAAAAGTACATTAACGTTTTATTATTAAGAATGGATTTTCACAAAGTAAAGCCAGAAACAATCAAATTAATATTTATTGATGTTTTGGTGCTAAGGTATTGCCACACCTAGGTTACCATTAATTTTGATGTATTAAATAAAAATAAATTTTACTGAGGTTATCGATGTCTGTTTTTTTATTACAACTATTTTTTGTTCTTGAAATGAAAACCAAAAAGAAAAAAATAATATATTTGAATTATAATGATTTTATTTTTATTGTTATTTTATACTTATATTATTATCATAATTCCGTTGAATGCCTTTCATAGGTAATACGCCTCTTTGCGATCTTGCTCACCATGTTTCAAGGTATTCAAATTACCCCATTGAAGGGATGTTTTGGATATGAAATAATTAAAAGCGACCTCTCAAGGTGACTTTCTCTTGCAGTAGAAAAGGTACGTATCCCATATCCTGTTTCCACGGCAGAGAGGGATGAATAATATGTTGGAAAAGTATTCCATGAGGTTTGAGTGAGGTTATCAAAATAGCTGAGGAAACATATCCCCTGGCAGCAGCAGGAGTCGTTCCTGCCCTCTGTTTGCTGGAAAGCTAATGCTATTGCCTAGTATCCAGGTTAAGGTTATATCAGTACTCGCAAGTCTTTTTTCCAGAACGGTTATCAGAACTTCCATAAAAACTCGCCAGTCAAACACTGACATCCTCAGCAGTAATTTATGCCGTAAATTTGAAAAAAATCATGTTCTTCCATAGCCCGAAGGCCTGAAGTAGAGCTTAAAGTTCAAAATTCTCGGTGGGTGACTTTTGTTTTGGCTCATCTTAATAAGTTAAACCGGGAGTCAAGTATACACTTAATCCACCAACCTACACATAAAAACTGAAACCGTATCATACTATAATAAATTATCGAATGAGGTTGTTTAATAGTCTTGTAAATTTCTCGCAACTTAAGAAAAGGTACCCACACACGGAAAATTTTAGTGCAAAGTAGCGTTCAATTATAATTATTGGTCACCGTGGCGGTGCAGGACTTGAAGGACAAGTGGAAGGGAAAAAGGGCAAGGGACGGCCCCGAATGAGTTATATCGGACAGGTTATAAAGGATGTAAAAGAGAATAAATATGTAGCTATGAAGAGATCAGCGGATAGGAGAGAGAAATGGAGAGCTGCGTCAAACCAATCTTAGGATTGTTGACTAATGATAATGATGAAACAGCAAATAATTCTATTTTCATTTGAACCATGTTCAAAACCACACCGTTCTTTCATAATGACCCTGTATTTGTGATTCTAAGGTGAGAGGTGAAAACTTTTAAAACCGAGGCCCAGGCAGGCAGCAACCTTCCAGATGGTATTAACATTTTTAGGCATACCTAAATACAATGTCACCCTATTACGTGATGAAAAAGACAGGTCTAGTGGGATTAACACATCATTTTAAATACCTTTGATGGTGACCATAGTCACCTAATATCAGAACTGAACGTAATAGACACCGAATAGACCCAATAAAACCCGTTTTCTACGCAACATCTTAAAAAAATATTTCATCCACAAACGGTGCTGATAATTGCGCATTATTTTGCTAGTGATTTTATTTTGACAATCAATGGGAAGAGATTCCTTTAAGGTAATGATTATTTTAATAATATTTTTTAACAAAATCTGAATAATATCCTTTTCCTGCACTTGGCTTCTAATTGGAATACAAATGAATTCTTTTGATCAGGGCACGCTCCTATACATTACTTACCGATCACCTACCGATTGAACACGAAGACAAATTTTTGTTAAAAGCCAAGATTAGTATTAGTGTAGTTCACATGCCCTAGAAACTTCCTCTGTCCGTGACGCGATTGGCGACTGTTGGAAACCCACTGTAATGGGCAGGAAGGTACCAAACACATCTAATCGACAACTAGGGAATCATTATGACTAAAAACTTTTGGGCTATGTCACCGCGTCAATTCTTGGGTGGTCCCAACGTTTCCCGACCGATGCTGGTCGCTTTTTCAATGGATTATGAAGAGATGGGAATTAAGGATCTTTTATATAGGTATCTGCGTCACGTGGTGGGGGGAGGGGAGCCGGAGGTTGGGGGAGTGGGTTGCTGCTTGTTTTTTCTTATTACGGGTTGCCAAGTACGGCTAATTTTAATGCCGGTGTCTCTGTTGAAATTATTCTTATCTTCTTTGGATATTTCAATGGCTTCTCTGACGAGTCTCTGTTCAAAACCTTTAACTTTGGCGAGGATTTTGACTTCCTTGAGGTTGATGATGTGGCCAAGCGCTGCGTGTTCGGCTACCGCGGACTTTGTTGATTGCCCCAGTCGAATCCCTCTCGCGTGCTCTTCTAGGCATGTTTTGACCGACCTGCCTGTTTCGCCGATGTAGTTCTTCCCGCAGGTCTGGCAAGGAATTTGATAAACCCCTACCACCTATATAAAAAGTCCTTAATTTCCATCTCTTCATAATCCCTTGAAAAAGCGACCAGCATCGGTCGGGAAACGTTGGGACCACCCAAGAATTGACGCGGCGACATAGCCCAAAAGTTTTTAATCATAATGACGAGCACTCGCGAAAGTTTTAACGAAGAACTAGGGAATCCTTTATTGTAATATTCGTATCATAACCCTTCCATTAGTAGCCCAAGCCGCAAGGCAGTTGGAAAAAACATTCGCGTTGAGATAGCACCTTGCGGGGATGTATGCAAATATAAGCGATGTAAACGTAACTTCATCTTCCAAAATGCTCCTTCTCCAGCGTAATTTGAATTTCTAGAAACATAGGATCAGATGGAAGCGTACAACATTAATTTTTCACGCACGATACTCTATGTTAATAAAAATTATAGTTTATACGCAGATGGATGGCCATTAGCATAAAAGCCGCAACTTTTAAGAGGGATTATGTGGGAAGACTCGATTCGTACCGAAACATACATGTGTGCCCCTGAGCAAATAATCTTATCCTATACTGAGATTTTACCCCATCTCCTCATTCCTGCTTTTATAATAGGTATAACTTAAGATATATCTCTAAATGAAAATACACCGGAATGAAAGTGCACTATTTGAAAACAATTTCCTAGTATTTGCTATAACCATTAGAAAAATCTGTGCACCTATGCCTTTTGGGGTTAAGTTCGAACAATTCAAAATGTGCCGTATTCGTTGATTGTTAGCTGTTCTTTTTCCTGTTGTGATAGCCTTTTTATCACTTTGTTTTTATTTTGCTGGTCCCTTGAAACCGCGGAAAGGACATGATACACCAGTTTGCTTACTGATGCCAAATATACTCCGAAGTAAACACCATAAACCATGACGTGTCTCGTGCATGCTGTAAATAAGAATAGTCCAGGAAATGAAGCATTTTGGCTTGCAATTTTTTCAAACTGAATCGATTTTCTTGAAATTTTCATAATAAGTAGGGAATATACCAAGAATCAAAATCTATATCATGCCGACGGGCGCTTTTACCCTGGGGGTGGTTTCCACCCCATCTCGGGGGTGGAAATTTTTAATTATATTTTGGCCACAGGAATCGATAGAAAAATACATTCTAAGAATAAAATGTTCTTTTCATTTTTTTCGTAAAATTAATATTTTTCGAGGTATTTGCGATTGAAAGTAACAGTTTTTTGACGAAAAAATCAACGATTTTAATCGATTATAGGCAAATAACTTGAAAAGTATTAATTTTATTAGGAAATTGTGAATTACAAAACTGTAGCTTGTAAAAAATTAAATAAAAATCTTATTTTATATTTCCTTTATGACCAATTCGGACCGAGCTACAACTTGTTGATGGTTATCTATTGTTTGTCATACGCTAAATTTGAAAGATTCAATACTAAATAGCGGGAAAAATGTAATTTTCGAGGAAATATTATGTTATCTGTTTTAAAGTGTTTTTAAAAAAATTTCTTATAATGAGAAAAAATATTTTTTATCATGAAATTTGAGCGAGTTATGATTAAAAATAAGATCAGTCCCTACTTTTTTGTACGAAAAAATCAGTGAAAACAACTCCTTATTACCACACTAGACAAAATTGATCAATGCCCTTCAGTATTTCTCTTTATTTAAGTATTTTTAATTGATCCTAGAAGTTTTTTTAATTTACAACTCTAAATTTTGAAAAAATTGAAGGAAAAAGTGAAAAGTCATTTTTTACAATTTCGTTAAAAATGCTCTTTTTTTCAAAATAACTCCAAAAAAACTGGAGATATGAAAAAAATGCGAGAGTGATAAATTGTAGCTCCTTTATTTTCAAATATTTTGGTGTGTTTAAATTTTCTATATAATAAATATTTGGTGAGATACTGATAATTAAAACCTCTATTTCCAAGGGAGCTCCACCTTATTTAAACCCTTAAATCCCTCCCCTTTCAAAATTAATGACTCGAAAAACATTTAATTCGCATGACCTTGTAGTCAGTAAAAACCCTACAAAATACAATTTAAATGAACTTTCTATCATAAAAAATAAAGGAGCTATGTTTGAAATACCAATCAAATTTATTTTCGAAAAATTTGAAATCCACAATTCAGAGCATAATATTCCTCATAATCAGCATATTCTTCGTGTATTTTACGTTAGAAGCTAACGATACACTCAAGTTTGCTACAAAATAAACACACATACCCATAAGATGTATATATACATACACATATGTGAGTATGTGTGCCCTCGCTCACAGTGACCTGTGAGCATGCATGTGGTGGGAAGACTGGAAGCCATACAGTCTCCGTTTGATTGTTTCATGTAATGTCTACATAAATGCACATTTATTTGTTTATGTTACCATTACGAAGTTTGTTCTGTTTATCCTATTGTTATACCTTTTCTGTGCTGTGATTAAAATCATGAGAGAAAAAAGTGAATACATAATGAAAGGAGTGAGAAAGTGAATAACAAGACACAATGTGATAAATAATTTTTATTTTTAGGGTAAATAATTTTTTTTACATTAACCCCCAATAAGGGTTGAAACGCCTTTAAATTATTTTCCAAACAAAAAAAATTATTATACAAATAATTTAAACTAAATTTTACCCGTATTTAGCTTTAAAATATAATTTTTTAAGTTCCAGCTTTTAGGGGTAGTTTTCATCCCTAAAAAATTAAACGCGCCCTTCGGCATAATATAGATTTTAAAGAACGGGGTATGATTAGTCTAATCCCAAATATTTATGCAAATCCATTCGGTTTGAAAAAACTTTTTAAAGGAGGTATGATTAGTATAAACACAAATTTTTATGCAAATCGATTCAGTTTGAAAATTCTTTTTTGCATTAACCCCCAATAAGGGTTGATTGTTATGGGTTGAAACACCTTAAAATTATTTTCCAAACATAAAAAAATAATTATACATATAATTTGAACTAAATTTTACACGTATTTAGCTTTAAAAAATAATCTTTTAAGTTCCAGCTTTTAGGGGTAGTTTTCACCCCTAAATAATAAAAAGCGCCCTTCGGCATAATATAGATTTTGAAGTAGGGGGTATAATTAGTCTAATCCCAAATTTTGGTGCAAATCGATTCAGTTTGAAAAAATTGCAAGGTTTTTCACTTTTATGAGCTTCATTTCCTGGACTAGAAACGTTTTTCCTCCTCGTAATATTTCTTTTAAAAAATATACCATAAAATCTAACTAACACTTTTGAAATACCTTAAAAAATGAAGGGTTGAGGCAATAAAATCCAGATTTAACCTTATATATACAGTATACTAACATATAAATAACAATGCATTAAGATTAGCTCCTCTTCTATTGCTATCTGTTAGTGCTTTTCGCCAACAAATTTAAGATTGAATTTTGGACCGGATGTTTTAGTACACACAAGATAAATTAAAATCATTTTTTCTTCTATAAATTTTTGGTGTAAGAATATTAAATAAATAAGAAAATTAAATAAATAATAATAAATATGAAAATAAGAGAGAAATAAAGAAAGAATTTAATGAGGAGAGCGGTTGCTACGATACGGGCCAGATAATTTTAACTTGAATTCCCACACCGGATATTATAACGCATATTTTCATAACTTATGTTAAACCAGGCAAACTAAAAAAAGTCACGAAATTATATTGCACGCAAATTAAAATCGTTTTTACTTCTTTTAATTTTGCTGCGAGAATGTTTGAACAAGTGCTTCCACTTGCTCAAATGGGTGAGGAGAGTGTTTGCTAGGATATGGGGCAGAAAATTCAATCTTGAATTCTGGACCCGATATTCTAACGCATTTTCTCATGCCTAATGTTAATACAGGAATTACATAAAAATGTATCGAAATTGAAATGCGCTCTATAAATTAAAATCATTTTTGATTATATAATTTTTTTATGTAAGAATATTAAATAATTTATTGTGTGAGAGAAATAAATGAATGGGGTGAGGGGTTGCTACGATACACAGTCTTACGCGTGGATTCCTGGCGTGGAGAGTTTTCGGACCGGCAATTTCGGAGAAGAAGTTAGCGCCTCTCTTGGTTTTAGTGTGGGAGGCCACTTCGAGGAAACCTTAAACTCAATCCCTGGTTGAGCCATTGTTAGCGAACCGTGTCGAAGCTTCTACAACGCACTTCTCTCTGACGAGTTTGGAAAAGAGCATAAAGTTTGAGAACTCCTGATTCTTTTCACGTTTACATCGTAGCACTAATCAGTGATCAAAGGAAAATAGTGCTCGCCATGCAATTGCATGTAAATACCCTTTCTAGTGACCAAATCCTTGTCTCTTTTCCCGAAGTGTAAAACTCCGGTGGGCAGACCAGAACACTTGGTATAAAAATTATCATTGCACTAATATTATTTTAGACTAATTTTTACATTATTTTATTTTCAGTAGCAATTTTTACAAATTAGTATTTTAATCTAAGGATATCAGAGAAAAATTCAGTGAAGAGCACAAAACTTTCAAAATATATTACCTAACGCCTACAAATATTTACCTACGCCTTGGAAAAAAATGGAAAATGAACATTTTGCCGAGCGCAAAAATTACTTGTGCATTATATCATTGCTTTATTAAAAAAAATTATTATCTTGAATTTTCCTTGTGAAGAATCTTAGATTCCCAGGTCAAAAAATTTGCGATACATACATTTGTCCCTCCTTTACTTCATCCATAGAAATGTAATACTATTATTAAGTTCCAATTATCAGTCTAGTTCTGAGTCCGCACTGCTCAAAAAATCTCATTTCCTTTTTAGGCTTTAGGAGGTTGTAAAACCTACCGAAGGGAATATAATTCATTTTGTGCCTATTAATGCCTATATTCCCACTTTTCTGGATTTCTTCAGCCTCGAAATTTATTTTGTCTATAACTTATGACTTATCTCCAATGAAGTGAGTGGCAAGTATGAATAGATGCAATGAATATTCTCAGTTGATTAAGTTTCCACCAAAAATAACATCTACTTTATCAGTTTGAATAATGAAGTCATGAATAGTGACAGAAATCAATCACAACGCATGAATTGAAGAAGAGATCCCTAATATTGTCAGAAAAATAAACATATCATTGATATAATTACATTATTAAAAGATATAATATGAATGGTAACTAACGTACAATGCCTATGACATATGTATGTTGCATATGTTATTGTGGTACTTTCCACTCTCGCTCATGATATTTTTCAATTATATGAAATGGTAGGTTAATTGATGACATGAACTGTTTCCAATTGATTTTTAAAATAATTTATGCTCAGTAGAAATGTTTGGTTGTGTGATATCCTTTCCATTAATTTAATCATTCCATTTGAATTTCCCAGAACCTAATCTATTGACGCATGAGCCATGACATGTCAGAACGCCGAGACTGAGTGAAAATTGGCAAAAGTGCTGACTATCTGGGTCTAGGCTTTGACGCTCCCCTTTTCATATTCAATGACTGAAACAATACACCTCCCCATTTCATGATATGAGTTGACATTCGTGACCTAGACTTCAGTTCACGTCGCCGAGTAGAAATGAACTCCGTGCTGGAGGTTACCTCTGCAATCAGAATCTCATTTCAGTGTGGGGATCGTGTTTTGCATTTCCAAGAGGTCGGAAATGAATATAAAGCGTGCATCGGGAAGGAATTTTGTGTTCACGGAAATTCCTCATGCGAGGAGTACCATTTCGTATGATAGAAAAAAATAGGCGCGCAGAAAATCCTGGACTACTATACATTACATGGTATCTGGAGAAGGCGAACGGCAGGAAAAATCAATTACGTCATGAAGGAAGAGTAGAGAGAAACCCGCAGCGTTATAACGATTTAATTAATATTAAACTATACTTATTTATTTATAACTAATTTACTAATTTATTTTTTTTAATCACACTAAAAAGAGCACTATTTAACCTTCACACCGGGTGATATGCACAGACCTGGAACCAGGAGTTTTGTCATGGGGGGAAGATCAGTTAGCCGCTCTCCCTCCCATGAAACCCTCTTGCTATCCCCTTACCCCCTCCCCACCATTAAAATATAATACATCACCAAATATTTTTTGAGATGCCGTAATTGAAATGACACAACTTATGCTTTCTATGAAGGAGTTTCATTAATATTATTGTGGAATAATTTAAATTATTAAACGCTATAAAATGATTTGATTATAAAAATTAAATATCTTCATCAAAAAAATTTTTCAATTTTTGCCGAACCCTTAAATCGGCCGCCCGGGGCACGTGCCCCCCCCTCTACCGCTCCAGTTTCGGGCCTGAGTTTACAGCGATCAACATAGGACACCCAAAAACAACCATGTCGTGGTCAGGGGTTACCTACCCTGGTGGTATTCAAACCCGTGATGGTGTAGGAGGCAGGGGAGCAATATACTCTGCCGCTACCGAGCCCAGAGTTTCCAAAACTTATAGATTACCCAAATGGTCAAATGGCCGAGTGAAAACTTTCAACATTATCTACGTCTCTTTAACGCTAATAAAAACACTATATGAGTGTAACGACGGAGACTTGGCACCTCCTGTGAGGACATCGAAATGGGGAAATAGCAGGAGGCTTTTCAAAACAGCAACCCACTGAAGCGCATCGTCGAGTTAGTCTAATGACGAAAGGCACCTTTAAGGGACTACGGCTTAACCTGCTATCTGACGGATTGAGTACTGTACTTTAAGTGCACTCCACAAAGCACTCAAGTATGAATCGGGCAGGCTGTGAAAAATATCCGATTGCGCTGGAATTTGAATTCAGACCCAAAGAGTGGGGAACTAAGCTCCAGCAACCACACCAATCCGATCCCTGATTGAAAAGTCGTATTGAAAGTTGGATCAAAAAGCATTGAAAATTTCGTCGAAATCTTCTCAATACCCACCAATAGTTAAATTCAATGGACATTTTCGAGAAGAACTCACCCTCCACAGTGAGAAGGTGCAAGTTCAATTCCATGCATAATTTGAGCTGGAAATTAAGAATTTTTCAAAAAAATAATTCTTAAGTTATAATCAAAAAGTGTTATTTACACTTTAAACCATATAATGCGTAACATTTATCCTAAAAATATGTACCATTTACCATAGTTTGGCAGCCTAAGTCTCGCACAGATCAATAGAGTGACATTCTGTCTTATTATTTATTGTATGCTGAGTACTTTTTTATGTTTTAATGATATTCAAATGATCTCTAGAGCGGTTTCATTGAAACTTGTCCAATTTCATGGAGAAGTATTATAAAATCAACCACAATCCTTTTCCTTCACTAACATTCATCAATGTCGAACTTAATTCCTCGGAAAAATGCCAACAAATCAAGAATTTTGCACATTTTTCCCCTGAAAAATCATTTACTAATAAATCATACCTATAATTTTTGACGAAAAAAATTATTTCTTGTACATGTCATAGTTCAATTTGACTGATGACTTTTTATATGGAGATTGATTACCTAGTCCCATGGCAAGGCACTTGTATCAGTTAGAGTACGGCAATTCAATACGCCGGAGTTTTTAGTGGGCAGAGTTCCAAATTCATTAACTGGAATGCTTGATGAAGGTAAAGAGACAGGTTGATAAATCGAAATACAACAGCCAGTATGACCTGTAAAACTGAGCCTCGAACAAAATTATAAAGGTATAGGCTCGTTGAGCGATAGTCAAGAGGTATTTCTGAAACTGTCTCTATATAATTTCTCGTTTGCTACAGTATCATTTGGGAATTTGATAAATGAAAGTTTAACCATGCCCTTGGACTTTTATATGCTCAAGTAAATATCACACCTCAACTAAGAGTATTAATTTTAATGAGAGTAAAAGTGAGTAATTGTAGCAAGTGTGACTTGGTGGAAATCCTTTATCGCAGGAGTTGAATGAATAAAAACTTAGCTATTTCCACACGGCCTTCACATTCGAAAATGTGACTTTTCGACGATGCAAAAAAAAAGCGATTATAGAAAAAAAAAGGATATTGCCTTGTTTAACCAGTTGTATTATTCATCTAAATTTTATTTAATTCTAAGGACAAATATAATCGAATGGACAAAAGTGGAGTATATAAACTAAAATGTTTGAATGAATTTGTTATGTTGGTCAGACTGGAAGAAGGTTCAAAGACAGAGTGAAGGAACATAGAAGAAGTTTTATATGAAATGACAGGAAATCTTGTTTCACTAATCATATATGCCTCTGTAACCATTTTAGCAATTTTGACACACACATTTTACATTGTATTGACAAAGGGCTTAAACTAGATTTTATGGAAAAATTCGAAATTGCCAATAGCCCGGATGGACTTTGTAATGATGTTTTATTTTGTACTGACTCTCCTTTGTTAAAATGCATCCCCATGACGTCATAACCCTGACCTTCACTCCGATCCGCTGGATGCATATTTTCGTCCTTCACTCACTTATTCACCTAAACTGTTTCCCCTCCCACTCCCCCACACCTAATTCCATATGCCTCCACCTCCTACCTTAGCCTGGGTATATATACCGAGAGAGTGCTGGATTTTTCACCTTGAAAATGACACTTACGTGTTGAAACCATGGCCGGTTGCTGAGTTGTGACATTAAAAGTGTGGAAATTACCATTGTGTTCTTCTTTTTATCATGGATATAAAGAACTTCCACAAAATCGAGCCGGATACGATTTTATACGTTTATACGTTCATCTCAATTGTACAAAACATTATCGAGGGATGCAGTAAATGAAAAGGAGATCAGAGGGAGTAAGACCAATTGTTTCGGGCTTGAATCCAGATTGAGAAACAAAGATGTCGTAACTGCCCATTGATTTGGTTTAACAGCTCACAACACACAAAAGAGTTTCAGGTAAAGGCCGCGAGAAGAATGGACACTGTTGTCAGAGAGCGCGCTTTTTAATTGGTTCCGCGGTAGGGCGTGCCGCGATTCACTCTTTTATGAAAGGCCTTCAAATACCAGCCCTCATCGTTCGCCCAGTCCAACACGGGAACATGTAGAAGAGTGTTAACTCATCACTGCATAACCGGAAAACTGTTCACTATACAGTATCCTAATATTTTCAATACGGGAGAAGACAACGAGAAGCCGTCGATAAGCCGTTGAACCCGTATCTACCACCGGCTACGATGCTACAATTCAGAAAAAAAAGGTGCAGGGGAAGAATATACTGCAAAAAATTTCCAGCGGAAGTTGGTGCATTAATAGAAATTCGTCAAATAATGAACATCCTAATGTTTCAGAATTCTTTCCCAAAGGGTAAGTGTATAACATTGAATAAGTAGTTCAATAATAATTGTTTTTTTAGCACAAGAGCTGGTTATATTTCGCAGGAGTTTATAATATTACATTTAGGGTGACTCTTCATCCTTCAGACTTTATTACCATTCATTTACCTCAGATTATCCCTTTAAACGTGTCATCTTTGATTTCTAATTTTTAGCACTTTGTACGTTGTACGATTCCTATGAAATGTGGCGCATAAATCACAACAGGTTGTACTTTTTTCTTTATACGAAACTATTATATAGCATCATCTTTAATCCTTAATATCAAATACGAAATGGAGTTATCGATCAAGTGCAAAACACCACGGAACCGTTCGATAATGGCAACGTTGATTAGCAATGCTTTCTTTGCATATAATAACGTAAACGATGATGTGCTGGGAAAGACACATTTTTCAAAATTGTACTCGTTAGTCATATATGATTTAATCTTCCTTTTTTGCCACGCCCATTTCTAAATTATCATTTAAATTAGCCTCTATTTTATAGAATTTATTTGTAAATAATTGACTTTCTGCAAAAATAAAATTATTTGGTTTCACAATTAATTAAACGTACGCATTTTAATCTTAAATGATAATAGGGTGGTTTCCTATTATTTTTTTATTGCTTTAATCGAAAGATTATTACTCCTGGAGTACGTATTTCACGCTTTTAGATTTTTAAATGACAACATCTATTTTTCGCGATTAAATGAAAAGTGAAAATTTTCAAGCGCGCGAAAACGCGACGCTTAAGTATGAATGCCGGGAAATATCTCCGTACGTCGTATTTCTGGTTCCCCCTCCCGCCCGGTGAGGTGACCTTGAGGCGAGGCTTAGCGCTGATACGTCGCAGGATGCTAGGGGATAGCTGAGTACCTTGCTGTATGGTAGCGCTTGGCTTAAAAAAGGTTTATTAATACCTTATCAAACGAAGAAAACTTTCCGAACTTAGCCAGTTTTAATAGGTGATTATTAAGACATGTTTCCCTGAGCTCTGTGCCTCATGCATGCATTGGTAACCTCAGACGATGTATAACTCCTATCCTCTCGTGTAGAAACTAGGTCCCTGTGACGTCACGCGGAGTGGAATCGCATGGGCGCCAATCTGGCCTTTTTCAAATGAGGATAAAATTTGACCCTTGCCATTCGTCTAAACTGGTATTTCAAAAACCAAATAATTTGTATATTATGAATACACTAATGGTGGGTAACGAATCGCAATCAATGCCTATCGTTTTCTTTGATTAAGGAAACTACCCAATTGAGTGTGATAGAAATGAAATTTTTACAGATGTGTGTTTTTGCTTAAGCGTCCGTTCGGCTTAAGTTTTCGGTCTGTTTCTAAACTTTGTATTAGATAGGTACATTTGTTATTCATGTGCATTCATCTAATGCAGCCACCAGGCAATAGTCTACTTGCAGCAATGTGTAATAATAACAATAATAATATTATCCTTAAAATTACCAAAGAAAAGCATAATGCATGCATCCCGCGATACAACAATACCGCAACATAACCTTTCTACATCTACACAGACTCTTGTATTCCGTTGCCATGCTAGAGGCAGAGCGTACAAATGGTGGCAACCCGGGTTGCATAAATTAGGAATTTTACTTGAACTTATCATCGAGAATATTCACAATAGGGTAGTTTCCTTCATCAAAGAAAACGAAAGACATAGGATTGCGATTCGTTACCCACCATTTGTGTATTAATAATATACAAATTATTTGGTTTTAGAAATCCCAGTTTAGACGAATGTTAATGATCAATTTTGACCTCATTTGAAAAAGGCCGGATTGGCGCCCATGCGATGCCACTCTACGTGGCGTCACAGGGACCTAGATTCTATACGAGTAGATAGGAGTTTTACATCGTCTGAGATTACCAATGCATGCATGAGACACAGAGCTCAGGGAAACACTTCTTAAAAATCACATATTAAAATTGCATAAGGTCGGAAAGTTTCCTTCGTTTGATGGGGTATTAATAATCCTTATTTAAGCCAAGCACTACCTGCTAACAGGGTACTCTACGCTAACGCCATGCTCTGCAGCAAGCAGCCTGCATTGTAGCGGTGTTCATAGCCTCGCACCCAGGTGGCCTCACACAGCCAGACGTCACAGGGGCTTTTCCCAGCGTTCATACTTAGCTGTCGCGTTTTCGTGCGCTTGAAATTTTTCGCTTTTCATTTAATCGCGAAAAATAGATATCGTCATTTAAAATTCTAAGAGCGTGAAATACGTACTCTAGGAGTAATAATATTTCGATTTTGGCAATAAAAAAAATGGGAAACCACCCTCAATTGGTCGGCCTCGGTGGCGGCGGAGTATAGTCCTCGCATGCTAAATAAGAGGTCGCGGTTTCGATTTCCGCCAAGGTAGTTCGCTCCTATCTAGGGCATGGTTGCTCGAACACGTGTAATCGCTAAAGTTGAACCCTCTGTTTCAAAATGGCCAATGCGTGCTGTATTCGGTGGTAATGGAATAAATACGTAAAAATAAATACCATGGCCCAATGGACGCTTGAAAAGGTATACTTATCCCCATAGAGTTTACATGTATTTATGCTTATCCCTTAAAAATTTTCCACCACAATGCGAAGAACGAATGCCACCTGGTGGTAACACATATCTAGCTTCCCTTGAGAGTCTTCACGAACATCGGCAAGCAAATCTCTCAAAACTAACACCAATTACTTCATATTTTTCGTACTCTTTTACAGGCCAGCGGCTGACCACTACCTCTCGCCAATCTCTTATTGAGACGGTCTGCGGTGTAATGTGCACATGTGATTTTCAGTATCCTTGATTTAATCACAGTTTGTGATGCATCACTCATCATTACAACACGCTCCCTCTTCTACGTCCAGCACCGCCGGAGTCAGTCTACCCCTTGTTACTCGCTAGTGCACGTGTAAATCTACCCACGCTATATGGAATCTCGACCCCCGACCCATCCCCATTACCGCACCTACACAAACCACCTTGCGTTCCCTTGTCCTGTCATCACCAAACTACCCACTAAGTTGTCGTCCCACGCCCTTCAATTGCGGTTCCTCCTCTTACCTACGCCCCTATCTTCCTCCTCTTCCGACCGTGGATCCCTCTTCCGACGCAGGCCCTCATTAGTGGAACAGCAATTTACACCCCGCATGACCGCCACAACCCGTGCGAGAGCAGGGCACCTCAAACAGTCGCCCTTTTTAACTCTGTCCTTACCTGAGACCTCAAGGCCTCTGGCCCTCTGAATATGCCATCCGACCTTTATTCTTCTTGGGAAGAAGTTGCTCTTGAAAGTGCATAACAATTTCGTTAAAGTCCCTCGATATATTTTCCATAAATAGTAATAAAAACCCATATCCTGTCAAATTAAATTGAATTACAATTTCGTTAACAACCCTCGAAATGTTTTACGTAAGTACGATTCAAAAACCAAAACCAACCAAAGCATCGTTCAACGGGCTTACACCGGAAATGAAAACCAGTTACCCTCTCGGAAGAGATACCTTCTTTTTGAGTACTTGAAGCACAGAGTGAGGAGAATTGAGTGGTGAGGTTTGTCAAACAGATATTAGGATTGTTGACCAGTGATCATGATGAAGAAGCACAGAATGATCAAAGGCTAAGAGAAAAGAGGCTTATGTGGTGGTGTAGAATATTCTAGAATGGTATGATATAGTGATGGGTCGATTCCAAAATTTTATCGATTCCGATCCCGATTCCGATTCTGACATTTCCATTCCGATTCTACCGATACCGATTCCATCGATTCTGGTGCCATTGGCTCCAAGAAAAATATCACTTAATTCCAGGAACAAGAAAACTACTTTTAAAAATATTACTCCGTGAAAGAGTCAGTTGACAAAAGCATCTTTCATATCAGCACTATGTAATTAAAATATAATAGTTAAATTTCAAAACAGAACATACCTGCAAAGTGTTGTTACATGATGGGTATTACTTTAGAACATTGGCACTCATAATATGTATCCAAACTACAAGGGAGAGCCCTGAGTACATAAATTTTCATAGCTATAATAAAGATTACATACTACGTATATGAATCATGTAATATTTGGCCCTTTCAAATTCTCAAGCAGAAAAAAACAATTATTCTACATGCTCAGCCAGCAGGTTTTGACGTCTCCATGTTACAGTATTACTGCCTGCAGAAAATTGCCTTTTGCTACACACTTGTGTGATTGGGCAAGTACTTTCCTACCAAAATTGAAAGATTTCTGAGTCTTTGGAATTTTTATTAAAAATAATATCAACGATTTTTTTGGAACTTGAATCTCCATGGAATTCAAGTGGACGAAGCGAACGAACTATAGAACTAAACTTTAGTTTTGTAAAGCCAAAAAAATTCTATACTTCTCACGTCATTTAATCAACCTTAAAATCTCTTGCTTTTTTAATTTCAAGAAAGAAACTAAACGCTACAAATGAATATCACATCGGACGGACGCAGTAATAAAAAAATCTAAAAGAGCCTTGTGGTGTGAAAACTCCCCCTTCCGCACGACTCACCTCGGCGAAGGTGGAAAGGGAAAAAGGGTATCAGTTTTTGTCTTTCGCGGAAACAGTTCATTTTTCTCTCTCTTAAGCATGCTGACTAAATATCTTCACTTAACTTCAATACCCGAGGTATATTTCTTATGCGTGGGATGGTTCCGAAAAATATCCAATCCTTAGTATTTTCACTCGAGTAATGCGCTAAATGTTCTAGTCAATCTATACATAATCCTTTTTAACATCCTCATTTTAATGTTTTAAGTCAATGAAGACGATTATCAATGCTTTAAATGACTATTTTCAAGACTAATGTTTTATAAAACTTGAAAAATCGGCCTCAGTTACTGAGCCTTAGAGTTCCGTGGCGTGTAGCACAGCCTCGACGCGCGATTGAAAATTCGCTCTTATTTCCTTCGTTGCAAACTTTTTTTCCAAGATTTCTAATTAGTACTCTTTAGAAATCTCTACTTTATATTGTGGTTCAAATTTTCCGAGTTATATTTTTCGTAAACGAAAGATAATGTCTACTTTATGTCAAATTTCACGTGAGAAACGGGTCAGCCATTTTGCGTTGTAAAACCAGACAGATGAGAGCCAAAATCTTCAAAAGTCATTGAAAGTATAGGCAAAGCACCAGATCAAAGGAATATTGCGTTTTTTATTCCATAAAACTCATACCAACGCAAAACCACTTGGATAAATTCAAAGATTTTTTGAGGAAAAACGATATCTCGCGTGGCATTGAAAAATTGGTCATGTTTGGGCCTCTGTATCTCACTAAAGGGTCGTATTTATGTAAAATGGCATATATATCTATATCTGGTAATGATTTATGAGTATTTACGCTGAGTTTCAAGTCTCTATCCCCAAAAAGGTCATTTTGGACTTTATTCCAGCTTTTTCTGATTTCGGACCAGTGTGCGCCAGGTAGGAAGACGATCGGCCGCCGCCGCTGGCGTAAAGGTATTCGGCGCCCACGTCGACAACTATAGTATATTCGTCAAGCTGAAACTACCAGGCCAAGGCATTAGAATGACTTATCGTCTTTAAAAATTGCATTATTACATGAGTTTCATGATAGCGCTTCCTGTCGGCAGATTGCTGGACCTACTAGCCTCGAAAGCTCTGTAACCTTAACTACTCGACTCGACATTCGTAATACTACTCGAAACGTTCGAGTCGAGTACCAACTACTCGATTGACTTGAATTTTCGAGTACTCGCCCATCCCTAGAAGGTATGTGTTTTATTATTACGATTACGTGGCGCAAAAATTCGAATTACTGTTGGAAACGCGGTCGTATATTTTGTTGTTTGAAGTACTACTGGAATCGGAATCGATTTTTCACCTAGGCAAGTACTCGCTTTCGATTCCGGTTCTTGGTCGAGAATCGAGGAATCGAACCGACCCATCACTAGTATGATACAACAGCGATGGAGTTTGAAAATTAAAAAAAGACACATTAATTCCTACTTTTGATACGTCAACTACCATTCGAGTGACGTGAGTCGAAAAATCGACTGTCTTATCAGGGTAAGTTGATGACGTCACGCGCTTCTGCCGAGCGGGTCAACGATTCTCAGTTGATGTAAATATACCGAGACTAGCCGCGGGGAAAACTTTTACGGAGTCACCTCCAACGCACAAATTGTGTGAAAATTCCACAAAGAAAAAAATCATTCGCCGTTAACGAATATCGGGATACGAACCCGGATACCTCGATTTCCGGTCGATTTCTTAAAAAAAGTTACGGTAAGCTTCGCCTAGTTACCCTCAGATGAAATTATAGTCCTCAAATTTCCGTAAGGGAGAATGATGCCTCGGTAGCTGAAATGGTTAAAGTACTCGACCAGAAATTAAGAATCCGGGTTCGAATCCAGGAGAAGGCGAATGATTTTTCCTTGTGAAATTTTTGCACGATTCTCAGGTTCTCCGTTCTTCCTAGAATTTTCCCCGCCTGACTCTTTCTTGCTACTCTACAGTAAGCAATTATTTCCTCAGGGATAGCATCTCCATGAGTGCCTTCACGAACCGGAGCTGTAGCGGATTCATTAATTCATGAAAGGTGGGCATTCCTGTCTTTCTTATTGCAACGTAAGAGAGCATTGCTGGAAGGGGACCTTTTCTTGGACCTATTCCTTCCCTTCCACCCATAATTTTTTTAACTGCTCTATCGGTTGCGAGTGAAGTACCCCATTATTGACTACTTGCCGGCCTCGGTGGTGGCGGAGTCGACTCTTTGCCTGCCACACGATCGCGGGTTCGAGTCCCGCCTAGTTAGGTCGCCTCTATCTACTGCAAGGATAGTCGTGTACATTTCAATGCTATTTTTAAAAACCCAATGTCAAAGGCCAATGGTGCTGTTTTCGGAGGAACAACAATAAACAAATAATAATTATGGGAATTACATTATTTTTCTACTCTTTAAACTAAATTTTTTTCTCAGCTATGTTAGGTTTTTTTTCTAGCATGTGTTTTCATGGCTAGGGTTAAGAACGCTAGAGTGGACAGCGTAACATCAAGTTTAGTGTAACAAAATATGTATGTTTTACGTGCCGAGGAAATAATGTCAAATTTGGGCCTACTACTCTGGAATCATCTAATGAACGTGCGGTATTTCTTTGCACAATTTTTCTTTTCTCTTCGTCTAAAGTATGTTCAATCTCACTGTGGAACAGTTCAGCATCAAAAGCGAGCCTCAAGGAAAACGTGTAGCTGAGGAAACTAAAGTGAGAGAGAACAAAGAGTGTGATATTTGGTGGATAATAGCGTAAGAGTTCCAGGTGATGGCGACTTAGACAGACAGTTTCCGCAACATTCAAGTGCTAATTGGATGGTTTTCAAAGCAGGTTCTCCCTGCGTACCAACATCTCCACTAATAAGGGAACTTCAAGTACAGCACTCCATCAGCTGAGTATTCACCTCCTATGAGACGTTATTCTGAGCATGTGGTGCGTGAACTGCACAACATCGACATTTGAAAAAAAACGACCTTAACGAGACATCCCCCCTAGTTGTATAGATGCATATTCTGGTAAAAGTTCTACGTACTAAGGGCTCAACGGTGACTTAAGGATAATTCCGATACAAGTTCATATTATTGACAACATGTATCACATTGTTAGATAAACAAGGCGTGTAAATTAAGTAATGCGACTGATTCTCTAGTGTTCGATCTGGCAACACTGGGAACGCAGCATAAGAGAGATCTGATACGCGGCCAGTACAAGTTTGAACACGCTAGAGTCGTTCCACTCACAGATATATACATATTGTATATATCTGTGGTTCCACTACCAGATGTGATTTTTTTGTGAAAAAGGTATTTTCAGTGCGTTAAATAAAAAATAACATCAAATTTGAACAACGTTGTCATTCCGCGATATCTATCAATCAGTGTTTTTGCTATTAAAATTATTTCGGCAGCTTTTCATCCTCCTTATTCACTCTACTTGAGTCCGTGTGACTTTTTATGCTCCTGAGACAATAAAATTACCTCAAGATACATCATTTTGGGACATTGAAGATTATTCAAACAGCCTTAACCGACCAGCAGAAGGCTAATCTATTTCCCGAGGTCCAGCACGGCTCTGAGGAATGAAAGAAATGTCTCCAATACTGTGAGACCTTCCGACTTCGTCACTTTGAAGGAAACAATGTGAAATTGTAGTTTTATTTGAATAAATAACTTGGAAAAAATCAATCTCATGACTTTATGTATGCACCTCGTACGTATCATATGGTTATTGCAGGAGGCGACCGTCAACTGAGGTCATTTTGTGCCACGAGGGAAGAGTTTGGGAGCGGAGGGTGGAGAGAAACTCGGCATGGGCAAAAGGCTACTCTCAACGTAAGGCGCTAAGAGGACCAGAGCCAAACGTCCCTTTCGAACTGAATGCTGCATTTGAAGTGCTACCTACAAAGCACGGAAGCAGGAATACCAAGGTAAATATCTGAAATCTCTAAAAGTCTCTGCCACCACCTGAATTTGAGCTTGGAACCACTGGGTAGGAAGCCTGAACTCCTGCTATCCTACCAATCGGTCCCCGGTATATGTAAACACTCAAAAGAAAGGAGTTGGTGGATATATAAGTGAAGATGCAATTTTGTGCATTCAAAGTAGAAAACATTTTCTCATTATTTGACTAGCTTAATCCTAAAGTTCTTCTCAATTTCTCAAGTCTCAAAAAGTTACAATGAACTGATGGCTGGGCTCGAAATGCAAGTAATACCTCAAACGAGGACCAAACGTGGACTCGATAATTGAAAACGGGACACATCTCATTATATCTGTAATTTTGGTCTGTGATGATGATATCTGACAGAAGAGAAATGACGTGCGTGTGACACATTTGATCCACTATTACATTAAGTGAGAGGAAATATTGCATCTACTGAGGCAAATTCTCCCTAAAAGGCGCCCAAAGCGAGAATATTTGTGTAGTTTTACTTCATCCGTTTTATTACACAACCTTCGTTGGGAAAAAATTTCAATCGAATGAAATTGGTCCGTCAAAAAATACATTGTACGCCTTCTATATCAAGGAAGCAATGCATTTTCATGTTTATCAAAAACAATTTTTTCATTTATTATCAATGCGAAACTATTCTCGTTTAAGAAGCTTGAGAATACTTACGAAGCAAAAACTAGTTAGATTAAGTTTGGTCACGGATAAAAAAATTGGAATATACGAAGAAAAACCGATAAAATATATACTAACCGATAAAAACCGATAAACCGATATTTTTTCACTTTCATTTATAATAGATAAAATATAGTTTTCCCATATTATTTTAAGTATTTTGAAAGTATTTGAATTTATTGATGAATATTTTCTAATTTTAACCTATTCTTAATGAAAGAAGTAGTGATTTTTGTTCCCAATTTGCAGCAAATACAAAAAGTGTCAAACTTGGATCTTTAAAAAAATATAGGTACTGGATTTATGCAAATTGTGATTATATAAGACTGGGGATTTGTAGATGTCCATCCATTTTTTCGTTTTATTCCTCAAAGCCTCGAATTCACAACCGAACTGCTGTATACACGCGAATTTAACGTGTAAAAAATGATAGATGAAAGACATCTCTACGTGAGGGATACCCAAATGAGATATACTAAACTAATCGTAAATAAATCTTGCTAATTATTAGCGCTTCCAAGAGTAGATCAATCTACGGACACATTAAACCAGGAGCGAGAAACACAACAATTATGACGATTGCTCATGTAATAAGACGTTTGTAGCGAATATGTTTCAAGCATTGCGCTGATAGATGGAATTTCCCCATGAGATAATCCAGCTATGTTTTCAAGCAACTTTAATTTCCGTCGTTCATAATTACAATTTCTGGCTTTGCCACTCGTTGAATGTGATTTAGCCACTGGTCTATCAACTTAACAATCATCAGGAGCATATGCTATCTTTACCACACCTGCCTGAATCCAGGCAAAATGACATTATCCTTTCGTTTCATGTTATTCATTCTATAACACCAAGTGCATTCATCTTGTCCATACCAATGTTAAGCAACATCTCTTTTCTCTCTTTTCATCCTCCCCTCTTTAAAACCTTATGTTATAGTTGTGTACCTATGTAATATTCCACGCTCAATTTTCTCACGGAGATCACGGAAAATTCGTCCGTATTATGCGACACGGTGATTACTATAATAATAATAATAATATTGTAAAAGATAATAAGGGCTTGTTCATCCACATTTCATCTTCTCATGAATATGTACCTTCTCAATTTTTGTGTGTTTTGATTCATAGAATTCAATGATTTATCCATTCACAAGTCGGTTCGGCTTCGATCACTTGATTTGCCTTTTCGAATTTCAAATCGGATTGCAATTATTCTTATTTTGAAGAAAGATTGCCTCAAATCATTGACCATAGACACAAAATAACACTTTATTCCTACCATCGTTCGCTTATTAAGCTTTCGCCCACGTTTTCCCCATATCTATGCAATAACATAAGACAAATCTATTTTAGTGACAAAGCAGGTGGTCAAAAATTCAATTCTTGAATTTTTTCTTCATTTGCGTCGTTTAAATCAAACTTATTTCATGCGGATACGCTATAATTGGTAATAAAGCTTGAGGCTTGTATATTTATCAACATATCAAAATCGATCACCAAAATGTTTGGCGAACAATACGTGCCGGAAGAATCTTGAGTCTAAAATAGTCGATCATTTTTTTCCGTATCTTTGGAGGGACAGCTCGAGTGATCGCTGCAATGATGGCCGAAAAATGACATTTTCACGCGATCATTTTCCACGATGGCTTGAGGGATGGAATTCCCTTCCATGTTAACATCACTCGGCACGTCCTTTTTACCGTCGCTGCAACCATCGCTGGCACCGTACTTCAATGAATCAGAACGTTCGCCCGCTAACAGCGTTTGTAACGCTACGCTTGGCTTCTAATTGAATGCAGGGTCGCCACTAGGAATTAAGGCTAGGGGGGGTTTTAAGAGCAACTATACCTGGGGTGTGTGGTATACCCACCAGGATAAGCGGAAGGTGCGGGGGCCCTCCCCCAGAAGTTTTTAAAATTAAATGGTTGAAAATGGTGAGTTTTATGGCTTTCTGAGGGATATTTTATTAATCCTAACACTTTTCTATAAGTATAAATCAAATGAAGTAAAATGGATTAAACTTAAAAGTTTCTCTGATCTCTGGGGGGGTTTTATCCCCCAAACCCCCCCCCCCTTGCCGCGCCACTGATTGAATGACATTTATAAATACGGAAAGCGACAGAAAAAGCGATGGAAAAAGAGGCGGTGAAAATAAATTGTGTTTCAGAAAATGATGGATCCAGCGTTCATTATTTTGTTCCCTGAAAACCTATCGCTGAAGCTGTCATTCTGAGGGATGGAAAAAATAATCGCAAGATTCAGGCTTTTGTTAGAATGAAAGCTCATTAAAATATCAACAGTTTTTAGGCTACAGAAGGTAATGCAGCCCGGTGAAGCAGCTGGAAAAAAATTATTTCCCGTATTCGCATAAATCTCAAAGGTCACTTTTCTCGAAATCTGTCTCATTTTCCCATCCAGCATTCCTCCGTTTCATTAATTACCACCACCGCAACCGTGAAATTCTAAAATGAACCTCAAATGTTCCCATTCTGACTACCGCAAAAATGTACCCTCGGTCCAAAAATTTAAACCTCGGTGGCCACTGGAATTCCCGAGGGATAAAAATAAAATTACTGCGCTGACGCGGAATGCTTTATCGGCTCCCTCTCCACAGCTAACGAGCTACGATTGGGAGAATTATGTTTTGCACACGTTTCTAAATTAGATGCAGTTTCGTCTCGACCAACGGTCCAATATAAAGACTAGGGAAAGATAATACATTTTCTGAATTCCAAAATAAAACGGTCATGAAAAGACACATATATTACTAAAGCCTACCCGGGATAATCTTTTCATTCTATTCTCTTATCAGAAAAATATGATTAATTTTACAAGGATATAATGCTGGAAGAAAACATTTTTCTGACCTAGTCATCTTGTCCAAAGACACGACGCGGCGTAGATATCCAGAACCCCATTGCTCTCGCAAGAGTATTACTTAATTAGAAAAGCTATGAAGATAAAGAACCACTAAGACAATTTTAAAGGATAACCGACAAAGGATTAGTGATTAGCGGATTCCAGTAACATCTTTCAGAAGAAAAATTATTCGAAATATTCCAAATCCACTCTTAATTTTTTTTTCATTTACCATACCACCGTAAAACAGCACTATATTGGTTTTTTACATCGAGGGTTTTCAACACGTTAACATTTAAACGAACACGAGCATCAATTTTGTGAATATGGGCAACCTACCCCGGTGCGACTCGAACCCACGACCTCTACTTTGGCAGGCGAGGGCTTTACCCCGCCGCCACCGAGGTCGGCTAAGGTGTAAAGGCCGGAGTAAAACTGTTAAATTTTTTATCAACTATTTTATATGAAGGCGCAAAAAGTCAACATTATTAGCTCTTCCCAGGTCTGCGGTAGCGGAGAAGAGTTATTTTCTATAAGTTCTATAATTTATAAGTTCCAAACGCTAAACTTTGTGTATCCTGGCAAAACTGATAAAAATATGTATCGCTTTACTCGACGGGAATCGGTACCAGAACAAATAAATTTACTATCTATTTATTCCTAGATCCGTCCTATCCACACCCTTGACTAATGGGTCCTCTGTTCACTTCCCTCTTTACCCACCGTGACAAATTCCAGGAACTCCCTTCGGTTTCTGCAGTTGCAGTTTCTGCGGTGTGGGGCGTGGCGGCGTTCGAATTACACCTTTCCTTTGTTTCCCAGTTCGGCCGCGAGGGGGATATATATTGGTCCAGGAAGGATAAAAGTCTTTCGGTTGAACGCGAAAGGTTGAAGTGGATCGACATACAACTCACACGAAACTGCGCAGTGCAACGTACCTCCGAATGGCGAATATTTTTCGCACTGAGAGACGCTTCAACGTAAGGGCTATTCAGTCACATCACGCGAAAGGTGCGCGCCACGGACGGCAAGGCTGTTTCCCGCTCAGCCACCGATAATCCCGTATCGAAACCCAATGGCAAAGTTCAAGGGAGAGAAATGGAAGTTTGGTGTCAGTGCAATAGAATTGTCACAGGAAATAAAGACAAAAAATAGCATAAAACGCCCTCTAGCAGCAATTTTTAAAGCACAAAGTTTTAGACGATCAGGTAAAAATTAGACAAAACCTGGTAGCCGTGAATTCCAAATCAACTAAAGTCTAGAAAGCAAAATGTTGTGAAAGACCTATCCATGTGAAAATCTTAAAGCCATCACTATCACTTTGTGTCACTCTATCACTTCAAATTTCCTTCATGAATAAAGAGGAAGCGCTGTTTTTAACCACCGAGTTATGTAATTATTAACATATCCTTCAAAACTAGCGCTCTAGTAGAAAACTGTTACATGCAATACATATGAAAACTGCTCATTCTACTTTCATGCCTAGTTAAATTTTGTCGTTTTTTATGGTTTCAATTGTCTCGCAGTAGGTGGACGGTTATATTGATTTTAAGCGGGTCAGAGGCAGTGGCGTAACTATGGGGGAGATGAGGGGATAGATTCCCCCAAAGCCTCTGAGAAAAAAAAGTTATTGAAAACTATTGTCTAATTTTGAACTTTACTAACTCTACCCTCTTAAAGTTAAATTTTTAGTCAAAATGATGAAAAATGTACATCTAGTCATGTCATTTTTTTTATGTTTCCCGAAAAAGTTGCCTGGTGGGGGCGCGTTCGCCACCCCACGCCATCCCATCTCCCCCCTAAGCATATTCCTAGCTACGCCACTGGTTAGAGGAATGCCAAAAATCGTGGGAAGAATATTTTTATGAGGAGGAGTTTATGAGGAACAGGGAGAATAGGACTAGGATTTATTGAAATTATATTTTTTTTATTCTTGATGAAAATACAGACGTTCTTTCGAATGGGGGATAATTTATAAAATATTCCATTCACACATGATCGAATGCCTAAAAAATTATTTATTCATTTAAATATGGAACTAAAAAAATCACAACTACCCACACGTGCACAACACGGCGAGCGAGGAATATTAGCAATTTATTACTTGTTTCTATTTGTCATTGGAAATTAAATTGTTAAAATTAAATGTTTGGCTAAAAATGCACGTGTATAAAATAACCTGGGTAAGTCGTAATGTACTCGACTTTTTTGTGAGTGCAGTTGCGGTTAGTTTAATCCTATTATCAACATATGTTTCAGCTGGCTGAAATACATCTGCGACTTTTCCCACGTGTGGGGTAATTTAGTGATTGATGAAAACGGCAGCCCTCGTGAAATGGAAAAATGAGAAAAATTATTGCATTTAACTAGATAAGAAGTAAAATGAATGATTTTCCCCACACAATGATACTGGCATATCAATAACTTCATATTCTAACTCAAACGATATAAAATCATATCTCGCACCGCAATTCTCGTTTTATGTGCCCTGTCGGATTCAGCATTTCGAGTAAATGTCAATATTAATATAAGTATCATTGACAAAATATGAACCCATTATCACGGATGATATTATTGTCTGCCATAATATTAGGAACACCTTGTAATTGATGGCGTCTATAATTATAAAGGGGAAACAGCTATTAGTAAAACAGGATAGACGTAATCAGATTTAAAAGGTTATGGCAATGGATACATGGCATATCTAAATGAAATTGACGAGGTGGTTTTTTGTCATTCAATATTAAGGACATGCTATAACGCTCGATGACTTTGCTATAACGCATAAGTAAACACCATCTTTAATCGAAATTGCTTTAACATTCACTAAAATTATTACGTAGAGTTTACATTTTATATATTAAAGTAACATTAATACAAAGACCGTATCGCTTCAGTTGCATGATGTATGCAAGAATTTTCTTCACGAGGTTGAGTGTTTCAGCAAAAAAAATAGAACAAGGGCTAAATATTTGTGCAGTCGTAGGCAGGTTTTCACTTGTAAAGGTGCAGTTTCGACCTTCTTTCAGCATTTCTATGTTTTTATGTTCACAGAAATTATTTTTACTATTTAAGTATTCTACTAGTCATAATATTTGAACAACAATGGTCATATATCAATGGTTTTGATAGCACATGGTTTGGAAATTAAATTTTTCGAAGCGAAGTTTCATTCAGGCTTCTAAAATGACAATTGCCTATGAACGGTAATTATGGATCAAAATGTTGAATTAGATTCCGTATTCAGTGAAACAGTCCGAGAGAAAGACAAGGTACAAAATAAGGTGAGTCGGGTCGTAACTTATAACAGCGATAAATACTTTATATAAGTGTCTCATAGTGCTACATTTTGAGTTACTTACTAGAAAATTAATGTTTTATCCAAAGTGAAAATGCGTTAGTTCGATCTTGAGGATGCCACAATTATCTAAAATTCTGCTTAAGAAAATATAGGCAGTGAAAAACTTATAACCTTTTAGTCTTCTTTAGAATCTGATGTCGTGACACAAAAACAATATTGATTAAATTTTCTGTAAAATAGTAGCATACGCTTGGGAAATGGTCATGCCTTCTCTGTTGCAAGTGAATGCCAACGCAAGGTACTTGTCTAGTCCCTCTTCGTATTATCACAGTAAATACGTTTTATATTCGTTTACTTGTCATACATTACAGAGTAAACAGACGACTAGTCCCCATTCCCCAGAGACAATGCGTTTTGGGCGTAGTTTTGCGCCAGTGGCCAAGGTGGCGCAGGTAGTCACAGTCCCATGGTCGCGCGCCCCATTTGAATTTCTGCCGAGGGATAACCATGCCCCGTTTTTTGATGCGCGAGGCAGGAGTATGGGTGTGGGAAGAAAGTCCCGGCAGTGACCTTGAAGCTCTTAAAGCTCAAAGGAGAAATGGGACCACCAGAGGAAGTCCAGAAAAAGTGACGAGTTACCAGAGAACTGTCGAAACTGATACCCCTCCGATTGCATAACAGCTTCACTCGCCCCTCCCCCTCCATACTACATTGCCCTCTGACTAGCCACCTGTTTCTCAAGCCCCTTTTTGTCATATTATGTAGGTCGCCTGTTGGCCTCTCGGGTGACTAGAAATTAGAGTTTTACCTCCATCATCTTATAAGATTGGAAATATGCTTAAAATTTATGATAGATCGAGTCCAAAAACACGACGTAGTTCTGACGTCGTTTAAGAGTGCTAAGCATCATGTCGTGGTAAGTCAATAATACATGTAAAGGCCTGTTTACACGATACATTAATACGTATGAGTTAATGTACGTTTGCGTGAATGATTTTTGTGGCCTGTAACATGTACGAATGCATGAACCAAATTATAACAGGTTCTATTTTCTGTATTTTCTGCATTCGCACAAGGTGGGTGGTTACACGGTGCACTTTGGCGTTCATTCTCGCGTTCATGCATTTAGACATTAACCCGTACGTGTTAATGAACCGTGTAAACATGCCTTAACAATTAATACAGATGGGTATTTAATTTTTTTGACTATTATTTTGATCATTATTACAGCGAATCCGGGACTTTACACCAACGACTAAGTTGAACAATCCAAGGGAGTCACGGCATTTTGAATCTCCGAATAAGTATTAAATTTTCTGCTTTATTTGATATTTAGTAGGAAAATATGTTTCGCCATTTTTTGAGATAACAGTCCTTAAAATATTCTCAAAAAGGCCTGAATCATGTACACTGTATGGATATCGTATGCAATTTACAAATAATTTTGTCACTAATATCGGGAAAATTGAGAGAGGGTGTTTAATAAAATTTTTGTCTCTTTTAAACCTCTGTTATTATATAACGGTGGAAAACTTAGGGTAAATTATTTACCAGTTCTTAATCTCCAATTATTCGAGCACATTCTTTTCCAAAAATTTCAAGACACTACCCCAAAACAAAGTGATTTTGGGTTTTTGTCCGGCCATTTTCGATTTGGGCCAAATGTGGGTCGTCTGCTTATCACTTCAACATAACATGTAAATTCTCTCAACGTAGGTACCGCGGCACATTAACTGTCTTTTCTACCATTTATTAAGTTACAATCCCCTCAATAAAATACTGCTCGATTTTTTTTATTGCTCTCTCACGACATTATGTTGAAATATTATTCTCAGTTGTAATTGGAAACCCAAGAAAAGGAGAAGAAGCGTCGGCTCATGAAAGATGCACCCCATGCGTTCTATTTTGCCTGAATCTGGACTGGCTAATGACGCTATGCTACTTGAAGAGGAAAAGTGAAGTCTCACCCGTGTAATCTGCCTTTCTCGCGCACGCAGCAGCACTATTAACTAATCCCAACGTATCGCGTTGAGATCTGCTGGTGAGAGAGAGAGGAAGGTAGACGAGAGAAATTGTGCAAGAAGTTGTTGGGGTAGATCTCTAAATGCACATGTGCAGCTCTCCATCAACACATGACTTAAAAAGACTTCTTAAGTCATAGGTCAGAAAAAGAGCAATTTTTGAAACAAAAACTTTAGTCACCGACGGGTCACGAGCTAACGGTACTTTAATTCAAAAGCAATATTCGCAGCACTGTCGAGAAAATAGATTTAGATTTGTTAGAAGAGAAGACTGGGGAGAAAGAGGTTCTACATTCTGTGAAGAGCGAAAATAAATTATATGTGATTGTGAGAAAAATCAACTATCCTCGAACTTCTCCAACAACCAATACCCTCATCACTCTCATTTTCACTGCCGAACAGAAATAAGAAACGTATCCAGCTTCTTTCTTTTGGGATATCTATTTCCCGTTCCTCTTCCTTTCCGCTCAATCAGTGGCCCCATCAGTGCTAGGGATCACATCAGCGCTCTCCAGCGAGGATAACTCGAAATATTTAACTTGTACGATATCGGTAATACGTTGTATTTCACATATTAACGCTAGCCCCCTTTGGCAATCTTTACTTATGCTAACAACTGGGCATAACTGGAAATAAATTTGAAAGCACTAAATAAAATCTGCAGTTTTCCTAGCACCGTCAAAATTGTACATTTGTTATCAATTTTTTTCACGAAATGATTATTCACTTTAGTATTCCATACGGTAAATATGGAAATATTTCATGTAAAATTTTGGCTACTCTATGATCAATATTATAGCGAATCCGGGACTTTACACCAACGACCAAGCTGAACAACACACCAGCAACCAACTGCGAGCTATTGGTCATTTTTACTTTCATTGGTCATCATTGGAAAAAATTATCACGCGATTCAGGCTTAATATTATGGATCATTCGATTCCACATTTTTTCGATTCCGATTCTAAATCCGATTCTTTCAAATCGATTCCTGATTCTTATTCAATTGATACTTATTCATACTAACACATGGGATATCGATTTGTCTGTAGCACTTCTTTCATTAAAAAGTAAGAATTGAATGGAATAAAATAATAAAGAAAATTTAGTAGCCCAAAAAGTATATATAAAATTATTATGGTATATCTTCAGATTTAATAAAATGATAAATTCTCTGTTTCAGGCATAAATTGTTAACTTAATAATGCACAGCTGCTCAGGTGTTTGATTTATTGGTGTATTCCCTTTTAAATCTTTTAGTTTACTTTATAAATATCTATCCTTAGGTTTCCTATGTATCCTATTCCTATTATCTAGGTTATTTTACCATTGAAGCTACCTAAATCTCCTTTATTTGTGTTGTTAAAAATGTGTACATTTAAGTTTGGAGTAATAATCCATTCATTCGTTCATCCTTGAATCAGTGGAATCGGAATCGACATTATAGGATCGATTCCGACTCCATGCCCGAGAATCAGTGGAATCGAGAATCGACATTCGGAATCGACTCATCCCCACTTAATACATATTCGTTGTGGATTGCACCTCCTCCATTGCCGTTATTCCTCATAACTCCCGTGCAACCCCCCATGCCCTCACTCCGCCTTCTTCTTCCAATCTCTATTCTCGCGACGTCGGGGTGCCAAGTCACTTGGCCGTCACTCCTGACAACCCACGCTAAAAGCTTTATTCTCTAATTGAAAAATACGAAGGACGCCAGAAGGCACCTTTTTATCACCCTTCCTTGTTCTTCTGTCTCCTCTCCCTCTTCAATCGAACCACCTCCTCAGCCCTAAATTTTGGCTCTCAAATGTAATGAATTCAGGCAATTATTAAAGGGCCCAGTCGAAAAACGTATTCAAATCGCCGAGGGAAAATTTTGTTTTGCATTAATTTCGAGATTAAGGTTCAATTTTTTTTTTTAATTCTACATTTTTAACTTCTGTATTTATAGGTCATAAAAAATAATGTGGCCATATACCCTCCATAACGATTATTCATTTTATTCTCATTGTTATTTAATTTGATGCTATAGAAAAATCTCCCAGAAGATTTCATGTCTCTTCGATAAGCAGATACTAGAGGAAAAGCAGCTGGTGTTAATGGTCTTACATAGGATGTGCACCAGAGAAATGTACTTTCAGGATCATAGCCCAGTTCTTTGCTTCAATGTACATTTTATTTTATGAAACCCAATCATTTTTTAAAGAAAAATATTAACCTGGAACGATTATAACAATAAAATAGGATCATTTAACCAAGGTGCTTTTGATTTTTATTTAAATATTTTTATTTGAACCATCCTTTTTTCTTGGTAGAAAAGGTAATGAAATTATTCGTAAAACGATAGATTACCGAGGAGGCAGCCTTTACTGCAAATAAATACACTCAGGATGTTCATTTACTGAATAAAACTTAACATCTTGGAAATGATGCAACATAAAATAGCATTAACATATGATAAAGTACCACAATAACATTCTTGACATTTTCGTGCCCCGGAAAATCTTCTCAAATGAGCCCAATCCTTTCAGAACAATAGTTATGTGGTGCCTATGTGTATAGCACAATGATTTATTTAAAATGATGCTCTAGTAATGTCCCTAACATTTCAAACCCAGAACAATATTTCATATTTAAGATATGGGAATATGTTATTTTAAAATAACCCAATGGAAAAATGTGAATTATATCAACTTAATCATTCTAAAATTTCCTTGTTATTATTTGTAGGTTGATTTATATCTTCTCAGAATGGAAGTAGAGTAATTTTTTTAATTCATTGAATTGATACCCCAAGCTCGAATACAGTTGCATTACTATTACGTGCACGTGCAATATCACTGCAAAAAATATGGACTAACGCTAAATGATTCCGTCAAAGACATAAAGAAGGTTCATGTTGATATGAGTGTTCGATAACTTACGTAGAGCGAGGCTTTCCTGAACTGTACAGGACTAAATTAGAATGCACTTTCAGTCAATGAATTTGACGTCTTCACATTGTATCTGATTTTTAAGTTTCTCTTAAAACAATAAAATTATAAATGTGAATTCAAACTTCCAATCTATTCACATAATAGGCACGTGCACGGATATGCTCGCAATTAAAAAAATGTGGACTTCACCTGACTTTTCCGCGATACATTACCTCTGTTCGGCTATGGAATTCACAATTCGTAAAACATGAACCTCGCAAGAAGGCGATATATTTTCCGAGAAATTTCTAAGATTATGAAGGAAGAATTCAGGGCAGTAAAATAGAACATTTTTAAATAATTTGAAAAGACGTATCAAAAACATGGTATTTAGACGAACAAATTTTACTCATACACTGCCTTTATTTACCACTTTCGCAACACCACCTAGCGAGAAATTTACAAACCAAAACGTCAAAATTCAGGTATTAAACGGTATAAAAAGTTTAGACAACAGGAAAAAATTGAACGGTATGGTAAATTTCAGGTGTATAACGTTGAAATTCAGCTAGTATTCAGTCTCCGACGCGTACAGTATAAAGAGAGAGACGAATATTTCCTAAAGATAAAAGTGACTTCACAGCTCGGCGTTATGACGACGCGATGTGAGACCCCGCTCCATCGGCCAAGTTCGTCCTTCACAGCTCTGCGTTACAAATACAATGACAGCGAGAAGCGTCTGTTAAACCAAATCGGCCGGGGAGCATCTCATTATTTCAAGGCAACTGCACATTACCTTCATTGTTTTATTCATTTTCATGTAGATTTTATTCCTTCAATTATGTATCCTCATTAACATTTAATGGTATTGGAAGTAAAAATGGTGAACACATAATAATTAATCATATGTATAGCGATTATCATCACCATACTTTCAATTTTATTTTCTCCTTCGTAATAATAAAAAAATATAAAACACTTTTCTTGCACTCTGCAAAAATGAGTATCTTGAAAAGCTATTTGAAAAAATTATTTTTTAATAACCAATGTTCCAACAGCTTAACCTTGTCATCCTATTTACATAGCTTCGACCGAGCAGATCATGAGAGTATCATACATACATCATATAGTATACATTGGCATTGAAACAACTATAGTCACCAACAACGAGAGTTTTTCTAAAACAATTGAGGAGCGAGCATCTCACTTCATCTATCAACGGCTTCGGCGTACGAACTGAGACTTAGTGCAAATTATAGGATTAATGACTAATGATAAATATAACTCGGCTATTACCTGAAATGAATTTTATTAGAAATACTTTATGTCATTTATTTTACATATTTGAGTTTACGGACACAATTTTTGACGAGGATATTTTCCTTCCCCAAGTGAGTTTCCCAGTTTCCTCAATATCCAAACATACCTACTGAGGATTTACTTCTGAGGAATTGCGAAAAAAGCTATTGCATGACATGCAATACAATCGTCAAATGTTCAAGCTCTGTCATTTACTTGCTGAAGATGCACTACTGCATGATACATTAAGGTAACATAAAAATGTTCCATTGATAAACCGCACCAAAGCACTTTTTAGGTCTGTCCGACGAGTCATGGTTCTGCTGTACCTGCGTCTATATGACCTTGAGGGTAGAGTGAATTTTTGCTGAAGTCACTTTACTGTCCCTAACTAAAAGAGGTGCTCTCGATAAGGTCGGAAATTTTCTTACGTTCTTCTTGGCTTATATTCCGTTGATAAATCTTCTCTTCCTCAGTAAAAAAAGTTATTCATATTCGTAAATTTGGCTGTAACTACCGTACCACTCACGACAACAGAAATTTTATCCATTCTAGCCGCATACCCCACAAGGCAAACAAGCTGTGTTCTCAGAGCGAAATAACCTTATTTGTATCCATTCTGGAACTTGATAGCATGAAACAAACATCCCATGGCAGCGAATTTTTCATTCTTCCATTAAACACGACGGCAATTGCATCGTTTAAATATTCTCGTTTGAAGAATGGAAAATAGGGCAGCACTTACACGGCAGTGGAGCTACACAAATATGAATCGCGGAGATTAATCTTCACGACGAGATGAACTTCTTCTCCGAGTGAGAAAACAGTGGGATTGAGTTGGCATGGAAACGGGGAGAAACTGGAGGGTGGGAGGCTGTGATGGAAGGGCGACAAAATGTTAAAGTTCACTTCGAAGCGGAGGCGTTAGGAGACGGGAGGGAAGGGAATCTTGAGCGCGGATTTATTATTCTTCCCCGTGGGAATGGAATATTTTAATCGACAGTTCATGAAAGTGCTGGCGTAGACTAGGATAGGGAAAGTTATCGACGGATTTGGGTACGTTACGAGGATAATCACGACATATTCGTAATACTATAGATTGTTGATGATTTCAATTTGTGGAAAGTTATCGATAATAATGATACAAACACCTTTAGTAATTTTCCTCGCTTTTCTCCAAGCGCAATTTGTATCAATTATATAAGCACATGATAATCAAGGGCTGTCTTAGACAGTTCTTAAGACAGCATTGTCATCCTTCTTGTGCATAGAGCTACTTACCCGCCTTTGAATTCGTATATAAATGAGCTTGGTCTTTCCAGTAGCAGAAAGAATTAAAGGATTCTTATAACTGAAGCTATTTTAACTCATTGCATGACAGAATAAAGTTATATAAATTGGAGGGAAAGGATTGGATATTATTGGAATCTTGGATATTATTATAATGCCATGAGTAACAGCTCAATAAGAGCGCTAACGTAGGCAAGGATAGGGAAAGTTATCGGCAGATTTGGGTACATTACTAGGATAGGTCACGGCAGATTGTTCATCCTTCTTGTGCACATAGCTACTTAACCGCCTATGCATTTATTTATAAGGAAAACCGCTTGCTCTTTCCAGCAGTAGAAGAAATTTAAGAAGACGAATGAAAGAATTCTTAAAACTGACATTATTCTTATTTATTTTATGACTGTCTAAATTTGTACACGCTAAAGGTTAGAGGTAAGCCGAGAGCTTCAGGGGGTGGATACAATTATAAATTATATTAATTAATGTAATGGAAAGAAAATTAGTTGGGTATCATCTGGTGAGGCAAAAAAAACAAGCAGTCCTTTTGCAATTACATCTGGAAACGGAAGAAAAACACTCAAGAGCTCTACCATTTCTTGCATTGAGAGAGAAAATCATGGTGCCTTTGAATTTCCAGGGGCGTTTAAGCGAGTGTATTACATTTTTGTGCATGGCGGACAAATATCACTTTTGTAATTGCGAAAAAAGGAATCAATATTTTGATATATTTATTGGATATTTCGGTAGCTAATTACGCGAAAAACACCAATCGAATGCCATGCGCCGCATAGTTAATGAGGTTTTTGGAAAAAAGGGCACATTATTTTGGCATGTATATGTCAGTCGCAACTTATGTATTTTAATTTTATTTCACTGTGAGAATTTCTGCCGGTGAACGTGTATTTTTAACCAATATTTCCATTATAATAAGTTTTGACTGGAAGATAAGGTCAATCTCTCATTCGTAGCAATTAAATAGTTGGCACCATGGAAAGATGTTCCTTCAAAAGTCGCAGCATCTCTGTTATTAGCTAAAACCTGATAAGTTGCGCTTCACATTTCATTGAGCAGAAACTAGACACTAATTGGCTTGATATTTCTACCATTGTCTTCGCTAAACATTAGACAAATATTTATGAATCAAAATTCAATTTTTTCGGTTTACTATGCAGGTTATTGGCAGCGTACAGATTTGAATCTAACGTTGTCTAACAAAGAAGTTGCTGTTTTCTGCAGCGAATTTTATAAACCCTTTCTGAGAATAGAACTTTTTATAGATATGTTTTTCAAGTACTGTAATGGAAACTTACTTTCTATTTTCTATTTAGACCCCCATTCTTTACTGGTGCTATTTAAGGGGCAAATAGACATTTGAAGTGAGAATTTAAGAATTTTTTGTTAGTAATACGATTTTAAATCGGAATAAATAAATGCATGGGCATGATGTTCTGTTTTTTCCATCGCCGTAATAAGGTAAAAAATATATTTATTTCTATCAATGAAAATTTTTTACAATTTAAAGGGTGAAATTCCCTTCTTGTGAAATTTTTACATGCAATTGCGCAAGAAAATTGATCCTTAAGAGCCAAATACGGCAACATTTCTGCCTATTCCACCCACAATGTTTGCTCAATTGAAATTATGCATGATAAGGTAACGTCCTCTCTTGGAAAACATCCGTGATACTCTTTCAGGAGTCACTTATTGTTATGTACTTACGTATGACCACAACTAGTAGTTATAAGTATAATAACCCACTTTCTACCACTGACTGAGTGAATAAATCATACAAATATTTGGGGTGCACGATCCGAGATGCGGCAAAAGGTCACAGAATCGATATCCAATAAAATCGTCACATACCTTGGGAAAAATTGTCTAATAGTAAAGTACTAAATTTTCAATTTGCTCGCTACTACAGTTTTGCCAACTGCCTACTTCCGGTATGCCTCTTCTTATTGAGGAAATTTGGGGGTCAAAAATCGATTGCAAGAGGAAATTGATCACCGCAAAGAATCTCAGTAATGACAACAAAGTGTTTGTGGCAGCCATTAGTAGCTCCTTGTAACAGTCAAAATGACTAGAAGCTAAGAAGTGTTTGGTATTTTTAGGATTCAATTTAAGTAGGTAAGATATCACCAAAATAAACGATCCATTTGGAATAAACGGCAGACAAAAATTGTAAAAAATGGCAGATTGACGAGCGAGCGTAATCGATTAGAAGATTTAAGCCAAATAATGCAAGACCAACACAATAGAAATCTACCACCAACACATTAGAAAAATGCCATAAATTGGTTAAAGACTTTGACTGGTAAAGTTAAATAGGATTTTGTCCTTAATGCACAGGAAAATATATAAGACTCGGATTGTTCTCCCCAGAATTCATTTATTCAGCCTCTTTCACACTATAGCATTCGAGACATTTAGCAAATTTTATAAAAGATGGGAGTGCATTCATTTTTACCGATTTATTCTGGTTTAATTTATATTTTTTTAACACAAATTATCCCTCCTAATCATAGAATTGTTTTATCTATTGTGTCGATATTACATTATTCCGTTTCAAACTGTAGATTGATGCAAGTAGGTCTACCATATCGAAGTCATGTTGAATCCTTACTGAAGGCCCCTTCGATCGATAGGAAATCATTGTACCGTCCGGATCACATCACAAGCGGTTCCTCAGAATGCTACTCCTGCGGTTCATCACTGCTTGGCCGCCGCTTCACATATTTCAGCCTCGTTAAACATTGTTGAATTCGAAAACATTAGCAGATCTTTCGAAAAGATGGGAGAGCGTTCTTTTTTTCCGATTTATTCGGGATTAAAGCGAAAATAAAAAAAAGTAAAATAAGAATTATTCTCCCAAATAATTTAATTACTTTCTCAATTATGTCGATTCCGCAAGATTTCGTTTCAAACTAAAGATTATACGATTTTCAAACAATAGATTAGACTATGTAAGGAGATCTACCATACCAAAGACATCTTGAACCCTTAGCAAAAGGCGCCTCCGATCAATAGCGAATCGCCATGCAACGTCTGCATCGTATCACAAACGGTTTCTCAGAATCCTACACCTGTGATTCATCACTGCTTGTCCGCCGTCAGACGTCAGTAAGGGTTTGGCGGTGAAGGGGTCGTTAGTAGATCCCTCAAGTCCTTCAACACGACCCTACCTCTCATCCTCGCTTCTATCCAACCTCTCAGCAGACCCCCCCCCCCGCAATCGACCGTGCTACCGTACTCCTTGTCCGTGAGTGGCAGGAGATAGCGGTCGACGTCTATGAGACATCCCTAAGGAGGAGGGTTGGTTTCAAGCGACGTCATTCGTGGAAACAGCCGGGAGGTGAGGATTCCTATTGGAATGAAGGATAAGAGAGTATTTCGTCTCCTATACCTATTAGTGTAGGAGATATGACACCCTCAAACCCTCTTACAATGCGTCGCGTTCTAACATGGATATAACATAATTGAAAGTAAGCTTCCGTGCGAAAAAAATGGCAAAACACGACGTTGAATAGCAGTAAAATAAAACGAAAGCCACGTATGAAATAAAATTTTCAGTATATTGGCTTCTGTAAAACAAAAAGTAGAATGAGATTGTGAAAAACAGTGCCACTCGCGATCAGTGGCGCAGCGAGGGGGGGGTTTTGGGGGTTAAACCCCCCCCTCCGAGCTCAGAGAAATTTTTAAGTTTAATCCATTTTATTTAATTGGATTGATATTACTGATAGAATGGTGTAAAGATTAATAAAATATCCCTCAGAAAGCCGTAAAACTCACCATTTTGAACTGTTTATCTTTAAAATCCGCAAAAATTAATCTCCCACCTACCGCTTATCCTGGTGGGTATTCCATACCTCCACACATCCCGGTATTAGTTGCACCTAAACACCCCCCCAGCCTTAATTCTTAGCTGCGCCCCTGTACGCGAGAATCGCACCCGGGTCCTCAGCATGACAATCCGACACCTTGACTGCTGAACTGCCGGTCATTCTTGACTTGAAGGCATTTGTACGGGAATACCTACATTCGAACTATCAATGTTTTACTGTGTTTTTTGTTTAAAATATTGGTTATATAATCACATATTTGGGGGGGTATTATAAGAGGACATCTCCTGATGGACTACAAGACCACAGAGTTTGATCGAATACTGAGGCCCGGTTTTCAGACACTCCCCCTGTTAGTTCCACGGGCCGATTTATTGGCTTTTACTCCTCGGGCGAAAAGTGCCACTAGCCGCTTTTTCGGCTCGAGCGTTGACAAAATTTAAAATCGAAAAAGGTTAATAAATTTCATAATTATTTTTTGACCTTAACATAAAAATACTACGCAGAGAAACAATTCTTTTTTGTAGGGTAAAAAATAGAGACTATATCTAAAATAATATCCTCATATTCCTTTTTTCATAAAATTTTTGATGCATAAAAAATGAAATTGCGTTGGCACTTTTCGTTAGTATCACCAAATTTCGGTGGCCCTCATAATGTTAAATACCAATTTTACGTGCAATATTTGGTGTAGCCGCAGAGTTCGGTACCGAATATTAAATTGACGCGAGAACCACGGGAATCTGCTACGTACCTACCGAAGGCCACGGATGGAAAAAAAACATTCCATAAACAAATCCAGGAGTTCCTTGCATGACGGTAGACACATAGAACTAGAGATTAGATTTTGTTTTGAACTATCAGTTTTTAAAATAGTTCAGTTACGTACCTATTCATTTATTTTTATCTATGCATTAATTATTTAAAAATAATTAAAATATATTTTCTTCGAAATTTTTATAAAGGGTTCCTCTCTTCATTTGCACTGCTTTTTGATCCATTTTAATGTATTTTTCTAATATAATAAGAAGACAGTGCTATTGTGGAAGTAAATATGCATTTTATTGATAATATGTGGGACAATCCCAGATTTGATGGAAAGGAGAATAAGTAAGACAAACTGGGGAAGAGCAGGTGAGGCAGAAGGTGATAGATAACGAAAAAATTTTAATTACTTAGTATTTCAATCATTTGCCTATATTTCAATTTGACCTTAAAATATACCCTCAATAATGTTTCCATGTTCCTGGGTTTCACCGCATGGATTTTCTTTTCTTTGTCACAAAGAAAATCCACGCGGTGAAACCCAGGAACATGGAAACATCATCTAGACAACGCCGCGGAAAACTACGCATCAAATACCCTCAATAAGATAAATAACATTCCACTTTTCCGTTTTTTCTTGAAGTCACTAAGACTGGCTGTTAAAAAATTATAGGTAACGGCTGTTACCAGAAATAAAATATTCTAAAGTTAACAAATTGCCACCAAGTCCCATCATTATTATTATCATAGTATTCCACCGATTAAGGTAGGTTTCCATGGAGTACGCAAGAAGCGATCTGGGAGCCTCCCTTTCCTTCCAGCACTGCCTTCTTTAACTCACAGTAAGGCCTACTCTCTTTCAATCTATCTAAAAATCCTATTATTTTCCTTCCCCTTCCTCGTTTCCCTAACATTCTACCCTCTAACACCATTTTCAACATCCCCTCACCGCTAAGCACTAACTCCATCCATACCTTCCGTCTCCTCCGTATCTCATCTGAAAACTGCCTCTCCTAGCCTACCGTATCCAGCACTTCGTCGTTCCTTTTCTTCTCCGTCCATTTCACCCTCTCCATTCTTCTCCATACCCACATCTCGAATGCCTCCAATCTTCTCTCGTCTTCTTTCCTCAGTGTCCACGTTTCCGCACCATAGAGAGCTACACTCCAGATCAAACTCTTCACTAACCTTTTCTTTAAACTCTTACATAACGATCCTCTTAGAAGCTCCTTCCTGTTCATGAACGCCTCCTTCGCTAATGCAATTCTCTTCCTGATGTCCTTACTACTGCATTCGTTTTCCTCTAACGTACTGCCTTAATAGTTGAATTGCTCAACCTGCTCAAGTTTTTCACCACCCACCTTTATCTTAAGTCTCACATTCCTCGCTCGTGATGCTTTACAAAACCGCATAACCTTAGTTTTATTGTGATTAATCCAAGTCCCATTAACATAGAGAAATATTAAAGGAGATATAATACTTTAAACTTTCTAATGGAATGAAAACGCCTTGTCCGTATATCCAGTGGAGCAGATACGTTACGGAGTATCACGGAGGAAAATCATCTTAGAGCCGCCACATCTTTCCAGTTCCAACAGGGTTAAAAATTACTAAAAAATGATTTTTTCACATTTTGATTTCTCACTCGGAGAATCAAGCGTGGGAGCAGTGGATAGGGGGAGCAATCAATTTTCTTGCTTGCAATCCATTTAGAAATGAAGGACGCCTTGCAAAAAAGTCTGAATATGCCGATGTATATATTGTGGAGAATATACAGAAGCCAGATGAAGTCCAATATTTGTTAGTTCTTAAAATTAAAAACCTATCATGAAGAATATATGAATGGTATATTTTTCATAGATAGGAAGAAGGTAGGACTCATATAAAGTGCTGCGGGAAGGATTTACGGATGAAATAGTGAAGAAGTGGAGTGCTGGAGACATTGAAAAAAAGATAATATGTATTAAAAATTGTTAACTTGCTGTAAATATTTTCTTCCAATAGGTAAATTAGGAAGTTTCAATGGACATTCATGTTTTTTTTCATCGCCGCTCACGCGGCAGACTTCGAAATTTTGCGTACAAAATATTTATTTTGTTGCATTGTATATTTATTGTATACGGATTAGTTTATGGGTATTGAGTTCCAAACTTGTCTCATAATCTAAAGGAATGCCCCAATACTTGAAGCCGGTATTCAGTGGCTTATGTCGCAAACTTTCCAAGAGGTACTAGAAGCAACACCTCTACCATTACTCCGTGAGAAATGGATAGAAAGACACAAGAAGCATAATTACCGCACAGCATTCAGCCGCCCGTTCGCAGCAGAAACTATTATTTTGTTCGTTAAAGTCTAATCGCTTCCATAAAAGACCCATTTAAAGGGGTGCACCATATCTCGTATCTTATTACCGTTAGCCTTGAACGGAAAATTGTCAACTTGCATATATCAGGGTTTCAGATTAGAATTTTTTCCAGATCGATTGTTATTTACCACAGCCGCCCAAGCCCTAATGTTTTAAATTTTAAGGTTATTTGGATAGTAAAATATTTTGCTAGTACTCAGTCTGAATTGGAGGACAAACATTAATAGAGAATATATTACTGCAACTATGCCAGTTTTGGCAATAACTAACATTAAAAACAGCATTAAAAATTATATCTACTACACTTAAAGGTAAACGAAAGATTCTATTGTTTTTCGGTGGGTGAGAATGATCAACAAATTCCGAATATATGCAACCCGAAAAGCACCTCCAATTTCTGGCTACGTGTGGCGTCACTAAAACTTTTACCCTTTGTAGGAAAACATTTGCAGCAAGTGAACTATTTCTAATATATATATAATCTTTTTTAAATGTCCCCATGATCTTTTACGGTGCAATTATTCCAATAATGACACCTGAAAATCATAAATTTTGAAATTATTGGATACGGAAATGTGCCCAAAGTACCACGTTCCGACAAATATTTTAAGGATTGAGTTTTTTATGGTAGCGTGACCCGGAAGGTAATGCCGTTAGTTATAGCGTATATTGGCAGACCACATGGTTATTTAGTAGGATAGGTATTACAATTACAGAGACAGTGATAATGACAATCGTGCTCTAAGTGAAGTGCTGCTACGTGCTATACCAAAAGGTGGCGATGCTATCATGTGACGGTCTCATTGCTATCAAGGCACTTTTAAATTTATACAATCACTTCAAAAGATATTCATCCTCACGAACTCTTAGCTTTTTTCAATTTAGATTAGCATATTACTTACTACCAGAGTCAGAGTAACAATCTATTCTTACGAGTATTCCTGCGATTTTTTAGTTAGCGGTTTAAATTTTTGAAGGAAACTCTATGCCATATAAACGGATTTAATTAGCATACTAATAGCAATGCAGGACTATGTGCTGATAAAATGCGCTTTGATTCTACGTACGCTTTCGGAAAACTACGCTACATTGAAATTCATTTGCTGAGATAAAACATAATTTTCTTAGAAAAGCTCATTTTCCATCAAAAATTGCTATAATTTGAAAATTACGCCCTCACAAAGCATACAATGCACCCTTTGGACTTATCTGGAATTTCATAAATCTATGTCATCAACGTTTTCCTCTGGAAAATCTATGTTCTGATTATCGTCGCAAATTATAATCCAAAAATACTAAATTGAAAATTAACTGCTGTGCTCTTCTTTATAGTCTCAGTAGTTCATGCCTTTCGCTCGGCTGTCGTACTGTGGCTGAATACTTCAGCCTCAGAGCTGAGGAAAATTTGGATACCACCGAAATCGGAAAAATGTGTGACGTTGCACTTTGTGTTTTTCCGAGCTTCAAAATTTGCATTTGTAAACTTGGCATCCCAAAATGCCTAATTATCCCTGCTGAAACATAGCACTGTAAACTTGTTGCAGTTGAGAGAACGAAGATTTCAACGGCGTGCGATGAAGTCTTCAATTTCGGTTGCTACACCGTCGGTAGTTGTGGTGAAGACGCTTTGCCACAGCACCGGACGCGAAATGAAAAATTTGTTGCAGCTGAATTGAAATTTAATTTTGGTAATACCTAAAATTTCTCCTGTGAGCATCAACTTGCTAATATTTACGAGTGAGACTAGAGGACTTGTGAGAATAAACCCAAAAGAAATTACTACCAGTGGTGCCGACTCCATAGGGCCTGAGGGGACCTAATCTCCCTTTAAAATTCGATATAGGAGGAGGAAAATATGTGTCAGGCTATTCGATTTTTCCCGGAGTGTCAAGTTATCGAGAGTCAAGTTTTTACGGTTCTAATGCTAATCATATGGCTTTTGTAAAATGCTAAATAAAGGAAACTTCAAAACACACTATTTGTAAAATTTACCGGTACAAAACCCCAAGTTTTGACCCTCCCAATATTATTTATAAGTCGGCACCCCTGGTTACTACCCCTCAAATCCACTCTTCCAAATTCATTCTACGTAAATTTAGTGGGAGAGGTTTTATGGCAGAGATCTTCCACTTTTTGGGACAATCTTATTTCAATTGCATCCTCTTCAAAATGTCCTGTACTAGAAATAAAACACTTAGATTTTCAATAAAGGGAACAAGAACTTTTTGTTGGTTTGTAGTAAGATATTGTATGGGTAAAACTTATACTTAACAGTTTGGAAACTGATCCAAATTTCATTATAACTGTGCCGAAAACTGGAGTCTATAAAAAATTTTGGAAAATAAAAAAATATGATTTCATAAAGGTGATCTACGCGTAATATACGTCGCTGCATATTCAAGGAGTGGCCGGACGAGGGTAAAATAGAAGGATATGCAGTATAGTGGGATATACGGTAACAACGTGGTAAAGGTTGTCGCCAAATGAGTCAAAGACAAGGAACGCATCAAAGAGATGTTGAGCGATGGGAGGGGAGAAAAAGAGGGTATATTTATTTTGAGTCAAGGGAGGAGGGAAATGGAGTCAGGAGAAGGAAAGATAAGTAATCTCGACGGAGAAAGGTGCGTCGGAGGAGACGTGGTTTGGTTGCTGTGAGGAAATCGTCAAACAGAATGAAATTGCTGCTCGGATGGAATTGCTTTTTCGCGAAACTCAACCGTTACTTTATTTCCGATTCCATTTAAATCTACAAGTGAACTTTCATTCAAGCGGATTCCTCATCCCGAACTAAAATTTTTGCCCGGCGAAAGAAAACTATCATAAAAAAATGTTTTCCGATCAGTGTCGTTCACCTCAGTCTATTGGAAGCTGTCTATCATGCATAAAATTGCAAAAAAATGGTCTACGTTTAGATTGAAATGTTGCGTGCATTTTATTTTAAAGAGTCTAAACTAGTCTCTTTTTTCAGCACGATTCTTTGCCCTTTTTAGGCGTAATTTCGCCCAAACGCTTTAGTTTCGCCACAGATGTAACTTTGGACGAACGGATATGATTATTCTCAAATTGAACATATGAACAACCTTTAAACCCCAATTGATGTGTTTCATATCCATTGCAGTTTCAGTTTGCATTTTACTTCATAAGTTAAAAGATAATTAAATTACACATAAGATGTACAGATAAGATACATTTAGATTTTCCTGTATCAAAATTCTATGCCGCGGAATTTTGAAAATTCTATTTGGGGTAAATTAAAAATTAAATTTTCAGCATTTCTTACCCAGCAATTTGTCTCCAAAGAATCCCTAGCGCAAAATATTTATATTTGTATGACATTCATGATTTAAAGAACGGACGCTAATTTTAGCATGCAAAGAAAAACCTTAGACTCTCTTACAACTCACAAATTTTCTGTTCAGAATCTCACCACCACCTTCTTTCACAGCATTCTGAGTAGGAGTTTCGGCGGTATTTCTTTTTTTAAATTCTATTTCCTCGATGGACCATTTTATTTACAGTTGTCTATACACATTTTGTAGAAATTGAAATTGAAAAATTATGAATTCCAATTCAGCTTCTCATTTCGGTACTTGTTTGAGAATAGAAAAATTGTAGAAGTATTAATTAAGTTCATATATACACAAACCGATATACAGAATACAGATTTACAGAAACCGATTTTATGTGACTACGTAGATTTCCGCGGTGTTCAGGTTCCAATTTCTCCATATTTCCGGTGCAACCACGTCGGTTTGTTGGTGATGACAACAGTATCGCTGGCACTGCTGCCAGCGTCTTCAGGTCGAAGATGATGCCGGTCCACGATTTTCGTCCTCCTTATATAGGGGGTCAGTCCCGCCAGTTGTGGCTGCCGCTCTCCTATTGGTCCGCGTTCTAAGAAACTGTTGTCATCACCAACAAACCGACGCGGTTGCACCGGAAATATGGAGAAATTGGAACCTGAACACCGCGGAAATCTACGTAGTCACATTGTAAGCCTCTACGGGGAGGTTGTGGACAGGCTGATCAGAAGATTTGAGAAATTGAGGGGGAAGAAAGGAAGGCTTTTGTCCTCCTTAGCCTTTCTTCTTCGCTGCCGGGACACGGACACGATTCCTGTATGTGTGGAAATAAGTCATCATCTGAAAACGAGTTCTGCCAAAAGGATCTTGCTTCGAGCCAGCAAGGCCCTGCTTAGGGAACGCGTGCATCATACTCGCCTCTCACTCCACCGCTGCTCCGAAGAACTATACAAGATTCACTTACAGTTGAGCAGCTCATTGAATGCAACCGATTGGGACAAGATTGAGAAGATAACTTATTTTACATCTCAAAACGTGGAAATAACTGCCCGAAAGACGCAGATAAAGAAGTTCGACAAGTTGCACAACAGGCAACACCCTTCAGATCAACATCTACGGGATAGATCTGTGGTTAACCTGACCGAGAGAGTACTAGACGACGCTACCACCTCAGTGCTATCTAAAGGACATAACTTCGCCATCGCTCCCAGGAATTTACCTATGGAGAGGATCATCACGGAGGTTGAGTCTGCCATTAGGAAGCTCCCAAAAGATGACGCCGCTGAAATAAGAGAGGATGTCTCTCACATTCTCCGCACTGCTAGACCACCTAAGCAAAACTTATCCGCTACAGAGAGGGAAGCTCTGTCAAAACTCAAGAGCGATGAGAGTCTCATCATACTGAGAGCGGATAAAGGCAACGAAACCGTTCTCATGACCAGAAAGGACTACAACGAAAAAATCTCCCAACTTCTGGACGATCCTGCATATCAGCAGCTGAAATTGAACCCTACCACCAGGATAGAGCGACAAGTGAAGGAACTCATCAAGAGGTCATCCATCCCTCAGGAGACGCAGCGGAACCTCATACCACGTGCCGCAAAACCACCAAGATTATATGGTTTACCGAAGATCCACAAGGAAGGAGTTCCACTGCGACCTATAGTGAGTCAAATTGGTGCCCCCACTTACCTCTTATCAAAGTATCTCTCTCAATCATTGCAACAGTTTGTGGGAAAGACTGAGTCCCTTGTGAAGAATTCTGTCCATTTCATTGAAATCCTAAAATAGCACCACCATTACTAAGAACGACCTCTTAGTCAGTTTTGACGTCGTTTCGCTGTTCACCCGTGTCCCCGTTAAAGACTCAGTAGATATTATCAAAGAACTCACAAAAGTTGGATTGCCTAAAGATTTCCCGTCATTAGTGCAATATTGTCTTGAGAATTCGTATTTTCTGTGGAACAATAATTACTACGAGCAGATAAAAGGCGCAGCAATGGGTTCGCCTTTGTCACCAGTGATAGCGAACTTGTATATGGAGCAATTTGAGAGAAAGGCACTGGCCTCTGCGAAGCACAAACCATCCCTTTGGATTCGATATGTGGATGATACCTTTATCATCTGGCCCCACGGCAAGGAAAATCTACAGGAATTCCTACTGCACCTGAATTCCCAACACAAGGATATACAATTCACCATGGAGTTAGAGAAAGACGGCCAGCTACCTTTTTTGGACGTCTTGGTAAAGAAAAGGAGTGACGGTCACCTCGGGCACTCTGTATATCGGAAAGCCACGCATACGGACCGGTATCTAGACTATGCATCGCACCACCATCCTGTGCAAAAGGCATCCTTGATAAATACACTTTTTCACCGGGCCCACCGCGTTTCGGATGCTGAGTCGCTGGCAGAAGAAGAGAAACATCTAATTGCAGCATTGAAAAAGAATGGCTACCCGGATTCGGCCCTGAAAAGGACCATTAAAAGAAAACCACTTTCAAGTGAAAAAACAGAAGACGAAAGAGCTTGGGCCGTCATTCCCTACGTCGCAGGGACCACCGAAAGGATTGCCAGGGCCCTGAAAAAGCACGGCATCACCACCAGGTTTAACTGTACGACAAAAATTGGTGACTTGCTGCCCACAGCCAAAGACAGACTACAGCACGACCTTCATGAAGGTGTTTACAAGGTCCCTTGCTCGTGTGGAAAAGCATACATCGGTGAGACTTGCCGTTCACTCAAGATACGGATGCAAGAGCACCGAAGGGCAACGAAAAACAGGCAATTCCAGCTGTCTGCCATATCGGAGCACGCCTGGACCCCGGGACATGACATTAAGTTTGACGACGCCAAGATAATAGTGAAAGAAGGCAGATATTTTCCCAGACTCATCCGCGAATCCATTGAGATAGCCCGGACGGACAATTTTAACAGAGACGACGGCTACCATCTGGATGCCCATTAGAGGAGGCTCATTAGGCGGACCAATAGGAGAGCGGCAGCCACAACTGGCGGGACTGACCCCCTATATAAGGAGGACGAAAATCGTGGACCGGCATCATCTTCGACCTGAAGACGCTGGCAGAAGTGCCAGCGAAACTGTTGTCATCACCAACAAACCGACGCGGTTGCACCGGAAATATGGAGAAATTGGAACCGATTTTATGTTCTGCAAACCATTACACTTTTGATTAAAGTGAGACTTGGATTGGGGTGGAAACAACTGGACTACTATTTGTGCTACCGGTGATTCAATGCTGTCGTTAAATTAAATCGCCTAAGCTGCCTCAAAATATCTCTATGTTTACTTCCAAGGACTCAAATGTATTTTAGGTTATATTAATATTTTAAGTAATCAAATTCCATAAAGGTCCCCTGGTTACACATTTTAATATCAATAGGTATCAGTCCACGTCGGTTTCATATTTTGTTAATAGAGTACATGAAAAGCATCTATTTCGAATCGCTAAGTCATGCCCGAATTTGCCTAAGTATTTTTATCGAGAAATTTCATTTACAGGTCGATAGTTCTCTCACTCTGTAAAAAATAAATGCTCAGTTTTTCAAATTACCACGAGAGTAAGGTAAATAACATCACTCGTTTTTTGAAATTTAGCAATGGAGTGCGCGACTATTTGCGTTGGCTTAAAATGGAATACTTATTTCCTCTGCGAGTTACTTTAATCGTTGTAAGTTAATTATAATTAAAATGTTATTGAAAGATAAAAGAATGCATAGATCGTTTCTTATGTCACTTAAATTCAATATAAAGCGATTGATTTCCATGTAATTTGTGGTGCAGTGCTAATATACACTAGATATTTGGCTGGTCACGTCGCGTCGCACTGACTGAGGAAAAATCGTTTCCCTCCGTTTTGCATTAAGGAGAATTTGGTACGCTCTTTTTCCTTTCCACTCGCTGTGCAGTGTGTTTTCATACAAATATCATGTACTCTACTAGCGCTACATCTTTTTTGCTGGGTAAATTTGATAATGGACACTATTTAAATCTATTTACTTTATGTATGATCTTAGGTTTTCCCGGCGTATCAGTTGCAGAAAAGTTTCATGGGAGACATGGACGACATCAACCGGTGGACAACCCGAGAAACTTTTCTGCTATTTACTTTATGTTTGCGGGTGAGCTTTCGTGAGAGCCCGGGCACTCTCGGAAAGCTTCGCTGATGGTGGAGGGGTAGCTCCGAGAGAGAGAGGAGAAGGGGAATTAACGTTGCCAAATGTACTATCATTTCCAATAATATGTAGACACCCATAAGCCCCAGTTGAGTGGGCGCCCTAGTGTTTGAATTTCCCAGTTTTACGGCTCACGAAGCCCTCTGGCCGCAGCGCCGGGATATAAAGACCGCCTCGCCTCGCCGGAATTTCTGTTTTATTTTTAGCCACTAGTCCCAGCCTACTGGCTGTCTCCAGTGAGTTTCAATAAGGTTAATTTCTGATTGTGTTTATTTTTATGTAAAATTAGTCATTCTGTTGGTGTGGTGGTTTACGGGGAAGGGATGTGGCTTATGATGAATGCGGAGTTTGGAGTACGGTGTTTGAGATTTGGATCTGGAGTGTAGTCCAAGAGGTTTGCAATTTTTTCATTGTTTGTGCGTTCTAGAGATTTTTTGAATATCGGTAATTTTGCTTTTAATTCAATGAGAATGGGAGTTATCTTGAGGTCCTTTCGTAAGTCCTTATTTCGTATGAACCAAGGAGCGCCTGCAAATTTTCTTAGTAGCACGTTTTCTGTTTTTTGTGTTTTAGAAATGTGAGTTTTCGACGCCATCAGCCAAACTCGTGATGCGTACGTCAGTAGAGGTTTTAGCATTGTTTTATATAAAAGAATTTTTGTTTTCAAGGATAGATTTAATTTCTTTTGCAGAAGAGGGCCAAGAGCTGCTGCAGCGGCTTTTGTTTTCCCTATTGAATTCGTTATTTGGTGATTCCAGATTAGCTTCTTGTCTAATGTGACACCTAGAAATTTGGTCGATTCTTTCCTTTTAATTTCTTTATTTCCGTAGTATATAGGATTTCCTGTTCCAGAAGCCGAAGGGCCTCGAGTGAGAGTAAGAGGGTGGGGTAGAAAAAGGCAACTCCCCTCCCAACTTCGCCCTCGACGACTCCGAGGAGAAATTTGATACTCATGATAAATTTGATACGGGTCGTTGGAACGAGGGTCGCAGTCGGATTTGATATGTGACACCTAAGCGGTGGCGAGGCAATTAAAAATAGAAGAAGTCAACTTATGAGGGTCGTGTTCCTGTCTCTTGCGTTGAAAAAATAGGCCTGTGAATGCGAAGGTCCTTTTGAGTTTACACCTTTTCCGAAATTGCTGACGATATTATTTACATTTTGTGAGCAGGAATTTCATCAAAATCATGTTACCGACTTAGTTAGGTGGCGGCTGGGTAAAGTCCTCGTCTGCCATACAAGAAAGCGGGTTCGAGTCCCGCCTGGTTAGGATTCCCTTATCCAGAGGTTGGTTGTATAATTTATTGCTAAATTTTTCGAATACCCAACATAAAATGGCTCAATATAAGCTGTATTCGGTGTTTGGGAATTAAAAAAAAAATAAATAAAATTTCAACACTGAATTGTAGTTCATGATGTTATTTTGACGGAATGTAGTCTTTTTACGTAATGAAGATATCATAGCTTGCAGTTTTCGAAACGGAAGGGAAAAACGGGTCACGAACGAAAGTTGGAGAGGTTTCTTATTTGATATATACGTACGCGAAATATATTCAACTAACATAATAAGTTATTAATAAAATGTGACAATATATGTCAAATTGGAAGTCACACTTGGATGCGAAAAACAATGGTTACTAAAGTTACAGCTAGAAATATTTTTTTTATTAACACCGATGAAAAGAAGCAATAAAAGAGAACACGATGAAAAAATTCTGTGGGAGAGCCGAAACCAGCGTTTCAAGACATAAGTAGTCGTTAATTGATAGTTGAACTTCGTCTCATAATTTTTTCTGATATATCACTCATCAGAAATCACCTCGCAAGCATTTTATGCATTGAAAAAAATGCGATTGAAACATGAAATTAAATATGAACCATTATAAATTAATATAAGTACTTAAATCATAAGAAAACATAAATAATAAATTCACCAGCTCTACAACTAGTTGTCATTTGCATTCAAGGGAAAAGTTGACCCCGTGATCATCACTGAATCTTGGCATTGATGCCATGATGCGCAAGGATGTGTGGTTTAGAAGCCCTTGAAGGTCAACTTTAAATATTTCTCTTCCACTGATGTCCCCTCTGGGTATGAAGATTTTTTTGCGTCTAACCCTTTTAAGAACTAGGATAAATCTGGTAGCTACAGAGCTTTGCAGTCTTACGAATAATTTTGTATAGAAATTTTGTTTAATTGCAATGAACAGTCTGAGAAATAGCTTCTTCTGGCTACAGTTCATTTTGAACTGTAGATATTTTTCTCAATTTCTGTAATATCAGTTTCCCTCTGGTGGGGATGGTCGAAGTCATTTCCGTGATTATCTTTGCTGCTGCATCATTTCCTTACTAGCACACTGTACCTAGATGTGGCTAGCGATAGCTCAGCTGCTAATGCTTTCTCAAATCAGTCACTTTTCTGCTCTTATTGTTAGACCTATCACTAGACCTCTTACAGTCTTTCTTAGGCCTTTCTCTGCTGCTTTACCCAGAAAAAAAAAACAGGAATTAGGTAGCAATAGTGATATAACATCGCCTTAAAGGAAAGTAAAGCCAATGCGAATACGTTAAACAATAATAGGCTACAACCTGAGCAAGGAGTCTCAAGGAGGTTATTATGCATGTGAGCTGGGTTATCGTTCTCTAACCAACATCGACGTATTTTTTTAACATGTCACTGGTTCTCTTGCATTCGTCCCATTTCTGGAAATAAGTATTGAAAAAGTATTTGTTCATGACATTCTGCATTATTTCCTTCTTCTTCACTTCTTGCTCAAATTGAAATTTATTGAGAAGATATTGAACGGCAAATAAATTTTGAGGAAAACGAATTTCCACTTCTATTAGCAACAACGCCATGTATTTCTTTTTGTGTTACCTACTTTCATGCGCTTAATTTTTTCTTATCAGAAATATCAACTATATGAATCACCGAAGAAGAAAATCAAAATTAGAATAAAATACAACACACAAAATCAGTGAGATAATTATCTTGGAAAACATTTTTATCATTACGAGATATCCTCCAGTAGTGGTAGTTCGTCCTCAACGCTGAAATCTCACGCTCTAGGGAAAATAAACCTTGGTTCTTCGCTTCCGTAACACAAGATCTGAGATCCTTTGACCTTCAGTAGTAAAAGCAGGCTAATTTGCTCGGTAAAATCGTGCAAGGAATGTTTTTTCGTCAATTGGGGAGAAGCATTTGTGGAAATCCCTGTGCGAGCCACTTCGTATAAATCACCCGTATCGAAGAGAAGCGGTCCTCAAAATGGCAAAAAAAACCTTCATATTACGAGGCATTAAAACAATAAGCGGCATTTCTACAAACGGACAGCTATGCTTTTAGTACCAAACTTCTTAAACGCTAGATAAAAATCATAAGACTGAGTAAGGGTTCAGGGGCGGATCCAGGTTTCCTTTCTCGGGGGGCACAAGCAAGGCCGTATCCATGATTTTGTTCTGAGGGGGGGGGGAGCACAAGGATACCTCGTAATACAAAACCAACGCAATGATAATGGGACCATATTAAAAATCGTTTATATTTTAAAGGGCCTGATGGGGCACGCGGTAGGCAGGGTAGTGCTCGCCGCTCTCTAGAGCCCTTTCCGATGTTTGAGCTGATGGGAGCTATGAAATACCTAGGAGAGTGTGGTTAGCAAAATGCGGGTGCATTGCGGGAAGATTTAGGTTCTCTAAGAAGAAGAAACTATTTCCTTGCTGCCGCGCGCTTTCCGAGACAAGCGTCTGACTCGCCAGCGCAGTCGATGAGTCCGTAATATATATGTCATGAATAAAATAGTAATTTGCACATTTAAAAAATCCAAAAATAACACCTATATGGAATTTATAATGCATGGCAGCGTAGAAATATGTAAAGTCGTCTCATCTTTAGCGAAATATCAATACCTCAGCTATAACTAAGGCTGAACAAATTTCCGCATCGGGTGGCTGGAAACTCACGCACATGACTTGATAGGAGATGTGGGGTGGCAGGTTGGTGCAAGATTTCTCTTTTGAGAATTAAAGTTGATAATTTTTTTTGTAATGCGGTGTAAAACCTGATAAGTAGGAACGTGAAAACATGACATTTTCCTCTAACCATGTTATCGATACGTGAAAAATAAAACATTTTAATCTCTTAATAAAAAATAATACAAACTATCAATAGAATATAAATTTTTACTGCTACGGATACTCTTCATCTACCTTTCAAAAATTCCCTAATCCATACTTCAATTCTATCACCTATATGTAGCCTATTTATTTTATATATCAATTGAACGTGTGGCACCGTATCAAAGCTTTTTTTACATAAATGATAACTGCATTAATTCCACAGCCTTGAGTCAGGACTTCAGCAAAGTCTTGCGATAACCCCAATAACTGGGTCTCGCAAGAAAAGCCCTTCCTGAAACCATGCTGATACAAGAATAGCCAGACATTTTTATCCCAGAATTCGTGCTAGTATCTAGCGATAACCTTTTTAATTAATCATCACACTACTGACGTTAGGCTTACTGGTCTATAATTACCTACTTACTTTAGTTTTATTATCGTTGAAAATTTGTATGACGGTTGCCATTTTCCTTTCATAGGGAAAGTCCCCATTATTAAGTGTGACGAAAAAAAGTCTTCTAATGTAGGGAACTATTGCTTTGAACTAGGGCCCATTGATTAATTTCTCCGCTGTTTCCGTATTAGTTCTAATATTTTACCATATGTTACAAGGGTGTAGGTGTACAGGATCAAAACTAGAGGGGGGGGGGGAAACCGTGGTCGTTCAATTTGTAACATTTTAGCACAGAAAAAGCTAATGAAACCATCATTTTAAGAAAATTATGACATCGAATTATTATTTTTTAAATTATTTGCTTGAAAAAATAATGATTTTATTTTACAACCATGACTCATATTAATATCATTTTTCTTCTAAAGGTGCCCCATCATGCCCCCCGCTGAGTACGCCCATGGTCTGTTATATTAATACCTCTTAGAGCAAGGTAGTAATTCTACCCTTCTACCCCCACCGAAAAATATATATCACAGCAAGATCACGAATGAGCTCGAATAAAAGTTTGAAGACATAGGTGACCATTATTTCGGTCATGAATGAATAATTATAAATAGTCGCCGGATTAATTAGTGTTAAGAGTGCAATTACCACTATATTTCTGCTTATTTCCACTCCGTGAATGAATCTCTTTAGAAACGAACGTAATAACCTAGATGAAGTCATCACTTTAAAATTTTAGCCGTTAAGAGAAAAAAAATCAATATTAAGTAACTATTTATTGAGTCGCCAGCATAGAATATGCGGATATTAAGGATTTCTCTTTTGAAAAATTAATAAATTATGATTACCTCGGACTCCAGCCCTCCAAGAACTTCACCGCATCTACCACGCACAGAATATACCTAATCAGTGGCCGAGCCGAGACATAAATGGCGAGTCCAAATATGAATATAAAGACAGGAAAAACCTCGCCACAGAGCCAGAAGGAAAACACTCCGACGGCCCAACGCGTGTGTGGAGGTCTTATCAGTGAATTCCATCCGCCAATATGAAATCCGCTAGGCCTTTTGCTCGTGGAGTTTGAGTCCAGGTTCGGTAGCTCAGTCGCGTCCACGTCCCGTCCTCGTCGGCTCTTGGTGTCGTGAAGGCAAATGTTGCTTCATGTGCCCAACCTCCGAGTTTTTACCAACCTAGCCCCATCAGTTAAGTGGGACTTGTGGGTGTCTACATACTATTGGAAACGATAGTAAATAGCCGCCCTAGTTTGTCACTGATAACGTGTGAGTCATGGGTGGCCACAGGTATTTTGGCCCTGGCGCCGGGACAATATACCTACACATTTGGAAGGCATTGGGGATAATCCATTCACAGAAGCCAATAGCAATGTCAGCCACTACGCTGAATGAGGTACCGCTGGTGAAAGGCATAATTAAAGAGACAAGGAGAACGTGTGATGTTTGGAAACACTGCTCAACGAGCAGATTCACGATGATGGAGGTCTGAGAGCGACTGACAGAGTCCACGCCTGCTGTTTGCTGATTGGCAAAGGGAAAGTCACGTTTTGAGAAACTTTCCCTCCCCTCAACCCATTTGCTTTGGTCACACCAGCTCACCCGCAAAGATAAAAAGAATATAGAATAATCAATACAAAATCTTATATCACGCTGAACTGCCTTCGCCATCATGTCCAAATTAACGCTGATATAACAACATTAATTAAGCGATCAATCCAGATGTGTTACTCGATGAATCATCTTCAAACATAAAATATTTTAATTTTTTCTTCGACGTAAAATAAATGACAATGGAACTACTTAACGAAATTTTAAAAAAATATGGGGAACAAAGACAATAAGAATGCGTCTGAAGCCACGAAAGCCTCCAGCTAAAAGAAGCCCATTCTACCTTACACCAGAAGAACGACGGGCAAGACCATCGTCATCATTCGAAGAGGTTTGAAAGAAAGTCAACTTAAAACCCTACGCTCGATTAAAACATCTCCAACGACAGTTGAAGGACACCGCTACTAATTGAAGGAGTTCATTAACGGAAAACGCAGTATAAATACATCGGTGGAACTGCTAGCGCAGTTGAAACTCATTAAAGTGAGCACTAGTGGGCTATTCGGATGACGAAACGAATTCAGTTTTAGCAAAACACGAAGTCATGGGATTCGCGATCGAATTTAATAAATCTAAAGTCATCGTTGAAGTGGGATATTACAAACCCCGACTTCTCCGTGAATCAATCGAGATCAAGAAACACAAAATGAATTTCAATAGAGACACTGCTTTAATAATAAGCAATGCGTGGAGCCTATTTATCCGGAAAAAAGCAATTAGTATGACTGCATAAATTAAAAAGCATAGTTATCGCTTGTATTCAATATCTAGGTTTTAACATCCATTATTAATGTTTCTTAAAAATCTCGAGAGACAATAATTTTGACAGACACTTACTGACCCTGGTCACCTGCCTCTTTGACATATGAATTTCAAAGAATAGTTTCCTCACAATATTTTATATTCGTGAATGGTATAACGGCGGACACATATGGGCGGCGCGCCCCCCCCCCTTTGCATTGCCGATCATTACATGACCATAATTTTAGCATTTTCATACCGTAAGACGGCATTGTCTTGCATATGTGATTTGTTGGCTCAAATAAAACTTTAATTAACTTTGCCTGTGACTTGAACATTATTTTATTACGATAAAAGTAAAGGTAAAAAGTAAAGCTAAAGATATCTTTTGCGTCCACCCTTGAGTTTTTTTTGCATCCGCTACTGAATAGTATACGCTAGGAAATATAAAAAATCTAAAAAAATTAAAAATATCAGTCATTAACTATGTGAAGCACCAACTGGCTAGAAAAACAGCATTATTACATTAAAACGCCGCGGCGCCGGCGCGCCGGTAGTTTCCCCGGAGTACATAACACACACAATTAGTCCTGATTTGTGGACTCGAATTTCATTGATACACTTCACAGTTACCCTCTCGAATATAAGCGTACACAAATTCACCATCAATAATATATCGTGTGATCACAGAATATTGTGCAAATTCACGACTTCACGTCCATGAAATGATTTCCTTGTTCTATATTCGTGCGTCCATCCGAACATTCGTACCTCCACGTACTTGCGCGGGTAAATGCATCGTGTAAACACGGTTTGAGAAATATGTCATGAAGAAAAAAAATACGAAAATTTCACGTCGCCATGAAATAAAATGGATTAAATATGTGCTTGATAAATAAAATTTAAGAGTTGAAGATGATTTTCCGTGATAATACACATATTCCTGATTTACTCATGAGATTAAATATTTCAACGCGACTCAGTTGCCTATGGTAAGACGAAATCAAAGCCATTTCATTACGAGAGGGCAATAGAATATCATTGTCCTATAATTTTAATGGTAATAACTGACGAACGATATCCCGAACGTATTATCCACGTCCCATCCACTTTTCCAATTCACGTATTCAGGAGCGGATGGCATAAGTAATAAATTTCCAAGAAAATGTATTTACTCACAAGTTTTTTTCTTCCACAGCACAGAGTGATACTTCCATCACAGCGAGCAGGTCCTGGGCTATCATTCCATCAACGTCGATCAAGCAGAGTGACGAAAGAGACGAAGACTTAACCAGTTACACATTCACCTGAACTTGCAATATTGTTACACAACAAGGAATAAAACAAAACTGTTTAGCGAAACGGTGTAGCAGAAATTGCACACTTTTCAGGGCTGTACTATCCCGCCCCCAGTCTGAAAATATGGTCTCAGTAAACTGCACGCCGTCAGAGCCAAACTCACACTGGCAGAAATTCTGCCGAGAGCTGGCAGTGCAAGCATGTTGAAGGTCGGAGAGTGAGTCAACTACGTATGGATGGCGAGTGCTCCAAATATTTTCCCCCGCTCCGTGACCTTCCACTGCATCACTACCAGAGAACCGTGCAGTCTCCAGGAAAGCACACGCCTTGGGTTGGGGAGACCGCTGAGGGTGTAATGCGTATGTGTAGGGGGGGGGGAAGGGAATGGAACCGAGGGTGTGCTAGCTAATGACAGTCAGATGGGGCAACATAACTTTTCAGTGTCGATTCATAAATTCTGAGCCATATTAGATGATTCAACGCGTCGTATCATGAAGCAGGTGGGCATCAGGTTGATGTGGTGGATAGAGTGTTTCCTTCCCTCCCCGTGGGCTCAAGTTCATATCCTGGAGGTGGCAGAGAATTTCCAGACACCGCGTGATCCGTGCTTAACCCTTAATTGGTCACATTGGATCATATAGGAATTTTGACCCAACTAAAATTTTCTTAGATTTTTTTAAAAATAAAATTACGTCGTTCGAAATTGAAATTTTTTCTAGCCTCTTATTTATTGTTTATCATATTTTTCGAGATGTGGGTATGGAGAAGAATGGAGAAGGTAAAATGAACAGAGAGGAGGAGGAACGACGAATTGCTGGACATGGTGGGCGAGGAGAGGCAGCTTTTAAATGAGATACGGAGGGGACAGAAGGTATGGATAGAGGGAATATTTAGCGGGGAGGGGATGTTGAAAACGGTGCTAGAGGGTAGAATGATAGGGAAACGAAAGAGAGAATGGAAGAGAATAGGATCTCCAGATAGACTGAAAGGGAGTAGGCCTTACAGTGAATTGAAGACCACCTGTGACCCGACGCATTATTCTGTTGTAGTCTTATATCAGTCTGTTTTACATAGCAGGCTGATTTCTTCTAATGCTGTAAAGCTCAATACATTTCCCTCTTTTATGAAATTCATGTTTCCATTTATGTTCTCTGCATAAATATTGATACCGTGCATTGGGAATACTTTATGTAATGTTTATTGTGTATCTAATTGCAAAGTAAAAAAATAAAAATGTAGATAAATTATTCGAACAACTTATTTACTGAGTAGCAGTAAAATGACACCAATGTATTGACAAATATTTTTGTAAATCGTAATAAACTCAACTCGGCTCACAATGGTTTGGAACGTAGACTTTCGTAGCGAGAGGCATCGTTGTCATGAAATGCTTCCTTCATCGCCTGATGATGCGACCTGCAATGGGCGCGAAAGTTCGCACGACAAATTGCAACACGCAGCTACTCCCAAAATCCGTTGACAAATCGGTTCACAATGACCCGAAGCAACCAGTTACGCAAGTTTTGGGGTGCGACCAATTAAAAGAATTTAATTCTGTGTCGAGGACATTTCAAGCGCAACACTCCGTCCGCCGGATGGGACGTTAAGCGGTGGTCCCCTTGGTTAAGAGCAGGCTAATGACGACGCCGGGTTTCTCTCCACCCTTCCTCCCTTACCTTTCCATCACGGTGCAAATGACCCCAGCTGTCGGTAGCCTCCAAATATAATACTATGGAGCACGTAAGAGGTAAAAGGCAGCAAGTGCTTTTCAGTGCAGAATGAATCAAATTCCAAAATAGCTTACCAAATTGAAAAATGAAGCTCACGGAAGCCCATCAAAAAACAGGTGAAGTTGTCTGCTCGAAATAGAATACAAAAGACACTTCAGTACTCAAGTCCTAGTACTTCAGTACTAGGTGATTTTTGGTGACCGTAAATTTCTGTAAAAGAGATGAAAATATAAAATTATTGTAGAGTGATAAAATATTTTGGTTTTAAAGTACCGCAATCCATAATATTTATTCACATTGCATGAATAGGCAACAAAGTTTTTTTCCGATTATCTTTCATGTTACTATTTGTTAGACGCGAAGTGCCTCCCACAATTTTTGTCAAACTGAGAACAAGTGATTCGCAGCGAACGACGCGGCGGTGATCACTTTGGGGCATCCAAATATTAGGTATGCCTCGACTAAATCACGAAAATTGACGACGAAAACTGCAAAAATTAGCCCGTTTTTGTTTTTATTCTGTCCGATACTACAACATTTTCGAAAATTGGCTTTTTTACTTCATAAAATACCCACTACTTGTGGCGGATTGCGACGGGAGACGAATTACCGAATAAATTAAATAGATGATACTTAAAAGGTGGCTCTCCAATGTAAGTTTTAATTTACTAGGTCATGGAATTATCCTAAAAAATAATTGATGCATATCTAAAAGTCACTTGTTATCACATATTTGGTCTTAGAAGATAGGTCAGAGGAAAATAATTTTGGGTAGTAAAAGTGCGCAACTCGCATTTGGGGAAGGTTAAGAGATTAAACCCACGTCGCGTCGTTTAGTAATAAAACCATATTTCTGCAAAATTCCTTAAAAAATTTATTTTCTTACAATCTCTTGAGTGACACACGACAAAAGACATTTTATAAGGTTTTAATAGTCATTTAAACCAACGTCCTTCGTTATCGCACTCAATGGATGAGAGGGAAGATTTTTTTACATACGGATTCCGTTGTATTTTTTCCCTCTATGGTCTGCACAACAACAGGAGTAGAAACATTCAAACGATCCGAACGTATCGTTTTCACTTTAAGTTTTTTCCCACATTGATTTAAACACAACAGGTTATTAATATTGAGCACGAAACCGTTGAAAACACAACAACAGCTGATAACTCTTGGAGAGTTGTGAAAGAAATACATAACGTTCGCATTAAAAGAACAATATTCCGTATATGCGACATGTGTTTGGATAGCTTTCAGTACGATCTTTTTGGCGGAGGCATGATTAAAGGGCTGAATAACTATTTTTGCACCCCAGCGAAGGAGAATAACACACAATTCCAGTCAAAAGGACCACTGCATACAGGACAAATAACTAGTGGTTACTTGGCTCTGTGTTTTGCTGCTTTCTCCGATTTCCTGCTCAGGCCACCACTCAAGGTCAATTAAAAAAATACAAGTGGAGCGGTGGAATTTTTTTCACTTAACTGGATGCGATTTATATATCTTGAACTTAATGAGACTAGTTTATTTTTGGGAACTTCTCTCGGGGGAAGGGGGGTTAGAGGGTCATGCGTTGCTCTTGTTTTCCGATGGGAAGTTCTCCGTCTTGAACACGGTTCGGGCGAGGGGTTTTTACCTTTGCACTGGCCTTTCGGACCGTCTAGTCAGAGAGCATATATAGAGAATTATAAAAACAAATCTTAACTGTACACTGGGGATGCTGTTAAATTCTGCTTGGAAAGTCGCCTCTGCCACTTTACGAAAATAACAGGGACACGAGAAAATGGCGGTATCATTCAGAGATTTGACACGTAGACCAGCCAATAAAGCGGCGTCAGGTGGGGAAGGCGAGGGCCATAATTAGACCCCAACACTTTCTGATATCTGAGGCCGAGTCGGAAACCTGATCGCCAGAAAATATGGGCCCGTTAACCCGGCTCAAATGCTGAGCAAAGTCTTCACAAATCTTTCACCAGACAACATAAAAATCATAGTTCACCGATTAACCTGACACAAGCCTATTCACTCAAGTAAATAACTCTCACGTAAGAGTTGAGCGAGTCATAGAATGATGTAACTTCCACACGTTATATATACTTACCATTTTGATATAAATAAATAAACTTAAATTTTATGGAAAAAACGAAGCAAATGGAAAATATTTCTTTGCAGTATTAAATGAGATTAGAATTTTTTGCTGCTTTTTAAATCATGACTTTCACATTATCCACTTGTGACGCAGGTAAATCAATTTGGCAGATATTCCTGAAAATAAACAGCTTCAAATAATTACCCTATATGCATCAACACATATTCAACTTCAAATAACAATTTCTATTCCACGTACTCGACACTGTATATTCCTCCAATTTATCCGCGAATTAAACTCATTGAAAAATACAGTCACGCGGTGTTGAAAATATATTCATACTGCACATCACGCCGTCGATGATGAAATAATCCCATCACAGATGATAATAACGATTTTAGCAAAACACTAGGAGGTCATATTAAGCCATTATTTATAATGGAGTATAAATGGTGATTGAAGTATGAACTGTGTGATTTCAATACGTGTTTACATTCACAACATTAAGGTCGTACGCAAATCACTCTCACCTCTCCTCGTGCATTAATGAAACATTAGACCAGTCTTTTGTTATCTCTCTCTTCGTTGACCAATGATTCAAACACAACTCTCCGGTATCTCTCGAGAACGAAGTTTCTCTTCGATTATATTTCCACTTAATTCGTACACAGGTGACTTTTTGCTCTGCATAACTGGCGGATTGCACTCAAGATGGCCATTTTCGGGAGTTGTAGCTCCATCGGGACTAAGAGGAGCGTGAGCTCGGCTGAAAGTGGCCTGAAAGAAAGATATTTCATTTTATGAATAATGATGGACAAAAAAAAACCGGCTTTGGCGTTAACGTGTCGTTTAAAACACTAGGTAACCCTCTCCGCCGAGTCCCCTGCCTAATGCTTGTAGTGATGAACACTGCTCTCAGTCACCCGCCTGTTGAAGCGGGTGGTCACCATGGTGATCATAATAGATAATATTTTTAATTCACTTATTTGAATTATTATTTTAAACTATTATTTTAAATTACTATTATTTTTAATTAGTTTCTTTAAATTAAAATTATTTTTTATTGTACTCTAAAATGGCCTGACGGTTAAAACGCGACGCGCTAGTGAAATTAATTTGTGGAATATTTCCATCTCTCTTTTTCATTAGTCACGATGTCTTTCCTCTAGCATTGATTATATCCTGCCTTTGGAATTTGGCCATTCTTAAAAACGAAAACTCATACGACTCAGTCTTATATAAAGTGTATTAATAAAATACAACAAATTTTACCACGAGTTGAAAACTGTAAATGAGTAAAAACGGATTGAACGAGCTAAAAAAAACTTAAGAATGAAATACGCGGCATAGGGGACCCATTCCTTAATTACCACCTTCTCAGCAGCACATGATACCTACTAAACCATCGAAGTTCTTTACAATGCGTGCTTTTTAATTTGAAAAATACGAATCAACACACATTTCGCAGGTGATTTACACTTCTAGCAAATGTAGGGAAGAAATGAATTCACTAAGTTCTCGTTAAATGGCAGAAAATGTAAAAAATACGCAAGGCTGGGGTTATAGAGCCATGCCACAATTCTAATATCATGTTTTTAGTTAATTTCATGTTTAACTTAACACGCACTTTGGAAAATTCCTTAAGTGTTACATTTGAACGTATACTTTATCGGTGCTTACAATTTTCGGTGATGAGGGAGCATCGCTGTCCAAGAGGGGCGGCGGAGATGACGAGGTGCGCACGCGCAGAACGACAGGCGGCGCTGCCCTCGGTGACGTAGGGGACATCAGTGGTGGAAGCCAACGCGATTCGCTGGCGCACTCCCACTGCGGCGGCGGGAAGTTTGGATCCGTAAGATCGTCACCATTTTTATGGAACAAAAACTCTGGCCTCTTTGCAAAGACAGAACCTAAATGGATAAGAGAGAATTAACATTAAGATTGATTTCACTGTGCTTAGCGTATAATACAGCTTTGTTTTCAGTCCATACTTCATAAATTTATCAAACATATCCTTCATATTTATCATTCCACATTTTCTTATCCCTTTTCTTCAATTTCATTTGAAACTGTTTATATGCACAGTAAGGTCAGTTACCATGCACCCAAATATTCGTTACTTGATTGCTTTTGAGATTAATTATACTCAGAGTTATATTACTCAAGACAGTTTAGCGAGAGTTTCAAAATCCTCTATCAAGCACGACATTTGTTGGAATACAAGGAAAACTGTTGTAGAGAAAATTCGTCAATATAAAGTAATGTCGAAACAAAATAGATGAATAAATTACTCAGAGCAATAAAGATTTTTGCGGCGTTGATCACATGAAATCTTCATTTTTTTTCGGGCTTTTACCGCGTCCTTTGGCTATTGTTGACAAAAGATTCGCTGATTGTAATTTCAGCCGATGTCAGTCGGAGATTGCATTAAGCGAACCCGTTGTCAACAAAAGCCAAAGAACGCGGTGAGAACCCGGAGAAAATGTAAAGATTCCCTGACAACCCTGATTTCAGTCAAATAGCTCAATCCAGAATCAATAAAAGAAGGCAAATGACAGTCACCGCTAACCTACCTTTACTGTGCGCCTTCTCCGCCAATATGTCCGGCTGGCACCCGTCTCCCGGCATTCTCGAGTTCGGTGCCCCATTCATGAGAGGCGATTGCTCCTGCTTAATGACGTACGACAAAACGTACTGATCCTGGCTGACGTCGATTGTAGTCTTACTGTCGAAAAAGCCGTCTCCCTTGCTCCGATCGTCCGCACCGGATACCAGAGGCATTTTGGTTTCAGCAATGTCGTCTCCGTCGACATCGCAGGGTCTTCTTCTGTTTCTTCTGGTCCCCGTGGAACAGTCCCTACCGCTCCCGCCACCGATCAAGTCCAGCAAAGGCGTAGATGAGCAGTAGAGACGAGGGGGTGCCGCTGATCGCCGACGAACAATGACTATCACAGACACCAAGATCACGGCGAGTAGGACGGCCAAGGCGCCCAGAAGCAGGGCTAGCAGAGTCACGGCACCAAGTGAGCTTGCACCGTCTCCTTCCATTTCTGACAAGTGGGCACACAGAGAGAAAATGATGGTTATATTACAGAATAGTGATATATGAAACTCATCGTTAGTATGCAGCATTTGAATACATGAACAGAGATGAAATATGCATGAATTACCATGAAAAAATCCCCTAAACCGAGAATCGAACCACGTTCATATTGCAGAAAAGTTTCTCGGGTTTTCCACCGGTTGATGTTGTCCATGTTTCCCGACGTTTCGAGCAGCGACTTCCTGATCATCCTCAGGGGATCATTCGGAAAATACGCCGGGAAAACCTAAGATCATACATCACGTACGATTTCCGGCCACGGATCAGACCGCAACGCTATCCAGGTTCCTGAAATCCAGGGTTTTTCTCATGGCAATTCATGTATATTTCACCGCCGTAGACGCGCAGACTTCGAAATACATATTACATGTACCGCTATGGGCGGCATTAGTCTTTTGAAGCACTCAACAGGTTTTGGGTTCGTTGATGTCCTTTCTCCTTCGCGTTGCCATCCTCAATGGACCGCGAGGGCTTAACATCTCGTGACATGAGCCTCAGTACAATTGATACAGAAATCGTGCGGTGGGATGCGCAGTGGCCCAATAAGCCAAAGGTCCACGGATCGATTCCCCGTCCCGGAAGTTTTTTCTCCTTGCAATTCATGTATATCATTGTTAGTAGTTGAGCTGTTTTTAATAGCATGAGATAAAAATGGTGCCTGATAAAAAAGTCAGCTTCCGAGTGAATTCCGATTCAAAGGAGCTGCACCACAATGGCGTAACTATGGGGGGATGAGGAGATAGCCCCCCAAACCCTCTGACAAATAATTTTTTAAACTATTGTCTATTAATGACGTATAATAATTGCATCTGCGTAAAGTTAAATTGTAAACGGCAAATTAATGTAAAATGTATTATGTAATTTATGCCTGGCATGTAATTTTTTTAAAATTTTCCGGTACCCCCGTTGCCTGGGGTGGGTCTCCCTCTCGTGCCCCTCGATACCCCCCAAAGCATATTCCTAGTTACGCCACTGCTCCACCATGTCCATTAGCATCGACACCGATTAGATGCTCTCCTCAGTGACGGCGAGATTAAAGCCTCGCCGGTTAACTCAATGATCGCGGGTCTAAACTCCACCAATAGGTGTTCACTACACCCAGAGCATTGCAGTGGCGGAAAAAAATTACGGCAAACTCATTGACACCTGAATGCGGCCAGCTCAGGAACTATTTGAATACGCACATCATCCAAAATGTTGTTTTCGTAATATTCAAATACAACCGAATTTTTTCAAAACATTACACCCCTTTTACCGGAGAAATTCAATGAGATTGCGTCGCAGTATGATAAAGCGTAAAATATCCAAGTACGAAGTATTCCTTCAGTTTTTCGACTTACCCTTCTCCAACGAGTCAACTAGAATGGAGTGAACTCCCCGGGGATATCTTTGAATACGACAGGCAAATTGGAAATCTATATTTCATGAGAGCACAATTACTCCGGTGTTGAAGTGTGCAAATTATCATGCTGAAAATCTGAGGTTCTACGGATTATATCTTGTTGACGGCAGATGAGGTACTGCACAGGCAACGTAGGTTTTTTCCAATACCTATTTACAATTTCGCAGAACCTAATATGATATCGAGAGGACTATCGAATAGGGTGGTTTCCTATTATTTTTTTATTGCTTTAATCGAAAGATTATTACTCCTGGAGTACGTATTTCACGCTTTTAGATTTTTAAATGACAACATCTATTTTTCGCGATTAAATGAAAAGTGAAAATTTTCAAGCGCGCGAAAACGCGACGCTTGAGTATGAATGCCGGGAAATATCTCCGTACGTCGTATTTCTGGTTCCCCCTCCCGCCCGGTGAGGTGACCTTGAGGCGAGGCTTAGCGCTGATACGTCGCAGGATGCTAGCGGATAGCTGAGTACCTTGCTGAATGGTAGCGCTTGGCTTAAAAAAGGTTTATTAATACCTTATCAAACGAAGAAAACTTTCCGAACTTAGCCAGTTTTAATAGGTGATTATTAAGACATGTTTCCCTGAGCTCTGTGCCTCATGCATGCATTGGTAACCTCAGACGATGTATAACTCCTATCCTCTCGTGTAGAAACTAGGTCCCTGTGACGTCATGCGGAGTGGAATCGCATGGGCGCCAATCTGGCCTTTTTCAAATGAGGATAAAATTTGACTCTTGCCATTCGTCTAAACCGGTATTTCAAAAACCAAATAATTTGTGTATTATGAATACACTAATGGTGGGTAACGAATCGCAATCAATGCCTTTCGTTTTCTTTGATGAAGGAAACTACCCTATTCTTAAGCGCTCATTTTTTGACACTTAACAGCAATCTTGTATAACCTTTTGGATAGTTAACTGAAGAGTGGATTTTGGCTACCTTGTCTGCGTATTTCAGCTTCGCTCCTTACTGTTATATGCGCTTCACGTGCATCATATCAGGGCCGATGCTTTTTCCCCTATTTCAAGAGTAAATGCCTAGAATCTCTACGAGAGCATAGTACCGAGCAACCTAAAACCTGAATTTTCAGTCTTGAAATTTTGGATGTCCGTGTATGTATTCCATTCAAAACACTGAGAAACCGATCAAGTGGATAAAATTTTAGGCTTGAATTTAAATTTTCCGACAGAATTAATATTGTACATTATCAAAATTTTGAATATTCTATTATCATCAAGGAACTAATGTTATATCGAAATGTTGCAAATAATTTACTCTCTGCGTTTTATGGTGTTTATTCAGGTTCAACAATTTGTAACACTCGATTAATTCTTTGCGTGGGAATTCCGCGTCAAAAATGCGGTCATAGCACAATTATGTTAATTAGGTACTTATGAATTTATCACATATACTATTTTGAGATCGATTTTAGGAATTTTTTTAATTTCAAAAGACTAAATTACGAACCCAAATGCTGCAAGTAAAAAAAATGAGTGACTCGTTGCCTTTACCTGTCAGTGATGAAAATTCGATTAATTACCTTTAATTTTGATTATTCATATAATTTATAGCTTAATTTCCTATATTTCAATATCCAATTATGAGGCACGACAAAGCCATATAACCATCCCATGAATACTACTTATTCTAATCGTGGTATTGTTTTTGGCAAAAATATTTTCAGAGAACCAGTTTGTGTTAAAAAAAAGTTTGCTTCGCGTTTACTATACAGAAGTATATATCTCCTTTAATCACTTTTGAGGAGTTTACTTACGTAATTGGTGCTTAATTGAAATGTGCATTGAAGATGTACTGGTGGACCAGACTACGTACGTAGAGAGAAAAAGTAAATGTGTCGAATTATAGGTATTAATTGACGTGCAGGAAACGACCGAGACGCAAGATAGAAGAATAACAATTTTATTTATTTATTTCCAACTCCCCGTAAACATCTCATGTATGCCTTTGCAACGGAGGATTAACGAAGAACGACACAGATTTTCATGATCACCTACTCAGGCGGGATTCGAACCCGCGACCGACGCTTTGGCCGTCAAGGACTATACCCCACCGTCATCGAGTCCGGCAAAGCGGCGTATGATGTAGTATATATTTGGGTATTAGGAAAGAGAGGGGAACAATCCTAGGTTGGACAAGGAAAAGTAAAATTGGATCCGATCTAAAAGAATATTCCGCTTTAATAAGAGGAAAATGAGCCGAAAATCATGGAGTTATGGCTAAAATTTATGTGAAAAATGTGTCAGTCAATGAGATACATCAATATAACTGCATATTAATTAACCTCTATCGATACGGAAAAAAATATAGAAATAAAATTAATGCTCTCTTATTTATTCAATGACAGAATAAATTATGGGGTTAAAGGCAAATAATTGATGACGTCAATTAGAGTGAATTTCAGTGATATTTGAAGTTATTTAACTAACATGGCAGTACATAAAAGATCATAAATAATACTACTTTGTGATTCTCACTTCACGTCAGGTTAGGGAACTTAAAAGAAATTTGAAGCTAAATTCACATATATCTTATCAGCAGAATCTTAATTTTAATTAAACTTCCCATTGAAATATGGATTTACACAGGTCATTTGGGTATTAAAATTAAGTTTTATTTAATTATGAGGATTTGATTTGAACATACATTTAATAACAATTTCGATGAATTTCTTCAAACGCCATATGGAATTTATTATTGAAACACAATGTGGGCATTAAAATTTTCTTAAAAAAACATTACGACTTCGAGTTTACTTATAATTGCAGATTTCATGTGATTCTAATCAAATAGATTGGAAGTATTCCTGGAAACAGAGTATTTAGCAGTTCATTACAATGATAAATTTGAAACAGGGAAATGATTTCTCTGAAGTTTCAAGGCGGCTAAAAATTTTTTACCATTCTGCTTTTACGAACGCCGAGGAGTTTTCCAATGAAATGGGGGAGCAAGCATAGGCCATAATAGATTGCACACGCAGCTAATTGTTAGGGGCTGGACGACGCGGAATAGGCAGTCTTTTTTCACTCTACTGTAGTTCCTGGGCTGGCCGTATTTAGACGGATGAGCTTTGCGTTAATTTTTTCCGTCACTGTACGCTTAAGTAATTGTTCATCTCTTTCATTGTTCCAGAGATCTATATGTCCATAATATACTTGGTCAGAGTAGCCATTACTAAATATATAATCCATCTAGGTACAGAACGGTCCTGAATCCTCTTTCCATGCTCTAATTTAAGGTAGATTGACCGACACGCATGCATTTAGACGGTAGACTTTGGTTTCAACGGTTTTAATTTAGGTTGTAAAGTGAAAAAAATGGTTTGAAAATGAAAGCCGCTTTATACTTTTCTCGATTCGCATACCATTCCATATCAATCGTGATAAAAATATACATTTTAGGGCGTGCACCGTACTAAATTCTACTTTTAGAGCAAACAATTACTGCAATTCAATAGCCGCATGATCTCTGGGGAATATGCGGATCGCACTTACCGGTGGTTCTCTTCTCGGCGTCCCACAGAGCCACATCCTCGAGCACGGTGGCCTCGGAGCGGCCCTTGGCGTTGGCGGCGTAGAGCACGAGGCGCAGCGAGGCGCCGGGGGCGAGGTCCGCGAGACGGAAGAGCGGCGCGTCGTGGCGCGAAGCGTTGAGCCGCAGGCGAGAGGTGCGGGCGTCGTACGCCTCCAGCAGAAAGGACTGCGGCAGTCCACCGTCGAAGCCAGCCGCGCACTCCACCTCGGCCGCGGTGCGGTTGCCGCCCACGGAGCAGTTGGTCAGCGGAGCTGGGCGAACTGATGAAGCGAAGCGAAAGAAAGCAAGAGGATGTATGGTGCTGAATAGAGGATTCACTGGAGCCACGTGATCACTATGTAATATGTATTTCAAATTCAGTCTAACTTTAATAGATGCATTCTAAAAGGTACATTATTTATTTATTAAAGTTGTCCATGTGCAGCATACTTGCCAGTTTACAGTGGCAGAATTTAACATTATATAATAATTATAAAATAATACAATTAAAATAGTAATAATAAATAACGAATTTTTTATGCATGTTGAAAGCTAAAAATGGACATGCACTATGAGCTAAAAATTGGAGGACATAATTTCGACAGCATCAACTACAACTCTAATGAGACACTACTTTATCAGACAAATATACAGTTCACATACATATAACACATATACATTGTTCTGATTTTTAAGTCATATAATAATTTATGAATTACCTGATGAACAATTGAAGTGAACCATGCATTTTAATAGATATTGATTGTATAAATTAAGTTTGAACCCAAAAGATGGCGAAAGGTGGCTCGCATGCTATCCCACGTAAGAATTTTTGCGGACCGGAAAACTATGCGTTAACTATTCTTACGTACATAAGTAAATGGAATCGTTTAAAGATAATGTATATTAATTCACGTACGCGATATATACAAGTGAAAAGTGCCCTACAAAAATACAGATAATCTAATAAAATACAGACAATGATTTATTAATACCTGATGTCCTGCAATACAAAAAAATAAATAAAGATTATTCTTCACCATATTCTATTACCAGGAGGTTCCTGGGTGCACTTTGGTTTTTTAATTACTTCGTAAATTTCTCAAAATAGAGGTAGGTATTTTGTGGGGCCTTCATATTCCGTGAAATTGAAATTTTTTGAATCGTTGCCGACCCCTTTTACAATTTGATGAGCAGTGATTATTAGGAAGTGTTTTTCTGTCGCAGAGGGCTCTAAACCGATACCTGCTGGGACGACTTGGAAGAGACACGGTGCGGCCTGTCGTCCGATGGCGTTGGCTCCGAGGCAGGAGAGGGTGCCGTAGTCGTGATCCGTCCTGGGCGTGTAGGCGAGCACGGAGACGGTTCCGTTGGAGGATGCGTGCCTCCCAGACGGCACCTCGAAGCCCTCGCCCGAGTTGCTGAACTGCCACGAGAACGCCACGTCCGGAGGATCCGCAGACACCTCGCACCGCACGCTCAGCCGCTCCTCCAGCGACGCTCCCACCACCAGGGGAACAAGGGGCAGGCCTCTGGCCGCGCGGTCGCCGGTAGCGCAGACTGGAGCGACTATAGACACGTTGATATCGTTATTACCAGTGGCGGATCCAGGGTAAGGACAATGGAAGGATAGGTGAGGGTCATGGGGGTTACCTCCCGGTTATAGCGAGGGTCCGAACAAAATTGCCATTTTAATTATATATATAGTATATTGGATACTCAAGGGGAACAGGGGGGCTACGGTCCCCTCTAGCCCCTTTCTGGATCCGCCACTGGTTATTATCCCAGGTTTTTTGCCGTAAGGTTGCTAATAGCTTTACACGTAACACGAAAAGCAGTTTACAAACCACCTTTAGCTGACCCCATTCCTTTGAAGAGACAGGTGAATAGATAAAGTGACATAAAATAAGCTTTTCACCAACCTCAATTCCGTCTGTCAATTACACTAGGAAGCATATTATACCCGTTTCGCTTTTCAACACCACCCTGCCACTTTCCCTGCCCACGATATACCTGATTTATGCAATAGCTTCAAATTGTTTCAACTTTTAGATTGTATATAATCCCGCGACCTGTGCACTCGGCGCCAACGACCCCTGAGGACGATGAAAAAGTACTTCATTGAAACGTAGATGGAAACGGAAATGGAGTGCCTAACCCGGTGGAAGGCCCGAGAGGCAATGACAGCCAATAGCTTCAGCTATCTGTTGCAGCGCCTTTATTTCTGATTTGTTTCCATTGTTTTATTACTTTTTGTTGCTAAAATTGTTATTTGTTATTTTATTAATAAATATTATTGAAATTGAAATATACTTTGATTTTATTTATTACTATAAGTGACCCAATGTAGAGGCCTTAGTGCTATTTTAGAAACTCAATAAATAAATAAATGTCCATATTTGTGATGCTTTATCCACCTCGGAGTAAGGCCATTTGATTTTTTCATATCCGAAAACGTGATTTATATCCCCGCTAACCCAATATCCCTCTATCACGGTCTTACACTAGACTCATCCTCCCCTTTCACTAGACTTTTCTGTCCCTAACGTAAGTGGTGCAAATAATTAAGTTACCTTAATGATATAAAATAATGTACAAATTGAAAAATCGTCCAAAAAGAGTTGTAATATAATGTATAAATTAAAAGAGCCATTGAAAATGCATCACCATGAACGCGAAGGCATAGATTTTTCAATCCCAACCACGGAACGGAAAAACGGCCGGAAAAGTGCTCTAAGGTAAGATATGCACCATACAATGTATGCATATATTCGACTGACATAGAAACCCACGTTCTTGCTTTTCACGCCTCATTTCTATTTCACGTATTTTTCCCCCCTCCGATCGACCTATTTAATTGCCACAGACTCATGCAAGACAATCCGAAGTTGAGACCAATATTCAAACTAAATGACTTTGAAATAAGTGTAAATCTAATGCTGAATATGTTTTGGACATCATTAACAATGTGAGCGGGTGGGATTTCGCTCAAAATCAGAATGTACATCATAACAAACCAAAAAATTCTTTAAGCGGATTCAGCGAGAAGGTAAAATTCATTTTCGCTGTAAATTTTAGTGGGAGTAAGTTACGTGACACCAGAGTATTTCAATTTAGGCTGGATGCACGGAAGTCCATAAACCGGAGGGGGGGGGGAATTTACATTTTTTGGTTGAAAATCCATGCTGTTTACCTTGAACGCAAAAGCTTCGTTATACTCTATATTGCGTTCTCTTATCATAACCATAAATTCAACGCCGCGTCTGAACAAACAAAATTGGAACAGCTTCTCTCGCGATTCAAAAAAAATATTCTAACTGAAACAATCTTCTATATTATTTCTACTGTATAGATACCTTTTTATCAACTTATACGCAACCAAACTCTAAAAATGAGGTACCAAAATGCACAGAATTTATCAGAGAACATACGATGGCATATCTTACTAACAAAAACAAAAAAAAACAAGAACCGGTAAATATTCCTGACGTTAACGGCGCACAAACTGATACATTTGTTCATTTGCAACAATATCTCGCATTCTTTAAATAACTTTTATCAAAATGCGGCTGATTCCACATTCAAGTCTTCTGTTGATACGTAAGTATGAGTCATCACGTGCGTTTTACGGAGGATAGTGTAATTACTTCCAATGTTGTGTTTAAAGAGGTCCTCTGACCTCAATTTGTACATGAACATTCCAATTAAATTTGTAACTGAGACCCTGCCTTTTTTTTCTACATTTTAAAATTAGAAACGCGCCTATCCCTCTGTGGCACTGCATTGAAAAGAGCGGGGGAAGCCCGCTGGGAGCGGGCGCATCATGCTCGTAAAATATAAGACGACAATATGAACAAGTATATTTATAAATTTATTTACTTACATTGCACCCTTAACCTGACTGGATCACTCGTAGATTCACCTTCCGTGTTGGTGGCCAAGCAGCGATACCTGCCTCCATTATTTCGCTTCACCCCTTGCAACACTAAGCTCAGTCCGCTTGTGATCACCCCAGCCGAAGTGTTTTGCACAAGTAGTCGGTCCTGTAAGATAGGAAAAACATACAAACGTATTAACGTTAGGCAGACGAGCAGCTAGGAACTAAGGGAGTTTAGGAGCAACTAATACTGGGGGTACGGGAGGTGCGGGTGCCATCCCCTAGAAAATGTTTAAGATAAATGGTTAAACATGGTAAGTTTTAGGGATTTCTTTGGGATATTTTATTAATACTTTCACTATTACTTATGTAATATTTATCGAATTAAGTAAAATGGATTAAATTTGAAAATTTCTCGGAGTTCTGCGAGGAGGGGGTGTTATCCCCCAAACCCTCCACCTCCTAGCTGCGTCCCTGACGTGAGGTAATTATGATGTCATGATTAACTCCGCAAAAACATATTTTTGATAGAGATTATGTTACCTACTCGTAGAAATCTTAGTTGGGGGTCGGAGGTGTCACTATGAATAGAACCAACCGTATCTCCTCACCATGATCCTACAGCAGAAACAATTCGTATCGCAGCAGTCGTACTAGTTTTAAATGAAGTGATCAAATGTTTCCGTTTTCATTCGGAACCTCTAAAGTATTCAAATAAAGGTTATTTACATGATTAACGAATTATAATTCCTTTATTCAAAAATAAACTAAAAAAAAAGCATTATTTCGTGTACTACCCGGTGTGGTTTACTATTCAATTGAATCCCCCTCAAAAATCAAAGTCCTTATCATACCACTGGTGAGTGCTAGTATGCAATATGTATGTAGTATGGACCAATAAGAGTGCAGATAGGGGAATATATTCCAACAGCTGTTCAATTTAAACTGAATTCCATCGAGTAAAGGCCCATTATGCTTGCTGTGCGGCCATGTGTATACAAAAAGCTTTGGAGCTGGCGAGATGTTTTTTACTGTTTAAAAAATCGCCATAGATACTGCAACACCTTACTCGCGAGGTTTCCTTCCCAACCTCACTCAATGAAAAACTGTTTCCTCACGAGAGATTAGCGTAGGCTGAGGAATACCACCGTTACCAGTACATTTTGTGTCGACGTCTCAAGTCTAACGGTGCCACAAGGGACGGAGGTGGGAATGGAATTTTCATTTCAATTGGTTTATCGCAGCAGAAACTGTACATACCTCGTGCATCCAAGCAATCTTATATTCCTTAGGGTTGGCTTTTACGTGGCATTCGAAGTAGACGTCATCGCCTTCTTTGATTCCATCCGGCCGAAGAGAGCTACCCAGCATCAGAGACACCTGTGGCGGATCTGAGGAAAAAGCGAACAATATAATCTGCAAAATTTAACGTGATAATAAAAATTAAATGAATATCCCAAATCGACACTTATTTCTCTCACCCCCAATAAACGCCTATAAATACTACACGTGAAAGAAAATGACACTTCCCACCAAATTAACGAGGAAAAAGTGAACAATTCGTAATATTGAAGTTAAACAGCATAATAAAAATTGCACAATAATGTGGCATTTTTTAGTGTCCCCCCCCCCCCCCAAAATTTTCTGGTACCCCCCCCCCAGAAATTCCTCGAACTTCCTCCGAACTTATCCGCAGAACTTAGCGCGCTAAGGTTTTTCGCGCAAAGGATTTTCGCGCAAAATCCTGTGTCGCAAAATCCTGTCTCTGGAAAATCCTGTCTCTGGAAAATCCTGTCTCTGGAAAATCCTGTCTCTGAAAAATCCTGTCTCTGAAAACCCTGCCTCTGGAAACTCAGCCTCTGGAAACAGCCTCTGAAACAGCCTTCGAAACAGCCTCCGAACCAGCCCCGAACCAGCCTACCTGCAATGCAAGACTTATATAGGACTACTGCGGAGAAATACTTCTCCTTGGCAAGCAAGGGGAAATCGGTGCTAAGGCCTTAGTATTGCACTTGGAGTGAGAAGTTTTACCATTGTCCTATCACAAACTCTCTCTCCCTCCAACACCTCACCCCAGTATCTCCTTCCCCTCCATGTGTTCCAATGAACGATTCCTCTGATGTCTCAAACCCAGAAGTTGAGGGGAAAATTCTGGGTGCTGGCTGTTGTCTCAAAACCAGGGAATGGTGTTTTGTGGAGCGGCCGTTTCTGCAGGGGCAGTGACGCATCAGTGGGCGGTTGTTGAATTCGCCTGGCTACCCCTCCACTCCCTGGAAGAAGCCCTCCCCTCAAATGCTGTCTCGCCTTGCATAGGCAAGCCCTCTTTCTGGTCGAGACCTGCTGGGAGTCACATGTCTTGTGAGCCATGAGATTTTTAGAGCAATTTTCTGCTGGTAATGTTTCCTTGGGATCATGAATTTACTATCATTGTTTTCTGTAATATTTCTGATTTGTTTGCATACTCTACTTTGAATAGATATCGTACGGTAATAACTCGTAAATTGTTTTTGGCTACCTTTTTCTTGTGAGCTGTTTTTCTTGTTTGTGGAGTCTTACCCTGATCCAGCATGTGACCGACGGTTGGAGTATTTCCCTTGTCTGGACTTACGTGAAAAATCAACCAGATTTTACGACGTAACGTCACATTTTGGTAGCAGAGTTGAGTTTCGATTTCCTGTCCTTTCGTCGAGGTCTCCGAGTGCTGGACAATGGTGACATTTCTCCACTATTTCTCCACTTTTTGCAGTTTCTGGTTGTTTCTTCTCTTAAAAGTGAGTTATTTTATGTTCCATTAAGTGCTTTTTGGTTCGTGTGGGATTACGTGACTAGTGTTGCCGACTTTTCCTCGTGGTCATATGCCATTTGACTTTAATGTTCGTAATCCTCGTAATGTTCTTGATAATTTGGATAGCAGCTAGTTATTCTCGCACCCCTCTTTTTCTATTGGATTCTTCCAGTAATGAGAGATAGTTTTATTTCTCGCTTTTTCTCTCTCTTTTTCTCGTTGTCGTTACTTCACTTTTCAAAATGCCTGGTGGTACTGACAACCCGTACGAAAAAACTTATTTAACCACGGGCGAGGATCGTAAGGCCAGGGGTACGGCTAATGTGTCCGTAGGAAGTGAAGTTTCTAATAATGAACGGGAATCTTCTTTAGAAGTGGTTCCACCTCGCCCAACGCACGAGGAAAGCAGTGATTTTCACGTCTCTCACGAAATGTCTGCTTCTCAGACATTGCCAGTTTCTGAAGGGTTAGTAATTGTCAAACAATTACTCAGTGATTTTCCGCCATTTGAAGTGTCAAACAGTGAGAATTGGTTTAATTTCATGTTAAAAGTTAATGAAATCGTTTCTTTGTCTTTGGTTCCTCTGTCAACGTTATTGTACCTTGTAGTATCTAAACTACCTGCCAGCTCTCGTCATTTTTGGTTGTCTATGTTAAACTTGAATCTCGCATGGTCTCAAATCACAGAAAAAGTTTGGGCTAGAATTGTTAGTGACAGAGAGTTTGATCGTTTGATCACTACGAAAGTTAAGAGATTTCAGTTCCCTCGCGAAACGCCCCACGATTTCGTGTGTTCTGTGCGTAATGCCACTCAGGTGCTGGGTTTGCAGTATTCTGAGTCTTCTATTGTGCGACTCATTATTCAAGGGTTAAATCCTTTAACAAAATCTGCAATTATGTTCTCAAATCAGCCTAACACATTTGTAGAATTGGACTCTGTTATCACGCAGGCTTCTAAACATTTAATGGACTGTGCTGAATATTCCAACACTTTCCATCGTATCTCTAGGAATCCGTCTTCTGTTGCCTCTTCCAGTGCGCCTAGGGAAGTTTCTTTTCCTATTAATTGTTCTTACTGTCATAAACCTGGCCACAAAGTGAACGAGTGTCGCAAAAGACGACGATTTACTCAGCCTGCCGTGAGTTTGATGAGTGTCCGTGACAAGTGTTCGACTCGATTGCCAATATTATCTATTAATCTTCATTCTATGCCATGCCAGGCTCTAATTGACACTGGGTGTTCAGTTTCACTGTGTGATGAAGATTTCTTTGCTTCTCTGAAATGTTGCCGGAGAAAAATTATTCGTCAAAATGTTGACGTCGATTTAATCACGGTGTCGGGGCAGCCTTTTCATATTAATTCCTCTGTCTCACTCAAGGTTCAAATAGGCAAGTTTTCTTGGAACCACGTGTTTTATCTAGCTAAAATCCCATTTCCCGTGTTACTGGGTGTGGATTTCATTTGTAATTCAAAGATGATTATTCGTCCGGCGAACGTCAGTTTTGAAATTGCCCCGAATTCTCTTTTTTCTTTTACGGACAATTGCGAAGCGTTTAAATCGGCGCCAGTTAGTAACTCATCCGAATCACATGTTCTGTCGTCCACTGAAATTACGTTGTGTGATAAGTTGAAGGGTTTATTGTCAAAGTATCCTGATGTGATTTCTCAAGAATTGGGGGTCACATCTGTTATGACCTACGAAATTGAACTGCTAGATTCTACTCCGATTCGATCCCATCCTTACTCATTGTCACCTCCAAAGGCAAATTTAATGAAGAAGCACATCCAATCTTTACTTGATAAGAAAGTGATTGAGGTTTCCAATTCAAACTGGTGTTCGCCAGCTTTTCTAGTGCCTAAAAAGGATGGATCTGAAAGATTAGTGGTTGATTACCGTAAGTTGAACAAAGTTGTTAAATCAGACGGTTATCCTACACCTTCTGTTGAACATGCATTCCAATATCTTGCTGATGCAAAATATTTTACTGTTCTTGATCTCAATTCTGCCTTTCATCAAATACCATTATCTGAGAATTCTAAGAAATTAACTGCTTTTGTGACGCCGTTCGGAGTGTACCAGTATAATAGATTGCCATTTGGTTTTGTAAATTCTCCTCAAATATTCACTCGTCTCATTAATGAAGTATTGGGCGATTTGAAATATTCATGTGTCTACCCATATATTGATGACTTGTGTATCTATTCCAAGTCTGCTGAAGACCATGTATCTCATGTTAATGCTGTCCTCAACAAACTACGCAGTGCCGGTTTGACGGTGTGCGAGGACAAGGTTAAGCTTGGTGTGGAATCACTCACTTTTCTGGGCCATCTCATCACAAATGGAACCTTGCAAGTTGATCCTGAGAGAGTGAGACCAATTGAACAATTCCCAGTTCCCAGAAATGTGAAGGAAGTGGCCAGATTCATTGGACTTTGTGGGTTTTACTGCAAGTTTATTCCAAGGTATTCTGAAATTTCTATGCCACTGAATCGCTTGAAACGTAAAAATGTTCCTTTTCAATGGACAGCCGTTGAAAATGAGGCTTTCTGCCAGTTGAAGAAAGCTCTCACCAATCCACCAGTGTTATCTTTCCCTCGATTTGACGAGGAATTTCATTTATTTGTCGATGCCAGTAATTTGGCGGTTGGTGCCGTTTTGAATCACAAAGTAAATGGTGATTTTGTCCCTGTGGCTTTCGCTAGTAAGGCACTCTTGGAACATGAACGTAAATTTTCTTCTTATGAATTGGAGTGTCACGCAATTCATTTTGGAATTCAAAAATTCAGTGTTTACTTACAAGTAAAACCATTTCACTTGTACACTGATAATGGTGCCCTGACATGGCTTTTCTCTCATCCTAAGCAGTTGGGCAAATTAGGGAGGATGGTTCTTAAATTATCCTCTTATAAATTCACTGTGCATCATGTTCGAGGAGCATCTAATTCTGTCGCAGATTGTCTTTCTCGCATTGAGCCATCCTCATCTACAAATAGTCATTTAGATGTGGAATCTAACACTCATAAGGAGTCAGCTGTTCCTTATTCTTGTGTGTTACATAAATTGCCTTTGTCATTTGTCGACATTCGAAAACACCAAGAAACTGATCTCGTTCTAAAGGATATTTTCAATCAGATTAATAATAATTCCTTGAACGACAAAAACTATTTTCTGAAGGGACAGCTATTATGTTATGGGAATTCTAAAATTAAGCGAGGAAGAGCTGTTTTGCCTACGGTCTTGAGGCCTATGATTTTTCAATATTTTCACTGCTCTAGTATGTCTGCTCACTTGGGCATGGCTAAAACTTATGATAAGATTAGCAGACACTTTTGGTGGAAGGACATGAAAAAAGAGGTTTATGACATGGTCAGAAAATGCCATCTGTGTCAAACTTGTAAACCCAGAAATGCTCCACCTCCTGGCATGCTATCGTCGCACAATCCTTCTGATGTTTGGGAAAGACTTTATATTGACTTTGTGGGTCCTTTACCTCTGACTAAAGGTGGACACCAATATGTACTTTCTCTTATTGATGGATTTTCTAAGTTTTGTTTTCTTGAGCCAGTTCGCAAGGCTACGGCCGGTTCGGTTGTTTCAATACTCACTCAAAGAGTGTTTCCAAAATTCGGTTTTCCAAAATATTTGGTTTCTGATAATGCACAAGTTTTCAAATCTCATGCCGTTAAGGAGATGTGTTTGCAACTGGGGGTTAAGCAAATTTTTGTTTCTCCATACTATCCCTGTTCTAATCAGGTAGAGAGATTGCATAGAAATCTAAAATCTGCACTTGCTATTTTGTGCAATAATGCTCACCATATGTGGGACTCTATGCTTGCTGACTTAAATTTTGCCTTGAACACTGCCTCTCATGAGAGCAGTGGTTATTCTCCTGCCAAAATAATTTTCGGCAGAGAACTTAAGCATCCTTTAATTAATCAGTGGGACATTCCAAAATCTTTATTCGAGAATGATCTCAGCGATAATGACAGACAAGCCTGCCTGAATCATGTTATTGCTAATTTAAAAAAGGCCAGAAACAGGTATAAAGAATCCTATAATAAATCTCACTCCCAAATCACTTTCTGTGTGGGAGATCTTGTTCTCTGCAAAAACCATCCTGTCAGTTCTAAAGGTGAACAGAAAATGGCAAAACTGGAACCTCTGTGGAAAGGACCTTTCGTCCTTAAAAAGTATCTCTCTCCTGTAACAGTTATTCTGGAAGTTTCTCCTGGGAAAGAGAAAATTTGTCATGTTTCTCATTTAAAGGCATATCATGGTGGCATTGCTAATTCCAGTAATTAAAAGGAGAGAAATATCATTGATTTTTTTTATTCTTTTTTTTTCAATGAATGCTAATGTTTGCTCTCTCAAATACTATTTGATGCTTGATTTCAGTGTTGTATTTCTATTGATTCCTAATAATATTGTTTTGATTAATGAATAATAAGTCTATTTCTATGCTTGTAATTGAAATTGTTCTGAAATATTGTATTGTACTTGCTTATTCTCATCTGCTTAATTCACTCATGTAATTTAGTGTTGGTCTACTGTGATTGTGAGATGGGGTAAGGTGGAGGAATTATGGGTGCTTGGAGGGAGAGGACGGGAGATTAACTTGGGGGGAAATCCCCGAGATGGCTCGTTTCCAGATAAGCTGTGGAGGTGGCCCCAGTTATTAAGATTCAATTGTGTTTTGTGTCACCTTTCCTCCACCAAGACTTTATGGACATTCTCACAATTCTGGACAGTGATAAGTGTCGTGATTTTGCAGTGTTCAATATTCTATCGATGGCTGAGTGATTGAATTGATCAGCTGATCTTAAGACTGCCTACTGTGTTTTAGTGTGGCTTTTGGCGTTGAGTTGCGACCTTCATCGCCCGACAAGTATGAACTTTCATCTTGTCGCAACCAGCATGTAGCTCTCATTTCTATTGTTAATTGAAGAGTGAAATTTAGAGTGATTTCTTTTGTTGATGCAATATGCAGTTCTCATTTTGTTAGCATCGCCTATGATTCTTTTTTGACTTGTTTAATTAATACTGAGAGATATATATACACATCTTGATTAAATTTAGTCAGTACTTGTTCAATAGCTGACATGAATACCATATGCCTTATAAATTGTTAATAATTATTGGAAAATCGAGGAATTTAGTGCAATCTATTGTCATTTACGTAATCTTGTTGAATTTTGGAGGATTCTTTATTGATAATTAATTATGGACTGATAATATTTACAAACATGGAGGGTTTAAATGGGAGAAATACTAATGCCAATGTATATTAATTAACACTAGGAGGACGGCAATTTCGCTCAACCTTGGTGGCCGGAGGGGTCAAATTTGACCCCCTTATTTTTTTCTGACTCATCCATTTATTTCATGGGATTTATGCTATGCTATTCATTAGGGATTACATAATACTTGTAAATAACGACTTTATTCTCCAATCAGATGTATTATTATAACATTTTCTCTTTTTTAAACTATTCTTGTGAGAACCTATTTCTCATGAATGCCAGCAGGTCCTCATTTTAATTTTTTTTCAGTTATTTGTCAAGACTATTAACCGCTTTTTAGACTACAAGTACAGAAAAACATATTTTATATTGGTTAACTGAGTATTATTTCAAATGACAATAAAAATCATACTTTTTTACAATTTTTTATTTTTATAAGCCATGATTACATTCAAGGGGAACCATACATCACGGAACTAAATTCAGCTGCTGTGCATCCTTAGAAGAGAATCAATTACTTTGACAGCCCACACATGTAACAACCTTTCGCTCTAAAAAAATACATTTGTTGCACACATGTTTCCTACAAGTTTTACAAATTAGGAATCCCTTAGCATCCTTTTTACATTTCAAACGCACTTGACATTTCTTGCGCTTCGCGCTTGCTTCACACAGATTATCATCGTCCTCGATCTGCGATGGCCCCTGACGTGCGAGGGTGTTAGCAGCTGTTAGCTCCTCTACGAGAGTAAGAAGGAACTTACGGCGAGAGATCTTACAATTGTTTACCTCTCTAAAGAGAATCCAAGCATTTATCCCAGCGAGATCCAGAATGTTGCTAAAAGTGTGAAGAGGCCAACGTCGAGCTGCAGGCTTTACTGAATAAAGCCTCGCCATTTGGTCTACTATATCTACGCCGTATTTGTTTTCATTATAAAATAAAACTGTCTCTGGTTTATGTTTAGAACCTAAATTAACGGTCACATTTGGGTGCATAGTACTTACTATAAGAACATTTTTATTTTTCTTGCCTTGATATACGGTGAGTGTGACATTATCCTTTTTCAGAACTCTAGTTTCGTGCAGCTGCATGCGACAGGTTTTGATTTCAGAAGGGATCTCCCTTCGAGATCTGTTGATAGTTCCAACTACACTAGTGTTCTTACTCCTCAGAGTCTCTGCGAGGTAAAGAGAAGTAAAGAAACTATCACAAGTTATATTCCTTCCTTTTCCTAAGTAGGGGGAAATCAACTGTAGCACCACGTGATCTCCGAGACGCATATCATTTGGCCTGGAATCATCTTTTCCTAGATAGGGAAAAGCATTTATGATATACTTTTTATCCTTATCCACAGCTAGCCAAAATTTTTGCCCGTACTTATCCGGCTTACTTGACATAAATTGCAAAAATGGACAACGGGCTTTTGTGGGGAAAAGTTGTTCATCTATTGTTACGTAGGGCCCTGGAATGTAGCATGCCTGACTATTTTCAATGAAATTGCTCCACACCTCGGATATAAGCGCAAATTTGTCTGTAGCCAGTCTACTTGGCCTTGTTGATTTTATGTCAAATCTAAGAAAACGCAAAATTTCTTGAAAACGGTCTCTAGACATTGCGGCTTTGCATAAGGGCAAACCCCACTTCACTGACCATAATGATTTTATGGGAAGAGATTTGGCCCCGAGGACTCCTCTCAAATAGAAAATTCCTAAAAAAGCATCTAGCTCCTCTAATGTCACAGACCAATTTTGATCTCCAAGCTTCATTCGAGCTTCTGTTTCGGTACAATTTTTTATTATCCTGAGAATTTTTTCGTCTATAATCAGCCTCCAGGCGCTCGAACAAGTTTCATTTATAAAGCGCTTGGCATGCGCTGTGGGTCCTGCCCTATCCACGAACACATTTTGTCTCGCAAGCCTCCCAGGAAGACCTTCATTTGGGGGCACTACTCTCCACTCACTACCATCTGCGGCATATAGAATAGTACCTATGCCATTTTCTCCCTCCGATTCTTTACCTCTTGGGAGACACATTTGCGAATCCGTGGTATCTAAAGCTGTCGTCATGACATAACCTCCACGACTCCCACGACTTTTTAGATGTCCTCGTAGGCTCGTTGCTCTCCGAACAACTCCGATCCCTCGGCGGCCCCTACTTCCTCGAACCGCACGGCCCCTGCTTCCTTCTAAAAGCTTCCTTTTCTCTGAAAAATAATTTCAAGGAAAGAAATAAATATCTACCAGTACTATTTTTAGTACATCACATTCTCATGTTATTTCAAATTACTTACCATGCTCAATAGTATTTTTCCTTAGATCTTGCTGAGGGGGTGCACTGCTGTCTTCCAACCTTGTATCGGGGACATCTGAATCCGATTCGGAAGATGGGATGGAATGGTTTGTCAGCAAAAAAGGTTCTTCGTCGCTACTCGAATCACTATCTTCCCCTAAACCACAATCAGAACCCGATTCATTTCCACTTATGTCCTGTAAGGCTGCGAGAAGCTCCTCGTGGGATAATCCTTTCCGAGCCATAGCTAAGAACACGGACAACGAGTGAAGTTCGCTGTCGACAAGTCCACCTTCCAACAGTGCTCGTCTTCGACTGGCTTTTGAAACAAACACTGAATGGTAGGTAGTAGAAATATGAGAACAAATGATGTGAGAAAATGTAATCACCATCACCACGCAGAGACAAAGTTTCAAATCGACGCTCACTAAGCATCAAAAAACTTCGCCAGTCAACACTCCGCCTGCCAAGTAAAAAACTATCAGATTTCAAAATCAACGACGCGGACTTGTGAATGAGTAAGCTTCAAATTGAAGGAATAGACACATTGAAAGTATGAACACACTCAACGAATATCAAGTTTCAATTCAAACACCACGGTGACTGATATTTCAAGTAAACATCAGAGAGGAAATGCAAAACAAGCATGTTGATGTGGCTAAGGAGTAAAATATGGACTTTTACGACTTAGAAGGTATAGAGAGATGAGATCGTGTTTCATTAGAGTATTTTCAAACAGTTCAAAAACACATTTATAGTATAATAGCTATGATGCAAAGAAATGGGAACGTTGAAAACTCTATCACAGGGAGGGGGTCAAATTTGACCCCTCCGGGCTCGAAGGTAAAAGTTAAATTTCCAAATTAACCGTTCAACCGTTTTTTATGAAATTCACCGTGTTCACGTCTTGTCATAAAAGATGAAAAGTCACAAAAATTCAATTCAATCAGAAAAAAATTAAGAAATCGTCAGCAATTTAAAAACGCCGAGGGGTCAAATTTGACCCCTTCGGCCTTCTAGTGTTAAGTGAGACACATATTATGCTGAATATTTTTGCTGGTATTTTGATAACTAATAATTATTTAGTGAATAACCGTATTTTTGAATAAACTTGTACTTAATGATTATATAATATGGGGTATATATTTTGTTGGTCGACCCTAACTTTCTCTTGGGTTGCAATATGAATTTTGGGTAGAAGTTAAAACCCATTTTTGTCAATCGTTGATTTTTGATAAGGTGGTTGAACCCAACTAATGGGACAACCCAGGGTTCTGATGAACCCAACTGCTTCACCAACCCAATCTTGCCCATTTACTAAGTGGTTGGTTATTGTATTGCTTTACTTGGTTTTAAAAAAACCACAAAATATCTCTGATGAGAAAAGGAACATTTGAGTTTGGTAAAGATATCCTGGTGTTATACCAATAAAAATCTTCCCAGTTCCTTCTGGTTGCTGATGATAATTATTTGTAATTTTGATTCACTGTTCACCGAAACAAGCATCACATTATGACATATTGATTATTAATTTCATTTTCTTGCTATGTAATACTAAATAATCTACTCTATATCAATTCAGCAATATTTCTTGTCTCACTCTTGTAATTATGTCATGTTACTCACTTAAGAATTCTGTTGAATTCCAAACATCACTTCTGAGGTTATTATTTACAGAGTGATAAAAATGTATGTTCTTGTCAAAACTATTTTTGAGTGATATTTCTTGAATACTATTGTCTCAATCAATAAACTTTTTATATTCAGTTCAATTCTAACCACTGAATAATGGTTTTTGTGAAATTCATGGGGGTTAAACAGTGGGGGTTCATCCAGTGAAAACCAGTGGACCTGTGATGCCTCGATAAGTTTTCTAGGCATTAATCAGTTCTTGGTGGACGTGTCTTGGTCCGCAAGTTCAAGCAATTTTTGTGGTCATTTTCCCACAGAGGATGTGGCATTTTTTAGTGTCCCCCCCCCCCCCCCCAAAATTTTCTGGTACCCCCCCCCCAGAAATTCCTCGAACTTCCTCCGAACTTATCCGCAGAACTTTTCCCGCTAAGGATTTTTCGCGCTAAGGTTTTTCGCGCAAAGGATTTTCGCGCAAAATCCTGTGTCGCAAAATCCTGTCTCTGGAAAATCCTGTCTCTGAAAAATCCTGTCTCTGAAAACCCTGCCTCTGGAAACTCAGCCTCTGGAAACAGCCTCTGAAACAGCCTTCGAAACAGCCTCCGAACCAGCCCCGAACCAGCCTACCTGCAATGCAAGACTTATATAGGACTACTGCGGAGAAATACTTCTCCTTGGCAAGCAAGGGGAAATCGGTGCTAAGGCCTTAGTATTGCACTTGGAGTGAGAAGTTTTACCATTGTCCTATCACAAACTCTCTCTCCCTCCAACACCTCACCCCAGTATCTCCTTCCCCTCCATGTGTTCCAATGAACGATTCCTCTGATGTCTCAAACCCAGAAGTTGAGGGGAAAATTCTGGGTGCTGGCTGTTGTCTCAAAACCAGGGAATGGTGTTTTGTGGAGCGGCCGTTTCTGCAGGGGCAGTGACGCATCAGTGGGCGGTTGTTGAATTCGCCTGGCTACCCCTCCACTCCCTGGAAGAAGCCCTCCCCTCAAATGCTGTCTCGCCTTGCATAGGCAAGCCCTCTTTCTGGTCGAGACCTGCTGGGAGTCACATGTCTTGTGAGCCATGAGATTTTTAGAGCAATTTTCTGCTGGTAATGTTTCCTTGGGATCATGAATTTACTATCATTGTTTTCTGTAATATTTCTGATTTGTTTGCATACTCTACTTTGAATAGATATCGTACGGTAATAACTCGTAAATTGTTTTTGGCTACCTTTTTCTTGTGAGCTGTTTTTCTTGTTTGTGGAGTCTTACCCTGATCCAGCATGTGACCGACGGTTGGAGTATTTCCCTTGTCTGGACTTACGTGAAAAATCAACCAGATTTTACGACGTAACGTCACAATAAACGCACACTTTTTGCCCTTCTATTAATTTTATTGGCCACTGAAATTATGGCACTATTTGACTATTGTCAGGGAAGGCCAATTAAACTAAGACCTACGCTGAAAAGTACTGTCTTACACAGAATTACTAGAAACCTACATTTTTCTAAGTATTTACTAACAAGCGTCAAAAATAACATTTTTATTTGCCTTTTTATAATCATGAATGTTCGTATGGCCATGGTTACAGTATTGCCGCATATTAACGGTATTTGTTAGCCTTTCAGTTACTAGGAATTAAAAGTTCAAAATTGGAACAATATTAGAACTTCAACGCACGCGCTTGCTTTAGCATATTTCATTTTCATCTTAGTTAAAATTATTATTTTTTTTATAAAATTGACTTTTTCCTCCATGATACGTAAGGTTCATATTTTTTCATGAAGATGACGAATTATGGTATGATGCATTGAATGGACTGTAATTGCACCTCGTGATGATGAAACCTCATTAAAAGTTTTGAAATCACCTGAGAAGGCGATCAACTGAGGCATATTCCAACTTGGTTTCCAACTATGACGTATTATTACAACCTACAACCTGCATTACATGAAGTAGCGTTAACATAGTTCACCTACCTTCCTTCATGCTGTAGAAAAATATGTTATATTTAAAGCCGTTGTGCTTAAGTACAGAAATGCTGAGGCGACCTGCAACTAATACCATTTCACTTGCTTTCGAGAACATTTTGATGGAATCCGTGACCTTTCACGGATGAAAATAAACAGGCGGTAAACCCTCAAGCTCTTTCCAGGGATTTAATGTGCCTGAAAGAGCAAAATCATTCAAATCCGCATCATATCTAACCTTCTTCTAAAGGTTATCCTAGTTGTTGCAGCCATTTCGTCCAGGAAACTTCATCTTCATCCTTTGTATTCATTTCATTGTTAGACGTGAATGCAATTTTCATCAATTATGCTATTGCGTATTAATTTTTCAATGTTCCTCTCTGATTCAGCCATGAAGTTACCCTCTCTAACATTCTGTATGAATTTTCCATGCACCCGTCAGTGTCCTTTTCTAATTAAAATTTTTGTCACCTCTTTTCTTTCATGGACTATATTTAATACTTGCTGATCTATTTTCTTGCCAGTTGAACTATCAAAATCATGCTACCAACGAACTAAAATGCCTTTTGAGATTCAGCGGTAGGTATATAAGATAAATCTTTCCTGAAAATTTTGAGATGAAAACTATTTACGTCTCCATTTACGTAATACCTTGCAGGTAATGTGCACTAATCTGTCTGGTTTCGGGAGAAGCGTGCAACAGAATGTAATGGAACGAATAAAATGCGCACACAATGGATTTTCAGACATCTCTGTTTGCCACAGCGTATGCAGGGACCAAAAAGTAGACGGTATTGCATCACTTAAACATGTTCCAGGAAAAACAAAATAAAGCAATTACAATTTCTTACTTTTGGCTTACAGCAAGTAATAGAACCTAGTCTATTAATGGCCCTTAAAGTGTAGGAATCATTGATATTTGCGAATACGAACCTAAACGGTTGAACTATAGTTGCCATTTACGCCTGGTGTGCAATTAAATGGAATAAAAACCTTTTAATATCATGGAAAATATTAAGGCCGTTATACTAAACATCGTATTAAAAGTTAATGCATGCATATAATTCATACGTGAATGTAGTACATATTCTCGAAAATCAAGTGGTTCAAGCCTTCAAGAATCCGAAAAAACTGGCTCGGTGACTACACGTTCTCAGCTCTGATTGGTGGAATATTTGTCAATAATATCTATCTGCATGGATTTCTTGTCATGTTATAAGTCATGCATGAATACTTTACGACGCTAAATTTTCATTTTCTATTCCTAACTAATAAAATATTTGCTATATTATCTTTATTTGTATGATAGCATTTTTGTGTCCTTAGAACTCAACTAGTTTCTGGTCTGACCTTGTTATACTTGTCATGTGTGCTTGTTCTGTGTCTGGCAAGCGAGCTCGTGTCAGATTAAAGCTAGGATGCGTGCTGCATGCCTGGTGTGGAATCACCCACATATCCCGGTGGTTGCTAGCACGGTACCTCGTAAATTAATATATCTACCGTGTTATACTAAGCTGAATGACGAATTAAGGTAAACACTCATGCTGTGAAAGACTTTCTAGGTTAGTTTCGATTTGGCGGTTGAAGGTGGAAAACGGCTATAAATGGATCATCTCCAGTTACTCACAGAGCACGTTGAGCACGAAGGAGTTTTCGATGCCAGAGGACTTTATTGCCGGGTTGAACGAGAGGCATTTGAGCTGCTTCCGGTCAGCTTCCGGGCCCGGAGTCAGCGACAGCGTGCTCACGGCAAGCTTCTCGTTTCCACCCTCTTTCCACTGCCACCAAAAATTACAAAAGCAGTAAAACCGTTTTTTAGTTACCTTAAGCAATATGCAGCACCTCATACTATAAGCTTATGAACTGTCACAAGATGGTTTGGAAATATATCTCTCATTATACGCCTTTTTATATATCTCTATACAAAATATTATTCGCATAAAACCTTTAAAAGGTTTGTAATTGGTATCAAACCTAAAATTTCAATTCGTAGTGTTTTTTTTAGTTGTACGTAATGATCGTAAATATATTTGTTATTTTTACACCAAAAAACGATATTACACCGATAAAAATAACTATTGTATAAAAAAATTGCATTAAGAGTTATAACCACTGTCTTACAGAAATACAGAAGAAATTTTTTCATCATACATTACTAATTTTTCTGAAGCTCAAATATGAGCAAGTAGTTTTCTCTAAGCCTATTATTAAAAACTATTAAGACACTAATTCAAGAATCTTATAAACAAATCTTCAGGTATATAGTACTCCCTAAATTCTATTATGAAAATTTTTATTTTGGTATGCCCCACTCCGTTCTCCTGGCCATGACTTCATGCATTAACTCTATACGTTTTAATTGTGTGAAATACTTCTTCCCCTTTGTGAGATCAAGGGTCCAATATTGTTTCCTGAAAAATGTTAAAATAACCTCCGAGAATGGCAAAATCGGTCTAAACGTCTATGAAAAGTTGTAAAACTAACAAAGATATTTACGTCCATTACCGATAACGTAAAGAAAAACTCACTACGGATTGAAATTTTAGGCTCTAAACCGATAGCAAAGCTTTTAAAGGCACATTTTATGCGAAAGATATTTTGATTATAGAAATAAAGAGAGGTGTATAATGAGAAATATATTACGCAGCGCTATGAAAATAATAGTGATATTATATAATAACGTGATCTACCTGTGTATGCTTCATCTTGACGGAATTCAACCACCACTCGAATGCAGCTCTTGGTCTCGAACCCGATGCCTCGCAAATGACTTCATACTGTTGGTCCGAACGAAGAACATCTGGCTTGCTCACAATTCGTACCGACAGTGGCTTAACTGTGGTGCATGTAATAAGAAGAGTGATTAATGCATAAAGTGATCAGACATGCCAATGAAGGAATATATTTGGTACAAGCATTACGAATTCAAATACCATGTATTGAAAGACCCAAAAAAATTAACAAAGGGAGATATAGCTGGGTAGTATTAAGACAAAGCCATTCACATATTTAAGAAATCATAAATTACCAAAGTCAACCTTTCAATCCTAGAAAAGTTAACGGTTTGAAATTGCAAGGCAATGGAATTTAAAAAAAACTTTGTTTCCGTTAAAGCAGTTGTACTTGCAATCAATTCCGTATTTAATCTATAGAATGCATGTAAAATGTTTGAAAAATACTTGCTGAGATTGAGTTTGTAACACGGCAAATAAATGAAGAATGAATAGACCCACTTAATGAAGATAACGCTATATTTTACATAGTAAATTCATTGATTCTTAAATATTTTCAATGCAAACTAAGCTTATTAGGAGTATTCAAACTTCAAAAATCATTTGTCGCATCATGTTCTGCCCAAATACCTATGGCGCGTAGGTTAGATAACCCATTATACTTTCATAAACAAACATGGATGTTGTCCAACTTAAAAATGGTAAAAAGCGAGTGTAATTATACACTATAAAATTGTCTTGCATTAAGGGTTTATGTAACCTTTGTTAAATATGTATAAATATCTTTTAATGCCGGATAACTTTCATATTTATCAAGGCTGTTGAAATAAATTACATTGGTTAATTTGGGTAATTGGTGAATTAGGGTGGGTTAATTAGACATGCATCATATGAAGGTGATTTAATTAATACGAAGAATCTTGCCTGCACTCGCATATTGGGAGTATCTCGTATACCACTTGATCCGTCTTCCCCTCCTGACTTAGTTACATACAAAGGGACGTGTACTCACGTAAGAGGTCTAGGCGTAGGGACCTCTCGATGGGCAGGGCCAGCTTGGTGTTGGATGCTTGGCACCTGAGAGTGGCGTTCAAATGTCTGCGGCGTACGTCTCGCACCTCCAGACGATTCACCGCCAGACCAGTGCGACGCTCCTCCGTCAATCCATCCACAAGTTCGTCGCCCACGAACCAGGAAACCGTGGGAGGAGGCTTACCTGTGAAACACGTTGAGTCATGGGTACCATGAAAATCAAATATGAAGGTAGCAAGAGTGGCATGGCTGAAGTCAAATGATGTACTCGGGCTACCTAAAATTTACGCAAAAGTGTCACCAAAATAGTTTTAAACAAAAGGAAACTTAATTAGGAATCAAATTTGAGTGAAAATTTGCTCCTCAGCACAACACAAACGTCAAAAAAGATTTTTTAAACGATATTTACCGTAGTCAACTTGACTAGCTTCAACACTGCTTCGAACCTTTGAACACTGATCTGTAGACCGCTTACCTTGACTAAATATTCACAATCTAAGCGGCAGATCATAAATTAATATATTTATTAATAAGCAAAAGATATGAATGGCGTATATAAAAGCTGAGAAACTAAATATATTTGCGTAATTTAGGCGAAATCTGTTTAGTGGTTTTCGTTTTACGATGTTGGTACCATGCGATCATACCAGTTTCAGGCAGTTTTTCGCAAATACCATTCTTATTTTATCATGAATTTATAATTTCTCGTACATATTTAAAGAGACAGAGTTATTGCAGATATTGGTAACGGGGTTGGAGGAAGGAATGGAAACATATGGAATGAAAATAAACGTTAAGAAGGCAAAAGTGAGAAATGTAGATGGTATGAGGGTGAAGACAAAAGAAGGTGAAATACAGAATGTGAGAACCTACAGCTACATGGAAACTTTGATAGCTGAAGACTGGAAAACTATAGGAGAAATAAAAAGAAGGATAGGAATGGCGAAAGAAGTTGTCAAGAAGAAGAAAAGAGCCTTGTGTAACAAGGCACTGGATTTTAAATTGAGGAAGAGTGGTGAAATGCTATGTGTGGAGCGTGTTTACGTATGGATGTGACACTTGGACGATGGGGAAGAGAGACAGGGACAGGATTGGGGCGTTTGCGATGTGGGTTTGGAGGAAGATGGAGGGAATACTGTGGACGGATCGAGTTAGGAATGAGCAAGAGTTAAATAGAATAGATGAGAAAAGAACGATGTACAAATTAAATCAATGGAAGGTAACTGGCTGGGACATTTGATGAGAGGGAGTGGAATTTTGATAGTAGCTTTGGAGGGAACGGTGGAAGAGATCAGAAGAAGGGTAAGGAGAAGGCTGAAGTTTATTGACAACGTAAAAATTGGAACATATGGAGACTTCAAGGAGATGGCCGGAGACAGGAGGAAATGGAGACAGCATTGGCGCGGGGATCTGCCGACGGGCATAACACTACAAGATGAAGATGATATATTTAAATTCACAAACGTTTACTCTTCATGAGTGCCGTAACAAAAACGTCCTATTACAAAGAGCTTCTCTAACTCGAAAAAAAACATATTTCTCCACTTGAGTCCTTGCTAAATTATCCTAAATTTACCGTCATATATTTCAAAAATGGAAGATGGGAATCCCTATTTCTTTTAAATCATTTAAAGTGCATCATTCAAAGAATATGTGACCATAGTTTCATAAAATTGTTGTTACTTATACCGAGACGTTACTACCTTAAGAGGACGCATTACACCGTCTCGGCAGACATATTTGTTTTCGTGGCAAATTAATAGTTTGAAATTCCGTTTTCATTTTGAATTTTTTTAGAGTATTTACAGAATAAAATTGTTAAAATTCTCCTTTTTTTATCAATATTTTACGTGAGAAAAATACTTTATTGGAAATTACTATATAGTATAGGAAAATGTGGAAAATGGTCAAATCAAAAATACTCTGAAAACTTTAGTGTGACTATTTCATCGCGAATAAATAATAGTTGAACAGGAATAATGCCTACGGTAAGCCTGGGAAAAAACATCGTCTCTCATGCCAATAATGTAAATAACCTTTAATTTTCTTGAATGACATTACGAAAACAGGACGTCTTAATTGAATTGTGTGATAGCATTGAAGTCAATGATTGAATTATTTTTTCCTGTTAGGTGAAGTACCTATCAGCCTCCAAATAACTAGGAAAGAATTCTTATGGAAAGAATAATTACACTATATATTGATAATTACACATCATGATAAATGAAGAATTCTCTCATTAACAGCACAAATACATTAGATGGTTCAAAAAAGGCGTATTTGCTTTATGACTTTTGTTATGATGACATTATGCTGCGAGGTAAGTCCTAACGCATTTAGTCTGAATGCAATACTTCAAGATTTTTTGTACATCACCGAAGGAATGATCTACCTTTCCTCTAAAATATTTTGCTACCGCTAAGATAAGAGCCACGACCCTTGATGTGAGACCATGAAAGCTCTATCCCCAACCCATAATACTCCTCACTCCAAAGCTTTACCTCGTGCTCTTTGTATTGATCCCTAGAAGTAAAGTGGGCACTTTTACCGCGGAGAAAACATTCAGCCAACGGGATTACATTAAAAACTGCATTCCAGGAATACAAGGATTCCCTGGAGGCCCTAATTTTTTCACTCACTTTAAAGTCAAGGTAAACCTGGCATCCACAGGCAATGCAGGACAAAAGGGCAGTATGGCATTTCAGAGACGAAAAACCAAAGCTGAGTCGTTTGTCACGCAATGGGTCTATACTCTACTCTCACTCTATTATCGACCAGCATTACTGGGGTCGGGAAATGAATGAAATCGAAGAAAAGAAAATTTAGAAAAAACCGATTGAGACGAAGCGCGGTTAATACTAAGTCGAAAGAGCAATTTTTTCCACTGACTGCGTTTGAATTACTTGTATACGTTTTATATTGAACGGTTCATCAAATAAATATCTTTTTTACAATTTGAACTTTCTCTCCAATAGCGCCGGACATTTTGCCAATGTTAACAAAGCTAAACTGCTTGCGATAATTAATGGTTTGCAGCAATGTCGAAACTATTAGGGGATAGGGAGGATGGAAAATACCAGAACCTCAAATATAAAATTAAAATTTGTATCGCAGCAATCGTTTTTGCTTGAAATTGAGCAATTAAATGCTTTTGCATTAATTCGGTGTTTCTGGTTTATTCAAATTATAAACTTATTTCCATACTAAGTGGACTCTGCATATTAAATTAATGTAACCAGGCCTCGCCTTTCCCGGTTATTATTACCCTGCGTAGTGCGCAATGTATTCTGATCCATCCCCTCACCCCAAAGCAAGAGCTAGTTACATCATTGGTTAACTGTCCTCTGAAGGTACATTTAAAACAGCTCGTCTTAAAGGTTACAACTTTCAACTCAAATATCTATCTTCCAATTTCGAACTGTTCGCATGAAAGGCGCATATAAATAGGAAATAAACCACCGCATCGGTAATCGTCCAGGGAACCTTGACCTTCAGGTACTTTACGTACACTGTTTATTTTTGTACCCAAGGGGAGCAGGTCTCATATCCGTTTCCCTGCTTTGCAGAACAGAACCAATTCTCCAAGGTACCAATTATGACCCGTTTACCTGCACGATGGGTCGGTTCAAGTTTTCCAAGCACTACGATTCATAGTCGAGATGAACGCCTCCGCGCCGACAACCGCGAAAAATAATCCACGCTACAGTGGTGACGTCGAGTCTGCTGAAAACAAGGTCCTGAATCTCCTACACGATACTCTGATGTTCTCATGGTCTGATGATGGCAATCGTTGAGGTATAAGTAAGTAGAAGGCAATAAAGGAAAAGGAAGACCTCGAAAAAATATATAGAACAGGTAAAGAAGGATGGAAAAGAGAACAAATACCTATGAGTATAATATTAGCTGATTGGAGAGCTGCGACAAACCAAACTTAGGATTGCTGTTCAGTGATGATGAAAAAAAAATGCAAGAATTTCTATAGAAAATACCACTTAGAACTTGACTCCATCAAGTAGCCAGTTAACTAATAATTTCACTAGCAAAATTCACACCCGTATCTAAGAGGAGAGTTAATTACTCTGGGCACACGATTAGGTGCCTACCTCCGAACACGTGGCAATCCAAAAGGACGTCGTCTCCCTCGGAAAGCGGGCCAAGCACTGACCCGCTGACCTCGACACCCGTCGGCCCGATGACCTTGACCTCCTGGGGCGGAACTGCAATGAAAAGAAATGCATCCATTAGGCAAGTTAATATTTTCTCATCAAATGAGATCTCCGCTTTTAATCGCATGCACAGGCGAAACTGAGAGAGGTCCCGAATGTTAATTACATGAATTTTTGGCAGTACCTCATAGAACTATCAAAACATTTAATGATTAATATTTATAGAATATGGGCTGTGAATATAAAATTTAAATGCAAATTATGTATTCTACCCTTAAGTCTTAGAAGTTATTTATATTCACAACTGATGTGTGATCCATTTTTTTTGAATAGGTATTATCAGGAAATAGTGACCCATATTAATTTCACAGAATCACCAAGCATTAAATTGCCAGGATTTCCAGGATAATACCATTCCTGGGGCCGCGAAGTGAATTCACGGTATCAAATTTCTAAAACTAAATATCCGTAGAAATTTATTTATTAACGCTGGTTTATTCATTTTTTGGTGAAAAAATAGCGATAATTTAACGTAAGTACGCCATGTTTCTGCTCAGCGGCATCCAAACACACTGCAAAATATTCAGAATTTCAAGTTCAAATAAGCAAAGCATATCATATTAATATGTTACACAATTTTTTACCCCATAAAGATATTCCAAAGGAGTCAGCAAAGTTTAATTTATAAGAATTTCTACGAAAGCTAGATAACCGCCATTCTTTGGAAAGTTTTTCTATGCTTGAATGCCCGTATCTAGATATGCAAGGAAATTGCTATTATAATCAATATTTTTTAGTTTACTTGCATATTTTTTAAGTTAATTACTCAAAAATTGCCATCTTATAAGTTTATCCACTCTTTTAAGATACCATCACACAGTGAAGAGGCGTATTAAGATGGTATATTTAAGGTGGCTCTACAATGAAAGTTTTTATTTAACCAGCGTAATAATCAATGTTTAATAAAAATTGATGAATACTAAAAAGCGTATTGCCTGTGCGTACCATCCCTGATGCAGATTAACGTTTCAACTTATTGCATACACTAAGGTGCCACGGAAAGTAACTAGCTCCCCCAAAACAACGACAACACCCATCTTTATGTGAGTCGCCAGACAGTGGAATGTGTTGCATGACATTAGTAAAATGGGAAGTTTAAATGAAAGTTCGGAATCATTTTACCAATCGCGAATTATTACAAACATCGTGAGAGAATTGAACAAAGACGGGACGCACAGCCAAATAGCATAATTTCACAGAACCGGAAATCGAATCGGGGACCTTTGACTTTCCAGGCCACTGCAAAGACTACTAAGCTATCCAGGATCTTTAATTTCAATTATAATTTTACCGAGGCTCGTGGTACCACATTTTAGGCCTTCGCGGTCCATCAAGTATGGCATTCTTAGGGAGAAAGGACTTCAATGAAGCCACAACCAGTTGATAGCCACAAACCTACGAGTTGGAGATTATGAATGTATGTATATTTCGTGCCTGCCGCGTGAAGGGCGGTGAAATTTACCTCAAACATTGTTTTTCATGGCATTTCCTGTACATGCAGCGTGATGATAATAATATTCATAGTATTTCTTCGTGGGAGTAAACCCAATTTTCAAATAGTAATTTTAAGGTTATTGCAAGAGAAGTAATGCATTTAAAAAGGTACAAGGTAGTATTTCAAGCCCAAATACATTTGGGTATAGTTAAATACTTAAGAGAATAATTATTTTAATCAAATTGATAAGATGGCTATCATTATTTAGAGAAAAAATAAAGTTTTTGTTTTTATATACCTGTCGAAGTGCACATGAAATTGGTTAGGTATCACATCGATGCTATAATGACAGCAAATACGTTAAAATATTTTGCTTAAACGAATCATAAAATATATCACCATGAATTTCATGTGATGCACTGCTGAATAAACTCATTGCCCTTACATCATTTACGAGTAAATAGACGTTATTAATATCCAGTGGCTGGATAGCGCCTCAGATCCAATTACTGGAAAAATAATTTGATACGAAGGCTCATATTTAGGGTATTCAATGTTTTAAACGTATTAAAAGCAATTCATAGCATCGCTTTAAGGTTGAGCACGAGTAAGGAACTCGCTAAAGCTCTACCATAGCAACTATGCCGACTCAAACTTCCAGAAGCAGCAAGTATTATTTTGTAGTCATAGAGTTTGTGGAATTCATGGTACGTGAAATGGTAATTTATTTAGATATTTATGAATAATATCATATAATTAATCACTTATAATCAGAGAACAGTAAAAATACTACTCATCCAAAGATTAAACACACATTCAAAATATATTGCCGGCATGGAGAAAGTACACTCATTCCCGTAGCAACAGTAAGTTAACATAAATTAAATTTTGAAATATGAAAGTGCAATGCCAGAGGTTTTGCTTCATATAAAATAATTTTTCTTAAGAAAAGGGGATTAGCTTAAAAACATATGTGAGGATTAGAAGCCAAGGGGTACAAGTGATATTTTTCTCAACATAGCTAGGCAAACTTAATTGTAATAAAATACACAAAAACTTGGTTTCCAAGGGATACGAGTGAGTCTCTGTTCTGTGCTGATATCGAGTGGAAAATAAAATTCAACATTAAAGGCCGGTTTTATAATGTCTGGTTAAAATTTTGCGTAGCATAAAAACTGGACTAAAGTAATCCTTGCTTTTATGAATACGAGTTCTACGAAACGTTATTCTGAAATACTTTTGCTTACCCTAGCTTACAAAAATTCTCCAGATAAAACTTTGGCTGTAATATTTCCTGGTTAACGCTAACTAGACATTATAAAACCAGCCCTAAATATCTAATTGATCCTGCTTGTTCTACATACCTAATTTCGGTGCCTAACACTGTTTAGAAATCACTTGTACCCCTTGGCTTCTCACCCACTCATGTTAGAAGCTAAATCACAAACTGAGTTCTTTTATGAGAGTCATAAATTTTTCTAGAATGAGTGTTACTGGGAATGCAGCCATAGGAGAGGAATGGAGGGAATAGGATTTATTGGTAAAATGGAAGGGAGTTGGTCTTATGTCAAATCGTGGAGGGAATGAACAATAAAATAGGTGTGATAATTAAAACCATAGGTAAAAATAAGAATTCCGCAAAATATTAAAAAAATGTGCATTTAACAATGTTAATCACTTTGATGTTAGAATTTTGCGTCTCCTACCCTTTGAATGCCCGACCTAATTAGAAATGAAATATCCCTATGCTCCACTAACCCTGATCCTCGGGATTTTGCACCAATGCTCCATTTACTCCTAGAGAGTGAGTATAAAGTGACTCAGTGAGTGCATGAATAGTAGCCTGGCTCGGCTAATTTCCACTCATGGAAACTGGCGACATCTGGCATTCTGCTTCTTCTGGAAGCCACTCAGAATCAGTGGAATGGAAAGAGTCATAAAAGAGGAAGAAGGCAGACTGAAAGGTTGACACGGAGAGGCAAAGGCAGCCAAAGAGATTGAAGCGAGAGTGCCACCCACGGATGATATCACTTTTCTCCACATTTACTCACTATCTCTCTCTTCTACGTCTTTCAAAAAGATTGCCACCCTCTTTTAGCCAAATTTAATTTTCTAAGAAATCCATCACGAAGTGCCAAATACCGAGGCTGTAGTCAGAAATTTGTCTACGTGGGACGAGGAAGAGGGTGTGGAGGAGGATATATTTCTGGAGGAGGGGTTACTTGAAGGAGGTAAAACTAAATCAAAAAGGTCCTTATTTTTAAAGTTTTTGAATTTATTTTTGGAAGCCCCCAGATTTGTTCCGCTTGGTTAGAAAATAAATCGTGAAAATTATTTTTGCAATTGAATACAGGGAAAACGTGCCGCATCCCACTTGAAGCTTTGAAATTTTGGTACATTTTGGTGTTTTTCGGACATAACTGAAGATATCACTCTCGAATTATTCAATAAATTTTCTGTTTTTTTTTCCACTCGTTAGACATTTGTATTGTATCACCTCATATATCCTTCATTCCTCCCCTTTGGTTCCCGGGATATCGCACCAAGAGTGAGCGCGCGCCACCCAAGGCAAACATTTTGGATTGCAATCGGGTTGCATATTAAGCTCAATATTTGCTGATCATTTTCACACATCGTAAAAGCATTAAATTCTTTGGTTTAACTTTGAGCTTCGTTTACATAGCCTTGAATTGTATATTTACCACTGTCAATTGCTAAAAACGGGGTTAGTATCAATGATTCATTCTCCATATTTGCTTTTATCTAAATTCAGTCTGAATATTCGCAAAATCTTTCACTTTGGGGCCCGGGCGGCGATGATTAATAAACTCCGATTTTGATAAATTTCGGATCTGAGCCCATGATGTAAGTTGGCAACTTTCCCACATAGGGTATATTTGATCCTGAAAAAAATCATCTACCAAAGATATTGCCATCTATCCTGGGTATGTAGTAATTTCCAAGTATAACACAATACTCTTAATTTCACTTACCCGAGAGGGTATTCTTAATTCAAGGACACAGGATACCATTCTATGCAAAGGTAATATATTTTTTTTCCGGAATATATTCTTGGCCCCACCATGATAATAAAATACTATCTTAAAATAAGAAAATATTTAATTAAGCCGAGCACCAATTTAAGCAATTAAGTGGGCCCCTTTCAATTGAAAAGTATCTTTCATTGTTATTGAATAGTACCTTCTGCAAATCTGGGAGAAACCAGTTTGGAGTGCCGAGGATAGCAAGAGGTTTTTTCTCTGTTAAACTTTCGCAAAAACAGTACAGGTGACTCCGCATGGGCATTATTTTCAGCTAATTCTATGCCTTAAGTGCCCTTAGATGGACATTCCATACTTTTTTGTTGAGGGAGCATATATCTTCACAGATAATATCAACCTCAATGAGAGGCACTTTCCTCAGAGGGTTTTTCACATCGCGTGAGGTAATTAAATTTGGCGAAAGTTCTTGCAGCAGTCGCGTTATGGACGCTTGCTAATGTTTTACTTCTTTGAAACAACTCCGAAAATAGCAGATTAGGACCTTTTACACAGGAAAGTGGAAGAATCAGGAGCACAATAACAAGAACACCCATACATTAGAGAGGGAAATTTTTACCCAGGTTGGATTTGAGCCCGCGAACTCCGGCTTCGACATCAGCACGCCACCACCGAGACCGGAAAATCTATGCACCAGAGTATTAAATTCGACGACGCGTAATATTTCTAATTAAATCCAATTTGCATTACCTTGAATTCCATTCTGCATATACGAGGTTAGGTTAATAAAGGAATAATGAATGGTGCTTGGTCACGTGGAATGATTTGAGCTATCAGCTATACACCGAAGCGTAGATGTTTTGTACTCTTGACCCACTAAGCGGTATAATTAGTGCTCAACACTAACCACCAGCTCATTTATACACTCATGGAACTGCGACCTCCCAAAAATTACTCTCTATTAGTTATTCCTCAGGAAAAATGCCGGATGAATTCATTAATTCTCTGCATGATCACTAAAAAAGCCTAGACCTTTGAAGAATAATTATTATTGAATTATAATTTTATTTTTCCGTCCTTCAACAATTGCTTATTTAATTTTTTAAATTTAATTTTTTTAATTCCAAGATTAGATTTGTTTTTTTAAACCTACAAGCCATAAAACATAATAAGCATATCTCTCAATGAAGCATATTGGTACCGAAATTTTCTCCAAGTTTCCACTGGTAACGTACCAAATTCCATAACAACAATATTCAACAACCAATACCGTTATCCACATGAGTTAAGCACATGATTACTCTATGCTTGTGGGTTGCACAAAATAAGAGGGCACTCGCTCCAAATCTGGGTAATACCTAGGAGTATTATATATTACATATTATTACTATAAAACATAATCCTTAAGGAAAAAATAAACAATTTTAATTGAAAAGATGAAAATAATGACCTGCGGTCCCTGAAATTATTGAAAATTTCAAAATATATTTCATGAAAAAGTTAAAATGCCTTTTGGAAGCTCATTTCAAAAAAGAAAAACATGATGCGCATGTGAGATTATATTCGCTTTCGCTAAGAGACAAGGATGATATCTACTGACCAGCTAGTACTAATTTATAGCCTAAAATGCGCACCACGTCTTTCGTTTTTGATATCCTCACCCTTATAAATCAACCTTCACATTTAACGATCGAATTAGTGATTGAAGCAATTTATTGAATAGTATTTTAAATTGAATGTTGATTTCATTGGATTAGTTCTAAGTTTTATAGAAAATCGACTATGAAACTCTGAAACTTAATGCTTGCCAAAAAACATGTCGGAAGGAGTTAAGTTATAATGCTTGAGATACTAATGTTAAGATACCATCTATATGACCAGAAATTTTCACGTTGATGGGTCAAGTTTCAGACATGTCCGGCGTCCTCAATAGACTCGCATGAGGCCTGCTGTGTGCCTATCCCCGGGATAGGTCATTGCATTTCACAGAATTAATAATTTCACCTCGTGCCCGCTGCCTCTATGAACCGGTTGAGGCCATAAAGGGAGTCATAGGATGGCCCCTCGGCGATTAACTTCCAAGTCCAGGTCGGAGGATTTGCTCTGCCGGAAGGGGGATCAGCGTCACTCATAATGCTCGCAGCAAGCCTGGAGATGAGCAGAAGCAGCGAACGTAAAGCAACCAATGAGATCGAAGTCAATTACGCACGTCAGTGAGCTACGTCGGGATGGATTATTTTTTAATCACCTTGACGCACTGTTTTTGAAGTTATGCCCGTGTTTACCTTAAAATGGAGCCAACGCAACGCGTCTTTCGTGTCCTTTAGATCGTAAAACCACATACCTTCCATATATCGAAGGTACAGTGGACATTATAACCCGCATATTCTAGTAGTGCCATATCTTTAATCCAAGGGAACAAATATAGCACATCATTCGGCATGGGCAAGTATATAAATGCACTCATGCGCGTAACGGCGTACGAAGTCATTTGTTTCATGTATTGATTTGAAGAACGCCCGTCGCGGAAGAGCGACAAATTAGAGTTTTTCCCTCCTACAGTACCTAAGTATCCATTCCGTCCCTGTGCGGCATATCGTAGTACCCCAAATTATGTTAATGTTACATAATTTTTTTAATTTTTAATTTCGCCCTTTGATGTTTTCGTATTTGAGCTCAACCACTTAGTCGTTCATTAAGCGACTAATGATTTTTTTGCATTTAAATTATTTATTAAACTTCAATTTTTATTGATGGGGTAACTGAGTTACCCCGCAGAGTTGTTGGCGGGAGGAAAAAAACACGTTTGTTACATACTTTAGGGATAAAAGTTGAATACAAAGAATTTTATTATATTATAACTTCAACAACGCCAATCTTCTACATGATGATGCCTATTGTACTTGTTTTTTTCATAGCATGTTAGTCAATGCACAGTTACAATAACAAAATATGAAATATTCCTGTCATTTCGCAAAAAATCGATATAAAAACCTAAATGTGGCTTAAGTTGTGCAAAACAAGGTGTTATATCATTAAAATAGAGCCATGGTGTTGAATTATAGGAAAGACTAAAATAGAGCCCATAATTTATGAATTACAAATGGGGTACCTGTAATACCTCACACAATCGTTCGCGTGAGTTTGGCAGGCACAATCACAGAATGGATATGAATGGATTTCGCTTCCTGTACCAGAGTGGACTAAAGACGTCAACACCTTGTTCTAAAAGCCTAATCTGAGATTCACATTGGAGGAATATGGCTTAGTTTTGTGACTGGTAGGATACTTGACTGGCAATAGGGAGATCCGGGTTCGAATCGCAGCTAAGCCAAGTGATTTTTTCAAAGCGAATTTTCGATCGTTGGTCTATACGTACTTAATTGCACCCGTGCGAGTGACAACGTTATTTATTCATGCAGCGCTTTTCTTATTATTATCAATCGGCTCGTTTTTCTTTTTTACATTTTCTATAATGTTGCCATTTGAAAAATAATGAGACTGAAATTTTATCGTTAATTGATCCGACAACTACTTTCGGAGTTATTTTCGACGAAATACGATGGCCTTAATCCAGAGGTGGGCAAATAGCGGCCCGCCACAGCGTTTGTGATGGCCCGACACTAGAATTAAAAAAAAATGAAAGAGAACACTTGTCTCTTTAAATTAATTATATAATTGAATATGCTAGCAGCTAGAAATCTAAATAATATAAAATCAACCAAATAAATAAGTAGAATAGAACAGCCACTATTGTTTTATTTTTAATATACAATTTATACTTTTTCTGTAATTAAAGATAATGAATTTTAACTGATGAATAAAATCATTGTCAACGGTGTGGCCCTCCGGTAACCTCCGCTCATGCGAAGTGGCCCTCGAGCCCAAACAATTGTCCACCCCTGGGCTTAATCGATTCGCGTATAATTTTACGTCTTCTCAAACTCTCGTCGAACGGATCACCGCAACTCAGCTATTCCTCGGCCTTGCGCACGGTTCTCGCGTGTTTCCGTGCTGTTTACACACTAGTCAGTTATTTCTTCCCGCAATGGAAGCCTCTCCTGGAACTTTTCAATGCACCATAACGCGGGTGATGCAACCGACCCTTGAAAAGTAAGTGGCAACTGGTGCCTTTTTCTTATTTTAATCTTACGAGAGAATGGCTGAATGAGGAAGATTGTTATGCATTTATACCTTAGGCTTCTTTACTACCAACCGAAATCTTTTGATGGGTTTCCATTAGGAGTGAACGACCCATTCGTAAAAGAGAAGATAAATAATGAACAGGAGGCATGTGCCTTCTCAAATGACAAAAATGATAGAAAGTGTCATCACCAGATCTATAGGGAAGTGGGTTTTCGCACACAATTTATTAAAAAAATGAAAAATAAATAAAGATGTTAAAGTACTGATTTTTACCTAGTTTTTACTCAAGTATTTTACTGTTCAGGGGAAAAATAAATATCTTCACCTATCCGTTCGGCAAAATATCTATCTTAATTTATCTTTGCTGTCGAGCCTAGTTTCTTGGAGAGTTTCTTGGACGATGTTCTCTGCCTCTCGCCGAAAAATAACTATTCTTAATTGTTCAAGTAATCTAACTACTCTTTCATTGTGTTTATTAGCATCGTTTACAAAAGATGAAAGGTGAAAGGGGCTTAGAATCAGGTTCGAATTCGACGCCTCCACCACCAGTACCCGGAAGTTGGGCTTCCCGTACACCCATTCTCATCTGGGAAGACCCGAATATCCTCAACAAAGTCCGACGCGAGCCATTCTTTTCCCAGACTCCTTTCATTACTCCCGCACTCACACATGATCCCGCGGTCTCTTGCCCTCTAATTAACTTCAACCCTTCCCGTCATTCGTTCCTTACGGCAGTCTTACATCTGCGATCCCACACGTACCTCATCACCTGAATTCACCTAATCTCGCAAAGCCCGGAAAAAATTCCTACACTCCACGTTCTCGGATACCCTTAGGAACGTCCTACGGCCACTCGCAGCACACGGCCCTTAATTTTATTCTCTCGCCGATCCCCTCGTTTGACTTACGCCGCGAGCGTGGAATACTCAAACGTCCTTCCTTCCGCAAAGCGGCAAACAGAAGAGCAGCGGAAAAGGCTGCCCAATTAATAGCCTGAGCCCCGCGGGAAGAGCGTGCGGCGAGGCCGGGTGAAATGCAGAGGTGAATACCGTGAAAATACCGTTAAACTCGCTTATAACGAATTCCAGGGACCGCCATCCTATTTAGTTATACCCGGGAATTGATTATATTGATAATAAAGGACTCGGCCTTATAACCCACAGGATTTCCGCATAATATTCGGTGAATCATCTTTATTAAATCAATAGATTCGTAGCATTCAACCATTCTCCCACGGCTTACATCAAACGGCTGAAAAGGTAAGGGTCTTAAGATAACAGTATTTTAGCAGTAGAACCATGTGGTGATGGCCACACGGAACCCACAAGGAACGGGATGTTTACGGGGAATATGTCACTGGAAATGTAGAAAAATCAAACTTTATTGTCATTCATGACAGTTTTATGCACGATTATTACAAAAGAGGATCCACAAGCCGGCCTATAAATGTGTTGTCACCCACTGCCCATTTAAATGGGTTTAAAGAAATTGTTACCCGCGTCGCTGACGGACAAAATAATCCGAGTTTCTCTGAGAAATAATATATAATTAAGGGTATTAACCGAATTTTTTATGCATAAAGATGTGATCAATGAAATTGATAACTTTTCAACACCATTCCCCGCAATCGCAAACATTACAATGCAAAATATTGGGAAAAAAGAGGATCGCGCAGCTATTATCACCACGCTCAGAATATTTTTGAAATCAGATTAAAATGCGACCTAACTGGCAACGGAAATCAGCCTTTTATGATTGAAATCGGGCCTCCTCACTGCAGTCCCTTTGGTTTCATGCCTCGAGTGCAGTAGAGCTAGCAATCATATAAAAAGTAAACTGAAAGCCAATCCTCCAAATTACCATTCTAGTTCACCATTTGGCACAAAATACATTGAATATGATGTAAGACCTTTCGATGAACACGTCATTCATCGAAACGTCGGGAGATATGCAGCCAAATACCCGGTGGAGAAACCAAGAACCCTGCAAATTGTAAATTATATTTATTGGAGCTCTGAGGCAATTAACAACTGTTCCAAACAGCTCTCCCAACCAATTTTGTACCAGCTTCAGGTCACCTGCTGGTTCATGCAATGGAATTGTTGTTAGTAATGACCAGCTGTAAAAGAAAATTATTTACAGTTTTGTTCGCTACGCGTGAGAGAGTGACACGATTGACATGCCATCCTGTAAGGCCACTTGAAAAATTTCGCTGAATTCCTTCCATTTGATACCTGCCGAACATGTTTTCTATTTGACCCGACCTCGGTGGCAGTGAAGCTAGGTCCTCATCTGCCATAACGAAGGCTCGAGTTTTGCTTCAGTATTTGTTGGCGATAATGATGTTCGATTGTTTGGGCATGTGTATTTCAGCGGTTTGTTAATGGTTGTTGAGTTGGATATATTTCATTCAAAATTCCGTCCCAAAAAGCTGGTTTAGAGGTGGTTTCAATACCCAAAATATGCACGGATGTGCAGAGAATTGCGTTGCCGTAATGCCCTAACTCTCTTGACCTCTGCATTCTAATCCAGGATATTAGGCCTGAGTCAGTATGAAACTCGGTTATATATCCCGAGACTCGCTTTGCTCGCTGGGGGGGCTCTGCCCCCCCTAGGCTCCCCCGAAAAAGGCCTGCGGCCTGTTATGCTCACTGTGGGAGGTCTTACACTTTTTGTTTGCTACTTGTTACTTAACGATCGTTTACTTTTAAGCTGGCTAGCTTAGGTATAAGCAATATTTCCACTTTCACGTAAAACGAGCGCATGGTACGTAGGCTACAATATGAATGTAAATATTTATAAAGAGAAACGTTTTACTGAGGGGCTGAAAAAGTAAAATAAATTTCTACGAGTTTCTCTAACTTATTCAATTCAAATACAAAAAACGTTGAGACCACGTTCCACTGTAACACCCAATGTATACGTAATATCATAACATAACGACTTTACGAATTACAATGAAAAACACGTTTATTATTTATTTTCCACAAAACTCAACCAAATTCTTGATATACGAATAAGATGTAACAGCTGTTCCCCTTCGTGAGCGAATTATGTAGGGACTGAATATCAATATCCAGAAACAAATGCGCCTTAGCATGAATTGGGGCTAGTTTGACGAGTTTTATCGAAATATTATTGATCGTGATATTATTAAAATATTATTAATGATTTCACTTCAGAAATACCTCTATTTAAAGTTTTAATGAATCGGGATAAACAAATATCTCAGCTTTAATATCCAACGCAATGCGCAATAAATCTGGTGAGTAACGGATCACAGCTTTTGGTGTACAAGACATTGTGAATGTCAAGATTTCGATAATTTTCACAGCTGAATGACTTAGTCACTCAAGGAAACGTGATTTTCGCAAGACAAATAATTGAATAAGGAATACCTTTATTTGCACTTATCTTCCATATTGTATTATTCACTGCCTATTCACTCCTGCAGCTCACGGATAACATTGTACATTAAAAAGGACTTTAACGGAAAAAAGAACGTAAACAAAAATAAAAAGTTATCACCATCACAAAAAATGAAAATATAATCAATTTTACCTACCTATACTATGTAAGACTTGTTTAAAAGTCTTTCTACTACAATCGTGTATCGCCCATAAGATACGAACTATAGAAAACAGCACGAATCATATTTCTAAATTGGCATTTAGTACACTGTTGACTTTGAAATTAATAAACACCACACTTTCGATGTAATATACCAAAACAATAACTAATTTCCTACCTCATACTTCTCCGCTTTTCATTTGATTGCGCTTTGATTTAAACAGATGTTTGTTCTTGCGGAAAGAAGACGCAAAGAAATAGACACTTCAAATATTACTTTCTTAATTTCCTTCCTTATATTTATCAGTTTAATTCCTTTATCTTCTTTCCCAATTGTTTGCATAAACAAATATGTTGCTATGATTGTTCGTTTGTATGACTGCCGCGCCGCCATTGGAATTTGGTGGCAATTTTTTTAACTAATCCCCATACTCAATTTTATATGAATAGACAGAAATATAATTGTAAATTTAGTGTTTTCATAATTTTTCCTGGGGTTTCAGACAATTTTAGAATTTATTAGAATTTTTGCCGTATCTCGTCTCATTCACCCCAAACATTTGTATGAGTGAGTGAATGAATGAATGAATGAGTGGTCGTTAAGGGGCTTTATGATACATAGATACTTGCGTTGAATAACTCTCAGATCTCCAAGGACGACAACAGGATGTTTGCTATCGAAACGTAGGTATCAGGTGGAGCCACTGAGCTGGGAAGTTACCTGAAAAAATCTGTCATCCACTTGGATAGCCTAAACGCATTCCGGTAGTGCATAATTACCACGAAGAATACTTAATTTCAAATGATCAATTTTTTTTTAATTTAGTAAATGTGTCTTAACTGGTAAAAAGTTATTTTCTAGGATACATGATCCATACAGCATGCACTGAAATATTGTTTTACGTAGAAGGTGAACGTGTATTCAGACCCTACACTGCAGTACCCTCTTGGTTTTTCCATACCGGGGAGAAACACGCGGAATGTGGCTTTACCTCAGTAGGTACCTAATATTGAAACAAAATTTCGCTCGTCATTTTCCCTGCTAGCTCCAAGTTAGGAATATGAGAACGCCAGTCAGTGTTAATACTAATGATTTTGGATTCATTCACGGGAAAATTAGCTACAAAGAGAATAAATATGTATTCGTTATAACTCGTATTCTTCAAATCGGAAATTAAATTCAGAGAATCATTGGATTGTATCATGAAAAAGAGGAGAGGTCAAAGACTACAAAATAGATTTTTGCTTGCAGGATCGCCCTAGGATACTCTATGATGCCAGTCAAAGTCAAAAACATGTATGAGAGTCACTCCAAGTCATCCGGAAATAAAATCCAACCGCCTAGCCTCCCTTGATTGATCGACCGGAAAATCGAGGGAATAGATAAGAGGGTAAAAAATATATTTTTTTTCACTTACACTTCTCGCAAGCCAGTAATTACTCGTGGAAATGTGACAATGAATAATAGTGGGGTGGGAATGCGAACGATTGCCAAACATATATCTTAAATAACGAAAAACTCCATTTATTTTACCAATCAACGACAATGTTTTTCATTAAGAAATCAACTGAATAGTGACGGTATAACAATTGCAAAACAATGAACTAAAATGTTACATTGCAAAAAAAGCAGCATTACCATAAATGTCTGAGTTTGTATCTACAATAATTCAACCATCACTGCCAAAAAACAGGATTTAACTCATCAAACGCATCACCCTTTTCTCCAATATCTTTTTCATTTTAATCGAATCTTTTCATGGTGAAAATGATAATAATTTACTCTTACACGGGTTCCATTTTTACACGGTTTAAGTTTTTGGCATTGAAATTTACTGTATAAGCTGTTTTATGTAGGTAGTCATACATGTGCTAAAGCTCGACGTATCTTTGTTGTCTCACGTTTCCTATTCCTCCAGATTTCACCAGAAATAATACAAGGAAAGGACAGGTTTATGTGTGTTCCTACTGTACGGTATGCCTCGACCATAAACATTGCGGTCCGGGGCCGGAAGGTAAAGACACGAGATTTATCATCTATAATTTATTCATAGAACAAGGTTGTAAACCACATTTCAGCGGGTGCGAATAAATGTAAGTTATGGTGGCCATTCTGAGCTTTACAACGGCAGTTAAACCATTTTTACTTCCTTCACTTCTTGGCACATTCCTGAAATCAACCCAAGGCCGGATGACTTCTTAAGTTCCTTCCTTAGGTGAAAGGAGTTCTCACTTAACTTGATAAAATTCAATAAATGCTGATGCTCAACGGATTTCGCGTACTGAACTCCATCTTTCTCAGAACATACGCTTAAAAATATGACTTGAATAAAGAATGGGATACTTATATGAGAGTATGACAAACACACTATTCATAGTTCACTGTACGTAGTCTAAACACAGCGATGGGGGCCGCTGCAGGAATCTGTTCGCAGTCGTATGATTTCAAATCTCAGAAATCGGAGAATCAGCGTATTTGGACCAACTGATGAGTAAAATTTGTTAAGCCTTCAACGGAACACGATGTACAATCATAAAGACAACTGCAATAAGACTGAAAGTTGTCTAGTTGATAATAGGGATCTTCTCGACCGTGCTATGCATTTCTTTTAAAATATAGTTCAACTGTTCGTATCTTGGTAATGGCTTCCCTCTTGTTAGCAAATACTTCTTTCACTAAGCCTATCTTCTCTTACCACCCACATCCAAATCTCATCTGACCTCATGTTTCTTCACTCAATTATCAATAGAGCTTTCCTTTACTCCCATCTCATTTCGTTATTTTCAATGCAAATTCTAGCCCACACAACCTGCCGCGTAGAAACTTCTTACCAACCTAAATTTAATCTGCCAATATCCCAACGATCGCTATTTTACGTTTATTTTCCCTTCTCTGTCACTTCTTGTGCCCATGACATACTATGTGACTCACACAATCGCTTAAATTCACATTGTCGGTTACAGTGCCTCTCTATCTAATTTTTTTCCATTGTACCATGTCTTTTAACCATGTTGTTCTTCGTTATTTATGAATTTATGTATAATTATTACTACCCTGAACCCAACGAAAAAACCTTCGTGCTGTTTTTGGAGTTCATTAAAGAAATAAATTTAACAGTATCCCCAATGAATCGTGATACACTCATTTCGAAGATATTATAAACCAGTTCCTGTACTACCTTCCAGGGCATATCAGTAAAACGGTAAAAAATAGCCAGCCTAATCTAAGAGGAGAAACCCATTCCCATTCTAAATATGTTCGATGGAGCAATGCAGATATATCAGCATTTACGCAGCGTACTATATGATTATTTTTGAACCGTCTTCTCATTATGTGAATGAGAGAGTAAATAATTAACTGAGAACGAAATTTTCCGTAAAAATGTTTAGATTTCTGTTTGATTTAAAACGTACCTTACTCGATTTTGAAAGGTGATGTTTCCATTTAGTGCCTGAAAGACGTCAGTATGTATTTTCATTTGTCCATGCTTCGGTGGACAAGGGCTTTTCAAAATTCTTAGCGATAGTTATTTCCACCGTTTATTTCATTGAGTGCATTGCCCTACAGTCGGATAAAATGTTAAAATAAACTGTGGCGAATGGATTTATACAAAAGGCGGCTTACCTATAGAAGATAAAAACGCCCAAGAAATTTCTTGCGGAATGGAAGGAAGTCCTCACGGCAACTATAGAACACCTCATCCTCTCCGGACACTAGGCAAAAAGGCGGCCGGGGTACTGACGAAGTAGGCCCAAGGACCGATAGCACCACTTGGTCTGGCCAAAGGCGAACTTTCCCCAGCGAACGGACCCGCACATCAAGACTGCATGTGGGAGAGAAAAAACGGCATTGAATAGAGGAATGAACCCGGATAACTGAATGTTTACGAGACCTAATCGCGTATCCTGAAGGGAAACGTCTCCTGTATTCTGGTTACTTGAAGTGTAAGTTTTTAAGTAAAAAATAGGACTTTGCTTGATTATTAATTAGTCCTGGATGAATGAGGAAAAACGGTCCCCTCTCCCCACGCTCCAGGGACCTTTTAATACGGATATGGGTTTTTGATGCTCGAATATTCTAGCTGTTTTTTTTCATTTAACAAAGCAGAATTTCCCTTTTTCGCCTTATTTTCTTGCAGCCACTCGTTGACTATTTTCATTTTCTTACTTAATGCTGACAATGGCTGCAAAAATTATTAATTATACCGAGCTAGTGAAGTCTAACGACGAAATACGGTGATAGCCTTAGCATTAAAATACATGGGACATCGTGATCGAACATTTATATGTGCATTATTTCAGATAGGCAGTCTCAAATAACTGAGCACCAAAAGATCGAGCAATTGATCGATACAATTGACTGTGGCGACTTTTTTTTATTGGTGCATAACAGGTGACTTTCCGGTGCGTAAAAAACGTTCATATTCATTTTCACGCCATGGAGCACTGGTGCTAACGTAAGTTGATAAATAGGAGATTTTCTTATCGTTGCGTATAGTTACCAAGAAACAATTACAACAGGTTCTAGGGAATAGCTACAGTAAAAATGATCTTGCATAATCATTCGCTTTCAGTTAAAAGATAAACTAAAAAAATTTAAAAAAGACATTCGAATTTATCTGAAAATAAAAGCAACTTTATGTGGCTATTTCTATTGTGCAACTAACTTCTTCGATGGCCACATGGAAATTAATTTCCAATGTGAAGTGAACCAAAAGCTTTCTACAAAGAAACGGAGGCTACACATGTGTACAACCCATATCTATTTCGAAACATTATGAAAAGGATTCAAATTTCTACATTTGTTTTTGTCTGAGCTTTCGATTTAGAATTTGAGATTAGAGCTATGAACTGCTGCTTTAAAGGAGTCAACTCAGACTGAGCTTTTAGGGCTTACTCTGTGCAGTCCCCATGAATCTCTTTTTTTACAATCTAGCTTTGCCTGGTCGGCCACATCCCCTCCGCTGTGGCTGTCAAGCCTTCTGTTCCCCAACTTATCTTGTCCTTAATGAAAACGCTTGTACCGATGCCGAAGGTAAAAGATTCGACAGATGCGTCGAAAAATTGAACGGAGATAATTGCATCAGTCAGCGTTGCTTAGCAAACTAAGTTCGACAAGGATTAAATGGGTCGTCCATTCACCCTTGACATTGCAAATCCCTAAAAGGACTTTCCTAACTGTTCCGTCAGATGCCTTCCATTCTCCAGTTGATGGCAGGAAAAGAAACAACTTCCTCGTTGCACAAATGTACGAAATTCCACAGAGGTAAAAATCATTCCCCCTTACTTGAATTAGAACCCTATATTTTTCCTCGGTTGAATTTCGCACATTAGAGCATTTAAGGTGACTACGCAAAGTTATCAACACGGACCTTCGCGGTACAATACAATCTTCCTCATTCTTCATGATAAAGTTTTATTATAATTACAAACTTTCAGGTTTCGGTAGCTCAGTATCATTTTCTTGGTCTCACCTAGAATAATGCTCTGAATATAACCAGAATATGGCAGAGAGCCGGGTCGGTGAGCATTAAAACAAGTGTGAAATTTACAATTGCGTTTAATTACAAATATCAACGAAATTTACAAAGTATCGTCTAAGACGATTTCTTATCCTCGTCATTCAAAAATTCCAACACTAAGCGCGAGTAAGAACGTCAACAATGGCATTGCGATCGAAGGTAGGGACGGGCAAGTTACGTTGAGCTTGTGAGACCGTCCCCTGCTCGCTGACGGGTAAGGGCCGAGTGAAAAATTGAAAACCATCCATGTTCGATAAAACACATGCTAGTGTTTCCGAAGTGAAAAGCTCAAGGAGATCACACTGAAAATGTCGTACCCTGATCTCTGACGGGTAAGGGCCGAACGAAAAATTCCTTGGAATGAAGAATATGCTAGGAGGAAAGCGCTTCCAGACGTCTTAAGAAGCGGTTGATGCCTGCAAAGCAGCCATTTTGACAATCCCTACTTCGGAATGGAATAAATGTTATAACGACTGGTTCCATCGAATGCAAAAGTGCATTGACTATCGTGGGGAGTACTTTGAAAAAAAAATAAAAAATTTCATTAGTGTACCTCTTCAAGTATTCTTCATTCCCGACACTTAAAAGGCTACCCTCGTATAAACAATTCCATGCTGAAAATTTTGTTTTTGCAATCCATTTAAATTTGATATCCTCTTTTGTTTCACAATTATAACTTATTGAAACGAAACTAACGTATAAATTGTTAGTATAATTACGGAAACGTTGCCATCGAGTACTGGCGGTAAAAACGTTACTTTTTGAAAAATGTATTTTTTGTATTTTTCATTTTTGCGTGGTCAGGGAAATATTTGTACGTACGCGCCAGTTCTTTTATTCTGGCACGACTAAGGTGCGCGACAGGTGACCTAATGACTGATGGAACTTGGATAGGCGACATAGTAGCAGAAATTACGTAACACAACTTAATCTTCTAGACATTGGCCTTCCCAAACGATAACGAGAAGACCAAAAGCAGACTTGCAGTATGAGGATGAATAGTCATTCATTCCTGTAAAATTACCCTCTGGTGTGATATATATGATACAACTTTTTCTTCGAAAGCCAACGATTGAAACAGCCAAAAATGTAGCCCGTAGTGCCAACAGGTGCAACATTTAATTTTTTATGGTTTCATGGCATCCTACCTCGGCTGTGTGGCCATATTTGAAAAGACTATGCAAGCCGAACTGCAGCCGGTCTTTTCACTATAATTTCTCTAGCGAACAATATGACAAGGGCATTCCATAAGTGTATATCTCTTATTTCCTCACGTCAAATCCAAAAATCCAGCCACGAAGATTAAAAGGCAGTATGACAAGTCCAAAAGTAGTATAAAAAAGAAAAGTTAAGCAAAAACATCGAGGAAATCTCTTCCAAAACTGAATCTTTCCACATTCGTTAGTTACTAATGCATTAACTATAAGCTTCTCTTGGTTATAACTTCTAAGGAGGCATTCTGGTCCTTAGATTGACGCAAAATGATACGGGTAAAACTTATCATTAAAATAAACCAGTATAAGTCACTTACTGCCATATAAATCATCGCTAGTAAATAATTAAAACTAAATTAATGAATTTTGTTTTATCCTCGATTATTATTTCCGTTAGGAATCCCTATCATTACCGTTAGCAGCATTGACTACCGTGACAGCGTCATTAAATCTTACCTGGATGTTTAACCAATCTGTTGTCCTGAAGTATTGATAGCCGATTGGTTCAAAATATGGCCATGACATTATATAATTTCGCTAATTTTCAGATTATTTTGAAGAGGTCCTTTTAAACAGTAGTAATTTGAAAGAAGGAGACAGCTAAAACCCCCAGATTAAACGGATTAAAAAAATAGAGTACAAAGGAAGGCCTGCAATTCATTACTGCTGAGGACAATGGATTGTTGTTCCATTAAAACATTAGCCATAAATTTATTTACTCGGCTCGGTTTCTGAAAATTGATTATTACTAGCCTTGATTATGGTGTATTTGCTCGTGAAATATGGATCGCTATACGGCCAGCGAAGCAAGTGGCGAAATCAAGTGGGCGGCTTCAAACTCCTTTATTGTAATATCCGTACTTGTTTGCATGCGCAGAAGTCGAAATATTCTATTTATCGGTATTTGTTCTTAGCTAGCAAGTATGCTACAACAATGATAATTACCACCACGAGGGGCACTTACCGATGACGGTGAGATTGACGATGGAATTGCGGGTGGGCGAATTCTTGAAGTCCACGCGACACCTGTAAGCTCCCTCGTCCTCTTCGATGACCGCGTCGAGGGTGAGCTGCGCGGGTCGTGACACCGTCACGAAGTAAGCGCGCGGCCCGAAAGCGTGCTCGTCCGACCACAGTTTGGCCTTTGTGAAAGCCCGTCCGCGAACGTCGAAACTGTGGATAAAAGGACGGAGAAAATTTATAGAGCCTTATGGAAGAGAGCTGATAGTGGGACCGTAATGTTAAAAGTATAGGGGGTGGAGAGAACATGAAAGGATTATATTATATTCACTTTATGTTTGCGGGTGAGCTTTCGCGAGAGCACGGATACTCTTCGCAAATGAGGAGGGGTAGTATCAAGAGAGAGAGGAGGAGCGAACATAACGTTGCCAAATGTACATTGCCACCCTACTTTGTCACTAGAAACGTGTAGTCATAGGTGGCCACAGGTATTTTGGCACCGATGCCGAGACAATATACCTATTTATTTGGAAGGTATGGAGGATAATCCTTTCACAGAAGCCCACTGCATTGTCAGCTACCACGCAGAATGAGGCACCGTTGGTGAAAGACGTACTAGGAGAACGCGTGAGGTTTGGCAACACTGCTCCACGATGTTAACTCGATTGAGGTCGGAGAGCGACTGACTGAGGTCACTCCTGCTGTTCTCTGATTGGCAAAGGAAAAGTCACGTGTTGAGAAACCTCCCCTCACCTCAAATTGCTTTAGCCACACCAGCATACCCGCAAAGATAAAATGAACAGAGTATAATTGTGTAGCATTTCACGATGCAGGAGCGTGGTCGATGAAAAAAGTTGTAGGGATAATAAGACTTGAGAGTCGTCTGCAATGCGAGTGTGCAGAAGAATGGAGAAGGTGACGCAGACGGGGAGGAAGGGAAATTTAAATGTAGGGGAGGATGGTGTACCTAGGGCATAGTGTACCTATGAACACTAGGATATCGGCAAGTGCTTCGACTTAGGTGCTTTAAAGTAAGCTATTATGTGAAAGATGCGCCAGAGAGTAACATAGGTCAATTTGAGATCATTTGGGTTATATTTACAAAGGAGGCGCTACTTTGAAGTTTTTGACGCTGAGAAGTAAGTATTTTCTGTTTCATATCGAAGTGTTTTACCTAAAATCTATCACACCAGCAGTGATCATCGTAGCACAGGTAAAATTGAAGTATAATTAATGGTGAGTGGTATTAGCTATTTATTTGTTATGTTAGAAGTATTGTTAACCTGAAAAATCAGCCGGAATTCAATGTACCAAGGGACTCAAGCACATGATGTACCTAGGAACATATTTTCATAGGAGATATCTGTAAAATATATAATCGAATACATTATCAGTGGATTTAAGACTCCCGGAATTTTGCCTCTGGATCGTGGTGTATTCACAGACGACGACTTTATGCCATTGTCTTTTTGTAATCAGCCCTTCAACGGAAGAATCAACATTTTGATTATGTTTATTAAATTGATTTCATTTTTCACGAGTTTCGCTACTATTCCCTCCAATTTAAATTGTGTTCCATGGTACAATAGGTAGTGTTCCGAGGTATATGAACATGATGTATGTACGAATAATTGTAAACAATTTTAGAGGTCCTAATTAGATCCATTAATAGTAAAGGTAAAAGTATAAAACTGAAAAATTATGTGAAGTAATCCTGAAGGATTGAATTTCTACCATTAGACTGAATACTCAGTGAATATATGTATTGTGTTTTATGTAAAAAAATTGAAAAAGTGTCCCGTGGTACAAAACTCTCCCATTAAAAAAAAAACTAAAAAGCACGCATTTTCCAAGTTCAAAATAAAACGCAATGAAAAGAAAAAAATGGTATGGTTTTCATCACTCGGAGTTCTGACCGTTACTGCTTAGGTTTATTAGAATTGCGTATGAGAGCCTGATAGGTGAGTAAGGATAAGGGCAATCTTTTGAGGAGGCAACCGGCAGCTAAAGTCATATGAGCCATATGGAAGGGTAGTGTGAAGAGAAACCTGCCTCGCCATTAGCTTGATCTTAATGAATGACGCCGAAGAGGCCAAGGCTTAGTGTCCCACCCGACGGAAGGAAAGTTGTTCTAAAAGCGCCTTCACAAAGCACCCAAGCAGGGATCAGGCATTACCTGAAATACTACTATTGCCTACGGGATTTGAACCCGACCCCCATGAGTGGTAGGCCAATATTGTAGCTACTACACTAGCCTAAATACCATAAGTAAAGATTGTCACGCAAAACTAATATACAAACCTAATCAGCTGTCACGAACTGCACTCCATGAGATGAAAAGCTTATTTTTTTACCATTTAGAGAATGTTATACTGTTTTTGGAAAAAGCGTGTTTCTTTTGATTTAATATTTCATTTTCATTTTATGTATTTCACTCATAGGTGAGTCATGAAACCTATCAAACCGCAGTTTTAAGGGAAAATTTTCGCCAAATAATTATGACCAACGCCATCTATTGAAAGTAATTATAACTATTCTTAAACTTTCGTCAGGTGCAATATTGCAATATTGGAATTTCAGAGTTGAGGCACAATATGCCAGACAGGCACAGATGTGAAAAAACATTACTACAGTGACTCTTAAAATCGCCTTAGTGGTTCACCTTTAAAGTTAAAAGTACCATTATTAATGTAGTCCAACACTTTACCATGATGTCTTTCGTGCTATGCATGCTCTACTTTACATGCCGTCATATGGCCCCAAACCGATCCAGCAAGGTGCGATTTACCGTGCTCTTAAAGCTATTAAGTATTATTAAATACAATGTATTTCAGCATGCGAATTCTATAAGATCAGTGTTTCCTATTTCATCTTATTTATCTTATAATGTTTTTATATCGCTTTATTGTGCCATTATTTTGCTTAATTATGCTTTTTTCGTCATCATATTGCTTATGCTGAATAATCCGCTGATCACTCTGATCCGTCGGCATACATACGAAAAGTGAAAGATTGCATAGAGCGTGCCTAAATAAAAAGCTACTATAAGGGCCAAGGGAATATGCCGCCTTATGGCGCGGAAAAATGTAAAAAAAAACTTGCGCTCTCTCTGTCATATATATATTGCGCCCGACGGAAGGTTAAATACGAATATTCATATCTAAATAAATAAAAGATCTAAGCACTTTTCCATAAATATTTTTTTATTTTTTGGAAAAGAGCTACGATCTTTCATTTATTTAAATATATCTAACTTCCACCAATTGAAGCCTGAATCTGATGAACTTATACGAAAATTCAGTTAATTAATTAGAGCACTTTCGAAAAATATAACATTTTGAATATTGCATTTTCTTAAGAAGCAAACAAGTGTGCATAATTTCAAGCCGATTCGACCATTAGAAGTGGACTTGAAATCAATTGCAAGATTCCATAGATAAAACACAGACAAGCAAGTTAATAGGGAGCGTATTAAAAAAATAGACATGGTGGGCTGGGAGAGGAAACTTTTGGGTGAGGTACAGAAGAGAGAGTATTTTTACGGCTTTGTGCGTGGGATGGGTTGCTAAAAACCTCGTTTCAGCAAAGAAATGAAATAAGTCGACAAAATTTTCCTCTTAAAAAATACTACTTCGGCAAAGTTATTTAAATTTGGCTTTAGGATTAATATACAGCCAGGATGAATTTCGTCATAAAAAAGTTAAAGAAATCCCGGCGAAGCCAAGCTTCTTTTACCTTGGGTGAGGAAAGATAAAGAAACTATTTCCATTTGTGTTTATCATATCCATTAATAAAGAATACAATCGTAAATAAAATAATATCCGGCATAAAAACTTAACTTGAATGTTGTTGACAATGTGCGTATCATATTCGGGCGGAATTTTTTCGTGGTGATGAATCATCTTCTAAGAAAGGAAATTATCAACTAAATACGCCACTGTCGAAGCTTGCCGAGGAATCTTCGAGGAGTCATAATTTCATGCGAAAACAAGGTGATGTAACTCTCTCACATGAGATGAAATTTAACTGGAATGTGTGGATTAGCCAGCGTTCCTCCGACGATTAAGGAGGCATTGTATTTTTAACTACTGATTTGGCTTCATCGTTTTCACCAAAAAAAAGCCTCTAAACCGTCGCAGTGGTAGACAACTGAAATTAATTAAGTAGAAATGAAGAATGCTGATTAGTGTATTTTGATGTTTTTTGGTGAAGAGGCACTATTTACGATGGTTAAAGGTAAATTATCTGATCAATGCCTTAAGAAGTCTTTGCATGATCTTTTAATAGAATAAAAATAATACAGCAGAGCAGAAAAAATGTTTAAAATACATGGCTTATATGATTATTAATCAACGAATAAAGCACGGGGTAAAATAAGGGAACTCTAGGCTAAAATAATCAGTGATTCCAGCTAAATTCTGCTCCTAAAACAGTCGTCTTCCGTAGAAGTAATTACCTAGGTAGGAAAAGTTATAACATATAGGCAATTTAAATATTCAAAATTGTTTTCAGAGAGTACAATTAAAAAGATACAACACCTAATTTTTTACGTTATTATGCTGTCTTCTAAGGGACCAGATGCAACTGTAATGGAAAAGAAAAAGGAACGAGTGGCTTTAAGTAGGCTGGTTAAGACGACAAGAATACCCTCTTGCTTCCTACTGAAGGTTGCAATCACATTACGTCTCAATCCAACCCTCGTTTCCACCACTTGTCTCTTCCTTCTTCTCCTTCGTTGTCGCGCCTAATGCGCCCAGCGGTAGCTTGATAACATTTCGCCAGCCGTATCCCGCTCCATCGACCACTCACCGAGGGAAATGGGTCGAGGGGGACAAAAAAGAGTCACTGCCGAGTGTAGGCAATTAGCATTCGAGGCGCGGGGATTTTTCAACGCTACCTTTCCCCACTCACATATTCTTCGTAAGATTCCTCAATTTGGGGGGAGATTTCTGACCCAAAAAAAAGAGCTTTGTCATTTGAGCTCTAGTCTCCAGTTCCCGTTTTCATTCCTGTATCTTTGTAACTGTTTTCGTGCTCCTGAATGGATCGCGTAAGTGTACCCGACCCAGTCATTCATTAAAGTTTCACTTTACGAGGCGATTCGAATTGAGATGGAAACCAAAATCTTTTCCTCGTTTTGGATGAGAAACATGCTACTCATTTCACACGAACTCACGTTTGGTAAGTCAGGTTAACGAATTTTATGAGAACACAGGTTAATAAATGGAAGGACAGGGGTAGTTTTGTGATGTTTAATCCGCGTTCGAAGGAATACTTCTCTCTGGAACCATAATTGACCATAGAAATACGATGAAAGAGCAGATATTGGAGATGCGCCGAAAAATATAATTTGATAAATACGAAAAAATACGTATGTCAATGTGAAATTTCGTAACTGCACGCTTAACGAGTTCAGTTACGAAATTTCATGCGAGGTTTTCATCTGTCAACAGATCATTATATCACCAAAAGCCAAATTACTGATGAGCATTCAGATGAGAAGGAAAAGTTTGTAGTTTTAACCTCCATTTGAAAGAGGATCCAATAATCCCGAAGTCTTCCACAAAGCAATCAGGGGAGATTTCGATTAAGAAGCGTTTACTGTAGATTTAGTCATTATCCCAGTGCTGTTTCTCACTTTGGTTTGCGTGAAAAATGCGCCAACGTCCTCATTAAGATTTTTGAGGGCAAAAATCCATTTTATATATAAAAAAATTATATTGCCGTTATAAATTATAAGAAAATAAAAGAATCTACTATCTATGTGTACTGGTAGAGAGGGACGTCTTAGCGGTGCTATGCTCTACGATAAATACAACTCAAATCACTCTCATGCTTGGGACTCATAGTCATGCATTTGCATAAGCACACCCTTTGTTCATTTAAAATGATAAAGAATTGATAAAATTTGGGAGGAGAAGGATCATGACCTCTGTGACCCTACCTACATCCTTCCCTGTCAATATCTATCCGTTTGTAAAAAAAATATCTAGCTCTTTTGCAGTTTCCGGCTGAATTAGAAATATTTGAGGCAGTAAGATGAATTCCTCCGCGACGCTCCGAATGGTATGTATTCTTAACTATATTTACCTGTACATGGGCTTCACTCCAGCGGACTCACGAAACCACAGCACCATGTAGACGCGGTCGGCGGGCGTCGCTGGTTCGATGTCACAGGGCAGTCCAACACTTCGACCCACCACCGCCTCAACGCTCACCGTGCTCACTGCAAAACAATCGCAGAAGGCACAATGCAAATTTCAGAAATATATATATATAGACACTATTCAGCATTCAAAAAAGTAATTATTTTTATGTCAATATCTTTAATTTGAGGGGGTAAGAAGCCATGGGATACAAGTGATTTTTTTCTAAACAGTGATAGCTACAGAAAATAGACAAAGAAAAGAAATGAGATCGAATATATATTATTTATCAGTCCGTTTTATTCTTCACTCGATGTCAGCACAGAACAGAGACTCAATAGTTTCTCTTGGCCACCAAGTTTTTGTGTATTTTTTCTATTTATTTTCGTGCCTAACTCTGTTTAGAAAAGGAACCACTAGTACCCCAAATCTTCTCACCCATTCATTTACCATACACCTTGAGTATTTAAAGGTAGGTCATAATGATGTAATGTATTTTTTGTAAAATTATAACTTCGTTAATTTTTTAAAAAATATCTTCATCGCCCCGAAAGCAGCGCATTTTTCGGTATTTACAGTGAGGAAATACAATCTGTAACAACTCAGCACGATCACGAACAAACATCCTCTGGACAGTGGCAGCCTTTTCAGGCGGGTTTCAAACCCGCGGCCTTCAGCTAGGCAGGCGAGGACATTACCCCGCCACCACTGAAACCGGCAAACGTTTCGCGATTGTGTGGACTCTTCTCAGGTATTACACCGAGTCAAATGATCCATTTAGGCCAAAATGGACCATTTGACCTGCATGTAATACTCGAGAAGAATTCATCGAAGCCAACCAACAGGAAGGCCGGAAGTCTTTCATCGTTTCGCAAATGTATTTTTTCTCCATATTTATCTTGCTCAATTAGGTCTAGATTATTTTCATTAAGTAATATATAGAAGAAGAGTTTCACAACATTGCCTAACTAGAGGCTCAATTAATTATATTACTCATCATCATCATTGGTCAACAATCCTAGGATTGGTTTGACGCAGCTCTCCACTCTATTCTCCTATCAGCTAATCTTTTCACACCTACGTATTTCTTCTCTTTCAAATCTCTCTTTACTTGTTCCAAATATTTTGTTCGAGGTCTTCCTTTTCCATTCTTGCCTTCCACTTGCCCTTCGACGATTGTCTTCAGCAGGCCATCACGTCTCAAGATGTGGCCTATAAGGTTGTTCCGTCTTCTTATTAAGGTTTTCATGAGGCTTCTCTTCTCTAGTGGTACAAATTTGGTGGAAGAGTGGAACGTTTTCGGCAATATATTTGTCTGAAACCCTCACGATGCAGAAATAAAACATGGCGAAAGTTTGGCAAGAGAATTGGCTGATTCAAAATTATAATGGAATTGACCAAACTCCAAAAAATTCCAAACGTTTGTGATGTTCAAGTAGGGTAAAGAAATATTAACGTTAATCCATGTACTAAACCTACTACCATTCAATATACATTAACCCGCAGTCCATCATCTGGAAAAATCAAGCGGGGCTATTTCCGGCATTTTCACCGCGCTCGCCAATTACAGCAGACAGTCTACGGAAATGGGAAAACGCGCTGATGATCCCGGGATAAGCTCAAATGAATATATACTCCGTTGTAATAGCTTACACAAGGATCTGAAATAGTAATATTATTGGTGCACCATTCAAACAAGGTCTTAAGAGAAGATTGAGAGTATATGAGGAATGATCTGGTGTTTTCTCAGCTAATTAACCGGATAAATTGATATCGGGTTACCATCTCTCTAAAGAATTCACTTCCCAAGAATAATGAATGAAAACGTGAGAAGAAAAATATAGAATCATACTAGGATAAATACGTACATCCTATCCCAGTAAGTCGGCAACGGAAGAGCACGGGATGATGTAAGGAAGGAAATAACATTGAGGGAGCAGGAATAATTTGCCAAGCCTCAAGCAATAAGGCACGATTTCTAATGAAGCAATCGAAATCCGATGTCAGAAGAGGAATTTCAACCAAGACACCGGATTCGCGCTGAGAAACTCTTTGCGACCAGCATAGAAATGCATCTTAGGAAAGACTCGAAAAATCCATCCAATTAGAAGACACCTTGGCAAAGATAGTAAACATAAAGTACAGCTCCAATTATCATCTATATCTACATCTACGTAATACCATGCGAGCCACTTCCAGGGTGTTTGGCGGGGAAATATCGAGGATAGTAGAATCATAGAGATTGAAAGCGTAAAATTTCCATTGAAACTAGTGTTATTTGTTTTGCAACTTATTTGAACTATTGCCGCCGATTATAGTCTAATTAATAATTATTGATGATTTACCTAAAATTATTTCTAAATTGCTACGTATTTTTGTGAAATCTCGAAATAAATGAATTTAAAATATGGTGGCATTACTGATGCATCATGTATCGAATGCGATCAACGTATTATACGTGATAAAAACGTACTTGTAATTTATTTTTTCCTACCTCATAATTCCTTAGTCTTTGTAATCAGTTTAAATAATGTGATTATTATTAGCACATTTCTGAATAAAATAGGCTTTATTTTAAATATGTGTAATCTTATGTACAGCTGCCAGGATTTCTAAATTTAATTTTGGTCGGCCAATGCTGCACCGTGTTTCTCTTTTTCTTTGTTTTTATAGAAGTCACTGTTCTCATTTAAATGTCGTGTCTGCATGCGAGTATGTCCAACATGTGACAAGCCATCGAAAGCAGAATAAATTTTCATTTACTTACAACCGCTAGTGTCACTTACATCTCCAAGTGAGTCAGTTTAAACGCGTAACTGATACTTGCAGCAAATATTGCCTGATATTTTTCAACTTATCACTTGAGATAACATCCACAGAAAGAAATATCGTTAAACTAAGAAATAAAATCGGGAGAGCTGGCCTCGGTGGCGACAGGGTAATGTCCCCGTCTGCCAAAAAAAAGGTCTGTGTTTCGAAAATCACCTGGGAGGTTTATCACGATGGATGGAAGGATGTATATGATTGTCAACGATTTGTAATAAAATACTATCTAGTATGAAATTCCCTGGTAAAAATGGCATCATTGTTATGTCAGGGCAATTAAAAATACTTTTTAGTATCTAGGAAGAAGATAAATAGGTACTAATGTCTAAAAAAAGTCGCAAGGAGAGGATTGAACACTGGTATATTCGGAGTTTCAATGCGTAACACCTACATCCACTAAATATAACTAACATTTTCCACTTATTATTGAGTTATCATCCTTACAAGTAAATATTTGACTACAGGGTAAGTAAGAAATACTTATTACGACCCAATAAGAAGATATATACTGGAGTCCATAAACGCTATCAAGGAGAAGGACTGAACGCTGGTATTTTCGGAGTTTCAACGCGTAAAACTTACTTCCGCTAAATTGAACTGATATTATTCAACTTATTACTTGGGGTGTAGGAAGGAATGTTTGATAGAAGAGTATGTAAAAAATTGGTATTAGAATTTAGAAAGAAGTTGAATACCAATGTCTAAAAACGGTGGAAAGGAAAAGGGTTGAATGCTGTTATCTTCGTAAGGAAAGATCTCAAAGAGGAGGAGGAACGTTGGAGGGAACTGGTTACCAACCGCTGAGCCCCCTTTGATTAAACTAATGAGGCGGTGATGAGGAGAGAAAATTGCTGTTTTTGCAGCGAGAACATCTTAAAGAAAGTGGAACATGGTTAAGAGAGAGGCAAGGGGAAGAGGGGATTGAGGAAGGAGGCAATATTAGTTACCCTCTGCAGATGACGGCAAATGCGGGAGAATAGCAGGGAAGAGGGGGAGAGGAACTGAATAAGAATTATACCAGCGCCTCGAGTTGGCCCGAGTGGATTAGTAAATGAATATGGATTGCGAAACTTGGACTTAGGAGTTCCCTCAACTTCGTATTGTGCACGGGATGTTGGAAAATTAAGGAGCATACTCCAAGGTATTCTCAGTTTTTAATCAGACACTGATTAATGCAGTGTAGCTCAGGGATGAATACTGTTTGTCTCGCTATGAGGTATCGGATTCTTTGGCTTTTGAGATTAGCACTGAATAAGAATAATATTTTCACGATTCATTCACTACACTGTAATCTTTCTATTTGATATACTCACGTTTTATCGATTTTCTGAAGCTAATTTCTTTAGTTTCCAAACCTTCTCCTCACTTATATCCTTCTCTATCGAGCCGAAGTACTTATTTCTTACGTCTTCCAAGGGGAGATTGTTCCTTAATTTTCTCTCCATTAATTTGCTCCTGTTATTGCGAAGGTGTATCCTTGAATTCCTAAGAGAGTAACATGCTATTCTTACTCAAAACATAATTTCAAATTTTAATTAATGAGGACATTCAGGTTAGCGTGGTAATCTAGTGAGCTGAGAGCTTAGCTACTACTAATCGAGGAATCCCGGGTTCGAGTCCTGGATAAGGCCTTCGGGCATCCCAAACCGAAGTGCGAGGTGCCCTAGGAAAAGGAACTGAACCCCTAACAAAAATGCGTGAAATTCACACAACTGAGAGTTACCACGGGGTGAGCTCTACCATAACATATCCAAATAAACCTTAGGATTGTATCATTGAGAGAGTGAAAGTGGACACTCGATAAAGTTTACTGTCTTTTGTCGTGAAGAATTTCCTGCCTAAGTAGATAGCTTCATTCAGATGCTTAGAATTTTAAAAATAACGTTGCCATACTTTTCAATGTAACACAGTTCCACGGCATGACATTGTTTCTTCCTATTCATCACTTAGATAAAAGATTGAAGACTAATTGAAGCTTTGACATGGGAAAGGTGTTGAATCAGAAAAAAATCGAAATTTCGTTTTTTATACACTGTTTCTACATGCACATGCCAATGGCATGCACAAGGTAGAAAATCAATAGGTCCAATATATCAGTTGTTACGATTGACGAAGTTTGTTCTCTACATAAGCTTCACACTGTTGGAAAACCTCTTTCCTTCGTACCCTGTAAAATTCACATTTAGCGGCTTACTACCGTTCCTATTCAACGCTCCAATTAGTGTTAACAGATTTGATATTCAATCTAATATTAATAAAACATTATTTAGTTATAAAAGTATCAAAGTAGCTGCGAAACAATGCTTACAATTGGCCAAATTAACACAAAAAACCTATTGTAGGAAAAAGAGCAACTACACGAATTTTATTTTAGCAATATATCCATATCCAAGGTTCAATCATCTTTAATGTCGATAGAATATTCTTTTAATGTTCTATAAATTGCTGTAAAGAGGCTGGGGATAAATAATTGAACGCATAACGATTATATCTTTCTCCCAATTTTCCTATTTCACTTTAGTTTGATAACCTTCAACTGAGTGAGGAAGCCCGTAAATAATGGTTAACCGCCGTGATTTCATTCCTTTACTTCGATATTCTGCCTTTTCCGCGATGGAGCTATGAACCGTGAGCGATTTCCCATGCACAGCACTTCTCAGGATGTACCCCCGGCAATATGATCATCCATCGGAATTTTTCATCCGCCCGCCGCAAAAGTCAATCGAAATTTTCGGTGATCCGATGCATCAACAAATCCATATGCGTGTGAGAGAGATCACCAAATGTGCATGAGAGGGAAAGGCTGGAACGTATTGGAAAGGAGAATTCTTGATGTAAACTCCCACCATCCTCGATTCGCTGGCTGAACTTTCACGTCCAACGTCCATTTATATTGGAGTCCAGCGTTTGAAGTTCCCACACCCTCACGGCTGGGCTCGCTTTGAGCGACAAGCGTCATCCCCCTAGCCAGGTGATTGGCCAAGGCCGGAGAGCACGCTGTGTTCCGCTCAACATTTAGCCTTCGTGCCCATCGCAATCAACATCAACTTTCCCCTGTCGTCAATGATTTCAGTTCGGCATGAAAATTTTTTCCTCGCTCATCCTTTCGACGATTTTGAATTTAGTCCGCTCTCAAAGGAAAAAAAAGGAACACATGTCGATGAGTCGATTTCGATGAACCACTTAGCTTTATCACAAGGAAATAATTGTTGGAAGAACTGATCAAAAGATCACCAAGTTTTTCGATTATTTTTTTGGTACTGCTAATTTGAGTTTTTTTTTGCAATTTTCTTCCTCTCCCTGGTAATCGACCTCGTTTGTTGTAAAAATAAAATTGCTAACTGGATGAGTGAAACTTAGTTATCCAACGCTAATCAATTTCAACATATTGTACCTTACTCATTGTCACTTAGCTGTATCACAAGGAAATAATTTTTGAAAGAACTGATCAAAAGATCACAAAGTTTTTCAATTATTTTTTTGCGACTGATAATTTGAGTTTCTTTGCAATATCCCTCCTCTCCCTGATAATTGACCTGTTTTGTTGTAAAAATCAATCTTCTAACTGGATGAGAGAAACATATTTATCCAACGCTAATTATTTTCAAGATATTGCACCTTAAATGTAACCGTAACTGATTGAATGGTGATTCAAAACTGAGGATTTACAAAATTCATCACAAACCTTTCTAACTGACAGGATACATGTACTAGCATTAGAGGTATACTAAGTAATTCCATATTTTCCAAATAGAATCTCTCCCAAATTTAATTGTATTCATTAGAAAAGTAAAAAAAATACACTTATTTCCATATAACTACGTGGGTCTCCAAGGTTTATAAGCAAGATGTGCAAAGCTATTTTTTAAACATGAGGAGTATCAGCTAAGCGGAGAGATCATTGAAGCGGCCTATTTCTCTTTCCCATAAACCTATATTAGGTGTCACTTTATTGTAAATATATACATTTTGTTGTGATTCGCCCTGTGGAAATATTTCTTGTACCCGTTTATTCCTCAGTACACGAGATGAAAAAAACAACCGATTCCAAATGATTCTTCTGACTAAAAGATTGCTTTCGAAAGATAGTCAATGTTAAGTATCATGGGGTAAAAGCATCAATGTCAGCTCATGGAATGAATAACTTCCTACAAAATTTAAATGAATAACAGTGCACTCTCTAAATTCGTTTAAAAATATCTAAAGCCTTCTGATTTTGGACCAAATTTTCATTCATTGGAAATTGGTCTCCAATGGCTATATTTAAAGGCCAACTTTCCTAAATACTTTAACCCGGTAATTATCAACCTACACGAATTTAATTTGACCTCAATCCATTCTCCATTACCAAAATTTAAAAACATAAATTACTGGCTATCCAATATAGTCAGCGGAAATCACCAACACAAATGCAAACCAATCAATTGACTCTTCATTCTTTCTTCATAACTATTCATTTGAATTCATCGTGAATCTAAGCGCCACAGCTACACCCATTCGTAGGCATTGCAAAAAGATCAAAGATGATACGATTTCAATGGAATTATCTTCATTTAAATATATGTATTTCCTATGACCGAGATAATTAAAAAATAATGATACATCCGTTTGTTTTTTGGATGCCTGCAATTACATTAGTATGAGATGAACGCACTGCATGAATATACCGAACATAAATGCTGAGGGAATAGAGGTTCTCCGACCGGAGTAGAGGATATGAATTTACCCGCAATCCACTGAAAATTCTGCGGATAGAATATTAACAATGCAGGATAGCCCATAAATTACCTTCACCTAGAGGCACGATAAATAGTTTACAGTAACCGTAGCTGTGTGAGTGCTGTAATCTCTTGCCTTGAACAAGCCCTCCAGAAATATTTTTTTTCCTATCATCTACCGCTTCCCTAGAAACGCATTATTCACGCAAATCGCTCTAATATTAACTCACTCGCCTACTGTTGTTTTCGTTAATTTTCCAATCCATTTCACCGATAACCTAACTTCCGCAGGGGGTACGAAATAGGTAAGGGAAAAATCATTGTAGTTTTAATTATTTGCACTACGTACCAACTTGATCAAAATACCACCATTCTAGATGAGCGGGAGAAAATCTATATACTCTGCTCTCAATGCGGTGAGCAATGCAATTGTACAGAGAAGAACACTTTATTTTTCTAAATTTTTAACATGGCAGTTATTAAGAAACCCTGCTTGATGAAATGAACAAAAATATATCACGATATGAATCGCTAATTGAATAATTAATTCTCCACCGGTATTGTTATTTTGAAAGCTCTTACCATAGCGCAAATAATGTGATTTTATTAGGAGCAAAAAACACTTAATACCTTTGGAGTGGAAGAGAGTGAGGAGAGAAACGAAATACCTTTCAAATTGTAATTTTTAAGACTGATTCACAAATAGCCAAAATTTAAAAGTGCACTCATGACGATTTTGACAGCGAAAATTCTGTTCGTTAAAAGCATACATAAAATATATTTGTCTTTCCTAGTTTTTTTTCAGATCATTTCCACGAATTCAATTGGTATACAACGTACGCAGCTTGAATTCATTTCGTATAGAATGCTATAATAGTGTACTGTTCACGTTTCAAAATCCGTATTTTTTGTTTCTACCATAACATTTTGTCACTCATTCATCTGTTTTCTTGTTTTCTAAGAATGAAATCACATTAATTGGGGCACTTGAGCACGGTGACCACACGCAACATGATTCGGTAATGGAATGAAATACAGTATATTTTCAGTTTTTGGTATCATGTACCAGATTTATTTTTTTGAACTTGACTATTTCAATGCATTTAAGAATAGTAACCAGAGACGTCATGGCAAAATTAGCAGTGCCGGAACGCACTTCCCTTAACTTTTTTTTAGAAGTGTGAGTTTTTTTATTGCTAGTTATTATTTACGTTTTATTACAGTTTTTTTTACTCTGGTTACGAATACATATTTTAGAAATTTTTAGGCAACAAAATTGATAAAAGTGTTATTTGATTATTTTGTCTTTTTTTAACCAGTGATGGAACGGCGGCGCGGCGTTCCGGCACCATGACACCACTGGTAGTATCCACTCCAAGTTTATCTGATAATCATTTAAATGGATTAGGCAAACATTTTCCTGTCTCAGTGTTACGTTAAAATAATAATATATGTTATTTTGCTAAAACAAAAGAAATAGAGATCACTAATAGATGGTGGTATCCTATTCGTTAGAGCGAAATAGGTACGTGATCATCATTTGTTTTCATTCCCGTCGTATGAAAATGGTAAAACAAAATGATTCAAACAAAAAAATTGGCAGGAAGTTCTATTTTCACAATGTGCTCTTCTTATCTTCTTTTCATAACTAAAGCATAATAATATTAGATTGAACATAGCGAAATTCGTGAAAATACCGATTGAAAAAGAGTTAGATGAGTCAAATGACGCGGAAAAAACATTCGATGATTACTTGGCATTATCTCAATGAACGCGTTATCTGTAATTGATACAATAATTTGATCATCTAAATATTCGTTGCTAGCTCAATCCATTCCCATAGTATTTTTTAACAAAACAACACTTTTCAGAGCGAAAATCACCTAACGGCTTGAGGCCTTCCCAAGGAATCAGGCATATAAGCAGGTCATTCACGGATAGTTTAAGAACACGATGGGGATGCCTTTGATGATAATAGAACAAAATCAAACTGACCAGTTCACGTCATAGAGGGCGTAGACAAAATCCAACAAGTTTGTTCTGCGTGGAAAAATCAGTTCTTTGCGCTGGCCATTAGAATCTGCTTGTGGAAGTTGTAGTATTTCAATAAATCTATTAAGCGTTATATAAATATTAATAGTAAAATTATAACTTGAACGAAATTATTTAAACGTATTGGTTGCATGCGCCGCATGTATAAGTATGCATTAATTAATAAAATCAAGATATGAATGTTTACCGTTAAAATGGGTAGGTGTACTTTGAGTGCAAAAATATATTTATGCCAACACTTATCATTATGCAAAGAAAGATAATAAGCAATAATGATAATAAATTATACTTTGTATTTACCTCAATGTATGCATTATGCCATATAAATATCAACAAAATAACTATTGCACGCTCAAAACCATATAAAATCATTGATTGAGTGAAACAGGCATTAATATATGAAGTACGAATAAGACCCAGAGATATATACTTAAAATAAGAATGAGTATGAGTTCCTTAAGGCTGTAAGATAAAAATTTATGCAAATTCTCATTTGTAATAAAAGAAATATTTTAAAAGCATTAATAATTATAATTCGTTCCTCATATTTCTCTACATTTTGATTACTTTGCTTTTAAATTTAACACATTGTGCTTATCAAAGGAAACGTTAAATTATGAGCGATATTTTGCCACACGGATAAGTTTGGAAATTCTTTCTTCCCCGATCTATAAAGTACTTTTATAAATGATATGCGTGATTTCTTTGGAGCATTTCCTTCTTATTTGCGAAGGAAGTTGTTCTAATATGCCCAACCACTCACCTTATGAGGTTGCTTGCGAGTTAATATGTAGATAATAAAATGTAAAAAATTAAAAAAAATATATTTTAATACATTTTTGTGGATTTTGAAAGATATTATGTGATAGTATGTCAAGTCGATTCCATGAAGTCAAGGCCGAGGCAACATATGTAGTTGTAGATGTAGATGCATATTTCAATTTTTGCGTGCATAAAATTATTGAAAGGTATCAGTTGTGCGCATAGGCGGATCGAGGGGGGGGGACGCGGGGGCACGTGCCCCCCACCCAGACCCTTAAAAAATATGAAAGACTTTTAATACAACCCCATTATTATTGCGTTCGTTTTGTATTACGAGGTATCCTTGTGCCCCCCCAAGAACAAACTCCTGGATACAGCCTTGCTTGTGCCCCCACCAGAATGAAATCCTGGATCCGCCCCTGGTTGTGCGGACCGCATGAATTTTCTTCGTTGACCGCAACGCGGCTCGCAGATACCGAATTGCCTTCCCCTGGTCTACGGCACTGTCTCCAAGCCAAGTAGCCGGGGAGATAAATCCCGCACAATGGATCAGAGAGCTCCTGGAATCCTCCCCTCTTGAAAACAGAAAGGAGGGACATGGCTCCAACAGACTCTCCCATCATCTCGTCCATCACACCTTCGATCCCGTTCGGTGCTTAGGTATTCCATTCAGAAGAGGAAAATCGATTGAGTGAGCCGTTGGGCGGGCGAGCGAGCCAAAATGTAGCGCTTTCGGAGAGCCCAGTGAGATATGGGTGGGGTGCTCAAGGGGGGGGGGGGGAGGATATCACTGGCTGGAGCCGTGGATAGTGCATGGTAGATGGGGGAAGGTTGGCCCGAGTTGGAGAGGAGAGATAAGGGGCGTAGGGTGGCTACGTATCCATTTTATTTTTGCCCGGGGTGAAAGGGAAGGGCGTGAAATGGAGCGGAGAGCAAGAGATATAACATGGGGGTGGTCAGAGGTGTGGCCGAGCAAGTGAGATAAATTCGTCAAAACGGCTTTTTTATGCCAAAAATATGTATATATTACGTTCACTGGGGTCTGCTCTGCCAAAATTTGCACGGACGCATGCAGAATAATTCTGCGGGAAACGGCAGTGAGAATCTGAGTGGTTGCGTAGGGAGACTAACAAAATTGCCTCGTTATTTTATTTTCGCAGATTTTTCGAGGAAAAACACGATTTTTTTCGTTCCTCCAAATGGCAAACGCCATGGCCATTGCAGGGCTGCATCAATGAGAAAAATTTCAGCGTAAAAATTTAGCTTGAGTCTGATTTGATGGCTGAGTTTAACACTAAAAAAAATAATTTCCATTCTTCAGCGGAAAATGTTAGGAAAAAATACGATAGGTAGTTACTGAGGCATAGCACATGCTCTTCCCCTAAAATCTTTCCTTTTTTGTATGTAAATGCAGGCAACGAGGAAAGTACCTAGTTATTGTTGAGGAAAAGGTTAAGGGTAACATGGAAGCTAATAGATGTAATTTCAGGGCGTTCTTTAAGTAAATCTCTTGAAACTTCTAAATTAGATGAATTTGATATTTTTACCGGTAAATATATGAAATATTTTGGTGATGTCTTTTTTAAATGCGCTGCTTCAATAGTCAAAGAACCTGGGATTTTACATTTTATAAAGAATACCTGTTTGACAAAATTAGGCATGTAAAAATTTAAGGAAAATAAAAACATTTTTATGGGATTCAAATTGTCTAATATGAATCTAAACTCATTACCGTACTTTCTTCAGTCAAAAGTAAGAAATAAAACCTATATATTATGCTTAGCTTACCCATTACTATTTCTACGGCCTCGGTTAGCATTGCTATGGGAGTCAACGCATGCCAATGTCGGCCTTAATAATGCATTAAGTATCGTAACATTTGGTACCTATTGAGGAGAGCTCAATTATCCACGTATTTGCTCGTGCAATTATGTTGACACCTAAATGCAAATCAGTGAAAGTTGGGAATAATTTTTCACCCTTGCCATTCACCTATGAGCTGAATCGTAGGGTATTATATGCATGTAGATGGTAGTGATGGAACTAGCTTGGTAAAGGAAGGATCGTAGATTTGTCGTGTGCCGGACTATGGGCTAGCAGTATTATAAATGAATGAGTACCCCCATATGAGCTTTCGTTAACAACCATCTCCCCAGTAATGTAATTTATCACAATGTTGCTACTTACTGCAGGATTAATTTATTTCAAGCTATAATGGGAACCCAAAGAAGGTCTTGAGAAACTTATGTAGAAGCTGTAGCGAAGCCTTTCGAGGATGAATACGACTTCACAAGGTTCCTCGACCCCTTTACATTCGCCCGAGGCCTCCGCTCTCTCGTTTGAATCTTGCATGAGCCAAACGAAAGGGAGAGTTAGCGGGATTTACTTCTTTGGAAACTCTCTTAAATGGCCCAGGAGGGTGGAAATTTGGGAGGTACAAACGGATTATCATTAATCAACACTCCATCTTCAAGCCTCTTTGCATTCCCATCAAATGAAAGTAGTCCACACGTGTGGGGAGGTATTTATAAATAATTCAATCACCTGTATTAAAAACAAAATATTAAATAATGCATATGGATTTGTGAAAATCAAAACACTGTAAGTTTAGGTACATTTATCAATATTGCGGAGTTATTCCCTCGTATAAAGGCATCTAGCAGGTGTGACCCTAAACTATTCTGTCACTCAAATATTTTTAACATGTAAATTATAACAAAACTAGAAATATAAAATGGATTTCAAACTAAAAAATCTCTTATCTTTCAGTAATAATTAACCTGATAGAATTTTACTTCCAACAGTTATCACAGATTACAATAACTCATAATGTTTTAAGTCGTAGCTACTGATTTCAATAAATGTCTTTATTACGAGTTACGGCAAACTCGGTGCCGTCAATAGCCGTATACTATTTTGTCACACAGCGGCATTGCTAGTTACAGAAAAAGTTTTATTTCGTTCGTAATGGGGGATGCTATCTGATTAAAAAAAGCTTCACTAGCAGCTTTGATATTTAGGTGAAATAATTGCGGATTTAAATGCAATGAAACCGGTAGCTAGCGCCGGTAACAGCATCCGACTTGCCGAGTTCATCACGGGCTGCAGTTGTTGGTGTCACCGTTAGCGCACTGGTAATAATGCTGGACCAGAGTTCATTCAGTTAAACCGTAATACAGGTACGTAGAAAATTTCTAATCTACACCAAGTGAGGTAAGGTCAAAGAAAAAATTGAAAATCAATGATATTGCGGGCATGATGTAGGCCTGAAGAGGAATAGCCGACCATCGACACCATTTTAAACTCTCAACTTTATCACCGTCATTGCCTCTAAAGACAGTTTTCATCATTTTAACAAACAGAACTCGAGGAGATGGAAACAGACTTGGGTATATTTCCGATATCCTGCCTCGCCCACGCGACTACTATTTTTTCGCACATGGCAGGGATTTCATAGCGGCTTATTTAGTTAGTTTTCATTTTCAAAGCTCTTATCAAATTTATGTTACGCTCACTGAACTACTGCTCTCTGTATATGTTAATTTCAGACTTAAAACATTTATTCTTAGTTGCTAGTTATCATCATACTTTTACATAAAATATAAAAACTCGATCAATTGAGTATCCACTTAATTTTTCTCGCCAAATTGTCCATTTAATTAAAATCTGCTGAGGCTTATCCTTAATTTACGCTTCTTAGATACATGGCTATGCCACTTGAAATTACCTGATACCCACTTTTTGGTGAGGGATTCCACCGACACTAGTCGTAATTATGGCATACACTGATTCAGTGGCGGATCCAGGATAGGGACAAGGGGGATCTAGGTGGGGTGCCTGGGGGGGTAATCTCCCAGCAGTTGTGGGGCTCCGAACAACATGAGTATTTTATTTAATGTAAATTGGAAACCTAAGGGGTGGGCTATAGCCCCCCTAGCCCCTCTCTGCATCCGCCACTGCTCTGATTTGTTCTCCGTAAACTGTAACGATGGGACTCGATAATCCGTGCACTAATAAATACGGCAAGCCATTGGGCAATTCTCGGTGATTAGGAAGATCGTGCATACGTCGTCTGGTTCCGGAGAATTGTTTACTGTGCCTTAGCTACTATTGCTACTGCGTGTAAAAAAACTTGCTAAAGCGGCTGTCTAATTCTAATTTATATTCTTTCAGAAAAAAATGCTTTCAGCCTTATTCAGAAAGCTATTCTCTTTTTATTAGGGGTCTATTACATGATCGTAGAGCACAACATTGACATACTGGAGTGGATGGATAAATCTGACATACGCATTGCAAGATAAAAATCCGATCGGAGTTCTATTCGTGAGAAAAGGGAGATTTCCTAAAAAAATGAGAAACGAAATAAAAAGTTCCCATACATGAGAATAGGGAATCAAGAATTTTGGTAAATTAATGCAATGTTCTATTGAAGAATATCCTACCTGTCCTGTGGTACTAAGGATATAAGGATGATCTTTTAAGTTTTAGATGACAATATCCTAAGCTCAAAAATTACGGATCGTGTCAGCTAAACACGAAGAACAAAATACGAAGCTCAGCTACTCACAAAAACCTTGGATATTCAACAAAATAACACTTATAGATGTGAACCCTCAAAAAAGTTTAAATTTTTACTCTTCAATTAATCTGACGGTTATGTATAAAATTGTAAGTGCAACTTCATGGAATCCGTTTCCAGAGGAAAACAAAACCAACTCCATACCCTCCTTTGAGAAGAGCAATGCTTTCTCTAAAGTCCTTTAGCAGATGGGACGTCCTCTGGGGACTTGAGGACTTTCAGGTTTAAAAGTCCGTATCCAAGCGTGCATCTGCGACCCTTAGGATAAAATTTAGGTTAGTAAACTGCCTAGAGGGAAAATGTGTCCTCCTTGTTTAGCTGGAAATTAATGTGTCTAAATTTCAATAGCGAATAAAAGAGGAAATGTGCGAATCCATTATTTTCGCCATTCATTCAGTGCATTATTTTTTTAAATCCGTGCATTGCACATATCAAAATATACTTGGCTTAAACATTTTTAGCTACTAATGATGTATTTAATCGTAAAAGAACATTTTGAGTTCGTTACAACAGCCCTTTAGGAAGGGCATGTACGTATTTCACAAAAAAGGCGAATATGTATCACAATCCGCTTTAACTTACGTTCATCAAAGATACATGCATGGTCGAGTTATGAGTTGAGACGAAGGAAATGTATTTCCAAAGATACTTAGAATTGTTCGCTGCTTTAACGGATAGTAATTGATATCTTTGAATAAGTCAGGTACTGAGTAGAATGAAATAAGCTCAACATTTCTCCCAATTTATATAAGCTATATCATGCAATACAATACAAGGATGTGCCCTGGGGTGGTCTAACCAGGTCGGCTGGTCGGCGATCGCCGAGGGCCCCGACCTTAGGGGGCCCCTGCAACGCTCGCGTCTATCTTGATGCATGGTTGAAAAGTGCAATAAAAAATCCAGGAGTGCTTGTACCTTAGTTTTTTTGCCGTAATAAAATTCTACATTTTCAATGGCTGCTTTATTTACGACATACTCTGTGCAATTAGATTTTATAAAAAATAAAATAAAGATGTCAGGAGATAAAAGAGAACTTCTTGATTCTTTTTTGAACGAGTTATCCGAAAAGGCTTTTTAAGAGTTTTTTTTTAAATTTCAGCGCGGTTTCAAGGAATAAATGCACTAAAAAATAGATAATAGAACCATGATGCGTCATTATATTTCATAAGTTGTGGAATTCTAACATTTCATTGTATTTTTATAAAGAAATTGCTATTTTTTTAATCAAATTTTATCTGGCTTTTAAGTGCTTCAATAGCGACAAAATCCATTTTCGCGCATAAAATTTTATAAGTGTTTTTCCCCGGAAAAACCCCCGAATCCCTCGTGGTAAGGGGGGCCCCGTCATATGCTCCTGCCGAGGGCCCCAAATCCCCCCAAACCACCCCTGGATGTGCGGAAGAAGCCAATTGTAAAGTGATTGAAAGCAGTTGTTCCCTTCTAGGGGCTGGTATTTCATATTTAAGTCCAATGAAAACCAATGATAATGGAAATACCTCTGCATGCTATAGAAACCTAGGGAAAATAGTACTTATCAAAACTTTTACTTTATTTACTTTCAGATAAAAATTAAGAATGAGCTTATGAAGGAAGAGATATATCCAGTCAAAAACATAATTATTTATTTCAGCATATTGTATTCCTCGGTAACTTCACTTTTGCTGTGGTGATAAAAAACTAAAGTTTAGAAGGCCTATCATCACAAAATATACGCGCGTTTGATTAGAGGGTTATTTCCTAAAATGAAACAACAATTCTCATTGGGGGTTCATTTAGAGGTCAGAAGATACTTTTGGAAGGTTTTGCTCTCTCACCAGAGGTCGTAAAAGATAACTTTAAATCCGTTATGATACAAAATTCTACCTCCGTTCCTATAAAAGATAACTATTAACAAAAGCAAAACTTTGATTCCAAGTGCATTCATGACACTAATATACACTGAAAAGTAGAAAAAGTACTGAAAATATGTTTCTCATCATTTACATGTTGTGGTTGCTCTTTCGGACATAGTTCTAATTCTAATCATGCACGTAATACAGATTTTATTCAAGTTAGTCAGGAAAAATACCTTAAATAATTCTTTTACGATAAAATTGCGTTGAGAACACGTATTTTGGAATGAGATATGGGAAAATGTTCCCTTCCATTGCAAGGAGGCCAACGGTCTTACCGCAGGCCTTTCGTGGCAAGCTTGACCTGCTTTACGACGAAGGTGTGGACATGGAGCAGCTAAGGTCTGTACGAGTCCCACAACCTCTTTCGAAGTGAGAGCAAGAAAATAATGAACATAAGTGTTTTCACTTGACGCCATGAACCGAGCTCCTGAAAAAATAACCCTCTCTTGGGCGACCTCAGCGTCACGGCGTCGAGTGGCTAGCGCTAGCCTTGAAGGACACTGGACAACAATATTTGACCTCGAGTCTGGGTTTAGGCTTCTGCTCATAATTACGAATCGAAGCCTACTTGGAAAAATTAAATAGGAAAAGTATATTACAATATGAAATCAACTACGTTAAAAACTAAATGAAAATATTTTTTCTAATCACTCAGTGACGTAATAAATACGATATATTATTTCTTTTCTTCTTTCAATTCGTTAATTATTCTGTATTTTAATCGTTTCGATTATTAATTCTTATAAATTATTTCTTCATTCCATTCTTTCACGGCACAAAATACATATTTGAATCCCTAAATTTTTTTCTGCTATTAGATGTAAAAAATGTTCACTTATGCCTCCTTTGTTCAGGTGGAATAAATATTTTTACTTGAAAATAACTACCGCCATCAATTTCAATCCTTTGGTATTATAATTCTAACTCACATAATACCAGTCACCCACTAATTAATTTCCTTGCCATGTTATCTATTTGGTTTTTCAGTACTCTGTCGGATTGCAAATTCACTAACTACGGGTTGAACATTTTTAGCGGCGTGGGGTGCATAAGAATGGGATATTTTCCATTTCCATTTCAATCCTTTGGTATTATAATTCTAACTCACATAATACCAGTCACCCACTAATTAATTTCCTTGCCATGTTATCTATTTAGTTTTTCAGTTCTCTGTTGGATTGCAAATTCACTAACTACGGGTTGAACATTTTTAGCGGCGTGGGGCGCATAAGAATGGGATATTTTCCCACGGAAATTTTAGTCATATTTGTAGGCGGAAAGAAATTCACCGCCGTAATGCATTTTCAGGCGGACGAATATCGTGCTCAGCATTGCCATTCGTTATGGTAGGGAGGAAAAAGTATCGCAGCTTTTTTTTTTTACTAATCCCGTACGGGAAAAATTAACGCCCTCAATTTATCTTCTTGATTTCTCCACTTCAGTGGCAACCGTGACGTTGAACATGGGATTTTACGAAATCTTATTAATGCGCAATGATTTGTTGTAAAAATTTGACGGTAGAACAGGTGTTTGCTATGGATTCTAACGGACAGAAAGGTTGTAAAGAAAAGCAATTCTATCCAGAAAGGCAATTGTTTCGCAAGACTGCGCGCAAAAGGCTCACATCAAAGAGGTAAAAAACTCCGAGTTGGATAAATTTAACTTGCCACCCGTCACGTAAATACCCTGAAACGTTCTCATATCCTGTTCGCTATTAAACCACCCATTTTTTTCTCTCGTGCCAGCCAAAGACATCACACCTGCCAACCTTTTCTATTTGGGCGAAAAACTCCCCTGCAGCAGGTGAAAGAAACTGCTTCTTTGACTATAAAGAATAGGATTTTACAGGACAAATGCTCGATTTATTTTCTTCGTCTCATATCGAGCTTATATTTTTTTAGTGCCTGCAAGTAAGGAGTTCCCAACGGCTGATATATCAAAGGTGGACTTTAGAACAAAAAGGTTGAATGAAAAGCAAAGCAAAGGAGAGGAACAGCAGTTTCACACGTAACCTATTTTCGAAATATTCCTGTCAATTCGATATTCTTTGGTGATAACTTTGTTCGCACTAGTACAAAGGCAAAGGCAAAAACATAGGTGCAGCTAGTGCTAAAAATTTGTAAGTTGCAACAGGATCCATGGTATATGTTTCACAGGAAATTTATCTTTAAAAAAAAAGAAAACCCAACTGTTAATAAGAAACTTAAGTTTCGCTTTTTGTTCCAGCCATCAAAATTAAGACCAATTTGGGATGTTGATGGCATGGTTTTATGATTTTTACTCTGGTACTTTTGGGTTCTACCTTATTAAATAGAAAAACTTACAATGTTTTAAATGATATTCGTATGTTATATTTTTAAATTTTGAGGCACCAAATGTTAGCCTGATGAAACTACTAATACTTTTCACCACAGAGGATTTATAATTTTTGAATGATTAAGTATTTTTAAGGGAAAAATTAATAAATCTTTAAAATATATATTCTATTCATACCTAATTTCCTTTGTGTACGTTTACAAACGTGATGCAAGTCCCTTGCGACCAGTTTCCATAATGTAGATTCAGACTTCAATATTTTTTATATTTATTTGCTTATGCTTCCACACCATTTAAACAAACAAAATTAGAACAATTAATGTGAGACAACTGTGTAATGAGCGACAACTGAGAAACGAAGAATAACACGGGGAGACGTATTTTTCAGTGAACTGCATTCACAGGAATACTTCAGTATGAAGAACAGGGACACCTAGGGCTTTTAGCAGCCAAGTTTTCTCTATGTTAACTGTATTTAGACGTGAAACAACTCGCTTAAATTGAAATTTATTGTGCATATGTATACCTTCCATCTTTTGTTGATATTAATTTGGGGATTCCACTCATGACTACACATGAGAAGACTCATGATTGCCACCTAGTGCTTTCACCAGCCATTCTTGATCAACGATTTCAACTCTTAACTCGGTTAAATTCGTCAACAACCTCCGTTTGCGCCATTTTTAATCCTCCATCGGCAGATCTCAAAGTTATCCTTTCAGTGACAACTTCTTTCCTGATGTTATTTTTTTGATGCAGTGTCAGCTTTAGCGAAAACTCTCTCAATTACCAAAATTAAATCTCCTTTTTCTGCGGAAACACATAATGGGGTCGCTCGCATGGACCAAAACTACTAATAAAAAAAATAATTTGGAAGAGTAAAGGCGAGTGGCGAAGGATACGATCCTTGTTCAGTATGAAACTTTCTTTAATAAGTCTAAATGGAAAAAAGACAATCCATGGGGACTGATACTTTTAAGTTAATACCCACTTATTCGGCGTAAATGTTTTCCCAATGTAATAATTGCAATGACATGCCGATTACTAATAGATTTATATCATTAATATTCAACTTATAAATTGTTATATACTCCAGTACTAGAAAACAGGCCCAAAAAATACATATCTACAAAGAAATGAATTACAATCAGTTTTATTTATTTTTAAGCTCAAAATATCTTAAGTATTAGATTTTAAACAATAATTTTTCAACAAAACAAGTAATATTGAAACCACTCGAAGTAGTTGGCTAAGGGAAATGGAGGAAGATAAAGGTACACCTACTCCTTTCTCTATGACGAGTAACAGTGTCCAATACGGCTAAGAATTCCACATCGACGTTTGTTACACTGCTATCTATCTGCTCACTGTTCCCTACGTCCTTTTCCATTTAACCATACCTGTTCCGCGAATGTAGAAAACCAACGCTTTCTGAGAGATTCCAAAAACAACTTCAAATAAATTTCGGTGAGAAGACTGTGGGCACGCGGTCAAGTGGGAACAATGGCTAACTATTGCGCTCGAGCAAAACTTTTCAAAACATGGCCTCTGCATTTTTCTCGAGTTTTCTTCCGCGTCAATTAGCTCGTGGACAACGTTTTGCAGGCTATCCTGCTAGCATCTTCAAGTCGAAGGTCAGCAACGTTACCTTTGATCGTAAGACGCTGGCAGTATAGTCGGAAACTCTGTTGTACACAAGGCAACTGATGCAGAAGAAAACCCGAGAAAATGCAGAGATCAAACCTTCACCGCAAAAACTTTAGTTTTAACATGTTTTGAAAATATATGTAATAGTAATACAAAAGAAACTAATACAATCTTTACAGAAAGGAAGAGATTTTCATCGCACTCCGCACTGTCGGTTGATAGTCACAAAGCTTACCTACAATCTCTTGCAGTCGTAATTGTTGATAAATTTATGGAAATTTTCAAGTATTTTACATTTCGCAGATACAAAGAAAAGTATTTAGGATGACCTACAACATAAAATCGAGTAGGAGGGCAATTAATGCATAAAAAGGGAACCATAGTAACCGGTGGAAAAGCTGTGGAATGTGTGAAAGGGAATATAAACGGAAAGATATAATTATTAATATTGTCTAGCTGTGCGTAGTCTGCATCCAGGTTGACCTTCCTAGAATTCTGGTTGTTACCTTGCTACATGACATGGTCCAGTCATGAGAATCGTGGCGCAATCGCGAGAATCATGGGCCAATTGCGAGAAATGGTCACAAAGGTTTTGAATGAAATGGAAAAATAATTGTAGCATACCTGTGCCTGGCTTCCCTTTGCTAGAGTTTTGCAAAGGAAAACTACTGCAGAGGCGAGACAGGAATTAACCCTTAGGTACACACGCTCGCTAGGATAGCGCCAGTGCACGCTTGCGGGTTTTTTGCCACACTTCAATAGTTTTGGTTTTCCTAAATATAAATTAAACTGTTAGGGTATTTTAACGCATTTGGATAACTTCTAATATTAAAAGAACTTTATATATTTTCCTTCTCATTAATAAACGAAAATAAAGCATATTAACATGCAAATTTCTTCGTAAATACTTTGAATAATATTTCTTAAGGAATTGCAGACGATAGTGTTCTTGGTCGAGAAAAAAGTACAAAATTAGAATAACAAAGTGTGCCAACAGTGATCTATACGCAATTAACGCGCTGTTTGAAATTTACCAAAAAGTGCGGCAAAATCCCCGCTAAGCGTGTAACTAAGGGTTAATTGTGGCTTAGCACAGTTTGTCTCCCATTTTGTGGGCAGGATTGTTTTGTAAGTTTTTTGCCCGTAACTTTACGCAGTGTCAAGTTACAACACTGAGACCAAGTCTAAAATTTGCGAGCAGAGGTTCTGCGTCGAACGCATCAACCTCCATCCCAGCACTTGGTATGACTGAGATATATATGTGACTGCACAAAATGTGGATAGATTTACACGCTAGAAACTCAATAAATATATAAATGGAAAACGACATATTTTAGTATTTAAATAAAATGACCGTGAATATGCTGGAGAAAAGTAAACATTGTCATTGTGCCGTTGAAAATTGCTTCCGCAGTGGAAGCTTAACAGTAAATATGAAATTTATTTATAAATATTCTTTTATATGTAAAATTATTATTAATTATTATCGATTATAATTAATCATAAAGAACGATCCGACAGCTGCAGCAGAATCCTCGTATTCCTGGCGTTTTTGTGCGGCTTTACTGCAAACCATTTGTTCTGCACTTCGACCGTAAGAGAATAGCCCAAGAAATATTGCGCCGGCAGCGAAAACTGCTGCGGAACGGGCAGGGGGAGAACGCTTTGAAGCGATTCCACGCCAAAGCAGTGCCATTTGTGCGCTATAGCACAGCCTGAGCGGCGTGGTGGTCCCACGCCAGCTTGCAACGATTACATATTTTTTCCCGCGTTCCCGAGCGACGGAAGTTTAAAGGAAAGGGTCATTGGAAGGCTATTGAAGCGAGGGAGGAGCAGTCATCGGTGGAATATGTGGAATTCCTATCGGAATTAAACTGTTTATTATTTAGCAGGTTGCATGTACATGGTGAAACCTATAAGCGAAAGCAAGAGTTTTTTTTTCTGGATTCTCTTGTAAATTTACGGTTGTAGTACAGACATTTTTTATTCACCCTACCAATATTGACAAAAAGTCAGACTTGAGCAAAGAAATTGAGCAAACAATAATTAAAAGTTCAATTGGCGCATCCACTAATTTTATTTCATTGACAATTTGAGAGAGTTTGGAAAATAATGATACACGTCGTTTTTCCTTTTGAGGACCCGGTCATAGAAATGGAAATACCATATATATCCTCAAATTTGAGTAAGTAAGATAAATGCAAAAAAAAAAACTTTCGTCACCTTAGTAGAATTTCTTCATTAGTAATTGGTAGGATGATATCTTCCCAACTTCCAATGGATACCTAATCCTTAGTTCCTTACAGTGGACTTCAATACAAATTTGAATTCAGATTGAATAATAGTTGAAAATTTCACGAAGAAAAAGAAATGGCATTTCGTAAACATATGTCCCGAATTCCACACATGTTAAGCATGAGGTATATTCGGGATATACATGCTGACTTTGCGTCTGTGAGAGTGACATCGCACAAAGACCTTAAAATCCTGTAATTCCATTCAAATCCACTATGTAGTCATTTGCGATGAACAGTTATTTTTAATATGTTGAAGTTAAGAAAAGTTATTCCACTACTTTCAACAATTTGTTACATAAACACGATTTTTCACATTAAAAGTCTGGAATATTGGGTTTGGCAGCTTTGCAGATGTGAGAAAGAGGTTTGGCTGCACTTGACTGAATGGACTTTCTCTGTTTCGGAATACATGACTGCATAAGGTTATGCAATTGTTCCCCAAAAAGGTCTGAAAAGAAAGGTCGCCGTTTTTTTATTTTCTATATTAAATTTCGACTTCATAATACGATATATTTGCATTAGTAACTAGGCTTTACAATATTAACTAATATTGCGACGATAACTATTGTCCGAACGGGACCAGGGAAAAATGTCATTATAATATACTATGATAGGTACAGTTCACGTAGTGAATAATTGTATCCAGATAAAATATCATGATATATCGGAAGAAATATTGCGATATCAGATATGCATCGGATGATATTTTTACCGCGTGATATACATGTCATGGTAATTTATAATGATAATTTTCTATGTGCCCATTTGGACGATAGTTATCATCCAAATATTATTGATACTTGTGATTTTTTTCGGGGGAGAGGAAATGTTTCTTCGGACAGTATACCGCGTTATTTCATCTTGATATTTTTTGCGCGCACGTAATTTTGAATTTGTTAGAAGATAATTCATCACGATTTTGATCGGTTATGCATGCATCACCAATGGACTGCAAGTTACTGTTTCCCGATAATTTTAAATATCATGATATTTCGATGCATCGGACATGACTAAGTACAGGGAAGGAGAACAGAGTAGGAAGGGAAAAATCCTGTCGGCACCACGCCCCCCGGCTGAGAAATCAAACCCTCTGCACGCTATCCCCTTCCCCAACACCCGATTGCCCTTTGCTTTCGGACACCCCACAGCCCTCCTCATAACGCTTCAACACCACTTCCAAGGCACTTTCCTCCTCCCCCATTCCCCGTCCCCCCAAACATGCAAAGGGGGAGAGAGAGAGAGAACCGATATTTGCTGTAGGCACACTGTTTTCCACCGATCTGCAAGTCAGATGAACGGCACTGCGGGGCGAAAGGAAAGAACGGATGGTGGCGGATTGAATTTTAAAAGAGGTTACCAGCCAGGAGTGAATGTTGAGTGGCGGCGAGGAGAGGTAAAGGAGGAGGGTTCGCAAAGGTGAATTCGGGCGGCACGAACGAGAAAGTGGACACTGGGGTTGGAAAGGAAACAGATGGCAAGGGGCGGAAACCCCTTCTCGAAGGCTTTTGCCCCGTGTCCACGGACAAATGGAGAAGTGGAGCGAGGCGTCCGGGGACCTTGCTTGATAATAACATGCCGGCGCGAATGAGAGCTCTCCACACTAGCGTGGAAAGTGACCCGCGCCGAGAGTGTCCGTTTATTACATTCACTCGAGAGTCAAGTCGGCCGAAGGTGAAGTGGATGGCTTGTGTGTTCCGGAAGGGAGGAGCTGGAAGTGATGAAATTGAGACGTTGGGATGGAGAAAGACTCCAACATGTCGCCATGTCGCAGAAAATACGGCGGAATATCACGTACGAGCGAAATTAAGGGATGTATTCCAGAACCGAGGGGACTGCATAATGGAGGCCCTATTCCATCCCCTAAAAGGCAGATTTCTGTTTCCACTTCGGTCGCATTTTAATCGATTTTCAAAAATGTCCGCGGCGCGGTGATGAGTGCAATGCGATACACTTTTCCAATATTTTGCAGTATAGTGTTCGTAATGTGAGGAAAGCTCTGTAAATGATGAATTTGTTAGATCACATTATCAGGAATGTAAATTTCGGTTAAAAGCCCTAAGTATTCACTATTTCCCCGTTAAACACGGATCAATCGGAGCATTTGTCCGTCAGCGACGCGAGTGGCGACTTGTGTAAACACATTTAAATGCGCGGTGGGCGACAACACATTAAGGCCCACACAGCAGAGGATATTCCTGGAATATCCTATTTTGATCCTCTATATTCCTATTTCGCCCCACGGACATTGGAAACCATTGTGGGATATTCGCGGACTATTTTTTGACAATAGGCTTTTGTGTATGTAATAACTGAGTCACACGTGTTACTAAATGATATTACAACATAATAAGAATAACTACTTGACCCTTTCAAGACGGGGAGTTTTCGTCTTACAATTAGTATGACTGCTGTACTGAGCCCCAAGAGAGACTTCTTTCTAGTGGTACGGAGCAGGGGGTTCCTCTACTTTTGCACGTTCGCAAAGCCGGTGCCGACTTGAGGATACTGTATTGTCATATTTGAGCTCCAACATGTCGCCATGTCGCAGAAAATACAGTGGAATATCACGTATGAGTGAAAAATAAGGGGCGTACTCCAGAGTGTTCCTAAAATCTTGTTCATGGCTCAAACTGGACTCGGTTACAGTGGCAGATCCAGGATAGAGACAAGGGGGAGATAAGTAGGGGGTAACCCCCTCAGCAATATTGCGGGTGCGAACAAACTTACCATTCTATCTAATGTAAAATGGATATTCAAGGGGGGACTATAGCCCCCTATAAACCCCCTAATAGTACCGCCACTGCTCGGTTGCTACCTTGGTATTACGAGACCTCACCCCTATCCCTAAGCTCATTCAACACATTATCCACATGGAATCAATGGTCTGCGAGTTTACTTTGTGGAAATTTAAAGTAAGTAATAGATTAAAAAGTAAACTTCGTTGTATTCCACACGTATTTATTGGAAGACACAGCCGGTTTCAGTTTTTTTCTGGTACTTAATTATAATGAGGTGAAGGTTAGGTTCACGTTTTTATAATGACCGGAAAAGGTCGAAACCGGCTGAGTCACTAAATACTATGTGGAATATAACAAAGTTTACATTTTTATTTACCATACTCCACAGTTGAAAGTTGACTCACCGAGTTCCAAAAAGTCCACCGCATTCGATCCACGCATTTGAAAATAAATATTACTCGTTTAAATACTTCCAAGTGTAATATTGTTCCCCAACCAATGCTCGTTTTCGATGAGCGGGACATCATGAGCACTTCCCTCACCTATTAGAACCAACCTTAGGATAAAATCAATGAAACGGTGAAAAAACAGCATTTTCACAGCAATAAAACCCGGAGTTAAGCGCAAGAACTAAACTCTTTTTGGAAATCCAATAATCTGGATACACTCGAGTAAAAAATTGATATTCCTCATTAGAAGATTAATTAACATGAAAATTTTCACTTTAAAATAATTTACTAAGAACAAACTAAATAGCAAAAATGGTGCTCAGATTTTATTTGCACTTCATGCCACTCGTTACTTGTGAAAGTCTGAAAAATCTTTTACGGATCTTCAAACTTTTTATTTTGCGTAAAAAAAACTCTTCTTAAGAGTGACATTTGCAGTCTATGGTGGAAATTAAAAAAATATAATTCATTGTCCATTATGAATCAACCCCTCGTATGTATAAACTCATTTACTTGCCCTTTTCTCTCTCCTTTCTCAGAGTTGTCTAATTAATATTGTAGCAAGGTTTAGCGCAAAGGCTCTCAAGGGCACCGATGAATAATTTATTATCACAAACTACCCGTGCATTCATTCGTGTTTACCGGAAGACATTTCTTTTTCTCGCCGGAACTTTCTTTCCCAAGAGACAAGTTAATTGAAACATGAAAATTCAAAAAGTTTTCAGCCCCATATTGTAGTAGTTGAAATATCCCCATTAATTTGTTTTCCGGTATCTACTATCTGAAAAATGATGACTATCCACCCCAATATGAATACATTTGAATAAAATTATTCGATTACGTTATTCTATGAAGGACAGAGACTCAGTTATTCATTGATGCACCAAAAGATTTAGTGAGATTAGTGAAAAGTCATTGAGGCCATTTATATCTGTGGTTAAGTCCGTGAAAGAGGCCTGCTAAACACAGGCTTGCATTTCCTCAGGCCAATGTGACTTATATCAACTTTTAAAAAACACAGAAAACATCTCTGATAACCCAAAATTTGGGATCTACACCAATAGTAATTTCCAAATAAACAATATAGGCAATTAGTCATGTGCATTTATTGTCGATTAAGGAAACGTATGTACGCTCTCATGGTGAATAAATGGGCCCTATGGCAACAGGAAGTAGTGAGTTTACTGCTTCCATGGTGAGAAGGGTCTCAGGTAGTAAAATGGAGATTTGAGAAGCACTTATAAAAAGGTAACTTAATATATCATGGTTTTTAAAAGAAGACAAGTTAAGTACTAAAAATATCATATACGATATGGCATTAATGATCGTTCTCTCTCGTGGATATTTTTCCAGTTGTAAGGAGCATATCAATCATCAGTGGAATGAATCAGAACAGAATGAATTCATAAGAACTAATATTTTCCATTACTGTGAATGAAAATATTTCATTATTTATAAATTATCTCTTTCTCATTGAAACCTTCCCCTTTTATCAACAAACAGCTGATTTACTCTTGCCAATGCAGATAAGGGATTATTCCGTTACAGGTTAAGAATACTGCCATAGTAATAACCGATTAATTTCGCGTTGGGAATAAACGAGGCATTTGCCATAAGCAGAAGCCGAGATTATTCTTCTGTTTATTACTTGCGTTTCCGATTGGCAATGAAAAACACTTCGTTTTTATTCAAACACAAAAATATCGAAACATCCAATAACATCCAAAGAAAAACATCCCAAACAAAACAAACCGATATTCTTAGTATAATAACAAAATGGACATTCATAACTTAGATTTGGATCGCAGCATAGTTTGAAAAATTACCTTAACTCTTTCCGCGATATACTTGAGAAGGAGACATCCTAGAAACAGTGGTAAAAAATGAATTAATAGCGATTAAATCTCAAGATTTGATTGTCGATCAGTAACGTCATGGTACCACTCTGCCATAAGTATACTTTGCCATACAAGCCAAAAAAATATATTAATTAAAATGAACCAAGTATGTGAAAATGTTGACTTATACGCTTTAGGTCAAATTACATACAAAGAAAGACAAAAAGATATACTTATTATGATAGCTAAATGAGCCTTTACAACATAGACTTGGGTGTCAGCATAATTTAACAAATTACCTTAACTCTTCCTGGGCTCAAATTTACCCTGAGAGCATTTAAATTGGATGCGTCAATAATACTGATATATATACATTTGGATTGCAATCAAACGAATATATTTTTCCACGAAAAACAGAATGAGAAATACAACTAACATCAGTGCAATTGAGTACAATAAATTCTAGGGAATACCATTGGAATTATAACCATTGAAACTACGCCGAAAAAATTGGCTGTGAAAAATATTGAAAATTCCGGGTAATATCATTGAATATTTAAGGGAGGTAAAATTATATTAATTTTCTGAACGGGTGATTTCGAAAGCAATACGGAGTAATTTCGAAGGAATGTGAAAGACGTGTCAATTTGAAGGGATATGGGTCTGTGTCCCAAGTGATGGCCGTAGTAAATCACTACACAAAGAAATTTCAAGGGATTCCAGGGACGAGAGGAGATCCACTTCTTCGGCATTTTCCCTATGCAAAGGAATGCCTATTGAAGTGATCTAAAGCTTCCTTTGGAGTAAAGGCGCGGCTTTTTTATTCATTTTTCAAATGATCTCTCAGAGGCAAGTGTTCTAACATTTTCCGGCTGGTATTCACAGAGACATTTGACCTAAGCTCCAAATTTGATAGATCGGCTAATTTCTGATCGATAAATATTTTACACGATTTTTTCACCTTTATGGAGATTTTTTGTGATTTTTATATAAAAAAAGAATGCGCTTAGAACTTGACTCTGTTTTACGTTATGTCTAGCGACGCATCTCCCAAATTATTTACCCACCTTCTAAGTCTCCTTACTGTTTATTTTACATGCTGAAAACAGTATGAATCCGTATGTATGTGCATAAAAGGTGTTTAAGGGTTGTATTTACGAGCTGTTTCTCAGGAAATTTATAACAAGCGCGTCTTTAAAAAATTCCCCAAGAAGAAAATAATAAAAAGGTATCCTGGTTGTCGCTTATAAACCCATGAAATAGATGAGAAAAATAATTTGAAACAACACTTGTGTAGTTAAGGGATAAAGAGAACATAATATAATGATCCCTGAATTACAGAACCAAATTCTCTTCCGATTTACTGCCCCACTTCCTTTTCTAAATTACGCAACCACTTTTCTTATCAATTTAGCATGCATCATATTTTGTATGCATACTAATGCATTACCCCTTTAAATTGCGTACACGGTAAAATTTTGATAGATATTACTAATTATTAGAATTCAAGAGGCTCATCTATACCTTTGTATGATACAACAGCTATAATCAGCTTTCACAGAATAACTGATCCAAATGTCAATAAAATGGCATATCTATTAATTAGCAATCATGCAATGCAAAGGTAATCTCAAGGTTATAATTATATTTTTAAAGATTTTATTGTCATTATTTGCAATGCTTGCATGATAATTCAAGTGATTATGATAATCCTTGTTCCGATCTAACCGTATAACTTAGATAAATAAAAATATTATATGCACTTTACACTTAAAGAAATATATTACGAACTAATCCTGTTCCTGTAAAACTTCCAGGCGCAAAAGAACTCACGCTAACGCGATTATGTCTCTTGCTTTTATTTCATTCTGGAAATAAAAAAAAAATAATTAAGATACCCTCGTTAAGAGATTGAAAGTTTCGCGGACTCTTAGAAGTGGGGGAGCAATTACAGTGAATTAAAAATTCTTTAAACATGCATGACTAAAAGGGGAATCTTCCTGCAAATGATGACTAGGATGAAGAAAAAATTACTTAAAACTCTGCGCGGTATTAACGACAATATTCTTTGAAATTTATGAGGAATGAGCAAGATACATCACAAATTGTAAAAATTCAACCCATTGGTTACGGTGGAAGATTCATTCCATTGTACAGCAACTATTATTAACCATTTGATGAAATAAATAAGAAGTATTAAACTTGAAAAGCTTTTGGGGAGTATTTGGAATCCTTAAAGAACAAGCAATATGGATCACCAACGAAGTGTTGGAATTATTCAAGATAATAACGATATACTCGCCAGCGATATATCCCAGTGGGGTCATCTGCAAGTAGGTACACACAATGCGAGAAAATGGCTAAGGTAAATTACTTTTTACTCAAATGAAATTTCGCACTAAGTGTTAGAGATAAAGATAATTTGTAAGGATCTGAAAATTACGCATTTCATGTAGATGAATTTGGAATTCTTCATTCAGTTCTTACAGGTGCCTCAAGGGAGCAAGCTCTGAGACATATTGATGAGCAAATGACACAGTGAATTTTATTTGCCAAGAATCCCTTACGAAAATCCACCAAATATTAGATGTTTAGTTCTTATTGTTAGTTGATGGCAATCAGCTGGATTTGACTACGTAGTGTTAGGACGGAACACAAATCCATGACTATAGGAGGAGATATACTTTGGGATGCATCGCTGCAAAAATAGGTAAAAACGTTCACTCATCAACTTTAGTGTTCGTACTATCATTTAACTCCTTTTAACTGCGTACACAATAAGATTTTGTGGTAATTTTTAGAACTCAAGAAGATGATTTACATCTTGCATGGTGCCACAGGTATAATCAGCTTTCATGGAATATCTGATCCAAAATATCAATGAAATGCCAAATATATTAAATAGCGGTTATATTTCTTGTAAAGCTAACCTCAAGGTTAAAATTATATTTTTTATTTTATTAGAATCATATTTTAGAATTTTATTTTTTCATTGCCACTTAAAATAAATCAGTTATTCGTCTTCTTGCCCTAGTACGCTATTGTCCTAAAGGCATTTGTTCTTTTATCCTGAAGGTTCGCAATAGCCACCATCCATTAAATTGTTTCCGTTGAATAAAGAATCCAATAGCATTTATTCACTTAATAGGCGCCAGTATTACTTAAACAAGTTGTTGTAGCAACTGTTTTTACAGCACCGGAAAAGTAGAAACAGAAAGAACTAAAAATTTCGAAAATTAAATATTTCAATTATGTAAGTACACTCAAGTATTTTTCATCTTTTTAGCTGCTAATACCATAATAAATTGATCCTGATGCAAAGTATGACATGCACATAGCTAAATTAGATATTTATTGCGATAATAAATTTTGATTACATGCAAAATTACTAACTGATATGAACATGTTTGCTCCTACTATTTTTCCACTTAATTCTTATGAAAAAAATCTTTTTTTATTTAAAAAATCATTTCCTCCCAAAAAATATTAAAATTTCTCATATCAAATTCACGTGTGATTTTTAAATTACCACCGCCTTTTTCAGCTAATTCAATGATAGAACTACATATTCTTCTCTCACTCCTTGCTACTCCATTCCCTACGACTTATAGGTATCGCCTTAGGATAGGTTTAGGGCCAGGGATCAGCAGCGTGGCGTGAAAGGATCGCAACGTGGGATCAAATATCACCGTAGAAGGAAGGATTCACAGTTAATCCGGCCCCTGATCGGCTGACTTCAGGAGGAGTTAAGGAAATTTAGTACTACGCCCATGAAAAGGACTGCTAAGCCACGATCCTCTTGCTCTCCCTTTAGGTGACGGCAAGAATCCAACCTCCATCTACTTGATCATTCGCGATCATTCTTAAATCTGTGTCTTGTTTTAGGGACACATAGTTAAAACACAGTAATAACTTGTACTAAATCAAATTTACCTCGTTATAAAATTTATAGATGCTGATTTTATGACTATTTGAAATGGGTTTTACGTTATCTACAATTCAATCCATCCATTAATTCTGCCATAAGCTACTATATATTTAATTCATCAACTTTTAATCAACAAATCTTAAATAGAAATTAATTTTAGGATGAAAGAACTATGACCAATGCAAGGAGCGAGTTTTCCTCGTGTTTCGTACTTTCATGCATAAAGTTTTCGCTCGCAGTTGAATAAAAATTCTGGAGAATGTTTGAAAATATGTTTTTCTCTGGTATCTGTATGAAGGCATACACTTAACATGGTGAAGAGGAAATACACCAAGCGATTGCTTTTTCCAATGAGAAGGATAGCGTACTAAGAAATGAGACGAGATGCATGCGATATTAAATAGTGTATAACCATAATTAAAAGGTTCAACAGATTTAAAACAAAGGGAATAATTTCCTGCATACGAATGCTTTAGGTGAGCTCAATAGAATTTTGTAGTGTGAGAAATCGATTCTGGAATATGACTGCGTTACTGGCATCACATTAAATACACCAGAACGATAAAAATGAGGAAATATTTGCTACAGCAATATGGATGTTAAAAATATAAAAATGAAGAAAAGACCGTAAACAAACGCTGCTATAATTTAGCTACACTTTTAGTCAAATGTTACTTCCATCTTACCAAAGTGTCACTTATTATAAATAACAGACACTTTGCTACCTCCACATTTTATTTCAAAAAAATTTTGACTGGTTTCGGCTGCTACATCATTATCAGTACAGAAATATTTTTACGTTTCTTCAGCTGTTGAACTATTACAGTTACTGTCCGCTGTTATATTATTTGGCTGTTACACCATTTTCTGTACTGGTAATTGTGTAACAGCCGAAAACGATCAAAAATAGAAACTTTTTAAATAAATTGTGGAATTAGCAAAGTGTCTGTTATTGATAATATGGAGCCCTACCACCACGTACAAGCTTCGATTTAAAGCTTCACCTGTTTTAGGAAAGTTTTATTTTCGATGCAATGGATTCTTTCTGTGATATATAGATGTTTATCAGACAAGGCCCTCAAGGAGCGCATTGGGTAAAAGACAGGCAAGTAGAGGTGAAAAGATCAGTAGAGGTGAAAAGGGACAAATTGCGAGGCATTTTGAAATTTTATAGGATGTGAGCCCAAGATATTTGTGTTTATTATGGGTAAAAAAGCATTATACTTTATTTTATTAAAAGATTGTAAAAAATATTTAGCATTAGGTGTTGAGCATTTCTATTGCCAAGGTTGGAGGAATGCGATCTTAATCTGCCAAGTAAGTAAACAATCAAAAAAGTACCTTATATTTTTAATTGTTTTCAATTGATTTTCAAAAAGCCTGAAAACATCGAGTTGCGAGGTAAGTGCTCAAACCTGATGGTCAATAGTCATTTATCGTCATCGGGTCACGGCGTGCAATAATCATAAGAGTTGATAGATTTCGAGGCTCTTAACATTGATATTCTAATTACTAGCACCTTATAAGCAATAAGTCATTGTTTACAGTGATAATCATCATTCCGTACACAAATTATACAATTTATTACTAACCTCCACTCAAAAACTCACTAAAATTCTTTGAAGAAACTTGTGTGGTTTTCAATGTCTTATAATTAGTACAGTTAAGTGAACATATTGACTTCATATTGCTAACAATATGCACAAGAAAAGTTAGCCCTTAACGTGCTTATATTATACTATTTATTTATATTTCATTTAAGGTCCATTATTAGCAAACTAATGCAAAACATGGGCCTGAAATAAATAAGTTATGTATGGCGACAACGAGGACATCAGGTGGCTGAACATGTCAACAACATGGTTAACGCACCATAGTTTGAAATGAGTATAGAACAAAGTTGAGACAAAGTGGAGGGGGATGTCAAAGTATAAACTCAAAGCAAATAAATAGATACATAGACTGTATTAGAGAGAAAGGAACACGCATGCACTCTGGGATTTCAACCGTAATTACTTCAATGAAGAAAAGATGCGGACGAGAGCGTTATGGGCAAAAGTATGACTGAAAAAAGCTTTCGATGCCGATGAAGATATCATCTTTTAGGAACGAATTTCATTAAATTTTAATGAGTACCATCGATGTGATGATCGGAGATATGAAGACATCTTGGCATTGAACATAAAATGTGAAATTAGTAAAGAAATCAATTAAAGAAACCATGGTCAGTAGTAAAGGAGTTACAAGGGATGAAGCTTGGAGCTCATGTGAGGTAGTTGATAATGGATGGGGAATATTAGGAGAAAAATGACCCCCTACAAGAATGAAATTTCATCTTTATTATTTCCCGAATGCGCGAATTATATCTATGACCTTTGACTTGAGAAATAAAAAGCTATAGAGTATACAAATAAACTTTGTTTTTGGACCTTTCCCCGTAATCTTCTATCACAGCATGGCATTTAGAGGAGGTGACCGACAGCTAAGGTCATTTGCGCCATAGCGGAGGGTAGGAAAGGAATAGTGGAGAGAAACCCGGCGTCGACATTAGCCTACTCTTAACGAAAGGCGCCTAGGGGAACAAGGCTTAACGTCCCACCCGACGGACGGAGTGCTGTACTGGAAGTCCCCTACCCCCACAATGCACCCTAGCCGGGATTGGTTAGTCTCTGAAAAATCTATGCAAAGTAACGATAGTGTTCATATCACTCTGAGAAAGGATCCCACAAAATACACGGAAAGCACCCAAAAATAAAGCTTTGATAATCAATGGCGGGAAAAAGTCTCAATCAATAAATAACCTTGACAATTATACTCCAATTAAATGACAGTTACACACCAAACCTATTTTTATAACGATCCAAATCCTATAGATTTTTACAGAAAGGCCTTTTTCTGCGATTCCGTTTATGCTCCTTTAATACTCCAGTGCACTTCAGTGATAAATGAGGTATCATTACAAGCATTGAACAACCGGCTTCTGATGAAAAAAATCTTATCTCGAGGTACATTTTTTAACATACTCCACTCCATAGCTCCACATATTTTTTAACGCTAAAATTCATACAAAGGTTTTAAAAAAACGTTAAATCCATGACGAAATCAAAGAAACGTAACATAAGCAGGATAATATATTAAAAATAAAATCTAAGAAGTAAAAAAGAATGTTAAACTTTCTTTAAAAAAGACATGGTGTGTATGGAATGAAGAATAAATTGACTCGGGCAAAACAGTCATAATTCCGCGGATTAAACTCACCCCTTCGGAACCGACCATGCCTTTCCAAACGACAAGAAAACAATTCCAAGTCAAAGTGGCATTTCCAATGACAATTAATAAAGCAAAGGGTGAGACCTTTCAGAGATCCGGAATATACTTGCCAGAACCCCCTCACGAACAATTTTACGTAGCATTTTTAAGACTTCCCACTTTCCGTGGTATTTATGTTTGTGCTAAAGAAACTCACATCCAAAAAGTTGCAGACGGCAACATTGTTACTTCTGATATTGTCTCCATAGAAGTTTTGTGAATTGCGTGACATTATTCAGCAATAGACCTAATGATGTTTTTTACTGTTACCAGACTCTCTTTGACTGTATTGTATTCATATAAGTACATTCATATTCATATGTTTTGTATATTTTTGCAAGAAAACAAGTAAAAAGAGAGTGCTACTCCTTCTTTATTAAAATCCATCCCAATCACATCGTTTCTATAACATACTTATTCCCTGATAGCGTGAAAGTGTGAACTTTTTGCGCGGTCTACAAGCTAAATTAAATTAATATCCATCATGGAATTAAAAATGCTAAACTTTATCGATGATGATCGAATTAATAAATATTCATCAATTAAATGAAATATTCAAAAACTCAAGAGCATACGGTTACTCTTGATTATTGGGACAGTCTGTATGTGTGATGATGATTGAAATGGTAATGCATCAGTGGCTGACTGAGGGTTGAGTCTGAGAGATGACGATAGGCGTATAATTAGGGACGGTAAAGGAAAAAATGGTAGCCTTTCCGTGAAATTGTAAGGGTGAAGGGATATCGGAGAAGTGGGATCCTTGTAGGAGCAAAGAGGGATATTAGGTTCTGGGCGGATCCGAGTTCTCGATGAAGAGGAGGATCAGCCTGTCGGAATTAAATTGCTGTTCCCTCTCTCTCTCTCTCTCTCCCCGGGAATTGGCACTCCACGAAGCTCAAAAAAGTTTTTTTTTTCCTTTCCCCATTTTGTCCATGAAATGAAGTTCAATTTTAATCGTATCCTGATCCACTGATTAATTCGTCGACTCAAAAAAAAAAAGAAGCTACTGATCTTATCCATCATCAGTAACGAGGTTGTCGGTATTTCAGTGAATTGAGAAAATCTGAAGGATTTACGGTTTAATATTAAGGAGATTAGTTTGAGGTCAGATTATTCACATTTATCAATCAAGCTGAATTGGTAAAAGGGTCAAAATTTGGAATAAAAATCAATACTCGATCAATCTTTATTTCAGATGATGAATACAGAATACAATGATGTGTCCTCCTGTAGCAAATTCATTCATCTCATACATTAATAAGCGCTCATTTTCCCACATGTATAACTTCCAAATGTTATAATATTCGATAAGTAGGCTTTCTAACGCATATTCAACTGACCTTCCAAATTTTGCAACGCTTTCCTTTTAAAAAGCTTAAATGAATTATTGTGACGTTACCCATCAACGCCAAATTATTCTAATACAACAATATTGTAGGAATTAAATAACCTTTTTTATCTACGTTTTTCATTTCATAAGCCATATATCATGATGAGACGTTTTCTTGGCTAAAAAATGGCAATTTTTAGTTTCTCTGCAAGTATACATGCTTTTGCTAGAATTTGACGAAAAAGTTATCTTCACCATAGCATTTTGAATACTCTATTAATAGGAAAATGCGATGCATTTAAACACTTTACCTCTCATATCGTATTTCAATCAGCATAATTATTCTTCTGTGTAGACAAATTGTGTGTCGCGTTATTCTAAAGAAGTACAGAATTAAATTCTGTCTCCTCAAGACGGAACTTTCAGCGAGTTATTTCCAGGCCTCAAAATTCGCTTACAGATAATATTTATAACTGGTAATTTAACTGCAGTGGCCTTGTCTCGTTTAGTTCTTTCCTGAATAAGTTCAATCCCTCCCCTAAGCCCTCATTCCAAAAGCAGAAAATATAATTGTGCACCAGTCAGACATAGAAAATTGAACCTGCATCATTTTACGCAGATACCGTGGCAAATTTTGAAATCACTCAACCGCTCCTTTTATTTCCAATTCCACACCCGCGTCAGACTGCCTTTCCAACCCAACGAGCTGTTCTGTTTCGCGGACTCGAGAGCTCAATGCCTCGGTAATTTCGGGCAGATCGAAAATCAGCCCTCATCTACGAAACCCTCCACCAAAATATATATTCAGCTGCCGGGTTAGGACACACCCAAATGCTTTATTTCAGCATCTACTCATACAAAACACCATTACTCTCTAATTCTCTCAATTAGCAAAAAACTAATGATCGAACTTATGATTTGACCCCTTAGTGATTTTTGCGACTCTCCCATTGCTGTGAGACATCTCCTGACAGAGTGTGAGAAATACCGTTCTGCGCCATCGGCTGAACATCGAAGGAGACCTTGAGCACATCCTAGGAGACGACCCTGATAGTATCAGCCGAGTCATTAAGTTTTTAATAGAGACCGCGCTAATTAGCAGTGTTTAAATTCCAACCTTTTTATAATCTGACTACCCCTTTTATTTCAAAACTTTTATGAATGTTTAAATGTTTTTTTTATGTATCTTTTAAAATTTTGATTTTATAGATATATTCAGTGGTGCAAATGACCTTAGTTGTCGAGGCAGCCTAAAAACAAAATACTAATACTAGTATGATTTGACGCGACCAGACCGATCATTCAGACGGGTAACCTCTATTTACTTCAACATATCACCCATAATTTATTTTCTTTCGTGTTAATGTTACTGAATTAATTTATTTTTTATGGTAAGTACCTATTCCGTAGATATATAATTTAATTTTTCACCTATAAATGGATTATACCACATTCCTACCTTCAAGGACCGACATCCGTCAAAATGACAGGTTAAGCGTTTCGATATATTTTGTAACATCAACGCGTGTCTTATTCAGGGAATCACTACACGATATTATATCTGGCCATTTTGGTGTTTAAGCTAGAACATTTATGCATGTAACTTTCCTTATAACATATGGAATGGAAATAAGCAGCGCATCTGCCATACAGAGTGACGTGTGGTAGCTACTGGCTTTCATCTTAGTACTACATGGAGACCTCTAATCAGTTACATAAGGGAAGCCCATAAAGAACTTCAAAATACCACCAGCCAATCGGACGCACCTGAGCTCTTTGTTGTACTCGCCAAAGGGTCGATTAGGTTCAGTGTAAAATTGGACATTCATTGAGTAACGAGCCTTGAAAATGGAAGAGGTCATTTTCCAAAACGCCGGCCTATACGACAGAATAACCCTGGTTGAGAACCCGAGAAGAATTCCTCGTAAATATTTCTGTATGTTTAGGTTTTTTTTTACTTTTTTTAGATTTTCGTAACATTTCTAATCAACTTATCTTTTCTATTTTCGCGATAGGAGTCTCTCTCAGTGTAAGATATCTTAAAGTACGGCACAACACAATGAGCAACGTCAAACACATCACACATTTTTCTGAAAATAGGTATGCAAATATTTCTCGGCACTGAAGAAGAGGTATTCAAGCACGGTACGACAACCAAACCGAAAGCACAAACTCAGTATTTTTTTATTTTATTATTATTTGGAGCGATAGTGACAACATTTATTTTTCCGAGAATGACTTTGATGGAATACACAGGTTGAATAAGTTCCAGAGAAACCGCAAGTGATGGTTGCATGCTTATGGTGGGACACATTTTCCAAAATATATCGTTTTGCTCGAAAAAGAGCTTTTCTAAGAAAATATTTTAACCTCAGCTAAATCATTAGTTGGAAATGCGATTTTCCTAGGGCGTACTTGGAATCATAACGTATTTAATCAGCAAATTATCTTGTATTGCAATTAGTATGTTAATTTAATTCTTTAATATTGATGATATCAAATTTATTCAAACCAGTGTATGAAAACTATCCTCATGAGCCCATGATACAGGGAAAGGCGCATACCTTTGAAGGCCTCGGTTGAAGGCCCCTAGGAGGAAGAGATAATGGTCAGGTCCCCGGGAGAAGGAGTTAACAAAGTTGAGGACTAGTAATACTATACCTGAGAAAGCATACTCCTTTGATGCCGTAACAAAATCGTCCGAACAGAAAAAGAGACGAGTCTCATCGCAGTCGTACAAAAAGAAAGTGTGAATAGTTCAAATTTCCCCTTCGCGGAGGGGCTAAAGAAAAATATTTTTACCCTATTCCAATTTTTCATCGGCAATCCATCCAGAAATCATGATAGCCTAATAGGTCATAAATTCAATCTTACATAATTCCTTGCAGCAAATAAATCTTAAAGGTATTTTTTTGCCACAGGAAAGGAAAGACGAAGGATTTTTTTTGTCAATTCAGCTCGCAGCAGACTTTTTTTGGTTGATCAAGATAGAGATAAACACAGCAAGAATAATTACGCAATACGGAAAACTATGTAACTAATTGAAATTAATGGTAACTAGGTGAGGTAATAACTTAGTTACCTACCATCAATAAACAAATATGTGCAAAAATAAGGTATGTCAAAATTCTTTTCCATTCCCTTCTCATTTTTTTATGAAATTAATGTAAAGCACTGTTTTTTAACCTTTATTTATGTATCATTACTGAATTTTATCGTATTTTATTGTACTCTCATTTTTTCATTCATAGTCCTGATGAAGATTTTAAAATAAACCAAAACTTTGGCAGACAACTTTTTGCATTATATGACCTATACTCCAGGAATTATTTTATCATTGATTAAAATAGGTCAAGACAAGAGAAAAAGGAAAATATTGCATGCAATTTCTCTCTTAGATAATATGCTCAAGGATTGGAGTAGGAGGAATATGAGATACCAGCAGCCGACGATCTCCAGTGGACAAACTCTTGACTGACTACCGTAATGGAGACCACGACTTAATATTATGACAATTTTTTGCAACAAATTACACTTGACGGACGTTTGATTCTGGAAAAGAAAAACTCAAAAAAAAATTTTTCAAGCCTTATTCTTGGGTAATCAAAATGTTGATGAATATAGGGAAACGTAATTACCTCAGAAGGAAAACAATAAGGCAATATCTTTCTGTGAAAATTATGTTAAAGGATAAGAGTACAGGAGTGGGAGGATATACGAGGTGCCAGCAACCGACGATCTCCAGCGGACAAACTCTTGACAGAGTACCGTAGTGGAGACCACAATTAAATATAATAACTACTTTTTGCAATATATAACGCTTGAAGGATGTTTTCCCTAAGAAAAATAAAACTTAGGACTTTTTAAAGATGTCTCATGGAAGATTTTTTTTGGGTTATTAAGCTAATGATAAATATAGAAAGAAATAATTACAAAATAAGGAAAAAAATAAATGTAGTATCTCTCTGAGAAAAGTATGTTCTATTTCAGGAATATGAGAGGAGAGCAGCCAACGTTATCCAGCGGAAAAGCTCTTGATCAAGTATCATAATGGAGACTACAACTTAATTTATTGACACATTTTTGCAAAAATAAATTAAACTTGAAGGATGTTTGCCTCAGGAAAAACATAAGAGTTTTTTCAATATGTCTCGCGGAAGCCTTCTTTTTGCCTACTCAAAATATTGATTAATATAGAAGATGTTTATATATACAACCTTATTTGGGCTTTCAAAGCATTGATAAATAAATGAAGATATAATTACACAAAAAGAGAAAAAATAAAGGCAGTGTCTCCTTAAGAAAAATGTTTTCTAGTAGAAGAGTGGGAGGAATATGAGAGGAGAGCAGCAGCCGACGTTAACCAGCGGACAAACTCTTGACAGAGTACCGTAATGGAGACCACAACTTAAGGTTTCATCACAAAGGCGGATGCTCCACGTAACAAGAGGATAGGTCGGATTACCGCATTAAATATTTCCTTTGACGCCGGGATTTTGACCTGAGCCAACACACAACGGGTACTCTGACAAAGTAATCCAACTTCATACTTACACTTCCAAGATGGTTTCCACCATCATCTCCCACGTGGTCGGATCAAATTTTACTTGGCCACAGATTCTAGAGGAAATTTTAGTGCAAGCTACATCAGCGTTATCATAGCCTTAGTAGCTCTATTAAAAATTGGAGATATCTTGTGGTATCAAAGAGAATATCCTTACTCCTACTAATAAAACATACTAAAGCAAAAAGAAAGAGAAGCATTGATAAAATATTTCATAGTATAATCTTTAGCTTCAAAAATATTGCTAATATATTTAATTTTGTTTTTTTTTATTCAGATATTTATCGATTCGATCGAAACCGTTTCAGCGGTTGTACTCTTTAACTCTGAGCACTATAATTTTAAGATTGTAGGAGTGAATGGTGAAATCAATTCTAAGAAATCGTATTTGAATATAATATTCACGTTCTTACATTGACATTGATGGTAAGTTATTCTCGATCTAGAGGCTTGCAGTTCATGAATTCCAATATATCGGAATTTGATATTTTTAAACATATTCATACACAAATGGATGTATGGGCAAAAATAAATCTGGTGTACCGGTATTATGATACTATGTTATTATATAATAATCATTCTATCGTTTTCATGGTTTTTTCTAGATGTTTCTTCAAGTGCCAAAAGCGGTTGGTTTGGCTAAAAATTTTAACGGAAAAATAAACAGTCGTTTTAACTCTCATGATTACGTCAAAATTCCACTAATTAGAGCGAGTATGGATTGAGCCACACACCTCCAATTGCCTGCATGCGAAAATGAGTTTTTCGATGAGTTCTGATTGAAAAGCAGAATGCCTAAAAATATTCTATTTTTTTAAATAATATCTTTAGTACTAACCTTAACAACGAATGATATGGAATCCTTATTTTCGTTAGATTCGAAACAGAGAAAGAAAAAAACATGGGCATCGAGTAAGGGTTGGAGCCCTTACATATGAGGACTTTAAGAGGCAACTACTCATGAAAAAATATCAGTAAAGTTTAGTATTGTAAACTGAGCCTCTTTTCACGACGACATTATCGCAATGATAATGACTCAATTGTGATTCATGGATTATAAAATAAATGTGGAAGAAAAAAGGCAACCCTATTGGATAGTTGACCAATAGCAATAAAAATCGTGTTTGATGCACAGCTCAATTCTGCTAAGGCCAAACTTTTACAGCCACAGTTTCAAATCAACACGAAATTTTTCTATTACTGCCAATGATGATATACATGAATCACTCATGGTGAAAGAATGTTATAACGGAACTTAAGTGCAATAAAAAAATCTCATGCAGAGAATAACTACCTAACTATCGATATGAACCTATGGCACCAATTAAAACTCATTTTCTAATTGTAATAGCGGAAAAGAACCACAAGTCTTTACTTGCTAAGGTATTAAAATAAATATTTACTCGTCTTATGTTCCATCATAGGTGTATACATAATCAGAACATAAGGTCCGGGTCGGGTTTAATATATTTTTTGAGTGCTCCTTATTTCTAAGGAAAAGCATTTTCAGAATGTTAATATTGATATATTAAACTGTATTCTTTTCGGTTGCATATTCGCTGAATAAGAAATAATATTACACCTATATATTATATAACTTCGAAATTATGATGCTTAAATGTACTGAGGGCCGGTTTCATAATCGTTTGAGCAATAAATATAAAAAACTAACCATTCTATAGAATAATGTTATAAATCGTAGATTTGTCTTTAATTTAATGACACTGAAAACTCATAAATGAAAGGACAAATAACAATAAAGTCATGAATTCAATTAATCGAATTAAAGTCTTCATCCGAACATTTTTCGAGTTAACTTTGATTTTGTTGAGAAGATAAAAAAAATAATAATTTCACTTCGAGAGCGGAGTATATGCTTTCACGAGAAGTGCAGCATTTATATTCATACGTTGGATCCACAGAAAATGAACGAGATAGACTGAAAAGACGAGAAAAAAAGTAAGAAAAAATACTTCGAATATGAAATTGCCTTCACGAATCCCTTGTAGATACTCTGGAGCCGTCTTTATTGTACGCGGGGGAAAATGCAAAAAGAAAAATAGTAGCCCTCCTCGAGAGAGCAAAGGGATTGGAGATGAGGAAATAGGAGTGGGGAATAAGGCAAGGACACTAGCAGCCCCAGTGGAATAGTAACCTAGTGAGGAAAGGCTTGAGGAGGATAAAAATGGTTAAGGGGTGGTAAAGAAGGAAAAAATAGCTCTCTAGACCAATGCGGATGGAGCGACAGGAAGGAAAGACCCTCTTGGGACTCGCGGTGATAGGATTTACATCTCTCAACTCTATATCTGATTTTCTCAACTACCTACCTTTTCCATCTCCTAACTCTTTATCGTATCATCTTCGATCTCTCCAGTCTCAGAAGTCGACCCAGTGATCCCCTTTTACTGGGAGAAATGTATGACAGAAATTCACCTTTCCTGCTATCGTAGTTAAGAGTTCTCAAACTTTCAATGATCTCTGATTAACGTCTTTTTCCCGATTTCCGGCTTTGGAGTAGGTCAACCCTTAAGGGATTATAGCGTGCCCTAACTAGGCATCAAATATTCTTAATTTTTTCCTGCAAAGGTTCGACACAAATTTTCCCTCAAATCATCTATAAATAGTACTTAATGACTATTGTGAAGGAGTGGTCCAAAGAAGGATAAAAATTTTCTCGGATATATATAACAAAGCAAATATTCATATTACCTACTCTCGGCGCCCCTACGGAAATATCGCAATAATGTTTCAAAATATCGATATTTTGACAACTTTATAAATTGGCGCGGTAAGGTTTCCGGGTTTTCCCGCGAGTCAATTCATCTTTGTGACGAGCAGTCGTATACAGGCCTACTGCAACGCTGGCGAAACTGTCGTCTCGAAGATGAATCCACGCGGAGGTTAACCGAAAAACGAGCTGTGTAAGAGGCGGCTGTAGTATTCCTTGCCTCATTTACTTTCACATCCAAAGTCAGTGCTACTTTCTTCCCTGTCGTTTCACACGCTCCCAACCAAACGCTGTGAACGTGATCTTACCATACACCTGATCCAATAACAGAAGCGCTGACGAGAGAGACGACGGATCCTTGGGGCAGTCGGCTTGGCGTGGGTGTGAAGTAACAATAAAGTGTGATTGTTCCAACATGTGAATTATTTTTTTTCTGCGCGACTTTCCCTATACTGCTTCGGACGACGAGGTCGAGAGAGCCATTGCGACTTACAGCTGCTCCTTATGCACTCCGGTGAAGCCCACACCAACTAATAGATAATTATAGTAGTTCGTTTTCCCTAGAAATATAAACGATTTTAATGAATACCAGATGGAACTGTACTCAATCAGAAAAATACAACCTAAACATTCTTTTTTTGCAATATCTAACACACGAACAACGGGTGGTGACCACAATTCTACCGCCACTCTAGTATTGAAGCGGTTTGTGGGGTGGTATGTAGATATACGTATGTACAGTCACTTTCAAAAGTAGGTCCCCACGGCCAGCGCGAGCAACTACGTTTTTCTCGGAGGCCGAAATTCGGGTATTGGCTATGCCTTCTGTGTCTTGAACGGACCAGTTTGACTTACTCTCACCGTCCGCGCAAGTCTTCCCGAGGCATTCTTCACTATTCCTAAATTCTTCGCGACTTCACCGACTCCCAGTGCCACAACACAAGGCGAAGCATATGTTCTCAGTCATGGGATTCCCACCCTGATAGTATTCTGAGATGGATATTCCGAGTAGTCTGGCTTGCACTAAAAAATAACGAGACGTATCTGCGTCGCAACGCACATATGAGGAAGAAACGAAAATTGGAATTTACGTCTGAAAGAAAATTCAAAAAGTTTCCTACAAAATAACCTCCTAGATTATACCTTTAACACATTATTACCAACACCATCAATATATATTGCTCTATGTTTAAGTATTTCAAACACACTGTTTGGCGCATTCATTATTCCTAACCATTTTCTTAGGATATATATGTTTACCATGGTTTATACTACAGTTTTCTACGTGTCTCATCACGCGAGAAATCAAAAATATTAATGTGCGCTAAATTGTAATGTTTAATTCTGTATCATATTTATTCCAGTCGTTACTAACATATCCCATATGAACAAATATTTAAATAATGCTTTATATATTCGAGGTATCAGGAAGTAATTAACCGACATCTTTATGCTCATCGAAAGTTCGAATGTCTTAATAGTTACCATAAATATATTTTCTATAATGAAAATACCAACGGAAGCATTAATTACATGACTTGTGTGCCTATTTCTTACCATTTAAAGGCACATTAATACTATATGTTTTATCTTTGCCCCTTCATTGAGAGGTTAACCTAAGTCTTCCCCCTTTTTCGTTTCTTTTTTTCTGCTAAAACCAGTCGTAATTGGCGCCTGCTGATATCATGCAGGGCAATATCCTTCACATTATTATGTATAAGTGGTTTTACATCATGAATAGAACTTACACTCATGTAATGGATACCTTAAGTCAGTCTTACGTGAGAACAAATACTGATCATATTCCTACTGACACTAAACTACGCACGCATAATATTCATCCGATAAAAATATACCGTGTTGGGTACCTAATGACTTTTTCTGCATTATTAATACAAATTAAACTTATGAGCTGCCAAATATACTGCTTGGGATGTAGCGTTTGACGGTGTGGAAACTTAGGCGACGACAAAAGAGGGACAAGAAAAGAATGAAGGCATCCGAGATGTGAGTATAAAAAAGAGAGGAAAAGGTGAGAAGGATGGAGAGGAAAAAAAGAAGAAGTGTTATCCATGGTCGAGAGATTTTTGGTTAGGGGGAAGGGGAAGGATGAAAGTAAGGATATGGTTAGAATGAAAGGGCCTAATGCGAATGGGCGTCACTTTTAATAAAAGGGGGCGCAGGCAGGGTGATTCGTAAAATCTTCAATTCAGAAGGGCAGGTAAATGATGTTTTTCTATGACCACCATAACTGGTTGACTCACCATCATAACTCCACGCACATGTTGCTTGTACTGTTTTTCTTAAAAAAATGAACAATATTAATGTAAGAGTATTTCCCATAAACAAAAGGACAACACTTCCTACGACGCATTATGGTCTAACAGCCTGCCATTTCACTTGATGCCAATAAACATCTCGCTGCTTCTTTTAGTGAAAATTTATATTTATCTTAAAAGCAATTCATTAACATTTAAAGACAATCCAATTGCTTATTCGAAAAAATAATGCAAAATTATCTTCTCCCATAAAAAATTGCCGTACAGGTAGTTTTGACCGGTAAAAATTTAAAAACTTCTTCTGATTTTCTATTGACAGTATGGGAATAAGTTGCGTTGTTCAAAATGTAGGCACTACTTGTGATCCGAATAACCTACTACTTGGGGAGTGACTGCTATTTAACTTGTAAACATTGAAAAAATGTCTGAAAACCTTTAACCGCCGGCATGAATGAACCGTGACGCAAATGACAATATTTACATAGGCGTATATATTTACGTATTTTTCACCAGGCGATGTGAAGAAAAAATATTTGAGTAACATGCTCGAAATGCTCCGAAATTTATTTGCACAATATGTTTTGTATAAGTTTACCAAACTACACAGATGTCTCCTCTCTTCCTCGTGCGATGGGTTACTTGCCGGAAAAACCCATATATTCTTCTCCGCTTTCTTCGGTGGTGGAATTGTTTGGCTGTGTGGGGGGGGGGGGGAGGTTCACGCGGCCTTCCTACCTCTGAAATCGTGCGTGTGGCTCTTGACGACGGTTAAAGTAGTCAAGTAGCACCATTTGTACTACCTGATCAAGTCGAATCGATCCCCAGTGGACAAGGAACGTGAAAACTATACGCGAAGGTCGACTTCGGAGAATAACGGAGACGTATGCGCCAGGTATGGGGACCGACTTTTGAAATTGACTGTACATGCAGTCCAGAAAATCTCCAATTTCGTTTAAAAGTAATTGTAGCAGTAGTTTTGTGCATCGGGATATACAAAAAGGTACTACTGGGAATAACTTATATCGATTTCATGATTGATGCGCATCTTGCAGGCTCGTTGAAGGATATTGCTTCTAAATGATACGGTTCATTTAAAAGTTACCATAGGTTAAGCCGTTTGTGGCGAGACTTTAAGGATTCCAGTGAGCGTCAGAACAGAAATGACGTGGTTAGTTGGAGTAATAACATATTCGTTGGACTCCATTAGTAATATGTATTTATATCCAGTTTATAAATACATGGGTGATCTTCAAGTAAGTATATTTTCGGGTGAATCCAAAATATAGCAATGTGTAATTAAAGCATCATGTATTCCTCCATGTGAATTCCGTTCTTGCAATACAAATGACTGGAAACTCAGGAACAACAAGATTGCTTTTCGGCAACTCAGCTTTGGAATCAAGTTTGACATGGTGAAATCTACGGTCACGTGTTGTATTTGATTGATCTGATTGGATGATTACGACTGTAGCACTGGTTTCTACGTTGTTTATTTGGAATGGAATTCATATATCTATCACGTTTAGTCGAGAGAGTTGTCAGTATTTTAATACAATTTAGATAGATAAATAATTATACTAAATTATTAGAAATGATATGGAAAATATGAGTAACCTATGGTGGAATATAAGGATCCTTGAGGTAAACAGCCAGTGCCGTAGCTCTTTCGACGAGAAGGAATGAAAAGAAACAGTTGTTATCAATAAACACTATTAAATAATTTTATTTATTCCATTTTTAACTGTTTCGATCCTCCACGGTTGGAACGAAGTTGGGATTTCAATCCTTTTTTCGACTTATGCTTAATACGCAACCACCTCGAACGCCCTTGTATAAATTTAATCTTGTGCTGGAAGGGAAAAAAAGAGAATAACCCTCTGCGAAAACTCTTTTTCCCTGCAACAAAAGTGGCTACGAGAAATTGCTTTTTATGTGGCTTCTTAACTTAGCTATCATCGAATATTCTCAGCAAGATAGATGAAATACTTAAAGCTATCTTCCAGACAGTACACGATTGGCAAAATACAACGCTCCCTCTCATCCTCTAAAGGAGAGGTGAAGAAAAAGCTCTCCGTTCGGCGTTATATATTACGCATGCTCCGACGCGGCACTCTCTTAAGGTGCCCAAGAGTGCCCAGTACTTGGAATCGAAGACATCATTGTGCTTGAGCATCAACAACCCATATACTTAACCCACAACCAACATAACTGAAGGCGAAGTCGCACTTTATGGTGCAGCTTTTGTGCTCAAATAAATTCTTGAATTTTTCTACCTAGTAATGAATTTCAATAAGAATTAATCTGCTTTGTACGTTCTCAGGAAGGGAAGTGGTTCATTGCTTGACGATTGTATGTACTGTTCAATGTTTTGGGATTCAATAAAGAATACCACGCGCTCAGTGTTCTAGAAGAATGTCTCTTCGGTAGCCAATATCGCCTACTGTTTCTCGGAACATGCTACAGTAATTATGAGTCTACGCCGACCATGTCGGCTGGCTCGGGTGTGTTGGACACCATACCTACATTTTTACTATTTCCCTTTCCTTTTTATCGCCGTATTCTAGTTAGAGCTAATAAGATATATCAAAAGATTGACTCTCTGGGCAAGGCAGCATTATCCTTCCATAAGAGGTATAACTGAGAATATTATAAGCAAAAAATAATTTTTGTTTTCAAACAAAGGATTACGACGCTCTCGAAAAAATCATGGAGCTTTTCATACGATAACAATTATCAGGATAATTTGATTATTATTTATTTTATTATCATAGCCTGAATTGGTTTATGGAATTAACCTTTCTAGACATTTGTAAAGAGGACTTAAAAATAAGCACTCGGCATAAAATAAGCAATACACTTTAAGATATAGCAGAGCCCCATTAAAATCCAGAACGATAAACCCACCCTGTTTGAATTTTCCCAAGCATTGCTGATTTTAAGATTAAATGAATCATAGTTGACGAAAACGGCTCAAGTAGGCTGTTATGCGGAGGAACCTGAGAAAAAACATGCTTTCTCACTGTGATTTAATCTACGAAACCCTCAATTAACTATGAATAACTTAACATAACACAGTATTCATTTCGTACAAAAGTGGTTACGGACAGCGCAAATTAATAACTATGTGACACTAATTTTTCCCAAAAACTGAGCATGATTTGTGCAGCGTATGACGTAGGTAGACGGTAGTGTTTAGGAATATAGAAGTGTATAAAGATATACATAAAATTCCAAAATTGCAAAGCATCCATTATTGAAGCCCTTCCCTCACTTTGTCATTAAAAAATATATATTCACAGGAAGCGCACATCTTACGTCAAGAACTACAGTTAGGCAATTCTTTTAACCTTTTTTAATACATTATACTAATTAATCATTCCTAACCCATGCCGGAAATGGTATTGAAAAGGAAATAAAGGAATATGTAGGGATCTTCCTCAGTGGGAGGCTGCTATCTCTATTTTCTGTTTTAGGCCATATTGTTTGCCAGGGCCAAGGGAGCAATAGCCCGATCAACGCTCCATGTCTTACATTTTCGTTTCCCCGGCGAAAGAAAACTTTTACTTCTCTCCCCCAGCGGTCATTTGTAGGCCAATAAAATTGAATTTGAAATAATTTCTCCTCTCCGTATATCTCCTCCTCTCTTTTCGGTAACCTCGAAAATTTGGAAAGGTCGACTTGAGGTTCCCAAATTTAATTACAAATGTGCAGTAAGAGCCATTTGTATGTGAGGAATTGTGAATTTGTATGTGTATGTGAGGAATACGAAACGGATAGCATGGGACGCCTTGTATTTTTTCACCACTATCCTCTGTCGGGGTATGTAATATAAATCCTTCCAACAAATGAGCAAATAAACCCAGAAATCGACTCTTTAGTTCTTCAATTACCATCAATGCGCTACAAAGGAAGTTAATTTACAAAACTATTCCGAAGTTGGCAAGAAAAATGTAAGTACTATTAATATCTTAGCATTCATTTTTTCAATCAGATGAAAATTATAAACATTTTCCGTGAATACACTGTGATTTCATAATGCATATCTTTATTGAAAAAATTTGATCTGAAAGGGTGTTTTTGACAACCTTTTTACTGACAAATTTTTCATGGCTGAAGTTCCGGAACTTAATAATTTTATTTACCGTTCCCAATAAATGGTGTGAGTATCACTAGATAAAATTGATAAGACGATGCCAAAAAAAAATAACTAAGAAGTATGAGAGTAATTAATTTATTAGTTACTAATTGAGGAGTAAATTATGAACGCAATTCAGCAATAAAAAATGTGTAAATAAAAGAGAAAGTTAGCATACTTTTCACCAATTTAACGCCGTCAAAAACAGCAATTTATTCCCGCGCAACATTAAAACGCCAATCTTATTTCGCATTCGTAATGTTCAGGAGATGTAGAAGCAGCCGAGGGAGCGAACGGGAAGACCTTGAAGAAAGTAATCTTCTCGGAATATCTCACACCCCCATTACTCGCGCTATCCATTCGCCTCGTTACTATCTTATGCGGTCGTAACTTCTTTCGGAGGGAAAGCGCTGGAAGGCGATGAGACAGCGTAGGAAAGGAAGTGGCAATAACCGGGGAAGAAATCTTGATATGCAGATTGAGGATGGGTTGGAATGGGAGTGGGATGCGGGAGGGAGGTGCTTGGAGTTCTGATGCGAACGGTGTTGGATAGGGCTTTACTAATGGGTAGTTGACATGCCACTGCACCCATAACCACCGTGCCTAAAATCAGTGTGCCTGTCATATTAAATGATGGCGGGTCTTATTAGCATATGAAATACGTACTCCGATTTCGAAATGCAAAAAGCATCCTTGCAATTTTAAATAAATTAAAATTTAAAACTGTCACCACCACATTACATGAAAATAATCCCAAATACTAGGTAATAAAACTGGAAATTCACTGTTTTGAATAGTAATTAGGCTATGAACTGCCACTCTGACGTGGAATGTTACTGAATTATACGGAATATTACGGAACGCCTCTCGCATTCACTTTTGCAAAAATTAATTTTATTAACATTCAGAATTTATGTCTACTTCCGTAAAACGCAGATTTTGAGAGTAATATCAAAATATTAAGCTGAAAATTGATTATTCATGGAAAACCTTTTGAACACTGAATCATGCCCTTCATATGAATTGTAAAGCTTATTTTTTCATCAAAACAGGCAATTTAACCTTTGAAATGCAGCAAAATTTTAACAGTACCCATGAAGTTTCTTGAGATAAGCAAAATACGACCGATTCAGGGACAGTGATGTGTCAATATACGAGAATGTACATCTTCCTCTCGACCGAAATTCGCCCGGGAAAATATTTACATGGGGAAGGATTAAATTTTAAAATTCGAGATAAAGGCGGAAGCTGAAAACTCCTCTCTTTGGATTGTCCGAAAACTTAAAGATATAGAAATAATTAGCAATGAAAACACTTCCACAATTTATCTAAAAATAATATCTACCAGTTGCGGCCATCATGGCATTATGAAGTAACTACATATATACCAAGTGCTTTCATAACTAATATGGAGCAATTGCAGCATTTTTAAGCTTCAAGTATCTATTTCATGATTCAACAAGTTTTTAGTAAATAATCCACCACCAAAAAAAGACCAATCGAGCGTAAGGTATGTATCGACCTAACAATTTTCTCTGCCGTAGCTGTGGATACCCCATCAGCCAGATTTCAAGCGTAGAATTCCATCCCATTGGAGATGGGCCTGCACACAAGTAAGGTGAGACCTGCACTACCAGATGCTTCTACTTTGAGGCGGTCTTCCATTGATCGAGGAGCGTTTGAGGGCAAATGGGACAGAAGTCGACTCCGCACGCGGCTTATCAAGCCTCCATTCAACCAAGAGAGGAAACGCTCCTCGGAGGGTTCGTGTGCCACGCGCTGTTTGCTTGTTTGTATAGCACACTCAGATCGAAGAAAGTCTCGCGTCATGCACATCAGAGAATCAATCACTTAAGAGGAGCTATTTAGGCATAAGTATATCGCCAGACCAAACGATCTCTTCTTGGATGTGGAGGAAATCATTTTACAAGCGGAGTTACACAATTCCGGGTATGAGAATTCAATCAAACTTTGTTTTATTACAGTCCAATGTACGCTGTTCGCAAATCACATACCATATGGAGGGATATAACAAGTAGTTTGAAATATAAACGCATTTGAACACTAATAACCTCTTGTTATAGATAGATATACACGGAAAAAACATAATTCGAAGGAGGTGCGTAAAACATTTCCATGCATAAAAATCAAATTTCCAGAGAAGATCATGGAAATAATTGTGCAGAAGGGGCTAAGTCCGTAAAGATATCACCGTGGATAGTCCCGGTATTCTTAAAAAATGGAAATAATGGTGAATTAAATGCTTCTGTAAAAGAAAGCGTAGAAAGAAATTATAAAGATGAGGCGCTCGCGAGGCTCAAACCTGCAATGTAAGCATTTGAATCATACACAGTAACTTCTGAAAGGCGGCGATTTAAATTCCAATGCTTGGAAAGGAATAAGTTTGACCTGTAAATGTTAAAATGCTTTTTTAGTTTAAAGTGTAGGACAGATAACCTCATTTGGAAAGATATTCAAGAACAGCACCCGCTGGACTATAGCAGTATAAAGTTTGATTAAATTGTGAGATCCGAATTCTGGGCTCTCCCCTTGTCAGCCATCACACCTCATTGGAATTCCTTTCTCAATACCCTTTCTCAAGGAACAGTCAAATCGGTCTCACCAGAGGCAGGGCTAGTCGCCTGAATGTCGGCGAAGAGAGTTGGAATGTGTTTAAGGAACAAAATTATTTAAAAATAGGCATTTTCTTCAAAGTGAAAAATCGCAACATTCAAGTGCCGATTATAGATAAAAATGGAATAATATCACTCCATATGAGAGTAAAATGTTTGAATTAGAGTAGTGTTTTAGGTTCCCTTCGAAAATAAAACCAGAATAAGATCTTCCAAGCAAATTTTGTACCTGGATTTCATGATATAACAAGATTTTAGTAAATGATTCACCACCAAAACAACACCTATCGAGAGTAGGGCAAGAGACGTACTACTCACTTTTTTTTTACTCTATTCTCGGAAAATCAAAGCACATTTTTATTAATAATGCATCGCAAGAAGAACTTCATTTCTGTGCAGGTGTCTTGAGTCGAGGAAGGTATCACAAATTAAAGGAAAGCGTGGGAGGTGAGAAACCGACAGATAGTTTGAATTAGACCTCGGGTTGGAGGCAAGGGAGTGGAAAGACCTATTATAGTTTTATCTCATTTACGGAATGGCTCCTGTACTGTAACCAGTGGAAACAGGTTAGAATACATGGGCAGCCAATGTGACTACCGCCTTGGACTTGTGTGAGTCAACCGAATCCGAATTCCGTCGCTTATAGTCGAGAACTAAATTCGAAGTTTGAAAATTTTCAAGGTACATACTTCATTAAAACGAAAACACGTCACAAAAAAGCCTCGATATCATGAAATACTTTGAATCCGAAATAGAATGTAAGGGATAGGATTGCAAAGTTTTCCGAAAGTATATTTACTGAGAAAAAATTAAGGCTACGAGGAAATCACGATAGGCTTGCCACAAAGTATTAGTAAAATGGTTGATTTATGAAGAAAAAATGAATTTCTGAATCCGTAAAAACTTTTAAATGAAAAGTTTTGTACAAAAATGATAAGAAAAAAACCAGCATCCAAGTTTTTAAATGCAGATAAATTTTCAAATTGAAGGAAGAGGCTGTAAATAAAAATGCAAATTTCAATAAAAACGCAGAAATCCCACACCTCATGAATTTTATAAATGGGCTGAATTTATTAATTGTATGCAGAATGACAGCTGAAATCATCAATAACTTACTATATTATTTTGAGTGCCCAGGGGAAGTTTTGAATTTGAGCATTTTTAATATTAAAACAATATTTAATTCATGAAAATGAAATTCTGTTGTAGTAAAATCAATAGATATCGGCACAGTTTCACCGATCAGCGAGGGGTTGGAAAGTTTTTGTATTACTTACAGGAGATGGTCTTTTTACAATCTGTTTTGTTGGAATATTCGCGTCTATGAAAATCGAAGGTTTGAGGAATACTTCAATAGAAAAACTTGGAATAGATAGTTTAAAAGTCATAAGCAGGTGCACGGCCATTTCTGGGTTAGTGACAGATTATTTCTTTCATCCGTTCAATTAAAAGTCATCTTAATATATTTCAACTAGAAATGCAAGGCATTCAAGTGATAAAGTTTCGATCAATATATCACAGGACTTCAAACTCTGTCCTAGTTCACTAGGGGAAATTTTTCTCTTTGAAAATCGGCTATTCCATTGAAGGAGATGCTATGAGATATAAAATTGACAATGTTCTCCCAACGTCATTTTGCGAAAATTTCAAAATATATTGTAAAATGTTTTGCAGATTCTTTTCAACTTAGTACTTGGCGAAATTAGATAACCTATACCATTTTTCCGAACTGACGGCGGCTGGGTGGAAAATAGAAACTAGCCAATGAGAAACGTTGCCCCTTCCACCTCTCCGTTCCCCTCCATCCCCTTCCCATTTCCCCTCTGCACCCCTCCATTAAGCCGACCGGCGTTGCCAGCCTTGGGAATAACGGTACTTTCGGGGGCGGCAGAACGAGCGCTGTACGATCTCATAAGATTCGGCTTGGCAACACTGCTAGCTGGAGAGCGATGTGCACTGCACGGAGGTCGGAGAGAGACTGCGGGTTCTTCCACACTTTCTCCTATCGCTCTTCTGTGATTGGCTAGAAGAGTGGGTGGGTTTCGAGCACACTCAAGGTCAGCCGCCGTCAGTTCAGAAAAATGGTATAGGAAAAGGAACAAACAATACTGCAAGAAACTATTTTAATTGGGTAAAATGTTCTCGGGATTCCCGCCGGGTTTATTCTTTCATAACGGCCGTTATGAAACAATTAACCCGGTGGGAATCCCGAGAACAGTTTACCCACACAAATCGCCGGGAAAGCATCAAATCATATTTAACTATTTTAATTGCTATTCTCTCATGTGTAACACATTGATTTCCACTGAGTAGATTGACAACCATTCGACATGGAACCGAAATTCCATCATATTTTGACCATAATTGAAGGATAAGTAAAACCACAGAGTTATATCTAACATGATCTCCGACCAGAACTGAAGACGTTTGAACTGCTGTATTACGATAATGACTAAAACATTCATGTTAAAAATACCGGTTCTGATTTCAATGAAATATTTATGCTTCGGTACTTTGATGAGTAGTCTACGATATGGCTCAAATCGCAAAAATAGTTTTAGACGTTTCAAATGCGTATCAATGAGCAGTGGGATTCATCCTACAGCCACAAAGGACATAAACAACTTTCCTTAGCAATATGAAAATGGATCCGTTTTATGCATCAAAACTCATACAATGAGGAATCGCGAATGCTTTACATCAAATTGACCAACATTGCAGAACGAATTGCTGAAGCTGAATTTATGTCTCACGCAGGGTAATAAAAGGGACACCAAATCACCCGCAAGAGAAAACAAAAACATGACTACAAAACCATAGAATTCCAGAGTATAGGTTATTTGCGGCTTATCAATGCTTCGTTGAGGAGTTTCATAAAAAAAGATGACACAGAGATAATATCACAATTATGGACACTAAATTACATGGGGGAATATATGTCGTGAAAACTTTTACTATTGGAGTACTTAGTACAACATTCTGGTCGTATCGGATAACATTATCCCCTTCATGATTACGGGGAATTCTAAGTACATTCATTTATTTTGGCTGAAAACTTCACTTACTTCGTGAACCAAAAACAACACAGCGCACCGCAGGTAATACAACCATTTGTTGATTTTAGGCAGCAGAATTTTTATTTGCCATCAATGTGCTGTTTGGTGCAACTTACTTTTACTTTATAAAATTCTCCGAAATTGAGTCGACACTAATAGTACAATGCAAATGTTTATCACTTTCACCCAAGTTTCTTCACGATAGATAGGACGGTGTGTCTTCAGCTTTGACTTTTCTTTACCTGTATCCAATTTTCCGAAAAGCCTCGGGAAGAAAAGGGAAAGTACATAGTATAAAAGTATGATCGTTCCTCAATGTTTGGAAGGTAGAAAATAAATCATAACCGATGTGACTAGCGTGCGTGACCGAACACAGCCTAGTATATTTTCCCCACACCCTGGGTGAATTTTTATTTCAGACCCACCCTCGATCGATTAGGATTGTATCGCATCCTTTTCCCCCTGCCATCCCTAAAGGAACGATATTTTCTTTACTCAATACACTGTGTATAAATAACCCACCCTCACACATTACCTTTCGACGGCAAGCGGCGGACAGATATAGTGAGATCGCGATAGGATGAGGGACGTTTTTGGAGGAGTGGCGGAGAAGACCTGGCCGTGGATTTAATAGAACGGCTTTAGGCTTCTTATTCCGTCGGCCGATAATACCATGGGTCCACTCTTTACTCAAGAATGCAAACACATAGGTTATATATGGAAAATTTCGGTAAGATAACAAACTCTGTTTTTCTCTGTTGATTGCAGTATGAATCCTGGCTTTACTCTCCCCTGAAATAATCTTACAATATCACTCCCCATGCAAAGAACCATGTCTGCAGTAGGTCTGTCGACGTATTGCATCATTAAGATCAATCGGTTCTTGAATTTTTGAGTAAAATTTAGTGCCACAATGTGGACTTGAGACGTAAACTTCTAGTATCTTTTAAACTTTTGTAGGGCTTCTGCGCGGTTGAGATATTAGAAGAACGCCGACGCTTCGGGTTCAGACTCGTCACCCATTTTCAAGGCTACTTAATGAATATTTGAAGTGACCTTTGAAGCTTACCATCAGGAGGGGTGGAATTCTAGTACCTTAGTGGTATAACAGGTAGCATAACTGACTAGCAATTGGGGACCTGGTGAATTTTTTGTGGTGAATTTCATTCTTCGTGAATGCATTCGTACAAAGTCACTTCTTCTGCGCAGTGCTTTGGAAAAAACACAAGGAATGCACACATCCAACCTAAACGGCATGGAAAGGTGAATGATTATGGCCTGAAAACAAATACAGGAGATCCTCGCTTAAGATTATATCAATCTCTCACGGAGGATCGCACTGGTTTAAATAAGGATAGCCACCCACATTGAACTTTTCTTTGGACTCTCTTGCTTGTCCCCTATCTCACCTTATTCACATTCAAATAATGCCGCTGGAGTTGCTTCAGCACACTGCACTGCTAGGCGCGTTTGCCAGAAATTGGCTTCGGGGGCTGGAAGGAAAGCTTGGGTGGCGTGCGGGTCGCTTGTATTTTGTTGCAAATTCGCACGCATCGGAAAAGATAAAATTTCATTAGATCAGCAATATATTTCGATCGCATGATGCTGAAAGTTAATTTTGTCTTTGGTTATCGTCAAACGTTATGAAATGGAGTCAAAAAATGGAGTGCCAGCGGATAGGTGCATATGAGTTAGTGATCCCCTCAGCAGATTTATCGCGGGCATGGTGAAACAAAAACCAAGTACATTTCCACAAACTTTTTATTTATTTGCTGTCAACTAGTTTCAACTTCTATAACGTCATTATCAAGGCAAACAGTTTGTTTTGTCAGTTGATTTTATTGCCGGTAGTCGCCTTATGGCAAAATATTTAGGGAGTAGGGGATGCAGCTATGGCCCGGCTATGTGCCTGTCCCCAAAAAATAATTTATTGGTTTAATGGAGCAGAAAAAAAAGGTGAATATATTGTCGAATAAAGAATAATACTGATATAGAATTTCTGATTATTTTTTCTCCTCCCCGATTCGTCACTCTGAATAGAGTATAACCTCACTTTGCGATATTAATATGTGAAGATAGACTGATTGCATGCGAATTTTATCGCATATCGAATTTGCATTATATCCCTTTGAGGACTCATATTAAAGAGTGTCAGCACGGGTAAACATAGATACTTTAAAAGTGTGACTCTTTAACAAGTACAGAGTAGAAATTCATAGTTGATGACATGTTAGGTGAGTGGAAAAAAGCGGAAAATTGTCAAAATTTAAAAAGTACGAGCAAAACAGCCCATTTTGTACTTCGAATGCATCGGAAGGCGTTCCCACCGTAATTCGGGGATATAATTCATTTAATTTGGCCCTAAAATTATACTTACGTAAAACGTTACTTACCTATTTATATCTCAATATACTCGCTTAGCTCGCTGGGGGGGCTCTGCCCCCCCCTAGGCCCCCCCGAAAAAGGCCTGCGGCCTGTTATGCTCGTTGTGGGAGGTCTTACACTTTTTGTTTGCTACTTGTTACTTAAGGATCGTTTACTTTTAAGCTGGCTAGCTTAGGTATAATCAATATTTCCACTTTCACGTAAAACGAGCGCATGGTACGTAGGCTACAATATGAATGTAAATATTTATAAAGAGAAACGTTTTTCTGAGGGGCTGAAAAAGTAAAATAAATTTCTACGAGTTTCTCTAACTTATTCAATTCAAATACAAAAAACGTTGAGACCACGTTCCAATGTAACACCCAATGCATACGTAATATCATAACATAACGACTTTACGTATTACAATGAAAAACACGTTTATTAATTATTTTCCACAAAACTCAACCAAATTCTTACATCATATACGAATAAGATGTAACAGCTATTCCCCGCTTCGTAAGCGAATTACGTAGGGACTGAATATCAATATCTAGAAACAAATGCGCCTTAGCATGAATTGGGGCTAATATGACGAATTTTATCGAAATATTATTGATCCTGATCGCGAATGATTTCACTTCAGAAATACCTCTATTTAAAGTTTTAATGAATCGGGATACACAAATATCTCAGCTTTAATATCCAACGCAATGCGCAATAAATCTGGTGAGTAACGGATCACAGCCTTTGGTGTACAAGACATTGTGAATGTCAAGATTTCGATAATTTTCACAGTTGAATAACTTAGTCACTCAAGGAAACGTGATTTTCGCAAGACAAATAATTGAATAAGAAATACCTTTATTTGCACTTATCTTCCATATTGTATTATTCACTGCCTATTCACTCCTGCAGCTCACGGATAACATTGTACATTAAAAAGGACATTAACGGAAAAAAATGTAAACAAAAATAAAAAGTTATCACCATCACAAAACACGATAATAAAATCATTTTTACCAACCTATATTATGTAAGACTTGTTTAAAAGTCTTTCTACTACAATCGTGTATCGCCAACAAGATACGAACTATAATCAACAGCACGAATCATATTTCTAATATGGCATTTAGAGCACTTGTTAACTTTGAAATTAATAACCACCACACTCTCGATGTAATATACCAAAAACAACAACAAATTTCTTACCTTACATTTCTCCGCTTTTGATGTTTGTTCTTGGGGAAAGAAGACGCAAAGAAATAGACACTTCAATTATTACTTACTTAATTTCCTACCTTATATTTATCAGTTTTTCGTTTCATTTCCTTTATCTTCTTTCCCAATTTAGATCCTCTTGTTTGCATAAACAAATATGTTGCTATGATTGTTTGCTTGTATGACTGCCGCGCCGCCATTGGAATTTGGTGGCCATTTTTTTAACTAATCCCCATGCACTCAATTTTATATGAATAGACGGATAAATAATTGTAAATTTTTAGTTTTCATAATTTTTCCTGGGGTTTCAGACAATTTTAGAGGGGGTCTTCATTAGACTTTTTGCCGTATCTCGTCTCGTTCACCCCAAACATTTGTATACGTGAATGAATGAATGAATGAATGAATGAGTGGTCGTTAAGGGGCTTCATGTTATATAGATTCATTAGACTTTTTGCCGTATCTCGTCTCGTTCACCCCAAACATTTGTATACGTGAATGAATGAATGAATGAGTGGTCGTTAAGGGGCTTCATGTTATATAGATGCGGAGAAGGGCGTGGCAGTATAGCCGGTAGAGGTATTAGCTACAGACCGGACGGTCTTAGTTCAAATATTTGGTGAAGCCTTAGGACACTAGTAACATCAATCTTCGAAAAGCAAAGTAGCCCAGGGAAAAGAATCTGTTCCCGTATCGTGAATATGAGGCAGCTTAGTAAGGGGTGAACTACCTCCTCACTTATCAAATCAACCTTTGAGTTTAATCACGGGTTGAATGAGCAGGCAATATGAAAACCACAAAGAATCATTTATCCCCTTCCTTTAACCACTTTGTTATCGTTGGGCGATTACCCACCTTAAATTCAAAGATCTTCATGTAACGCTCATTTATTTGGTTTTACAGTAAACCTCTTTATAATATGTGCTTCATTTCATCATGATTTATTCAGATATAAATTTCAGTGACGCCATTTTGAGGGAAGCCGTATTTTATATCTTTTTCCAATAAATGATTCTTCAAAATATTCGGTTATTTCCAGGTAAGGAGAAGTTTTACTTCATACCTCTGAATCCCTGAGCATTTAAAATGTGCTCTTACTTCTTAGGCTGTGGTTACAGTAGAGTTTGAACGTAACACCTGATTAATTAATAAATCTATAGCTCATTAAAATCCGTTTAAATTTAAACATTTCCATCTTTCATCCTTTTTGTTTATTCCTCATTCGTTGCAGTCCACCTTAAAAAATAAAGCTTTTTACGACTCTCAAAAAAAATATTCAATAATTTATACGAAAAAATTCGAAACACAATTTAGTTAGCCTCAGTTGTGATTTTTGATCTCAGGGGAGGAATTGGTACTGCCTCTTTAAAAATTAATTTTCGTGCGCTAAAAATAGCAATACTAAGGCCCAATATTACTAAATACACGATTCAATTTGCACCTCTTTTTTATAAAAATGAAGTTTAATGTAAAGGCGACACTCCTGGGTTAAATGAAAGGCGTCATAAATCAGCACCTTAGGCATGAAGACGAATTAGGTATACCCCTATATTTTGCTCCGTTTGCTTCCATTACCAAACTTACAACCACTGACTCAAAAATGCAGACACAAAAATAATGCCGTAAGTATAGATGAGTGAATTTGCAAGTGGGTGCTTGGTCATATTTTTGCGCAACGAGTTCATATTTGTGCAACCATGCATTGAGGCCCCATTTCATCGAATGAATATCCTTCATGCTAATTAATAATCTCCCGCAGAAGAAATAGGCCATTCTTAATTAGAGGGGTCTTCTAAGTTGTAAATATTCATGAATGCACCCAATGCTTGAATGGATAGATGAACGCAGGTTGTGCATTTTTCTTATGAGGGAAGTTGAGTCATAGTTAAGAAATAATTAAAATTCCAAAAAGATAAAGTCGGCATTCTTGTTTGGAAGTTACCAAGAAGGCATAAAATTAAAAGTTTTCTTCCATTTTATTCGCTTAAATAGAAATTTTATCTATTTGGGCTAGAACTAGTTCATGGGCATACACATTTGGCGTTCGTGCAAAAGAAGTCTGTTCCTTTATGGATCAAAAAGTTGGGGGTAATCGGTTGAAATCATCAAATTTTAAAAGTTTATACATTTTTATGAAAAAAAAGGCTGAGGCTCCATAGCCTCTTTTGTGGAATTAATGGAAAAGGCGTGATGAGAAGATAAGAATAGGGTACATTTGAGGAAATTAAAAATCATTGATTTTTTTCTTATCATTCATTATTATTAACACAACTTGCCAATGTTATATTAAATTATCCAAGCTCCTACTAGCCAGAAGACGAAAAAACTTGGGTTGAGAATGAGAAAAATTGCATCAAGGAAAGAAAATGGAAGACGTTTCCCGACGGTGTTAAGCTTTCACCAGATAATTCTTTAAAGTTTACTCTATCGTGAGGTATAGACTTTCAGCAAACCTATTTTAGAGTTTTTTTGGCCACTCTGAGTACGGGTAAACATTGAGCCATAACGATAGTAATGATTTATCTTAACGAAAATTTGGGAGGTGGTTGGCCGTATAATTTAAAAGCGAATTTATGTATGTGAAACTTATTCATAAAATGAGGTGGTCATAGCCCAAACCTAAACATAGAGATGCATACTGGTATTTAGACGGGGTGAATAGGCGAAAAAAATGCTTCAGAGTTAGAGAAAGAAGCATTTCTTAGGGGCGATTTGTCTGTATTTTTACTAGGTGGAGCCTCCAAAATTTATAAATCGCGTTTTCTCAAGCTTAAATATTTCATTCCATGGACATAGCGAGTACTGAGCGTAATGAAGATGTTGAAAACAGTGTAAGAAGGTCGAATATTTGGTAAACGAGGGAGAAAAAGGAAGAGAATAGTTTTTTAATAGAATGAAAGGGAGTAGGCCTTAATATGAGTTGAAGAGGTAAGTACATGAAAAACGGGAGGCTTTCAAAATGCTTTTGAAGTACTCCATGGAAACCTTCATTAATCGGAATAATAATTTAATGATAACACCAATCTATGAAATTCATAACTTTGAAATGCTGTTCCGCGTAACTGCAAATGCCCTGTTGAAAATATCCCGCTTGAACGATTGTTTGTAATTAATGGGTAAAATACTTTAGCAATAACCTATAATGCTTCAAGAACTGTAGGACTCGTGGAAAGGAAAAGAGTAATGGGATTATATATCCGTGTAAAAGAAACGAATGAAAGTGGATGAGAGAGCAGAGAAGGTCAGTGAATGGCGGGAAGAAAATGAGATACCACAGAGAGAGAAAAAAAACAGGATACAAGTCCCGGAGTGAGTACAATGGACGGAGGGAGCGAGGTACAAAGAGTAGAAGGGGCCGTGATTTATACATATAAAGGAGATATCAGCGTGACTGGTATGTGGGTGTATTGGTGGAGTCTGTTGAAAACGGGTTGTAGACCCAGGGTGCAACAATGAAAGGCGGTGAATTAAAGTTTCACCGTCGCGCGCAGTCCGGCGACTGCTGGGGTCTCTCGTGGGGATTGGAATGCAGAGCAGAGGGCGATATCGGAAATTGAATGCGCTTGGAAAGGTGTGGGTGGGAGACGGGGAAAAGATAGGGAGGTCAGCCGACGCGAGACACGCGGGAGTCGCGACAGAGATAAATAGAACAAGTGAGGAGACTGAGATTAGATTGATATTTCGCGCACAAAGGAATGAAAAAGAGGGTAGGTGTTATTTAAGCATAAAAAACCGAGACCATTCTTATTTAACCGCTGACAGCATATATTTCTGAATACGAAAAAAAATTTTCTTTACAAAAAATATATTCTGAAACACTTCAATTTATATATATTTTAATAATTTTTGTGCTATTTTTTTAAAATTAAACCTTTTGCATCTATCGCATGTGATAAACTATGGTTATAGACACCTTATATATTCAATTCACAGGTGTGGACATTTTCCACAAAAGGTTTTCATTTCACTAACTCATTGAAAACTTCTCACTGGCACCCGTATCTTTTATTAATAAGTATATAGATATCACGCGGGTATATCATACTACTCATTTCTCAAGCAGGGAACTGACTTCAACATAATCATAAGCTGATATCTTACAACACCTGCTGATTGCTTCGAGAACCACATAATGTAGCGGCGGGGTGTATCATATCTGATACGCTATGCATTAGTGAGGAAGAATTGTTCCCTTCCCAAATAACCAGCATTAAGTGCAATTCATGATGCATGATACAAAATGCAGTGATGGGTTGAAAATAAAGAAATGTATTTGCATTGCAAAAATGTGAAGACTAAACAATGGAACAAATCATCTATAAACAAATATTAACACTTTTACCCTTAGGATACACTATTACCCCTAATTAAAAAAGATTATTTCAAGAAATGATTCATACGTATAAAAATAAAAATAACTGAAATGGTTGACCAAACATTAATAATCTCAGTAAAATTTATTGTTATTTAATGAATCCAAATAAATGGTAACCATGATATTCTACTATCCTAGCTACAATAGATAAACAAAGTGCAAATAAGGTTTGTCAAAATTATAGTCTCTTCTCTTTCATTTATGTACAACATTATTATTTCTATTTTTTTTATTTTATTATTGAAAAATCACTGATAAAATCGTTCATGCCTTCATTTAATAATTTATTGTAACCATTATTCATAGCCCTGATGAAGATATTAGAAAACATCGAAACGTTAGCAAACATTTTTGCATTTCATTTCCTTGACCTATCCAAGACTACAATAATTACTATTGTAAGTAACGGCAAACTTTGAAAGGACCATTAGATACGTTTCTAGTCAAACTGAGGACGATTTTAATTTACCATTTTAAGTCCTTCTCTACGAAGAAAATTGGTTTGAGGTATATTATTTTACATTTTATGCTTGGTGAAATTGCGCGCCGCGCACAGTTTTTTTTTCTCAAGATTGACATAAAACCATGAAATTTAAAGCTGTTTTCCCCTGTGATGGTAATGCTCCCAATAGAAGTAGTAGTAATAGCACGCAATTTCATACGCAATTTATGCAAAGCAATGGTGATATTGAGTGCTAACAAACGTTGATAGTACTGAAACCGAATATAGAATTAAAAAAAAGAAACACATCTTTCACATGAAGGATGAAAACGAAGATTGAAAAAACATGCCAATTGATGATAAAATCAACTCTTTGAAGTTCACCGCACATTGTATCAATATATTTTTTCCATTACAAAAGCAAGCGAATGAATTTTTGATTAAGTATTTTCAGCGCAGGTAAACAGATACTCTTCACGTTTTTCTGCTTCAAGCCTTATCCTGAGTCTCTAAAGACTTTATCGAAGTTGATTCAGGGTAGTAGTTACCGCGAGATTCTATCTAACCTTATCACATAGTTGAATACCCAACCGTGAGGTAAAGAATATAAATAGAACGAGGATAAAAATTCTTTTATACCCACGGAAGCCTTGGTGGTGCCATTGAATTTTAGTATACCCACTCTCCAGCAAAAACACAATTTATTGGAAATGGAGCTTCCAATGGTTATTGGAACATATAATCTGCCGTTAATGCCTTTTACGTCGCATAAATGCATTCCACGCTGTTGTACCTGCTGATAGTAATCCCTCCCGCTAAAGCCGCGTAAGGTCCAAAGCAAATGGAAAATAATATATCTACGTACCTATAAGATAAAATCACATGCTCCGGCTATGCTACAGTAGGTATCAGCTACAGAAAATTTACGACATAATTCTTTTAAGCCCCACGCTTTATCTGTTTATCTAACGTATCGCACTACTCTGGAACAACAATATCTCCGCGCAGTATTTCAACGAACTCACTCTTTGAAACGATATATGTGCATTTAATTTACTTAAACCGATTTAATCTCAGTTAAAAGTCTATTTATGCAGAGATTTCGGCGATATTATCACTAGTGTATCGAAAGTTTTTCAGAAACATTTTTATTCATTGTTAAAAGAGTAAACCACAGAATAATGAAAAGAAATTGTGCTGTGAAAGTGAAAAAATTATATACGAGTAGTTTAACTAATACACTTGTCATTGTCAGTGTTTTTTCTAATCTCATACATGATATTTTAAGAAGTAGTCGGACAAATATTGTTACTACAGCCTACGTTCTTTTAAATCATACGCGTTTATCTGATTTTATAAAATTGTAATCGATGATTTTCAAATATTATGTCCAAATTATTCAATTAATTAAACTCTTCCGGTCATGGATATAACAGCCGTAGGGCCTTTTATAATATTTGAGAAAAATCATCATAAAGTTGGAATTTTATGCTTTAATTGTAATTTGGTTATCACGATAATTAAGTCCCTTCCGTCTTTATGTTTCAACTTTATGGTATTAATAAAATATGATTTTACAGAATATTCTTTAACCCCTCAAGCGCGGCAGGCATTTAATTAAATCCCATCTCAGCGGCCGGATGAGATTTAAAAATCTTCGCCTTTTTGGTACACTATAATTCAATAATTTATATCTTTCATTATATACGATCAGTATCGTTGAAAATTTTTGTATACTTGCGTAATATAATGCGCTACTTTATATTAATTTTTCGAGCGATTTCAAAAAATATTTATTGTTTTATGTATCTCATTTTATGAACTAATGAATAAATTTTCAATTTTGAAAGATTTTTATTTGGTTTCGAATAAGCTACGAGATCTCTAACATTCCATGCATTTAAAAAATACAATTACATGATGTTATTTAGTTATTTGGGGTTGAAAATTTCATAACAGATTGGATAATTTCGATAGGATTACCCGTTTCGCCTACTTGAAAATTTACCACTCCGCCCACTTCTCTGACTTTGCTCCATTATTACCGTATCATTTCATATAGGTAATCACATGCTAATGTTTCAAACGTCAATATGCAAATATTCAAATGATTTACCTTAGAAAATCTGCTCTGACATGATTTGAAGCAATCCAAACAATCCCACTGCACATTTTTCACAACAGTACACGCAACTCTTCATTTCCAATGTTACGCACAAACTGCACACCTCCTTTGAGACTTTGATTTCTTCCCAGCTGCAGGAATAGTCTTTAGGAAATCTATTTTTGTGATTCTTGGTACTAAATTGTGTAATGAGTGACGGCCAAGTCCAAACAGTTCGTATGACGTTGGATATTTCAAAAATATTACCTCGCCCAATGGCACGCGAAATGATAAGTCAAATTTTTAGACGTGTTTTTCCTGTGAACAACATATGAATTTAGGACTGCCTCATTCAATAGTCTCCTAAATAACTTCATACATCACTTGTAATGGCGTTTTCTTTCCATTACGTACGAATGCAATAACAGGCCCTTGAAATTCACCCCACCAATGATTTTATTATAGCCTAACACACAAACAGACTTCCGAGTCCCTTTTTTGCCTTTCAATACTATTCCCATTTCGTAGGATCCCCAATTATAAAAAAACACAGGAAGTACACCCGATGAGAATTTCAGCACACTGCCTGAACGAACACCACACATCATGAATGACTCTGGTGGACTGGGTGGACTGAAGCTCGTGGTTTAGAAGCTCCCTCAAGAGGCGAGAAAATATCTCGAAGGGGCCCTGGTATACGCTGACTGTTTAGATGGAATCTTATCTTCGTTGATTACTGTCCAGAAAAAAAAATAAAAAAATAAATGCAGAGCGAAGCACATGGCCCCTTCGCTTAGGACGCTTAGGACTAACGAGGCGGACCAAACACACTTGGGGCTCGAGGTGACGACAAACAAGGAGAAGACGGAGAGATGGCATTGAGCTTAGAAGATACCGTATCTCAAGCTAAATTAGCTGACCCTTCTAGACGTCTCTCAAGCAGAATAGGCGGAAGTTTTCATGATAGAACAGTTGAAGGAAGGCGTTGAGTATTTGGACCGAAGTCGTCAAGGCACTGGTTTAAAACGGAATTTTATTGAAGCATTTTTTAAAAATCTTGAAGGCATAAAACCGCTATGAATATTTTATTGAAAAGGAAAAACATTTCTTCAAAAGATAGAGTAATTAGTTTTAATTTAACATACAATGTCTGGCGGAGAAAAAATATTATAAACAGTAGGTCAGGAAGCGTACTGGGTACGCATGACGGCGGCATACGAAATTTAAAGGGCGCGTACTGGGTACGCATGACGGCGTTGAGGGGTTAATATGTATATCAATTTAATATCTATTGTGAGATTATATCTAGGTACGCCAACCTATTCATTGGCATTGCAGAAGGATATTACTTCTGTGGGCATCATTTCCGTGTTTACACTCGCTGCTATTGGCTGCATGCTGTGAGCGTTTTGTATGTTTAAATGGAGTATGAAAAAATATAGCAGATTCCTATTTATCTTGATCAAATAATTACAATCGACCATCCACCGAAATTTCCATCACACGGAGAATCAGTTTAAAAATACAAGGTGTCGTGTCGAACTTGAAAAAAAAACTTATACATGAGGTACAATTTTCCCAGAAATAAGACAATGTTCCAAAAAATATGCCTAAACCCTCCTTTTTTGCCATAAGGATGGTTTGCCAAATCTAAAACTGACCGCAGCGACACTTGAACCCAACTAACGTATTTTGTCTGCAATGCATTAAGTGGAGGAATTGGTTATTATCGCGAATAGAAAGGATGGGTTGAGGTAACATTTTAACATTATTTAATATCTAAAGAAATTTCGCCTAATATACAAGTTTTTCCCAGGATCTACATGGCACCATTAATATATAAACTGTTTTTTTCAGTGCGATGGCAAATCTCTCTATTAATCGCACGCAATCTAAAACGTAATTCATGGAAAGGTTGGCATGAATTTGTTCTGAAAACGCATAAATACCATGTATATCTTTATAAAAATTAGCTGAAACTACGAATATTCATACGTGGAGCCCGTGAATATATAAATTAATGTTAGAAATGATTTCTCACACATGCCTTTTCCTCACATACCTGTGCTTACAGGTGAGGTAGACGATTCGATCGTTCCATATTCCCTCCTCCATTTAAAGTTTCTTCTTTCACCAGTTTGCCGATGGGATCCATGAAGTATGTATTAAGATCATTCATTGATATTATTGTCATAACCACTTGCACTATTCTATCATAGATCGTTCGTAGTTTCTATGTTCTTAAAATGGAATTAATTGCCTGATGATTTTAAAATATGTAAACCTATGGTAAGTTTTAAAAGAAAAATTCCAGCATGCTGAAATGAGAGAAGGAATTTATGACTGTATATTTCCTATTGGTCTATTTTCATTTACTACATGTATTTTTCTATTCTCTTTCACTCTATATAATGTTGCATTATTTATTCACTCTATCTGTACACATTTTTCAGGATTTTTGATCTCTAATTTTTATTATGTTTTACTTGCTTGTTGATTACGTAATTGCATATTATGGTTGCTCTTATACCAATGTCTAAAATAACCAATTAATCCTTGATAATAATTTCTAATGATTATTATTTACACTACTCTGTCCACTCAGACTCAAAGTGCCCTCTTCTTCCGCCTTTTCCAGCTCCCAGTAACTCGCCGTTGACTTAGCGTTGCAAACACAAAAATTTCTCAGGATACTCCTTTCAGCGAGCGTAAAAGGCTTCCAAGAATCAAATCCTCAAAGGTGCCATGTTGATCCTCAAAGGTTTCAACGGTAAAGATGAGTCATTCCATCTAAATCATTTAGTCATCGTCTGATATTCTAAGATAGCAACTTTGCTGACCTCAATATCTATATATTCTAAGCCAGTTCCTTTAATTCCCTGACGGTATTCTCCCTTGTGTCATTAATTATCACTCCCAAAGAATTTATCTCTTGGCCACTTTCGGTGGAAATTATCTACAATTTTATTAACCTTCTAACTCTTTTGTTACTTCTTCTGTTTTATATCTTTACGTTATTTTTATTGCAATCCATCCGTCAATCCCTATTTTTCCATTTTAAATTATTTTTTAGTTTTTGTATTATGAGCTCTGCTTTATTGTAAATTTTCTAAATGGACAATTTCCTAGAAAAAACATATTGATAGTATTACCTAATAATTTTTATGCAACTGCTCTGTTACATGACATGGCATCTATTCATATTTTTTCGTATTGTACTTCACAGCTATCTTTCTCCTTTGAATCTTCGGTACACTTCCATGTTTATCTTCCCATTCACCTGTTACATCTACATTATTCATCTTGAGCATACACGACTGAGTACATGCCTGACGATTATCGTTATTACAGGTATTTTGTCATTAAAACAGTCAACCCTGAACCGTCTCAAAAGCTAACACACGATACAACTATGTGGCTGGGGTAACGTTGGTTAGCTAGAACTCTTTTTTGAGAGTCCAATTTGTTTCCAATTGTCCCATTTTTCACAAGAATATTACTCCAATGGAAAACGCTGACGGTCTAATCAAAAAGAACAGACTTCAATCAAGGACAGGTGTAGTGCTCCGTTTTATGAAATTACAAATAACTGGTTTAAGGAACTTTAACACCGATATTATATCTAATGTGAGATAATTTTGGAGTTGGGGGCGATAAAGATGTTGTTCAGCTTTGCTTTCAAGGCGTCTTTCGCTGTGTCAGAGAAAGTATGTTTTCCATTTAACAAGTTACCTGCATATGTAGCAATTATTTAAGATCTATGCGTAAGCATCTTTGATTTTCTCATACTTCAACAGATATATGATCCGTAACCGTATCAAATCTGTTAATGAAAAACTAGATATATAAACATATCTGACCAGAGAATATACTAGCAACATAATAGGAATATTTAGTATGCACTCGATATTCGCGTTTGAAACCTACATGATACAGGCTTACATTTTTGAAAAATTAATTATTAAAAATTTTGCACGATAGATATATATGTTGCGATATGAATCAGTAGGAATTAATGAAACGATCAATTCTACATGAAAACAATAAATTTATAAGATATTGATTATGAAATGCATACCATGAAAATGGATGCATGAAGGTATGATATAAGAAAGGGAAAGAGATTGCATTGACACAGAAAAAAGAAACTTGAAGATTTCTGACAGTCAGAATCGCTTGCATTGTGACAAAAATAAGGCCTTAATTTGGTAATGGTTATCCTCTCGAGGGAGAATACGAGGACAGACCAAAGAGCACCCAGCCCCCCCACGAAATGAGAGGCAATATGTCACTGACTCGCATGTAGAGTAAAAAACTTGCTTATTTTCCTTGTTTTCGCCCATGTGATGCTATAACTATCTATTAGGCTTTTGGCAAACCTTTCCACCGTTCTTAAAAACTGACACATGAAAATTAACCATTTGGGAAGGTAGAAGCGCTCGGTTTTTTCGGAGGAGCAACTATCTCTAACTACCTTGTTCGTATTTAGTTGCTCTCAGCAAATATACGTCTGCTTCGACAATTTATAATTGTAACTTCTCAAATTATCTTCAAACATTGTTCGGCTGATGAAATAAAAACTTGAATTGGAGAGCCATCGTAGTGAACAACATCGTTAAAATTTTCCACGAATTCGGGAGGTACGGCCACCCCCATTAAGAGGTAGTAGACCTCTTTGTAATCCAGACTTTAATTTGGTAACGGATTGATCACTTATAACTTATACCACCATCTTGAAATTTTAAGAGTAAATAAAGTGAAGCCCGTTAAAAGTTGTATTGTACTTCAAGCATTAAAAAAATATTTTAAGAAAATAGTTATAACGTAAATTATGCAATGTGAGACACAAACAAATTTTCAAAACGATATTATGTACCATGGATATTTCAAGAGGAAAGCGTTAGTTTTAGACCGATCAAGCACAAGCATGCCTTCTCTTATTATAACCTAGTTGAATAGTCAAGCGGAATAATTTCTGAACACAGGGAGATTTACAGAGTTACTTCGCGGGATCGAAAGTAAAGGGAGTGTGGAGTCGGTGAGGATCAGGTTGAAAATTTTCCTTTTTTGAGTGGAATTCATGCGGAATTGCCCGCAACTGCGATAGTTTATCCCTAGGGTAGCTTCATTCGGACTAGGTAAGAAGCTCTGCATTTGCGGTTAATAGCTTACAAAATTTGTATGTAGTAGCTAGGTGCACACATTTATTGCCATGATATAACTCATTCATGAATCGCATACTACGCTAACTTTTCGTTTTCTATTACTAACTATTGGTTTTATTTGCATAGTTACATGTTCGTGTCATTAGCGCATTCCCAGTCTAGTATCTAGTCTGACCGTATATCGCTGCGGTCCCCTGCGATAGTTCAGCTCTATGATAGCTTTACACAATATTTCTAGTAAGTAAATCAAGGAAATATGTAAGGGTATTTAAGAAAATCTGTTCGCTCATTTCTGCGTATAGTTAAGAACCATAATAACTGCGATATTTCAGCTCTAAGACAGCTTGACGCGGAATAGGTAAAATGTTTGCATCTTTAGTTAATAAATTATGATATTTGTAAATAAGATCTATCTGCATGAATTTTTGGATAATCAATGCATGAATCTCTAAATATACTAACTTTTCCCGTCAGTAAATAATAGCTATATTTGCATAGTAGCACTAATCCGTGTCCTTAGCACTCTCCTAGTTTTTTGGAATGACCGCATCTCGCCGTTCTTTTAGCTTGTGTCCGACAAGCGAGCGCATGTTTCGTTAAGATTAAGATGAGCGCTGCATGTCTGATGTGTTTAATCACCCCGTGCCACACACCCTGGTACGATACGGCTTGCACGGTACCTCGTAGAAGTAGATATATGTAAAGAAAAGTAATCGTGCTTACCGGGAGCGTCGTCCGCATCTTCCTCGTTGCCCTCGTTCCATGCGGCCAGGCCGACCTCCTCGTGCGGCCAGCTGCTGTTTCCTCCTCCACTCTCCTGCACCTCCTCAACTTCGTCGTATCCCCAGTCCTCGTCATCCCACGCCTGTACCTCTTGGTCCTCCTCCACCATGAGAGCTTCCGCCGCTTCCTCGGCCGAAGAGCCTGCATCCTGCGGGAGACACGGCTGCGGTAGCTGCGAGGCCAGAAACACTAATACGAGGGCCAGTTGGCTACTAGGACGGCCCAACGGAAATCCACTGGCACGGGACATCTTCGGAACACTTATAGAGGCAATTATACTCCTAGTAACCGTTACTATCCGTTATTTTGCGCTCTTTTCACCTGTAGTTCACAAGATGGGGTGATTAGTGTGGATTCGGAGCAATGAAAACCGAAAGGACCATTCCGGAAAGCTGTTATCATTCAAATTTACGAGTTGGCGCACTCATATAGGATAAAATTGAACCGCTTTTCAAACGGACAATAGTACGAGACACGCACAGGCAAAAATACTCCTTAAAAATTGTCACTGTTCGTTCTTATTTTCTGTTGTCACCTGTATTGAACTAGATGGGGTGATTATGGAGGAGTTTAAGCAATGAAATCCCTTTGTCGTATTCCGGAAGACGGTTATCACTCAAGGATACATGTTGGCGCACTCATCACTTAGGATAAAATATAACAGCATTATAACTGGCGTCAATGATACCATTCATTTTTGCAACGCAACATTGAGCATGACCGATATCCAAGTCATTTTGTTAGATTTATTCATGTATTTCACAATTAGTGGCCTTAGAAAAACTCTACCCACAGTCTTTTTGGGGAATTATAATCGTATCTGGAAATTATATAATGCCTTCTACTGATATCGTAATTCTCTAGCAATTCCTAAATTGTTATTTTCATCGCACACTTACGGAATCAAATGTTCTTTTTCGTGACGAATGTTGTACTCGGGAATAGTCATCAAATATCTTCCAGGAATACCAAGAGCTGACAAAAAATTCTTATAGATACCACCAAGGTATACGTAAGGTATCTCGCTACTCCCTTTCATCATATTCATGCTCAACCTGTTGCTGACTGACACTCTTTCTTTCAGTTTACTCCAACACCTCTCAGAACCATCACCGTAACGTTGTGGTAATACTCTTGTGCCCATTTTGCGAGAATCACGCGAACAAAGAAGTCTGCCACACACCCTTCAATGCAGGAGCATGCAACAGAAATACAAGCTCGCTGTCCGAATGACTTGATCTTCAAATATCCCGTTGACAGCCTTAAAGAAAATTCATGAGGAGAATCAAACAGGTTGCTTAGTTCTCTAAGCCAAATTTACTTGCCTTAACCCAGCACATACTGCTAAATATTTACATGGTTAATATAGTTCGAATCCAAAGTATTATGGTCCTCTTTAAATTTTCAACATATAATTCATCACACTACACGGGTCCGACAGGGGAAAGCCTTCAAAGAAAGCTTACACACGTAAGTGTTCGTTATCATGAAGAATAGAATATTTTAAACATATAACCATGGAGGGAAAAAATATTTCTAGAATGCGAGAGAAACACACTTTTTGCATGAAACAAAATGTTTTCCCGCGGATATTTGGAGCACAGTAATTATTCCACCGGAATTTCACACGGAAATTCGCAAACAGCAGCACTTCCACTAAAATTAACGTTAAGAGTGTAGTTCCTGTTTGGATTCAACTTCCCAACTCCGGAAACCCAATGCCTGCACACAGAGCTACTTCAAATCCACAGTGTAATAGAACGGGCAGCTCTAGCCGATGTCCGATGCGCAAATTCGGGCATAATCAAGAGCCATGAGTCAAACAGGGTTGGAGAAAATAGGAGCAAAAGAAATGCCAGAATCAATTCAACACTTCACACCGAACAGGTAGTATTTCCCAGCAGTCCGCCGCACGGCTCCTGTGATAGCGGCAATCTAAAGGGGCGAACGCAACACAAAAGTACTACACCATCGGGAGGGTTGCCCGAACTGCAGGGGAGAGAGTTGACTACGTTCGCCACGGGTTTCTCTCGCAGACTGAGCCAACTCGGAAAGTTGCGCGCTACGACTCCGGCAGCGGGAGGGGAGGGTGGAAGGGGGAAGGAAATGGAAAGGATGGAGGGGAGGGGCATTTAAACAGATAACGCAGACCCTCAAAGCGTCCTTGCAGATCGGGTTGGTGAGGGGTCTATAGTTGGGATGGTTTCACACTCCGTGGGCCCGGGTTCAAATGTCACCGATGCACAGTGGTCCCAATTGCGAATCTAGTGGGACAAAATTTTTTTCCCAAAAAACTTAAAGCTTTTGTCGTGAAAACATTCAGAATTTCTAAATTATAGACAAAAACACAAAACAACACTATCATAGGTCTTTTCAAGGTGGTTTTTATGAAAAAAATTAAAATTTGATTTACAAAATATTTTCGTGTTACTAAGCACTATGCAGAAAATCATTTTAAAAATCTATGGTAATGTGCTTTTCCTAATTTAATGAACTAATTACGTTAAAAATATACTCCTAAACACAGGATTTACACATAAAATCGTTTTTTACAGAATGTGAACTGCGGAATATTAGTCACCTTCATCATTATTACTCTCCCAACTCCCTTCATCTCCGAAATTTACCGACTCCACATCCTCCATCTCTTTAACATTACTCATTTCATTAGGTACAGGTAATATTGGTTACCTGAGAAGCTGTCTGACATCCATCGAGAGGGAATAAACATGAATTGGGTGCAAAGAACTAATACTGGAAACATAAGGATCAGATGTGATTAATAGTAGGTTAAAACCATCTCTCATATTGTCCTTTCTTGAGTATTTTAGCGCGTGATTTTCTTTGAATTTATGAATATACTTGCTTCTTGGCCCTTTTCGGAAAGCATTCCAATGGAACTAATGCAATGCAATGGGGGCAATCAATCACTATTGTCTCATAAGTTAGATTTCATGTACCTACCGTGAAAGGCATACCATGAGTATGACGCATGTATATTTTTTCTGCTTTTTGAGCATACTTCTCAAATTCACTTGTAGCTACTTCTGGAGAAACCACAGGAAAGTTCGCTAAGAATTGCTCCAAACCATTGAAATAATTCCACCTCTACTCCAGTAATGCCTGATGAAATGTCAGGATTCTTTTAACGTCAAAATTCTGATACTATGTACAATTTCTTCCCGTTTATTTCGATGACCATGGGCATCAGTGGAGAGATCTGCGTCTCTATCTTTTGCACTTCTTTCACAGTTATCTCCTAACTTTCATCTTCCAGAAATAATTTAATGGGTCTACAATACCTGATCGAAGATGGCCTGATATTCTACCATAAGATGTTGTTTTTATCATTTGATTTTAGCTGAAGAAGCAACATGGAAATGGAAAACATAGGAATCGTCCACTGGACCTGATTCCTTCCGAATCTTTGCTTATATTGCTTGTGCCCACTACTCCCATCTTAATCCCACTTAAATATCATCGTTAGTTTGAATTCATTACCAGACCGAAGGAAAGCGGCGACAACATCTCTCTGAGCCAAAATAGTGTTATTCACTAGAGCCAGTAATTTGACCTCGGCCGAAGTATCAGTAATGGTCAGTTCTTGTGATGGGGGATACAAAGACAACTTTGAGTTCAAATTTATCTTGTATGAGGGATAAATATTGCACCGTCTCTGGTTGGCCTCTCTTCTGATGTTTACACACTTTTGCTTAGTAGGGTTTTTCCATGGAAAAGGACTAAGCTTCTAATGATGAATATGGTATTGGAATCAAAGGTGAAGACAATTGAGCCTTCTTATAGTTGGTAGCTCTCTTTGGTATGTTTTCAGTGATGTCTTTTATAATTGCAGCCGCATCTTTTTTCCCAGAGCTTGGCAATGAAATCTGGCTTGCAGAACAAGGTTCTACTTTCGATATATCCTTCAAAAGAGACTGTAAACATCTAACAAAATCTGTCGTATTTTCTGGAGCACTGTTTCCACTTTTTATCAAAATTACTTTTAAATAGCATTACAATTTTCCCGATGTCCTTTGAGGTATCTTCATTACAACTTCCAAACCCTAATTTATGTTCTACGCATTTAATAAATCATCTATAGTCTTTTCTTCCTCAGCAATTATAACAATTCCATACGATTTACCGCCGGTACCTTGAATCGCTCTGAATGCGACATGATTTTCCCTATCGATATAAAAATGTAAACAATTGTAAGCCATGTAACAACCATACCGTAAATATTAATAACAATATATACCGTACAAAACTACAACAGTTAAAATTAAAAAGATTTCTTCTCTAGCGTAATTTATCCCGATATTCCAGGCGTCGCGTCGTCCGAGGAAATGCCCCCAGGCCCGCGTCTCAATGGCTGTAGTTTGTTAACTTCATAGAACAAAAAGGGCATTATTGTCAAAAAGCGCCAGTAGGCGCAAAATGTGATAAAAATATCTATAACTATAAGGACGTTTCCACATGTCTTTCAAGGTTTCGCAATCCTACCTCGACATATATTTTTTATAAGTCAATTTAAACAATTGAAGTCGAAAAAAAACGAGGTTTTAAAGACTGAGAGATTGCCATTTGAAATCTAGTATTTTAAAGCAATTGTATTTGAAGAAAAATCACTCTAAATAATGCTATATACCGATGGCTATAAGATCCCGTTAGAAATTGTCGTTCCTTGCGTTATTGCTATCTAGCAGGTACGTGTTAATGCTAGCGAGTCAACCACCGTCTGGGTGTAGGCGGATGATAGGCAATCTCAACGCGTGACTTTGCAGCTGCATAACATTGTTATAACTTATATAAACGTTGTAAAAGTTACCAATCATGATGAAGCATTTAATTGCGGATATCGCTACACCTACGGCGACTTTATTTTTAAAAGTTGCGAAACTGACTTTTGTCCCGCTAGATCAGCGATTGGGACCACTGTGCGATAGCGATAATTAGCGGAGGCCATCCGTCAACTTCGCCGTCTTTGTCCCAGATAAAATCGTCCCCCTCACCGTTCATGGCACGACTATTGCGAAAGAGGAACCTCTAAATGTGTTGTCTCTCATCGCGCATTTAAATGGGTCTACAAAAGTCGCCTCTCGTGTCGCTGACGGACAAATTGATCCGAGTTTCACGGGGAAATAAGGTATTATGGGTATTAACCAAAATGTATAAATATATGATGATAATACCTATCAAATGCATAACATTTCAGTGCTATTTCTCGCAACGACAAACATTATATTGCAAAATTTTGGGAGAAAGTGGATCGCTTTGCGCTCATCACCGCGTCGCGGACATTTTTGAAAACCGATGAAAATCTCACCGCAGTTTAAATTGAAATCATACTTCCATGGATGATTTCTAGGGATAAAATTGGGCCACCTCCATGCATTCCCCTTGGTTCAGGGCATTCGCGAGGCAAGTTTTATTAAAAACAATTGCGTTAGAATATACCTCCTAAATATCCGAGTGATGTTTTGCCCAAGCTCTGAACAGCAGAGGATCAATGTTTTCCTCTCAGAATGAGGTGTGGGGATCTGGTTTGTGAGGTGGTTAGTTAGCTGGTTTCACACTCCGGGGGTCCGAGTTCAACTCCTAGCGATGGCTAGAATTAAACAGGCCAACAAAAAAATGGTGTTTGAAAACTTTTTTATTTTAATAGCTGATCTTTATAGATTTTTATGTGCCGAATCCAAACCTGGCCTTAGTTTTTTTGTATCACCCATAGTTTCCAAGCAATGTGTATTTAATATTTAGTCTAATACCCCTGTACGGTAACAGGGAAATCAACGAACACTGTGTTACATCATAAAATTGTTTGTATTTACCGTTCACTACATCGTGATAAAATTATTTGTATTAACTGCAGCGTGATAATACAGGGTTCACTTGTCAACTGGAATTGGTCTACATTTCCTTTCCCTTTTTTCCTTGAAGCTTCTTGTGAAGCTTTTTCTGCGATGAATCTCTTGCTGAACTTCTCGGTGAAGTACCAACAGTAATCCCCATTATCTTCGTTCATAAAACCTACTTTTTCAATTTTATTTTAACTATAAAAAAGCTGTTAAATTCTAAAAATATTGGTTGATTTCATAAATTTAGCTGCAAAATGCTAATAAATGGTGGGTGATACAACTTTAAAACCATCATATTTGGATTCAGCAACTTTAAAAACATAAGAATAAAGTATTTTCAGTAAAAAAGTTTTTTCATTGTTGGCCTGTGTTATCAGAGGCAATCCGGTCCCTGGATGAATGTGGAGTGAAAGACACTTCAATTACAATACTCCCTCCGTCGTATGGGACGTTAAGCTCTGCCCTCCTTGGCGCCTTTCGATAAGAGCAGGTTAAACATGACACCGGAATTCTCTCCATTCTACCCTACCATCCTGCCATTCCCACATTGGGCTTATAGCCTTAGCTGTCGGTAGCCTCCTCTAAATACAATACCATACCATGATCATATCGTCTTTTTAACTAGGCGGCTAGCCCTTGGTGAACGTTAACTTCGTGACACCGAAAATAGTACAGACAGAAAGTCGTATCATTAAACCCATAAAGTGGAATCTCTCCTAGCGAGCTCCTCCCTTTTACGGACACCGCCAACGTAGGGACGGCTAACCTAAGGTATGGAATTCCCCGATTGAATAATATTCTCTCATATAAGGATTGAACCTATAGTACTCGAACACTTCATCGAACCTTAGAATTTTTCTCTAACACGGGCACAATTGTCTCAGGATTTCTGATCCACCTTCCAGACTTTTTACACCTTTCTCACGAAAAGTTAAGTTTAGTAATAGCTAAGGAAAAATAGAAAATCAAAAATGGTCGGACGAACAGCAATAATAGTCTCACGCAGGAAAAATAAATAAAGGATAACTTCGGATGCATTCTCACAAATGTCCACTCTCATGCTGTCGCTGATTTTTAGTACCACTATGCAAGGGTAAAAGCGAAGGATATCTTGTCCGCACGAATATGGCTAGGAAAAAATTAGTAGTTATCGACAAAAGGTAATGAGAAAATAAAAATCATTGAATTTTTATGCCTAAAATTTGTGTTAGCATTGAGAGAAACGAGTTTATGTTTTGAGAATTTTTAAGCTGTAGAAGAAGATACATTTACTTGACATGTGGTGTCAGGGAGGTGTCCTTTGCGAAATGGAAAAGGTGGAATCCGGAGACACGATTCTGAAAAAGAGGATGGAGCCATAGTAGAAAGAATACAATAATAAGGGCGGAGTCTTACTGGGGCATCGCCACTCGGAGGGGGGGGGGGGGGCACATGCACGGAGGGATGGGGTCCAAGGTTGCGGTAACCAGCCCCTTCGGCGGACCCCCCCTGTCCCCTCGGGGAGTGGAAGAGCGATGAAAAAGACGCTGAACGGAAAAAATGAATGAATGAAAATGGAATAAAATGAAAGAAAAATGATGATATATTGATGAATAAAACAAGGTGGCGATGAAAAAATTTTAAACCTTAAAAAAAACGCCTTTAGAATAATAATAATAATAATAATAACGCTGAACGTTACGAACGAACGAAATGTAACATCGGATATTGGTTAAATCGAAGCAATGGTACTAGAGTCAATCATTTAATGTTCATGGATGATCTGAAACTGTACGCCGAATCCAAAGAAAAACTTCAGGTACTCATCAGAACTGCGAAAACGTTTAGTGAGGATATATTTATGGAATTTGGACTGGATAAATGTGCCAGTGTTCACTTAAATAAAGGAAAACCTCAGACACCACTGGAATGTATAGACGATATAGAGATACTTCCAGTAGATGGGTCATATAAATACTTAGGCTTTTATCAAAATCATCGGATAGACCATACTGAATTAAAGAAAGCTCGAGCAAATGCATATAAGAGTCGGGTGACGAAGATCCTGAACACAAAGCTATCTGGAAGGAACATGATAACGGCAATAAATACCTGGGCAGTGCCTGTGCTGGCTTACTCCTTCGGAATTTTAAAATGGTCTGACACGGATCTAAATGAGCTGGACCGACTGACTAGACGACTTTTGAATAAATTCCGATGTTTACATGATAAGGCTTCAGTAATTAGGTTATATATCCCAAGAAAGGAAGGAGGTAGAGGCCTAATAAATATTCTCCGACAATGCCGATCTCAGGAACAGTCAATGAAATCCTCCTTAAAATCGTCAAAAGATGCATTAATGAAAGCGGTAATAAAGGCTGACGTGGGATACACACCATTGAATTTTGGAGAGAACCAAGATCGGATTCAAATACCAGACCTAAACCAACAAAAGCAGGAATGGAAGTCTAAAATCTTGCATGGAAAGTTCCCAACAGTCATACAGGAGGATTGGGTTGACAGAAACGCCTCTCTGAAATGGCTCCAAGATGGCTATTTATACCCGGAGACTGAAGGGTTTGTGATGGCAATTCAAGACAGAGTTATACGAACTCACAACTATGAAAAAAATATATTAAAACTTGAAATTGCAGATAAATGTAGAAAATGTGGGAAAACGGGTGAATCCATTGAACACATAACTTCGGGGTGCTCAGCTCTTGCTGGTAATGACTATCTCAATAGGCACAACCAGTTGGCCAAAATTATCCACCAAAACCTAGCAACTACCTATGGACTTTTAAAAAATACTCCACCATATTACAAATACCATCCTCCCGCCGTACTAGAGACAGATACACACATCCTATACTGGGATAGACCGATACTTACAGATAAAACCATAGATTACAATAGGCCTGATATTTTATTGATCCACAAATTACAGCAAAGAGCAAACATAGTCGATGTAGCAGTGCCACTAAATCACAATGTTGAGTCTACGGAAAGAGAGAAAATACAAAAATATCAGAATTTAGCCGGTGAAATAAAAAATATTTGGAAGTTGAAAGACGTCAGCATACACCCACTGATAATCTCTGCGGAGGGAGTCTTGTCTAAAAGATTCAAAAAAGAAGTTGAAGACCTGGGAATTAAAAAACAACTGATTAACCTCGGGCAAAAAGCTGTTTTACTACAGACCTGCCAGATCGTGAGAAGATTCCTGGGTCGGGCATGATCGGACAGTGTAGGATAGGGTGAATTCTCTTCCTTAGCATCCGAGCCTAATCCTAAATTGACCTTGGGATAGGTGAATATTTCCAGCTGGTTTTAATCAGCTGAGAAAGTGCATAAAAAAAATTAATAATAATAATAACAACATTTACTTTGTCTTACCTGGGATTTATAGTGGGAGTTCAACATTTGGTAAACGGAATAGTAATCACCTATTTTAGAGTCTTTTAGTTCCTATTTTAAAAATATCAGTCCTCCAAAACCAAAGCGAAAGATAAAGTTATCAACGGATAGTGCCTGATCTAAGGATAAAAATTCGAAGACCATTATTGTCCGTGCTTGAGAGGCCACCTTTTGTCTGAGGTTTCCCGTGGAAAACATATTTATCGTAACTAAAATAATTCATAAATACTCCTGGCGAGGGTGATGTGAGAGATATGGACAGAGGAGTGGAAATTATACGCAATGAAGTGATATTACCACAAGCTTTGGGGCAAATTGGCAAGATGATAAAGGGTAGCGTAGATCCGCGCTTTAGGGGGCATTAACTCTGTAAAAGTGAATATGCTTTATTTATATTTAACTTTTCCCGTGGTTTCCACTGATATTTACCCTTCCATTAGTGCCCTCTAGGACACCACCTTATAAGTGAATCACTTCACTGATTTTGGTGAAGTTAATTGATGGTTTATATTCCGTGTTCATTGAAACTCCAGCTTCAGAAAGCCGCATTTGGGAAAATTTCTTCTAGTATAGTGTCATTAGAACGCATAATCCTCACTACTGGATAGTTTCCGATAGCAGAAAAGAAGTACAATTTAGAATCTCTCTACCGATTCCGGTGCTTCTTCGAAGAACGTAACAGATCGGAGATTAGTAGAATCTTTGTGGCTGTATATACGAGACATTTCCATATTTTGTTAATAGAAGTAGTGAGACATATTATATGGTAGAGACCGTGCGGGACATTTATGGCATAATGAAAAAACGAAGTATCATAGAAGAGTTTTATAAAAGTAAATAATGGTGTCGCAATGGTTCAATGCGTGATGGCCTTTTAGCTCGAAAGTTTTCCAAAGTTTCGCTCAATTTTTTAATGCAGTATTTCATCGTTTGAATAATTTTTACTATGCAACACTTTCGGACGCAAAAATGCTTCTTACAACTGTCAATGTCTATTCTGTTGCCCTTTTTTCATCTGTTTTGTATTAGATAAAGTGATTTAAGTGTAGTTGGAGCAACAAAAGCCGCTCGGCTTGGGATATCGTAGAAAACATTATTTATTTTTTTCCTTGTTTCTTCACTTCGAGGGTAAATTCTAGGCCCCCTAAGTCCAACAATGATTAATTAAAACTATATCAATTCCAACAAAGATTTATATTTGAGGTAAATAAATCTTTTATAAAAATAGCCTTGAAATTTTAGTGCCTGACAATCAGTAAGTACGATGTTGTGGGGTGAAGTAAATTCTTTTTGTGACATTCCTCCGTTGACCAAGAGAATATGACGGCTACGTTCGTACGTATAAGTTCTCTCATATTCTGATCAGCAAAAGTTTGCCAAGTTCACCGTCGATGCACATATTGATGGTTCGCGGATGCACCGCACGTGCGCACTAATGTATTTACACCTATACAATCACATGCAGTCTTTTTCTTTCCTTTTTGTATTCGCTAACAGGTAAGCGTCTCGTAGCCTAACACCACCCACTTCTCTCCTATTGAGACACATGGCTTTTGGGGGCTGCAGGTATGTTTATCCCTTATCTGGTAAAAACCACGCAAATTGAATGAATAGAATTAACATTATTTTTAGTTCGCGAGTCTGTCCAAACGGGATCATTATACGACGCTTAAATCTTCGACGCAGTACACAATTAGAGCTAAACTTGTACGAACGTGAATTATGGAGTAGGTAAATCGTCATTAAAAAATGTGCGAGGACATAAGTGCGGAAAATTCGAGCGCTTTTTAGCGTTTAGCGACAATAGCGTTCCGAAAAACCAAAACTTTTCTCATGATTAAAAATATTTCAATACCAATTATTATAACAAATGAAATATATATGCATATGCAAAATTCAAGAATAAAATTAACTTGGCATTTATCTCCCACGAGAATTACGACTACCTACGTGCGTTCAGGATCATGGATTAGCGTGATTAAAATCGCCGTCGAAGAGGATTCATTTAGGCCTACGTGCTACTACGCTGATATTTTTAGGCAGTTCTAAATCAATTTACCATAACAACGCATGTGTAGGTTGACCAATTGGCAAAGGAGAACCGAAGAGGCCTTGAGCTAGAAGCTTCATGCTACCAGCGGAAAATATGTAGGCTATCAATACTACCTACACATGTAACTTTCGAGGAATTTTACTGATATGGTAGATGGTCTATAATTTACAAATGCTACTTCGATGTAGACTAACGGACTATAAAAGAGGTTCGGCATCTTGCTTGGTGTAAGGATTGGGCAGGAAGCTTTGCAAAGGCCTGGAATGGTGTAAGTTGATTTTAATATTAGTTAAAGATATTAATTTAATATTACTAACTTTCATTCCAAAATAAAGAGAATATATTCTACACTAATCGTTGTTTTTAATTTTTAATCTCAAATATGAGAAGACATTTCAGACCCTTGTACTCCCCAGAAAAAAATCCTGGATCCGCTCCTGATTGTGAACACTTACTTTTTCGATAATTTAACAAGTGCTTTTACTACCATAAATCATCTCCGACACCATATTTCATTAATTACGGTGACATATATAACAGTTTACTTTGATTTCCCATTAACAGAGACTGGAACCACTAAAAATAGTCTTTTCAATTGAATACGCAAACGTTACCCAGAGATCCAGCGCCTACCATAATAGGAGAAAATGTAAAATTGTTAATGGACACTTGAAAAGATTTTGGTGCTAGGTAGAGGTTGTTAGATTTAAGTAGTAAAAAAAATAAACTATTCATTATCACACGAGGTTGGTTAAAGTTAAATACCATTTTTAATAAGAGGAATTTTTTCGATAACTTATTAGGCATGTTCATGGCACCTATAACGATGTAGTGCATGGGTATGTTCACGAACAGGAAAATTTTGAGAAGATAAATACTTTCAAGTTTAAAGAATAATAAGAACGTCACATTAAGAGTTGTTAAGTTTATGAAGTGATCGTCATTCAAGTAGATTTTTATCGGTAGAAACTTAAAATTGGTTATACACACTGAAAGTTTTAAGCCCTGATTTGAAAATGACTATAAAACAGGCGAAACGGGACTGGGGACACAGGAGAGAAATTTCTTTAAAATAATGAATTACTTTGGCATACGCTATCATTCTATCAAGGGTTTTGAAAGAAAATGGGTAACGAAGTCTCAATTAGCCTTGCTCTGGCCTTGCTGCCATTTTCCCCTGAGAAACTTCGCTGCGGTACAGCACGCTATGCTTCCAACTTTAAAGAACTTTATTTTTCCCTCTAAGGAACTCTGAGTTTGACATCTCCGAGTAATTGGATTCCTAGTAGCATTTATTAATTAAAGTTTCCTCTGAACTGGGAGTATAGCGTTACTCTATTCTGGATTTTGCCGGAGGATGAAGTCGCTTGCGGAGTTAAAATGTATACCTGAGCTACAGACTGCATTAAGGCATGTTGATAAAGCGGAGAGAAAATTGAATGGCAACAGTTACCTGAGGTACCCTGTGGTGAACGCCACTATGAGGCAAGCTCTAAATTTTTTGAAGAAATCACGCCTTCAGACTGCGAAACGTGAAGACGCCGTCAGACTGCAAAATTTTTCTTAACTCATTATCGCTTAGCGTAGCCATATGGCTATTCTACTATTCTGAGCCTATATAAGTTCTTGAATAAAACCTGAACTACTTTTTGCTGTCGAATTGTCACACATATCGACCGCTTCTATATAACTGCAGAGTAGTATCTCAAAAATCATTCAATTCAGGCGTATCTTAAATTTCTAGTCCAGATAATCGTAAGGCCCGTTTCACATGGAGGCGAACGGTCCGCGCATTGCGCTCAGTGGCGCCGAATCCATGGGGCCTGAGGGGGCCCGAGCCCCCTCAAAGATTCGTTTGGGGGGGCGGAGCCCCCTCAATAATTCAAGAAAATAATTAAGTTATATTATGCTTTGTGAAATCACAAAAATATATTGGTAATTTTTATTTCCCATGTTTGACGATAGTTACCTTTTAAAATAAATTCAAAGATGTGTTAAAACAAATAATTATAAGGTTAAGCAGGTTAACTGAATCAAGAGGTTTGAATCATGATAGTGTTTCGGTGCTGCGACACACTTTGAATTTAACCTCTTCCCGGGGCAAGACCTCCGATATGGGCCCCCCCAATATTTTTTATAAGTCGGCGCCCCTGATTGCGCTACGCGCGCTTATAAGGTTCCCTTTACGCATTGGAAGCTTACACTTAAGTGCGGACCGTCCGCGTGACCCCTCCGCCCGGCAGATCATCCGCGCGCGTACGGGCTAACTAAGATAGGTTAGTGCTTACACATGAACGCGGACGGCTGATGTGGACCAAGTAGATTTGTCATCGGTAAAAGAGCGATAACAGTGAGAATATTTTTGTGTACTGAATTACATTGTAAACAGTCTTGTTGTATATTGAATTACATTGTCTTCGATGGCCTTCTGTTTTGGAAGAGGGCCAGCAAAAAAAATTGAAATACCTTTATTCACCAGCAAGTCGCTCAGTAAATGTGGTCATGAAAGCGGTTTTTAATTTATTAGGATGCTCTCAAAACGTCCAATAACGGACATTTCTCTTCAGTTTTTCTAGCCCACTGACGGAAATAGATTGGTGTAAAACGGAAATTCAGTTTGGGGGCCTACTGTCAGTAAATTACTTTCGAGCAATGGAGTAACAATGGGGGAGTGACGTGATAGATCCCCCCAAAGCCTCAGAGAAATAAAGAAATATTTAGAACTATTCTCTAGTTTTGATGCATAATACCTCCATCTGATGAAAGTTAAATTTTTAGTCCCAAAATTATGTAAAATGTAATTCCAGGTATGTCATTTTTTTTATTTTCCCGGACCCCTGTTGCCTGGGGGAGGTGTCACCACCTGAGGCCATCTCATCCCCTCCAAAGCATGTTCCTAGTTACGCCACTGCTTTTCAGTATCATAAAAGTTAAAATAAAATGACATAGTACATATTATTTTAACTTTCCTGCATCTAAAAGTATGCTTTCCCTGAAGATTCATCCTTTATACCGAGGACATTCGTGGAAATTAAACAATATTAAAATTTGGCTTCGTTACCACTAATTGTAGCTAAATGGCTAACGGAGAGTCTGAAAAAACTATTTGATGTATCACCAAAATATATCACGAGATCGCTAAAGACCACCTTAGAATCAATAAGTTTAATTGCCTTCACAAACGCAAGCAGAACGTTTTCTTGACGGAAATGGATTAATGAAAGGTAACGTCTCATATAACAGGAATACGATGCTTGGAATAAATTAAAGAATATACGGTGCGCAAATGTTGAATTAACTGTGTCTCCATAAAAATAACTAAAATTTGGTTGAAAACGATAATTATATTATTTAAATAAAGAATGTTTTACACCACGGCAAAATGAAGTACAAATATTATGCACATAATATATCAAAGAGTTTAAGAAACTGAAAAATTTAATGAAAAGGGCAGTGAATGATTATTACCGTGCTGATGTAAAAAAGTAGCTTTTTTTGGTCTTTTATTGGTTCAGTGACCCTTTGTCATTATCAATTATCAGACTTGCGCCACCTTACTTATTAAAATGTGTCGCCAAAGTCGGTCGAGAATAAATAAACTAGTTTGTGTGGTGGTGAGCTACTTTGCTCAATTATTCAACTAATCACCATGAAAAATTTGCAAATATTAGGGCAGTCGGCAATTTATATTATTTGGTGAAAAATTTTGGTTGATTTTTCAAAATATATAGAGCCATTTTTGAACTACGCGATCATTTCTCTATACAAAATCATTGGATTTAAAATATCACGAAACATAAAATAACGATCGCGAACATCTTTTATGTTTCATCCATTTAATCCATGAAGTATCAAAGTTTTTGTCTCTATTTGATCGCAAAATACGTATTAAAATAAAACATCATAGGCAATGCCATTAATTTATTTATTATGCGTGACATTACACCCATTACACCTTCCTGTAACTGTATATAAATGGTCCTAATTTCTCTGCTAGCTTTCTTTGATTTGCTACTCTAAACAATCTTTCCCGTTTTCTCAGTTTTTTATTCCCACTTAGCACTTACCACCACTAGCGTAAATGCACCATAAGTCTCCGTTCACTCTCATTCCTAAATAAAATCCCTTTTGCCTCATAATTCATATAATCCTAACCCTTAATCTTTATCTTAATGCATCTTCAAGGTATTCAGCGAATTTCTACATGCATTCTTGACCTAGTATGAATGAAATCACATCACTCTTTTTTAAGTTCCCTTCAGCAACCGAGTTAATCCTCGTTTGGACGCCTTTTCCTTTTCTTCTCTGGAAATACACATATTTAATTTTGGGCGTGGCGATAACCATTTCAATCCAATGCTATCTTCAATCAGAATTCCTACCAGGTGTAAAAAACCTATCCCGGAAAAACTGCATTGAATCGTCTTTAGCTAGGAATTTTTGTGCACCGGTATGACGTAGGTACTTAAGAGCAATAAAAATGGATCGTCATAAATACGTACTTCGATGTTTGTATCCATAATAATGCTAAGTACATTATTTTTTCCGCATAACTAATTAAATCATTTACCGTAGGAGTACCCAGCCAGACTGTTTGAAATTGTAAAAGAAAGTTCGAAACCTTTGATTTGCAGTTAAGTGTGTAAAAAAAAACGTTGCTTAAAACGAGCAGCCGTCATTGAAAATTTTAACAAATATTTTACAACTGATAGATTATCGGATAGATAGACTGTCGGATAGATTATCAGTAGTTCCCTAGTATCGTGTGAACGCCATCTAGCGGCAAATAGCCCTAAGTTACGTCGTTCTCACTTTGTAAGATTCTAACGCAATAGTTGGTCGTCACATTGACGCAAACATATGTTCTTCGTGGAGGGAAAAGTACAGAAATAGAATAACAAAGTATGCCACAAGTGATCCATTCACAGTAAACGCGCTATTTCGAATTTTTGAAAAATGCGGCAAAATCCCCGCTTAGCGTGCACCTAAGGGTTAAAGATGGGCCCAAATCAGGAGGCTTAGAGATTAAGCGAAGGAATGTTTCATTCAAGAAGGAATAGATGGGAAAAATCTAGAAAATTATGAAGCAATATCCTTACCAAAAAACTGATCAGCACCAGATGACAAGCCAATTAAAGAGGCTTAGCCGGATCAAATTGATTTTATTACACTCTTTTATTTACAATACAGTGAAACTCAGAATTGTTTTTCTTCTGCACTCATGTTTTGGCAGTTCTCTTTTAATTAATTTCTCCGCGATGGAAAAAAATTGTGAATTTCACTGGGTAAGAATATTTGTTGCAAAAATGCGCGTCAGGTTTGTAATTTTCGTTAGAGAATACTTATTTATTATATTTTTCTTATTTATTCTTATAAATTATTTTCCCTTAAGACAAATTTAAACTACAAATTATCTATTTGGCATATTTTTAGGGCACTAAAAAAATAATTAAACATTTTCCTTAATCATACAACTTTATAGCGGAAGACGAATATCTAAGGTTTGGGCCTTCAAGCATAGCATGATGGACATCGCGTCTTCTCGGGAAGGTGAGGTTGTTATCTGATATTATAGAGCAGAAGAAGCAAGGAATAGAGAAGATAATCTCGTCTTAAACTTCCTTTCATATCGCTTCCATCATTTATCGTCAGAATTCTTAACACGTCATTTCCTGGTGTTATTTTCTCTTTGTATTGCACACCAATACTTTGACTCTTAAATTTGAGTAAGTTCCCGGAATAATAATTTACCTTGGGTGTGTAATAAATTCCTTAGCTCGAATTTTAATTCATACGCAATCGCGGTGGTTAATTTTATAAGAAAACGTGACGTTATTTAATTATCGAAAATTTAGCTCGCAATATTTTGGAGAAATTACTCTTTTAGAAATCGAAAAGTAAGTTAGTAGATTTTGGGACGGAAACCATAAAAAAAACATCGCTGATCAGATGCAAATTCTATTACATAAATGTACACAGGATGATGAGGTGTTAACAGCATTATTCTCGGAAATACCACAATGTTGACAAGTGAGATTCGCGCCAGTCGTTCTTCACCTGTCTCTGAAGCCTTTTTTAAGAACCATAAAGAACATGTCAGGCGATTTTGAATAAAAGATTTGAGCGTATGCAGCCGAGAACGAAGTTTTGTGACTCCGGTAACCCTTGTTGTCAAACGCAGAGCCAGCTTGATCTCCCAACCGAAGCTAATTGGGGCAGAACACTCCCTCCGAAAAAAAAGTCTTCTGTAACACCGGCGTATATTGTTTCACTTCGAACGTAAAATTCCTAAAGAGTGTAGGGTTAAAAGTGGGATTGAGAGGTATTTTGGAGGAACGGGTACGGGCTGTGCATGAATGAATTATGAGTTTTTTTTTGTGACTGAAAAATGAGTTTTCCCTCCCCCACCGAAAAAATGGCCCATCTGGAAAAGGATTAAGGAGGAAAGTGAAACTATTGACTTGATTTTTATCTCTCTTTTTGCCTTTCTCTTTGAAAATCTCTCCATTCCGGCTCTCAGCAATCAATCCCGCTCCTTCTTCGTGACATCTGAGAAAAAAAAATAAATTCTTTCCAGCTCCTCATCATACCATATCTCTCATCCACGGATTCTATCATTTGTTATGTCCAGAAAGGGCTACGGCTTTAATTAATACCCAAGTGACCAACGTCCATCCCCGTTCTAATTAAGTGGCAGATCTTTGGACTCCGTAGATGGCTAATTTGTTATCCAAAACCTTAATTTGTAACCCCTGAAGAATTTTTTCATTCTTCTTTTCGAAATTTTCTCTGCAAATTGAACATGTTCTCTGCCTTCCAAGCATTTGTACACGTTAAAACCCTGGGCGTGTACTAAATATTTATGATAAAATAACGGTTATTTTAATTTTAATTATATTAAGCAGATTCCATAAAGTCACGCCTAAAACAACTAATGTACATGTTCTTCCAGCATTGCTGCGGAATATTTAGTAGAACAGCGATGAAAGGTGTTTTAACGATACGCAGGCGTTGTCACTATAAATTGATTAGTTTACAAACGTCACAAACACAACAAACGTTTCGATGTTCCAAGAAAATTTATTCATTTTAACACTAATGTGTGTCTCTCAAATACACGTGTGAACGCTATTAACGTAATCTGAAAATTTGAAAACTTTCTAAGAGAGTAAAGAAATTCAAGTAATGATGGAGCAACAGATGTATGTAACGTTCAGCCACATTGCTAGTGAATGGTTACCAGCACTACTGACCACAATGAATTGCGCAGTGGATATTTTTTTCAAATCCAATCATCAGGAAATTGGATGTAACCCCTATATAAACGGTGTCAGCAGTGATAAATATGAATATATGCATAATTTATTTCGCATTAACTAAGGTATTTGTGAAAATGTGCTGCGACCAGGCTTATACAAGAATTAAAAAAAACTTTACAAATATATATACTCTCCGAAGCTTTAGCCAAATAGCATTGAATGATATGCTTTGACCCTCCATTTACCTATTCAATTACTGAATTAATCCAGCGTGCGACAATGCTGGATGAGCGCCGAGTTTAAAACGACATAAATGACTGAACTGAGTACCAGCACAGGTGTTACAATCGACGCGTAACATTCAATTGGGTGAAAAGCCAATTAGATGCCTGAATCAAATAACGTCAGTTACTTCATGCAAACCGTCACCATCAGTGAGACGGAGCAAAAAGCAGACTAATTTTGTCATTGCTTGCATGCCATCAAGTTTGAACAAATTCAGCAATGATGAAAGGGGATTCTAACGGAATCTGTCACCATAAATTCTAGCTCCTCTTATTTGGATCACTCAACGGTGATTAAAAACAGAGCCTTCGCATGAAATTACTACTGCATGAGAGACATACCATGTTCTCTCTCTCCTGCAGCTCCTAATTACCATGGGAAACTCGGAAGGAGTGATTCAATTACATTCTTTGAGCTCTGAGAAGCTTAATTACTAGTGAGAGTATTACGAATGCATGACTCGTGTTTTTTCTTTATCTTATGACAATATCATTCCTATAGGCACGTTCATCAATTTGCTGTTGCTGGCGATGGTGATGGTTAAAAAATAAAGAGATCTATCTTTAATCCGTTACCTATTTCCCAAGCTGTTCGCCTCGAAAAATTGCGATGCCTAATAAGTTCAAGCACTTAAGGCGAGATATAGTGGAAGTTCAGCAAATTTAAATCAAAAGTAGTAACACTTTTTCTCAATTATTTCATTTGTACGACGAGTTTCGGCTCACAGAGCCATCATTCAGTGCAAGGCATTAAAGTAGATAAGTACATCACATTTATATATTTTTACGAAGAGATAGGGTAGCATTTGATAAGTTTGAGGAATTGGGTGGAAAACAGTCGTGCGGTGAGGAAGCAGACAACTAAAGAGATACGGAAAAATCAGTGGTAGAAGGGTTAAATGGGAGGAGAAGTATGTACAGCTCCTTCTGTAGGAGGACCATGCGCAGTCCTCCTTCTACCCCCGAATTATCGCGTTAGTCTTTTTAGTTGCCTATTCTCTCACCGTCTTCACACAACATGTTTTGTTCCACCCCCACGTTAATATTGTCAAATTCTCCCCCACCTCTTCCTCAAATTTATAATTGTGATATTCTGATGTACTGTGTAGTTTAATATCAGACAATGGCTCTGGCAGCCGAAACGCGTCGTACGCATTAAATAACTGTGGAAAAGTGTAACTATCTATTTTTTCAATATCGCATTATATAGTGGTTAAATAATTACTTCACACACTAATGAAAAAAAGGGAGCAACTTCTACGTATTTTTTAATTTAAAACGTACGATAGAGTGGCCGAATTAGGAAATATTTTGTACGTAACTAATCTTTCCCTTTAATCTATCGATTTCCTTCTCCAAATGCAGATTTTTAGCTTGGTTGAACAACTCCACTCCGGGTAAATTATTTTACCTATTACTGCAATCATCCATTAAAATGATTCACAAACCTTTAAGATGCCAAGGAGCCAACTAAAAATTGACGGACACTGGTGTGACTTCACGGAACTTTCATTCACCATGGACATTACGAGACTGATTTAGTTATTCCACACAAATTCTGTACCCTCCACCGCTCGAGGTCTCCCTAAATCCAACCAAGCCTTTACCAAGATAACAACCTTCCTATGTTATTTATCTGACCTTGGGTAATATAAGAAGTGCAGTAACTGTAAAGAATTTACCAGAAGTAATGTTTCTGTGGTGAACAACGAGGTCAGTACATAATACTGAACGATAAAAATGAAAATAACGATACTAGTAGTTCGATAAAATTTAAGAGCCAATGGAAATTATGAACTGGAAAAATTTTTAATAAGGATATTGGTTAATTCCACCTTATTAGCTGGTTCATCGCCCGTTTTTTGTTTTAGGCCCCCGTTCTCGCCCCAGGTTACGGATGAACGCATCTCCGATGCGTGAGGCAAAACTTCTAGACTGACCTCGTAGAGTTTAATTTGAAATTTTAGAAACTTAGCTATTTGCAAAGTTTTTCGCATCAGATCATCAAATTAGTCATCTCACGACATATATTGCAGTATTTTGATCGACTGCATAAGATTGCATAAGAAATGGTCCTGTCAGAAATGGCAATGCTGCTACTAAACAGTAAGATAGGAAATTTTGTTACAGTCATTCCAAAGCTAAACATAGTATGTATTTCATGTTTTTTTTAATAAATTTAATTTTGAAAGGATGATAGCTTTTCTTCATATCTGCATTTGAGAAAAATTCACCCAAAAGGACGAGCAATAGCAATTTTAGGAATACACTTGAGAATACAAAATGGGTTGTCTCCAGAGACTCTAGGCTGATGCATCAAAGTGGAACTTAATGCATCAAAATCACGTATTAAAATGGAGATTGAGAACATGATTTTCAAGTTTATAATTAATTCATCATTATTTTTGGTTACTTAGAGTTTCTTTGAGCGTTAATATTAATTATTAACATGCAAATCAATTCTTTTTCCATCCCTTGACTTGAAATGTCCACCGCAGGCGTAAGAGGAAATGAATAGATGTTTCTGAACCGGAGGATTTTTCACTGATGACAGCGAGAAATATTGCATTTCTCACTAGCGTAGAGTATTTTTTTTACGTTTTATACGTATCGCGGATCATTTCATGGCGCATTGATGTGCTCACGGCTTGCATGCGCCGGTGTATAGGTTTCCACTCCGGGTCAACTACGTCAAAATAGTGTCGAGGGATGCAGAGTAAGATGGATGAGCCTTCCTTCAAAGAGACATGAAACGAATCAGTCGTTTAATAAAACTGGAGATTATGCCAGAAGCGCAGGAGGTATCTGTAGGCCCTTCGCCTCGCATAAACGGTGATAAACCAAGGGATGCATATTTTTTCTCGCAACACTTTGTGGTATATGTGGGGGAAGCCCAAGGATCTGCCGAGGGGTCTGCCCAGGGAAAAAACTCCTGGAATATATTTTTCAATTTATTGCTACCGTGAATAGATTCGTGCGCTCCATTCGTGATGAGGTGGTGAAGGATAAGACTTAAACCAAGAATGCAGAAAAAAAGAAGATAATTTTATTAGTTACCGAGCGTGATCGCCTGATGAATATGGTAGGTACTTATGAGGAGTTTTCGAAAACCGGGTCTCAGAGTTCAATCAAACCTTATGCTCATGTAGTCCATCGGGAGTTGTTCTCGGATCACCTCCATGTGGAATTATATAATCAATAGTTTAAACAAAAAACGCAGTAAAAAAGTACAGGTCCAATGTACTCTGTGTATTAGCCAATTCGGTACAAGGGAACAGTAATCTAGTTGTTGGAGTGTCTTACTGTCATACCTAGGACTCGGGATATAGTCTCAAAAGTGGCGTTTTTTTATAATTTCTTTCTACTTATTTATTACTAGAACTTATCATTCAACGTCATTTCTATAATTTTCTCCAAAAAATTCATTTTTATTTTCGTGGATATTTTTCCCGATCATCATGCGATGCGGTTCCGGGTTCGTATACCGCGCGAAACCTTCAAGCATCACCAAAATAAAACCCTATTTTCTAAAAAAAATACTATTCATTTGCTGATTTATTGAAATTTGACTGGCTTTTTCATTTGCGATGCCAAGGCCCGTTTTCATATGGGTGTCTAATCGTCCACTGTTGAAAACACCATCAATTCTATGCTATTTTTGAGCCAAACATTTCCGTAGACAGGGAAATGAAATTTATAAAATGTTTTTTTTACTTATTTTATATATTTCACTATTATGGCATTGATACCTAGCGGGCAGAAAACTTTTCTCTAGATCGAATAGTTTTTCGCACTAAGGTCCACCAACCTCCGAAACCCCAAACATAAACCCGTCCTTCAACCAAACAACCGTCCTTCCGAAACCCCAAACATAAACCCAAGGATTGCGAGTTGACTCAGGATGTTGCATCTTTGACATAAAGCATACATGATAATTGCGTTGAGTATGACAGCTTAATACAAATAATTTAATTTTAAAAACTATCTCTCATGAGATATCTAAAAGTTCATTGGTTTTCCACGACATAACAAAACAAAATGAAATTAGTAGTCTCATTAATAGATTACATATGTATGAATGTCCCAAATAGGAAAGTAAGATACAAGTAACTTTATGTATGTCAAAAGTGACTACTGTAAAAATGGCTCTTCATACAGAGTATGCTAACCTTTTAATACACTATGCAATGATCTGAATTCATTTGAGAATAGCAGTAAATTTTGCTCGGAGGTGATGTAAATTTTGTACAAAATGAACTTATAAATCAAAATAATGTATTTAATCTAATTATTTAATTAACCCGCGATGGCAAGCGTGGGCGGGGATTCCCCGCCCGTTGGAAAAAAAATTTCCTATTCGGCACACTGCGGCCCCCTCTATTCGACACTTAGTCTAATCTACTATTTCTGAGCCCTTTTCAAGTTACAGTCCGTAAATTTGAAAAAGAATCTTTGTATTACATTTTACTCCATTACGGTCGAATCCCCGCCGGCGCGTGCCTTCGCGTTACGATGTCTGCGTGCGGAGTTTTTTAGACTCGACTCGATCAATCTCTCAGTTTACATTGCTGTTTCGCTACATTTATTTGCCCATTACAATGTCGCAGGAAAGGATGACTTAGGTATGGGTGAGTATACCTCTCTTGGTTAGACCTTTGGGTATATATTTCTCTCCGATTCAGCCTGAAAAGAACTCGTGAGGGAAGCCTACGCTAGTTCCATTTGGTGATCGCTACCTTGTGTCCAACGCCCTGTACCAGTGAAGCTCGCCAAGGTAATTACAACTGTAAGTAATTGTAAATTTACATTCGCAGAGCTGGTGAATGTCACAATTGTAGTGTCATATCTATTGCTATGTGTTCATAAATATGCCATAAATACCTCTCTTTTTCAATAAGGAATCAAAACACCGGGCATACGACTCCCGACCATGAGTGAACCTGATAGACATTATATTCTGGAAATGCTTGACAGTACGAGTGAAGAGGAATTTACAGATTTGAGTGAGAGTGACGAAGAGGAATGCGACAGCCCCATTTACCAGTCGGACCACGGGTCATTTTCTGAGGAAAGTGAGGATGAGCAACCATCCGCGACAAGGCATTCTTCCTTCATGGGAAAAAACGGTGTGACGGAGTGGTCTGCTGTGAAGTCATCAAAAATTTGCAGAGTTGAGCGATGCAATTCGCTGAAACGTCTACCTGGACCTGTGGGTAACGCAGGAAATGTATCGGATATTTTGAGTTCTTGGCAAATTTTTTTTCCAGATAAAATAATATCAGATATTGTATCCTTCACAAACATAAAAATTTGAAGTGTGCAGGGTAGATTTCTGCGTCAAAGGGATGCCAAGGAAGCGGACCTTATGGAACTGAAGGCCCTTTTGGGATTGCTGTATTTAGCTGGGGTGCAAAAGTCCAACCATAAAAATATTTTTGATCAGTGGAGAGCTGATGGAACAGGAACGGAATATTTTAGACTTGTAATAAGTGTAAATAGATTCAAATTTTTGCTGAGAATGTTGAGATTTGATAACATCGACGAAAGAAATGAATTGAAGAAAAAAGACAAGTTTTCCCCAATTAGGGACATATTCGAAACTTTTGTCAGTAATTTCCGGAATAATTACAGTATGAGTGAAGCAGTTACAGTGAATGAGATGCTTCCACAATTCCGGGATAGATGCAGTTTCCGTGTTTACATGCCGAACCAGCCGTCTAAGTATGGGATAAAATATTTGCCTGTTGTGATGGGAAAACATTTTACACCGGTAATATGGAAGTGTACGTTGGAAAACAAAACCACGGGCCAGATAAAATTGATTACAAGCCAGACTCAGTTGTAAAAAGACTGGTTCAGTATATTTATAACACTGGAAGAAATGTCATCCTTGATAACTGGTTCATGCCCTACCCGTTAGCATTTCATCTTCTAAAAAATGGTCTTACAACAGTAGGAACGATAAGAAAAAATAAGGCCGAGATTCCACCCATGTTTATCGCTAAGTCGAAAGATACAATAGTTGGAAATAGTATTTTTGGTTTTCAAAAAGAAATGATGCTATTGCAATACAAACCTAAACCAAACAAAGTTGTATTGCTCTTGTCAACAATGCATCGAGATGACATTGTGGATCCTCAAACAAATAAACCTGAAATTGTAATGTATTACAACTCCACAAAAGGTGGTGTAGACGTATCAGACCGTTTACAGTCCAATTACAGTGTCTCTCGCATATCATGCCGATGGCCGCTAACAATATTTTTTACCTTGTTGAACATTGGCGCGATCAATGGCATTGTTATTTACAAAGCAAACTCAGGGGAATCGGTCAGTAGGAGGGAGTATTTGAATACTCTTGTTAAACATTTGACTAGAGACTACATGCTGAAAAGCTAGAAACAGCAAAATATCAAATTATCTGAGCGACTCCGGTTACAGGAAATATTGGGTTTACCTGAGAGAGGCGATAACGTGAGATGCCATGCTGATGGCCGATGTGCTTTCTGCCCATCTAAAAAAAAATTTTAAACAAAGACAGCATGCAGTACGTGTAAAAAACTCATTTGCCAGGAGCACTGTGTTTTCAACTGCATATCATGTTCCCAAAATGCTGACGGAGATGATGACTGATTGCGAGTTGTAACTAGCAATGTTTTTCTTGTAATCAGAAAATTTTCTTTTATGTTCTCTATGTTGATATCTTAAAATGCATATGATTCTTATGTTAATTATTTTTTCAATAGAACCTGTCAAATAAATGGTTTAGGTATATAGCGCTTATTAGTGTTTATTTAGCCGTATACAACCAATCGGTCTTTTCCCCGCCCCTCGTGCTACCGCGTCACAATAAAAGCGCGTGCTACCGCGGGTTAATAAAATTAACTTTTTATAGAATTAGTATTTATGTAATGAACGTGCAACCTGCAATTTTATTTATATTTAATTTAACAATAAATAAATAAATACGTCTTGTGCAATGAGCAGGGAATAAAATTGTTGAGGCTGTAGAGGTGGGGAATGATTCTGGTGACCAATCTGGCTCTTTTATATAGAATTTTTATTTATGTTATGAACGTTCAACCTGCAATTGTATTGCAATTTTATTTACACAATAAATAAATACGTTTTGTGCAATGAGCACGGAATGAGATTGTTGAGGCTGTAGAGGTGAGGATTGATTCTGGTCACCTTAGAGAAATATGAAGCGTGTGGATGCAAAAAAATATATGCTCAGAGTGAAAAAGGGAACAGCCCGGTCCACACGGTGACTTTCCAAGGGACAGAGATAAGTGCCCGACGGTAGATGTGGAAGTTGAAACAAGAGTTTAACGAACTTCCAGGAGGAGGCAGGCAAGGAGGAGGAGGGTCGGTTGGCTTGAAATGGAGCAGTGCTGAAACTGCGCAGCTTGGCTATAGGACAAATTCACAAATTCTCGGAAAGTTGCGGATGAGGAAAACCCGCAAGCATTTAAGTTCTCCCCTGTAATTCAAGCAAAATTTTGGTTTAATAAGACCCTTTACAAATTTATTTTGCCGGAAGTCTCAGTTTCTCGAGAGCGCAAGATGAATTGGGTAAATATGCCAGAAAATCGAGAAATCCACGTCGATGCTTAAAATTTTACGAAAATTGCAAATGGCATAGATCAAAGTTACAGCATTTATTAGCATAATTACGCAGGTTGTGGTAAAAAAAATGGCGTGGAAAATATGGTAGGTTTTCAGATTAAATATTGCCTTTCTCAATCTGGAACCTGATACCCATAAATTTATTAGTCACCATTAAAAAAACACGAATGGCAGTGGTAATCTTCTATAAAGTAAAAACTACTATGATAACATCATCTATTCAGGCTATATGCTTTTCACCTTGAGTCAGGTGCAATATTAGAATTGCTGAGTTAAACGCAATGTGCCTGATAGGCACAGATGTGTAAAACATTATTAACTCTTAGCATGGATTACAATTGGTGGTAAACCTTCAAAGTTTAAAGCACCATTGTTGGTGTAAACGAACACTAAACCAATGCCTTATTTGCTATTTATACACCCATATAAACACCGTCATACGGCCCCGGATCCAGCAAGGCGCGATTTAACGTGCTCTTTTGGCTATTAAGTATTATTATATGTAATGTATTTTAGCGTATGAATTCTATAATACCGGTTTTTTATTTTGATAACTTATTTAGCTAAAAATGCTTTTACTTTGCTTTACTGTGCCATTATTTTGTTTATATAATCTAAATAATTCACCACTGCTCTCATGGCATAAATGCGAAAAGTTGAAGGCTGCATAGAGCATGTCAAAACAAACAGCTGTTACGAACGCCAAGGGTCTATGCTGCTTAGTGGCACGGAGAAATGTAAAAAAAATACTTGCGCTGCGCCTGTCAGATCCATTATACTCGACGAAAGGTTAAATCAATAGAATACAGTTCTCCTCATACGTGCGAAGCTATTTTGGGCACTCTTCACGCCCATATTTACAATTGCCTACGGGTGCAAAATTATTTAAACCATCCTTAACTCAAGCTTGTGTATTACTCGAGTGAATGTCATTCTGCTAGCCTTTACTCTTGATTATGTACACAAAGTCTGAACATTTTACTTCTAATGCTAGAGGAAAAATAGGCAAAATAAGCTCTTATAAAAAATTTTTTTTTTTTAAACCAGCCTTTATATTTAGATTACAGGGGATGAGCAACGTTTATATATGACACAAAGCAAAAAAACTCAGTGACCCCGAAAAACCAAAAGTGACGTATTAAAAAAGTCACTATATTTATTACTACGAATCTGCAGGCGCTCGAAGGGAAGAAAATTTTTTTGACGATTTTCGAAAAAAATCTAAGTGCCGAAAAATTTCAGTCCAGAGTCCGGACCTGGGACGACGGAATTCGGACGAAATTTTTCCAAGTCCGAAGCCGGACCCGAGACGACGGAGGGACTTTGAAAAATTTTCGAAAGCGGGGGTCTCGCCGAGTAAAGCAAGACGAATCCCCCAAGCTAGGGCTGAGTCGATGGGAAATTTTATGGTGGATAACTTTTACTGTGGTCGCAAAACACGAAAATCGACCATTTGGAACTTCTTTGATCAAAAACATGTTTTGGGGGGCTATAGGTTGACTGGGGGGTGGTTAAAGGGGGGTTGGAGAGAAAAAGTTATATTTTCATGTATTGTCATCGGAAATGAAGAAGTGTGCAAAATTTCAGCGTTTTTGCTTCACAGGAAGTGAGTCAAATTTCAGTTACAAGATTTGTACCAGACAAACAGACAGGTTGGTGAGTTGATATAAAGACTGTAAAAAAGAGCTCCACCTTTGTTACTACCTGCTACATAATAATTATAACTACAAAATGCGTGATAAACACCGAATCATGCCAATTTTGAGACTCAAAACATGGTCATTCATGCCGCCAAAACTGAAATGTTAACTTGGAGCACCATTAATCATTTTTCATTATAATCAGGAAAAGACCAGACGAGTTTCATTCAATTAGATTTTCCAGGGCACTCATTTGTCATTATTCCTCGGGAGATTACGTGCAACTCGCGTTCATCATCAACAAAGAATAAATAAAATATATTTTTGGCGAAGCACCACGCAAAATATTAAATATTTCGGCTTCCTGAAACATTAATCATAGAATACTGTGAAATATGATGAAATTTGATTGCTATGATAGAAAAGTATTCGATTTTGCATTCTTAGCTCGGTATCTCATCTCCGCCATAAACTTCCGACCGTAATGGATTCAGTATGTCACGTGACAGTGCTCCAGAGCGTCATGAAATACGTACAAAGCTGCCGTAATCTTATTAAGTTCAGTCAGTGCACGGGAAATAATCTCAAAATTATGCACATTACTGATTTCTCACGACGCAACAGGTTGGAGTGGGAATGACGAACAGCTTGCATGAGAAAAGGGAGGAGTAATTAATGAACTAAATTGGACTTTTTTAGGAATGAGATGTGGATACGAAAAGGAAAAATGGAATTAAGCAATTTGTTATGATATATGGAGTTTATACAGGTGCACGTACAAAAATCTCAGACAAGCATATCTATACTTGGAGTAACTCCAGCTCTTGATTCATAAAATAAAGAAAAAAGTATTTTGGCTTAATTAAGGCCGAGATATTAATAATAATTACGAAACCATAATCAAATAACTAGAATCAATATAATTTATTGTATTCTTTGTGCATCACTCCCTTAGACGCTGAAAATTGACTCAATTTTATTTCATGAAATGTCTATTTATTAACAGAGAAAAATCTGGTTGGATTTATTACAATCAATTTACATGAAAAAAACATTAGAAATGTGAGAGCAATATGAATAAAACAGCAGTAAAGTGAGTGTTGTAAAACATTAAAACTTCATCGACTTCAAAATCGAACACAATTTAATGTAGTTTTTGTTATTATTTATATCTAAAGGTAAAATAAAAAATAAGATCAATGATAATTGTCGCAGTGTACATAGATGCTATTTAAAGCGAATCCTGAAGAAATAATCATATTATAATTTGCTTCCAAATCTCTCTACCACCCACCATGCTGCCTCAAAAGTCGTATGGCGGGACTAGTTAGGACACCAGTTGCTCAGCTTTACGAGCTTACAATAAAAATACCTTTACGTTGCGAGAGATTGGATTTTCCGAGTTCGAATTAACGTTCATTAAGGTCTTTTATTATTCGCAGGAAAAATAATATCCAATAGTAATGCGTTCAGAAAAATAATTTTCTCACTCCATAGTTTCAGTCGGACCTAGAAATACAGATGTCTTAAAAATATATTGTGGATATATAATATGTAGGTATGTATATACATTACTTACGCGAACGTCGAGAGACGGATGTAAAGAATAATCTACGAAATATTTCTCAAATGATATCATAGAGGTTTTGATGGGCTGAATCATTTTGCGGGAACAAATTCAGACGGTCGACACGCTACATAGTTGTGCAAGCCAAGATGAGTAGAAGTAAGGAGAAACCTTCTCTCTTGGATTGAAATTGAGGAGTTGAGAAACAAGATGTCTCAATAGACTTTAGGCACCCTCGTTTCAAGAGTTTGCTCGTTAGCGAGTGCGTGTTGGCCTCAAAACCCTGCTCCCCAAACAGCCCCCAGCCATATTATGGTATTCAGCCCCTAAGTGCGTGTGTGCTACACTGTGACGGACAAGGAACATCTTCATGGTGCTCCTAATTTTTCTAAAATTTAAAGAGTAAAAAATAATCATCAGTCAAAAAGTTCGTTTTTATGTGGAAGCACTATGTTACTTTTTGTATTAATTATGCTTTTAACATGTACTATCGTTTTCCAAGGCACCCGCGAGTCTCACTTGACTGATAGGGCCGGGTCGGTGAAAACTTGGAGTGTTGGCACATTAAGCAACCTGCATCCTTTGCCTTTACATCGCCGATAGCTGACAAAGACGGGCGGAGATACTTACTGCTTCATGCGCCTGTGGTCTGCAAAGTGAGCCGGAAAGGCAAAGGTCCTTGGTTCGATTTCCGGTCCAGAGGAATTTTTCTCATGGCAATTTATGTGACATTCACCGCCGTTCACACGGCAGGATAGAAATAATACACGTGGGTGGGTCTAAGTAAGATACCCCGATCGGAAAAATGGTATTGTTGCTAAAAATATTTTTTTGGGGAATCATGCAAAGTAATGCCGGTAAACGAGTACATAATACCTTTCGTCCCATCTCAAAACGTTTGCGATGGCAAATTAATGTCCAAGTGAGGACACAAAGAGATGCCGGAAGGCTAGTGCTCCTGCCCCCTCCGTCTTAGTATCCTCCAATGGCACAACAAGGTACTTGGACGACCTCACAACTCCTATCACATCACTTCCTATTACCTCTGGAATAACGCTGCCGAGTGTCACAGTCAAATACCCCTCCGCAGAAGTCATCATTGATCATTATCTAACTACTCTCCTTTATTTTTCAATTGTAATCTTCTGCATAACAATGAATAAGAATCATACATGTACACTTTCTACCCAAAGGTATTTTTTGTATGATTATTTTGACCACATAAAATACTCACTGTATTCGAAAACAAAGTTTTACCGCAGCTGCTATACGTTGCGTGACATTTATATTGATTATTCATTGGCCCCCTAGTAAGTGTAAGTCCTTCATCTCTTTTATAGTGTCATTCATGTCTGGAACCTCTGAACACGTGTTGCTGGGTGAATAGGCCAATAGCAGATGGCCTTAGGTTTTGTTAAGCAGTGAATCATTCGGAATTTCAATAATTTTGATAGCATGAGTGAGCACATGGTATACTAATCATATTTTTAACTCTCTTAATGTCACTGAACTTTTGGTGTTTCTGGCGAAAAGTATCAATGTAAATTTAAGAATTTTGTAGCACTTCATGAAAAAAACCACAATATGAAGTTGCTTTATTAGGTACCAGTAGGTATCATGTTTTGGAATTTTTTCTTTGAAAAAATAATTCTCATTTATGATATTCTGATAGATTCTAAAAGGCTAAAACAAAAAAATATTAACTTATTATGATTTTAAACCGTGTATATGTAGCCCCGTGCCACTTAGAGAGTTAAAGAATTTTCTAATTAACTCCATGGTAACTCAAATGTATGAATTGATAAAAATGTTTACCGTTTAAGCGATAACTACAGGTGATAATATAACAACCGTAAGAGTTTAACTGAGAGCTTTCTTATTAGAATAAATTCGTTCTCACGTACTCACGAACAAAGAAAAAAAAACAATACGACCAAATCACTCCTCATACCACCATTCCGTTGTTCGCTCAGCGAATCCGTGTAGTTTCGGTATCATTCTCATCTACCTTTTATTATATCCCCAAATCCATTCGTTTCATTTCCGAGGGCTCAGTTTCACGGCATTGCAATCAGTTTCCACAATAACAGTTTTCCGATCGATACAGTTTTCCGTACAATGAGTTTCACTCCGTGGCAACATCGGGAACTTTTTGATCCACGCACGTATGGGTTTACTAACAATGGTGATAGATGATTGGTTCCAAGCCCGCAGAATTCCGAACAATCAATTTGATCGAATGGTTGACGCGAGCGCCGCTCAACAGCCGTGGCGGCGAAAATAATAATAATCTTCGCACACTACGGGCTCCCGCGGTTTCTCGCGTCCATGGCCCTTCGATCTCAACACAAGAAATTTAACGAATCAGTGATCCGTCAAGTTTGATTTACTGCTAGGGTCGCGGACTGATTGTTTTGTGCCGATCAATTGAGTATCAATTATTCCAGGGCCAGTTAACTGCTCTGCAGAGGTCATAATTTTAAGTTGATTGGAAACTTGTCGCGGCATATGATACGCGTGAATTTCCCGAGGAAAATAAAAAACGTGGCGGATAATTCCGAATTTTCGCACGCTGTACATTCATAACCATTGGGGCCATTTTGACGCCGAGAGAGATTGAAATAAGTTGTGGCCAAATCAGAGATTGCAGATTTGGTATGAATGTAGGTAAAGGGAGAATAGAGTAAAATTAAGGTACAAAGATAGATAAAATTTCACTGGCAAAAAATTATGCAATGATAAATTTTGTTCACTGCACCCTTACTTTAATCGGGTTTTCTGATCAATAACTTGTTGTTTGGGGTAATTATAGGTATTTGTGATTTTTCTATAAAAGCTAAATATTTCTTCTACGGATCAAGTTTGCTGGGAATTAATTTGGTCGCATAGTACTTCAAATTCCCTGCTATCGACCACTTTCATTCACGTTCTATCTAATTCGTCAAGATTATATTAAATACATAAAATCTCACTTTAACTATTGAGGAGCCGGAAATGAATGCTATCCTGCAAAAACTTAGCTTCCGCAGTTCTTCGATATAATTCTCCTATTTCAGTAAATAAAAGTATACATGTATCAAAGTGTTCCTTGCCATTGGATGAACTTATTGACGCTTGCATTACATGCTCGAATAGATAATATGCGATGTTCCACAGAAAACCATGAGGTGCTAATAACAGATAAAGTAGACGCTAGTTACACTTCGCTGAGCTTTAGTAAGCACCTTCAACATTTGCGTATATCGCTCAGGAACGCTGATAATACTGCTTATAAACTAGTACAACTGTACCTCACATGCTAGTTCAAGCAATTTTATCCAAGCTAATATTTTATTACAACCGAATACAACACTTGATTTCCTATACAATGCTGTTATCTACCCCCAATCCAACTTCCATCTCATCAAATACTTGACATACACATGAAAATCTGTTTTTACCTGCCAATTTTACAAATAAACGGTATAATTGATATTTTTAAACCTTCATGGCATTAATTTTGGAGCGTAAAGAATTTTCGTAAATCCGTAATAGCTTCTGACATGCATGGTTCATGATTTTTCCCCCGTTATAATATGATAACCTGACTTGCTTTATGCTGATGGAAAAATACTCTTTTGTCTATTTTTTAATATAAATTTATGACCCAATTACCTCTCATGAGTTTCAGATAAGACGTTTTTTTCATACCGGAGGTGGTACCTACTTTTAAAAAATTTGATCAGAGTAAATATGCCCTAATTACCTTCCCTGTGCAACTATTGTAAAATTATCAATCGAGCCCTTTAGTAAAGGTAGCCATGACGTGTATTGACCTCATTAAAATTTTATTCGCTTCCTGGAATATATTTGACTACCGTGAATTGTCACTATGTTTGAACATCTTCATCCGGGAACGGCGCAAGGAAGCAAAAGGTCATAGGGAACATTGAAAGCGCTCTCAAAGACGTTATTCAACTGCGAAGGGTTTTTTTAACCGGTTCCAATATGCATCTAACCCTGAGTTAGACTGGAGATTGAAGCCTTGATTTCCCCCGGCCTCGAAGGAATTTTCATTTTCTGCCGCGCATAAGTTGTTTGCTTAAACTCAAAGAGACAGCTTATTTGAGCTTCTTCGAGCGAGCATTACCTCTCAATACTTCCCAACAATCCAATTATCCAACTTCCTTCCGCTGCAGTATTCACGTACTGCCTATTCCATGCACCTCCCCCGCCCTCATCCTAGTTCATTTTGCTTCTTCACCGGGTATACATCAAGTTCCCAACCTGCTGCCTTTTCCAAATCTCGTTCCTCTCAACCTTACATCGTCAACGATTCTCAATTTAGTACTGACTGCGCTGTTAAGAGGCGCCACTGAGTAGCATTTGTAGGCACGTCTAAAAGAATCTTTCGCTGTATTATATTTTTTTATGTTTCTGCCCATTTTGAGAAGTGTTTCCCTCCGAGAATTCGTTCAACCTTTATATGTAACAATTATTTTTATAAACCGTCGTTTTTTCTTTCGTTACAGATGTATTTACGTCTTTATTTTAACTCAACAAAATTATAGTAAACCATATTTCAAATAGAATTTTACTATAAATCTTGACTGACACAATCGGCAGAACAGGCTATATATTTCAAGAGTACTGAATGCTTTCTAAAACCCAGAGGAAGCCTGCGATGTAATGTGAAAAGTTGACTTTAAAGAAAAATTATTCATTCTAAGTTGAAAAGCATACCAAGTATATCGGGAAGAAAAGAATAGGAATATCACATAGCTATTTTCAAGATTTAAAAAATAATAGTATTAAATTAAAACTAGTTAAAAAAACAGAAGATTCTGACAATTATTGGCGAATAGTATGGAGAACGGATCACGGAGAACATGGAAACCAATTCATTAGTTCCAGAAATACCGAGACTAGAGGCTCTAGAGGAGAATTAAAGTTCAATTATTTTCGTCTATTGATCTCACACTCTAGTTCACTTGATAATTAATTATTAAATTACCTGCGCCATTATTCCTATTGAGGGGAGATTAAAGCTACCAAAATTTCACTCGCACTTCCTCCGAGTCCGGATTACCCACCTCCAGGTCCGGATCCAAGCGGACATTTATAACGCGACGATACAAAGGGCTCAACAGACCGCGGAATATGAGAGAAGCCGAACGGTCAAAGAAGGAAAGTACGAGACTGGTGATCGAGAATGAAATCAACTGCTTGTACCAGTGTTTGTTTGAGATAGAGTATTGGACTCATAATACAACTATGGTTATTTCAAAACAATTAATAAAATATACATTATGGTATGGTATTTGGAGGAGACGACCGACAGCTGAGGTCATTTGAACCACGAGGGAAGGGAAGTTATGGAAGGTTGGAGAGAAACCCGGCGTCGGCATTAGCCTGCCCTTAACGAAAGGCGCTAAGGGGACCACAGCTTAACGTCCCATCCGACGGACGGAGTGTTGAGATTGAAATGTCCTCCACACATCATTCAATCAGAAACGGGTCTCTATGATACCGCCGGGATTTAAACCCGAGTCCTCGGGGTTGAAACCCAATACTCCAGCCACCGCACCAACACGACCATATACATCATAAAGGAGTGATAATGGATGATAGTTTTACTTACACCTCTATTTGAGGGACAAAATTTGGAGTTTCGTAATATAAATAAGAAATCTGATTCATTCACTCACAAATATTTTTAGCTCTTAAAGTAGGGTCTTAAGTTTCCAATCGCTTTTGTTTTTACATTATACACATATAATACCCAATGAGCTACCTCACTATAGCAACGCAGATGCAGAGTGTTAGTCGTTCTGCAGCAGGCCCAATTCATTTTTGCGAAAGAAAACCCCCCAAAAATAAGCCCGAATATGCAGGTCGTGTGATATCCCACAAGGCATTCAACGGTGCATGAAAATTTTATGAGTATGCAAACATTTTAGCCATAAACTCATTTGCAAACCAGGTCATCTTCGGAATATTTTTTTGGGTTGCCAACTTTACTTATTCGAGATTTAGAAATCTTTGCATTCCTTTCGCTGGGCTGATTATCGAATTAAATGCCTTTGATAAAAACAATCATTATTCCAGTGACCTGATTATAGTGTTTAGTCTGTAAAGATTTTCTACCGCTTCAAACTTTGATAACAGATTTCTGCAACAACCAAATTTAACCTAAAATTTATCTTTTTCTGAAAAATAAAGAATTTCAATACTTAGAAGATACACAATAATTAGTTATTGATGTGAAAGAATGTTTGTTAACTAAGCATCGCTAGGAACTAGAGCTTTTGAATGCATTTAATTCTTTGTTTCGAGTCACCTTCATGAGAAAAATCTTATTCGGTCAATTTGAGTGGAATTTTAACTTTTGGAGGTACATTATGAATGGCAAAATTAATAAATCTTCTGTTTTATGCAAACATTGCCCGCAACATCAATCACTATTGATGCCAGAAAATGAATCAACGCTTTTGGTGATTCATTTTCTGGCATCGGTGATGAAGGTATCAATATTCCATAATTAGAAATGGGATTTTTGTAAAATATCCCTAGATACTATACGTGGTCCATTTTGAATAATAACAAAACATAAGAATTTAAATCAATCCAAGGGCTTTAAGCAGTTGTGAGTGCATGTATTTACAAAACTATTTAACAATCTGAGTGATGAATTTAAGAATTTATTAAAGGTTCGAGGTAAAATTAAAGGAATGGTGGTTCATTAATTACTTCCAAAAATTTAAAGTGGACATTTAAATAGTAATGTAAGAATAATTGCTAAGGAGGGTTAAGATCTTTTACCTAGGAGGATTTTCAAAGTTATTGTGGTGTATCAGAGATGCATTTTACTATAAAAATTAAAAAGGCTAGTAAAGAATTAATAAAGTGTTAAAATTTAAATATGACTGAGCTGGACCACAATGTAAAAATTTGAATTGGAAATGAGATATGTGAATTGTTACAAATAAACATAAGTGCGTGATTATTTTAAAACAGTAAAGCATATGGTAAAGGCAGGTATTGATGTGTTTCGCGGGAGGACTTTTATTTCCATTTGACTACACCTTCACCAGACAGACTTCCCATTATTCCATTTGTAGCCATAAAATGGTTCGCGATTTTCAAATTATCCGGAGTTGATTAATTACTGAGTCCTGTTCTATTTGCATACAATTAGTCCATTTTGTTCCACAGAATTAGATACTGGATTGAAAAAAAAATTTTCGATATCCCCCTACGTTCATTGGGAGATGAAAGTGATCAGGTTTCCGAACGATTTCACCCTGAAATTAATTCACAGGTGCGCCAAACGCAGCGCTTGGGGTGATTTTATACTACCTCATAGGTTATTTTTGCATGTAATCAAATTACTGAAATATACTCATGTGCGTTTCATGAAAAACGAACTGTGTCACTGAACTACGAATCTCTTGAGTATATTTGTTAAGCTTGAATAAATAGTTCAAGCAGAGCTGCATCTGCAAAAGTTTTTTCGGTATTTTTTCAGCAGGAAATAATGGTAGTACTGAATTTAAACTGGTTCATGATATATTGCATTCAGCCGTGAGAGCTCCAGTATTCACAGTGATTTTGATTCTAGAATTCACCCATTCCTAGCAAGGAAGGATAGAAATAAATCTATTCTGGCATTATCTGTAAATTAAATCAATTAATATGCTAGGCTTCTAATATTTTGCATTTGTACACCATTATTCTTAAAATCTCAATATTTGTCTTCATGGATTTTAACCAGTAGATGGTTACAGAAAGTGTCTGCTACAGTTTCCAAGCATAAAAAAGTGTACGGATGAAAACTTTTTATCTTTCATCGACCCTATACCATTTCAAAGTTAAATTATACATAGAAAAAAGAACTCGTTTTTAATGCCTCAACTGTTCCTTCCTACGAAACATTTAATGAATTGAATTAAATTTCAAAAATGCTTATATGAACGACTTCATATCTTTAGCACCTAGTTTTTGTTGATTATCTTTATCCATTATAATGCTCTTGAATATCATGTTTACACACAGAAAATAATTTGTAAGATGGAGATGGAAGCTAACTTTTGGAGGCCATATTTCATAATACAGCAAAATTCATTCCCCTCCATTCGAAATGCTAAGCGATTATTACCGCCAACACTAACACTTAAAATTAATGGTCATGGTTCTGCACTAAATATAATTCGTTAGATAGATCGCGCTATATTTTGGATCCATATTCCATCAGACAACAAAATTCATTCCTCTCCAATTGGCATGTTAAGTAATTACTGCCACCATTGCCAATAAACATTGATTTCACTCATATTTTAAATGCATAACTTCGCTTTAAGTCTTTAATTACCGCCTCAGCCGACATGCAAGTGCCAAACAATGTGCATAACAAGATGAGGAGGGAGCCGCGCTTCGCGGTGGCTTCTCCGTGCCCTATCCGAGAATCGAAGACACGTTCTCCAGAAGAGGAACCACCCTGACAAAGGGGTTACAAGGCACCCTGAAGTGCCCACGCTTGGCAGGAGGGGAGGACGCGGAGGGTGGAGTAGGGACCATTGTTGGCGTGGGAGTGACGACACCCTATCTCTTCTCCGTAAAGTCAAGCCCCGGAGCGCGCGACCTGATTAAGAGCGGGGGTAGTACTCTCCGACTAAGGGCTCGGGCACCTTGGAGTGCTTGGTAAGGGGGGAGGGTTGAGAGACGTTGAGAAGGGATGTTGGAGTATGGCGGTGGGTGTCTAAAAGGAAGCCGGGAGATGGTCTGAAAGGGGGGGGGGGGAAGCATCGCTCGGATGTTCCGGGGTGTGGAGTTGAGTCGGTGCGTGCGTGTTGGGGGGGGTGGAAGAAGGTCTTTGAGGTCCCATTATACACTCACTTCGCGATCTGAGGACAAGGCTGTGGGTAAGGGCAGGAGTGTGCTGGGGAGTTTTGAGGGGGCGTTCTCGGCGGTTTACGGGGAGGAAGGCGTCGCCGCGTCTTGAGGCGTGTAAATCATTTGATATAGACGGGGGGGGGGCTGCTGAGAGTGGAGTATTTTGAGCAATTTGTCGTCGGCAGTCGGCGTGAGAGCTTCGTTACCGGAGCTGCTGTAGTTGTCTGATTTGGGAAAGGAGAGAAAAGTGGCAATTATCATGGGATGAAGTGAGTTTGGCGATCATTTCGTGGCATATAAGTAGGGATTCCGTTCTCGTGAGGTTTATTTCTTCTTCCCAAGACGGAATTTTTTTCATTGGGAAAAAATATCTAATTGGAACATTGAGCCAAGAGCTGCGTTTAATTGATTTAAGGTAATTCTATCTATACACATACGTTCATTAACTAAATAAATACATTAAGAACGAGTTATTTACCCTGAGAAAATGTACTTAACACGATCATTTATAAGATAAAAACTACTATTACATGAAAATTAATGCAATTTAATGATACGATTTTACGACTTTTTAATTTCAAGCAGCAATATCAGATTTTAACTTTAAACGATTTATCTAAATCAACAAACGGAGGTGTCTTTTGCAGTCACCACCCATAGGTGAGTAAATCATTTGATATAGACGAGGGTAAAAGTGGCGTATTTTGAGCAATTTATCGTCTGCAGTCAGTGTGAGCGCGCCGTTACCAGAGCTGATGAATTTATAAACTTTGGAAAAGGAATGAAAATTAGCAATTATCATGGGATGAGATGAGCATTAGTTCAACGGATCCAGGCGTGATACAGTGGAAGTTAGACATATAGAAATAAAAGGTAGTTGCACTGGTTAAAACGTGCTACCATCAGAGGAAGTGAGTATGATGATCATTTCATGGTTTCCAAGTTGGATTTCCGTACTTGTGAAGATTATTTCTTCTTCCTGAGAAAGAAATTTCTACGAAATTAGAGGAAAAAGAACATCTGATGGGAATATTGCGTGGAAATGACGTCTAATTAATCATGGGCATTTCCGTTTATACATATATCTTCAGTAATCATCTAAAATACATTAAATACGAGTTATCTACACTGAGAAGATATGCTTAGAGGGGTCATTAATTAAATCCCAACCATACGGCTATCTTCAATGAGGCATTAGGTTATAAGAATGTTTAAACTTCTCACTGTGAACTCAGATTTTCAACTTTCAACGGTGTATCTAAATCAACAAAACGAAGGAGTCTGGTGACGTCACCGCCCATAGGCGTGTAAATCACTTGTAATAGACGATGACGTGAGAGTGGCGTATTTTGAGCAATTTGTCGTCGGCAGTCGGTGTGAGAGATACGTTACCGGAGCTGCTTGTCTGATAAAGGAAAGTAATGAAAGGTGGCAATTATCATGGGATGAAGTGAGCATGATGATAAATGATACGATAATTGAGAGGTTTATTTTTTTCTTCCCGACAAAGTAATTTGATAAATATGGGAAAGAATAGCTGATGTAAATACTGAGTGCTGAGATGCGTCCAGTTACCATTTGGCGATAAGATTTATGTACATCTACTCAGTAATCATCTAAAATATTAACAACTACTTATTTACACTGAAAAAAATATTATTCAGTTGGTTCATTCATGAAATCTCACCCATTCTTGCATCTTCAACGATACAGTCTTCTTTTTGTGGAAAGCCCACCTCACCTATGCTATTCTACTGAATATTTTTTTCTGTATCATTTTTATTTTTTTTAATTAGTAAAATTGGGTAATCCAAAGATTTTTCTCTTCTTTCTTCTGTTCTCCTCGTTAAAAATTTCGCCCAAAAGTTGGTCTGGACAAAATATTGACTTTCAACTGTGCACCGTTATGATAAATAAATGTGTTCTTAAATAGGAAAACCAACAATTTATTTTCATCGCCACTCTATCCGAGCGAGTGAAGCCAAAATTCACCAAGTCTGGAGTATGTGCCAGAAAGGTGAGGCGGATGGGTGGATTCCTTTGGAGATGGAGGGGCCGAGGGTGAAATGACCCCGGCAAAGGACGAGTGCTTGGATCAGTTTCAGAAGCTATCGAGAGGAAAGTGCAGGAGTTCATTCAACGCATGATGGAACAAGGGATCTGGGGATTGATCCAAGAAATAAGAGCCATCTGACGGCCTTTGGTGGAGCATGCGGTTTTGGCAAGGGCAGCGAAGCGGACTGAATGCCTTTTGACCCTTACATTTATCGTGGCGAATACGTCCGCTGCATTCACCTCCAAAGTGCTGAAACTAATGACGCCCATCGAATAAGCCATGTGGCTATGATATTCGGCATTTCTTAAGATAATATTGGGGTAGAATTTTCACGTGAGAATATAAATGAGGATAAGGGAAAAATATTGGCTACGAGAATTGTATACATATTATCCGCTTATGTTCACATACCATGCCGACTCGTGTAAGACGGGCACCTTGTTTTTTGGGCAATAAATTTGGGGAAATAATAATTCCGAAATCATCGCCTACTGATAACGTGCTTTATGTTTGATGAAAGCAATTAATTTACTTTAACTTAATACAATGGCAAAACGACAGCATTCACAGTTTTAATATGTAACATCTTGTGCTGTTTTTCAAGAAACGAAGACTAACTTCTTTTACAACTGATGTACACCAATCTTAGCATTTTCTTGGCACAAAATGACTGTGACTTTGGCGAGTGGGGTCTCTTTAGGGCACCGAAACCGGCAAGTAAAGATAAAAAGTACAAATTTATTCCGCGACCTTATCTTGTACATTGCATCGCCGTTGTGCGTATTTAATATCGATGTAATTTAAATGTAAATACTCGGGTGATCTGCGCATCCTCGTGCATTACGCAAACTCCATTTCCAACAGCGCTAAAATAGAATAATAGCTGCGCGTAGTCAATGAGAAAGCATGGGAGGTCCATGAGATTCATCAACTTATACATTCGCTGAATCAGCAGTATCTCATATAAGTTAGTAGGATAGACTTTTACATATCTTGACCTGAAACTTAAATTAGAATTTTGGCATTTGGCAAAAAAGGCATTTAAAAGGCATATAAAACTTTGAAACAGGTGTTTACAATTTTTTAATAGGGGTCACTTCGTTGTTAAAAACTAAATTGAGGTCCTAGGAAACACATTTGCTAAATACCCACCGCAAGAGAGAAAAGATTTTTTTTCAATCGTTCCCCTCGCGCCTATTCTAAAGTTTAATTCGTCCACCATGAGATTGGTGTATCAAGGGGAGGTCCAGGGGGTCCAGATACCCCTCTAAATATAAAAACACAGTTACTTTGCTTCATAAAAGAAAACAAAGCATTGAAAAACATTGAATTCACAAAAGATTTATTTGACAAATGAATTTTTTTCGATTATCAAAAATATTAAAATTAGTTTAAATCCCTCTATTTAGTGCTTTGTTTTTCAAACATTTTCCCTTGGTTTTTGACCCCTCCGAACGAAATTTTTGGTTGCGCCACTGCACTGTGATATTTGATAATTACTATTTACGCTTTGAAAAGCAAAAGTGTTTACATAATGAGCTACTAAGATTTAGATGAGAGAATAAGATTTAGTTCACTTATATCATTTCATGCAAAGTTCTAACGAGATATATATAGGATCACTCGGTGGCGTTACTATGGGGTGTTTATGAGGGAATAGATCCCCCACAAAGCCTTACGGAAATAAAAAAGTTATTCAAAAGTATTGTCTCGTTTTTGAATTTTATAGCTGAATCTGATTACAGTTAAATTTTTAGTGCCAAAGTTATGCAAAATGTATATCCAGGCATGTCATTTTTCAAAACTTTTCCCGGAACCCCTTTGCTTGGGGAGAGGGGTCATCGCCTCAGGGCAACCCATCCCCCCAAAAGCATATTTCTAGTTACGCCGCTGGGTTCACTTATAGGTCACATTCGCTGGCCTCATATTGACACACTCATTGACCTTCAACCATGAATCACGAATCTTTTTGATAAATATCCTGTCGTTCTAAGCCCATATTGCTATATGTAGATATCATTCATCGTTAAATTAGACTAGCCGTTTGTTGATAGGGTATTTGGAGGAGGCGACCGACAGCTGAGGTCATTTGAGCCATGAGGGAAGGGTAGGTAAGAAAAGGTGGAGAGAAACATGGCGTCGTCATTAATCTGGTCTTAACGAAAGGCGCCAAGGGGACCACGGCTTAACGACCCATCCGACGGACGAAAAGTTGCGCTTGAAATGTCCTCCACACGAATTTCTAGCAGGGATCGGGCAGTCTCTAAAATTATCTTCCATTGCCGGGATTTTAACCCGGACCCACCGGGTGGGAAGCTAACAGTCTAGCCACCACACCAACCCGATCCCCCCAGTCGTTTATTCCAAAAAAATGTAGATACCCTCTTTGATTGATGCCTAGTGGGAAAACAAGTTAATACAGATATGTTTTATGAATATACGTACGTCTCTTTTCAGTGATTCTGTTCGGTATTGATTTTTAGTTACCGCTTGTATCCCTCTAATAATTGATTAACTGGCTGTAGGTACTGTTGAGATAGGCAAAAACTCTAATGGCGGCCTTCGTAGCGTTATTTTATCCAACTAACTTTCCTAAATCCGAGTACTTCACAAAAAACTAACACCCAGCCACCTTTAATCATACTTGGTCCAAATGAACAGTTTTTTTGAACTTTGGAAATATAAACTGATATTTTTGAGAATTGATCATTCTTTCTCACTGTTCTATAGGAGGTATTCATACAAACGTTTGTGCTTTTGGGATAAAAAAAACTTTCGTTCCTTTATTTTTGAATTCAACACTCGTTTGCCTAACGAACCCTCCGAGGAGAGCTGAAAGCATGGAAAAGTTTGAAATATTCGTTTTTTCCTCAATGGGGACACTTCGAAATGCCGATGAATTGAGCATTAAAAAAACCCTTTGCTGCAACGCAAATGATATTTTTTCCAAGCACGGAGCTGTAAGCGGCTACGTTGCCAACCAAAAGCGCATCTTTAATGTGAATTCCTTGTGTTCTCTGTGGTGTTTAAAAATGAGCCATTTTGCAATTTTTGCGGCGCATCAACGCTTACGTAAATCTGAAATATTCCAGTGATTCCTCATTCGACAGTGATTCCCACCATCCTTTTAAATCCCCTTTAAGGCCTGGAAACCAGCTGTGGCCACATTGACCCATATATAAAATCAAGTATGAACCGTTCTAATTGTTTTCAATTGAGAAAAAACGCCTTTCCATTAATGATATGGATTACTGATAATTTTATTTAGTCGTGAAACTTAACACTAAAAGTACCGAAGGGGTCATTTTGACCGTTTTTGAATTTCAATCGGTCTTCTCTTATTTTACAAGGATTAAAAATAGTTGATAATTCGCGACTTTAAATGAATTTTTGTCCTCCGACCATACGCCAAAAATACTTATCGTCCACTGCATGAATAATGAAATATTTGCTGATATACCTGAGAGCCCAAGAGCGGTCTTTTTGACCGTTGTAATTAATGTTCTATTTCTTACATGTGTCCTTTAAAATCACATTTCTTTTAGCATTATGAGCAGCACTCACTCTAGCAGATAGATAACTCAACTAATTATCTGCATATTTCCATACAATTTCTAGTTTTATGCAATGCAGTTATATCACAGAATTATTGCGTAGACTACCTCGGAGCTTTCCTTCCAAATTTTGTGTTCAAGTTGAAATTTAAGTTGTTCAAAAATGTTATTTTTATTTTAAATCATTGTAAATTAGATTTTTAAAAATCGTTCTTCAAAATATGATATGCGAAATAGGTACAGTGAAATGTCTTAGTAATGAAATCATACGGACCGCCGAAATATGTTCGTTAAACTGAAATGTCGTTATACGGGAAATTTCTTTTTACAGGACGGAATATAATTTCATTATAATGAATATGTCGTTACACTGACGTTCTTTATAAAGACATTTCACTTAAAGGAAAAAAAAGACGGCGCTTCTAGTGTTGAAATGCAGCTGAACTCAAATTCCACAACTCACCATAATCTATTTATGCATCGAAATCTATATGAGAGAGGTATTTTTCCCTAAGAAACCTTCGTGGGTCATTTTGGCTAATGCAAATTGCTGTGCAGAGAATTTTCTCATGGTAAAATTTTTTTTTCTCTAGAATTGTGCCCTTCAACCAAGGATGGCAAGTGAAACGAAACCAAAATGTTTCGTTTCGATCCGGAGGGAAACTAAAATACAAGGCCTAGGTATAGTTTCGTTCCTGCACGAAATTAAAATCACCAAGAAGTTCAGTTTCGACCCGGGACGAAACTTTACTCCCAGGAACGAAACTAAATTAATCGAAACTTCGCTGTTTATAGTTAAGTTTCGATCACAGAAGTTGAGTGGAGGGGGAAAAGAGGGAACAGCTTCGACCCATTATGTTTGGCATACGTGTAGAGAGGCTAGAACATCTAGCTTAAAAACCGAATGGCCAGTTTGCGTTCACCGTTCTCCTGTTAGTGGTAAAAATATGAGTGCCCCATGCATCTAATGGCGGTAGGCCAAACCTCTCCTTCATTCAACTATACTTCGTACTCGGTATGTGAGTCGAAACTAAACCGTTCGAAGGTGAAGCACGTGGTCCCTCTGGTACGAAACATTACCTACGTTTCGTTTCGTCCCAGAGTTTTACTTTAGTTTCGACCCGAAGTAGTTTTCACTCCGATTTCGTTTCAATCCTATGTTTATCTTTCCGGTTTAAATCCATTTCGTTTCTACATTTCGCTGCCAGGAACGAAACTATTTAAATTTTACTGGTTTTGACTTTCATTTGATTTGTATTGCCATCCCTGCTTTTAACCCTAGTGCGGGCGCGCTGGCGTATAAAGTACGCCAATCTTCAAAAAAACCTAGGATTTCAACATTGTGCATAAATTCTGGTCGAGAATGGCCTCCTGTATTTTAATAATATACTTTGACTGTCCTTAGTGCCAGTTTTTAAAGCTGGAAGTTTCGCAGCTAATTTATTTTTAGCTCGGCAAGAGGAGCCGACACCCGTGACGTGGGAAGTACGCCGCGCGACCGGCTGTGTACCTCGTGCCCTGCTATCCTTGAATGGCCTCGTATATTCTTACAATACCATTTTGACTGTTTGTAGCGTCAGTATTGAAAGCACAAAGTATTGTTGCAATTTTTTTTAGATCGGCAAGAGGAAGCCAACACAAGTGGCGTATAAACTACGCCGCGCGACCGACCGTGTACCAGCTGTACCACTTGTGTACCTTTATATCTGTATCACCTATAAATTTACAAGCTTGGACTAATTTCTACAAACAAAGATAAATATTAACAAAAATCGAGAGTTATCATATGAATGCATATATCGTGGACAAATTACGCCACGCGCCCGGTTGTGTAAAAATATCAGGCGCGCCCGCTCGAAAATAATTTTTGTTTTAAAATTAGAAACGCAATTTATGAATCTTTTTCACACTATATAATCATAAAAAAAGGATTTTAGATTCACTTTTAACTTTTCTTCGTCTCTTCGCCTGTGATATTAGCCACTTTCTGACTTAAAAGATGGAGCTAATGAAGGGATTTTTTAAGTGCATCAGATCATGGCAAAAACCTTGATCCTCTAGATCCATGTGCATGTACTTCAAGGAACACTTAGTACTTTTAATGACGCAAAAATAATATACATGCATCCAGAAACGATTTCTGGGTTATTTTGACCCATGCATGGCATGTTGGAGTTGGCTCTAGGCAGAAACGAAATTACGGAATGCACTGGCAATTTAAATATGCCGGATAACATTCGCTATTTAAATGAATATATACGTTAAAAATCGATTAAAAAAATAAAGTTATCGCGCCTACTAAACATGCCAAGGCAAATCAAATATAAATAAATAATAAATGAATGGAAAGTGGAAGCACGCTAACGGTGGAAGGGCTCCACAATAACAATGAAGACACTGTGTTTCTTCCAGAAGTTTCCAAAACTTGTGGAAGAAACAATGTGTCCTTCATTATTAATAAATAATAAATTCCGGTACTACGATGTATTATTTAGAATTACTTAGTGGATCTCCAATCGTGATATTTTTATCTGGCCCAATACGAAGATAATTATCGTTACGAAAGAAGTAAATTGAATCGCAAGTTATCGATATTAAAACAGTTATTCGACAATATCCCCCAATCCTAGTTGAGCCAAATCCGATGGCTCTAGTGCTTACATATGTATCACGTCACAGAGCTTAACCACTCCATCTCTTCACGCCAGAGTTGATTCGAATTTACACATGCCCAAGCGAAAACTGCGATTTATCATCTCTATCGTCCACCGCTACTCTCGAAAGCATGTGTTGTATATTTGATGCGTCAAATATTTTTCCTCTGACGAATGTCCATCGATTCCAGTGGTGCGTGGCTAGAAGCGGGTAAAGCAAGAGGGAATTTAACTGGAATCATTTTGCGGGCGAGGCTGGAGTAGAGAGCTAGAACCTCTGAATAGGAAAAAAAATTGAACATGAAAATCCACCACTTGACATAAACGCCGCATGAGGCCAGACCAGCAGTTTTTGTAATATGTTTGTAATTTGCCAAGATATTTTAGTCGTCGATAACTTTGCATAGTGGATCTAAATAATATTTTTAATTTCTCTTAAATAGGATTTTTTTAAACGACTAGATACAAAAGAGTGTTTCCTTTCTCTAAGAATATTTTCTAGTGTTATTAATGCCAACATAGGAACAAAAATTGCAATAAGCCAAGAAAAGGTGGCTTATTTTTCAGGGAGGAAGTGATCATACGATTTAAGTGTTCTGTTTCCGCTCAACATTTAATTGAAAAACACGCTAAAATCACATTGAAATACAAAAAAGGACCATTCAAAATGACAACACAGATTTTGAACGCAGTTATAAGGAACTAAAACCATTTAAAGCCTACTTTATGTTGTTTTTCCATAATATTCAGCAGTCTAATACATAGCTTTACAAATTTTTTTGAAGAACTGTCTCCATCTATCAAATTTTGAATGTACTGTTCTCAAACCAGTGCTATAGCTCTCTTCTTCAACTCACAAACACTCGCGTCGGGTCAAATCATAAAATTGGGAAGCAAAATGCAAAAATAGTTTACTGAATATAGCATTTATAAATAAAAAAACCTCTTTGGTCATTTAGACCGGACGCGACTTCTTAGGCGTTTAATTATTAAATCTCCTGATACACTTGAAGAAATACTATATAATTTCACAATGAAAAAAAAGAAAATTTAGGATGCTTCCAACATAAACGTTGATTAAGTAGAAAGTAGTGAGACATATTGCATAATGTTTCCCTTATAATGATTTCATTACTCAATAAAGAGTCAAGAATTTATAAACAGTAAAATAGAGAGACAAAAATTGATTATATTCCACTTCATTCAGTATCCCAACGTTGTCCCATCAGACATATTTTGCAACTCATATTTTTATTATATTCACCGATTACGCATTCCGTTTTTTCCATTATATTGTTTTACGCTACCTACGGAGGATGTAACAGTCGACTTTTTAAGCATGCCTGGAAGCCACGGGGTCGTTTCTTCAGAAGAATACATGGTGTTTCCCGGAAGAAGTTGCTTCCTGATGAACCTGATCTCAGCACTCAAGTCCACAAACACGTCTACAATGGGAGCCTTGGGTGCGTGGTACCCATGCGAGATCTCCAAGGATTGAAAATATAGCCTTGAAACCCTAACGATAAAATATAAAAACTAAAGTTTACTCATTAAAATATCAATATAAGAAACGGGCTAATATCCGTTGATTAAATTGAAATTCATTTTTTTAATTTTATTCCATTTTGCCGGCCTCGGTGGCGGTGGGGTAAAGTCCTCCCCTGCCAATCCGTAGGTCATGGGTTCGAATCCCGCCTGGGTTGGTGAGCCCTTTACAGGGCATGGATGTTTGTGTTGTGCTTTGTTAATGTTGAAAACCCGTTATAAAGGCCGCAATGTGCTGTTTACGGGGAAGTGGGAAATAAATAAATAAATAAATAAAATAAATTAATGGGAAGTTAAATAGCAAAAAGCTACGCAACAATTGGTTAATCTCTTCCCTAGTTTTCAACAGGGAAATTCAATCACAATCTGACGATCATGTCCCTGAGTTTTTTTTTCTAGGAATTCTAAAAGACAGCCTGGGTTTAGGTTTTCAAAGGTCCAGACCAGCAGAATTTTACAGACGCTTACCTGTACATCTCAAGTGGTGAATAATCCACTCAGGCGAGAACAGAACCCGTGACTTTACAATTAGAAGGTAAGGACTAATCCTTGCCACCACCGGGGCCGAAATTCACTTCACTCTCATTCATAAAAAACATTAATTCACAGAAAAAGGGACTCATAAGCTCTACCGAAACCCACGCGAAAAACCCTAAACACGTCCATACCCAAAAAACTTTATTATGTTGCTTCTACAACACATACTCAAAAAAGAACTTGCTCTAAAATTGAGTGTAAAAATTCCTCAGTTATTATGCTCTTAGCGAGAAAATTTATGAAAATATGAGATAGATCATAGTAAACATGCAAAATGAAGTAAATAGGAAGGATTACACGTTTTAAAAATATAAATAAACACGTTGGTTTTTTAATAAAAGAAACCTTAGGTTTTTTTCATATCTAAGGAAAATACGCAAGGAGAGATGTTTTTGAACCATCTTCATCTTCACGTGATTACGCCAAAATACCTTACATGAAACCTGGTAGTCCAGATATTTTACGTCATTATGAGACATTACCACAAAATTAACTCCCATTAAGTCTTACCAGAAATCATTCAGTGAGGATGAGTTAAAAATAAATGCATGAAATGTGTTTAAAATTTAAAAAAAAGGTCATTATTAAGGTAAAATAATTAAAAACTAGAATGCACAGTGTTTCAAATTCAGAGTTCCTTCTTTTTCTCTAACATTTTAATAACTGTCTCGCTTTTCTATCTCAAAAACCTTTCTTAACCCATATTCGCCTTTCACTCACCCTTTCACCTCACTCACAATTACACTCTAGACTGCTAAATAGGATTCAAAACTTTTATTCTTCTTTCGATAAAATATTCACAGAATTTCACCGAATGAGTTGCGCGATGGATATCCAAACTTTCATCTCAAACCCATTTTATACTTGCGCAAAACTATAATACCAAGGCTCCATCATATAAATTTTTCACGCGTTTCATCTCTGACAAATATATAGCCGGTTTATTCCATAGATCATAAGGTTTTTAATTTTTTACTCGTGCTTTTAAATAATGCATTGAAAATGAAATTTAAAGGAGAGATATTTCCATGACTTGCGCTACAATCTAAAACACCAAAGACTCTACGTATATGGAAAAAAAATAGTTAAAGGCTACGTGCTTTTGAATATAATTTTATTCCACACAGATTATATTTTTGATTCGTTCATTTTATGGGTCCTTTTAAATCAGTAGCTTGCCCTAGCGTGATCATTACGAAAGCCATGACATAAGACAATGGGCGATTTTATAATAATAATAACGTAATTATATCAGTAATATAATACATAAGAGATAAATTTTTTGGGTAGTTAAAGAAGGACACAAGGAAGATGAAATTCAGATAGCTAAAGACTCTATGTATAGAGATATAAAGCTCTACAGTACTACAATTTAAAAACTGCCTTGCAATTCTAAGTGCAGTGCAACGAGCTATTGATTTAGATGGAAAGAGTCCTCTCGAAGATTTGAAACCTTTAAGGGTTGACAGCGGTATGATACGTGGAAGCCCTCCGACGTTTGCCCAAACAGGGATTCAGAGGATTTTCTGAGTTTGCGATGTTTAGCCAGTGGCTGAGAGAAACTGGAAGAAGTGGAGAGAGAGAGGTCGGTTGGAGCCTGAAAGGAACGAGAAGTATAAGTTGTGATAACCGTAATATCAATGGATAATTCCGATATACACTTCATGGATTCCATCGAAAAACTGATGATGGAATATGGAAGGTCAAGAGAGGAAGGAATGCCAAAATAGATTCACTTTTGTGGGTCGGATGAAGAAGGAAATATGGATGAAAAACATCAGGGAACAATTGAAACTACCTTGGGAAAGGGAGAAATTGAAGACCGTAATATACCGATGTTGAGATTGCAGTACTATGGCTGATTTAATTAAGGTTTAATGAATTTTAGGCAATTGAATTTCTTTGGGGCTACTAGAATATTTCCCAGGGGAGGTGCCGAAAGATCGATAGCAGGAACGCCGTAATTGCGAAATGGCCTGAATGAGACAGTGGACACATTTTAGTGGAACCACGACTGTTTGTCGCTCTGGGAAACATTTCCATGAGTAGGAAAAAAATGTTAGACAGTTTATTGCATAACGTATACTATCTCCTTAACGTTATTTAAGTCACCTATTTCTATTCCATCCTCAAGAAATCGAGTCAAATAATGATCTCCTCTCAAAAAAACCATTTTCACAGCCTCTTTACATCTGTGCATACCTCTACTTCCGACCATCTGAATATATTTTTTAATTAAGCTAGTGATAACGTTTAGATTTCGTGAATAATTTAAAAATTATTTAATTGATAACATTTTATGCAGAGTCGAAATTGGTATTGCTATGTTTGAAGTGCTGACCAAACCTCCTACATTCATTAGCAAGCCCATTTTTAAGAATATCTTTCTTTATAGAAACCATTACAATGCTGAAAATTGAAATATTGGTTTCTGAAAGTTCCAAATTCTAGAACGGTTTTTCCATATGTGACATGCCTGTAAAATCATCAATAAAAGCAATAATAGTGGCATATAAAGAGAGATGGGTAGTATTATGTAGCCATTGACCAGGTCAACACAAAATGAAAAAGAAAATCAAGCGCTGTTAATCAATAAAACCAAAACTATCAGGTATGTAACCATACCATCAATATTACATCAACTAAAAGGTATGTACATTGTACACGCTTACCTCATTGAAGATCCACTCTCACTCTATGGCTCCATACAAATTTGTTAACTCTATGACCTTTGACCCCCATTTTGACCTTTGGGGGTTCAAAAATCAACAATACGGAATTATACAATCTATGAATTGCAAAACTGACTTTGGCACCTTTTAAATCCTATGGTTCAACACGTTGGTTGTCACGATGGTCCGACGTTTACCTCTTTTGACCTTCGTATTAGCCTTGGAGGTCAATTAGTGGATAAAACGGGTAGTAGAACAATACGATTGACTTGGGCACCCTTGAGAACCCATGGTTTGACAGCTGTGTTGGTATGCTAATATTTTTGCCAACCTTATTATTATTATAGCAAAAATTCTTACAAGTCGGCCATAAAGTCGGGTGGTAACTTAAAATCAGAAAATATATAAAGGCAAAAATATAAAATACGAAGTACCAGATTGGTCGATAGGTTTCATCACACACAAAAATGTAAAAAAAAACAAAATACAAAACATATGACCTTGGCTGCGACCTTACTGTGTCAACGGTTGAATTTCCGTAAATAAATGTGATATTTTCGGTTTTTTCGTGCCTGAAAACCTAAGAATTGGCATCTTGGTCAATGAAGTTCAGACTTTTTTCTATCTCGATTATTTTAATATTGAAACCCCATAAGTCAAATTCAAATTTTGGGTTTGGACCCACATTGTGAGGTCAAAATTATAGCATTTTGCTTACACTCAACAAAACTTAGGACCTTTTCCCATAAGTGTGCCAATTTTCATGAATATTGCTCGATGCAATGTTACTAAAATTAGAGGTCAAAAAATGACACACGACCTTTGGAACAGTCTGTATATTTGCATGAATGCCTTTTGGAGAAGCCAATAGACTTGCGGATAGTAAAATTATTATTCAACGCCGAGCATTCAACTAAAACGCCCCACAAGATTTACATTTATGGAGTCCACTGAGAAGTAAACGCTCTTCGGACGATTTTCAACGTTTCCTCCTCGCCGCGAATCACAAAGAATTTCTCGTAACTTCCTCGAGATGAATGCGACGAATTTCTCAGGGATGGATGGCGAAACGGTCTGGAGTATGGACCAGTCGCTCCGGAGGAATCTTCCTTTCCTCCAATTCGATGAATGGAGTGCGAGTGAAGGCATGATGCAGACACGCCAGTGAAATGAGTGCGCAGAGGAAGAGAACGTATGAATGTTTAATATAAACTTTTGGACTATGCCGCCGCATCAATTCTTGGGTGGCCCCAACGTTTCCCGACCGACCAATGCTGACGAGTACCCGCGAAAGTTTTAACGAAAAATAACGCATGATTGGTTCGAAAGCAGTGTTGGTAAGTAATCATGTAAAAGTATTTGGATTACTCGTAACGATTTCTTTTTCATTAATTTGCACTTGAACGATTAATTTTCACAAAATGTATTTTTTTTTATTTACTACTTACGGTGAAAGCGTAATCTTTACTTTGGTTGTAATTGTTACTTAATCTACGTTTACTTTCTCTCTTACTCTCCCACATAATTCGCTTATTTAGGCTAAATCACCCTTATGTAGTAGCCGTCTTATGGTGCAGCTTTGCAATTTCTAAGATTCAATTTCTCCACATTTTTTACTGCACTATTGAACAGAAGTAATTATAACAGTAATTATACTGATAAATTTTAAAAATAAGGAATTTTTACTGGTGAATTATTACTATTACTACTATATAATTTAATTCATGAATAAGAGAGATTGCAATTTTCCCCAAATTTATTAAACAAAGCACGACGCTTTTCGACCGTCAAGTCATACTCAAGTACAATAATTTAGCAAAAGTCGTGCTTTGTTAAAAAAAATCGGTGGAAAATTGCCATCTCTCTTATTCATTAATAAGGATGTCATTCCACTCTTTCTACCCTGCCGCAGTAACTTGTGATGTAACTGTAATTGAGACCATTTACTTTTCCTCAGCACTTTTACCAACACTGCTCGAAAGTGGGAAGAATCGGAGGTAGTACCTTTTGAATGCGAGTGTGAGGAACGCGATGGAAGCTTTCATAAGGGTTGAAAGTGCGTTTTTGGCTGGACAAGGAGGGAGGAAAGAGATATTGGTAGGGTTTTCTTGGGACTGGAACCGAAGTAAAGCTGGCCAGCGGGATACTGCATTCAGAGATGTGTAGGAAGAAGAGATCTTGAAAGGGAGGAGGAGAAAAATGGCCAAAGGAGGGGACAGTGAGAGAAAAAAATCGTTCTTTATCCAGCTGAATGGGTTCTTGAGCCCATTCCTATCCACCCACCGTAGCTTCTACAATAATCTCTGCGCTCTTTCAACCGATTTCTCTGAGACCAAGTGGCCCGATCTGGAGGAAGCGAACAAAAAAGGAGCAGAAATACACATCCTTGATGGGTAATTTGTCTCCGAATTCTCCTTCTCTCTCAAAACTTTTCCTTCCTTATTTATTGATTTCCGTCGTCGGGATTCAGTAAACACCAATTTTTCATTTATTCAGCCGATCAAAAAGAATTTTTGGGTGGATTGAATTTGGCGAGATAGCATCTCATACGAGTGGGAGCAGGAACGTTCTCTTAACACCCTATAAGTTCCTAGAAAAGGAAAAGTTTGACTTCAATGCCGCCTAACGCGGGAAAATTTATAAACACCTCTTTTTATAGTTCGACATAGTTCTGTTTATTCTATACTCCGATTGCTAACTACTTCATGTCTGGTCAACAATCCTAAGATTGATTTGACGCAGCTCTTCCCTCAATTCTCCTAACAGCCAATTTTTCCACACCTACGTATTTATTCACTTTCAGATTATTTTTACCTGTTCCATATATTTTATTCAAGGTCTTCCGTTCTAACCATATCCCTCCATACCATTTGTCCCTCGACGATTGTCTTCATTAGGCCATCATGTCTCAATATGTGGCCAATAAGATTGCTCCGCCTTCTTGCCAAGGTTTTCATGGGGCTTCTCTTCTCTCCTCTGCTTAAGATTTCCTCATTGATAATATTGGTCCGATGAGGTTGTTCCGTCTCCTCAACAAGGTTATTATGAAGATTTTGACTAAATTCGGTACGTAAATGACAGTTTTCTATTTAACATTGATATTCATTTAAAATTTTTCATTTCAGTATCGTTTTAAAAGGCGATTTAGTACAATATATGTTTTGATCTTTACCGTGAGCGTTTCAAATTCAAACATCAGGTACGCGGTATCGTGAGGCATTTGACGTTGAAACGGTATTCTAAACATTTTGGAAGGGCTGGAGTTGTTTTATAGCCAAAAATATTTCGGCAGAAAGAAACAATGAGATCATGGACCTAGTGCTAGAGACGAACCTGGCCTCAGGGATTTGGGTGCTTGCGAAAAAGAGACTGCTGGAATTCTCCGAGCGGAACGTAGAAGGTGTGCCCCAGAAAGCAGGAAGAGAAGTTACGCAGCGATCCGTGTAATGGGAAGCTATTCATCTTCCGGCACGAGAGCGGAAAATGCCAAAAGACAAAAGAGTGGACGACAGCAAAGGGTATCTATCGATCAGTGCTGGCCAAGCGCGGATGGGTCGTTGTCTCGGACACGTTCGGGAATGAGTCGGGCGGGAGCCGTGGGACCTTTTCCTTTTGTGCGGGAGACTGATCGGCATTGGGGAAGCTTTTCGGTGAACTTGGCGAGAAATAGAAAAGTAAGGAGAGAGAGAGAGGGATGAGGGCTTCAAGGAAAGGGAAGCCAGTGATTGATGCGAACGAGAAAGAAGAACACGGCTTTGAGGATAGCACAACCCTGGCGCCTTCGGACACGGTACCGTGGTTTGCTTACTATAGTCCGTCGCTTATCTCGTTGTCGGAACTTGGCCGCATTCTTCGCAAGATAGCAGTTAAGCATGGGTGACGGCATCAACGGAGAAAACGCATTAGGAATTTGGCAATGCGTAATAATAATTATATACAGCGCGCGATATATACAATTAATGAAACGCTTCTATTGGCCTTCCCAGTAGATGCGCGTCAAAGCCTGACCTGCGTGAATCCTTGTCTTACTTATACGTCTTTAAGATACACCTTTCCAATGTTGAATATTTTTCTATAAAATATATAACTAAAACAATGTGTCTACTATTAATATTATTTCTTAATATACGCAGTGGAAAGATCTATATGGTGACTAAAGAGAAAAATGTAATATTTCTTCAAGCTGAACCGACTTCGAGAGATGTGCTTGAAAATGATAGGAATTATTCAGATTACGAACGGTAGATTCCGATTGGTGAGCAACGCTTGGTTAGTGGTGGTGTATATTCATATATTCCGAAGACTAAATGAGACCTTATAGTGTGCCGTCAGAAAAAAATTATTTTAGCAAAAAAATTCTTATCATGTAGCAACCGAATGGAATCAAGGGTTCGGAATATAAACAGATCATAATAATGTTAGAAGGTAGGTTTCCGCGGCGATGGTCCGATCTCTGCATTTCTGCAGGGTTTTCTTCCGCGTCAGCTTGTTTATAGACAATAGTTTCAGAATAATTCCGATCGATTTCGAGCCATTCTTCCTGGCGGTAGAGGAGTTAAATATTTTTTTCAGGAGCCAAGCCTGCTAACCAATCGTCAACTGCTCTGCTTTTGGAAACAAAATCTCCTCGGCTTAACCGCGAGTGTGCCGATTTGGTTTTAGCCTCATCCGCTCTCCAAGGTCTATGAGGCACATGGTGATCCTTAATTGCGCCGGAAGCAAGTAAAATTACTGTACTAATAAAATGTATACAGCAGCCACTAAGCAGTTAAATAATGAAATTAAGCATGCTTAAACTGTTTTCTTTCGCCAAGGTAACGCGCACACACGGTTAAAATTTTCATAATGGCCACCCTCGCATCGGTGGCGGGAGAGTTAATTAAGTATACGCCTGCCAAACTGACGCATTGAGGTATTTTTAAGATGCATTCAGATTAGCGCTAAACGTATCAACCAACGTACACGACGCGGTTAGAAAAAGTATTATGCGCAATATGGCAACAAATACTTATTTTTCTGACAATTTTTTTGTGGAATAAAATAATCTTCTACTATGCTTCCAGTTTACCCTCTCTAATTAAATTTCCCATGCTGTTTCCTTTTGTCAATATTTCGAATATTTAAAAAAGTAACCAAAACAATCATTTAAAATTAATGAAAACCAATGATGTATAATTTATGGATTTAAAATGCAACTGTTTCCTATGGCGACAGGAACTGGACTTGAGAATTTCCCGCTCTGACTGCGGAAAAACTTCAAATAGGAGGCTGATTAGCTCATTGTAAGATATAGGAATGACAACTCGTTCCATACCCATTTCTTATAGAAAAGGAGTTATACAATCGACAACCATAAAAAGACCATCATGTTTCCATTTCATATGTAACGATAACACGTTTTATTCAAGAAATCACTGCACTATTTACGTCTGGTCATTTTGATGTTTTAGATAACATATTTATGCAACCATCGTTCGCTAACGGAAGGGAAAAATTGAAGGGTATACAACGTTGAAAATATGTGATGAATATATTATACACTGACTGCTCGTTAAGAACATATATTTGGATCTGTTCCTCTATACTGAACAGGACGAAATTGAACGGTTCATCAAGCTGGACAATATAACTCTAGGACTAGAATCGTCATTTTTTCGAGTAACCACAACTAAAACCTACTTTTCTCTCAAAAAACTATCAATTTCCTACAATTTTTCTTTCATCTTCATTTATCTGACTCATATTTGTTTTTCGTGATACGCATTCTATTAAAATATAATTTAATTTTTTCTCATAGAAACGGAATTATACCACCTGCCTACCATTAAGAGCTACACATTTTCATTTCATATGTAACGGTAACGCATGTTTTATTCAGGAAATTACTACTATATATAACGCCTGGCGATTTTTATGTTATTAATAGTATTTTTATGCATTTACATTTCTTATCACACTTTCAATAGAAATAAGCAGCATATCTGCCATACTGAGTGGGGTATATTAGGTCAGGGCTTGGAAAGCAGGAGCGACGAGGCCCCTGTTCATTTAAAAATGTTTATTGTAAATTAATTATTTGTAGAAAATAACTCAGTTGTATTGATTAATAATGGAGAATGTTATATTTTATGAAGTTATCCATTTATTTTAACATAAATGAAGAAATATTTTAATATTTTTTTCCTTCATAATTATGGACAATGGCCCTTATAGGTAGCCATACGACCCCGGTCCTTCAATTCAGTGGCGTAACTAGGAATATTCCTTTGGGAGGGGGGGGGGGGCGATCAAAATTTTAAAAGGTTTTGTAAAATGACGCGCCTGGAAATGATATTTTCCACTTATCAGCAGATTCAGTCATTACATGTCAAAACAAGACAATAGTTTTAAATAAACTCGATGATTTCAGGATTTACTTCGTGAAAATCCATGGTAGAGAATTAAAAAGGCACGGTACTTCCTTCGCAGAATTTATTTAAGTCGACCGGTTTCGTCGGAAAAGCTACATCGTTAGGTACGGAGTTTGTTAATTGGTTATTTATTTGGTTGTTATTGCACGTTGGTAGGGGAGGGTTGTGAAGTGGATTAATGTATTTCCAGATAGGTTAATAGGGTCTTAAGGAAGTTCTGGGACCGGTGCGGTGGTTAAGGTGGGGTTGGAGCGTCATTCAACTTCAGGGGAATTACCAAGAGAGGGGGAATCCAACCAACGACAACATGTAGCTACCTACGCGTAATAACAACCAGATAAACAACAACATAACAACCAAAATAACAAACTATGAAGCTGAAGTTGTCGCCTTTGCGACGAAACCGGTTGACTTAAATGAATTCTGTGAAGAAAGTACCATGCCTTTTTAATTATTTAATCCTTTTAAATATTGCTCATTGAATTGAGGCTTTGGGGGGGGGGATCTATTTCTCTTATCCCCCCATAGCTAGGCCACTGCTTCTAATATTAAGCCAATATGATTAGCCACCCTCTGCCAAACACCCTTGAGGTGGGTCGCAAGGTGTTAAATAGATGTAGAATCTTCCGCTCCTTTCACCCCAAAACTTGCTCCTCGCTTTACATTTTCATTCACCTTGTTCCACTCCATCAGCGATATACGCTCCCACCCCTGGGCTCGCTATGCTCCTCCTCGCAGATCTCATTCTCTAGAAAGCAACGGAAGGTCTCTCAGCTCCTATCAGGCGAGGGGAGACGACTTTCTATTCACTTCCCTCCTCCACGCTTACGTCACTTTCACCACTCAACCACCTCAGCTAGAAGGCCGAGATACCTCCATCCGACTCGCACGCAACTCGAGTACATCGCCGGGAGAAAAAACAACCGAACCGTGAAAATCTTCCAACTCAGGAATCTCACTTCAGGGATAGGCTATAAATGCGAAGAATTTCCCACCATATATCAATAAGATAGGTATTCTTGGCATTCATGTCACCTCCAGCCTCTATTGTCTCTCGTGTGTCTATAGAAGTTATTTGTGATACACTGATACTATATTAATTTTTCCTTATCTCATCACTTATTTTCAGTAAACATCATCTCTTTCAACATTTCCCATAATTTTTTTCGATTGCCATGGCGAATAAGCATTTTCAAAACAAACAACCAAATTAATCATGTAAAATAGAGTGAATGAATTAACATGTAAATACATGCAGGTGAAAAATGATTATCTTATATTCCTGATTAGCACAAAATCATGGCCGTAATATAAACTTAGGGCACTGGGGAAATACTGGTTACAAGCAACAACCTCGGAAGACCATATCATTGTATTAAGTAATTCTTTTTCAGCGAAAACTATGCATCACTGTGTCGTCATTATATCGTCATTATATCACCGACGTTTCAATAGACGATTTTTCCATCATCATCAGGGTAAAACCCTCCGATGAGTCAGTCGTCCATTAAAACGTTGGTGATATGCAAAGAATCAAACCGGTGGATATCCCGAGAAGACTTCATGCATATCATAAGTGCTCCCGGCACATAAATGAGAAATATAAGGGAAATAAATCAGGGTACTGATGGGAATTTTTATTTCTGTAAGGCTTTGGGGGGGATCTATACCCCATACTCCCCCTCATAGGTACGCCACTGCTTTTAATGTTAAGCCAACATGATTAGCCACCCTCTGCCAAGCACCCTTGAAGTGGCTGGATAAATTAATTCTTTCCCAGCGAATACCAAATATCATTGCATCGTATATCATCAACGTTACACTTGACGACTCTTCATCAGGGTGAAAGAACCCTTCCACGAGTAATGGAGAAATTTATATTTTATAAAGTTATCTATTAATTTTAACATAAACGAAGATTTTACCCTTCTTGATTACTTGTAATGATCCTTATAAGCAATGGGAGCTTGGTAATGAGAAAAATGGAGGGATGCAAATTATCAAATCAGTAATGAAGTACTACGAATGGATAAATTATCCACAACAGTGAAATATTTAGCGCCAGATGCACATGCATGGTTTTGAATTGAGAATAAAACATATATTTTTAAAAATTGATGAAGTGTTTGAGAGAGGGTGGCAAAAGTTTTCGTGTGAGGGAAGCTGGGTGCTTAAGCGGAGTGGGGGTTAGGATGAAATGAAGGTCCAAAAGAGGGGAATGAAAAGGAATACGATTTCGTGTAATATTTTCTTTGTTTTTCAAACCTTAAAAAATCTCTTATCTCTCTGGCGCATCCAGTCTTTTATCAAGCTTTCCCCATAGCATAATAACAGGTGGCCTCACACAGCGGCGGCTGCAACCAGAATGACGTCACACGGGCTTTTCCCAGCATTCATACTTAGCCATCGCGTTTTTGCGTGCTTGAGTGTTTTCACTTTCCATTTAATCGCAAAAAGTAGATATCGTTATTTAAAAATCTAAAAGCGTGAAATACGTACTCCAGGAGTAAAAAATCTTTCCATTTAGGCAATAAAAAAATAGGAAACCAACCTATTCTGACAGCGCCTTCGTCAGATTGTGCAGTTGCTTCTCCCGCGTAAAACGGCCTTTAAAATTCGTGTAGTTTTGCCACCGGCATCTATGCTCCCTAGAAAGCTGGTTCCCTCTCTTAACTTGACTCTCACCCTTAAAGAAACCTGGGGATACACGTATTGCCTCGGGTTTTCAAATCCCCCTTATCTCATTCCCTTTTCCCTTCAGTCACCCCTCCTTTCCACTTCCTCCGCTGTTGACATATCCGAGAGACGGAAGTTTTCTCAACTCTGATAAATCTCCGCGAGGCAATTTTTACGTCGCTCCATTGTCATTTGAATGGATCTTTCATCTTCATCTTTGAGTCGGGCGAAACTGGAGCCAAATGGATGCTTTTATACATCATAAGAAGTTGGTTTTGAAGTGCTCATGTATGAGAATTTCTCTTGGGAAAAAATTCAAGCTTCTTTGCTAGCCTAGTAGCAATCGATTGGTCATAAAGTCTTTACTTTCTGGCTCCGTGAAAGAGATCTCAACTCCTGGTTTTAAAAAATCAAGCACACGACGCTTGCATATACTTTAAAATATCGAAAATATGCAATCAAATTCACCAAAACCTTGGCAATGATGGGTAGGGGGATATAAACATGTAATAAAAATCGTCAAAAGAGTATTTTTGACAGAATTTCACAATCATAGGTAAAGGTATGACAATGAATTAATAATATACTGGTCGGTTATGTGCAAGAAAATTAACGAAACGTCAAGCGTCAAAAAAATACTCGCTGTTAATTCCAAATACTCTTATACTCGGATAAACATATTTAACAAAAACATAATCCTAACGCCTCATGCCTCCATAAGCACTAGGACGTAAGTTTCCTTAGTTCCTTAGGTGTAAAGTTCATGAATGAAATCAACTCATTTTTGCGTGACTTCGCGGAGCGAGGTTATTTTTCATAGTAGAATTTAAAAAAAACACTGTACAGTTCCACAAACTTTATCTTGCCGTTTAAACTTCTCGACAACCACATAAATTTCGTGGAACTGTACTCTGTTTTTTGTTCTTCATGAAATATGTTAATGAAACCATTAAGAATATTACTCAAGAAAGCCTATCCTGGGTATAGATATGGTGTATAGTATGAATTGATAGCCAAAAAGATTCTTCCCAATTATTCTACGGATTTTTTACTTCTCTGGTGATTAAATCAACCATTTAAAATGTAAGACCGAAGAAACTCATTAGTACTGCATAATATAAGAATGGTATTTTTAATACATTTTATTGACGTTGCCATTTTTAATGCCTCTATGTTATTCTTAAGAAAGCCTTAAATAGCGAAATACAAAGGTCATCATTCATTCAATGTCCTAAAGCAAACTGATTGTATTAGTTTGTCATTCATTTCCCATAAACCGCAATAATACTCTGACCCATTAGCTATATTTCTATAGAGTCAATGAATACACATAAAGAAAAGGTAAAGAAAAAAATCTTTCAAAATTTAGTGTACGAGAAGGTCAGTGATACGGACTCACTCCTTTTGAGCGTGTTTACAATTCCATGATCCTGTGCATTGTTTTTTGAAAGAAAAAAGCTCAGAAACTAAGGAAGAAAGATAAGTAACTAAATACACTTTACCAAAAAGAAAATGAAGGAAGCCTCGAGGTTATTTCTCGGATTTAGTTTTTGTGTGGGGTATGATTAAATGAAATTCGCAGAAGTAAAAAATTTATCAAGAAATAAATGATTTTAATTTCTCCAAGTGAATTATATTGATGATTTCTTCTCGGATTTTCAACCAGGTCAAATCAGTCGTATAGGGCGACGTTTCGAAAGACGACTTGTGTTCCATCATCTTTCAACGAGTGCTACTCAATCAAAGTCCAATTTACAATTCTTAGTACTACGCACTTATTTACACTTATACGAGTGTGAAATACGACTTTCATTGAGTAACACGCCTTGAAAACGAAAAAAATTTCATCGGTATCAGGAAATGTTTTCGGGAATTCTCTGCTCTTTTAAAATTTCTACCTTCCTTAAATCTCGAGATTATTCCAGGTAAACTAAATTCATGAGTGAGTTCGCAGCCATTGAAATTTTAAATTACATTCCAGTATCAATCAAGTAAATACATTTGAATATGCCGATCTGGTTAAACCAAAAAAAGCATAAGTTGCTCTTTATTGAATTAGTGAGAGTAAGATCGTTGAAACTTTTTTATACCGCAATCATCATGTGAATCATATGCATTGTTAATCATCATTCAGGAATAACTCTTTACACAATTTGATAAATTCGCAGTAAAAAGTTTCCAAAGCAGTATTTCAAGTCTAAGGACACTATATAATGCATATTCCTATGAGCTAATAGGCGAAAATACCCGTTGTTGATAATTAATCGGTATACCTTCTCATCATTTATGAGAAATATAATTAATGCAATATGCAACCAGTCTTACATAGAACACTGTACTTGCATTCCACAATCGTTCTTGTTATATGCTCTACACCCCTTACCATCTGTAAAGAAATAAAATAATGTACTTTCACAAAATTCCGTAATTTGCGGTACACTAATAGGAAAATAATTTCACTGGGCTGAATTCTCACTCAATAAGTGATTCGACCCTAATTGGGATAGGTGAGGCTAAAGCTCATCCAAGTGTAGAGGCAAGTTCCTTTCCTTAGGTCGCCTAGCGCTAAATGGATTTTACGTTTCGGAATGTCCGAACCCTCCTCGAGGATTATGAACACGGGATGTTATGCTTAGTAGCCGAGCGAAATACCTAATAGGCTCTCACCCCATCCTTCTATTCTAATTGTAAGCTGAAAATTGAAAGCACGTCAATGACTTAAGTTAATGTTATATAAAAGAAGCAAGTATTACATCAAGTTTTTTCCGCAACTTCGTCTAACATTAGATAGCAATCCTCAAGGATATCCATTAATAATTACCGTCTTTAAGCAAGACTACCAAAGACATACACTTTTATAAGTTAATATTTTTAAGTACCAGATTTTATCACTAACTCATATATATGGATCGCTCTGGTGGTCACGTAGTGGCCTGTTACATACGAAGAAGTTTTTATGTGTACGGTTATGTGGAGATAGATGTTGATAAATCCTCAGTTCCTCATTCACTCAGTGTTTTAGCGTAAATATTAATAGTAACGACAGAAGTCGAACCAAACTAGCAAACGAGCCACGGGCGAGTAAAATTGAAAAAATCAAAGGGTACTTCCCTTGCATAGAAGATCGTTTGAAGAAGTTTGAGGGTGCCCAATGGCTTCGCCAGAGACATGAAATCGAGACCATCCGCTAAGTAACCAAATGCTCTACCCATTAAGTCAAAATACTCCCCTAATGCGTGAGATTAATCCTGTGACTCGATTAATAGGTGTACACTGTACATAGTACGGAGCTCTTGGCTGCCTTAAAGATATAAGCACGTAAAATAACGTCAAAACATCCAGACTACATTGAGACTACCTTCCGTAAACATATACCTACATACCATTGCTGGTGGTGTTGTATAATAACTGAAAATTTCCAAACACATGTTTAATATGTGCACGAATAAGGACCATTTCATTTATACCCGATAATGGAAAAATATAGAATATATCGATGTCTAAGTTCTAACAACACGTAGGTATCTCAAATTCGGTCGATTTGAGACAGATATCTTAAACAAAGTGTGATAACGTTAAAAGAATAAAATACAGGCAAATACAACTTTGTTTGCCAATGAATGCTTCTTTTTCAATTTTATGAACTTTTGATTTTTAATTTCAGTCTACAATAAAAAATATTAATCGTTTATTTTGCTCTCCTGAAAATTTGCTATTTTGGAGTTACGTGTTGTTAGCACTTAGCCATTCATATTTTTCTTTTTTTACGATTCATCAAGCTATATTATATAAAAACATGCATTGCTTAGTTACAATTTTGAATATTGTATGAGTTACAAATCTATTAACATAGGATATTGGAGCATTCGAAGCAGAGACCCCGGGAGAATAAAGAAAGGGATCTCTTCTCAATACAGTTGTCAAGCAAATCGCAGCGTTTCGGAATGTGCCTGTCTCTACGTCAATTGCGTTGCAAACTCAGCGGCTTCAGCGCAGCGCTGGGAATCGAGCGACAGGAAGCCATTGCGTCCGCTTGGGCGGTGGAGCAGTAGCGGGAGCGGGATAACTCGGTGTTCCCACCACTTCCGGGTGCAGGGCCGACTACCATTGAGGAAGATGGATGGTTGTCTATGCCTACACTACCATCAAACACCCCTGCACTGGGGTGATGTAACTACTAAGATATTTTAATGCAAGATTTTGCGGTGTAGAGGTTCAGAGTAGGGTTGGTTTCCGGATTCTATCCGCTTTCTCATTTTGATGGTTACGTTTCATCTTCTGTGCAGTAGTCGTTCGCAGGTCAGGCTGAAGTCCTTTGGACGCATACAGCACAGTAGGTGAAACGTCACCCTCAAAATGACAACGCGAACTTAACAGGGAATATACTATTGCGAACTACCATAAAGATTCTGCTAAGTCAGCTTTCAAAGACGTTGAGGATAAACATTGAAACTTACTAATTAGAGTCAAACCGTGGTCCTACAATGTTGTGTTATTCATTAGTGACCACGGGCATTAAATTATCATTATTATAACTTGACTATGTATCTGATAGCTTCAGGCTTAACTATGTGAAAGATTTCCAATAAGGAAAATAAAATAATAATAACCCAGTAAATAAGATTTAAAAAACTTTTATCTTCAACATAAATGACCCATGAGCGTATTTATTAATTATTCTATCATTCAACCCAATTTGGTATAATTTAATGAATCGAATGATTATCGATTTAAATTATTGAATTTTATCGATTACCTTATGGTTCAAATTTTGATTTTCGCTGAGCATTCGAGCTTTTTATTTTGATTAAAAATCAATTTTGGCCAACATTTTTTCCTTACTAACGGAGGAGCGAACGCCATGAAATATGTTATGTTAATTACCTAACCGTAGCATTATATACTATTTTCATGCCTGATAGAACGATCTTACATATGATCTGATTTTACTGACACATTCCTACATTGCATTGAGATAAAGACATTCTCAGATATGGTACCCACATAGGGTGAATGAAACCCAGATGAGGAAAATATTTTAATACCATATTGGGCTCAAATTACGGAGCCCTGACGTAATATTCACATATTTTAAACATGTTTCCGAAACCGATATGGTACTTAAAATTATTTTTCATGAATTGAAAACCATACAGTGAAGTGTATACAAGAGGTCCTGATATACGTTGAAGTTTACCACTGACTTTTAATACGGGTCTGAAGTACGAAGTGAGGTAGAAGGGCAAGAGAAATTAGCGTTCCTTGGGGGTGAGATGCAAAAGGAATTCCAGAGATGAAAGGAACCCATTCTTCATGTTCACATTCTTCCCCTTTCAGTTGAACAATACGCAACAAGCCCACTCTTCCCAACTCCGCTTTGTGCTGGGAAGAATGCGAGAGGCTGGCTGAGGAACTGGAGTGAAAGAGAACGCAAAAGGATGGATGATGGAAGGAGTAACTTAGTCCTTTTCTTGACTTGTCCCTAGCAAAGACAAAAGGGAAGGACCATGGAATGATAGTGAGAGCTTGAGTCCAAGAGGAGAGGATAAACTGAGGTGGTGTAAGCGCGTGTGCTGCAAGCAGGAGTGAGGAGACAGTCAAAGAAGAGGGGACAAAGATGTATGGGACATTAAATGGGACGTCCATAAACCAAGTGGGTAGAATGATAGATCGGGAGAGACTAAGTAAAATAATGCGTAAGTAAGAAGCATCAAACTTTGGTGGTGGGTCTACTGAAGAATCCTTCGATCACCTAAACTTTAAACGAGTTGCTAGGGCCAAAATAGGGGAGACCGGGGCACGTTGGCCAGATTTTTTTTAATTTTTAAATATTATTTATTTATGCATATTTAACTTTATGAACTCATAGCTAAATTGTAGAACAATCTTTCTGAATCTGGATGGCAATAATTAAACTTGAATATATGAGTAAGGGTCACAACTTAGAGGACATACACAGTGAGAATAAAAATTGTAACGACGTTTTAACCCTGGATAGCTAATACCAGTAAAACCAAAATTATGAACGATGTTTTGTTTGAAAATGCACGACTTTTTAACTACAGAAACTTTGAGTTAGGAGCTACGATTGGCCGTTGCCGGAGGCTCTGAGCAACTCATGACTTCGAATGATTTGCCTGATAGAGATCGTGACGTATCCAAGGATAAGTCGGCAGGTGTATTCTCCCATCTACGTTTTTCTCTAATTCCTTGGAATACACATTAAAAATCATGTATACAATTTTTAAAATGGTAACTGCGTGAAATAAGAAGGAATTATTAAGATTATCACTAATAATGTATGGGTATCGAGGCTACATACGAGATTACGCTCGTGGATGCTACAATGCATGCCGATTTTTGTGATTGATAGGTGAGCCCCTTTTTAAGTACAAAGGAAATACTACAACTCGATTAAGCAGAAGCAGTAGATTTTAGGTTATTTAGGCCACCGGATGCTGGTCACATAGTCGGGAATATTTTCAAACCAAAATTCGTTTTAACGGACCGGAAATTGGTGGTATTAGCTCATTATTTACCAAAGTAAAGATACGCAGTTTTTTTTAACACTTGGATCCTATTTATACATCCCATCCATTCCCACACTCTCTTCGGAACTGAACTTGAGCACGTATCTTCTATTGCCATCTCTAAATCCACTCCTGCATAATTAAAGGCATATTTTCATGCGTAGAGGCAGTGAGATTTGCAGTAAACTCTCCCAGTAGACTTTAAATTCGTTCTTTAGACGGACTGTTAAGCGATATCCATCAAATGTTGAATCGATTTCCGGACGAGGTCACAGTTTATTGAGAATCAGCGGATGCAAATATTGCTATTTAAAAACAATACTTCTTTGATATATAATGCGAAGATTTAAATGATTAATGGTTTTCAAGGTGCCGAAAAAAAGCCGACACATGAAAATTTAAATATTGGGCGCAAAGTCAGCTAGGATCGATGGCAAAATCCGTCGTATGTCCGATTCATCGTTAAGTGGGAGTCTACTTTATAAAATTGTTTTGATAAACTCTCAGAAAATCAAATAAATAATAACTATTTTAGTACTGGGCAATTATTTATGCCAAGTATAACTCATGCATATACATTACCCCGCAAATGCACATTATTCCTCGAACAGTCTCCTTTGTTTCACTATAACGTTCATGCATGTTTACGAAATATTTCAGGTTAATAGGGCAGCCACCTTTTGAAGGAAAATGTACCAGTTCCGATATTTCCAAATCATTTGGAAGACATTGCAGCAGGTTTACAAAACGGATGGCATTGGGGAAAAAGAATTTACCAGACAGAATTAATTTGTCAAATGATTGTAACATTAGATTTGCCCCTGTGCTCAGCTTCAACATTCAATGATTGAAAAAATCCATTCTCATTACTAGCAGGATGGAGTGATATAATTTCTTATAAGGAAATTACCAGGTCGGACAAAACGCCTGAAAATGCTTGGGATTCCAGGCGAACATTGGGTTCGGCATAAAATTCTCCTCTGCGCTGGACAGCTGACCTTACTCCATCGATCCGATGACCTTGGCTCCCCCAGTCAAACTGCAGTGAGGAATAGTTCAAATGAATGGCGATTTGGTAATAAGTATTCGTGTCACGAGCATTGCGTATTTATTTTAAGACAAGACTAGGTAATCCGTGCAAAAATTTTTGAGCCCCACTTAGATTACATTTTTGTCTGCTTAATTTACGTTTCTTTAATTTAGTTACTTATATAACGGGTTTTTAAACATTTCATTGAATTTTATAATAAAAAAATGAGTGGAGTCCATATATCTTGAGCGAGTAATCGACATTACATAATCGGAACTTTTAAGTCAAATTGATTGGTAGGTAAATAGTAAAATTTGTGATTAAAATTATATTTTTCTTCAAAAGCCGGCGATTCAATGTTTTATATGATACCTCATTCATCCCTGTAGGTGCACTATTAACGGAGCATACAGGGAAAGATAGAAAAAGAATTTTCTGTAATAATGTATGTGATAGAGCTGCCCGATGAAATTAAATGGTTCGTTCTAAAGACTAAAATATGCCTTTGGAAACTATAAAGGAAATGATTTATAGTTTATTTTTAGTACAGCTAAATGCAGTATTATGCCATTACCTATATTGTGCCTACAAAAATGATATGTACATCACTTTTTTTTACACATATTCTTTATCTAGGAAACTATCCTGCCAGCAATAAAATACAAACAGCTATCATAATTTTCCACACAATTACACTCGCTCCACCGGCTTCAACGATTACGCATCGTTATCAAGAGATGTCTCTTGTTAATGACTTGTAAACGTCACGTGAAAAAATAAAATGGTGTCGAAAATTACTACAGCTGTTTATATTTTATTACTATCGATAAATTTCCATATAGTGAACTCGTCAACAATCGATCCAAAGTACCTATCCTGCCTGTCTATGTTCCACTCGTGAATTATATTCTGTTTCTCTTTCACACGTAACATCTATTTTTACTGTGACATTATACTGGGAAGCCTTATTATGCTGCTTCAACAATTAAATTCATCAGGTGAAGTCATTTTGTCGCTTTCGCTTTTCTTATCCACCACATATTCCCTGTCATATAGCTTACCCTGATATTAGTCGCTTTTATCCCAATCGTTAACCGTACATTTTTCAAAATAAGTGATTTTACTTCTCCGGCGTTAATTTAAGTTAATATAATTATTGAACCGCAAATATATAGTTACTTAAACTGAAATAAGGGAAAACGCAGAGGGCAAGAGAGGTTAGGGTGAAAATTACTAAGAAAAAGGTATTTTTACAACGTTCAAATTCGTTAATCCTAGATTAATTCAAATAAATAATGAATAAAGGCCTTAAAAATCTGTTTCTTTGTATTCGAATGCGTTCTCGTTCATAGGTGGGTCATAATTGTCTACCGTGAGAAACGGTTGATTGAACTAATTATCGATGAACTCTTTTTAAAATTAATTAATTGGTATAAAACACACATTAAAAGTGCTGTGGTAAAATTAAACTAGCTCCAGTAAACTTTAAAGTTAGCATTGCAACATTTAGGTAAAAACGATGCAAGAAATTTTTTACTTTTAAAGCGCTTTTGTATACAATGTGTTTTGAGAAAATAACGAGATTTTTATTAATTTCACGTTTTTGGAGCTTTGAGAGTTCGATTGCCAATTTCTTTTACTGTTTTGGTATTCAGTCACCTGAAATGTGAAAATATTTTATCTATTAGTTCTAATTATCTAATTAAAGTAACTATCTAATTAAAGTATTTATTCTTTACTTTATCTGTGGCAACCACTGAGGTTAGAAAGGCTCGACGATCAGATAAGGAATAGCTACTAACATTTTACTGCTTGTTAGTGAATTTTTGTTGAAAAACAATGATCTTAAGATGTCCCTGCCTTCATACTTGTGTACTCCATGGCTCGGTGTGTCTTTTTCCTATTTCCAAAAATTAAGAGAACCATGAAGGGCCGCCGTTTCACTAGCATAGATGACGTTGCAAGAAATCGCTGACAGAGATAAAATACATTTACATAAAAGCCTTCTGGATAATTAAAAGTTCAACTACTCTAATTTCTCACAGAAAAAGATGTGGTTGCACAAAGAAAAGAAAACCACTAGTTCTGATCCATGTGGTGAGCACCAAAATGCTTGTAATATATGAATAACAGCTTGATGCTAAAGCCAAGTGGAAACTGCTGGAATCGGTTTTTAAAACGTTTCCTTAAGGTAATCAGAGTCCGTTGCATTTTTCCTCAGTTTGAGCCAATGAAACCCAGGTTTACAATATATATTCAGTACTTGGGGCTGTGAGTTGATAAGTACTTCAATCAGCCAGTCAGAGCACGATGCTTTATATTAGAGGAAATATTTCGAATTAGAATCACATAGAAATTATAGTGTGTATATACCATGGCATTTGTGGTGATGATAAGCATATTCCATTACATTTCGTCACCACAGTTTATGAATATTTTGATAGTATGTTATAATATTATTTCTATTGCTAATGGCTGTTTTTGTTATTTGTTGATTCTGCTCATTAATTTTACTTTATCTTATGATTCTATTTATAAACCCTATTCTTTTCCTCCCCATGTCTCTGGTGAGGTGGCCTAGGGAAATGAACTGGTCCAAGAAACCCTAAATGAGTGAATTTACACTTCCGTGCTTTAGCCTGGGGTGAGCTCTACCCTCACCCATCTAAAAGTCATTGGGAAGAAGCATTCATTGAGAGGTCAAGAATATTTAATGCTAAATATTCTTAGTCTTAGACTAAATTGTACTTCTGCATCCCCCAAAAGAGGTCATTAGTTTAAGGAAATGGGGTTGTACCTACTTTTAAATTTAAAGGGAATGCTCTAAATGCAACAATGTTTTCTTGAGGCTATGATTACAGGGAGATCTTTAAACATTAAGAAAATATTTTGCGCACCTATTTAAGAGATGTCTACTTTTAAATTGAGAGGACGCCTCCTTCATTCATTTATCATTTCCGGGAGATAGCAAAAAGTGTATCAAATATTTATTACTTGGAAGAAATATATGTTCATAAATCACTGTTTATATAAATCTCAAACGCATTCCAACGAAGTAGCATTTTGATATCAAATGAATTGCATAGCACATGTTCCAAAGGATGTAAAAGAGAATATATACGTCTCTATGAATAGGCCAGCAGATGGGTTAGCGGAATGGAGACTTATGCCAAATAGATATCACGATATTTGGCTTTTGCTGATAATGACGGGATGAGAAGTAACATATCTTACTTATTTTCAGTGTTTCCTCTCCTTCCTCAATTAGAGTAGAGTTCAAAAGCATCATTTACAAATCCAAGACTTATCGTGAAATTATTTATCTACCGGAAAGACCGTGAGACTCAGATGATCCTTCCATAGAAATCTGTTGGAAGACTCGATTTGTTGAGCACGCATGTTAAGAATTTGGATAAACAAAACAGTCAACTAAATATGAGGAAAATACTTATCGCCTGCACACGAGAGTTGAATTATGTATCTTCGCGTGAATCTCGGCTTTTGATTCGGTGGGAATGCTCGCATCTGTGCTGCTGCATAAAGATTGAATGAGATGCTCACCGCTCAAGCGATTATGCAAGGATGTTCTTGCCATGGCATTCAGAACCCGCCCTGTTTTGCAGCAACGCCGTTTCGCGATGCTTTTGTTTGTGCTCAAATGAACGCGGAAGAACTGTGCCTGGGGAAATTTCTTGTTCCCGAAAGCATGTTTGTAATCCACTTATGGGCTCAGAAATGGGGACTTAACTACGCTTCAATGAGTTAGGTACTTGCGCCCGGTGAAATATATTTCCTTCTCAGATATACTCACTTAGGGAAATAATTTTGTGTTTCTTCGCTACGAAATAAAAAGAAATGCAAAGTGAAAAAGGAGAATCCAGGCATTGCAAGATAGATCTATACAGTTAACGTAAGTACATAAAATGAATGCGGACACAGAAGGGTGGGCCAAAAAATAAACTTTTTAGGAAAAAAGTTGTCCTGCTCGGAAAAATTGTAGAATGCGATCAGAGTCTCGTGTAGGGTATATTTGAAAATTGGATGGTAACACTGCCGCCGGATTCCTTAAGTATTAATATCTACTCTAAAAAATCGGGCTCATTTCAAAGACAAACGCATGAGGAGACAAATTCATAAGAAAGACGACCATTTCATTTTCTATCAAAGATAGCTAGCTATAATATTCATCATCAAGGTAGAAAAATTTTATGCTAATTTAATGAAATCTATGGTGTTACGATTAATGGTAATTGAGGATGAAATTTGAGGGAATGCTACCTGCATAATTATTCGGCGAATCGATTACTGTACGGGGCATGGTATATTGAGTTGTTTAGCAACTGTGGTTGAATGATATAAAAACTAAAACGTAAAACAGACATTGAAATAGGATTGTAGGCTTTCCCGGCGAGCTAATCTCAGGAAATCTCCTCGGGTTCTCCACCACTGGGTAAGGTTTTTCACAGCCGACATTTTGATCACGAGTAAAGCCGAAGTTTTGATCAAGCGTGAAATTGTGCATTCTAAATTAAAGAAAATTGGTAATTTTATGTGAAACAATTGACGATTGCATGAAAAAGTAATTGCTCAAATTATTGTGTTATTAATTTTTTTCCATTATTTGCTCCTGTAAATATTTATTAATGATATTTACTAATCATTTTTTGCGATAGTTGCATGTCATTATTAGAGTGTTTATCAACTGTCAACTATACTAAATTTTACAACCGTACTAAAATGCTAGCTCTGCTTAATAAATCTTTGGCATAGAGGTAGAGAAATTAATCAGGAAAGAACTCTACCAGCAAGCACACTTCAACATTCCCATCAAAGATGAGTTACGCGAGCATAAAAGAACTGAAGAGAGTTCGAAAGAAGCATTGAACATTTTTTCAACCGCATAGCGTGCACTTTGCAACCCGTTAGAGCGAGGCGTGAGCTCTGTTCTCCAGTGATGAATGCTTTCCGCGCGGAAATTGAGTAGGCTGAGTACAGTGACCAATGGCCTTAGAGACTACGTAGATGGGGCACTAGATCGTCCCGTTGAAGCTTAATTTTTTCGCCACTTTGAACACATTTTAATCACTTTTCAAAAAATGTCTGCAGTGCGGCCATGAAGTGAGAGCTATCCATCTATTCTCATATTTCACCATGCATGAACTATAGGTATATCAAATTAATAAATTCGTGAGAAGTAGTATTGAAAAGTTATGAGCATGATGCATCACATAATCACGGATATACAGGGTGTAAAAAATTGTGTCACGGGATTTTAACCCAATATAGCTGATGCCAGCAAGAACCAAAATTATTAATGATGTTTACGCCCACTATTTTGACGCGCTATTTTCAAACTACACGCTCCGACTTGTCGCCAGTCAGCCCTTGGATACATCGCCATCTCCGGAAACCAAAGCAGTCGAAGTCATCATTGTTCAGAGCAGTGGCGTAACTATGGGGGGGGGGGGGAAGGATTAGGGGATGTATCCCCCCCAAAGCTCCTGAGGAATGAAAAAAATTATATGAAAATCTTATCTGGATTTGATACATAATAACTGCATCTGCTAAAAGTTACATTTGAAGTGCCAAAATGATGTAAAATGCATTTTCAGGCATGCGATTTTTCAAAACTTTTCCTGAAATCCCCGTTTCCTGGGGGGGGGGTAGCTCCCACTAACCCCCTTCGTCCCCCCTCAAAGCTCCCTCATCCCCTCCCAAAGCATATTCCTAGTTACGCCACTGGTTCAGAGCATGCTGCAACCGGACAAACTCGTGGCCAATCGGAGCGCTTGGCTCCAAACTTCAGTACTTTATTAAACGGCACGCTTTCGGCCTAAATATCATTGGTAATTTTTGTTTCGACAGGCATCAGCTATTCAGGGTTGAAATTTCGTGACATAATATTTCTTCACCCGGTATTCTCCACTTGTCTCCCCTGGAGGTGAAATTAATGATTATAGGAAGGGTGGGAGGAGCAATCTCAATGCTACTTTCACATGTAATTTGGAGAAGGGGAGAGGAATCGGAGGTTGTCTTTGCTTCCTCGCTTATGGCATCGCTTGGAGTTAAGGGGAAAGAAAATATTTACCATGCATATGCGGACGGAAAAAAATAGTATGCTGCGATTTGCTGACAATATAGCAGTCATAGCCGAGACAGAGAAGGATTTGAAGAAGGCTTTGACAAATATGAAAAAGGACAACGGCCAGATATCAGCTGAGAATGAACAAAAAGAAGACTAAGATATCAGTATGTAGCAAAAGAGAGGAGGCTAAGACAAATATTAACCTAGGAAAGCATAAGCTAGAAGAGGCGAAAGAGTTTTCTTACTTGGGTAGCCGAATTACCAACGATGGACGAAGCAAAAAAGAAATAGCCGGTAGAATAGCGCAGGTTAAGTGGGCTTTCTACAAAAAAGAAGAATATTCTAACAGATGAGAATACTGGCATAGAAGTAAGGAAACAATTCATCAGATGCTGTAAATGGCATACGTTTCTCGATGGAAGAGAGGCTTGGACGTTGAAAACAGCAGAGGAGTCAAGAGTGGAAGCATTCGAAATGTGGTGCTACCGAATAATGATTAAGATAAAATAAATTGACAGTGTAAGTAACGAGGAAGTACTAAGAAGTGTGGGAGAAAATAGAAGCCCCCTAAAATCCCGAAGCAGAATACGGGACAACTTAGTTGGCCACGATGGCCGGGGCCCACGATTCAACAATCGTTGAAGGATAAGTGGAAGGGCAGAAGGGCAAGGGACGGCCTCGAATGAGTTGCATGGGACAGGTTATAAAGGATGTAAAAGAGAAGAAATACACAGCTATGAAAAGGATAGCGAATAGGAGAGAGGAATGGAAAGCTGCGACAAATCAATCTTAGGATTGTTGACTAATGATGATGATGATGTGGGTAGTATAGTTGGGATATAATTCAGTTACATTTATAATGAAAAGTTGAGCTCGGCTCAAAGATTCCGTAAATGGTGCGTTTTCGACCTAAACATAATTGTTAATTTTATTTGTTACAGGCATCAGTTATCCCGGGTTATATTGTCGTGGCACCATTTTTCTCCAACCCGAATTTTTCTGTAAAAACCCTAATTTTAACTAATTTCCCAGTGAAATAAGAATCACAGTGCCCGAAAGCGACTCGCGTAGCGACTTTTCTACACCCAATCCCATGCGCGGTGGGAGAGAACACATCTAGTGGCCCACTGAAGAACCCTACAGTATTATTTGATCTAGTGGTCTAGGACGGGGTTAGATTACTATCACTCGAGTATGAAGAGTATTCCACCAGAGAGTTCTGCAATCAGCCAATATGGACGATATAATCCTCCCCAGTTCTCGCTCATAGAATCCAACGGGCAGCTTCAATATCACACGCACTTTTACACGCTCAGCAGTTTGATGCACTTCGCGCATCCCTGTAAAAGAGTTTTTCGACCGGAAAGTGATCGTCAGTGAATGAGATGAGAAATTGAGGACTTCCTGTTGAAATCTGAAGGGTTGCACAATTGACGGGTGATCAAAATCTGCTGGAAATATGTCGATGCCTCCTCTGCAAAACCGCCTAACAATCGCCCACCAAATCAAATCTGCTCATCTAGTAGCCCAACTAAACGAATCAGCTCAGTTGGTAGTAGCCGGAGTATAAACGCTCACCTCGAAGCTTCGGAGGTGAGCGTTTGTACCTACTCCGCCTACTGCCAGCTGAGCGCATTCGTATGGCTGGGCTACTAGATGAGCGGATTTTATCCGGTAGGCGGTTGTTGAGCGTTTTTGCAGTGCAGTGGCGTAAATAAGAACATGCTTTGGGGTGGATAAGGGGCCTAGGGGGCGATTTCCCCCCACCCCCCAAGCAATCGGGTCCGAGAAAATTTTTTGAAAAATGAAATTCAATAGTTTTATATTAATTTTTTTCTCTCAGGCTTTGGAGGGATATATCCTCCTCACCCCCCCCCCATAGTTACGCCACTGGTGCTATGGAGGTATCGACTTGACCCAACACTTTCGATATTTAAGAATTTTTGAAAAAAAAGGGTAATAGTGAGAGCATTCAATAGAGGAATACTTGAAAAAAAACTTTTATCAGTTGAAAAGCACCATTAGTGAGAACTACGTTCGCAATACTCCTTACACTGATTTACGATATGTTCTTTCCGACAAATCAGCGACTTTAATAAGGTAAATTATTTTTTTGATAATGGAAACAAATGAGAGAAATGAAACTTCGAAAGGTAAAGGAAGATAAAATAAAGGCCGCAGGTGGGGTGATGTGAAGCAAGATCTTCTCCTATGTTCTCGAGGAATTCCAGGCGTTCACATTTTAGATGCTGGGATATGTAGTATGCTATATTTTGTAGGCAATCGTTATATTCAAATAGAAAAACTCATTCCTTCCAACAGTTGGAAAAAAGATACCAGCGCTGGGATAGGTGTAAGGTACCTTGTAAACTGACACCTAAGAGTTCTTTTTTTGTATAAAGAGTAGAGGGAGTGTTGTGAGAGGAAACAGGAGAATGTAACCTGACACTGCCTATTTTTTATGGGGGAGCGAGTGCATGACAGAATAAATGGTATTTATGGCAATGGGATTAACTTAATGGGAATAACTTAATTAATGGGAGCCGTGGGAATGACCCTGCCAGGCATTATAGTAAGCTAATCGAGTAACCAAAAAATAGTATTTTCTGAACTCCTATCATCCCTCTTTCTTAACTATTGATTGAGAAAACCACAATTACAAATATTCTATTTTTATAGATTAACAAAAGTTTGAAATTGTTAGGTGCAATCGTTACCCGAAGAAAAGAATATCTTGTAGGCATGCGTGCACATGAGCATGTTGTTGCGAATGCAAATGCGGTCAGAAAATTGACTTATCCATTAAAATGTGGGTAAAATACATAACTTATCCTTGTTAATAATTTGGTTTTTTTAAATATAAAAAATTTCTGATAACATTACATGATTTTCACGTTTCTTCTTTCATAACTTATGAATTTTTTATATCATCTGACAGCATTTCAACATTCTAAAATTGTCGGATACAGAATACAAATTAGATTGCTATTTGCATCTTAATAAATTCTTATTGAATTAAATATATCAAATTTTTTTGAAGCCCAGAACATCTATTAACTGCCGATGAATGACGAATAATACGAGAGTAATTACCTAAACTTTTTTCCTGATGGAAAATAATATGGCTGATTATAGTTCCTTCTTGCCATCCTCTCTTCTTTACAAGCATTGAATTTTCTTCCCTAACCTTTCATGACATGAGCAAATATTTAAAGTCCCCATTCAGTCGGTGAAAGGGTAAGAGACACTTGCATGAAATAGAATGCACTCTCTACGTATATTTACCATGCTTCATTTAAATTATCTGTAACTAAAAATTATTAATTTAAAAAAATAATTCTTTAGTATTGCTTTCGTTCAAACATCTCCTCAACGGCTACGTAAAACCTTCAACGCATTTATTCAGCTATGGTCCTTTTACCCCAGCAATTTGATGTATCTCACTTCTCATGGATGAATTCCCTAATGATTATATGCTATTATTCGTCGTCTCGGGTGTGACTTCATGAAATCGACTTATTATAATGAAATGTAAAAAAAAACATTATAATTCCACATAAATTTGATACTGTATGACCTAGTTTTTGAAATGTAACATCATCATATGGTGGCGATGATAATCACCAGATATACAACCCCGCAAGCCACCCAAAAGGCGTATGGGAGGGGGTATTAGGACACCAGCCGTTTAGCCACGTCGAACCCCAGGTGTTACAGTATCAAATACGAGTGGGATTATAAAGTTTTTCAAATTTCACGAAGCTTACTTTCTTCTCGAGATGTTGTTATGATTTCCAATCACTATTCCAACAAGCAAGAAAACACGTGATTCGTTTCCTAGTAGGAAGTCACCGTGATACACCCAGTTCTTTTACCTCCCACCAACGGAGATTGCAGTCCACATGCGGTCTACATACGCGAAGCTCGGGCCGGAACTTCACCACGCTTCCGCCGCTAAACAGGTCAAGCACGCGGCAATAGCGGCGTCAGCTAGATCGCAGTCGTTCCTTGCATGAGAATTAATGACGCGTGGCGGCTCGCTCGCATCCAAGGAATCACTGAAATGGCCGTATCTCACACTCCTTATTCCCTTTCTAATGTGTGGTCACATCTCCTTCAACATATCGATGGCTAAGTTCTAACAACATGTATCTCGGCCGGTTTGAGACAGGTATCATAAACAAGGTGTACCTAATAACTTAAAAAAATAAAATACAAGCAAAAAACAACTCTTTGTTTGCAAATGAATGCTTATTTTTCAGTTTTATGAACTTTTGGTTTTTAATCTATGGGCACAAGTAAAAAAATTAATCGTGTTTTTCCTCTCCGGGAAAGTTGCTAGTTTTGAGATACGTGTTGTTAGAACTTAGCCATCTATATAGGTACCTAACAAGGCAGTTCATCTATGCTCGACTCTCCTGTTTCCCGTCATAAACTAAGGTAGGGCCTGGATTCTTGAGAGTATTTTGTTAATAATTTTGCAGAACTTAAAATAGATCCGAAAATCTCAGCTGTGGTGTGGATTTTTAAATTACGTCCCTGCTTTTTCAAATTTTTCAAAGGAAATGACAACTGCTAAGTGGAAACAGTACTCTCCATGTTATTATTAATTATCATACCTAAGCATAAATTCCGTAATTTAGCTCTGAGGAGTATGAATAGACTGATTTTAATTCACGTTATAATTGAGCCCGCTATAGGAACGAATAAAATTAGAATAATCGTTATCGCAATTGCTGAGCTAAAGCTATGTCATATCCAACACTGCAGATAAAGTTCACAAAAAAATCTTGAATAATAGGTAATCATAAATATTACCCCTCAAACCCATGATGTATTAAGTTTAGCCGACTAATTGTTTTCCACTCATATATGAGCAAATGCCAGCAAAATTACTGATGCCAATTTTTTAAAATAACTTTTATGCGAGAAGAGAGAAAGAAAAGAGATCTGTCTGTGTTTATCAATGTTTTAGGTTAAAGAGAATTATTGAAAGGTCAAACATAAGTGCTGAGTGAAAAGCAAAAAGAAAACACTGCCATCAAAGACATCGCATGTGATCCTAACCTAACACGGAATCTCAGTTGCAATGCACTCAGTAGCTAGCCATCACTTAACGACCCCCTGAGAAATGAATGATGACATTTATTTTTTCTTACAGAATACGTTGTTCAAGAATTTTATCGGGTTCAGGAATCTCTTTTACCGATATCCGCTTTCTAATGAGTACAATATAGGGAAATTTATTCGCCACTTCCTACCACAACTTCGCTGGTTAAATATAATTTTTAAATATATTGATGAGTGAAATATAAAAAGAGGGCTCCATTTAACTGAGACATCAGTTCGAGACTTTGTTTTACTGCGCAGATGCAGAGGAGCACTGAGGCACTTATAAGAATTTTTCACTCACTTGTGAGCACATAAAATGACAATTATGCTGGGGGCCTCTTATGAAAATGGGAAAGCGAGTACCAAGACTAAGTAACTACCGAGAACGAATTAGCAAAATCGATAAAGTGATAAATGCCTACTTTAATTACTTACTTGTTTTTCTAGAAATCATTAAGATGCACGGAAAATCAGAACTTAGATACAAGCAAGAACGTCGACGGAAATTTTTATTTTGAAGAGGGAGATATTAGACCTTCCACCACTTACAGTAGGATTACAGAGCTCTGTAATAAAAGGGGTAAATGAAGCCCGTATATGGGGCAAATTCTCGGGAACCATGGATAGAGGCGAACCCTAGAAGAGGGGAAAGAATTCCCTTAAAAAAAGAAACTTAGAGAACTTAGTCGGCTCTTCAGGTACCTAACTTCTTTCTTGAACGAGAAGAAGCTCTTAGACTTCTACTTACCCCGGTATTGTGCCAGACATTTCAAGACGACATATAACACACTCATGTATGGTGAAGTTAAGCTTCCTCCCTGTCGACATGTGCTGTCAATTGAGGCCACCGTTAATGAGAGTGCTGTCGTGTCCCTTGACCTCAAATGGATACAATGCACACCATTTAAGATCGTCAGACTTATACTGGACTGCATTCATAATCACTGCTATTGAGCTATAATCCAGCCCCTCCAATCAGAAATGAAATCTCTAGTTACCCTCCGGCCTCCGACGATATCATTCTCTAGAGTTAGCAAAAGGTAGATGGCAGGCAAAACTTTATATTTCGTTCTCGGTACATAGCATATTGGAAGTAACAGCCATTTTTTATGGGGGGAGTGAATCGGTCTCACAAAACTGAAATGAAAGATTTTAATATCCGCGTGAGTGATAAAATTACAAAGTCATTATAAATTTAAGTTATGATATATTCGAATAATCATATCTTTCAGCTCTTCATATAAGGAGATTTGTTGTATCAAAATTTCAACGCGAGAAATATGAAGCCAATATAAAGAATTCCGCTTGACCGCAAAGATACTAAAAATGAAGTACGGATATTCATGCTAATTCACCTCTATTAATCCATTTAAGCCCACAGCTCTGGCAAATACGCACCTAAATGCTTAGAATTTAAAATTTATTTTATAGATGATACATATATAAAATTAGAAGTCTAATTTAGAAAATTTTCAATCTAATTTAGCACCATCTTAGAGTGACAAAAAGTAAATATGACATTCATTGATGAAATAAACTAGCACTATTTTTTCTAATGGCGAAACAGTTGATCAAGATTTGAAATCTTTGTATCGTTGAGCGTGCAAGCAATCCCACCCCACCGACTAGCATTATCCTTGACTGTGTTTGATTTTCCAATGCGCATGAATGGGTGGTCAGAATGGAGTTTCAAAGGAGTGAAAAACCCAAGGAAAATGCCGAAATAAACGATTGCTATTGACTCTGAGAGAGGGCATGGGTTTATTTTAGTGAATTTATTCCTTTCTGAGATTGCACTTTATCGTTTGTTTTACTCAGGATCCACTAACCCCGTCACTTGCACGTAAGTATCCGTCCGCCGTGAGAGAATGAAATCTACCTAGATCGCGGCAGACCGCTTCTGCGAGCACTCGGAAATTCTTTTCGCCTCGCTCCCGTTGAATCAAATTCGTATTTTATGTTATCCGCATCCATGGTTGTGAAAATATTTTTTGCGGCGTAAACGAGGTTGTGTTATATGGAACTGATGCAGATAATTCAAAATTAAAAACATTAAAATTTAATATGATCAAAGAGTAAAATTCACCGGGGAAAATGTTTCAACTTATTATAACAATTGTAATAATGTTTACCAAAGAAATGCTCAATAAGAAGTAGGAAAATAGATATAGTGCATGTCAATATAACTGCTTACTTTAACCTGCACACGGTAAAATATAATGATTTTTTTATAATTTAGGTAGGCAAAACTTTATACTTCGTTTTTAATTCATAGCATATTGGAAAGTAACAGCATTTTATAATTTTTATTTCAAATATAATCATTGATGTGATTTAACTACACATATTTGGGGGGGTTAGAAGCTAAGGCAAGCGGTATTTACAAGTGATATTTATTAAACAGAGTTAGGTTCAGAAAATGGGTAAAGAAAATAAATGTGATCAACAAGATATTTGGTAGTGCATTTGATTTTCCACTCGATGTCAACATAGAACCAAGACCCAAACGTTTCCCTTAGTCACCAAGTTTTGTTTATTTATTCTATCAATTTCTGTACATAACCCTGCTCAGAAAAAAAATCATTTATATCCCATCGCTTCTGAACCCTTCATTTTAGGTTAAAATTAGATTACAGTTATGAATATCAAATGATATTTTTATAATAATTTAAATTTCCATGAAAAGTATTTTACCGTATTTAGTTTCTCACGAATTTCTTAATACGTTAGTATGCTTTCATAATAATTGGTTTCGGAATAGAGAAATGTAGTGCCATGTATCACCCTAATAGGAGCATAATGTCAACCGTTACTGGTACGAGGAAGAGGTCGCAAGGAAATATATCACAAAATATTCGAACGGGAAAGGGAAGAACTGTAAAAGAGGGCATACATTTTTCTTGTACATAAGAGATGCGTGACCGTTAACAATATTAATTAGGCACTAAGTTTCATTTAAGAGCGAAATAGGACCCAAAATATTTATTTTTGAAATTTATGGTACCTCTACCTCATTTACCTTAAATGATAAATCACTGGCTGAGCGCTTGTAAATTGTTCAGCATGTTCACAAATGATTTATATTATACCCTAGAATGAAATTAAGTAGTCATTCTAACTCACTCAGCACTTGCCACACTCAACAATAGATAAAGTTTAGAATGACTTAGTAGCTAAAATAAACAAAGAGAAGTATTAAACCCAATGAAAAGCCTGACCTATTGAACACATAAAACAGGCTCGCATAGAGGATGAGGCCAGGAAGGCTAGTCCAATCCACCCAGATGAAAAAATTATTTGAATTTATCCGTCAAGAGCAGCCATTTAGAGCAATCGTTGTACTTCATATGCATGTGCTAGTATCATCTAACTTCCTTTATTTTTCGAAGTATCACATTTATTTTCAATGTAAAATACCATCAAGTGTCTTATTTACCTTATTTTATCATGGAATGTCCATAAGCCTTAACCTATCCGTACATTGATCCTCCTCCCCCCACCAATATACGATGTACACTCGTATGATCTAGAATTTGCTGAGAGAAAATATTCCGGATGCATATTGCTACGATATCTTCCTCCCGCATGTCACAATCTTAATCCCCTTCACGAATATCGATGCTCGCTCTCTTCGGCCTCGGATACTGCCGTGTTCGTCTCGTGATGGATGCACGCAATCAATCCGTTTGCATCAAACTCACGTCTCTTTATTACGGTCCGCCAGGTTGTAAAACGTACGCTAAAGTTATTGACCTGAATCTCCCTCCCTCTCCCTCGTAAACGCTTCCAAAGTGGAACATCAACTCGGAAATTATACGACAACGTGCTCACACTCCGGGGCCCGTGATATAAGTCCCTTTTGGCCAATCGAGTTTTATACCCTCCGTACATTCGGACAACGATTTACCTTTCACGCACCGGTCATCCATCGCTTTGTAAACCTGCAACGCGGCCCCAGAGGCGATGCCGTAGGTTTTGCTGCAAATTACGAGCAAAAACACAGATATTCCAGTATTTGCAAGGCAAGAGGCATCGACGATTAACGATTCGTGCCAAACTATGGATGAAATCTAGCCACAAATCCTAATACGCTTGAACTACAGGCATATCTCACAAACAATAGATTTTTTTAGGAATGGGGCACCGTTGAGGATGGTTTATTATAAAATAAAAGAACAGGAAAATATTTATAAGGTAAAATGCAACCGTGACTAGAGTTAATTTACAAACTCAGTTTACAGTAGCTAAGTTTGACGTTTGCAAACATTTTCCTCAATCTCTAGGTATTCGAATAAACTTATTTCACGCAAATGTTTACATACTTGGCGAGTTGGCCAGTAAACATCGCTCATTAGATATTGTCAGGCTAGGATAAAAGGTATATTTTCGATTACTACGTCACCAAGTCACGTTGATTAAAGACTTCTGGAGGATATGGTGGAACAAGAAAACAATATTAAATAAATGCATATTAGCAATTAGAAGTGGCACAAGCCTGCCAATCTGTTCACTCAAACCACCATTTAATCCAATAATCAGTAGAATCAGTCCTCTAAAGCTTTTAACTCATTATACCCCAATGATCCTTCCAAGTAGCATTAAAAATGTACATATTTTTAGCTTGTTTCAGAAGAGAACTACGTGTCCCTTTGTGCTGTAAAGATTACTGACGAAATAGGTAGCCGCCACAATAATTATGATTGATGTGAACATTTTCACATAAAATAATAGAAGTCTTAAAATTTAATTTCTTCCAAAAGAGGCTCTAGGTTAGACAGGGGTAAAGACCAGCAGGAGGATTAGAAGGAATAAGAAGAAGTTATAATATAAATTGGCCCTAGCAGTGAGAAGATGGTACAAGTGTGCTAAGCTCCACGCATAAACCACCACCAATTGTAATTCCAAAACTCGGTAGACTCAATCCCTGCAGATATGAGTCTCTTCGTCATTTCCAACTGCTCTGTATTTATCACTGACCTCTACTTACTTGTCAGGCCCAATCTAAAATGGATCATGCATAGACTAAGTATAGGGCTCTCCACATTCTCTTGAGTACTATAGTCGTCCCCAGACACTCGTCAACTCACTCTTATGTTGTCAACTCGCCTTCTCCACTCAACTCCGAACTCCCTTAACTCTTCCCAAGTCTATTATCCATCTCTTCACTCAAATTGCCTCCGAACCTTCCCTCAAAATTCTTCTGCCGGTGACAATTCGCCCTTTCATTTACGACCACACGCAAATAACAGGGCAGGTATTTTGCGATTGGTTTTTCAGCAAAATAGGTCTTCAGTTAGCAACTATGCTCTCTTTTACTTGAAATCTGCTGGCAATTGGATGATCTGAGTTAGGAAAAATGTTTCTTTAAAGCACTGCCTAAAACAAGTGACTCTTTACGCAGTGACGCGCAAGGCTGCAAAGTCAAATACACCAAGGATGAAATTAGCTATGAACAAATATTTGACTTAGCCGGGATTCGAACCCGGATTTCCCAATTCCCGGTCAGGCATGTTAGTCGGTTACACCACCAAGCCATTTTCTTACACCCGATGCGCAATTGGGACATCCTAGTTTGATTCCCGGCTAAGTCAAATGTTTTTTCATGGAGACTTTATCTTTGATGTATTTACATGATTTTTTCCAGGATACCTATGTTCATTGCAGAGTCTAATAAGAGGAAACATTTCGTAATGGATACATATTCAAGTGAAACTCATCTTCTTTCACGTTATTTGAGCCTTAAAGAATTTATGTTCTTGATGAGATGAATAGAACATGAAAAAGTAACCATGATCTTATAGTTGATTTGTTTTCGGTAATATTTCATAAAATTTCATTGTAATATTCAATTCTATTCTCGAACCCCCCTGACGACGCTCTTTTGGAGCAAACCTTTTTTCTCCCGGAACATTGAAGCCATCCACAGGTGAGTGATTGCTTATTGAGTGCAAGTGTTTCTATGGATCACTGGCTGTCTTTAACAGGCCCATCCTGTGAAGATTCCCGGTTTTTTGAGGAGCAAGAATCCTTAGCGGAGGTCCCTACAGCCCCCACAAAGGATCTTGTTGTGTATGTTTGTGTGAGTGATTATGTGAGTGTGTGTGTTTTTTGGGCTTTCCGGTTGAGAGGCTGGTGTTTGGTCCCTGCGGGGAATTTCTCCCCCTTCCCGCACACCAACGCAGTAAAATTTTTACGACTTGCAAGGTGGACGAGCAGGGAGAATTATACGGCCAATTGAGAAATTCCTTTCCTTCTTTAATTCTTTTCTCATTTGGGGATTTGCTTAAACTCTTATGAGCAATAAATGAAACCCATACACAAGCATTCGCATCATATAATCGAGGCATTTTAGCGATTGGACACACAATACGAGCAATTCAACCTAATAACTAAATAAATTTAAGTGATTCAGGCATGATAAAGTATCATCGACATATTGATATAAAAGGTAGTTGCACTTTTTGCACAATTATTTTAATGTGTACAGCATGCTTCGGCTAACAGAGCCATCATCTGGTAAAAGACAGGGCCACCATATGGTCTTGTACCTCATGATACTTTTTCGTATTTCACCGTTACATTAAGACGTTAAGTCTGTATCCGACACTTCAAACCTGAAGGGGTCTGCTACAAAGCCGGCGAAACTGTCGTCACGACCTTGGATCTACGCGGAGGACAAATGGACAACCCAGAAGCGTAATTGTGGACGAGTATAATTACCTTTATTTCAGCATCTAATAACTGATTGAACGGAATTATCAGTTCATAATAGAATGTGTTTATCTTCACTCTCATAACTGCATTGGCAATTTAATTATGCGTGAAAAAGTTAATTTATTACATTATCACGCATTCTTGGTTGATTTCTATATGCATCAATGAAGGCTTTCTCCTAGAATATTTATTATCCTAAGCTCACATCCTTTAAAATAAGCCGCGGAAAAATGATATTTCTTGTCATCTCTTATACAGCATCTATTTCACTACTCCATTTGAATGGCTTTCTATTAGTAAGGACATCTTTTTATTGTTAATGAAACCTTTCCGGCGGTTATCAAAGGACAGGGCCGGGGAATTGCGTCTTTCAAATTCCACGCAGAGAGTTCTCTAGAGCCAATTTTCCAAGCTCTTTTAATTAGAAAGCTTTTTGAGAACGGCAAAGACGCACTTGGCCCGATTAAACCTTATTTCGTCCGTTTTGGCGCGCCCAAAAATCTCTGGCCTTTCCAGGTTCAGTTCTGGAGATGAAAAAAAATGGAGCACACTTTGATGAGGTACCAACCTCAGAAGAGCAATAACGCAGTGGAGCACCTTGGTTTCCATTTATATATATATTTTTTTTTTCAATTACCTACCCTTAACAGTAAAATTTCTCCCATATTTTGATGAAAACTCTGGGATTTTTCTCAGACATTTTCGAGCATGCTTGAAGCGATCAGTTGGTATGGCAAAACGGTGAATGTAACTACCCAGGTCATTGAAACACAGTGAATGAATCGAATTGCAGCTGGGTCTCATCTAATATTGTCAACCAGCATTTCTTTTCCTGGGTTGAAACGCGAGAGAAAATTAAATTGCAGTTGATATGGGTCAAGGATTTTATGACATAGGTCATCTATGACATGTTACTTTCTCAGCCTTATATTGGAAACTAGACTAGTGTCCAGTATGCTTTGCGGTTCCAATAGGTCATCAATATCACTTATGTTAGTGAAAGTAGTAGCTCTTAATTTATCTAGAACTCCAGTACTCTAGACGTGAGGGATAGTAAGGCACACTGCAAGAATTATTTTATAATGGGTTTATTTGTATTTGAGAACTGAAATATCATGTTAGAAGATCTAAAGAGAGGAATCATTTTCCAGAAGTGAGAGGAAAATGATTCCAAAAACAAAAGATGTACAAAGGCGAAGGACTTGGCATTTCCTTCTCCACCTTTCTCTTTCACGAGATACCTCCCTTTACGTAAATATCAATCTCATATCTTACCCTTTCTCCCATTCCAGGGAAATATAGTAAATACTTTCTCTGCTATTACAGCCACAGGCTAACCCATTAAGGCACTAAATAATTGCCAATTAAATGCCTTTCTATGTCAGTTTCGGTATCATCCTCGGTGACTTCATTAACTCTCCAATAGAACTGAATGTTCTACAATACTTAATACAGGTCAGGACTACATTTTCTGACCCAAGAAAACAGCGGAAAAATAATCACACACGGTATAATTAAAGTTCATTGCTATCATGCACATTATATTTTTATAATGCAATGAATAATGATATTTTATGTCTTTGACTTTGAAAACATTTCAAACAGTTTTAAAATCATTTGTGATGAAAAAATAAAAATGAAATGAATTATAAAGTTAAATAACATGGTCGTCGCTTCATTGACCTCTAATGAAACTTATTGCATATAGAAACATAGTGAGTATGTCCTACTTCGATGAGCATTTTTTTATTTTTCAAAAAAGTACCCGATGACGTATCTTGAAAAGCACCATCCTTCACACAGGCTTTTACGCTACTAGTAATTTTAAGCTGATTGAGGATTAAAATGATTACCAACATGTGAGCATTACATCTGCAAAAATCAACTTGTCAGCTTCTTATATCAGGGGAATATATTTACTCAAAATGCATGGTACATTTTTTACCTTGTTCAATCCTCCACGCACACTTGAATCAACGAAATGTGAATAAAAGTTGTGGAAATCTTCATTTGCCAAAAATAAAATATTAATGTTATAAAGTTTTCTTCAGAATTAACCTAAAATATTCTTCGTGACACCTAACGTTTTTGCATTATGCATTGAATTCACTTTCAATAAAATTATCTATTCTCCCTCTGCATTTTCTAAGTCCTAAGTTTTGGCGGAATAAATAGTAAGTTAGAAGCAGCGGTGGAAGTTTAAAGTATTTTGGGAAACTAAAGTGTTTAACACCTCAACTACAATAGCAACTCAACATCGTAATTTCAAATATATAAAGCAAAATGTATCACGTCGTCATAAGATATAATTCAAATCGTATGAATCAAAAGGAGGCATTCCATATGTAGAACGCCATCTTGCCCATTTGCTTTCCGTACGATCATTTAATCGTCCAATTCTAAGCAATTAGCTAGTGCTCCAGTAATCTTCTCCATGGAGGGGATTAGCTCCTGAGACCCAAAACACGACACGGTAGGGCACGGATTAATGAAAAGCAGTTTACGGTCCATACAGATCCGCCTACGGACCACTTAAGAGGGTTTCCCTCCGGTAGAGTATGTCCTACCCCATCCACCATCACGCCGTTATCCCTGCTCATACAAGATTCAAGAGCATGACTCGTAAATGACTTTGAGAGTGAGAATGGTGATAGCGAACCAAGTGCTCAGATGAAACCACCCCCTCTCCCCTTGTATCTCCTGCCATTGCTTTCACCTGAACCAACCCTTTCTCCGCACAGGTAACCAAGTCTCCAACACCATCATTTCAGCCATTTCAGGCATGACATCTTTCCCTACTCCACCTCATTCTTATTTCTATCACTAGGCAGTCCTCAAGAAGAACAAAAGCGACTCTGTATCGTTCATTCGTTCATCCATAGTATTGCAACCTTACGACAGGTAATCGCTTTATGCTCGTAATTGTATGAGCTAGATGAGTGACCAGAAAGGTTTGCGGCTTCCGGATCCTTAACGATCGTTTTTTCGTTGGAATAAGAGACAGCTGTTGGCTTCCAGGCTTTCTGGCTGTTACAAGGTGTGGACTAATAGCTGACACAATGACTTTGGTGCCATTACCAAGCTTCTCGACAATATTCAAAATCGTCGTTACCATCAACTTTTTGACTCCTTAATGCCCCCAAAAAGTAAAGGCATCTAGAAAGTTGGCAACACTATCATCGTTATAAAATTGAGTGTTTCGAACATATTTCCTGATGTTTCAGACGATTTTCAGAAGGGGCAAGAAGGGATTCCATGACATTTTGTCGTATCTCGAATCGTTCTCGCTGAAGGTTTGCAAGAATCAGTCTGTCAGTCAGTCACTGGTCGGAAGTGGGTTTTTAAGTACATAGATTACACTACATTTCTCCCTTTGCAAAGACAGTCCCTTCAATACACTTATGACAGGTATGTAAAGAGAGAGGGGGCAGGAAAAACCACCCCTATTGGTACAATGAACATTTTTATATTTCGTAATGTTTGCTGCACGTCGCTCAGAGTTATTGCAGTACTTTCTAACCATCTAATAGTAGACACCTAATAGTATAATAATAGCATCAGTGAAGACCATGCCATACAATGGAAGGAGACGAAACTGCTATGCCGGGCACATGGCTACTGGGACCGCCTTGTCAAGGAAGCCATTCAGATCAGCATGAACCGCAACAACTTCAACAGGGACACAGGCTTCCAAATCAGCAATGTTTGGAGACCAATATTGAAGTCCATTATATACAACAAAAATGGCGGGAAAACCACAACACGCCTGAACCAATCAGGTTACACCTGAACTCGGATGGAGTGTATATATACTGAAAACATTTCGAAGAACGGCATTCGGAAGATCCCCTGAGGATGATCAGCAAGTCGCGGATCGAAACGTCAGGAGACATGGACGTCATCAACCGGTGGAAAACCCGAGAAACTTTTCTGCAACTGATACGCCGGGAAAACCTATGATCATCTATATATTATAAAGCCCCTTAATGACCACTCATTCATTCACTCACTCATACAAATGTTTGGGGTGAACGAGGCGAGATACGGCAAAAAGTCTGATGAAGACCCCCTCTAAAACTGTCTGAAACCCCAGGAAAAATTATGAAAACACTAAATTTACTATTATTTATCTGTCAATTCATATAAAATTGAGTATGGGGATTAGTTCAAAAAATGGCCACCAAATTCCAATGGCGGCGTGGCAGTCATACAAACGAACAATCATAGCAACATATTTGTTTATGCAAACAAGAGGAGCTAAATTGGGAGGGAAGATAAAGGAATTAAAACGAAAAACTGATAAATATAAGGAAGGAAATTAAGAAAGTGACATTTGAAGTGTCTATTTCTTTGCGTCTTCTTTCCGCAAGAACAAACATCTGTTTAAATCAAAGCGCATTCAAATGAAAAGCGGAGAAATATAAGGTAGGAAATTAGTTGTTGTTTTTGATATATTACATCGAAAGTGTAGTGGTTATTAATTTCAAAGTTAATAAGTGCACTAAATGCCAATTTAGAAATATGATTCGTGCTGTTGACTATAGTTCGTATCTTGTTGGCGATACACGATTGTAGTTGAAAGACTTTTAAACAAGTCTTACATAATATAGGTAGGCAAAAATGATTTTATTTTCATTTTTTGTGATGGTGATAACTTTTCATTTTTGTTTACGTTCTATTTTCCGTTAATGTCCTTTTCAATGTACAATGTTATCCGTGAGCTGCAGGAGTGAATAGGCAGTGAATAATACAATATGGGAGATAAGTGCAAATAAAGGTTTTCCTTATTCAATTATTTGTCTTGCAAAAATCACGTTTCCTTGAGTGACTAAGTTATTCAACTGTGAAAATTATCGAAATCTTGACATTCACAATGTCTTGTACACCAAAGGCTGTGATCCGTTACTCACCAGATTTATTGCGCATTGCGTGTGATATTAAAGCTGAGATATTTGTGTATCCCGATTCATTAAAACTTTAAATAGAGGTATTTCTGAAGTGAAATCATTCGCGAACACGATAAATAATATTTCGATAAAATTCGTCATACTAGCCCCAATTCATGCTAAGGCGCATTTGTTCTAGATATTGGTATTCAGTCCCTACGTAATTCGCTCACGAAGGGGAACAGCTGTTACATCTTATTCGTATATCAAGAATTTGGTTGAGTTTTGTGGAAAATAATTAATAAACGTGTTTTTCATTGTAATACGTAAAGTCGTTATGTTATGGTATTACGTATGCATTGGGTGTTACAGTGGAACGTGGTCTCAACGTTTTTTGTATTTGAATTGAATAAGTTCGAGAAACTCGTAGAAATTTATTTTACTTTTTTAGCCCCTCAGAAAAACGTTTCTCTTTATAAATATTTACATTCATATTGTAGCCTACGTACCATGCGCTCGTTTTACGTGAAAGTGGAAATATTGCTTATACCTAAGCTAGCCAGCTTAAAAGTAATCGATCCCTAAGTAACAAGTATGTACGTAACTGTCAGGTGCTTTTCTTTCTTGCGACATTTATTATATTCCCCTGGTTATCTCCATCTCTTGGTTTCAATTGAATACATTACTTTTATATTTCTCCCCTTTATATTTCTGTCTCTTACGAAATTACTGTCTCTCATATGATGGCCTATTTACCAAGAACATCACTCCCTACTTATTCCATGGCGCTCTTATCTTAATTCCTTAAATCTCCTATTTTTTCGTACACCATTTCGTTTCTAACCCTATACGTCCATTTGACTTTCAGCATCCTCAGCTACGATAAGACTTTAACCCTCAATTTTTTCTGTCCATATTTTATAATGTTCATGATCCTCGGGCTATTTTTGCCGAATAAATAAAAGTCAAGTAAATCTCGAATGATAATTACCTTAAAACCTAGGAATTTGTTCTGAGTGAAATTCGGAAGCTGCATCGGCCTCATTTATCCTTACTAGTCTCCTCTGCTTACCTAGGATCCATTGTTCCTTGAGCTTCCCTCCCTCTTGTCTTCTCCGTCCCACTAGTACCCCTGGACCTTTCTCAGCCACTATTCTACTAGCTTTACTAGTGTGCCATGCACCCCGTAGGCTCCTCTTTCCATTTAAGCACCTGCATCTCTAAGACTTCTAAGTTCAACTGGGGCTCCTATGGCTCCTAGTATATTACCGTAGTCCTTTAGGTCCATCCAGACATATTATTTGAAGGAATTTTTTGTGAATTGCTATCATGCAAAAAATCCACAGGGAATAAATCATTCGCCTTGACCAGGATCCTTTTTCCTTGTGGATTGCAGGAGGACCGTGTCCAATGTAACTCATTCGGAACTGTCCCTTGCCCTTCTTCCCTTCATCTTGTCCTTCTGCGATTCTTAGCATCAGGCCATTATAATGTGGATGATTAAGTCGTCCAGTCCTCTTCTTAGGAGTTCATTTTTCTCCAACTCTTCTTCATTACCTACCCGGCCGATCCATTCTATATTTAACATTCTTCGGTAGCACCACATTTTGAATTCTTCCACTCTTGACTTCTCGCTCCATTCAAGAGCCATGCACCGTATTTGACATCTAATGATTTGTTTCCTTACTTCAATGCTAGTATCCTCAGCTGTAAGAATATACTTCCTTACAAAAAAAGCCCTATTTTCCTGCGCTATTCTGCTTATTATTTCTTTCATGCTTCGCCCGACGTTGGTCATTAGGCTCCTTTGGTAACAAAACTCTTTCACCTTTTCAAGCTGTGTTATCGGTATTTACATGGCTCATATAACGCGTTTAGGGGATAACACACTTATTCAGCCAATTTTTCATTCAGTCTATTACTTAGTCAATTCAAGCTCGCGAAATATTGGGTTATATCTAGACATAACTAAGATATTTGGTACACTCTCGCACAAAGTGCTACTAATGAAACTTGAGCACGGTGGAATGCGTGGATTATCACTGAAGTGGTTCTATAGTAATTTTCGACGAGATCACAAAGTGTAAAAGTAAAATATTGCTTTAGTGAATATGTAACTATTGAGACGGGAGTATCACAGGGCTCTCTTTTAGGTCCTATTCTGTTTTCGATTTACGTAAATGATTTATGTGAAAATAAATTCAATGGCGGACCCACAGCTTTTGCTGATTATATAGCACTGTGCTACTCAGCTCCTAATTGGAGTTTTGCTGCAACATTTGTTGAAGAGAATCTACGTTTCTTGCGAATATGGTTTGATTTCAATGGGTTAGAGTTAAGTGAAAAGACGACGTTTATGTGCTATGACATATGTAATACAAGTATTTTTAATTGTAAACTTGCATTTCATTGTACAAATTGTTTCAATTGTGTCTGTAACTGTCCAGCTATTGATAGAGTAAATGAAATTAAATACTTGGGAGTAATTTTGGACAGTAATATACCCTGGGATAAACATTTACTTACTGTGAACAAATGCCTCAGGAGTACCTTGTCGAAATTTTACTACCAACGAAACAAATGTCCACTTCCGGTTAAAAATAACCATTTATCATGGTCTTGTCCATTTTAAAATTTCTTATGGTATAATCTACTTGGGCAGTGCATACATGAGCACTTTTAGGTGTGGGATCTTTTTCCAAAAAAAATAATTCGGGTATTATTGTCTAATAATTATTATGAGCACTCTTTTCCGTTGTTTGTGGCCCTAAAATTGTTTCCACTAAGACAATTGTATTTATTCAAAGTGCTTAAATTGTTTTTTGGCAGGAGTGGAAATATGCCGAGTGGATGTGATTTTTAGTAGCAAACAGACCTAAGTTAGCATTATACAAACGCTGTTTTCTTTACATGGGGCCAAAGTTATTTCATTTACTGTCCGCAAGAATTAAAAAAATAAATCCTCAAATGTAATGCTAAGACTTGCTAAAGGCTGGCTCTTCTCGCAAGAAATAATTGAAAATTTATTTTGATGTTATTTATTTAAAACACTCTCGTATCATTTACTGCATTATTATTTTTTTATTAGCATACATTTTGTTATTTGATGGTGGCTCAATTCTGGTCCGATGACCTTGGAGACTACCTAAAGCTCCTTCTATCTTTGTTATTTTTGTATTCAGATGTAAAAACACAGTGTAGGAGTAAATAAATTATTATTATTATTTTTATTATTATGATTACTTATAAAATTCCTGTTTATGTATTCTATTATATCTGCTATATCTTCAGCAAATCGCAGTATTATACTTTCTTCTCCTTCTTGATTTACACTTAAAGCATTTTCTTTGATTTTAGATGGATTAAGAAAAATATACTTCCTAACGATCGTTTTTGTTATCAACGCATGCAAATGGTGGTGAAATAAAATAATTTTAAGTCCGAAAATATTCCATTGTCACACTTCAAAAATAATTTTCCTGCATTTCAATCGTGCGAGTATTTTTCCTAACGATTCCATTTTCATTTTTTCTATGTATAACGGAAATTATTTTCATACTGAAATAAATTCAAAGGAACTTTACCGATATTATGTAAATTTAAATCTTGAGTAACCCAGATGAAATTTATATCCGATTAAGGAAATGATAGCTTAAGATAAGTTTTGATGTAGTGGCACTGCATCAGTCGAGCTGTCCTTCACAAATTTCGTCAAGAGAGTTTCCCTTTTTCTCTCATTCCATCCTAAATTTCATTTCAATTTCATTCGCGGAATGTTTTGAGCTTCCGAGAACGAGATTTGCTGGGGTAAGGCTCTGTTTGGCGAGAATTCATCCCTCTCTCCTTATATATGACGCCGTACTCATGGAAATGTTGAATGCTGGCCACCTTTGTTAAAGGGGATGGCCTGGGAGTAGAAGACATTCTTTCGAGAAAGACGTGGGTTGAAGGTAAGAATTGATGCGGAAACACAACACACAAATTTGAGAATTGTGGTCATAATCGATCACTGTCCTATCCAAGACTTTTTGTCATTAGCAGCAACGAGTGAAATAGATCACGTGAAGTGGAAAAGGTGAAATTCGTGCGTAGATAATATCGCTATTCCGGTGGAAAACGAGGACTCTTCATAAAACTAACTGAGCACAATGCTAGAATTGAAATATGAAATCGTAGCTGATGAAATCTAAAACACTTTTTGGCCGATGATTTACAATAGACAAGACGCCAGTATCAAATAAAAATCTTCATTTACCTACCTTGACGTCTCCAAGGGATTCAAAATGCAAGATTAGCTGGATGCGTTGGATAGCTGAAGGAAACTAGCATTCAATCTTGATAGGCTATATCTTTTCCACGCGGAATTTACAGAAATAGGAATAGAAAGAAATACTTTGTAACTATGCAATGGAGAAAGATACCTAAAGAAGATCCAACTGGTGGAAAATGGAATAACGTTGGTTTTAATATACAAAATAGAAGGCAAATGGGTATTATCAAGCCCTGTACGCTTAGTAATATCACTAGTTTGTTACCCTCAAAACGCGTTATATGAGCCAGGTAAATAAAGATAGGATAGCTTGGAAAGTCGAAAGAGTTTTGTTTCCAAAGAAGCCGAATTACGAACGACGGACGAAGCAAGAAAGAAATAATAAGTAGAATAGCGCAGGCGAAGTGAGCTTTCTGAAAAAAGAAGAATCTTCTTACAGCTGAGAATAAGAGCGTAGAAGTAAGGAAACGATTCATCAGATGCTACATATGGAATATGTTTCTCTATGGAAGCGAAGCCTGGACGTTGACAGCAGCAGAGAAGTCAAGAATGGAAGCATTCGAAATGTGGTGCTATCAAAGAATGATGAAGATAGAATGGAACAATCGAGTAAGTGCTAAGATGAGCGGAAGAAAAGAGAAGTCTTCTAAAAACCTTAATGAGAAGGTAGTAAAACTAAGTTGGCCACATTTTGAGACATGATGGCCTGATAAAAACGTCTGTAGAGGCACAGGTGGACGAAAAGAAGGACAAGGGACGGCTCCCAATCATATCCGTAGGACATACGAGGGTAGCCGTGTCGGGAGTGAAGAAACCTAGAAGAGGCACAATAACGCAATTTTTTTATTGTTTTTTAAAGAACTCCCCTCGATATTCTATGCACTTTTGCATTCGATGGAACCAGTCGTTATAACATTTATTCCATTCCGAAGTAGGGAAAGTCAAAATGGCTGTTTTGTAGGCATCAACCGCATCTTCAGACGTCTGGGAGCGCTTTCCTCGTTGTACATTGTATATTCTTGATTTTGGGGAATGTGAAAAAATCATTGGGGCTTAAGTCCGGGCGTTATGGAGGATGATCAAGAATTTCGACGTCTTGCTGTTCCAAAACCGACTTTGTGGCTCCAGCGGTGTGTGAGCTTACATTGCCATGATGAAGCGTAATGCGTCGATTTCGGTTATCTTTACGAAGCTCGGCGATCACTTCCGGCAACAAAATGGTCGTATACCATTAAGTATTGACTGTTCATTGATTTCCAAGAGCAGACTTTGCTACATAACCTGATTAGGCTACGAGCGATGCGACCATTTTCTTGGAAACGCTGAGAGAGCGAAAAACTTCTGTCTGTTTGAGCTCATTTTGGAAGACCCTGAAAATTGGCGTTTTGATTCAGGCTCGTAGCTATAGATCCATGATTCGTCACCACTTACGATGTGGTGAACATGCTTTGATGACTCTGAGCTGAATCATTGTAGAGTATTTTGACTGCATTTGACTTGAGCTGTTTTCTGTTCTTCTGTGAGGAGGTGCGGTATCCGGCGGGAAACCAATTTTTTAACACCTAACTCTTCGTGTAAGATCTTTTGAATTGAGGTCCCGGAGATGTCCAATAATCCCTGAATCTCACGGTAATTAACAAGACGATTTTCCATAATCATGTTACGTACAGCATCCACGTTTTCTTGAGTGACGTCGGTTTTTGGTCGTCCTTACGCGGTTCATCACTGAGGCTAGAGCCTCCTTGCTGAAACTCTTCATACCAGCGATAAACGGTTGTCTTTGACGGCGCTTCTTCACGAGAAAAAAAAACAAAAAGTTCAGTAACGCACTCTTGCTGGGTGAGGCTTCATCGAAAGTTATAGAAAATTATGATGCGCTACTGTTCATGACTTAATTCCATCTCATACAGCGACTTAGGAACTTTGCTAGCCACCGTTCCACAACCATCAGGGCGATGTAAATGAAACTTTGCATGGGCATTAACCAACTCAAAAAGTTGTTTATAGATACCATTTATAGTAGCTGGGTGATAAGGAACGTTCTATTCCCGACAGTTAAAAGGCTACCCACGTATTACTAAGGGTGCAAAAGAAAAAGGAATTCGTCGCAATGAAAAGGCTTCAGGATAGAAGAGCAGAATGGAAAGCTGCGTCACACCAATATTAGGATTTTTGACTTAGAGAGTAGATGCATAATTTTATACATATTTTCAAGGCAAGCGATATCGTTCATGTCGCTAGATGATTTCAACTTTAATCCCTTGTACCAAAAGGTTTGCACAGTTTCTATATCCAGTGTGTGATATTGAACTGTATGGGCTGTCTGCCAAAATGGGATTTTTCTTTATCCACGCCAGGTTAATGAAAATTTTCAGAAAATACCAGCTCGCAATAAGACTGATTCCATGCATTAGATTTTATACTTTGAAAATTGAGGGGACTATAGTAAATTGCACTAAAGTTAACTGAAGGTTTGAATAAACGCTCACTGTACTATCGAAATGAATTATATGGCCATGTGAGAATGTGTATAATAGTTTTAAGAATTTTATAAATGGTGGATAATTTATTCATCACATTTTAATATCAATTATAAATTAACTGAGTTAATCATCTGGTCTGGAAGTGATAAAACCAAAAGTATGATTGGAATTAAATGAAAAACTGTCTAAATTAAACCTTGGAGAAATATTTATTTCTCTATTTTTTTTAAATCGCATATTTTAATTCATCAGCATCGTCGTCATGTTGAATTAGATTTCATTCAAGAGGTCCAATTATAATCCCACGGAACTATCGAGGATCTCAATCGTAGGAAAGAAAAAAAGACCCCGTTCCTCCAAGGCTTAATTATGGAAAAATAAAGTAAAGGCTGTAGGGATGTAGAGGGTTCCAAGGGTATTTGGGGGGAGTAGGGTGAAAACGGTGGTCATTCCGCTAATGAGAAATAAAAGTGGGTATCCACGAATAATACGCGACTAATGAAGGCTTATGAGGGGTTTGAACTTTGAGGGCGGCACGAAAAGGAAATGAAAGCTATATGTGTCACTCCCCTCACCCCTCTCCTACGAGGGTATTTTAGTAGGATTTCCGCGGAAAGGAAGCTTGCGGACCAGTTCGGGGGTTTGCTTCGGAGGCGGTTCATTTCCACGCGGCGGTAGCGTAGTGGGAAAGGAGAGGAGAGCGGAGGTTAACGGGCCTTAAGGTGGTGAGGTAGGGTGGAAACCTAGGGAGTATAAGGAGGGGATAATGAGATTAGGAAGGATGTCGTAAAGAGGTGCCGGATTTCTGCTCTCCAGAGCAGACCGATGCCGAGTGTGGGAGCAGCAGAAAGGAAAGGGAAGAAACAGACCTCGATGCCACAAGGTTGGGGATGGAATTGAAAGATGCGAAGAACTTAAGAAGATTAGTGAGAAAATATCTGAAGGTATATAGTACGGAAAAAATGCTTACAATTTTTTAGTTGTGGAAAAGCTTTATATATTTACTTGAAGACTTAAAAAGTATATGGCGAATTAGTTTCCTTTGATTTATGTACTGCTCCTACCTATTATTCCATAAATTGATCCATCTAATACCATTTTAGCCCTATTCGACATTGTGGGCCGCCGAAAAACACGAAAGTGTCAGAATCACATAGCATTTTTGCAGAAATATTTTTTTACTTGTCATCATTATTATGATTAAATATCAGCAGGATACATTCTGATATGCATATATTTTATGTGTAGTCATACTCAACGGTTCTCCTCATTCGAAGAAAGCAACGACTGGAATACAAATCCCTCCACCGAAAAAATTAAAATGCTTCTTTGGTGTGTAGAAAAACCTTTCAGTCGGCATTTGCAAAAAAAAGAAATAAAATGAGGAACTTGGGTTGCAGCCAAAATATCCTCATGTGTCCGATAGTTGATTTTTCTAAGGCGATTAGTTATACAATTTACACGGGAAAAATAATTACCGTAATGTCACTAACCTTGCAATGCAAGCCTTTCTTTGCGACCAATTACTCGTTTTAGAATGAGTTAATCTTCTTGAATTTGGCAAGGAATATCAAAGAGACCGATATCAACATTTGCCTCTGCCTCAAATTTGATCCGGTCATTACACACCCCATGGAGACTGATCTGATCATGGAGATGAGTTATTATCCGCCTTTAAAAGTTGTTATCAACCATGCATCAATCGGTAAATATCTTAGTATTTAGCGCGAAAAATCCGCAGAAAAAAATCATTCGCCTTGACCGGGATTCGAACCCGGATTTCTGTTCGAGTGATTCAATCAGTAAAGTTGCCGAGGCGTCATTCCTACCTGTGGATATTCCCGGTCATCTCGGTGAAGGCGAATGATTTTTTCTCTGTGGATTTTTCGCATAATTTGTAAATTGCGGATGGCTCCCGCAAACTTATCGCCGTAGCTAGTTCCGGCATACTTAAACTATATATTTAGATTTTATCGTGATACTAAATGCACTTACCTAGTTTTGTGGCGCCATTCAGACAAAATGTTTTACAATTAAGATTCGGGGAAATGTTGACAAAGTTCATTGTGCCCTAAAAATTTGAGGATAGTAACCTAAGATTTAAATAAGTAATTCTTTGTGAAAAGAGTGAAAACGCACCGATCCAAATGGGAGTGACGCATTCTCTTTTTGTATCTTCTTGTGAAGGATAATGAATCAAAACCGTATGTGAGCAGTATTTTAAAAAAACATGCTGAGAACTGCATGTATTTTTAAAAGACTGAATTACATAAAACATTGCAAATAGTTATTGATCTCCAAAGATTTCATATAAGTCATATGATGCTAATTTTATTCTCCTTCATTTCCTTTTGGTAAAAAATAAAAGCTACCCTAGTAGCATATAAGGTTAACAATTTTAGTACAATTATTAGTATCAGATGATATAATTTCTGTTTGTTCCCAGCGAACAATTGAAATAAAGATTTCTTGGATATTGCACTGTCAGGTCCTCTATATCTCCTTCCAACATTATGATGGGCGAGTTGTTCATCGATACGTTGGAAGGAGACATGGAGGACCTAACCCAGTGCAAAACGCGAGAAATTTTTACTTTCATTGGTATCAGATATTACCAGTACCAGTGTTTTAGATGAAATAATTTCCATTCGATTGCGAATGAAGCCCAAGTGACGAAAAAGTAAAACAAAAAGTCTATAACAAGTGACAAAGAAGTCAAATTTAAGTTACTAATATATTTCAAAATCCAATAAAATTTTAGGATAAAATGTCGCCAAAAAATTAGTGGGAAAGTGCATTTATTATCACGCTAAAATCTAAATGGTTAGATAATTACCGATTGATTCATGATAGATAGCTATTTTTAATAAGAGATTACTTTTCATCTTCATGATTATTAGTTCGTACGATTGCGGACAGTTAAAAAAAATGTGCATAAAATTGAAGAGCATTGTGGCTTAGTTGTAGAGATAATAATTTAAGTATCGCGGGTTCAATGATAATCTAAGTAGGCTACGGACACCACAAAACAAAAAATCCTCGAAGGACGAGGTGGTCATACGAAAGAAAAAGTTCCAAGTACCCCGAGTGTGTGAAAATTCATACGCCTAATGCTCCTCGGCGAGCTGTTGTCTCTTAATTGAGCTCTACCCTCACCTAACCATACCCGCCAACGGCACGAATTCCTGAGTGAGTGAATGTATAAATTTTTTGCATTGTATGGAATCTCTCACAATGGAGTTCATCACTTTAAATGGACTATGTCGCAACGAGAATCCGTGACTACGGGCAGTCTGGTGCTGTTACTCAGGCAAGGTAATGCGAGAATGGCAAAATGAGTAGAGGTCATTGGATGGTACACTGAGCACTGAGAGAGGAGTTGAGTGAGTAATTCAGGTAGCACGAAGTCGGTAATCAAAGTTGGCTCAAATGTGAATGGGCACAGACCACGAAGCTTGCCCGGGGCTATGGAAATTTCATCTCCAGTTCCTCGGCGCTAATGGGTGGTGCAATTGCGAGGCAAAGCAATATGCCCTTGCCCTGACCCATTGTTAACGTCCGTTCCATATTACTTGAAGACGGAATTCCCCTCTCTGACAACTTTCAAACCAAATGGCCTCACAGAACCCATCAATGGTGGTCAAAACGAATTAAAGCTTTAAGTGCAAGCATTGCGAAAAGAAAGAAGTTCTATTATGTTGACAAAATTTCAAGACGAATGGCCGAGTAGATTTGCAATCTTCGCTCTGCGATGCTCAATTTTCTTCAAGACCATGGCCTACTGAGCGTACTTGAGTCAGGAACCGAACGTATCCAGGAGAGCTTAAGGGGTTTCCTTCCCCACGTGAAAATTTGTCCCTTTGCGACCAAAAGCAACTGCATTCCATGCAACCATGATAAAAAGTCAACTCAAATGCTAGGCATGAAATGTAACGAAATATTATTCAGTCGATTCGACGTTTTCACCTAGTGAAAATCATAGTTTTCCTCCTTTTCGCTTCAAGTGCACTTTTTATAAAATTTTATTGATAAATTAATCAAATAGTCACCAGTTTGTCACCATTACTTTCTCTGCATCCACTCCGCCAGCATGTAAGAGGAAGGAGGGAAGATTCACGGCACTGAGGAGTGCCGCGCGAATCCAGCAATGCGCGGCACGGCAGGAGGTGTGGCGGCGGGGAACATACGGGTCCTTTGAGGCAGCGTTTCGGCATGAGGGAATTGAGATACGACTAAACGGTTGACAGTTTTAAGCATAGGGCTATAAAATATCATATTTACATTTTGAGATGTGTTATCCGGGTCGAAAACCTCAGCATTCAAAACAACTGCATTTAGGCCCTTTAGGTGCCTCAGGCACGGCCATCTGACATCGTAAAAACCCGAAAATTATTAATATTATTTTTCTCACCAATTAGCATAAGTATCTGAGACCATGAATTCTTAAGTCGAATATCGGATTTTTGAAATGTAAGCGCCGGCCTATCTTCCTGCCCTTCCCGTTCCTTACCCAACGTCACCTTTCATCCTCAATCCATTTTATATCATCGTCCACTCGATCCTTCACCAGATCACACAATATTACTGCATTAAGTTACCTTTAGAAAGGCAGTTTACTCGTGAAAACTTATGTTGAGTACATAAAATCTGCAGAAATTTATCGAAGCCATGTCGTGTTTTGATTGACTTTGGTGTTAACCAATCCAATTTCGTCTCATTTTCATATTCGAAAAGTGATGGTCAAAGACCACTATGGTTTGGTCTCTGCATTTCTCCAGGGTTTTCTTCCGCGTCAGATTGTTGGTTGACAACAGTTTCGCTGGCTATCCTGCCAGCGAAACTGTTGTCAACCAACAATCTGACGCGGAAGAAAACCCTGGAGAAATGCAGAGATCAAACCATCGCCGCGGAAACCTACGCTCTACCACTATGGTTATCTTATATTGATGTCTACTAATATTGTGCACTTGGGCATATATAAGGGTGCGGGCCAACAGGACCGTTACCCCACCCCTCGGAATGAAGAAAATTTATGAAAGTTTACGCTGTCTACCGCTCACCTATAGCTCTCTACATGACATCGAAAGGTACGTATAGGGTTAGAAGTTGAGGGAAATTTCCTTCCGTTTATCATTAGCCATGTTGATTCCTTTGCTGAAAACATAACATAAAGAATTACAGCAGATTATCCTCTTGAATACTAAGAGTAAGAGCTTTGGAGAGAGGATATAATTGTAATGGATATACTCCTGAACCCAGGGTCGGACTGATCACCCACATGGAGCCAACAGGCATCCACCCTCAGAAAAAAAAACTAATGTTTTTTATTTTAGCCAGTGTGCAATACAATCTAGTTTTTATACAAATTATTTTTATATAGTAGCATTATTTTTCTCCTTTTAAATTTGGATAAAATCTTGTAATTGATCAATTTCTTATATGCAGAACCTCAATGTATTTATCAAATATTTTTTGTCTTTTTCGTTTGATAATTAATGAAGAAATTGGATATGGCAAGCAAACTCCTTCCTTTTAATGATCGCAGCGCTGCTATTGGATTTGGGCGGTAAATTTTTGCTACCAATATCCAAGTTTAATTTTAAATTCTGAATAAAATTTAAAGAAATTTTTAAATCAAATTAAAAGCGGGAGAACACTGCATTGCTGAGTTATCCTGAAAATTTCAACGTGATAGCTAGTCGGAAAGTGGGTTAAAATAGAGTGCAAGATTTGACCTGGACGAGTCGACAAACAACTAAGTGAGTTTAGAAAATCGTCGCAAAAAATTGAACCAATGTAATTAAGTATGTATTTACAATTTCAAAAGTTCATATTTCAAGTTCATAGTTCAAATTACAATTTAAATCAACGATATTTTCAGTTATTCTGTCCGAACAAATATCCACCCCCGCTCCCCGCGTTTCTGCCCGCCTTCCTTGAATATTCCACACCCGTCTCAATCCGAAGGGATACCTGATAGCCACCTTCCAATTCTTTTCAAACCATTTAGCTCTTCTTCACGATAAAACGATCGCCTGCCACTCAAATTCAGCCGCCAGACACCATCCAAATTTACATGTCATAAGTTATTTTCACCAGGTGCCGAGCTGCTAGAATAAGAACGGCGGAAGAATGAGATTATCGCCGGAGAATTTTAGGCGCGACCGTGGTGGCTAGCTCAGAAGCTGATTCCTTTACCCAAATTCTTCCACTACGATGACTTCTGTCGTTTCCAGCGTGGTGAACTCGGAGGGAGAGGCCAGGCCGGGACTCAGCGTTGCCCACGACGGAATTGGGAATTGAGAAGGAAACGCAGAAAATTGAGCCCCATTTCCGACCAGCTGCTCCGATCTCATTCTTGTTCAATTTTCAGAGCACAAGCTCTCGGAATGAATGCCGGAATGAAAAGTTTGGTACACATAAATGCGTGGCAGGGCATTTGGAGTAGGTGACCGACTATTGGAGACATTAGCGTAATGAGGGGAGGATCGGGAAGGGAGACTGGAGATAAACTCAGTGTCGGCATTAGTCTGATTTTGGCGGATTATCACCCCATCCGAAAGCCGGAGTGCCCTTAACAAAACACTCAGGCAGGTATGAGGCGGTCCCTTATAAATCACGACCACCGCACGAATTTGAACCCGGATACATAGGGTAGGAATCCAACACTAGCCAACGCAGAGACGCAAACCCATTCTTCCGCTCTTAGTGAAGTATTTTGCGATATTTCTTGTTGCATTTCTATGTTTAAACTTAGGCCATTACGGTATTGAGAGTATTCCACTAGTAGGCCACGTATTCATCAAATGCTTTCTCCAAACTTTTACAAGTTACACAGAAGAAATTCAAGATGGATTTTTCTGGTTCCATAATTATATAGTATACATATGGATGGTAATGGTGTTTTGACTGAATTCATCCCGTGCTAAATCACCTTCTTCTTTTTGTTTGTAAAAGTAACTCCTCCAACAACCTTGTACTTCTCGTGCGTGACGCCATCATGTGTTCGTTCCTCAACCTCCAAAATACTCAAGGGTCAACTTTTCTTTTCATCAATCTTCCCCCTGGATATATATCTGTATGAGCAGCTCTTTTCAAGAAACATTCTGTATTTTATCATTCAAATAGGCGTAAAGAGGACGTTACCGGCAGACAGAATTAAAAATATACTTATTGAAAGTGTAGAGCATGTGTTACTTGTCACAATATCGCCACGGTTTCACTGAGTAAGCTAACCAAAATTGATATTATCCCGCCATCATCTTGATATTTGTAGGCTTTACAGATTAAACACACAGTGAGCAAAAGATACAGATTACATTCGCCACTACGGGAAAACTCGCATCGATTGCGTTGGAGAGAAGATATTTAAAATGGAATTGTCGCCCACTTCGGGAGCAAGTATTCGTCCATCAATTTTAGTTTAATGTCGATAGTGATGGTGTTTGAAAATTAAAGAGAACCGTATTTTTCCAATTTTCAAACCCTCTCCTACATCTTGAGCTATGCGTGGTGAATCGAATGCGGCCTAAGACACTTCTTTTTCATACATTTTCCAATTCATCTGCAGGTCTCTGAAGAAAATGATTAAAAGAAATTGGTGCTCTACGAACGATGTTTCAATATTCATCATGAATTCAAATAGGCATTCCCCCTTAGACCAAAGCAAGATTCTGAACTTCAGATCTTACTTCCGTCGTTACGATTATATATTTGAGAATTAAAAATAAGTAGGTAGCTTGCTTTTATATACCTCAGTCAAATAGTCACTCGTTAGATAGCAATTTCACTTTGAAGCAGGATTGATTGAAAAAAATGTAAGATAAACGTGATATGCCATTCTTTCTACAGCTTGTAAGTGAAAATTTAATAGTGATGAAAAGCGATGTCACGCTATCGTAGAATCAATATGATTATAATTTCAATGGTAAAGGCAAACTTACTTCAATCATTGAAATTTCAAAAGAATAGCCTTTCAGAAAACGATGCGAGAGGATAATTTTTAAAATACGTTATCCTCAATATAATTATAACTTTTATTCCTAAGGCAAACTGACTTTAATCAGTGCAATTTAAGCAGAATAACCTTTCAGAAAACGAAGCAGTGAATCAGAGGGGTTATTAATTCTTAATGTGATATCCTCACAAGCATTTAAAATAGAATATAAGATTACAGAGGCAATCGGAAAGAAATGAGTTGATTTTCAAATTCGCCGCCGAAATTTGGCTTTTCTGCCTCACCGAAGTAATCGACAAGCCAACACAGCTATCGCTATAAGGTATATTCACGCGCTCCGAAGCACACGGCTCGGGAAACTTTCTACTCCATGATTGGAACGGCAGGAAAACAGAATGCTCCGCCTCATTCATTAGCACTTTCAAAGAACATTGGACTGTATGATTAATCCACGCAGTTGAATTTAACATGATTAAATGGCTAAACAAGAGATGAAGTAGTGGAGTGCTGGAAGCAAAAGACCAGGGGCGGCTTGAATCTCGGAGCGGGGGAGGGCCTGAATAATGGATGAAGTACCAACGGAGTCAAGAAGGGGTGGAGGATAACGGATAAGGACGAATAAAGAGAGCGCTGGAAAGGGAAGGGAGACAGATGAAAGAGGGCGGTGCGTGTGCATGCGGATGGCACGATGATACGCGCACAGCGGACTCTCCAAAGTGAAATCGGGATCAGAGTTTAATGGCTTCACTTAGGTATAGTCCCTGCGTATGGGTTATCCCTCTTTAAACAAGCATTATACGCCGAACTTCAGTGATGTGCATGGTTTTTTAACCCACTGAAATAATATGAGAAACTAAATGTCATTTTACATGACTTGTTCTTTGAAATCAAGTATACGAAGCTGTTGCAGAGAATTCAAAACGATTTGATATATATAAAGAAATAAAAAACAAGTGAACGACCTGAAAAAAATACGGGCAATGTTTTCCACGCAAGGGACAAACATCACCATCTTAGTCACACGTTTTCTTCTCTAGATCACCGCAGCCCCTTACTGTGTAAGTTTTATTAATGGTGTAATAGAAACCAAGAGTGAAAACCGGGGCAAGTACGTTGTAAATCCACACATTAAATAATCATTAAATCCGACATAAATCGAAATAAAGTGATCAATTTGGAAGCAACATATCCCTATGGGTGAATATTTGTTCATGCGCAGACGAAATATTTTCGGTGAATAACCTAGGAAAACAAAAAGAAAAAGGTAAAGTAAAATTTCTCATAAAGTAAAATTGGCGTCTCAAACTTTGTCCTAAAACTTTTCAAAGGGACTCTAGCTCATCATATGTTCATTATTTTTTGCACTCTTTATGGGGAAAATATTAGTATTTTGAAAGTTTAACAATGTTGAAACATCCACTATGTGCATAATAAACAAATTATTCCTGAAATATTATGAATTTGAAGTAATAAAGACTGTATTTACTTAAAGCTTTAAGAGGCTCTCCTCTCGACCGGTCGTATTGTCGTTATCAGTAATATATTACTTATTTAAAACTAATAACTATCATATTGAAATTATTAAAGTCAGCGGAATAGGCCTCTTTCAATATTTTCCTTCATTGAAAAAAAATGAGCTTAATAACCATGAGAACAAAGAAGCTTTGTATCTGGAAACACCAAGGAACAACTTTACAATTAGAGAGACAGATTAATTATACCCACAGTCCATTTCAAGTAACCAGAAAATTTCAAGATGATAGCATATGCTTCAAATGAGTTTAAATGGATTTTATGACGGAAATAAATAAACTCTTAGACATTCAAAACAAAGATTATGCTATTTTTTCCTTATTTTTTAAATTCAAAACCAAGAAAAAAATAGCGGAATTGATATGCAAACCAAGAAAATATTTTATTAGATTTTTATATATTTTTTCATGAATTTTTCACAGTAGTGACGACGAACGCATTAAAACTGCCCCCTTCTGCAATGAGGCAATCACAGTTTTTGCTACTTCATTCGATGAGATTCTTCGTTTTTAATCTTGTGGTTCGACAAAAGATAGATGATATGTATAATGTATATATGTATAATGTAATAGATATTCAATAGATAAACTTTGTGTAAGGAAGAAACAAGTAGAGAAAGTGAGGAGCTTAAAGAACAGAGAAAAATTATTTTTGTGCTTTCAACACTGATATTTAATTCCGACAATTGTTTCAACACTTTTACCTCAATATCATAGTAGTAATTAATGAATAGTTGGGTGTCGTAAATATAGTCGGAAATAGAGTCAACGCCGAACGTGCATAGGGAACTTTCTTTCCTTATTCCATGGTAGCACAAAGTATTACTGCAAACGTTAAAGGGAGCATAGGGAGCTTAGGAAATGTTGTATTCGTATGTTAGCTGAAAAAGGATGATTCAGATCACGAGATAAGATTAGGAATGATGAAGAGTAACATGCAAGAGCCAAAGAACCCATCCCGCAGATATTCAGACGTCTTGCAGGAGGGGAACAGACGGGTAGGATAATTGGGAAAATAATAAAGGTCGGAGCAGACGATGGGTTCAGGGGAATAGGGAGAGATGTGGATAAGGTATTCGACTCGAGGTTGGGTGGGATGGAGTCCCTATAAGGGTGAGGTGAGAGAGGAACAAGGGGCCGGCCAGAAAGTGTTCGACTGGCGGGATGAAAATGCAGCGCTTTGGGGATTGGATCCCCACGAAACCCAACCATTCATTTCATTCCTGTTCCAATTTAATCTCGGGGAGAAATTTTATTTCATCGCATCCCAAATCCTTGCTCAATTTATTTCTCTGGAGAGAAAATAAGGTCAAAAGTTCTTCATTTGTCTCTTACTTCATCCCATCAGAAATTCGTTTGTCCGTAGCAGTCAAAATTAAAATGCTATTTTTCATATATTTTTCAGAAGTAAAGTTGATCAATTGAAAACAATAAACATACCCCTTCCATTTTCTTAGAACCATTATTGATTTCAATAGATTTTTGGTGCAGCTTAGACAATTAATACTTTTCATATCGAGATATAAAAACAAAAAAAATCCTACAAGAAATTACTTTCAGTTAATTAGTTTAAAAATATGTTTAAGAAACGGCCGTGCTCACTCCAATTTTCAGAGATTTGAAGTTCTAAAAATCCTGGGCGTCTAACACTACAGGTGTTTACTCGGAATCGTTTTAACACGCGGAAAGTAGAGGAAAATGAGAAAAACATTCGCTGAATTAAGACTCAAATATTGCGCTGGAATTAGCCCTATAGGTCATTGCTTACTGGTTGGTGCACTTGTTGAGTCTTCTTGATATCTTTCATACGTTGCCATCATTAAAGTCCCCCAAAGTGAAACATTTAGCACCATGTTCCTGGGTAAATTATGATTAAAATTATCGAATCTTCATAGTTTGGTGGTCATCGCAGTGGCAAAATAAACGTCCATTGGTTTAAATTGAAATTTTATCTGCGGCGCCACCATAAAATATTTACTCACTACCACAGTTGGAAGGCTATGTGTCACTGCATAAAGCGATCTTTTTTGTCATACTTGGTTTTGCAATCATGAGCATGAAAATTCTCTGCCGGTAAACTTGGTCGACCGGTCTGCTTGGTTAAGTTGGAAGTGTTTCCATGAAATATTTCGCGTATTATTTTGGCCTGTTTCCCCTACTTATTGAAAATTCCTACTTTAATTAAAATTCAGGTCTATTCTCTTTCCTTCTGTACTTATTCCTATTCTCTTTCCTCTTCACCTCCGGCTACCAATCATCTTCCCCTTCAACACCGTTTTCTGTAAACTCCCAGCGTTCTCTTTCTATCCTAAAAATGGTGTTCTATGTCTTCCCTAGCAATTCATATTCAACTTGCTTTCCCCGCTTTCTATTCCTCTGTGTTATCTAATCAATTCATCTAAATACTCAACTCGGTCTAGTTATACTCATATAAAATTGTTTTTTATGAAATTTCCAAACGTAATTAATATAGGACTATGAGTTTTCAACTGAATATTAACTTATCGTGCGTAGACAATATTCCGTTTGAGATTATGAATAATACAAGGAAAGGCACTATGACAATATTTTTCCAACTATTGCAGTGGAGGAAAATAGGTGTAGTCTGAGGTATAAGTGTATTATTCGCAACTTTTACTTGCCTTGTACTCTACTAATGACTGTAGTCGACGGAGATTCCGGATGGGCAAACATTGGTGAGGTATTGACCCGAAGATTTCGTGAAGAAATCTCTTATTCCGCTACCAATAAAGAAGAAAGCGGTAGAATCCGGAGATTGTTGGACTATTCTCCTAAAGCCATGCGTCGTAAAACGATTATTTTGGCGACGATCAGTTCAGTTACAGAAAATGAAAATCAATTCACGATATAATAACGGTAATAAGGCCCCTTGTACAAAGAAACCTACGATATAAACAGGACACGCATGCCTGTTTCGTGGATTTTAAGAAAGAATTCAATGGAGTGAACTGGGAAAATTTATTGGGCATAATAAGGAAAATAGGTGTAGTCTGAGGTATAAGTGTATTATTCGCAACTTTTACGTGCCTCGTACTCTACCAATGACAGTAACCGACGGAGATTCCGGATGGTCAAACATTGGTCAACGGGTGAGACAATGCTGTTTGTTCACTGTTGCCCTTGATTTTTGGCCTATATGCGGAGGGGAAGTAAAGAAGGTATGACATGGGCTGGGGACAATAGTTAAAGTCTTAATATGATAAGAAAGTTTCACGTACAAACAGTATTTAATGGCTTGTTAGCGAACGTTTGCTACTTGGGTGATTCAAAACGTAATAGGCGCTATGGATGTGGAATGAGGGCAACAACGCTTATGAGGAGAGAAAACCGTGCCATTCTGTAAGCGTAGGAGAAGGCTTAAGACCATTGCAGTGAAGTTTTCTCGGGTTTCACACCGGGTCAGATCCTCCATTTCTCCAACGTTTCGATGAACAACTCGCCCATCGTCTTCAGGGATTCAGGAATCCAAATGATCTTGCAATCTTGGAAAATCATTGGATTCCTGAATCCCTGAAGACGATGGGCGAGTTGTTCATCGAAACGTTGGAGAAATGGAGGATCTGACCCGGTGTGAAACCCGAGAAAACTTCACTGCAATTGTTTGCCGGGAAAAAAACAAAAATTATACGGCTTAAGACCATGTTTAGGGGAGGATTAGTGCCTCGGATCTCGTACCTCGGACCATGAAAGTGGATTTCTTGTGACAATATAGGGAGGTTAAAAAGGCAAAACGTAGCTAAATATGTGGTAACTAAATACATGTTTTATACATCTATGTAACTGCTCTCGCATACTTACGGTTAAGAAACAATAACTTCCATCTACCTACAACATGCTCACTGTTCAAAACGACAGACGTAATCATGAATACACAATATTTAAAGACAAAGCTAAGGAACACTTGTGTCTTAACAGTACTTCATAATGATTATTTTAAGACTTGAAGAACTAATTTTATAATCCTTTTTATATATACTACCAATATTAGTTGTTGACATGGTGTTTGCAAGTGTGAATGAAGATATCAGGTGAGAACAATGTTCATTTTTTTACCACTTATAATTCTACAAGAGCAAGGCAATACTTCCCGTACATTTATATTTTTCTTAATTTACTACTTGGAAAGACCATTTGTGAGAGAAAAATGAGATTGCCCTCTAAAAGGAACATCCCCCCAGGTATATCGGTTTTTTTGTGACGTCTTATTCGCCTAAAAGTTATGCTACCTCTGAGTAATTTTCAGGTTACATGTAGAAAAGGCTGAGTAGTACTACCTTATATCTCAAAATTCTTATTTTTACCACAGAAATATTTCAAACATACATTTTTTTTTTTTAATATTCGAGATTGGCAATTGTTGAAAAATGCCTACCCTCCTTTTCCTAGGACAAAATACGTCCGGCCAAGGGTGAGTACATACGTCCCCTAACCGCCGACGTGGCGCGTTATTTACTTTTAGATCAACAAGAGTGCGTGTTTCTGAATTTTCGTAGAATTTCTAACAGCATGTTTAGCATGTTCTAGCTTCATTATTCCTTCAGAACTAGTTGGCAAGTTTTACCTTTGCATGAATGTGGAAGTATAATTTGTTAGTATACGTAACATTTTTGTGACAGTTTGGCGTATATGTTGGAATCGACTTTTATGCTAATTATTGATCACCCCCTGCCTTACACCCTAGATAGGCTCACCGGATATTATGTAGAGGTAGATGTAGGGAGTAAATGCGTGGATAACGAGGTGACCATTCTACTGCTACATTCCCATCTTTGCGGTATTTTAAGCTTGCTTTGGAATGTCCCGGATTCCGCGGTTTGCCCGTGGCTCCCTGCCTCTATGCAAGTCTGCTTGGTCTTCTTGTGGGCTTAGAACTCTTACCCACCACTCTCTTGAGCGCACGCCTCCCACCGAATGCCAGATTTCTCTGCTCGAGCCACCTAATTTTTTTTATTTAACTACCAAGGGAATTTCGACGCAAAAGAACGCAGCAGGCGCTGTTGAAGAGAATGGAAAAGACGGAACAAAAGAGGGCTGATACCCGAAAAAGCCGGCCAACACCGCCGACTTGGTCGAGGTCTTTCAACTCAAAAAGGGCTCTCGCGAACGCGTCCAGCGCTCACTACCTCAATGGCCTATATACCTCTATATATCTCTTGACTTCACCCAGACCAAAACTAACCTTCATTTTATTTCTTTGGTCAACGCCTTCCATAAACTACGGCTTTTCCTTGGCCAATCTGTCTCTAGAATTTGTTCTCAGTCTTCAGCGGGGTTTAAAAAAAAAAGAATTCTAAGATTCCAACTCTTTTCGACCCCTTTGAAACAAAGTGAAAAGTGCGCTGGACGAAATTCATCCCAGCCACGTAGGTACGTGCAATCAGCTTAAGCCAGCAGCTCAGAGGTTTCAAAAGAACTGCTAACTTGGTAAATTTTATTTGGAAACTATCGAAGGTCTAACGAGAGGAACATCATGTGAGAGTGCTAAGAATGACGCCGATGTTGGGTGTGTAGTGCTTTAAATTGCAGTAACGCGGACACTGAAAAATGAGGACGAGGAAACACTAAAGGTGTTCAAATTTTGGGTGTGGAGGAGAGTAGAGAAGGTGGAGTAGAAAGATAGGACGAGACGAAATGATGAATTTCTAGAATTTTTGGTGGAGAAAAACTCCTTGATGGGATGCGGAGGTAACCGAGGTGTACGAGGGAGGGGATGTTAAACTCCGTCTAAGAAGAAAGAATATTAGGTGAGCGAGGGATAGGAAGGAGGGAAATAGAATTAATGGGTAGAATGGAATAGGTCTTACTGGGAACTGACGAGATAAGCTCAAGTTAGAAACAGGTAACATGCTGGGTGATTTGCTGATTGCCAAATGTAAACCTATCTTTGATGGAAGAATATCTTTAATAATAAACTTTAGACTTTATATTAAAAGTTCAGTATATTCTCTTTCCTTACCACAGAAAGACCGAAATGTCCGCGATGATACCATATATGAGCCTACGTCATTATTACATCTGCCATGAAAAAAAACAGAGAACCACATCGACAGTATGTATTTTCATAGCAAAAATCCGGACACAAATATTTTAAAGATAGTGCAAATACGGTTAATGGTTTTCTTGAAAATCTTAGGGTTTTCCAGTGAATAATATTTATAAAATTTTCTTGGATTAGCTACCAGATTTGGCTATTGAAGGCCATTATTTTTTCTCTTACCCACGTAATTGTGAACAACATGTGCTTCTTGGTTATAAAAAAGAATTCAAATTTAATGTAGGACAAAACTTACTGCAAGAATGAAAGTGTTCATGTTACCCGTATTAAGCAGTTGAATTTCATGATTATGAAAAGAATAGGCAATCATTACGACAGCTAGTGTGGTGAAGTGTTGGCATTGAAAATGGGAGGAGCATTGATTTACCATTTAAAAAATATTTCCCTCGGTAAAACCTGTTATATTGGGTTGAGTCTTGTGCGCTCCTGCCTAGGGACGAAAACTACCTTGATGTATCGAAGAATTGGAGTTATATCAATATTTTATAAACAGGAAGTGATTGAGAATGATTTTTTCAATGCATCGTAGGCACTAGTGGTATCCCTTTACCGAATGAGAAAAATATTTACCAAAAGTATTACGATATTTTTTTCTTTTAATTTTAAGCTTGAATTTGATTGGTAATTCTTGGAGTTACCGATCGTATTTTTCCCTGCCAATGCAATGGAAATAGTATATCCTAGTATATACTATATAATAGTAAATATATATAGTAAACGAGTGGATGGGCGCTTGAATTCATCAAGCGGGTAATTAGGGGGGTGGGAACATTATTGGGTCACGTGTTGTCAAGTATTGTGTTCATAAGTGGTTTAAATATTCAAATAAATCCTCGCTGTTTTTTGAAAGGGTAAGGAACTTAATTGTTCACAGTTAAAAATATTTGTTATTTTCAATATGATTTAATTTGACGGATATTTCATTCTTTGGATAGGTTAAGTTTAGCATTGAGACATAATTGGAATAAGGTTTTAAAAATTTAAAGAGAGTGATGATTTTGTGGTTATTTTTCAGCTCTTAAAGTCCATAACCGTTCTGATAAGCGAAACTTGAAATTGAAACGCAGATTCGTTAGATAAATATATAAAGACATACCACTCGCAAAACATATGTCCATAATGCAGTATGTAAAATACTAATTTTTAACCATTCCCCAAATTTCTTTGGTAGGAAAGAAATTGTTTTCAAGATTTTCCAATTTGCAAAATAGCCTTGATAATGGTAACGGTATTTCACCTAAACTGACATCTGCAATGTATAATCTGCGATACTATAGATTCCCTTTCCATTCTATTGTTTTCCCCAATAAATGCCAACAAAACTATACCAAAGGATGATAAATCCTTTAAGGAATAGCGATACGATAAATTTGAAGAAATGCAGAATCGATATATATCGAATAGGAGTCCACCAATCATGCATATTTCCAAAGGGCTTCATGAAAAAGGTTAAGATGCACCTAGAAAACCAAATTTCAATAGGCTAACAGAAATAACAAAGGAGATAAGCCAATTTCCGTATCTGCTACCATTAACGAATTGAACATTCGATTATAGCGGCACTTGATTTGAACGATTTGCGATCACATTAAGTTACCATCCACTCATTGGTTATTTCCTTCATAATGAATGCTCAACTATCCCCGTAGATGTTAAATTCTATAAATTATAACAATTCGATATATTTTACAAAAGTATAGATTCGATATGTGTTGAATGGGAGCCTGTCAAGCAAATATATTTCAATAATGCAGTATGGACAATGCTATGAATAACATATTCATCACATTTCTTCCAACTTACATCAATAGTTATAAAGATACGCCAATTTGCACATTTGCTATCATTATCGTATCAAATGATCTACTATATACTGACACGTGTATTGAAAATTTGCAATCCTATAGATTTAAGCTCCAGTCTTTTATTTATCAACCTTAAAATTCCTGGTGAACTATGTCCTTGGATGTAAAATCCTATATGCTATAGCAATTCGATATATTTTAAGAAAAAGTAGATTCGATATATATCGAAAGTGAGACTATATACAAAAAATATTTCCATTGGGCATTGTGAGGAATACCAAGATGTACCCATTCACCAAATTTCATTGGTCCAAAGTATATACTAATCAAGTTATGCCAATTCGCGTATTTGCTAACATAATCGATTCGATCTTTCGATTATACTGACATCTGTACTGTAAAATCCGCAATGCAGTAGATTTTAGTTCCAGCTTATGGTCATCTACTATATAATATCTGGTCAACTATGTCCTTGGTTGTTAAATCCTCTATGTTATAGCAATTCGATATATTTTAACAAAACCCAGATTCGATATATATCGAATGTTAGACTTCATACAAAATACATTTCCTATGGGCATTGTGAGGAATACCAAGATGTATCCATTCAGCGAATTTCATTGGACCAACGTTAATACTATTCAAGTTATGCCACTTTGTGTATTAGCTGTAATAATCGATTCGATCTTTCGATTATACTGACATCTGTACTGCAAAATCCGCAATGCAGTAGATTTTAATTCCAGCTTATGGTCATCTACTATATAATTTCTGGTCAAATATGCCATTGGATGTTAAATCCTCTATATTATAGCAATTCGATATATTTTAACAAAACCCAGATTCGATATATATCGAATGTTAGACTTCATACAAAATATATTTCCTATGGGCATTGTGAGGAATACCAAGATATATCCATTCAGCGAATTTCATTGGTCCTTCGTTAATACTATTCAAGTTATGCCAATTTGTGTATTTGGTAAAATAATAGATTCGATCTTTCGATTATACTGACATCTGTACTGCAAAATCCGCAATGCAGTAGATTTTAATTTCAGCTTATGGTCATCTACTATATAATTTCTGGTCAACTATGCCATTGGATGTTAAATCCTCTATATTATAGCAATTCGATATATTTTAACAAAACCCAGATTCGATATATATCGAATGTTAGACTTCATACAAAATATATTTCCTATGGGCATTGTGAGGAATACCAAGATGTATCCATTCAGCGAATTTCATTGGTCCAACGTTAATACTAATCAAGTTATGCCAATTTGTGTATTAGCTGTAATAATCGATTCGATCTTTCGATTATACTGACATCTGTACTGTAAAATCCACAATTATATTGATTTTATTTCCAGTCTCTGGTCATCTACTTTATAATTCCTGGTCAACTATGCCCTTGGATGTAAAATCCTATATGTTATAGCAATTCGATATATTTGAAGAGAAAGTAGATTCGATATATATCGAACTTGAGACCACATGCAAAACATATTTCCATTGGGCACTGTGAGGAATACCACGATGTACCCATTCACCAAATTTTATTGGTCCAACGTATACACTAATCAAGTTATGCCAATTTGCGTATTTGCTATAAAAATTGAATCGTACATTCGACTATACTGACTCCTATATTGAAAAAATCGCAATCCTGCTGATATCCCTTCCATTCTATGGTCACTCCCTTATCCCTGCCTTCTTAACTATCTAATAAATTTCACCTATGTGCTTACATTGGTGACGTAGTTAGGGCGATGCGTGTATTTCTTACGGGGACCTATTACAAAAAGATATAAATTCATATCGGTATATCTTCATTAGGAAACTTTACTCATCTAAATAATTTATAGTGCGCATAAATAATTCTTTTCCTAACATATTGTTAAAATTTTTATCCCCGTAACTATGTAAATAGGTCTGAAAAAGAGCTCCATCGAATGCAAACTTGTATCGATCATATCTTCGACTCTAATCAATCGATCCGCTTGATTTAATTTTTATCGGATGGAACACATTAAAAGTTGTATTATGTATGACTTTCAAATTCAAAACTTGATTAACAAAAAAGTTATTAGCGATTAAAGCGTAACTAAGGAGATTAGTATCGATATAACTCGCACATGAATCGATCGAGCGGAATGGTAATCAATGCAGAAGTTGACCTTTTTAATAAAACTATTACCCTGAAAATTTCATTCATCTAGCTTGAACGGTTGCTAAGATATCCAAGATTGTATGCTCCACAAAAAAATGGCGACAATGATTTTTCGCGTGCAGGATATTTTTCGGAATTTTATTATGAATTAACAAAGATGGTTACGGGATAAGTAAGGTAGATCGTGAGGGTACGAAGTACCCTCAACGGTTTCTCTAGGAGATTCCAAATTTTCATATGGCACATGTCTCAACGCCGAAATCCGAGTTTGAAAATTCGCCCTTCACGGCAATGTAAAATTGAAATCGTTTATTCCTCGGAATTGTTTCGACGTATGAACATTTCAAGATAGCCAAAAAATCAAACAAAAAATCCTACACCTTATATTTCAAGGAATTTGTCCTACGATTATTGCAAGTTGGTCAAAAAAATTCCTAAACTTTTTCCATAAGAAAAGCATAGAAAACGTTCAAAAAATAATAAAAAATACTAAATATCGATTAGTCACCATAAAAACCGTACCATAAAATCGACCAAAAAATCTAGTTTACGTCCATGGAATATCATGTTCCTCAGACCTTTAAAAGTACAAAATAAAATCCAAAAAGTTTTAGTCCCATAAGGCTCCCATGTTAATTCAAGTCCATATATCTCGAAAACCAATCGACTTTTTCAAGTTTTCAGATTTTTTCTCCCGATGAATTTTTTTTTTACTTTTGCGTCCAATAAGCCAAATGGCCACACCTTTCACAGTTTGGGCTGCGAATATTGATGAGTCAGTCAGTGGCATATCGATTTGCCATTCTATATTAGCTTAATTAATAATAATTTATAAGTAAATACGTATAGTAAATGTACATAATAGTAAATCCTGACTGAAGAACAAAAATAGCTATTATTATTCAACTTTATAGTAATTTATGACGAAAATTCTAACATGAACGAATTTAAAAACAGTAATGGACACTTTAATGTACCACTACGAGCTGCTGAAATGCTACGTACCAGGTCGACGAAATCAGGTAAAGAATTTTTAAAAGTTCAACGACCTTACCTGGGGAGAGAACCGTCATAAGAAGAAAAAAGTAACTGAGCTCGACACTCGCTCCAAAGTCCAAAACAATGTCGATATGACAATAAAACAATGAGGGCTTTTGCGTTTGATGATAAAGAAGAGTCTCTCCCGCCCATACACTTTCATCTCCATAACCCATCAGAGCGTGAGGACTGACCCAAGTCGATTAAAGATTATTTTCCACCAATGATCGGCGATCTCCTCCACTCAAGCCTTTATCTTCCACCTTATGTTCCAAACTATACATACCAGATTTGCGTCTATTCCTTCAGCCATGTCCCAAAATAAAGCTACGGTTTACTGAATGAAGGTTTTCCAGTCAGCGTAGTAACCTTTTCTGCCGCTATTGCTATATTGTTTCCTTCAATCTTTCGATCGATGACTAACGTAAAGACATGCGAAGAAACGTTATTAAAACAGACAATGATAGGTAAACAAACGAGAAAAAAAGTTCGAAAGACACATTCGCTAAAGCAAAAATAATTTTTTTAGAGGTTAAAACAAAATTCTCAATTGAGTTGCCTCATCTTGACTCTTTATTTCTCACTATTTCATAAATTGCATTAAAATATTTATGTATTTTCTCGTTATTAGACTTATAAATGCATTGAAGAAGCCGAGCAGTTATTCTGATCCACACTATATCGCATAAATTGATCGAAAAAAAGTTTTCAGATCACTGAAAATAAAACGCTAATATGGGAAGACCAGGTAAAAATATACTGCATGTAATGGCGATCACGTAGGCAAACACTCTTAAATATTTTGAATAATACTGAGTGAGAATATGACTTTTTTATGCGGCGTATCGCACTTCCACCACGAAATTCCTTTAAGCTCTTAATATTGGCGTCGATAATATATCATTGATATTACAATCAGCCTGGGAATAAAGAACTCAACAATTCCCTCTACTACAGTTTTCCATATCAAAGATAATAAGTGTCCCACCACATATTATGGACCTTAGTAAACATTTACGAGTAAACGAACGAAGAAGTCATTTTCAATGGTGTGGGAAGTAATTTTCAAAGTGCCGTTCGTTCCTCGATATATACCGCCAACGTGGGAGTAATTCTCCTTAAAGGAAGGGTTTTTTTTTATGGAATGGGGACCAAGTTTGCCAAACGGACAAATAAAATCTTTGGTGTAACCATGGAGGTGGATCGGCAAGGAAAGGCATGTAAGCCAACGGCAAAATGATGGCAGACATTATCAATGAAAAATATATCTTCTGCAGCCTGGCTATTTCTTCTATAGATTTGGTGGGGGTACGGAGTTTAATCAATTGAAATATTATTTAGCGTTTTTTTGCGGAATCAAGAGTTTTTCTCATTTCAAGGTCTTTATCATTTTGTAAAAAAGGGAAAAATTGAGAATAAAGATGAAAATGCCAATAAGTTTCGTGAGTAAAGATACCTACTTAGTTTCTGGAATTCCATTTCTCGCATGGCCAAAAGCGGGTAATCTTGGGCTCATAAAGACTGAATTACACAGGTTTTTTTGTGGAAAGTCTTTAAGACTTATGGAATTTATAAAGATTTGGCATTTATTCCACGCTTGAGTATTACCATCGTAACCATAGAGCCTCGATCAAGGTCACCTCACAAGGCGGGAGGGGGAACCAGAAATGCGTCGCACGGACTTTTTCCCATCATTCCTACTTACGCGTCGCGTTTTCGCGCACTTGAAAATTTTCACTTCTCATTTAATCGCGAAAAATAGATATCGTCATTTAAAAATCTAAAAGCGTGAAATACGTACTCCAGGAGTAATAATCTTTCGATTTAGGCAATAAAAAAATAATAGGAAACCACCCTATTGAAGTAAATTAGCTGTCTGTGAATTAATTTAAATGGATAATGTGTCTGATGTTCCAAGAAAATAGAAATAGCACCCATGGAGTACAACTGGAAATTGTCATAAGTGATTTGACACATCAAACACTACATAGGAAAATAAAATTTATTTTGTACTGATACTTAATTACAGACCCTGGATTAGACACCTACGTAATTACAAGGTCATAAGTGTCGAAAGGTCATGAAAAGGCCATGCCATAATGTTCGCTACCTCTGCTTATTCAAGTGCCAGAATGGGTTTTAAAACGTGAATTTTCTTTTCATATACCATAAATTCACGATACCGGTGACACAGCTCTCATAGCAGAGTCAGAAAAGGGTTTGAAAAGATTCTGGTAAATGAGAGTAGGATAAGAAATATATATCAGCTGAAAATAAGCACAGTGAAAAATGAGATATTCTTTTGCAGTTGAAGAAAATTAGTGTTGACAAACGTTCAAATAGGAAAAGAAACCTGGATTGCTGGATAAATGATTTTTTATCCGGGAAGCAGAATAACTGGAAATGGAAAAAGCATGAAATATTAATTAGTTTAATAACCCAGGCGCAGAGAGAATTCCGTCTAACGGGTAATTTTGGGCATTATAAACATGAAAGTAAGGAAATAATATGTATCAGAATTATCTTGAGGATGGATCTCTACACTTGTAAGTATACGTATAATGTTTGTGCATAATGACATATTTATGACATTGACCAGTATACTTCAAATAGGAGTGACACATAGGCGGTGACAGCAGAGCAGAAACCAAGGGTGTAGGCTTTCGAAATGTGGTGAAACAGAACAATGAAGAGGATCAAATTGATCGACTGACTTAGTAATGAGAAAGTCCTAAGAAGAGTAGGAGAGGGAAGAGAAACCTCATGAAAACCTTAAGAAGAAGACGGAACAACCCAATCGGTATTCTAAAATAATAATGCTTTAAGATAAAAAATTCCCTTCGTGTTTAATTATCAATATATACTACTTATACATTTGATGAAATCATCACTGCCATAACTTTCAAATCTAGTGATATTTTGGGCATAGAAGGAATGGGAGGAGATCATTGTAGAAGTTGAAAACGCTTGATGACTACATATTTACATCCATCCAAGCATGGCTACACTCAGCTATTTAACGACTTTTTTCGGTTCGGCGTCGTCCCCAAAATGTCTGTCCTTCGCATGAAAGATGAGGCCGGGATTTTAATGAGTAGACACTCTTGTTTAAAGTTCCCTTCGGGGCGATGACATAGGGGTTGGAACGCGAAGAGAATGTAATTAAAACTGGGGGGACGATAAAGAAAGAAATTCGATGACAAGGGAAATACGAAAACCCAAGAGGGGCTAGGAAGGGAGGCAGGGACCTAAGTAGGCTCAATGCCCACAGAGCCTAAATAGACTCTGTGGGCATTGCTCTGCCATATGGAAAGTCGATAAAGGATGAAAGTATGGAGAAAACGAGGGACTTGAGCCAACAATTACATCTGTTCACACCATCTAATGGGTCAGCTCACCTCGAGAAAGTAGGTCTGCAACCTCTTATAACTATCGCATTTGTTGCTAATAAAATGTCTTTCAATCGTAGATAACATCCATTGATGTTAATAAAAAATATGGATGTTCAGAGAATGATGATGACTTAATTCCTATATACTTTTAAAGTTTAATTTTAACCTTTAAGCGTTGCGTAAGCCTATTTTTGGCCATATTGAACCCTCTTCTCACAACTTTAGATATGTAATTATTTACCGAACAATTCTCCAACTTGCTTATGAAAGATTGCTCCATTCTCGATATATATGCTTTTTATAAATAAAGCAAAATTCAATATACTACACTTAAGGCGTTATTTAGTAAAGTTAAATGATTACCACAATAAGCATACTTTTTAAGTACTTAAGTAGAGTATTTTTATAATTAACTAATATTAATTAAATTACTTATTGACTATTCATAATTGGCAGGTATGCATTACGCCATGTACCTATGGCCTACCTAGTCGTTCCATCAAGTATATTCGAAATTTACTTTGAGCGTATCCTCTACTTAGGACCGAATCCTACACTGAAGACCACTCCCCTCTTCACTAAAGAACCTTCCCGTCTTAAATGACTAATGCTGAGTCACTTTTCCGCCCACAAGTCATAAAAAATTGGCCAAATCGTTTATGTTCCCTCCCCCAAGGAGTGCTTACGCAATACTTGCGCATCAATTTATCTCTTTTTTCTCCTAATTTGAACCATTGAGCAAAGAGTAATATTATTAACGTTACTTGACATGAATACGCCATGTGTTTGCTAAAACCAAAACGTTATCGAGTGAAAAGCCAAAGTTTTATTTTTGACTTAATTGGTATGGTATATAACGCACATTACATCCGGTTCTTCGAAAACGACACATATACTCTTGCGTTTATTGTCATTTATCCTGTAGTTAGGCAAGTAGGTATCACTAAAATAAATTACATAAAAAGCGAATTTTCAAATACTTGCCCTAAAAACCTTAAAAATGCCCTTAACAAACTGTTTGGAGAGTCTTTTCCGTGACCGTCTATCGGTTAGAAGAGCAAACTCTAAAATTTTCATGAAAATGGCATAAATTTCGCGTTTAGGATTTGTCTTCAAAGGAATAATTCATGATGGATGTGAGCTGTATGAGTAATTTCTTATGTTTTAACCCATTCATGAAATCTCATGTTGCATTGGGACAAAACTAGCTTCGGAGACAAAAGAAAAATCAAACCATAAGAGCTAAAAAATAAGGGAACTCATCAATAAAAGGCATAAAGAAAGATTATTTCCTCAAATAGATTAATTAAAAAATTAAAATTTGTTATCAATAGATGGAAATATTTAAAGCCACGTAAAGGATTTCATTAACTTTTAATTTATATTATTTATTTTAATTTTATTTTTTTCAACACCCTGTAAACAGCACATAGTCCTCTACAACAGGGAATTTTTACAACTATCAACAATGAAGGACAATTACACACAACACGAGCTAATAATAAAAAAATATAGGATGACTAAAGCCGCCACGAAGGAAGCGTTCAGGAATGCATTCACGAATTTTAAAAGAAAAACACTAGTAGAGCAGTTACAGGAGCATTTTGGTCATATGTTAGGGAAGTTCAAGGTAAACGATCTACCGTATGTTCGCTGAGAAACGACAATGGAGATGTGTTGACAAGCAATAACGATAAAGCCAATTTATTAAATTCCTACTTCAAGATCGTGTTCACCGAGCCTTCCGAGAACTCACCCGAGACCGATGACAATCCCTGTATACATAAGATGCCAGCTATTGACATTAGTACGCTCGGAATAGAAAATATATTGAAATCGCTCAGTCCAAATAATTCACCTGGTCCAGACGAAATCCCTTCTCGCGTACATAAAAAACTAGCCTCAGAAATTGCCCCCTACTTGCAGTTAATATTCAGTAAATCCATCAAGCGACACGAAGTACCTAATGACTGGAAAATCGCTAATGTAACACCAATATTTAAAAGTGGATACAAGGAACAGCCATCTAATTACAGGCCGATATCTTTAACTTCCATCTCATGCAAAGTCCTTGAACACATCGTAGTCAGCTCGGTAGTGAAACACCTAGACGCGCAAAACTTATTAATGGGAACTCAACATGGATTCAGGAAAAGCAGATCGTGCGAAACTCAGTTAGCGCTTTTTGCCCACGATATTTTAGTCTCCGGGGAAGACAACATTCCAGTAGACGCGATTTTTCTTGATTTCAAAAAGGCATTTGATAAAGTACCCCACGGAAAGTTAATAATAAAACTGAAATCTTATGGTCTAGACGAAGATGTCATTTCCTAGAGAAGTTTTGAGCGACCGCGTCCAAAGAGTAGTATTAGACGGTGCAGTCTCCAATGAGGTTAGAGTCACTTCTGGCGTTCCTCAGCGTAGTGTCATTGGCCCACTCCTATTCCTTCTCTATATAAACGACATTGGCGAAGTAGTACACAGTAAGTTACGATTATTTGCAGACGACGCTGTAGTTTACAGAGAAATCCGTTCCAGCAGAGATATAGATGAACTAACGAATGACCTTGCTGCTATCCAAGCTTGGTGCGATGCTTAGCAGTGAGAATTAAATTTGGAAAAATGCGTCGTAATGAATTTCTGGAAGAAAAATAACTCCCTACAACGTAGCTATATCATTCGGGGCACCCAATTAAAGGCAGTTGAATCCGTGAAATATCTAGAAGTTAGACTCAATAATGATCTATCGTGGAATAAACATATTCGAGAAATAACCGGTCAAGCTTATCGTAAAATGGATTTTGTTAAAAGAATATTAGGAAAGTGCGACGACAGATTGAGAGAAATTAGCTACTTTTCCCTCGTTAGACCACATTTGGAATACGCTGCCAGTGTTTGGGACCCTCATGAAAAAAGCTTAATAACAGAGTTAGAACGCGTGCAAAGAAGAGCTGACAGGTATGTAAAAGGTCGTTACGATAGTCTGGTTAGTCTAACTGACCTCTTAGATAAACTTGGATGGGAATCTCTGTCGGACCATAGATTGAAAAATAGACTAAACCTTTTAGATAAATTCAAGATCAGTGTCTTTTCTGACGAAGTTAACCATATCTTACGGACGCCAACATACTACGGAGTATCAGATCATATAAATAAAATAAGAGAGATAGATTGTAGAACAGACAGATTCCGAATGTCATTTTTTCCACGATCAATAAGAGATTATAACGGCAGCAATAGAACGCGTAAATAGATTGCATGACTTGTAGTGTAGCCTACTAACCTATGTAAAACTTAATGCATGTTTCTTAATTCAATTATTATTTCTAACAGCATATAGTAGTATAGTTTGTTATTCTACGGGACGTTTTTTGGACGATGTGGTGTGCATGTGGGAGTCCAAATGCATGCTGCATGCTGGTGATTGATCACCCCCTGCCAAAAACCCTAGAGGTGGCTCGCAGGGTATTATGTAGATGTAGATGAACCATGCCATGGGTCGGGGCAACCGACCCACGCGGGACTCGAGCCTTCTGCTCTGCAGGGTCAAGTAAATATAATTTAAAATTTTACTGATCACAACAAAAATTTGACGGGCGTTATACCGATGAGGAACAACGACCAAGAATACTCAGGTGAATTTTTTTACAGAAAGCTGTTAACCAGAGGCGTGAGGGACAACGATGACCTGGTCATATATTTGTATTCCACCAATGTACTTGCCGGCAAATTCTCGGTCCGTATTCCCTACTGCAACACCCAAGATGCCTATCATCAAATAGTCTTCGAGAAGGACGGCTTCATCTTGGTTACGACTAAGCCCTAACGAGTTGGCGAGTTAGGGGCACCCTGATGGTCACTCGCCTCAGCTGGCCAAAGCAAATTAGCTTCCACGCTCTGATCTGAATAGTTTTGCCCTTGAAACAGCTGGGTCTACCCGTCTAGTCTAGAGCAGGTAACGGTACAGCAATTACGTGACAAATTTTCTCGATCATATCTGAAAATTTAGCTCAAAAGTAAAATCCGCTATCTATGAAATAGGATATAAATCATGAGCAAATTATAGGTTATATACTATATAAGATTAAGAAGGAAAAATAATACAGTAGGGATTTATGTGCGAATTAAATCAGATCGTTATTTGGCAAGCTGACGGGTGGGATGAAAACGCGAGTGAAAAATTGGAAGTATTAAAAAAATTCATTTGAATTCTCAAATATTTAAAGTGATAAAAAACAGCGTATCCTCTTCTTTGAAAATTTCGTTACTGCCATGCATGAGTGGAGTCACCGAAAAAATATCCAGAATATAACGAAGGCATCAGATAAGATAAGTCCGTAAGACACATACACAAATAAGCGATATTATGTTAAGCTTGTAAAAATAAATATGTATTCATTAACTCATATGACCAAGAGAATGTGGAAGAAACCAATCGGATAGTTAGGACTGAAATCAAGTGGCATAGAGCGACGATTCAACTGATTTACGCCGATATACCCAACGAAAAATTTCACCCAAGGCTACACCATAGACGTCAGTAATCCTGAAATTCTCGCCAAAGAAAAACGTTTCAAGACGAGAGTCATTAAGGATTTTCAAAGTCTTAATGACTCTTCAGGGAAATATATTCAATAGAAATAACGAACAAAGCATTAATGAATCATGGCTGCCAGTTATTTTTATAAAGAACGACACCTTGAAGCTTCTCCACCAATATTTAGTGCACTTTCCTCTTGCGCCATCTGGACGATATCTATATCCACGCACTACCCCGCAAGCCGCCTCAATAGGCGTGTGGCAGAGGTTGTTAGGACACCAGCCGTTTACAAATAAAAAGGAAATTCTTTCATGAACATCCACATAGCATTTATTGATTTCCTTTATTGTCCAGGGAGAAAACATTCCCACTCCTATTCGTTCTGAAAAAAAATATCTCTCTTAGTTAATCATTCCTGTCGGACCTGAAAATATTGTAGGGTTCTAATTTGATGTTCTCCGTAACGCTCTGAAAGATACCTATTCACAATTGCTTAAGCAATCTTATCCCAGAGAAATAAATTGATGCACAATAAAGGCGATGTGGTCATTCAGCCCTAGTGAAATTTAACTTGGAAAAAGTACATAGTATCCTCTACTTAACGCGGGTTAACCCAAAAATCATCACTTCTTGAAGATCAAAAGAGGCACCGATTATATTACGCTGGCGATCCCATCGTATTTGTCATTAGTTGTTGGGACTCCGCTGAGGCAAATTATGGTTAATTTTTTAACTCAACGGCATTGGTGCTAAACCCATGCCGTTTTCAAATCTGCCAGAAGAACTACTGGAAGTTGCTCTGAGCTGCGTTCATTATATGTTTAGACCGGCAACTCTACGTCCACTACACTTACTCAAGCCTTTCAGTATTTTCTCGAATAGCAATTAACGCTCCCAAATTCGACTACACCCACACCACGACTGAATGAACCGCGCGAGCAATTTCATTAGGATTTGGCGGAGGATTCCAGGATTTGAATGAAAAGGCTCGGGAGACACCAAGGTGGTTGTTGCCATTTGTTAAAGCATAGGTGTTTCTTGCTAAGGCTAACCATATTCCACGAGAACGCTACTTCCTGTTCCTGGCTATCTTGCTATATTTTCCCATTCACAATTTTTCGGAGCAGGAAGAATATTTATACATCAGTTAAGTACATTAAAATTAAAATCGTTTATAAAGGCCACGATCAGGTAAAGAAAGCCTATTTTACGTACTACTTCCAGTTAATTTTTCTAAACTGCTCCTCCCAACTAGTGGAAAATAATCACTTCAGAAATAAACAAGCAAAAATCTGCATCGACGTATCAAAAACCATGGGTAAAGTCTATTACCAACCAAGAGCATAAAGTTATCGAAAATTGCTACCATTTCGTTTTTTTACATACCATTTTACTTCGCTCACCTTAATTTTAATATTAAATTTTATTCTCATTTTATCTTTATTGCACCGCTGAATAGTATGAACACGTACAGTGTTTGCCTACTGGTAGATGGGTTTCAAAACAACTTGAACAAGTTTAAAGTGGTCTCGGAGAAGGAATAGGCCCCCCTTAATCTTAAATCTTAAATCCATTTTCATTAAAACCCATAACTTAGTTCGGGGTGCACTATACCCTCATCTCTGCAAACCAATCGTCTATTTGAATATAAAGTGAATATTATATACTTTTTCATTCGTTGAGTTTAGTTTCCGCAATATACAATTAACCCTTCTGACCTTTCACGTGGGTTACTTTTTTCTTATGATGGCATAATATATATGTGATTTTCAGTAGCTGCACATTATTTAGACTTCGAAATCCTCGCATAGTTTTTTTTGTTAGTATTCGTCACAACCTTATCAATAAATAGCACTCGAATGGAAGCTGACGTGACTGGGCCCCTGCGGCCCACGTGCCAAACTATGTAACATTTTTATGTCAGTATCACTTGAGGCTGTGCAGAAAAGTTTGTATGATATCTCTCTGCTTTGACGTGTAAACAATATTCGGTGCGTTTATGTTACTTTTATGCGTACATCGGGAAGTGGCTTGATTTATCGACTCCTTCGCAGGGGGGGAGGTAGTGGTGAATTTTGTTCCACGAGCAGTTTTAAATGTGCTTCCGAGTGACAAGAAGCTCTCTAAAAAATTTAAAAAGTCCTAATTTATTGTTTTGAATTTTTTTTACAAAATTTTGAAAAAGTAAGGAAATTAAAAAAAATTGAACTTGTGCCACCACTGTGGCCCGCGAGCTCAACCGCGTAATAAAATTTAAAGTGCTTACTGAAGAGTTAATGAGATTCGGACTTGCCCAGCATTTGATGTTTGGGCCGATTGCATTACAAAACCCATGAAGCCACAAATAGAGTCGGATATGTATCTTTTACAAGGTACAACGCACCCATTTCTGCTCCTCTATTATTATGTATGATATCGCCCTAAGTGGAGGAACGAAAACAGTTTCTTCCTTTAATTTCTTCCTCATTATAGACCTTTTTTCCATCACCTCTCACTCCAGCACTTTCCATCCCAAGACCTCTTCTCGCCACTTGATATTCATTATCGCTTTTTCTCACGCCCGCATTATACGTTCCATTTATCAAGCGTTCCAGAAAATGAAGTTTTTTTTTCCTTATAAGACGGGTTGGTGGCAAAAACAGGGACGGTAAAAGGGAGATTCTTTTCCTCTCCTCCCATAACCCCCACCTACCACCCACGAAGAAAACTCTCTCCACGAACCCTATATTCAACCAGATAACTGTTTTTTGCCTGTTTCACCAGCACTCTCTATCTCCAGAGTACCTTAGCTTGTGGGAAAAGCGGGTGATTTTTTTAACACCAATTTTTTTAGAAAGCCCTTAAGTTGAGTACGGATTCCAGAGCTGTATACAGTACTTTATTTGCTACACTACTCACAAGCAGCTCGTTTGCTGAATATATTCGACCCCGAATTAATAAATTACGTAAAAAGTACATTCGTGCACTTAGCTTATCATTTTTATTACCATTACAAAGCCCAACAAACTTGTCTCAAATATTTCACTTTTCTACTAGTATAACTTTCGCAATCACAAGGTAGTAATTTAAAATGCATTACACAATCGTATATTATATTTTTTAGCACTACGCATTCACCTTTAAATTTAAAATGAGAAATCAAGTTAACCTAATTAGTTTTGAAATTATAAGTTAAGATTTTGTCATTCTTAACAAACCTTAACAGAAAAGGTGAACTCTAATGTTCTATTTCAAATTACACCCATGCGAAAAGTGAGTCAAAATTTGTATGACTAGTGAAATTAATGAGGAAAAATATACCAAATATTCACAATACAAGATTCGACTGTAGGTGGAGCTATCGTTTGCTTCAAATAGTTAAAAATATATCTCTTTGTAGTAGGCTCTTTCACTTCAAGGTTACGGCAAACTTTCCATAGTTAAATTATATTTAACATCACTAATTGAATTCATTGTAATGCCGAAGAATCTTGCTTGCTAAATATATTCATACCCGAATTAATAAATTACGTACTAAGTACATTCGTGCACTAATCATTTTACTTACTCTACACTACTTATTTACTCAACACGAACCGGGTTTCGATGAGTTATCATCATCTACAGGCTTTATGATTTACCTCATTATGATTTATTTTATTATTGTCACTTAGTTATTTAACGGAGGAAGAGATGAATTTTAAAAAAGTTTATAGCTGACTATAGAAACTAAAAATTCCATTTTCGCTCTGTGTAATTTGATACTATTATTAATTAAGTTTAAAGATAAAGGTTTACTTGTGCATTAAGTAAAACGGGTAACGCAAACTTTACCAGAGAGAAATCCAATTTCTGAGGGTTGATAGGAACGGGAGAGAAAGAAAAACCAAAACCACCGCTCGCTGATAAATGCAAATCATGGCGCAAAGATTCCACAGATTAGATAACAGCGGGTCGCGTTGGATTTTGGGGCACGGAGAGAAAGAGAGGGAGTAGAGGCAGTGCGCGTTATTGGATAAGGTCTCCTAATTTCAGCAGGTAAAGAACGCTGCAAAGGCTATATAGATACCAAGATAAGATTCACTTTCAATCTTCCACCAGGTAATTATCCTTAAAAAGTCGGCAACGCGAAGAAATGCAGAGTCATCAGAGCGGTTACTCCGAATGACAATAACACTTCAAACAAATTAAATAGCGAAAATGTACACTCAGGCGTTGAAAACTTATCTTTATAAGCTTAAATATTTTCTATAATATTTCACTATTACTTATACCACTACTTTTCTAAATAACGCGAACCGGGTTTCGATGAGTTATCATCATCTATAGGCGTAAATTATGATTAATTTATTTTATTATTGTTACCCAGTTACCTAACGGAGGAAGAGATGAATTTTAAAACGGAAGCCAGAATGGGGAAAAGGAAGGGTAAAGATATTCGTTTATCAGAGTGCTGTCCTAACTTTCAATAGTTTTTAAAATTTTCAACTTCTCTCTAGAGTCCAATTCACGCCGGGCGTCCTAAGTGTCCTAATTACTTTTATACCAAATGGTGTACTTCTTCCATTGCCTTTCACCTCCACTCCTCAAGAAAAATAATCTCAATTTTCTCCAGCAATACCAAGTTGATCCAAATAAATGAATACCATGAGTACTAAATCATAAAATCCTTCGCCTAACGTTATCAATGCAGTTGCCAGGCGAATCGACCGTAGAAACTCTTAATTATTCATCAGGCTAAATTTCTCGCAAAGTGGGCTGTCTACCCTTAACATACATGTGAGCTTTATTTGCCAATAAGTTGACAACAGTTAAGAGAGAGTTTCGAAATGAGAAGGGTTCTACTGGCTTACCTACGGCACTGTCCATGTCTCATCGGTAGCCTGCAGCGTTAACTTGCTGTAGATATCTTCCGTCTTCTCACGACGTCAATGCCACCGTGCACTTCCTCCCCCAAAACCTTCCTTGTATGTTGCCTCCTCACCCGCGACCGTCTTTCATCTTCCTGTTCGGGAAATATAAAACCGTCGTCAGATATACTGAATGCGCATCTTCAACGACTCACTCAGATGCGAAATTCCAATTCAGTAAACGGAAGGGAAATATAGTTTGAACGAGGAAAAATCTTCCTCATTCAACCATTCTGTCATAAGCTTTAATAAATAAATAAAACACTTAGGTTGCCGCCAACTTAGCTACAATCAATAAAAGGAGACGAATCTCCGCGTATGGAGGGAAATTGTTTTTCTCCTTCGCAATAACGCACTTCAACGAATGCGAGATGGAACTCATTGTGAGCAAGAATATTCTTTTCTATTCTCTTTTTATGTATTAACGGCTGGTGTCTTAACAAACACCCTGAGATACTCCTATTGAGGTGGATCTCGCGTTACTGTATAGATGTAGATGAACCACAAGGTAAATAAAATGAAATAAAAAAGATTTTTTAACAACACATTTTTTTGAAAAACTGTATATAATGCTTTAAATATAAAAAAATAAGATTATAATCTACAAAAAATCTAAGATTTTCTCACCGTTTCAAGTGCAACTAGTATTCTCATGGTTTTCCACCGGGTAATTGGAACCATGGTCTCCCGACGTTTCGAAGAGCATGTCGTTCTTCGAAACGTCCGGAGACATGTATCCAATAACCTGGTAGAAAACCTGGAAAATACGCTTTTGATAACTTAGAGATTAAAGCATAGGAGCTGGAAATCAACTGATTTTGGCCTAACTTAGTGGAATGATGAGATATTCATGGTGAGGCATCAACCCAGTACTATTCCACAAAATTTATTTGCTGCAGACTAGTTTCAACAGCTATAGCGTCATTATCAAGACAAACAGTTATCTTGATAATGACGCGATAGACGTCGAAACTAGTCGACAGCAATTAAAGGTTTGTGGAACAGTATTGGGTTACTGCTTCACCATGAATAGCGTAGGTGCTGATTAGGTTTTTTAGGAATGGGTGAAGAAGAGCCTGATAGGTTATATAGACATAGGATTCATTGATAGCTATAATATAGCCTAACATAATATGATATAAATTAAATATTATGCTTTAAGATATTGATTCTGTGGGTAACACCATGGCAACTCCATGCAAATCAATCGTTAAACACGTAAATTGATTGGTATTGCTAGTCAGTCACAAGAGAAAAATTGAGAGATATACGAATATTAACTTTGAGAATGTTGTCAACAAATAGCCATAGCAGCCAGAAAAGGAAAAATAACTGGAAACGGAGTACGGTGGATTAGAGGAAACCAAACTAGTTTCAATGGGTCGATCCGAAGGACAAACAGCAATGAAGAGTCAAACAAAAAAGCCCAAACAAATGGGCCGGGGCCATTCAAAAATCTACCAAGGGATAAATGGTCCCTGCCTCTCGTCCCGCTTCGCTCTTAGAACGCCGACGGAGGAAAATGGGGTATCAAAACGTACAGCCCTTAGGGGCGTCCACGCGCTAAAATCCTCTTTTTCCTTATCCGATCAGCCACCCGCGAGCACCGAGCCAAACGTATCCTCTCTCAACCCTCCCACAGTGAACAGGACAAATAAAGGCTATCCAATGCAACCACAATCAACTCCATTTGAAGTCAGTCACCTCCCTATCGGAACAGATTTCACCGCATGTCATCCTCACCTCTAAATCTCATTCAAAAGGCTGCGTTTCGCTGTTTGTGCCCGAGAATTAGGAGACATTTTCCGAGCCACACATATCGAAGTCCCGTGTCATTGGGATTTGTTACTCGTCTTACTATTAAGGGATGGCAATGAAATGTAATATTTCTAGGAAATTAAAAATCAATTGTTGTTAGTTGGAATAACAACAACTTCTAACTTGTTCACGAAAAATAATGGGGGATTATAAATGGAAGAAAGCGGGGAGTTAAAGCAATGAATGACGTTGAATATTTCAATCTCTCCCTGCTGACCTAAACATTCTGGAAAACACAACCCCTCCCTCCCTCCATTACGCAAAAACTTTATTCCGCAAATCCCGCTCCAAACACTTCCATTTCCTCCACTTTTTGGGCTTCGCATTTGAATTACGCGTATAATATAGAAATAGCGTCACGGCTATCTTCCCCAATGGTCCGGGAACGTTAGAAAGATACAAGCAAAGATTTGGCGCCGTATCAGTTCCCAATTGAAAGGGGTTGGGTTGTAACAATGATTTCTTAATTATAAGAAAGACAATAATTGATTTTACCTGGACTCGAACACTAGGCACCCGTGACAAAAGACTCTAAATACCCTGCTAAATACCCTGGGATACACCTCAGGATCGTGGGAATTGATACCGCTCCAGTTCTTCACCTACCGTCATATCTCGAACCGTGCTTCCGACTGCGCTCGTCATTTCTAGCTCACTCCTATTCCACTATACAAAGAAAAATTCTACCTTTCAAAAATGGATGTACCTGTTGATGATGCAGTAGCGTTGAAACGCGTTGTACTCATAAGTCTTGGTGGACATTGAAAATTCTTTTCTTTATTGATCAATGTTCGACAAAAATAAAAAACACTCCTTCTGTCATGCCTTGGTACCACATTGTAATGCCGCAAATGTGAAAAAGAGAAAATATTTCTCTCTCAACTGGACACTGAAATAATGTTTATTAATCCAAACATCTACATCTACATAATACCCCGCAAGCCGCCTAAAAGGTGTGTGGCAGGGGGTGTTAAGACACCAGCCGCTTACAACTAAAAAAAATGAAGTGCTCTACCGAGGTTGGAACTAGCGTTTATTAAAGTCCTTTATGGTTCGGGGGAAAAACGAATTCCCATATCTATCCGTTCGGCAAAACATTCCTCTTAATTTATCGCTTCTACCGGACCAGGGAATATAGTGTGGCTCTAATATTATGTTCTCTGTGTCGCTCTTAAAGATATGCATTCCCAATTGTTCAAGCAATCTAAGCCTAGCGCGCAGCCTCCGAATTTCCAACGGCTCCCAGCCTAATTCTCTTAACATCTGGGTAACACTGTCTGTATGCCCGTAGCAGTTTTTGACGAAACGCACAAATGAACGTTATTTAAGTCAGATGATAGAATTTCATAGTCAGAGTGATCACTAATTTCGCGATAGATGACAGCGTCGTCAGAAAATAAACGTATTTTACTGCTAATGCGGGAGCAGAGATCATTTATGTATATAATGAACAACAGGGGGCCGATTACCCTTCCTTGTGGAACACCTGATGTAACTCCTACGGCATCAGAGCTAATTCCGTCAAGAACTAATTTTTGTTTACGATCTCTGAGAAAGTCGCGTATCCAGTTTACAACTGTTTCGTTTAATCCGCCTCCACATCTCAAGCTACCGCCTAAAATTTAGCAGCCCGTATTATAATCTTGAATAAAACTAATGACCTGAACTGCCTATGATTGTATTGATTATTTTGCCTCTTTCTTTTAAGTCCAGTAGAGGGTGTCTTTAAATGGGTATCACACAATGCGACGGAGATGAAAGTGCAACGCAAGGAAAACTGATGAATTGCAATACTATAGATTGCGCAACTGCTGTATTTTTTTCTAATAAAAGGAAATACAATAAATATTACTAAAACATGGGAAGGAGCAATGGTAAACAAGATGCATATTTCCTTCCAAAATTTGAACCAAGATTTTTATAATTGGGAAGTACTTACCTATTTACTTCACATGGCCATAAATTAATTTTAAATGCCTCAATAGTCCTTGTAATTTGGTTGGATGTCGAAGGATGAGATCTTGTTAAGCGTAGCACACAGCTGAATTCTAAATGAATGAATAAAATACGACGCCTTGATGCGTCTTCAAAAGAGTATCAAGACGCACCCATTTCTTTTCCCCTACAATTAAAAGGAATATCACTTAGGATCATTGCATTGACGTTTATTTTAAGTTACCAAATAAAGAAAACAGACTTTCTTGTTTAAAGTGAGTAATACGTAATTTTTAGTTGTGTATGTGAACTTAAATCGCCTCTCACCTTTTAAGTCCAAGGAATATCTATTAAGCTACTTCTTCTTCCCCCTCACATTGTAAGACTTCAAAATATTTAAAAAATTAATATCGCTTACGGGCCCACAATACCAGTGAACCATTTTTCATCTGCATGCTTCCGAATGCCCCAAATGGTCCAAAAGGTATATTTTCAGGAATTTTGATGATTGGACAAGTGTGATGTTGGAGAAGCAGCCTTGAAAGTAAACTGCGCTGAATTTCTCTGGGCCGCTCCGCATAATCTTGCCCATAACTTATATGCACATTCCTAAGCTCAGTAGACCAACTATATGCATTAACTACATAGAATACTCGACTTAAGCATAGGTACCATTAGTTCTCAGGTTTAAAAGTTTAAAAACATTTTACAATTGTAATATTTAATTTACAATCTTAATCCACTAAAACAAAACTCCGATTTAAAGTTTATTTTGTTCATTTTTATGCGATTATTTTCACACACGTGCGAGTTCACCAAACTTCCCGTGCTTACTTCACAAACTTATTTTCCGAAAAGACGGTTGATAATAGCATGGGTAACGTAAACTTTAGATACGTCTCCAACGTTAATTAACTTGAAATTACGAATTAAAGCGAAAGGAAATTTTCTCATTAGTTAATTAAGAGATTCTTTCCTCGTAATAATACATTTCATCTCGTAATTACCGGAGGCTCAAAGACTTAAAGGTTTGACTAAGCCATGAGTAACCTTCAAGAAGTTCTTTGGTGACATTAGTTAATTTAGGAAACTCTGAGGAAGTTCATGCTATTTGCTCTTTAGATTCCTTTGCTTCGAAGTCAACGAGCCATTTCTCGTCTATATTCCTTCCATTTGTGTCCTTCGCACGTAAAGTTAAAATCTGGCGAGGATTCTGGGGGTGCTCTGGGGGATGCTCTTGTGATGACAAAATGTGGACGAGGAAATTGACGAGCGTGAGAAAAAGTAGGAAATGGTGATAAGGACAGACTTTTGGTATCCCAATGAGGAAAAGCCTTTGACTTTGAAAATTTGTTCGAATGTAGCCGGTGTTTCAAAATTAATGGCGGGAATTTTGACGATTTATAATACTTATTACTCTTAACTTACAACTTTGAATGAGGCATCAAATAAAAGACCTACTCAAAGTTTTGATGGTACGTTTGGCTAGTAGTTTTGTTTCCGCCGCCATCCGCTAGAAAGCTCTAGAAGAAAAGTCTTTAAGAAATAATGTTTCACAATGACTCTAAAACGCATGAAAATAGTTGGAATAATAAAAAATTACCTGTGAGTATTTTGGCTTCATTTTATTTATTATAAACAGCTAATTTAGCTTCCGTAACAACGACTCAGTTAGCGAACTTTGATGTCCTTATCCTTCTGAAAATCATACGTCAACTCAAGTAAAATAAAAGAATTTACGAAAATAATATTTACCTCAACACATGGTGTAATAAACGTGGGTATGCTAGAATTCATGAATTTAATTGACACTATTCATTGCTATATACAACGTAATATAGTGAGACTGAAAACGCTGTTTTCAAACAATCATTCTTACACACGCATTAATATTGATTATCATACTTATTTAACAAATCACCTACTAGACCTTTATAAGCCAGCTTTACCTACTTCTGAGAAAATTAAAACTTAAAAATTTTTCATTTAAAAATGTGAATGCATATTTTCAACTCAGTACCAATTATAGTGGCACTATCACAGAGATCATTTAATTTTGCAATAAAAAGTAATTGAGATTCAGAGCTAACTTTAATTGATTTGAAAAATTCTCACTTTTTAACATTGACGGGTCTTCAGATTAATCATGCTTATTAGAAGCAACACTGAATCGTAAGGGGTTAATAAAAGTGGATTAGACAGTGTTTGAAAGATCCTTTCCTTCATATATTTCTAAATTTTTGGATATTTTTTCGCTGTAAGAAAAGGGGAAGAATTTGCAACTGATGCATAAAACTCATTTATTTATTTATTTATTTATTTCAATTACCCCCGAAAACAGCACAATGTGGCCTTTACATCGGGAGTTTAAGCAATCAACAACAGACAATCACACACACCCATGTCCTGGAAGGGAAAACCTATCCAGGCGGGACATGAACCCGCGACCTTCGGCATGATAGGCGAGAACTTATCCCCACCGTCACCAAGGGCGACAACATTGATAGAATTGGCGGTTCTGGGGAAGGAATGTGTTTTGTGATTGTGTTGTCTTTTTTTTCCAACCCGCACTTTTTGGGAGCGATATATCAATGGAGCCAATAAAAATGTGGCCTGTAAAATGCTTCTTTTCCCAATACCGCTTTCGATGTCGTAAAATTCATGTTCCAATAATATCCATTCCTCAAGAGCACTAGAATTCGTTTCCCTCTTCCCCACTTCAAAGAAATGTACAATTTATAGATATGCTGCAAAGCTCATTTCCACTTATATATTCACGGTGGTTCTTCCCTTCCGCCTTTAGCTCAAACTGCCTCAATCTGGCCCAACAGCTTCCTCCCACAACCTTTTTATAGCAATTGGAATCCTATGGCCACTTTTTTATGCGGAGCTTCGCAGTCGAAATTTTAAGAAAATATTCCTAAAAACTCTATGCATTGCATAAATCCATCTATACTAAATCTACTCTTCAAAAATATATACTATCTACTCTTCATCGAGCTAAAAAAAAGGAGAATTGTCGCTTTTTTCCATGTTTCTGATAGAATCAACGATGATTGATCTTTATTTAAATATGATTAGATTTCTATACGTAAATAACTAATAATTTTTCACATAAATACTATTGTCAATTATGGAAATGTTATTATAATATCAATCATTTAATTGGAAAAAATAGTTTAGATTTAATTCAAAATTAAAATAAACACAGGTATCACTTTAAAGGCATACCAAAAATAAAACTTAGTGCTATTCAACGGTTCAACCTTTGTAGAGAAAGTTAAATTATAAAAATGAGCAATATTTATGCCAAAATATAGTACATTGATGGATTTTTTGGGTTCTCAATCAATTTCCTAAATCCTCCAAATGGTGAACTGTTAGATCTAAGAATGATTGTAAATGCGTTACCCCTCATTGTAAATGTAGAAGTGTAGAAGCTCTAAGGGTAGAAGTCACTCAATAAACCTTTGAGACGCCATTCCAAGGTAAAGGCACAGAGGGATCGTTTGAAAGTTGAACGAGAATACATAATTTTAAAGATTGGCTCCGATCATAATCCAGGACAAAAACATAAAAGTACAATATTTGGTATTTCGCATGCAGCCAAGATAGGAAATGTAGAAAGGAAGTACTCAAATGGCGGCTTAATTCTGCCACGGCTCGTCCAACTTGCAAGTCAAAATTGTCACTGTGTTGGTGTGCGGGAATGGGGAGAAATTCACCGCAGGGACCAAACACCAGCCTCTAAACCGGAAAGCCCAAGACACACACACACACATTCACTCACAACAAACATACACAACAAGATCCTTTGTGGGGGCTTTAGGGACATCCACTAAGGATTCACGCTGCACAAAAACCGGGAATCTTCACAGTATGGGCCTGTTAGGGATAGCCAGTGATTTGTGGAAACGCACGCACTCAATAGGCAGTCACTCACACATTCACTCACCTACAGATGGCTTCAATTTTCCGGGAGAAAAAATATTGCTCCAAGAGAGCGTCGTTGAGGATCAGCAAGGGGATGAGGAAAACACGTATACGTATTTCGACGACAAAGTAGCCCTCTTCAGCGTGCTGAAGGAAGATCCAAATGCACCTACAACACGAGGCTGAAAGTGGAGGGGACGGGAGGACAACCAAAACATAAATAGGAAAGAGAATGGGGAGGGTTGAAAACCTCCCTCCCCCGTTCCCCTGCAACCCTTATATTCATAGGTTCCCCTCTTATGTTTTAACACCCAATACTGTTTTAATCCTCCCTCATTGGCCCCTTCATCTGCAACCCTCCATTTATTCTTAACCTTATTCAGAACCTTCCATTTATTATTAAGTATTTGATCAAGGCTTAGCATTGGAAAGTCATAGGTCAGATAAAATGACACTATCACGAGTTTTTTAGCAGATAATCCTTAATGTAGCTTATTACGCCGAGAGTAATTTTCCGTCTGCTTCATCCATTTCAATGCGCGTAGATCTGAGTAAATCCGTTTCATGAGCGGTAAGTTAAAACACATCTATTGACCTGCCGAAGCATTTTATTTGGCACTATTCGTGACAAAATGACTGAATCGTTGCGAATTTATTTCTAGTGAAAAATTGATTTATACTGAAACAAAAATCTATCTTGAACAAGAAGTTCGCATTTTTAATAAACATTTTAGTATAATAATGGCATTTCGCTGAAGTCACGTTGTTTCAATGTCGATTTCAGCTCCCGTGAACAATGTAACCACGCTAAGTAATCTTCAAGTACTTTATCAAGGTACCTCATAAACGTGAATTGTAGATGGATAATTTTATTTGAAATTAGTATAAGAGTGTGACAATTCAATAATTACGTTCATCGCCAAAAATATACTAAGAACGGAGGAATTGGTAGCACGTACGACAGCCCATTCACATAAATTGAAATTCGTGTGAATGATGAGAAGATGGGATAAAATGATAGGGAAAAATCATTAATGTGTGGCTGGTGATAATTTTCACGGCAAATTTTACGCACCAAGAAAATTCCCTCAATCGGTGGGGATTGCCAAAACCCTTCCTCGCATCTCAATAAAGGATGGGTCTTGGAAAAGATTATATTATAATAAGTCTTATTTAAGAACTTAAAAACATAAAACACTAGTACAAATATCATATGCTTAACTTTTAATCTTGTTTGACAATGTCTTTTTCTCATTTAAAAACAGAGCGTTATGGATATATATACCTTTTTATTCATCCATTTTTCCATACAGAATGAGTATTTTTGAAAACCGGAACTAGAGAGAACAGTTCGAAATATACTTTTGTCACTGCAACTGTATCCTCCCTTATTTACCCTTCTGTGACTGTGCCTAGTAAACTTACGCGAACAACTGTTTGGGGTATCTCAGTTACCCCATTTATATTTCATAAACTATGTTGTATTTTAGTCTCTCCCGTAATTCAACACCATGGTTCCTTTTAAATGATATAACAACTTGTTTTGTTTAAATTATAAATACATTTTAGGCTATGTTTGGGTTTTTACATTGATGCTGTGCGAAATGTCAGGAATCTTTCGATTGTAACTGTCCATTGACTAGCATGCTATTAAAAAGCAAGTACAAAAGGTGCCATCATGTAGAATATTGGCGATATCAAAGTTATAAAATTATAAAACTCATTGAATCCGACTTTTATCCCTGCACTCATGCAACAAACAAGTTTTTTTCCTCCCACCAACAGCTGTGCGAGGTAACTCAGTTACCCCTCCAATAAAAATCGAAGTTTTCAATAACAATTTAAGTGCAAAACATATCGTTCGTCACCTAAATAACGACAAAGTAGTTGAGCTCAAATGCAAAAAATATCAAAGTGGCAAAATAAAAAATAACAAAATTATACCACATTTACATAATTTGGAGTAACTGAGTTACCCCGCACAATCACGGACGGGTTATATTTGAAATGTAATTACTTCAATTATTACTGTAATTAATTCAATCGTGTCTGTCACGCATTTTTACCATTTGCATATAAGTTTCATAAAAAATATTAAAGCGGTTAAATTATGGGAGGTAATGGGTTTAATGGAGCAAGTGTGTGTGTGTTATATCCCAACTATAATGCTAGAGCAGTATCGTGAAATTATTCCTTTTTATTAAATGCCTAGTTTATTATCTAGAGCCAAATAGCTCGTGAAAAGATACTTCAGTACGGACATGTCTTGATAAGAAACTGAGAAGAAAAAAATTAGATAGCCGGAGTAACTCCGAAAGACTCGGTAAGAGAGCTCTTAGCTTAATAGTTTCACCACCTGCTACGATGCGCTCAGACTCCTGAGATAAGGCCAAAAAAGAAGAAAGGGGAGGACTAGAATGAGTTAGGTCTCGGAGTTCTTATCTACCTGCTTCCTTGTTTCTCGCTTTCCATTCTCCGGGAAATCCATTGGATCTTCTCTTTTCCCAATTACGAATCGAGAGTTCTCGTCCTCACATGTTTTCTCATTTAATGCGACAGATATTGCTTAGTTGTAATAAATACAGGTTGTAAACACTCTTACGTCGTGCTCCACTGCGCAGCTTAATCGAGCATTACATTTCAACTGTAGTTTTCATGATCGTTTTTGTGAACTTTTGCTGACTCATGATGTATTTACTGACCATTTCCTTTAGAACTGTTAAAAGTATTACAGGAAGTCCAAAATAATGATTTTTGGTGATACGTTATGAGAAATATACGTATCCCCTGCCAATGAATCTTGTTTTTTTCCAACGAGTTGTTTTTTAACGTATTTTAATTATTTGCATTAAAATCAAAACAGTGCATAAGATATTTTACATTGGAATTGTGAAGAAATAGCTAAATAATATAGTGTAACAACTCAATCATTTTGATTTGTTATACTCGTTGAAAACCAAGATATACGTACTGCTCTGAGTAATAGTCTGGATAATATCAATAATGTAACACAATATGTCATCAACAGGGGCATCATTAAACTCTTGTGACTTCATACAATAGGAGACCCCTTTTTATTGAAAGCGCTCAGCAGAAATCAACAAGTTTCCTTAATGTAAAGGAACTATGAGCGGTGCAAATTACCCTGTTGTCCACGCACCCCTAAAAATGCATGTCTACTACTTCATTTGTTATTAATAAGGTGATGCATGTGTCTTTATGACAAATATCACTTTTTGTATATGTTTAGTTTATTTTCTGTTTTTAAGTTCATTTGTTGTTTGTTTTGTTTATTTGTGAGCATGTTTTATTTTGATTTCTTTTATTTCTTTGCTTGAGACGATGCAATGGTGATAAAAGATAAATAATGAATTTGTTAACGAGAGAGCCATCTTGAAGTGGATGTAAAATAGGATTGAGAATAAAACAGAGTATCAAGTGATATTTACATTGAATTAAATCGCTGTGATACGTTAAAGGTTGCGAAAAAAAACACTTAAAAGCGTCGCAGAAGAACTAAGTGTGTAATTATTCTTCATCTTGAAGATACGATGGCTCCTATTTTCGACAACCGATGGGTCATGAACACAAGATGAAGTTATTGATTAAAAATTATTTCATAGGTTATAATATTGAGCACACTTGTGGTGTCCGTTCGACATAATCGCCTCGGTGATTGAGGAATTGGTCGTGCCTGTGGAATAGCTTTACTTTACCTTCTTCGCAGGATGTTGCCGCCAACGACTTCCTACAAATTTTGCCTTTGCTCTGAAACTCATCGCCCGTTTGAAAACACTTCCCTCATAGCCACTTCTTCATTTCAACGTAAAGATGGAAGTCACATGGCACTATGTCGACATTACAAGGCGGGTCATCATAAATATCCTATTGAAATTGCTCGAGAAGCATTTGTACTGCAACAGCGCAGAGATGACGGCTATTGTCATGGATCAGAACACTTCCAGAAGTCAGTATGTCTCCTCTTTTGTTTTGAATGGGAATGGGCGTATTTTCTCACACTGTTTCACACACTATCCTCAGTGCATTACAAAAACTCTCTTTTATCGGCATAAAGGTCAAGACATGCCAATGCTGAAGCCATTCGGCGAGTTTTCTGGCTTCGCAGTGCACACTTTGCGAAAGAATTAATTGAGGCAGTGTAGTTAATGAGATTGCTACTAACCTTAAACTAACAACTTACGGTCGGAAATTACTTGAGGGTGTGGTACGTGAGGGTGAGGACTCGCAGTTGTCTTACCTTCGTAGTACCAGCCTGTCGCTTTTATGGTATTTTGTAGAGCGATCGGAAGTTGAAAGATAAGCCGCCCTCGTTTAAGTATTATATCAAATATAATTATCAAAGGATGCAAATTTCTATTAATCAGGACGTTTTACTGATGACATCTCCGATTTTTATCCAGGCGTTTGAGAAAAATTTGATCAATCTGGGTAATTAAGTAAAAAAATATGTCTTCGAAAGGGCTTTTAGGTTTTTATCCGGTCGATTGGCTCATCGGGAATGACTTTGTTGTAAAAATAAAAGGAAACAACTAACTTGGAGTACACATCATTCACACTTAGCATAATATAGTCGAAATGTCGAAAATTCCTAATTCAGCTTTTTCCTTTCGATGCAATGTTCGATAAAAATTTGACCAATAATTTATTCAACATTTAAAATGCCTCATATTTATTTTTCAAATTAACGGAAACAATATTCAAAGATACGATTTTGAAACATAAGTCGAAGGTCCATGAAATTTCACCAGAGTAATAATGACTTCGCGAAGGCGTTAGTGATATTCATTGATCTAAGTCTCCGATGGTTGTTGGGAGTCCTTCATTTCTTGTTTTATGAGGGTACTCATAGAATTTTATGCTTATAGTGAGAATACCTGTGCGTCTTTGTGTTCCAGCATTAGTACGATGAGAAACTTTCCTGCTGTCTCCAGGGATTTATTCGCGAGAACATTCTGAGAAAATATTTTTAGGAACCGGGAACGAAAAGCAAGTATCTTATCAAATTCTTAGGAAGAGTTGACAAACATTGACGATCTAATCCATGGACAGCACGAGATGAGTTTACCCAACTAAAAGCTTTGTAAGAGTGACTTCTTGGTAGGAAGACGGAAATAATCCTCTCCTCTCTTATTATGACAAAACTTTATGACGCGTTTGAGTTTTGAAGCAGTGATTTTTATTCTCATCGTCTCTGAGTACGTGCATAAAATATCAAGTAATCGAATTCGCTTTAATAAAAGTTTTCCGAGACTTGATATCTTTCAGAAGACAAATATTCTAACAACAATGATGCCTAATTTCCAACTGTTCCGCATCCCTTACTTACTACTATTACAGTTACACAAAAGGTCATTGAAATGAAGTGACAATTGGAAGCTTGAGTTCCTCTCGTAAGCTAAGGTAAGAAAAGTGGATTACTTAAGAGAAATTTTAAGTTAAAATAAAGCATAAGATACATAGCATATGGGTTCTACATTATCTTGGAAACTTCACTGAATTTGAAGCTCTAAGTATTTTGCATTCATTAAGGAACTACTTGCCTTCCAAAATTTTCCCTCGTAATGCTCTCATACAACCGGGAATTTTAAAACTATATGCCCCTAATACCGGGGAAATAATTATATCCGCCGCTTTGTATTGTGTATTTTCTGATTTTATGTTACCACCCGACATTATGGTCGACTTGTAACAATTTATGTAATAATAATAATAATTATGACAACGCGCAAGAGATCCAGCAACAAATTCTTCCCAATATTCTCCGAAGTATTCTTCTCTTCTTTTAAGATCATAAAAATGTTCACAGTGTGTGTTCAGCATCAAATCATCCGTCACTTACTTCGAGACTTGATCCGAGGAATCTCTGAGCCGTTACATGATACTTTACCCCCTGCACCACCATATAGAGCATACATAGAAGAGCGGTGAAAAATAAACAATTCCATCTGTCGGCTGTGGCTGAGCATACTCTGAGTGAACCTGGACACGACATCAACTGGGAAGAAACAAAAGTCATCGCCAGAGAATCCCGATATTTTCCGAGGATCATCCGAGAGGCGATTGAAATATCAAAACATCCTCATAATTTCAATCGAGAGGATAGCTACCAACTCCACAGTACGTGGAAGAGACTCTTCACCCCATACCACTGTGCTATTGGCCGCAAGGCGACCAATCAGGGAGAACATACACCACTGGGCTGCCTATATAACGGCGGCCAAAACCATTTGTGCCCTGAGGTAGTCTCAATGCCCAACATGTCGGCTTCGTCCACGGATGTCCAGACGAGGGTAAACTCCACTCCAGGTGAGTCGTGGGCGAAGAATACTTCGAAGAATATTGGGAAGAATTTGTTGCTGGATCTCTTGCGCGTTGTCATAATGCGGCGGATATAATTATTTCCCCAGTATTAGGGGCATATAGTTTTAAAATTCCCGGTTGTATGAGAGCATTACGAGGGAAAATTTTGGAAGGCAAGTAGTTCCTGAACTTGCCGCTTTCAGAGGCCTATGAGCTTTGCGTAATATTTTTCCAACACTGCATATTACCATTCCGAAATCGTCCATTTACCATGTCTCAAGCTTTTGCGGTCACACATCCTTTTTTTAAGGAGCAGATCACGGTTGAGGTCGAGAAAATTTTGATCCTTTGCTTTCCGCGATGAGCTAATTGACCATTTCAGTCCCAAAATGAGATATGCATTTGCGGAACCAAATTGTCCTTCCCCAGGGTGGTCGCCACGATTAAGGATGAGATTACTTTGTTGGTTTGCTTTTCGCGACGAGGTAGTAGTTCATTACTATTCCAATATCGTCGATTTACCATGTCACAAGTTTTTTGTTGGAGTCACATTTCTTTTCTCTAAGTAGCACAACATGCTCGAGGCTAGGATTATTTTTACGCTTTGCTTTCGGCGGTGAGGTAGTAGAACACTTCAGTCCCCAAATGATCTATTCCACTATGGTACCTATGAGATTTTGCGGAAACCAACTGGTCCTTCCCTAGAGAGATCGCTATGATTGAGGATGAGATTACTATTTGGTTTGCTTTCCGCGATGAGGTAGTTGGGTCATGCGGTCAGAGCACGAGGAAAGGAGACTGGGGGTTAAAAAAAAAAGAATTCGGGAAATCCATTTTTCACGGCGGTCTCGACATAGGAGATGCGGTAGGCTGCTTAGGTTGAATTAGAGGGGAAGCAGAGGCGGATAATTTACAGAAGTAGGGAAAGGAAAGGCTCAAGATGTATGTATGCAGAGATTTGGATTATGAGCGAGGGAAGGAGCGACGGTTGGCGTGAAAGGGGAGACGAATTCAAAGGAAAAAGATCTGAGGGAATCATGGGTAACCATAAAGAATTCCGGCCGTTTGTCTAAGAAAGCCAAATCAACATGGCACTGAAGAATTAAGCATGAAGATTATGGCAGATAAAGAGTTTTTGCTAACACACAAGACGATAAATAATTTTTTGTCAAATTTATTTACTTGAATGGCATATTTTAAAAAAACTAAATTATTTATACGGATGAAAATATTCATAACAGTTTTCGGAAAAAACTGCGCTGAAAGAAGCTACAATCTCTTTATTGGCCAACAAAATAGTTGAAATTATAATTATGTAGAAAAAATGATAAAGTAACCTATACTTTTGGTATTTGAATCAACGTAAATTCTAGTTATTTGTAGCATTTTAAAGAAAACAAATGTAAACTGCAATTGAACAGGTATTTAGGATCTGGTATTGAGGGAGAATTTATTTTTTCTTTTATTTTGGAAGTAGTACACCTGAGCGAATCCAAGAGAGAGTTTAAAACTCAGAAATCTGTTTTGGGGGATAAAAACCTTAAAATTAATTTACAAGAGCGAAAATTTCAAAAAGTATTCATTTGCTATGAAGTGATGAAACTCAAATTATATCTTTGCTTTCAGCGTAGAAATTCTAATCGACAATATAAAAAATTGTGAATGAGCTCTGCTCTTCCGGCCAGAGCATGCAGCCGGTTTTCAAAACAAAAGAACAAGGCCACAACTGCAATTCCTTTTTAACATTTAAGTCGCCAAAAACAAATTTACAAGATTTGCACTTAACAATACTCAATACTTTTGCCTTAGTTATTGCATTATTCACCTTTAGAATATTTTAAAGAGAAATTTCCAAGTCTTCAAAATTCAAAATGTCACATGCAAAAAGTGGCTTAACTACGGGGGAGATAAGAAAATAAATCCTCCACCCCCCAGCCATTCTCAGAACTCTCGCCCCGTCTATTTATTAAGTTTATTATACTATATATTTAAGTTCATTTTAGTTAAAAAGACGAAAATACTTGTAAGTGCTGCAGCAAATATAAAATGGTGCGGTGTTTTTCTAAAATAAATTCATATTATAAAGCATGTATCAGTTTATAATTACCTTTCGCACTGGGCTATGCCATCTGAACTATCCCTGCACAATGCTGAGACCTTATACCGCTGCTTGCAAATCCTATGAGAATAGACGTCGCGTTGGTAGGGAGTAAATTTTATATCACTAGACTCAGAAATATTTTCATTATTGCATCTATTTATGCTAATTTTTAATTTTTAGGAAAATGATAGTCAATCGTACAAATAATAACACGTGAGTGAAGGTGTATATATATTTAGCTTATCGTTTCAGCTTCTAACAGGAAAATTTCGTCGGGTTTTTTCTACGGCGGCGTAACACAGTGACTCTATGGGATGTAGAAGATTGATGTTTTCGTTGCTCTATCTCCCAGTACCAATCTTAAAATTATTCCCGTTAAAGTTGAAAGGAAGGCTTAACAATTAAAATTTGATAAAATTATCTAAAATAATATAAAAAATAGTATCTATGAATTTGCATTCTAATACGACTGCCACCATTGTCTACGAAAATACTATATTTCAGGTCTTCAATTGGATCTGGTTTAAATCGTCAGTGAGTACTCCGTATAGTTGTTGATAATAATATTAATTAGGATTACCCGAGGCAGAATGGGATATCAAGTTTAAATCGTCAAAAAACAAGCACACAACGGTTTTACAAAATTACCTCACATTTTAAATAGACCTTTTTAAATATATTGAACTCAAAAATACAATAATATAGTGGAAAAATGTAAATTTTACATTTTTTCCCAAAAGTAAAAAAAAATATTTCATTTCCGCTGTTCCGCCCCAGGTATAGCAATGCGTCAGACGTTTATGCAGACGTAAGACGTTTTTCGATTGTGCGGCCAGTTTCCCCACTGTAAACGTGACCGCACTCACATGAGACGCTATACATTCCCGAGGTATTGAGGCCCAAGTTGTTTTTCGGTGTCCCGATGCTGGCTTTAATCTTGGTGGCTGGTACGTGGATTGTTTCTTTGTTTTGTTTTCGGAGTACCCGGGCTATCTTGTTGCTGGTGGCTGAAATGTACGGGAGAATGTTTCAATGGATAGGGAGAAATAACCCAATACTTCCCAGAAATACACCCGGTGGGAAACCCGAGAAATTTTTCAGCAAAATAAAGGCAGATTTAGGGTGCGTCGACTACTAGGTCATTTCGCACCACTACTATATCATTTATTCCAATACTTCGATAGAAATAGAATAAAAATATATCCACAGTAAATGTTCAATTCGCAAAATGGGTGATCATACTTTCATTTTATAAAAATACTTATTACCTTGAGGAACCGAAGGGTATTATTTAAATTGGTAGGGTAGTCTCCCAGAAGAGATTCTTGATCTCCCCCTAGATTAATCCGTCCGGAAAGGAGGCACAAAGCGCATTTATTTTATTTTAGCATGCATAACTTCTACAAAGTTAATTCACCCACCATCAACTACATCGTTTTAATTATTTATTCATTCGTAAAATAATACCTGATCTGTTTGTAGAGAAACATATTAAATTGGTATGTAAATTTATCTCCGTTTTGATTTAGCGTGTGTTTCATTAGCATACCTCAAAACGTCCACATTCTCTCTTAAACGCTTTATTTAAGTAGCCAGAACTTCAGTGACAACCCTGCCCGAACATTTACTTGTTGAAGGCATGCGGAGAACTTTTTAAAACACGGCGGGAATGCATCACCGAATGCGCTTGGACATTCTTTATGAAATAGGCACCTGCTGAGCGTGAAAGACACCAGAACACGTAATTCTAATCTTTTATATAGAACAAAATCAATAATTTCTTCATTCTACAAGTATATGATAAAGTTTTTTTCTTTCCAACAGTACCATAAAAGTAGCAAGTCAGTATACCCGCAGTATATTAGATATTGGTAATAGAATAAACACAGCGCTAGTCCATTCAGCAAAGTTTTAAACCTACCATTTCCCTATACATCTCGTATCTACCAGAGCAACCCACAAAAATTACACCTCTCACAGATATATTATTCTTTAAAATATTCATTTATAGAAAACAAATGGAACAATAGCTCTAATAGCGTAAAAAAAGAAATCAAAGATTTATCATTTAGTGTCTCAATTTGATAGGGTGTAAAGATAACTGCTTTCCTTAAGGATATCAGCGATTAAATTTGATGACATGTGTCAACTATACACTTACCACCTTAAATCACTTTGCGAAGGTTCCCAGTGTGTAGATTTAACATGCTCAGTTGCTTCGTTTAACTATTCAAGTCTCGCTCGTGGTGGGCGTAGCACGAAGAGGATGGGTCGCCTCCATTCAACCTATCACTTATTACTCGTCATCCACTTCCCATCGTACTTCCTGACTTTGACGACTACCCTATAATCTATCCCTCTCAGGCGTACAATCACTTCATCCGTCTCCACTCTCATCTCCCCCCTCTCCTGCTCTCACTCACCGCCTTTGAATGAGTTGCTCAACCAAAGAACAGAAGAAAAGCGCGCCGCTACGTCGACTGAATTCCAATGAGTCAACCACTCCAACAAAAATGGGAGTTAGGAGTGTCCCCAAAATGAAAAAACTTAACAAATATCCTAAAAAGTTTATTGTGAGTATGAAAAATTTATTAAATACATTGAGCCTTGATCACAAAAAACCAACTTCACTGAACACTCCAAAGGTGCGTGTATTGGTTAATAACAACTTAAAATTGCGCGGCACGACTCAGGAGTGTTGTGAGTCTTTGAGTGAATATTTGTTGAGGAAAGCTCAACGTCCTTTTCAATTTGACCATCCCGTAGGATGGAAAGTAGTATTGTCCATCCAGAGTTATGTTCCATCCAGAGACAATAAAAGTTATACGGTTAGCCATATAAACTCAATTGTAACGTAATAATATGATATGTTTGAAGGAATATGCTATTCGCTGGTCAAGTTCATATAAATAAAGTTAGCCAAGGTAAATTTTAGGGAGGTGAGCCTCACGCTCATGCTAAGAGTGCATAAAAGTTTGAAATTTCAGAAAAAAAATCATGTCAACCTGTAATTGAACCACAACCCTTAGGATTCAGACCGTTACACGAATTTAACATGAAAGGTGAAAGTTTGAGTAAATCCAATATCATAGATGTTGATCTAGTAAACGAAACATTAAATATTGTCCCTCCATGTTACGATGAAGGTGACAATATGAGGAGGATGATTGCTGGGCATTGTGGTAAATCATCTCGTGGAAAACTAGGAAGCATATCTTGGAAATTTTGAGCCACAGGGCGAAATGGTGCCACATGAACACATAAATAGGAGTGTAGTACAATTGATAACACACCATTCTTCCCGAATACCTAAACATGATTTTGTACGGGTATCTGCAGTAGAAATTTTTTGTACTCAATATTTAAGAAAGCTGACCTAAAATTTGTTTCCAAAATTATATCCTACTTTAAAAGTGATATATTTTACTTGGAATGCCAATTGTTTAAAGCAAAGCATTGTATATAATGCATGCCTTATTGGTCATGAAAAGCTGAAAAGAAAAGATCTGGTACATTCAAGATTTGGTGCTAGCGGCAAGCGGGCAAGCATAGGAGAAATAAGCTCTTATAAAAATTTTTTTTTTTTAAACCAGCCTTTATATTTAGATTACAGGGGATGAGCAACGTTTATATATGACACAAAGCAAAAAAACTCAGTGACCCCGAAAAACCAAAAGTGACGTATTAAAAAAGTCACTATATTTATTACTACGAATCTGCAGGCGCTCGAAGGGAAGAAAATTTTTTTGACGATTTTCGAAAAAAATCTAAGTGCCGAAAAATTTCAGTCCGAAGCCGGACCCGAGACGACGGAGGGACTTTGAAAAATTTTCGAAAGCGGGGGTCTCGCCGAGTAAAGCAAGACGAATCCCCCAAGCTAGGGCTGAGTCGATGGGAAATTTTACGGTGGATAACTTTTACTGTGGTCGCAAAACACGAAAATCGACCATTTGGAACTTCTTTGATCAAAAACATGTTTTGGGGGGCTATAGGTTGACTGGGGGGTGGTTAAAGGGGGGTTGGAGAGAAAAAGTTATATTTTCATGTATTGTCATCGGAAATGAAGAAGTGTGCAAAATTTCAGCGTTTTTGCTTCACAGGAAGTGAGTCAAATTTCAGTTACAAGATTTGTACCAGACAAACAGACAGGTTGGTGAGTTGATATAAAGACTGTAAAAAAAGGAGAAAAAAAGAGAACTGCGGATCACATTATGCGAGGAATGGACCAATTTGATGCGTCATATGATACGGTGATTTCATGAGAAACATAATGTTAAGAAAATATAAAAGGAAAAATCTACCGTGGAGATCCAAATATCTCAGTGCTTGAATAAGATTCATAAGAACTTAAATTCATTTCAATTCATTTCAACGGAAGCAGGGCCTCGGGAAACGGAATGAACCAGCTTGGGAAAGTGATAATGGCCGACCTCTAAAGCGACGGTGTGAAGTCTTCGACTGCAAAATAAGGGGCCGCCGGTTCGAGCCTGAGTATGTTGCCCATATCATGATTGCATTACTTCTGTCGTATTAATGATTATATATGTTTAAAATTACAACTTATGGAAAAAAAATCCGATGAAAAAGGCAAATATGTGCTATTTTTTACATGTTAAAATATTTCTTGGAGTTTAGGTCAACTAATGTAACTAATATGATGTGGTACATGAAAGAATTGGGGCAGCAAAATACCTCCTATAAGATTTCATTATGATTCATACTACGAATGAATACGTACTTTGATCAGTGAAATTCGTATTTTCCATTATATTGTTCCTAAAATATCGTCCAGTTCCATCGCAACAGCAATTTAGTAAAAAATCTTGAACCTAATAATGTATGTACTTAAATTTTGAAAAAGGGTAGAGGACGTCACGCGTGCCTGCTGGAGATAGTGGAGAGTACATTTCAAAAGTTACTTCTGGCGATGAGAAATGAAATGTGGGATGAGGGAGTAGTAGTACCTACATACGCTATTACGGCGAGGCTGGAACATCATGCTGGAACGAGAGATTGCTCCAAGTCTTACTTTTATTTTTCTCTCCACCCGAGCGAAATAGAGTGGCTGATGCAACTATCCGTACGGAAGAGCTACGTGCACCGACATTGCTGCCTCTTTCGCCCAGTTAAAATTCAAATGGCGACTGTCACGGTAAATTGCTATTCATATCGCAACGAAATCTTCCATCGCCTCGAAATATTCCCTCCGACGTGCAAAATTTATGCAAGGCGACTCCTAATACACCACCAATGAATGGGAAGGAAATACCACGCGTGTAACTTGACGTAAAAATGGCACTCGGCAATAATTCTGATGACACTGGCAATGTAAATGGTACTGTTGCTTGTCAAAAATAACTATATCAAAGAAAGCTATTAATTCGTGAATTAATATTGAACAAATATTCTATGACCAATCAATTAATACATATTTCACACAAAACGAATTTACATAAAATATTGGCTTGAAAAAAGACTTGCTTTTAGAGCTTATAATAGCAAAAAATGTAAGAACTACTCTCAGAGATGCAATAACTTTTGATGCACTTAGATAACATATTTCATAAAATTATACAACTCTATTGCTGAATTTTGCTCTAAAGTTATTTGAAACCATTTGTGAAGATTATATTTCCCATGATAAAATCATATTCAGTCAAACCACCAAATACAGAAAAAAAAATTAGTAACAGGACTCCATTCCGAGGATTCTTACACCGCGTGAAAATTTCAAATCGAAATTTCTGACATTATCACCAACGTGAAGCCTCCGAGTCTGTTGCGGCTCCCAGCCTAATTCGTTATACATCTGTGCAACGCTTTCCGTGCGTCTGCAGCAGTTTTTAACGAATCGCAACGCTTACCTTCGTATTTTATTAAGTTCCCGGATTTAATCTTTGTACGCCTGATCCCATACGATTGCTGCATATTCATGGTGTGGCTAGACGTATGCAAAATTGCACCGCTAGTCTGCTTTTTCATCCGAATCTTTCAGGGGTTTGTATCTAGAAGGGAAATGGTTGTGTCAATGTTTCACTAGCATAAAAGCGGCGTTGGTAGTGGAGGAAAACAAGAGAGTGGTAACGTAACTGGGCCTTTCATGTCTCTGAGTACAGAGCGAAAGAGACATGAATTCAGCGACGCTCATGCCTCGGGTCTTCCGGGAAAACCCTGAGGCAACTCCTCAATGCGAGGAGCTCTCCTCGAACCTTTGTTCCCAGCTCTTGCTTGAGAGAAGCCTAGAACGCTCGTCACATCGAAAAGAGGTGTCGCCGATTTATTTTCACTTTTTTGTGATACTAGTCGAAGATACCGATGATCTTAACCCGAGGAAAATAGTGGAGAGAAATATACTTAATCTTTTAATACTGACGAGTGTCAGATTGGTTAGACCATCATTCTTAAAATTTAGGCCCCCTTCTAAAGAGCTTTTACTTTCCTTAGCATGTTTTTTTATCATCGAGGTCAAGTAATATTTTACCCGTTCAATCACAGTAAAAACCGCTCATCCATCGTGACATCGATTAAAGACAACTCATTATAGTATTTTTGTGGTTATATGGGCAAAAAAAATCTTTTTATATAGATTTTTTAAAGAAATAAGCTAAATTATTTACCTATTAATAACTATACTCAGCCGATTGTGAGATGGATTAGACCGTCGTACTGTAAAATTGTAGCTCCGTTTACAACAACTTAACTTGGCGGAACTTGTCTTATTACCTACCAACTAGACGTTTTGCAATATATTCAATCTGATCCAATCACACTAAAAGCCGAATCCTAGCATTGCCTATGGGTTGAAGAGGGCCTTAGGTGTAAGTAAAGGTGTTTCGCATGTTGCAAAGTCTTTTTAAAGATGGACTCGATACCACTGTAGCATGCCATTGAATCGTAATTTATAATTCAATTTATGTTAGTTTAGAATGCTGGGCTACATTTTATGACATGTGGAACTTTGAATTTGAAAAATATTTTTATGACAGTTTTTATGAAAAGGAATAGAAACAGCTTAAGGACTACCTTGCGTGCAACGTTAATTAAAAGCAGCACATATAATTACAATTTTTAGTAGTACTTATATATTTATGAAGATAGGTACTCCATTGAAATTAAGACTCCATTTTGGGGTTACCGACTCGTTTTACATTAGGAATAATTTGTATGTGTTGCTGAATATATTTAAACAAAAGTATATCAATGCTGGCAGTTAAAAGAGAAATATGCGTGACGATCAAACAATTTCTTCCATTATAATGCCTCTCCCTAACATTAGCATCGACAACATAATCACAAACGCAGATAGCCATCGGTATATGTCCGTCAGAGAATGGCGTATGAAATTCGGCTGCGTGGTTACCACCCGTGAAAGTCTTCTTGGAACTTAAAAATCACAATAGAAAGCTACCTTCTGCTGGGATTCAATCCACCCCGCTCAGCGCTAAAGGGAATCTAAATTCCACAGGCTTCTCAGAACACACAAGGAATTCCCAGAAATTTGACATTCGAAACCTTCCCTCTCTTTCGGTGCGGAAACTTACGCAAATGTCCGTGTCTTCCGTCCTTGCCTTCCGCAATATGGGCAAAAGGTTGCGACCCCCACTGCCCTGCACAATCTCGTTTGGTGCTTTAGCATCGACGTCGATTTCACTGTCGTTTTTCACGAAAGGAAGGAGGAGTTGAAGCGGCTTCCGCTCCAATTGAATACCTGAAGGAAATTGGGATTGGGTTGGGGAAGTACGAATGCCCTTATAGGATCTCATACCTACCCTCCAGTCCAGCCTGTCCTTTGAACTGCCCACGATTGTTCTCGAAAGCTTCGCGAGGGAGGACTGACGGCTTGTCCCGGATCAAACGCTATATCTTGGTCAAAGTAGATGGATATGGGAAGGAAATGTCATGTATTTAAGGTTTTCCTAACTTTTACCCTATCCATTGTGGTGACTGAAAGGACAAGAGGGATTTTTCAGGGGCTTAGTAGAAAGTTTTCCTCGGATGCGTTGTCAATGCGGTAAGGAAAGGAAATAAGGCCGAAATAAGGTGTGAGAAGGCCTCGAGGGGTTTAAAAACCCCCAGAAATTTTGGAAAGATGGTTCTATGTATACCCCGTACAGTAAACTCTAATGTAAATTCAGACATTCTCAAAGAACCTCCTGAAAACTATTTTTATAAATAAAACTACCTTCAAAACTGCCTACAAATATGTTCATCAATTATTCGATCAGCCATCAATTATTTGTATCAATCGTATCTATCATCACCAAGCACGGTATAAGGAAATTGGCTGTATAAAATACTATGCAAAAAGAAAAATAAGACTTTTGCGTGAAAAAAAATAAAAATTGTTTAGCGAGAAGATTATTCTATTAAGCACGGTTGAATGTGAGGATTGCAGGGCTATGGGATATGAAAAGTAATGAGTTGAAAAACTGATAACATAGGAAAATTTGTTGTCAGCATTTGTACCTTTTCGTAGTTGTTCATGTAGCATTCATTACAGAATATTATTGTAGGTGTTTACTGTTAGGTGTAGGAAAATTCAAATGGACTTGTGATAGCAGTAGAAAATTTATAAGCCACTTTTAATATAGCATCAATGTAAGGTCTATAATCTAATACCTAAGAATTCTAAAAATAAGCATTTTTAATACCCTCCAGGTATTTGGAAAGATAATCTTACGTGTGCCCCCTCATAGTGAACCCTCCAAATGCACATTCCACTTTCGAACTCCCCCTGAAAAATTATTATGGCTACAGCCTTGAGAGAAGTAAAATAAAATTCTATCCACCACGGTTTAACTCGATTATCGGTGATTACTCTTGAAGCTTGTCCATGTTTTCCGATGCATAAATTATTTCAACGACAGTTTGTACCGAATATTAGGTAATTTTCCACAATTCAACAAAATTTGGTTTTCCCTACAGAAACATCTGTTACCAATGATTATTTTTACCAGTCATGTATACCATCTTTACGAATGAAATAGGAGAAATAAGTGAATGAGTTAGTTGGCTGAAAGAAAAATAACATTGTTTGCGCTTCGTTGTCCAATCAAATATCCTCATACGAAAGGCATTGGTAATATTAATGAAAGATGCAAAGATTGGGGTTTGCAATGATATAAAATTTTGATGTAGGAGAAGTAGAAATGCATGAGCTAGGGCGATTCAAGACAAAACTTTAAGAGGAAAAAAATGGGAGTAATAGCATTCTACATTAACTATTTAATTATCGTGACGCTGGATCAATAAGTTAGTAGAATTGTTTTAGTTTATCTTGAGGTTTACTTATTGACAGTTTTTCCATAGATCTTTGCCAGAGTCTCGAAAAATATATGCTCAAGGCTAAGAACTTCATTGAGAAACTCGTTCATAAAAATCTAACCGGTAATTCTATAATTTTGAAACAATTTTGTTTACTTGTTACAAAATTTATGAAGTCCTTAATGGCTGTTTTTTTATCAACGAGTTTCCCAATTAAGTTCCAAACCCTGAAGAAGGCAAACATATTTGTAAAAATGTCGGCTAAGAACGAAATACTTTGTGTAAGGTTACACGGGATTTCCACCGGGTCAGCTTCTCCAACTCCATCTCGGCCGACGTTTCGATGGGCGAGTTGTCCATCGCCTTCAGGACAACTCGCCAATCGAAACGTCGGCCGAGATGGAGTTGGAGAGCCTGACCCGGTGGAAATCCCGTGTAGCCTTCCACAATTCTATACGCCGGGAAAGCCTACGATCATTCTTAATGAAATACTTTCACTGACCTAGCCTCAAGATAAACTAGAAACAATTTTCCAAAATTTAAAGGCGCGGAAATCACACGATACAGGCACATATTCATTCCCAGAGGAGAGTTACTCACCGCAGCAAAGAGCAATTAACTCATGGAGCTTCTTCGGTCGACCTCATACAACCATAATCTCCTGCCTCATCTGTCTGAGTGGGTGGGACAAGACCGTGTACCTACTTAAATATCTCTCCTCGTCGCAAAATGTCACCAGTGGTGTTATGTCTACTCCATAGTTTCCAGGAACGCATTTCGTTTACCCTAGTTGTTACAAGAGACAAGATTTCAGAAAGGCATGCACATCCAAGATAGTTTCCTAATTCCCTCAAGCCGAGATGGAAATTTACCCACAGACATGGGGTAAGTGGCCCTCATAAAGATTATTCACACTTCGCATGGATGTGATGGCCATAAAAGCAAACAAATTCTCTAAGTATTGACTTAAATTGTTTGAAAATAATATCATATGATCAAATAAAAGCTTTTCGGAAGAATATTGTACTCATTTAAATTGTTGAACGCAAATTAGGTATATGATTAATAGTTAGTAAGGAGGTAATAAGTAAGTACAAGGAATATGCTTAAGCTAAGTATCTGTATTCTTAAAAGAACTAAAAGATACTTTTACAAAGAACTACTGAAAGCTATTCACTACCTGCCTTATGAATTTAATGAAAAACGATTATATACTTGCTATGTCAATCAATCTTTCCCAGAATTTAGTCTCACGGCTTATAATTCTCACTTGATTGATTTAGGAATCCATCGAGATCTGGCTGACGAGTAACACCCTCAACCATATTCACTAAGTAATGTATGGAAACCAGCAGTTAGGAAAATAGGATCGGCTGCCTCCCCCGGTCAATCACGTTATACCTTCCAACCGATGAAGACTATATAAGCTGGGGAAATTTCATCCACTCACCATTAGCCCTGAGGATGGAACCCGACTCGTGTTCCGAAACGTCGGCAGAATGGAGAGAGACCACCCGGCTGCAAGCCCGAATAGCCTTATTCGAATGCAAAAGCATTCGACGTCAATAGAAAACCCATTTTGGCTCAATTTCAAGGGAGGAGGGTAAACTCCCAAATCTCAACCCTTGCCCAGACTATGCCTTTGGCAAATAGGCATCAGCTGACAACTAGCTTGATTTTTGGCGTATTGAACGAATGCACATACGCTTTGTGGGAATGGAAAAAGGCAGGAAGGTGTGAGGTTGGCCTCAGTCCAGGGAAAAGTTGGGATAAGGAACGTTTTCCAAGGCATAGGAACTTGGAGCGAAGGGCCCCTTTGCTTTTCAATACACGGACGAAAGTTTTCACCTCGGGGAACAACTGTCTATCTACGTCCCAGTTAGGAAAGGAGCTAACACCTTTTGCTAGAGGCTTTTTCGTGAGAAGTTAGGGCGTGTGTTTTTTCAGGGCATTACCTGGGGTCCATCAACTTTCACGAATGCCCTCGAACCGGAATGAGACGGGACTCTTAAATGGTGTTTATTTAATTTTACTTCGGAGGAAAAGGGTTCAGGGCAATTAAACCGTGGAAATCATTTAGATGTAAATATTTGAAGTTTAAATGAAGGTTTGGAGAAAGGCTTCGACAGAATTTGCTTGCTTTTGTGTCAAGATGAACTTGGGCGCAAGTCGCTATGAAAATATTTGTATACGGTAACGCTATTATTACACCATAGAAATGCTAAAATTGCTAAAAAAAAGTAACTAGTCGATGAAAACACTCTTGGAATAATTATAATGACATTAAATTATAAAAGGTATAACTTTCATTGAGAATTTTCATAGGATTGTTTATGAAGCCATATAAAGCATTCTTAATTGTTCTATCAACATTTTAACACATTATTTTATTGAAATACATTTATTTTTAAACCTCGATGGTTGATTGTATCTGTTGGTACAACTTTTGGTATCTTGAAATCTCAATAAACAAACAGGCAATATGCCGATTTAACAAGAAATGTACTCTAGTAGCAAATAATCATATATAAGTGGGTTGGAAGCTAAGGGGTACATGTGATTTCTCTATTCTATAGAGAGTTTGGCACAGAAATTAGGTATAGAAAGAAAACGAGATCAAGTAGATACATAGCAGTGCATTTGATTTTCCACTCGATGTCAGTGCAGAACAGAGACTCGCTCGTATCCCTTGGCAACCAGGTTTTTGTGTATTCGTTCTAACAATTATCTTTATCTAACTCTGTTGAGAAAAAAATCACTTTTACCCCTTGGTATCCAACCCACTCATATATTATTAGCTTCACACTTAAATACATTGGCCTGAAGATGGTACTTAGAGTAACGCTAGAAGATTTTATGATCACTGGCGTATTTTTATTCCTCTTTTAATTTTTTATGAAGAAGAAATACTTCGACCTGAAGTCGTCCGGAGGATCATTGCCGAAACTTTTGCCAGCGGCAAATCTCGATACGGTGCTACGCGAAAAATGTAGAGAAAAGGAATACTTAGGAGTGAAAATATTTGCTGATAGTATACTTGAGAGGAGACCTATGTCATGCCAACTCATGACCGTTGACTTGTGATGTGAAGATATCTGATAATAAAAAATTTTTAAAAAATATAAAATTAATTACTGAATCAATAAAATATTTTTAAACACGCCCGCCAATCATATTTCCCCGCCCTGATTAAGTATTCATTCCTCTTGAATAGCGGCCAGCTTCTCAACTTTCGTTAATTCTTCTACACATCCCCTTCGTCATTGCCGCCTCATCACTTCCGTTATCGCAGACTTCTCAGCGTTCTCCGCTGATATTTCTTCCGAGGTCCTTGACCATCTTTACCGGCCTCTCCTCGCTATCCACTCGGCATCCTGCTCGCACCTTTCCTTGAGCCCTTGGGGAGAACAAACGAGGGGCTTATTCCGGGTCCGTTTTCTCTTCTCTTCTTCTTCCAGAATTGGAGGAGGAGGGGATTGATGGAGGGGAGTTTGCGGAAAAGTCTCGGACGGAAGGTAAGGATCTCTCAAGAGGGATGGACTGGACAGATGTGCGTGGGTCAGCCTTACCTCTGAGAGGTTGACCTTGCAGAGGGGATGTGGTCCCGCAGATGGGTTGAGCAGCCAAATAAAGGTGGAGTGAAGTACTATTAGTACCTTTTAAAATGTAAAATAACTACATTTACTTGATACAGAATTTTTTGTGGTCAAATGCAAGCGTGACGAGCGAGTGTTGTTATAATATATATATATTTTAATTTTTTTCCTATCGTTATACACGTAATTTCCATTTTTAGGCGCTACAATTTCTTTATATTTTGAATGTTTTTTTTGTATTTTTTTGTTTTTGCACTCCAGCAGTTGAGTCAAAGTGCATAAAAGAGTGTCATGTATCCATATTTTGTTATGCTGGCAACTGCGCCATTGCCACTGCGCAATGGTGGGTAATCGGTTACGGCAACGTCGATCTTGAGGTAGTCTCGCCGTAACATTCGACTTGTACGCATGTTGGATGAACCTGTTGTGGACCATATGTATAAAGAACAAGTACACTAAACGTATATTTTGCCAGGACTTCTAGTCTCATTCCTGCAACCTCGAGGCATAATAAAGTGGAAAATATGTTTGCAGCACATGCAATTTAAAATTTTTGATTATTTGGTAATAAGTTTGTCGGCAACCCTAAAGTGAGGCAAAAGTCTCAAAGGGTGTCTAATTCCAAGTTTTAAAAACATTCATGGTTTTATTAATACATAATAATGAGAAACTATAGTTATCCCTTAACCGGTGACGTGCGGTCTGAGAGACCGCTGCGTTTCTAAAATTATGAATATTTTCAAAATTGCTATTTCAAAATATCAATTATAATCGTGAGCAACATAATTTTGTATAATAAGGTCATGGCACTCTTAAAATTTAACGTTCTTATTTCTTATTTTTGAAAAGTTGAAATTGAATTTGAGTAGCGGTCTGTGAGACCTCACGTCACGAAATTGGAAATCCAATAAAGGTAATGCTCGTGGAAATGAATCAAAGAGTTGTCAAAAACCGTTCCTAGTAATTTTCAAGAATAATAACAATAATATAAATTTATAAGGAAACATTTTTAGTTGCATAACGTGGATAATTAAGTACTTAATTTAAAAAACTACGATAATAATAACAACTCAAGTGTTTTTGATATGAGTTTTTTGATCCTGTTTCAAATAACAACTTTTACTGAAAAAGGTGGTATTGAGTGAATAATGTTGAATATACGTTTTATAATAGTTGAGAAGTCTAAGAAACATTAAAATAAGCAATAAAAAGGACTCTGCAACGTGTTATGAATTTTTGTTTTCTTGCAGTCTCCCAGACCGCACGTCACTGGTTAAGGGTTATTATTAATGATGCATGAAGTATTTTCCGATTCTGGTAATTAATATTTCTTTTTCAGAGTATTTATTTTCTTAATCGCGTTATCCATACTGTGATTATTTATCACACTGGTATTATTGATTTTTTGTACAAAGAAATTCTTCGCTTTTGAATTTATTTGCCTCTGTAAAGGTCGGCTGCCAGGCTATGTTGCAAGCAAACAATACTCTTCCAATGTACGATTTTTATTATGTACAAAAATCGGTTTACACTTGAGGTTCACAGTTCTCTCTAGCACAGCGTTCTGGTAGCACCATCTCTTATATTTCTGCCTCTCGCGGTGGCTTCTCCGCTGGTCTTATATACGCTGGCTATACTGCTTTTGGTTCGATGCGGCAGCCTCGCCGCGTTGACCGGGCTCGCCTGGTTGCCCGCGCTGATCAGCGTCGGTGCGTTGTACTTCCTGTTTGACTCGCCACACCTCTCAGCCAACTATTGTTCTTGTGCCACATTTCTACACTGACGGTAGCCCAATCACACAATTTCACCTGAATGGGCTACCATAGTTCTTCAGTTCATTTAATTCAGTTTAGTAAATTACAAGAAGCAATTAACTTATGTCTTCCTATTCTTACTCATATTGCACGATCCGGCGTACTTTTCTTTTCCATCAAATAATGAAATACCAGTTAGTTAAGCGAGGAAAGATCGATAAATACACGATAAACCCAGATTCAACAATAAATAATGAATTCAATACTGTCACATTTTCAGAAGAATCCGTACAGAGTAAAATTTACATCTATATCTACATTTACATCTACGAGCCACCTCTATGGGTTTTGGCAGGGGGTGATCTATCACAAGCATTCAATAGGATTCCCACGTGCGCGCTACATGGCCCAAAAACGTTACGCATACTTACATACTGCACTGCCACATTAATGCAAAGGCATAATTTGCTAACTTCTCATTAAATTAATCTGCCGATAAACCTATAACACACAAAACAGGCTGTTAGAAAAAATAGGGAAATTCAGAAACATGAATTTAGGTATACATAAGTTAGTAGGCTACACTATAAGTCATCTAATATATTTGAGAGTTCTAACGCTGTCGTTATAGTCTCTTATTTATCGTGGAAAGTGGCATTTAGATACATACCCTATCGCAGCTTCTGTAGGTTCAATTTCCAAGAAAAAAGACAGCCACAGGAAGTCAAAATTACCCTTGGTCATTCCACATTTTCAAAAATCCGAGCGAAAAGGCTTAGCGGGCATTTGGAATGAATGCTGGGTGTGGTGTATTGAATCTGGTGAGCTACAGAATGGGTAAGGGAGTGTAACATAACTTGAATGGAGGGACTGAGCTTGGATTCCTAAGGCGAGTTTGATGGCTCCGGCCGGAAGGGAACATATATAGGAGAAGGACGTTTCTAGAGGAAGGTCTTCGCTGTGCTATTGTGCCGCTCGCCTTCCCTCTGATCACTGCAATTGTGGAGAAGGAACAGATCTGATCCCGGGCGGATGGAAGGGTAAGATGTATTGTCATGACGACGGGTGGATGGTCGGCTGTTGGATGTGGGTTGAATTTGACATGAAGGTGTAACCCATTGACAAAACCACTGGATTCGTAACGCTGGCTTTACGTGATGGAGGACAGGAACAGTCTATATGGTATTTATTGGATAGGTGCTGGGATAAGTGATTATGTTATGTATTACATTTTAAAAAACAAACTGAAAATCGTGCTTCATACAATTCGTGCTTTTCCCTACTCCACCAATCAACGACTGGTAATAAAATTCCTGTTGTAGGCTTTTGCGGTGTGGTGAGGATTCAGCATGGAGGTTTTCGGGGTTACTGCCGCGTAGATTCATCTCTGCAGACATGAGAGATGAATGAGTCTGCAGAGTTGAATCTACGCGGTAGTAACCCCGAAAACCTCCACGCCGAACGACTGGTATTACTAGGTCAATAGCGTCCCCGTTTTAAGCAATATATAATGTGTTCAGCCGATTCAGGTGTGTTATAGTGAAAAAATGGCACATTGAATTAAATAGTAGTTGCACGTTTCCACAATTATGTATTGTGCACAACGGGTTGCGGCTCAATGTACCAGATGTTGACTCTGTCAGGTGATGTGCATTAAATATCTGTGGCAAGAGTAATTGTCTTTTATTTCAAAATAACTAATGAATCAATTCGTTCTCTTTATCTTCCCCCAACGTACCTCAAATATATTGGTATGAATCAGAACATAAACGTCACGATGAGGCATCACGGAAATCAACTACATCATGAATCATAAAACACCATCGGATTCAAAATCAAGAACTTAAGATATTCCAAGCTATTAAGATCAACATCTGATACATAGGTTTTTCTCCTTTGCGCCAGGCAGTGTATTTGTTAGAGCAAAATAAAATTAAAAATGAACTTAAATGAAAACTTATAACATTTTTTGTTATTCCTTATTATTCTAATCAATAAATGATGATATTTTCACAATTAAAATTGCCTATGTCCACTAAATTCTAATGAATGAATATATACTCCGTTAACTAAGAGGAATTTAGTCATGACGACAGTATAAGTCTGCTCTCATGATTTTGCTTTAAGCGAACCTAATTATTCGATGTTCATATTATCATCAGAGAGAATCTAAACAAAACTGAATTGAAAATTTATCACCACCAAGTTGTTATCAATTTATCTTTTCTTTTAAATATAAGCATAGGAGATCTCTAAATTTAGCCAACTGATACATGTGAAGCGAGATAGGTTCAAAACTGCAAACCCATATTCTTCAAGGGTCAAATCAAATTATCGTGTAGAATCTCCCTGCGTGTCAAACCTTTTCCGCAGTAATAAAGCTCGTTTTGAACGCTATTAATAGTAGATATCAACATTTTACCAAGGAATTCAGTACACACGATGACACTCTCAAAAGCGAATTTCAAAGAATATATAGAGAAATTCGGAATCTTAAATTACTAGGATCATTAAAAATTAGATCTGCTAGGATAACTTGAAGTCCAAAGGTTTTGCAAGGAAATCCATACGTGTTTATAAAAATTAGAAATATCGAATATAAATAATCCTTTATCAGTTAATTACCTACAGTATTATTATATTCAATCCAAATTAAAACTAAAACAAACCTTTTCTAATCGTATACAGGAATCCTGGCGGTGGGCGGCATAGTGATATTTTTTGCTGAAAAATACTTACTACCGAAACTCAAAATAATATTCCCAAAAATTTGAGAAAATATTTTTCCGTTATTCCATGGCGTGATCAATACAAATCGCTACCAAGGTACTTATGAAAAATTCTTGGTCCACCGGTAGACTTCAGCAAGACATAATTAACTTTGAATAAGATTGAGACTCTTTCCAGTTTTGTTAGGTAATCGAAAACAAAGGAATGAGAAAAATAAGTTTAAGCGTGTAAGTAATGAGGAAGTGTTAAGAAGAGTAGGTGAAAATAGGGGGAAAATTTTCAAAAAACTTTAAGGAGAAGACGACTTAGTTGGCCACTTTATGAGAGATGATGGCCTGATGAAAAATATTGTAGGACAGGTGGAAGGGAAGAAGGGCAAGGACGGCTCCGAATGAGTTACATAGGACAGGTTGTAAACAATGCAAAAGAGAAGAAATACGTCGCTATGAAAAGGCTAGCGGATATGAAAAGGCTAGCGGATAGGAGAGAGGAATGGATACCTGAGTCAGAATAATTTAGGATTGCTAAATCATGATGATGATAACTTGAAATAATGCAGCCAAAATTTGATAATACGGAACTTATCACAATAAATATTAGGGATATGCGAGTACTCGAAAATTCGAGTCTATTCAAGTTGTTGGCACTCGAATCGAGTGATTCGAGTAGCAATACGAATGTTGAGTCGAGTCGAGTAGTTTCGGTTACGTAGCTGACTGCTGGGGCTGTCATGAAACTCTGGTAATTATATCGTTTTTAAAGTCGATAAGTCGTTATAATGTATTGGCTGGGAGTCTCAGCTTGCTGATTACGTAGCAGCCAACCAATTTAGTATTCCACTTGGACGCTGAATACCTTTTCGTTAGCCGCGGCGGACGACCGTCTTCCGAAGCGTCGCGACGGCGTATTCCGAGCTATTGGACCGCTGCATCGCTCATACTTTCTTATGCGATACGTTTATGTCCTACCCTACTTTCTTTAATCTAACACCGAGAGAATACGTAAACATTCCTGAGGCATCTCTGGAAAAAATGTAACTTTTAGGTTTTAGCGGAGAATTCCAATGGCATTGTAAGTGGTGCTATCTTTTAGCCACTTTACTACTATTTACGATCGATGCTAATTTCCGTTTATTCCTTTTTTGCGTTTAGTTTACTTCATGAAATTACAAAGCAAGAGTTGTAAAGGTTGTTTAAGCGAAGTGAGAAATAAAGAATTTTTTTGTTTTTCTGCAAAGCTAAAGCAAATTTCTATAGTTCGTTCACTTCGTCCACTTAAATTGCATTAAGATGCAAGATTTATAAAAATTGTTGATGTAATTTTTAATAGAAATTCCTAAGGTCCCGAAAATCTTTAAATTCGAAAGAATAAAATTTGCACGATTCATTTACCTACATAATATTTATTATTGTGCAAATGTCTTTACTTAAGGCTCTTCCTAGAAGTTTGGATACATATATTTATTAAATTGACTAATAATAGTGGAGGTTAATTAATTTCAATTACGCTCATGGAACTTTATAAGATATATTAATTTTTATTCATCTCCAAATTATGACACAAAAACAATCAACGCCCTCGTTACCTCTGCCATAGACATGAAGCTAAGCATTTATTATATAAAATTTACAAGGGAATTGGAAAAATGAGAAAATACTGAGGTATGCATTGTTATATTGCCTGGCCCTGGAATTATTGTACTCGACTCGATATTCGCGGGTAGTTTTCGACGCGACTCGAGATCAAAACGTACTACTCGAACATCCTTTGTTAATTTTCTCCCGGGAACAAATATAAATATATCTTTTTGCTGAATTATCCATTCGTATACAAGGAATAAATAAAGGCATCCACGTTACTTAGTAATGACGTCTGTTTTTTCCTCCTCCGTGGCAGACAATCATTCTCGTCTGGCCGACCTGAATTCAACAAAAACACAAGCGCCTCAAAATGACCCTCGAAACTCGAAAGCTTGTCCCGTAAACTGATGAAATGAAAATAACACTTATTTTCAGCATCAAAGCGAAAAATTTCCGGGTGATAGAGTCGAAAAATAGGCCCATGATAGAGGTGGCGTATTCGTACTCTGAGCGTCGCTTTCCCGGGGGCGTAAAAAACGTATCATGCCCGAGTGTTTGCAAAAGTAAAGCGCAAATGGGAGTTTGCTTCCGCGTATTACATGTATTCTCGTCAATTTCATCCACCTCTCCGTTCCTACTGGATTCGTTTCAGGTCAGGGTAGCTGCAAACTTGCTAACCCGTAGACGGCATAACTGATGCAGCGAATACCTACTTTCTTGATTAATGAATACTTGTCGGGAGAAACGAGCAGAAAAAAACCGAGAATGGGGCAATCAGGTCACTAGTGTAGTGGGATTTGACAAATGAGCGACTTTAGTTGGAGTTCTATACAGAGAAGTTATATTCTAAATGCGTGTAACAAACAAAATGCGCGTAACGACATGTGTGTTGCAATTAGCATAAAATGCTTTTCTTGTATAAATTATATGAACGATATCATTATCCCAAAACACAAAATGAAGGTAAGAAAAATGATATTTAAAAATCAACATGTCAAGCAACTCTTATGGTTACCTGCAAGAGGGTGGATTTAGCCTTTCTTGTAGCGTTTTTAGTCCCCTTGGTCTGACCTACGTTTAAAGAAAGAGAAGTTGAATGTCTTTGCCGATAGCAATGATTAGAAAGGGCTGGGTTAGAGCATGGCTTTAAATATAGCGTTATGCATTTGAGAATAATAGCAGGCCACCCGGAGTTGCTCGTGAAAAATAGTAACCAGAGAAGTTGGAAACTTGGGATTCGTGGTAAAGTGGCAGGATTTTTAACAGGGTTGGCAAGTGAAACGAAACGAAATTAAAAACCAGTAAAAGTTTAATACATAGTTTCGTTCCAGGGAGCGCAATGTAGAAACGAAAAGAAATGGATTTTAACCTGGCAAGCTAAACTCAGGATCGAAACGAAATCGGAGTCTACACTACTTCGGGTCGAAACTGTACTAAAACTTTTGCGACGAAACTAAACGTAGATAATTTTTCGCACCGCAGTGATCACGTGCTTCACCTCCGAACAGTTTAGCTTCGACCCACAACCGAGTACGAATTACAGTTAAATGAAGTAGAGGTACGGCCTACCGGCGTTAGATAAATGCGGCACCGGTGCACTCATATTTTTACCACAAACAGGAGAACGGTGAACGCAAACTGGCTATTCGATTTTTAAGCTCAATGTTTTAACCTCTCTAAACGTATGCCAAACGTAATGGGTCGAAACTATTCTCTTTAATCCCCCTCCACTCAACTTTTGGAATCGAAACTTTACTATGAGCAGCGGAGTTTTGATTACTTTTATTTCGTTCGCTAAGTTTCGTCCTGGGTCGAAACTAAACTCCTTGGTGATTTTAATTTCGTTGGAGATCGAAACTAAACCCAGGCCTCGTGTTTTAGTTTCCCTCCGGGTCGAAACGAAACATTTTCGTTCCGTTTCACTTGCCAACTCTGATTTTTAGGTAAAGGAGCAAAGCAGAATGGTAAACATATGTAAAAGCAAGCAATAGAAAACATATATATCCACGCCAACAATAATTGAAAATCGCAAATTCTAATCTTGTCTATTATTCTAGATTCCTATGAAGGATAAGCAGGGAGCAGAGAATATCCAGAGCGTGGGTTTTATACGGTAAGTACTATTAATTTTCTTCAACGAAAAAACGCGTTTTCCGTTTATTCTGTATCCCTCTATGGGCCCTGCGATTAAAATTATGGATATTATTTTAAGAATGCTACCCTACTGCAAAAATCTCATCTAAAAGTTAACGCAGAGAGATCGATTGTGAGCTGGAGGGAGTATTTTGGTGGTGAATTAGTTTACACATCCCATGCCAGTTTTGCTAAGTCGGTGAATATGATTACATGAGTCTATCGGGTAAAATTATGAATGAGTTTGTGAATGAATGTGTTTAATTGTTATCGCACTGAACTAAGAATATTATATTGTGAGAGGGGAAGCTAAATTTTCAACGGAAGAGATTGAAACGCTATTTCGCTCGCTGTGAAATATTTTTTACCCCTTATACACGACTCATTACTTATCATTCCTAAATTTCGGCCTGAGACATGGACTTTCAAAAAAAGTTGTAGTTAAATACGGTATGTGGTTGGATTGCTAGCAGGGCCCAATCAACAGTATTTTACCAATGCCTTTGATTACTGGCAATCATGCCGCTCAAGTTTGCAACACCGGCTGTTTTTAGCTTTTGAAAGATTTGGAGCAAATCATCAATTAGGCACTGAATTGAGCAGCGATTCTTCCAGGTTCCCTTCCGCGTTCATCCATTTACTGAAATTTACTTTGTCCAATAAAATGGATAAACGCGGAAGGAAACCCGGAAGAATCGTTGCTTACCGCCATAATCTTTGCGGAAGCATTATTGGAAACCTTAGGTACTGAATTTTCAGCATGAATTTTACCTCGATTCTCTTAATTTACTGCATAGGTTTTAAACATCATGGATAAGGGCAGAATAGGTTGTACAATTTCCAAAAAAATCGCCATAATTCCCTCCGTTAATCCAACAAGTTTACCTTTCAACATTCGTCACGGAACTGAAAATGTTTGCATATCGGCTCAACAGTCCAAAGAAATGAGCCGAACAAATGCTCAACGTTAGGCGCAAACTTTTAATACTATTCATTTCCGGCGAAAATATCCCTCGTAAACTCCATCCAGACCACACTGCTTGTTATTCATTAAATACTATGCGTGGAAGTTATCCGCCCGAGGATTAAGTCTCGTGGGCATCTTGAAACGAACACCTATTCACCAGAAGATTAAGTTTTTGTGCCCGATTTTTTTTGCCTCGGTCTTTTCGAATAGTAAGCAGTTATTCCGGGCGAGAAATGAGCGAGGAAGAATACGTCTTCATTATGAGACCACCCCCTTCCGCCACTTCAACCATCCGACCCTCGCCGTTTCGTCTCTTCGCTCCCAAACTCGGGTAACTCTGCAGGGAGAGTGTGGGAGAGGGAGAGAGGATATATTTTTTATAAACCCAAAAAAACACGGCTGCTCCTGTCTCCCTGGCATTCCCACCCCTTAGCGACACGGAGCTTCTCGTGAGAAGGAACAACAATGCTCTAGCCTAGTCATCTCCTCTTTACCAGCCATGCGTATCCTGGTTTTCCTTGAACAATTCTTGCTCATTTTTTTAATATTACCCTCCCAAATTTTCATTGCAATATTTATAATATTTCAAAGAATTGCGAGCAAGAAATAATGAATATAAAAATGAAAATCAATCAAAAAAATTAAATTTTAATTTTTAACGATAAATTGTTTGACCATTTAATAACTACATCCAATTTTTGTAATTATTTCGAATTTTACAAAGCTTTTAGTATAAAAATTACTAGTTAAGCATATTCTGATGCTGATAGTCCGGTCGAAATAGACATTGACCATGGTATAAATTCCCAAAAAGCTAAAAATTTACAGGAACGTTAGGAATACCACTCATACGAAATCCTGAATGAATCTAACAAAAATTAAAAATTTTTGATCAAATTTGGGGGAGATTACGACCCATGTGACCTCCCCCGCTAGCTACGGCCCTTTGAAGTGAGGCATGTAGGTTAGCAGCAGCGAAAAATTCAAAGGTTTTCGAAATTTTTCGTAAAATAAGAATTAAGGAGATGAAATGGTTTGACTGAATAAGCAATGGGGAACTCCTAAGAAGCATAAAGAAAGAGAAGTCACGTGAAATCCTTGATCGGGAAACGCATCAACATAATCTGCTGTATCTTGTGACTTGATGGCCTGGTGAAGACAAGTGTCGAGGGGTAAGTGGATGGAGAAAACGGAAAAGGAGGACCCCGAATAAAATATATGGAACTGGGAAAGACTGACGTGAAAGAGAAGAAATGCAGAGAAGCAGGTGTGAAAAAATTAGTTTATAGAGTAATTAAGTGAAAAGCTGCGTTACACCAATTTTAGGATTGATGACCAGTGATAATAACCGACCATGGTTTCTATACTTATGACATTATGATATTTCTATACTTATGATATTTAGAGGAGGCAACCGGCAGTTAAGGTCATACGCCATGAGGGAAAGGTAGAGAAGGAACGGTGGAGAGAAACCCGGCGTCAACGTTAGCCTACTCCTAAAGAAAGGTGGTAAGAGGACCACGGCAAAACGTCCCATCCGACGGGCGGAGTGCTGCACTCGAAGTACCCTCCACAAAGCACTCAAGTAGGGATCACGCCACCTCTGAAAAATCTCTGCCACCGCTGCGATTTGAACCTGGAGCATGTGAGTGGAAAGGAAGCACTATAGCCACCACACCAACCGGATCCCCATCATCTATAAAAGGGATGGTACTCGCACCTTGATAATTATATAGGCGTGAAAACAAATGTTGGTTTTGAGAAATTTCAGTATAAAATGTACAAAGTGATTATATTTCCCGGGAATTTCATAAATTATGACGTGTAATCCCATTTGAAATTCTAATTTTATTTCTGGTTAAGGCAAAAGATGGAATATAGTGATATTTCCACCTTAGTGAATGGCTAAATTTCTCCATGGAACATCCGTAATCAATTGGAGCAGGAGCGACATCTTCACTTGAAACTCGCATCAGTGCCTCCCATCTTGCGTCTTGCCACCTTCCAGGCGAGCACTTATTCTTACGCCGCCTAATTCTAATAAATCACTCGTGCCGGAAAGGAAGGGGCCTCCTTAAATGAGATTAGAGCTACATGGTGGAGAGGGAAGGCGGAGAGTTCAAGACGTTGCCTTGCCGTAGTGTCCCTTGTGGCCGGAGGAAGACATGGAGGATTTGTCAGCGGAGGAAGCAACGAAGAGTATCCAGAGGCGTGCGGGGAGGGCACGATATCTAGATCCAAGGAAGAGAAGCACATAGAGTTTTTCTTTATGACTTCTATCATGGTATTCTAATTTTTTCACAGCCATGAAATGAGAAATATAAAAACTGAATGCCAATGGTTTCTAAGGACTTAAACCTTCTCTTTTTAAAGAAATACGAGCACTTATAAATAATTTATTCAATTTTGCCAACATTTGTAAATTAAGAGCTCTGAGTTGGTGCTCTGTTGGCCATTGATGTTCTTAGTAGATGCACATCTCGACTATTGATGATATTAAGCCTTAAATATGGTTTTATTTAATTTCTATTCGCTACATATTTAATGACTATTGGAAAATTCAGGGTTGATAATATTGTGATTTTACAAATTTTTTGGGATTAAAAATAGCATGGCAATTTTGCAAAAGAAACTAGAATAACTGGAGTACCCCAGAAATCTTATAACCAAAGATTCAACTACGCATCTTTTTCCTTTTAATTTTTCACCTCAGGCACGAGAAATATTTTGGCACTCGATAAATTCGTACTAATATATCATCATGGGAGCGTGGTAGCCTGGTGAGTAGAGGGCTTGGCTGCTGAACAAAAAGATCCTGGGTTCATATCCCGATCCTCGGAAACCCCTGAAACAATATCCCAGTATTGCGAGGTGGTCCAGGGAAAGGAATTGACCCCCTACCCTAATTGTGGGAAATGCTCACGCCTGCGGCTTAATTTGGGGTGAGCTCTACCCTCACCAATTCTAAGGGTTGAATAACTTAGCGAAAGTGTGTGAAAAAACATCATCGCGATTATGGCTAGAGAAATCCGGGAGAAAATGATTCAAATTCGGAAGCAGTCGCGCCTGCTATATATTTCGTTGCGACCTAAGTGTCATAAACTGGTCTCGGTCAACATGATTTTAATACCAGACGTATGAAACTCGATCACGCTCGGAAAACGTTAAGGAAAAAATAGTTACGTAGAGACATTTACCAAATGGCGCACTCAGTATGCCTGCGCGCTAACTCAAGAGCTAAACCTGAACTCTCGTATACAAAAGCAACTGATGAGTCTAACTTAAAATCGTAGTCTCTTTAAAATATGATAATCAAAGATAGAAAATCTATAGGTTTTATAGTTTTGGCCAAGAATGGGCTCTATCGAATGAAAATTGGCATTGATGATTGCAGGTAAAGTGTTGATGGCATCTTCAATTGCATTACTCTACCCTAATTACCCTGCTCTTCAAGTTAAGCGAAAAGAAGAAGACTAAAAGGAGTTTACCAAAGACGGAAGGAATACTGAGTTCTGAACTTCGCACGAGGCCAGTGTGAAAAAAATTCGGTATGGTGGCTCAACCCCATGGACACTTAAATTTCAAACGATTCAAACGAACTACGGAGGCAAAGAATCAAACATTTTAGTCATTACCCCCATTTAATTTACGTACGTAAGTCTTATTTTATTCCAAAAGCTTCCAAGGTTGAAAGGCATTTCTGCTTCGTGAAAGAGTAAAATTATTGTCAGAAACAGCAACCAAAATAGATTTCAAAGCCTCATAATGGAAGTATACGTCTGAATGTGAGCGTGGTGGAAAACTTTCCTCAGTTGTTTTAACCGCGCTTCGATCGAGATGATTCAGCGCACACGACCGAGTACACCATTCAGCCGCCGCGGCGCTGCTCCAACAGATGAGTTTTTGAAGTTGTGCGGCGGCGAACCAGCTCACCTTACCTCATCCGCCACTGCCCTCACAAGTAATTGACGTACTACTTTCGGAGAGTATGTATTTCACGGAATACCCCGGCCAAGAGAATTGAACAGAGAATGCTCTATTTCGTCCCGTGGCAGCTCGATTTAGACTACCACTGACCTTCATACTATACAAATTTATTTAAATGTAGATTTCTACTATTCTCAAGTTTATGTAACGGCAGGGGGAGTCTGGGGCGATTGGGGGCCCTTGGCCGATTTAGAATTCAATGTAATGAGCGAGTAGTCCATCCACCACTCACTACTGTTGTATTTGGATACCCTCGATGGGCCAAAGTCTGTACTGATTTTATTTATTAGTTTTTCGAGGTAGAGTAAAATGCATTACATAAAATAAAAGTACTTGCACAAGATTGAGTTATAAATAATGACTTATGTGGAAAATGTAAGATTTTACTTTCAGGCTAATATTCTAATTTTCTATGTGCGACTAGTTTTTATGATAAACGATTTATTGAAAAGATGCCTACTAATTTTTTCCCGTTTTCTTTCTTTTTTTTTATTTCTCCCATATTCTACCAACTGTCCCTAAACACTGTGCCTAGAATCCTTGGACCCAAGAAAAGCAAATCATTAAATATAAAATGAGCTTTCAAGAAGTGTAAATTTCTTCAATCACCTTAAAAGTTCCTAAAGATAGGAAGTTTATACAATATACTATTAGTAGTACGTAATTTTTAGATCTTAAGATTGTTGGAACGCAAGGTAAAAATAATGCTCTTTACCCTATTGAAATTAGTTTCTGCCAAGAGAATGAAGCCGTTGGTTTTAGTAGCTATTGAGGACAACGACGGCTGAAAATAAATCATCAGGAGACGAAAGTTGAAAAAACAAAATAGCCGGTGGCGTCTAACAATGATATTTTTACTCCTCTGCAAGGATTGGCCCAGAAGCTAGTATGCTGGGGAGACGCCGGGATAAGTGTGAAGGAAGCCGTCAGAGCCCAAACTAGACAGGAATTCTCTCCCCCACAACTTCACTTCCTACCCTTAAGTCATGCACTCCTCGGCTCTCCCCCACAGCGTCAACTATTAAAAAAGTTTTTGCCACGTAGAGTGAGGGAAAAATTAAATTTCAAGGGGGGGGGGAGAGGGTTTGAGGGGGAGAAAGAAGCTTATCTGCTAGCGAATGGGACGAGACCGGAGACGGAGGGGCGAATTTATGGATCCGAAATAAGTTAATTGCCCATATGGCGTCTGTTTAAAGGGGAGGGGTTCCCCCTCGCCACTAAGGGACTGGGTACACCTCTTGAGCAAAGCTGAGGATGGGAAACATTAAGGATAGTATTTGCCAAAGCCTATGTGCACACCAGCGGTCAAGAGATTGTAGTGATTCCCGGGTGGAGATCGGAGGAGTATAAAGAGGCCTGCTTACGCGATACATTAACACGTACGAGTTAAAACGAACGATTATTGTTGACTGTAACGGAACATGTACAAATGCATGAATCAAATTAGAATAGATTACATTTTCTGTTCATGCGTTCGCACAAGTTGGTATTGTTATGCCATGATTTTAGTGTTCATTCTCGCGTTCATACATTTAGATATTGACTCGTACGAGCAAACATACCGCGTTAACAAACTTTTAAGGCCTGGTTACAGGATACATTTACACGTACGGGTTAATGCCTAAATGTATGAACTCGTGAATGAACACGAAAATGTACCGTGTAACCACCCAACTTGTGCGAATGCATGAACGGAAAATAGAACCTGTTCTAATTTGGTTCATGCATACGTACATGTACATGTTCCGTTCCGGTCCACCAAAAAAATCATTCACGCAAACGTACATTAACTTGTACGTGTTAATGTACCGTGTAACCAGGCCATAAGAAACGACAAGAAATGTGACCAAGGAGTTTAATGCAATAACATATTGATACAGTTAATGTTGTTAGTATATTATGTTTTTTGCGTTTTTTATACTCCTTTAATTATTTAATCTTTTCTATGCCGCTGTGAAATGGCAGTATTGCTATAGCCGAATAAAAAATGAACTAATCTGAGGAGTTAGGTTAAAAATATTATGTATACGAAATACATAATTACTATCCATTTATGGAATGCCATTGAATTCCATTGCGTGTCAATGTGAAACTACTATTGAAAAAATATTGATTGATAAATAAAGATGCAATGGTAAAAATTAAGTAAATAATTTTCTGTTTGTCATAAAAACCTAATAATAAGTAAGTCAATCGGAGATAAAGATTCTCTTGAGCATTCATTTTCTACTTCGCACCTAAAATGAAAGAGCCATTACTTACTATTCAGCCACTCAGATTGATAAAGGTACACTTTATATAAACAAGAAATTTAGCATCGATTGCAGAGGAAGCGTAGGAGTCTTTTAGCACCTCAGATAAAAAATCTTTTAGTGCGATGTGGCTCAGGAAAAGGAATTACCCCCCCATACCCTGAATGTGTGATCTTCACACGCCTGTGATCTAGTACGGGGTGAGCTTTAGTCTAACCTAACCAAGCCAACTTTCGAGTTGAATCACTGAGTGAGTGGGATGGATGTACCTGACGAATAAAGGGAGACGAAGTAGAATTTGTCTGCGAAAGAGCAATAGTTACGGAAAAGTTACGAAATATATCGGGGGAATGATTTATAATGGAATAGTTTTAAATAGCGTGGTCATGGAGGCGAGGATAAATATTTTTTAGCAAAATATACTCCCGAATAAGAGGTGGACATGTTCATCGAATGCCAATTCGGTAATGGGGACCGAGTTCGCTATTAAAAACCTATCTGGTAAATGTATCCCAGAGTAATCGCAATAATTTCAAATAAAAAAATTGGCATCCCTTCGCTTGATATGAGGTAAAATTTCAAGCCTCCCTCAAATTATCTAGGGAAATTTTCCTTTGAAATGATCAACTCGAAGAGCTGAATAAATATGGTAGTATAATCTTTAATAAGAAATATAAATAAAATGTATAGGATATAAAAACAAGAAGTATAGAGAGTAACAGAGTGGAATTGTATACCAAGCAAATAAATCACGGAATGTTTAAAAATTAAATAAATATTTGGCCGTTCCATGCTGGTTTCACTTACTTTAATTTATTTTGTACCGGACTGTAAGAACTATAAATGAAAAAAGAGAAATTTTTATTCTTTGCAAAAAAACGGAGAAGATATTAGAATCGTGAAAATGGCTCTACTATGACACGTTGAAGACCAATGATGCCGGATTTTAATAGGTATCTTAGTACCCCTGCCCCAGAAGTTAATGAGAGGTTTTTAATTGCGTTCTTCCCTAATGAAACGCAAAAAACTATAGTTGGACTGAATTCCCGAAAGGAATTCATCATATGGCGGGGGCCTCATGCTTCACTTATCAATAGTCATTGCTACTCAGTTGGGAGCGTTGTGGCCTAATGGACAGATCTCTTGGCTCCTGAACGAACTTCCTTGAGTTCGAATCCCTGATGAAGCCTCAACCGAACCTACGCTAAGTCTGGGGCGAGCACAACCCTCACTCAAACTTGCAAACCCCGAAGTTAAATCATTAAATTGATAATAAAATATTTACTTAGAGATATACTTCTCTTGAATAGAAAGGCTGATATATGGCATGAGTAAACTCTTATATATTGACCCTCTTCATGTTCCATGTGGCAGACACAAAGAAGCACCAGTCTCAGATAAGCTTGATTAGTAGAAGAGCATCCTGAATAGCACGCTGAGTCGTGATCCAGTTTTATGCCACCCATTTAGCAACAAATACAAATGGCCTCGAAGGATTGGAAGAACTTTTTCTCAGTGTGTCCGCTAATTTTTGCTGGAGGAAGTAGGGAAAAAAAGTCTTTTCTTGGAAAAGCTGATAGTGAAGCTATCTCGCGACCATAGAGAGATATGGTTGAATGGGAAGAGAGTAAAGTGTGCGGAGAAGATTAATGGTGGTTGCTGGCAGTGGGTATTGGTATCAATGTTGCCTTCCGTCATTCAACACGTTTCCCTCTTCAATGACCCTAACATCCCTTTTATTCTCAATATTCTCTTACACAGCCATGCACATTATCTCTTGCTCATATACCCCTCTCAAACTGTACAGGAGGAAATGGCCATTTCATTAAGACACAATTTGTTCATTGAGAGAAATATGAGGTCCTCAGCTGGGGAATGGGTGGACAGGACTATGGATAAAGATGACAAAGGATGTCTCGAAGGAGAGACAAAAAAGAAAAGTGAGAGGATCATTTATAAGAAAGAGGCATGGAAGGGCTTATATAGTGCTTAGTAGTGGCGTAAATAGATCCTTATTTCGGGGAAGGGTGGGCATCCTGGGACCCCTCCCGTATTATTCACCCCTCTAAGGACAACTAATAGCTCCTCCATGCATTGTTTTAGCCCAATGCAGAGTGCAAACTCGGTGACGAGAGGTTACCGCGCCCGTCAGGATACTACATGAATGTTCGTCATATTCAGCTTATCAATTCTAACCCTCTAGGCTTGCGTCAAGTAGCGGATACAGAAAAAAAACTCAAGGAGGGGGCGCAAAACATATCTTGAACTACCTTCACGTTTGTCGTAATGAAAAATACCTAATTAAGTCACATGCAGAGTAAAAAAATTTTTATTCAAACTAATAATACGCCTACACATGGTAATGCCATATTATGATATAAAAGAGTTACAATTGTGGTCCCGCAATGTTAGGCTATGCGGGCGCCCCAGCAAGCGGGGGGGGGATGGGCGCCCCATAATTATCCACCAATGCTTGCGTCTCTCTATCTCTCGCATATAATCAGGCTGATAATGCTTAGCAGAAATTTCTGGTGATAGATCTCTACATAATGATGTAGGAGCAAAGGTCATTTTATAGTTGGGTCAGCTCACATTAGATAAGGGCACATCATTATATTATATCGCATGAAATTCAAGGTATACAAACAATAATGAATATAATTAATAAATCGCCTTTACCAATGAACGCTTAGTATTGCAAGTTTTTATTTTTCATAAGTAATGATGACCGATGATTTGTTTTTAACTCCTTGGTAACACTTCAACATATTCAATGTTTTCTTCAGGTCTAAAAATTTAACTATCAACCTTGGTAAAAAATCACTCATATAACCTCTTAACATACATTATATGGAATGCCAAAACTTTCAGTCCTCTCTTATACACGACCCTTGTGTAAGGGACGCATAGGGGTGTTTGTAAGGGTAGAAAAAGGGGTGTAACGTGAGCGGCTGGTCATTAGGAGGGTCGAGAGAGACATCTTTCCGCTGTCCGACATCGAGGGTTGAGGAGGTGACGGAGCGTCTTATATGGGGCGATAAGGGTGAAGGACTCGGCAGTGATGGCGGGCTACAATGGGCCCAAGCTGTCGGTCTGCTCCTAACGGGATGTTGGAAGAAGGTTGAAGAAGCGGGTGCATGTTGGGCTTACTCCCTATCACAAAGGTACTATAAATACCCGACTTTGAAGCACTCCTCTGAAGTAACGGCTTTTCTGATTACAAAGTTATATGCGTCAAAATAAAGTTTGTTTAATATTGCGTTTTTTGGTGAAAATAATAACGTTGTATAAGGTTTCAAGGGAATTTTTATGCACCGAGGTAAGAAGGTAGTTTGATTGAATGTAAGTAACAGAAGCAGGCGAAATGTAGTGGAATGACATCCTATAAGCATTAAAAGAAAGTAGAGATGGCACTTTTCCACAGGTTTATTTAAAGTACGAGGCGATTCAACCGTAAGGTCATTATCATGACCTAACGGTTGAAACGCGTGATACTTTAAATAAATCTGTGGAAAAGTTCCATCTCTACTTTCTTTTAATACTAATTGATTGAATGTGTTCACCGTTCAGAGAAAACCACGTTTTGGGAAATATAAAATTATGTGATCACCAACCCTAGTAGACTAAAGTAACTCCTGTTCCTTGGGGTGAATTTGCTAGGTGACCTAGTGCATGCTTGCGATCTTCCTATTTTAATTTTTGTTGCATGCTGTACATGTGTATCATTGATCAATGTATGTTTCTCATATATATATAGATATACCTCTCTGCCTTCGTTTCTTCCATCAACCCCTCCTTTAACCAACTCCCTCATTGCCCATCAATGAGTACCGCACCGAGGAATATTTTGAATAAAACTGCAGCACGGCCATTGAACTGCTATTTTTTGACACCTATTACAACCTAATCATTATGACCATAGCATGCAAGAAATGAATGAATTTCGTTCAGTTTCCTCTCAAGAAATAGAAATTAAGTAATGAAAACTTATTTATTACTCATCCTTACCTCATGTAAAGTTCCTATAAAGAAACTTTAGTCGACGTAAAACATAAAATACCCCTTGGACTAGATCAACTAGAAGGACAATGCTTGAGAGCAGCCATGATACGTTAGAGCCATGATATTACGGATGAGATATTTCAATGCATTTGGATATTTCAAATCGGTTCCAGCCTCAATTCTCGTTAGTGACGCCACCAACAAAAAAGGTATGTTATATCCGTCGAAATACTTGTAGCTTACGCCGTTGCAGTTTGCAGCTTATAGCCGACCCTTATGCGAAATGTCACAAAAGATTATCGAGAATGGACTCGTGCAAGCATGCTTTTGGGCCAATATTATCTTCAACTCAGCCTCAAGCCACTTCCTCTGGAGATATAAATTCTTTACGAGTACCTCAGCACTTCTCTACGGAGGGGGATGTTAGAATGCTTTCTGTAGACCTCGGAAGGAAACTCAGCATCCTCCTTCCTTCCCATCTCCCTGGTAGAGTTTCTTTTCCGTCGAGTCCTTGCAAAACCCCCCCTAGTGCCTCGCCTCCCTTGGATACCCTAATACCCCTTACTTCCTTTTTTGCTCGTCCCATAAAAAGGCCATTCATACAAAATTAAGGAAGTTATTAATTACTCCTTGAAGCTGAATTATCACCGCTAGGATGGGAAACAAGAAGAAGGAGATGGTAGCTAGGTAAAGGGGAAAAGATGCGGGGAAATAGTGGGATGGATGGGGAGACGCTAGGGAAAGGGAGATATTTTAGAATATAGGCTTTGTAGGTTGGTGGCATCGGGCCCATTACAATAGGTTAGAAGTAGGGATGGTAAATAAAACGAAACGAAAATGCTTCGTTTCGACCCGGAGGGAAACGAAAATACGAGGCCTAGGTTTAGTTTCGTTCCTACAAGAAATGGAAATCACCAAGGAGTTTAGTTTCGACCCGGGACGGAACTTTACTACCGGGAATGAAACTGAATTATTCGAAACTCCGCTGCTCATAGTTAATTTTCCATCCCAGAAGTTGAGAGGAGGGGAATATGAGGGAATAGCTTCAATCCATTACGTTTGACATAAGTACGTGTAGATGGGTCAAATCATTCTGCTTAAAAATCGAATGGCCACATTGCGTTCACTGTTCTCCCCATGCATCTGATGGCGGTAGGCCGAACCTTTACTTCATTCAACCATACTTCGTACTCGGTGTGTGTGTCGAAACTAAACCGTTCGAAGGTGAAGCTAGTGGTCCCTCCAGCGCGAAACATTATCTGTGTTTCGTTTTGTCTAAGAGTTTTAGTTTAGTTTCGACCCGAAGCAGTTTTGACTCCGATTTCGTTTCGATCCTGAGTTAACCTCCCCGGGTTTAAATCCATTTAGTTTTGTTTCTACATTTCGCTTCCAGGAAGAAAACTATTGGAATTTCACTGATTTTGGCTTTCTTTTAGTTTTTGTCTCCATCCCTGATTAGAAGGGAATGATACGCGCTGCAGCCCTAAGATCTGTAGCTCATTTCTTTCAAATGTAATGAAGCACAGAGTTCTTCAAATATTTATGACCACCACTATTGTTCTGACTACTTTCTCCATTCACAATATTCCGTACCTATACCTTTGCAGTCACTGTAGCAAGAAGCAATACTATCACTCGACCTGAATTGTTCGCTTAAAACTTCATTGCTGACTAAAATTGTTTTCATTGTTCCATTGGATACTTATTGAAAACTTAAGCCACCACCTTAAAATTTTCAGGATTTACAGTATAGACCGTCATCAACATTTGCCTGTATCTGAAAGTTTATAATGCTATCTTTACCTTTTCGTAATTTTCTCATATATAAATCATTTTTATTTTAAAAAGCACTTCTTACACTTAAAATTAAAAAATGATAAATCATTCGTTTATGCTATTTTTTCACAAAATTCCACAAAATTTCTCCCCATTTGGGCAAGTATAGAATCAGAAGCCACAGTAACCAACAACCAATGGGCTCGTGCGTTTAATACAGTAAAATGCGTTGCAAGATTTTCGGGTTCACCTCCGCGTCGTTTCATCTTCATGACGACAGTTTCGCCGGCGTTGCAGCTGGCGTCTTCAGGTTCGAAGTGCTTGATGCAGGTTTTTGCCCGTTTTTGCCCGGCCTTGGTTTGGGCTAGTTGCGTTCTGATTGGTCCGTTTGGGTAAGAGTCTCTTCCAGGTGTCCAGCGTCTCGTATGAGTCGGGGAAAGTAATCCTTTTCTCTAACGATGATTTTTGCATTTTCAAAGTCCACACTGTGTGTTGGTCCTTCCCATACGTGTTCGGCGATGGCGGATAACCGAAACTGTCTATTTTTGGTGACCCTTAGGTGTTCTTGCGTCCTGAATTTCATGGCTCTTGATGTTTGGCCAATGTGTGAGTCTCCGCAAGAGCACTTAACTTCGTATATTCCGCTTTGGGTATTCATGGGCACGCGATCCTTGGCCTTGCATAGGAGGTTGGATGTCTTCGTGACACAGTTAAAACGTGTCACTGTATTATGTTTCCCCAGAATTCTTGCTATTTTTTCGGATGTCCCGGCTACATAGGGAAACTGTCGTCATGAAGATGAAACGACGCGGAGGTCAACCCGAAAACCTTGCTACGTATGCTGCACCACCCCGCGAAAGTCTCCATCAACAATACAGTAAAATTTTTGACTTCAAGGTAATATCGAATACGGAGAAGTCATTTCAATAGTCTAATAATTCAAATAATAAGAATTTGAAACGAGGAAATACGAAGAGAATTACTCTAAAATGTGGTTTGCATAGGAATGAGAGGACATGCAAAGCATGGAATTATCTTGCCTAATGATGGCGTTAACTAAACTCTTCTGAGTACTGTTTGAAAGAAATTGTACACTATAGTCTGAATTAGATGTTATATTTTCCATTAATTCACTGAGATTTTTTTATCTATGCCAAAGCAGCTTTTTTAGGCCTTATATATATCTATTTTTGAACAATTTATAAAGTGCATGAGATTAGAACTTTTCCCGTTGTATTTCGTCGCACGGACATAGACCTCACTGATGGACCACTATTCCAACACTTGCGTCATAATTTGCTTATAAACCCTCTATCAATTTACTCCCAAATATTCTTAAAGTGGTATTATACTTTTCTTGAAAAAGTTACGAAAATTTTAATACGAATTAAAGTAATTACTAGTTATACAAGTGCTTGATTTTCTTAAGATAAGCACAAGTTATTTATTTCATGAATATCTGATATATCTTTGTGGCACAAAAATGCTTTTATAAAAATATATTTCTTAAAATTTGATTCTTTACTAAAACACGTAAATTCACATTTGTTTTTAATTCTCCGTCATAAGTTTTAGCAAATGAATAGCAGACTTCTGGATCCACAAATCATCAATAATACCTCTACTCTAATCCCACGAACAGGAATTTTAATCTGTCAAACATCTCCAAGTTTTTTTTCTATGTATAAGATTGCTAATAACCTAAGTTAACTTAGTTTTGTTTTATACTGGAAGCAATTGCTCACACAAGATCCTACTGCGCAGTCGGTTGATACTTATTACGAAAAAGTTCGTTCACACATCCACGTTCGATGGCTGGTTTGCATCGGTTAGCGATGGGCTCATTCGAGAATAAGCAATGGACCAGTGATTACCACACATACAGGGTAGGAGGTAAGCTCCTTTCTCTGGGCCTGGTCTGTGTCTTGTCACGCACTAAGGCCATGCGCAACGCTGCATTTCCATTATATACTCCTAGATCTTTTGCATGGGTCCCATCGCAGCAATATTTTCCCTTAGTGAAAGGTTTATTCGGAACGATCATTGAACCCAAACTATAATGACGTAACCAAATCATATGAAGCGGGAGGCAGCAATCGTGCTTCTTTATTTTAAAAGTAAGAGGGATTACACAGAGTAATTTTAGACTTATCTACTCTGCTAAAAATATAACACAAATATTCTTCAATTAAAAGTTACCCGCAATTACCAATATTTTCATGCTTCAGAGATGGCTTATATGCCTTAACCCATTAGTAACTAGCGTCCGATATATCGGACACGCGTATTTAATTTTTTTTCTGGGCTCCAGTAACTTGTGCCACATTTTGATACTATTTTAAGTTCAAATGGATGTCTGTCTTCACCGCCCTGCTAATATTTTAGCTGACTCCTTGAATTCATCGACTTGAGAATCATTTATTTGAGATACAGCATTGAAAGAATTTTCAGTCACCCGCACGGGGTAAGTAAATTATTTTTTACTGTAGTATTTTATTCAATATGTTGATAACGTTTATCTCATTTTTCTTCTAAAGGACGATCTTTTTATTTTCTTTACTATCAAGTTTTTCTGCACTATTTTGAATCAGTAATCAACACTGAAAACTGACCATCCGATATATCAGAATATATCGAACATCATTTATACCATTGATTGTAAAAATTTAAAAATTGCAGAAATAAGTTAAAATGAACCTTATTAGCCAGAATAATTACTTTCTAAATGAAATTCAAGAAAAATAACTTTATGCACTAATGGGTTAAGGACAATGCAATATGTATTAAAATCGGGAATGAAGTGATACTAAAGTATTTGTGGAAAATTTCCAATTGGCTTACAACTTACTATTTTCGACAGAATGGCTGAATGTGGAAGTTTTTTTCGTCGTAATTTCTTTCCTATCAAAGTTCCGCATTATTGTACAGAAGTGCGACTACGAGTATGGGTGAACGACCCCTCTGTGGAACGAGAAAACTACAGTGATTCTGCTGTTTCCATCGATTGGGCCCCTTGACTCCCCTTCATGTTCCAATCCTTCGTTCCCCCGTCTTATTTTCTTCCCGTTCCACTGAATCTTAATGAGTTTAAGCAGGAACCTGGCCAGATGTCGCCGGAGGTTTTGGGTCTGGCGAGGAGGGAATCCTGGCTATTTTTCTTTCATTACCTGAATTCCATCTTCTCTCGCGGGAACGAATGGTACGGCATTGCAGCTGCAGCTTTCCGGAATAAGACGGGTGGAGGTGAGGTATTCATTATGTTTTTAATTAAGGTCACACCGTCATAGGTGACGCGCTCGTCAGAGTGAGAAAAATGATACCTAAAACCTCGAATTACTCTGCTCATCTTGTCTGCGCTAGATGAAATGGCGGGATCTTGCAGACTTAAGTTCAGGCCACTTACTTAGGGGCTTTTCATCTATGAATGGGCTTATATGATGAGCAAAATATGACTTTATGGTCAGGTATACCCCAGAATGTTCTATTAGTAATGTTTATTTGATATGGGATGATTTTCAAAGGGTAAAATGTGGGGAACAAATCTCTGTTTAAAAAAATTCTTGACAGAATGGATTTTTGGGAGCGTGGAGCATGATACCCATATGAGGCATGTCACTTAATATGAAGTCCATACTTCGTTTCAATCGCAAGCTAACTAATGTACATTACAAAAATACCTCTCGATTAAATATCTGATATACCGATATGCAAACTAATTCTTTCAAGAGTTCACAACCAATCCTTTTCAAAGGTTTCAAGAGAAAATAAACGAGTAGGACGAAAACAATTGCGTAGACAGAATGGTTAATCACGCTTGTTGAACGCTAGGTGATTCTCACAGAGGTAGCCACACGTTATGACCTTGACTATTGATAACTTTGGTCACATGGAGAGGAATCAAAAGGAAGATTGGGTGCCTGCAAAAGAGGTGCAAAATTAAGAGAATTTCTCCCATCAAGAACTTTCATTAAAATACGCTTAAAATCGCACACTACCACTCTAGCCATAAAAATTAAACATTAAAATTAAGGTCAAATCAACCATCTGCATCAGTAAGCAAAAGAACCAATACATATTTTCATCATATGAGTATGGTGGTACAAGTAAGTTTTCAAGTCTGAAGTCCTTTATTGTGGATTTGCGATCGTTGGCTGTGATTATTCACCATTTACTTGTATAAACGAGCCTAATTTGTTAATCAATAATTTAAAATGATCAATATTAATTATTAAGTGCCTAAAGATATTTTTGCAGAAGGATGCTCCCAATATAAATATGTCTATCAATTTTTTACTGACGGCCGTGACTAATTGCTTCCCCAAATACAAATAAATTAAATTATTATCACATAATACGTAAAAAAATACCCATGAATGATTGCAAAACGCCAAAAATATTCCACTAAAGATTGCAGATATATATCGTTTTTAAAAACTCAAAACTCTCGAGTCTTTTTAATTAACGAAGCAATTATTACGTCCTGTGGGAGAAAAACTCGTTGATTGCTTTTGTAATTATTCACGTTGTTCTAGCAGTAACCGGTAACTTTGATTAATTAAGGGCACAGTCACCATCTCCATGCAAGCCCTCATTCATCATTGCAATGGCTACTTTGACTTCCTTTTCTATGTCTTTTCATCGAGCAATTCTGAACTTAGCTGCAACGGATGTGTAATGATTAAGATACAGATGGTGAAATTAGGTTAAAGAAATGATTTTAAAATTTCAGATGCGATAAAAAACTACTTCTGTTTCAAAATTAAAAAAAAAAACGTTTTGCAGAATTTGGATTATTCCAAATGGACATACTAGACCTAAGTTTAAATGAAATCCATGATGAGTAATTTTATTGATGCCCTTGTCAACGCAGAATACGCATTTAAACCCAAAATATTCTCTTGAATTACTATGGAGAATGCATAAGAGAATTGGTGTCTTATTTCACTCATTTCATATCATAATCGACCTATCTTTTTAGTTTTGCTTCATTGTGTATGTTGTAAAAATTTTCTTCCGTTTAAAATGTTTGACTGATCCTCGTTATTTTTCAAAATTATTTCCTGACATACGGAAGGAAACTGGTGGGGAAAACAAACATACGAAAATACTGTCACTTAGTTTGGACTTCAATCCCTTGAACTATACATTAGATTTACCTTAAATTTGATACCGTTACACCAATGCAGTTTACGTCATTTTGCAAACAAATTATATTTTTCTAAAAATAGTAGGGAAAAAGTTATTGGTGAGGCGAGAAAGTAAATTTATTTGTACTAAGTGAAGTCACGGTGTAACGATTACCTTCAATTCTTAGTCTTAGCTTCATTTCCATTATGCTATTTAATTTCCTCTTTGTAATTCATGGATATAGCCATAGAGTAAGACTTACTTTATAATATAACCCATAATATTTACACAGCATACTTCGGGTTGTATTGCCCTAAAAATCCATATACTAGGCATTATGAACTAATTTTCTGACTGTTGTTGATTATGATTCAATCTGATTTGATAATCTGTTTCTACCATGTGAGGTCACGGCGAAGTTAAATGAAAAAAAAAACGTTTGCAGAAACAGCATTTTGTTTTCGTTAAGTAAAATGTATTTCATCTTTTGCCCGTGGAGAGCAATCGGCTCTATTCAATCCATGGAATGTCTTTCGACTCCTCCGTTTAAACAAATTTCGTTCAATTAGCAATCATTTTCCCTCAGGAATGTATATACCATATATCTAACCTGCTTTCCAATTAATTCCGATTTAGTTTTCTTTTAAAATGAATTTATTTTGTTAGTACACGTCTTTTTGAAATAATATTGGAAAAACTTTTGGCCCCAATGGATTACATAGCGTTACGAGCTTGTCTTGTTAGCTTGCTGGTATGTTGTGAAATTTTAGTTTACTGTTATGTTATATTTCATTGAATCAAATTCATGTCTTTTTCAATCAAATCACACTTTCTCTTTCATTTGATACCGACTTTCTAAACATCCAAATCAGTCATTTAATATGTGCAATACGATCAATTTGCGCGGACCTTATTTTTCATTAAATTTCAGCGAATATTGTACAACCATTTTTGCTGTTATTCCTGAAAATATTACCAAAGATTAATAGGTAGAAAACAAAACTTTGTATTTAGTTTTATTTCTTCCAACAAAAAAGTAATTTACATGGAAAATCACACTTTTTATTTATACAATACTCATGTTTTTCCCTACTAATGAACCTTGAGGTTTTGGAATGTAGCAATTTGCTAATTTTTCACGCATTTGACTACTCAATGTACAATTTCTCTGTCCACACAATTTATATTCAGCCAATGAAATAAATTAATGACTTTAATTGGAGCTTTAATGGGCCCATCCATGCGCAGTAATTAAATTCATTAAAAAATATGCCGATGAATGGGGAGACTGGTCAGAGGGTGTGATCATTGGATTAAATTTACGCTCATTTACACTTCTTCACTCCACTTGGCTCAGGAACTCGGCTAATTAGATTCCCTTTTTATTTTAGAGCATTCAAAGATAGTTGAAACGAACTTTCATTTTCAAAACGAGCCTATAGGCATGTTGTATTAGATTATCTCCTTTTTCAACATCCAATGAAAATTAATACTTTAATTGAATACGCAAAATGAATTGGATATATACTTAATATGTGAATACTTAAATGAATAATTGAATACTATAAATGAATATTGGTGTTTTTCGGACAAATTACATAAAGGTTTACTCCTACCTGAAAAAAATACCCCAAAACTAAAAAAATTGCGCAGAAATAGTATTAAAAAGAGTGAACAGCACTGACTAGCACTCTTGGGTTTCAATTTAGTTATACACTACTATTTTCTTAATGCGTTAAAATCCTAATTTTTTTTTGATGCTACTAAGTGACAAACTCACATCTTACTCAACATATTTAAGAGACAGTGAGGAAAAGGTAAGCAGGAACGTAAGTTAGCAGTATACTTGGTTTTTTCAGATTTCAAATCAAATTCCCCAGATAATTACTTGCGATTTAGTGTAATACAAGGTACTTCAAATCCTCAACTTCTAGTAATCGAATTTAATATAATCGAAGTACTAAATTGATTTGAGAATTTAATTCTTAATAATTTAAAACCGATTTGTCTAAACCTAAAGAGTGAAATACCCTCTGATCTCCAACAAATATGATTACATTTTAAAGGAAGCAACACTAATGGCACAACAGCCAATTTAAAAAATGTAAATAACTTTAAATGACTTAATAAATAGTAAAGTCGAGAAATGTTTGTTCACATTCCTCCCACACTACGGTGATTAAATGCGTCCAGCACATAAATAAATTAAAGTTTACGCAAATGCAAAGTTTTTCAATCAATAGAAGATGGATCCCTCAGTCTCAGAAAGTGTGAGAAGGTTGAAAATATTGAGAATTTGCGTCATTTAAAAAAGAAAAATGTGGCAATGGCAACACTTCTACTTACCAAGATAGTGATGAAGGAAGCAAAAGTAGCACTTGAGCGGTTGATAAACTTTCATTGGACAAGTTTCGCAAACAGCAAACACAACACTACAAAGTTAAGTTATAACGGTAATTGATTGCCTAGGTGCAGGTGAAACAAGTAAATGAAGAACTTAAGAGGCTGATAAACTTCGGCAGGATCAATTTCGCAAACGACGAACACAACACAGTGAACGCAACATTATTCGCGTGGTCTTTGATTGTGAAAGCGGTTATGGACGCATTTATGTTTGCATATGTTTGTATCTGTATCTGTGGAAATCGACTACTGGTGGAATCGACTATCGACGGAATCCAATATCGATAGGTCGAAATCACGGGCGGGAGTCCAAATCTTGCCATTCAAAAAAATTAAGTTTCGCGTTATGACTTGAGGAATAAATTCCACTGAAAAATATCTTTTTTGTTTCATCGCCTCAGTAGATAAAAAAGCACGATTGAAATCACATTTCGAAGAGCATTTTTCTTTGTGAAAAGAGGGACTTTTCATGGCAGGATTTTTTACATCTTAAGGCAGTTCATTGATTTTTTAAATTAATCTGGATTTCTTAATAACCCAGGCGGACGGCGTTCTTGGGTGTTCCGAACAGAAATGATAAAACACTCTCCAGCACCGTTATCAGCCTCCTTCATTTTTGCCAGGGCTGCCTGAAGCCAACCGGGGAAAATAAATTCACTGATGAATCAGTTTAAAGATATTAAATGAGACGACGTCTTTATCCAATGAAACCAGAAGGAGAATAAGAAGAGAGTAGCGGCTCGAGCCGATACCTTTACAAAGAATGAAAATACATGTACAAACGTAATTATTTGCTTTGCCAACCTCGCTGCCGTGAATGACACCTGCCCTTTGCGAACAGGTCCCACTCCATGTTTTCAGGGAAGAGTTAGCTGGTAAGGTTTTCCAACTAAATTCCAACAGTGTTTTTCACGTTACACCATCACGTGGACTACCATTCGTCTGGCTCCTACCCTTCCACATAGTTGGCGTGAGTGGCCCTTCCTGAGGTAATTTAGATTTATTCCTGTCAGTGTAGCTCTTGGGGTCATAGGAGCACGCAAGTAACGGAAAGGTTTTAGCCCATTGGAAAGGACGCTGTGTATACTGAAGGCTACATATGGAAATAGTATACGGACAGAGTAACCTTTAAAGGACACTAATGGTTTACTAATGGCTACACAGTAGCGGATACAGAAAAAAACTCTAGAGGGGGGCGTAAAAGAAGATATCTTGACCAACCTTTACTTTTATCCTAAAAAAATAATCAAGTCACATGCAAAGTTTAAGAAAGTGTTATTTGAACTGATTATACGCACATGAAATACAAAACCATCTTATGACATAAAAAAGTTAAAATTGTAGTCCTGCAATGTTTGGTTATGCGGGCGGCCAGGAAAGGGTTGGGGGGCGCGCCTCCCATATGCATCCGCCACTGAGATTACATATGGAAATAGTATATGAAAGGTATACATATACCTCTCAGATACTGTTTCCATATGTAGCACATACGTATACAGTATATGAAAGGTATACAGATACCTTTCGTATACTGTATACGTATACGCTTCAGGATACTGTTTATGTATACCTAGAATCTAAAACATGTATACAGATTCTCAAGGAAACAGTATACACCTGGTATACTTACGGTATACGTATACCGTTACCAGTGTGCTGTCTGGGCTCCCAACAATTCCGTTTCTAGACATCCAAGTTTCCCATACAGGGATTTCGAAGCCAAATTTAAAATAAAAACGAATTTATACCAAGAAATTATTAGTATCAAATACTTAGGAGTCAAATACTTGAACAAATGGAGCAGTTCAACTATTTGGGCAGCACTTAAATCGTAACAATCCCAGTTTAGATGAAAGATATATCCAGTTGATTATTTAATTTTTTCGTATTTATTCCGGGGACCAGAATAAATTTAAGGTACCACCTTCTTCATTTACAGCTAATGTAACATTTTTTTGAGTTATTTTCCATTTTAAGTGTCGCAATGTTATAAATTGTATAACACAAGTAGGAAAATGGATACAGTTGTAGGGATACCTGGAAAAGGTTTATGATAGCTACGAATGTGTTCGAGAATATAAAAGAGCTGATGAGAGGAACATAGCTTAAGATTATAGATATATTATAGAATATAGATAGTAAAGATTATAGAGAGTAATAGGCTAGTAGAGAGTCTGATCTGGAGTGTAGCGTCTTACGGTGAGGAAATGTGGACATTTAGGAAGAAGGAAGAGAAATACTGGAGGCTTAGAGATGTGGGTGAGGGAAAGAATGGAGGTCAAGTGGATGGAATGGAAAGAGGAACGATGACGTGCTAGGCATGGTGGGAGAGGAGAGGAAACTTCCATAAGAGATACGGAAAAGAACAAAGTCTCGGTTAAGGGAGTGGTGAACGGAGATGGGATGTAATATCCCATCCGTATCAAGTAGGTAAATGCCAATAAAAAGTTATTGGTATTTATGAACTTGATAATGGCTTGATAGTCGAAACTGGTAGTCTTTTTTTTAAATAAATGTGGAATTCACGAAGTGTTTTCATTGCTAATATCATTTATTCCATCTTTCCGTACCTACGCCAACAGCCTATATGAACAGCACCTGAATAGATATCGCTTAAAATTTTTAGCAAGAAAAATACGCAGCTAACGCAAAAGTAAAGGTACATCAGAATAAATAATGTGGAAAATGATGCCTTAGCATCCAAATTGGGGTACCCTAATATGCTCTCGAGTTAGGAAAAATTTATAACATTTCGACAGTCAGAATGGAAAATTAACTCAAAAAATGTTACATTGGCTGTAAATTAAGAAGGTGGTACCTTAAATTTATTTTGGTCTCCAGAATAAATACAACAAATAGAATTATCAACTGGATATATCTTTTACCTACACTGGAATTGTTACGATTAAAAAATGAAAGTCCCAACCTGTCACATCCACTCGGACCAGCAAATTTCATTAAAAATAGAAATAAATTCATTGTAAATTACACACACAATGAAACAGATGTACAGAATTTATAATAAATACTATCGACCTTCCTACATATTGCCCTCTTCATAAGGTTGAATTTCAATCGAATGATAATATTTGGGCTCAGTTAACCAATTGTCACGGAATAATAATAATAATAGTAATTATAATAATAATAGACCGATACTTACCGATAAAACCATAGACTACAATAGGCCTGATATTTTATTGATCCACAAATTACAGCAAAGAGCAAACATAGTTGATGTAGCAGTGCCACTAAATCACAATGTTGAGTCTACGGAAAGAGAGAAAATACAAAAATATCAGAATTTGGCCGGTGAAATAAAAAATATTTGGAAGTTGAAAGACGTCAGCATACACCCGCTGATAATCTCTGCGGAGGGAGTATTGTCTAAAAGATTCAAAAAAGAAGTCGAAGACCTGGGAATTAAAAAACAACTGATTAACCTCGGGCAAAAAGCTGTTTTACTACAGACCTGCCAGATCGTGAGAAGATTCCTGGGTCGGGCATGATCGGACAGTGTAGGATAGGGTGAATTCTCTTCCTTAGCATCCGAGCCTAATCCTAAATTGACCTTGGGATAGGTGAATATTTCCAGCTGGTTTTAATCAGCTGAGAAAGATAAATTTCAAAAAAAATTATAATAATAATTTATTTACTCCTACATTTTATTTTTACTTCTGAATTTATAAATAACAAAGAGAAGGAGCTTTCTCCACGGTCATAGGACCAGAATTGAGCCTCCATCAAATATCAATATGTATGCCAATAAAAAAATAATAATGCAGGTAAAAGATATGAATTTTTTAAACATATAACATCAAAATAAATTTTCAATTGTTTCTTGCCAGAAAAGCCAGTCTTTGGCAAGTCTTTACATTACATTTGAGGATTATGAGACTTACTAAATATCTAAAACATGCTACAAAAGCTATAAAAAGGTAATGGACAACCTAGATGTTCATATAATAATAGAAAGGAGGGATATATCCGGAGAAATCTGACAAGTGGTCGGTTATCCCACCCCTCTAACAATCAGACAATAAGTTTCTGCGAAGCCCAATTCACCTCCTCCTAAATAGAATTGAGGCAAATTACATGGTTTCACCACTCATCTCCAGCTTGCCCATTGGATTATTCCCGGAACAGGGAGTGTAATCTGTGATACCAATTGACGGGGGCAGCATGTTTCTGGCTTCGGCGATGTTGACCCTGGTAAACCCTCAACAGAGGAAAGCACTCATCGTCGCAACGAATATACTGTTCTACGACCTACGCTACTCCGTAAACATGCTAGAAGTTAGCCTATACCTTGTCAACTATGTTTCCTTTGTTACACGAACAGGCGATATTCATGAGTTTCAACGATGGGAAATGTACTTAACTCTATCCATTGCACGGGTTTCTGTAACACTTAAAGAGTGAGGCTTAGAGGTCAGACCATAGGGATCATCGCAAACTTCTCTCGTAAGCTTTGAGATCCAAACTCTTCAACTAATGATATAGACTAAAAATTTGGAGAAAATTTCCAATTTATACGTGGTACTTGACTTATTGAAACTTACAAAATGTCTAAAGCATTGTACAAAAGCTTTGCACGGAAAACGTAAAAGTACCTAACATAAATAAAATCGGAGCCACAAAATCTTTCCATCTTATATACTTTAAGAGGTTATGATTTATGCTCAAAAAATATAATCCTCGTAAAGAACAAGAAATTTTATGATAAATTTCAAAATGGCTAACTATGAATTTGATGTTAACTTAGAAAAAGTGGTTACAAAACTTACTGATCCTTTTAGAGCAATCACCATAATAAATTTAGCACTGATGCTGAAAACAGAAGCTTTGTTTCAATTTCTTTAGTGATATGGTGCCTTTAGTGCAATAGGAATATCTGTAAAAGTGGAGCATTCGATCGTGTCTTTACCTAAGACATTTGTGATTGGTTGTTGTCAAAAGTCTAAGGTCCGGGGTTCAAGTCCCGGTCCAGACGAATTTTTATCCACCTCAGTTCATGAGTATTTTACCGCCGTTAACGATAAATGTCTGAAATATTACATTCTACTAAATTTTATAGGGTTATAGGGTTATAAACCTTGAGTTGCCTTTTGTTCGTGCAAGCTAGGCAGAGGAGGCAATACGCGTTGCGTAAATCATTTTGTAAGACCGCGGTAGCTTAATACACGACCGTGTATGAGGGTGATCATCGCATCGGCCCGCATAACTATTAGTTCCCCGAAGAAGGCGTATCTAGAGCTAATTAAGTGCTTTACTATCAGGCCTATCTCAATATATTTTGGTGGTTTCTGGCGATACGTAATGGAATTCACTCATTTTGGATGAAAAATTAAACTTTTGCCACATAATGTTTTCCTTAGTATACTTATATACCTGGAAATGTACTTCGTGCTTCACCATAGAGATTTCGGAAGCAAATCATTGATCAGCTCATCAGGAAGCGCGAGATAATATTTGACTACTGATTTTTTTCGTTGCCAAGTTGCCACTGATCTTGGATCAATTTGAGCGAGATTTCTTCTTGACAATATTTTAAAGGTTTTCAGAGGCGAGAAACCATAGCTGCAAATCAATGGTTAAGAAGAAAAACTTGCCGAATCAATTTCCTGTCACAATTTTATGCTGGTCTCGGGAAACTATACAAAATAAAAGAATCAACTGGTAAAACCTTCCATCCACTCTGGAATATTTATGATTAAAAATGTAAAGAAGGTAAGAAGTAAACTGCCTCTCATATCCAGTCTTAGTCGTAAATTACATTAAAATTACAAATATGTATAACCATTGCAAATTAAAAATACAATGAAACAAACGTACAGAATTTAGAGCAAACAGAATTGATTTTTCTTCATATTTCTGTGATTTTTATTTTAAAATGTTAATTTATGTCCCCTGAACAGAGCACATTTTGATGGCAAAAGACGGATGGCTCTTAACCATCATTAGGCGAATAAGAAATTTAAACGAGGCGTCGCAGTAATTTCAAAGGATGCCGTTTTTTCTCCTCTCCTTCTGGCGCCACCTTCGCTCCTTCCTAATCCCGCTTCTGTCACACACTTCAACAGTCTCATCTTCTTCCTCCTTATCTGTGTCGTCTCTTCCAGTTCTGCCTCGCTTTGACTTTTCTTACCACTCATTCCATCTTCCTTTGCTTTATCTCCTCCTTTCAACATCCTTATCTTCCATTCTTCACCTTCAATGTCACTTCCTTCCCATTTCCCACGCGGCTCGACTTCTACAGTTTTTCTTATTCCATCGCCTGCAGTGCGAGATCCCCCCTTTGAACCAGAAGCACATATCATCGCACGATTCCTCATGATAGTGAGTATTTTTTTGTTAAAGAAAAACGAATGCGTTTCGCGTTGGGAGCATTGTTATTTTTCTTTCCTAAAGAGATTTTGATGATAGGATCATGGTTGGCGAAGCGTGTGAATGGGACGAGATTGAAACCAGTTTCACACAGAAATCCTGAAGGCGGAGAATGTGAGAGAAAGAAGCGAGACACGAAGACGGGCTCGAAACAGAGGTATAAATTTGACATCTAGAAACATGGGAGTGCTTTTTATCATGCCCGCTGAGGATACTTGCTGTCAACATTACGGAATCGAATACCAATTAGTGGATACAACGCTGATGTAGGGAAGTTTGCCCTTAAATTGTCTGAAACTGTGTTTTAAGTGTGATTTTCAAAGGTTTTAAAGGTTATACATACGTTGGAATATGGAAAGTGAATTTACCTTTTGCTGATTTTGTGCAGGGAAGGACTCATTTATACGAAAATATTCCTTAATACGGCTGATGAATATAGTATTGAATGATGAATTGAATTGAAAGACGTTTGCAGAATTGCAAGAATGATTACACCTACCCTAGAACGTTGCACGCGACGATGGAACACTGAACTGACTCACCAGCTCAAGAGGGAGGGAACCCAGCAAGAGAAAAACGTAAGAAAATGACGGAGGTACTTTGGGAAAGGCCACGAGAATGTGAGAAGGAATTACGTAGATATATGGGTTTGTTACTTGCAACTATGGTGAATTGAAACACGATATACATGCCATGATTACTGGCTAGGTTGTCTCGAAGGAGTACTTCTGTCGACGCAACTGTCATATGATGTATAAATTGCTAACATTGATGCATGGTACATTACATTTTTCATGTTTATACTTTGTAAACATATAAAATAACTATACAAATTCGATTTAGAAATTAATAATACTGTACAGTTGATCCCAAACATAAAATATGGCTCCTCTCTCAAGGTACTCTTACAAGAGGTACATAATTGCACAATCTGACATCTGCATATACGTCTACATAATACCCTGCGAGCCACCTATAGGGTGTTGGGCAGGGGGCAATAAATCACCAGCTGGCAGCATGCAATTGGATTCCCACATGCACACCACATGGTCCAAAAAAAAGTCACGCATACTAAAAAATTAGACCACCACATGCTGTTAGAAACAATAATAGAATTGAGAAACGTGTATTAAGTTATACATAACTTAGTAGGCTACACTAAAGGTCATCTAATAAATTTGTGAGTTCCAACGATGCCGTTATAATCTCTCATTGATCGTGTACGAAGGCGCAGTCAGAATTGTGACGCATAAAGCGATGAATTGCTATAAAGCTTGCGAGAATGTATGAACATGAGATGGCAAATAGCCCCTGTTCTAATTCCGTTCTTGCATCCGCGCAATTTCACGCCATACTGATAAATTAATGCTGTTCTCACCAGCGCGATTGCGTGCCCCGTGTAAAACTGCCATTATAGCCTGAAAGAGAGATCTTGCACGTGAATGGGTTACCGCAGATATAAACCAAAGCCCAAACTCGAGAGCTGCTAATTCTCAGAAAACGCTGGAGAATAAGCTGCTCTGTCAATATGTTTTCAAGGTAGGAAGTTATTAAGAGGAGATGGACAGATAAGGTCATTTGCGCAACCGGGGAAGGAAGGGAGCAGAGAAACCCGATGTAGGCATAAATGAACCCCTACTTCTGCATTCCTCACTAACCATATCCCTTCCTCCTAAATAGTTATCTACCTGCAAATCTATAAACTAACATGAGAAAACTTACCTGAAATGAAAATATTAGAAACCCACTGGAGACAGCCAAAATGGCTGGGACTAGTATACCTACTACAACACAAACAGATATTCCGGCGAGGCGAAGGCATTAATCTACTGCTAACGAAATGTACAGAGGCTTAACCCTTGAAGGTCCAAGTGACATATATGTCCCCAATTTTTTAAATTCTCTCAAAATGAAATGAGAAGGTGTATGATTGCAAGAATTGGTTTTATTGAAGTATAGGCTATTGGCTTCTACTGCTACGGGCGTACAGACAGCGTTACCCAGATGTTAAGCGAATTAGGCTGGGAGCCATTGGAGACTCGGAAGCTGCGCGCTAGGCTTAGATTGCTTGAACAATTGAGAATGGATATCTTTAAGAGCGACACAGAACATAATATCAGAGCCACACTATATTTCCAGGTCCGATAGAAGCGATAAATTAAGAGAGATGTTTTGCCGAACGGATAGATATGGGAATTCGTTTTTCCCCCGAACCATAAAGGACTTTAATAAACGCTAGTACCAACCTCGTTAGAGTACTTCATTTTTTTTAGCTGAAAACGGCTGGTGTCCTTACACCCCCTGCCACACGCCTTTTAGGCGGCTTGCGGGGTATTATATCGATGTAGATGTAGTTTTAAATTCTTATTAGAATATCCTTTAGATATTGTAGTTTCCAAAAAGTTTCCAAAAGTTGTTAAAAACTTAAATTGAAATGCTGTTTTTGAAGTGGAAATTCGATAGTTTATAACAAATCGATGAGAAGGTCAACTTTAATAGCACTTTCGGTTTACATAATACCCTGCGAGCCACCTCTAGGGTTTTTGGCAGGGGGTGATCAATCACCAGCATGCAGCTTGCATTGTACTCCCACATGCACATCATACACTCCAAAAAACGTCACGCATATTAACAAATTATACTGCATAACATATGCTGTTAGAAATAATAATAAAATTAGGAAACATGCATTAAGTTTTACGCAGGTTAGTAGGCTACACTACAAGTCATGCAATCTATTTATGAGTATCGCTGCCGTTATAATCTCTTATTGATCGTGGAAAAAAACATTTTGAATCTGTCTGTTCTACAGTCTATCTCTCTTGTTTTGTTTATATGATTTGATCTTCCGAAGTATATTGGCGTCCGTAAGATATGGCTTACTTCGTTAGAAAAGACACTGCTCTTGAATTTATCTAAAAGGTTTAGTCTATTATTTAATCTACGGTCCGACAGAGATTCCCATCCGAGTTTATTTAAGAGGTCAGTTGCACTAACAAGACTATCGTAACGACCTTTCACGTACCTGGTAGCCCTTCTTTGCACGCGTTCTAACTCTGTTATTAAGCCTTTTTCATTAGGGTCCCAAACACTGGCAGCGTATTCTAAATGGAGGCTAACGAGGGAAAAGTAGCTAATTTCTCTCACTTTGTCGTCGTTCTTTCCTAATATTCTTTTAACAAAACCCATTTTACGATTAGCTTGACCAGTTATTTCCTGAATATGTTTATTCCACGGTAGATTATTATTGAGTGTAACTCCTAGATATTTCACGGATTCAACTGCCTTTAATTGGGTGCCCCAAATGATATAGCTACGTTGTAGGGAGTTATTTTTCTTCCAGAAATTCATTACAACGCATTTTTTAAAATTTAATTCTAACTGCCATGCATAGCACCACGCTTGAATAATAGCAAGGTCATTCGTTAGTTCATCCCTATCTTTGCTGGAACGGATACCTAGCCTGTGGTATTATTTCGCGTACCAGAAAGGGTTAACGTCCCATCCGACGGACGATTGCTGAACTAGAGGTGCCCTTCACATAGCACTCAAACTAGAATCAGGCACTCCAAAATATTTCCTCCACTGCCAGAGTATGAACCAGGGCTCCGTGGAATCCACAGGGTATGAAGTCAACGCTCCTACTATCATATCAGCTGATGCCCAAATATTATCAAATAAGTCATTTTTCTAAGGCTTATTACCTTGGCTTCATAAATGTATCATTATTTGAGACGCAAAAATTGTAATCCATTAAAGAAATACCGTAGAAAAAAGGAGAACAAAAGGTACAACCAATCTACCAACAATGATAAATCTTTTAAATTCGGTCTAAAATGTAAAATAAGCAAATGAGAAAGTTTCCACCCACTTTTCAAGATTTGGTGACGTCAATAGCGCCGAGGCTCCTTCACTCGCTTAGGGAGAGCTTTGCCTTGAGGGAAGGCATCGCTCGCATCAACAAGGCTTAGGAATAGTGCAGATTCGGCGACACCATTGGTATGATTTAGTGACGTCACAAACACATTAGCTATAGGGTTAGTTAAAGCTGTCGATTTTTCGTCGCGTATAGCTCTAACATAAAGCGACTGATTGAAAAACGGAGAAATACGGATCCCTTAATTTTTCAAACAATTAAATAAAATTGGTGAACGAATTCATTACGTTCCGGATGAGAAGAATTCTTTTCTCGCTCCAGGGCCGTATCCGGCTCATGGGGTCCGGACCGTGGGTAACCCACCAAGCGTGAGCCCTCGGCCAATGTAGAGGCAAATCTCAAAAAATTGAAAAAACAGAAAAAAAATCATGCATGGGAGGATTTTCAAGCAGTTTTTTTTTTTGCTAACATGCAGTCTCATGAGCATTGGCATCATGGCCGATCTGCAGCCAGAAAATCAAGAAAATTGCCTGGATTGTAATGCATTAGTTACATGCATAAATATAGTCAACAAATTTGATGAATACACCAACGGATCAAGTTCGCCATGAAAAAATATTTGACTTAGCCGGTATTCGAACGCGGATCTCTGGATTGACTACGTACAAAGTCACTTGTTCCTGCGGTGCTTTGAAATTTGCTGAAAATTGTATTATTTGCATTTCCTGTTATTGCACTACAAATTTCAACACCTTGAAACAGTGGGCCTTCTACCTGGGTCCCGGCTGTCGTTGCTGTGTGGGAGATAACACGAAGGCGCTAACAAGAGACAATGTGTTGCTTTAAGGAGACGGGAAGATCAAAGGGGAAGGAATGAAAATTTATAAGAAAGAACTTAACGAGAGGAAGGGGGAAGAAGGGCAATGGAGGTCGGGGAGAGGTGTGTCGGAAAGAGAGTTCTTCGGTTCCTTTCTCGCGACGTTGCGTCGGAGGTTTTTGTCGGAGTTATTCGCGCGTGCTCCAAGATTTGAACAAGGTCTAAAAAAAGTGTAATTAATCAAGGGAGAGAGAATCTTTAATGAAGGGGATACAGGGATTCCTTTCATAAATTAGAGGGTGGAAGGGTATTCTATGATAAAAGAGAAAGATGGGAACAATACCAGGGTTGGTGCTGGTGTGTAAAATGTGGATGACAGAGGAGTTTGATGAGGCGCATATTGCCATTATCATGGATGGGGATTTTCTTTCGAGGGAGAGATGAAAGAAACACTAGCCTTATGAAATATGTTTGGAGCGTTTACACGCCTTGCTTTACCATTAGTATAGTGAAGTAAACAAATGATTTATAAAAACCCTCGTGCTTAAAATCAGTGGAATTGGATGTGCGTTGAATTATTTGGGGATCATTAATAGGATATTTCTTGAGAGTGAAGATATTAAACAAAAGTTAACCTTGATCAAATATGTTACGAGCGTGTTGCACACATTTTTATCATCAATAGAGTGAACGAAAGATGTAATATTGTACTTTATTTACGTAAAAGTATCTGGGCGTTGACTTTGGGACCAAAGCTTTAAGCATTATGAGCTACCGATACTAAAGAAAACGTCCGTTGCTGAACGGCGAAAATCTTGAGCTCTCCCTTCGACGGTGGCTTCATTACCTAAGTTACGACCTCCGTGTCTTATCTACATCTACACAATACCTTTCGAGCCACCTCTAAGGTGTTTGGCAGGGGGTGATCAATCACCAGCATGCAACGTGCAAGAGGATTCCCTAATGCACCACACACAGTCATAAAATGTCACGCACACCAAAAAATTATACTTTCACATTCATCCTAGGGAAAAACTTGAAAAATATTTATGAAGGCAATCTGCCGATGAAACTAAAACATGCTATTGGAAATGCTACGAAAATTCGGAAACATGCATTGAGGAATATATAAGTTAATAGGCTACACCACAAGTCAACTAACCTATTTGTAAGACCTAACGCTGCCGTTATAGTCTTACCGTTATAGTCAGTATTGGAATATTTGATTACCACCTGCACTAGAATGAAAAAATATCATTAAGGTTTGACCCTCATATAGTAATAATAATTCTATGTGCTTATGGAATAACAATCCCAGTTGGACACTAATGGCAATAACTCATTGCCGGTTCAGAAATCGGCTATGCCTATATGCTAAATCACCCTCTCTGGCGTTGTCAAAAAAATAGCATTTGTATTGGTTAATTGAAAATAGTTCACGCGTTGACTTTGAAGTTGTAATTGCGAATGGAATTGCCCTTGCATGAAAGTGGAGGTATAATTACTAAGTATGCGTGACATTTTTATATCTGCGTGGGGTGCATTAGGCAATTCTGTAGCATATTGCAAGCTGGTAATTGATCACCCCCTGCCAAACACCCTAGATGTGGCTCGAATGTATACTTATTATGAGACTAAAAGAGGAAGTACAATATGCATAAGGAATGGAGAAAATTTAATTGAAAACGAGGATTCCTCTCTCGGTAGCCTTCTGTCCACGGCACAGAAGATGAATTTCTTAATGGAGGAGTCAATCCTCTGAAAACCGCAGCTCGCGAGTAGAGAAGTAGCACGGGTGTACCAATATACAAGGACTCCGATCCGCCTTTGAAATTTGTAATACAATTTCGAAAATTTTGAAAGACGGATGGAAATGAAGACATTTTTAGAAAAAGCTCTAAAAATCATACAGGAATCATTAATTAAGAGCTGAGAACACATTCATCGCATATCTGTTTGATTGAGAAAGGAGTGAGTGGGTTTTGGCTCAAATGGACAGACAACGCTGATTTTAAAATGCAGCTCGAGTCCAAACGGTTTTCTGGAGAAAACAAATAAGGGACGAAATATATAGGAAATGCTACGAGCTACAATTATCAATTGAAAGATTTTCTGGAAGAGTAACCATCTTACAAGATTACAAATAGTAAAAAAACACTGATTTGTTGATTATTAATCTACATCTACACACTAACCCGCTCAACAGGAGTGTGGCATACTGGCATATTGACTGGGAGAAAAACTGCAATTTCCACGCCTATTCGTTCTGCAAAATATCTCTTTTGATTGATCGTTTCCGTAGGATCTTTAAATGCAGTGAGGTTCTAATATGATGTTATCCGTGTCGCTCTTATAAGTATCCATTCTCAATTTCTCAAGCAATCTAAGCCTAGAAATTTTGAAATACTTGCAATGCAAAATTTTGTGAAAACCCCAGATTAGAATTCAGGGCGTATATGAAAAGTGAGAGGATTAATACAAAACTGCCCCAAAACCACGAATGGCAAGTGAAACGGAACACAAATGCTTTATTTCGATCCGGAGGGAAACGAAAATATGAGGTCTAGGTTTAGTTTTATTTCCGTACGAAATAAATATCACCAAGAAGGTTAGTTTTAATCCGAGAGGAAATGAAATTAATCGAAACTCCATTGCTCATACTTATGTTTTGATCACAAAGGTGAGTGGAGGCGGATAAGAGGGAATAGTTTCGACCCATTAGATACCTTTGACATACGTGTAGAGAGGTTAAAACATTGAGCTTAAAATCGAATGGCCAGTTTGCGTTCACCATTCTCCTGCTAGTGGTAAAAATATTAGTGACCCATGCATCTAATGGCGGTTGGCCGAATCTCTACTTCATTCAACCTTACTTCGTACTCGGTGTGTGGGTCAAAACTAAACCGTTCGAAGGTGAAACACGAGGTCCCTCCGTTGCGTACATTATCTGCGTTTCGTTTCGTCCTTATGTTTTAGTTAAGTTTTGACCCGAGATAATTTTGACTCCGATTTCGTTTCGACCCTGAATTTAGCTATCAGGGTTTAAATCCATTTTGTTTCGTTTCTAAATTTCGCTCCCGGGAACGAAACCACTGAAATTTCACTGGTTTTGACTTTCGCACAGTTTCTATTGCCGCTTCTGCCCAAAACTTTCCAAGAAAGGCCCTTTTTGACGAAATATTGATTGGACTGTTACCCTTACCCCTCGCACACATTTTAACCCCACCGTTCCGCACACTCGGAGGAGCTTCAGCTTTCTTATCTCCATTCGCACGCTTCCCGAATTGATTTCACCCTTATCAGCCAGGAGGTCTGGGCCGAGAACGAGACAGGAAGGCAGTCCGAGAACAATGACTCACAATGGCCGTCACCGCACCTCCCAATTTTGCAAGAGGGGTCCCCGAAAAGTGAGACTTTTTAGAGTGACAAATTGGCGTTGTAAGAAGTGAGGGGTGGTTTTGCCGCTCGCGACCCGGCGGATAAGGGCGGTTGAGGTCTCTTGGGTTACCTAGGGGATGAGAAGATGGAGGTAGTGCTTATGGAAGGAAGGGAAGAGAGTTTGAAAGGGTAAGAAGTTTTCCCTCTCCTGCGGGTTGATGACGGATTGATGTGGGTAGAATGATCCACGCCCAGCAGGAGCTTCTTTTCTTCAAGCATACCGGAATGGATGGAAGAAGCCTAGCACGAAGAATTTTGGGCCTGAAAACGAGGTGATTCCCTGGAGTGAGAGGAGTGGCGAAAGTTTAAATTAAAATTCTGTCCTAGAAAGGTCAAGGGAAAGTGGAAGGTGTCGAACGTAAATCGTTCCAGGGAAAGGTAAGGTCGAGTGACTAAACAAGCTACGTTGATAAAAAGAACTCATTTTTAGAGCTTCTTCTCGCTGGAGTTTTTTATTGCTCTGCCATACAATACTTATCGTTAAAAGTTTCAACCGATTTAGTTAGGTTTCCATAGACTACTTAAGAAGTATTCTGACACTCCATTCCTTCGTGTACTTCCCTCTAATTCTAATTCACAGTAAAGACAACTCCCTTTTATTGCATCTAAAAATCCTATCGTCTTCCATCATCTCTCTCGTTTATTCACTGATAAAGCCGCCGTGAGAATTTGATCATACTCACAGACTCATAGGTACCCCAATAACTGACCAATGTTGCGATAGTGAAAAATAAAAGCATGCAAAAGTGAATTTATTGGTCCATTTTAACATATGTACTCCTAAAACGATACCTTTTTCATGCATCGCTGCGAAGGTAACTGTCTTCCCCACCATGACTGGGTTGGTGCTGCTGTTTTCAATATAGGTAATAATGCTGATAATGCTTTTTATGTATTCATTGAAATTCTTAGGGGACGGAAAGAAAATACATGAAACGAGTTATTAAAATTTTGAAATTAGTAATGTTTTAATTTTTCCATGTTTTATATATTTATAAAATTTAAAATCCAACCCAATCTGGTGCTCGAAGGTCGTGCATTCTGCGATCGAAAAGGGAATATAACGGCAGTATTATAACTTAAAAATAGTTTGGTTGTCTGTTGACTGAGAAGTGTTGCCTACTGATTTCAGTATTCCTTAATGCATGTTTCTCAATTTTCCCAGAATTTTAACAACACGTTTTGCATGTCCTAGCTTCATAGGCAGATTGCCTTCATGAGTAGTTTTTCCGTGACATAAATTTATGAATGAAGCCATCCTAGAGGTGGCTTGCAAGGCATTACATGGATATAGAAGAGAAAACAAATAAACTACAGGAGACCCTCGGACAAGACCAAAGGTTATCTAAGAAGCGGAGAGACACAAGTGTATAAACAACAGCAAACCAGGCCAGGTTCATGCCCAAAGACGCGAAATAGATAAGAAGTGGAGACCCGTTCCACATGAGCCTTCAACTTATCTGTAAAAAGGTTTATGCCGTCGATTTTTCGCCGCGAATAACCTTGCCATTAAGCATCAAATTTCAATGTAGAACAAGATGGCCATATTTCTGAGTTACTACTAATTTTATCTTTGAAATAACATTGTGAGAACGTATAAATAATTAATAATGTATAAAAGAAGTTTTGTAACATTTTAACCTCGATAATTTGAGAATTACAACGATGCTGGTGATTGATGACCCCATGCCAAAGACTTTAGAGATGACCCGGAGGGTATTATGTAGATGTAGATATAAATTCACTTTACTCTGCAGATCGCAGATATAGATACGTCGCCAAATATGGCTCAGCGCTTACTTTAATGGATTCCGATTACGGTGAAGTTAAAGTGACGTAGCGATGGTAAGAGAGGTGGGTGTGGTACGCATGGACTTTGGACGGCTCATAGCGGCGGCGACAGGGGACGCTTCTGTCCGAGGTGACAACGGTGCGAAGGCGGTGATTTCCCACAGGATCCCCAGAATGAAAGTGAAGGAAAGAGACGGCTGAATGTTGAGCCGTGGAAAAGGTGAACAGTGACGAGGAGAGAAATGCGGTGCTGACGGAATTCGGGATGTAGTAGTCGCAGACATAGTCTAACGAAACTTGGAGTAGTTAGTATTTACTCTCCCTATGTTTATAGAGCATAAAAAGACCTCACAGGACTCCATTTTCGTTACTGTGAATCTTGCTCGAAGTATTCCTTTTCTTACACTGCCAGTTATAAGGTAGACAATTGAATGACCATAAATACACATCATTTAGTTAGCGGTAAGTCTTCTGAAGTAAACGTACGCTAGATATGGTTTTTATAAATCGTTAAATTATCCAGTGGACCATCATTACTTGTTGCAAAACTACTTAATAAGGTTGATATATATTCCTAACTCGATACTAAAATATTTTACCACTATTTCCGCTGTTTTTAATTTTTTTCCAACAGTTTCCGCGTGAACTAACCACTTTCAATAGATCAATTAACCATGAAGGCAACATATAATAATCTCAATATTTTTTCTTACATCATGCATTGAGTTAAACTAGCTTCCAAAGCTATATTAGCGATTCAACATGACCTTAAATAAAATCAATTTTCATCCCACGCAATTGTATAAAACATAGTGTCCATTTAAATTTTTTTTCTCAAGATACATGTTTTTGATACAATTCTGCGATTTCCTATTTGTTAATAGTTTTCCAAATAATGACGAACGATTGGATACTAAATTAAAATCTGTAAACTTGGATCGGAGGATGATCGGATACTTATATATTTCTAGCTTTTTTTACATGCAGTTTAGCTTTTTATTGCAAATTTTTCTTTCATTGATACACTCCATTTTAATGGCTAACGATGTTAATGGTCCCATTCCCTATATAGGGTGTTTTAAAATCTTCACAATATGCAGGAATTATTACAAAACACTCATTATAATAAAACAACCAGAGTGTTTTTGCATGCAGTCTTTCAGTAGTAGTCCAGTAAAATGGAACGCTTCGTCGTAAAATGGAACGCATCGTATGCTTTTTGGTAAGAGAACGTATAAATCCCACTGTAATGGTCGTACTTTGTCAGTTTTGGAGACACGTTACTTATTACATTCTGAAGAATATTTGTTGAAATTTTTGCCTCTGTCAAAGTAAACGATTTTCAACATTTTTGTGTGTCAACCAAAAAAGTTTTAGATTGGAGAATAGGTTGAAATGATATTGAAATTATTTAATCAAATGGTGACATTTAAAACACGAAATCAGTTGTGCGAGCTGGCATTTGAGCATGGGGCCGGAAATTTTGTTCAGAAACTTGTTCAGAAACAAAATTTTGTTGGAAATTTAGTCACGATAAAATGGCTACATATATGCAGCTCGTTGCAAATTTGTTACAACACGTGTATGCATCACCCCTGAAGTTTCTTTATGATCACACAAATAATACGTGCAGCTAACGCTAACAATGAGAGAGTCGTGAGTCGGAAAATGATAGAACCACTTGAAATAAAATTTAATTACAGCATGAGGTACGTAAAAAATTAAAGTTGCAGGCTGGTTTAGATAGTCTGAACATTTTTAGTTTGTAGCAAAAGGATTAGTCTAGCAATTCGTCACGAAGAAATACAGGTATACCGAGTGTGGCGTATCCCTTTCATCAATAGGGAAGTGCACTAATTTTTTTTTATTGCTGAATTTGAAAGTTTAGCCTAAAAAAGAAACATTAGTATAGTCACTTTTATTTCCTGCATCTGGGGTATGCACTTTAAAACGTTTTGAAAGTCGGAAAATTTCATGTTGCGCTGAAACACAGTGCCTCCATCTTGATTGAGATGTGACGTCACAAGGCAGTAGTCACCAGTGGTGTATCGCTGTATTCCGTCGCCTTCTTTAGCGCGGCGAGAGTTTCCGGGAATCGGTGGAGTTTGCTTCCTAAAAATGTCGTCTAGTACCGAAAACATGAATTCAAAATAGAATTATAAATGATTTATTGTTGCAAATTACATCTCGACGTCGAAACAAAAGCCTGGAGAAGATATTCATTCTTGTGCCTTAAGCACGAGCTATACGGAATAAGTGGTTCAAGGCTGCTCCTGACTCGATGATATTCTGTTTTTAAGATCATTTGAAGGTATTGTAAGATCAAATTGATATTTATATTATAATAATTTACTTAATAGGTACCTCAGTCACATCAGAAAGTGTGTTGAGTCAAAATATAGCATCTTCCACGTAGACCTACGTAATTTATAAACTGAAAGTAGTTTGGTTAAAGAATTATGGCGCGACTGTTATTTTACACGACCGGGCAAAATGCGTACTTTGCCCATGATATGTGCATATATGATAACAAACGATTTTTGTTAAAGCTAATCTTTATTTGTTGAAATTAGTACATTTATAGGTGATACAGATATAAAGGTACACGGCAGGTCGCGCGGCGTAATTTGTACTCTACTGGTGACGGGTTCATCTTGCTGATCTAAAAAATTAGCTACAATACCTCGAACTTTGAAAACTCGCAATATAGGCAGTAAAAGTACATTGTAGGAATTCACGAGACCATTCTAGTCCAGAATGTACGTACAATGTTGAAATCCTTGGTTTTCAAAGATTGACGTATCTTATACGCCAGCGCGCCCGGTCCAGGGTTATCAACTTTTATTTCATCCTATTTGTTAATTGAAATTATATTTCGGAATGGTTCTTTTAGCACTGCTACTGAGGTAAACTGGTAGGTACTGAGTACAAGGTACTGAGGTAGGTACTGAGTAAGTAAACTCCCTTTGGAGTAATGTGAATTACAAGTGTTCGAGATGTGTGGCATTTTATATTCGCTTTGTGTTCTTATTAATTATGTCTGTACGCATATTGTTGCTTGCCGCGAGCCTTTAATGGTATGTGCTCTTGCAAGAGTGTTTTTCATTTTTAATATGGAAGTTAGTCAGTATAAGCAAAGAAAAAAATTAACATTTTAGCGCACACCAACCCTTGTAGTCATCGTATCTCTGCGTTAGTAAATACACTGCTAAAATACCTAAACGCCATTATGATGATTAAAAAATTGTCTCATGTCAATGATTGCTGCAATTATAATTAAAGATAAACTTGACGCCGTATGATCACAATGAAGACAGCAAAAAATAATGCCATGCCGTAGTCATGAACCCAGGTCCTTATATTGATAAACTTTAATTCACATTGTACACGCTACCACTACCCCAACCGACCCATTAGGTAATGTGGGATATTTTGAATTTATGTATATGACTGTGTGAATGTATGTATAGGACTGTGTGAAAAGTAAAGCATGAAAATTAATTAATTACAGCCTAACTAAGGCCCTAATTGAAAAAGATGGAGCAAGGTACGTGGTCTCCCCTTGTTAGCCTTAACGTCTCGCATTTCTATGGAGCGTTAAACCTGTCCTCCTTTTTCAAAAATTCAGTGACCATAAATACATCAAAGTTTGGTATACCATTTATAAATCGTTGGAATTTTCCTTCTCCCAACCAAGATTATCTTTTCTTGAACCCATCCTGGACAGCGAACCATTGCAACAACCAGCCAGCACGGAAATAAGGCTAACATACCATGATTCTAGTTTCGAAGGGCGAACGTTCCGGCCGGCGTGAATACATACGCAACGAATAAGTCTTGCAGCAAACGTCTGAAATAGGTTTATTAGTTTGACTCGGTTCTTACAAAAAAGTTTTGGCATGATAAACGGCATTGTGCCAAAATATACCCTGCGAAAAATAAATACCATCATCTATTTATTAAAGATTCATTGTGCTATTCGTACTACTCTTTCCAAACTTGAAGTTGACACGTAAATGAATATTAATATATTACGCATCGATGAAGTCATTTACTCAAAAGAGAAGCAGCCACATATATATTCTGAAGATATTTTATGACAGCAAAAAAAGGATACCCTCAAATTCTGTAATTTTTCTATGCAATAATAGTGGTAGAACTAAACGTCGTAGAAGCTGCCTTCTGCTACTGCCTTGTAACGTCACGGCCAATATTCAACATGGACACCCGTTTTAGCGGCCTTTGAATTTTTCCATATTTCGGACGGTCATCTCGAATCAAGTATTCACTATTAGGATTTAAACTTTGGTTTTATGACATTATTTTATTCTGAACTCTAATTTGAAAAATGTGTTTGGTGCATTTGAAACACAAGTGTACTTCCCTATTACTGAAATCTTGATCCACATCAGAAAAGTAGGCGCGTGAAAAGAAAGGTAAGGAATAGAGATTATGGTAAAAGATATTCACTTTGACGTGGCATAGAAAGCCCCCGGAATCCGGTAGGATGAGAAAGTAAAGAAAAACGGAAAACAAAAGCGAGATGAATTTTGGCCTGAGACGTGGGCTGAAGGCGGCGAAGCAGGTGTGTCGTCGGTAAGGGTAGGAAGAGAGAGTTCGATTTTTTATATTCACCAAACGCCGCGAAAAAAAGGAAAAATAAGATAAGGAGACGGAGAGGTGGAATATGCATAAGAAATTTTTCAGTCGCGTGTGGAGGTACATAAGGTGGTGGTGGTGCGGCTATAAGGTGGATATATACAGTTTTTAAAGTCAGGGAGCGTTGTTCGCTGATTCCGTCGAACGTGAAGAATTTAGATAGAACATTGAATAGCATCTGTCTTTCCACGACAATGCCTTCTCCCTCAAAGCTTCCCCATGTACGTTTACCCCGGTCAAATTAGCCCAGGAAATAGGGGTACACTCACATAAATTCCCAACAAACTGAAAATTTACAGGAAAGTTAGAAATACCACTCTAAGGAAATCCTGAAAAGTCTTCATCGATCCCGTGTATGCAAAAAATTACATTCAAGGTCAAAGGTCATAGAAATGGGTTTTTTGCATTTTTTTGGCCAAACGGTTAGTTCTCAACTGTTGCATATAGTACAGCAATGTATCCATACGTTCTAACAAATGGCTAGTTTTACAATAAAAATTGCTGACTAAAATTGTGGACCAGAAAATTATCTAAAAAATTATCCCTGTGCTTTTTTCTCCTAGATTTTCCATCTCTGAGAAAAAACAATTCGAAAACTAGCTGGAGTTGTCCAATAATGTTCGGAGAACGCAACAATATAGTCATGCACATCACGGGGAATACAGCTCCAGCTAACTTTTAAATGGCTTTTTCTAAGAAATGGTAAATCTTAGAGAAAAAAGTACAATGACAATTTTGTAGATAATTTTCTAATCTACACTTTTGGCCTGAGTAATTTTTATCGTAAAACTAACCGTTTGGCCATTGAATGCCAAAACCCCTTTTTGTCACCTTTGACCTTGAATAAAATTCGGGATAAAAACACACGGGATCGATGAGAACTTTAGGATTTCTTCAGAGTGGTATTCCTAATGTTCCTTTACAATTTCAGCTTGTAGTGAATTTATGCAAGGGTCAATGTCTATTTTGACCGGGCTAGTTTGCTCATATTTTTATCGTTTATTCGTTCATTCCTCCTTTTAATGAGGGTAATGGCTCTGCAGACGCGGACTAAATAAATAGCTGATAAAAAAAACTTGAAGTCTGATACTGGCGGTGGGTGCTGAAGATCATATGGACGGAATCGCTTTCGCTTTCAAATTGATGCTCATTTATTGTCGGAGCTGTTACTCCAGTTTAAATTCGATTGCCTTTAAAACACGATCTTAGATTTATTTTCTATTTACACAGGATATTGAAAAAATAAGATTCACTACTGTCCGTACCAAAAGTATAGGTACTCGAGTTTGAACGCTAATAAAGAAGCCATACCCTTTAAGATATTTTCGTGACATGGGCACCATTACTTTTGTTGTTACATTGCTCGTTGACGATCATAGTTGAAAAGTTTTTCCCTGGCTACATAAACATTTATATTAGTGCATGAACTAAAATATTAACGGTGTTTTAGGCCCTTCAAAGTAAACCTCTACTTTAAACATCGGCCAACGTTCATTACCTCTAACTTTATGAAATTCACATATGTTAAGGAGAAAGACTCTTTGACATTATTTTTTTTTTGAATACGTTTCTCAAAATCACAAATATTGTTATTGTGTTTTTTTGCCGTGCACGTTTTAGCAGAAAAAACTCACATCGCGTTTCTCTTCCTCTTTTCTCTAATTTCTCAGCATTTTAAAATTATTGACGAGCTGATGGCAAGTTATTTGAATTAGAATACGATTTGGTCTGAAAAAATGTTGAAGGTGTGAAGTTCATACGGCCAGGGAAAAACAAAGAATGCCTAAGGATACAATAAAAGCTATGGTTAGATACATCAACTGAAGGCTGGATGGCGATACTTGGTGGAAATTGGTGACAGGAAACATAATAAAAGATACACTGAGTAATATGTTCCACAGAAGTTTACTTGAACGACCCAGGTTTCGACATTACACTATTTACCTTTGAAAATGACATAGTGTAATGTCGCAACTTGGGTCGGTTAAGTTAACTTCTGTTGAACATGCAACAGTGTATTTTTTATCATGCTTCCTGATTAGATAGAGTTTAGCTTACAGAATTTCATTTTCTACCTTAACAGTTCGTATCTTCTAAGATTTCAATTTTAGCACAGGGATATAATTGAGATATAACCACTGCGTAGACCCTGAATATTGCAGAGAATGAATGCTTTCCCCTCTCCTTACTTCGAAAACTAATTCTTCCAGACGTAAATTATTGGCTTAACTCAGTGAGGGGAACGAGTTCTCTGTATTGAGGGGGTGGGCGGGTGAAGGCTTAGAACAGGAGGGATTATAAGACATCGGTAGATGGGAAAGGGTTGCATTTTCGCTTCAAGATGCTCCGCATTCTCCTAACGTCATTTTCCGGTATCCTCCCGTTCAGCAATTAGGGAGTATAATGCTCTTAATGGACGAGTGACGAGGCTCAAGGGTGAGTCTCCCCTGGGGAGGTTGGGAAGGAGTGGCAAAGCTAATATAGAAGTATGGGTGGGAAGCAGGAATAAGGGTGAACCGTGCAGATTAGGTTGGGGAAGGAGTTGGGGAAAAAATGAGAAATTGCGTAATGGAGGAGGTTAGGGGGTGGAGAAGAAATTTTGCGCGTGATGCAGTGGTGGCGGATTTCGCCACGGAGTGGTTAACAAATCTAATAGCATGCCTGGGGAAGTGGCAGGGGTGTTCTGGGGAGAAATATTGCTATGAAAGAGAGGTGGCGAGATGAGTCATTATATAATCTGTAAAATCCTGGACAACAATGGGAACTAAGCAAATTACGCAGGCTTTAAGGGAGACAAAATGCCATTTCACAGTTGTCTCGTTCAGATTACGACTGTCCGAGCGATCGTCCTAGCGATAGTTGGCCGATCTAGCAGTGTGAATGCATGTCCTGACAATAGTTCACGTAGTTCCGAACGCTGCCACTTTACGATGGTTAGGCGCTGGGAGACCGGAAGAGGACAAAAGAAAGACGAAAAGTTCGTGAGGCTTCCTTCAATCTATTTTTTTGATGGATTTGTCCAAGCAAGGAAGAATATGGGCGGAAAAAATTATTTGTTAAATAAACGTTGAACACAGCAATATCTTGGCCCTGCATACCTAAATAGCTTTGCTAACCGTGAATTTCTCGTTCACTTTATATGTCAGCATTAGAGGGCAGCACAGGTTTTAACCATCGTTGTGTGAATCAACAATAGTTCCAACGATTGCTGGAACAATCGTACTATGAACGATTCAAGTGGACGTAAGTCGTAATCCGTAAGAATGATTGTCAAGTTCACGACTATCACGATAGAAGATTCTCCAGTAGACCTGCCGGTGAGTGACGGGTTTAGCGTTTCTTATATTTAAAATAATTACTAGCAACCAAAATGACGGGGAATGGCCCTTCTTGTTGGACATACGACCCCGGTCGTACTAGCGTTACATACAAGTATCCATGATTAATATAAAAACCAATAGTAATTTCCAGGCTTTAATAAACAGCTCCACTACTGACATGGTTGCCTTGAAAATGACATAAGGTGTCAAAAACATGGTTGGTAGTGGAGTCATGCACTCAAAAGTGGAAATTATCATTTGTCGTTTATACTTTATCATGGATACCATGCTTCTGCTCTTTTCTGCCATTACTGAAATGACGCAAATTTGTGTCACCAATACTAGCTACCAACAATGGTTTCGACACTGTTGCATTTTTCAAGGTGTCGAAACCATGGTCGGTAGTGGAGTTATATATTTATGTGTGGAAAATTTCCGTTTGCTGTTTATATTTTATCATGGATATATTGCATTTCAATCACGTCAAGCCTAATATTATTTCATACGGGTTTACCAAAGTCAACACTCTCATCACTGGCGACTAAGAGAGCCGAATTTCACGGTGAAATGAGCTATAATTAACACTGTTAACCGAAACTAATATAACTGATGACATAATCTATCAAATTGAAAAAAATTTAATCCTGCTTCTCGCGAGTGCAAACATTCAGCTGTAAACATTGAAAATAAATGATCGCTCTGCGGACGTCGCTGCACGGTGTACATTTTTGAAAACCGATTAAAATGCTCTCTAAGTGACATCATAAGTTCAGCTTCTACTATACGGACTCGGACCTCCTCTGTGTACCTTTCTCGTTATAATCAAACCATACGTTTTAAGTGTCGTAAAAGCGTAGCATGGAGATTGCAGCTGGAGAATGAATAGTGTTAGTGTGGGTCTCGCCATCAGAAGTAAGTATAGTGTATCGACAATGACCACTTTAAATCCAAGAAAGGCACGGGCAAACTATTTTGAATATGATTTAAAAATTATAAATAAAGTAGTAAAAAAGATAACAATAAACAATTGATTCATTGAGAGAGATATTATATTTCATAATAATGAATTTAAGAGCTTAATATTAATGACCACTGCAGAATTAAGAAATGGCAAGATTCCGAGTATGCAATACCAAAGATATTTATGCTGCTTCATTAGGTATACAGTCAAAGAGACCGTAAAAAAAGTCAACGAGATATATAGAAAATTAAATTTTGTAAGAAAAATCTCGTATAAATTCTGTACCATACGAAAAAAATAACAATGAAAACAGACAAAAATAGTAATGAAAAAAATCTCGGCTGCGAGACATGATATCTGACCTTAACCGTGGCAGTTTGCCTCTTGATTTTTCATTTTTGCCTTTTCCATTGAAAATAAGCAATTAATTATGGCTCACGTCTAACGGCATCCGCCACATGGCCTGCGGCGAGTTTGTGAACCGGACGGCCAGCGGTGGAAACCACAACCCTCGTCACCACTCAAAGAATAAGTACCCCAAAAGAACGCGAAACGACTTTATCCAATGAGAAATTGAGATAATAGTAACCTAGTACATAAAGTTACCTAGAGAGGACGATAGTGCATTTACGTGAAGTAAGCAGATGTCTGTTATTAGTTCGACATAGTGGTCTACCAATTTTGTTGTGTTTTCATTAAGCTATTGGCTGATATAAATTGTTTAGGTGGCTGTAATCGGAGGTAACCATAGGCCCGTTACAGTAATGCATTTCATGAGTACAATGGATAAATATTACCTTTAAAAATTAATTAAAATTACGTATACATATGCAAATTCTGATGAACATGTTGTGCATCCATTTTTACCTAATTCCCCAGAACATGGCATTGGTTCTACGATCATCCTGAATTATATGAAATGAGAAATTTCTTAGCTTAAGTATGAGATGTAGGCATGTTGTGAAATAGATTTTTTAAACTTTACCTTTCCCGAGGGAAGCCTGTCAACGGTAGAAGTTAAAGCTACGTCCTCCCCAGAAAACTACAATACAAATTGAATATAAAGGTACAATATGTTTAAATATTTACCCCTATAAATGTCTTCTGATGTGTTATTAATTTTTAAAAAACGAATTATAGAGGAGATAACAGAAATAAAACTCGACCTCATTGCAGAGAGAGGGAGTGAGTCAAGATGATCTAATACCGTCCCTTCACGTATTACAGCATCATAATAGAGATTGCTTGCTGGCATATCATATGTATCAAAGCGTCATATAAAATCGTTTAAGGGACCGCACAATTATTGACGCTGAAGCAGAGTGAAACTATAAAAGGATGATTTAACTAATTGATTACTAACACAGGAGAAATTGAAAGTCACGATTTTTTAAAAAATGCATAGTTTAATGAGACTTTTGCTAGAAATACAACTAAAATTTTGACTAATAGTGTTGTGCTATTCAAATTGTACCTAAAAACACTCATTACAGTATTATATGCAACCAATACAGTATTTTGTTTAATTAAAGGCACAATATAGTGCGTTTATCAATATTCAAAATTTACTAGCTCATTTAAATGAAGTCCTATTGCTGGAAGAAATCTGTAATTTTCTTTTGGAAAGGCCTTTGTTGCTTGGAGCCGGATTTTATTGACGCTATGTACGAGGTTTTGAAATCCATTGGCAAATCCAAGATTTTTCCAACACTTACACTTTGAGTTAGGCGAGACTTAGGAACGAATGGTGACATATCTTTGTTGACGTTAAGGCCGAGGTCTTATTCACCAAGATGCACTGTACATAATTTAAAAAAATTCATTTTTAAAATTATGTACAGTGTTAGTATTATGTCGTGTAAACTTTTCCTTTTAATTTAACTGACAATGAGTAAAATTACCCAATGTCGTCGTATTATTGAGGAAAAATATAAATATACGATCACTTAAATTTAATTTTGGACGTGACGTAAGGAACAAAATGACCAATCCCTACTTTATAGAGTTAGCATGGTCAAGTGATAGATAGACATGCAAGTCGAAAAATTGTGAGATAACAGAGAAAAATGGAAGGGGAATACTTTTAAAGAACATTGAGGTGGTGCGGAACAAGAGAAAGAGTCTTCACATTTAAATCCTATTTTCTGCAAGGCTCCGAAGACGCAAGCAACGCAGATTTTGAGAAAGTGGATTAGCGGTTGCTAAGAGAGGAGAAGGAATGGAAATATTGTTTTGAAGGTTTGGATGTTATACACCCATCAAGGAAGGGGAAAATGATTGTTTCCATCATTTACAATGCTAACATGAGTACATAAATTAATGCTTTCAAAGTGTAAAAAAATATCACCACTAAGATAACTAATTTTTAAAACAATCTGCTTATACGCGTAATATATAATTATTTATCAAGCACTATTGGAAGACTTTCTTTCCATTTACTTGTAAATTGTGAAAATATATCTATCATATGAAGTGTATTTCCTTCCCGCATTCTAGTACAGTTTGCGACACAAAGAAAGTTTTCAATAAAATAGAAATTTTACCGTTGGAAATTTTTTATTGGACAACTAGTAACATTGTTCTCTCTAAAAGACTAAAATTCCTTTGAAGCATCAAAGTTTTTGCCATCTCATTCCAAAGTAAGGTGTATAGGGTGTAATGAGGTACAGCCAACTTAAGTTATAAAGACGTATCAAATTGTATTATTAATGCATATCAAGATGTAACTCCAGCAGGTAGCTACTCAAATTTTTTCAAGCTATCAATGTTGGTAATTCACTCGTAAAGTTTCATTCTCGTTGCCTCAGTTTAAGGCCTGAGAACATAATAATGACTTCATGAGGCGAAGTCTTAAATTTCTCGTGATTGTGTCGTCTCAATTTCAACCACTTTAACTTTTCCATTGTTACCCGAATATCATCTGAAATTTCAGATACCTGCCTACCTGTGTTGTGCGGTTTAGACATTAAAGCCATTCCAAAATGTTTTGCAACCCGAAAATGTCAAGGAAATTTTTCAAACCTCATAGACTGCTAAATAATCTTAATAAGTTTATGAATTGAGTGGTGCAACGGGGTGCTGTTACAGTTTTATTTAACGGTATTAATTAACATGTGAAGTTTGTCAATTTACCAGACATTGTTGCAGAGCTAGTTTCGTGCACAAGTAAGAGAATATTATAGGTAGTTTCACTTTGACGAAAGACATCCAAAATCGGTTAATTCCGGAGAAAATTGCAGCAACGTTAGCTTGAATCAAAATACCAAAGATAGAAAATATTATATTTAATTCCAATATTTATTTGTATCCTTTGCTGTATATATTATTATTTTTAATATTTGTATAATTTTGTTATAAAACTCCTCGTTAAATTTCCACGTAATTCCAGCTAAAGAACATAATTAAACAAAAGTTGAGCAAAGAATTAGGTTATTTCTGCGATATCTAAACTATATATAACTGCGATTAATAAACTGGCATTATACTTTTTAGTTAATTTTTTATAGCTTAATAAACTAAATTCATTGTAAAATTGAGACTAAGCAACCATAAACAAATAAAACGATATTTAACACCCAAGAGGACGAGCCCTAGATCGGAGCTTGAAATGTTGGCTGATATGGACAATCTAACCCGGTTGGAATCTAAAGAAGAGTTTACCCAATTTTTTTACATTTATGTTTTATATTCCTTGGGTATTTTTATGAATGCTATTATTTTATTCCTACTTTAAATGACGCACCTAGTCATTCTTACATGCATCCTAAATTCCAGAATACACTAAAACCATCTCAATCGCAATAAGTGTTGATGAAATGAGGAAATTCAATTCAATCACTGTAACAGAGTACTTACAGCGCAACTGAACAAGTTAAGTATTATGTTCATCACGTGCTGTCCAACCCACATCTCTCCGCTCAGCAAAATCACGAGATCGTGTCTCAAATCTGGGGCCCATTTGGTGGAGTTGGGATTACGGGATTCCTGCATCAATGCGGGAATCAGACATGGTCTAATCTCCTGATTGGAGCTGATTCAGTCAACAATCTATTCATTCAATCACCTCGGAAGAGGCGCAAATGGCATTTATACGGCTTTGGCCACCATCTTTGATGAGATCTGCGTCATTCACCCGTAGAATCGGATTCAAGGTCGTAAATAGTCAGTGAACGCGAATACGAAGATAGTGTTGTGTTGCTTCTCACGCATAATCCTTACCAAAACACATTCCGTCTGCCATCCTAGCACAATGGTACAGATCGTAGCGCTGGTTATCCCAGTTTAGACGATTCAATGGATTCTTGTCTCCATACTCAGGAATGGATGTGCATTTAAAAAGTCCATGTAAACTTATAACTTATGCAATCAAACTCTTAAGGCAACAATGTTTAAATAGAAAAGTTGCCGGACGTTTGACGGACGCATTCTTGAAATTGTACGCATACTAGTAACAAATATGCTTCATTTGAGAGGTATATTATCACAATTTACCAATAAATGGAAATAATGGTCTTCAAATAATGCTCGACAAATCATTGTATATTACACACATCAACTACACGTTTAAAAATTATTTATCTTAGTGGTAATATTTTTTTATATCCTTTGGTGAGCAAATGACGCATGACTGTGGCTAATCTTTCTTTATAAGCAACTGCAGAAGCGATTTCAAAATATAAACAACGATTAGAAATTGTAAGATGTATAAAAATATCAACTATGTTTAGTTTTGGGAAATATTTATAATCTCTATTAGAAAATATGTAAGTCTAAAACAATCTGAAAAGGTTTTTCGATTCTGCGATTATAATTTTTTTAGGACCGTGAGTTTCATACAGTTCTACTTTTTTCCTCGTCAAACTAACTGGTTGACGGTTAAATTTTAAATAATCTAGGAGGAAATTTAATATAAGAACCAATATAGATTGCTTGCGGGCACATCATATGGTATGCTAAATGCATAAATTCACCCTCTAAAATCGACCCAATTTTCACCAAAAATTGCTACTAAACTATTTGTACGCTAAGTGATTACTATTTTGATTCAGCAGTGCTGTGCCGTGGATGACTGTCGGAAAATCAATCCTTTCACATGTTGCCGTGTTAAATACACATCTACGCTCGCCAGATGCACGGAATATCTAAATGAATGTGAGGAAAGTACATAATTTAACCTTCCTAAAAATACAGAAAGTAGCAGTAGTCGATGCAGAAGGAAAAAAATACTTAAAAGGCACAAAAGAGTATTATCATCATCACTCGTCAATAATGCTAAGATTAGTTTGACTCAGTTCTTCACTCAATACTCCTATAAGCTAATCTTTTCATTTCTACGTATTTCTTTTTTCATATCCTTCTTCACCTGTTCCATATATTTATTTCTAGGTCCTCCTTTTCCGATCTAACCATACACTTGTCCCTCAACGATTGTCTTCGCCAGGCCATCATGTCTCAAGGCCTATAAGGTGGCTCATAAGGTTGTTGCGTCTTCTTAACAACGTTTTCATGATGCCTCTTTTGTCTCTTGCTCTTTTTAGGACTTCTTATTACTAAATAGGTAGATTGATTTGATCCTCATCATTTTTCTGTAGTATTAACATAATTTATAAGTTGGAAAAACAATAAATAGAAAGGGAAACATTAAAAAGAGAAAAAATTTATAAGTTGGAATATTCATTTCATTGGCCTAGAATTTGTCCTCGTTACGGTCCTGAATATCTTAAGCAGGCAAGCCAAGCGTTATGAATGAGAACTTTTCGGTAAGGTAATCGAGCGAGATTGAATTATTATTTTTCTTTTAGCCTCCGCGAATCATAAGAAGAGTTTAATTCTATGCATGACACATTTTAAAAAAAGTACATGGTACATTTAAGTCGGTTATAAAAATAGCACATTTTTCCAGTTAATTTATACAAATCTTAAAATTGGTGACAGAAAAATAACTAGGGATAGAGGAGCTTAACAGTAATTTTAACCCCTTTTTATTATCCTTATAGTAGAACAAATTATTTTTAGCTCGTCAAAAAAGGTTCAAATGAGCTTGGCTATACTTTCTAAGATGGAAAATTTTATAGCTAAATAATATCCGAATAATGCAAAGAGAGAGCAGGAGACAACTCCACAATGCATAGCGGAGTGATAATTGTTCATTTACTAAAACTGCAGAAAAAATGAAGAGACAGTGAGTCCCGTCTTTCTCAAATCTACAATTCTCAATAGGAGGTTAAAAAGAGACATAATTTTTTCTTACAGAATAAACAAAATTAAGCCCTCGGGAAAAGTAAAGTTTTCAGAGGAAACGTGGATTTTTCTTTTCAAAATCTATTTCGCCAGCCGATATTTTACTGAAGAGTATTTTAATCACACTTTGATTACTTTCGGTATTTATAGAAGGATGGAAGAGCTGAGTGCACATTATGGAGTAAGAGAAAATATTTATTCAGTTCGAGATTCCTCTCTCCTTTCTTCTTAAAATGATTTAATTAATATAAAAAAGGTCTTAGTTATGCCTTTGCAATGAAAGCGAAACCTCTGCTCCTGTATTTGAAAAACTGGTGAGAGAATAAATTTCCATTGAAAGTAAAATATTTATGTAAGATTCAGAAAAAATGTTATAATAAATGAAGTAACCTACTTTGATGGTAGGAAGAATAGAAAACCTTCAACGAAAAAAATATAGAATTATTATATAGTACTGAATTATGAAACTGGGAAAAAATACTAATGCATGATTAAATACCATTTTTAGGCGACCAAAGCGATAGATCATTCTTAGCTGGAAAAATGCTGCTTTTGGTAATATTAGCATATTTATGTATTGATTGGAAGTAACTGCAGCGGACACAAGGATCAATCACTTACTCTACTCACCATGGAGGCAATAAGTTTGCATAATCACTGCTTTCAATGAAACGTCTTTGCGCAGAATATTCAAAAACTAACGACATAATTTCGAAATGGATTACTTTCTTTAGATCCGTCATAGGCACTAACGAGATCTGGATACAGCATTATCGGGAATCCGAATAATGATTTATGAGTTTTTTACTTTTCAGTTAAATTTATCCAATTTGATGTTAAACATCTATAGCCTCAGCGATTATATGTACTTAAATTACCGTTATGCCCCCGACGAATGAGGGAAGGCCTCCGATGAAAACATACAGTACCACTGAAAAGGTGGAAGTGGCACCAAATACCAGAGGTTGCGGTTTATAAGCAGTGAGATAAACTATTTTGGGACTATCTCCTACGAATTTGTCAGTGGCGGATGAGGCAATGCTTTTGCACTCCTGGCGATCAGTTGACACCTGAGTGCTTGCGCTGAAATTTGAAATAGCTCGCTTTGTTATAATCGGTTCCCTGACTGCGAGAAGTCATACCTGAGGCATAGCATGCGAAGTGCTTGAGGAAATTTTCCAAGGAAATGCGGTTGTACGAACTTTACCTTCAAATCGCTCGTGGAGATAACTTAGAGGAGTTCAGAGTCACAATCTTTAAGCGTTGGAAAAGCTGAAAAAATTTTATACTTCAAATATTAAGAAATTGATAGGGCAATCTTCTTGGCCAAGGATCAATCAAATTATAAAATATGACAATTTTGATAAGGAACGCTGATTACGTGGCGTTTTACGTTTTCATACTACTCTTTAGAGATTTCTTTTTTGAGAGGTAAGAGATGTACATGTAAAATTGATGAAAAATGATCCTTTTTTTATTTGCTAATGGCATTCCTTAAGGATATTGTTTTTGTATTTCATGACTGTTCGTTTTTAATTGCCGTAAGTTTTATCTATGTGATAAGCCAAAAAATCTAGTGACTTAGGACAGGTGAATTTTCTCTTTTAAGAGGAACACATGGATATTTTGTATTTCATTAAAAAAAAGATTTTGTGAACTACTTTAAGAGGCTTACATGGAAAAATGCCGATATCGTGGAGTTTATTTTGATTGATACTTTTTTCGTAGAACAGGAATTAAAACACATATCAAATGATCTTAAAGGTAAGATCATTTGCCTATGCTATGATAAGATGCCATGCTTCTCCTTTATGAGTCACATTTTTTCAACCCCATAAAGCAAGCATTCCGATGGGATCAGGCGCAGAAATCTTTTATCCGAAAACTACTGCCATACTTTGGTTAGAGTCGTACTACAGTATAAAGGCTGGGGCACAATCAACGCTAACGTGAGACGGTATACGGGATCCGGGAGAACGTGAGACGGGGAACGCCACCGTGCGGTCACAATTGACGTTCCCGTGGCCGGAAAGAAAATTGACTAACGCCCGCGCAGTGGTTTTGTTTGTGGTCTTCAGTCTTTTCGTTTGTGTGTAGGAAGAGTTTTGAAGAATGTTCGAAATCGAGGAGGATAGTATGCACGTAAATTAAATTAAGTAATGGCTTACCTTAACTGACTTCTCTTCAGCTCACGTTGCACGACAACAACCACTGCTATATTCAGCAATGGGCGCCAACAGTGCTGTATCGCTGTGAATGGCTTTCCGTGTACGGGACACGGGAAGAGATGAAAGTTGCCCATCTCTCGCGTTTACGTACTCTCCGTAAACGGTGGTTGTGTCCCTTCCATAAGCTTTCCCTTCCGCCATATTTTTACCGATTCCCGTCAACGGCTCGCGTCTCACGTTAGCGTTCATTGTGTCCCGGCCTTAAAGGGTTACTGGCGGAAGATAAAGGATCCATACTGAGAAGATTGAATTCTTAACCTTTCGTCGGAAAATCGGGGGAATTCAAATTTTTTTTCATTTGGGAAATCAGTCTTTGAACTTGCTAAAACGACCGATTAAAAGTTTTTCTTTTTCCATACTATAGTTTTTGAGCGGTTTTTTACCTTTACCTTTTCGCTCTGAGCACTTTAATTCAAACAAACCTTATATGGATCAACACATTCGAATTACTAACCGTAGGTTAATTTTAGCTTTCTATACAAGAAGAGGTATTGCCCCTTATTCTTGGATTGCATGGAACGTTGTTATCTTGGTGAGAGCTCACAATACCAGCACACATGTTCTCTGATGATTATTAGTGTTTTTATTCAATAACGATTGAGTGCGTGTGTGAAGTTTAGAAACGCACATTTTATCATCGTAATTAATTATACGCCACCATATCAAGTAAATGAAAGATGTTTTTTGCCGATGGGTGCCAGATAATCTTAAGTTGGTTGTGAAAGCATAAATTCAAGTATCGTACTGCATATACAAGAATTGCCATGAGAAAAAATCCCCTGGATCGGGAATCGAACCACGGACCTTTGGCTAACACCTAGTACCATGAGCCTTGGTATAATTGCCATGAGAATTAAAGAACCTGGATAGCGTAGAGGTCTGCGCAGTGGCCCGGTAAGCCAAAGGTCCGTGGTTTGATTCCCGTTCCAGGGGAATTTTTTCTCATGGCAATTCTTGTATATTTCACCGCCGTTAACGCGGCAGGTTTAGAAATATTACACATCGTACTGCATGTAACAGTTTATTGATTCGTCACCCCATGCCAAACACCCTAGATGTTTGCACGCAGAGTAGATGCGAAAATTGACCGTAGAGTTTCATGCGAAAAAAATACATGCGTATGAGTGCATGGATATCGACAGATATTCCCCTGCGAGGGGGAGAAACTTGTTTTTATCCCGTAACGTCATCGAAGCGTTCCGTTCCACGCCGTTTCTTTTTGTGATCCACCGAGACAATGCAGAAGACGTAACGATGGTGGTGAAGCACAATTTTACGCGCTGCCGGGAGGTGGTGGTGGCGCGCTCATCGACGAAGCATCGCGATTTGCACTCAAGGGCGCAGTTTAACAGCCTCGACGGCTGCGCGTAATGGGCAAATATTTTCCGCGCACCGGAGACGAGGTATCGTTGAGGGGGAAGTGCAATCGAAAGCCTATTACTGCCATCCCAAGGGCCCTAGTTCGCTAGTTTCCCACGAGGCATTCGCCGCACATTGAAATGAAATGGCCGATTACTGGGGAAGGCTGCGATGCAACTCCACTAGTTTCCCGCCGAATACGGAAGTTCACGGGCATTTCGAAGGAATTATTTTCGACGATAAGGGGAGCCTACTACGACCGTGGCTCAATACCCACGTCCGTTTACCGAAGTGCCGAAATTGTATTTTAGCGAAAGGTAACGGAAACCAATTTCCCACGCAACTCTTCTTTTTCTTCCTTATATATGGTATTTACCAACTTAAAGAGAATAGAATATATATTTATTATGCACCAGGAATCACCTTTGGAGCGTATTCCACTAAAAATGAAAGAACTTGGTCCAACAAAAAAGGGCAGTACATAAAAACAAGCATAAATATGTTGGCAACAAAACAAAAACAAAATAAGGGTAAAGAAGGAGGATACATTGTACTTAAATGATAAAATGATAATAATTTTTAGCAATCTACAAAGGCTTATCAATCTCAATTGTTTTTTTTTTAAGTCTGCACTGAATAGTCATGAAAATAACTTTATATTATTTTTTTTCCAGCAGAAAATCTCAAACCTTGGAAGAAAAAATTACAGACGACTTCCGATTAACAGTTAATCTATTAATTGGTTTACGCAATGCCCGGTCCTTAAAGCATGATGTTTTCTGGGTAGTTTCTGATGTGTAATTAGTTTACGGAGCTAATTTGGGATTTTATCTTTAAACATATTAAAGAATGGGGTTCCTACTAAATACTTTCTTCGGGGAAACGGATTCCGCCAATATTAATAGGAATATTCTGATATACACGACAGTCCACGGTTAAATTGCATACAAATCTTACAAATGAATTCAGCTGCATTCGTACGAAGGTAAGTAGAGAGGGAAGCATTGAGATGTTGCGGAATAAATATTTTTATTCTACGACCGTCACTCAAGTTTCAATCCAATCAGGAAATTCCTGATTTTCATGCTTTGTAGGTGTATCCGGTATTGGCTCTGCGGATAGATTAAAATAATATATTTTTATTTCTTGAATTTCATTTATAGTATGAACATGCGACAATCAAATACGAGGGCAGTTTTTTTCCACCTCCGATCGCTCGGCAAAAAACACCATACAAGTGACTGGCAGGTAATGCGTGGATAGGGCAACTTCTCATCCCCTACACCACACGTTCAAGTAATTTCTGGCCGTAAGTTGTTAGTTTAAGGTTATTAGCATTCTCATTAACTACACTGCCTCACTTGATACTGCCGCCAAGTGAGCACTGCGGAGCGACAGCCAGAAAACTCGCCGAATGGATTCAGCATTGGCACGTCTTCACCTTTATGCCGAAAAAGGATAATTTTTGCGTTAATGCAGCTGCTCAGTGTGAAACATTAGGCCTATTACCATTCAAAACAAAAGAAAAGACATGCTGACTCCTGGAATTGTTCTGATCCATGACAACGCCCGTCACCTCAGTGCTGATGCAGCCCAACTGCTCCTAGAGCAATTTCAATGGGACATTTTCGATCACCCGCCGTACAGTTTCGACCAAGTGCCGTGTGATTTCCATCTTTGCGCTGAAATGAAGATTTGGCTAGGAAGGAAGCGTTTTCAAACGGAAGATGAGCTGCAGGACAAAGGCAAAATTCATTGGTAGTCATTGGCGGCAACATCCTATGAAGAAGGTATAGTAAAGCTTGTCCACGGGCAAGACCGATTCCTCAATCGCCGAGGCAATTATTTCGAAAGTACACCATAGTTGTGCTCAATATTTAGCAATGAAATAATTTTCAATCAATCACTTTGTCTTCTGCACATGTGCCATCGTAGATTGTAAAAAACGGCCCTCGTAGCATTACATTCGTTTTTTGCACCTTGGATTTTTCATTGGAATTTTAATCTTAGGAATCTGTAGTACTCTTCCAATTTTTGAACATCTGTTGACTATCATTTACAACTCTTTTACTGTCTTTACATGGTCGCTTGTGCCTGATTTAAAAAATAAATATTTTGTTCACGAAGCAGGTTTTAATCCCATTTTTAGAAATAAAAACCCACATCGATGTATTGATAAAAAAATCAGAACAGAATTAAATTTATGTGAATGACCCTCAGGTCGTGAGGGCAATGACAGGTACGGGAAGCTGAAATATGTTTGTTTCTGCTACGAATTTTCTTAAAAAATACCTATTCCTTTCAACAGACTTTTAAAAAGTAATAGAATTGAAAAGTATGAGAATATTTAGCAAAGATACTGAATTTTCCTCATTAAAAAATCTCTCTTACCATGCGTAAAGAATGATTTAACCACTGAAATACTTTTTATTTGAATAGATAACTTCAACGAGAGCACTCACTAGCATTAATTGTGACAGAATGAAAATTTACTTAAAAATCAGGCGATGTGTGGAATATTAATTTAAATAACAACGCATACAACAGATAAAGTAATTTATTATAATGAATAAATACAAATGGAATTTCCCATGCATAAGCAGAATATAAAAAGAAAGAACATTTTTTACGCTAAGTCTTCAAGCAACGGAAAATAATTATTTTGACAGTAAGCGCAATAGAACTTAGCTTTGCATACATATCAGCTTTGAAAATCTCCGTGAAAAGTGGACTGGCGTGAAAAAAAAGGAGGGGACTGCAGGGAAAAGATTGAAACCACACAACGGTGCACTGTAGGAAGAGTGGCTTTAGGAAGGACCAGGAATCGTAGACGGGATGGATGTAAAATGACGGGTGCTTAAAAGCCTTCAAGAGTCAAAAGGCGACTTCACTTCCGGAACGCTAATGATCGTGTCCTACGAGCACCAAACCGAAATTTTCACATCGGCTTCCATTTGCTGAGTACGTTGGATGTAACGCGCAAAGAAAATTACCTCCACTTCGTCTTTCTTGTCAAAGTGGTGCGACAAATTATGTGTCCGTAATAACCGAGGAGACGAAAATTGGATTGGAATATTCATTTAGGGGAATTGAGGATTTAAATTGCAATTTTAGTTACTCATGCTGATAAGAAGCGTTTATCGAGCGAAGTACAGATATTCGTCTCTCGTCAATTCTTTCCAGAAACCAATCAACTTCTGGTGGAAGAATGGGAAAAAATACATTCACGTAAATCAAAATATTCATTTAAGTTTTCAAGTGATGAAAAATAACGGCGATTTCTCTATAACTGAAGCAAACCTTATTTTCCCAATTTTAATTTCTGCAATCCAATTTTTTCTCCAACAAAGATTAATACCTTTATAGGTCTTTCTATTTTTTCATGAACGCATTTAATTTAGATGCGTAACACTATGTCATAAGAATCTTCGTTTACATTTTGAAATGCTTTAAAATGTATAGTGCTTGGAGCTCGGATGAAAACGCAAAATTCACTCATTTACTTAGACATGATTCCATTGAGTCAAAATGTCCAAAAGAAACTATTCCACAGTGAATCATATTGTGGATTTCATGATTAAAATATAGTTAACTTGAATTTTTGGGATTAGTTACGTACAAGTTGAATTTGTTGCTTTCATGATGGAACCAAATAGCAAAGCATTTACATCAATTCGCAGGAGCTAGGTAACTTTATAGATCCCATAATGATATAAAATAACAAAAAGTGTGAAGTAGTATATATTCACTCGGATATTCAGCTCGACGGTTGGATTGAAAGATGAGGCTAGAGCTCACTCCAGACTTATTCAAGGGTGCGTAAAGCTCCAGCCACAAGGGTAACAAGGCAGTTTTCTTCGCCCAGGCCACCGTGCTCGAAGAGGATATTTTTTGGTGCCCAAAGACTTCAATGGAGATTCAAACCCGGGACTACTGTATCAGAAGTCAAACGCTGGACCGTAGAGCGCTTGAATACTGGATGAAAAGTTCCAGGATCTTTAACCGGATGAAGACTTAGGGAACCCCCAAAAAAAATCCTCGTAACGCTAGGCGGCCCAAGGAAAATAAATAGGCGCTACTACAGGGAACGTGTGGCATCATAGGACCGCAGCTTGGTCTGGAGTGAGCTCTATCCAGTGGCGGACTAAGGTGGGTTGCTCCTGTGCGTTTTCTGAACAAATTGTAAAGAAGGCAACCTTAATCCTTAGATGCACGTTAAGCGGGGATTTTGCCGCATTTTATAAAAATTCGAAATAGCGCGTTTACTGCGTATAGCTCACTGTTGGCACACTTTGACATTCTATTTCTGTAGTTTTCCCTCTACCATGAACATATTTTTGCGTCAATGTGACGACCAACTACTGCAAAAACGAAGTTGGCTCTAAAATGAAATTAAATTAATTCACCAGCTTATAAAAAAATACCTAAAAATAATTGCAGAATATCTAAAAGCCATTTGATTACGTGCATCGCATCTTACTTCCTATCTCTGCATTCGGGATAAGGCACCTTTAATACCCGATCCCCATGACAAAGATGTTTTTAAAAATGTCCTCTTTTCTAGACTTGCGGCAATTGAAATTAAATGGAAACCGGGAAAGAATGATCAAATTGAAGACGACAAGATATATCTCAACGACGGAGCCTTGAACCCTGGTATTCACGAGACGATTTGACGACGCTAACCACTACACCACCAGACCTCATGCGGAGAGAATCCTTATTTTAAACTTAAGTACCGCATGAAAAATAATCAACTCCAGCCAAACTAAGGCCCATTCAATAGAACCGTTACCCACTCCGAGATGAATTGGGCTTTCCGAGTACCATAAAGTATGCGGCATTGAAAAATGCGTAGCAAAGTAAATGATCTTCCCTAGTGAGAACTATTGCGCATCCAACAAGGCGTTGCGGAAGTGTTGACCCCCCAATCAACGACCTTAATCGAACCCTGGTCTTAGCCTGACTTATCTAAACCTACTTTTTAGTTGTATAACTCGGGAGAGAGCGAGGAGGGTATTTTATATTTCCGCATAGGAAATGGTATGTGCGTGTGAATCCTTCCATGAATTTCTTACCGATCGATTGTCCATTTCCATGAAATACGCCGCTAAATTTACATTGAAATGTGAGTATTTAAATGGCACATAGCTATCCTTCCTCATCATATATCCTCAGTCACATAGCTATCCATCATTTCCTAAAGGTGGTCCAGGGCTCATGAATTTAAAGCACCGCTCATGAGAAATGTGTTTTCCGAGGAAATATATCGAAACATGTGAGTTAATATATCACGAGCATACAGGATGCATGACTATGTAGTCCTTATGAGGAATGCACTTTGCACTTCACTGACGATGTATTTTCAGCTCATATTGATATCACATGGATGTTATCTTTTTTCTACTTCCATTCGCTATGAAGTGCATCGTGGAACTCATTATCAGCTTACATACTTGAGATGGAGTAAAGGACCGGCCTTGTACCTTTAGAAAGAATTCAGGATAAATTCTAAGATGACGCCCCAACTAAGGGACAGCGGATGGAAAAATTAAGGCTACCCATTATATGCTCCATCTCTATGATAAACTGATGGAATACCCTATACAGTATAAATTCAGCTTTGACCGGACAGATCAAAAATTTCAAAAGCGTATTCATAAGAAAAATTCGTATTTCGAAAAGAGGCGTCGAACAAATTCAATTCTGTGTTTTTTAATACCTATAAAAATAGATTAAAAACTGAAGACATACTTTTTCATCACAGTTATTTTTCAGTACTCCTCCTCTTTGAAAAAGAATTTATTTTTGTAGCTTATGAAATTGCAAAAAAACGCATGAAAAAGATTTTTTACAAATAAAATGTATATGAGAGTGCGCTATCGTTGATTTATTTGCTGATAAGTACGCTACTAGTAGAACAGGCATTGGAAATCGATTTAAACGCTGGAGTAGCTAAACTGTTCTGAGCACCGTGTCATACAAAGAGAAAAAACCTCTTTTAAATGAAAATGTTTCCTACAATGATGGAAAAAAGCATATGCTTTTCCTATTACATTGAATTAAGCTTCAGTATTCCGAAAATGACACTTAAACTGACAGAAAGACGGCAAATGTGTCTAAATTGAAAAAAGGGCGCCGGATAGAAACAAATAGAAGAGCCCGATTACTCATGCGGAATCAGCACGATTAGTCACCTTAATGATACCATAGATATAGCTATGTATAAACTTCAGGATAAGTAAATACCGGAAAATCAAATTTTATATTTAAAGATAACAAGTGTGGCGACGATATCAGAACCGCAGTATTGTGAAAGCATGGACTATATTGAATGACGAGAGAAAGATGATGTGTTCGTCTCAAAAAAAGCATCAACGTCCCCTGGTGGGCAGTTTACTCTTACTAGCACTCAAACTTGAACAAAAGATGAAATTGTTTATTTCATTAGATTCTGAAATAATCCTCAGTACTTGGGACTCCATTCACCATGGCTAGGAGACTTATATGCCGCAGTAGTGACTCTGAGAATGAGGGAAAGTATTATGCGACATATTGATTAAAAAGAGGTGAGTCTCTGCATGCTATGGATCTAACATTAAGCGCAAGAAAACTCTTAAGACTCCTGTGAAGCAGGCATGAAGCCAGAGGAGGCTTTGGAGGCTTACCCTCCTCCTCAAACTTTTTTCTCTTGTGGTGACCACTAGCCCAAGAGTACCAATCCTAAACTCCATTTTTCCATATTGCTTTATTTCATAATGTTTGCCAACCACCAACGATGCTTAAGTTTAACTTTCACAATTTTGCAACGCAAACTATTCCTGATTAAATTGACTGCATGGTTTTCAAATTTGGGAACAGACAAAATATCAGTATAGGCAACCCGCATACCAAACAATTTCCTTCGAAACAAATTTATGGCTAGGTACTTGTGTGCTATGGACATAGGAAACAATATCAGCTCCAAGATAATATTTTAATAGCTTCAGGAGTAACTTACACCAAGGGGTTTTTTAAATATGCTGGACATTTAATGGTTTTACCAGGGAAGGAATTATGATGTGGAATTCTAATCATTGAGCAACTATGAGATACATAGGCGGATCTAGGGGGGGGCCACGGGGGCACGTGGCCCCCCTCCCAGGCCATTAAAAATTTGCAAGATTATTAATACGGTCCCATTATCATTGCGTTCGTTTTAGTGGCGCCGACTCCATGGGGCCTGAGGGGGCCCGATCCCCCTCAAAAATTCGTTATGGGTGTGAAGAAAAAAATGTGTCAGGCTTGTCGATTTTCCCCGGTGTGTCCAGATATCGGGATTCGAGTTATCAGGGTTCTAATGTTGATATGACTCTTCTAAAATGCTTAAAAAACTTAAAACTCCATAAGTACTTATAAAATTTCGCGGGGTAAGAGCCCAGATTTGGGCCCCTCCAATATTTTTTGTAAGTTGGTATCCCAGGTTCGTTTTGCATTACGAGGTATCCTTGTGCCCCCCACCCCAGAACAAAATCTTCGATACTGCCTTGCTTGTGCCCCTCCCAGAAAGATATCCTGGATCCGCCCCTGATGAGATATGTACAGAAAATTTTCAATGACCCTGATGCAGGATGTGGATGGCATTCACCAAACTCTATGTGGGCTAAGGCAGTGCTTGTCCCTAACTAGAACGTAGATAGATACCGTTTGTAACCATACATTAGTTGAACAGCATCTGATTGCACTACCTCATCATTATTTATCAATTTTCCAACACTGTCTTGATCCAGCCATGAGACACATGCTAAGGAGGAAATATGGGTCCAGGCCCCCAACCCCAAAATGAGGAAAATTTAAAAAGAATAAATGCCCAAGTCTGAATTGAATGTTCTATGTGCTATGTTCAATTGCACCAAAATTTTGTCAAATTGAGTTTTCCAAACTACCAGGTGAGTTAGACTCTAGTAATACACTGATATCTACATTCACGTCACCCCTCTCTATCAACCCAAGATGCAAGTCGCTTGCACTTTCCGAAAACTCACTTCATCATGAGCTGCACTGATCATATTCCTTAATTCTACTGCTAGCATGTCACAATCAATGGGCCTCATCAGCTATTATATATTTGGGGGGACATTTACTGATGGATCAGGAGGGTAATCAATTTTTTATGCATTAAGGAGGTGAAATTAAGTCTACTGTTTTGCGAGTTCGTTTACAAAGGAAAATCTAATTATTTTAACCTTTTATATTGAGGGGAACGTAAAAATTTACCCCAATTATTAGGTGCAATGTGTCCCCCTACATCCCTGGCAATGGCCCATGTCTCACTCTACTTCTATATGGGATCAAACCTTGGGCGTGGTTGAGGTGGGAAAATGAGCAAAAATTTGTTGAGTTATGTACTTCAGAGTTCAAGAGATCTTGGTCTTTCAAAATGTCTTTGATTTTTTCTGACTCAGTGAAAGTATCAAGTACCTAATGCCATCAAGTACATTATTCTGGTTTCCAAATATCTTAATTAGCTTAAAATACCTTCCCTTCTTGAATACAAACATTTTGAACTAAGCAATTAATTTTTTGAGCTACACCATTTGCTGCTACCAAGGTGGGAAATATGTACCTTCATCCTATACTGGTCATGCTAAAATTAAAATTTCTTTTTCACTAAATATTAGGCATACTCAGCAGAATACTAATTCGGAGACCTATATGACAGCATGAAGGATCAAGATCCCATGGGCTTAAACAATTAAATGAAAAAGTGAAATGGTACCAGAAAGAATAACTACCATACATTCCTGGTTCGTCACTGAAAGGGGCTATAATTATTAATCAAAGACAAGGAAAGCAGGTGGGAGTGGATATCATTAAATGACAGAATCAAAGATGAACAATACCTTAATAATCACAGATGATGAGGAAGTCTCACTGCTGAACTTAATATCACTGGGTGAGTCCATTGCATTGAGGATGGTGGGTCAACATGTAGCTATAAAGGTTAGCATTGAGATAAGTGACACCACTCATCGAGTTAGCTGTCATGGACAAAAAGCGATGGTGTTGAGAGGAGATATAAATAACACCTGACACTGAATCCTGTGAAGATGCTGTGACTTAGCTACCAGAGGCCCCCAATAATTATACCTCTCATTACAACCAAGGTTGAGGCCAGTAGCTGGTCTTCAAATGTGCAAAGGTACCTACTTCTCACTCAGTTTATTATAGCTTTGGTTTAATAGTAGGCGAAATAAATTCTTAGAAATAGGGATCCATTCTCTCTTATGGTGGGACTGTATTTATTCTTCCAAGAATTATTTTTCAATCAGGTGGTAGTACTCAACTATAAGCTGAAGTTGTGATTGATGCATTGATATGGTTCTTAGAGATAATAATTCACATTCCAAAGTTGTGTACTAAAAGTTCACTCATTCATAAATTCCCCCTACAAAACTGATCTGATGATTTGCTGCTGTTTGCTTTCACAACTGTATTACTGCCAAAATTTTGAAAAAGATGGTGACCAAGTGGATGCTGTTAGGCTACTGATTTACACGTATTAACTTCAAGTATGGATGAAACCTTTTCATGCTCCTCATTAAGAATCCTTACAAAGCGAAGGTATTCATGAAAATGAACCAGCCAACCTAACCTAAATAACCGAAATTCTTATGCCAGTGATTTGGTTCAGGTTGAACCTTAGTATCATCTATTCAAAATAACCTACATTTTGACATGCTGTGTGAGTGAGAGCAAGCTAGTGTTTAAGCCATAACTCAAGAAACCCAGAAAAAATCACAGTGCTGATATTTTCACATCTTGAGGTATGATTCCCAAGACTTCTGGCCCCAAATAGCTTATTTTAGGAAAAGCAGAAGAAAACTAGTCCAGGGACAATTTTTTAAGAGCTTAGAGTATTAGGAGAATGAAGGGGTAGACTGACATACATCATTGACCATTTGCTGGTTGAGAGATAGCTTATGCCCCACAGAGTCACTGAAGAGTTTTCAATAAGATATAATTTCATTTGATTTTAATTTACACACCATTCATATTTAGATACTCAGAGGAAAGCTTTCCCTGAATATTATCACCAAATTAAAATGAGTCAAGGATTTTACATATTATCTAGTTGTTGCCAGTAATTTTAAAATAATCACAGTAGCAGAATTGCAGCTTATTTAATTAGAGGCCTTCGGTGTATTCAGAGAAGTATTAAGAAGTGACCGGGCTCAGGGGCCGATTCTTCACCCTGAAGATGATAGCAGATTATGTCTTCAAAACAGTGATCCCAGCCATTCCAAGATTTGGTAGGAAGCCCAAGAACTCTTTTTATTGGCAATTCACCAGGACAATAAGTGATCTTATTCAATGAATGTTGTGCATATATATAGCAGAAATGGTTTTTCTTTTAGGTAGGTTACTGAGATAGATTATTCAATTATGACAGGGTAGAGAATTATTTGCCATAAACTTTATAGCCTTGATTGATATGAATGGTGTGATGATACAGGGCTGATTGTAGATAGCAAGAATGAAGATCATTGAACGGCTCACTACCATTAGGAGCAATTGTGGGTTTTGCAATATATTTTGATGACTCTTTTTTCAGAAGGGTCACCCCCAGAAAATGAAAAGATATAAAACCAAATTGCAGCTTAGGAATTAAATTCTTTGCTTAGGAATCTTTAGTCAAAGAACATAGCTAAAAATTATTATTTTTTGAGGAATTACTCTGCGTGCTCTGGTAGTCTCATGTATTAAAAGATTTGTTTGGCATTAAATAAAATAGATGATAATAAAAAATACTAAATATATAACTACATAAGTGATTGTGCCATATGACATGGCAGTAGTTATATTATTTATCTTCATTTTACAAATACTGCAATTCTGTCAAATGAGAAGTTAAAGGCATAAAACTTGGTTTGTCGATAATATACTAGCTACATGCCTATCATGGTGGTTTAGGGAGTAGTACGAAGGTGTAGATGTATTCATGGTTAACCTATTTGGTGCAATCAGAAATCAGTGTGACCCTCTGGTGGGTCAAATTCTCACCAGATTGAGTAGGCACCAGGTAAAATGACTGACCATACACATCATAGCCCAAAAATCATGATAAGAGCCAACTCACCGGAGTGGTATTTTGAATTAAATACAATCGTTGTGTTACTGGACTCCACTCACTGACTTCTTTTCAGAATGGAGTTTGACAACTTAACCAAAATTGAAAAAAAATGGTTTGGACGATCTGTATGGGTATCACAGGAGACTCTGTCTGGTTCTAGCCTTGGTCTTATCCCCAGGTTGCAACAGTTTTTTCTGAAATTAGCAGCTCCCAGTCCCAGCAGTAGCCATGTGTGAATGCCACTTTATAATGTCTCATAACGCTTGATTTGTTTTGTGCCATGGTATCAAAGAACAAGCAATTATGATAACACTGCATACAAATTGCAAGGAGTTAATAGCATCCATAAATTAAATGTAGAGACTCTGCTCCACAAAGGGGGTATTTGAAAATTCATTCTAAATATATATTCAGGTAACTAAGATGTCTTGAATTTTTTGTGATATTCTTCCCTACATGACTAGAATATGCATCAGTGATTTCAATACATCAATGAGATCATTTTAAAACATAACTCTGCTTACCAAATGTTTCTTGCTGCAGAGTGCAAGCCATTTAAAAAATACATATTTTCTGGAATCAACTGATTGCCTTCCCTGACTTATAAATATAAACTTATCCACCACCTGATGATTATATCTCTCACTCACCCAGTGATTCAATTCAATGACTGGCTTTGATTGAAATAATAATAGAATCGATTAAATCAATGCAAATTTCATGTAACCACTTGTTTGAAAATGGTAAAAAACTATACACCTCATCGGTGTGGGACTGTGGGGGCCACAAGGAGGATAGAACCCTCTAAGAAATCTGGTCCCACCCATCTTTTATGTTAGTTAGACTTCATTTAAGTATAACAATTAAGATTTCATCTTTCCGCAACAAATTTTAAATGAAGCCATGTTATTCGAAAATACACCCATTTTATAAAGCAAAATTTTGTGTATATTTATCAGATATGGTGTACTCTTCAATCCAATCCATCCTCACCAAAAGCCAAGAACGATAATATATTCACTTTGCGTTTGGAAGTGACCTTTTGCTAGATTCTGGACACACTCAGGGGCTTCGCTAAAGGAGTGGTAGCACCAATAGAGAGGGAGAGAGAGCGCAAATGAATTTAATGTTGCCTAATGTACATAGTTTGCCACTGAAAACGCGTGAGTCATCAGTGGCCATAAGTATTTTTTTTGTGGATAACAGGCTCGTAGCTAGGAGTTTGGGCTGGGGTGGTTTTAGGAGCAACTAATGATGGGGGTATGGAATGCCAGAGGTGCAGGTGCCCTCCCCCCAGAAATTTTTTAAGATAAATGGTTCAAAATGGTGAGTTTTACGGCTTTCTGTGGGGTATTTTATTAATCCTTGCACTATGCTATAATTAATATCTATCTAATTAAGTAAAATGGATCAAATTTTAAAATTTCTCTGAGTTCTGGGAAGGGTTTTATCCCACAAAAACATCCCCTCACTGCACCCCTGGGGAATAATGCCTTCTCCTAATCCCATGACAATGTCAGCTACAAAGCTGAATGCGATAATCCATTTATCAAATAATGGCTATTATTAATCCCTTGGTGAAAGGCAAACTTAACGACACACAAGGAGAACGAGTGTGGTTTGGCGACTCTGCTCCATGATCAGATTCATGAGGTTAACACGACAGAGGTCTGAGAAAGACTGAATTTCCGAAGTGCTCTGCCATCCACGCCTGTCTGCTGATTGGCACAGGAAAAGTAATGTGCCGAGAAACTTTCCCTCTCCTCATCCCCACTCGCTTTAGCCTCACAAGCTCACCCACAGAGACAAAATGAACAGGGAATAGTTATGAACTGAACCGAATTACACATTATCCTCATTTTTGGGGGAGCGTGGTAGCATAATCGATAGAGCGCTTCTCTGCAGACTAAAATGCCCTTTTCAAGCTAGATAAAAAAGAAATTAAATTGAAACATTTTTAAAAATTTTCTATAATTTTCCTTCCTAATATTTCATAAGGACATAACTGTGATTTACTTCATGGTTATGTAGTGAATTTTTGGTATAGCATTATGCTCCCAGCTCCTTTAAGATATCTCTCATCAACAACATGCGTGACAATTCAGCCCTTTCTGAAACCCAGAGTCCACTTATAAACATACAAACTTGTGAGTACCTCACTGTATTTTGATTGGTATGTGTACTCATCCTTCTTTGTAATTTCACATAGTGATTTTATGTCACCTACACAGGGAACCTCTTTGGAAAATGCCCTTCTCATAATGTTTAACACATGCAACTGTTGCATCTAATAAGGAGTATATTTATCTAATAATGCCCGTTAAAGGTAATCATGATGATTAGTTGTACAATTTGGACGGCTCTTAGCCTCAAAATGAGCAAATGGCAAATAACATATTTCGTTGAGGGCATTTACTATAGCTACTTGAAGAAATATCTGTATTTTTGACATAATGAGACATATGTTACCAATGCATTATAGATCCATCCTAGAATGCTCAGATGCTGTTGCAAGGTACCTACTTATATTTCTGCATGTTAAGGGATGGTGTCTCCTGTCTACCATTACTATTTTTATCATTAGGTGTCATCTTGCCTATTACAATCTTCTGAAAGAAAAAATGGCCGAGATATTTCCAGAACGATATTAACAATGAATCACTCACCCACATTATCATGAGGGGGAGGACTGCTGACCTCTTGAGGTTAGGGCTAAGAGATCCTCTGACTTCAAGGCCCATAGCATTCCACTGAAGTAAAGGGAGAAGTGACAAGTTTATAAATTAAATCTACCTTTTCAATTTGCACTAATCCTATAATGCACTCAAAAATGACCGTGAAAGCCAGCTTGACAAAGTCTAATATGCTGTTGCTCCCAAAAGTCTCCAATACACATTAATCTTGCTACAGAAGCCTTTCAACTTACTTAGAAACAGTTCATTTTTAATTGCATGTTTTTAGAAAATTAGTTCACCTTTACCGCAGTATTAATTATTAAAAACTTTAAAATAGTTGGGACTGAGTCATAGTAATAAGCCCAAATTCCAGGAATTTGTTCTTATATGATATGTGCAATTGGAGATAAACAACCTAAACAATGTAATTCACTAGCAATGCTACAACTGCATTCGTTGTAGGAAAAGTGGCCACCATCCAAGTGGAAAATTAGCACCAAAAATACCTATTCATTAGTAAAGACATCATTACTCTCATATGAAATTATTAATAATATGGTTGGCTTCATTAGGAAAATATTTTTTTAAATGTGGTTAGTCTTACAACATTGCTTTTTTACAAATAAAACTTTGTAATAGGAAATTGAACACTAATTTTAAGCCCTTTTTTGATGGGTCGCTGACAACCCATTGGGAATTCATAAGTTGTAATGAAAATACACAAGTATGCATATGAAAAATAATACCAAAGGGTATGAAATACATAAGAATTTTTGTTTAAGGATTAAATTTTGTTTAATGATATAAGTAAAAACATGAATCTCTTTGTGCTTATATTCAACTGTAAATAGCTAAAATAAGAAGTATGGAAATAGGAATTCTTATTATTCTCACCATGTAGTTGAACCCCTGTTTCCACCATGACAAGATGATTGGTGAAATCAAATATATTGCCTCCAAAGCTGCCACTGCTCCTGCACATATGATGTTAAGATTCTTGATGAACAAGTCGTGGGTAGTGCTGTCACCAGCACCATGTACTTGGTTCCTTCTATGAGCTTCTCTCCAACTTGAGGACTTACTCAACGACTCGAGGAAAAATGTTTGCTCCAATGACTCGAGGAAAAATATTTGCTCTTTAACTGGGCTCTTTTATATTTCCTTCTTTATCTGCATATTAAGAGGTATAGAAACCGTATGTTAGAAAATCATGCTTTTAAAAAAACACATCTTTATGGCCAAGACTATATGATCACTGATCAATACGACAAATTAGGGAATCATTTAGTATTTTAAATGAAAAGAAATAATTGCAAAAATACAAAACCCATGGGGTTAAAAAATAATTTTTAAAGAGAATAAATGATATTCTGGATCTCACTACACAGAACTAAATACATGCATTCAAAGAACACAGTATATTACATGCAAGACAGTAATTCAAGGGGAAAAAATATATATTTCTTATTCTTATGTACAGAAAAACTAATTTGTTATTTTGCAGACAGGTTTAGTTGTTGACACTACCACTCAGAAATTGCAATCATATGTCTCACAGCAACCATGGGTGGTGATCATTACAGAAAAATCATTATGGAAATACTCAGTGGTGTAACTAGGAAAATACTTCGGGGGAGGAAGGTGGGGTCGAGGGGGGCGACCCCCTTGGCTGAAGCGATTCCACACATCCCGTCTGTGGTTCTAGAGTTGAAAGATTATACTTAAATAATAATATGAACAAACAAAAATAAAATTTCTAAAGAAACGTTTCATTCGCGAATTTAACAGAATAAATTTTATTTAATTTTATTCAAGTAAATTTTTGTTCAATCAATTTTCAAATGAACTTTTATGCAAAAAAAAGTTGTTGCTATGACTCTATCCGCGAACTAACAGAACTAAACTTATGCTCAATGAATTTTTCAGTAAACTTCCATGTAAAAAAAATGTTGCTATGACTATCATTCTCGTCCATTCAAACGATCGCAGCGACCATCGGATTTTAACAGTCATTTTTGAACTAATCTCCATATTAATTTTTAATTCTGTACAGCAATAGAGATACAGTTAAAATCATATTAAAAGTGTTAGGATATTGCAATGTCATCTGGTTCTGACTTATCCTGAAGTTTCAGCTCGATAGCTAATTGGAAAGTGGGTTAAAAATGAGTTGCACGATTTGACCAGGAGCAAGATGACAAACAACAAAGCGAGTTTATAAAATAAACGTTATAAAATCCGAAATAGATAGGAAAAACTCTGCAGTACACCATAAACCTCGTCCTCGATCGCTTCAAAACCTCACCGCGTCGCAGGGCTGTGAATAATCGTCACACGTCCGCACGCATTCCATTAGGGATGCGCTGCCGCAGCCGGGGCGGAAACAGCATCCCGCGAGTAACAGACTGCTCACCAGATTATGGCCGGACCCCACCTCACCCCCGGTGGGGGTGCCTGATGCACGACAATGCGACCCCTCCGACCTGTCCAGTTCGACCACAGTGGACGCTGCACGCTCGGTGAGGTGTTTGCCGGGAAGGCCGCCCGTGGAGTTCGTGTTTGAACGCGTAGGTGAGTGAGTATCAATTACGACAAATAAGCAACGGGGAGACGGACTCTGGGCGCGATCTAGATGCGACCTCAGGGGTTCGGGTAACGATCGGCACGGGAGTTGACGCTTCTCTTGCCCGACAATTTATGAATGTAGTTCCCTACCTCCCACAACGGAAAATAAACTGATCCGGAAAATCGCGAGGGCTCACTGGCATATAAAAAATAAAGATAGAAGAAAGGATCTGAGAATAACTCTCATCCTTATTGAACTTAAGGCAAAGGTTGTAAACTTTGAAAAAATCTCTGGACGCTACCAATAAGAGTCCAATTACAGATCTCTGACAATATACTCCTAATGCAAATGACAAGCATAGAATGCCCCAACATGCTTTCCTCCCCATCATATCCTTTCGTCTTAACTCTCCTATCTGTCACACTATGAATTAGTCATGATTATAATTCCTAAAATTCAGTTACGTCAGAACAAAGTTAGCAGTGCCGGAATGCACTTTCCTTTACTTTTTAGAATGAAATATTACTCTCTGTATTTTTTATTTGCATTTTATTGATTTTTTTGTTAAGAATGTATATATTAGAAATTTTGATCAACTTAATGCTCGATGGCTATATTTGGTGGGACTAGGTGACTGAAAACATGATAAAAGATACACTGAGTTGTATCTTCCACAGAAATTTACTTGACCGACCCCGGTTTCGACATTACACTATCTACCTTTGAAAATGATATAGTTTAATGTCGAAACATGGGTCGGTCAAGTGAACTTTGGTGAAACATACAACAGTGTATCTATTATTATGTTTCCTAGAAATTTTGAGGCCAAAAAATGATACAAGTGTTGTTTGACTATTATGTTTTTTATCAGTTTTAAAACGGCGTTGCGGTGCGTTCCGGCACCATGACAATTATTGGAACCCAATTCAGACAGCGCGAAGGCTGGGAATAGCGATGCAATCAAACAGGAAATTTCGGCGTGGCGTGGCCCTATCTCCTTTCCAATTCCACCCACGAAGGAGGATGGCAATCAGATATCCTTATCCTTTAAGGACAAATTTCCTTTAAACAAATTATTTTTACCTCTACGTAACACCTTGCAAGGTAATTTAAGTATTCTGTGACCTCCGGTGGTTGAAGCGGTTAGCGAAGTACGCGGCGACGCGACGTAAGGCTTTAAGCTAAAGGGGGTGCTAAGCTAAAGGCTTTAAACTAAAAGCTTCAGCGCTCATTCCAGTATTCAGTACTTAACGATCAAGGAGATTTAAGGTTGACGGTTGATTTACCTCAAAAAATTATTGTAAGGATAGAAGTAAGGATATATTGTAAGTCTGATACTTAAACCCCATTACTCATTTTCTTTCCATTTGTTGATTATATTAATGATTGAATTTCTTGAGAGCTGACTCGTGTTGTATTTACTGATTTGCTTACATTTTTTTCTGAATTTTGATATGCATTTAATTGATCTCTAATTGTAAGATCTAAAATAATCACATTCAACATATCAGATCAGGCAAGTTCTAGTTGATATTCAAGTCTCGACCCTTATTCCTAAAGAACTTTCATTTTAAAATGTATTCAGAGAGAATCCCGACTACCTCTCGGCTAATTTCTGATTGTTGAGTTTACACTCCAGTGACATTTCGTTCTTCTTTTGTCATCTATCATTCTCTCGTGTACTGCTGTGCACTTCAAGCCTTGATCTCTGTTCTTGTGTGTCCTCCGAGAAATAAAGACGTGTGTGTTCCACTCGACGTTTGTCTCGTTCTTTCAACACTGATGGGGTGGGCGCAATGTTGTTCACTTTCATTGGAAAAATGTCTAGATCTGGCCCTGATCGGGACTAGGTACGGTGATAACTTTACTCGAGTCACCCGCAATGCACAATTTGTGCCGAAATTCCACAGAAAAAAAATCATTTGCCTTGACCGGGATTTGAACCCGGATCCCGACCGAGGCGTTATTTCCACTTAGGGAATTAACTCTTCGGTAAATTAAGTGGCTAAAGCACTCGACCGGAAATTGAGGATTCCAGGTTTGATCAAGGTCAAGGCGAATGATTTTTTCTCTGTGAAATTTTCGCACAATCGTGCAAGGTACCTCAAGGGCTTGTGGTGGGGGGTGCTAGGAAAGCAGCCGTCAACCTTTAATCTACATATATTTGCCCCTTCACGACGTATGAGTGGAGGTAACTACATCTCTTCAACATGCGCTCAGTTGTGTGTAAGTGCTACTTAATTTTATGTCCAATAACCTGGCTGTCGCCCAGCGTATACCATTCATTCCGCTATCTTCGAATAGCACTTTTGCCCAGATGGACAACATCATAAGTTTGCGATATGTAAGAAAGCTCCGTACGTATCGACCATTACTATCGACTACTTTGAGTTCTTATTATACGATAGCTATAGGGAAAAAATGGCTATAAATTAAAATGTATAACAAAACTCCATTTTTCAAATGGTGCTTAATTTTTTGTGCTCTTTCATCGTTCACCGGAAATCTCCAGAGTTATTTAACCTATTGATTTTTGAATCTATTTCCTATTATCTATTTTTGAGTTGAGAGAGATCTGACTTCTTGAGTTTGGCCAAGAATTTATTAAGTCCTTTATTGCTCGGGAAAAAAGGGAACTTTTACACCATTTTTCTTGGCTAAATATTCCGTATTTCACACTCCTTAACCTATCTTTGTTACTCTATCGTTTCTGCGGGACCTGGAAATATACTGCACTTTATGCTGGAGGTCCCCTTCTCTCTCTGAAAGATGTACATTCTTTAATTCTTAGTTTTACCAGAATCCTCACGTGAAATGTGTTAAATAAAACGTGCAATAACTTGGTGATAAAAATCTCACCAATGCAATCGTAGACTTACAATACGTGGTTGCTTCTTCATCATCATCATCACTGGTCAACAATCCTTATATTGGTTTGACGTAGCTCTCCACTCATTTCTCTTATCAGCTTATCTTTTCAAAACAACGTATTTCTTTTCCTCCACGTAATTCTTAACCTGTTTCATATATTTTGTTCGAGGTCTTCCTTTTCCGTTCTAGCCTTCCACTTGTCCCTCGACGATTGTCTTCATCAGGCCATCATGTCTCAAGATGTGGTCTATAAGGTTGTTCCGTCTTCTTATTAAGGTTTTCATGAGGCTTCCCTTCTCTTCTTAGGGCTTCCTAATTCCTAACACAGTCGATCCATTTAATCCTCATCATTCATATGACAGAAAATACAAGCGAACGTCATTTCACGCGGAATCACATCGAAAAAACGTAAGGAAGTTGTAACGAATTTATAATACCTACCATAATTACGTGTACCTTTGATGTTATTAAGAATTCATTCAATGCCACTAAATATGGCCGGAAAAGTCATGGCTTGCATTATCTACTAAATTAATGCTGAATAGCTTCTCCCTTTTATTTTTACTTAATCGTAGCAAATAGGTAAAATAAAAAAAAAAAACTATTCATCGACCACCCACTAGCAAGCAGTACAGTTCTATTATAATAAAACCATGAATGCAAAACTAAAAAGGCCTTGAATATTATTCTCAACTAATTTTTAGTCTAGTTCAAAAACTATCATTGTGAGAAGAATTTGTATGAAATGAAAAGCAAAACGCTTTCTAAATTAAAATTTTGTTTTTGTAAAAATTCAATAATTTATGCACATTTTAAACGACTTTTAGCGTGTATTTATATTTTTTTTTAACTTAGGCTATATGAAGTTATAATTGTTTTAAACTTAAGCAATGAAGGAGCGAAATAATTTAAAAAAAACAGTTTTTTCCGGTTTTAATTAACAAAGAAATCAGCAATTTAATGAAACAAATGGATCTTTTTAATTGGAATGAACTTCACACTTGGCTCACATAACATGCAAGGAATTTAATTTATGTACTAAAGAGTATCACTACCAGGAGAATCTAAAAGGGAGAGATTATTTTTAAAGCTCTCAAATGACGGTCTTTTACCAGTATGAGGTTATTATAAAATCAAATGTGGTTTAAACACGGCTTAGCTAAATATAGAAATAGGGCACCACGAAATCGGAATTCAGTTATTTTATTACCTGTTGCATGAAATGAACGCACTCTGGATGGGAATAAAAATCGCTTGAGCATTTGATTAATGTTTGCATACTTATGTTTACTGCCACATGTTGACTCATTCAGGAGACAACCTTGTGGTAAGTCTCTATACTCATCCAACTGCCTTCCTTCCCACTACTAAATAACCTCCCGGTTCCAGGCTGTTATCTTATGCTAGTCTGAATAGCTACTACCTTTAGCATAATGAGATCCCCTCTTCATAGGTGAGAGCACATCAATGAGAAGAGCTGGATGGCTGATGGAGAGGAACAGAGTGGGCCAAATGGGGTGGAGTATGTGGGACATATTGCGTACCTGGACCTACAGAGACCTTACGGAGGACAGCTGACCTCTGATAACGGGCAAGGACAGTTTACAGGCCTGATGGTCGTGGTCCAAACACACGGAGAATGGGCACATGGAGGTTGATAAATGTAATCCATAAAAAAGTATGATGGAGTTCTTGAGAGAATTGTTGTATTTTTTAACAGACGGGTAACTCTTGATAAGAATATGGAATGTAATATTAAGGGCCAGAACAAGGAAATTCGTTATATCATCACGGATAAAAACAAATGTGTGATTGATTACCCATTTATAACTGCCAAGTTCCTAGATTTTAGGCATAAGTTATTTAATTTATAAATTTGCCCGTAAATTTTTTACTTGATCAATGCTTCTATCATTATCAATGTTCTGTATTTTTAAAATTGAAGCATAAAATAAAAATATATATATGTTATGTCGTATAATATTTTGGGATTACTTTTTCAATATTATAGAAGTATTTTTCCAGTACTGCGAATTAGGTCAATTGTCGACGAGTTTACTTTGCGGATGTTTATTTTAAACGCTGAAACCGGTTGAGTCAATAATCAAGGGTAAAATTACTACGGCTGTTTCTATCTTAGTATTCTTCCATTTAAGGTAGCTTAACTATACCCTGACTAGCCACGGTGATATATTTATGGAGTCACCCGCAATGCGCAAATTGTGCGAAAAATCCACAGAGAAAAAAGCACTCGCCTTGACCGGAAATCGAACCCGGATCCCCCTATTTCCGCTCGAGTGCTTTAGCCAGTTAAGTAGCCTCGGTATCTTAACCATAAGTACCGAGTAGCCTTCGAATCCCGGTCAAGGCGAATGCATTTTTCTCTGTGGATTTTTCGCACAGTTTGTGCATTGCGGGTGACTCCATAAAGATATTACCGTGGCTAGTCCCGGAATACTTCAATTAGTCAAGAGCTACCGCCTCTATGTGGTCTAAGTTCGGGCTTTGCTCTCCCGCTTTGACGCTGCGCGCACGATTTGGACTGCTTGAGGCATCATATGCTCAGCAGTCTATGCCTCCTTTTTCGGTATGGACCTCAAATTTCTACAGTGAAGAATGACGCCTCGGTATCTTAACTGGCTAAAGCTCTCGACAATCCCCCTCCCCTATCCGTTCTCGCTCCATTCAAACCCTCTGTACCCCACCCATCTCATATTTTTCTCTCCTAGCCCACCATGTCTATCACCTCGTCATTCACCTTCCTATTCGTCTATTTCACTTCTTTCATTTTCCTCCATACCCACATTTCTAGTCTTTTCCTCATCCTCCTTCCGCAACGTCCTCGTTTCCACACTGAAAAGTGCTACATTCTACATTAGACTCTTAAGTACAGTGGCGAGTTCAGAGGGGGGCGCGGGGGGTGCTCTCCCCCTCCTTGCGGGGCCACCCGTATTGCCAAACATTGCAGAACCACAATTGTAACTTTTTTATGAATCATGATATAGCATTGTCTTGAATATGGTTCTAATCACTTTAATTAAAATTTTCTGAACCTCTGAATGTAACTTGATTATTGTTTATGACGATAAAAGGAAAGGCGACTCTAGATATCTTTTTGTCGCCCCCCCCCCCCCTCGAGTTTTCTCCGTATCCGCTGCTTCTCTGCTTCAGTATCCTTTTTCGCAAACCCTCACGTAACGATCCTCTGATCAACTCTATTTACGAATACCTCCTTTGCTCATTCAAAATAGGTAGGGACACAGTCTGTAAAGTAACGAGTGAGAAAAAAGTGAGAATACAGAATTCTGTGGCCTCGCTGTGAATATGTGTGGTTCCCTCTAATATAAGAACCGACCTGAGGCACTACATTTAGGAGTCCACCCCGTAGAAGCTTGATTTTTGTTCCCACTCATGGTAGTAGTGTAGCCAGGAATATCGTTCGGGGGGGGGGGGGGGGGAAGGAATTCCAAAATCAGGGGGAAAGTTTTTGAAAAATAGGGTACGAAGTAGAGAGTTTTAAACTAATTTCAACATTTTTCATATACGAAAAATCTTAATTTGTCAAATAAAATGTTTTATAAATTCAAGACTTTTCAATGTTTCGTTTTCTCTTATGAAGGAAAGTAACTGTGTTTTCATATTTCGGTGGGGAGGTCCGGACCCCCCGGACGTCACTGACTCTTGGAACATTTTAACGGGTTTTCAAATATGTCCACATCGCGGCGATGAGTGAATAATGGTTGATTTATTCTCAATATTTTCAATTTAATATTGCAAAGCGAGAAAAATACTATTGAAAAAATATTTGATGGATAATATCTTTACGAGAATAAATTTCGGTTCGCAGCCTTAAATGTAGTTCATGATCTCGCCAAACTGGGATCGCTCCTCCGTCATCGACGCGAGTGGCGACTTTTAAAACCTTTTAAATGCACAGTGCGTGTAACATATTTACATCTACATAATAACCTGCGAGCCACCTCTAGGGTGTTTAGCAAGGGGTGATCAATCACCAGCATGCAGCATACAATAGAATTTCCACATGCACAACACACGTTCCGAAAAACATTACGCATACTAACAAATTATGCCACAACATTCATTCAAGGGTAAACTTGCCAACTACTCATTGAGGTTTTCTGCCAATGAAGCTAGGACGCACAAGACATGCTCTTGGAAGTAATAAGTAAAGTCAGAAACATGCATTAAGGTTTGAATAAGTTAGTAGGTTACGATAAAAGTCATCTAATCTATTTGTGAGTTCTAAAGCTGAAGTTATAGTCTCTTATTGATCGTGGAAAAAAGTCTGAATCTGTCAGTTCTACTGTGTATCTCTCTTATTTTATTTATGTGATCTAATCTACCGTTTAGTGACCGACTAGAGAAATTAATATTGTAGTATACGTGGTATGTACCATGAAGCAACAATGCATAATGGGATTGAGTACCTGGGGCATTATCCTGGAGGGTCCCTTTTTTCGCCATTTCCTCCTCCTTGAGTCAGCTGTTCAGGCAAGTCCCTCTTCCACGACCCTGCCATCATTCCCCGCTCCCCCGTCCTCATCCTTCGGAACGGGCGCTTCACAACATATCCTCCTTATCAATGGCATATGACCACGCCTTCAGCGAGCTACACATGAGGGCAGCAGTGAAATGCTGAATGGAGTCAAGCGGGGTAGACTCGTCGGGTAGGGGAATTCGTGGGGCGTGGTGCTTCACGCCATATATCCATTCTTTTCTTCATTCTTCTTCGTAAATCCGCCCTCTTACTCTGAAATATCCATAAGAGATATATAAAATACAAGTGCAGGTGATGCATTGGTGGTAACTGGCAAGCTGTCATTGATATATTTGCATGAACATAAAATACTACCGATGCGGGTGAGAAGCATTGGCAGTTCTTCATATTACAATAAGATGACTATTGCACTTTCCTAGAATGAATGAGGGAGAGTGCAATTTTCATTTTATTTTAATCTGCCCATAACAGCATGAAATACTTCTACGCGAATTGAATTGATAAATTTGAATAGTAATTTCTTCCAAAGAGATCCTTATTGGTTGCCTTTTTCTTAATGTCTTTCTCTTCATTTTTATTAATTTTAAGCTCATCGGAAACATCGTATTTCCTAATGTATATACCGAAATTTATTAACGTTCGTATTAGATTATGAAAAACACAAATGCAAATCAATGCCTATGAGTAAATTTAAATTCTACTCGTTGTGAATGAGATTAAAGAGGACAATAACTCGAAGAAATTAAACTTCCCTTTCATGAGTAACTAATATATTTCTTTTTATCTGTGAAATTTTCTATATTAAAAACTGGGGATACTTTGGAAGATTTGGAGTAACACTTTAACTTACGAGGCATTGAGTGGCATTTGAAAGCCATAATCAAATGGGCACGCGTAAGACATTAAAAATAGACTATCTGTAGAGCAAATTTCACTCAGAAAAATCCCCCACCTTCCATTTTTTCATGGTTATTCCTTGATGATAACATCATATCTAAAAGCAAAAATCACTCGCGATGTAAATAAACACGAGGGTACAGTGGCGCCACTGATCTTCACACGACTCATCACATGAATTAACTTTTCTGCATTAACCTCTCGTAACGGTTCTTTACTCCTTGACACCGTGCACATGGGAATCACTAGTTTTCTTCGGGGTGGAATAGGAACTCGGCACCTGGAAAATTTTCTCCATAATTCAGAAACAACCGAACAACTAGAAAAGACATTTCGAGCAGCGACGGGAAAGACAGCGGGCCATCAAGGTGAGCACGTGGTCGTTGCACTGTCGTGGAAAGGCGTCACGAGATAGTTCCACTTGCCCCGAGTTCTCGTTGAGGACTGGAGCGGACTCGCATAAGTGAAGCGCTCGAGAAAGGCAAAGGGTCCGGGCGAGGAGGAGAAGGGAGGGGTCGGATGGAAAGGCATTTTAACGGAACCGCGAAGTATTTAGGAATCCAAATTGTGGTTTTAAATAAGGGGAGGGGCGGAGGGTACCCACTCACCCCCCACCCCTTGAAATGAGGAAACAGTGGACAAGAATCATTAGCGAAAGTATAGCCGAGGCTGAAGGTAATGGTCGACAAAGGATGCCATGCGTTCTGTGGGGGAAATGAAAGAATTTCTTGTACATTCTCCTCCATCCTACATTAAATATACCTACGATTGCCTCAATCGCCTCCATTCTACCTCTCTCCCAGTTCACAAAGGCCGTTTTCCAATCCACGTAGTATGCACTCATTCCCTTGTTCCTTTTCTCCCTTCCTCCAAGGTGCGTGCCTATTATACGCACCTTGCCCTGTTCCCTTACTAATGCTCTACTGGCGCTATAATGTGTGAACGGATATAATGCGAACTATTGACAGTAACGAAATGTGACGCGCGGGGACGTGTTAGCACATCTGGTGGTTGACTTAAGAATCAATTTCTATACTTATACTTTTGTATGTGAAGAGCAAGAATTCACAATGCCGATATATTATTACGTAAAAGAGCTCACATAATAAACACAAAATTACTTAAAACTTCAGTTCAAGATTTCTGAGTTTTCCAATGCCGCCATTTTCACGTCCACTTCCTACGAGGGCACGTTAACGAGGGAGCGCTCCCTTGTTCACTTACCCTTCGCTCTCTTGCGCCCTCGCCGATTGGATCCACCCTTGCTGTCGTCACATCCGCAAGTTGACGATTGAAAAGTGCACGAAGGGTGAATAATTGCGAATTGGAAAACGGCCAAAGACATCATAATGGCCACCGTCGACGTGACCTCATTATACTCATCTATTCCTCATGTAAAAGGCCTCGCCTCCCTTCGACACTTTCTTGAAATTCCACCTAAACCTCAGATACTCAGTGCTTACTTTTTAGTCGATCTCTCTCGCCTAATCATCACTAAAAATGCCTTCTCATTCAGCGATAAACATTATCTCCAGATCAAAGGCTGCGCCATTTGAAGTATATTTAGCCCTTCATACGCAAATTTATTTCTTGGTCTCCTTGAAGAGTCCTTCCCATTTTCCTACCCACTTCAACCCTCACTTTGGCTTCGCGATATAGATGATATTTTCCTTCTATGGCATCATGGAAAAGATTCACTGAGCTCTTTCATTTGGGCACTCAGTAAGTTCTCCGAACTATCCTTTACCGCCAATCACTCCCCCTCCCGAATAACATTTCTCGATGTTATCATTTCCCTCGAAAATAAAAATTTCATCACTTCAGTCCACATTAAACCTACTAACAAATAACAATACCTCCGCTTCAACAGCTGTCACCCCTCACATACTAAACAATCCCTTCCTTACTCTCTTTCAGTAAGACGCCACAGAATTTGCAATAACCCCGAATTCTTGGACATTTTTCTTAATAATCTTCACCACCACATTTTTCTGCATAAACACGTATAATAGAAACCAACCGTGAGAAACTGGGACAATTACGCAGTAAATGCACAGAAAATTATCATTTAATCAGACATCAATGGGAACAGAATGATTAACTTGCAAGTAAATCACCCCCTCCGAGAGCATACATCTTCACGCGCAAATGAAATATTTTGGTGAGTAACCAAGAAAAACAAAAAGATTAAGGGTAAGTAAAGTTTCTCGAAAAGCAGAAGAGCGCCACAAAACTTCGTCCTAAAACTTTTGAAAGTGACTGTACATGATTATGTGATCTACCAAATTCATAACTTTTCAATGCAATTCTTCGCGATTATAATCATTTTCCTGCAAAATATTGGACAAAAGTAGATCGCTTTTCACCTTCCACCACGCCGCGGACACTTTTGAAAACCGATTAAAGAGGCGGCAGGCGACCAAAGAGGCAACAGAAATCAGCCCTCTATGGGATAGAATTGGGATTCCTCTATGCAGTCCCCTTGGTACCGGTTATCCTAAACAAATTCTCGAAGCGAGTGGAAAGGAATTTATCTCTCTCCACCTTAAATGCGGAAAATCACCCACTTTTGCCTAGGAAAAGCTCTATCATTACCAATCCACACAATTCTAATGGTTAAATCCCTCGATGAGTGAATGCGTGCGAGCAAGCGAGCGTAATGTATTAACAAATCATACGCTCCTAAAAAGACCGATTAAACCGCAGTGAATTTTTTCTCCCACAATTTTCTCAATTTTTTTAAAATATTCCTTTACCACCGATAACACCACAGCATTTTATATCGATTTTTTTCAATGAGTTATCAGTTAAACGTTCACGAAAAACCAGGGGCAACCTATCGGGGCGGGACTCAAACCCGCGACCTCTTCTTAGGCAGGCGAGGACCTTACCCCGCCGTCACCGATGCATGCATATTTTATTGAAATTTCAAAGGAGATGGTAGTGCATGTTTCAAATAGAATTTTCCCTTTATACAACTGAACGCAGTTCAGCGTTGGATTTATTTTTTACTGACAATTTACCTCGCCACATTGGTGTGACAGCATGAATAGTCTGCTCAGTCACGCTCATACTTCTTAGTAGTATACCCCCAGGGATATAACAGAGCCGCTGCACGGTACTCTGGACGAGGATTTCCTTAGGGTGAGTCCCATCTTCAATCTCCCACATACGCAACGAAAATCTATTCCAAGGCTCAGGGAGTGCAGGTTGCATCAAGTTACGTGAGGTGAAGGTTGATCTCTTGAAAATGCACCGGTGTATCAGACGACGACTATCGAATATGAAAAGGAACACTATGAAATGATGATGAAGGTACGACCCATAGTCGCAGTAATCCAGCAGATGTCATTCCTCGTGGGATGCATCTCGAGCAGCTACCTGGTGTGGGCTGTGAAGTCTGTGGAGTGCTGTCTGTACCCAACGAGGTGAACAACGAAAGAAGATATAAGAGCATATCGATGGCCAAGTTCTAACAACACGTATGTCAAAAATAGCAACTTTTTAGGAGAGCTAAAAAATTGATTTTTTAATTGCATATAATTTTAATTGAAATTAAAAACCTAAAATACATAAAAATGAAAAAGAAGCATACGTTTGCAAACAAAGAGTTGTTTTTTGCTTGAATTTTATTTTTTATTAACGACATTAGCAGTATTAACTCAGACCGGCCAAATTTTGAGATACGTGTTGTTAGAACTTAGCCATCGATATGGATTTCAGAGAGTTAAGAGGAATTATTTTAAAATCTCTCTTTAATACATTGCATTCTTTTTTAAAGAAAATACTTTTCTGAAACCTGTGCAATAATATTGAAAATTCAGTTAATCGAGAAAAGTATCTCCTCCACATTTTTCTGCAATTAAAATTTTTATAATTTTACACTCAAAGAAATACTTGAATAAAACTAGAGATAGAGGCAAATGATAGCAAGAGCTTACTATTCCCTCCTTGAGAATTTCAAAGTGATAGTTAAAGTTGAAAAAGAGTAATTCAGCCCGAGAAAAGATCAGTCAAACGTGTTGATGTACCCCTAGGGTTTAACATTAGCTTCAGATCAATTTTCAGGTTCTTTAACGAGGGGAAATTTTTAACCACATAAAATGTGAGAGAAGGTGATTTCGGATATCACTCTGAAATTTTTTTATATGTCCTTTTTATTTGTTTAAATATATAAAAAAGAAACTACCAAACCCTTACGATGCGAGCTGGGCAAGGGAATCGAACAGATCTTTCTCTGCTGATTTTGGCGAATTTCATGCGCCTATTACTTAATATGAGGTGAACTATTTCCTCATCCAAAGTCTTCTGCATGTCACGATAAGACTCTACCCTCTCAAATTCTTACGATTTTCGGGTTGTAGGTCTGAGACATACATCTAAAGATATAACGATTGTCGCGGGATGAAAAAGGAACGATGTTCACACAACTATAAGCCGAAGGACAGAGAAATACAACGCACCCATTCAAAAAATATATATTCATAACTTTTACAATATCATGAAAATAGTGAATAATAATGGGGGGATTTCACTTATCAGTATAAAAATGGGGGAAATTTCACTTATCAGTCAGTCTTCAGTCAGTAAGCCTCCTTGTCTGCAGTTCCGCCGATACTTGAGCACACTTGGTGGGCGGGGGAGGGGCTGGGGCAGCTGAGGCACCACACATCCTCACTATGAGTTCCACACACTGACTCTCACAACTGACTCCGAGATTGACAACGACACTGGTCGCACGCACACACACATAAAATTGAATATCGGAATAAAACTACGCCCTCCGGTGGCAGTTACGACAACTAAAACATACTTCTGTTTACGGAACAATGATGATACATAACAATTATGATGATGATATAAAACAATGACATTTCATATTAAATAAACAATATTATATGCTCAGTATTAAATAAAATTCCATGCTTGATACTTATAAAAAATATGACAACTACCTCCATGAAACCTAATCAAATTTTCGTTCCTGCGCATGTCTTTTGAATGGAAACATTATCTAATTGGAAGAACTTAGCTATAATTAAGGGGCCAAAAGGAGAGTTTCCAGACCCACGGTTTTAAATAAAATGTACCCAGTTACGTAAAATATTTAATTACATTACATCGTCATAGAAAACTCGATATTCTGAGAGTGTGTCGAGGGTCTGAAGTTGGTTTCGATTTTTTGAGTCAAGAAAGTGCTCCATGAGGCGAATATAGCTATAAAATCTACTGGGGAGAGAAATTTACCTTTTCCTAGCTGAAAGTGGATGTGAAGAGAGGCACAAACTTCGAGTAATCTTGAGACAGATACAGGCTGTTGGGAATGACTTTGCGTTGGTGACCCTCATTGCTCGGACCGCTTTAGAATACGGTAGTTGTAAAACCATCAGGCACAGTGAGCACGTAAGGCGCATCCGTTGGTTAGCCATTCCTTCAATGCATGACTCCTTACTCCCTAACAGATGGATAAAGATTGCTGGAATCATGCATGGATACCGAAGCATATTTTGCCTCACGAAGGAAACGCGTAAAATGGAAGCAGAAATTTTATCCAAATAGGTAGCCCAAATGTCAACAATAACGAGCAATTTAGCGAATCGTCATTTTTTCCCAGAAAGTGTCTCTAAATACTGGTGGACCTCGAGAAGAAATGGAATAAATTTAATACAGGGTACTTTAGGAGGAATCTGCAATACCTCAGGAGGTAGTAGGGTAGACAATGTTAAGCATTATTGTTCTGTAAACATGGAGTCGCGACTCCTTAGCTACTGATCTATCCCAACGCAAACATTATTTTGTATACACTTTGCAGTTACAATGGATACGGTTTTTTCTTGTGTATCCAGCCTTTTTGATATTTTATGTAATAATCTGGATTTTTCAGGACATTAAATAATTAGAAATGGACAAAAATATGCCATTATAATTAATAATTATTGGATTTATGTACAAAGCGTGATTTTATGGTTCAATTATGACGAATCCTCGAAGTATTCTGTAAGGATCCAAGCACAACGGGAGAAAGGATGGAAATTTATTTTGCAAGTTGTTTGGACGAAAATTTTCGATTATAAATGCCTGAAACAATTTATCTGTGAGCTTAAATTAACGAGAGCTTTGAGTGTGTATCAACAATACGATTTCACAATCATCCATTTTGAGATTAATTGTTTTAGACGATTATAATTGCACATTTTAGTCCAACTCTAATTATTTAACTTACTGAAAACTCCAGAGCATTAAAAAAATTCCGGAAAGTCTGAATATCTAAGAAAAATCGTAACTAAGGAGTTGCGAGCCCATGTTTATGGGACGAAAAACACTTAAAATTGTCTCTCCTAGCATCACGTAAGGTATTGCGGATTCCTCGGGAAAACCCTGCATTGACTATTCGGCATGAGAACATGCCGTCTTCAATATTTAATGAGAAAATTACATGAAAAATAAGCTAAAAACTCCTGCATTCTTAAATTCATGTTGTTCAACTTTAAAATGATTCACTCGCCCGTTTGAATTATATACCTCATGGTCCGAAATCGTTCGCTATTAAGTTGCAATCATTTTATATTAAAACTTGTTGCTTTTTTCTAATTCCAGGTGCATGGATTTAAACTACTTAGAAAAATATTTTTACATTAAAAAAACTCTATATTTATTCATGCTCTTTAGCCACTCAAGCTCTTCAATAGCGCAAGCTATTTCAAGAACTAGGGATAGGGAAAATTTTCTTCCTGTCTTTTAGCCAAATAACTTTTGATAATTAAAATGATGAAAAAATTGCGTTTGGTAGTGTACATCTCCGATGGGCAATTTACATATTGCTGATTTATTTTAAGTAAGTGGAACAATACCAACATTTTCTTGTATGAAAAGTTTGGATATGTAAGAGCAGTTTCATTTAGATTATTATAAGGTGCGAGACGACGAGGGTCGCCTCGAACGGACTTCCTCTGAGACCCAGCCATTAAGCACGTTCCTGCTGTCATCGGAAGAGTCGCCTGACAAACGATTCCTTCGGTGACTCCAGGGCGTGGGCTTGTGGCTGCTAGGGTCGGCAGTTGGTGTTGTGCAGCGAAACAAGGTGTATGGCTTGGGACTGAATAAAGGAAGTTGCTTGTGTGAAAGAATTTGGACTTGTTCCCTGCTTTGCTTCCCCCGAACCCCTTTACCGTCGGCGAAGACGACTTACATTTGGTGTCCGAAGTGGGGGATCTTTGCTAAATATTAGGGGAAGCAACTGCAAATCAAGTCACAAATAAATCAAGGATGACGGGTCGGATCAGCTTATCGGGCCGTGAGATGGACCTCCAGCAGGCGGTGGATGAGCTATCCGCGCAACTGAGGATTCTCAAGGAAGAGAACGAAGGTTTTCGGGCCCGCGCGGATAACACGAAGGGGGAAGGACAAATCACAAGGAAGTCATTCTCGATGGTATCCTCCATTGATTATTTCTCTGGCGCCGCGGGGGAGAACGTGGAGACGTTCTTCTCTCAAGTGGAGCAGGGGGCGAAACTTAGTGTTTGGAGCGACGACGACAAGTTAAGTGTGGTCACCCTACGTACCCGCGGGGGGGCACTAGAGCACCTGCGGGCGAAGGAGAGAGCAGGGGCTGTTAAAACATATGATGACGCTCGGAAGTCTCTGTTAGAAAGGTACCGGGGGGTTAAAAACCGACGGTTTTACAGAGAGATGCTTGCTGGCGTCCGCATGGCACCCAGGGAGCAGATCGAGGAATTTGCGGACCGCATTCGTGAATTGAACAGCCACACGTGGAGGGAGGAGGAAGATGCCGCAGCGGCCGCGATACGCCAATCCGAAGCGGATGAAAGAGCTTTGGACGCGTTTTTAAACGGCCTGCCGGGCAGAGTGGGGGAACATACGCGTCTCGCAATGCCGGAAACCTTCGATGCAGCCGTTAATGTGGCCGTGCGTATACGCGAGGCAGAGAGGAGGGCTCATCCGGAGACGGAAGAGAGAAACGTTTTCACGATGCGTGAGGGAGTCTGTCATGCTTGTGGGCAACCCGGACACTTTGCGAGAGAGTGTGCAAACAGGGGTGGAATGCGGTGTTTTAACTGCGGTGGACAAGGACATTGGGCGAGGAATTGCCGAGTGGGGGGGCGGATGCGCGTCGGGGGGCGCGTTGAGCCGTCTTTAAACGTTTCCGGGGCCGAGCAGGCCGCCCGCCAAGGCCCCCGGTAAAGACTTTGGTTCCATGTGTGCACCGTGAAGGGGGAATGGAGGACTTAGCGGTGATTGTCACGTGTGAATATAAGAGGCGGCGTATGTTAGTGGACACTGGGGCCCAGGTGAGCCTAGTGACTAAGGAGTGCTGTGGGGGGCAAGTTCTACGTAGGTCTCGTTTTAGGATAAAGGGTCTGACGGGTAGATGTATTTGGAATTATGGAGAGGTAGTGCTTCCGGTATGGTTCGGAAGCGATGTGCATAATCTTCGGGCCCAAGTAGTGGACACCTTGGGCGGGTATGAAGGCCTTATTGGTATTGACTTCCTTCGTGAAACGGGGGCCGTTATTGACGTGAAAAAGGGGGAACTCTCAATTGGGGGGTCAATAATTCCCTTGACCGAGAGAGGAAGAGCGAAATCCGGGGAATTCGCACCGCAGTCGGAGGAGGCATTTGGAAAGGGGCCGCGATGTGCGGTGACATCTGTGGGGGGATTTACGACGGGGGGCGTGGCTTCCACCGCCAGAGGGGGCGGGCCAAGAATCATGTCATGGGAACGACCGAGGGACGCGTCGACGGCCGGCCCGGGAGGGAAGCCAGAGGTCGCCGAGAGAAATTTCGACAGCCCTCGGGCGGGAAAACCAAGGAGGAGAGTAAGGCGGCAGCGCGGATGGAAGCGGCGGAGGGCGGGCGGAATGGCTATCCTGCCGACGGACTCTTCGGTGGGACAGGCGGAGGGGTCGGAGGGGCTGGAGGGGCCTGATTTCTTGGGTCATGAGGGACCTTGGAGCCGCCGGCCACGTGTGGATGTGCCGGTTCGACTCCCAGCGGCGGAAGTAATCCCAGCCCGTTCATCGAAGCTCGTATCCCTCCCCTTACCCGGGCGGGAGTGGACGGAGGGAGAAGAGTGCGTGCTGGAGCCGGCTCTCGAGATGGAGGAGTGTTTAGTTGCCCGGTGTTTGTGTCGGGTGGACGGGGAAGGAAGCGCGAAGGTGCGCGTGAGTAATTATGGGGAGTCGGCAGTAAATCTATGCAAGGGCACAGTGGTGGCGACAGTGAGCGATGTAGATTTTGTTCCAAATGAAAGATTCTGCGGAGATGATATTGAGGGTGCATGCGATAGGAACGTGCGCTCTGTGGAGAGTACGAGTTTGTGCGAGCTTTCGGATAGTGACATTGAAGGGAAATTGACGCACCTGAATGGGGGGGAAAAAGCTGTTATGCGTCCCCTAATAGGAAGGTACAGGCATTTGTTTTCATTAACGGGAACACCCCCTGCGACCCACTTGGTAGAGCACCATATTCCTACAGGTGACGCCCGTCCCATTTATCGGAGACCCTATCGCACTCCGCATCATTTAAAGCCTTTAGTGGAGGATTTTGTGAAGGAACAGTTGGAAGGGGGAATAATATCTCCTAGTCACAGCCCTTGGGCCTCACCCGTTGTGATCGTGCCAAAGAAATCTGAGGACGGAAAGCCTAAGTACCGGTTCTGCATAGACTACCGTGCTTTAAATGCAATTACTAAACCGGATGTATACCCACTTCCAAACATTACGGAAACCTTGGACTATTTGGGGGGGTGTAGGTATTTCTCGACCCTCGATCTAACGGCGGGTTATCACCAAATTCCCATGGCCCCTGAGTCACGCGAGAAGACTGCCTTTATTGTAAATAGCGGATTATACGAATACCAACGTATGCCAATGGGACTAAGAAACGCGCCAAGTGTATTCCAACGTATGATGGACGGAGTCTTCAGGGGAATGACCCCCACAGAGTGCTTGGTGTATCTCGATGACGTTATTGTATTTGGCGGGTCGATTGAAGAGCATGCAGCGCGGCTGGGCCGAGTGTTTGAGAGGCTCGAGTCGGCCAGGTTGTCCTTGAAATTGACAAAATGTCACTTTGCCCTTTCTCAAGTAAGCTATCTAGGCCACATTATCAGCGGAAAGGGAATTCAACCGGACCCAAGTAAGATTTCGGCGGTAATGGACTTCCCCACTCCCAAGACGGTAAAGGAGACACAATCGTTTTTAGGAATGACTAATTATTACCGTCGATTTATTAAAGATTATGCCATTCTCGCTCGCCCGCTTACAATGTTACTGAAAAAGGGAACTGCATTCGTTTGGGCTCCGGAGTGCGACGAAGCAGTGGAAGGGCTAAAACGGGCGTTGACGAGCAGCCCAGTGTTGGTATATCCAGATTTCTCCTTGCCTTTCATCATAGCGACGGATGCAAGTAATTTCGCGATAGGTGCCGTCCTATCACAGGTGGTCAATAATGAGGAGCACCCGGTCGCATTCGCATCGAGGCAATTAAAGAAACCGGAAGTGAATTATACGACGACGGAGAAGGAACTTTTGGCCATTACGTGGGCGGTGGGACACTTCCGGTGTTACATCTACGGCCGGAAATTTACCATTTTGACAGACCACGCCGCGCTCACTTGGCTTTTTGGATTAAAGGACCCCAGTAGCAGGTTAATGAGATGGACTTTGAAATTGAGCGAGTACGATTACGAAGTAATTCATAAACCTGGTAAGACCCATGCAAATGCGGATGCCTTAAGCAGGAAGATTCACCAAGTATCCGTGGAAGAGGTTATAGATTTTCGGAAGGAGCAGGAAAAAGATTCCGAGTGTATTGAATGGAAAGGAAGAGAGGGATTCGTGGTCGATGGGGGTATACTATGGAAGGAAACTATAATGGGAAAAAGAGTAGTAGTGCCTCGCAGCTGCCGGGAGAAAGTGCTCCGTCAGTGCCACGACCATATACTGTCAGGACATTTAGGTGTACAGGCAACAGGAAGTAGGGTTAAAAGGGACTTTTGGTGGCCATCCTATTCGCGAGATGTCAAGAAGTATGTAAAGGGCTGCATTGCCTGTAGTCAGAGGAGCCCTTATGGTAGGTGCAAGGCCCCATTACAAGCACTACCAGCAGCGAATAGGCCTTTCGAGTTTATTGCAATAGACATTGTGGGTCCCCTTCCGAAGACAGAGGAGGGTTATAGGCATATCTTGTCGATACTTGATCATTTCTCGAGATATTTAGTGATGGTACCATTAACAGATCAGAAATCTGAATCCGTTTCAGTGGCACTAGTGAAGCAGTGGATACTGAGGTTCGGAGTGCCGGAAACACTTCTTACTGATCAGGGAACTAATTTCATGTCAGAACTTTTTAGACAGGTCTGTAAGTTGTTACGAATAAATCAGTTGAGGACGTCACCCTTCCACCCAGAATGCAACGGGCGAGTGGAGAGAGTTCATAGAACTATTGCGCAGATCCTCAGTCATTATGTCAATGTAAGAAACAACGATTGGGGGCGCCATATTGACTTTGCCGTCGCGAGCTACAACTGTAGTTATCATCGTAGCACAGGTTTCACCCCTCATGAATTGGTATTTGGACGTCAAATGGTATCGCCTTTCCAATGCGTCGAAGATGGCGTGTTAGAAAAAGAGCACCCTGGGGTGTCTGGGTTAAGGGATAGATTAAAGGAAATGTGGTTAAAGTGTGCGAACAATGATCGCATAGCAGAAAGGAAACGGAGAGAGGCCGTGAAGGGGAAGGGTAAGCGTTGGCAATACAAGGAAGGAGATTACGTATTTTTAAGTGATCCTTGTATGAAGGTAGGGCAAGTGAAAAAATTTCATAAACCATGGAAGGGGCCATACCGCATATTAAAAGTGGTGTCGACATGTAACCTAATGTTGGAGCTCCCATTCCGCAACCTATTGGTACACAGGAATCGCGTTAAACCCTATTTTGGCCCTATCCCCCCTCCTAGTTTAGGAACAGCTGATCGCAGGCCAGGCAGGCCGAGGAAGGAGCGGGCATCGCCGCCCACCCAGCCGTCCGAAGACGCCGCTGTTACTTCTGAGGCCGAATGGGAGTGCGAGGGAGTGGGCGTGGTCGCCCCGGCCGTCGGGTCCGACGATGGGTGGGACACAGCTGAGGAGGAATCATCGTGCAGCACGGAGCTTCCCTACATCCCTCCCCCCCAAGTGCATCCATTGCCGCCCGAACGTTCTCCCTACTACCTCAGATCGTCGGAGCCAAGTGTTGACCCTCCTCCCTCCCCCCTTCCTGAGTCGGCGGGAGACCCTTCAGTGTCCCCTCCGCCCCCACAGCCTTCGCCGTTGGGACGCTCCCCTTATTTCCTTCGTCCACGGGCAGCTCGACCGTCGGTGGAGGGGGTGTAATTTGGGCAGTGATGATGGAAAAGGGTGGTGGCTGGAGGAAACGTAGAACCCGAGAGCTATCGCTATGTCTGGTTTATGTCTCTCATTTGTTTTAATTTTTGTAATTTCTTTTAATTTGGATTATTTTGGGTTTGGGACATGTACTTATTATATTCTGGATGGGTTGATTTCTTTGGTTTAATTGCTTCGGGAGTGTTAGCAACTCACTTTGGGGGGGATGTGGATGTAAGAGCAGTTTCATTTAGATTATTATAAGGTGCGAGACGACGAGGGTCGCCTCGAACGGACTTCCTCTGAGACCCAGCCATTAAGCACGTTCCTGCTGTCATCGGAAGAGTCGCCTGACAAACGATTCCTTCGGTGACTCCAGGGCGTGGGCTTGTGGCTGCTAGGGTCGGCAGTTGGTGTTGTGCAGCGAAACAAGGTGTATGGCTTGGGACTGAATAAAGGAAGTTGCTTGTGTGAAAGAATTTGGACTTGTTCCCTGCTTTGCTTCCCCCGAACCCCTTTACCGTCGGCGAAGACGACTTACAGATATATTTTTTCCATATAGCATACGTAACTTCGATATTCATATGATTTTCTACATTTCGGAAATTAAAGTCTCCCTTTCGGGAATTCAAAAAAATCAAAGAATGCCTAAAACATAATTTTAGAAAGCTATTTCTAATGCGAAGATGTCGTTCTCTCCATAATAAATACAATTAAATGCACCAAATAAATATTTTTCCCGCGACGAGATGAAGAGGACGACCGTTCCGCCGTTCTCGTAGTTTCTCGCGTGTTCTTCTTCGCTTTTTTGACCGTAGAAGCTAAAAATTTACGTTTAAACAATGGTTAATGATTCATTTTTGTGGATTCAGTGATTAAAACTATATATTACTCGACCCTATGGAGCTGCGGCAGATTTTCATACAAATGCTTTGTGTCCAGCGTTCTCCCTTTTTTGTGCCGATAGTAGTGTGATTTCAACTCTAGCCTTTCCCAACCTTCCAGATAATCACTGACAATGAGCAAAGTGGTACAGTGGGCATAGCAACAGATAATCAATCAAAATTTCCTAGGCTTTCATCCAAGTGAAACCTTAGAGCATCTCCAAGTAAAATTCCTCCCAATGCGGGCGGCGCGGGCAGGGCAACTAATACTTGGACAGGAACCGACCTGCACCCTTGACCTACTCCAGGTTGAGCCTACACTTAAAAGCCAACTTTTAGGGTTAGTGGAATTAGTTCGTGACACTGATCTGGGTAGCTTTGATAAAAGGGCGTCTTCAGAGGTTTATCTCCTAAGGCCTTGAAATCCCTTATTCTCAGTTGTCTGCTGTTAACACTCAATTAAGAAAATTAAAAGCTCAATGAATACACCAATGATATTGCAAATTTATGCCCAAAACATTGGAATATAAGCTGATTTATGGATACAATGCATGGTCTAAGTCGGCCGTTTCCTTATTTTGATGTCTGAAATGGTGAGTGAAAAACTTAGCTTCGAGTTTCTTCACTAATGGCGAAATACATGAAGATATATCCATTGTTTAATTGAAACGCAACTATAAAATCTGAAATTCCAAGATATTAGAATATATTTTGCACATTGCGAAAAGAAGCAGAACGTTTTACGGAAAAAAGATTGGTTTAACTTGATATCATTACAATTGCCTACAAATAGATTTGTTACATGCTAAAAATAAGCTTTTTCCACTATTCTGTAAATTCTGATTACAGATCAGTTCCTATAAAAGAATATCGGCAATTATTAAAAAATCCTGTTCACAATCAGTGTATCATCTGCATTTACTCACTTTCAAAAGCTACACATCGGTAAGGTTAGGTACTATAAAAATAGTATAAAATAATGAAATAACCATCTTGCGATTATTTTCATGTAATCAACCCGTTAACAGTATATAGTTAAAATTATTCTTAACATTAGCTGCAAAACTGGTTCCAGCTAACTTTTTTTTTACATCGATTCATTTTTGCTTAGGTTCCGATTTCAGCTCAAGGCTTTGATTCCAAGCTAAAAAAAGCGGTTGAACAGAGAGATTTCTCATATAATTACTTACAAATTTTGAGGTCTAGTTTCAAGTTTCATTATATATTGGTTAAAACTGAAAGAACTTTTCACTCCATGAAATTTATGGAGTAACTCTTGCATTGAATTCAAGTTAAATACAAAAAAAATCGTTTTAAAACCTTTTCACGTACTCTGCTGCCTTCGCCCCCAAGGGAAAGCACCTTTCACCAAGAGAGGAAACCATCTGAGCAGATAACCTTCCTTTCCTTTGCCTTCCTTTTAATTAAAACCCCCTGACCTCTCAGTTCTGCCGGCCGCTAACTATTCCCACACGACTCTCAGGGTCAGAGGTCGACGAGAAACACAGCATTCACTTCAACCGTCTTCGTCTCTAAGGAGCTTCGCGGCCCAACTCAAAGAAGCTAAGTCATGGACGAGATCTCAGTACTCTGTAATATATAGTTAGCGCCCTATTCAACGAGATACTTAACACAGCAACAAATAAAATATAAGTTGTTTTACAGTTATAACCAGAGGAGGGATTAAAACATCACATCTTAAATTAAGCCTCTTAACATGAATATTTCTCTTTACTTGGGCTTTTGATCATATATTCTTGGCGTCATCTTAATTTGAACATATTTTATTTTTGTATAGAACTATACGTAAAATAAATGACTCTTTAAAGTGGAAATTCATAATTGAATAAAAAGTTGAATCAGCTGAAAACTAATAATATCTAGCAATAACTAATATTACGAAAAAAAAAGGAATTGTACATTGGATAAATCATCATTAATCTATGATGATGACAGTATTAAGTCAAGATCAGTGGCGGTTTGCCCATAAGGACTCTCGGACGCCGCCCCTCCCAAATATTTGAAAAAGTAAAAAAAATAAATATCCATTAATTTATAATTATACATCTGATTAATCAAAGCGTTTTTTCAGTCCCATACATCGAAAGTGTTGGAAAAACACGAAAAGAAACAGCGCGAGAAGTTCGTATTTGTAGCCGTGGGGCGCTGGCCAGAACGTCCCAATCCATCCCCATGCAGTTATATGGAGAGTGGTAGTGGTGGGGGCCGCTGGTGCTATGACGCGTCTAACGTTGTGTCTTATGGAGGTCTTGGGACGTCGTCCGAGAATGCGCAGAGCGACGTGTGAGTTGACATCGCTGCGCAGGCCGGCGGGCGTATAAACTGGCGTCTACTTGGTGCTGCCACAGAAAAGGGACGTACGGAATCAGAATGGTCACTGTACTGGGTGTAGTTATACGATTTTAATTTTTAATTACTGGTAGGTATTGCTACAGAAAATAAATTATCTCATTATGCTTGCGTTTTTGGGTGTTTGAATTCCGGAACACATAAAATCCAACCAGTTAAAGGCCGTATTGACGTAGGAAAACTATTCTCGAGTATTTGCCACAGTTCTGTTATGATTACGAATTTCAAGAACCTTGGGGAAACTAATGTTATAATGTTAAGGCCTGAACAATGTATTCATATCTTCCCGATGATTAGAAATGCGGTACCTATTTTTCAGATAAATTTATCAAAAGACCTGCAGTATTAGGAAAAATCAGTTAACAATTCCCACTGATTTATAATTTAAGAAATAGTTGCGTGCGTGAAAGGGTGAAGGATTAAATATAATTTAAATCGTTAAGCGCGACTTTAAATAGAGTCATTCAATTAATGTCATGAAGTGCCGCGTACAATGCACCTTTTGTGTGTAGGTTCATCATTTTTCTAGCCGTCCTTGTTGTATTAGTTCATGTTCACCTAATTCCTCAGCGGCAGAGCGGTAGCTGTCTGACGGAAAATGCCCACTTGGGTCTGATTTATGTGGCCTCGAAGAGTTCATATCAGTGCGGAAATCCTTACAGCTCCCATCTGTGGCTCAGTCGAGTCGTCTTCTTTTACGATCTAGAACTTATTCTCTATTATATCATGGCAATGATTTCGAAGACACGGTTATTCCAAATGCGACCCGTTGGCGTCTCGTGTGTTTACCACATATGAATCTTAGACTCGAGGATATGGTCCGTGACGTCCTTTGTTTGCTTGAATGCCTTTGCTGACCTTAAATTCGTCCCTCAGCTGAATCAGCATTAGTGGACCACGACTTCTATCTCCCTTGAGTCGTCCTTATAGTAACGGCAAGACTCTCGGAAAGAACGGAGTGAAATGAGTTCAGACATCATTTTCGAGGAGTTAATTGTGCGTAATTGCCGATTAAGAAGTTTCTTAGTGCTGTGTGTACATTCAAGAAGACAATTTTGAATTAATCAACAGTGCTCGTTTTTTTAAGGGAAATATAGGGAAAAATTGTCCCAATTCTGTGTCCAGGCACCTTGTTCTTTTTGGTCGTATTTTTCGTCGGCCTATTTTGTGTCGTCCCTTGTTTATTTATAGACTAGTGCCCTTGCCATGTGTTTAATCAGAAAGAAATTGTTGTCCAGCGCTGATTTCAACGAACGTGTAATTGATCACTTTGCTGGACAGAATGAAAGAAGGATGGACTTTTGCAATATAACTAAAGGCCTGTGAGTATTTCATATTTTGTTTAAAATGTGTGAGAAATGTTTAATTGTTGATTTTAAATCATACTGTATTCAAGAAGCAACGCGAACACCGCCATCAAAGTTTACATCTGCAATAGCAAAGCGCGCGCATTCTAGTAGTGTTTGTTGCCTAGTGGAAGTCAGTGACACTCTCCTCCCTCCTCAGGTGTTACAAGTGTCATTGCTACCTAAATCATTGCAAATGTTGAATAGATTTGACAAATAACGCATTATGATTGAAAAACGAACACCATAAGTGTATTGCGGGCATATCCGCACGAAGAATGTAGGCGCTAAAACCTAAAGTTACGTATTTTCGTTTGTATTTGCAAAATATCGCAGCAAATATATTTTTAGTCTTCAAGATCATTGATCAGTATCATCGAGAGTCCGGACTAAGCCGATCCGTATAACCGAGAGTCTACTGCATTTAGTATTTATTAATCAAGCTTTATTAGGAAAACTAGGTATTTTTGTTGAAAAAAACGGAACGTATGGCATCACAAAATTTAATTCCTAGATTGCCGTAAAAACTTAATAAAATACACGAAATATTAAAAAATTATGACCCCCCGGTGGAGTGCGCCCCCCCTAGCATTTGACTCACGAGCCGCCACTGGTCAAGATATGGGATTTTGAAGTGGGCGGAAAAGTAAGCTATGCATGTAAAGCATAGCTTACTTTTCCGCACAATACAAAGTATGCACACTTTTGCAAAAAAACTACCTATATCTAGTACAGTTGCCCATGAACATCACCTATTGATTCCTTAAATATAAGTGCTAACTGTTGAATTCCTGGAATTGGCAATAAAAATTTATGAGATTCTATGAAAAATATGGGAAAATTGGTTTTACAAACTTTATATATAACATAGTGCATGATTTATTGATTAATACTTCTCCACTAAGCTGCTCTGTTGAAATTGTATTGTTGAAATAAGATCTCTTCATCAAATAAATAAATACATGGCATTTTGAAGAGGTTGGGAATGAAAAGTTGGCTAAGAGGTATACGAAATTTTTAGCAACAATATCTTGCTTGGTTGCTCATGAAAATCGATCATTTATGAATTTCTTGAATAAGGTAGCCAATTGCTAAATTCATGGTATTGGCAACAAAAAAATTCTAAAATTATACGATAAATGTTAGAAAAATTGTTTTCTAAACTTGCCATAGCGCATAATAAAGCTTGATTTATTGGTTATTGCTTGTTCGACGCGTTACTTTGCTGAATGAGATAAAAACAGGTATAGTAATTTTAGAATTTGTTTCATTTGATCAGCCGGTTTCAACGTAACAAGAGCTGCCCAAGATTATTGAGATAGTGACGTGTAAAAATAGAAACCGGGTGAGCAAATATAATAGTGTGAGAAAATACCGCTGCTGTTTGCATCTCCTTCAACATCGAAGCCTAGCAGTAACCAATAAATCAAGCCATATTATGCTTTATAGTAAGATTCGAAAACAACTCTCTTATGTTTGTTGTGAAATATCAAATTACTACAGTGGTTTGTATCATGTGATAATCAAGGCCAGATCCAGAATTTTTTTCAGGGCACAAGTTCCTGACAGATAAAAACATCCTTCTAATATTTGAGATTAAAAACAACATAGAGCAATTACTGACGAAATATTCCCTTTCTTTGGATATGAAAGTCATAAACATGAAGCTAAATGATACGTGCTCCGTAATACAGAAAACAAAATGAAAGTAATTATAAAAGTGAAATATGATTTAATACTTTCCCGACGAATGATGTGGGTAAACTTTTCTCGGGATTCCCACCGGGTTAATGTTTTTATATCGGCCAACGTTTCGAGTACCGTCTCGGCACTCATCTTCAGGGCTGAAATTACAATTAAAATTTATATACCCTGAAGATGAGTGCCGAGACGGTACTCGAAACGTTGGCCGATATAAAAACATTAACCCGGTGGGAATCCCGAGAAAAGTTTACCCAAATTATAAAAGTATTCTTTAATGACCTAAATAGCTTACTATCCTATTTACTTTACAACTGATTATGTGATATTATTAAAAAAAAAAACGAAGAAAAATTTTAAATCTGTTTTCAAGCATGTTCCCAAATTGGAACAAGACTTAACGTCACATCCGACGGACGTAGTGTTGCGCTTGCAATGTCCTCCACATAGCAGTCAAGCAGAAATAGGGCATTCTCTAAAATTCTCTGCCGCCGCCGGGGTTTGAACCCGAGACCACGGGGTGGGCAGCCAACACTCTAGTCACCTCACCAACCCGATCCACTTAATTCGCCTATGATTACCTTGTATTTCCAGTAAGTGGACTCGTCAATAAGTGATCTGTTACGTTTTTGAAATTATATTTTTGAAAGAAGAGCTCTTCATATAATTTCCTTCATCAACTGATACCACTACACTTTGGGGAGGGAATCAGGTTTTGAGTATCGTTGATGCTTTGGGCGAAAGACCCTTGAATTGGGGCAGGTGCGCGCGTTATTGAGCCGCTGTGCGCGTACCATTGGGAGGGAGGTCTTTTGATTCCAACTTGTTCCACTATCCTTTCACCCCTCTTCCAAAACGTGACCCAATCCTTCCTCCCGGTCTCCAATTAGAACTCTCTTTCACCCGCCCTAATGTCCATTCCTCCTATCCGCCATTCTATCACGTAGCGTCCTTCTGAAAGAGAGACCCAGCCTCCTCATCAACCACCCTCTTCTCCACCTTTATCCTGCAGATTACTCGGGATTAGGGACTTTTTCTTCTTCGATCCGCCTTCATTCTGTCTGCCCGACTGAATCACCGTTTCCTTCCCGCCTTCTCTCACATCTGTGTTTTTTCCATCTTACTAATTCATCGTCTGGTTCCTACCGTCCACCGATTCCTTCTTCAGTCTGTTAGCATCTCCTTTCTTTCCCATGTTTATATGTTCGCTACGGATTAAAAATTTTATTTGAAGACGAATTTTAGCGAAACCAGAGGGGTTATCAAGAGATGAACATGTGGGCGCAAAGTAGAGAACTTCGCAGGAGTTTAGCTAAAACTAAGGACAAATCCCTTTCGTGACTATGCGGGGTAACTCAGTAATCCCAAGTTACGTTCATGTGGGATAGTCGTCTTTATTTTTTATTTTGCCCTTTTAATATTTCTGTATTCGAGCGCAATCAGTTTTTCGTTATTTACGTGACTCTGATTACGTGATTCTTGTGTTATGCATTGTGTAAAAATGGATTTTGAGGGTTTTTTCATTTTTTGTACTAACTATTTTATGTTTAGTATTTTGGTTTTTGAATATTTTTGTATGTGATGAAACCTATCAACCAAGCTGGTACTTCGTATTTTATATTTTTGTCTTTATATATTTTCTGACTTTATGTTACCACCCGACTTGTAACAATATGGTCGACTGGTAACAATTTTTGTTATAATGGTAATAATTGCGATACTTAGTATTTTAAAAGTTCAAGCTACTGCGCTTATCATAAATGCATCTCAGTTCTTCACCACGGTAGAGGCCAATACCACCTCTCCACCAATGTAGCTTCGAACATGTTGAGAAGTTGCTGTCTACTATACGGTTACCACGCCTCCCCTTCGTTGAAATTTACATTTAGAAGTTAACTTTACTCTTAGAAGCTTACGTTCTGTTCTTTCAAGTTTTCAGATTACTTGTTTGCCGTACTTATTGGTGAAAAGAGGTTAGGATCTGATTTTACACGGAATATTGTTTGCCCAGGGCAGCTTTTCCATTGCTTCGATGTGTGTGCACTGCTTGTTGATGAGTTGGTGAAGGAAATTATGTGAAGAGATCTTTTTTCGAAAATATAATTTCAAAAACGTGACACATCAGTCGTTGACGAGTTCACTTACTGGGAATTCATTATAATCATCGGCGGATTCAGGGGAGGGCATGTGCCCCCCTCCCACACGCTCAAAAAATGGAAAAATTTTTTAATCGTTTGCAGTCTAGATACAGATTTATAAAAATTCAAAAAACATTTATTTCGTAACTGCGGTTACTTTCATAGCTTTTGTTATGTAAATAAAATATGCAGTCACGCGCATATGACTTGGTACGCAGTCACGCGCACGGATGCAAAGTTAAATACACCAACGGATGAAGTTCGCCATGAAAAAATATTTGTATATAATAAAAAACCAATCCCGAAGGTCGCTCTGAGAAGATAGCTTGGTGGTGGAACTGGTTAACACGCCTGGCAGGCAATCGGGAGATCTGGGTTCGTATCTCGGCTAACAATAAGTCAAATATTTTTTTCATGGCGAACTTCATCCGTTAGTGTTTTTTATAAAAGTATTTTTGAAAGCGAATCGCATGACTTGTGTATACATTGGTCGTTAATTATACCTTTTCAAAATTGGTTATTTTCATTACCTCCGTAGTGAGCATGCGGTTTATTCGATATTTTTCCCTACACTCGCTCTCCGTTAACAAATGCTCATTAATTCAAAAGATCAATACATATCACATTGTGAAAACTTGGTGTTTTGGCCAACTGTACATTTATTTCTCAAGATATGGCAAAATTTGTGGCGTGTCCCTATTTGAGAAAGTTTCAAAACACATACATTTTTTTCGGTTTTTCTTTCACAATATCTCTTAATTAGTCGTAAAATAAATAGGATATGGAAAAAATAGTAATAAATCATTTGGTAAGTTAGTTCTGCCAGTAAACCTTACTAGCCTAAAATTTCATTTTTGCTCTCACCAGCACATGAATTTGAACAATTATAGACATTTTAGGATATAAAAACTATTCAAATAATAAAAACTACATTTTTAACATGTAATAGGGTGGTTTCCTATTATTTTTTTATTGCCTAAATCGAAACATTATTACTCCTGGAGTACGTATTTCACGCTTTTAGATTTTTAAATGACGATATCTATTTTTCGCGATTAAATGAAAAGTGATAATTTACTAGCGCGCGAAAACGCGACGCTTAAGTATGAATGTCGGGAAGTCTCTCCGCGTGACGTATTTCTGGTTCCCCCTCCCGCCCTGCGAGGTGACCTTGAGGCGAGGCTTAGCGCTGATACGACGCAGGCTGCTAGTGGCTAGCCTAGTACCCTGCTGGCTGGTAGCGCTTGGCTTAAATAAGGATTATTAATAACTTATCAAACGAGGAAAACTTTCCGACCTTAGCCAGTTTTAATAAGTGATTGTTAAGACATGTTTCCCTGAGCTCTGCGCCTCATGCATGCAATGGTAACCTCAGACGACGTATAACTCCTATCTTCTCGTATAGAAACTAGGTCCCTGTGACGTCACGTGGAGTGGCATCGCATGGGCGCCAATCTGACCCTTTTCAAATGAGGATAAAAATGGACCATTGCCATTCGTCTAACCCGGTATTTCTAAAACAAAATAATTTGTATATTATGAATACACTAATGGTGGGTAATGAATCGCAATCAATGCCTTCCGTTTTCTTTGATGAAGGAAACCACCCTATTAGGAGACTAATGACCCATAAATCCACCCCTGGTCCACTACAGCAAGAAGTTCAAGCATCAACAAATCTTTCCAAGAAATTCAGTTATGCATGTCATGTGCAACTGCGTAGAATAATACAATATGGATGAAATTCCCTTTGAGAAAATATGAATCGAATATCAATCATATCAGAAATAAATAAAGTGATACTACGAAAAAGTATACGTTTTTTTGGGCATTTTTAATATTACTTGCTTACACAGTGATTGCAATCGAATGTTCGCGTGGATTATTGAAATTATTGCTCGCTCCGGATAATTTCATTTATTTATAGCACATGGGATAGTCCTTTTACCTGGATCACCTCGTACTTCGAGTACCTACACCTCTTTACTCCATTTTTCATTTTGTTCTCAGGCTTAAATTTTAACTTCATGATTGGTTATTTTTATTTTATGCTTTTTTGTTCACCTTTGATTCGGGTTATTATAATTCATTTTTGCATTCATTCAAATATTTTCACTCTTTTATCTTTGGGTGCCGATGGCTCCAGCTCGTGGGCGGACGGATCTCTTTGAAGAGCAAAATCTTCCTAGCGTTCATGACTTATTCGAGAAGAAGACTCTTTAGTCTTCCATTTATTTAGAGAATAAATAAAAGGCACACCGGGAACTCAAAGACCAGATTTGGTTCCCATACCTCAATATCATGTAACTGCCTTTGTAGAAAGGTACCTTAACCCGTCAGCGCCCAAAGTTTTTTTTTTTTAATTCACACATATTTCACTTTAAAAAAATATGATACATATGAACTAAACACAAAGAACACAATTCAAAATGACTGAGTAATAGAGGAAACCTTCTACTAAGTACGTGCACTAAAATGTCTGCTAAAATTCACATGTTAAATGCATTGCCGGAGTATTGGCCCAGCACTGCACTGGGTGCCATATGGCACCCGTGGGCGTTGACGGGTTAAGTTTGAAACGCATAATTCGTTTTAAATTAGGCACGGGTGGCATTATTCCTAATGAGGAAATTTCTCATCATTTACACGAAACATAATTGTTGGAAGTTTTAATTAGTAAAGATATATGAATAAAAAATAAAGTACATAGGCAATACTCCGCTTCCTCTTCGTATATCAGAATGTCGTATTTATTTACACCAAATGACTAATTAATAATCGTATTCTATATACATGCTAGTAAATTTACCAACACCCTTACTGTTATGCAAGCAAGTAACGGTTTAAGGATTGAAGTAAGGACATTATGATTTAAACATACTTACCTTAAATTTGTCTAGGTTTTGAAAAATTATTTGAAAACTTAATGCCTAACTTAAAATTGCTAAATGTCTAAATCATTTCTAAAACCAATGTTAACGATTTTAATATTTTAAATTCTGGATCATGTTTATTTCACCCACCTAATTAATGCATGTGAGGAAAATTTTTATAAAAAATAACGTAGCTGTAATTCATTAATGTAATGCTTTACATTAAAGCACGTGATAAATTCTACCCCATTATGAATTGAAGCATAAATCACATGTTATTATAAAAGAAAAATTTGTCCGTAATATTGGTAACTTTTCCCGATAAATGAGTGCTACTGATTCTGGAAAGTCATTGTTAATTAGTCATTTAGAGTAAATATTTCAAAATATGCTGAAAAATAAAAGTGGGTGTATATTTTCTGGTTTGAGTTTTTGTTAGAGAAGTTTGAAGGGTTTGGTTTTTCCCTCTTTAAGATTATCACTGTTTGAACCGCGCGGGTGACGCCGTTTTTCGCCTGTTTTCCGACAAATGCCGTTCGGCGTCGCCGCTGCTCCTGCCCGGATGCTCGGCGCATGCGTTCCGATGCTGTGCTTGGTACGCGACTGCTGGCCGTCGCCTCGTCCACTTTGCAACGAGACTCAACCCAGAAAGGGAGACTGTTGGAGACCATCCAGGCGGCCAAACGCAAAATTGTATTTCAAAAGAGCGTCAGAATAAACCCAATAGCAAAATTAAGCCAGGGATTTAATTTATTTTAGTTCCTGCAGAAACAATCACAATGGCGAGAAGCTGAAATGGCTCGCTTGAAAGTGGAGGGTTCCCTGGTTTTTCTACTTTACAATAGATCGAAACAGCTTTTAAAAGGCCAAAAGAGGACATGAGGTGACCTTTTTGGAATTCCTCCTAGCTACTAAAACCCTTAACTACTCCTCTCTCGGCCCGAGGCACGGGAAAATAGGTATTTTTAGAAGACAGATGAAAAGTTTAAGGACGGGACTTTTTTTCGAAAATCGACTACATATAGAGGAAAATTGGATCAAATTAGGCTATCGTATGGGGATAAAAGTTCCTTTTTGGGGAAAATAGCATATAAAATCCAAATCTCTACATTTTAATAACGCAAGAATCATCTTCCTCTTTTTTTCCAGATAAGAAACAGATTTTCTCGTACAAATAATTCCCAAATTTTCCGAATATTTTTCATCTCAATATGATGTGGTAAACTTTGCGATCATTAATTTAGGCAAAATAAAAATAAACTTGCATTATTATCCCGGAAAATTAAAAAAAAATCTCCGAAACATACCTTAGGTAGTAATTTTACCAAATTTTGAGTAGGTATACTATGCAATCGCTGTGTATGGCTTACTAACATATGAAAACTAACATAAAATTTTCTATGAGTGCATATATCAAATTCTATTCCTAAGTTGAGGACGACAATTGATATTACTCTTAAAACTCTCCCGAAAGCATTGCTCGAATTAGCATCAATCAATGCCTAAAAAGTTCGGAGCGAACTAAGCTCCCTTCATGAAAATTTCGTTTGGCGTGCCTTGCCTAAAAATGAAACAGAGAAATTACTGAACTATTTCTGCATTCACGTCTCAGACCGGCTATCAATCTTTAAATAGAACTGCGATAGTTTTCATGCCTGTTGATATGCACACCTATTTTCCTTGCTACCCACGTAATATAATAGATTCTTGTGCTTTTCTCAGCTAACAACTATTCCAACTCGAATTACCCAATTTTTAGTTGATTTGAACCAGCTTTCACTCTTATGAATCTTCAAATCCAAAGTTGCGTCGTGTTAAGTCAAATTTAATTGTTATGAACAAGACTATATACACTAGATGCGAAAATTGGAATAACTTGAGTAAAATTCGTCAAAAAAAATCTGTCGAGAGAGTAAGGCTCTCTTCAAGCTGAAATGGCGATATTAATTGTATGAAAGGACTAAATATATCAAATATGCGCGTAGTGTAAATAATTTTTGAAGGCTATTTGAACCTGGACGTGATAGAGCATCAAAAAAGATGGATAAAATAAAATGGTAAAAATTCTGAGATTTTTCAATATTGAAATGTCGTCAATTGCCTTTCGACACAAAATTGTAGAATAAAACTTCATTTGCCTTTAATGATCCATTGAGAACTCTTATTTCTTATTTTATTTCTTGGCCATGAAGCCCAATTAAAATAATCTCTGCACTTTTGCCAAAAATGGAATATTTTATATGAACAGACTCACAAACAACAATAGTATATGAAGTGGCCTCAATTAAAAAAAAAATATTTTCCAAGACAATGAATAGTGAATAAGTGGGCAGTCAAACTGGGGGATACATTTGGGAAGTTTCTCCTGGCTTACAGGAGAAAAGGAGGTATTCTCAAGCTTCTTTGTGAGAATGATTCAGGGTTTACAGGAAGAAAGGGTGAGCCTCAGGTAGGTATTATAAATGGCGGCGGTAGAAAAGCGCGGAAGACGCGTGCAAAGGCTCAGAAAATTTGCGGCCGGACATTGCACCATTCTGAAAACATATATCTCGAGATGCTACGAAGGGAAAGGAAGCGAGTGGTCTTAAATAATACGGAGGGAAGATTCATATAATTGGGGCATGAATGGGGAGGATGAATTGGAGGAGAAGGGGTAGGCAGTTGGATATGTAAAATAGACTTCTGAAGACAGGAAGCCGAGAAGAAACCAGTTTGTGACTTGGGGTATTCTTCTGTAAGTTTCTTGGGATGGCGGTGAGACAGAGGAAAATACCACCGAGGAGCGAGGTGAAGAAGACACGTTGAAGGAGAGTAAAATAGAAGCAAAAACTGAGCATTGGAGCCGGAGAAAAATACTCCACACTTATAAAATGAAAATATTGTAATTTTCTAGCGTGTTTTATAATGTCTTGTTTATCATTTTGGGAGGAAAAGAGTTGTCTATTTGACTTATTTGAAGTCACTAGGTAAGTGGTTGTTTTACTAAAGATATTTCATATGCTGTAGTTTTCAACGACTGAGAAATTAGGATTTTGGTTTTGTCGAGTTATGGTTAAAGCTAACTAGATGTTATAAAACCGGCCTTTGTAAGCTGTTCACTTAACGGACACAAGCCGGGTTTTGCAATATAGAAGCACCCGAAAGTAACTAATTATAGTAATTTTTTACTTGCATAACAACACACTAGTTAAGTGCATAGGGTATTTAAATGGGAATTGAGGGCCGAGAAATATAATCCAAAATGAGTGAGCTCAGTGATTTCATACGATAAATACTAGATTTTAATCTCTAAAAGAGTCAAAAGTTTCTCCAAAGGTCTGGTATACGATACAGTTTAATCTCATTGGCCTAACAAGAAAGGAAAATAAATAGGTAACTCAAGTGGTTTCTTAAAAATTATCCTTATCAACGCATCCTCAAATAAAAAAGCCTTTTTTCGTTCCGATATTTTTAAAACTTCCACGGTGAATTTTTTAAATCTGTGCGCTATGTCACTTCCATGTATGTGCCATTGACATTTGCCTGGTAATTGATATCATCATACCTTGAAAGCGTGATCTCTGAAGCTTTTATGACTTCTTCACAATATTTATTTATCAGTAATATTTGATAGAAAAAAATAAAACCATTTTCTCTCCATTTATCAATTTTTTTAAAATTACTGTTTGGTCGTTAAAGGTAGCCAGATATATTAAAAAGTTATATACATTTAATCAACTGCCTTACATAAATGTAGCTGATTTAATTGAGCAACAAGGTATGCTTTGATACTTTGAAATATTCAGCTTGCTAATCCCAAAACTTTTACGCATTTCTGCTCCTTGTAAAGTCAAAATTCTTTTTCCTTTTTTATGGCCTATGTAGCTATACTCCTAACTAATCAACCGACAAATTATGATATAAAATATTTAAATTGTGTTTAAGTCCCAAAACTCATTTACCATTTTTTTATTATTTCCAAGTACAAGTATTTCCTTTCAGCTTGTTTGCGCCCTGTACACTCTCCGCCCTACCAATCAACTAGCTAATTTAGAGATAAAAATCCCAGAAAGGAACCCAGCATCAGACAGTTCCTTATCAAAAGAACTCTATTTATAAACAATAATGGGGGCAAGCAGACAGGCTCCGGCCATGTCAACATTCTTACTTTCCTTGTGAGTAGGGGCGATCTCACAGCGTTTGGAAGGTATCTAAAAGGCTCAAAGCAGGATATATGGTCAAAAAAAAAAAACAAAGTAAATAAAGCCGGAAGGAAAGAATGTTTGCATGCCATGGGAAGGATAGTTGCTTTGAAATAATTAGATACTAGTAATCGTTTGTAAAAAGAGAAAGGTTAGTTAGGGTGGGGAGTTAAGAATTGATTGTTGACCTCCGGTTAGTTTTTTGATCGAAAAGGTTGTGAGCCTTATGCGGAATTTGCAATGAAACATGTTCACGACGGAACGCCTGGAAAATGTGTGCGCCTTCATTTGCACCTGTAAAGGGATATTTTATTGACTTATATTCCTTTTCTGGATTTCAATTATTCTTCAAGAAACCCATCAATATAAGTTTTTTTGGTCTTGAAAATAGCAGTAACTGCGTTATTCACTATGTGGATGCAGTTGGTGATAAAATGAATCAGTTTTATGTAATAGTTGCGTTCGGCATTAGGAAATTTCATATTAATTTCCTTTAGAAACATAAAAATATCACAAAAATAAATCTGTTACAGATTTTTTCCTATGTAAATCTGGAATAATAAATTAGGAATTAGCAGTGTAATGTAGTTGAAGGAGGTAGTATCTTTGATCTGCAAGTTAGTTCTTGTCTCCTCAATATGAAAACAATCAAAATTAATCCAAAACGTGTGTCACATAGCTAAGGACTGGATATTTTCAATTCTAGGCTAAGAACTAATTGCTTAAGTACAGTGGACGATTTTAGGGTATGACGTAAGATACAATCAAAGGCAAATTTCACCGCTTTCATACAATGAAATAGTTTATAAAGCCTAACTCCATTAAAAGGCTTAAATGAGGGACTCCGCAAACACTGAGCAGGTTTATGCCTGACAAGTTGGAAATGGGCACTGACTTCTGCACAAGCATCATTCACACTGGTTAATGATCCTTTAATTTCGCATTACGTAGATAAATAATGTTTATCAGCATTAAGTAAAAAATTAGGAGAGCAGCCACTTTTTATTTTTTGATAAAAATTCAACTATGTTTGACCTTTAAAATGCTCAAAAAATAATTTCAGAATTTGAATTATTTGAATGGGTACTTTTTTTGCTACCATTTGAGATTACAATTAAAATGAAATGCAGTAGTAAAATTATACTAAGTTTACATTAACTCAAGTTTGAAAATATCCCTTGTGTGGAGATTTGATCCACACATTTTTTTTTTAATTCCAGGCCAATAGACAGATTTTAACACTGACCGCGGTTTTTTACTCCACTGTTGATATGAGTGTATTCGCCGCTTACACGACAGATTCATAAGCATCATTCGTGCGGGTTAGAGATCCTTTCATTTGAAATACATCAATTTCTACTTTTTTTCTCAATAAGAATTATTGATGAAGCTCAACATAAAATAATAATGGTTTTGGCCATATATTCTCCTTTTCAATAGTCATGTACTAAAGTGTTGACATAAATACTGAATGATAATTCAAAATGAAGTAACACGGATTATACTTAGGGTGCTCATTAAATTATCAGGGTTTGCCAGCAGCATCAAAACAGTAGGCTAGCAAAAGGAGTCCTTTATGGCAACAACGGACGGTGAAGGACAGGGAGGAAACAGGCAGGGGTGAGAGAGCAAGTTAGGAGCTCTTTGGAGAAGAGTTTGCTCATTAGCGGTGTGGCCGGCCTCCTTTCTCACTCACGCCCTACTGCCCACCTCCGGCTCACACGAGAGCAACACTCGCCTTCACCTGCTTCCTCTATCTGTGGCGAACATTCCCTTAAAATAATCCTCCAACTGTAACCACACCTCCTTTACTTTCATCTTCGGCCGAAGGAGTTTCCTCTGTAACACTACAAATTAATGCAACACTACTCACCTCCTATTTATTTGGCTTCGTGTTACCTTAGGGTATAGAAACACACTTAATTATGAAATAACATGCACAAAATATCACTTTTATATTCAGAATATCATGAAGTAAGACTAAGTGGGCCTAATTTACAATCGATCATTGTAACAAACAGATTGTATAACTTCCATTTATGTTCCAATGGGCTTTTAACTCTTCCCCTTGTGTATTTATAATAACCATTCAAGTCTACTTATCAGGTTCACTGCTCGCGTCTCCACTCAAACGCTGCCGCATGGTACAGTACTCCACAACTCCACTCTCTGCCGGATATCTTCCTCCACGATCCCTCTCTCTCTTGTGGGCGCCTCCTTTTTCTTTGCGTCCTCTCTTAGTTTCTTATTTTGCCGATCTTATGAAACACGTCTTTTTCGTAGCTCTCTCAATATACTACTTTAGTTTTTCTCCCGATCTTTTATAACACGTCTATCTCTTCCTTCTCTCCATACACAACTCCCCTGTTTTTCTTTTCCGCATCCCTCACTACCATTTTTGCCTCCTCACTACCATTGTTAATTTTAAATTATTTAAACAAACAACATGGTGGCTTGTTTAAATTATGTTACACGTCTTATGCTCAGCCGTTGAGTTAAACTCTCGTCTCCTCTTTGTGAGGACGAACAGGTGACATAAGATGACCCCGCGTGATGGTAAGAAAGATCTGACCTGGTCGACCCTAGATTTAACGGTGGTGGTTGTTATGTGTGCTAACTCAGCAGATTCATCGCGCCAAGAATAAATCTGCTCCCCATGTTTTCTCAAGGCAAAGTACACGTTTTTAATTCATCCTCATGCAATGCTGAGAATATTCTCAAAGAACAGGCCTGGGATACGTCAAATGAAAATGCAGGTGCTAGTCGAATGTGAGAAACAAATGCTGGAGAAACTTTACCATAAAGAGAAAATATAGCATGTTTTCTCTTGTAGCAAGTATTTTGCTTTAGAAAATACATTTGAAAATATATTTCCCATCAATGATGGCTCCCCTGCATGAAAGCAACTTTTTTCTATTAATTTTACGAGCCGTATAGAAGTCAAATATATTGAACATAGAAAAAAATCAACCCTTATTGTCATGGCAGGCTTAATAAGGAGGTATAAGCATCACCTTCGAAAATCAATTGCAGCGATTGGTCCTTTATTTTGTATGAATACTTAAAAAAACTGCAATTACCACTGTAAGTGAAAAATATAGGGCATACCAACGCACTACTTGCGTTTTATTGTGGTAATGCAGGGCATAGTGAAAAATATCGATTTATCTGTAACAATTTTAAAGCATGTAGCCTATCATTCATAAATGACGTGTAACAAAACGGGATATCGTAAATGCCTGCAGTGACGGTTTTCGCAGAGTAAGAGAGACTTTAAAGTAATTTCGATACACGTTTCCAGAGGATAAAAGTTTTGAATTTGACAAGGGGGCGGAATGGCTGGAAGAAACTGAAAACTAGTTCACTGGAGTCCTAAAAGGATGGAGAACTAATACCGCGTGGTTGAGAAAAGCGTAGCGGGAAATGTGGCTTCAATACTATGTCATTCATATGATATGATTGAGAGGCTTATTTGATTATTGTGGGGATATTTAAACATCTCTTTTGTCAATTTGAAAGCTCAGAAATAGAAAATATTAGGTTTGGAAAGAAAAAGGTATATTTTCACCGTAAAAGTTTTCGTAAGCTCTATTTATAAGAGTTCAAGCGTTGGATGAACAGAGAAAAAGGGTTAAGTTTTTTTTTCAAATGGAGAACAATTAGTTGCTGACAGTAAAAATATAACTAATAAACTGCGAGCAATAATTTCCAACTAAAAGCAATACGGTTATTTATAAGTACTTGCCAAACGGTTTGAAATTATGAAAATGCCCCAGAAAAGCGACTCGAATCCTGACCTCTAAGTCTTCAGATTCGAGGCCCGAACCGCAGTCTTCAACCTCTGTTAAAAAAACCTAAAACTCTCAACTTCAACTCTCTGTTAAAATGAAATGTTAAGTCGAGAAACGAGATGTTTCGAGCAAATGTCACCGACATAGGAATAGCACAGCATTCTCTTTCCTGACTGACGGCTACAATTTAGTGGTACTAAGTCCGGAAATAACGAGAATGTTTGAGCAAATGTCACCGACATAGGAATAATACAGCATTCTCTTTCCTGACTGACGGCTACAGTTTAGTGGAACTAAGTCTTTAGTGGAAGTAAATCGGAAACCTCCGACCATCTTTTACGTTTAAAGGTTTTTTTTTCAAACGATAACTAAGTATATTAGTGAATTCTCCTTCCACTTATGCATTATTTTTTATTCTTTATGGCATTGTATTAATGCATGCCAATACGAAGTATTAGTAGAAGCCTACTGTAGAGTATGTTACGTATTCCATGTGTGAAGATCGGTGAAGATTTGTTTCCGAATAACATAGGCTCGCATAAAAAAAATGAAGTGAAATGGCTCGAAGTGTCAATCAAATAATTAGAGCAACAATATAAAAACAATAGAGAAACAATTAGACTTTCGAAAGAGGTCAAAGAAAAAACGATCTCGTTAAATTCGAGAATGAAATACGATGATACTGTTTGCTACTTATGTTACCACCCATTTATTTCCCCTCCCAACGGATATCATTACTCACTCAAAATCAACCCTCTGAACAATAATAAATCGATTCTCGTTTCCTTCGGACACTTCCGCGGAAACAATGACCACAGCAATGGCTTCTGGAGGGTTATTTTCTGAACAATGAGCTTCATTTGTCAAGTCATTGTGGATTTCCAATATCCTGACAGTTGGGCTGGCAGAAATTGCTCGCGATTGGTTTACCTCCTCATAGCGTTCCACACAATCACTTTCAGCTCCGGAGGTGAAGAGTTCGCCTTCTTTAAACGTACCGGGTGAAAATGATAACCGCTTTCAAAGCCAAACAGCGTATCATGGTTCCGATCCATTAAAGAGGGGTGAAGAATTACGTCAAACCTGTGATTTACGCAATAGCTCAGGAAGGTGAATGCTTGAATAAGGCATTCAGGGGCATAACCGGAATATTATTTTCTACCTGCTCCAACATAACACAACACTTATACAAACATAATTATTTAAGCACCAGAGTGCATAAAATGTATCCTTCAATACGCTACAAAATTTGAAATATTGAAATTGAGAAAAGTTGAACTTCATAAACAGGTATCTATCCACTTAAAACCCTTGGAATTATTTAAATATTTAACAATTTACCATCAATCGTCAAGGTATTTATTATTAAACAAACAAATAGTTATTTTTATCGATAAAAATAACTATCTAGGCCTTATGAATGTCACTTTTACCTCCGAAACTTTTGCTGAATCAATTCAAAAGTTGGAGCAGATATTATACGCATTAATTTTAGTTAATTTTCTAAAAACTTTATCATAATTATAAGTGTATGAAAAGGAAATCATGAAACATTGGAAATATATATAGAGCCATTTACTGATCACCAAGTCTGAAACTTTACCCACTTTAAGGGTCGAAAAAATGAAAACGTTGAGAAAATTTCACGAATCATATCAATTTAGCCATCAATAAATAATTCAGGTCTATGGAAGAATTATTGTGAAACATTAATTTTTGTTACGAGAGAATACGTTAGTTATGCATTTCCTTATGTTAGTTTGACGAATAGTCCTGTGACTAATGATTTCATAGAAAAAAACATTAAAAACCTACTCATGCACGACTTAAAGACTTTTTACTTAATGTTACTCGTTGACCATAAAAACTACCCAATAAAACACCTTGGTATTATTCCTAGGTAAAGAAAAGTTTTAAATCTAGACATATGGTAAGAATAATTTCGTATTCCATTTGATAATTCTGACTCAAATATTAGGTATCTCACTTCTCATAGAGGTGGGAAAATTTATTCTTCTCAGAGGTGGCCTAAAAGTAGCAACATTCAATTCTTCGCGACGTCACGATCGCGCCATTCGAGAGAAAAGGGTTGCGCGCTCATACAGTTTATCACGAAATCCACTCACTGACGCATATTGCACTTGTCACGTACGCCAAGGATTCGATCAATTTTCCGGCATATAATGCCACCGAGAGGTCGATTCATTTTTTCTGCAAAATATACGTCCTATATCTCCACGGCATTGATCTCCCTCGGTATTGTGCCGACCCCTCTCAATAACCTCCACCGATCCATCACTTTTGATAAAATGACTACTCAATACTGCAGAGCCCAAATTTTCGCTCTATGAAATCAGTATCCGTTGCCATTATATTTCCGCTCTCGTACCTTTTCAGGTGTTTATCGGGAGGATACAGTCGCAGGCCAATGGCATTTCTTTTTACAGTTATTTATTGAATTAAAAGATAAACTGGCGTAGTAAAATTAATTTTAATTGAATGATATTTTATAAAACAATATTTTGCATTAATACAGAATTAAAAAGCCAATTATAGCTAAATTTAAAATGAAGTAGCAAAATAATAGGCTTAGTATTAAAGACCGATTCGTATTTTAATGCCTTTGGAGAAAATGGAGCATTGAAATTTTATCACTTACGCATAATTATTTCATATCACATTTTTTTAATGATTAATTATAAAAAAGTGCAAATAATAGTGAGTTTTCAATTTAATTTTAACGCTAAATTTTAACTTGAATTGCTGCGTAGATGATCATTCAAAGCAGATCGAGTAACTTCGCTGAAATCATGTCGGGACTCAGCTGGACCTTGGCGATTATTTTTTGACCATTTTGTAATCTATATTCATTTATAGAACCACGAAGTAAGTAAAGCTGTCACTTCATCTAGAAAATTATCTTATCAATCCATAAAGAGTTAGAATAATAGTAGCGATAAAAATATTTTTTACTTACTATCCAACAGAGCACGGTAACTTAAAGATAAATACATTTTTGAACATAAGTTAGCATCTTCTAGTAACTTGATAAGTTTATTAATACCAATAAAGCTCACAATAAAGTCAGGCGCAGTTAAACCGCAAATGGAGTTTTTAAAAGTGAATTTATGTCTCCGAGTTCTATTTCAATTGCCTACCTGAAAAAAATGGAGTATTGCATCCATTCTGTTCAAAGGTGGATCCAGGATTTTTCTATGGGAGGGGGGGGGGGGGAGAGTGCAAGGGTCTGATAGACAAACGGTCTTATCAAACCTGAGATTAAAAAAAATGTAGAAAACTTGCTGTAGTAAATATTCTTTTTATTTTAACAGGAAATTTAATTAATATGAAAGGGAGGCTCCGTAATACACAAAATACTCCGTAATGCACGTGCCCCGTGCCCAGCCAGATCACAGAAACTTAAATATAAATTCATTTTTGAATTTATGTTAGCATCTGCAACAACTGAATGAATTTATTGATACTAATATCACATGCAATACAGTAGGGCACAGTTAAATTGCTAATGGAGTTTTTAAAAGTGAATATATGTCTCCGAGTTCTATTTTGATAGCCAACCTGAAAATAATGGAATATCGCATCCGTGCTGGTTCTTATAATGCCACTAATAATATCGGTTCCTCTGAAATTTGTTCCATGTTTTCCCTTCCAGCGCTCACTCCTCCTCAAGTGCAGATTCCAGTATGAATAGATAACCCGAAGTAAAAGAGCAACTTGCGTCACGATATCGACAGAATTTTTATGAGGCATGTTGATGGCTCGACTAGAAATAGGAACGAGCTCCCCTATGGCAGACGGTTAGCGATTTTGGTTACGGGTAGTGAGGGATGATTAAAGATTTTGTATTACAATATGATGTGATTATCATGGCGTGACGGCAGGGCAGGCGAAAGATAGGATGATCGAAGTACCACATACGATCGCCAAATTAGTCGCTGGGTCAAGCGGATATTCGCTGTCAGGGCAACAGAAATTATGAGTAAACTACGAGGGCGGTTTGATAAGTTCTCGGAATCACCAAGAGTCGTCAGCGCTTGTGCAACGAACTTTTCACACGATATCCATAGGACTGTTCGCTGTAAACACATGTCACGTCAATGCTCATGGGAAAGAACTGTGGCGGTGACGTGGCTTTTTGTTGTTCCCGCATAGCGATTTGCAAAGATGGAAAAAATCGAGATTCGTGTGGTGAATAAGTACTTCGTAAAAATAGGTATGAAAGGAAAGGACATTCATGCCGATTTCCAGAATACACAAGGGGACACTGCTCCTTCATAGTCAACTGTTGCCAAGAGGACAAAAGTATTTAAATTTGGTTGATGGAGCTTAGATGATGGTCCGCGCAAAGGTCAGCCAAGAAGTGGTACTACTCCAGAAATCATCGCAATAGTGCACAAAATGGTAATGGAGGATCGCCGATAAAAAGTGGGTGAAATTACTCTTGCTTGCCAGATGTCATATATAAGGGTATATTACATTTTTACGGAAAAATTAGAAATAAAAAAATTATCTGCAAGATGAGTGCCGCGACTCTTTACGCTGGATCAAAAACGCATGAAAATGGACATATCGGAACAATGTTTGACCCGTTTTAGGGAAAACGAACAAGTTTTTTGCACTGGTTTGTAACCAAAGATGAAACTTGGGTCCATAACTATTCCCCAGAGACAAAAACACAGCCAAATCTGAGGAAACATTATGATTATCCGCCACCAAAGAAAACAAAGACAATTATTTCGACTGGAAAGGCCATGGCATCAGTGTTCTGGGATGTGAAGGGGATTATGTTTATAGATTGTCTTTCCACTGGGCAAACAATTACTAGACAATGCTATGCTAACCTCTTGGACTAATTTCAACAAAATATACGCGAAAAAAGGCCAGGTTTAGCAAGGATGAAAGTCATCTTTCATCAATACTATGCGCGCCTGCACACATATGCTATCGCCATGGCAAAATAACACGAACTATGGTATTAATTGCTGCCACTTCCGCTTTATTCACCTGATGAGCCTCCGTCAGACTTCTATCTCTTCCCGAAATTGAAATTTCTTGATGGTGGAACTGCATGCAGAACTGATAGCTGGAGTTGAAAACTATGTTGCAGGCCGAGAGAAATCTCATTTTCTAGATGGGATCAAGGCACTAGAATATTGTTGGACCAAATGTAGTAATTTACAAGGAGACTATATTGAAAAATAGAATAAGCTTCAGTTATGTAAGAAAATGTTTTCTATTCCATTCCGAGAGCTTTTCAAATCACCCTCGTTAATACGCGGGGCCTCATGCACCTTTATTCTTTTGCGTGATAAGTTGCAAGCAAACTCAAATTTTGCAAGGGGTGAGTTATAATCTTCACGCAGTCCTTTATCGTATTAGTTAAGGAAATTAAATAAAAGAAGATAGAATAAAATATATGAGTTTATTACTCCCGGACAGTTTTGTCCCTTACGAACACAAATGATAAAAATTGAATGGTGCATGTATAACGTCAATAAATTACTTCGATTCATTAATTAAGACACTTCCATAAGTGAATTTAATTAAGTAAGAGTAATGAAAAAATACGTGCAATACATGTAGGATAAATTCATTCAGTGTAGCACATTCTTTCATGGAAATGAATCAGCAAATAATTGTAAAAATATTTGGATATACGGAAAAATGGGGATTGAGCTTCTACGGCCTCGAAAGATTAAAGAAGAAAAGGAATTTCTCAATTTTCCTTCTTTTCTCCCGGAGCATTGAAGCCATCCACAGGTGAGTGATTGCTTATTGAATGCAAGTGTTTCTACGGATCACTGGCTGTCTTTAACAGGCCCATCCTATGAAGATTCCCGGTTTTCTGTGGAGCAAGAATCCTTAGCGGAGGTCTCTACAGCCCCCACAAAGGATCTTGTTGTGTATGTTTGTGTGGGTGATTGTGTGAGTGTGTGTGTTTTTTGGGCTTTCCGGTTGAGAGGCTGGTGTTTGGTCCCTGCGGGGAATTTCTCCCCCTTCCCGCACACCAACGCAGTAAAATTTTTTCGACTTGCAAGGTGGACGAGCAGGGAGAATTATACGGCCAATTGAGGAATTCCTTTTCTTCTTTAATTTGGATATACCTTCATTTCTTTCATATCTTCAGGTAAGTTATTCCTTGCATCGCAAGAGGTGACATAGAAAATAGTAGTGGTATCGACAATGCCGTCATCAATATGGCTTGATGGCCGTTCATTTTTTATTGCATTTCTCAATGTATTTTGATACAAAATTGCAAGGACTTTTGTGGTAATTATAATGTAAATGAGAGTTTTTTGTTAACTAAGCGCCAGTTTTGTATTTAATACCATCCGAATTTTTCAATACATGGTGTCACGTCTTTATAATATTTTATGTCAACGACATACCTCTCAGAGGACTTCTGAATCCTATGAAGTTTAAAATTCAAATCTTCTATTACGTCGACACACACCACACAGCAGTAATAATTTTTCCCATAAAAAGGATCATCTACTAAAACTAAACACCTGGAGAATGGGATTAGGGATAAGGTGTATACACTTTTTTAACAGTGATTTACAATGAAGTAGCTTACGTGAAGCGGCTTTTCTATGTCAATTCCACGATGGGTTTACATCTATGATATCTCCTAGGTTCGTTTAACTCTCATAAAATATAAGTCCGGAACATTATATGGCTATTTTTGGCTGATTGTCAAATATAATTGTGTTGACAAAAACACTGCTGCCAATGATTATACTCATCGATTTCCTAGAATTGAGCCGCAGTTAATATTCCGTTGGCCATTTACATATATTTTTGATGCAATGTCAATGCATGTAGTTAACCTTAAAAAGAGTTTAATTAGTAATAAAATAATAACTAAAAGTGTCTTTTTTACAGAGAAACTATCATAGCACCCACTTTTTTATTTTCCTTAACACGCATCTTAGATTCAAAAAAAATAATTTCCATATTATTCTAAAACTAAAGTAGGCGCATTTTAATTCCTGTAAAAATTGCAAAGCTTTTGAAGTGCTCAGAATGTTAAACTAAATTAAAATACTTTTCCTTATTTTTTTACCGAATAGGAGAATATTATACGAGCTTTTTATTAAAATAATTTCTATAACAATGTATCACATTATTTTCGATTTAATTGTAATTCATGACACGATAGCTGCTTCTAAATGATATTCACGTCCCGTTTCTTCCGGTTTCGATACAATGATTTTTATTCAATGCCTCAATGAATCAAAAATGAATGGAAATAAATGGAATCAAAATCCGTGAAAAACTCCAATGACTCCAAAATAGGTATCCTATTTCGCACAGGCTATTATCAGGGTAGCTCTGCATTATAACTTACTTATATAACAATTTTATGATACCAACTTCTATCCCTTTCTCTCCTTACCTTTGAAGAAATCAGAGGGTAAAAATGCTACCTGACTCTAACCAGTTAAGCTACCAGGAAGCTTAGATTCACTATGATTTCGGCGAGGATTTATACAAAGAAAACTCCGTTCATTTTGCCCACAAGAGTGACCAATAGATGGCACTGGGGCTGCTCACCACTCACCAGCAGAAGAAATGGACGAGGACACAAGGATAAAAGGGAAAGATACACACTCACACGATAGCAGGAAAGAGACAGCATTATAGCACAGTATCATTATATTCGTTACCACATGTAATGCCCTTGGACTGCAGAGTTCACTAAAACAATGTCCACGGGTATGATGATTTCCTCTAAATTAAGAAATAGTTGGGTCTGGTAATAAGTTAAGACACTGTCCCTACTACATTGAGCTTGTATCTTTTAGTTGCAAAAGACATCTCAATTGTAATTAGTAAAAGATTTTACTCTTACTAATTTTACTTGTCCACGGACATGATTGGTGATCTTGGCTTTTTCAAAAAACTGAATTTAATTTTTTTTCCAGCGTTAAAACATTCACTAAACCATGTTTAAACTCAAAAAAAGCAATATAGCTGGCAATCTCCTTCTCTACACACTGTTTTTTTTCAGGGCTGCCGCCATCTCCTATGAATAATTCTGCAACCCAAAAAGACTGCAGAGTTACATCGTGAAACCTGGATCACCTTACTACATCGTGAAACTTGGATCACTTTGTCCGTCAGCGACGCGAGTGGCAACTTCTGTTAACACATTTATATGTTCGGTGGGTGACAAGGTATTTAAAGGCCGAATCGAGGGTCCTCTTTTGTAGTGATTGTGCAATGGTCCATCATGAAATTTTGGGAATCGAAACCTTAGTAAGCGAAGCCAAACAACTGCCTCTCGCAGCGCGGTATCTGAATCAAAAGATGGTGGGGGTACACCCTTCCGACCAATTTACCGGCCACGGGCTCCATGAACTGCTACTCAAAACTTATCTCATCAGGGTACGTTGACCAGGGACGTTGCAGCCCGGATCACGGACTAGCTCTTCGTAAATTTTCCCCAGAAATATACCGTATGGCACCGCAAAGTGCCCATAACATAACCGGCCTTGGGTAAGTGCACCATGAGCATCCACATATGAGCACCGCTAAAGTATTAATTAAAAGCAGAGGCCAAACTGCTGATTTCTTGCTGGATGAGAAGTACTCTAACTCGTGAATATACTTCAATGCATTTTTGTTAAAATACTCATAGATATTTCATTTAGATTCCCAAGATCACCACAATTAAGAGCGTTTGTAGAAGGGAAAAAGAGATAATTTGGAAATGAGGGAGAAGATGAACTATCTTTTGTGTGGAGACGATATAGATATTGATTTTTTTAACTTACCTTATTTTGGTGGCTTTGTCAGTGGGAATTACAACCAATAAATATATTACCGGGGCACTCAAGAATACTGTGAAATGAAGTATGATCTTAGGTTTTTCCGGCGTATCAGTTGCAGAAAAGTTTATCGGGTTTTCCACCGGTTGATGTCGTCCATGTCTCCCGACGTTTCGATCCGCGACTTGCTGATCATCCTCAGGGGATCAGCAAGTCGCGGATCGAAAAGTCGGGAGACATGGACGACATCAACCGGTGGAAAACCCGAGAAACATTTCTTCAACTGTGAAATGAAGTGTTATCTACAGCAAGCAATTCCAGAATATAATTTCATTCTTCATCCATCAGCTAATTCAGCCTCATTTCCTATTTTATGATATGCAGCATGCAGAAATTGGATAATTTTTGCTTTCCTATTCCTTAATTGATTTTTTCACTTTAAATATGTTAATCAAAAAGCTTTGATTATTCTCAAATCATGGGATTCATCAGCCATTTCATCAACAAAATTATCTCAAACCCGCTGATGAAACTTTAGCAACATTCTTGATATTTTAATATCATATCTTCGGTGGAAATCGTTGGAAGGCACATGTTTCTGAGCTTCTATCTCTTAAAATGCGAACTGCGAACGGAGGAAATTGAATGTAAGAGGAAACATGACTCCTTCTCAGTATTTTGTGTTTTTCGTGACGTTTTAACCGTTTGAAGGTATAAACTTGAATTATCTGGGCATGTAGAGTAAACCGAAGCCAGCAATTACTTGAAACTCGAATATGGAAAATCAGCCCCATATTCTCTCAGTTTAGAGCTTTCTACGTCTGAATGTTTGACACACAGGGAATTTTCACCAAATTTCTACATTACGCACCTTAAAAATTTAAAGATAATAATTGAAGTACTAAACGAGTAAAATATACGAAAAATAAAAGTGACCCGTCACGAGGTAAATCGAAACTTGAAGCTTTTTCGTGGTTTTGGGGCTCCATATTATCAATAACAGACTGTTTGTTACTTCCACAATATATTTTTAAAATTAATGCATTGATTTACAAATGTAACTATGAATGATTACACCGCACTTTTGTCGTCATCCTATTAGATATGTAATGGTTTTACCGTAATCGCCACTAAAATAAAATGAGACGTTTTCATTTTTAAGACAGAGGGCCTAATGCTGTCAAGGTACCTTGTTTGCATTCACAGATAATTTTGATATGATATCGCAAATTATAACAAAGTAATACGTCAAAATACGAGATATAGTCAAATAAGCAGCAGTGATTCGTCATCTTGAAGCGATCTGCTTCGCCCGCTTAAGCTATCCCCGTGATATCCCTTCCTCAGCCGCATAAAGCTTGCAATGAGTCCCTACTGATTCCTTTCGCTTTCCTCTCCTTCCTGACATCCGTTGAGCGATTTGGCTAAATGGTTGACCCTTTAGCCTCGACTACTTTCCATTGAAGATTGGTGCTTCAGTTTGAGAACCTATTGTCCCTTTCCTTCAAGCGGATTGAGGACCGCTTCCTCCTCAGACGGAATACAGGGAGGAAATGGGATGAATAGGACCACCGCAAAGCCTTTCAAATGTCCCTTGTCCTACCTTCCCTTCTGCCCTTTGATCTGCCCGGAATTGTTCTTAAATTCCTCACCGAGAGAAAACGGCCAGTTCTCTCATTCCTCAAGTCGGACGGTACTTGGATGGAAAAGAGGGGGTGGATAACCGAAGGAAATCGTCTAGTGGACGGAATTCCTTTATTTTTCACTCTCCAAGTTGCAGAGGGCGAAAAGAGTTTTTTTTTGGTAGGTTCGGGATGATGTTTCAATGAAGCTAAATGTGGAAGTTCAGGGTAGTTTGCGCTAACATATTAAGGTAATCGTTTATGTTAGTCACATAAGGATATGCATGCAAGAAAGAGTATCCAAACTGTTATCGCAATATGCAGTGGAAGTTCAAAGTAAAAAGCTCAAGGGCAATATAAAATTAGGAGGGTTTGTTTCAAGGCCTGACAACACTTCAAAGGAGTCCGTTCATATTTGCGCAATGGGAACTTACAAAATAAGCAACATCAAGCCTATAGTGGCGCAAATAATTATTTTTAACGTTATAATAATTTAAACCAATAATGGTTTTTCCAATCAGATAGACCTGAATATCAATGATATAGAATGAAAATATATATTGGTACTTAAGTAAGTGTGATCATAACTATGTCTTTCTAATAAATAAAAATGCATTTACCTTATTTGATATGGGATGAAAACTAAACCGATTCTTCATAGCCATACAAGCTCTAAGCATTGGCGCTTGGGAATTAAAAACAGCATTCTAATAGATGATAATTCTACAAGTCATCAGAAAGTCTTAAAAAATTATTAAAAATCACTAATGATTTGCAACTTATCTTAGATATTAGTAAAAAATATCGTTAAAAAATTAATCTGAGGGCCCTAAAAGAAGAGTGGCGATCGGTCCCATTAGGCGAGATAAAGAGATGAGAGGGCTGCCGTCAGTGGGATCGATGCTGGGAATTTAAAGAGCGGGTAGGTGAGGGATGCGATTGGCTTCCATCCAGGGAAGTCTTGGGGTGTGGAAGAAGAGGGAGCGCTTCAGAGATTCCAAACGGGGAGACCCTGAGCTCCGCCATCCGTGGAGGAAAGTTCCCATCTCAGGGGGCAACTGTCTTCTTCGGCGGGAGTGGTGGAGGGGAGGGAGTTAAAGGGTTGAGTTTGGCTCCTGCGCGAAGGGCGGAAGCAAAACTTTAGGATGTACACACGTCTTACAGACTTTACGTGGGATGTATAAACTTCCAGAAAACCTACCTATACTCTCGATTGGGAGTGACAGCAACCCCAGGATATGAGAACTAAGTCGTTCAAATTGCATCTTTAGATTGCAAAGATTAGAATAGATTGCAAAATATTCCTCTAGGTTAAACAGGAAAGGTGCAACACATTTGCAGCGTAAAATGTAAATATAAATTTACACGTATAGGTTCAAATGAGTCACCTTATCTCTGCCTTTACTGACAAACCATGCATGGTATTCCGTAAAATGCGAGATTTTCATACCTTAATGTTTAAAATATATCTTTGGAGAATAGAGCGAAAAAATATTTCTCCGGGCTATAAATAGAAAAGGTGAAACATATTTGCAATATATAATATGAAGAGAAAATTACACATATTTTTTCACATGAGTTGACTTGGCTTTGCCTTTACAGATAAGCCATTTACGGTATTTGGAAAATTGCGTTCTTTTCTTACCTTACCGGTCAAATTCCTTTCATATTTTTCGAACCTTGCAGTTCAAACTGCATCTTTAGAGGATAGATCGCTAAATATTTTTCAAATTCATGCCAAAAATAGGTGCAATACATTTGCAGCAGAAAATATGATTTTTGAAAATGTGAGTTTTTATTCCTTATTACTCAAATTCTCGTCACCAAGCTCGTCTATTTCAATAATTTATAGACAATGATGAAAAAATTGAATTTGGACAAGCTATGATAGAAGTGTTATAAGTAAACCTCTTGTAATTACGTCAATGCTAGACGTAATTAAGTTAAATGAGGACAAACACTCCGTCGGTTATGATGCTATTCCAATAATATTACTATAAATACTTGGAGGAAATAAATATAATTATTCAGCTTAACACTTGCCATCGTCATGTTAGAATAATTTTAACTCAATAAATCTACACTAGCAAAGAATTATTAGAATATTCCCAGTGTCCGAGATAGTAAAATTATTGAAAACCCCTGTTTAGAAGTCATACGTTTTCTGAAGATGCTTAGTAAATCAATTCTTAGGTTACTAAATGATCCCTGAAATGGAGACTACATAGAGGCTCAGAAGGGCAGTTTGCAAAACTTTTTCATTGAGTGATAGAGTTTCATCCATCTCACATGATTTCCAGCAATGATATTACCATTCAATTAGATGCTAGAAACCTATCTGATATCAAATGCTAGCCATTCACAGCCATCAGCGCGTGTAGTCACTGAACTAAGTGAGGGCCTCAACTTTTACAACATCCGAATGCCATAGAGTGGCCCGTGTACACATTAAGCATTAATCAAAGAAAAAATTGATTTTCATGTTTCAAATGTTTTCCTCAATTAAGTAATAATCTTTCTGTTTCTTTTAATTTCTTTTAAAAATCATAGTAGAAACCCGTCTATAAACTGGTGATGCTTATCAGTTTACTATTATTCCATCTGTTCAACAGTTTAAGGTTATATTAAGACAACTGCGGATTGGCAATTATTTTTCGATCAAAGACAGAACCTCCATATCACATCCTCCACACATGCTCCCATCCTATGAGATGCTGGAAATAGAGCCTATATCAAACTCTAGCCAAACACACAGTCATCACGGCGTCATTTGACTACCTGAGGCCTTAAGGCTATGACACCATCCCAATGCTCCAATCTCTCGAGGACCTGACCTCCCATCACCTGCGGTCAGCCCATCAGCGAGCTACCTGCAGCCCATAATGGCGATCTCACCACCACTACATCTTCAGCCCTAATCATCTCCTCCCCCTACCGTCCACGGCTGTGAGTCCCCTGAGCACCTTGACCACAATATCGCTCTTCTTCCCTTAGCTCCGCCCAGATACTCGGAGGATACCCCCGGGGGGGTTAGGACGAACGAGGGGTCATCCTTCGCCAGTTTCCTCTCTTATCCTCAGCGGGGGTGCAAAGAGGGAGCGGGGGTCAAAGAATTTTATGGGGGGGACTTGTGGGGGTTACTGTGGAAGGTGTCTCCTCCTCTCTTTAGCGACCGTGAGGAGTCTGTGAGATAAGGCCTTGTGTGCAGAGAAGAGGAGTTAGCGGAGGGTGACGACGCCCCCTGTGGGTAGGGAGAAAAGAGTAAAGGCTCCCTCTTCCTTCAACCATTTATGGCTGCAGAGTGTGACATTGGCCCTCGAGGAGGAGGCGGTGAAAAGAGGCCTAGGAGTGAGGAGAAAGATTGGAGAAGGGATGAGGTATGTTCAGCTGATAAATCATTTCAGTCCAAATGCGGAGTGATGAAATATAGCCTCTTATGATGAAGACCCAGACTTTGTGTAAATCGATAAAATGAACATTATATTTTCTTATAATGAACATTTTTAACCCTCCCAGCGTAAAAACACAAATGTGTACGGCAAGATAGGGCGCTTAATATATTAATGAAAGGGCCTCTGTAAACTCTAGTTTAAAAGTAAAGCAATTGTTTCGAAGATTTGACAATATTATCAACTGTGAAGTGTTGTACGGCCTTGTCATATAGCCTCTTAGTATAAAGACCCAGACATGGTGTGGATCGATGGAATTAACATTTTATTTTATTATAATGAGATTTTTTTATCCTTCCTGCGTGTAAACACAGATTTTTGCTGTGAGATAGGGCGCTTAATGTACGAATCAAAGTGTCCCTGCAAACTCCTGTTTAAAAATAAAGCAATTGTCTCGATAAAGCAATTTCACGTTATCATCAAGTGTGAACCAAGTGTTGTGTAGCTTTGTAATTTCTTCAACCAAATATTGCATAAAAATATTCGCAGAAGTACAGACCGATGTATACGTAACATTTCTTGTACTCACTCAGTTCCTAATTCAAGAAGATCAAAGTCGAAATACTGCAGCACGTTGGATATTTACTTGCTAAATTCTGTCACATAATTGCGCGTGCTTTCGTGGTAGCAGCTACAAGTAGCATTGTGCTTATTGCATAGAAATACTCACCGACTACCATACACCCTACTGGTGGCTCACAGAGTATCATGTGGGTGTAGGTGAATTTTTAAGACCTCCCCCTCCAGAAAACTCCAGCCATATTCCCTAAACAAACCATCACTTCAAATCACCTGCTTTACCCCTCATTCTCGCAAAACTCCAGGCTCAAAGGGACAGAGATGATATTGAGGCCGAACTTGAGAGTGATTTCATGATGTCAAAATGGGCGATATGTGAAATAAATTATTTTTATTTCAGCACTACACTATCTTGATGACTTGAAAAGAACTAACCAAGAGGGAGATAAATGAGAGTGTTGCCCAATAAGCAATTCAACGCAGGGGAAAGGGAGAGTTTAAGGTATTGAAAATACATTCAAATCATTAAATCATGCATTCGTGCATAAAAATATGAAGTATTTCACCAAAAAATATACCTTCAAATGTACCTACTTTTTCATCCTTAGAAATTTTCCCGAGGCTAAAGAATCAAAGGTCACCTGATACCCAATGGTTTGGATATATAGGCTGTTAGAACAATGCTATATGCTCGGTTTATTAGCAAAAAAAACTGCACTCTGGAGATATTTTGTCATTTCATCTTTTTCGACCAATAAGCTACAATTATTGAAGAAGCATAGAAGTATTACTAGATGAAGTGGGAGAGTAGCGTCATTGCTCCTAATACGGGATTTTTTATCAACAGTCATAAAACCGAAGATAGAATTGACGCAGTTCGCCACTCAATTTCCCTATCAGCTTATCCTTTAACTTTTATATGATTCTTCTGTTCAGCATCCTTTATCACCGGCTATACATATCTCACGGGATTTTCGTTCTGGTCATTTTTTAAATGGAGTCATTGACGTAAGCGTGGTTACTGACTGGCTAATTGACGTCAATTCAGACTGTGATTCACTACATATTTTTGGTTCAATAAAGCAACTAAAATGAGACATGAGAATCTAAATAGAGCGAAAGACTTTTAGTAAGGAAATCCGAAGAGCCGAGTAGGCGAAAATGCCAGTTTTCATTTTTCAACTCTCCTATCATCTAATCTTTAAAATTTTACATAATTCTTCTGCTTACCATCCTTTCACACCGGCTCTTTGTATCTCACGACATTTTCGTAACTTAGATTTTTTAATACAGACACTAAAGTAAGCGTGGATACTGACTAGCCAGATGATGCCATCTCAGATTGCGAGTCGGTAATTTTTTTTAATGCTGATTCAGTTTTTGGAGTATAGGTCTTGAAGATTTTTAAATAAAAATTATTGCCAACGCTTCGCTGCCTTCGTTTTATTTCAAAAATTTACCAATTCATTACAGAAAAGGCCAAATGAAGGCGAATGAATATAACATTCAGCATAGAGATCAAGAGAAAGAAAAAAAACAATTTATATCACTATTTTGGTTCAATAAAGCAACTTAAATATAACATGGGAATCCAAATAAAGCCAAATATTTTTAGTAAGGAAATCCGAAGAGAAGAACAAGTTGGGGAAAATACCAGTCCTCATTCACTGAGAGAGAGAATCAATGTCGCCTCAGGGAATAAAACCACAGCGTCTCTCTCCTTCGTCCCTTCTGCTTGGGCCAAATCATGTCTGAGGTAGCCACTAAAATGACCCTACCCGTCTTACATAATCGTATCTTTACATCAGCTTGACCTTCCTCGTCCACTCTCGCTTTTAACACACCGCTCGAGGCAAAGACGCTGGGTAAGCGAGGGTTGAAGAGAAGGAGAGCAGGGTTCATGGATAGAATGAAGAATAATAGGACTCACGTGGATAACAAGAACATTCAATTTGGAACGGAAACGTCGTGTAAAATACCCATATAAGGTGGATTACTCCAATAAAAACTCCACGAAAATGTAGAAACAAAACAGTTTCGTTTCTGCAATCGTTTAACCCTTAGAGGACCAAGGGAGGGCTAAAAATGTCCACCTTTTTATTTTTTCGATATTTTAAGTACTCATTCACCCTATACAGATTTATAACTTCGTTATATTGTCAAATATAGGTTTAAAAAGATAAATACATCTTGATGTATATGGAAAATTTTGTTCATACAACGTTATCAGAGCGTAAATAAGCGGTGGACACAAAGTAACCCTCCCTTGGTCCAACCTGTGACATATTTTTCGACCGAATGGAATCGTGTAATGGGACAAATATTTTTGTTTTGCATTAAAATTTATAACTTAATTAGTTTAAATTAAGTATTAACGTTTATTTTAATTCAACAATAGGCTCCATATTGCATTTATGTATTTAAACTATGGGATGTAATTACTTTGATTTTATTTCACAAATTTCTACCTTACATAGTTTCGATTATTATTCTATTCTAAGAAATCAGAACTCGTAAAAATAGTTTTCAATCTATTTATCTTACATATTGATTAATTTTCTTTAAAAATTTTGAACTGCATGTATAAATAATTAATCTCTGTTTCTATTCACTTTGCTTACTCTTTTAGGCTCTGCTTGGCAGAATTATAAACTGATACATTATATCGAAAAAAGCTACTGAGTACCCTTCTGAAACTTTGAATATTGAAGTCATTCCTTGTATAATACTTCCACAAAAACCTTTTCACTGTATTTATTTTATTCATTCATGAGCAGGAAAGGGCGCAAAGAGCTCTATCCAGCCATTCATGAAGCATCTTTTTCTAAATGAATTTTTACATACCCCGGAAACACTTTGGTTACCTATCTAATCAGACTAAAATGGCAAGGAAAAACCTGAGTGATCCTCGTCGCGCGACTAGGCGAACCATTCAAAATAAATTTCGGAAAAAGCAATGTTTACTACCTTCTGGTAAGGAAAAGGATATGCGCAAGTCATTTGAAAAAATTTCAACCCTGAAATTCTTGACATGATTTTACGGCATAAAAATGAAGAAGTAGAACGAGCTCAAAGTCTAAAAATGATACGGTGGAACTAAATCCTTCGAAGGGGTTTTGATATTGTTCGGTGCAAACGGTGATAGCAAGTTAGAATTGCATGATTGGTGGTTACAAAGATTTGGAATGTCCTCCTATATTGCTGCGAAGAGTTGAAACTGATATCAGGAACTATTGCCTTATTTGATGAATAGTCTACTCGGGGAAAGACAAAGATGAAAAGACAAAGTTGCGCTTATTTTTTGGTATTCCAAATGGTCAATGCGATATCACCCAAATATTACATTTCTGAACCCGATATGTTCATTGATATGATAGTTGATGAAATGTTATCATTGTTTAGGGGAAGGTGTACATTTATAGTATTCATGAAACAATGACCAGGGTAGTATGGGATACTTATAAGAATGTTCACCAACTGTTATGAGAGGTATGTGCTCAACATGGAAATTGTTGCCTGAGAAAATAATGAACCATCAACAAGCAGAGGTTAAAACGAAATAGTGAACGCCTGGTGGTCCCAATCAAGAATTCCGGGGAAAATGTGTCAATGGGTAGATACTATAATTCTGTGGAGCCAGCAGAAGAACTTTATGAATTGACTATGGTTGGAACTATGCAGAGTAACAGAAAACGTATTCCTGAACAATCGTAGGGAACAGCTTGTCAGAAGATTTTTTCAAGTTTGTTTGAATTTACAGACCCGAGATCTGGGAGTCCACCGGTGACTCTTATCATTCATCACCAAAGAGAAGCCTAAGAAAAATATCGTTTCTCTATCCACACAGGATATAGAAATCTCTTCATATCCGATATAAATGTCAGTAATTGTTTCAAAAATAAATGTTACGTAAATTTGCTCTACTACAACACCAAAGGAGGAGTTGAGTTATCGATCAAATGCTATGCAAGTATTCCACCAAAACATCTACAAGAAGTTGGCCAATCTGTCTTCTTTGCACTAATTGACATTGCTGCCCTAAATGGATTCTCTCTTTTTATACTCATTATCCTCAGTAAAATGTCAAAAAAAATTAAAAGGAGACATCATTTAGGCATATTTGTTGGGCCTTGAGCTTATACGGCCACAATACAGTATTAGTTGGAAAAGACAATAGATTCACAGAAGCACATTTTATTGATGATGGAAGGGGTCGCGGATAGAAAAATACAGCCGTCATATGTTGCTGTCAAAGCAATTGGCACAGGAAGTTTCCACGCGTGCAGAAACGCACTCACATCAAAAAGAGAAAAACCAAACAAATAATAAAAACTATGACTATATGTAACAGTTATATTTGCGGTAAACATGGCATAAAAACTAACGTATACAATATAGGCAATAATGCTGCCTTATCAGAAGATTCGAGTTGATTATTCATCAGTAATTTATTGTTAATAATTTTATAACTTTATCAGAATGATATGGTTAATGATAAATAAATACTACGAACAATGTAGAACATAATTTTTTAAATTAGGAGACGTATTATGATTTATCATGTACTTTTAAATTAGGTAACTGAAAACGGAGTGGAAAATTTTAGGTTTATTTTAAATAAATATAAAATTGTTGTCCTGGAGTACGGTTTCTGAAAATTGACTTAAATTTGAAATACTATGCCTTATTGTTATTTTAGATGCACAGTTATCGGTGATTTAGAAACTTAATTTTCAAATAAGAGCATGAAATCCGGAACCTCTGTGAAGAAGTTCTATCATAATTTCGTTAATGATCAGTTTAAAAAGATTTGAAAATTTCAATATTTTTATTGCGATTTTATGACTTTCAGCTGGGTAAACAACTTTTAAAATGTTTTAACAATATAAAAACACAATTGTTGAAAATATACTGTTTCATGATTAGTTAAAACGAGAAAATATAAGTGGACATTTATTGACCCTCCCTTGGTCCACGGTGTAACCGGAAAAAGGTTGGTCCTTTAAGGGTTAAACGCGTCACGGCAGTCATCTCTGAATTAAATGAGTGAGTTTATGTCAAATCTGTGACATTTTTCGTTTTCCTCTGCTCAGTTCTTCCCAAACATGCGATGCAGTTGATCTGAAGTCCTACTAGGAAGGCCATAATTCATTATATTTTCGTAATGTGTGATGTAAGGTTAGAGCTCACTAGTGGTACACGTTACTTGAAATTGGTTTGAAATTCTCCTACGAACGCTCCTGCATTTGCAAATATGATTTGGGTTTTATGTTATTAATTATTACACGCAATAAAATTATGGTTATAAAATCTTCAAGGTTTGAGCACTAAACAAAGCATGTTTTGTTCGATGGAAATACATTCTGTACTGACTGTCTTACAAAACACCTGAAATCTACACTGAATGAGTCTCATAAGAGTTCATGAAGATAATTCATTCATTATTTATATGATTTTACCCAATGAACAAATTGTAATATCCAAGCACTACTTAAAGAGAAATGCGGATCGACAAGTAAAATGTATAAGGAATTTTTAAGAATTGCGAAAAAATAGATGTATTTGTTAAGAAATGAGCAACTGGTCCAAGTTACTTCTCAAAATGTTATTTTTCCATAAATATCAACCTCAGATAATGTTTAACGAGTTTATTCAATGCAAGTAATATTAACTGCCATGTTCGTAAAGTAAATGACCTGCAAAATGTTTTAGGGAAATCAAACCGTTACAAAGGTCCTAGCTTACTACTTGAAATATGTGGGCACCAAGAGAATAGATATTTCCATGTTTTTTTTTCGATTCTATGTACAAAGGCAGAATAAATTTATGGAAAAAAGGCTATTTATCCCTTCATTAATAAGCCCTTTAAAATGGATATGGGGATAGGCCATGAAATATGTATATAAAATGGGAAAATTTTTAGTATAGGTGATAGTAAGACCGTAAATGAAATAAAATGGCAAAAAATAATTTAATTGAAGAGGAAGGAAAAAAAATACGACTGACAGCGATTGTTGAAGAGAGCATTCCTTCGCTAAGTGAGCTGAAGGACTTTGGAGACTGCTAGATCGCGTGATCCGATGCCCGTTCAAGTGGAAGCGGAGCGTTTGAGTGGCGCAGAGAGGAGAGAAGGGATTAGCAAAGCCATCGGCTGGGGAGGGTGTTGATTGGCACCCTGAATGGCGCGGAACGCAGAGAGGTAAAGGGAATCGGAGACGGACGCTGGAGGTGAGGATTCCTCTGTAAATCGCCCACGTCAGATGGAGGGGAGATGCCCGGCCTGAGACCAATTTGGGCAGTTTAAGAGGCGCAACGAATGGGAGATGAGAGCAGCTCTAGTGATGAAAAAATGTCGATCAAAATCGATTCATCGAGGAATCGATTTTTAATCGAAATCAAAAACTCGTCTTTTCGATAAAAATCGATATTTGAACTAAAAGATCGATTTATAAAAAAATCGGGAGTTCTTTTTAAAGGACACAATTTATGCGAAAATATGTTAATTATTCATTCTAGAAACACAAAAAAATTCCACCTGAGTGCTAGAAAAAATTTACTACGAATGCATGCTTGAATTATTGGCAGTAAAAGTTTCAAAATGCGTGAAAGTTTTGGTATCACTTAGAATCATTCGATTTCATTATAATTATTAAGAAAAATCAAGTAATTGAGAAGCTTTGTTGAAGATCTTGAAGATGAAGGTATGTCTTTCCAATTTTACCAGCCTTAGGGAAATAGTATTGCGCATAGGACGGATGATGTCATCGTATAGCTATTGTGATGCTGCTGATATCAAACGAAATGGTCAATATTGAAAATGAAAAATCGACTTTGTATCAAAACTCGAGTATTTCGACTCTCGATTTCTCCGATCTTTGACTGTAAAATCTAGATTTTAGATTTTAATTGAAATCAATTTTTCCATCACTAATCATGTCATCACTACTTTGTTGAAAAGGCATCATCGAAAAGCGCTCTATGTATACATCTAGTAGAGAGTTAAGGCTCAGAAGAGTGCATGAAAGAAATAAAAGTGCTAATAAATTTTATTATGGAGCCGCGCGAAGGGACTTATTAATGACAACTTTGTGGAGACTGACATAGTAGGTAGAAATTTATATCCGAGAAATTTCAAATTGATATTTATCATTCTGGTGGTGCCAAGGAATTTTTATGAAAAGCATTTTCTTTTGGATTATATACTTGTACTGATTATCTTTGCCAATTTCAAGTTTTGCATTTACCCAAAAAGATATGAGCGTTATTTTTTCCGTAAGCTATTGGCAAAATGTCTCTATGGTCCTGCAAAATGTTCATGAGAGTATTGCCCTCTCGCTGAAAAATATACACATGGTAACAATCAGATGAAAAATTTAAACTAAAAAAGGATTTTTTTACGAGGGAGAGAATGTTGGACCTCCATTACCGAGTAATACGGATGGAGATCATACTAATGCCCTTGAATTCAACTCTCTCCGTTTATATTAATGTTTGGATTAAAAATAGACTTTTCATATGAATGAAATTTGTATGAAATGAAAAGCTACGGTTTATGAACTTGCGTGGTTGAGATTCACAATGGAAGAATATAGAGAAAAGTGGAAACGAGCACCCGTGCGCCATCTGTACGGCAAGAGCCGGAAGTAATTTTGGCGGCGTGCGGCGGCGCGCCGTTGTCTGTGTGGATTGCCTCTACGATAAGAATTAGTTACCGACGACAGAACATTGAGTTTCAACCGCTGACAGGTTCAGAATGGAGATTAAACCCTCTTATTACCACATACTTGGAGTGGCAGAGGCGACAAATTTAAACTCAATGTAACATCCTCGATAAAAAAGTTCTGTTGCCATTTTTTGATATATCTACATTTTTTTTCTTTAATTTCACTCTAAGATATTAATTTTTGCTTAATTATTATTCCTGTTTTTTAAAGTAAGGGTTTAATTGCTGCATAATTATTACTTTTAACAATTAACTACCCCGAAGTCCATATTTCGGCTCGTGCCACCTTATTGGCTGAGAGGCAAAGGTAGGATCATCGGCCCGGGGTACTAAGAGGATTAATAACAAGCATACATCGTGGTCAGGGAAACATTTTGACATGTTAGCGATATAATTTGGAGCAGGACTGGTGCCGACGTATTGGATTACTCGTAATGGTTGGTGACGCACAGGTCTAGATAAGGATACAATAGGGTGGTTTCCTATTATTTTTTATTGCCTAAATCGAAAGATTATTACTCCTGGAGTACGTATTTCACGCTTTTAGATTTTTCAATGACGATATCTATTTTTCGCGATTTAATGAAAAGTGAAAATTTTCAAGCGCGCAAAAACGCGACGGCTAAGTATGAATGATGGGAAAACTCCGTGTGACATCGTTCTGGTTCCCGCTGCCGCAAGTGAGGTGACCTTAGGGCGAGGCTTTGAGCGCTGATACGACGCAGGATGCTAGCAGGTAGCAGAGTACCCTTCTAGCTGGTAGCGCTTGGCTTAAATAAGGATTATTAATACCTTATCAAACGAGGAAAACTTTCCGACCTTAGCCAGTTTTAATAGGTTATTATTAAGACAAGTTTCCCTGAGCTCTGTGTCTCATGCATGCATTTGTAACCTAAGACGATGTAAAACTCCTATCCTCTCGTGTAGAAACAACGTCCCTGTGACGTCACGTGGAGTGGCATCGCATTGGCGCCAATCTGGTCTTTTTCAAATGAGGACAAAATTGACCATTACCATTCGTCTAAACCGGTATTTCTAAAACCATATAATTTGTATATTATGAATACACTAATGGTGGGTAACGAATCGCAATCAGTGCCTTTCGTTTTCTTTGATGAAGGAAACTACCCTATTGTTGAATTAGAGGGACTGGTGCAAATGAGGAAGCTTGTTGGTAATGCGGAAGCATAACCTTTAGAGCTTGGGAGGTACTGTGGGCTAGCGATGGCCGCATCTACTTCTTGGCCTGCTTCTTTAGTAAGCCTGTAGGAGTGTTGACAGTCAACTCATGGTTTATTGTCTGTGAAATACTTGTTCCAAGTTTCTCTTTACTCGTAGAACTTTGGAGGTAATTTTTTAAGATTAATTTAATCACCTAGTCCACCAAGCTATTTCTTAGTGCCATATAAGTTATTTTTAAGCATAAAACATGCAACAATCTGGTGTAATTAAGTAATTTATTGTCTGTAAATGTAGCATTGTATTAGCTTCATAGTTCAATATGCCGATATTGGTAATGTGGAAGCACAAAACTGGGGTAAATGTGGAAACGTTTACACATTTTCGTCACCTAAATGCGTTCTGCCTGCTATATCACCTTTTCGCCAGTTTCAGAAGCCGATGAAGGTTATTGGCCCCAAGCCGAAATGTAAATGGGAAAATCGGGATGTCCAATCTATGATGAAAGCGATTGTTTTCGTGAGACAAAAGTACATACTTTGTGCCCCAGTTGTGAAAATGAGAACTACATTTGTGACTTTTGCAAGTGAACATATTTTATTGAAAATTGCTATTTTTTAAGATTTTTCGTTGATTTTCAATGAATAATAAGTAGATGATCTGATATATTACTTTTCTATAGTATTATAGCCAGAATAAAAACATTTCCAAATTATCAGCACATTTTGAAAATCTAATCAAAGTGCCAATTTATAATTAACTTTTTTTAAAGAAGGAAACGATAAATGTAGCATAAAACCAAATGCGGTTATAAAGGTTAATACTTTTGTGAGTTTTTTTCATGAATTTAGAAAAATTCCATTGAATAACAAGCTAGTTATAACATGATGTAAAACATTATTTCCACTTTTGCAACACTCCCTCTGCATAAAAAGTATTATAAATAAAAGAAGTAACAAAGTGTATTTCATTATTAATACAAACAAACTTATTTAATTTTAAAAGTAATATAGAATGTATATTAAGTGATTATGAGTATTAAAATCATGTACCTTCAATTCAAGTCAATTTCTAAACCTCAATTTCAGCAACTAGGATATTTTTATCGAAAATCGTCAGGTACCTTATATTGGGGTATCTTTTGCCTAATCTAACTAAAGCATACGTATATAGCTCTAAACAATGAGTTGGAGCAAAGATACTCCACAAAATATTTCTTAATATACTGTTTTCAAGTTTTCCTTTATTTTTTCCTTCAAAAAGTATTTAATTCGGTAAAAAATAAAAAAAAACATATTTATGACAGAAAAAAATATATTAAATTGTAATGTATTCAGATATATTTAACCATTTAATGTTTAAAACTCCTTCACTTCTATGGAACTAAAACCCAAATTAACTCAGGAGTGAAGCCAATGACTCTTTTTACGTTCTGGGCCAAAGTTACCCCAGGAAACTTTGCCGAAGGATCAAACATCCTTTTATAATACGGCAAAAACTGCAACTCATGGGCAAGAGAACCCTTCACATGAACAGAAGTAATCAAGAAATCCATCGAATTGAATTGATTTTTTCAATTGAAATCGAAAATTTTCGAAAATGTTTCCAATGATTCAAACAATTTCATGGCTGCTACCAAACAACTGCCACTTAACATATCGGTTTTTGATCTAATTTAATCACTATTGCTATCACAGGACTATTGAGGAAATGGTAATGGATTACTGACCGAGGAAACAGCCGTCGTTCCTCAAACCCTCTAATCACTTCAAGGATACGCTTACGCTGCAAAGGTACATAATTGGCCCTCTCTAAACCAACACTATTCCGGGATGAAATAGAACCCGTAAGAGGATTTGAGTTGAACACGGCACGTGTAGCAATTCCAACGTAGGCACGGGCTTTGATGTGGAAGGCACTCACATAAAGCATATCTATGGCGCCAGCGGCAGGTTTGGCGACTTTAATCTAACTCTGATCGCCACCCTAGAGCGCCTTGGTCTAGAGCACCCGCGAAAGCTTACGGAATCGCGCAGTAGATGATTTTGGAACTGGAATAGTCTATTTTCAAAAAACTAGTCGTTTGACCTGAAGGGGTAAGAGCAGATTACTATCTTTTAAAAAATTGGTTACCAAATTCGTAAGTTTCCACATACCTTCGATTTGCATACCCCCGGTTATTTATCTTAGTTGGTTATGGGGGTGAGAGTATATTTTCTTCCCTGTAGATCAGCAGTATGCTCTACGACCTGTCAAGTTGCCCAATATGATAGATATTCCATTTATTCGTTGATAGGCTATTTTGGCCATTATTTTTAAAATGTTCTCATACTTAGTTCATTTTTCTATGCCTTTCTTGCAATCTACTTCCTCCCATCGGCGCATTTAACGACGTAGGATTTTGCGACGAGAACGTAAGCTATAGTCACTATTGCATACGAGCTGTTTGGCTGAGCAACATGGTGTTCAAACATCCTTAATGGAACCACCAATTTTCCAGCTTCACGTGATGTCTTTCAAACTTGCAGCGTGAATAGCGATCGGATTCACGTCAATTTCCTCGTACCACGAGTTGAACCTCTTTAAATTCGGCTTTCCGGGAAAAAAGTGTAGCTCATCTCGCTATCAGAGATCTCAAACATTACGCAGGGAATGCATCCTGGCATTCGTGGTACGTGCATTGGCTAAGAAATCCTGACGCCCGTGTAACTTTTCACGGTCAAGGGGAATTTAATTACGAAAACGTTAATGTGTATTGCTTTATCGAATCTTCCCTGTAATCTGATGCCTCAATTGTAATATAACAGAAGCAAGAATGTCATTAGTTTTGTGTTTTGAAGCAGGCCTTTTTGGGGTGACTGAACGTCAGAGATATTTCCGCCTATATACTTTATTAACAATGTTATAAATAATAATCGTTCACCAATACAAATGCGTTTGGGAACTGCATAATCATATATATATATATATATATATATATCAGAAGACACTCTCCTCCGATGGCATCCGTAAATTGGGATAAAATTGAATAAAAACCATGGTAACGATTGCCAGCTATTTTTAACTATCCCCGCATTATGCTTACATGTAGTACAAATCCAAGGAAATTTCAGGAATGAACAATATAGCTTTTTCAGCCACTTATATCGTATTTATCAATTCGAAAAAACAAGAATAACGATTAATTTAAACAAGGAGCAAAATCCAATAGCTCATGTGCTTAATTTTCTTAGACTACGCCAACATAATTCAGTGCAAAATCTCCCAACTTATCCCTCACCCGTTTCTCTAGATCACCATCATTACTCCTTATACTGCGCCAACAGAATTGGCGCAGCCTCACCCCTCCCCGGATTGCCTTCTCCTGGCCCCACGCCGTACTTCCGCATGCAACGCCGAACCATTTGGGACTCGGCGGTTAGGCTGAGGTTTCAGGAAGCAAGCAGAGCGCGCGGCCTCCTCGTGGTCTACTGCCTGCCTGAATACTCCTACCACAGTTGCCACCCCGCGCCCCCTTTGCTTCACCCTATTCTCGTCTCCCTTACCTCGAAGGAGTCTGCAGATACAAGGGAGGATCGATAAGTTCTTACAACACAATTGAAAAAATAACTATGTCTCATTAATTTATTTTTATTTTTCAATTTCATCCTCTTATAGTTAACAATACTTAACCTTAAGTTTTTTTAATCTATTCGAGGAAAGGAAAATTAAAATGAAGCATAAGTTAAAAGAAAACGCACTGAAATGCTTTTGATAACAAGTGAAGTTCCATGTAAGAACCATTCTATATACTTAATCTAATATCTTTATATATAAGTATAAATAGTGGAATTAATTTTTCTACATAATCGCTATGGGGTTTCTAACAGGGTTCCTTACTGACATGATGCTCGGGAGCAAAATTCTTCGTTGTGTCTACTAGTATTTGGCATAAACATGAAGAAGAGGAAAAGGTACGGTGAAAGAGGAAAAGAAGAGGAAGAAACATGAATAAGAGTAAAAGGAAAGGTAGTAAAATATTTGCTGTGGCACGATATTTTTTGAGCGGATTCTATACTTTTATCAGCTAAGGAGGTTTTTTAAATATCTTAGGTAGGAATTCTCGAGAAAATTTATTAAGTATAACTTAGGGAAACAATAGGCAAAACGCATTCAAAAAACTAGATCCGAAATATTGATGAAACTTTATGTGGTATTGAATGTTTTGTTTATAAAGCGAAATAAATGGCAATGATAAGTGGATTACTGAAAAGACGAAAATAAATTAGTTTAATCTTAAAAATACCCAAACTAACTGTTGAATTGACACATGCTCATCAAACAGTAAATTACATTCCCTCAACCGTTACCTCCTTTAATAAAGGTATACCACTTCCATAATAATGCATGTATTACATAATAGGGTAGTTTCCTTCATCAAAGAAAACGAAAGGCATTGATTGCGACTCGTTACCCACCATTAGTGTATTCATAATACACAATTTATTTGGTTTTTGAAATACCGGTTTAGACGAATGGCAAGGGTCAAATTTTATCCTCATTTGAAAAAGGCCAGATTGGCGCCCATGCGATTCCACTCCGCATGACGTCACAGGGACCTAGTTTATACACGAGAGGATAGGAGTTATACATCGTCTGAGGTTACCAATGCAAGCATGAGGCACAGAGCTCAGGGAAACAGGTCTTAATAATCACCTATTAAATGGCTAAGTTCGGAAAGTTTTCTTCGTTTGATAAGGTATTAATAAACCTTTTTTAAGCCAAGCGCTACCATCCAGCAAGGTACTCAGGTATCCGCTAGCATCCTGCGACGTATCAGCGCTAAGCCTCGCCTCAAGGTCACCTCACCGGGCGGGAGGGGGAACCAGAAATACGACGTACGGAGATATTTCCCAGCATTCATACTTAAGCGTCGCGTGTTCGCGCGCTTGAAAATTTTCACTTTTCATTTAATCGCGAAAAATAGATGTTGTCATTTAAAAATCTAAAAGCGTGAAATACGTACTCCAGGAGTAATAATCTTTCGATTAAAGCAATAAAAAAATAATAGGAAACCACCCTATTGTTAAATTCGCAGCGACTTTTCCAAACTTAAAAGACTCGATACGGTTGAATTTTGAATTTGTAAAAATCATTTGGTATATTCAAAATGTATAGAATTCGTCTAATACAACTTCACATTAATTACTCACAAGCATAAAAATTAATTCTTATTTGAGGTTTTTGCGGTTGACAATTGATTGCAATAAAATGATTTTCGCACCATAGCGCGTGATCAGGTTTTCCTGGGGTTTTCCGGCCATAACTGCTCACTTTGATCAAGAAGTAAAATCCGTAAAAAGATTATTTATATATAAAAATTAACATTATTTTTTACCATTATTTAAAGTCAGCCTCTGCCCAATAACTTGGTTTAACGCTAATATTTTAGGATTTTTTTCTTTTATGCCTACACATCATAATGCTGGAGACAATGCCTGGGGAAAATATTCTAGCTAGTTACTAAACAATATCTAGTGTTAAAATTAAGATTTTATCTATGTGTATATTTTGCCATTATTGCCTTTGCACCGTAAAGTTGCATACATTTACACCGGGAAAACAGCCGAACAATAGACTCTCTCCCAACAAAAAAAAATTAACAGCTATTTTATGACTGATTAAATATTCTTATCAAGTTTCCTCCAGACCCGGCTACTTGTTATTCATAAAAGAGTATAAGCGGAAGGCACCATCTCGCAGACAAGTCCCATGCATATCTTGAAACGAATGCTCCCTCAGATTAAGTTTTTTTGTCGGTTTCTTGCCTCACTTCTTCGACTCGGAAAGAGAAGAAGTCATTCTGGGCGAAGGAATGAACTAGGAGGAAATACGTCTTCATTAAGGGACTCCACCCCAGACTCCCACACAGTCACTACTACCCCTGAGCCCCTAGTCAACCCTCCTTACAGTCTCTCCCCCAACATCTCACGAGTCTAGCCCTTGGAGGGGAGGGGCGGCACATTTTTTCATCCCAAAACACGACTCTCTTCGCACCCATCACCACTCTCCCAGCCAAGACGATTCCCAGGCCCACTCCGAGGCTTTAAGGACCCTAGCAGCCATCCTTTCACTCACCTTCACCGAACCCTACATCACTTCACCGCAGGGAAAAGTTGCAAACAATTTCGGAGGCGGATTTTCCACTTGTATACATATTTCCACCTTTAAATGCAGATTTATAGCCTCATATAGTAATTGTAAAACTCATTTACATTTAGATTTAAATAATGAGTATATACAGTTTTTTCTTGTTCGCAATTTTTCCGCCAGTTTAAAAATTATACACCGTTAATAACAAAAATGTATATGTTCTCAACTAATTTTATTTCATGCATTTTAGAGAACGGTTGCTTCTTAGTAATAAAATACATACATCTTCAATCAGCCCCTTTTTCTATACACTGTTTATAACCCTCGCTGTTAAAATAATCATTTAGCAATTCTAAAAGACAGCTAGCTATCATCAATCTACGCATGAATAAAGTCTTAAATGTAAAAATTTAATCTTACCCAATAGTAAAAGTTAGTATGTTTTATGCAAACTATACTTGACTATGGAGAAAATGCAAGATAAAATTATTTTGAGGGTAGAAAAGGGTTTAAACATCAAGCCTTGTTCGCAAAAATTTAACTTGGCGTATCTGGGCGTAATATCTTTCTGATCCATTAGTGATATTGCCTAGCAGTTCAAGCTTACAGCGTGTATCAATGTTGAAATAGATTAAAAAGAACTTTGAAAAGTTCAAGCAGACACCGATAAAAATAATTATTTTTCCTCGATACTGGTTAATTTAAGAGATACTTGATCACTTTTTAACTAAATTAAGTATACCGGACAAGCCACGGAGATATTTTTTTAAATGAACATTATATAAAATTTAAATAAAATTTTTAACTGATGACAATTGCAAGTCGAGGTAGGCCACTCTAGGTCGCTTCTAACTAGTATGCTCTCTCCTTTACTGTTCAACTATTTTGCAACGGAAGGGTAATTTATTTTGAACGATGCTCAAGTTATGGACTTTTACTACGCGTAGTATATTGCTTTCTCTTTCACAGCCAATATAATATTTGCAAAAATATTTACTATGAGCAATATAGAGTACCTATTTATAAACAAAAGCTCTCTGGCGATGACTTTTTCCTTCCGTGAATAAAGCTTTCTTTATACACTTCCCTCACTCCTTTAAGACTCGGTGCACAATCTTAAACTTTAAGACACCCCCTGCCAAGCATCATCCCCAGCACCCTGCTTCACCTTTATCATTTGGGCCTCCCCTGACTCTTTCCTCCCCCCCATAACATCACCCAACAACCCCCTCCCCCTTTCGGCCACCACTCATTCTTGCCACCTACAACCCATCGGCATAAATCACTCGGGCGGGAATTACAAGGGCGCGCTTGGAAGCCGAGGGCGAGGGCGGAGGGATGCGAAATCCTTTTCCAGCCTTGGGACAGAGAAGTAGAGTGTATCGTGGAGCTGAGTGGAGCGGCTTTCAAAGACTTTACACCATGATAATACGCCACATTCACATTTACGAAATTGACAAAAACGGTAGATTCTGGTTATTGGGTAACCGGATAAGGGGGCGGATTTCGGCCGTTGTTTTTTTTTGGAAGAGGAAGGGCAGTTTATCACTTACCGTGGCTCATCGGTGGTATCTTACTCTCAGTCTCTCTCTCAATAATTCTCAGCCATAATTCGCCTGAACTCTGACATCTATTATATGTATAAAACAGGATGCCTGTTTGTCTGTGCACAATGCATTTCCATACGGCTGCACGGATTGCAACCTCAGTTCGTACGCAAGTGCATCTTATTCTCCCAAAGCCCGTAGTGCTACTTCTGATGGGGTCCGTCGCGTCCTTAGCATCGTTTTTTCGTTACCGTTTGTTACGTCACGTCATACAACTTCTGTTTTTGGGCACGCTCTAAGAGAAAACAAAACTCAAATGATTCTAAACTTATTTTTTAATCCTCTGGGTGTAAAGCTTTTTGTCTGGGGTTCGCGTTCACACGACGTTTTCGTTCTGCGCACGTGCAGACAAATATAATGATCAATGTCGTGGAGCGGGGTTTATGTTGATCCCGTGCGCGGTATACAGAAATCATTTTTTCCATTGTTTGCCTTTATATGTGCACCATAATCATACCAGCTTTGTTCCTTTACCCAGAAATTATGCCATGTGACCATGAATTCCAATTTTTCCACTTCTCTGGCTAATGTCTTTCCCGAGAAACGCCAGATGGCCTGCTAGTAAAATGAATAATGACATAACAATAACAAGATAAATGAGTAGCTTTAAGATATTCATCAATTATTGTTATGCAATGCCCTTTAAGCTGATGTAATGAACAAATATTTGAAGCTACTAGAAAGTGCTAAGAAGAGTGGAAGAAAATAGAATTCTCCAAAAAACCTTAATGAGAAGACAACTTGGGACAACTTGGCTCCATGATAAAGCATGATAGCCTCATGAAAACAATCGTATAAACACTGCCATGTATGGTGAATGATCATGCGAATGATCATTGTTAATGAGCACGTGATCATTCACAGGATAATGCGAGCAAAAAAGAACATGTTCTAATTTTCCATGAATGATCATGCTCATGAAGGTTCGTTCGCGAAATTTTCTGTTAAATACGGCGAAAGATTTCTTTCGCATGATCATTCACCGTGTATAGCGGCCTTTAGGACAGGTGGAAGGGAACATGGGAAAGAGTCAGCCCCGAAGGAGTTACCTAGGATAGGCTATGAAGGATGTAAAAGAGAAGAAATACGTCGCTATGAAAAGGTTAGGGGTTGGGAGGAAGTAATGGAGAGCGGGGTCAAACCAATATTAGGATTGCTGACTAATGATATGAAGATGATGAGTCTACTAGCATTCTAATTCTATTCATGCTTATAAACTTACGGAGTTTCATAATGCATAAAGTTCCAAAATATGGTAAGTACGCCCAGTCAAAACGTAAATCATGGCTGTGTAAGATGTAAGTAGCAATTGATATTGTATATGGTCTGATGGATATAGAATATAACGCCGGAGATAATGGTAATATTGCACATGGGTTAAAATGCGTTATACCCATTATAACTGGATAAAATCAATGACCTTCGATAGATAAATAAAGTAAAGTTATGCCCCAATAAATGGAATTCGATCAATAAATACATTAAATTATCACCAACGAAGATAATAAGGTACCATGCGGTAGGCTTCAAATATTACGAGGTACTTGTTATCCTTGAACAAACTTTTTGCCTTCATCCTGGAGTTTGTCCTTTTCCTTTGCAATTTCATAGCCCGTGGAGAATCCGGAGACAAAACAAGACAATTTACCCATTAATCACCGAGATATTACCAAATTCCTCCGCCAACTACAGATACCCACCATAAGCCACCATGAAGTACAACAATCACAGTAGCTTCGGACAGAGTCATCTATATTGGCATGTAATAACTAGAGTAGTGTTGAGAGAGCAATCTAGAGAACTCTGGCTTCGGATTGTTCCCTATCGCCATCTGACGTCCAGATTCAAAATTATGAAACAAAAAACAAATGAAAGAGCAAGTTGGATTGTGGGTTCTGCGTATTGGATCTTTCGTGACGGATGGAAATCCTCAATTGTTTAGACCGCGCTCCGAGACGAGGAGGTTTCGCAAACACATTCGAGTTCCGCCCAAAGCCGCTTGGCGCTGCTTTTAGGGGCAGCTACGGAAAATCCCGGTGCATCGGCGTCCCCACCTGCTGGCCCACGCGCTGCTTCGCTACCTTTATTCTGCAGAATTACATCCGCACGGCCGGTGCTCATCATGAATGGGTGACGCGGCAGGAATGGGCACAAGGGCTCGGCATCGACTGGAATGGGAATATGGGTTAAGAGGACGCATCACTGCCTTAAGGCTGCTCACACTTTCTTTCAAATGAAAACTAATTCGTTGAAGAGAAATAATCCCTCCCGCTGGATCTGTATTTTTCAGTGTTACATACTACTTTTGAAAATTACGTATTAATTCTGAAATATTCATGGTGTGTGGAATAGGCTCTTCTCATCATTCGATTCTGCTTGTATTTTCTGTATCGCAAAATTTTAAAAGAATTATTCCAGAAGTTTATCAGGTTTCGAATTTTCATATGTTAGATACAGAAATATATTGGTAAAGGCCTAATTTATATGCCCTGAAAATTTCAACATGACAAACACGAAATTTTGCATTGAAATCATTTAGAGATGTTGACATGATTTCATACGAAAAGCCTTTTCCCAGTGACACATTGTTGGATACATTAGTAAAGATACGACACATTTCGCTACCACTACGAATAGAGTTTTAAGGCAAATGCAGTGTCTCACGTCGAGGTTGTGATAAAAGAGAGCTCTAGATGGCTGCGAATTACCAAAATCAGAGAGTAAACATTCAAACCTAAACTCAATCATTAATTTTGGAAACGTAATAGGCTTGTAAAAATTCTTAAAAATAGATTTTCTCAAACTCGTGATACCTCTCCTCCTTCGCGAGCAAAATATTCAATGTAAACATAATATTAAATAGAAATTAACTGCACTAAAACACTTTCGTCGCAGTCATCCAATGAGAATAAGTAATATCACATGATTATGGATTTCACCATTGCTAACTTGGCTTCATGTGTAGTAACAGAGTATCGTTCTTTCATATGTTTACTCCGGTGTTTTATAACCAGAATTTCCTGGACCAGAATAACGTCGCGGAGGAAAAAATGGACTTTTGTCAGTGTCTTAACTAACATTAGAGTAATCAGTCATGATCAAGTTGATATGGTAAGAGAAACAGTGAAGTTATTTTTCACACTTTGTTTTCTCTCTTTGCATGCTTTTCATGTGGAAGAGAAATTTATTTTTCAATCAAACGGAGCATTCACCATGAAGTAAAAATGTTATTATTACTATAATATCTATAAATATAAAGTAAGTATAACGTCTTGTCCAAATCCGCAAAGGAAAACTAAATAATGTTTAAAGAAGATAGTTGCTAACAAACTGCTTTGGGCATAGCAGGATCTCAATGGTACCTTTTAAATTTGTCTTTTCTTCTGAAGTACCTTTTTGTCGTGATTGAATTGTACTGATATCGTAAAATTCTTCTCCTTTTAATTCGTTATTGATTACCGCTTAGAGCAAGCATTAAAAACCTTCACGAAATATATTTCATTAAGCAATGACATTTCTATATTTTAAATATTATCCGTGTGATATATTTACTAATACTTATAGAAAATAAGTATTTCGTTTGTAAACTGCTTCTATTACCATTAAAAATACTGAAATTGTTTATGTTGGTCTTAGTTTTTGGTCCCTGCCTAGCTACTTAGGATGCTCTTCTATATATTTTATTGAGTGGCATAGCAAAATCAATGGTGGTATGGCAATTTTTCATCCGTAATCACTTTGCCCGGAGTGGCTGTGCGGAGAAAAAGAGAAGGGTGTTTCCATGAAAGTAGCTGCCTTCGTCTCAACTAGGATGGAGTCAGTCTAATAAGTACCACCCCACAGCCCTCATCAACCCAGCCGTCACAACCCTGATCCCTTTCCATACCCTACCACCTTCTACCCTACCACCTACTCACACTTCTTTCCTCTTGCGTAAACTAATAAAAAAAGTTTTGTCACTTTAAGTGAGCGAAAAATTCATTTCGAGGAGGAGAAAGGGGGGGAAGGATTTGGTGGAGCAGGGGGAGAGAAAATAAGGGTTTCTACCGCCTGGAGAAAGGGTCCAGGAGACGATCTTGAGGAGAGAAGAGAATTCTATTGAACGAGAGTCCTGAAAGAAGTTTAATTGCTCATTTGGTGTCCATTTAAACGGATGGGAGGATTCCTTCGTCCCATCCGCAAAAGACCTAGATGCGATCCGATGAGCGGATCCGTGAATGAGTAAAAAATAAAACAAGGAACACACTTAGGATAGGTCTCGGGATAGGTAAGGGTAATGCGGAGATGTCTGTTGGTGAACCTATGTGTCCCAGTCGGAAGACTTTAAGGATGATGGGAGTTTTTTGCGTCAGGGAAGAGGGTGAGACGGCGGGAAATAAGTGACGCGAATTTCATGAATGAATTACGAGGGAGCGCTTTCCGAGGACGCGCAATAAAGTGGTGAGGACGTGTTGGTGGATGACTGGGAAAGATGAGGAGGAGTGGATTCTGATGGGAATGCCTGGTTAGAATTTGCATTGCCTTATTGAATGCTGGGATGATGAATGGCGTGGCAGGAAGTGGAGGAGGTTGAAAATTCAGTTGTGAGTGGGGAACCATTTCTTCGTGGCGAAACAAACATCGGTAATATATATAAACCAACTACTTTAAAGTAGAATTTATACATATGTACTCTATGTATTTTGGTATTACAAACTTATCCATTTCAAAGCTTCGCAGCGTTTGAACCGTATTGCGCTATGAACTCTGTGACACCGTCACCACGATTTGAATAGAAAATCAATAGAATAGAAAATGCTCAATCAATGTTATTTACTGATTGATGGAGAGAAGGAAATAAACATGACAATATCTAAACTTGAAGCTTGTACGTGATAGATGGGCTCCATGTTATCAATAGCAGACCCTTTGTTACTTCCACTATATGTTTTAAAAAATATGCATTTATAACATGACAATATCCCTTACCACGGTAATATTATGAATGTAAATAGCCTTTCTACATCCTAGCTACCTGAGGTCGTGGAGGAGTTAAGGATGGTGAATAAGAAGAATAAAATAAGAAGAGATATTCAACCCATTGATTTTACATGGATTGCTTGTAACTATTCCATGTAGATGAATCCCAAAATTACAATATAGGCTAACCTTTTTAACATATAATTTTTTCATGAAATAAACCCTGGTAATACACCAAAAATACATATTTAAAAAACCGATTCGAATTTAGGCAATTCATTGCCATTTTCTTGGTACAACGTCGTGTGGTGGCAACGTATATGATCGTTATAAGGTGGAAGGTATTAGGGAAATTAGAGGGAAAAGGAAGGAATTTTACTACCCTCCTTAGCACTGATTTGCCTATACAAGTGTAAGCTGTTGTGTTGAATGAAATTGGAGTATAACCGATGTTAGTTTCGTCGTGACTGAAGTCTTTTCTCTTTCCCCAGAAAGTATTTCCCTAATTATATCCTCTGCGACTGTTTTCCGAATGTAAATGTATAGGCTTGGAAGCAGGTGGCAGGGCACTAGATATCGTCTTAGGTAAAATAACTGCTGCAATAATTAATGAAATGCTATTCATCACAAAGGTAGACTAATTGCTATCAGTCTGATATCAGACGCTTCGTCTGGAAATATGAGGCAGGGTAGTTTAGGTTTTACGACCAATAGCGGTTCGACAGCTATTGTACAGCTACTGCATAGGTATCATTCAGATTTATTACCATGATAAGATATTACTGCTGATATAAATTTATGATTCACCATAAATATAGCATTACTTACTAACTTTATTCAATGTTATAAATTTATGAATGAAGCTTTACTCTACAAAATTCTATCGATGATAGTAGTTTTTGGTGAAATTATTTCCATTGGTTAGAGGTAACAAAATAAACTGGATGACTGAGAAATATATTAATCACTGCATAGTTAAACTAGCGCTAACACGAGTTACTGGTCTCATTAAAATAAGCGACAGGACTGTAATTAATTCCCTTCGCGTAGTTATTGAACGTGAGTTTTCAGATGCTCATGTCGTATTTTATGCAACGGTTCATTGCCAGTTCAAGTCATAATAAACTAATTACCCAATGAGCATCATTAATATCTAACGCTTGTTAAATATTTGAATAGGTCAACGCTACCAAAGCATCGCCTGCTATGTTATGATGGCACCTGACCTCCTAACTAGAAATGCAATATAAGTTAAATAAATACAATATACGCAACTACGCCGTGTAATTGGCTAATATCCTGCATTTGGTAGGTTTTGAAATATGATTATTTGAATTATTAGGGTTATTTTTTGAATTTCTCATTTTTTTCATCCTAATTTTAATTCTATTAAAGGCATCTAAATCGATGTTTTCTTCCAGAGAATACTTATATCTGTCACCAACTGAAATTTATCAGTTCACAGTTCCAGACTTTTCACAAAAATAATGAGAAAGAAAATACCAAATTCTATGTTGAACTAAAATAATGTTGCATTAAATCATACGAAACATTTTTTATTAGACCGGTATTTCACACTCAAACGTTTATTAAAACCAAATATTAGGCTTCTAATTTCATCAACCTAACCTTCTAATTTGTAATCCGCTCTAATGAATGTCAAAAATGGTCAATCCTACGACTAAACAGCTGTAAACATAAAGATATTTACAAACTTCTAAAAACTAATGAGATAGTAAAGAGCAAATTATATGTCTAACTAAAATGATGTTATAACATAAACAATCATTTTATTACATAAATAACGTTTTTGTGAGACAATGTTAGACCTTTCATTTAAATCGAAAAATTAGGTCGCTAGATATGTTTCCAACCACCTAGTTTGCAGTCCATTCTAATGAATATCGAAAATAGCAAATAGTAAATAAAGTAGTACGATCCCACACGACAGAAAGTAGCATCAATGCCGCAGAGATCACATTGCGCGTTTCCCTCCACAACTTTCGGCCTAGAACTGTTGACGCCCATCTCTCCAATATATTTGTCACACCCCAACAATCCTTGAAGTGGCGTCGGATATCGGCGACCAGATGCGAGAGATCGCCCCCCAGTTCATCAACCCGACTCGTCTCCTCGCAACACCGACGTCCACCCGTCTTAAGCACCGCCTGTCCACCCCACTCCTCTCCGCATCTCTCGTCCACCGTGTCCCCTGATGAGACCATCCTTCCCTCGCTCCCCGCTCAACCCTCTGCCGTCACACGAACACAGCGTCCTGCTACTCCCTTATCATTCCATCGCAACCGCTCCGTGGAAGGCCCGACAAGGAAGGAGTCTTTGCCACCGGCTATCCTAATGGCCCGCCACCCTTTTCTCCGCACGCACACTCACAATATATACACTTCGCTTTTTTCTGCTCCCCTAGACTTCTCCACGTTCCTTTTCCCTCTCTGTCGCTACATTAACCTTCCTAACAAAAATCTTACGCCTCCAATTCGGCCTCTTGACAAGAGAAATTTCGTTCTCAAAATATTCCCAGTTTTTCTGACAACATTCTCATTTATAAGGGATAGGATTTTAAACATCTGAAGACTACCAAGATTAAATTTTTCACTCGTAAATTAATTTTCAAAGCACTATTTTACCTTCCGCGCCTCTGGGTGATCCGGGTTCGATTCCTTGTCTAGGTAAATGATTTTTTTCTATGTGGAGTTTTCGCACCAACATTATGTCTTCTGGAGGGGGGTCCCGTAAAGTTATCACGCTGGCTAGTCTGCGGTTTTTCCTTGGATAATTATTTATTGACCCGGACAATTTCTATTTTCCCGATATTTTGCGGGAATTTGCGGACCCAAGCCTGGTGGTTGAAGAGTTGACGGGAGCCCCGCTTTTGTGATTCGCGCAGAGCACTTCAAATGCCGTGCTAAATCTGTCGGATGGAACGTCAGGTTGTTGTCCTCCCGGTGTCCTTCGTTGAATATAGACTGTTGCCGACAAGGAGTAGATCTTAGACCCTTCTTCCAACCCATCATTAAGGCGCAAACTACCTCGGATGTCGGTCACTTTCTCCAAATGTCTACCTAGCCTACAATAGTTGACCTGATTGTCTACGTTTGGTGGGGAACAAATTCTATAAAGTTCATCAATTCCAATCAATACTTGCCATATTCCTATTAACTCAAATACCTCAATGCGGCAAAATATTACTATTATTCTCTGATATTGTAAAATGCTTCATGGTTCATCATAATCAACAGCCAGCAATCCAAAGACTGGTTTCCTGCAACTCTTCACTTTTTTTTCCTATCAGGAAGTCTTTTCAACATTTACCCAATTCTTCTGTTCTAAAACCTTGACTTTTGCTCTACATATCTCACCCAAGTCATTTTAAAACCATTCTTCCCTTTCACCTGTCCTTCCACGTTTAATATCACCAGATAATCGTGCCTCAGGTTGTGAGTGAGCACGATGTCTCGTCTCCTTTTCGAGGCATTTAAAAGACTTATCTGCTACTCTTATGGGCTCTACATGAGCCTATAAAGAAGAAAAGCGCCTAATGTATACTTGTAAAACATGCCCCGTCTTTCTAGTGTTAATAGTGAAACCCTAAGTCTCTTCCTACTATTCTCGGCAGTTTCTAATTCCTAAAGAATTCTCACCGATTCTCCCGAGTGGCAGGCCACCCAGCGTAGAACTCGATCCCACCCTTACCCTGCTAAGCTCTCTCTCCTCTACGGACTTCTTCCTTTCTTATCTCTATTATATCCTCGAAGAAACCCCTTTGTTACCCTCACTCGTCCCTGCCACCTTCTGAGAACCTCATATTTCTCTCGGAACAAATGACGCCTTAATGAAAAGGCCCAACAATATATATATGTACTTTTGAGGGGGAGTTAGAAGGGGGATGAAAAAAAGTGATGGGATTCTATATCGGAGAGAGGGCATGAAAGATGGAAGAGAGAGTGCTGTGTGTAAAAAGGACGGGTGCGAGAAAGATAGTGGACGGTGAGGTTTGAGTGATGGAAGAGAAAGGGAGATGCTCGGTCACTCTGAGAGGGATACCAATGTGCTTCATGGGTTTGGGACAGCGGTGTCAGCTAGTGGCGGACTCAGCCGCGCAACCGACAACGAAAACGAGTACACGCGCGACGCTACCGTCGACTCAGCTGGAAATAAGATATGAAGGGGGGGGGGGAGCCAAGGGATGACAGTGATTTTTTTCTAAACAGAATAAGGTACTTTTAATTGTTGGAAGAAATATACAAAAACTTGGTTGCCAAGGGATACGAATGAGTCTCTGTTCTGTGCTAACATGGAGTGGAAAATAAAATGCGCTACTATTTATCTAGTTGATCTCTTTTGTTTTCCGTTCTTAATTTCTTTACATCACTCTGTTTAGATACAAGAAATTACTTATTTTCCTTGGCTCCTCACCCACTCATATGTATATATCCCAGAATACCGATCGTTGGTTGCCAGAATTAATGCTCAATTTTTAATCTTACCTATTTGAGGAACACAATTTTAAATCACTAGTGATTAATTCGCGCAGTGGACCAGTGGCGTAGCCGGTGGGAGGGGGGAGTCCGGGGGGTCCAGGCCCCTCCCGAAATATAAAAACACAACCATATTCCTTCATAAAACAAAACAAAATATTGAACAATCATGAATTTACAAAATATTTCTTAACAAATGAAGTTTTTCGATTATTATAAGTGTTAAATTTAGTTGAAATCTTCTACTTAGTACCCTCGTTTTAAAAAATTCTCCCCCCCCCCCCGAACGAAATTTCTGGTTACGCCACTGCCGTGGACGTCGAGAATAGTGAATAGGAGAGACCGCCCGTTCTACCTATTCATCCATAGAATTTGAATGACAATTCTTTAATTCTTCCCTTTTACAGCCTTGATCATCCAAGGCCATTCAAAACTATTATTTCCGTCCACCTGTCCTTCCACGATTGATATCACCTGCTTTGTATCTGTGTCTCCAGGTGTGACTGATGCACATATGTGTATAATTAGACGGAGACTTGCGCCTGAACTTGAAAAAGATTTTCATTTGAGAGTTAACGTGCTGGGTTTAAGATCCCAATCGCGTTGCGGGTAGTGGGCAATTCGAATAGACTTATTGTAAGAGTGAAAATATGGTAACGCCGCAGAACATTGGTTGGCGAAATAAAATTATGGACACAGCTGCTACCTATTGCTAGCGTCGGTCTCTATGTCTAGTAAGAACTTGCTTCCAATGCAAAGGATGAAAAGATGACATTTTGCTGTATCAAAATCGTCTACGTGGAAACTGTGTACAAATATCAAGGTCTCAAATTTGTAATTTTTTAAGATTCGAATAATATTCTCAATTTAAATGTACTTAATCTTTTTCTTATTGACGTTGATGTTGAAATTGGTTGAAATTCGCCTTTATCATTTCACCTGCCAAACATTCAAAATACTTTCTTTTGGCAACCCGCCATATCTGCACAAAAGATTGGTTTGGAAAAGAAATATTCATTTAAAACCCACCAGAAATCATAGCTTTGATATTCATATTCCTAACCATAGTAGTCTCACCTTAATAATTCATTCATGGTAACAGCTGTCATAGTATGGAACTAACTATCGATAGAACTAAGAAATTTGCAATCAATACATGTATTTAAGACTAAAGTGTATAAGTTGTTTCATGATAGTTCATGGCAATTTCCAGTGTTACTAGCCATGCTGACGTGGTTGATTACTGATGTGATGAGGGAAGAATATATATTTTTCATTCACGATATTATTTTATAATTATGCTACGTTTTTCTGTTAGACATGAACGTTTTCCTCTGAATAAATGGTGATACTGTTTCCAATGTATTTAAAATGTCTGGAAAGTTTTTGTGACTAGATACCCGGATATCCGCATTTGGGATGGAATTTTATGTGTATGCTTGTATAGGTTTATATTTTGTTTTTTTTTCTCATGTGTTTCTTTCATTTTTTTGTATTTTCTGATCCTTGCTGTCGTATTTATTTTGTTTCTTTGTATCTCTGTCAAATGCTTTTTACTGAATTGTTGTGCTCTTGTAAGTGTCTCATACGCCAAAACGGCCCAGGATAATAACGTAATTGAAATTGATGTTGAGATCATAAAGCTACCTGTAATTCCTCGCTTAAGATAACAATGCAAGTCACGTTATCTGTCGGGCTTAGCAAAACATCGATAATGGCCCGTTTGAAATTAACGTTCCCATTGTTTCATTCGCGTTTAGATAATTACAACTTGATTTCCAGATCGGAACAGCTGCGTCACGTGTAAGCATATCGCCCATTGGGGAAATTCAGAAGTCCATGTACGTCTGACCTATGTGAGGTTCACGCACCGTTATTCCTGGATTGAATTCAATGTAGCTATTGATAGTCCTTTTGAAAGGAGTACGCTCCTGTCGTCGCTTTAGTCCCTTGCCATCCGGGCAGCGTTCAGCGCAACAGATGCGATGGTCATTGATTTACGGGTAAAACTAACGACGCATTGTGCGCAAAGGTGCACACTTATCAAAAAGAGAGATTGGATTGTGGATTTCAACTGAATAAATGACGTTCACAGATTTGATTAAACCCTCCTTAATCTTACATGTTAAAAACCATAGCAAGCCTAATGAAAAATTTAATATAAATGCTAATTACGCATTTCAATTTACATATCTTGATTAACAATAATTACATCCGCTTGAAAACAAGTAAAAATTTATGGATGAGCACTCCTTTTTTGTTTAACTGGAAATGTTACTGGATTTTATTTTTATGGACATAATCTCACCAAAATCACAGCTTCTGATGTAACCCGGTTTGTGAAAGGTTTTCTTACCCTGAAAAGGTTTATATTATGTGCCGCAATCAGAGTGTGCTAGCTATAGTTAATTTCGTATATCTTATTTATTTCGCTATTTTTTCGTTACAAGCAAAATTTTTTTAGCATCAATACCGCAAATTCTAAAACCCTCAAGGCACACTTAAGCCTCCAGCTCATTAATGAAGACTCTTCCTTTGCAGAATTTCATGCCCCACCAATAGTTTCTATATATATCATGGGCATCCGTTTTTGTGAAGTTAATAATGATTTGAGTATTTAAAATTATTTTTATACGCTGAGAAATTGCATTTTATGTATTGTTCCTCTCTTATTTCCTTCAAAACGTCGAATATTTGGGTCATAAGTTCACCACGTGCAAAACATTGGAACGCCTTTATATACATCATTTGATCAGAATCATGGTCGTTGGAGGTTTCCAGTGGTACAATTGCTTCTAAATTAATGCCGTTGCATGGATTCCAAGATCGCATGCATGTGAAATGGCTTCACAGAGGTTTTATCTTCAATAGAAACGGCATTTAAGACAGAGCAATAACCGAAATTTTTCCGAATCACAGTATGTTCGTGGAGCATGATTTATTTGGTATTTGATCATTTGTAGTGGTCTAAGGAATAAGTTTATCACAGTTTACGAAACTAGCTGTTTTTATGACTCAAAATGATACTGCATGACTACTGAAATATATAAAATTTAATTCCTTCTAATTCATAGCTTCAACTAGCGACCTAATCTTATTCCAAATGTGACGAGGAAAGAGAATTTTCTAATTTGTACAATTTATTAAATTTATTAACTAAATTGATGTTCGACACTATGGAAAAAAAACCTTGAAACTTACTTTTTTATTGACTTGAAGCCTGTTCATTATGGATTTGTACTTGAATTAATACGAAATGGGTCCATCATTTAGAATAACCCTGTAATTCCAACATTTATGTTCAGCAAATAATATTTTCTGTATCGGCAATTGATTGAAAGGTGACAATTGTTTTCGTCAAACCTTTAGCGTTACCTTTCAGGAAATTTTGCCTTCCCCCTTAACGCTTTTCCCGAACTATTGCGCTCAAGAAGTTTCATTTCTTTCATTTAGGCTACCTCTTTCCCTCCACCACGATCTCTTCGATTCATCCCATCTCCTTACTCCTTCACGGATCTCACTACCTCGACGAAAAGTGCCACATCGGACTGATCACGATTTCCTATGTAGTAACTTATCCTTGCTCGTGGCACACGCAATTGTTTTCATGGTTCTCTAGGTTAAGAGTGAGATCACGGAGTCATTTATATATTATTATCTCTTCAGAACTTTCATTTATGACAAATAGGCATATATTTACGTTTTTCCCGTATTATTTATTTACTTTCATGTAGAAACGTTGGAAATGCATGTTGGAAGTTAATGTTTATGTATTCATGGTGATACCGACACAACTCATAATATGCGTAGGTATATCTTATTTTGATTATTAATAATATGAAGCCATATTTGCTCAATGTTATCCGAACAACAGATGATAAATATCTGCTTAGTAAGAAATAAATTTATGAAAATGAAATTTATTTCTTACTACCATAACTTTTCCTTATTTTTACCAAATTAGTGGCACTTATACCCACTCAACAATTTCGTAACCCGCATACTCACACTTGTCACTCCAGCACCCATAGAAGGAGCAGTTTATAAAATATTATGAGAGATATTAATTACTATTCGAGCTACATTATGTCTACCCCCGGAAAAATAGCTGCAAAGGGAAGAAGGGTCGCCAATTAAGGTTGATTCGGAAAGGGAGGGATGCTCAGAGAGCTAACAGTGAGAGAATGAAGGAGTGGGTTGTGAGATTGAACGATTAACTTTGAAAACGACCTTCACAGAACCACAAGGCCTAGTGCTGCAAAATTGGGTGGTATGGAATGGTGTGGAATTTGGAGGAGGCGACCGACAGCTGAGGTCATTTTCGCGGTGAGGAAATGGTAGAGAGGAAAGGATAAACATAATCCCGTCGTCGACATAAGCCTCTCAACGAAAGGAGGGAAATGAACTACTTTGCAAAAGTAGGAATGATGATGATGAATATCATCATTTCTATTCCCAAAAAGAAAATAGTGGAGAAGTATGACCATTATTGGAACATAAGCCTGACGACAGATGCATCGAAGATACAGCGAGGAGGCGATGAGGATTACCTATCCGAGATTAGATCGAACTATTCGAAGAAGGAAACATTATTCTACATATAAGTCTGTATACCGTATGGTGGCGCACGGCCAGCCGCGTCGGCTACTTGGGTCGGTCCCATAGTTTTTTATGGCCGGTCCTTTCCTCTACCCGGTATTCGCGGTTCCATTCAAGGTAGCTGGCGGGCCGGTGCGCCACCTTACGGTATACAGACTAAAGGAAAGAAATGCTTCAAGAGATGAAAGAGTTTTGAATACTAGAAAGCCGGATAACCAACGACGTACGACACAACAATGTAAGAGTCAGTAGAATAGCACAGGCAAGGAGGGAAACAAAAGAATCTACATACTACTGATAATGCAAGAATAGAAATGAGAAAAACATTTACAAAATGCTACATAGAGAACATGTTTCTCTATGGGAGCGAGGAATGGACGTTGACAGGTGCAGGGAACTCAAAAGTGGAAGAATTCGGAATGCGGTGCTACCGAAGAATGATGAAGATGAAATGGATGAACCGAGTAAGGAATACGGGAGTACTAAGAAGAGAGGGGGAAAAGAGAAGTTTTCTAAAACCTTTACTAATAAGATGGGACAAATTAGTTGGCCACGTTATGAGGCATGATGGCCTATTGAAAACAACAGTAGAAGGAAAGGTGGAAGGGGAGAAGGGCAAGGGACGGCCCCGAGCGAGTTACACAGGACTGGATACAAAGGATGTAAAAGAGAATAAACACGTCGCTACGAAAAGGCCAGCAAATGGGAGAGCGGAATGCGAAGCTGTGGAAAGCCAAGGACATGAAAAATATACTAATATACAAGCTATAACATTAAGATCATGATTTAAATTAAATGCGTCTACGTTACGGTGTTTGAGCCTCTAAGAAATGAATACTTATGTAATTTAATTTTAATCACGTCAGTTACAAGATAGTTGCACTAGGAACCTCTGTCACAGCTAGAAGAAGTATTGCTATAATAATATGCATTTCTAACTATTCTCATTCTGTGTACCCTGAGTTTGCTAAATACCTGGGGTAAAAGTGAAAAAAATAACTGGTAACCGACTTTATTGCATAGATATTCATTGCACCATCAGCACATAGTCTAAGGTAGAGTGATGTAAATTGTTGAATATATCTATGTCATACACAAGTATCTTAATATATATATATATAAACTCATACTACCTTTATAAAGCTTACCGAGAATAATCAAGTCAGCTTACTGAACAAGCTTCTCTATGAAACGCATTGAAATTATATTTGTGATTAAGGCACCGACTGGAAGTAAGTTGAATTGAACTTCAAGGAAGTTGAAAGTGAACTTCAAGGAAGAAAAAAAATTGAACACATCATTTCATTTTGGAATCCATAAGAATTATGGTAGTTAGAGGAAAATTTTCATTCCAATTCCCAACGATTTCATCATTGAATCTTTCTTAGCCATTGAAAAATAGAAATACCCCACTTGTATTTATTATCTCTTCATTAAAATCTTGAGTAATCTGAATGCCAGTTAAACTTAAACAGTTCATAAATAGCATAAAATATTTAGTTTTCTTAACCTAGAGTAATTATTAAAAATCATAAATTTTCACAAAATAAGGGCGGGGGAGAATAGGGATTTTGAAAAGTCTTAAATATTCTTACAACGGGGGGCGGATCGGGTAAAAAATCCCCAAAAATATGCTTCTGGAATGCTTCCTATGCGGTGCAGAATGTGCTATCGTTGTAAATGTGTTCTTAACACTAGGAGTACGGGAGTTCCGCGCTCTCTAGTAGGACGGCTACGGGGTCATTTGACCCTTAAAATTGTATTTTGAAATAAAACGCCTCATTTATATACAATATTCAGTTTTATCGTATAAATTGTTTAATCAGTTCATTAAAAACACTTTTTAGCATTATGAAATATTATCTCCAATGTGAAAAGTTAATAACAATTATTTTAAAAAATCATGAATTAAACCATATTTAGAATTCTGTTGAACATCTAATCTTGACAATACATGCACTCAATACAACCATGACTGGTTTACGCGAGAACCTACTCAGCGCGGCAGGGCAGTCGTCTCGCGAATGGGCCAGAGAGAAAAGAAAAGACGGGGATGGGAAAAGAGATTTAATGAAGGAGAGTGGGGTTATTTGGAGGCTAGGACGTTTCCTCCCCTTCACTTCCCCTTCCCCCAAGTCGACGGGGTGCCGCCGTCGCCGGAAAAGTGTGGAAGATCGAAGAGATTAACATGGAGGCGAAAGTGATGGGCGAGCTGTTGGCGAAACGGACGACATAAAAAGGGAAGACAAGGAGGAACAGGAAAGAAAGTAGTAAATGTAACCCTAAAAATGAAGATACAGCGTTGTCAAGGGAATTCAAATGACCTAATCCGCGCGAAATGAGATCATCAAGACATGTCACACGTGCTTTGGGAGAGGGAAAAAAAGCTTAAAAAAAGAAAGATACCTCGGCTTGGCTTCTGTCCCAACTGCAACGCCTTTAATGGGATGTCAGTCGTGAGAGACAAAAGAGCAGGAGATATGAGATTTAATCGGCGTAGTACAGGATAGATAAATATTGTGACACGTAATTAAGGTGAACCTAATTATTTCACACAAACTGCCTTTAAACTTCCTTTAAAATGGACGCTTTCATTAAAGCAGTGCAAAGAAACATTATATTTGTTTTGTCCGATTCTATTCCCAATTCCCGTCATTCACTCCTCCGATCCTTTAATCTATTCCTCCTCATTTTCTCAGGCGGAATATTGCGTTACAAATAGTTCTTTCGTAAATAATAGAATCGTTTTTTTAAGGGAATAGACATATTTATTTTCAACTGAAGACAACAAATGAATGAGTAATAAGTATTTCTTTATAAGGGAAAAATAATTATGAGTTTTTTACATAGAGGTTGAACATCTTTTTGAATTTTACAGAATAATATAGCTACCCTTATTCGTTCCCGGGTCTTGGGGTATAAATAATCTTTAATAAACTTTCCCTCTGGTGCACATAAAATAATCACAAAATCCTACTTTTCCACTACTCGCAATTTCATCACGTTGGAGCACCTTTCCTAAGACTAGGATGACTCGCTTAAGTGACGGAGATGAGTTTTTGTGAATCCTTCGTGACATCACTGAGTAAACGACCTTTGCTGTACCTCAGTAGCAGGGACGAATTTGAAAGGATGCGTATGGTAGAAGTGAAATATCCTGGAATGTTAACGGGAACAGGTTTCAGTATGCAAAACGTGTACATTGTACCAAGACTGTCTTAGTTGACGTGAGAACAATTTTTTTAAATGTATCCAGGATTTTTTTGCCCAATGAATTAATTTTTCACTATTTTATTCAATAAAGATTATTCTAAGAACTGATCAGGGGACGACCAAGGTGTCATGAGGGGTGATAATTGAGGCTAAAATCGGAAATATGAAGGGTCAAGAGGTAATTATTTACTAGTAACGTGCATACTAAATGTATAATTATTTAATTGAGATTAGGGAATCAAAAAATAATATTGTGGTAGGTAAATTCAACAGTAAGATGATTACATTCGAAATATTGCTTTCAAAAACTGGCTTTAGAAAACTGCTGTGATTCCGGAATTTGCAAATATTTAGAAGATTATAATAAACTCATCACTTTAAAACTAGTTAAATAGATTTATTTTTCAAATGAGGGGCAAGGGGTCTGAATTTATTAGGAGTGATAGGAAATTTAAAATTGAAAAAATAAAATGGGAAAAATAAAAAATATGGAAATCAACAAATAATGTGGTGGCAAATTTAATAATAAGATTATTATAAAAGGTAGGCTTCCGCGGTTAAAATTAATAACTGTTCTATCACGGTCTTCAGGTGATCGCTTGGAGGGCCCAGTATATGGAGTGCAGCATCCGAAACGTCGGCCAGATATATGAGTGATGTGAACAGTGATATATGGACTCGGTTACTTCCCGAAGACCGAGACGGTGCCATTATATGGTAATTTGATTAAATATCTTACATTCAAAAACTTGCTTTACGTGAATGACCTTTGCTGTGATCCCGGAATATGCAATCCTTAGAAGATTAGAGCAAACTCATCACAATAAGACTAGAGGAATTTTGTTTTGACTTATTTTCACAATTCTTTAGTGAAGAAGCGAGCTTCGGACTCGCAAGGAAGGAAGAGTGTGTATACCCTTTAGGAGCGAGGAAGAGAGGGGATAAATTTACATTCATGAGGAAGGGGGAAAGGGAAACGGAGGGGGGAGACTGTCACGAAGAATACGATAATTTGCGAAGGAACATTCTTGCTTCCCCGATATCTCTCGGCTGCGGAGCGGAAGGATTCTTTGCGAACGGGAAGAGGAAAAGCGTGTTAAGGGGAGGGGGGAGGAGGGGAAGTAGAGGAGGGAGGAAGGAGAGGATGGGACGTTTCATAATGCGAGCAATGTATGCTCAAAAGGCGAGAGTAAGAGGGGAGAAGGGGAAATTTAATGCCGGAGGGGCAAATGGGATCCGTGACGGAAGCCCCCCCTTGGATAAAAACCGGCGTACAAAGGAGTTGGATTAATTACGATTGTTAGCCACTTGTTAAATGACGAACCTTGACATTTTATACCCCTCGCACTGCACGTCAAAATGCGAACTTATTCCTTAAACAAAAATTTGCACTAGTGAGTCTCTATTCAAATCCATGCGGGCTCCCAGGAAAAATACGGGGTCACCATCACAGGCGCTTCTCATAAAATTTGCGTCACATCCCTTATTTAAATGTTTTCTAATTGTAACTTCTTAAATTTATAACTCATCAAATTGCATCTATGGCTTTTATACCATTATCCTAAAGACTTTCTCCACAGAATTGTATTGAAAACGAAAACCCCGTCTTCATATCAACTGGATTACTCCAGGTCGGCATTGCTTAATTTTCCAGTTAATAGAAAGATTTCTTTGACTCCCTAATAATGGTTATATTTTTTTCTATAATTTAGAAATGAGTTCATTGGTAAAATTAGAACAGTTATCTAAGTCATTCTAGTAAGGTAGTCAAAGCACCCAGGTGGCAAGTTTTGAGTCAAAAGAAATGAAAAATTTACTTATACCGACAAAATATGAATTTCAGAAAAAATGTGTGTTGATAGCAATGGTTACTGTCAAACTGTTTCTTCAAACGGACAACAGGCAGTAAAGAGAGAGAATTAGATTTGTGGAACTGTGAACTAAACACAAATCCATATCCTTAAAAAAGCTTTCAAAAGAAACTTATAAATTTAAATTAATAATTAACTTTCAAAGCTATATTCAACTGAAATAAGAAGGTTAGGTGGTGTAAAACCTTAATGAATTGCCATATAAGGGACCTAGATGCAGAGAATGTGATTTCTTATTCTTTTTTGGTGGATATTACGTACCTACTGACCTTAAAATTATAAATTGATTAATATTTTGAATCCATCAGTCAAAATACTTTTTTCGAATCTTTTTTTTTGTTATTTCATGTATTTTACGTTTTTCTGGCATCTATCGTCTTTCCTCACCTCAATTAATTCTCAGCATATGAAAAATCATATTCCACGAGTTTTAATGCCAGCGGAATGCGAAAACAACAGAAGGGAATGTGATCAACAATTTGATATTTAAATTTTCAGAAGGTTTTCCGCCCGCCTAAATCTCATTTCCAGAGAGTGAAACTTTTGACAAAATTCAAACCGTGGACAGCTTTCAGATTTTTGATTGCCAGGTTTAATGAAGATTCTAGAATTTAATTACCGCGGAATTGGAATTTGTCTTTCCAATTCCCCTACCCCCATTATTATCAACTCTTCGCCTTTTATTCAAATACTCGCATCCGGTGGCGTTTTCAGATTTCCGAAAACATTCCAATTAAGCTTTCCACGCGTCTTATGAATGCAGATTAATTTCTTTTTTGCTCCAAAGATTTAAATATCCGCTTTTTCGTCAGCCTTTTTTTCTTCGAAAATTAGGGTACATCAACCTGGTCCATTTAAAAATTTGGGTTACCAAAAGAGTGAGAGAAAACGAGGGAAATCAGAAAATGTAAAAGAAAACCTTGAGCTGGATATAATGCAAGTCTGACGCATTTTTCCTCCAAAGTGAATCTGTTACGGCTTTAAACCACGAGGTCCTTCGGCTCCATCCCTATCTCGGAATAAATAAGAGAAAATTAATCGGGAGTTAGAAGCGTGAATTCCGACGAGGAACAAGAAGTCCGCTGACGATGAGGGAAGGTAGGATGGAACGGCGATGGAATCGCCGATTGACGGCGAGAAATGCTGCGCTGTGCCGGTCGCTCTCTGACAGCTGAAATCGTTTAGTGTTCACGTTCAGCACATTCACCAATCAAACGGATTCCTATCAGGTACACTTTAACACCTTCCGCTGCACTCCTGGCTCATATTTCCACTGGTGCAAAGAGGACATTTTGGATTCCAGCTCGTATTAGGCCACATACCCACCCAAAACCTCCCTCAACCTTCCCATTATATTCCTTCTCTGTTCAAATCCTTCGTCTCTCTTCCAACTGCTAGAATGCCCCGTTTGCACCTCTATCCCACATGACAAGGACAGGAACAATCAAATGGAGGTTTCCGTGGCGTTTCTCCACATTAGTAACGGCTTTTGGGGGTTCCTCCGCGTCATGTTATCTAGAGGTGACAACGGGTTCTCAAGCCATCCTGCTTGAGTCTTCTGGCGCTGGTTCTGATCTAATGGCGCCGGCAGAATGGCTAGAGAGACTGCATGTATTCACTTTCAGACATCACTACACGGAGGAACGTTATTAATCAAATGGTAATTCAAGTTGGAAATAATAAATACCTCGGAAACCAATGCACAGGGTTATAATAAGAGAGTTGTGTGGTTTTTAATATGTTTTAACCCTTTGCCGCTCAATTTCGTATAAAAATTTTAGCTGTCTGGTCAAAATTAATTGAATTAATTTTCAGGAGAAAAGAAAATAGTTCGTAGGATTGATTGTTGACCTTTTACATGTTCACTATTTATTATTTTAAGTAAATATCTACTGTTTCTTATATAATGTATGTTAAATCAAAGATTTTAATGTTTGAAAATTTTCAAGGCGTGATATTCCTTGAAATTTTGCCCTAGTATAATCGCAGTGCTTGAAAATACCGAGCTCAACTCGACGTTGGACCTAATAGGCCAGTCGAGCCAGCCTCAATGTTGGCCCGCAAAGAGTTAAAAATAAAACAGAACTGCTTTCATATCATCTTATTTTCGAATTTGTAGTCTAAATAGTTTTTTTACATAATCAAAAAATGTCAATGTGTGCGCCCTAATTCGCTTGACAGGAGGCGGCGTCGGCGCCCATTACCAACAAAAGGCGACTTGGGGACCACAGTATAACGTCCCCTCTGACGGTCGGAGTGCTGCACTTGAAAAACCCTCCTTCGGGCACTCATGTAAGGATCATATAGCCTCAGAAAAATCACCGTCATCCTATCCTTACCATCTTTCCACGTACTACAGAATTTTTTTTGTGATAACTCTTTACTCTTCCTTGGCGAAATTCCTCCGTCTCTGTTCCTAACCCGTTTTTATGTCTATGTCTATGTGGAAGTGAACTTAGCAATTCCAATATTGCACCTGACGAAAGGTTAAGCCATAAAGTAGCTCAACTTAATTATTTTAGTCCAATATCCACGGAGGTTTGGGGAGTGATAATGCTCAGACCATTCTTGTTACAGGGAACCATTTTATAATTTTTATATCCTTATGAATTTACACGAAAACATAGCTCGTAAAACACAAATCTTTCTGCCCCCGATGACATTTGGTACTAAACATAAATAAAAGCTCCAAAACATTGGAAGATCATATCTTGATATTTTCTTCAAAGTTACCGTTTTCTCGTTCCTTTATCACCCAATTCTGCTTTTGTTCCAAATTGTCATCCTAATACAGAATTCCGATTCCAGGATTTTTGAGCCACATGCCTACGTAATCCACTGTTTCACTCATGCTAATGTGCAATGGCTTCAAGTTCAGAATTTAGCTGCTTACACATCTTAAGTAACTTAACTCTCTCACCTCTCATTTTTAACATCGTTTCGGTGCCATCCAAAAATTCCGATATTCAAATGCCATATTCCGAGAATAAAGCTTAGAAATCACAATTTGGCATCATAATATGCACGAATATTACAATAGAGGATCGATCTTCGAGTCGACCGGCATGTCACACTCCGCGCATTTAATAGTTTGCCAACGTCGCCACTCGTGTCGCTGACAGACAAAATGACCCGAGTTTATCGGGGAAATAATGTTAATATACATAGGGGGTGTAAATATAGAAATGTATGTAATGGTTATTGCAGTCTATCAAATTCATCACTTTTCCATATTTTTTCTCGCAATTGTAAACACTCGACTACAAAATATCGGAAAAAAGTGGATCGAATAGCACTCATCACCGCGCCACGGATATTTTTGAAAGTCAATTAAAATGCGACCGAAGTGGCAACAGAAGACAGCCTTCTATGGGATGAAATTGGGCCTCCTCTATGCAGTCACCTTGGTAGTTTGATAAAATACTCTTTGCGATAAAATACGCTTCATGATTCAACCCTGAGGTAGGAATGAATAGGTGAGGGTAGAGCTCAACCCAGACCGGGTGTATGAACAAGACACAATAAGGGTTGGAGGGCCCGTTCTTTTTCGTTTACTATCACTTCGAGAATCCTTCGAGAGAGATGTTCGACGGCTCTGCCGAGATTTTAGCCCATGACCATTCTATAACCAGCCGAGCGCTTTATACAATGAGCCACCTTAATACTCGTGAAAACTACTGAATACCAATACCAGTTGAAATGATAGGTAACAGCACTTTTCCACAATAATTTTCATCCTTCAGTAGACGCGTGGGCTACAGGGACGGAACACTGTTTCATTTGTATGCCGTTTTTCTTATGATGGCATAATCTGCATGTGATTTTCAGTAGCTGAATCTCTCAATACGAGATTTAATCCTCGAAATCCTCACATAGTTGTTTGCTAGTAATCGGCACAAGATAAGCAATAAATAGCGCTTGAAAGTGGGCTTAACTAGGCCAATAATGTGGCACACGCGCGTACCTGAGTAACATTTTTCTGCCAGCATCGCTTATAGCTGTGCAGCAAATTTTGTATCGTATTTGTCTGCTTTGATGTGTGAACAATATTCGGCACATTTATGTGTACTCCGGCAAGTGACCTGCTTTCTTCACTCCTTCAATTTCCACCTTGTGACAAAACACTCACTAAAACATTAACAAAGCCCAAACTTATTATTTGTAAAATTTTTTTCGAAAAAGTTGAAAACCTATAAATAAAAGAAATTGACTATGGGCCAACAGAAGCTGAAGCTTAGAGGGTTCTAGGTGAACCCTCTCGGGATACAACGCACCGGGGCCCGGAACCAAGCCCGAGGCTTATACGCCAGGACACCCGGGGAGGGGCTGGAGAGGAAGGAAAAAGGAAAGAGGCGTCGTCGCGATCGGAGCCCGCCGACGCCTCCAGGGAAAGGAAAGGAATGGAAGGGAGGGAAATAGGGATTAAACACTCCAGCGCTATAGAAGCGAAGGAGGCCCTACCTAGCGAAACCAAGCATACGCAATTTTTCTTCTACCAATTCTAGTAGATTTTCTTATGAGGAAGAAAAATCTATCGATCGAATCGGTAGATACTATGGGCCAACAGTGTGGCTCGCGCGCCCAACTCGGTAACAAAGTTTAATACCCACACAGAAGGGTTAATATTATTAAATTATTTCCGCCAACCGTAGCCAAATTACTATATCCCACCATTCTAAAATTATGCGCCTCTTTATTTTTATCATTCGAACTATCGCAAATATGTTACGGAAGATTTCAATTACTTAATCCACGCATTAGTTTATTTTTGAAGCAGTCCAGAAGAAGTCCACTGACGGAATGAGATGGGGAGTAAATTCAATATGAACGCCAACTATCCGTAAATTGCATGCAAGTATCACAAAAGAAAACAGAGAATGGCATTTAATACATTATTTTACGTCCCTTTCATCCAAAATAATGCTTGCCCTGAATATGCATCCTTCATATATATTGAACAACATACGATTCTTTACCTCGGTACCAACCTATGTAAATATATAGCTGTGGGTCGTTCGGAAGAAACATGTTGATGTATCATCAGAATAGTTCACTAGATTATTAAAAACGACCACAGAAGCAACGTATCTAAATATCTCAACAATCGTAAGCAGAGAGTTTTCTGGACGGATTAGGATTAAGAATAATAATATTTTTGAGGAAAAGTGGACTAGCTTTCATTTCAATACGTCGAACTACCATTATACCCCGTCAGAATCAATAGAGTTTACTATTATCATTAGAACATACGTTTGAATTTTCATAGAAATGAAATTTAATTTGTATCTTGATACTCTTACTCAACACCATCTGTCAGTGTCTTTCTTTTTGACAAACGTGTGGAATGCCGTTTCCAGCACGTTTTGTTCCAGATGCCTACCTAAAAATTTCTCCTATACGTCCACTCTTCCTTGCACGTTTCCTTTATCTGTACTCCTAGTCCCGGACCTCGTCCGTTTCCTGCACAGCGTCCACTACGGAAGCAACTGGGGAATTTGAATGATAAAAAAATAAACTGCTATTCACTATTGAATAAGTGCTTCCTGGTGACCGGAGCGATTTCAATTAAGCAGTGTTTTCTGTGCCTCTCGCTGACATTCGTATAAATTTAACTCGCCTCCCTATTTTATTTTTCCAACGGCGCGGCGCGTTTTCCGTGGCAATCTAAGGAAACGTGAAATTCATCAATTCGGTTGTTAATTTCATTAATTCAAAGCCCATCGAGGAAGTCCCGGAATCATTTATTTTCTCGTGAACGCAAGCGAGAAACGAAATGTATAATGATAATTAGTCTCTTCAAAAACATAATGTGTCAATAATGCGAGGCATTCCTATCAATCACTTTATATTTAATTCTCGTGAATCTTATAAAACAAAATATCCTTCCATAAATCAGCTTGTTTTAATATGCTGGATTTTGAACTTCATCTTCAGCAGCTTGAAAAATTGAGGAGAAGTGTCTATTTTCGGAAAATGTGGAGAATTTACATTACCAACCGTGAAACTGATAGGAAAAAAAAGGGTTGGGAAAATTTGACTCATTCAATCTTGAAAGAGGTGGAGATAATTTACCCTAAACGGAAGGTAGCTTTGTTACATCGATTACGCGTTGCAGCGAGCATTTGAACACAAATGCAAATCAAGGTAATGGATAAAGTAGGTGAATTTCCGGGGAGAAAAGGATGAAGTAAATATTCCTTCTTTTTAGAGAGGCTCTCGAGTTATTTACGAGCAAACGTGTGTACAAAGCAAAATTGGATATTTTTTTCTCTTCAAATTCAAACAGCCAAAATATATATATATATACACTGTGGTGCTCGAATAAAACTCCTCTAACCTATGGTAAACAATGAAAAATTTTCACGAAAAAAATGCTTTATAATAGGTGGTCAAAAGTAACCCTATATTTGTTTTTGAGATTTTTCATACGTATTTTTAACTTCAAGTGTTCATTGTCGCCACCATAATTTTAGATGAAAACACAAAATGCTCCAAAAGTAAAATATTTGACCGTTTAAGTTATGAATAGCCAAAATAGAGGAATACACGCAGGCAATCCCAGTAAAATCACTTGAAAATTAGAGAAGCACTTACCCCCTAATAGGATTTTTTTATTTCGCCAATAAACGAGTAAAATATTTTTTCGCCCGCAATGTGTGAGCATGAATGATCGTTTTTGTTGAACTGGCGATGTAAATAATTGGTCGAAAAATGATGCTACACGGCTTAGTGTATTTATTTCTAAACTCTGAACTCCTTCTACTACTCTTAGAGAATAAATTTTTAATTACCTTTGCAGTACTGTTAATAGCGAAATTTTTAATAATTATTACATAATTCAAAGCTAGATAGTTGTTGATCATGAATTTGTTGATTGGAAAAATTGTACTGAGTGACCTTCGGATGAGTGGTGAAATGCCTTTGTTGACATTAAGGAGACTGCATAGAAAAGGCCCAATTCCATCACACGGAATATGGAATGGCTGATATCTGCCACTTCGGTCGCATTTTAATCGGCTTTCAAAAATGTCCGCGACGCGGTGATGAATGCAATGCGATCCATTTTTTTCCAATATTTTGCCTTATTGTCTTTGAAAATGCTAGGAATAGCGTTACAGAGTTATGAATTTGTTAAACTACATCATGATGAATGTTTAAATGCGGAGCGGGTGAAAAAAAATTTAGAGGCCGATTTGAGGATTCTTTTTTGTAATATTAATACTAGACCCTCTTGACAGAGAACGAAAACAAGATATATTTTGCTCAAATTATTAAAATTTGTACACCTCATAAATAATATAATTTGTAAAATACAATATAAATTATAACGAATAAATGGTTACAACTACGAATATAAGGACTGATTGAAATTTTCGATTATAAATTGCCATTAATTCCGTTAAAACCATTTATTATTTAGTTTCAAGTAAATTTTTATCACAGCCTTTGACATCTTCGTATTAAGTTCCGTCGGTACTCTCATAATTTTGCTTAAATGCGAGCTTAAAGCGTAATGTTATAACACGTACAAAAGAAGGTACCCTTTTGACCTAAATTATTTGCCTGGACGAGATATTTACCGTATTTGCTTATAACTGATTTAGTTGTTGCGAATCCATTATATTCCTCAAATGCTTCGATTTGTATTCAAAAACGAAAATTGAAATTAATATTGCATTTCGGCTATAGGTATTTGATAATTCCTGAACAAGGCCTACATTACGGTCTCTTTTAGTTCCTTAAAACTGAATGTTGTTCGATTCTCTTCGATAAAAATTTCATCTATTAGCACAAGAATGCTGAGAGGTTTGTGGATGAATGACGAAATTCCTTCAACATATTCTACGTTCCCTGAGTAATGAATGGCAGGCAAAATTACTTCCCATTTAATGAAGTGAAAACGCAAATGAAATGGAATTTTAATTTTGTAGAACTGTTTTGGATGTATCAAAACTCGTGTAGCATGAGAGGTGTGCCTCAACTACGCTCATTGTTACTTTAAATTAGTTAATTCCTCTTTCGCTATGGATGCCTTGCTCTCATTTTCATCAAGTCTTACCACAATTCTTCTTTATCTTTTGCAATTTCCTCCTTCATATCTAAATTAGGCTCGAATACAAGCGATGATATTTTTAGATAATACCGCACACGAGGAAAAAACACCCTATCACCCAAACTTCCACAAAAACACCCAAAATTCCACAGTCTATCCCTTAGGGATATGAGAAAAAGTTGCAGCCAAATTGAATTATTAATTGAACTATTCTGAATTGGTCCAAAAATTATGAGAAATAAGGTAAGAGATTTTAGCACTATTGGGTATAATTTTTCAGTAATTACCTCGCGTGAAATTGCAATTTTCTTTACGTGCCAAGTGAGCGCCTTTATTCCACTAATTGCTTAAAATAATAATTATCAACTAAAAAAATACACAGTACCCTTGTCCTGTATAAACGGAGAAAATCGCTTCAAAAAATAAGAAATTAATCAACCATATTTATATTCAAGTAACGTGTAATATATAAAATAAAATAATCGCTATCACATTAGTTATACTTGAAAATGTACGAGGAAAAATGTTTTGCCATGCGTGTCCTTTCATCTAGAAAAAAAGATGAATCGCTACATACCAGCACTCAGAAAGCATGACTCGAAGGAATATTCTTGAAATATGGGAGAAAAAAAGCCCCGTGGATGGACATCGGGAAAAGAGGGTGACATTGCTCAAAGCGATGCATTGAATTCAAATTTCCTCCGCGCTTTTATTTCGGGTGCCCTTCCCCAAGGAAGAAGAGAGAGAAGAGTGCTCTTCCGACGATTTTCTCCCATTTCCTCGCACCGCAAGAGGAGATCTCGCAACATCTTTAAGACGAATGCGTCGAATCAGTCGGGAGAGCGGTCGGCAGCGGTCCGGAAAGGTCTGGTGGCGTTTCCCGTGACCGAGAAATAGGGCGGTGGGAAAAGCGTGGGATGGGGAAAAGAAGGTGGACGGCAAGGAAGGATTTTTTGGAGGCGGAATAAAAGGGGTAATACTCTCTAGGGCGCCTCGTGTTGCCATTATATTACCTAGGAGCGAATATTCATACTTTTCTACCCTTGGGTATTGATATTGTGGATGTAATATTTTCTTGTTTCCGTTCATATTTTAACGCAGTTTCTTTATACTAAGTAATGCCGACAAAGTATTTCAAGCAAAAACGTAATTTTTCTAGTAGCAAGACTTTAAATTTAGGCAAAAAGTTTTTCGAAAAAAAAAATTCGAAAAATAATTTTTTCTGATCTTTATGCAAGCTTTAACCTAACCTAAGCCTAACAGTCACTAGGCCCCCTAGCATTGTCATCACATTGCCTAGAGGCTTGCAAACTCTAAGATAATGATATTACTAATAAGACTGTTCTAAAATCTATTCATACTTTTAGGCAGTGTTTTTGGCTTAAAGCTGAATTTCTGATATTATTGGTATTTCCAACAACAAAGCAATTTTTTCCATAAGAATTACTTGGAAAATCTTTTTGGATTAAATTATCACATTTATAGGCAAGCTGTAATTCAACGAAATATGCATGAAGAGGGAAATACACACTAAGGATTTTAATTTTATTCTACTGGATCAAATCTATATGATCGGGAACATATCCTAACCATGCCGACTTCGGTGGCGGCGGGGTAACTTTCTCGCCTGCCAAACAAGAAGTCGCGGGTTTGAGTCCCGCCTGGGTAGGTTTCCCCGACCCAGGGCATGGTTGTTTGTGTACATTTACTTGTTACATTTGTTGAACACCCCGGTTTAAAATGGCCAATAAGTGCTGTATCCGGTGGCTTAAGAATGAAATAAATAAATAAATAAACGCTCGCATACGGATATAAGAGATTTGATTTTTATTAATCCAAAATATAACTTTCAGTCAATAGTATTGACTCAAAATTTGATAATTTCCAGAGAAAAATAAATGGTCAAACAGTAAAATTTTTCTCAGATACAGCATTCAAATAGGTGAGGATTTATTGGACGAAATACATAAAATAAAAAAACTGAACCGTGAGAAAATGGGCATATAGCAGGAAAGTTGTGGTTCAATTCCGATAATGTATTATTCTATGCATTTCCCCTAAATATTTTACTGTAAAATCGGGTAAATAATGTTTTTTTAAATTTTGTATTAAAAAAATATGAGTGAAACTTTTTAAACCTTAGCTTACCCTTTAACTAAATACCCTTTATTTTTTAAAACTAAGTATTTCTCTGCATAATATAATGAATGTTACACATAATTGATATATAATTATTAGTTCATAATATCATGAATGTAAGCTGGCAACTTTCACAAAGTTGGTTTCATTTGACTCGCTTTAGGTTAAAAGTTGCAAAAAATAGCACAATAATTTGTAATTCGGTGGGTAAATTTTTTTCGAAAAATGTTTTAACACGCAAAAGTTTTCAATGGTAGAGGAACAATAATAAATATTGTATCACACGAAAATTCGTAAAATGTATTGACTTAATATAATTCATATTCATCATACTAATTTTTTTGCGTAATACTTTCTCTCTCACTAAGCAACTAGTAACACGCAACCTGTGCATTATAAATGCCTAAGTCGACTTTTTCGCATCTTAATTTTTTAAATTGTTCACTCTTCGCACGGGGTAATGAAGGATGGCAAGGTTGCTTTCCTTTTCCTTCTTATCCTTTCTTTTTCTATTGATCAGTCCGAATAAAGCACCTTTTACAACTGCTTTTAGATTTCTATACTCGACAAAAATAGTACTGTTTTGTAAACATCCTTATTATTGGTGTTGTCTGGCAGCTTTTGGCGGGTAATTCCAAAGACTACGGCTTCAAGGGTGCAAAACAAGGTATAAAATCAAGGCACAATACAGTGGATCAACAAATTGTGTTCTCGAGAAGCTTAAAGTGTGTAAGAGTTCCATTACTCCTTGTTGATTAACGAAACGAAAAAGAAAATTTAAGTACCTCACAGAAATTCAAATTTCGACAAAATTCGATGGTAAAAGATTTGACTTACTTTTTTATATTATATTTTCCGTCCAGATATGTTTGTAGACGCTTTTGGAAACAAAAAAATATGCCTAAAGATCTAAAACGCATACGTATATTTTACTATAAGTGTTTTTATTGCACTCAAAACTTTAGACTCTTTGAGAAAACTGAAGATTTTTGGCAAGAATTTTTTTATTTTCAATAGATATTCATCAATCAACATTGGCAAATGTAACTTTTTCCATTGTTATTCTTATTCTACGGGTACTCTAAAACGAGATGAAACCCCACCTTAATGTACATCCTTTCCGGGGAAAAGAATACGTGGATGGGTAGAGGATGGACACTTTCCCAAAGTAAGAAAGTGTGCATTTGCGGCGGAGACCAAACGCAGGGGGATGGGTAGATTTCTGGGTAAGTGGGAGACTGGGCCTAGAGTCGTAGAATCGACTGGCCACCCCAACAAGAAGAAGAAGAGTAAAAGGTAGAGAGAGAGAGAGAGAAAGGAAAAAGAAAGGAGAGAAAAAAACGTCTCCTTTTCAGCTGAATAGGCTTTCGACCCTTACAGCAACCTCCCACTACCACCGCACTTCACTCGTCTGCAGCACCGTCGCCCCCATCCCCCATTCCCACAATCGTCCGGTTCCACCACGGCCAGAATCCTACTAGTCCACTGGACAAAAATGGCTGGACCATCGATCCGGAAAACTTTTTTTTTCACCTTTTTTTCCTTTCCCTTCCACCATCTCCCGTCAGAACTTTTGGTCCGATATTTATTAATGCTCTCGAAGGTGAGTCGCGCGCTTGAAAACAAATATTTCACATTTTCTGGGATGGTAGGAGTCGCATGAGAGGAATTGCGGGTCGGATAAGAGCATGTGGAGTAGTTTCGGAGGGAAATTTGGAGATGCGTTACAATAAGGAGCAGTGGGAGCGTACAGAATTGATACGTGTGTTCATGCAGAACCATTAGGAGATTATTGGGCAAAAAAATGATTAAATGTCAAAGGCAAACAATAAAAAACATCTTCCAACGTCCAACTCGATGCAAGCTTCTAGTGGTAAATAACCAGTTGAGATTCATAGTGAATGAAGAATTATTTTTTGTGATTGTTAAGTGGTAATTGATGGATTAGTAAGCGAATTTTTCAAGTGGTATTTACATGTTTATGAAAATAAACCTATCAGTGGTTCACAAAAAATAAAAACTACTTCACCCAAAAATTCAAGAGGCTTTCGACAGAAACATATCTTTATTTTTGTCTATTTAATTTCAGAAAAAAATAGATGTCATATAAGCCGTATGTCGACATACTTCATCTAAAAATCTCTCTAAAATTCTTTGCATTTTTTTAATGAAATACCTGAGAATTTTGCAATCGGCTTAGAATAGACACTTTGGACTATAAAGAATAAATAGCGCTGCAAAAATGTCTTCAATTTGGTTAAACTTGCACTATACAAATAACTTGCATTCCGAATATTAATTGAAAGATGGGTACAGTTGAGGATGGTGAAGAGAAAAATCTGCAACTTCATGTCAATTGTAATTGTCTTTATCTATTAAATACTTAATGATATTTATGGAAATATAAGCAGTCAAATTGCAATCATATCATTAATGATGCGAAACCGTTTAGTTATTACTGTAGAAGAAAAATACACTCATTCTGAGAATGCCAAAACATGTCATCCCTTTTTGGGCCACCGCACAAAAAAAAGAATTTTCCATAGGGTTGCACGCGCTAGAAGAGTTTCCGCCGTACTCTAAAAAGCCTCTCTTTGCTTATTCCTGCTCGTCCGGGCGAGACTAGAGAGAGTGAATGGAAAGACGGAAAATGGTAGATGTGAAAGAAAGCATCGAATTGGAAGTGGCCCCCCAACTTCTTCTCCCTTGCGTGCTGGGATTATGGCGGCCCTTTTCCCACAACTGCGTCGTAATTCAAGGAAGCGCCGTAGGGTGGCGTGCCCTCAAGGATGGAGGAGGCGAGACAGTTGACTATCGATTCCCCCTCTACCTCCCCACTCGCCACTCCAACCCCAACTCCTCCACTTTGTCTCAGGTAGGCTGTTACCCCGTTCCTCTATGCATCTTTGCAACACTAGCGACGTAACCACCTCCCCAAAAGCACCTGCCAACCTTTAGACGGCAATCACCGCACTCTTCTATATAAACCTCTTCACCTCCAACCCCGAAACAATCGCATGCATAATCGCATTTCGCTTTGCGTGCCTCCTCGCATTCCGCATTCCACGACTTTTGCAATAGACAGAGACATTCCCCCCGGGGCACCATTCGATAAACGATCTCCGAGGTTGAAGAAAGAGGTAAAAATATCGGATTCTTTTTATTTATTAAGATCCTCACTGATACGCTTACCGAGTATTTGGTTTTCCTTTGCGCCAAAAAAAGTAAAAATGCCATTGCTTTTCAATATGGAGGCCGAATCCATTTTCTTGGATTCGAGAATTTGAATTAAGTGTAAAAATATGCTCGCGGCATTTGACGGTGAAATTTTTATAGGTAATGCCAACGTGAAGACTATAGAGTTCCGGTCAGAAAGCTGTCGTTAATATTTTAGGAAGGATAAAAGAAAAGTAAAAAAATAACCGAGGAAAACCCTCTTTTACTTTAACATTCGCAAAGTATCATGATGTATTTGTTCCTTACCAATTTATCCATAGAAACAAATGTATAAATAAATTTCATAATAGAATACAAGAGAATAATGGATTTTGCAAACATAACTCATCTCATTTAATCTAATCACTTTCCCACAGACATAACATTCACTTCTGCATCCTTGAAAGAATACATTAAAAGTTTTCATGATTAAGAAACGCATCACAAGAAACAGCAAACAATTTAAATAACTACAAATTCCCGTAAGGCTTCAGCAGGCGGATGCTGAGCACGATTTTTCCATTGGTTTATAATAAACTTCAATGCATTCCTCTAGTACTCTAAAAAGAAAACAGTAAACGAACCTAAGTTATAAGAGCATCGAAGAAATGTCCGAAAAGTTAATCGCTTCCGGGATGGTGTTTTTACCTCTTTCCTCTTAATTTATCACCACAAGCATCGAAATAATTTTTCGTATCTTTGAATGGGCACCACAAATTACATAAATTGAAATATTACTGCAATTTCTTTTTTTTCAACTTATTCCTCTTCAGCGGGCGGGTATTGAACTTGAAATAGCTGATCATAGAATCGAGCATGTTCTCAAAATTAAGCCGCAAACACTAATTTTAGTGCGATGCAGTAACCAAAGGTCAAGGAATTAATGTAGATAGAAATGTAACCTGTCTCTACGATACCCATTAATGACATTTTTAATCACATTTGAACTAATTTGAAAGCTCTGCAGGATAATTTTACGCGCGAGCTTTCAAAGACACAATTCGGTCCAGTCAGCGAATGAATCAGCGATCGCTAAACCTCTCCGCTTGTTGAACTGCGACCTCGTCAATGGCCGGCCGTCACCTTTTCGACCGCCGCGCTGGCCGCCACCTCTAGGGCATCACCCGGCCAAAAAGGCCACGCAAATGAGAGTGCCAAAATCCCTGACTCGCGTCCAAAATGCGGAGCACGCGGACTCTCTCCACCCGTTCCCTTTTCATGCGTCCCAGCGCTCTAAATTCCCAGCGTGCTGTGCTAACCCTTATTGAAGATGACCCTCCTCGGTTCCAATACGTTAGGTTTCAAACGCTGCCGATCGCACGCACCCTTTCATTCGCGATCCCTAGGTCACATTCGCTCTCTTGATCTTCGACATAGTGTCACTCATCACCAAAACGATTGACTGACCACAATCTCGTTATGCCACATGTTGGAGGGTGGATCCTCCTAATCTCTCAAGGTTGACCACTCTTATGTTTATAAAACCTGGGACTTGATGCATCTAACACTAAAACCGCGGACGGGACTTTTTTGTCCCATCGCCCTTTGCAAATGTTTGCCATTCATGTACTAGTGGTTTGATCCCTTTAAAATTTACTGAATATTACTCATTTTTTACGCTCTTTCGAATGGTTGTATGGAAAATATTTTACGATGCTTGGTTCGCGAGAAAAACGACGATTTACCTAGAACCGCGGGATGGAACTTTTTTGTTCCATATGGGGAAAACATACAATTTCAGTTTTTTTGTACACTTATTTTGTATCTAGCATAATAACATATTATTACGAAGGGGATCAATACAAAGATACCGTTATTCTGACAGTTAGAAGCGCAGAAGGGAATAATCTGTGCACTGCGCCGGCCGCCTACTCACGTCCGCTGTCGACTGTCCTTGACGTAACCTCGTTATTCTTGACAAACAACACTTTTGCTGTCAAAATAAGTTTACTGTATTCCTAGTTATACTTAATAAAACGTTTTAAACATTACCTAAACACCTGTTTTGTTCACACAAACCACAAAAAACCGTCAATTATACTTAAACATGACAGGATCAACGTATTTTGTCAATGGGACAAAAACGTCCCATGCCGCGGTTTTGGTGGGGTTGGAAAGTTCAGCGGTTCTAGTGCTAACCCGATAGTGAGCTGATGGTTTGAGGCGTGACTTGGTGAGATTTATTCATTTTAAATAAAAAATATTGTAAATTTCACATCATCAGGTAATGTCGCACAGTGACGAAATGTTAGTAAATTCGCATCTGAAATTGACAAGGTTTTTTATTTATAACCGATAGTGAGTCCTACAACGGTTTTGGCTATGCGGAAACACACTGTTTTACTAATTCTTCAATTTGATGTTAAATTTAGCAAATTAGAAGCTATTCCGCAATAATCGAAAAATATGACTGAACAGGACTAGATGTCTTAACTTATGTCTAATTCGGTGAAGAACAATTCACTTTGAATAACCATTTTTATTCAAAAAAATTTTTTTGAATTATCAAATAATCGTTTTAATAATCATCATTTTTCATAAAGGAATAAGTAGTTTCCGTATTGTATTTAAAACGCAAAAATTAATAAGTTTTTTATAAAAGAGATGCGATTTTGGTGAAGCATCTTCATTTGGGCTTTCTAAGTAATGAGTTAGCGGCTACGAAACGATAATTTTAGACATGAAATGCTTTTTTTATGATTAATGTGGAAAAAAATCTATTCGTGAAGAAGTAACTGGATATATTGACGGTTACAGTTTCACTTTCGTCAATTTCACGTAAAAACGACAGTTTCATAGATTTTTCTTTATTTAATCTAGCATGCCTTACCCTTACCTTATTACCACATTACAAGCAGAAATGATGTGAGGATGTAAGACTATTTTTAAATAGAGTGGCAACAAATACTAGAAATACAGTTGTAAAAGTAATGAGGGCTCAGAATATCCTCCACCGCTGTTATTGCTAAACGAAAAAGTCTGAGATTCTTGTCTTAGGGCTACATTGTATTAAGTGAGAAATATTAAGCTTTGGAAAAATTAGATTATTGGAAAGACAGCTGACAACCTATATTCATATTGAAGGTAATTCAGCAGGATTTCCTTATATGAAAGTACTATGTGTTTCCGCAATCAAAACATATTCAGGAAACCTTTTGCGAAACAGATAGCAAGGTCAACAAGCATGGTAGCATGCTTTCCGTGAAGAGCCTAAGGTTCATTCAATATGCATTTATCTTTCTCTGGGCACGAATGCTGTGCAATTTGCCAACTCCAGCAGTAAATCAATTTCCTGCTTGTGAGCAGGATAATCCAGTGGCAGGATAATTCACGCCTTCGCGGTTGGAGATTTCTGTTGATACCAAGAGTGACGATCAGATAAAAAGGATGCATAAATCATGGCGTGATGAATAGGACAGAGCTATAGTGGAAAATTTAATGAGATCAGGAATTAACTCATTCATCTCTGAATTATTAAAAAAATCAGCCAGAAATAAAGAACAAACTTCTGCATTCAGGGAAATGTTTCAAGCATTGACAACGTGATCAACACACGAGACAAGCAATAAATTTTCATGCAGTGAAATAATGTAAAAACTAAATGAAAAATGCAAACATTTCAACAGATCATGAAAACTTTATCTGACGGTACCCCTTATATTGGATTGCAAACAAAATTTTCCATCTTGTCCGGAGGAGAACAACTTGCCAAATTAACAGTTACTGCCATTTAAAAAAGAAGTATTTAAAATGGTAAAAACCCTAGAATTTGGCTTGGCTTGTATTTGGCTTGAGTTACCTGTTAAGTAACTCACTTATGAAACTGCACTATACTTTGTTCAAAAATTTTAAATGGTAAAACCCATTGAATTTGGCTTGCCTTGTACTTGAGGTACTTGTTAGGTACCTTACTTTTGAAACAGCACTAGGCACTATTCATGAAAATTACCCCGAACTAGCGTAATTTAATCACCCACTAATGCTTATCAAGTGCGAATATTCCACTTGTGAAAAATTATTTGCCTTGACCATTTTCCGATGACGGATATCCAGGACGCGAAAAAAAAGTCTACCAAGGCAAAGCTTATGTCTTAAATTCTTGCTGTCTTAAGTCTCATCTTTGTAGCTTAACCCATTAATGCCCATTGGCAACCTGATTTGCCAAATTTTTTCTCATTTTTGTAAATTACTTTCACCCCAATATGAGTCTTACAATACCAATTGTTTACTTTTTATGCTTTCTACTCCCTCCTTTATCGAGCTACTTAGGCATCTTCCCCTTTCATTAAACCTAACCGCATCAATGAGAGAGAGTCAGTGAAGGCTACACAAGTGGTCATTCCTGAGCTTGTCATGGAAATTTTCACTTGTGCCTTTCGTGATATATTCTTCATATTCCCGAATGCTGTCGTGGTGTGCGCATACGTTAACATTCGTTTAATGCCAGTGTGAAAACGTTTTACTGTTCGTGTAATGTACTTGTGATTTATGAACTAGGGACACTGAAGTTGCCAGAAAAAAACAATTTCATCATATTTTGTTTTTTTCTCGAAATACGGTACCTATGGAGAGACACATTCTAAATTTCGATGAAACTGTCAAACACATTTTATCTGGGCATTAATAGATTAAGTCGTTGAGCTTGTGGCGTGAATTATATTTAATTGGGTAAGAATTGTGGTCAAGCTTAGTGATATTTTCTCAGTGGAATATTCCCATTTCATCACATGGAACACATTCTATATTAAATTAAACTGAAAAATATTGTTATGATGACTCGCAAATCGGTCAATTTTTTAAATGTTAGTGGTCGCGTTAAGTGTTTATGCATTTTAGCGGTCGGAGACTAGTGAAATATTGTTTAAAGCTCAAAATGAATGCCCATGTGTTGCTTTAAGAGTTGGGCGCGGGTGACTTTCAGTATTGACGTTACAGGAAAAGGATCTCAGATCAAATTTAAGCGAGTTTTTCTTAGTGCCCTTTTTTAGACAGCCGAATGAGCATTAAAGTCTTGCATAGAATAAAATAAGTGAAACTATTAAATTCGCTAATATATTTTTATATTGAATAACATTTTTGACGCAAAAAAATGGAAGCATATTTTTTACTTATACCATGTAAATATCAATTAAAATTTTCTAAAATCGGCGACAGAGAACATTTTCTATCGTTGAAGGAATTAAATACCACAAAAGACAGCATGTGACGAGGTGAGAAGCACTAATGTGTGTAAGGAAGTGTGATAAGTGTCAGCCAGAGTCAAAAATGAACTTTAGGTGAGTCTAGGATATCTTAGATATCTTACAATATCTTGGATAGCTAAAATAGTGTCAAAGCTAGAAGCTAGAGATAGATAACAACAGGTAATGTTAGACGATGGAGTTAAGCGCTTCGCGGGTGGAAATTTCTGGGGTGGGTAATATGGCTTGAAACGTTTGGCATGCTGAGCGTGTAGAAAATTCTGCCAATCGAGATGATAGGAGGAAAAAGGATGCGCGTGAGGGCAGATAATAATTTTAGATAGGGCAGGTACGTGTCAAAGATAAATATTGAAGAACGGAGAGGACCAAAATGTTAGGATAGATAGGAATTTCTCAATAAATCCACAAATGAATATTGCTAATACGTAGAGGCAAGTGACAGCAAAAATATAGAAAGAAAAGAAGAAGTAAATTCCTCCCTTCTCCCAAATCCGTTGCCAATTGTCCTAAACTACGAAGGAAATTACTATCCCTTAAAAAGGAAATATGAGAATATTTATTAAAGAAATTTTTTAGCAATACAGGGTTAATGAAACGCATATTACATGAATGGGCTGGAATGGTTAGATAGTTATTAGATTGTTATTTAACTTATTTTATCGCTTAATCAAATTAATAAATATCCTTTGCAAATGTCCCCTCTTTGAGGCCATTCCGTGCGTTTTGAGATGTTATGTGAAAACGAAAATAGGATGATTTTGCATTCAAATACATAAGTGTTCATTCTTATCTTTAAAATATCTACAACTTATTTTATTTGAATTTCAATTAATAATATTTCATAATTTTCACAGAATTTACCACGGCAAGATTTACTTAATTTATTTCGCAGTAAATATGGTGATTACTTGGTTCTTACTTGCCTCTTTTATGCGGTGAACGGAAACTGGGTTAAATATTTTAATATGCTAAGCTACATTTGACATTCACAGAGATTTATCACATACTGAATTGTCTATAAACTCACGTAACAGATTTGAAGGTACAAAAAGTAGAAACTATGTACAATATTTTATTTTCGATGTATTTAAGGACAAGTGCACATACTTCCATTAGCATAGCTCCTTATTTATGGGTAACTAAAAATCTTTATTTTTCATTCCAAAGATGATTTATTTTACGAAATTATTATAACAAATACGCTGAATTTGTACTGATATTTTGTTTTTTGGATGTTATCATAATAGCTTTTCTCTACGATAGATTAATATAAAACGCTCTCGTTTCCCGATATACCTTACTCTCACCTTGTTATTACCCCGGAGATGTGTTCCATTGCTGCGCAAAATAATTGATACTCCTCTCATGATTCAAGATGAGATATTTAAGATTGATCAATCCACAATATTTTCCCATCCCTTCGCCTTTGAAAATAAAATTGGAGCGGTAATAATCCCTTGTCATTAAGATCGAAGATTGGGGCTATGGGGTACAGTGTAACATCCGGTTCGAGGAAAAGAAAAGTCTTCCATCCGTCACTGTTATCTTATTTTAATCTTCCAAGAAGCTGGGGAATTGGAGTCATATTACTAGACCAACCATTGGGTGTGGGTGGACATGGATTGGTGAGAGACGCGACATCGCGGCGTCTGGCAGGTTAACGAAAGGTCGGCAGACAAGGGATGGTTTCTTTTTATCCCGAGCGTGGGAGACGAGTTTACCGACCCCCATCGCAAGGGACAAATGTTGACGCTTGAGCATCAGCAATCAATGCCGGCTTGTTTGTGCCTCGTTCCTTTCCTTGTCTTTGCGTCTCAAGACTCTTCTAATGACTCGTTTCTATTTCAGCATCGTTACCTAAGCAACTGTCGTTTCTTTTACGAACCTGATTTCTAATGGGCTAGTTCTCATATTTTTTTTAATTTTCGATGCTGTAGTATCTATATTGAAAAATATAGATACCATCTATTTTTTCGCTATTGATCATATTTCATTACCCGTTGCGTATTTATTCAAGGTTTTGCTTCAATTGCTTCAATTCAATGCTTGGAAATTCAATGGCCTTAACCCGATGAGTTGATGACGTCAAGAGCTCATGCTGAACTGGTTACCGTATTCCAGTTACTCCTCGACCTTTTGTATGGTTATCACGAGGTTTGCTGACGTCTATTATTATGAATGATTACTATGAATCCCTTCCCGATCGTGTGAATGACAGAAATAGTGAATGACGTCTCCAACTCTTGTAAAGTGAGCAACAGTGTGGCTGAATGGTGTTTCCTTAATCCTTTTGCAGTTAAGTTGATGACATCACGAACTCATGCTGAACGGTTCACCGTATTTCAGCTCCCCTCGGCCCTTTCCATCATATCACGAGGTTATTTGTCGACTATATTATTATGAACGTTTTATTACCTCTTATATTAATTCTCCCTGAAGAGGTAATGAAAGAAACAGAGAATGATGTCCCCGATTAGGGGAAAAAGAGCGGCAAATTGTACGTTTTTTTAATTTAAACTTACAAGAGAATTTCTTAATGGTGACGCTTTAACCCATTCAAGGGTAAGTTTTGGACGTCTCCAGTTGCTGTTAAGCAATTCACTGTTTTTCCGCTACGTGCCGCTATCTACTTTCTTATGAACGATCCCCTCCCTCTAATATTGGTCCTCCCAAATGAGTATATGAAAGAAATATATCGGAATCTTCTCCTGAATAGTTAGAGGCAAAGCTCTCATTTTTGTAACTTAAACTTGCATAACTTAAAATTAGCTGAATGAGGAAGCATTACTTTGTATGGTAACGTGTGAGTCACTTGCATATGGCTGATTATTTTAATGAGCTGTGATTTCTGGTCCGAATGAAAGGACCTCATTGCAATCATACTCGAGAAGCTCGCTAAACCTACCAGTGACAATGATAACCAGCTTGTTTTAACTAGAAGCTAACAAAATGAACTCCCATAGTGAATGTTTGTTTTTGTGTTCTAATTACAACGTTTCATGGTTACAGGATTACTACACTAGAGATGCTAGTTATGAATAAAGGTCATTAGCCATAATGAACACATATGTGTCTACTTATGAAACTACTTTCAATGCCCGAGACACCAGGAATTTACGAATATATCAACATGCATTTTAACAGTGAAATATTGGTCGCAAGCTTAAAAAAAAGCCTTTTCTATAGAATCTTTGACCACTGGCCTGTTTGAATTCATCCAACTGTGTTTCCTTAAAATTCTATTAAAAATGTGAAAATCTAAAGACTGGATGAGTTGTCTTGCAATTTCTGAGGGTGTAAATTACAAATATTACAGGAGTTAAATCATTTCTCTCGGTTGATTTTGAGATCAACAGCGTCAATATTAACGAATGCAAAGGGTAGAAGTAGTAGTCCAGACAAACACCTATTTGGAAGCTTTCAAAGTGATGCGTAGGAGCAGTAACAGCTGATGCGCATGATAAACACGTAGAGCAATAAAATATATAACCCTGGAGATGAAAATCCATGAGGTGAACGCCAAATGGGTCATAATTCACCCTCTTAACTCCCTAAAGATCCGATATAGATTTAATTGACAAGTCGCAGAAGTGTAGCAGGAGCAAATCTGCCTGACATCTTACAATCAATGTGGTAATCAGTACCTATTATTCAAGTCATATTCATTCATAAGCTTTAATCGTCGCTTGTCTTTCGTAGTTTGATAGGACACTTATGTCTTAGTGCATGTGCAAAATTTTAGGTATTCTGAAGTAGACAGTGGATTTCATGCGAATTATTAATGATAGCCGCATCATTGGTATGTGATCAAGCGATAATGTAAAGAGACTGGGTGTTAATATTTATTTTGGCTTGAGAATATGCATGATCACAAAGCGATGGAATCGGACAATGAAATCATTCCACGTATCCTTATCAAAAAAATAAAACTAAAAAAAGATAAAAAACACGCCTATTCAAAAAAAGTATTGATTGCACTGATGACTAAAAAAATAAGCCTTCCTCGCTCCTCGTAGGATAAATCGGGTGTGCTTATTTGGCTCATTACGAATGAGCGGAGAAGAGCCGGACTGAATCGCATGCTTTATCCTGCAAGTGATGTAACGCTTATTTTTATAATTTTAAATGCATTTTATACTGTTTTTGAAAAACAGTTTTTAAAATCCTTTTTAATTTTCTTTATAATATCTTCTTTTCAGTTATAATGTAAATTTTAATTTTAAATTAATACTCAAATATATTTTTATAAAATTTTCATAATTAAACTGTATAAAAATGAAGACTACAGAGCCACAAAAAACTTCCTCACATAGAGTGCGAAATGTCAAAGCCTAAAAAGATGGAAGACGCGTTAAGTCTTCTTGCAAAAACATTTTAAAATATTAGGAAAGGAATCGACATTCACCGTATTCAAACTTGTTATCTTCTAGTACCGAGGCAGATGCGTTGTCCGTTGCGCCAGATGAAACTCACTTTATTTACCCTGAAGCTGAACATTTAATAAAAATGGAAATTCTAAAAAAAGGTGGCGAAAACTGCCTCGAAAGACCTAGGAATATGGTGAAAATCCATCGTGTTCTGGTTCTGATTTGTATTGAAAATTGTCGATTCAACACTGGTAAGAAGGTTAAAAATCAATTAAAACATTCCATCGCTGAATAAGATAAAAAGACGACGTTATTTTCAAAAAGCGTGCAATAAAATTTACTAAAAACGAGGGATATGAGTGGCTCACAGACAATATTCCTTACAGATTAATATAATACGATGCTAATTAAATACAAATATAATCTTATTTTAAAATGTAAATGAAAAATAAAAATGAGTTATCAGTTGCTCATGAAGACAATATTTGCAATCCGTTTGGATAAAAATATAAATAATTGTAGAGAAGTTATAATAATGAAATTATCTATATCGATTGTTAAATTTTAACACGTGTCTCAAAAATAGCAACTTCTAAGGAGTGCAAAAGAAACGATTTAAATGTTTAACTGTACACTGAAATTAAAAATAAAAAAATCATAAAACTGAAAAAGAAGCATATATCTGCTATGAAAGAGTTGTTTTTCGCTTGAATTTTATTTTTTCAATGTCATTACACTTCGTTTAAGATACCTGTCTCAAACCGATAAAATGTTGAGATACGTGTTGATAGAACTTTGCAATCGATATAATTGTTTTTGTTTTCGTAGCATTTTTGGATAACCTAAGCTATATATTTACAACCCTCACCAAACAGTTGCCAGAGATCAACAAGGCTATTCTTCCGCATTAACGCCCTGTTTTCCACCTTGGAAAAATCGTGCAGTTCCAGTAACTCACAATGCTCCCGATGAGGTGGCTGAATTTTCCACCACTAACGCTCGTGCTCACAGAACCTAATTTCGAACCGCTGTCCGCTTGCACTCATTTGCGTTCCCGAGATGAAACTCCAGCGTCCAAAGCCAAAAGGGATCCCTTGGTTTCGGCACGGGAGTCTATTTTCATCCCGAAAGAGGAGACGCGAGATATCAAACGTCATAGTAGGGCAAGTTACGCTTTTATAAAATGGGAGTGCGCTGTCAGGAGATCTCCCAACGTAATGATTCCAATGTCGACTCATTGTCAATTTTCGAACCTCGGATAGCCCGTTCTTATTGCAAGTCGCGAAGAGTAAGTTAGGGTTAACAAAGACAATTTTAGACGGTAAATTGAAGATTTGGCTCGATTTGTGATCAATCAAAAATATTTCATAGTCATTATTTTCTGGCGTAATTTTGTTCAAAGATTTACGATGAAAAAAAACATTCTTCAATTAATAATAAGCTAACCGAACCGGGTTTCGGGCACACAGAGATCATCTTACCTTAGAACATGGCACTGCAATGTCAACCTCAGGATCGTCTTTTCTAAATAATCGTAGAGTTCCTTTAGTGGAAGTCTCACCATACAGAAGTTCTTCTTGAAGTTTTTATAACTCTAGTATTACCATGAATCTTTGAAGTAAAGCTGTAGCTCGTACATTAAATAACCAAGGGTATGGTTTATTTAGTTAAGGCTAAAAAAAGTAAAAATAAATGCTACAATCATTGACTCAAAAATAAAATAGCACCCCTAAATAAGTGAGTGTATATCCCGTAATAAATTTTAATGAGATCATCTACTCTAATGTTTTGCAGGCATCAATTTGTGAAAATTTAATCGAAAAATTCCATTTGAATCCCATTTTATTAATATATAAAACTCCCGTGGCCACGGCATGGATCACAGCATTACAGCAAAAGACACAAATATATTATGTGGTTCATGTATGCATTCTTTCGATGCTAAATAGTCACTTAACGCTCCATGGCAAAAACTCTCTTACATTTGAACTTATGAAAATTTACCAAAGTTAGTTCCACGGATCAAATAGAAGTGACACTGTTACCAGCTAATTATCAATACCAATGGTAGAAATCCGACCAAAGCTGTTAAGCTGTTAAGAAAAATAGAAAAGGCATCATTGGCATCTGGAAGCTATTATAACAATTCCAGAAATTACTTATTATCGTTGCAGGACTTAGTACATTTATGTATACTTAGCTTATTAATATATTTAAAAAAAGCGTGTAAACAGAGTTGAGCATGCTTATTTCTTAGAGCTCTTACCTTCCAATATATATTGTTTTTAATGATCATCCGTAATCATTTATCTTGTGACTTATCTTTACCGCACTCTTTCTCAAAGATGCTTGATAAATCATCAACTCATTTACGGAAAAGTGTTTTTAAACGAGCCAGAATGTAAGTAGGCAATCAGCCAATCTGTAAATACTTCAAACACATGCCAAATAACTGGAATTTTGACAGCCCTGTCACTCAAAGGCTTTGAGCAGCCACCTGAGTGAAATCCTATTGGCGTGTCTCTTATATTTCTTGGAAAGCTCTCCCATTAGCCAAATGTCCGTGTCTAACATGGCCGTAATCAAATTTCGACTCACGACCTACAGGTTGGATTTTCGCTGATTCATGTGATTTAAACCTCCCCATGGGTATTGATTTTGGTAACGTGAAGCTTTCCCGCTGCCCGAAAGGCACATTGAGCGCTTTCATAATTCTCCATATGGTACCCAAAACAAACTACAAAGACCCAGCCAATTACAGCTGCTTCACGGTTGAACTTAACGAACGGGATGTTTCACCGCTTCGCTATAATTGCGTTCATTACAATCACGATGCAGCTCTTTAAATGGAACATTATAGCAAGGCAAACAAACTTCCGGCAGATGACCTCTATCACACTCTCGTTCCCATTGAAATGAAAACGGCATACATTGACATGACCCGTGACACTCGGATGCGATGACTGCGTCATCCTATCCACAAAAAAATGTCACCACGAACGATTTTGGTTGACGGCTAGAAATGAACCCTGCATGTGAATTTTTCCTGCATTAGCGGTGAGAACGGATTAAAATACGGATCTTTGGCCCAGAAGGAAAATTCAAAACGAGAGTGTGTTTTCAATTACACCGACTGAATGAAGGTTAAAGGTCATTTTTCATTTAAAAAAATCATATTTTCTGGATTTTACAAGAGTAAATAACGCTTTCGCCGATCTTTACGGCCCATCAAATGTATTATTAATGTATATTTTATTTTCTTTGCTCTTATGGATTTTCATAAGCGTACTAAAAATTCATTCATTCATCAATACCTGTGCTACATCATGTCCAATTTTACAGGTTTTTTCAATGAGTAATAATAAAATGTGCTCCCGAATCATTTTTTATTGAAATTAAAGTCTATTTCTGCTTATAATATTACTATTCCAGCGAATATACGTCTTAATTAGCAAATTTAAAAAAAATTCGTGTCAATTTTTTGCCCAATTTTTTGATAAAAAGAATAATTCCCCCACTTTTTAACACGTATTTTTTCAAGTTACTCCTTTGATGCTCCTACCGCGAAATAATGTATCTAAAATTTGAGGAAAAAGCCGAATTTCTACAAAATTTGGAATAACTTTAGCTTCGTTCTAAATATAAACCCAGCAGCAATCAATATCCCAACAACATCCAGACAATATTGTCGGCGTTAGAAAATCAAATCCATACAATATCCATGTTAATCCAATGACGTTGTATGGATTTTTGTCAAATATCCATAGAACCCGCCAAAAAACGTTGCAGGAATGTGCATCCGTGGACATGGAGGGCCTTATTACATCTCCTAGATATCTTCACAACATCTAATGACTAGATAATGCGTGTGCCCATTATGCTTTTTGGCAGTGGCGGATCTATGGGGCTAAGGGGGCTTTAGCCCCCCCTTGGATATCCACTTTACACTAGATAGAATGGTAATTTAGTTCGGACCGCCATTACTGCTGGGAAGTTACCCCATACTTCGCCCCCCCTTTCTCCCTACACTGGATCCGCCACTGCAGTTTTTGGTAATCCACAAACAGACAAACAAAACATAGGTGGTCTTCAATTCTATACTAAACATATGCTATCTATGGTTCCTGTTTGGAATAACATTTTTTTTAATATCACGAATATTACTATTTGGAATATCTATGTAGCGTTATTTTAAAACTCGTATTGGATGTCAAAAATACGTTAAATCTATGTATCACTGTCAAAATATCCATCATATAACAACAACATGTTTTAGGTACATCTAACTTCTTCAGATATCCAATGGATACTCTTTGCTGCTTGGGAGGCTAATAGTTTTTTTTCCATTACGTTTTACCTCTTGTTATAATGAATACTTACATATTACGCATTAATAACTTTATAATTAAAAATAATAAATTGAGCCTTAATTATCTCTCTGTGCTGCTACGACTCAATGAACAGCGAATTTTCGATTTGATTAAATAAACTTTTCATTTATCAAACGGTCGATACCCACCCCTTGTGTGAGAAAAAGATGTAAGTTAATGTGAAATAGTAAAAAGGGAAAACTGTTGTACTTGTGGTTCTTATTTTAATTTTTGTGAATACTTTTCGTTTTTGATTTTATCTCTCATCTGTTCATTTTGGTGTTGGTCTAATGACGTGTGACAATTCATCAATTTCTCGCAATCATTCGTTTAGGATTAAGGGCAATAGTATTTGATGGAAGTGAGTGAATCTAATAGCAATTGAGTTATTTCTCATTTGCTTGATGCAAGTCAATATTTATTTTCTTACGTTCAGCGTCGCCCTAACCTATTTTAATGAATATAAATAAAATACGGGGTTTAAGGCTAATAGAACAATACCTCTCTCGTAGTATTTTTTCAAAACTTTCTTGTATTTAGCCTTAGAGATTTTCTAAGGTGACTTTATAGGGTCTCAAGTGCCCGGCAACAGCTAGCTGTTGGGCGGGGAAATTTGTGTATGGTTGTCGTTGTGGAATGGACAGACAGAAAACTGGTATAGTGTGGACTTCTAATTCACTTAAAATAAAAATGAATTTTTCCTGATAAGACTATGAAACGTATTGGAGTCCACTCTGAATCAATATTACTCTGATAAACAGCAATTTTTTTGTTATGCTCTCGACGAAGCCAAAATATTCCTCTTTGTTATACATTTTAATCATCTTGATTGCAATTCCACCAAGCTTAGACCAGAAGCAAATTAAAGAATATGATAAAAATTTGGCCGATGTTTCGAATACTTAACAGAGATAGAGAATAAAAGAGTTATGATTATATTCTCATATTTATTTTTTGACACAATGTTTTGGGGAATATAAATGGAAAGTATATTTTAGAAGTAATATTTGATGGGCTTAGATTTAACTGGATGTAGTTAATGCGTGTATTAATTCAGTGTTTTCCGATATTTAATCATCACCTGTTACTACTTATTAGAAACTCGAAGTCATTATTGAAATGAACATTGGATGATTGTGAACCTAATGCTAATGTTTTTGCCTCTAAACTGAACCTGGTGCTGGTGTTTTCGCCTTCATATCGCAAATAATTAAAAACGTAGTATATCTCCAAGGTGCATAAAATATATCATTGTGAAATAAAAGCAGAAAATTCTTTTCAGGAAGAAAGCGACAGAGAGAACACGAAATAGAGAAATTTTTGTATGCATCATTTCACGAGCGAGGGTCGACCCATCCTCACCATCTATTTTCAAAGTTCCAACGGTCAAAAATGCAATATCCTTAAAAACTTCTGGACGAGAGATTAGAAGTAGATAAGGAAGAGGAGATGGCAAAAATGAAACGATATGCAAGGTAAGCGAAATTATTTCGCAGAGAAAATCGACATTCTTTCATTTACATGTACAGCGACAAGATACTAAATTTTCCTTAGGGGAAATTATTAATTGTTTTTAGAGAATCAACTCGAAGACAAATGTAAACAATTTTGATGAATTAGGAATTTCAAAGTCGTGTAGTTCTCCTCGATATACAGTACTTTCCAATTGCCTTTTCCTATTTCCTGATTCACAATACAACATTTCGTAAGCATAGCAGATCCAAAAAAATTAAATTGTGAGACGCATTATTTTGGAAATGTATTTGCAATGTCCTACTCTTTTCACAATGAATGTGCAATAAAACCATATGCTTAATTATTTCTAAACATTTCTGCGTGCTTAGGTCGTAAAATGTAAAATGGTTCTTTGCAATAATTCCTATGAATGAACAAAGTGAATAGCAAAAAGGCAATTAAGTAGAGTGACGAGAATCAGAAAATTGGTTGCTAGAATAGAAAGATAAAAGCTAAAAAAAGTGCTTTTACTTAATTGGTGCTTCAATTCCGGTGACAACTCATTTCACTTATTATTTCACGTAAATTTAAGATCATTACAAAAATAACCGACAAAATATCATTGTAAAGATAGCTGGAGATTAATATGGCCCATATTCTCAAGCTTTGGTTAATGGAACCTCATCGCGATACCTGGAGAGAAATTAATTTTGAAAACATACAACCGATATTTTTTAATGGAGGATTAAAAACATTCAGTGGTAATTTACGATGAAGCTTGAAATGAAAAGGCCAATGTAAGGCAGCAGATTTCGGTGTTTCACCACCTTGGACCTAAAGATGCTGGCTGCAATGTCAGCGAAACTGCTGTCAACAAAATCCAGGGGACGCGGTGAGAACCGGAAGAAAATGCAGAGCCCATCTGAAATGAACAGTGACAAATTACACTGAACGGCATGAAAATCGACCCTGACATCATTTCTGCTGATTCATATATTAAATATCTCCTGAGCAAAAAAAATATCCTGAACCCGAATATTACCTCCGTTTTTCCCCATTACTCACCATTTTTGTAGGGAAACCCCACTCCTACTTTTATCACTTTTAGTTAATTTGGAGGGATTAACAGGATTATTTCAGCATTTAATAATTAAGCAGGTCTAGAGGAGTGACAAACTCTAAAACATGAGGGTTTTTGGCATCACGTTAGGTTTGCGTGGATAAGTCCCCTTAAAATGCGTAAAAACGTATTAACAAAAGATCGATTTTTCGGATTTTTAAGATTAAATCTACTATAAAATGATGAATAAATTGTTACTAATTAATTGTACTGCTGGCGTCGTCTTCAGTATAAATGAAATTATGTGGTGCTCTTTCTGTCATGCATAAGATTACACGTCAAATTGATAGGTCTATTAATGAGCTTACCTCGCGCTTTTGAACAGCGACTGCGATGAATTGGGAGCAGTACCAATCAATTGAGAATATTGTCCACACACGATCAATTATTGTAATCGAACGAAGTAGAAATCGATGGCTATCGATTTACCAAAAGCGTCTAACGCTAATTTTACAACGCAGTCGAAGAATAACGTTGAAGCTTCCTTTTACAATGTTTTCCTTAAGAGTGATCAGTAGTAAGGCATAATTGAGCTACATGTTCTCGTAAAGAAGAAAGGATGAAAAAATATGTTCGTCCCTACCGTCATTAATTCCTTTTTCTTTCGAAATTTGCCATCGGAAGTCGTATTGGCACTCTTAGGAGTCTCATGCATTGATGGTGTTGTAAATAGTAGTGGTGAATCATTTTTCATTTAATGCAATAGCATTAAACTTCACGAGTAAACGAGGAATAATTTATTTTTGGGCTTTATCAGGTGCACTCTTCTTGGCTACAGCATGTGATGGAAGAAAATCGGAAAAAATCTTTTTATGATCGAAATGAAAAGATTGACTTAAAAAATAATCGCCATTTGAGCCAAATTATCGATTAATCAAAAAATTGACAGTTCTTTTTCGAAAAAAGATAGCGTAAAAAAATTTATTAACTTGTTCAAATTGAATTTTTGACATAATTACACAGGGGAGAGTAGCATAGAGCGTAGAGATGAAGATAACGTGCAAAGGAAAAAGGTGAGAGAAACATTCTTTAAGCTGGAAGACGGGTGTATCCAAGGGGGGGGGGGTATCTATATATATATGTATAAAATAGGGGTCCGTCGGCGATCCGTGTAATGGGAAACTATTCATCTTCTGGGTCCGATGGGTAAAATGGCGTGAGACAAAAGAGTGGACGGAGTATCGACCAGATCTCAATTCGGAGGGAGAGAGAGGCGATTGTGGCGGCGGCGGTGGATTCAGAATTGAAGGCGGTGGACGTCTTTCCCCCATAACAAAAGGGACCGGAGGAAATCGCCGGACCGGCTGGACGGGAGATGCTTTTGAGGAGGAGTTGGCGAGAAATTGGGAGGACGGAATGGCAATTTCACAAGTGACGCTGGAAAGCGAGTCCTGGAATTGATAAGTCTGGGATGCTGGAGGATGGAGGGGAGAGATTTGCGACAGTGGTCCATCCCAAGGATATACTCCTCATAAAAATAAACTGAAGCATCAAAATAGGGTACTTTTAAATATAAAAATAGCTCCATAGTTATTTTATTCGAGAAAATGCAGCCAGCCTCGGTGGTGTTGGGGTAAAGTCCTCGCCTTCCAAACCGTAGGTCGCGGGTTCGAATCCCGCATGGGTAGGTGGTCCCTATCCAGAGCATGGTTGTTTATGTCGTGCTTTATTAATCCTCCTGAGTAAAGGCCTCTATGTAGTGTTTACGTTGAAGTTGGAATATAAGTAAATACTCCCATGCATCAGTTTCTGGTATTTATCTATGTACTATAAAACCCTTCTCCGACCACTGACCGACTGACTGGTTCATACAAACGCTTGGAATGACAGAGACGAGAAACCTCTACGAGTCATACAATCAACCCATCTAAAATCATCTGAAACCCTCGGAAAAAATTTCGAAGTTTTATATTTTCTCCCCATGACAGTGTTGCCAACTGTCTCTATAGATTGACTATTTGGGGGCATTTGGGGATCAACAAATCTATTTTTCAAATATTTCAGTACACTACGAAGGGAGGTATGGTGTTGCACCATTGAGGTTTATCAAAAATTGTGGGAACTGCCGGAGTGACTTCCTTTTCAAGGAAGTCAGGAGGGGGGGGGGGGCAGAGCACCCACAGCGAGTAAAGTACTTAGGAATACGCATCCCATCTCCATCAATCGGTCATATTGCCAATTTTCGTTCTGTATTTTCCGCTAGTGGTGGATCTAAGGGGGGGCTATATTCACCGCCATTGGGTAGAAACACACCACTTGGATTCGAAAATTTTGGAGGCTGCCACTTTTTACAAAAGTATTTAGCTTTATTTTCCTACATATTTACCTAATTTAACGAATTGAAATGCAAATCAGCCCTAAACGGACCTATTTCACGTGCTGTTGGTATATTACAATCCAGAGGCAGATCCAGAGATAAGATTAGGGGGGCTATAGGGTATGCAATATGCATTGGTTAGAATGGTAATTTTGTTCGAAGCCCCGCTACTACTTCGAGATTACCTCCCCCTGAGCCCCCCCTTTCCCTTTTCTGTATCCAGCTCTGTTTCACGCTTAAACCTTAAGTTACCATCTTTAACTTTTCTTGGTATTTAAACAAGATTTTTTTTATTTTTCTACCTTCAAATATAAAAATTGTACTACTAATTAAACACTAATGTATGATTCTTGAATCAGATTCCAGGTAGAGGCAAATTCTAACCAAGGTCTACTCAATATAATATGAAAAATTTTCGAATGATTGCCTAAGTTTTAGACCAGTAACACACTATGAAGACAACCAGTTTGACCAATAACACGTCAAAGCGGTAGTAACCTGTCGTCGTAACAAAGTTGTTCAAATTATCTCCTTAGAACTGTACGGAGCACAAATTTTATGTTATTAATGACAAATATAAATCATTGCATTAAAATCTAATATCGTGGTGATCGGGTTGGTGTGGTGGCTAGAGTGTAGGCTATCCACCCAGTGGGCTCGGGCACAAATCCCGGCGGTGGACGAGTATTTTCAGACTGCCCGATTCCTGCTTGAATGTTGTGTGGAGGACATTTCAAGCGCAACACTTCGTCCGTCGGATGGGACGTTAAGCCGGGGTCCCCTTTCGCCTTTCGTTAACAGCAGTTTATTCGGCACGTAGTGGTCTCACATTTAACATCCAAGCCTTGGTCGATGTGTCGTCTGTTCAGTGCGAGGGATAGCCGTGAGCAGACCAGTTAGCCGCGCCGCAGATAATAAAGTTGATGAAAAAACTGTTTCAGGCGGTCGTCCAAGTATCATTTTTCTTGACATTCTAGCTTTATTTCTTATTGTAGGGTGCCTCATATTTTGGTTTGTGGAATAGGGCAGGCATTTAGAAAATTATCATCCAAATACTATCGCCCATTCCTGACTTCATCCCATTTTTGCTTCTGCCATGTTATACAAGGCAAATTTAGTAACGATGGTTATATTGGGATCAGGTTGGTGTGGTGGCACCCCGCCCCATGGGCTCGGGTTTAACCCCCAGCTATTGTAGATAGTTTTCAGAGACTGCCCGATTTCTGCTTGAATGCTATGTGGAGGACATTTCAAGCGCAACACTCCGTCCGCCATTCATCCGTGGTCCCCTTGGCACCTTTCGTTAAAAGCAGGCCGATGCCGAAGCCGGGTTTCTCTCTACCTTTCCTTACCTACCCTTTCCTTATCGTGCAAATGACTTTAGCTGTGGGTCGCCTCCTCCAAATACCATACCATGGATTAATATCGTACGTTGCATCCACGAGAATTTCCTTACACATTTGAGTTTCAAAGAAATGTTGTGAACCAATACTTATACATGTCGACGTAATTGTGTTGCAATCATTGCCATCAAATTCTAATATCATGATGCATGATGTTGCATTAGCTAAGTCTCTCTAAAAATCTGAAAGATTATTCCCGAATCACTGATCAAATATTTATCTTCCGAAATTCCTGTTTTAATTCAGCCCATATTTCTTCGATGCTTAAATTCCAATTCATAGAATAATATTCTCATTTCTTTTATTTTCCTCGCTACCGATTCCCAAAGAGTTCCGCCGGATGCCGCTTTACGGGGAAAATTTTCTATTTGTTTGCAAGTCTCGAGGAGGAAGAATAGTGAATCATTTTCACTATCTCGAAAGCCATCTCTGTGCTTAAGCATAATTGATTTTCCGGGAGGAATTAATAAGATTTCCAAAAACATTCTCTTCCTCCTATTTTTTTTATATTCTGAGGAGGTAGCTGTCAATAGACCTGCTCTCATGAAATCGTAGGGTGAGATCGCAAAGAATGAGCTCAGGGATTTGGTTTTAGGCACTAAATACATCACCAATCCACGGAAATGACGATAAGTAAACAATATTTTCATTATTTACGTAACAATTAGGATATGTATTTCTTAAAATTTGCATACAGCACATAAACAAACCAGTCTTAACTCTGCGTTAGATGATGATGTGAACTGGCATTAATATTCAACTACACAGTGTACTGTGCCTACAACTACACCCTGTACTTTGCCTAGCGCCAAGATATTTACTATGGCCCCCTCTAAAGAGTCGTTTGAAAACCCTTGCCCATAAAAAATGAGAAAGCTTTAACAACGCCAAGTAATAAACTCTAGGTTTCAGGCGAGATGGAGTGGAAACGGAACATAACATATTGCTTCTGCTTCTTCATTAACGCCAAGTAGCTTCCAACTTAACTCCGACAGTTACTCTAAAAAAGGAAATATTATTTAGGAACGAGGAAAATGTATGAATATCGACACTGGAAATAAATTTCTAGGAAATTAAGATTATGTTCCTTTTCGTGTGAGAATCTGATGAGGACGCGGTAAATAATCCCACTAAATTCGCAGCAGCATTCTCTCCCCGAGAGAAAAGAAAGGTCAATCCTGGAGCAGCACCATTTTTCTTTCAGGAAGTTACATTCGCTAGATAATTATTTGTGTAATTTAACGAATTCTCTTGCGCACACGTTCAGCAGTGAAAACGAAATATTTTTTTCGGCACTTCAGTCAGATTCTTCACCTCGGATCTCGGATCTGAAGGTATCTCTAGTGAAATAATCGTGATTACAAACGAATGTACGCACAACAAAAACACGAATCGTCCATATCACTGAGTGGAAGCCTTCTATCAAACAATAGTTCTTATACCCTAAATAACAATGAAATAAATTACATCCAAAAGCAGGTTCCAAAATAATCCAGTAATCCCTACATTCCAAGCCTTAATCCCATACCAAAAGCATAAGCAATAACGAATTGAAATATTTTGTAACATTCATTGTAGTTTGGAACTACTATGATACCCTTTTTGTAAACAATATCTTTATAATCGAAGATAAATTTTTATTGGATTTTATTTAAAATTTATCAACAAATGGTTATTTAGGTATCTATTTAAAAATTTTGATTAGTTTTCTGACCTCCAAAAACGAGATTTACTAATTGTAAGATGTACTTGATCACGCAATCCAGTCGAAAACTAATTCCTTCTTCCGAGCTCTAATATGAGGAATTTGAAATATGAAAATGTTTTCAGCTATAAAAGAGCCTCACATCATGCAAAACCGTCGTTCAGTAATGAAAATCGACTTCAATTTACCGACTAGTCTTCCTACCCCAAAATTAAATGTAGTGTATTCTGCAAGGCAAATTCATTCCTTGATGAGGTAAGATTGTCCCACTTAAAAATAGACTTACCTTAAGGAAATGAATAAAAATTTAAACAGTAACTTAAAGTGCGGTACAATATCTCTTCTGGTGGGCAAAATATAGCGACCACTCTTTGCCGCAAAGTAAATGCACAAAATATCATTCCACTCAGGTGTATCTTTAATTCATCGTCTACAAAATATTACGTGAAAAGCCTGAGCCATGCCATCGTATCTGATACATCGTCCATAAAATTTTACTGCCAATAATTCAATTTTCGCTTTGCTAACTCAATTTTCATTCATATTTTAATTAAAAGTATTTTATGAAAAAACTTTCCGTGTTTTATCTCAGAATTCTAGCAATATAGAGAAGATAAATTTCCCAAATAATTTTACGGTCCGAATTTCCGATACGGTGATATGACTCAAAATTTACTCATACGATTTTCTGGACTAGATACCAAAGATACGCCTGAATGGAATGGCTTTTTGAGGTAATACTTTGCGGATAGGCAACCAGCGGCTGTAACAAAAAAATGTCATGCTACCCGCAAACGATTAACTCTCACTTTTTTAAACACTTTCTACAGTGACAATGACCATAGATATAGGATATTGGGTAAATATAGTACACAATTTTCATAAATACCAGTGCTCAGTTTTAGTTATCTATCTACATACTACAAAATTCGATACATAGAATCACGTTAAACACATTTAAAATGCTTATTAAAATAATACAATTGATATTCATTTCTATTATGCAGAGTTTAAGTCTAGTTTGAGCATATTTTATGGAACACCATCCAAAAATTGAGACAAAGTAACCCTTGTTGACGAGAGGTGAGGAGCTACGTAATTTTGGTGGGTGGCAAGCCACGTTATCAGCAAGGCGGTGGCACGGGGACAGGAAAACGATGGCGTATCTGTGAGTCATACCACATGATCACGCGTGAGGAACTCAACGAACCGTATTTCGACCCCTCAACCCAAAAAAAATCCCTCCTCCCGCCTCGTTTCCTTCAACTGACTAGTATCCTTATTTTACATTCCTCTTCCCCGGCCTTATCAAGCACTTCCCTTTCCTCGCTTCGCCTTATGAATATGAAAAAGGGAACGCCCTCTTTCTACTCGTTGCGAAGGGACACGTGCCCTGCTTCCTTAAAGCCACGTCTCAACCGAGTTAAGTCTGAAATTCCATCGCGCCTTTGTTTCCAAATGCCTCCGGTATTTCTCTCATATAAAACGCCGTGCATTTTCTTCCATGGAGAGCATTAAACTGTGTTCCTCCACCCCTCAACAGCCGGAGGGGTTGGAAACTAGCGGCAGTAACAAAACAATTTTATGCGTTTCGCAAACAGTTTTTTAGCTTTAACAGATTAGCTATTATATAGAAATAAACACTTACAATTTTCCACGATTGTAAAATTTATTACGACCTAGAATTCAATTTTATCGTATCATATTCAAGGTACAAATGGAGTTTAGAGCATTCAATTTATACAATTATCGTATACACTACAGAATTTGTTTCATTAAGATGATGGAGTAGCAGCGAAACCTAGATCGTAAAAACGTTTATAATTGCGGAAAATTGAAAGTGGAAATATGAAACTTCAATATGGAAAAATTCCACTCCATCACGCTTGTACCTCTGATTTTTAAATGACAAGCTCTTACTTCTTTTTTTTAACACTTTCAACAGCAATAATGGCAATAGAGATCGCGAATTGGAAAAATATACAATATGTTAAAAAATACTAGTACAATTCATTCATTCATTATCCACGTACAAAATAACAAAATTGAATGTTTAGGGTCATGTTAAACACATTGAAAATGCTGATTCAATAACAAGATTTTCATTGAATGTACTTACAGAAGAAAAAATCCATCGTTTAGATATTAATGTATGTATTTTCTATTTGACCACCTCAATCAATTATTACTTATCACAAATTATCTGTGATTCATTTAATTTGCATGACCTAACTAATAATATTGTTGTGCATAGTAAAAATGGATCTCGAAATATAACCATGTTATTGTTAATATATTTTAAATATAGTTACGTTTGGATTAAAGCAGATCAAATATTTATTTGTGAACCCTTGGTCCGCTGGCCTTTAAAAGGTACCTACTTCACCCCCAGCCTTGAGTGCGTACTTGGGTCGCGTAACTTCACGCAGAAATACATTTCCACATTCTGAACAAGTGACCGTAATGGAGAGGAATGCATTGAATAGAATTTTCGTCCAATAATCACTTCCCTCACATAAAATTACGTGAAGAAGCTGTAAAAGAAATGATGGAATTGACTGAAAAAAGCTAAATAATTACCCAGCTCACTCTGACAAGAACTGAGCGCGGAGTCGATTGAAAGAAATTACTTTTAGGGCGATTTCTTTCGATCAATCATTCTTGTAGGACTTCTCGTATAGACGTCTTGTAAGTGCTTATGTTCCGGTTGCATTTTTCTTTGCTTTTTTTTCTTAATTGCTCATGTAATTTCTATGTACTGATATGACCTATTCACCGTGCTGATCTACCCGTAGAATGCTTTATAGATTCATTAAGTGATAACGTAATAGCATACCAACAAGTATATCGATTAAAATTATCCAGTGAAATACTTATATTTTTATCGTAATCACGTTCTATCATGCCGAATAAGTTCAACCGATTCAGGTGTGATATTGTGGAAGTTCGATATTTTTAAATAAAATGTTGTTGCACATTTATTTTATTTATTTCAAACCTCTTATTTCCTTTACCTAAACAATTTCTTCTCCAAAAAATGTTCGTTCGTTTACTAAGTGTCCACTTACTTATGAGAAAGAAGCATTTTAAGGAACACTATCTTTACTTAAGTTTTTACAGCTGAGAGATATTTTCAAGAGTCACTTAGATTTTAAGCTGAGAGAATTGCCTTGCAACATATTAAAAAAATGAATCTTTTCCTCAAAAATTAAAATCAAGACCAGGGAACGCGAATGTACCTTTCATAATATTCAAACAATAGGAGTAATATTCTACTTCATTTCTACCACTCACCATTTAAGGGATGAAGCTGTCTTGAAAACCAATCCAAGAGAACTTCAATATTTTAACACTTCCATTTCATTCCGTATTCCATAAGATCTTCAAAAGTGAATAATCCTGGAGGCAGAGGAAACAGGATTAACCTAATACACTTCTGCTGAACAGGGGTTTCATTGTTGAATTATACAGCACTTTTCCCCTTCAGTCGGCCCTTGAGATAAATTATGTTCGTAACATTAGAAAGCCACATTTTAAATTCTGTTTCACCTACTCATGCCGAAGATAATTTGAAAATATATATGGTCTTTCATTTTGTAAGAAAAAAGAGTCTTGATATAAGGATTGGGAGTTTATTTTACCAATTTATCGACTGGAGAAGTATGATGCAGTAAAAACTTAACGAAGAAACAAAATGATTTCCTTTTGTAATATCTTTGCTTTCATTCGTTTATATGCGATTGTTTTTGGCCTTGATAGCATTTCTATCCGACTCAATTCCGCAACTAAGAAATTATTGTTAATTAAAGTTATTGATTGCCAATTACTTTCTAAACTCACGATATTAATTATAAATTGGTTATTTAAAAAAGTCACTAAAGATAAATTTCTTCTTAACAAACGAAACTAATTTTGTAATTGGCCTAAAAAACCATTTTCGTAAAACTTTTGGCGGCACAACAGGGAAAGGCTTAATGCCCATTTCAATGAAAATAATGAGCACCTATATCGAATTACAATAGATACCGGTTACTAGCGATGAATTTCAGAGAAGATTTCTCGGGTCTCGCATTGGGTAAGGTCCTCCATGTCCCATTCCGACGTTCCGATGTGCAACTAGCCCATCGTCCCCAGTCATTCAGGAATACGATCCACTGAGCATTGAAATTCACATTGAAACGTCGGAAAGAGATATGGAGGACCTTACCCGGTGTGAGACCCAGGAAATCATCACTTTCTTCGGTTAATTAGGAAAAAAGACCGTTCATATAGATCAGTTATCATCATACGCATTTTTTAAGTCTATAAACCGATATTGTACATTTTGCTCCTCGATTGAGTTTCTCCTGGGCCTGTGTGGTCTTTCATTGTCTCTCTTGACGTTGCTTAAGACATAAACAACTGATTGCATACATAAACGCTGAGAGAAATAAGTAAATTTTTTATTTACTCATAGAAGTAGGGAAACATGTTAAATTTATAGTTTATTTTCGTAATTATAGACTAACCAATGAAAAAAGGCCAGAAATGAATTTCAACTCTCAATTGGCGTACTTCGTTGCATTTGCAAATCCAAGTATGATAATTGAAAAAACGCATCCTATAGCTGGGGATAATCGAGGCAGCCGCTTCATGGGGACACACAGTACTGGTGCGATTGCTTTGTGATGTTTTTCAATGAACCAGAATGCAGTCAGCATAATTTTTCTGATCCATGAAGTTAGTAAACGAGTGCCCAACACCTACAATTAGTTAACAAATCGCTTTCGGATGATGGATTTAATTATTTTTTTGTTAAATTTTCTTATTATACTAGCGAATAATTTATTTATAAAACAAGTAAAACATAAATTCAATTGGAAATTAGAGAAAATGTACTTCCTACTGCAATTAAAAAAGGGTATCGGTTATTCACTTTTTAACCAAATATTTCATCTATGAGAAAGGCCAGTAGTTTCTCAAGCAAAGTAGGTACCTTAGACATGGGAATATATATTATTATAGCTATTTAGAACATATATTAGCATTGTTATTTTTATGGTCAAATTAACGCAAAAGATTATCTCGAAGAAGAACTTGTGATGATTTCTGATATGTGATTGCATACAAAAATTATCAAAATGTTTCTTTATACTCTCTTTGAGATAAACAGCACGTGTATAGCAATGTAATACGTGCGCGCATCTCATTGGCAAACCCTGCTTGTGAGTTTCCAGGTATTTTGAAGTGTGATCCGGGCTTTCTCAAAACAGGAAATTCATAACATTATATGATTCACGCTCTAATTCTTTAACTAGACTGCACAAGGAAAGCATTTGTTAATGGTAAATAGGGAAAATCTACCTTAATGATTGCCATTAAAAATAATATAAATCTCCCTCTCGAGAGAATAAAATGTATTGATGACACGAGTATGAATTTATTTATATTTATTTAGCGAAAGTATTAGATTTATTTGTCTTTAAAAGAGATGTATCCAAGATGCTTAGCAGCCATCCTAGGTATTTATTGAAAAATTCCGACTAAAACTTTAGAGGAGGAAACATGGGAAAACTTTGGGAAGTGGTATATCAGGAATGACCTATTACAAATACGGTAAAAATTTTAAGTACACTAAAGGATGAAGTTCTGCGTGAAAAAATAATTGACCTACCAGGGTTTCGAACCCGGATCTCCCGATTGCCGGTTAGGTGTGTTGGCCAGTTACACCACCAAGGTGAGATATTTGACCGAAAATGTAAACATGTCTGTCTAAAATTCATGCAGACCATTTAATTAAACAAATGAAACCCGGGCATCGCCGTATTTTCAACGGAAAATACTCTTTTCCTGGGAGTACACAAGAATGTATCCAATGTATTATGAATGTATTGCCAATCTTCTTGGAGGAAATTTTAATATCCATCAAATCATCCCATTGTATCGAAGTCTCAGATTTTTTCTCTTTTTAATTAGTTATTTACCCCTTCTTTCCAATTTTTTTGTGAAAATCTAGCTGTTTTTTTTTTAAATAAACTAGTTTTCATAATAAGGAAATAAATTTCTGGCGTCACCTTAAAGAATGTATTAAAATATTAGCGGAAACAGGATGGAAGACCTAAATGGTATACTAGAAACGAAAGTAAAGAAAGTCACAATTTAGTTAACGAGAATTAAAGTTCTGGAATTCTTGATGTGTTTTCCAACCCTTTCCTCGTGACCTTCTCACCAAGATCGTACCCACCACAAGGTTTTATTCGTACTCTGCACATTTAATGACCATCGGAAAGGGTCGAATGAAGCTCCAATACTCTGTACGTCTGTATTGATCAGTTATCAGTAATTAAATGATCAGTGAATAGGTTTTACGAGAGGGTGTTGGGGCTAAGTGTGGGATATTCCTGTTAGTTACAATGAATAATCGGTGTACGATATTGTGCAAAGTTGTGATTTTATAGTATTGTTGTTTAACTGATTCAATCTCATCTGAAACTGGAAAGTGAAATTAAATTTTGGTTTTTGGTTTGGTCAGTTATGTCAATTAAGTTAATACTGGGAATTTTATTGGAAAGTTTGAGGCAAATATTCCGACGGAATATAAAAATCGATTTCAAATAATAAGGAAATCTTTAATATGAACTTGATCCTGAAAATATTTCCTGGAATCTATTACGACACGCTCCGATAAGAAAATTGATGAAGTGAGGCATCCAAGAATACACTCCAATGCAATAAACATTTGGTGACCTTAGGTGAAGTGAGTCAAGAGGGAATCCCAGCGGTGATGAACCGAAGGAGCGGAAGATTGGTGCATGAGAGGGTATTAATGGTTCTCCCGCAGAAATATACCTCTTTTCCTTTCTCCACTTCACCCTTATTATACCTTCGCCAAATATGTCGGTCTCAGCCCATCGGCAATATATTTGTCTCTTTTTTCACCACAATACCACACGTCTGGCCAACTAGGAGGTATTTGGGTTTTCATGGGCTCATCACCACGAAAATATACCGGCAGAAGGAGCTGGAAACATGGACAGGAAGTGGCGATAAGAGAGAAACAGACCTTAGCAGGGGTGAGGAATTGAGCTGAGAAGGAGTGGAGGAAGGTACGGTGAAAGACGGACAGATTAATGCCATTAGATTCCATCTTCCAGCCATGAAACCACGTTCAATCAAAATTGGCTTCTTGTGAATCAGAGCTATTAATAATGTGTAAGTGTTGCAGCTCAGAGTCAATAATCTTAATGTCGTGTTTTCTTTTTTTATTAATATAGTGTAAAGTCTCTCGGGTCCGCCGGAGGTCGCAGAGGGAACGCGAGGAAGGGAATTAAGGAATTAATAACCAATTCCCGGTCCTTTCCATAACTCCTCTTTATTCGAGTTAAGATACAACCATTCCACAAGGCGTCTACAAACCAACTCCACACGTCGTGTCTCCTTCCCACCGACGCCGTCAGCCAGCTTGCAGTTCCCACCGCTCTTCTCACCGGATGCAGGGAGAGGTGGGAGGAAGGCATTAGGTATCTGCTTGCTCTACAGGTAAGTATGGTGGGAATGCAAGTCAGCGTGAGACTCACACCATTCCCCCCTCCAAAAGAAAAATTGAACATAGTGAAATTTTTCTAACTGTCAGCCGACCACTTGCATTCCCACACCACATAGAGATTTATACCACTTAACATTAACAGCTCCATAAAAATTGCAAACAATCGATTATACTGAAAAGTCAAAATAAAAAATAAGACATTGGTCACCACCGATAGGAGAATAGGATAAAATGTCGAAAAAACAAGACAGGAATACAACACCACAATGAACCCAAAACCCAATATAACGCTATGAAGAAAATCACAATCCCACACTATATTGATTATGGTAACCCCTTCAAAGTCAGCACAAGTCATTTAGAAAGAGATTTGAACAATTTGCGTGCTTCGTAGTAAACCCAATAACCCCCCTTGAATCAACACAAACACTGTACTTATCATACAATCAACTGGGCAAAGATGATACCATTACCAACTCAAAATTCCAGAACATACAAAATCACTGTTCGAATCATGAAAAGACATAACGCAACCACCAATTTTAAATATTTTTCTCAACCAGTACTCCATCATCCAAATGGAAAACACTCTGTCCCGTCGCACTTACATAGATGCTACATTCGTAGACTTACATACACTCAAAAACACTCAACGCCCCTCGGGCAAACACTCGGCCAACACCATAATGGCCTCATCACTCACTTTTTAACATGGCCGTGGCCTCAAATTATATGGGCAAACGGCTAGCGTCGTACTTTCACAATTACTCTCGCTGCTTTGCTCATCATATGCACCGGGACACACTTGGGGGGAATTTGCACTGAGGGATGGGAGAGCTTCAGGGGGCATGGTGGTCGAAGGAGTCTCCGCTGCTGTCTGCGTTATCTTCGCGCGGTCCGCGCTATCTTCAAAATGGGGTGGGGACAGGGAGGAAGGCAAGGTCATAACGGGCAAGGTCGCCGCCGACGTGTCAACAATCTCCACGGGGTCTTCCTTGTCTTTATCAGCAACTCGCCGCCTACTTCGCAGCGGGTACGGCGAACGCTGAGGTAACGGCTGCTCTGCTCGGAGTGGGCGTGGTCGGTCGGCTTTCCATTCGTCTGCGCGCTCGTCCTCCGAATGATCGGAAACCGCCGACCAAGATGCCTCGCTCTCCAAATCGGAAACGGCATCAATTTTCGAAGAAGGGACAGGGAGGGAAACTGTTACTATTTCTTTCTTCCTCGTTGTTGCATTTGGAGTGGAAGAAGGGGAGGTGGAAACGATTTCCGGAGACGTTGATGCTTCCTCAACTCCTTTCCCACTCGCCATCAGTAATCTCGGACGCCCACGCCTTTTCTCGCCCCTGATTGCGTCTGCGAATTCATGTTCCTTATTTCTCACACCCCTATGTGCTTTAACGCGGTCTTTATGCACCACGATAGTCCTAAAACGTAGCTGCAAACGTAGATTAGAGTCATTGAGCACCTCAAGGATTTTATAAGGCCCCGAAAACGGTTTGTGGAACTTGCGGATTCTGCCGGGCTTTATACAGGGGTCGTTTAGGTAAACGTATTGACCCGGCTGGTAGTTCACATCCCTGCTCCTCTTGTTGTATTGCCTTGCCTGCGACTCAAGGGCCCTCTCACTGTTCCCCAAACATTCTTTCCAAATCTGCTTGAGTTGATCACTCAGTTCGTCCACATATGAATCTCTCGTACTAGTCTCTACGGTCTCTAAGCAATGGAAGGGCGTCTTCATTTCGCGACCGAAAATCACCTTGAACGGAGTCACTCGCGTGCTACTATGATAGGATGAATTATATCCGGCCACCGAAAACGCTAACAACATATCCCAGCTATTGTCTCTTCCATTAACATAGTGGCTTAGCATTTGCGAGATGGTTCGATGCACTCTCTCACACCTTCCGTTACAGCTGGGGTGAAAGGGTGATGTACGTAATTTAGATACCCCTAGAAATTTACACAAATTCTGGAACAAAGCCGACTCAAAGTTAGGGCCCTGATCCGACAGTATATAATCAGGAACACCGAATTTCAAAATCCACCGCCTAAGTAGAGCGTCGGCCACCACTTCCGCTGTCTGTGAGGGAATGGCCACCATCTCTAAATATCGTGAAAAATGATCGAGAATGGTAAGTATAAACCGGTTGCCGTTCGAGGTGCGCGGCAGGGGCCCAACAATATCTATGCTGATGAAGGAAAATGGGGAGGTACTTACTGGAAGTTTCTTCAAGGGTGCCCTCGTCTTGCCGTAAGGGCTACGTTGATTACAAGGAACACAGCTAGCAATCATCTCTCTCACATCTTTATCAAGGGAGGGCCACCAGTACATCTGTCGTATTCGTCTAATAGTCGGCTTTACTCCTAGGTGTCCTGACAGAGCGTGGTCGTGATGTTGGCGGAACACAGTTTCCCGTCGGCTCACAGGAACCACCACCTTTAATCCCTCACTTGTCGATCGGAACAGCAGTCCATTTTTCTCTTCAAAACTCTCGCACGACTTCCACTCCTGGCATTCCATATCCTCGGCTTGGTACTTCTTCCAATCTTCATCATCCATTACCTCCATCACTCGTATCTTTCGGCTTAACCCGTCGGCGTTAAGGTGGAGTTTTCCTGGCTTGTGAATAACCTCATACTCATATTCGGCTAATTTCAGCGCCCATCTGGTTAATCTACTACTGGGATCGCGAAGACTAAAAAGCCATCGGAGGGCGGCGTGATCCGTGATTATTTTGAATGGGCGACCCCACACATAAGGGCGAAAATACTGAACCGCGAATACGACCGCGCACAGCTCCTTCTCCGTGGTCGTGTAGTTTATTTCCGCTGCTTGAAGTTGCCGCGATGCATACGCGATGGGATGCTCCTCGCCGTCTATCTCTTGCGACAACACCGCGCCCACCGCAAAGTTGCTGGCGTCAGTGGAGATAACGAATGGCCTTGCGAAGTCAGGATAGGCGAGCACCGGAGTGCTTACCAAGGCCGCCTTCAAGGATTCCATCGCCGCGTCACAGTCAGGTGTCCATATGAATTTAGTTCCCTTCTTGAGGAGCCGCGTTAGCGGTCTTGCGACCACAGCGTAATTATTTATGAAGCGCCTATAATAATTGGCGAGTCCCAAAAACGATTGCACTTCCTTGGTATTACTTGGTGAAGGAAAATTCATAACCGCGTTTATTTTCTCAGGGTCCGGACGAACACCCTCCCGGTCGATCACATGTCCCAAATACCTTACCCTTTCTCTAGCAAAGTGACACTTTTCAATTTTTAACGACAAACCTGACTCTTGCAGCCGATCGAACACGCTTCTCAGCCTTTCAACATGCTCATCCATGGAGGAACTAAATACAATGACGTCATCCAAATAGACGAGACACTGTGTGGGCTTTAGTCCTCTCAAAACGCCGTCCATCATGCGTTGAAACGTGCTAGGGGCGTTGCGTAATCCGAAAGGCATGCGGTTGTATTCAAAATGTCCGCCCTCTACATTAAAGGCAGTCTTCTCTCTGGAGTCAGGATGCATAGGGATCTGATAATAACCACTCGTTAGATCTAACGTGGAAAAGTAACGGCTCCTCCCTAAATAGTCTAACGTTTCTGTTATATTTGGCAGGGGATACACGTCTGGGGTAGTCACTGCATTAAGGCCACGGAAGTCAACACAAAATCTATAAGATGGGGTGCCGTCAGCTGATTTTTTTGGCACAATGACGACTGGTGAAGCCCAGGGGCTACTGCTAGGGACAATTATCCCGGCCCGTAACTGCTCGTCCACAAGGGTTTGAATCACTTCCTTCTGGTGATATGGCACTCTATAGGGGCGGCGATAAATGGGTGGAGAGTTGCCCGTGGGGATTCTGTGAGAGGTAATTGTTGTGGCCGGAGGTATTTTTCCTTCAGTGAATAAACTCTGGTACTCCTTCAACAGGGGTAGCAACGCCTTCCTTTCCGGTTCATCCAGATCCGCTAACTTCTCCCGGAAATCTATCTTTCGCTCTTCGGTAGTCGTTGCTCGGACGTGCCTTATGCCTGTGAAGTTACCTTTAAAAATTTTCTCCACTTCATGGAGAGTTGCCACTTTTGTTCCCCGTCTCAAAACAACCTCATCCAGTCCGAAATTCCCTACTTTTACCATAACCTCCCGTCCTCTCTCAAACTTACACACACCCCGCGCTACAGCACAACTGTGTGCGTCCGTTATCACCTCTGGCTCTGTAATGTATTCTCCTTCAAGAGGGGCGTCATCTGACAGTCTGCAACACACTAATTTTTCGCTCCTGGGCGGAATCACTGTCTCATCAGTTAATTTAATAGGAACTTCAACGTCCACTCCAACGACCCTTGCACTCTTTTTTTTCCTCTCCTCGCATCCTTCAGGCGCGCTGCACTTGCCTCTCAACGAAACGTAAACGTCACCCAATTTCATCGTCTTTTTACTCACATCAATTAGTCCACCGTATTTTTCCAAGAAATCTAACCCTAAAAGCCCCTGATATTCTCCCACCGAATCTACCACTATCATATCTATACTATAAGAACACTTTCCCAGCACTAATTTCACCGTTTCTACACCATGGTTATACACAGTCTCCCCCGAAATGCCCTTTATACGATATGGGGATCTTCTAATTCGTTCACCCCCGTTCACACCACGCGCTACCAAGGAAACTTGGGCACCGGTATCCACCAAAAATCTGCAGTCTTTTCCCACGACGCTAACTGCCACCACTAAATCCTCTGTCCGCTTAGCGGCCTCTAACCGTGGAAGGAACAGGGTTACAGGGGTCCGGCCTGGGTGGCGCCTCCGGACCCGCCGCCATTTAAAGGCTTCTCTGAGGGTTTCCGCTGGCACTGATAAGCGATATGGCCGGAAGCTCCGCAAGCATAACACCTCCGGCGGGGGCACCTTCGCGCGAGATGGTCTGGAGAGTCGCACTCATAGCACCTCCGCCCCGCCTCCGCTGGGGAACGGAAAACACGGCGGACCGGCGAGGGGGCTCGCGGACTGCGATCAGCTTCGCGGATCCGAATAGCCGTCTCAAGGGCCGCGTCGAACGACGCCGGCACGGCCAAGCGGCACAGACGACCGAGCTCACCGGGAAGACCACGAAGGAATGCGTCCAGGGCCCTTTGGTCGGCTTCATGCTTGATCGCGGCAGCCATGTCAGCGTGGGTCGGAAGTTCATACGTGTGAGAGTTAATCGATCTCACCCGGTCCGCGAAGGACTCTAAGTCCTCTCCCTGCCCTAGTCTCACCGATCCTAACTGCTCGCGATAGAATCGAGCCGTTAATTTCGGGCGATATCGATCAAGGAGGTACTTCTTAAAAACTGAAAAATCAGCCGCCTGGTAGCACTCCTCCTTGATACGACAGAACTCTGCTGCGTCACCGCCCAAACGCACTCTCGCTGCCTTCAGGGTCTCTTCGCTGGTCCAGCCACTCAATTCTGCCACGCTTTCCACTCGCTCGATGAAAGCTACAACACTCTCCCCGGGGCGGCCAGTGAATACATCGATGCCGCTGATGAGCGAGAATTTGTTTCCCCGCGACGGAGCAGAGCTCTGAGTCGCGCTGCAGAGTCGTTCCTTTAGCTCCTCGTTTTCCTTAGCCAGAATGCTGATCTTCTCCCCGAAGTCATCAATGACACTCTGCAGCGGCATTTCATGCCCCCCAAAACTCACGCGACTCGCCATTCTTGCTGCTTCCTCGCGATATCTACGATCTCCGGTTTGATCGCGCTTCTGACACCACTGTAAAGTCTCTCGGGTCCGCCGGAGGTCGCAGAGGGAACGCGAGGAAGGGAATTAAGGAATTAATAACCAATTCCCGGTCCTTTCCATAACTCCTCTTTATTCGAGTTAAGATACAACCATTCCACAAGGCGTCTACAAACCAACTCCACACGTCGTGTCTCCTTCCCACCGACGCCGTCAGCCAGCTTGCAGTTCCCACCGCTCTTCTCACCGGATGCAGGGAGAGGTGGGAGGAAGGCATTAGGTATCTGCTTGCTCTACAGGTAAGTATGGTGGGAATGCAAGTCAGCGTGAGACTCACAATAGAATTAAATTTTTTATCATTTTCCTAACGATGAAAATTTATTTCGTAACTCTACCAGCTTTAATAAATTAATATCTATTTATACATAAACCTACTTAAATCATTCCATATGTCAGAATCAATCGGTACGCCCAAAACAAAGTTTCTCCAAAAGGGTACCTATGTGGCTACGCCACCGTCAAAACCAACGCGGTTACAGCTAGTATACATGATAGACTCCGGTAAGTTGGGCCACCAGATATTAGAGGCTTATGTAATAAGGCACTTGTTGGGATAATCCCTTTATAAAGACCTAAATAAAAAACTATCCGGTGTATTATTCTGTTATTTGGGACAGAAAGCCACACACCGACCATTGGTAATATTTTCCCTTGCTTTTGATCTATTCCTCCCGTATGCGCATATTAATTATTTTAATATTTTCTTTATTCATCAAAACAAGGTCACTAGATTCTTCAATGCCTATAGTCTCACATTTCTCACTATAAGATCCATCAGTAGGTATTTGAGCTAGTATTCCGGAACACATTATTCGGCATTGCAATTATGATATTTGGCTTAAAACTTATAACTATTATTAATCGGAATGTTCCACATTTTTTTTTTAATTTTTAAGGCGATGGAGTGAGGTATAAAAAATGAATCTTTTTCCATTTCCGTTATATCGGTCACTTTTCGATAAATTGCAGTGAAAATTGAACTGTGAAAAGAAAAAAAACTTTTGGAGATAAGTGAATTGAGTCGGCTCCTACCGAGTGGACCACCGCGTGATATATTCACCTATCCCTCGGCATCGTGTGGTTCGATGTTGATCACACTTTTTTGAGCAATTCTTTCCTTCGATGAGCTTTTCTCTAAAACGATTTAATGTGCCGATACTCTAATGAAATTAGCAACTCATGAAAAATGAGCGGCAGATTTCGTTTTTCTTTTTAATTGAAAATTATCGGAGAGTGGCTGAATCGGGGAAGATTTATTTCTTCGTATTTTTCAACTTTCTATTCGATCTCCCACATACTTGAATCGCGACTTTGAGTCTAAATGAACGGCCACATTGATAACCTGTGCCTTCAATCACTGTAAAAACCACGATTCAGGAGTGTAATTGGGAAACGACTGAGGAACGTGTTTGTACCCCTCGACAGACGAAGCTATCTTCTAAGCAACTGGTTCATTTCCTTTAAAAAATTAAGCTTCTCTTGCCCAATGCCTGTACTAAGCCTAGTAATGTAATTTTAAGATGCTGACAACAAATAGACGTTTACTTGAGTTTAAAATCTACGCCAAGTTTTGTCAAGCTAAGTTGCTGTTAATATAGATTTACCCACAAAGAAATAACTTGACTAACCTCGGGGTAAGTGTGAACTTAAAGGCTACAGATTATACAGAGTGTACATTTGTTCAAAACAGCTGACACTTGTTTTGTTGAAATAACTTACGGATAATAAATTTCCATAAAAGTTAACCAGCAATAAGGAAGACAAAACTATGTACACACTGAATTCCTCTAAAATCGATATTAAGATTAATATGTGGTTTTTTGTCTTTATTGAATGAATGTCTGATGCATCTGTTAGGCCCATTGTAATTAATATTAGTTATGGCTAGTCAAATTGCTGTTATAAAAAAGCAAACTTTCTCTAAAAATAAACCTGTAATAAGTACAAAAATTATACATGGAGATACTGACGTACTCTAAAATCGATATCATGATTTGTAAGTGATTTTTTGTTGTCATTGAACGAACAAATGACTCGTTGGTTTGGTTCATTATAATTCAAGCTATGGCTAGTCAAATTATCTTTGAAGGAATTCAAGGCGTATTGATAACGGAAAAAAGTTCTCAAAGTAGTTTCAGGCGGAGGAGTATGGGTCTCCGAGGTTCAGGGGGAGGTGAGGGTAAAGGGGGTTAGCGGAAGAGGAGAAACCAGCTTGGGGGCGGATAAAGCGATTTACGAGGCCAGAATAAGAGGGAGACGAGAGGAAATATGGCTGAGAAACGTAATAATACCTGACCATCGCGATATTTATGGCGACGGATTACAAGAAAGTTATTAAAAGGGGGATCCCGTTTGAGGATAAAGCTCTCCTTCTTTTGTGCAGAGTTCACCGAACCGCGCCGAGGATTAGTCATAAGGGATTATTGGGCTTCAATCACTCATTTCATCGCATCCTCAAATGCTTCGGAAATTGCCGTTTAATCCCTATTCAATTCGTATATCTAAGTTCAGTTGAACGATACTGGTTCTGAACTGAAATAGGAAACAAAATCCTCAAAAAAATAATTCTTGGGTTTCCCACTGAATTATTCCTTCGAAATATACGCCGGGAAAAACTATAATTATAAGATCGTAAAAAAATCATCAAGTGATGACTTCAAATGAAATTTGGTTATAAAGAATTCATAGAAAAAACTCAGAGGATAAATAGTTCACTATATTGGAGAAATCTCACAGCTATACCTACTTTTTGTTGTGCACTAATGATCAAATATTCAATTTCTAATCACAAAACTTGATACTAATTGCTATCTTTAAGATGTGATATTAACTGCTTCACGAGGTTTTTATGTTCCAAGACGGAAAGTACAAAGAAAACCACCTATATAGTTGCTAATGGTAAAAAATCCTTCTTGGAGACTGCAATAAATCATTTGTATCCGTAAACTTTCATGCAAAAACTATATATTTATAATTAATTTATGAAATGCATCATTCCTGCATATGGCATCATGATGGGAGTTATTTTTAATTTTCAGAACCCATCTATCAGTGACACACACGTGTATATAGGAAAAATAGTTTTTGGAGAAGACATTTTTTGTAGGAGCCTAAGGAGGTTCAACGAGTTCTATATTTATTTCAACAGGCCAGTAATTTATTCTTTATTATTAAATTAACTATTCTACCAATTTTGCAACTAAATAGACGATTATGTGCTCATTTTGCATTCAGTCATATTTTGGTAGGTACTGATCCTGGACCCATTGCGACCTTAGCTGTGATCGCTAGAAAGCAGTCTATTATATAATGAATTGCATCATAATTTTCACATATAACACTTTAGAATTGATTTTCAACGACATTTTGTGATCATTCTCATTGATACGATAGTTGAAAGTGTGATCTTTTCAGTCTAAGAGCAGTTTATTCGGAGAGAAGACGGGCATAATGCATAAGCTCAACACTACAAGCAATAAAGCTCATGAGTTAGGCTGTAAGGCTGCTGCGTCCTTGAAGATCCACTATTAAAGTACGTCCACCGATTTTTTTTATTGAAATACTCTACCAATTAAGGTAGGTTTCCATGGAGTAGATACTTAAGTAGAATTCTTGGAGCCTCCCCTTCCTTCAAGGCCTTCCCTCTTGAATTCACAATAACGCCTAATCCCTTTCATTCTATCTAAAATCCTATTCCGGCCGGCCTCGGTGGCGCCGGGGTAAAGTCCCCGACTGCCAACCTAGAGGTCGCGGGTTCGAATCCCGCCTGGGTGGCTTGACTACCATCCAGGGCATGGATGTTTGTGAATGTCTAACAAGTTAATTGTAAGAGAGGACAACTCTGTCCTAAATTCGCTTGTATAATAAAGACAAATTATTATTACTATTATTATTATATTCTTTTCCTTCCTCTCCCTCGTTTACCTATCATTCTTCCCTCTAACACTATCTCCAACATCTTCTCCCCAATAAGTACTCACTCCATCCATACCTTCTGTCTCCTCCGTATCTCATCTCAAAGCTGCCTCTCCTCACCCACCATGTCCAGCACTTCGTCGTTCCTCCTCCTCTCCGTCCACTTCACCTTCTTCATTCCTTGCTACACCCACATCTTGAATGCTTCGAATCTTCTCTCGTCCTTGTCCCCGTCTCCGTTTCTGCACAGCAAAGCGCTACACTACTGATGGATTAGCTATCCCAACATACTTTTGCAGTACTCTATTCAGCGGCTAATCGAATTGCAAATAAGATATAAATCTTCATTGTTAACCCCCCTACCGCCAGTCGAACGGCAAACTACGGAAACCTGAAATGGGTCACCATTTCCACCTCATTACTGTCCGTCACACATGACCCTTCGGCTCTTTGATGATTCCAGTATCGAGCCGCACAACTCCGTTAGAATCATTGTTTCTCCCAACTGTCATATGGCTGTCTCCAACGAACCCAAGCCACCCAGAGAACAATACATTCAACTGGTTGTTTAGCAATAGGAAATGTATCTAAATTTTCCTAGGTCTATTACATTTAGTAGTGATTAGAAAAAATAGACTATAATCTATTTGTTGTAATAGGTAGTGCAAAATACTAAGTTGATTTATTGTTTATTTCGGTATATATTTCGGCCCATTGAACTCGTCAACAATTGAAATCAGAGTTGCACGGGGGAGAAAGTTTCTCAAAACCCAGTGGCGTAGCCAAGGGGGGTCAGAGGGGTCCGGACCCCCCTTCCCAAGTATAAAAACACAATTATTTTCCTTCATAAAACGAAATATTGAAAAATCAAGAATTTAAAAAATATTTCTTTAACAAATGAAGTTTTTTCGATTATTAAAAAGTGTTAAAATTAGTTTAAAAACCATTACTTAGTACCCTGCTTTTCAACATTTTCTTCCCATGGTTTTGGATCCCCCCGAACGAAATTCCCGGCTACGCCACTGTCAAAACCAACGCGGGTACAGCTAGTATACTACTATCTCAGTATACTTTCAGCTGGTATACCACTATAACACTAGTCTCACATTTCTCACAAGAAGATCCATCAGGAGGTATTTGAACTAGTGATTTGTGAATAATGAAACAATATTTCGATATGGCTCTAAATTATTCTCCTGCCTCTAATTTCACTGTATTTGTATCTACGTACTGACATGCAATGGAGAGCCAATTAATTGAGGCTTAGTTTCCAGGTCCCGATGTGCTACAATTGAACGATAACTACTCTTCATATACACTTAGGATGAAGTTCGGCATGAAAAAATATTTGGCTCAGCCGGGATTTGAATCCGGATCTCCCGATCACCTGTCAGGCGTGTTAGCGAATCACACCAACAAGCCATATTCTCAGGGCGATCTTCAGGATGGGTTTTACCCAAGGAGATTGCAAAAATCAGAATGGGGCAACAACTTGTTTCGAGCGTGGAGCGAAGTGTGTCCGGAATGGGGGTGCTTGGGTAGGACAAGTCACGCCCAATTTGACCAAAACATTGACAATCCCTTAAGGGTCAATGCTCACTATATGGTGAAAATTTTGGCCATAACTCGTTAATACATTAACACTAGAACTACCAATGGAGTCATTTTGACTCCTCGCGATTTTTTTAAATGCGTGTACCATTTTATTTTCTAGAACTATTTTAATCGCTAAGCCTTATTTTGTGTCAAAAATTAATAAATGTCACGGAATTTCAGGTCAGAATTCAGAAAATTTTTGTCAGGGCGGAGAAGTAAAAATCGCGAGGAGTCAAAATGATTCCATTGGTAGTTCTAGTGTTAAAATAGACTAAGGAACGGCAATGTAAATCTTTTTTTTTCTTACTTCATTTGTAGGCTTCACCAATTTACGACTTAAATATCTTTTCCCAGGGAAAAATTATTATCAATCACCACGGTTACGTTCTACAACCAGCTCAGCCGAAGATTAAATTTTACGGGAAAAGACTAATCATTTACTTGCACATATAATAGTATTTATAGCCAACGGAAATCTAATAAATAGTACAATACAGTATATTTTCAAGGATATCCCCACCACTAAAGTGGCTAAAAGACACAGAGGTTATACACGTAATAGAAGTATCGCGATTGATAGGAAAAATCCTATGATAATCACCGGCGAAATAATAATGATTATGTTAGCATTTTTCACTCGATTTAGTTCATTTCCAGAACAAAACTGAGCTACCTCAAAATATCAGTCGGAGACTATGTCCAAAAACTGTCAAACTAAGATGGTGGAACTTCGACGACGCCAAAGACTCGGAAACAGTGCCTCCAGATGTTTACAACTTCCTTGGTTTCACTGAACAAGGTGTTGGCGTCACAAGTTCACACTACGGCAGATGGAACGGGGGTTGTACTTACTAAGCCAATGTTGGAGAAATAAACCCGACTTTGTAGCAATTCGAGGAGGAAGAATTTCAAAGAACTGCCTGAAACAACTGAATTTGTTTGTAGTCACGCGTGCGGGTGTCAATTTATATACTCCATGGACGAACTTCACCATGACAAAAGATTCGTGACGATCCTCTATCACCTCAGGCTCAGCTTTTCGGGAGTTTATTTAAACGTTATTTGAAATGAAAAAATTTTTCATATTCCACCAATTTATAGTGTGTATACCGTAAGTTGGCACACCCGCGAAGTACCTGAGCCGCGAGTAAAGGAGATGAGGAAAGGACCAACAAAAAACTGTATGGGACCGGCACAGGTAGCTAGTGGGTCGGTTCGCCCGTCCCTTTCCTCCCCCTATCGAAGGTAACTAGCACCTCTAATAGAATCATTAACTTTTTTTACTTTCTCATAATACCTCAATCTAAATAGCATATTTGTAAAGTATTAAAAAAGCTAAGAAGGTTGATAAAAACATGAAGTGCTCCGATCATAAATAACGAAATGGTCGAAAGTTAAAACAAAATATACAATATAACGGCTATAAAATAACTTTCGACCATTTCGTTATTTATGATCGGAGCACTTCTTGTTTTATATCATTTTATCACTTTACGGTGTACCCACTATATTTAAAGATACAATTAGTTCTGACGCAGCGGCATCATCATTATGTACATACACCTGATGATGAGACCGCTGCGTCAGAACTAGTTTTACCTTAGAATAAATAGGTGGAATACAACAAAGTTTTTCATTTCGTTGACGTTTTCGTAGCAAAATTCGTCCTTGTTTTGTATGAGTTTGCACCCGTGCGCCTGACTGCGTGCAAAGCCACTTGTTTCATGCGTTTCTTTGAAATCTACTGCATCTTGACAGCCAACGCAGCCAATTTTCAAGCGCACTTATCGGTAGGATGAGCGGCCAGGAGAAAGAACAGTTGGTACGAGTGCGTGGGGCATGGAAGGGTGAGAAGCTGATAACGAGCCCTCAGCGCTTAGCCCTTGGGGACGTCCGGAGGTGGCGGAGCAGAGATGGATGACAGGTGGAGACCCCCAAGGCAGCCGGTTTGAGATATGACCCGGACGTCGCAATGATTCACCGGCGATCGGAGCTGATTTCCTCCAAATGACGTGCTCGATGGACTGAGCAAAGTGGCGGAGAAGGTATCGGAAGGGTGGGAGACAAAAGGGGGAATCCACTCGTGATGACCCGCATTTGTCAGACAAATAGGAACGAAAAGGTGCGCTTTACGAGTTAGTCGCCGGAAATGGCAGCGGTTTTCATTCGATTTATTGCCGTTCATTTTCACCGGGAGTCGAAGACATTATCGAGATTATCGCGATTGCATTCAGGTGGTGAAAACATTTGCAGGTCATCAACCAAATCATCCTCATCTGGCGTTATCTTCCCCAAATAGCGTGCGAGCGTGCCTTTAAAAGTCATGAAGTGTGATTAAGTGACTGCCAGAATTGTGGAGTCGTCAATGAGTGTAACTTTGGGATAAAATTGGTCGTATTATACTATACAGATTGGGAGAGTTTTTTTTATAACGAAGGGAGATAAGGATGATACATGTACTGCTTTTTGATTCTGTATCGGTGATGACTTACTCGATTGAGAGTACAATAGCAAAAATATTTTTTCCCTCCCAAAGCAGATAAAAAATGAATAACCGTTCATATAAACTCTGTCAGTTCTTTTCGTACATATTATCATAATCATAATCACTAGTCAGCAATCCTAAGATTATCTAGTATGATTTGAGGCACGATTTGGTGGAAGTTCTTAATACTAGTTTATTGGACGCTATTAAATTTCCGCTGGAATTTATTTGAACACGACGCGTTTCGTTTTTAAAAACAGCATTATCATGTATAACTTAAGTCTTAAGAATTCTTCCTTATACAAGTCTTCGTGCTTAAAGGGAGGGGTTAACGCGGATGATGGGGTTTGGGTGTCGAGAAGTGTGGACATTGGGGGTTGTGGGGGAAGGGTCGTTTTTTAGGGTCTCCGAAGAAGAGTAGGGTGGGGGGGAGGAAATAAAGGTTCCAGGATGGGTGAGGGTACCACGCACGCCTTCACCGTCTTATTTCGCGCTGTGGTCGTCCGGATGGAGTCCTCGTCCAGATGATCTTCTTCTCCTGGGTGGTGACCACGTGTCCTTCTTCTGTTGCTCTTCTATGGTGTGAAGTGGGGGGAGTACAGCGTCTGGGTGAGGCTGTGTGTAAAGGGTTGGTGGAAAATTTAACAAACATTTGGATTCCAAATATTTTTCGGGGCCACCGGTGGGTGACGATTGAAAATATAGGGTCCAACCACGCATGTGTGGAGAAAGGGGGTCGGCGGAGAATGGTTTACAATTCATGGATAAAATTGCTATTGTATGTCTCTCGGTTCTTGAAATTGTATTTTCAGTAATGGTGGGGGAGAATAAAATAGATTTTCATTCACCAAGGGAGTGCTAAGATTTTTTAGTCTTTGTATTTCTATGATTTGGAGAGCGTCTAATTTTTTCCCCTTTTTTTCAGGCATGCAGGCAAGTGCAGGATGTCTAAGTCGAAATTACATTTATGCCCTGTTTTCAATAGAATTTTGGCCACCATTGACCGATCATCCCCTTTTTTGTTCCCCTCTCTCGTATCGTTTATGTTCCCCTATCCTGATGGTGAAACTTAAGCCCGTTTGTTCCTCAAATACCGCACTGTATGATCCACATGAGACCTTGTACACACCACTTTTTAAAAATATTTCTGTTCTGTCCTATGGATTTGACATTATTATTCCCATATCCATGGGTGTATCGAAAGAAAATTTGTTTATTTCTTTCGGAATGAATTTTGCGATCCGGTGGTATAGGGGGCCGAGAAACGGTTTTTTTTCTCCACCTGTGTGCAATTTTCTCGGTGGATGATGTTTCGGTAAGTGTGGCCATCAGTACCATTGTTTTTGTTTCTATTATTTGTTCAGGAGGGTGACAATTAGTGTTTTATGGTATCCATTGGGAGTGGCTATTGTTTTGATTGCGTTAACTTCCTGAAGGAAATTTTCTTCCTTTAGAGGAATATTCACTAGTCTGTCCACCATGGATATGAACCTGGAAATTTTTTATGTTGTAGGATGTTGAGAGTCTGGGGGAATCACTATGTTTGTGCATGTGTGCTTTCTTTATATAGAGAATCAATGTTTCTTCCCCATTCTTTTTATTGCCAAATTCAGAAAATTTATACTATTGTCCTACTATTCAATGGTGAAGATGATGTTTTTGTGTAGATAGTTCAGGAAAATAGAGAAGGTGTTTAGTTATCTTTCAGTCCCTCCCCAGCAGCATAGGATGTCGTCTATACATTTATACCAATATATTATGTTATTTGTCGTGGTTTGGTTTGAGCTGAATATTATATTCTCCAAGTTATCCATGAAAACCTCAGATAAGGGAGGAAATAAAGGGGAACCCTTGGCAATCCCTTCCGGAAGTTTAAAAACTTGGTTATTAAACCTGAAATAATTTTGCTTCACGCAAAGGTTCATAAGCGCATATTTTTTTGAATTTGCTCATTCGGTGTAGGAGTGCTGAGCAGAATTTCTTTCGCCATTTACGTTCTTAGAGTGCGGGTATGGAAATGTATAGGTTTGTAACACAAAAGATACTAGTTTGGCATAATTAGGTATTAATTAATTTTTATGTTCATTCGCGAATGTGATCGAATCGTCTATTGACTATTTAGTTTCAGTATTATTGATTTCTCTTAAGATATGGTTCAGCTTAAAGACAAGCTTGTGTGCGGGTGAGTTGTGACTTGATACAACAGGTCTAATCGGAACATTAGTTTTGTACAGTTTAGGAAGTCCGTATAGATTGGTGGCCTCCGGGTTCATTGAAATTACTCTGAAGTGTTCGTTGACTGAGAGAGTGTGGCGCTGGATTTTATATTATTCTTTACTCGGGTGATAAATGCAAAGATTGGCTTGACGCAGCTCTCCACTCAATTCTCCTACCAGCTAATCTTTTATCACCTACGTATTCCTTCTCTTCCACATCTTTCATTTCTTTAAGACTTTCATATCCTTTTTTAAGAATTGCATATAATTTTAAACGGGAGTATAAAATTTTTAGTGATAAAATCATACTGTAGCCATCCTCATTGCCTATTACCGGGTCGATGTCAGCAGCATAATGATAAGTTGACGAGCGAAGGAACGACGACGAACGGTTTTTTTCTTGTTCGTCACCAAACTCTACAACGACTTGCCATGTAGAAAACCAAAATAATGATGATCCTACCCTAGGAGAAGGATTATCCATAAATTCAGGAGGTACCTCTTTTTCATCTGTCAAGTTTTCCTAGAAATCGATCAAATATTCTGCTCTAGTAATAGTTCGTAGTCAGGTCACGGTTAGACCCGGTTAGACACGGTTAGTTATTTGGAATATTCTTCAAGGATTCATAGTGAAATCACGAGTAAAAGTCAAAGCCAATTAGCCGTTTTTCTATTTTACAGCTGTTTCGTCATAAAAACGAGGACATCCCAAAAAAGCTAACATCTATTGAAGCCGAAATTCATCCCGACCATTGTTAATTCCATTCCATTGATTTTCCATTCCTCACGTTAGCTCGAATAGATTTTTACAGGCAATCATAAATTATGCCCAGTAAGTTACATTATTTCCTAGGAATATTTTATTCTAAAGTCCTTGTCACGTTTCCTCTGTTTTCTCCAGTCCTAACGTCTGTTTTGGTAACAATTTTTTACAGACACATTTGTGAATTTCACTAGTTGATCGATTATTTCGAGGTCTATGATTCAAAGACATACATCCAGTGGGGCTTAGCATCTCGTGCAGCTCTGAGAGTAATTTTAGCTGTTGTTTTTCGTGAAGTTGGGCCTGTACATATATAATACTATATCCAAAAAGTTATCAGGTCTTTACCAATATGAAAACTTAATCCAGCAAGAACGTCATCCTCGACCATTCATATTTCTTCATCTGATTTTTAACCTTCTTCTCCTTCATGTAACAACTGGACAGAATCAGACCAAGAATCTTACTGATGTATATCCTCGAGTTTGTAATCAGCACCATTTCCTTCAATCAGCTTCTTCCTCAGCTTCATCCTTAGTTAAATCTCGTAAATATCGAAGAGTATCTTTCATGGTAAGGTATTTGGAAGAGACGACAGACAGCTTAGGTCATTTGCGCCATGAGGGAAGGATAAGGAAGAGAGGTTGGAGAGAACCCTGGCGTCGGCATTAGCTTGCCATTACCAAAAGGCGCCAAGGTGTCCACGGCTTAACGTCCCATCCGAAGGACGGAGTGTTGCACTTGAAACGATCTACACATTACATTCAAGCAGGGATCGGGCAGTCTCTGAAAATTCTCTACCACAGGCGGGAGTTGAACCCGAGTCCATGGCGTGGGAAGCCACCACATCAACCCGATCCCAATATAACCATCGTTACAAAAATCTGCCTAATCTAAAAAGGTAGAAGCAAAAATGCGATGAAATCAGGAATGGACGATGGTATTTGGATGATGATTTTCTATTGCCCGCCCTCTTCCCCAAGCTAACATCTAAGGTACTCTACAATAAGTAATAAAGCTAGAATGTCATGAAAAAAGAATAACATGATACTTGGACGACCGCCTGCAACCGTTTTTTCATCAAATTTATTATCCGCGTAGCGGCTAACTGGCCGCCGCGCCGCGCCGGTATACCTACGGTTATCCCTCGCACTGAACAGAGGACACATCGGCCAAGGCTTGGAGGTTGAATGTGAGACCGCTACGTGCCGAATAAACTATCGGGATCTTACTGACAGCTTTTCCCGCCCCGATTCAATCTGAATACTTGTTACTCGCTTTTATTAACTTGCTTCTTCTGTTTGCCAAGCATTGTAGTAATTTATTTTCAACCATCCCATCGCTGGATTGACTTGAAATGTTGCACACCTGCTTTATTCTTATGACAATACAATATTCAATGATAAGACATTCGAAAAAATTCATTAAATTCTAGTGAAATTTTCATGCAGAAAAGTAGCTTTTAATTTTCTCAATAGATGGCTTAGTATTTTTCGAAGTATTTCACGAAAAATTGTCAAAGAAAACGACATTATGCCCATTCCATTCAAAAATATTATATTTTAGATATATATTTGTTTTTATTTTAAGCTCAATGGTAAGTGAAAACACTTGAAATAAAAAAGAAAACGCCTCTACCAAGAAAAGAATAAAACGCAATAAAAAGTGAAATAAATAATTATTTAATTATTCTGTTGGTATAGTATCGTTGAAACATTAAACATAAATCGCAACCCATCGAACGAGATCGTAGCAGTAAAGAAAAACCTGCCTAAACCCTACTATTCCTTCATCGTATTCCCTTCCACCTCGGCTCTTCCCACTTTCGAGGCAACCCCAAATCTCCGCCGCGCCTCAAGGCGCAAGTGGCAGCTCTCAACTCCCTCGGCTCCTCACCGCCCAAAGATGCGAAGACAAGATGAAGGGGTTGCGGAAAAGGAAACGGAGCCGGCGTTGTCTCAAGCCTCGCCCATCTACTTCCTCCCACTCTCCGCACTAGTCCACCCAGCTTACTTCTGGCACTCCTCTGTCTCAGGGATATTTCACCTGTTTTGCATTGAGCAATTGTGTTCAGTGGTGTGGTCAAGGGGACTGCATAGAGGAGGTACAATTCCATCCCATATAAATTCTGGGACGTTTTTATTATTTTTTATTTCCATACCACCGAAATCAGCTCTATACGGCCTTTTATATCGAGTTTATTACCATTATTACAGTTAAAGTGCACACACAGCCATGCCCTGGATAGGGGTGACTTACCCAGGCAGGACTCGAACCCGCGACCTTCTGTTTGGCAGGCGAGGACTTTACTTAGCCGCCACCGAGGCCGGCGAATGGCAAACTGGAGAGAAATTTAAGGGGGCTGGTTTGAAAATATTAATTTTTGCGTTTATTTCGCGGGGAATGGCGTAGATTATTCGTTGTGGGGCCATGGTAAGGTGAGTGGTAAAATGCTCCATTTAATACTACCTGAACTAGTTCAACGCCTTAAAAAAATTGTTTGTCGTTCTCTTCAGAATTAGAAATTCAACCGTGAATGAAGTAATCATGGGGACTGCTTAGAGGAGGCCCAATCCATGATATAGAAGGCAGATTTCTGTTAACAATTCGTTCGCATTTTAATTGGTTTGAAATAATGTCCGATGCGGTGATAGGTGCAATTCGATTTACTTTTTCCAATATTTTTCTGTACAATGTTTTTAATATTGAGGAATGTTATGGTAAAGTTATGATTTGATGAATCACATAATCATGTAAATAAATTTCGGTTAATACTCCACAGTTACATCTAATTATCACTTTGTCTGTCAGTGACTCGAGTGGCGACTTTTGTAAACACATTTTAATACGCGTCAGATGGCAGCACATTTTGATTACAACATGGTGATCATACGAGGGTGGTTTGAAAAGTCTTCGGAATCACCACGAGTTGTCAGCGCTAGTTCAACGTACTCTTCACGTGATATCCATAGAACTGTTCACTGTAAACACATGCCACGTCAATGCTCGTGGAAAAGAACTGTGGCGGTAACGTGGCTTTTTTGTTGTTCCCGCATAATGATTTGCGAAGATGGAAAAAATCGAGGTTCGTGAAGTGATTAAGACTTCGTAAAAATAGGTATGAAAGCAAATGACATCCATGCCGATTACCAGAATACGCTAGAGGACTTTGCTCCTTCATAGTCAACTGTTGCCAGGAGGACAAATAAATTTAAATTTGGTCGGGGGAGCTTAGATGATGGTCCGCGCAAAGGTCGGCCAAGAAGTGTCACTACTCCAGAAATCATTGCAAAAGTGCTTATTGGTACTGGAGGATCGCCGATTGAAAGTGGGTGAAATTTAAATTTGGTCGGGAGAGCTTAGATGATGGTCCGCGCAAAGGTCGGCCAAGAAGTGTCACTACTCCAGAAATCATTGCAAAAGTGCTTATTGGTACTGGAGGATCGCCGATTGAAAGTGGGTGAAATTTAAATTTGGTCGGGAGAGCTTAGATGATGGTCCGCGCAAAGGTCGGCCAAGAAGTGTCACTACTCCAGAAATCATTGCAAAAGTGCTTATTGGTACTGGAGGATCGCCGATTGAAAGTGGGTGAAATTGCTCTTGCTTGCCGGATGTCATATAAAAGGGAATATTATGTTTTCACTGAAAAATTAGAAATGAAAAAATTATCTGCAAGATGAGTGCCGCGACTCTTGACGCTGGATCATAAACGCATGAGAATGGACATATCGGAACAATGTTTGAACCGTTTTCGGGAAAACGAACAAGTTTTTTTTTACACCGGTTTGTGACCAAAGATTTAACTTGGGTCCATTACTATTCCCCAGAGACAAAAACACAGCCAAAGCTGTGGGAACATTATGATTATCCACCACCAACGAAAACAAAGACAATCATTTCGACTGAAAAGGTCGTGGCATCAGTGTTCTGGGATGTGAAGGGGATTCTATTTATAGATTGTCTCCTCACTAGGCAAACAATTACTAAAGAATACTATTCTAACCTCTTGGACTAATTTCAACCAAATATACGCGAAAAAAGGCCAGGTTTAGCAAAGAAGAAAGTCATCTTCCATCAATACAATGCGCGCCTGCACATATGTACTGGCATGGCAAAATAACACGAACTATGGTATTAATTGCTGCCACTTCCGCTTTATTCACCTGATGTTTCACCTGAAAATTCACCGCTTTATTCGCCTCCATCAGACTTCCAGCTCTTCCTAAAACTGATATTTTTTCATGGTGAACCTGGTGGATGAAATGATTTACTTCAAATGAAGAACTGATAGCCGGAGCTGACAACTATTTTGCAGGCCCGAAGAAATCTCATTTTCTACATGGGAGCAAGGCACTAGAATATCGTTGGACCAAATGTAGTAATCTACAAGGAGACTATATTGAAAAATAAAATAAGTTTCAGTGATGTAAGAACATTTTTTCTATTCCATTCCGAGAACTTTTCAAACCACCCTCGTATTATGTAATATTCGTGGGTATGGAAACAAGAGGCGGCCGGCGGCCGACAGAAGAAACAAATGAAGAATGGAGGAACACCTGGCGTTGGCAGTAGCCTGCTCTTCGTGAAAGGTGCCAAGTAGACCACGACTTAATGCCCCGTTTGACAGACGACGTGCTGTGCTTTAAGAAACTCCATAAAGCATTCAAGCAGGGATTGGGCAGTCTCTCACAAATTTCTGCTGCGACCAGGATTCGAACCCGGAACTAGAGGCTGGGAGGCCACTTAAGCCACCACAGCAACGAATTTGTTCTCCATCAAAAAATTATATTATTTTTCCGTTTTTCTCCAGGAAAAGAGTGGTCTAATTTTATGCTCGCACGCACTCGTATTTGGCATGTTTTCAATGTGAAAAACCGCCTTCGCCTATTTCCAACCCGTGTAATATTGACTCAAATTCGTAACCAAAAAAATTTAGGGCTTAATTCACATCCTATCAAGCTCATTCAAGGAGTTTTACAGGCTATACATAGTTTCAGAATCCGATAATTATTATCAATAATCCACTTCCATTTGTTATACGAAGCGGGAGGGGATATAATTTGAAGGATCTAACGCTAAAAGCTAGGATTCGTCAAGCGTGTTGTGGGAATATTTATGAGTGAAAGATTGAAAGAGAGGTGCTATTTTGCATTCGCCTAGTCGCAACTTGAAAACGCTGTAAGCATGTTACATGCGACGCAGAAAGTTTTTATCCTTGAGCTTGATAAAATAAGGGAAAATTTCCTGATTCGTCATAACGGCAATGATCGAACAGATAGCGTTGCACACCATTAACAAAAATTAGTCTGGAAGCCGCTGCAGATGAAATAAATGGTAAGCATATGAATTTGCTTCCCCCAAACAATAGCTGACTTCAATAAATGATACGCTGGACTAAGTACGCATATCTCAGAATCCGATAATTGTGCATTTCGGGTGAATCCGTAAAAGTTATCACCGTGGCTAGTCCCGGTATACTTAAATACGCATATCTCCTTTCTTTTTACAACGTTTCCGTTAACTCGCTTTGTTGTTTGTCTCTTTTTGCAACTCAATTTCACCCTTTTTCCTCTTCGTTATCCAACTAAAATTTTCGGGATTACTCAGAATCAGATGGCAAAGCAATACCCTAACACATTTATTATAATCGGAACCATATCTTGATTTTTATTCAGACTTTAAAAGCAATTGTGTAGATTGGTAAAAAAAAATGGCAAACAAAATCCGATGACGGCGCTGTAATCGTTAACAAGAAGAATGGTAGAAAATCAGTAGACGAAAATTAGTTTACATCAAAGTGTATTAAAAAATTATCGCGATAAAAACGTTTTACAAAAATTACTTTTCAGTTGTATTATTATTCTTTTTGCTAACAGCTGGCGTACTAACACTCCCGATACGCGCCTATTGAGGCAGCTTCCAGGGTAGGGTGAATGCGTAGATGTAACGAGACACATAAACTCGGTTACCAACAGAAGTGCATCGTAAAACAGCAATATCGGAAACAATCATTGCTCTCTAAATGATGCATGGATTCGCATCTCTCTTATTGAAGCCGGTAATGTATACAAAATCACGTCCGCGGTTCATCCGATTAGGCCTGGATCAAATAGCCGCTCACTGCGGGGAAAAAGGCAATAATAATATCATCAGGGTATCATGTTGCCACGGAAAGCGAGCTAGAAAGCCCCACACGTGTTTCCTGACCTAAAAAAAAACTTTTGCGCGCCACATCCCTCCAATACACATCCAACTATAACTTTTCCCTCTCTCTATCTACCTCCTATCTCCACCCTTCTCATTCCGCTAATTTCTTTAACGCCCCCGACCACTTAGACCTTTTTCCGCCAATCTCCCAAGTCTCCGCACTTCCAACTTCTCTCTCCAAGAGTTCCTCCTCTCTTTTAGCCCTCTTTGCCTGCATGACTTCGTCCACGGAGGCGACCCGACCCAAAGAACACCCGCTACTCACTTAACCCTCCCCACTTTCTTCTCCTCCTTATCCTTCCGCCGGGCCGCCTCTCTTGAGATTTCCCAAAAACCCCAACCCATCATGTCTCACTTCCTCGCCCAGACATATTTTCCCTCCAAATCTCTTTCCGAGACCATTTCCCTGCCCGTTTCCTTTCGCAAGGGCGTAAGCAGGGAGGGGAAAGGCGATTCGTCGCTATAGATTTGAGCCTAATAGACTCCATCTTCTACATCGGTGAATTGGCTCCTTAACACTAAAAGGACCACAGCCTTTATTTTGACGGGTAACGTATACAAAATTAATCACATTGCCTAGATTTCTTTCATTTATCTATCGTCTTATTTTTTTATAAATTTCATTAATTTTTTGCACTTATTCTGTTAAATAATAATATGATTTTTCACATAGAAATGGAATTATACCGCCTGTCTACCTTAAAAGACCAGCGCTCGTCAATATTATTATTACATATCGCTGCAGATGGGTTATTGCCTAATGGCAGTATTAGATTTACACACATGAAAAACAAATCTACCTATCTAATAATAAAGGAAGAAACAGAAAAGACACCAATATTAAAAAATGATACATTAATTCTAACATCGTACAAATAACAATTGACCAAAATAACCCAATTTCAAACACTCCATAAAATGGATTAATTCTAATATCATACAATTAGCAAATGAACATTGACCCAATTAACCCAGTTTCAAACACTCCCTAATGCCGGGTCTACACTAGTAACTTAAGTGACTACTTAAGTTGGCTCTGTATTTAAGTTGGTAGTGTAGGTGTCACCAGCTTCATTTAAGTACACCTCCACTTAAGTCATCTTAGAACCCAACTTAAATTGCGTAGGCAACTGTTTCCGCACGGTTGAAGCTCTTCATGTGTTGTAAATGGCACATAATACCCATCTCACATCATCCCGTTGATTATGTTCTAAGTTGTACTGTATTGTATGATGTGGTTATTGAGCGTTCTATTTCGTTAGTTAATTTCTAGTGTTGGGGATATTAATTCGACGAATTTATTTTGTAGTGTTTCTCATCTTATTGTTGGTTTTATTTCCGTGAAAACTGATTGCTATGCCTGTTGCTCACGGTGAAACTCGATTTATAAAACTTAGAAACGTTTTAAGGAATTTTAAGACTGACAATGAGACGACGGCAGAGGATCGGGTAAAACAGTTTATTTTCCATGGTGTCATAATCGAAAATAACGTAAACGAATGCACTCAGTAACTTCCCACACACTGTTATTGAAACTGTTTTATAGGGCTTTAATGTTAGTCCTAGGGATGCCGAGGGAGATAAGATGTGGCGATTTCATTGGACGTATGGGAGGAATTAATGGTTGAAATTGAACATCAATGGTTTTAATAAAGCAGTGGAATTTGACTAGCAATAAGTGTTTTTGTTTACGTTATGAATATGTCATTCCACGAAGTCACGCTTAGTAATTCTAAATTCCTCTGGCTCCATCACCTCTCGCCATATAGCGTTCCCTCAGGAACTGAAATCGGTCTTTCCTTTTAACCTTCTGAATCCAAAATGGTTAATTCACGGAGTTTGGAAGTTTATTTCAAATAACAGTCGCTTTGGATCAAAGAATCACTAATTGCTCTCCTAGACCTTCATCTGTCAACATAACTGTTTCCCGATATAGACAATCACGGTGCTGAAGTCGACTTAAAGCTCAAGTGTAGCTACCGCACCACATTTAAGATTATATTTAAGTGAAGTCACTTAAGTTAAGTGTGTAGTGTAGACAAGGAATAATAAAGTTATATTTAATATTAACCAATAAATGATGAACACTTATTCTTAAAAATGTTCGCATTTGGGGGAAGATCTTAAAAATAACTTCAGGTAGGGCGTCCCACTCCTTCATTCCAGTGTGTAGGAAGGATTTTCTATTAAATGTCTGTTTTCTGTTTTTCAATATGATGGGTTAAGCGTTTTTATTTTATTTATAACGGTAATTTGTGACGGTATTTTTTCAGGAAATCTCCACACTATACTACATCTGGCCATTTTCTGTTTTATTTACTACATTTATGCACGTAGCATTCATTATTACATTTTGAATGGATTTGAGCGACATATTTGCCCTACCTAGCGGCGTGTGGTAAGCCAGGGTGGGAGAAGCAGGAACGACGTGAACGCTGTTCATTTTAAATGTTTTATTTTACAATTAATGGCAAAATAAAACATTTAAAATATTGTTGCATTGATAAATAAAGACAACGTTTATATTTAATTAAGTTATCAATAAACGTTTACATTAACGAAGAAATATATCAAATAATTCTAACCGTCTAAATGATGGATAGAGGTCCTTCTAGGTAACCATTCCACCCCGGTTCTTCTAGTATTAAGTTATTTATTCTATGACGACGACCCTTCCTGAACCCAAATTAAAATTTTGTAGGCAAAACGTTTGCAAAATCAATGTAGTTCCCGGAAAATTTTGGGGAAAAATGCATTGAACTTTCAAAATTTACGCTGTGTACAATTTCATTAAATGTCTGTTTGTAATGTACGCCATGGAGTGGGTTTGGAAAACCGATAACATACGGATATACTTCGGATATATCGTAAGTCGTAACAGAGAATATTTTCACATAAAACGCGAAGAAAGTTCACCATATATGAAGTATACATTTATTGAATTATAACAGACCCACTGGTTTGAATGAAAAATCATATTTTGAATTTTTTTATCGATTAGGAAATTTCAATGATTATTAACATAATTCACACCTCTAGAAATTACTCTTACGTCTTACTCATAAAAGCAGAGCGTCTGGAAGACTTTATTTACTATGTACTTTATGTACCAGTGCCTTATCTGGGCAAGTTGCGGGGACAGTTGGTGTTATGTGCCCTCAGAGAAAATATTGGCTTCCGATCTCTTAGAGAAAACAATTGATGTCCTTCTCATTACAAATTATTCTGACAATAGTCTTAGTGTTATCTGTTTAATATATTTTTTAATTTTTTATGCAATGACTATAAAGGCCGTTTTACACGGTACACGGAATTGCGCAGGTTAGAGTTGCATTAATTTCTAAAATGGCGTGGAATTGCGCGAATACATGAACGAAATTAGGACAGGGGCTATTTTGCCGTCTCGCATCCACGCATTCTCGCATGTGTTCTAGCAATTCACCGCTTTACACGACGCAATTTTGATTGCGCCTTCACACGTACGTCAGACTGCGCAATTCCGTGTACCGTGTGAAACGGCCTTAAGAGAGAGAGGTGGCCCCATGTTGAGTTTGATGCGGTAGTATGCTGAGTTACTAGGTTACTAACCGAAAGGTCCGGAGTTCATATAAAGCCTTGGAACCACCCCAAGCATAAAACCCTCGAGGTGTGTGGCGGTCCCCGCCAGTGCGGTAGCCTCGGAGGGGGGGGGGGGGTTCGGGGTTACAACCCTCCTCCCCTTGAGCCATTATGAGAAGTGCCAAAAACGAGTAAGATGGCCTCAATAAATAACTTTTAATAAATACTCGAACAAATTTACTGTTTTTGAGCCTCAAAAATTACATATACATGAATTGCCATCTGAAAAATCCCAAGGCAATTGTACCGAGGCTCTTGTTACTAGAAGCGGCAGGATTTGAAATATTACTTATACCGCTTTGCGCATGTTTCAGGCTCTCAACCGGTTGTGGCATCTTGGAAGTCGCATCTCCCTTCGCGTTGCCATCCTTGATGGACCGCGAGGCCCTAACATCTAGTAATAAGAGCCTCGGTGCAATTTCCATGGACATCATAGTGGTCACCGCAGTGGCCCGGATATCCAAAGGTCCACGGTTCGATTCCTGATCCAGGGGAATTTTTTCTCCTCGCAATTCATGAATATTTCACCGCCGTTAACAGAGAGGGTTTGAAATATTACACTTAAAAATCACGTTTTCAACTCCATAAATCCCAAACATTTCCGAAAGAGAACCCCCATTTTGCACTGGCGTGTATTCTAGACACCCCGGAAGAGCACCGAAATCATCGGTGAACTGGACCACAATGGACTCAGGAATGGAACTGATCCTCCCTTCCTGAAGATGAGAAACCTACAATCCAAACCAAAATTCTGTTTTAATCACTGAGTGAGTTACTGTGAATCAAAAATACCTATCCTTAGAGACCTATGGTCCTAATACATTTACCTTGAATATGTAAAATTCATCCGCATGCGTCTTGGTCAGGGGTGTTCCCTATCCTAACCAATCCAAACCTATCTTCGATTTGAATCACTGAATGACTGATTAGAAATCATAAATATGCCCTTTTAAACATAATACATATAATACAACCAATTTCAAATAGCGTCAATGATTGTTCACTCTCCTAATAATTTTCTGGCTCCCCAAGTCTATGTTCTACTGTAGTCTCTTTCCTGAGTAAAAAATAAACCCGCTCTTCATCATACACCGAGACCTCTCAGCCCTCATACCTCCACTGTGAAGCAGGAGTGAACCGCCACCGCTGATGTCGCGTGAAGACTAAAACTTTGTATGGGATGCGAAAGTACCTTAGGCAGTGAACCCGTAAGGGTGAAGAGGGAGCCGAGACTCAAGGGCTCTGTTGAGGTAACTGAAGGGCGGGTCTCAGGAGAGGCACTAGACGACCGGAGTAGGTGCGTGATGATGCCTGTGCCGAGGTAAAGTGAGGGTGATCGCTCCTACAGAGGCTTGTGTTGTTTACAATAATTTATTAAAATTTCGGCATCAAAACAATGTGGTACTTAGGGGATGAGACCGATAGCTAAGGTAATTTCGGTAATTAGGGAAGAGTAGGGAAGGAAGGGTGGAGAGAAACCCGGCGTCGGGATTAGCATTCTCTTTACGAAAGACACCAACTGGACCACGGCTTATCACCCCATCCGACGGCCGGAACGTTGCGCTTTATATGTCCTCCACGCAACATTCAAGCAGGGATCAGGCAGTCTATGAAAATTCTCTGTCGTAGCTAGTATTTGAACCAAGGGCTACGGGATGGGAAGCCAACACCCTATCCATCACACATCACACCAGCCTTATATAAATACGTATTTAATTGGTCTGCATGCATTTGCATACTTCTTCATAAATGTAATGTATTTATGTAGTTTTTAAATTTCCACTGGAGTCTCAATCTATTAAATATGTTCATTGTCACTAAGAGCTCTATTATAACTTATTCATTTGCTTTTTCCGACGTGAATATAGTTTACTGTATGCCAATAAACATGGATAAAGAACCTTTATGTAGGGCTACGTAGAAGTACTCAACTTGGCGTTGTGCTATCATCTTCGGTTTACTGCTTCCATACTGGAAACTATAACAGTGCTGGAGAGCTAAATTTTATGATATTTGAATTGTATTCCATATTGGCAGAGTCGTGTACATTTGGTCGTGATAAATCTTTTTGAGAAGCTCACATGGACAAAAGGTTCATCCATCCCTTAAAAAATGAGCTTATTATCGTCAAGTGTTTGCTTTTACAGTATATGCCATCACTAACCACGTAAAGGGTGTAAAGAAGTCAAGTATTCTGCCAATAACACCTCATTGAACCACTGCTGTAAATCTCTCTTATCTACCCCACTATCACATGATTTTTTATATTTTTCCACCATTGGTTTTTAATTACTGAAATCAAAACTTTCTGGGGATACGAGAAGCAAATATGACATTTAAACGATAGCAGCATTTCGATAGAAATTAAAAATTATGAAAGATGAGACACCGCGTAGTATATTCATCATGATCCTTATTATACTTATATTGTACTTGCTTAACTTTATATTGTACTTGAATTGACAACGATGCAAATTTCATCTGAAGTTTTCCTCCAGGGCTACCGCTAGCTCCTCCATTTTTCAAAAGCGACGCAGCAGATAATCTAGATAATTAAGTTCAAATGTAACATGTTATGTCGCATTTAATATTAGGATTGATTTTCCTATTTTCATAGCTTAGACAAAAACTGAAGCGGTTCAAAAATCAAGTTCACTCATGCTTTTATTCCTTTCCTTTAGTAGTAAGTACGAAATAATCTCGATCGTATCCGAAAGAAACTACTAAGAAAATTAATTATGAAGGCAAGCCATATGAAAAATAAGAATAACATTCTCTCAGACTAAGTCCTATTATTCTTTCTATGGGGCTATGGGATTGGAATGAACTTCTCGAGGTAGCTTAAGAGGCATATTCGCTAAACGCATTTGGGGGACGTTTTTGTGCACAACTTGAAGTGCTCGTCGAAATATATATTTTACTGGTGAAAATGCAAAGTTGGTACATGGTTTCTATTCAGCCCCATCTCACTCTGCTGTGAAAAGTTCTGCTTGAAAGAATCGTCGACCTCATGCTGGACACGCGGAAGTTGCGTGCGGAAAACGCTAAAATTCCATGCTACTGAGAGTTATGGGCTTGGAACTACCAATATATAATATAAAATGACGTAATTTAATTTAGTAGGCAATAAATTTCTTATGTGTCGTAATTTTAATCAATATCTTTGGCGGGAAAACATGTTTCAAGCTAAGATGCAAATCGAGGTTGCGTGCGGGACATTTTGAGTAAGAGTAACATAAATAGTACTACTACGATCAAAAATTATCAATAAATTTTACGAAGTCAAAGTTGTTTCTCTTCCATATTATTTAAGACATGAAGGAGACATATGCATAAGAAAGTTGAAGCAAGTTGCTATATTTTTACAAATTAAATGCATTGTAAAATAGTAGAACAATATAAGAATATCACTTTTTATAAAAAGCCACGTTTCATTAATGAGAAGAAAATAACGGTCTTCGGTCGCTTATATTATTGAAAATTTCAAATATATTTGATGAAAAAGGTAAATTAAGGTTTGGAAGAACATTTTTCAAAAATCATAAACGAGACTTCGGTGGGCATGTAAAGTTATATTCACTTTCACTTGGAGGCAAGTATGGCATGCATTGACCAAAAAACATAATTAAAGTAAAATTTAAAAATAAACGTGTTTTTAAAATATATTTTTAAATTGGAAAACTATTTCAGCATTTAAGTTTTGATAGAGTGGAAAAAGAAACGACTAAACGAGAAAAATCGACTTTTCAAAATCCTTATTCCAGACGCCTCCGCCTAGATATCGCCCACTGTTAAATAGACTAGTCCGCCGCAGTCTAGTCTAGTTGTAGACGCGCCAGTATACCGCAGAGAGGTCTTTACATCTGTACAGAGTGAGAGAGTAGTGTTGAGAGAGCAATCTAGAGGACTCTGCATCTGTAATGATCGCAGCGCCTAAATTGGACTTTGAGGCCATTTTTGTAACTAATCCCATTTTTAATTCATTCTGAATATCACTCGAGATACTATACCGATCTTGATGAAATTTTAAGAAAATTGCACTGTCATCCACGTCTGAGCTACTATGAAATTTTCAGTTCTCTAATTTATCAGGAAGTGGTCGATATTTGAGTTGCAATATTTTTTCGCAAGGACAAAACCCAATTAAACAAGAAAGCGAGTATAATAAGCTTTGAAAATGCGTTAGTGTATTAATTTATTTCGTAATCATATTCAATTGCATACGATGTGCTATCAACTGCACGTATTAAAATTTTAGCTGCGCTTTCTTATAACTCATATAAGCCAATAGCAATGGAAGCATTCGAAATCAAAATGATTTGCAGAGTATCCTACTACAAAGAGATCAATTCTTTTTATTAAGAGTATAAATAACATATCTCCGTCAGTCACTCATCGCAAAGGATGAAAAATGACGTGGACAAAATTACCTTCATACAGGTCAAGAATAATAAACCTGAGTCACCGAAGTCAGCCAATCGCGGTAGTTTCAAAGCAAGCTTTGTATTGATCACGAAGTCTGACATTTCATTTCCGTCGACCTAAGGCAGAGAAATCTCCGTAATTCTTTATTTTGGCGAGGGTTGAAGGGTATAGCGAAACGACTTGATTTTTCATCCGCAAGAAAAAAATATTTTTCGCGAAGTAATTTCAAAATTTTCGGCTCCTGTCAACGTGAAGGGCGCGCGCATATGGTGGCTTGAAGGAACGTCAACGGTCTTTCGTGGTTTTCTGAACGCCCCGTGTCGCCGACACCGATTTGTCTTTATTTCTTCGACGAGAAAAAATCTCTCCCTGGCGTTTTTCCCCCATCAATCAAAAAGGAAGTTTCTGCAATTCCATCCCTGTTTGCTGAGCTCTGAACTTTTATACGCCATTTACTTCGGGAGAAGGAAGGAGGTTCTTTTTTTTATGGTTTGTTTTCCTTTCCTCTCTCCACGTAATCTTTACCAGTTCCGACACCAAGTGACTTATTTTCATCTTTTCCATCCGTACAACTGTGCTACGCACAAGTAAGTGAGAGACTGGGGCACGAGAAAAATAATACCTGCGTAGCAAACACTCTCGAGTAGTGATATTGCTTGTTTAGTTGTCCTTGAGACAAATAGGATTTCGTGCACGATCCTATCTCCTTCGCCGGAGGTCTAAAAAGTATGGCCCGCGGGCCACATCCGGCCCGCTAAACGAATCCCTGTGCGATGGCCATGAAAAAATAATTTCTGATGATAATTTGAAATCAATTCTTACCATTGGCTTATCTAATCTGGAGCCTTGAAAATTTTAAGTCAAAACGAGAGTAAAATTCGTCACAATAATTTTGTGGCATAACACAAAAGGCAGGAATCCATTTAGTTTACCCTGATTTTTTCCAAAGCATAGATATTTTATAGTTTTTCCATGTTTACGCCCTAAATTTTCGAGGAAATTGAATTACTGGCACTGATTTTTTTCTTCATGTTTTATTCCTTCGGTCCCCAAAAATCTAATCCGTGTGATCTAATCTTTCAAACCTTCTAATCTGTGAGCTGATTAATATTCAAAATAAATGTTCGCGATTCGTCGAAAACTGCTACGAGCGTTCAGACAGCGATACCCAGACGTTAAGCGAACTAGACTGGGAGCCGCTAGGCTTAGATTGCTTGAAAAATTGAGAATAGCTACCTTTAGGAGCGACACGGAGAACATCATCTGTGAGTCCCACTATATTTTAAGGTCTTATAGAAGCGATAAATAAAGAAAGATATTTTGCTTGACGGATAAATATACCAACTCGGTTTCCCCTGAATCGTAAAGGACTCTAATAAATAAAAATCGTAATTTTGTTCCTTTCGCTTGTAGAAAAATGGTGACCTAACACCCCTTGCCACACACCTTTTAGGCGGCTTACGGGTAGTATGTAGATGAAAATAAAAGGGGGAAATATATAATGTGGCCTTTACATTGAACATTTTGGAGACCCCTGTCCTACGCAAAAAACACGCCACTCTTACGCATCGTGGCTGTGATTTACCCACCCACTCAATTTAACTGACTTCCCCTTAGTTTAATATTCCGCTTCCGTCACAAGCTACCTACCTCTGTTCCAACATCCCTATTCATTCCCAGACAAGGTATCCAAGTCTTTCTATTTCCTAAAGTACCCCTCTCCCTCGTACTGCATCAACGTCTTCTCCCGTCTAGTCCGTCGTCTGGTCTAGTCCAAATACTCCTTTTCTCTTTGCACGATAACAAGACCTTTTTTTCCTATCCGAATATCAGCTTACCCGGCCAAATAAGCCTTTTGCCTCGGGGGCAGTTTTCATCACACACACAAAAAAAAGAAGTGGCAAAACTTTTTCAAATATGCTTCTCCTCACCGGAGACAAAAAGTATTCAATTCCTTAAAAGCAGGCAGCACGGTTCCACTCCGGCAAAATTATCCCACTCTTCATTTCCTCGCCTGCTTTCCTACCTTCTCTCTCCCTCTCTGAACCATTCCCTTGCCCACGCCGAGCTTACATTCTCCCAATTACATTTCCTTCCCATTTCACTCTCGCTGGCTTGCTGCTTCTAACCTCATATTCATCATGTCGCTTCTACCAAACCCCCAGACATTCCCGGTTCCTCTTTCCTCTGCACTACCTTCCTAATTCTCTCTCTCCTTCCATTCGAAGACTTATCCACGTAAGTAAAGAAGCCACCATATAGCATTCGTCCTATGCATACCTTTCGGGAGATATAATGTCGCCGGGGTGACTTCGCAGAATTTGTAAATCATTTTAATCGAAAAGACAAGACATGGTAATGAAGAGGAGCTTATTTGTACGACCATGGTTTCGATGTTGAACTTATTCATCGGGGACAAAATGCTGAGGCATAAAAACTAAGGCAAAACATGTTCATGTAAAACGTGCATATAAATGGTTTAACAGTAGTGCTTTGTACTTGATAATTACGTCAAATATTGAAACTATGTTCGTGGAAATAAATTATGCTGAATAAAGATGTCTTTATTTTTTCACCATAGAAATACCTTAGATTGTAATTTAAATGCCGTGAAAATACAATGAAATGAAAATCTCTTTCCCGTCATAAAAATAGTGGTTCAAACTCCAAAATATAGATGCAAATAACTCATGTTCCCAAGCACAACTAGATATCTATCTCAAAATGCATTACACTTTGCAAACAAAAATAACTTTGAATATATTAGAGATAAGTATGTTTCCCGGATTATTATTCTTAGGAACCTAAATTTTATCATTTTTCTGCACATTCAAAATAATGAGGAGAGGGTTTAAAATGAAAACATATGTATTTTTAAACAATTTCCGTCGGCTCATATGGGTTACTCGCTGAAACCAAGCTACCAATTAAATGAAACAAGAAATACACTGATATGTTAAAACATTATCTACCTCCAAGTCAAGATGAACAACTAACTGTAAAAAATAAGGGCATGCATTGCACGCATTTCCAAAAGCCTTGAATTTTAGTAATCGCTTCCCTAAAATACTAAAACGTGTTCTTGGAATATGACGATAGGCATCACTTGCTTTTAAATTATAATTTCAGCATTATTTTTTATTCCCTGCAGCAGAAAATGGAGCGGCTTTCTCTGTAAACAAGAGTCAATCCACTCCAGTTGACTAGGAATATGCAAGAATGACCCAATTATTTGGAGTGCGTATGTAGCTTAAGCTATTCGCATTTTTTCCAATTTCGTATTTCTCTGGAAATGATGTCGATGGTCGGTATTTTACTTTACCATCTTAAAATGCGTTCTAAGTTAAATTTTAGTTTTAAGCAACTTATCCGCGAAATTAAACTATAAGTATAAATGAATGCAAGAGACGGAACCATGTCATTTTATATAAATTTACAGACAAGAAATAGAGTTAATATCACTCGTGTTATGAGTTCAAGTGAGTAAGTTATTATTGAAAGAGGAAAAATGCTTCTGGGAAATATTTATAAAAAATTCTAGGCAATATGTCCATAAAAAAATAAGTTGCCTTGCTCTAATAATGTACGTTTAAGGCATCAAAGTGAAGCTTACACTGATGCATTCCAGAACGTTAAATGACAACAAGAGTCCGATTTGATTCCCTGTCAATCTCCTAGCGTGTACTGGAAAATCAGTTGCTCTTGTAGTGATCTATTCCCTGCTGTATAAGATGATTCAGTAGAAGCAGCCAATTTATTTCGTATCAGAATCTCGAAGATAAGAGGGAGCAAGAAGATGGAAAGAGTGGAATTTGAGGAGGTAAATGAGTTAAATTGCTGACCTACTTACAAGTCTTCTTCCCTTGGATACGAAAACGATGAAATTGCTCAATATTTTCGGAAGAAATCATTTTAAGAAAGATGCTCTATTAATTTCGCTCCTCAAAATAAGGACGGGCCACATTGGGATCAAATAAATTATAACAATTGATAAATGCAAGAGACGGAATCAAGTCATTTTACTTAAATTTACGGACGAGAAATAATGATACAAATATCACCCGGGTAATGAGTCCAAGTGAGAAAGATTTTTTAAACGAAAAAAGAAACTCTTCAGAGAAATATTTACCTCAAAAATACTATCCAACACGTCCAAAAACGTAAAAAAATAAGTTTCTTTATTCTATTTAAGTACGTTTCAGGCATCAAATTCCAGTAAAATGTACACTGATACCTACATACAGGAACGTTAGATGATTACTATAGTCCAATTTGATTCCCTGCCAATTTCATATGGCATCGTAAAAACTCCGTTCGTCTAACTATGAGCTAGTCTTTGCTGTAGAGTATTCCTCAACAGAAACAGCCTATTTATTTCCTATCTCAGAATCTCAAAGATGAGATTGACGGAAGCAAGAAAACAGAAAGAGTGGCATATAAGGAGGAAGATGAGTTTAATTGCTGAACTACCCACCAGAGTCTTCCAACGGCTACGAAAACTATGAAAATTTTCAATATTTCCGACCCAAATTATTAAAAAAAAGATGGAGGAAAAGATGGGGTCGATTAATTTCGCATCTCAAAATGAGGACGGGCTACTTTGGGATGGAATCCGGTATTCGCATAGACGGGTTTTGTGGAAAGGGAGATAGGAAGGTAGGGGTAAGGGAGGGGGTGTTGGCGTTATGGAATCGCACGGCATGCCGGGAAACACGCGATCACGTACGATGTGGCGCGGCGAACGAACGTTTTAATCGCTAAGCCTCCCCCTTCCACCAACACTTAGCTCGCGGGGTGAGAATCAAGCAATTTTTCATTTTATGCCGGCTTGCCATAAATGCCGTCGCAGCTGTTTCATTAATATGGGCGAAGAAATTGCACCATGCAGTACTAACCCGAATTAGATGGGCGCCCGTTAAGTGGGAGTGGAAAAAGAAAATTTCCCGGCGGGGATAAAATGGGAATTGCGGTGACTAATTGAGCAAATTAACAGACGTCGAGCTCGAGGGCGCATTCATTAACAGATGACCTCAAGGACGCGATCCAAATGAAACATAGGGCAAGAAATTAATAAATTTGCTTTTAATTACGATACGTCAACGGCAAGCCACCCGTGTTTGTCAATACATTTTTCAATTACGTCATTTTTCCTTGGATCTTTCATTTACACAAAGGGCACATCAGACTGTGTCAACTGTGGATGATCAATTATAATTGACGTATCACAATTTTTTTTCCAAATTGGGAATGCATCATATTGATAAAGAGATTATTTGATGAAAAAAGGTGATTAAAATAATTAATAAAAGGCAAAAAAACATTGAATTTTCCACTGAAAATGGAACTCAGAATGTGGAAACCACGTGCTCAAATGAATAACCTGAAACGTAGGTTTTTGCGGCTAGATTCACGCAATCTAATGAATAAATAAAATACAGAATCAATGTATTCTAGAAGAGCTTATGCTGAATGTTCTAGAACTCTTAAATAAAATAGCTAAATCTCTGAAATAATCTTTCACTTCTTCAGTAAAAAGTAAAAAAAAAAATAAATTTGCAACTATCTTAAAGATTGAAGTTAAAAATTTAAAAATCCGACCAACAAAACTGTTTCAAAATTTACCCATTTAGCGTCAATATGCAAAAGCTGCCTACTTTAATAGCAAAACTACAAAGCGGACCTTTCTGTTGTCAGTATTCTAATGTTAGAATTTAATGATTAAATAAAAGTGAACCTAATGTATTATGTCAATTTTTATGTTAACTGTACCTACCATGCTGTATTATATCGTTTATTTAAACCTTTCTCCACAAACAAACTTAAAAATTGATTTTTATTTCCCATAGGCAGCACAGATGCACCATTTTTATTTGGAGAGTAGTCTCATTAGTCCAGTAATATGTCTGTAAATGTCCCATATCGAAGTTGCTAGGGGATTTCAAAGTGTCTTCTGCCATTATCACTGTACCCAAAAGGAACTCCATTTGAATACGCTTATTATATAATTGTATTTATCTAATTTAATGTGCTCCGATTACTATCTTATTTCTTTTTTATTAATATCATGATGGCTATCTGCGCTTTAATCGCTAGCATAATATCATCTATAGGTTGAATGAAAATTTAACTTAACTAAATATGTTTTTCCACATAAAATATTTATTAGATCACTACCATGGTTTCAACGCACTGCGTCATCCTCAGGCGAGGGGTACATTCATAAACTAATAAATATTTAATGTGGAAAAGCGTAGTTTAATTTTCATTCAATATGAATAAATTCCATAAAGTAACGCCTCTAACCATCAACGTCATCTATAGGGATTTTAAAACCCATTATCAAACTGTCTGCGCACCGATTAGTCTGGAGTGATCTTTACCCTCTTTCACCAAAACCAACCGTCAAGTTAAATTACTGAGTGAGAGTGACGAACTAATTGATCATAACATTCGCAAATTAAATGTGGTTAAATGAATAAGAAATGATTGACTTACGGCTCGCTAAACGGGAATGAATATTTTACGACTTTTAATCGCATAATGAACTCTCCCCAAGCCTTTCCCAGTTACTCCAAAGAGAACACAAATTCCTTATTTAATGAAACAAACATGTTTGTACATCTCGTCAAATTCAAATTTCCCTTTCCATTAAAATTTAAGTCGCAAGAAAGGTGAAATTGGAAGACACATCAAATACCCTGCGGTATGTGATTTTTGAAACTTGCGTTATCAATGTATATTTTCTGTCCAGGCATTTTCATCCCATTCCCAAATTTCTTAATTATCCGCCAAATTTCCAAACAATAAATTAATGGCGTATTATAGATAATTTTCGAAGGAAAGGGGTTTTGAATAGAGGGAAGAGTGAGCGGGAAAGGTAGTTAAATACAGTGTTAACGTAAAGAATGTTAGAGACGCGAGGAAGGTGGGAGGAAGGAAATAGTTATCAATGACATGGAGTATGCCTTATTGTAAATGGAAGAAGAGAGTCCAGTTTCGAAAGATAAACAGGCTTATATATTTATCAGAGTGTATACCCATATTAACTGGTGGAACTAAATAATTAACTCGTAATGTTTTCGTAAAATATGCATACATTTTATAATGTTAACATTAGGTATGAAAATATTTGGAGAGAACCGAGATTCTGTGGATTGTTTGCGTTGTATAAAATGTAACAAACTATTAGCATTGATTATAAACGTAATTTTTTAATGTACCTTAAAAGTTTCCGTAGTCTTTATAAGGTCGGGTAAAGGTGATTTTAGGCCAGGAACAATAACAAACTTTGCTTTTTACAACGTATTCAACAAGTTGTACTTAAGTAGAATAGAATAATAATGAGAACGTAAGTTGTTGAGTTTTACTTAAGTAGAATAAGGAGTAGAAAGAATTTCTACATAAGTTGTAGAAATCAGAATTTGTTATTTTTCTTAACTTAAAATGGATTTTACAAGTTTACGTCCTCAAAAATTCAGTGCGAGTTGATTTTACTTATGTTTATTTTTATCGAGTACACCTTGTTATCATTAAAAACTACCCAATGAGCTATATAATGTATTTATTTTTCAGTATATTACCGACTACATAACTGTAATAGACTTTCAATTTTAGTCTATAAAATTATACCTTGTTAAAAATCCATTCTATATAGACATCGAACATCAATATTCTTTTAATATTTTGAAAAACTAATATCCCTTCCGATACACACAGATAAAAGTGATACGGGAATATAGGTGCCGCCGATCTGCTCTCGGCTTTGGTACATGCTGAGGAAGTACGCTGAAAATACCCTTTTACCCTGCTACCTCCCATGAGCCAGACCCACCGACCTCTGCCAGGGATGAATGTGTTAAACCCACTCAGCAGGGGAGAACAAACCACTCAGAGAGCAGAGTTGAAGGGTTGGGTGGTGAAGAAGCAAGGGGAGAATTTTTGTGGGAGGGATTTGGCTAATCTGACGCGTAGATGATTCTCGGGGGTGGCTGGAGGGGTCCAAGGTTTTTCGTCGGCAAGTTGAGATGGGACGTTTTGTTGGGATGGAGTCGGATTTCGGCGAAGGAATGAGATGAAGGTGTGCGCAAAGAGAAGGGGTTGGATTGCATCCTTTTGACATATTTAAGCCTAATAACTTAGGGTACTAATTCTCTCTTTTTGGGTATTTACGCAACTATAAATACTTAGAATTCTTTATCATCTCGGTATTCCAGGTGCTATTAAAAATTTATTGAAATAAAAATTGTGAAAATATTGTATGAAATTCAAATAGTGGACAAATCTAAGTAATTTATTAGGGAGAGGCTAACCCATGAAGTTTGCATAGGGAAGAATTTAAATAATTGTAAGGTATTGAAAACTATAGGTAAAACTAATACTAAGGCAATATATATAAGATTGATATAATTGTAAGAGTAGTTGAGAGAATTCACAAATTAAATTTTCAAGTTGAAAGTAGTCGGAATAATATCACGATTTATTTTAACATCAACCTGAAAGATACACTATTTTTTTAGATAAAAATCGGGAAAACAAATTTTATATTTTATTGATAACCTACCCATATATACGCTACACTTAAATTTACTACCTCAATGTTGAAAATAGATACTTCTTGCGGCAAAATAAATCCCAATTAATCATAAATTCTTGCTAATTTAAAAGTAGATGGCAATATTTTGTTGAGTCGTTTAACGGATGACAGAAGCATGGGAAAATATTTGTATTATCCTCACGTTTATATTAAATGGCCCTTGTTTCGATTATGTCATTCACCATGATCTCCAAAAGTAAATAGTTTTTCAAAACCAGGATGGTTTAAAAAAATAAACACTAGGATTTTAGTTTTTTGTGACTGCAACTATTAACTATACCTTGTCCTTATGGCGACAAAAAATGGTACACGCTAACTAACCCAATGCTTGACTAAACATGTCATTTTCTATGACCTTAGAAATGACGTACTTTTTCGAAACCAAGGTTGGCTCTAAAAAATTAAGAAACCAGAACCTTAGTTTTCGATGTCACAGCCAATATTTACCAAGTAGTGTCTTTATGTCGCCTAAATGTGTTAAAAGCGTATAAGTAACACCATTTTCAACCTTTCACTGATGTGAACGTATCTGGTACGTTCGCACGGCAGGACGCTGTGAATGCACCTTTTCTTTCCACCTGCTATGCGCTTAGTGCTTTCGCCGCATGTGATGGGAAGGTTTCCGTAGATTGTGCCGCAGCGAAAGGGTTAAACATGTATCATAATGCATCTCAGCAATCAAAATCTGATTGCATATTCTCTTGAGCACTGTGCTCTACATGCTTTTACTCAGATCTGGTATAGAAGAGTTTTTTTGGGCATACATTCTTCCTAAACTGTTGCGGATTGTTTCATAATACTTTGAATTACATATGATATCAGTGTTATCATTTATCTCATCCACTTTCAAATACCCTTCCCTCCGGATATTACCCTATTTAACATAAATGTGCTGGAATGGAGTCTGATTTTCACGTCCGCACTATGAGCCATTTACCTTTAATCAAATTTGGTGTAGAATAGTTTTTTAGGCATACATTCGTCCTTAACTACTACGGATTGTTTCATAATACTTTGGCTTATGTAGGCTAAAGCGTCATCATTTATCTCAGCCATTTACAAAGACCCTGCCAACCTGATATTACCCTATCTGACATAAATGAGATGGAATGGAGTTGGATTTGCATGTCCTCTTCCGCACTGTACGCAATTTACCTCTAATCGTATTTGGTATAGAATAGTTTTTTTAGGCATACATTCGTCCTAAACTATTACGGATTGTTTCATAATACTTTGGCTTATGTAGGCTAAAGGGTCATCATTTATCTCAGCCATTTACAAATAACCTGCCCACCTGATATTTCCCTATCTGACATAAATGTCCTGGAATGGAGTCGGATTTGTCCGAGGGCTGGGAGATGGAGATGTTGGGATTGGGCGAAGATGGGTTTTAGGTGGGTCGTCTCCGCGGTGTCGACGGGGGACGTCGCTGTCCGAGGTGACTGCGGCGGTGATTTCCCACCGGGCCGCTCGGGGGACGACGGTATGCGGGCGAATGGAAGGGTGGTGGTGGTGGGGTGGGTTTGGTTGGGGCGGCGTTTTGAGGTGAGACGGAAGTGAATGTGGACAGGGGTGAACTGCTCCCAACACGCGGCAAAGGAGGCGGAGGAGAAATTGGGAACGCTCCGTGACAGAGACCAGGAACGACACCTCTATTGTGGTTCGGATTCACAGCGACAAGACTTTGTCGCGCGCTAAAAAATATAAAAAAATACTAAAAAAACGTGAAATGTCACCGCGAAAAATTATTATGTCGTCAAATTTCCGCAATTTGGGTTTCAAAAGTTGAATCTTTAGCTTAACTCATTCCGAGATGCAGGTTGTGTACGAATGAGGGTAAAACTCATCCCAGAAAAAGTAACAAGCTTGTTAAGTTAACCTTTTAAGGTCCATAAACATTGCAGCCTTTAGATCGCATAACAATAAACATTTTTAGGCTAATATTATTCTATAATTTCAAAACAATTTATAGGAAAGAGATATGTCAAATGGTTTCTGAGTTACAGTTTTATTCTTCAGCAGAACCAATTCTTATAATCATACACCTTCTCATTTAATTTTGAGAGAATTTCAAACAATTGGGACGCACTAGTCCCTTAGACCTTAAAGTGTTAACCACGGGTGGGTGAAAGCACGTGGAATGTCACTGCGCAAAATAATTATGTCGTCAATTTTCGCAATTTATGTTTGCCAAAATCGATTATTTAGCTCAAATCATTCCATCATTTAACCCGAAGGATGGTGTGGGTAACTGAGGGTAGAACTCAACTTAGTCCAAGCAACAAGCGTGTTAAGTTAACCCAGGGTCGGTGGGCCACAGACAACTTCGCACTTCGCGGTTGGCTTCACCCGTGGTCCTTAGCTCAGCGCTCTTACTAAGGAACAGCAGGAGAGCTGGGTGCCGTTTGATTATTCCTGATTAATTATTTCAAAAATTGAGTAATTTTATTTGTATTATTATATACCCTTAACGAGCCTGTTAATTTAACAGAAAATATGTCAAATATTTTAAATCTGATCATTTTTCTGTTTGTGAAACTATATTACAGAAAAGCCCTCAGCAGTGTGAGTCCTTAATCACTATAGAGTATTCAGTAGCGGCGAGGGTTCGATAAAAAATAAAAGATTTTAAACCTCGGAAAACTCGATAATCATTTGTTGCCGGGATATATGGATCTCGAAACCCCTTCGTCATCTTCAGATACCTCTGACAGATAGTCCTGGGCCAAGAAATACAGGAAATACCCATTTCAGACGATATGTGACCCAAAAACGTCCGTTCTCACGGAATACTTCAGAGTTTCGAAAATAGCGCGAAGCCATCAGACGCGTTTACTAAGGTGAGTGGACAAGGAGGGAGAGAGACGAGACGCTATGGCAGCGACATACGTTACCTGAAAGACGTTTCGGGCTGGAGATTCAGACGAAATATAAACAAGAGTAGTGAGCGGCTTGTGCGCGTGGGAACAAGATTGTAATGTCATAATATCAGATCGCATTATGGGACTAATTTGCTCGGCTGTAATTTTTTTAATGTGGGTATTTCAATAAAAAAATTTGTTTCCACATCAATTAATTCTCAGTAAGAAAGAGAAATATCAGGGTTTTCAATTAAAAATATATTCATAAGAATTAACTTTGCTCTTTCCATTTACTAAAATACTATAAAGTTTCGATTTTCAATATTGGCTTCGGCTTTTAGTTACAGTGAAGCTAACATAGCGCTTTTGCACGTACGTATTTCCAACGAGGCTAACAAAATGAGTCCTTCAAGTGTCATACAGATCTCGTTAAAATTTTGCTAGGTGATAGTAAATGATTCCACTGATGTGTGATTTTTGCTTTAGTCTCCAACGCTCGGTAACTTTCGAGATATTCTCGGCTAAAAGTACTATTTTAACGCCTACATATGTGCACAACATCAATACATTATTGTGACGCGGTTTGCATATGTGCATACAGGCGTTTACCTGGTGCTTTCATTTGCAAATATCTCAATTATTGAGCGTTGGAGGCTAATATACCTCACGGGAATCCTATCCTTATCACCGAGCAAAGTTTGAACAAGACCTGGTGGTGACAGTTGAGGGACTTCCCTTGCAAGACTCTATAGGAGGGCGCAACAGTGACGCTGAAATGTATTTACTTCCTTACACCTTGTACTCACGACTCTTTACACAAAACATAATAAATAAACATAATAAATAAAAACATTAATGCATACCAACTTAAAAATTTTGAACAAAAGTTCTAACCGACCGTACTGATTCTCTTTCTCAGTTTGCACATCACATTTACCATTCAATTCGAACCATTCTGCCTTCCGTTTCCCAATTTCCAGATCTCTTTTCACATGTTCCCAATTTTTGAAAGAGATACGATTGCCAATGTATGAGAGACAATCGTCTGTATATATTATGAAGGAAACTTTAGGTGGTAAATTTTCAAATTTAGTATTCGTCTCCTCAGGCAAAATTGTGGCTTAATTATATCCATGAAAATTTATTTATGTATCTTGTATCTTTGGCCACAGATATTGATACATAATTGGTTAAATATCAATATATTTATCAATATGAATAAATATCATTATCAATGGATTAGTATAATCAAATGCAAAAGAATATGATTACGTCAAAGGCAGAGATTATAATAACATAAAGAAACGTTCCCAAGCATAAATATCATATATAAATTTCTAAATATGCCACAACAAAAAGACTATGTAATCATTCATACAACTAAAACCTCAAAGAGAGAAAAGAATCATCATTTCAAAAACGGATATAGTAAACAAAACTGTGGACAGAGTGTTCAATAAAATTACTAAATTCAATCTCCAAAACTTGCAAGTAATTTATAACAATTAAGCACTGCTGGAAACATGAAACAGCCCCTTAACTGTTCATAACTTACTTAAAAATCATCCAAGGAGTTTTTAGGAATATGTTACTTCTAAGGCCGAGGGAAAATGAATTTCAACAGAAGTTGTTCTCATGGCAAGGCTTATTAGTACATTGACCATTAAAACCAGTTGTTTAACGAATAAATAAGCATGGGGAGAAAAAGATTTTATACAGACTATCCCAGAGTGTTTGCAATCGAATGCAGCTCTGTACCAATGAACAAAAATTCAGCACAATAATTTTGAAAGCTGTTTTGCAAAAAATGCACGCATGCAATGCCGGGAATATTTTAAAAATATGCATTGACTAACGCTTTTTATCAGTCATTCTTGGTTAGTTTTTCATAGAAACCCCCTGAATACTTCACTCAGTATTCAAGAATTATATCTCCAGTAGACAAAAAAGTCTTATTCAACATTTAGCCTTCATCACTCTCAGATAAAGCAATTTAATCTTTTGAAATTAAATTACCCATTACATTTCTCAGAATCTACATCAGTGAGCTCATAGTTTGTTACGGAGCATTTTAGCTCAACACATTTAGTCTTTTCTCTTTGACAACTTTTCTATCATTGCAAAATACCTCAAAAGATAAAAATCTTCGTTTACGTACAATCTAACATCCAAGCTAATTTTTTTAATTTCTCATGCAACTACAATATCATGGTTAAAATGAAAACAAAATTGCTTACAGTTTATGTTTGTGTATTTTTCGAATAAGCCGTGTCAAACAATTTTTTTACACAATTAATTAATTAGAGTATGTTGGGCTTTAGTCTCTCGACAACAGTGTAACCCAGCGTCAACATTAGCCTACTCCTCACATAAGACAACAAGGGACCACAGCTTAACGTTCCATGCGAAGGAATGAGTGCTGCACTCTCCTATTGGCACTTAAACAGGCATTTGTCAACCTTTGAAAAATATCTGTCACCCTATCCCTTCTATAATCCTATGAATTACTGAAACCGCAGAGTTCTTTTGTGATAATTCTGTGATAAAAACTGTCACTCATTATATGACTCTTACACTTTATTATCCAATAAAGTTCAACTAATGAGCATTCCAATACTTCTTGCATTGTAAAGCTATTTGACTTGGAATCATTGCCATATATTTCTTGTATCACTTGAAAATAATTTACACTTGAAATTCCAATCATTTTTTACAATTATGGGTGGATTAGAAAATCATGTTCATTGACTACCCACTATTATCAGTCTCATTATATCTAACCATTCCTAATATTCCGGCACTCAACAGGCATAAAATATTTTTAATGCTGTTAAGTTGGTCTCTTTTATCTAAATAGTATCATTCACCTTATCATTTTGAAACCCTATCCCCATTGCCTCATGATTGATTATGTCAAATTTATGCTTCAAGCCTCCATCCTTAACACCTAAATAAATCTTTCATGAAACAGTAAATCTTAAACTTAAGACCTGTGACTAGGTTCTGTCCAAAATTCTTATCCAAGAGATAGACATGGCTTGTCACTCACTTCTGTCTTCGACTCTATTTCAAAGCAATCCGTCAAGATCAGTTTGACCGATGCATTAATCATAGCAAAGAAAAAGCCTCAGTAGACTAAGCATCGGTATGTTTTTTTGCGTTCAATTTTGATGTCGTATGTCCAAAGAAGGGCGTTTTTTGCTTGATATAAAAAGAAAAAAGAATTATTTTTCCGTCAAAATGTAATGTAATCGAGTGCCTAAAACAATGGGATGGCGAGAGATGGATTGCAAGGATCGGAAAAAGGTTATTCAATTACGGAAAAAATATATATAATGTGCGACTGAGATTGATATTAAATCGACAACCTTTGATGAAAACGATTGGAATAAAAAAAGGCGCACAAAGGAGAGTTGAGACATCAAATATCCAAAACAAATGTCAAGTTAGAATGAAATTCATTACTCAAAAGATAAAAATTCTTACCAGTGACAAGTACTGCTCACTTGAAACACAACAAAATGAATGAACGAATGTTGTTTGCAGCCAATTAAGGTATACTAATAGAGAGCTAAAATAGGTACATTTGGAAAATAATCGTAGATCCTGAAAGTCCAAGAGAGCAATATCACACGGGAGTTATTCAAATGAAAATCCAAATCACAGACGACTATTCAACGATCATTATATTAAAACGATTCAACATTACTCTACTCAAGTGAAAAAAATACATTTCTTCAGTTTATCTTCAGAAGCAACAATTTTAAGAACAGATTTAATTTTAATGCATGACATGGAATGTCTAGGTAGAAGATAGTGAGATACGTTTTACTCAAATTTTCTTTTTTATCATTAAACTGTTGATATATGTGGCTCTCTAAACCCAATTTAGCCGGCGAGTATTCAAACATTTTCCAATACTACTTAAAGATAGAACATTTTCCGAAAAGTACAGCATGTAACTAGAGAGAAACTAAGAATATGCAATCATCTTACATTGTCTTATACTAAAAATTAGACATTAAACAATACATATTATCTTTTCAAGATGCCGGAATATTAACAAAACTTTTTTATATATTTTTTTTAAGGTTTTCTCTATTTTATGCTTCCGGCCATGTCAACCTAGGGTAATGATTCATTAAAAAAACTCCTTTCGTTGCTCATTTATTCGTCATTCAACAATAAGAGGCAGTATTCCCATTTCTTTACCCTAACGTTACTTTAGCTTAGCCCTAAGAAGATAGGTAGCATTAAATACCAGAAGTAAAGGAGTTTACTCTCTCTCATTTCTCATGACTAAACAAGCTATTTGGAGGGTAAGGCTGGTGGAGACATTTCACAAAAGCATATTACCTCGCTCAAACACAACGGCATGGCATGAGCGAAACTCAACAGAAACTTCACTTCCGCAGCATATTTCAGAGCTGTTGGGACATGTCTGTCCGACACAGACAATGGGCGATTCAGTAAACTAAGGGTTCAACGGTGATGTAAAGGGGGTGTTTGGAAGCATAAATCCAACGATGCTTCAGTATTTTCGCCGGACTTTGGGAAAACTAAAGCACTTGACGGTTAGTAATTTACCTACGTAATGACCAATTTGTTAACAATTGTGCATTCAAGAGCTATGCAAGAAATTTCACTGTGAATATCCGCGTATAATTTAAAACACAACGCAATTACCTTACCGACTAATATTTTGACATCCAGGGCCGTTATCATCTAATTAGGTATAAATAATTTAAAAATTATAATATATTCGTTAACCATTTTTTGTTCCTAATGATAGAGTTAGAAACATTAATATATGTCCACATCTTTCCGTTTATCAAATGGAAATCTACTTCTCGGGGTGCTTGCCGCAAAAAATCGATGGCCTTAACCGTTTCGCTGATAAGTTGATGACGTCAAGAGCTCATGCCAAGCGCTGCACTGCGCCTTTGCTACCCCTCGATTCTGGGAATGCGCGTACTGTTGCTCACTGTGGCATAAACCTTAGCTCGCTATTCTTTCTCTCAGGGAAAAACTCTTCTTATTCGCGTAAAAGAACCAAATATCCAATTACGTCACCAATAAATTAAAATTAGTCGGAAAGCTTTGCGATATTACATTTCAAGCGTATTAGAGAATGGACTGAGTGAGGATAATTTTTATTTTGCCGTATTTTCGTTACGAATTATACCCCTTACAACTACTCAATTCTTTTACTAAATTTTGCTTTTGGGGCAGAGGGAACTCCCGCCTTAAATTATTTTTGGTTGGATTGGAGTAATTTTTACAAATGTAAGCCGGATTAGCTTCCATGCATTTTTATTGACGTGGGATTTTTCCGAGATTCTATTTTATTTTGAACCTAAGCGCCGAAATCTTGGTAAGTCAAGACATTAAAAATCTGAGGAAAGCAAAAATTGGTTCTGAAAATTGAAATGGATGTTACCAATTGCAATGAATCCTAGACTGATACGGTCACTGAGAACCTTTGTTGAGATAACTTTGATGGAAGTGATTAAGGCTGCCATTGCGGGCTACTTACATTATTTTTAATGGCCTATGTCATATTCATCGACAAACTATAGTACTAAACTTTCTCCTATACGCTTTGGAGTGCTTATTTGTCCTCTAAACTTACTCTGTGCAATACGTTGTGAATTTTTTTCACAGGTAATTACACAAATAATCGCAATTTCATAAACACATTAGTTTTATTAAAACTATTGCCTGTTATATTTTTATGAAGTCTTTGTGTAGTGAAAAAACCTTTTCTGCAACAGATTTTAGTTAGAATAAATATAATAATTTCATTTGTTACCTACTATGCCTTTACGAAACAAAAATATTTGCACGCTTTGCGATTACTAACCCGATTTCATATGTTTCTATTCTTCAGGAGTTATGCATTCTAATTTAAAGATAGTAATCATAGTTTGACCTGCTCATTCATTCAGATCTCGCGATTGATTAATTCGATACTGATACACGTGCGAGGATATTCCAAGAAGTAAGTTCCTCGAGAATCGCAGGTAGGAAATAAGTTGTTCAGGTGAGAAGTGAGGAAAAACAAGCAAACGGGACAGAAAAGCATGTATACATGTCAAATATTAAAACAAAGTGCTGTTTGCCCCAGCAGATCTAAGAGGGGTAAATTGATATGTACGAGGGCCGTTTTTTTTCAAGCCCCCATGGCTCATGAACAGATGACGAAGTGATTGATTGAAAATTATTTGATAGCTTAATATTGAGCACAGTTATGTTGTACATTCGACTAATCGCCTCGGCGATTGAGGAATCCTTCGTGGCTGAGGACAAGCTTTACTATAACTTATTCGTAGTATGTTGCCACCAATGACTTCCAATTAATTTTTCCTTTGTCCTGAAGCTCATTGGCCATTTGAAAATGCTTCCCTCCAAGCAAAATCCTCATTTCAGCGTAAAGATGGGAGTTACACCGCACTAGGTCGGCATTGCACGGCGGGTGATCGAAAATGTCCCACTAAAATTGCTCAAGGAGCAGTTGGACTGAATCAGCGCTAAGATGACGGGCGTAATGGGCATAATGTTTCTCCCTGAACAGCTGCATTAAAGCAGAAATTCCCTTTTATCGCTATAAGGGCGAAGGCATGTCAATGCTGAAGCCATTCGACGAGTTGTTTGGCTGTCGCTCCGCAGTGCTCACTTGGCGGGAGAATCAATTGAGGCAGTATAGTTAATAAGATTGCCACAAACTTTAAATTAACAGCTTACAATTGGAAATGACTTAAACGTGTGGCGCAGTATCCGCCTGTCACTTGTATGATGTTTTTCCGAGCCATTGGAGGTTGAAAAGAAACCGCCCTCATAACTGATGTGAACGCAAAAAAAGCTGCACTCTGGATAACATAAGAATGAAATGGATGATTTGGCACATTTTTCCCGTTCGTGACGTTCAAAATCAAATTTAAACACTCATTTACTAACGGAATACTCTGAAATGTCGTAATTCCTAGTATTTTTACTTATTTCATGCCAATGTAGAGGGATATTTTCTTAATTATATTTAGGAGGGATTTAAATTAATTTTTTATGCGTAACCGGACGGCCATTTTGACCCAAAGCCTCTCTCTGAATTATAGTCAGGATTTCTCCCAATTCTCCTTTCTTACTGACCCCTGACATTTACTGATGGATGTGATAACGAAATACATTTGGATCTACATTTGAAAAATGTATTGTTAATGCTAATTTTATTCTTCGATATAGGAGCTTTTGTTGTTATGCCAGTTGCTTGGATCACGAAGAGTCTCAATTCTCTTTGTGCACAAAGAAATATTGCGTTTGAAATTAAAATATAGAAACTGATAGAAGCATTCCTCCTTCTATGAACTAATTAACATTGCATCACTAAAATATGTTGAAGACTAGTTCATTTTTTTGACAGACATGTGCATGTAGCAAGAATATTGCATGCATCATAATGGAAAATTTACGCATTTTTAAGCTGGATATTGCGCAGAAATATACAACCTTTGAGCATAATAAATTTTAAAGGAAGACAAGTTGAGTCATTAAAAGTTGGTAAGGGCTAATAAATAGAGTCACACTGACTATCAACTACTACACCTACCACTACTTTAGACACAACTGAGAGCCTAAAAAGATCCGAGGGCTACGTTCTAGGCTTATTTATTTCAGTAAATTTTTCACATAGAGCCGTGACGCCAATTTATATAAATTATATTAATAAAAAAAACCAATAACATAAATTAGGTAAAATACGATAACAATATAAAAACTAACAAAAAATTAACCGGCAGAGATAGGAAAAAATTTAATTGGCAGACAGATAGGACAAAGCTTATGCGGTGAATTTCTTGCATGACATTAAAAAGGACCGATGTAAGGAGGGAGCGAATTTAGAAGGGAGGAGAGGCGATATAAATGTGAGTGCTTGGTCAGGGAGGTTCTGGTAATAGGCAGATGGAGTAGGGAGAGCGAGCGGGTGGAACGAGTGGGTGTTCCAAAATTCAAGAGTGAGAGGAGTTTAGGGCAGTCAGAAGTCGAGTTTAAGAAATTGTGTCGAAATTTTAAGTCAATGTTTAGTCTGAGGGTCTGCAAATTAGGGAAGGAAAGAGAGGACTATGCAGCATCAGAGGACATATTGCGTAAATGCGGGACTCTATGCGTAATTATTTTGGCAAAGAAGTGAGGCATGCAAACAAGGGACTTTAGGTTAGTCGGGGCTGACACGGACCAAATTTAGGAGCAATATGAAACTATGGAAAGGACGATAGTTGAGAAAAAGGAGTGGAATGCAATCTGCTCTAAGTATCGCTGTCTTAAGCAATAAAGAACAAACTGGCAAAATAGTGGCACGGAAAATCACATATTATAACCGAATCACACACTCAAGACCAAAAAAACGACTGCTGAAAAGAGAAATATATCGATAGCTAAGTTCTAACAACACGTATCTCAAAAATAGTAACTTTTCAGGAGAGCAAAGAAACGATTAATTTCTTTTAATTGCACGCTGTGTTTAAAACCACAAGTTCAAAAAACTGAAAAAGAAGCATTCATTTTCAAATTAAGAGTTGTTTTTGTTTGTATTTTTAATATTATTACACTTTTCTTAATAAACCTGTCTCAAACTGGCCGAATTTGAGATACGTGTTGTTAAAACTTTGCCAACGATGTTTTCAAATGGCCAGATATAGGCTTTCATTTTTCTCACGAGCAACAAAATGCTTGAAACAATGCAAGGTTCAACACAAACAAAACTGGTTCTCCCAAAACGCACATATTTTTGTTTCCTCCGGCAGGTCAATAGCAAACACTTCCTACAGTTGGGAGTAACACACGCAAGACAAGGCGAATGACGAAGACATGGCATGGTATTTTTAATTAGGCATCCAACAGCTGAGGGCGTTTGAACTATGAGGGAAGGGTAGGTAAGCAACGGTGGAGAGAAACCCAGCGTCGGTATTAGTCTACTAATTATGAAAGGCACCAATGAGAGTGCGGGTTGACGACCTATCCGATTGTATATAGTGCTGTACTATGATAGTCTCCTTCACCAAACACCAGAGCATGGATCGGGTCATCATCATCTGGTGTTCTGCTCATAAGCAAGTACCTCGCACCAACGCCGTCTCCACTCCCTCCTGTCTCCGGCCATCTCTTTGAAGTCTCTGTACTTTCCCATCTTCAAACCGTCAATCAACTTTAGCCTTTTCCTTCTCCTTCTTATCCCTTCCACCGTTCCCTCCAAGGCCACCTTCAAAATCCCTTTACCTCTCACCTCGTGTCCAAGCCATTTACTCGTCCTTTTATTTATTTAGCCATAAATGTCCTTTTCTCATCCACCCAGTTCAACACTTGCTCATTCCGTATTCCAACTGTCCACCGTATTCCCTTCATCTTCCTCCAAACGCCCCAATCCTGACACATGGATCGGGTAATAACGGAAAATTCTCTGCCACCACCGGTATTTGAATCCGAGCCCATGGTAGGATATACTGGTAGTCAACATTCTAGCCACCACATCAACCCGATCCCTAAAGATCTATATATATATAGGTAACGTGAAACTCCCGTCCTTCTAGTGTGGAGGGGTTGAGATATCTTGAGGTCGAAACGCTGAAGGGTGCATCTTCTTTAAGGGGGTGAATTCCTTTCTCCCATGAGGATGGCCGAAGCAACAGTTCACTTCCCCCGATCCGTCCGCACATTAGTCCACTTCCCTCCCCCAACCCTACACCCCACCTTCCCACGCTCCTGCCACGTAGCCGGCGCGAATCTTACGGCGCCAGACCCACCCCAGCTTCGGGCAAGTTCCTTATCCTTTGCCGCCCGCCTTAACTCCACGGACTCCCAAAGGGACCAGCCAAGCCGCTTACTGCTACTCTCTCCGAAGTCAAGGAGGTTCTAGCCTATCCCCCAATTCCCACTTCTTGTTGGGACTAGCCACCCTATGTTGAATTTAATTGTTCGGAAATCTTTCACACTAACCGATGTTCCAATATATGAGCGACATAACAATGGCTAAAAAACTTAAATGAAAATATAAGTCAGTGAACGTATCGCATAATGACCAGTACTGATTCTCAAAGCTACATTAAAAGGTAATTATTATACATTAAAAACATACCTGCAACACAATGCGGTAATAGACCTTGATTTATATTTTTTGTTCACGAAAGAGGTTGTTGATTTAGCCACAATTTTCAACCATTTTTTTTATTCATTTCTGTTCTGTTACATGCAATAACTTCCTACTACTACTACTACTTTGGAGGTACTAGATTCCAGTCTAGTACCTCCAAAATTAGCTAGAAATTTTTTTTTCAACATTGGGAATACGCTTTAAAGTAAACATAAAAAATGGAAAGACTAAATTTCAACCCGATCAAGTTTTGAGATTAATAACTGCTTTGTAGAAGCGTTGATAAGGAGCATGAGAAGGAAACCGAAGGGGCTGAATTTCATTTTGTTGTTTGTCGGCGAGACTCAGAAAATTTCATTCACATTATTCAGCTGAAAAGTGTTAAATAATTAACAAATTTAGTTTGGATATTTTTCAATGTGTGACGCCTATCCCTCTCTTTCAGTCTCCCCTTAATTTTATCCACCCCTGCTGCACAAAGTGGCGGATTAAGAAGGGGTGGAGGGTGGGTAAGGTGGCTCACACTTCCCCGTAATTGCTGGAAAAATTGAAAAAAAGGTTATCTTTGAGTTGGATCTCCAGTGAAAGTTATTTTTCTCCACCGGCCTAATAATAAATGTTTGAAAATAATTATTGAATAAATATAATTTTCTACGCATAACAGACCTCGTGCGCATCATCACATCTTTGCTTATCGAGTCAATGCTTACCTTCCTAGTGGAAATAATTTTTAAATATTTGATGAATATTTGTAAGCGTCTTTTCCATGCATATCAGACCTCAGTCGTATTATTGCTTAGGTTTATTGCTTAACACTAGAAGGACGGCAGGGGTCATTTGACCCATTTTCAGAATTCAAATTTATTTTTCTCTTATTAAAATATTTTTTTTAATTTTGAAACTCTTTGACTTTGTGCATTTTGGTCTATATTTTGATAAATTAGTGAAAATTTAACAATAATGTTTTCTTTTAAATTTTTATGACGTGTTATACCTAGAAGGACGGCTAGGGGTCATTTGACCCACAACTGGTTTTCGCGCTATTTTCTTGCCCGTGGGCACTTTAGTGTCATGTATATGGAATAATCAGCAAGAGGCTAGTGTGGAAGATGATTTGCTTCATTTTGAACGTGGAAGTACCCGGTTCAATGCCAGTTTGGTCCCAAGGGCTCATATCTATATTCGAAAACCTAGGCATAGCGACTTGTTGTGCTCAATCTTTCGATATTTTTCGGGCAGCAAAGGGAAATAAAACCTTTTCAATCCTTGATTTGCGTAAATTCATGTAATTATGATAATTTAATGTTGTTTTATTTATTGTTCAATGATTATTGTATTACCCACACCGGAAAATCGTCACGTATCCCAAGAATTGTTTTCCGTCGTCCAAGATTCAGAGCTCTTAGAGACATTATTTTCAATATCGACTCATCAGGTTTACGAATAACTTTCATTTTTCTGGCCTGACGGCACTGTCACTTGACCTAGCCCCTTCGCCGTGTGTGCAGCATTAGTGCCGCCTGACCCCGTCGGGGTTTGGGGCGGGTTGACTGCACGCTGCGTCCTGGGGAAAAATCCTGTCTCTTTTTGAGAGAGCGGAGGAATTGGGTGGACTGTAAAATTCTACTGTAAATCCTACCCTTGGAATTCGCACGTAGGTCGGAGAAGAAGCATTACTGCAAGTTCCTGGAAGATACGGTTGGCAGTTGAGTCCCTGCCTTTCGAACGGCAATTAGCGTTACTTCTGAAAATTTTGTCCTTTTGTATGAATTTCTAAAGCTCTCCAGCTCTCTATACCTCCAATGCAACTAGAGAAGATTCTACCATAATGCGCTTTCGTTTGTAGATTTTTTTGCATGCATACCAGTAGCGAGTTGGGGAAGAAAGAAAGAATTCGAGAACTTTATCAAGAGAAGAGAATCGTCGCGATTCAAATAGCTGTAGGGAATATTGAAGATCAGTCAGGAACTAAATCGTAAACATCAGTTCAAGAACATTTCGACCAATCCATCAACATCTGCGTGTGATGGAAGCGACGAAGTCCAAGACAGTGAATCCGATGGCGACTTTGGCATGATAGCAAATGCACAGCTCTATCCAAAAAAATGCAGCTGTCCTTTTATGAGGTGAATTCCAAATAAACCAGACAAATTTGGAGTACTGGGTTTTGACAGATGTGAAATGAAAATACAGCCTAAATGAATTTCCATATTGTGGCAAAGATGATGATTGGCCATCAAATCAAGCGTTGGGGAAATAAATAATTACTAAAGTGACCGTAAAACACAAGAATTCAGGAATTAATGTAACTTGTAACAATTATTTTCCATCCATCCAGCTAGCAGGAAGTCCTAAAAAAATGGAAAAATTCTCTTGCATGGACGATCTGAAAAAACAGGCGTGACGCACAAATATGCATGGCCCCCAAAATAGCCATGTAATCCATTCAACGCGAGTGTTCAAAAATACCTTAGGCCATACTCTTACGTAGAATCAGGCAAACTAGAACAATAATGTACTTTCACTCAGCAGCATGATCTCAGACCACACTATTTCCGAATCGAATAAAAGAATACCAGAGACCATCCTATTTCATAATAAAAACAAAGCGGGAGTAGATATGATGGATAGCATGTATCAATTTATTTACACGTCTCCAAATCCAACAACCATATCTCCACGGGCACAAAAAAGAAAAAGGTGCCAAATACCATCAAATTGAATCATTGCACCAATTTCCGTTCCATTTTCCAAATTCTTTTTCATGTGCAAATGGCTGGTGTCCTAACACCCCCTGCCACACGCTTTTAAGCGGCTTGCGGGTTAGTGTGAAAATTTAGATGTAGATGAATGAATCGTCCAATGAACGCATTCAGCGCAAAAATATTTTGTGGAAACGGCGCTGAAAAAATAGTCTGTCTGAGATTTACAACAAAGTAATAAATTTTAAAAATTTTAATGCAAATTTTGTAAACCCAATACCCCTATTGTTTAAACATGTAATACAATTTTTGTATTAAGTGTATGTAATTTCATTATTTGTATAGCAATCGACTACTACATACGGTTTAATTCATGATTCTTTAAAATAATTGTTATTAACTTTTGACGGTGGAAATAATATTTAATAAGGTTAAATAGTGTTTTTAATGAACTTATTCAACAATTAATACGATTAAAGTGAATATTGGTTGAAAATTAGTCGTTTTATTCCAAAATACATTTTAAGGGGTCAAATGACCCCTAGCCGTCCTTCTAGGTAGCGCGAAACTCCCGTCCTCCTAGTGTTAACATCAGGGGACCGTGGATACTAATGAACCACCACCACACACCCCAAAACAATGATGTTCATCCCCTCTTACCTACACATCATTGGCCTTAATTCCTTAGCACAGTACGAAGGAGCCTTGTCCATTCTCGGAGTATGTTCTCCGTTCTTTTCACGAGGTCGTCAGCAAAACACCATCTTGAGCGTCTCGTATACCTATTCTTCCTGCTAAATACGACGACTTGGAATGATCTAACTTAGATGCTTTGAGGAAGGGCATGTGTTCCCACTTGCGTTCTCATCTTCAGCACTAATTATTCGATTAAATCACCACACCTGCAGCTTAATACCGCACCTCTATCCATTTATAACACGCTTTAAGCTGTTTTATAATTTCCATTCACCAGTCTGCACTGAATTTACTTACAACCAGGCTTCCCTCGTGCTGGAAAAATTTTAGTTTACCGGAATATTTTTCTTATTTAACTATTAATGCGGTTCAAATATTATAATTCCTAAAGGAAAGGAGTTGCTCACATTGACTGACAGAACAAAACAAAATTTCAAAAGTAATTTGGCAGTATAGCGGCAAGTTCTGGTTACTTAATCACATAATCATTATTGCCCAAAATCAATCGTTAATTAATCAAAAAATATTCAACCGACTAGTTTTTTAAATAATTCTTGAAACATCCACAGGGGGAAAATACAGAGAGAATATAATGTTTCATTGTCACCATGGGCGTACCCAGGGGGCAGCAGCCCCCTCCTGCCCCTCCCTGCTCCCCTCTAGGAGCAAAAGTTGCAAATGCTTTTAAGGAAAATAATATTTTTAAGTAAGTATTTTTTTATTGCCTAATAAAGATCTGTTACAGTTTCCTTAAAATGTTGTTTTCATTCACTTTTCCCATGCTTAAACCTTACCTACAACTTGATCAACCATGGCTTTCCGCCCCCCCCTCAGGTTTTGATCCTGGGTACGCCCTTGATTGCCATCCGAAAGACCTTCAATTATTTGACCCAAAAATCAAAATGAAAAGGAATACAAAGCTTCCGTATTCAACGCATTACTCTTTTTGCATTTTCAAGGCGGAAAAATGAAATTAGACGGCGACCCTGGAGGATTTTATTGTGATTATTTCTCTTCGTAGCAGATAACAATAGAATACTTTTAATAAAATAAGATTTCCCAGCAAAGAAATGTCTTTCAACCTCGGTGACGACAGAAAGAGGTTTCATTGGCAAAATATAATAGGAAATGGAATTATTTATGTGCATAATTTTATGCCATTATCATAAAATACCTCTGAAATTCTTTGAAAATCTCCTAAAATTGAGCGAAGAAAGTGTTCTTTGGTACACGGATAGAATGAAAGAAATTTCCAGAAGGACGGGATGTAATAGTGGCTTTTTCTTAAGTTCTTTATCTAACTAATCGTGGCCAAATAGACGCAATATGAGTGTAGTACAATGAAATTCTATGGTGACACCGAAGCAATCTTTAAATAGACTATGTGAACCACAGATCAACGACGCTATTGGCGCATTATTTACACCTCTATATGAGATAAGAGCGTCTTTTAAGATTTTTTCTAGCAAAATCTATTATTATTACGCGTGTTCTTGTCTAAATAAGCAAATCATATGTCTTAGTTAGTCCAAGATTCCCCTAAAAATAGCAATGAATTAGAAAAAGAATGAAAAATTCTTCTGTAATGATGAGGATATTCTTTAGAGTAACATGGTAGAATTTAAGATTCAAACTTTGAGTATTGCCATCATAATGATGATAAAATTTAACACCTCTTACTGCTACACTGAAACTGAGAGAAAATGAATTCAACGTTAAAAATATTTTTTATTCGTGCCTTTAAAAATTTACTAAGGGAAAATCATTAGAATCATCTAATTACATTTGTTGCCTTTCCTGTAGTCTTCACGCGTTCTTTATTGATATCATTCTTCCCATGAACTCCAGTCAAACAGTTTTCATTAATCTCCTTTCATCGTGCCACGTTCCAGAGCCCTAATTTTGGGGTGGCATTTCACTGACGCGTTTTAATAAAGGTTATATTCACTGCATAATAACTATTATATTTGTTTGAAATGCCGAATTTCATTTATCTGGATGCTGCAAAAGGCGGTTGTCGTAATCCTTGCTTCATATCCTTTCACACCCAAAGTCAGCGTTACCTTTTTCCATTTCTTTTCCCACGGTACCCACCACCCAACCCATTCGGCCACAAGAGATGACTGTGACCATGGAAAGACATTCTGCGAACGTGATATTGCTATGCATGCGAGCAAAGAACTGAAGCACTGGCGAGAGGGGAACGACGGCACGTTGATCAGTCGGCGTGGGTATGTTAACGAAGTGAGGATAAAGAGTTCAGCAGACTGGTTTTCGGGGTTACTACCGCGTAGATTCATCTCTGCAGACGACAGTTTCGCCGGCATTGCAGCAGGCTTCTTCAGGTCAATGAAGTGGAGATCCGTGGTATCGTCCGTCTTCTAAACACCCCGTCGGAGGCCGGTGTCTTCTGATTGGCTGGTTAAGGAGGCCCAGGTAGCTTCTCATTGGTCCGCATCTACCGGCTCTGTCCTGTCTCTCCGGGTTTACTCTCGAGGACTCTTCTCTATGCGTTAGGGAGATGGTATCCTCCCTCCCTATTGAGGTTGCATGGTGTCTTCACAATCTCTATAGCTTCCCTAATGATCCGAGGGAAGTATCTATTTTCATTGGCAATGAATTTTGCATTGTCATAGTCGGGATTGTGATTCGGCCCATTCCATTTGTGCTCAGCTATGGCCGAGAGGCGCAGTTGTTGGTTCCTCGGGGCTCTTTGGTGTTCTTGGAGCCGCACCTTGAGGGGCCTGCAAATTTGTCCGATATATGCTCTGCCACAGGTGCAATTGATTCGGTAAACCCCACAATGGTTTTCTGAGGGGAATTTATCCTTGGTTTTGGTAGGACAGGTGAACCTTGTCACTATGCCATGCTTCGAGAGCACACGTGAATATTTACACATGAACATAAAGCGTGTTTGTTCCCGGCATGAGTACTTTCTTTTTTCTACGCGACTTTCCCTATCAACTCCAGTGGACGAAGACGCGGCGACTCACAATGCTAAATTTCAAATAGAAAGTGAACATTTTCAGGTAATAATGATAAAAAATGGATTTTTTTCAATTACCATAGGCATTATTTCGACGATTATTACGGTGTTATTGCATTGAAGCTACGTGTCTCAAAATGCTTAATTAAGGAAACAAATATTTTTTGGATGCTCAAAAAAGTTTATTTTTCACCACTATAGCATTTATATTTGATCATTTTATTCCTTTTTTCCAGTAGGCGAAGCACTTTCATTCGGCTGAGGAAAAAAAGCGTGTAATTTTCTTCGAATGTAATTTTTTTGACTGGAAAATGTAGTCAACTGTCTCCATTTACTTTGTATTGCTATTTCCTGGCACTGTCTCCGCAATTGTTCCTCGCAGATAACGTAGAATATATATCGATACATTCTCTTAATCATTCGCTTGCTTAGTGCAGCAATAATGTAACAATGGTGTTGTAAAGATAATGTCATCTACGAAGAAAGTTTACTTATGAAATAAGCTTATAACGAACTAAGTGCACGAGTGATGCGGAGAAAGTAACCATTACAAGGTTTTTAAGTTGAACGACAAAATATCTTTCTACGACTAAAGTAAGGTTAATTCACATAATTGGTAAGGTAATTTTGGAGAGGACCGACAGCTAAGATTATTCCTGCCATGAGGAAAGGGTAAGTAAAATAAGGTTGGAGAGAAACCCGGTGTCTCCATGTCATCACTTTATTGCTGTCGAACTAGCCTGCTCTAGATGAAAGGCACCAAGGGGACAACGGCTTGACGTCCTACCCGACGGACTGTGTGCTTTACTGTAAGTATGCCCGCACCTTACACTCGAACATGGATCGGGCAGCCTCGTTAAAATCTTTGCTTCGTGCTGGCATTTACGGTCCTGTATGCGACTGGCTGAAAAAGCAACAATCATATGATGCTATAAAAATAAAAGAGTAAAATAATACCTTTTATCGGTTTACTCATTGATAATTCCTCTTAACATTCTTCTAAAATAATATTCCAATATAACTCCTTACCGCTGATCCAGATCTGTTCCGTTCTATGTACGATATGGGATTTCGAATGGGTGACCGACAGCTCAGACCGACAAAAAGTCATTGTGGCCATAAAATAAGAAGGGTGGAAAGAGACCTGGCGTGGCCATGTCAACATGTCGTTGCCGGCACGTTAGCCTGCTTTTCATGAAAGGCGCCAGGAGGACCAAGGCTTAACATTCCATCTCACGAACGGTACTATGCGTGAATTAGTCTCCTCAAAGTAGGAAGATCCTACTCGAGAAGAAATCGGGAAAGATATGAAAATTCTCTGCGCCACTGCAGGGGTTTGAACCCGGGCCAACGAGGTGGGAAGCCAGTACTCATCAAAATCGACAATCTATCCCGCAAGCCATCTCGACAGATGTGTGGACTCCAGCCGTCAACCAATAAGATGAAAATGGTCTACCGAAACTACGCCCGTCATTTTTTTAAAGTCCTATATTGTTCGGAGGGAAAACAAAATCGCATACCTATCCATTCGGCAAAATATCTCTCTTAATTTATCATTATGTGTCGGGCCTTAAAATGTAGTGCGGCTCCAATATAACGTTCTTCGTGCTGCTTTCAAGGACACCTATTCTCAATTACCAAATCCATTGCCTTTGTCTTCTTGCTCAAGCAATTGAAAATAGATGCCATCAAGATCGACCCTGTCTAGTTCTAATTCAGTTAAAATCTGTGAAACGCTTTCTTTACGGCCGTAGCAGTTTTTGTCGAATCTCAGAGCTTTCCTGTGAAATTAATTACTTTCACGGAGTAAGTCTTTCTGCGTCTGATCCCATATTCTCGCTGCATATTCAAGGTGAGGCCGGACGAGTGTGAAACATCACCTCTCCTTTACTTTTTCATCCGAGAATCTCTATCCACCACACCAACCCGATCCACTTAATTCAGGCGTTTTTGTCACCTCTCGGCTTGATCGCTCCCTCCTCTTCGACCCTTCCTCCTGACTCAGTCTTCAGACTTGAAGAGGGCTCTCAGGAGCGGCGGGAAGAGAATCACTCAATCCCCGCTCGATCCGTCATCAGCTCCGCAGGGAGAAAGACTTCACGCCCTTTCTCACTCTTCCTATTAGCCTTTTCCCCTCCATCAAAACCTCTCTCTCCGCCTTCCCTTGTTCCATCCACGCATCAAAATTTCATCCACCCCCCCCCTACCTCACCCCTCGCGCACGCAAGAACCACTCCTGACGCCAATTTGTCACTCAAACGTCGGCCATTCCATTTCGGAGCCCTCATTCAAAACCAACAAGGAAGGGGTTTCCGAAGGGATCAGCGTTCTTAGCCAACCTCTTTCCCTCCTTCTCCGATGGACAGATAGGGACAAGGGATCGCTACGAGGGTGGCAGCCGCTTCATTCGTAGCTGCATGAGGAGGAAAGAAGGGTTGAAGAAGGAGAGTTGCAACAGTGATTCCTCTCCATTACGCGGAAGAAAACGGGGAAAGAAGTCCGAGAAGAGAAACATTAAATGCCTAATTTTTGCACACATATATATATATATGAGATTTCTACAAACACATGAAGACCGTCCTATCAGTGACGTCATGGCAAAATTAGCAGTGCCGGAACGCGCTTTCCCTTACTTATTTTAGAAGTAAAATATTACAATGTGTATTTTTTACCACAAGTTATTATTTAAATTTTATTTAAAAATTTTGTTTTGGTTATGAATTCATAATTTAGAATTTTTGAGGCATCAAAATTGACAAAAACCTTATTTGACTACTATGCTTATTTTTTTCTTAACCAGAGCCGGAATGGCGTTCCGGTGCGTTTTGGCACTGTAACACCCCTGCCTCCTACTCTTTACCAGCAGACAGCGTTATTTTCAACAATAATGAATTCTTCATCGTTGGCTACTACCGCGTCAGTAGCCGTGACGAATACAACAACATCACTGGCACTAGTATCTGGGTCTTCAGGTCAAAGATGAAGCTCCTGTTTGTTGACATTGAGAAAAAATGGACTTACGTTGTACCCAGTTTGCAAATACACATTTGACCCCCGATGAATTTCTTCGGCCAGACAACAGTTTTAGTGCCACTAAAACTGTTGTCTCCACCACAGCAACTTGGTTGGTAGCAACTAGAAATGAAGAATTTATCGCACACCGCGGAAATCTCTGTGTTCATATCGTTCTACAATAAGTTCTAAATAAGTTCAGCAGGAATTGTTGAAATATTACGCCAGACTTTTTGAGTGCAAAAACCATAATAGGGGATTGGGTTGGCGTGGTGCCAAAATATTGGCTTGCCACCCCGTGGGCTCTGGTTTGAATCGCGGCGGTGGCAGAGAATTTGCTTAGACCATCCAACCCCTGCTTGAATGATGTTTGGAGGGCATTTCAAGATCAACACTCCGTCCGTCGGATGGGACGTTAAGCCGTGGTCCTTTTGGCGCCTTTCGTCAAGAGCAGGCTTATGCCGACGCCGGGTTTCTCTCTACCCTTCCTTCCATACCCTTTCCTCATGGCGCAAATGACCTCAGCTGTCGGTCGCCTCCTCAAAATACCATACCGAAGCACAATATTTTTCTCATTTTTCTTGAAACATCACCTATGTTTTTTTCTGGACCTTACATTCATGCATCATATGTAAAATGATGATAAAAGCAACAATGTTCCAACCCAAAGGGTTGTATCAGTGCCACCACGTCATCATGAGGTACTGCACCACTAGTACCGAACTGGAGTCGATATTAGTTGTGCCGAATAAAACTGTGGTTGCTCAAAGGGTAAGAAAAGAAAGACTTCGCTGTTCCACAAAATAAAATATATATTTGCGACCGGTTTCGATACGGCGTATCATCATCTGGCATATCTTTCGATCATCTGGCTGGTATCATCATATATTTTATTTTGTGGAACAGCAAAGTCTTTTCTTTCTTACCCTTTGTGCATCATGAAGGAGTTCCACCATGTTACGCCACCCACCATTGCATTTATCAAAACTGTGGTTAACGCTGTTTCTTTTACCATTATTTTAAAGCAATCCCCCACTAGCTTTCGCCTGAAAATATTGAATTCGGAATAGTTAATTAATTTCTTTGAACCATGGGCTATTTCACTTATATTTTAATCGCCGGTTGTGATTTACATTGGAACATAAAAAATACGTATTATTCTGTTTCCGTCGATCCTTCACCTACTTCTAGAGCTATTTGCAAAAAGTAGCTCCTGATGAGAAAATAATCGCTTTTGAGGTACTCCTCGGCCTAGCATATCAGCCTTTTTGTTCGTTTATAACGTTATCTATATATTTCTTACCCTTTTTAACGAATCTCTTATTCGTTCTCAGGTAAAAAAAACTGAGACTCAATAAAAAGGTAAAAAAAAAACTCATGGTTAGAGGGCGGAAACTTCCCCTTTTTCATTTTTTTAGGGAGCCTTGGCAAAAATCGCAACAAACTATTACAAAATTCTGTTCCGTTATTTAGCCTCAGCCAGAGTTGACTTTTTAGGTACAGACTAAAGAAAGCATGATTTTTTCAGTCATCACAACACATTATACATGTTAGCGTTGAAATTGAGGATAAATGGAATCCCACGTTGTACCCAGTTCAAGAACACACATTTTTTCCCCATAAAAAATAAATCACCCAGTAGCTGCAAGAACTGTTCCATCAACGTCGAATTTGAATACCGAAAGTTATTTCATTAACGAATAAAAAGCTGCATAATAGAAAATTCTAGCGAGTATTTTCAGTTTTTTGTCTGATTTTAGCGCTGAGTTATAGACAAAATTCAAAATTTTTTCTAGAAAATTCGATTATGTATACATTTTATATAAAATTTCCCATAGATAAAGTACAACTGCACTTTTATACTGGTTTTATAGTAATTAATATGCTATTTAACACGAAACATAGATTCAGGTCGAAGAATATAAGCTGAGTGTAACGCGTCCATCCGCAATTCTTCGTATGTCGGAGAAACTCGAAGTGCAAATGAAATATGGGTGGTCGAGAAGAAGAAGTACTGAGAAAAAGGAGATTCTAGCTCAAAATTTGCTGAAAATTGTTAAACTCCATATTCAAGTATGGTTTTGATGTCAAGGTTCTCTGCAGCCAATGCAAAGGGAAAAACATAAAACTTTATAGCAGCTTTAAATTGACAAGGCGAGTCGAAAAATATTGCACGTATGGTAAATAACCTACTATACTCTTCCCACCCCTGACCCTTATTGTCGTCTCACCTCAACATCGACACGAACACAGCAGCTCTTTGTCAAGGGAAGGATGTAAAACAGTCATATTACCCCTCCCTCACTTTCTTCATTTTTTCGTCGGTCATTTCTTTTTCGCGACTTCGGGTCTTGTAAACAAAATTATCAAATTTAATAATACCGGGACTAGTCACGGTGATATCTTTACGGAGTCCCCCGCAATGCGCAAATATTCCAAAAAATATGCAGAGAAATCATTCGCCTTGACCAGGATTCGAACCCGGGTCCCCGATTTCCGGTCGAGTGCATTATCCAAATAAGCTACCGAGGCGCCATTCTTCCCTGCCGAAATCACAGTATAGGAATCTCCTTCTTTCCTTAGCAATGTAAGAACGATTAATTTAGCATAGAAAATTATGCATGACTGAGTTTAGAAAACAAATGAACTATGGTTTCAATGCGTATAAATTACTTTCTTCCAATTCCTGCCCCATTTTCTTAATCCAGTGCAAAGTTTTTTTTAATTTTTTGAAATAAAGAGGAAGAGCATTTAGAAGTCAGTTACGTTCTTAAGAATATCAGAAAGAATTTACCGAAGTACTCGTTCAATGATGAAATTTAAACACTGATTTCTCTCATTGAGTTACAAAAAATGAATTGTTTTTTAGGTTTTCATAGCATGTTTTGTCCATGGGTTCAAATAAATGTAGGCGTAATTTAAAAATCTTCCCCTAAAATATTATATCACTTAATTAGTCTAGTATTTCTTACTATTATGAGGCTTTTAAAATTATTTTAGGCCTTGTGCCATAGCATGTTCAAAATTCAACGATTGCAGGTTTATTTATCGGACTCGAAGGAAGATAACAATAAATTTGGTGAGGCAATATTAAATGAATTTACTATCATTATTATTTTGAATGTTCATTTTGGATTAATACAGTACTCTTACTCTTATATTTTCTTCTGAAACGTAAGAAGTAGGTTTCGTGACACTATTTATTTCACAGCAAGACTCTCTGCACTTATTCTCACATTGCATGTAACCGAAAAAATTTTCCCGTAGATAAGCCTATCTAACCAGAAACTCAATTAAAAGAACATCTTTCTTCTAAATACCGCTTACGCGATGTCCGGCCATTTTTTTTTTTTTACCCTGCGTCCCAAGATCATCTCTTCCTTCTTTTCCGTTGAGAAAAGTATGTCAACTACAGAGCGTTTTCCGCCGGAAATGACGGATAAGCTTTGTAAAATCTCCCGGAAAGCCTATTTCGGAAAATACTGCCAGATTCCGGCCTCAGGATCTCCACTCATCTTATCCCACATAATTAGCTTTCCTTTAAATTTTGAAAACAGAAAAGAGGAGATAAAAAAATATTACCTCAAAAGATGAAGCCACCGGATGGACTAAATTTCACGCCCCAGCAAATAAGCAGGTTCGTAAACCCTCTGCGGCGTCTCATCTCATATTCCATGCTTGATTCTACCTCCTTATCAATCTCTCTTTAGGCTTACGCGAATTTTTCATATTTACATCACAATGTTTCTTTGCACACTAAATAAATTCATAACTATTTTACCGGTTGTTTAAACTAATTCACTTCCATGACTGATTTCCGATAATTGACCAGAGACACATCGCGTGGGGTAAAATTCCACTGTGGAACAGCCAATTTGTTGTCTTTGACTTGAGACTTTTTTGAATTACTCTTGGCCCCTGGTTAAGAAAATAACCTCAGCTTATATCTGTCACGTCAAATTTTTAAGCTATAGGATACCCTCTTTGTGCATCATATATTATACGAAATTTGCATCACCGGTTAACAATCCTGAGATTGGTTTGACGCAGCTCTCCATTCATTTTTCCTACCAGCTAATCTATACACATCTACGTATTTCTTCTCTTTCACATCATCCTTTACCTGTTCCATGTATTTTTTTCGAAGTCTTCTTTTTCCGTTCTTGGCATCCACTTGTCCCTCGACGATTGTCTTCATCAGGCCATCATGTCTCAAGATGTAGCCTGTAAGGTTGTTCCGTCTTCTTATTAAGGTTTTCATGAGGCTTCTCTTCTCTCTTATTGTTCATAGGACTTCCTCATTACTAACTCGATCGATCCATTTGATTTTCATCATTCTTCTGTACCACCACATTTCTAAGGCCTCTATCCTTGCTTTCTCCGCTGCTGTCATTATCCATACTTCACTTTCATATAGGAGCACACTCCATATGCAGGTTCTTACATATTGTTTCCGTACTTCCATATTTAAGTTTCCCGCTGTAAGCAGGTCTTTCTTTTAATGGAATGCTCTCTTCGCCTGGGCTATTCTGCTGATATTTTCTTCCTTGCTTTTCCCGTCACAAATGATCCTGCTTCCCAAATAACAGAATTCATCCACCTCCACCTATTATCATAAGTTAATTCTAAAAGGTATGCTTACGCGGTTAAAATTAATTACCGCACCATCTCGATGTTCGGGGTAAAGCCGCGTCGAGTTGTCACTGTTTACATATCTGGCCAACGTTTCGAAGGCGATCCAACACTACATCTTCTGGGTTAGAAAATTTCAGAGACTTAGGTGTAGTGGTTTTAGCCCTTAGAGTGCCGGGGAGGGCTATCACGCTCCTCCTATCTCTAGCAAAAAGTGCCAGGAGCGCGATAGCGCTTTTCCTGGAATATCACTATGCTGATAGCTCACTAATCATTCAATAGTCAATATTAATTTTTTTAACATTAACTATTTTCTTTAAATTATAAAAATTAACTCATATTACCAAAACTTCGTCAATAAATATTCTAAAATGGTGAAACAACATATAATAAAGATTTCCTAAAGTTTTTTAATGCATATATCTTTAGTTGTTTTTGAGACCTAATGTTTTTCCTAACCCAATGCAAAATCAGCAAAAATGCCACGGCACTTTTAGCATAGTACCTAGAAAAGTCGGTTGGGACTCAAAGGGTTAGCGCTTATCCGCTGACGAAGTGATCCGGGTTTAAATTTCGCTCGAAGCTCTCGGACACCTGACTCGAACATCCTCGAAGTGCGAGCTAGCCTTTTGATGAAAACAATCCTAGAAGCATTCGAAATGTGGAGCTACCGAAGAATTATGAAGGTAAAATGGATCATCCTAGTGAGTAAGGGGGGAATGATAGGAAAAGTATGTGAAAAGAAAAGCCTTCTAAAAACCTTGAGCAGAAGACGATACAACTTAGTTACCCACATTATGAGTAATCATGTCCAGATGAAAAAATTGTAGAAGGAAGAAAGGCTAGGGACGGCCTTCAGTGAATTACATGAGACAGGCTATAAAGGACTTAAAAGAGAAATAATACGTTGCTATGAAAAGGCTAGTGGATAAGAGAAAGGAATGCAGAGCTGCGTCAAACCTATCTTAGGGTTATTGCCTAGTGATGATGAGGCTACGTCCATAGTGAGATCTATCTTCGCCTATTCAAACTAATCTCTGGGTCGAAGCACTGAGTGGATGATGTTAATTACACTTCATTCGGTTACTATTGCATGAATCTTTGATCAGCCTCAATTTCCTCGCCCCGTCTCGTCCTCTCTGAATCATTTACATTTACTGGGAAGCGTTCAAGAGACTTGTCTCTCTGCCGTGGATAGTACAATTTGGAACTCTCCAGTCAGCCACAAGATGTGCTCTCACCCACCGCGCTGATAAATGAGTTTACAAAAGTCGCCACTACCGAGCCGCTGGCTGCAGAGATATCCTAATTTAGAGGGGAATTTAAACTAAATTACAGCTTTAAACCGAAATTGAATTTGAAGATGATATACTGCAACGAATTCATAACTTTTCGATACTATTCCTCGTGCATAATAATAGTGTTAGATTTGGAACGAAATGGATAGTTCCGTACTCATCAACTGGCTGCGGTTAATTTTGAACGCGACACAAGTGGCAGCATAAATCCAGCTATTATGAGACAAACCTGGGCTTTCTCAACTTAATTTCCATAAATTAAACTCTACAGAAATTTCCATGCGCTTAAGTACCACGTTTACAATGGAACTATTAATCGCCCTCTCTCGGGCATTCGAAGAAACTCTGAAGCGTTCAACCACGGATATTTAAAAAAAAATTTATTAGAGAATTAGAGAAAATTAAGAAAATCATAACGATCAAGAGCTTTCTAAACCAATTAATAAATTTGCAATAATCAACTGCTATGTATGACCCTTCATCGCCAATCTAAAATCATTAAGTTAATACCAACGCTGGGTTTGAATGCGCCCCTTACCGTCGGGTTACGGTTACCCCTTTCGCAAATCCCTAACGTTCAAAATGTGTACTAGCAATCCACAAAAAGGATACGTCAACCCTTGCCCAATTCTTAACTGGTATATTACCATTTACCATTAAAAAGTATATAACAGTTACAGCGAATTTAAATTATTTGAAACCCATTATTAAATACAAAATGAGATACCAAGCAAAAAAATTTTGTGTACTTCAGATCTTAATTCCGATCAGGGGAATCAGGATCAGGGATCCAACAACCTTCACAATGACGACGTCGCATTTACTCCACTACGCCACCACGGCTTATGACGTTGAGGTCTTTATAATACATTATATCAGACCAGCAGTGAAAACCGGAGCAAGGACACAGAGTATGCACTGGAATGTTATCATTAATTCCATCAAAAATCGAAACAAAACGATAAATTTAGCAAGTAACTTCTCCCTCTTTGTTCATACATCTTCACATGGAAGCGAAATATTTGCAGTGCGTGAGAAAGGAAAACAAATGGAGTAAGGGGAACTAAATTTTCTTGAGAAGCAGAAGTGGCGCCACAAACTTTGTCCTAAAACTTTTGAAAGTGACTGTACATATAGTGGTATTAACTGTAATTCATAAACATGATGATGTGATCTATCAAATTTATAACTATTCCACGCAATTACAAACATTATAATGCAAAATATTGGAAAAAAAGGAATCGCATTGCACTCGTCTTCGCGCCGTGGACCTTTTTGAAAACCGATTAAAATTACACTGAAGTGGCAATAGAAATCAGCCTTCTTATGGGATGGAATCGGGTCTCTTCTATGAAGTCCCCTTGCGTTCAACAGTTCAGAGTGATTTCTTTCACCGTGCACTAGGCCTAAACCCCTTGCACGCACACTGATTTTTGACGGCCGGTAAAATATCAGCCGTCCCCATTCCAAAAGTGAGAAATGAAAGGGCATGGGAGATTGCTAACTGACCGACCACGCACCGACACCGGTAAAATTTCGGGTAGCAGCCGGCCATTGCCACTGTGGATCACTGGCGCCGACTCAATAACCAAGCCAGTGACCAGTTAAAATCCGGAGTATGTTCAAGCTGCCGATAAAATATCGGCCGGGTATAGGTAAAACATCGGCCGATATTTTACCGGCCGTTCAAAATCGGTGTGTGTAAGGGGCCTCAAGCTACATGGGTGTCACACAAGGTATCTTTTTATATTGAATCCGACGCACACTGGGCTAGAATCGAAAAAGACTGGTCAAAACCTCATAAACGATTTTTTTGAGCTAGGAAGTTGAAACTTCGCATATATTTTCTCAAATAAGTTGTACAAATTTTTCCAGATCATTTCTTTCCCGTGTTTTAACGTTAACAATACATGTGAGGTCAAAGTTGAACAAGTTTAGCGAAAAACGACCACCCTCGATTTTTTTCGAAAATTGCCAACTTTATTCTCGTGCAGTGGTTGCATGAATAGTTTTATCGACAAAAATGTAATACTATCATAATTAAAACTTCTTTTTTTCATTTGAAGGGTTTTTAAAGATTTTTTTCATTTTTTTCATCAATAACTATAGATATATAACAAAATGGCAGAGTCTGTTTTCAGCCCATTTTTTTACATAAACGTAGAGAAAAAGTAGATGCTGCCACCGACTTCCACAAAGTGACTGATATTACGCCGTTCTATGAAGCTTCTAAATTGTGGATCTAAAGTAAAATCTTGCACCAACTTGCAACCCCAAATTTTAAATTGTTTTTTCGAGCGTGCGGTCGACTCCGGTTCTGTCCGGCGGCGGCGGAGAGTACGGCGACGAGGCAAACGTGTGGATGCAATACGGTCTCATTCACTTTTATATCTGGATAATAGATATATAATAGTGATAAAAAATAATCACCAGAAAGTAAAATTAATAAATACTGCTACAAATGATTTTTAATATGCAATCGCTGGTCACTGCAAGAGGTGCACTGAAAGGCTTCTTTCTTTGAGTGCATTCCATATACTACTACGGAGAATGGACTTAAATCGTGCGCTTAACGTAGGAAAACTGACTCTTTTGTTAACAAGCAAACTCTATTTCTAGGCGAGAGCCTTCGATGATCCATGGCCTCTACTTCCTAACCTCCCATACATATTTAAAGGTCTACCGGCAAGGTGCACGCGAGTGGTTTTTTGCTGATATTTTCGCGGGTATATTCTCTTTTTTCTCTTGTAATTAACTCTCATATTTAGTTATGTTTCTGGTACGATGTCAAATAGTTCTTTTTGTTCTGTTCTTCTGCTTTTCTTGAAAAATCTAATAAGTACTTCGATTATTCGCTATGTTGGTTAGTTTCATATATACAACTGTAAAGGCATCTATTTTAGCGGTAGTAATACTGATATTCCATTTTGACTGCGTTGCAAATAATGTTTTCTTATTATTTTTTGCTAGAGGTCTTGTTGTTCTTTTGATTGAAAAATTTAATTCACCTCACGGAGTTTCCGATTTTACTCGAAATTAACTGTTTTTCCCATTAACATTTCCCGACTGGAACTCCATCTTTTCTATTTTATTTCGTTTGTATTTTCTAAATTTCTCTTTTTAATTCCATCTAACATTAGGCTTCGTTTTAACTTTAGTAAAACCTTAAGTATCAATATCTCCTAATTTTAAGTTTGCAGCTGCATAGAATTCTACTGAAATGTAGGAAGCTAGAAACATTTATGGCACAAAATATATTACTACAAAGTTGCATTTTGCATCTGATAAACGTAAATACGTGAGGAAGTGGAATAAATGTTCAAAAAAGAACAATAGATTCCTTAAACGTGATGGAAAATGGCTCAAGACAGTACTTGATTTTGCCGAAAAATGCAGCCCACTTGCTTCTTGTATTGCCTTTGTCCCTGCTGACTTGGAGGGGACAGCGACTCACCATCCCAATTTTCCCACTCTCATGGCATTCTTTCAAAGAGAATTTCAAGCCCCTTAATATTTCTCGACTCCTGATAGTAGGCCGCAAAGCAAAGCTTGTGTTCTGAAATAATTGATTTTTGCTCCAAGTGTTCTTTCGTTGCGTCCTCCAAAATAGTGAGGCGTGATTACGTAGTTGAATGGAAAAAATGGGGATTGAGCTTCTACGGCCTCAATGGATTAAAAAAGAAAAGGAATTTCTCAAATGGCCGTATAATTCTCCCTGCTCGTCCACCTTGCAGGTCGAAAAATTTTTTTTAGTAGTTGAAGGAAATACCGAGAATTGGTATATTCACCTGACAGAGGATTCATTAAATCACCGACGCTAAAATGGTCTACGCCATATCTATACCACATTATTATCAAATACTGACACTACTTACTAATGCATTGACTTATTTTAGAACTTGTATTATATGCACACTTTGATAGCTAATCCTTTATTCCAAGCGTATTTATTTACATGTATCTTAAATACACCACCTTTATACTCATAAAACGGGAAATTATAAATTTAAAAGGCAAAATAAATTCCCCTCCTTTAGTGGGTATTACAAGTTTTTCTTCCTTTTCAGGAAAAGAATAAGTGGTATACTGAGCATCAGAGTGTGAGTGCATCAGAGAATCCAAAATTACTTTAATTGAAAGAGTAATTGATATTTCCCTCGAAGCAATTGGCTATGATGTGAAATCCTTTGGTATCGTAACAATTGAATAGACATTAAGATGGCAACCGCATTCACATCAAGATGAACGATAATTAATTTTTAAATCGATGTTTTAATTTGCGTCATTTTCAACAGATGACGGAGTAATAAATTCAGCAATGTTAAGTATTCGTAATTTGCTGAAACCTCTGTTAGCCACTTGTGTGCCGGAGTCGGTTTTACGGTGGCTGGGACGTCGAGGGAAATGCTTCGTTTACAACCTCGCGTGATGCGGGACTCTAAAGAAAAATGTTAAATTCTTCGCGTCATTCTTCGGAGGTGTAACGTGCTGGATGTGGAAAGAGGTACGTGAGCGCTCTTTAAATTCATGTTCGGGACCGATACACAATTTGGACAACCTAATCCAGTTTAATTGCCTCACTCTAGACATGGAACGCATAAAAATACGCGAAGGTCGACCACGATAAAAAGCCACGGTGGCTTCACTTCTCTTGTAGGCCCTTTTTTGAAAATATTATTAGAATCTGCCCCTCTTTCATTAGCAGAATGTTTTAACTCATCATTATCTACTTGTATTTCATTTACCAATTTTTCTAAAAATATATGCAAAGAAATTGGTACACATACAGTGATTTTTCGATTTTAAAATGGTATCGTATCACTCCCAAATGAAAAAGAACCCTAAATAGAGACATAGCAAGCACTATAAAAAACAAACAGGCCAGGAATTGCAAAGGCTAACGTTACAGGACGTTGTAAAGTATTACTACTCCCAATTGAAGATCATGTCGAGTGATAAAGTAGATTAATAAAGAAGATGATATGCAATCACTGAATAATTCAGTACCTCAATTTCGCAATTTTTGAGAAGGAAGTCGTAATAGTGCTAAGGACGGCAATATCTGTGGCAGTACAATGTGCATTTAAAGGAGAAGAATTTATCTCTTTAAGAACGATGAATTAGAAGTACCTATGATTGCTGCAATGAATTGAAAAGACTTTTCAAATAAATTCTCCAATATACTTAACTTTTACTTCCGGCGAATTAGACCAATTTTTCGCGTGTCTCTTACCGGATAATAAGCTTCCTGCATTACTCGGACCCACCGGAAGTCGGTAATCTGTCGCGAAACCCAGGATAAAAGTACTATTGGCTATATTTTTAATCCACAGTTTTTTTAATTTTTTCGCATTTTGAATTCTTTATTGAAGTGATTTTACAAACAATATCCGTGAGCCAGAAAATTATAGCAAATACCATCAAATTTGTTTTAGACACAGGCTAAACTTTAATGTATCATATTCGTCAACCTTCCTCGTTCGAACTTGTAGGAGAGATTTGATCGTGCACCATTGTCCATTGTGACACCTCTAATTGTACTTTCGCAAACTCCAGTTTTGTCCTGGAAGATATCTTACTTACAATTAGCGAGAAGTTAAGAGGGGCGTTGGAGGAATACGGAGTATGAAAATCCAGAATCGAGAGTGAGGGAAGACCTTTAAGGGACACAAAAAAACGTCAGCTGCGCTCCTGGCTGTCCTGAGGGGAGTAGAATATAAGGGAGGGGGTGAAATATATACTCAGACAAAGAATGGAAGACCTCTCAGGGAGTTGTGCAAGATGGCCTTAAGAAGGTCTTTGCCGCCCCTCGTCCTATCCACAGCCACCCTCGCCGGAGGCCCTAAGGATATTCCCCTCTCTCATGCGGCGTAGCACATAACCTTCATCCCATTCTCTTCCCTGTTAGCCACAAGGCCTGAGCAAAACAATGGTGAGGTCTGATCTCGTATCTCATCCAAAACCAAGAAGGTACTCTCGGTCTACGGGAAACATGGGCGTAATTTGAGCATTTTGGTCGAGAGAAGGCAGTTTCTAAAAAGTCCGATTTAAAGTTGGGAAAAACCTTTACCATTTTAACAAACAAAATGGTATTTTTAAAAATATCCCATTGTCCCTTCGATAAAATATTTTATTTTCAGATCTCGGGAATGATGTTTAGCAACGATTTAGTTTTGATGTGTAATTCACGTGTATTTTTCAATGGACTAATGTTGAGCGACTTTACATAAAACTTACGTTTCCTAATTTTTGTGCCATATTCGTAGCACCTTCGATTAAACTTAAAAGAGTTTGGATGAAAAATTTCCGCAACCTTAAAAAATTACTTGATTGCACATATAGATGCAGCTGTTATTCAACAGATAAAGTCTATGCATGCCCGACTTTTAATTAGCTTAACCAAGCTTTCGTCTAAACAGCTGACTGATAACGAATGAGTGTGAAATGGAATACTGGAATTTCCGAATTAACCTCACATTTCTTGTCGTCATTTCCGACTCCGCAATTATCATTAATGACCGCTGGTTACTTATTTGAGGCCGAACACCATAAAATGTTGTGTTGTATTTGACAAAAGCATTAAGGGCATTTGCGCCTAATGTGGAATAACATTTTCTCCTATAGAGTACGTCTTACTAGAATTTTCGTACGTGTCATAGGTGATGTTTGCTTTATCACATTAGTTTTCTATTCATGCTGGAGTTTGAAAGTTTATACTTATATGAAATACGTTATCATCATCGAGTTCTTGGCTTAATTTTATGAGTGTTTTGAAGAGGGTGAGTTATGTCGAGTAAAATATTTCATAATATACCCTCAAGGCAGTTTTATTCCCTTCAAACGACGTAAAAAAATAATCATAAAACAAAGACGACCATACACGGTTTAAATTAAAGCTATAAAATTTCATATTCCTCCAAATGCCGTTCGTAAACTAATTTTTATGGCATAGTGGGACCATCACGCAGGATGATTCTGCGGCAACGCCACATAAATATTATTCAAATTCAAAATTTATTTCGAAGTCGAATCCTTTCTTTTTAACGCATACCATTATTGGTTCACATACTAAGATTATCATCAACAATAAAGGGCCGCGATATGAAGAGGGTTTATGGTTTCAGAGGAATAAATGTTGAATAAACTCAAATTTTTTTTCATCTCCGTGGATTTTTGCTGCATAAATGTTGACCCCAAGTCCAATCACTTTGAGGCCAGAATAATTGTATAAAAACACTGGTAAGTACCCAATATACTTCATTCATGTGGTGCGGGACATTTAATATTCCATATCCCTTAGCTAGTCATAGTACTGAAACGGAAAGTCACTGGAAATGAACTTACTAATACTGCTGTTGACGAAATTTCTTCGCCCAGTCTTCCATCTTACCATATCGATTTCTCACACCGTTTCGCATCGTGTTTCAGGTTGCAAAGAGTTTTCCTGTCTACCGTGAACGCATATGATATTCGGCAACTCCATTTGACGGCACGTAGCTTGCACAGGCAATGAAATGCCAAAGATCGGTTATCCGCTCCGTATAATCCAGCCAATATTAGTTGGAACAAAGGATAAAATGCACAGGTTTGGCATTTTCATGAAGACTATAAGAATTTTGATACATGAGAGATTAGTTTTCATGGGGTTAAAATGAAAATTTGAATACATCACTGTGAGGATAAACTAACAGAATGCGATTCATCTATGACGCATTAAGAGAACTTATAACTTTTAGTTTGGGATACAACCTCAGAAATTGATGAAGATTGATGCGTACTTTCGAGATGAAACCATACCGAGAACACATAAAATCGATGCACACTCATAAGCAAAAAGAAATGGCAATATTCTTTCGATACTGATAGCACTTACGACTTCGCATTTTTCACTTCCATTTAAGTATATATAGCAGACCTTATTTGAGTTTCGCACGCTTAATTCAGTTATTAATGATGAATGCAACAATATCTGAGTAAGAATTATTTACGGATTCTCTTTCACCTCAGGGAAGACTTGAAAATATTGAAGGTCATCTCATTTGCAAACCATTAGAATTATTACCATTATAGAATATTATTATTACAGAATATTACCATTATAGAATACATCCATGGAATCTCCTCATTTTTAATAGACTATCAGTATCAGAAGAATAATGAGGATCAAATGGATCGACCGTGTAAGTAATGAGGAAGTCCTGAGAAAATTGGGCGAGGAAAAAAGCCTCATGAAAACCTTAATAAGAGGACGGAACAACCTTACAGGTCACATCTTGAGACATCATAGCCTGATGAAGACAATCTTCAAAGGACAAGTGGATGACAAGAACAGAAAAGGAAGACCTCGAACAAAATATATGGAACAGGTAAAGAAATATGTGAAAGAGAAGAAATACGTTGGTGTGAAAAGATTGGATGATAGGAGAATTAAGTGGAGAGTGCGTCAAACCAATGTTAGCATTGTTGACAAGTGATTATGATCAGTTCATATGTAAAGGACAAATAACTTGAGTCAGAATTACTTATAGTACACACTTGATACAGTTTTAAATACCTGAAAATAGCCCAATATCGGAAAAATCCAAAATCGAAGGTATATTACGCTCAAGTTGTACCAATAGATTAGTCCTGCACTGGATTCAAGACGTTAAACTTAGTATATTACTCCAGTATTGCATAAAATTACCGCATTTATCAGACATTTTGCCCAATTTTGAGCTTCTTGAGTAATTAAAGATTCAAAATACCTATATAATACGTTACCTATAAGCATTATTTTTTGTGGAGTGACACAATTTTATTTTAATTGCCATAGATTGTGTTGTTTGGGCACTCGCAACTATGGGCAATTGCGCAGCGGTTGACAGGAATAGAAGTAGATATTACCAGTTAATTAAGTACGTATAAGATTCTCAGATGGTTACTTTAAAAAAAATTCACGCTTACTTAGAAAATATAAGTTAAGTTGTTTTATCAAGAAAATATGTATAGAATATCAAGAAAATTAGATTATTTCGTGGTTGCCTATGATTCCTCATTACAAATTTGTGGAGTTAATGACACAGAGAAAATATAATTAACAGCATAATGATAGAATATGAGTGTATCAGAGCTGTAACATTTTATGCTTGGAAATTCTCGGTGCTTGGTAATCTATAGAATGCTCCAGAAGTATTTTGATGGGATTTCTTTGAATTATTTAGAAGTAAATTTGAACCCAATTGGCGCCAGTTATTGAAGATGCCAAACGCTGAAAAAGAGCAGTATCAACTCTAGTCTGATTACCCAGCCACGTAAATGAACGTATAAATTCGTGTCATTTCTGAAACTCAGACTGGAAACTGCTTCCTGTCGCCTTCGATCTGGTTGAAAGGATACAAAAAATGCACATCTCTGCCAATATTGCAAAAAAGCCAACTAATAGGGTTAAAAAAATGGGAATATTCATCTTGCCTTAACCAGTGATCCCCCAATTATTAAATGTTCAGTCGCGTCAACTGGGGGAGGGTCAGGGGGGTTGGAAAGCTTCGTACCTAATTTCGCTCCGCTGACGATGACGAAATACTAGCGCTTTCCAGAGCGTCACACCTCACCTTTCTCCTCGACCCTTACTTTGAGTTATCAAACCCGGTCGGATACATCCCAGCATCCTCCTCCCACTCGCAGCTGAAGCATCGACTTGTATACACCTTCCGAGTCTCCTGCTCAAAATCCCTGCTCCAAAAAAAAAACCTCTTCCCCGGCAGCTCTCAGTTCCGTTCTTCACGTCACCCTGTCTTTCAGTCCCCACCTAGCCTTCCTTGTCATTCGCTAATTTATGAAAGGAATCCCCCGTGTCGCCCACCTTCCTGAATGATTCACTTGCCTCTAATTAATTGCACTTTTTTCCGACACTCCTCTCTTCCTCCTTCCTTCCTTGAGCTCGCTCGCTGAGAATAACTCTGGCAAAAACACATCCGGGAAAGCGTTGGAGTTGACGTCCTTCCTTACCATCTCAAAACCTCCCCAACCCATTCTTCATCTCGAATTACCCTCTGCTCCCCATCTATTCCAACATCTTCTTCTTCTTCTCCTCTCTTATTCATTATCACCGCTTCCATTGCTGCGTATCGCCTCCCCATCCTCTCATATCCTTCGCGTTCTGTCCTAAAGCGTCGCCGGGGCACAAAACCTTTCGTTCCAGCTCGCCCACCCCCTTCTTACGACTTCCAAAACCTCCGTCTTCGCATCAATCCGGGTCTTTTTAGGACTCGGAAGAGGGAATTTTCGGAATTCTTCCCCCTGCCCCTTCCCACCTCTCTCTCTCTCTCCCGTTAACGTAAATCTGATGAGCGAAATCGACTGGGGAAAGTAGAAATTCTGAGAAGAGATTTCCATCCATCACGCACTTTTTTTTCCCTCTTGGGCAAACAAACCAACCCAGCCTTCCAAATCAACCTTCAGGTTGGAGCACCAAGTGAGGCGAACTAAAGTATGTGTAGTTTCAGGCATCTTCCAGGGAGCGGTGCGCAGAAATTCATTCGAGATTTTCTGCCTGGTGAAATCGAGCATATTTGCCGGCTTTCGATGAGTAGTTAGATTTTCAGTAGCAGTGTAAGCGACATACATGCCAATCAACAAAATGTATTTACGGGTTATCAAACTTATCGGATATGTTTCTACCTCAATGTGTATGTAATTGGAACACAAATGAACGGCATTTTATAATAATAATAATAATTAATTAATTATTATCAAATGTGTCAGTAGTAATTCGTTTAAGTGCCCGAGAGTCATAATTACTGATTATGGTAGGTAAAAATTCAGTCATCTATTCCAGAAATTCCATCCCTCAAACTTGAGTACTCGTACATTTTTAAGGTAGAATATGAAGCGACTGCACCGCACCATATTTTTTCCACGTAGGTACCACCAGAGATGATCCTTCACGGGTCCTGTAGAATTAGTGACAAAAAGTTGATGTTATAATAACCATCATCTGTAAATATACGCATAAGAATGTGTGCCAGATTCTACACTGATGAATGAAAACGTATCGAAATAATTAGATCTACTTACAGATAGAGGACGCGAAGGGAAGGAAGAAACCGTAAGGAAAATGTAAGCAGTACTATGTCCCTGTTAATAGTAAAAGATTCTCATTTTTCCAACCCACGCTTCCATTTTTATGAGATATCATAAGGAAAAATGTTTTAACGAAGAAATATAGTTGTATAAATATGAGTGGTTAGGAAAGCATTATGTGTTTAGCCATTTGTTTTGTCCATCAATGGCAAGTAGAACTCCTAGAGTATGGCCTGTAATAATTTTATGACGTAACGCTAAAGCAGCATACAATGTGAATACTTTTTTCCCAACCTCTATGTAGTTAATATGGCGTGCTGAGTGACGCAACCAGAGAGATGGTTTGAATTGGTGAGCGCTGAGCTCATTCCGGACGACCTCTTCGGTGGTGACTTTCACACACACAAGATATGGGGGCCAGTTCTATTCCCTGAGACACCTTGCAAAAATTGCCCATGGTGTCAAAAGGCATCACCCAGGATTTGAACCGAGAACTATATGGTCATTTTCCCTACTCTGGATTACCGCTTTGCTTAGTGTTGCCTTAATATCACTAAATACTATGAATTTTATGCAACCAGGTTATATTATGAATTTGTGAATGTTAATATAGTAATTTATTCACCGATGATATTTGAGAGAGAGATTGATGAAGATAATTCAGGCAAAACGAACAAAGATTTAGATTTTAATAATAAATTTAAGGGATGCAAATAAGCTAACAAGTTTAGCTCCTCTCCTCCCGATAACCACTTGTGATGCAAAAAGTACAGAGAGTAGAGACGAATACGTAACAAGCTTCATCTCGGGCATAAAAATCGGAAGCGGAAAGTTCCGGATAGATGTTTGAGAATTTAACGGCGCGGCAAATCCGTTGCTTTTGGAATAAAAAAGTCAGAGTTATGCAAGACTCAGCGGAAATCCTTTTCTAGATGAAATGAAGAAGAGGTTATAAAGATGTTTACTGAATGCACAGGCAATTTGGTCCTTCTGTTGTACCTTTTGGTTCGAGCATTTTGCTCGTATTACATGATAAGAAAAAGTTGCTACCAATTTAAAGGTGAAAATATAATTAAATGACCAGACGGAACTTTTGCTTATCTCTATCGTTTTGGAGAAACAAATCATGTGCCACGAAACAATTCCAAAAGTCGTTGGGTGAAAAAAGTTGAATGCCGCATAAAGACATCATCATTTAATTATAATCACAGTAAATAATCAAGAAAAAATTCTATGAAATTGATGCACAGTGACCATTATAAAAAGATCTTTGCGACAATTGTTGCATTGTCATCAATTAGATCGTACCAAATGGAATATTAAAAATAAATACATCATTTAATAATGAACTTTTTTATACCTTCCTCGGAATAATATACCACCTATTTAGCCTGCAAGTACCAAGCTATTTTCAACGACGAATATCTTTTTCTATTTGCATCCATTTTTAAAAGACAAATTGCGTCTATGCTGAATTAAAGCTATTATAAAGTGCCGAAATAAAATAATTTGTCGTTTTCAAAGATGCACGAATAAAGAGGGTATATGATTTAAATGCATGGAAAATGAACAATTTCCTTAGAAAATAGTGCACAGTTAAAAACTAAGAGAATCTCCGACAACAATTCCCATGTAAAAATACAAGGCAAGAAATGGTTGCAGAATCCTTTTGAAAATATCCTCTTATTATTTGCTAATTAAGGAAATTCTTTTAATATCTTAGTGCATAATATGACCACTCAACTGTACATTCAAGTAGCAAGCCACATATATCAATAATTCACTTACTGGAATGCAGATTTTTGTAACTGAATTTAAATTTTCTTAAATACCAGAAGAAAGAAGTCATCACAAATTTATGGTGACAAATTATTGCACTAATTGGTTTCAATTCAGTACATTTTCTTATAATTAATTTTGTTATAGGTTAAGCAAGTGATTCCCCAATAAATAGGTAAAATAATTATTTTTTTGTGTTTGTGCCTCGTATACATCTAAGAATATAAAAATCAGTGGGGAGAGGCCTATGATTTTCGATTGTAGGTCACACAGTTTTCAATTTTATAAATGGCAGAAAAACAAAAAAAGCCAACTTCATTATGGTTCAGAATAGAAGAGTTGTTACTTGCGCGGCTCCTGGAAGAAGAGATAAGGGAGACCTCATGCCCTTACATGCTTCTCTCGGCTGAAGAACGGGTTTTGTCGATTCGTTAAAAAATAATGGCACTCTTGGAGATAATATGAGGAAAGCTCACGCGCAAAACTTCTGAAATTCACTAATGAGGACCTCAGATTCAGCCTGGTACTCTTGTTTCAAAACAACGTGCTTAGAAGATAAACGTGGTGTCCCACTCATTGATGTAAACTTACGATAAATCTGTTTTCGGTTTAACTACCAACAGTTTTAATGAGGTAATCTCTCAATATCGGCCTCTTTACTCTCCAGTGACAATCAAAACAAGTTCTTTTGGAAGGAAAATGTACATTACAGGATGTAGGTTTACTTTGAGGCTTGTAAATGTCCAATTCAATTTTTGCAAATGGACAAAGAGGACCCTTTCTTTAGTGATCCATTAGCTAAGCATTCAGTGCTGCTATTTTATTTTTTGCGTTTAAAGTCCTTTCATTCAGGATAGAAGATTGAGATTCTTGTTTTAGGATAGCTGAATAAATGAAGGCCAAGGCTCCTTGAGTCAATTTATCTCACGCTTCACGAATTTTGGGATTATTATTTTTAAGCAAAAAAGCAATATTTTGCTTATGAATCAACAATAGTACCCCCTCTAGTCAACCAGCTATGATAGTAATAATAACAAATAAAATCGGTGGCTATGATTTGTAATTTTTGGGTGTTTGAAATGTAATGCGGTACTCATGCAATAAAATATACCTTGACACGCATGAAAAGTTTTACTAATTTTATATTTTTCATTAATAATAGATTTAGTTCTACTTATTATAATTGGAAAATCATTGAAATTGGTCATGCTTCATAACGTTTTTTAATCAACGCCTTTCACTTTCGTGATAATGTTCATTCTGTCTCTCGTGAATTGAAAAAGGAATGTTTTTTCCAATATTTTAAAAGCTCTATCAAGAAACTTGGGCGTAAACTTTTGACTGTTGGTATTAATTAAGGGTCTGACCCAATGAGGGATACCCTTCAGCCGTAAAACAATGCCTTCTGTGTGACATAGCGATACAGATTCACTCAGGAAAATTGAACTTTTACGAATGTCTTTAAGCTAAACTTCGAAAAAAAAAAGGCTCGGCAAAAAATAATATTTCATAAATGGTAGCCCTGCAAAATTTTAGCGGGAGAATCAAGCTGTTAAAATGAGAATGTTTACTTGGATATCAATAGTGATTGAAATAATCATAATCATCCTTGACACTACAGCCCACGCAGTGCTCTGACCCCAGAAACAATCAGCCTCTATTCATTCCAACTTTCGCAACTCGCCTCCATCTCCGTTGTCTGTCCAAGCCGACCTTTACACCCTCAAACCACAACTTTCGTGATCTTCCTCCTCTTCTCCTCCATCCTGGAGTGCCAACAAATACCTTCGGATTGCCATTTTCTCTTCAATGCATTACGAGTCCAACTAAGTCTTCCTTGCTTCAAAACTGATACAATGTTTGGTTATCCGTACATTTTGTAGACTGTGTAAACATCGCTATTATCTCATTTATATATGAACACGATACGCATTTTATAGACATATTGTGTTCCTACGGTACAAAGTATTCTTCGTCCAGCTTCTAAACCACCGTTGGCTCTTTTCATGTAGGTACGAATAAATGAATGGATGTTTGTTTATCCGGGATTTTGAATCCGTTTCGCAACATTTCAAATATAAAACCAACGTCAATTCTATTAATCTTGAGTGCAAGCCATGGACATGAAAAGCTATATCTATTTCGATTGATGTGCTTCACGTTTACTGAAGTAAAGAAATATGTATAGGAAGAGGAAGGTATGCTGAGTGAACTATTCCATAGAGCTGAGAGAACAGAATGGCAATGAAGCAGGAATTCTCAAATTTAAGACGTATTCTCATTCATCACCTTGATCGTTTTTACTGCTTTCAATATAGTAGTTTTATTGGTTAACCATACGAGAAGGTTTTGCCGTCGTACTAGTGATCATAAAAACGGATTGTTGGGAAAACAAATATTTTTGCAACTAAATATTTGAGTCATAAAACTTAGTAATTTCAACATCCATGGATAAAATAAACTAAAATATAAGACATAAATTGCTGTTAATTCTAAGTCACAAGCACAGATGTAATCATAACCTGAAAAAGAAAAAGTATGGCTGAAGAGGTCCCGGGAAGAAATGCATCGTATTGTGATGCTTAACCTGGAGCAACTTAATGCTGGAGTCCATTCATTTTATCTGTCAATCTAAATCAACCTTTCCTCTCTCTCATTGACCCTAAACCACTATCTTCTTAGATATATTTTATTTCAATTCGGTTTTTTATCCTTCTTTTAACCCGGCGAGGAAAGAACGAGCCGTCTAAAAAATAAAAAAAGGGGAAGCCAGCTCTTTTGGTCCTTATTCGAGACTGTGCAATAAATCCTCGTCTTTAACGGTCGCACGTGCTGCAAATACCTAATAGGAACTTAAATGCGCGGCGACACAATTACAGCGGTGAACGGGATATAAATCCATCGCTTTGCGACGTGATACGACCCATTATTCCACTTCGCAATCTGGTAATCTCACACCTCCACTCGTATTCCTGATTACCCTTTGAAAATAAAATCGACGTAGACGTAGAGTGTAATGCATCATTTTGGCCGGTTAAGAGAGGAATAAGAGTAGCAGAACATTTGAATAACCAGGCGCATTCCTCCAATCCATAACCTTAATATATCCTGCATTTTCTACATTTTTGTCTCAAAAGAAGCTGGTAAGGAAAATTTCAGCGATTTGGTAAATTATTTTCATCTGAGATTGTCCGCCTTCAAGTTATTTCATAAATTTCTCTCCGGGCCTGAACTATGAAGACGCTCGTTGGAACTGTTATATATGTAGGTAATACGTTGATGCCTAAAATTCTACAACTATATAAGTTAGAATCTATGCAGGTTGGAAGGTATATTAAGGATGTGACCTACAGATTAGGTCATTTGTGCCATTATTAACAGGGTGGAGAAAAACTCGGTGTAGGTATTTAGCCAACTATTGTCAAAGGAACCAATAAAACCACGGATTGAAGTTCCATTCGACGTACGGAGAGCAGAACTTCTACTACGGAACAAAAGTCCTCTGTAAAGGACCCACGCTGGGAGCCTGGGAAATTTTTTATACCACTGGGATTTGAACTCACGCTCACGAGGTGGGAGGCCAACGCTCTAGCCACCATATCAAACCCAAAATTTTCGTAAAATAAAAAAAAAAAACGTTTGGTCAGCCATATCCCCCTTACTTTTCCATGTTCTCTTTAACATCCATTTGCCCTGTATTTTACCGTATCTTTTTCTACTTTCCGTTAAGGAGACAATTCATAGCTTCCTAATTTGTTTTTATTTGTGGCATGCTTTATCGTAATATGTTGTATTGATCCTCAACTTAACGTTTGCCGTTGCTATTTAACGTTGGCTTCCCTGCCAAAGTTATTGCCAATTATCCGTATCTTTTCATCCTTTCTAATCAGTGTTACAAACTACCCTAGCTCCCAATAAATGATGCTACTGTCCATACATAGGTTAAAATAAAGTTGTATGCCTGCAATCACATTTTATTATGGTATGGCAGTGAAATCATCGTCTTCTATTTCGCGCATTCTAACACATTTCAATGAAACCAAACATGCACACAGTAATACGATCCGAGTCGCGAGCGCAAAATCAATCCGAATGCAATTATTCTCAATCATGTGAGCTTTGCATACCAGAGTGAGAAATCTAATACAATGTTAACAGTAGGAAATTAGCATAAGGGTTGAAAGAGTCTTCATGTACTCAGATTAGCATTTTATATGGCCCACCCTATTTCGATGAGTTCTTACACCCATAAAGCGTTCCAATTCGCTTTTTTTCTTTCCTTGCAATCATTTATACCACGTTCACCCGTTTTATATTATGCCTAAAAGAAAAAATAAATTTGGCTTCCTAAAAATCTTAGTTAGTTAAGGAACATCGTTCTGCAAATAAGAAGTGTGTCAATGCTATTCGGAAATACGATTACCATGCCTCTAAAGCATTGAAGCTCCTTAGAATTACTGAATGTTTTTTTAGTTTCAATAAAGCAAAAAATTGACGAAAGAAATTTACAAAAACTGAAAGGCGATGAGTTTATTACAATTATGCAATACCCACCTTCGTGAAGTTCACACATTCTAGCCAATTAAAAGTCGAGTTCTTTTTAGAAAAATCATACCACAATCAGAGTAATTCTGTGTCCCAAAGCAAATTGGATGGGAGATTTTTAGCCATAACATGATGAATAGTAATTTTTTTAATGATATTATCTAGCAAAGATAGTATCAATAAAAAGACAGGGAATAGTAGGTGAAAGCTAATATTCTAATTTATTCAAAATGTCGTTGGGAACGCAATTTTTAAATTCAAATTCTATCTGTGAGAAACGAATATTTCCAATCCATTTAGAGATTATTAAGATACTCACGATCTTATTTTTTTGCCGAAACGGAGTTGTCGCCGTGGCGTTGACTAGTTCTATGCGTCAGCGTCGCACAATTCTGTTAGATCATCAAGCAAAGAGTATTCAATGAGCATTGGAATAGAGGTAAGTTGAGCGAGATTTGCAGAAGATAATGTCTCAACGGTTTTAAGAGCTGACGTGCCACAACTATATATGCAAATAAGAAACGTCAGCGGGGCGTCGTCGCTGTTATTTCGAGAGATGTCGTTCCTTTCGCGCCCCTTCCGGCGCCACCGTCGCTCTTACCTAATCCCGCGTCTGTCACACACTTCAACCGTCTCATCTCCCTCTCCCTCTTATCTGCGACTTCTTCTCTTCCTGTCCTGCCTCTCGCCTTACCTACTCCTCCTCCTCACCAACTCTCCTCGCTTCACTTTAACGGATCTCTACATTCCTCTTTTTCAGCATTCCCATCTTTCCGATTCACGCATTTTCTACGCATACCCTCTCCGGTTTTTATAAAGAGCAATCGCTCTATTATTAATTTAGACATTTATCTCACCTTTTTGGTTATCATTCTGCAAATCACTTTAAATTTTAAAGATATTTATTCTTCTGGGAGCAAAATCATGGGGTTATTCACACATATCTGACATTGTAACTTCTATTTTTTTTCTTCTAAATCAGCGGTTCCCAACCTTTTTTTCCTCTCACATCCCTCTGTAAGTATATAACGATTTTTGGACCCCCAAAAACGTAACGTGCACTTTTTATTACATAATTTCACTACGGGTAGGTGACACTTTTAGCTATAAATATTTGTATAAATAGGAACTTTGTTTTAAATACCCCATATAATATGTGCACATATTTCCTAGTAAGAGATACATAGTTCCTGGCGTAGGCCATTACCGATTATTTTCGGCGTACCCCCGACTGGAACGTAGCGTACCCCCAAGTGGTATGCGTACCGGTTGGGAACCACTTTTCTATACGTATAAAAGAGGGTGTCTGTTTGTCTGTCCGCTATGCATTTCCTTATGGCAGCACAGATTGCAACCTAAGTTATTAGGAAGGTGGATCTCATGGTCCCAAAGCCCGTAGTTTTAGTTCCGGTTGTTTCTGACGCGTCCTTTTCTCATTACCGTTTGTTACGCCACGTCATACAACTTCTGCGATTCAACATTCTGCCGGGTAGTGACACCTCTTCACACGATCACAGGGAAAATATTAAAATCTTACTATGCGACGACGAATTCCTAGTTCCAAGTTCCCCACTTATCTTGGTACTATTCATTCCGAGCAACGCCGGGTGGTCTTATAGTTAAAGATAAACATGGTGATGTACTTTCCTGGGAATAGCACAATGGGGTCTATTCACTCAGATCCGATTTCGTAATTTCTAATGGTTTTAATATAGATTGCCTTTATTAGCATATACAACTTGGTACTTTTGAGCCACATGGATTGTCAGAAGGTTCCATTTATCCAACATAGTGCCACATTGAAAGCATAGGATTTATATTAAATTTCAAGTTTCAACTCCATAAACAAAAAAACAATAACATGTCACAAAACGTTTTATGTCATTCGAAATGTGGTGCTACCGAAGAATGATGAAGATAAAATGGATTGACCGTGTGAGTAACCAGGAAGTGCTAAGGAGAGTGGGAGAAAACAGAAACATCCTAAAACCTTTGAGCAGAAGAAGGGACAACTTAGTTGGCCACATTTTGAGGCACAATGGTCTGATGAAGACAATCGTTGAAGGACAAGTGGAAGGGAAAAAGGGCAAGGGACGGCCCCGAATGAGTTATATAGGTCTGGTTATAAAGGATGTAAAAGAGAATAAATATGTAGCTATGAAGAGATTAGCGGATAGGAGAGAGAAATGGAGAGCTGCGTCAAACCAATCTTAGGATTGTTGACTAATGGTGATGATGATGATTTACTATATATTATTTACAACTTTTAAGGACGACCACAGAAAATTTATGTACTTGATACATCACGTCATTACAAAAATACGTATCAGTTGATAGCGTATACCGTATTTCTCCGTGAAATACGGGTAACTTAGCCTGAGACGAGAGGCGACCGTTTGAAACCCATTAAAAATCATGGTAGGTGATAACATATTTAGAGGGGGACTTAAGAATCCTCAATTTTAATTTTCTTGGGAAAAATGACGAGCCACTCGCCAAAAATCATTGGCGTCATCAAAAATCTGCGAAAGGGATAATTCCGTCCATTTTCGCCACGAATAGAGAATGAAATAAAGGAGGTGGATCGATTAATGGAAAAATACGAGTCTCATCATTTTTAATCATTATCACATTCGATAATATTAAAATAAATTGGCAATCACGGCCATTCACATATTTTCCCTATTTTGTTCATGGTACATACTATGGTCTCACTGCGAATGTACCGTTATATTACTTTTTAATGCCAAATACATCGGTATTTATTTTGTATCATACATCTGTTTGAGCACATTATTACTGTTAGTCCTTTCTAATTGACCTTTTGCTGTTTTTGGAATGCATTAAATGAATAAATATCTTCATGTAACTAATTATCGTATAAAAGGTTGTTTCTCAAATCTCTTTTATACCCTATATCACTAAAGCTCCCGTCTACGTTGTCTTCCTTTTCTTTTCCATACCTTTCCAACTCTTAGATATTTCCATCCCGCTAGCCTTACGGAATTCCAACCACACCCACCCTCCCGGAGCTAACAGATCCAACGCCCACGCAGCGGCTCTGGCACACGAATTCAAACTCCCACAATTCCACGCGCCGGGGGTGCGGATTTTCGACGCAAGGAAAACGAATGGGCTCTGCGATATGCGGAGTCTTATTTTCCTCCGGCGGATAGAAAGAGATACAAAACGAAAGGGGGATGTCTGGCAGCCAGCGATTCCGGGGAGATTGAAAGTGTTCCCGGCGAGAGAGTGTGGGAGGAAGGTGGCAAGGAGCGGGAGGAGGAAGAAAGTGAGTGAGTTGGAAGATGATTGGCTTCGTGCGATGGCTAAAGGACCTCGCTTCACTTGTTGAGAAACACGGTTCCAAACTCGTTGGAAATGCACACGAGGGCACACATTGCCTCCCACTCATGGGGCGAATGTGGAAATAAATAAATAATGATTAAAGATGGAAAATACGTAGGACCATTTCATTCAAATTCATGCAGGCCCCTATTGTAAGTGCGCGGTCACTAATGGATACACTTTAAAAAATAACATGTCGTGGACCAATTTAAGTATACCAGCACAAGCCACGGTGATAATTTTACGGAGTAACCAAAAACGGACAAATTGTTCGAATTATCCACTGAGAAAAAATCCATTCCTCTTGACCGGGAAACCGGATCCCTCGATTTCCGGCCGTTTAAGCTACTGAGACGTTATTCTCCCCTGTATAAATTTGAGGAGACCTGTATGAATTTTTAAAAATTGGTTTCATTTGAATTTGTATGATCATATCCATAACATAATAGTCTTGGAATATGCTTTCAATTTCATTAGGATAATATAAATATATAAGAGCATGCTTCGCCTCCGACGCTTGGCACAAGGATGGAAACGAAAAAAATAAATTGATTAAAGCTTGAATAGATTGTGTGCCATTTTATTTTAACTCATGCAAGCTCCTATTATAACTGTAAGGACTGGGACATTTATCAATAAAATACATGTTGTATACATCTATGCTTCTTTATAAATTGGTTGTATTTAATATGATAATTTCTCATAAAGTTACACGCATGGAATGAATCTATGAAAACACATTTTTCTATTGTCTAGCATGTATAGATATAAAACACATGTTTCTCTTTCCTCAGGTGACCATAGAAGGGGACACCAAGAGATATGACTCTAAGAGGGCTAAGATCGATTTTGGACGAGTTTGCATTGCGGGAATTCATCGTAACATATAAATAGACGTTGAAAGTAATTTTGCAAATTTTTTTCCTCAACTGCTTTTATAATTTCTTCACCCTTTTCCCGGTCGAATAAAGATATACTTGAAAATATATTATATTTTCCTTTCATTTTACCTAATAACATGCTAAATAAGGTAAATTGTAAATATTGACCTTGATAAAAAAGCTTATGGTAAAAAATAAATGTTACGTTTTCGCAACTTAAGCCGAATTCGCTGCATTGTCATACATTGCCTTCCCGTAATAATGTGCCATTTTTAGTGTCAGATATAATTTACGCCTTTTTATGCTATAAATTTAACAAACATCGTATTATTTGATAATTAAAATTGTTAGCTATTATGTCTCCAGTTATATCTAGTATTATTCAATATAAATCCATTACAGCATAGATTTGCATTATGGTTTGAAAGAAATGGTTCAAAGCGAATATTTTCTCAGAAGAGCATGTATTTCACAGGGAATGGTGTATGAATAAAATTAATTAAATTTTTTGGCATATATTTTTAATGTTGAGTTTTCGCAACTTTGGCCCCAAATGGGTCAAGGAATTTGCCACATTTAACCATCTTTAACAAGGTTTGATAAAATAATGGCCATGGAAAATGGTTTCAAACTCAATGGAAATTCATGAAAGAGAACACTTCGTCTCCCACGCATGGCACGAAGATGAAAAGGGAAAAAATAATTGATTAAAGATGGAAAAGATTTAAGGCCATTTCATTTTAACCCATAAAATGTCCAGCGCAATGCCCATGAAATGGGTGGTTGGAATTTGATAGGAATGGAAAAGAGGAAACAGTTAAGCAGACAGCAAAAAATGAGGTCGGAGCCGTGGGAATAATTGAGTGCGGAAGAGGAAAGAAGGTGTGATTAGGAATGGAAAAAATAGATCATTGGGGTCGGAACGAAGTTGCGGGTGAAACGAAAACAGTGAGTGGTAGAGCCCGAAACGGCGAAAAGGAGGTATTTAGGGAAAGAAGGAGGGCTGAGTAGCATGTAGAAACTCAAAAGGGTGAGGAAAAGTTAGTGAAGTCGGGTTGGCGAGTGAATGGTAAAGTGGGAAGCCAAGAAGAGTGGGTGGAGGAGTTGAATACACAACAGCAACTTATGAAACCAAAACGAGAGCTAATAAGACAAAACTAAATTCATAAACTAACGATTACTATATTTTATATTTTAAATAAACTATCATTCCCTCCCTATTGACCTGTTTCTCGTAGATATCACCGACTACTTTAAAATTAACTGATTGAAACTGATAAGAGAGGAACATCTCAAACTTATCATGGAAATGAGAAGAGGAAGAGGAAAGGTTTTGTATGTCTTGTGAGTGTTTTTATTGAGTGTTATTTAAAACACGTTCCCTGCCACGCGCCGCCATATGGCGTCCCGCATTGCCACTGGACGGAACTAATGAGACGCATATTGGCGTCAAAGTAGCGTTTTCATTGAATCATCAAGCGATGAGTAGAGCTTGAAATTTAAGCAACATTTCCTAATGTACTGATAGGTCAATGTTTTCTTCTTTGAGGGGAGGCCATTGGCCACACGTTTCAGCTCGAATTTAAGTTTTTTTTCGCCTTCGGTTTACTATTTTTTTTGGGAGTGGTATATTTCAATGGCTATATCATTCATTGTTTCAAGTTGAAGTGTTGACGTATTATATACCCACACAATGTTTCAAATCACGATTCCAGAGCTTTTATTCCTTCAGTCAGTTGTCACTGAGACCCACCGAATTATAACCCACAGTTACTGCTCTTGCGGAGAAAATGTTTTTGTTACCGTTTGCTTTCTTATGTTTCTCTCGTAATATATCCTATAAAATATCTAAGCTTCCATTAGAAAATTTCAACGTGAGTAAAGAAAATCTTTTCCGTATTTTCCCCAATCTCCAATTTGAAAATTCTACTTTAGAGTCATGGCAATGAAGGAACTTTGATGGAGTAAAGGTTGCACAGTAGCCCAGAGAGCCTAAGGTTCGCTGTTCAATATCCGGTCCAGGCGAACTATGCCAAGTGGCAATTCATATAAATATCACCGCCGATCACTCGACCTAGATGAAATACTCCACTTTTACCTCAACAATTTCACAAAAAATATTAAAAATAAAACTGTATTTAAACTATATGTTCTCCCTGCATTTTTAATTTTACTTTCATTAATTTATTTCAATTACCCCCGAAAACAGCACAATGATGCCTTTACACGTTGAAACAATTAACAACAGATGATCACTTACACCCATGCCCTGGAAAGGGCACCAATCCAGGCGGGACTGGAACCCGCGACCTTCGGTATGGTAGGCGAGGACTTATGCCCGTTACTATCGAGAAGGACGAAATTTTAAAAATATCAAAATGATAACCTAAGACTAAAAAACTATTAATGCTGCTTTCACAGTCCTGTATTTGTTCGCCAGACTCTGGGGATAACGGCGAGAAAGTAAGAACCTAACCTACTGCTTTTTTCTATCTGACTTTATACGGCATATTGAAAGTTAAAGGAAAATTTAGAGGATGGATTAATGCCTCTCTACCGGTCGTATTCTGTCTTTTTGGTGATGTATTATTGCTTATGGTTCCAGAGAGTACATCCCGACATAAGTGTACACCGAATCAAAATAAATACCATAACAAAAGATTCGCGACAGAACTTGAGGATAAATAGTTAGGGGTCTTACATGGAAAAAAAGAAGGGGAACCAAAAAGGTTTTGCATGTTTTATCAGTGCTTTGAGTGATCGTTATTTGATCACACTTACTGTTCTTTTCCACAAAAGTTTCTTGCAACTGCTTGCTTGATAATTTGTCTCTCCTATTTTATCCTTTGAGCTATGATGAGAATCAGGGGAGCAATTTTTAAGATAACGTAACACTGAAACCGCTCAAGGGTCGTTAGTATATTTTTGGAAAAGGTTTTTGGCCAAGTTTTTTTCATAAATACAATGCAGTAACGATTTTCCACATCAGCCACGGGCATTATGGCCTTGATGTTAGCATACCGTAAAATGTTTCTATGTAGTGGACCCTGAACAATATTTATTTATGCCATATTTTAGAAAAATTACGGTCTCCTTAATCTGATAAGTGAGGAAAAAGTGAAAAGAAAGATAACTAGAGGAACAACACGTCTATTGTGCGTCGAAAAGATAAGGAAGTAAGTTGGATGAAAAGACTTTCTCCGAAAGGAGGAGGAAATAATGAACGCGTGAATTGGCGAGTTGATGCAAACGAACCTGCAGGCTAAAGTACATACAATAAGGAAAAAATTTCAGATAAAAAATAAAATCGGAAATTGTTAACTTGAGAAATATATCGACTCTATAAGCTGTTTTACTGGCTGCAATACAGCAAAACAAAGGGTGGGGTGATAATCCGTGCAGGATAATTTATGAAGGTGATGGGAAGTAGGAAACAACTCAATATCTAAAAAACTATATAGTAACCGACATTTTGCAACCAACGCACTATGGTAAAAATTAAAACACAATAAAATAGCTGTTTCTGAATCAATTTGAGCCGTTAAAGTCGACATTGATATTATTTTCACTACACCTTTCACTGTTATTGTTTTTTACTCTGCAAATATTTTAAACAATTCAATTTCTCTACAGTAAAATTAATGAAAAATCTGTTTCCAGATTTTCAAAGCGCTGGAACCGAATTTGTAACGATTTTTACTCGCCATTTGACTGTTTTAGCCTACACCATTCCAAAATATGAGAAATTGAGAGTTTTGTAATACAAATAAATTGAAATATCAAAGTAATATTTTCAATCCGCTTAAAGCTGAAATCAATATAATTATTGCTTAACCCCTTCACTTCAATGTATTTTATGAACATCGTATACCTACCCAATATTTATTTGTTCCTCAGTTCATTTTAAATAGAACGGTAGATAATGAAATGATTTTTAGTAGTTTATATTCAACGTAATAAAGTGAAACAAAAAGTTATTATTATTTCATATTGTCAAGAACGGACAAGAATTTCCGTTAGAATATTCGAAACACAACTGTCGCTACTCGTATAAAATCATTTGATTCCTACTAATGCATCATATTTCATGAAATGTAAGTCCCTTGTTTACAATATAGATATTTCAACATTGTTCAACTTTCAAAATATTTTTATTGTTCCCCTAAATAGTACCAAAATAATGAAAATCTGATGACGAGCTACAGTCGGCATAGCGCGATTTGGCCTTGAAAGTTCATAACGAGCTATAGTCGTCGTTTCAGCGCAAGAATTTAATCAATTACATTCATTTATATGGAGACAAATTATTTTCAAAAATTGAGGAGAGAACAGGGCCGGAAGCCTGGGCCGGATAAAGGGAGAATTCTAAGACGGAGGAGGAGGATAAGCATGGCGGGAGACGAATTTTTTCGAGCAGACATATCAAAGAGCAGGAGGAGTCAGTGGAGAAGGATGGATCGCGGCAGGAAGAGAAAGGTTTTTAGGGTGAGAGGAAGATTAGGGACCAGGAGCAGGTAGGAAGGAAGAGAGAAAACGGGCTATTTCTGCTGTTGAATCCCAGGGCAGGGTTCGTATCCACACGTTTAATCCTCCTTCGCGAGAATCGAAATTCAAGAAGGAAAAAGAAAGGAAAGGATCCGGAAAAATAAAATGAAAAACAAAAGAGGGAACGAGAAAATACTAAGAGGGAGATAAGCCCTGATTGGCAGAGAAAAGAAATAAGACGCACCGGAAAGAGAGTAAAGACGAAGGCGTGTCCAGCCTGATATTCACACTGTCCAGGGGAAGAGGTTATTGCCGGCCATTTCCCGAAGGTTTTCCATCGTTGTCCAGAAATAATGTTGCGATATTTTTCACCCGGATCCGGCGATCTTGGAACGACAGCGATGGATGTTAGGAATGGATTCAAGGATGTGGAGGTGGAAGAGAATGGCTATACGCCAATCTCCAGGCATACTACGCGTGCGGTGGGTTAGAATATCACGTTTTTTATATTTTAAGAGCACAAAAGCCATGCTATTACAAGAAATTTAAAGTTTATAAACAGTACATACCCAGTCCTCTTCCTTGCCTTGGCTCACCTGAAATATCACTTCGTATGAAACTTTACTCTCATGAATATTTAGGTCCGTTTTTTTTATGTTATTACTGAACCTAAAATTCAAATTCATGCTTGAGTTAGGAGAATGTTTGCGCTATTGCTATGGACTAAAGTTCAAGATGTTTGGATAATAAACTCTTCCCTGCAGAAAGAATCAACGTAGATTTATGGTGCGGCTACAATCAATACAGAACAGATAGGGAGAGGATGGAGGTTCCAAGTTTTCATTGACAACAACTTCATTTATCTTTAAAAAACAAAATATTGCAATATTATGGTGAGTTTTAAAAAAGGATCCATTTGAATTGAAGTCATTACACCGTATAAATATCGAATAGTTACCCCCAGTGTCTCAAATCCTCTATGTAAATGATAAATAAATGCATTATGCGAATGCCTTGCAAAAGTTAAACATTTAGAACGTAGTACATAGATATTATAAAAATATGGAAGCATTCACTGGGATTTATACAGATAGGGAAAACAGATAGGGAGATGATGGAGGTTCCATGTTTTCCTAGACAACAACTTCATGTATCTTTACTGAACAATATATTGTCAAAGTATAATGAGTTTAATTAAGGATCCTTTTGAATTGAAGTCATTATGCCGTTGAAATATCGAATAGTTATCCCCAGTGCCTCAAGTCCTCCAAATAAATGGTAAATGAATGCATTGTGCGAATGCCCTGAAAAAGTTTAACATTTACAACGTAATGAATAGCTAGTATAAAAATATGGAAGCAATTACTGGAATTAATCTCGCCAATATAGATGGAATATCTGACTGAATGAATATTTTCTAAAACGAATAGAGTAATATATAAAAATAGTAGATGCTTGGCAGGGAGGAATTTGTCGGTGAAATTCTAGCAAAAGATTTCTTGAATAAAAGAAACTTGAATTGATCTTGGTTGACGAGGTACATGGTAATTTCTTAAGTTTTAATTAAAAATAGGAGGGAGAAGGGTACGATATATGGCTGTACCAATAAAATTTGAGATTGGGAGGATAGGTGGGTAGCCAGAATCGTGGGCAAGAGGTAGTGGATAAAATGGGAAAGGGGAGAAGTTGGTAATAAGTGAAGGTACGTAACGTCTTCATTTTCTCATTATGCACTGTATCAAAGTTGAATCGATCAACCACTCCGTATTTGTAGTGCATAAGTCCTGGAAAATTGAAATAATCAGTTTCAGAGACGATCAGTGAATTTGCGCATACGAATTTACAATATTAAGAGGTGATTATCGCAGACACATGCGGCGTGGTGGCAACTATTTTATTTATACCTCGTTTTTAGGATGCCTAATTCATAGTAAAAACGATATTTCCATGCATACTACAAAACACTACATCGACCAGTGCAATTATATTAAACGATTACTTTTATATCATCACTTATTCTGATTCGTTCTACTGTTGGATATGAAGTAAATTTATCCTCAAATCATCTCTAATCCTACCGAAATATCCTTTCCTTTGTTGGCTCGTGATTGATAAATAAAATTGGACGCAAGCCCTCATTTCAATCGCATTAGATGCATTCCCTTTATCAGGGTCTCACTACTCTGCAATCATTCACCTTTCATGCATCCTATCATAGCAAAAAAGAAGAAAATTAACAAAAATAAAGCGAATAAAAGTATTTGCCTCAAGCTCATTACATTTTTGCGCTGTTGCACTGAATTTTTATGTTACCGAGGGGCCAAAACCTATAATGGAAACGCTAAGCTAATAAAACATTGTAACTTTCCAAAATGAACATTGAAAAATGAAGATGTTTCTGCATGATAGCCAAGATATTTACGCACTCATGAAACTAATGGTCCCACTGGCATTGACTTAATTAATTTAAAAAGTATTTATAAAAAAAGAGGGAATTCATTGGGAAACAAAATTGGAATGGAAAAATATACGCTTATGCTGGCTAATGAAGATGTTTTTATGGGTCAGTTGCAATCGACGAGACAAAAACATGAAGGTAACATAAGAAAACAACAAGCATGTGCACTATGAGGGGATTAAAGTAGTTTTGCCAATAACGCTTCTAGCATTGCTATGTGTTTCTAAAATCAATATTTTTCCACTCACTCCGGAAACAGTGACCCAGTTAAGAGACGAGTGAACGCATTTTTTCACGGGGGATAAAATTACCAAAATAACATCGTCAGCTTTTCACGGAAGCAAATCAGATTTTTTCCAGCTCTTCGAAGAAGGAGACAAAAAAGGGTTTTTACTGGAAGAAAACAACAATAATAATGCCCGGGATGTCTAGCTATATTATCATTTTTCTCCCTCTTGCTGAAGCGCCTGAAGGGCGCTGGGAGCTTTAGCTGGGCTGGTGCGCTAAATTTGCATACCATTGCTGGGGGAATATCGATACGGCTTTCCAGAGCGGAAAAGTGTGTTTTGAGAAATAAGTATACGCGTATAAATATATAAACACTGGAGAAAAGCGAATACGCTCCTAGGGGGTAGGAGGGGTGGAAATGGTTGGAGCTTAAAAGGAGATGCAGGGGATAAAATTCAGACGGGGTGAGGGAAGGGGAAGGGTTTGAGTGGGTTCGAATAGCAAGTTTAGTGTAAGAAAGAGTATGAAAAGAGAGAGGGAACGTAAAGAGGAGCTAAGAGATGCGAAAAAAACCCTGGAGGAGGGAAGGTATATGATGGCAGACTTAAAAAGGGAGAGTCGGGAAAAGAGCAGTTTTTCTCGGTCACATTTAATGGAATTTCGGAATTTCAAAGATGAGAAATAGGTGAATAACAGGCTAAATGAAGGAGGATGAATTATTTATAAACACCTAAATCCATTTGAAACAGCATATACAATCAGTAGTGGATAGGGTGTAGTTCATGCATAAAAAGGTTATATAAAAAATATAGGTTGGCCCTCAGAACCGGAAATAATAATTTTTTTTAGAAAAATAACTTGTTGGCGTTGAAAATTTAAAAACACCACTACTATTAGGCAATCTAAAATAAAATTGTAAAATTTTACTTTTTATGTAGCTACTTAAATTGACTTCTTATTCTCAGACTTATACTCCATTTGGCTGCACAAAGAAAGATAAAATAAAATGGAGTCATTCATTTTAAATTTATAAATAATTCTTCTCTTTTATTGCCTACATTATACTGCGCCAAGACCTAGGGTGTATTGATGACAGACTTAAAAAGAGAGTGTGTCTAACGATCGAATATGGAAAATCACACAATGCAAAAATACGGAGTTGATAACAGTTCTGCAGTTTCGATTAGTCATTAGAGTGATGCCTAATTGAGAGCTAGCTCATTGCCAGATGCTCATGAGACTCTCTGACATGTTACAACTACGTTTCACTAGCTTCTTAGTACATTAACATTCCCAAAATATCAAATTTATTTCAGCTTACTAAGTTAAACCTGAAAGTTTTATTAATTAGATTATATAGTATTTCGGTTTACTTTATTAATCGGGAAATGTCTCATGCTGGGGTTTCTATTGAATTTTCAGGGCTATTCTGAATAGATTAGAATATGAAAGAATAAGACCATAAAGGAATTTTGATTGTGAAGTTTAGGTCACCTCAGTATTATTAAATTTTAAATCTGACGCCCATTCTATTATGCAGATAGCTCGGGAATATATGCGAATTTAAGATTATCAGACATGAGACAAAGAAAACAAAATAAAAAGTTTTAACAGCGTACGCAGTGTATACCATCATAGATGATTCTGAGATTGATATTGAAGCTATTGTTAACATTTTACACATTAAAATTACAGTTATTCGTTAATAAGAATTGTTATTCAATATTTTATGATTTAGGGGAATCATATAATGATTGAGTTCAAGTTGTATGACTCTCCATAGAAATATATTGGAAACAAGATAATCATCTCTTTAGACAGTACACCTTTCAATAAGACCGTTACGGACTATTTCAAACGTAATTCCTACTCAAATGTTGCTCGGTTCATGGAATGTTTATCTGAAGTTAGTTCAGATATGACATTCAAAAAGAAAATGCATTCGTACTAAGAAAACACAGTTAAATCATCTAGTTTTCATTTTATTTTTACTGAACAGCAATTCTTTTTTTTTTACTAAACCTAACATATGGCGTAGATCTAGTACATTAAAGCTTTAAAAAATTGTTTACCATGATATCCGTTTTAATATGAGATGAAATAAGGTCAATGCCTCTAGCCTTCAAAAGCAGGCAGATGAATCTAATGGTAAGATCTTTTAAAATGTCAATGGTCAGAACACATAAGTAAAATACAGCATTTCCCAATTATTCATGGCATTTTAAACACTATTTTTATCAGGGTTTATATATTGATTAACTCTTGGTGCCATCCTACTTAAAGAAAATTTCAATTTTAAGTGTAGAGCGAATCAATATTTCTCCAAACATTATATATTCTGTTTAGGCTCCTAAGCGCTGAAAAGGTTAAAATTTCCCTGGTAAATCCCACTACTTGGGATTATCCAATTAAACAATATATTACCTAAATATAAATGAACAGGTGTAGTTTTCTCCTTCATGGTATATAAACAACTGGCTGATTATAAAAATTTACAAAGTCTTACTTTTGAATTTTAATTTCGTATTTGGATACATTTTCAAAGGTTAAGAGATAATGACTTTAATATCCTTCGTAAATTAATTCCATCATTTCCATCGGCATGAGCCCCAAATTGTTATTTGGTCATTTAATTATGTTTAAAAGTGTTTTCATTTGCCCACGCAAAATCAAAGGTTAAAATTTATTATTTATGAAGTTACACCGACAACTGAAATGCTAAAGTCAATTCGCAGAGCTAATATAATTCTGCTTCGTAAAAAGCTTACTGGTTTAGCTTTTAATTCCTTTTTGCAAATGTAGCCTAAAATTTATGAATTTTTGTTCGGATTTATTTCCACCATATTTCAAATGTATCAATGGATAACCCTTAATGTCTTTGTTATACTGGAAATAGTGATTCTCAATCAAATTTATAGTTTTGTTTTATTTCAAGTAAACCTAAGCATCATACAAGTAAGAAATAATCCCTTGCGTCACTTAGCGTGCTTCAATGGCTTATCAAAGTAGTTTTGAAATATGAGGACATAAAATGAAAGATTCTAAATCCGTTTTTCATACTAATGCAGATCATCATCGCATTACCTGGTAACATCAGTGTGTTGCAGGGGCGCAGCTAGGAATTAAGGTCGGGGGGGGGTTTAGGTGCAACTGATACCGGTGTTTGTGTGGGGTTGTGGTATGCCCAACAGGATAAGCCTTAGGTGAGAGATTAATAAATTGCGGAATTTTAAGATAAATGGTTCAAAATGGTGAGTTTTACTACTTTCTGAGGGATATTTTATTAATTAATACACTATTCTATTAGTAATATAAATCCAATTAAGTAAAATGGATAAAACTTAGAAATTTCTCTGAGCTTTGAGGGGGGTTTAATCCCCCAAAACCCCCCCTCGCTGCGCCACTGGTGTGTTGTACCGTGTCCAAAAGCAGACATTACAGTGACGCTACAGAATTTAATTAAAGAACCCTATTGATCATATAGCATATAGCTATTTCAGTCGTAATATTTTCCCCAAACAATCATAGAGACTTGTGTAGGTACTATCGTTTTCAACAATATGCAGACATCCATGTACCCAATTTTACTGACGTGGCCAGTTCGGTGAAAGCATGGACGGTTGATACACAAGGCAATCTCCTTCCTTTGCCTTCATGCCGCCAAGAGCCGATGAGGCGGGACCCAAATATGACCGGGTTAGCGAAATGGGAGTCGAACTATGGGGGCTAAAGCCCTAGCGGATGGAATGCACGGAGGAAACTCGCTTACGCACACGCTGGGCTGTGTTTGGAAGTGTTTTCTTTCGGGTTCCGTGGCGAGGTTTTGCCTCTTCATCAGATATACATTCGGACTCACCTTTTATATTTTACGAAGACTTGGATTCGTAGCCGTGTTGGTTGACTCCACGCGCGACCACTGCAATAATGTTCTGGGAGGGTTCGAATACATTGTAATTACACATTTTTATTTCCTAAAAGATACATTCAACATCAATACAATCTATAGGTACAGTTGACTCAAGAGCAAATTAATACTGATGTTTTTAAACTACTAAATTTTTTAAATGTTGACTGTATCTATGTTAAAATATTTATTTCGAAACCGATTCGTTGATTCAGAGGAAATTAGTTATGGAAGTAGCAAAGGCTTTGTCTCCCTGTCCTTGCGGCTAATATCTGTCAAATCTCTGATAAGTGGAATTCCTAATCATGTCATCATCCAATAAATAACCAGATACTCTCGTAGTTGAAATTATTTTGGTAAACCTAGAGCATAACAAATGATTGTAATAGAAAGAACAATCATGATCATCACTATGAATAGTATTCAAATGTACTGCAGAATTTTTATGATCGAGATGTGGAAAAATAGCAATTATGTATCTATACATCAAATATATATCTTTCCCTGAAGTGTTTTCCTCACGAAATAATGCAGCACAAACAAAAGGATTAGGTGGACTCTTGACTTGGCTAATGAATGAAGCTTACTCGAAAATAAAATGAGCACCAAATTGAATTACCGTCGAAATACACTCAAATCTTCCTCAAAAATTGATGCAGATTCATGTATGAAGTCAGTAAAAGATGAATAGGTAAACTTACACGAGAAGTATTTAAAGATTATTGAGATGTTAAGAACCTCGCTAGTCATTCAAACTAAGATGTTTTTTTTCCTACATAAGTGCTACTTAGTTTTCCTTGGTATAGGAGACTTAAATTATACGAAATAATTAAATAATTATTCAAAGCACAAGAGGTTAGCCACACCTGCCAATGAAGTATGTTTTTGTCGGCAACGATGAATAAAGTTGCCACTCTGCATATGAATGGGGGATATTGTTAGGTCACCATTTGTAAATGCGTCTTTTTGAACTTTATTTACATGCCACATGATAACAGCACCGACGTCAGAGTTTATTTGATTATACGAGCTGTTTACTTTGGAATACGACTGTTTTTCGTAAACACGCCATCCTGGAAGGAGAATCAGGCGGGACTCGAAAGAGCGACCTTTTAGTTTTAGCAGGCGATTTTATTTCAATGCTACAAAAGTGATCGGCGGGGTGATTTCTATGAAATAGTTCGCCTACGAAAAAGTGTGACCATTATGAAAGAAAAACCTGATAAAGTCATCCGACGAAGCCCTGCTTCATCGCTAAGGTAACAATTCGTTAGAACCTACACACTAAGAATGTTTTTGGAAGCAAGAAATAATAGATTTAGGCACCAGACGTTTCAACGCTGTAAGTTCACTAAAACAATGGAGCGAAAGAATTAAAGGGAACAGATGGATACACCAACTAAACAACGACGAAATAATGGTAAGTACGTGAGAAAATTTAAGTCTTCAAAACTCGACCTGGAAGAGCGCATTGAATTGAATTCTGAATTGACCGCATGATAGTAGGTAACAATGCATTTGACGAAGGTTATCGTCGAAGCACAGGTCAAAAAACAGTATAAAATGTATAGAATGCAACGTATAAATTGTAATACGCATAAGCACAAGCACTGGGTGCATGATGGGATAGTAATATAACTTCAAAGGAAGTCGTAAGGAACGCATATAGGAAATAATTACCATTTATCATAACTATCATAGTAATCTCCAGATTGCGAGTCTTTTCTGGCGTATTGGTCAAATAAATTTAAGTAATATTAGTTTCAAGGCTCTGAAGAAGCTTGGTTTCGTCAAACGCATTGTGCAAACGTTTTCGGATGGAAAAGAGGAGCTACTCAGCACTCTTCCAGCCACATCTCGGATACAATGGCACTGATATGGGATTTGGTGTGGTGATGTTCATTCCTTTAGTTATAATAAAATACAAATGAAACATGCACGATACGTCAGTAATTGCTACGATCGAACAGAGAGCACAACACAGGTTTCACACGAATTCAATGCACTTTATAAACTATCAATTTAGGGTAGAATCCCCCATACAGGCTAGAGGATAGGCATAAATTCTTTGATAAAGTAAAAACTAGTATATTTCATTACAAGGAGAACATCACCAATGGTTATTCGCAAGGCTCTCACTTATAAGTATTTTTATGTCGTTTGGCAGCCTTGTAAATATACACAACGTAATCTGACCTATTCAAAGCGATGCAGACGATTAACTCTACCACCAGCAGACCCAAAACAGGCCATTATGCAACGGAAAACATATTTGCAAAAAAATCGTTAGCCTGTTGAAAGACGTAAAACTAATAGTACTCAAAATCCCCCGCTCACTGACAATGTTTCGTCGAAGGTAAATGTAAGGCCTTGGTCACAATTATCGCTTTTATACGATTTGTTCCGTAAGCAAAAATTCACTGCATAGTCTATCACTGAATTAAGGTCATATCAAAGTGGCGGCAAAACCAATGCAAGGTTGCATTTAGTAGTTTAAATAAGGACATCTAATGTCATATTATTAAAAAAATTAAAGATTGAAAAATAATAAAGCACGATGGCACCAGTAGTCAAATAGGGCGCTATAATATGAATATAATGTACTGCGATACGATAGCCTTAAGCAAGGGGTGGTATATCAATCGCAAAAAATATTTCTCATAATGAGGGGGACTCGGGACACCTTACGTACGCTACCGGTATAACCGTAACCCAACTTGTACGAATGCATTAACATTAACTTAGACTTGTCCCAATTCTGTCCATCCATTCGCACCAGTTTCATTATATTGAGACGTCCATGGAAATATACACGCATAAGATCGTGCAAGTAAATTCATCATGCAGATAACTGCATCAAGTAAGCCATTTGCTGCTTCTAGGATTATTACTAAATGGAAAAAATGAAATCGTACTTACGCTCCTCAATTTCCAGCGTCTGTTCATTCCGTCACCAGGGACAGCTAACCACCGGTGACAACAGCCTCCATGTCCACTTTGAATATCAGCTTTTCGATAAGCAATTACTAAATATCCATCGATATAAATTAAACAGTCCGAGCTCTTAGGAAATGCAATCATTACTGCGACCGCATGCGTTCAGGAACCGAGGACGGAAGAGAAGCGTCTGCTCACCACGGCGGAAAAATCCAAGGGTGGCGACGAAGCTATTAGGATTGCCGCGAACTTATTGTGGAGACTCGTGTAGACTCGTGACGCAGCAAGGGGAAGAATGAGAAAAATGGGAGACACGAAGGGCTGTGCGGCTAGCCTGCAAGGTCATTCCTCACTGACGTAATCAAAGCATGCAGCCCTGACTGGATGAGCTGGCTGCCGAGTTGGAGGAGGGGTGGGAGAAAGTTATTCATAATACACCATCACTTCGTTTCATTGAGAGTAAAATGGGAAAGGGACCTGGCCTTTTAAATACTGGACTGATACAGATGGGTGAGCACTCATTTTTAGCGCGAGGGACAACGGTGGGTTAAGCTACTTTGATAAGGGTGGTGAGCTGTTAGATAGGGATATTTATTTCTGGTTTTACGCATTCATTGTCATGAAGGAACACCATCTTCTCCGCTGAGTGCACATGCACTTGACTTTTATTCACGCGCAAAACATTAATGTCTACCTGATGAATGGCAATTGTATGGGCCTTGGCCATACGGTTTCTGCCAGCCTATCTGTTTTGCTAGTCTTGGCATCATTAGGTCTAGAATAAATTATAATTTCTAACCACAATTAAAGTAAAATTAATATAAGTGGCTACACTTGAAAAAATATAGTCAACGTCATACTATAAAAATATGTAATACGACCGATTTTGCTTTTACATCACCCAGAATCTAATGCAAAAAACGAAACCAGTATAATGTTTTTATGAGAGGAAGTTGTCCATTTTTTTTGGGTGCAGTTAAACATCTATTCCACACCTCACCTCACCTCAAGTCTCAAATTACGCCGATGATTAATAATAATAATAATGACAATGTTTATACGCGGACAGGGTTTTCTGAAAATGAGATCAGAATTCTGAAAAGAAAGCCTCAATGAGATTGTTTTTACATATCACAAACAGTTCCCCCAATTTCGTCTACACCGATAGCATTAAGAACTAAATGGCAGCAGTTAACCATTTAAAATCTGGAATCAAGTTTCTGTTACCATTTTAATATATCATTGTGTTCAATATAAAAGAAACCTGGCAGGAGATTTGGTCATTCTACATAAGGAAACCGAATCCTTATTTTAATGAAAAGGCAAGCTTAAAATTCATATTTATAAGACAAGTAAGTGAATTGAATTCGAAGAGCCAGACCGATGTAATGAAAATTCCACCCTCAAAATAATACATCAGAGAAGTTGCAATGGATTTGCATCAAAAGATGAGTGATCAAAGCTGAGCTCGATTATTGTAATATGACAAAATTAAAATATTATGTGTAAAAATTGATATAAATATCCAAAGCATATTTCCTTAGACGGCTCCTTCTATGATTAGTGCATTAATTTCTAGAGTTTCACCGTTCACTAGGATAATAATATGACATTCGGAAGCTCCTGCTACGATTGATGCCATCATTAAATAACGCATTAAACAAGTCCTAATTCTAATAAATACATACGGTATAAAGTCATGCGAGGGGAAGCGATGGTATCGCCGGCTATCCTGCCAGCGTCTTCAGGTCGAAGGTGAGAGAAAACATCAGAGAAGTTGCAATGGATTTAGATCAGAAGATAAGCAATCAAAGCTGAGCTCGATTATTGTAATATGATAAATTAAAATATTATGCGTAAAAATTGAGATAAATGTACAAAGCATATTTCCTTAGGCGGCTCCTTCTATGGTCAGTGTATTAATTTCTAGAGTTTCACGAACTAGAGTTTCACCGTTCACTAGGATAATAATATGACATTCGGAAGCTCCTGCTACGATTGATGCCATCATTAAATAACGCATTAAACAAGTCCTAATTCTAATAAATACATACGGTATAAAGTCATGCGAGGGGAAGCGATGGTATAGGAATACAAATAAGTCCCACCGATCCCACAGTTTCATCGCTAGATTTTCAGTTTCTGCCGTAACTTTGCTCCCCATTTTTCCTCTCTTTCTGTGAATTTATACGTGCATAAGGCATTCTGTTAATGAAGGAATCACAATTCTTATAAATATATTATAATCTTTTTATTCACATAATGGCTTTAATGCTTTCCGAGAATATAAGGGAAAATAATGAGGTAAAAGGTCATGTTGAGTAGCTTTGGCTTGAGTTTTTCGGATGAAGTAATGCTGCTCATGGACAGTGACTCACACTACCAAGCTTTAGATTCTCTTCTCGGAGCGGATTTAGCAGCAAGCAAGAATGCATACATATTTAACCGGAGGGGGCTTTCCCATTGGCTTCCCATTACCATGGCTTCTTCTTCTTCTAACAGACGCCAGGGTTCTTTTTCCGGGTGCCCTTTGGTCTTGTACGGTGTGCGATTCTGTGTGGGATGAAAAATATGGATGGAGAAGGAAAATAATTCTGCTCGCAAAGCCACGAGGCATTGGGTTATCCTTACAATCCTTACAGGCTCCGTCTCGATGCAGGGGTATATTCAAGGGGTCTTTGAGAGACAAAAAGATGAGGAAGTAAGGATTCCCCGAAAACACTGAAGTTCTTTCTGAGCAAACTCTTTCTTATACCCTCTAAATTTAGGACAAAAGAATATGAAAATGAATTAAATAATGTAAATAAACTTAAATAAAAATGTGCGCCCCTCTCAAGACTACCTCGGTGGTAAGCTTAACGCTGGAGAAGTAATAAGTCCAACTGCGACTCTATTTTTGTGTGAAATCTCATTGCAACACATTATTTGTAAGATTAACATACAATTTCAAATATATGTGTGCACATTTTCAGTTTTGTGGATAATACCGTGAAAAAAATGAGTGAAAAATCTCGAAAAAGCTTACCATTTCAATAAATTTAGCATTTATTCGAAAATGAAATGAGTCATTCTGTTGAACTTTAACGAATATCAGCCAAGTGATATATTAATTGTTGGAGTCGAAACAGCATGAATGTGTACTGTAAAGCTAGCCAATTCATTAAAGCCTATTTTTCCAAACTTCCATGTATAGAATGAAAAATGCCTCATGATGACGACAAAAATGCCTCTTTTATTTGATTTCAGACAATTCAAGTGCACCCTGGACAAGGTCAAGTACAGAAATGGAAAACCATAATAGTTCCGAGGGATGTTTTCGCAAATGCAGCGAGCTTCCTTAACATCGTGAATACTAAATATACCTATTTCGAGGCGAATTAATCGAATTATAACGATAAACATACCATGGGGCGAGTGTGCATATATATTCCTAAAAAATCTTGACGACTTTTTATGTATCTCAAATAAAAATAATTTATATCTAATAAAATTGTAAAAAAAATCAAATTTGAAGAATAGATAAATATTAATAAATTTTACCTGAAATTCTTTCATGATTTTGAGAATACAGCAGAATTTTGGAACCAGTAGTTGGTCGCGAAACAAAACTGAAGCCAAGAGTACGCTTAAAGGGCAGTTCCCATCAAATAAAATTTCAGCGAAATAATTGCAAAATTATTTATTTTCTTACCAACCTTCGGTTAACACACATGATCAGCCACAGAGTTAAAGCCACTGGAAAGCAACATTCATAGTCTCCGAGGGACAAGGCTCCGTTCCCTCATTCACTCTAAAAATGAAGGAAAGTTTATCTCACACGACACGCTCATTACACGCTGCGATTTCTTTTTCCACTCGAGTGCGCCCAACTTACACGGCGAAAACTTGTTCAAAGTCCAAGGTATCCGAAGGATAAACTCATTTGTTCAACCGCTTAACAACAACAAGGAAGAACAACACAATGTTGGGGGCACAATAAACACCACTTTGAAACACAATAACAGCGAATCCGTTAAAGAAGTATTGTCGCACGCACAACAACGACCCGACTGGTTTTATTTTTTTTCAGATCCATCCGATATCAGCATCAATGCCCAACAAACTCTGAAAACACTTTTTTTCGCAGAAACTGGGGATGAAGACTTGGTAGAAAACTTAGGCTTCGTAGTTCATGAGGATTTATTGGGGAAGAAAAGGTAAACACCAAGTTGGAGGTGGAAGTGTTGACGCACAACGAAAGAAAATACCAGCGTTGATCGTCTTAAGTGTTGCACCAAATCACTTATATTTCCCACTTCCAGCGGGGATAGTAATATTAGAATGGAAATGAAAAATTACATCGAACGAATCAATTTTTTTCACTTCACCTCCTCTATGATTACTGCAATATTTTTTTACGCGGCACGCACTATTCTCGATGTGCTACCTTTTTGTTAGTTGCTGATATACCCCGGTAAAATTTCCTTTTCGAAAAGAACTGTAGTGATGCGCACAAGAGCAGACTATCTATATGCTTTATACACATTTTACAATGGATATAAAATTCGATGAGTTTGAATGCTTCCGAAAACTCATTCACCGTACAAAAAATATCCAATGCGATACACATCACCCAGGAGGCATTCACATTATTTTGCTCACCAATAATAAGCTCACTTAAAAGCTAACTAAAATTTAAAAAAAATTACATAAAGATAAAAATATAATCACGCACTCAAAATTACATTTGAAGAGCTTCTGCCATTTTTAAAAGGACTGAGAAAATTACTATACACCCAAGAGCCTAGAACAGCCAACTTCATGAGCATCCCACTTTTTCCTCCACAATGTCCCTTGAATGTTAACAGGCTCTCGGTTATAGTGCAGAAGACTTCATTTACAGTTCGACCTTTATGAATGAGGTGGCCGATATGATTCTCCCTGTTCAGGTTTGGAAGCGTATAAAATTCAGTTATAAAGCAATACCCCAGAATATACAACAGTGGCCAATCGAAATTATAAGGAAATCTATAAAGTAAAAATTTTTGAGTTGCCTCAAGAATGGAGCTACGTCTTAGGAAACAAAATGGCTTAAGTTTTCCCAGCCAATTCCTAAAAATGATTATACTCATTGTTTCAGCTCCGTTAACTTAGGCACATAACAACTATACCTCCTTTTCTATAAGTAAAACATACATTTTACAGTCTTCTGTGTTCACTTTTCCCATGATGCCACCTTAGCATCTACATCTACTCTTTCAAACACAACTTTCAGGAATCTCTCGTGAGCGCAGCTTCTCTTCTATAATATTTCCACTTAACTCGTACTCTGGAGTCTTTTTACTGTCCGAAACCGGAAGCATGTCTTGGTAATGGTCCTTTTGGGGTGTGGTAGTTCCTTGAGTGCTCACAGTTGCGTATGCGTGGTTAAAAGAGGCCTGAAAATTACAAGTAAGAAAACGAATTAAGACATATTAGGCATTGGTGAGAATGATAATATATAACGTTCACTCTTCCACTTGAAGCCAGTTCTCGTAAAATGTTAACACACACAATTTAAAATACACGGGCTATCACTAAATTGCTTGTTTATTTGAAATTAGCCTCCAGAAAAAAATGGAAGTGATGCCTATACTCCATTATATTCAGTTTTATTTAAAAAAAATTAAATATTTATTCAAGTTGGAATTGACAGGACCTTTTACGTATGTTCAAAAAACTAGTTGTCTAGCTGGAGCATAAATTTGATCAGTAATTACTCAATTCATTTTCAATTGTAATGAATCTTTTTTAAGTTGTTGCTGCTTTTATTAAGGTATTTTGAGGATTTAAAAATGTCATTTCCTTGAAATTGATCGGTTTGTTTCGATATATACAGGGTTCAGTGATTATTTCGTGTGAAATTATTGTGTATTGTCCCTGGTTTTTAATGTAAGTTGGTATTGGGCGTATTGTAAAACCTCCATTTCAAGTAGGTGCCATGGTCTAGTAAATTTTATTTTCTTGAAATCGATCGTTTTGCTTCGATTTATGTAGGATTTAGTGATTATTTCGTGTGAAATTATTGTGTATTTTCTCCGATTTTCATTGTGAGTTGGTATTGGACGTATTGTAAAACCTCCATTTCAGGCAGGTGCCATGGTCTAGTACAGAAATTGTGCAACTGCGATGATAATTGTTGTTAGTTCGTGTCTACGACGCGGGCACATTGCTCATTAACTTTTTTACACTCGTTCATTTGTTTTCTATTTCTTTATGTATTTTTATAACAATATACATTCTTTATCTCCTTTAACAATATTTAACATGTGATGCAATATTAACCTTTAGGAAATAGGGCCGCATTACAAAACCATTTTATCCGATATCGAGACGAATTTACTAGCAATAGGGCATCGGAGATGCGGAAGGCCCTAGCCTCAGGTCACCAGTATAGATGGGTCTAGCAGCTTGTATTAAGTCTAGATCCGAATTTACCTGACCGTAATTGGCCTCGCCCTAACAGAGCCACCCACTCAAGGTATCTTGTACAGTGGGACGCTCACAACGGACACCTCTAACCTTGAACTCTTGGAACAGCACGAAACCGCACTCGGAAGCACCGCAGTCATAAAAAAACAGGGGATGTGAGTCACTTCCATGCAAAATTGCGCACTTGTCTGCTGGTGCCATTAGACGGTGGCATAGTGTATCTCTACTGACCAGTGCTCCAGTTACTTGAGTGGTATCGCTTATACGTTCACTTCAATTCGTTACTTCACAAATCTCGTTCTTGACAAATTGCAAAATACTTTTTATAGATTCTTCCGGCGAAGAAAACGGAAGCGATACCATTGTGTTGTTTATGACTGATTGTTGCTCAGAGCTTTTTCGTGCGAGTTTCGTGCGGTTCCGAGTGTTCGAAGTCAGAGGTGTCCCTAGTCAGAGTAAATATAAAATATAAACAAGTGATATTGTAGGCTTCAGCATATGCAACCAAGTCTAGACTAAAAAGAAATAAACCTGGAAACCTGATACCTCCCCTATGAAATTTTTATGTCCGGAAGATCGCTGGTTGTCTGATTCCGACGATATTATTGTAGAAGCTATTGTGGCTGGTATATTTCTAGTGTTTATATTTCGATTTAAACTTACTTCCTCTTTTCCTGGATCCTATTTAACTATCAATTAAACTACCAGGCAAGGGAACTATCAGATTTTCTATAATATTGGTATTTATCCCTAGAAAAAACTCTTATTTATTATTCCAACCTTTACACATCCTTTCCTGAGAGTTGACTTGACGATCTGTTAACTTTGAAAGTGTTGAGATAGTAAATAAGCGTAGAAAGTCGTGTATCTTCAGCTTCCATGACTATGTATAAAAGTTAGGGGTTTCAATAATCTGTCCCTTAGAGCTTGGCTGCTATCAGCTAGTCCCTAGGACCCAATCAATACAGCTGTCTAGCATTCTGCTTCGTGGCTACCGCGTGGGCTCTGGTTATACACATTCCCAAGTAGGATCTCGAAAACGATCTTGAACACGTGTGATAAGTGTACGCACTAATTAAGTCGAACTTTGAAGATCCAGATTCCCTTTGGCGGCTGATAATACACCTGAAGTATAGCGCTGGCCCTGCCGTAGTCGTAGGTGCTCGAATTAAAACAAATAAAAACATGAGCGTTCAAGACAGCTGCTCAGTAACTAAAATCTGAGAGCATCATTGGAAATCTAACTTGAATATTACTATGTAGCATGAAATGGAATTGAAATTAAATTTTCAATAGCAAGCAAGAGTAAGTAAAAGCAACTGGCGTCGGAATAGGCATATCAGACGAACAGCATATGAACCATGTCGGAAACCTCTAAAGACCGAGAGGCTAGTACCTACTAGTAGGCTTAGAATTCTTGATGAGGCACGTATCAAAGTGAAAAGAAGAATACCCTTCGTTAAAACTTTCGCGGGTCCTCGTCATGGTAGTTAATTAATTTTTGGGGCTATGCCGCCGCGTCAATTTTTGGGTGGCCCGAACGTTTCCCGACCGATGCTCGTTGCTTTCTCAAGGAATTCCCAAGGTTTTCAACTACTACGGCAAAGAATATCATATTAAGAAGTGCAATTATTTTCAGGTTCGACAGAAACGGAAAAATAAAAACGGATAGTTTTGGAATACGTTATTCCCCAGAGCAACAAACGACTTTAGTAATTTCTAAGTCGAATTCAGCCAATGAACTCCCTCTCAACGCGCACCGAAGATTTTTAGTGCTATCGATCAGTCTGGAGTATTTACACGTCCCAAAATACGCTGAATGATGCGGCTTGCAGGGCAGTCCGCAGATGCAGGTCAAAGGTAGGTACGTGATATCAGTTTTGGACATTTCAATTTTGGTCGGTCAATAGATACCAACTGTCGCGCCACTGCGGGCTTGGTGACTGAAATAATCGTGTAACTGCTATTACTTACCATTTTCGGCGACGCTTGAACATCGCTGTCCAAGAGCAGCGGCGGTGATGGCGATGTGCGCACGCGCAGAACGACAGGCGGCGCTGCCCTCGGTGACGTAGGGGACAGCAGCGGTGGCAGCCAACGCGATTCGCTGGCGCACTCCCACTGCGGAGGCGGGAAGTTTGAATCCGTAAGATCGCCGCTCTTTTTATGGAACAAAAATTCTGGCCTCTTCGCGGAAACCGTGCCTATTTCAACCATAAATTGGAAAGAGAGTAGCTTATTAGGAAAACACCGAAACAACACGTTGGACTCCTCATAATGACATGCTGTAACTGTAAAAGTATACGATTTATATTTTTCAAGGGAGATTACTAGCATGATAAAAGCTTTAATAGCATATAAAAGCTAAAAGAGTTGCACAACAGACCTATTTGCAAATGGGAACCAGAAAAACTCTCATTCCGTACTCGTCAAAAGATTCAAAAGAACTGCCTCCTTTTCACTAAGAAATTATCCCACTCAATACTTGGGACATTAATCCAATAAAAGATTCACTTATCTAGGAGTTTATGAGTACATAGAAGAATGAAAATAAAATAAGCGTTTCATATTTTACAAATCATAATTTAAATTACGGCAAGGCCAATAACTCAAGTACAAGAGTTGGCACTTTTTACACCACCTTATGCACTGAGATGATTGAATTAACAAGATATTTTAAGGACAATGTATCGGTAAAGGGTCATATGTTCATAATAAATAATTCATCCCAGAAAAAAACAGAACATGCTTACATTTAAATATGGTTCTTAATCAAATAGCTTGCTGTCAGGATTCTCTAGTATCACACATTAAACTTGAAATGTTTTTATTCGTCTACTATTGAAAGAAAATATATTCACAATTTTTTCATTTCCCTGGTAGGTATACTTAGAGTATTTATCAATATTGTTTTACCCATAAAGGGAATATCTTGACAATGCTGTAGATGACCTGACCCGGTGGGAAGCCCGAGAAGAATTTAACCCCTTAGTTTACCAGGAGATAACTAAATTGTAAAAGATCATATGATTTCGTGGCGAAGAGTATTGATAAAATCTTTTCGAATTTGACACCGGGTAGGGTTTTTTAAAGCCAAAGCTTCGATGAGAAACTCCCTCTTCGCCGTGGTCATGAGTCAGATAAGGGTACCAAACCCGAGAAAATTTTATCAGTTGTATTCGCCGGGAAAGCTTATGACCCTTTAGGATTCAGTTCTTTCCCGGTGAATTAATGGGTGGATTCTTCGCAGGTTTCCCACCGGATCAAATCTTCTGCTGTCTTGCCAGGGTTTTGTCTTCGTGAGTAAAATATTATGTTGATAGAACTGAAACTAAACCTACCAGCTTTATAAAAAAATATATTAACATATTTTTTTTCAATTTTCGATTGAAAATAAAAATTCATAGTTCGACTGTTTAGTACTCAGATAATTCTGATGGCAATCAGTATAAGGACCATAATTAAATGTACCTAATCATATTCTAAGTCCTTAAATAAAATCTATCTTACCGTGAGCTTTTTCCGCCAATATGTCCGGCTGACACCCGTCTCCCGGCATCCTGGAGTTCGGTCCCCCGTTCTTGAGCGTCGAATCCTCCTGCTTGATGACGTACGACACCACGTACTGATCCCGGCTGACGTCGATGGTGGTCGTTCCCCCACCTCCTCCATCCACCTTGGTCCCCGAGTCGCCGCCGGACACAAGCGGCACCTTGGTCCCCGCGGTAGCGTCCCCATCGCCCGCACCCCGCCTGTTCCTCCTCGTCCCCGTCGAGAAGCAGTCCCTGCCGCCGATGAGGTCGAGGAGAGGAGCCGGCGGGCAGCAGAGGAGCAGGCGACGCTGCGATGTGCCGTTGGGGGTCGTGGTCTCCATGTGCTGACGTCGTCGCACCACTATCATGGCGACGAGCGCAACGGTGAATAGCGCGGCCAGGGCGCCCAGCAGGAGGGCGAGGAACGTCAACGCGCCCAGCGCGTTCGGACCAGCCGTTTCCACCTCTGTGAATCATATGGAAAAAAAGGATGTATGTCCAGAGTACTCGCGTTCAATCGTTGTCCCCTCTCCCCCCGATGTTCAATGACTCATCCGGAACTATTAACTTCAATCAGTAACCCTTCCCTCTGCCAGCCCATTAGCGAACCCACGCAGCTTATTTAACGTAGGCTAGGCCATTTATTAAAAAAATTGGAACACTCACATTGTGGATAGGAAATCCATAGAAAAATAAAAATTAGTACATTTATTCAAAAAAATTGGATTACTAACATTGTGGATTGGAAATCGATAGACAAATAACAATTAGCTCATCAGTTAGAGTTCGCCTAAAATCAGCTAAAATCCGTAAAACACTGATAACGACATGAAAACCAATGTCTCAACAAAGTAAATAGGATGATTCCTTTTGTATTTTTGAAAGAGAATGAATGAGAGGAGATATGTTTTCTATATTTTCTTCCTCTGAACATTGAAAATTTTCATCTTGAACAAATGCCGGTAAATGATACAGCTTTAAGTAAGCCAAATCCAAAATTAGTTCTATTGCGCGTGCAAATGAACATTTTTGTCTTATCCAAATCCTTCGAGGAATAGGTATCGGTTAGTACGAAATAAATAGAATAGTATAGTATTAAATCTATTGCATATATTTCAAGAAAGACTCAGGCACAGTGAGGAATTAATACCTAAAACTTTCAAACTAATTAAAAATTCCATTTGAACCGATGTTTGTAAAATGTGCGTCAATCGGTGGACATGGTATCAAAAATTACTTAATCAATAAGTGAGGAATGCAATGTAGGTGGTTTGCAGCTTAATTTAAACCTAAATTTTAGTCTGTGATTCTGAAAGTGACAATTTTTTGTTGAAATTGTGAGATAAAAACTCAGAAGCATTCGGTTGCACGATAAAAAAAAGCAAAGCAAGATTTTCATTGGCATACATTTTCCCTATTCCGTGAGGAAACGAAATAATTTTGCGGTTCAGAATATGATTGATAGGTATATTTTTATAAAGAAATATCTGATAGTCTATTGCATCAAAAAATGTCATAAACCAAATAAAAGTCCAAAATCGTACAATTTTCATTAAATTTTATGTTAGCATTAGGCGTGTAGTCCTAAATAATATTTGGTAACCTCATGGCTCATGCAAAATATATCTCTCGCAGCCATTCATCAATTCGGAATATGGTTCGCAAGGATTTTGGTCTGCAGTTTGATACTTAGAATTGAGTGACCAGCGGCATCTCTCATACGTAGTGGCGCCATGGGCCGAGGTGAGTGCATTTGCGAACTTTTTCTTTTTTTCCTGCATCGGCGGCCGTGCTTCGGGAAAAGCGGCAAGTCCTGTCGTAAAAGAAGTCCACTCGACAACTTGCGGGCACACTGGTCTGCCAATTTCTTTTTTTTCTACTATTTTTAGAAAGCAGAGGAGACAGCGCAGCGGTAATCGCGTAGCGGAGCGGTGAGTGCTTTCGTCTGTTAGGGCCTCTCTCAGGCCATTATCCCCGAAGCTAGAAACATTGCTTCCGAGTCGATTACCATTACCAATCAGATACCTCGTCCCGGGGAGAATCCTACGGACGTTGTAGAGATGAGTGAAGGAGACCTGTCGTAGTCGTCATTCTATTTCGAGACGCGACCTCCGAGGCTACTCCATGGCCGCAGTCCGAATGATGAGGATAGGATCGTCCTGAATTAGTAATAGAGTAGTGAGTGCCGTATTTGCCATTTCATAGACCCTTAATCCCTTGCCATCATGTTCAGTAGTTTCTTACGACTTCCATAAACTGAATTGAACCATGCCACTTATATTAAGACGCTGAACCACCATGCATCATTAATTACGAATAGTAACTCAAAATTTAAATACGCATGTACGCCTATTACCACCCTCTTCTTCAAATATGTCAAATCCTCCCCAACCCCCTTTCTCAAAGGTCATTTTCAAATGTTTTGCAATGTCTTGTACTAGATGATGGCTCAGTGAGCCAAAACGCGTTGGACGCAGTAAAATATTTTGTGGAAAAGTGATACAATCTTTTATTTATTTAAATATGCCTAACATCCACCAATTGAAGCCTGAATCTGTTGAACTTATTTGTAACACAAAATATTTGACACAGAATGTCATACGAAATGCCATTTTCCTGTTTTTCACGTGTTATAAAAAATGAAAAATCAAAATACAAATTCATTACAAAGCTATATGATATCACAAATGTACAGAACCGTTCTTTCGTTATTATAGTAACTTAAAAGCTGAAATTAATATTTTTTACGAACGCCGACAGGATAATCAAGTAAACAAGTTTATCGTAGGAATTAATGTTTAAAAACTGACGCAAATAACTAAATTACACAATGCAAACGTAAAAAACGTTCTCAGGAAAAAAATATCTACCATTCTGAGCACTATGTAAAGCATAAAACTGGAAATCAATGTATTTTCAAAGCTATTTCGAAAAATTGATAAACTCTATAGAAAGAACTGGGTCGACAAAATCCATAGTAAAACCGTCCGAATGAAGAAGACAGGATCGATCTGAAGCGTAGACCCGAATTGTGTAGAGAGAGGCGCATTTGTCATTTCATTTACCCTTAATAGGGTAGTTTACTTCATCAAAGAAAACGAAAGGCATTGATTACGATTCGTTACCCACCATTAGTGTATTCATAATATACAAATTATTTGGTTTTAGAAATACCGGGTTAGACGAATGGCAATGGTCCATTTTTATCCTCATTTGAAAAGGGCCAGATTGGCGCCCATGCGATGCCACTCCACGTGACGTCATAGGGACGTTGTTTCTATACGAGTAGATAGGAGTTTTACATCGTCTGAGATTACCAATGCACGCATGAGGCACATAGCTCGGGGAAATTTTATTTTAATAGTCAACAATTAAAACTGGCTATTGTCGGAAAGTTTCCCTCGTTTGATAAGGTATTAATAATCCATAATTAAGCCAAGCGCTACCAGCTAGCAGGGTACTCTGCTACCTGCTTGCAGCTTGCATCAGCAGCCTGCTCCTAGCGGCGCACATGTCCTCGCCCCAAGGTCACCTCACTTTGCGGCAGCGGGAACCAGATTGACGTCACACGGGCTTTTCCAGGCATTCATACTTAGCCGTCGCATTTTCGCGCGCTTGAAGATTTACACTTTTCATTTAACCGCGAAAAATAGATATCATCATTTAAAAATCTAAAAGCGTGAAATACGTACTCCGCAGGAGTACGTATTTCATGCTTTTAGATTTCGCATTTCAGACGCATCTTTCGATTTAGGCAATAAAAAAATAATAGGAAACCACCCTATTATGAATGATAACTCAAAATGTTTGACAAATTATGTCCTTCAATAGTTTCTTACAACTCCCAGAAACTTAACTGATCCTTGCCTTTTATATTAGGACGCAGAAACATCTTTCAGCATCAATTATGTAAAATATTTCCAAATTTTTGACAAAGATTGCCTTCCAAAATTCCATTTTTCAGTTTTTATCTCCACCTGCTATAAAAAAATGGGAAACAAAATTTAAGTTTATCATTAAGCTACATGGTGTCACAAATCTATACTACCTCTCAAGTTGACATTGATATTTTTACAAACGCTGACCAGAAAATTAAGTGAACGAGTTTCATGTTAGAAGTTATAATTACACAATTGGGGCATAAAACTAAATTTAAAAATAACGACGCCAAAAACGTTTACAGGAGAAAATATCTATCATTCTGTACACTATGCAGAGCATAAAACTGGAAATCGTTGTATTTTTGAATCTTGCCCAAAAAATATCCAAACTCAATAATAAGAGCCTCACGAAAAAGTTTTGTTTAGAAAACTGATGGTTCTCCGCCATTAATTATAAAATGCATACGTGCATATTTTGAACGGCGGACGCTAAGGCCTTTTTAAAACGGAAATAAAAAGCCATGACCCATTTTCACCAGTGGGATTACTAAAATTTTATTTAGTAATTTTCATTTCATTTACCCTTAAAAGGGTAGTTTCCTTCATCAAAGAAAACGCGAGGCATTGATTACGATTACGATCAGATTATATTGGTTAGCAGTTAAATCTCATGTTCACATTAAACGCTTAAAATACCCAAAATATCACTTATTCCATGCGTGGGAGATATGGTCAGAAATGCGAGCATCAGTTTTTGAACAGCAGCTGCGTGAAGAAAAATATTTCTTCAAAAAGACTAAGTATTTTACTAAGAGAGTAGAGATTTAGAATTTTAAGGAGAACCTTACCGCAAAGGAAGATTGCAACCAAATGAGATGAGTGTATGAATGAATTGAAAGTTAAGTATAGAATAGATTTTTTTACAACTCTTTGTGCCTAAATTACACAACGGAGACGCCAAAAACGTATTTAGGGAGCAATATCTGTCATTCTGAACACTACGACAAGCAGAAAACTGGAAATCTCTATATTTTAAAGCCAGCCCAAAAAATCTCCAAACTGAATAGTATAAACTTTGCAAAAACGTTTCATTAACAAATCTCACTTACTAATTAAGATGTTTTGAAGATCATAGGAAAAGGAAAAAAATTGCTACTTATATCACCTTCACTGATAAACTACAATTAAATAATTCAATCAAAGGCAAAATGTATGGGGTAACTATAAACGACTAAAAACCACAAATGAAAAGTGATAATAGCGCATGAAATACAAAAGAGGCGGTAAATTTGGTTGTAAAATAAATAAATATTTTTTAAGGATTTTTAACCATAAATGGCTTTAAAACGTCAAAACGCTATCATGTCCTTCTCAGGTTCGGCTTATGGAACTGTTGAGCTAATTCTTAAAAAATTGATATAATCGATGTATAAGTTTTTCTGAAGGAGCTAAACTAACTAATTAATATGAGATTTTTCTGCCCATTAAACAGTAAAGTCGCAAACTTAACACTAGGCGGCCTTTCACTAATCCGACATGTCTTTGATAAGACAACTATACTTTTTTTAGAAGAGACCTGAGGATGGAGAATATTCGATTCGATTGGGCTGCTATGCCTATTGGTTGCCGACAAAAAAGAATCCCTATCTCACAGTAAACAAGAAAAGGACGGAGAAAAGATTGATGTATTAGATGGCGTTGCCAACGAGACGATTTTCTTTCCACAACCTAAAAACCACCCCGCTCCCTTCCAGGAGCTATGAGGCGCCCAAACCCCTCGCCCCCTTCTTCTCCACCCCCACTTCCCTCTAACTTCCCCTCTCGCTACTCACTGTTGACTGAGTTGGAGGAAGTTTTCCCAACTCGAAGATAAATCTCCGCGAGGCAATTTTTGCGTCGCTCCATTGTCATTTGAATAGCTCTATCATCCCGCTAACCCACGGGGGAGTAGGACCAAATGACGGGCTTTTATACGTTAACCGAAAGATGAGAGGTTGACGTTAGAAGGTTTTTCGTACGTTCCCCCTTCTCTGCGGAAGTGAAGTGAGGGAGAACGGTTTGCGACACGAATGAAGGGAAGTTTATTTGTGCACTCCGAGATGATCCGAATGTCGCAAAGAAAAGTACAGCTCCTACCTCTTCCCGGATGGAATTCTATTCCCCGATAAAAAAGCACACCGTTTACACACCTCACTTCAACTGTTTGCATAGAAAATAGTATTACTTGAGTGGCTCTCGGCGACTCTACTCCGGATGGCAAACAAAAAACTCATTCAAAGTACATCTGTAATTTTTCCAATTGAATTTTAAAAGAGCGAAAGAAAACGTAGATATTATATGTTACCAGATCAATTAAGTGATCATACGAAATTCGTGGTTACAAACAGAAATATCACTTAATAAGATGAAATTTCTATTTTTGAATGTTCATTGGTTTTGACAATAGGTCCTAAATAGTGCCAAATATTTCTCCACACATGGATATGGGAGTGCACTTTATGTATGCTCCGGCACTATACACTGGCACTGTCAAAGTATAATGGTATAAATATTTTATTGAGTGATATGATAATAATTATTAAAACAAATATTAATTATTATTACTACTTGAGGTAGATTGGTATGGAGTGTTTTGCGAATTAGCTGAGCCACCCCAGATAAGACTTCTCTTTTCAGCTCGCAAAGCATCTACCACCTTTCATTATATCAATAAATCCTTTTCTCTCTTCGTCTCCTTCGCTTACCTAAAGTTCTTCCCTCCAAAGCTGTTTTCAAAATCCCCTCCCCGCTTAGTGCTCCCTCAATCCAAACCTTCAAACCTTCTGTCTCCTTCGCATCGACTTTAGAAGTTTCCTCTCCTCGCCCACCATGTCTAGCGTTCTCCGTTCGTCCTTCAATCAGTGCACTTAATATTCTCCTCTTTCCTCCATACCTACACCTCAAAGGCCTCTCGTCAAAGTGGAAGGGAGGGACAGGAAACAGCAAGCCTGGTTACGTCCTTGACCGTCAGGGAAAAATCTCTGAGGAAATATGTGGTTCATGGTAAACATCGGCCGCATTCCAATCCAAGTATAGCACGTTAGTAGATAACATATACTGACTCAATAAGTGGCGCAGCATCAGAGAGGGGTTTTGGGGGATAAAATCCCCCCAGAGCTCAGAGAAATTTTAAGTTTAATCCATTTTACTTCATTTGATTTATACTTATAGAAGAGGGCGAGGATTAATAGAAAATCCCTCTGAAAGCCATCAAACTCACTATTTTGAACCATTTATCTAAAAAAAAGTCTGGGGGAGGGCCCCCGCATCTCCCGCTTATCCTGGTGGGTATACCATACACCCCAGGTCTGGTTGCGCCTAAACACCCCTATTCTTAATTCCTAGCTGCGCCCCTGGACTCAATTATACCTTTGGGGAGTACTAGCAAACCAAAATGTACCTGTGAGCGACCGAAGCGCTCGTGCACAGATTCGACCGTCTATGAACTATAAACCAAAACAAATCCCTTAAAGCTACTTTGTGTTGCAGTATAAGTATAACAAGTATAGGTAAAACGTTATAGCAGGGGTGTCAAACACGCGGCCCGCGGCACCATGACTTATTCAATCGCAAACGGCACTTCCTTTGCTCCTTTAAGATTTACAGCTCTTGCAGTTGGAAGATCAAAACTTACTGGCACTTCATCCATATTACCCACATGCATTTCCTCATTAACTTGTACAGGCAAAGAGGTGTCAAGTATCTGGGAGTATTAGTACCACGGATTAAAGTAAATAAACTCTTTCTTCTCTTTCAGTTGCCTTTTTAAATAATAATAATTATAATAAAGTTGCGGTAGTATTTTTTATAATTCTCCTATTATTGGTCCTGAAATACATATGCGGCCCTCGAGCTGTATGAGTTGGCTGATGTGGCCCGCCAAGGTGAATGAGTTTGACACCCCTGCGTTATAGAATATTAGATTGTTGCTTGAGTCTATAGGAATGATTGAGGAAACTTTCATCATATTAGATATCCAACATTTCCAAATCAGCGTGGATTCCAACCTGTTCTCTTCTCGGCGTCCCACAGTGCCACATCCTCCAGCACGGTGGCTTCGGAGCGGCCCTTGGCGTTGGCGGCGTAGAGCACGAGGCGCAGCGAGGCGCCGGGGGCGAGGTCCGCGAGACGGAAGAGCGGCGCGTCGTGGCGCGAGGCGTTGAGCCGCAGGCGAGAGGTGCGGGCGTCGTACGCCTCCAGCAGAAAGGACTGCGGCAGTCCACCGTCGAAGCCAGCCGCGCACTCCACTTCGGCCCAATCGGCGCTCCGGTTGCCAACGGTGCAGTTGGTCAAGGGCGAAGGACGACCTGGAATGAAGGAGACACTAATATCAAAAAAGAGGACTAGCAGTGCTCACCTATAGGCTGTGCACCTCAGGCACCCAGGCAGGCTGCCAAAATACCCCAAGTTTACACGCAGCAATAAGGCTTATCAATTACCTCACTGTACCCTTGAAACATATCTTCATGCACAAGACTTATCTCTCCCTCACTTTCACAGCATATAGATCCGTCTATTTAAATTCAAGGTTTTTCATTTCAACGAGTAGCCTGGGGTCAAAAAAAAGAAGCAAAAACACGAGTATTAGGGTATAAGTTAATACCTATTGATCGACTTTTCCAATTATTTTCTCTTTAAAAATTATTATTAACAATAAATAATTTCCGGTTATTAGGGATGAAAATCAAATGAAATATTTCATCATCACGGGTTTGCAATATTGGAAGGAATATGACAGCATTCCACTCGACTAAAACATAACTTTCTATCTTGGTAATAATTCCTTTTATACCCTGTGATAACTTATACTTCATAACTTATTCGAGGTTTTCTTTGGTTTTTTTCCTATCCACTCGTCTTCCGCTCAAAAACCATATGGCTGATGAACTATTCATTAAATTTGAAAATCCAGATTAATGCTGAAAAAAATGCATAAATAGAGATGAAGTTATACAAAAGAAAAATATGCCGCATATACAAATAAGCTGAATAGACAATGAAGAAAATTAAATTGCAGACACATCAATTGACGAAACATATGTCAAGTGAATTGGACGCTGCCGAAAGACGTCAACTTCCAGGCAATGCCGTATTCCACACCAGTGGCCAATAAATCAGCATCTTTTGACCAAGATTAATTATCCACTCCAGAATTCAAGGGCATGCTCCACTGCCACTACGAGGGAATCAATTTGCCAGAGATCATTTTTCATTCCGTCAAAATTTCCCGTGCGCGTGACATTAAACATCACGGTATGCGTGCCGTCCACTCTTGACCTCTTGCTGGAAACATGAGTGGGTTTAACCGCAGGAGTTGTCGGCGATCATTACAAGGAAACACAAAGCATTATTTTGGAGAAAAAAGTTTGTCTCCCCGTGAAATGTTTTCTTTTCTTTTCTTCTAAACCTTAATAATCCTTCTTTACGTTCTTCCCGGAATTTATCAAAATTTTCTAACTGCACACAATCTTTCATTAATGAACATTTCCCACAAACTAGTTATAAAAGGCTGTTTACACGATACATTAACACTTACGAGTTAATGTCTGTTTGCATGAATGATTTTTGTGGACCGGAACGGAATATGTGCGGATGCATGAACCAAATTAGAACAGTCTCTATTTTCTGTGCATGCATTCGCACAAGTTGGGTGGTTACACGGTGCATTTTGGCGTTCATTCTCGCATTCATACTTTTAGACATTAACCCGAACGTGTTGATGACCGTGTAAACAGGCCTTAAAGCATTGAGGACATATTTTCCTTCTCCCTGAGGATTAAATTTTGGGTTCACTAATTCCACCTCATTTAAAATTTATCCTTGTTTCATCATTGTGCTGCTCTTCCACTGCCTATTGAAAAACTTACCGAATTGTAGGTAGTAGAAACATGAGCGCAAACGATGGGAATAAATGTAATCACCATCACCACGCAAAGACGTTGGCTCAAAGCGATGCTCACTATACATCAACAAATTTTGCCAATTAACACTCCGCCTGCCAAGTAAAAAGAACTGTCAGATTTAAAAATCAAACGAAACAACCTAGCTCCAAATTCAGCAAATCGACACTTTGAAAGTACAGACCCAATGAAAATCAAATTTAGATTAAAATTCCGCGGATCTTGACATTTCATGAAAAAGTCAGTGAGAAAATGCAACTCAAGCATGTTGATGCGTCAAAGTACTAAAATATGTACACTTGCGACGTGGAAGGCATAGGGAGTTGAGATCATTTTTCATTCGAGCATTTTAACGGTTTAAAAACTGATTTACAGATATGATGAAGGGAAGAGAAAAAGGTGAAAACTGCTTCAAAACGAGAGGGTCACATGTGACTCATCCAGTCTCGAAGGTAAAAGTTAAAATTCCAGCTTAACCGTTCAACTGTTTTTCATGAAATTCACCGTGCTTACTTCTTGTCAAAAAAGCTTAAAAGACACGTAATTCCGTTTCAATCAGTAAAAAATAAAGAAATCGTTGGAAATTTAAAAACGCTGAGGGATGAAATTTGACCCCTTCGGCCTTCCAGTGTTAAGCTAATGACTACTCCCAAATTATCTAAAGCGATAAAATAAATGTTTAACCTAAGAATTCTCTGGCAACAGCAATAAGTTAATGGTGTTCTATCTATCAATTGTGTATTGTCTCGTAATTTTATTTGGTTAAAATATTTTCAGAGCATTCTCCTAGTAAACCAAATATCTAACGATTAACGAAAAATCATTCCCCGATCAAATTGAAAATATATCTACGATTAATTGATTGGAAAAATATAAAATGTGTATTTCACAATCTACGAATAACACTTGTAAGAGGAATTACCACTAAAATAGTGTTTTAATGTACATATTCAATCAATCGCTTTTCTTAAAGAAAATGTAACTCATCTGTACATCTACATTCATCCACTTTAGTAGGCCATTAATTTGAATTGATTGAAAATTGAAGTTAATTTGAAAAATATCCACCCAACTATGCCACCAGCAGTGGTGCAGTGAGGGGGGGGTCCGGAACTCCCCTCCCCGAAATACAAAACAATATTACTTTGATTCATAAAAGAAGACAAAATATTGAAAAATCATGAATTTACAGAAGATTTCTTTGAAAAATGAAGTTTTTTCGATCATGAAAAGTGTTAAAATTGGTTTAAACCCCTATTTTTCAAAAATTTCCCCTTATGATTCTGGACCCCCCCGAACAAAATTCCTGGCTACGCCACCGGCCACCATCATTCGCATTTGAAATCCTCCCATTTCACAACAAATGCAACTGCTAAAGTATAGCCTTTTCTGTGGACGTGGTGAGAAAAAGTTCATTGCTGATATTCGGCCTCAGGAGAAAAACCACGTGAGGTCGGAAGACTACGTTACCGCGAAGCGCGGTAGCATGTACATGTACATTGTACAATGTATAGGCTGTCCCAAGGGTCGTGTGTCATTTTTGACATGAAATTTTAGTAACTTTGCATCCAGCAATATTCATGAATATTGTCGCACTTATGGGGAAAGGTCCTAAGTTTTTTTTAAGTGCAAGCAAAATTTCACGATTTTGACCTCACAATGTGGGTCCAAACTAAAAATTTGAATTTGCCTTATGGGGTTTCAATGTTTAAAAAATCGAGATAGAAAAAAGTCTGAATTTTATCGACCAAGATGTCCATTCTCAGGTTTTCGGACACGAAAAACCCGAAAATAGCACTTTTATTTGCGAAAATTCAACCGTTGGCTCAGTGAGGTCACCGCCAAGGTCATAAGGGTGACAAAAAGAATGGCGTACCAATAAAGGTGTCCATCCATGGGTATTATAGGGTGCACATTGCACAAGTCATTGGTATTGTCCAAATACCCGTATTATTCACTAATTGACCTCCGAGGGTAACAATGGGGGTCAAGGGTCATAGAGTTAAACGTCGGGCCATCGTGACAACCAACGTGTCAAACCATAGGTTTTGAAGGGTGCCAAAGTCGGTAAGGCGGTTCATATATCCGTATTGTTGTTTTTTTGACCTCCAAGGGTCAAAATGGGGGTCTAAGGTCATAGAGTTAAACGTCGGGCCATCATGACAACCAACGTGTCGAACAATAGGTTTTAAAGGGCGCCAAAGTCGGTGTATGTTAAATGTATACATTTTGTATATTTAATGCAGACATTATGCATACATTAAATAGACATTGTATACACGTACCTGCGGGGACGACTTGGAAGAGGCATGGTGCGGCCTGTCGTCCGATGGCGTTGGCTCCGAGGCAGGAGAGGGTGCCGTAGTCGTGATCCGTCCTGGGCGTGTAGGCGAGCACGGAGACGGTTCCGTTGGAGGAGGCGTGCCTCCCAGACGGCACCTCGAAGCCCTCGCCCGAGTTGCTGAACTGCCACGAGAACGCCACGTCCGGAGGATCCGCAGACACCTCGCACCGCACGCTCAGCCGCTCCTCCAGTGACGCGCCCACCACGACCACGGACATCCCAGGGACTAACAGAGGGGACTGCGCCGCTGCGGCTGTATCCGATGGACTGGTGGTCGCGCAAACTGGGGCGACTGGGATTCAGAATGGGAAAAGAAACAAATATTATATAAATAAATAATATAAATATTTCCGTAGTATACTGCTGGAAGTTAATTCATCGCAGGATATTGGCAGAGAGTATGCAATAAACAAAATCGGAAAATGAATTAAAAAAATCACAGCATGAATGCCCATGGGCTAGTGGTATCCTCATTCGATGTATCAAATAAACAAGCAAATTCAGAAAATGTTCGTATACACAGGGTGGAATATACAAGGCTGTATTCGATAAAATATTAGTACCAATTCCTTTGATAAGCTGGTATTACAAGAAAGGAAATCCATCCCTTAAAAAAATTCAAAATTCTTAATTCCATTTTCAATTGTTGTGCCTTTCTTCGGGATCTATTTTTGCACGAAGCTCGAGTAACGAAAATTCTCAGGGTGAAATTACCTCGTATATTTCTGACGTGTCTTAAACGCTAGTAATGGAGTCATTTACTCCATCATTGGCAATGGGTATATGGCAACTATATTTTAAAGGAGGGCTAGGGGTGCATTTTATAGGGAATAAGTGGTAAGGTATTTGGAGGAGGCGACCGACAGCTGAAGTCATTTGCGCCAGGAGGGAAGAGTAGGTAAGGAAGGGTGGAGAGAAACCCGGCATCGGCATTTGCCTGCTCTTAACGAACGGCGCCAAGGAGGCTTAACGTCCCACCCAACGGACAGAGTGTTGCGTTTGAAATGTCCTCCACATAGCATTCAAGCATGGATCGGGTAGTCTCTGAAAATTCTCTGCCACCGCCGGGATTTGAGCCCAAGCCCACGGGATGGGATGCCAACACACTAGCCACCACACCAACCCAATCCCCAAAAATAAATCATCACAGATATTAATTTTATGCTGCGTTTAGAATACTTACATTGTACCCTGAGCCTCACTTGCTCACTGGACGATTCGCCTTCGGTGTTAGTTGCCAGACACCTGTAGTTTCCCCCGTTGTGTCGTTTCACCCCCTGCATTACTAGGCTTTGGCCGCTGGTAATAACGCCAGCTGATGTATTCTGCACGAGTAACCGGTTCTGAAATGCAGAATATTGGGCATTAATTTCGATGAGTATTAATAACGATTGAACTTCTGATAAAATATTCACTGAGAAAGTAAAAATTAGCCTTTACCTCGGCACAAACAGTAGTGGTAACATTTCGATAAATTTCGAGTGTAAAGTTACCGTAATTGGCATCGCCATGTAGAGAAAAAAAAGCAAAAACTCATGGCGAGTTCAGAGGATTTTGGAAATGAGAATAGAAACAGCAAGAGGTGCACTATTGCTGTTATGTTGGACCCCAGAAATATCAAGTGCCGTGGCTGTGCGATAGACCGGAAGAATATCTCGAAGAACTGTTAGTTTCACAGCCATTTCTTCAGATTGTTAGATTCTCCATGAGATATGAAATCCGTGCTGAAGGTCAGGGGCGCTGCTAGGAATTAAGGCTGGGGGGGGGGGGTTAGGTGCAACTAATACTGGGGTGTGTGGGGGTATGAAATACCCACCAGGATAAGCGGTAGGGGCGAGATTAATAGATTGTGGGATTTTAAGATACTTTGTTCAAAATGATGAGTTTTATGGCTTTCCGAGGGATATTTTATCAATCATTACACTATTCCATTAGTAATATCAATCCAATTAAGTAAAATGGGTTAAACTAAAAATTTCTCTGAGCTCTGGGGGGTGGGGGGGGGGGTTAATCCCCCAAAACCCCCACTCGCTGCGCCACTGATGAAGGTTACATTATTTTTTATTTCGATTTAATTTAACTATTTATCTACTCATAGAAAATTGCATCACTGGTAAATTTTGCTGGTAAATTCTGCTTTGCTATACTTTTCTACAAGTAGATCATATTTCTTAAATAAAAGTACAGGAAAGTAAAGACTGTCTTCAATTATTCAAACGGAATCACCTAGTTTTACACCTAAAACAAAATCACTGGGTATCCAATGAGGTCTGTGAGCATAACTTCTGGCACTATCACTCCGATTAATTCCAGCTAAAATCGTCTGCACGTATTGAGTCGAGGGAGGTAGAGCACAAAGAAAGAATTCTCATAATAAGTTTGTATTTTGCTCAAGGTCTGTTTTGCCTTCCTCGACTCTTACTGAAAACGTGATATCAGGAATAGTATTTACATAGATCGCTGTATTTAATTTTAAATAAATTCATAGTCATTCCTAGGTTCTAAATGCTTCTCTCACAAGCCGCTAGAGGAGTCACAATATCCATGACGGAGAAGAGAGAAAACGGCTTCAAATCCACTAACATCAGAGGAAAAACGGCGTAGAATGGTACAATTGGCACAAGGGAAAAGTATCGGTATCTCGAAAAATCCACTTAGGAAACAAGATACGCTCGCCTCTTCACACAGTCGAGTGGATACCCTTTGTCCTATTTCCCACTAGCAACGCGTTACAGTCATCTTGTTCTTGAAGCGTATTGAATTTATCATTGATCTTATTTATCGCTTCAAGTGAGCATCGGGCTCACAAAAGGGTACATCAACGACAGGCTCGTCGCATTCCTTTAAACACGTTTACCTTCATCCTCTCCGGCGACCATGAAAGGCTGGAGAAGAAGAAGAAAAAATGGCGGATGATGGCCAAGCGTAGTGTGAGTGTGTAAACGACACGTGTGCTAGATAGAGCAGAACAAAAATAAAAAGAAAACAAGCCCGCTAGCCAAATCGAGAGTTTATGGACCACATAAAAGGCCTCCGGCTTCATTCTCGGGTCGCAATCGCAGGCGGGAGCCACACGTACGACCGAAATCGCATTGTAAAGGGAATTCGAATGGGGCCGAGCCACCAAAGCGTGAAAGGTGGAAAACATTGAGTGCGCCCAATTTGACGCTCCTCAATATCTTCTCTCCCCGCCAGCGATCGGCGAACACAAAACTCGTCCAACTTTTGGTACCTGGCGTCGCACCATTATCCGGTCAACCCTCCCTCCTCCTCTGCCTCCCCTTACATCTCGTTCCAAAGGGGGTAGCAAAAACAGCTATTTTTAACATCCCTCCACCCATTCCGACTAGAATGAGAAACTTTTCGGGCTTCCATTGTCGGATATTGAAGGCTTTAGCGCTGGGGAGCAATGGTAGTAGAGAGAGCGCTGGGATGAGTTTTAAACGTCGCCGTCGATGTGTTGATGACGAAGTGTTTCTATGGCGACGCACGGATGAGGAAATTTGCTAGGCTCGCCGGATATCCCTTCTCCCCTAGGATGATATCCATCCATTATGCCTCTAAGTTCGTTGGCATTCCCATCACGGCAAAGATAGATGCTTCCTTTGGTTTTTGTAGAACATTTTGAACTAATATTCGCAAGATTATATGATGAGCACCCTTCTTTCGCTCATGATGAATCTTGAAATCATATCCGAGAAGTCAAAATACACGAGGAATTATTTTATGGACACCAAAATAGCGACTGTAAAACCGCAGCGAAAGATATCATTAGCTAGTAGTCATCATGTATCACCGCCTATACATTTTTACAGAGCGATACAATTATCTCCAATTTGAAAATTTGCAATAGCTCGCATAGAAAGTATTATTTGAATACTTGTGTCACAAAAAGTGACCACTAATCCATGTGAAATAAATATTTTTTTATTATAAAATATTTATTCAGGCATTCATACTGACCATCAGAACGCTTCTGCCTTTTAATGACGTTAAACAAAATAACTAAAAGATTTAAGGTCGAAAATATTATGCTTTCCTCCTTTATTCATGTCTCTAACTAATGCTTTTGCATAGCAGAACTATTCCCCCCACAAGAAAACCAAGAGCAGTTTCATTCGTCATTATTGCTATACATGGGGCCCAGGTTTTACATATGATTTCCTTCCGGAGGATCGACCATAAGCGAATTTTATCTTATTATGAATCTGCATCGCAACCAAAAGAAGAATTAGTGTAAAGAGTATCAGCAAATATAATTTATTTTACGTTAAAAAAGTTCTTCACTAACAAATAAGGCGTAAAGTCACATGATAGAGGACATAGAGGGCAGGAGGAAAAAAACTTTGCGACATTTGAAATTTTCAGAAGCGGTCGCAAAATCAGCTCAGATTGTAAGCCGAATCCATCGTCAGTGGAATCTAGTCGTAAAGTCGTAAAGTCCAGTTTACTTGCCTCATGCATCCAGGTGATCTTGTATTCCCTCGGGTTGGCTTTCACGTGGCACTCAAAGTACACGTCGTCTCCCTCCTTGATATCGTCCGGCCGGAGGGAACTTCCCAGCATCAGCGACACTTGCGGCGGATCTGGAAGTAAATGACGTTGCGTGAGTTAAATGCTATCAATCTATTTATGCAGAGTGGTAACCTACTTTTTCCACCCACGGAGTGTTTGATCTTCTTCTTTCAGCTCGAATATCCTCCGACAAAAAATACACATGATCCTTTTCGTGAGAAAAAATTCACCTGGTTTGGGAAATACCATTCTCGTATTCAGAGAAATCAGCGCATCTTAGTATAAATGTACTACTTTATTCATTCACACGTCGCCTAAAGCGCAAACATACAAATAAATTCACAGGTAAGGATAGATAGGCATAAGAACATATATAATAAAAAAGGACGAGGACAACGGCGCTGTGGTAGATGGAAAAAGCCAGAAATCAGAGGGTAAAAATGCGCCCTGACTGGGACTCGAACCCAGAACCTCCCGGTGCTCTACCAACTTAGTATAAATATATATTTTTTGAGCTTCACACTTACTGACACTTGTTGTACAAGTCAAAATTTTGGTCGGTGACACAGAAATCATATTTTATACCATACTGGGAGATATTTTACTTAATTATTGGATAAAATTCGTATTTCATTTGTGGATTTACTGTATTCGATTGATTCGATTGAGCAAACGATTCGTATGACGATTCGTTTGATGTATTTCAAATTATCTGCTAAATTGCATTCTGCACTCATAAAATATGTTTTGAAAGTATTTATTGTTTTGTACAAGAATATTTAACTACAGAAAAGAAAAAGCTTATGTTCGCATCGAAGTAACGCAGAATATCCACTGCAACCATTTCTCAATCACGAGGGACTTACAAAGAATTTAAGTTCATCGTCAAATGAGAGTGGATGGTAGCATGAGGCCTGGATCACTGTTTAAAAAGCAGTTAGATGCGTGAGTTTTGCATACCAAGAATTGACAAGGTCACCATCAAGATAGCGAGCACAATAGGGTAGTTTTCTTCATCAAAGAAAACGAAAGGCATTGATTGCGATTCATTACCCACCATTAGTGTATTCATAATATACAAATTATCAGGTTGTAGAAATCCCAGTTTAGGCGAATGACAATGGTCAATTTTAACTGCATTTGAAAAAGGCCAGACTGGCGCCAATGCGATGCCACTTCATGTGACGTCACAGGGACGTAGTTCCTATACGAGTAGATAGGAGTTTTACATCGTCTGAGATTACCAATGCATGCGTGAGGCACAGACTTCAGGGAAACATTTCTTAATAATCACTTATTAAAACTGCCTATGGTCGGAGAGTTTCCTATGTTTGATAAGTTATTAATAATCCTAATTTAAGCCAAGCGCTACCTGCTAGTAGGCTACATGCTAGTAGCCGGCATCGCAGAGGCGTACAATATCCTCGATCCAAGGTCACCTCACGCGGCGGTAAAGAGAGCCAGAATGACGTCACACGGTCTTTTCCCAGCATTCATACTTACAATTAGCCATCGCGTTTCGAGTGTTGAAAATTTTCACTTTTCAATTAATCGCTAAAAATAGATATCATCATTAAAAAATCAAAAATCGTGAAATGCGTACTCCAGGAGTAATAATCTTTCGATTTAGGTAATAAAAAATAATAAGAAACCACCCCATTACCTAAATGTTTGCTCGAGAATGGCTGACCAGTGCACACGCCTAATATCCCCGAGGAAGTTTCTTAGCCTACGGCCAGAAGGAAACAGAATTCAGATACGAAGTAACATTCAAATTCCGAGGAAAATACGACCACCATCTATCAAGTGGTGGATCAAAGTACTCAGAGAACACGTGAACACGAATATTAGGTTCTTTTTGACAGTAAATTAGGTGAATAAAAATCTAATTTAACGTTTAATACACAGAAAAATAGATGCATACTATACATAATGATTTAATATCATGTCTATATAAATGTCTCCAAACATAGTGAGCAATGTTCTCAAATTATTTTTAGAGCCACACTGCTCAGATGGCCTTTATTTCAAGTGGGTTTGGCAAATGCGTCATAAATAGATAGTGTGGACGCACATGTCCTAAGTTAACTCTAGATACCTTCATTCATCCCGCGTGTGCTGCTAGGAGGGCGTTCATCTTGGATAATATACATCGGAAGATGGTAGAAGGTAAAAAAGGACGCGTAGTGAGACGACTTGTCCCTTATTTGGCGCCTCGTCTGCGTTAAACAAATCGATGTTACCAACTTTTAGAGAGGTGATGAAATATTTTTATATCCGAGAACGCAGGAAAGTAGCCTACGGTCTATGAAGAGTCCTCTCGAGTGGCTATAAAGGCGTATGAACAATGCTGACGCTCTTCTCTTCCATTATGTGTGTGACTAAATGGATTTAGCGGTACCACAGGAAATAATAAAACTTAAGGAAAATGCGAGTAGGCCAAAAGTAGTGTTTTATTGAAGTACAAAACTCAAACATTTTTAAAGGAAATTTAGAATTTATGCGATATTTTTGCGTGTACGTGCAAGAAGGAGAATGAGGATCCCCCTAATGAAGAAGTATTTTGAGAGACAAGCGGACGAAACGAAATATGTTGGTTGCTGGAATGAATCCTAAAGAAACTCGACAACTGAGGAAATAAAGGGAATCGTAAGAGAGCGTTGAGTTAACATCCTTAATTATAACATGGGAAATTAGTATCAAAGATTGTCTTCATCAATTCATCCGAAGAAAATTAAACTGACGAGAAATCAGCCGATTTGTATCCCTACGTTCCTCATGAAATAAACATTAAGGACTAAAATCAAACTAGAACTTCTGCGGGGAAAATGCGTCTGCCAACTGTGATAGAGGTATATGCAAGAACCAAGCAACAGCAATGATAACTACCGTAACTATAGCTGACACAAAAATCATAACTTCGTTAGATACCCAAGGTAGTGTACCAGAATTACCTACTTACGTAGACAGAAAAAGATGCTAATTACTGAGAATAAGAATAGAGACATATCAAAGGATGTCATCAAATGGCTCCATTTTGATGGAATGAATACTACTCTTGTCTGATACAAAAAGGCAAGGCGACTTATCAATCCAATTGTGTGGTGTAAGTTGAAGAATCAGGGTTCCACTTTTGGGGGTTTGCCTCCCCCGTCGGAGAATTAGCAAAAGTAATAAAATCTGCGATTCTCGAATCCTTTCCAAGTAAAAAGTAGATAAACAAAATTAGAAAGGATTTGAATGCGATGGTACCAAGTGAATACCGCCCAAAAAGGAGGCATCATCCCTTTACTACATGCGAAATTCCAACATCCCTTGCAGCGTGGGTAAACTCTTCTCGGGATTTCCACCGTGTTAATTTTTCAATAATTCCCAAAGTTTCAAGCTCCGACTCAGGGCTCATCCTCAGGGGTAAATGTTTTGTATCCCGACAAGAGTTTACCCACATCATTCGCCGGGAAAACATAAAATCATATTTCATCCTTGCAGTAGTGTATTTGCTAATTGCACTAAGTTGACTTATATTTGCGACATAAACATTGGGAGGGTAATCTAGGGACCCAATTTGTGTTGTTGCAAGGATGCGTTTGGCGACCAATCCGAGATTTTTTTAATTGCTCGCTTTTGATATCGACGTAAAGGACTACCCGCTGATGATATATTGGAGTGAGACCACGGTACATCCGGTTATATCTGATCTTAGCGCGGTGGAAATTTAAAAATCTATTGTTGAACGTTCAAATTTAAAGTCAAATACCCTATTCCTTTTATTATATAAACGGACGGGAGATTCGTGAAATAATTCTCCAAAACTTTGTTGACAGCAGCGAAAGACGAGGAATGACACTGACGTAAGAAAAACTGACTGGAAAGCAGATTAATTGAGTAATTCTTTCGTGATTGTTCCACCAAAGTCGATGCTGAAACATCAAATATTAGTAAGACTAACGAAGAAAGACGCACTTGGTGTGAATTTTGGTGCATTTTGGGCGTAGGAGAGGCAAGCGGGGAGGACGCGAGGGGCCTTCCCGCGCACTGTTACCCATTTAGTCACGGCTGTCGGACAATACCGGAATAGAAGCGCATATCCAAATTTCGCACACCTTTATAGCCACTCGAGTGGACTCTTCATAGACCGTAGGCTACTTTCCTGCGTTCTCGGATCTAAAAATATTTCATCACTTCTCTTAAAGTTTGGTAACATCGATTTGTTTAATGTAGACGAGGCGCCAAATAAGGGACAAGTGGTCCCACTACGCATCCTTTTTTACCTACTACCATCTTCCGATTTATATTATCCGAGATGAACGCCCTCCTAGCAGCACACGCGGGATGAATTTTGCTGCATTCGAGGGGTGGGAGAGGGAGAAGCGAGCGGGGAGGGGACAGGATCGGCCTGCCGTTATTGTATCCGCGACGCTGCGTGGCCGTTGGAATATTTTCTTCGCGGACGCAGACTCAAATTAGGCATTTTGTGTCTAAACGGTGGCAGATACGTCAAAATGAAAGACATTTTTGCCCGGAAAGATCATCAACTCGGCAAAATCTATAGGGAATGACCATAAAATATTACATTTTTAGAATTTTGACCCTCCCCCCCTAAATCGCTTTTGAGCGAGGGTCAGGGGTTCACCTAGAGGTCTCAAATTTTTTCACGCCTTATTTATGATCGGTCCAACAACTTATTTTCACTGGGCCAGATGGATTTGAAAATAAAACGAGTTTTCCGATCCGCCCTAATGTACAGTCAGCTTTATGTGTAAAACGGTGAGAAAAAGCGATTCCCTTTGATATTCAAAACGTCACTTTGAGAAAATTAACTACAGCATACACGTCAACAATATGCATTTTGCTACATTTTTGAGATTTTGAACTTGCTGGGTCCTATCTCGAATTTCTAGCTGGCTATGCAATGATTTCATGGTGTGCACATTCATTGACTTCGGGTTCGCGGTTTATTTTTTCCCGAAGTAATGAATATTGAAAGAAAAATTAACTTCAGAGCGGTGGAGCGAGTAATTGAAATGTAAGTGGTAGGAGTTATATCAATTTAGATTTGTATAGAAAGCAATTAAATGGGAGTTTTATCATTTCCAAATAGGAATATGAAACGTGTGTATAACTGCATTCAGCTCCCCATGAAATACTTTTTGAAGTTTATTTTTTTTTACTTTTCCCATTTCCATGGATTCAAAGTATTTTATGGGTAAATGTGGTGTAGGTAGCCTTTTATTTTTAAGAAAGGAACCGGGACCACATTTCCCAGCATTCCGTCATTTTGATATAGCTGGATAATTGTTTTGAAATATTCTATGTACCATCTTAACTTGCTCCATAAAATTATATAGGAATACAAGCAATTCTTTCAAAAAAAAACTTCATCGGCACCTCCATATTTAGGATGTAAAATGATTTTCCTATTGCTTATTCTGATAACATTGACTACTTCACCACGTTTTTGACAATATTTACTGCACTCCTATTATTTAATGTAATTTAATTTATTTTCGCTTATTATTTGAAAAAATATCTTTCAATTGAGCAAAGTAGCATACTTGGACTTGTTCAAAATATTTTGTGAGGGTAGATATATACATTTGTTCACTTCGACTCAATTTAAACGCGTAAAACTTCTTTACTCTTTACCTGTTAATAAATCTTAGGGATCTATGTGTCGCATTTTGAATGTAACGGTATTTAATTATGTTTTTATTCATTTGACGGATTAGTGAAACACATTTTCATGATCGTGATTTAAAAATGACTTAGGGGTTACAAACATTTCAAGGGAGTGTTGGCTAGATATCCAAAACTCAAATGACGTCACCAACTTCAGAAGAATGGGCGGCAGATCTCATATTTATTCATCTTGAAGTTATCAGGAAATGGTTAAATGAGGAGCGGTTATATTTCGTTACCACTTTTTACACATTATCAACTGAATTCTTTAGTAAACCTCGAATAAGGGTATTATAAAATTTGGGATTGATAAATAGTAATATGATCCGATTTACTAGATAATAGAGGTTAAAATGGCATCGATTCCGTCGCCAATTCATGCAGAAATAAAGAGTGGACGAAGTGTGGAAATAGATAGTCGTGATGAATCACCCAATTCCGTCCAACTGTTTTCAAAAACAGAAAGTACTTTCAAAGATGAGGAAAGACGCACATTTCAATCAAATTGTCTGAAACACGGGAAATAAAAAGTAATCACTACCCTTAGACTCTAAATCGGCACTTAATTAAAAGAATTCGGAGGATGGAAAGGAAGGATAAGTTACCACGAAAAGAAATATTTCTCTGAAGACGATGGGCAAGTTGCTCATCGAAACGTTGGAAGGAGAAATGGAGGACCTGACCCGGTGTGAGACCCGAGAAAACTTCACTGCAATTGTTCGCCGGGAAAAAACCAAAAATTATAGAAATATTTCTCATTCGCCAATTTTTCATGTTATTTTAGTAAAAATACAAAAACTTTCGCCATTACATTTTGGTGTAGGAGTTTGTGACATTATTAGATTCCCTTCTATAAGAAAGCAATTGAAGTAATAAGTCGCAAGACTGAGATTAACAACTAACCAAGCTAAGCCAATGAGCGAGTCTTCGGAATGTCTTAATAATGGTGACTGCCTCGGTAGGATTCCGTGTTGACATAAAAATATCTGCGAAAAGGTTGAGACCATCAATTTATCGGCGTCAATTTCTCGATAAATAGGCGACTGATGGGAAATAAGAAAATTATTCTTTTCTTTATTTTTCAATGTCATCGCATTCACAAAAAATGGTGAAAAAATCCATTTTTGAAGTATGATCTTGGGCTGTGGATATGAGAGCTAAGGATGCATGGATAAGGAGTTTCTCGAGTGGTATTCAGAGTCCAGGTATCCTCTTACCTGGAATTTCAACACTCAAATAGAACGTCTACCTATGAGAGGTTGCATCTAGTTCTCTAGGGGCCATATACAACAGGAAGTTAAGCCTAGAACATTAGGTTAATAGCTCAAAAGTCCCTCAGGTGTTATCCTAGCAGCGCTTATGAGGACGCTAAGCCTTTTGATATACCCTTGTCACACGATGAGCAGTTATACCCAAAATTCCAATTTAGTATCATCCCTATGAACTATCGCATGCACTTCCGAGGTAGGTGTTCGAATTTTGTCGCCTAATCTTCATCAATTATGTTTTAATATTGATAGAGAATTTTCCCGCTCAACTTTCAGTTTTAACGACCCAAGCTAGACGCGAACTTGCTCTCAAATCGCCCGGGCTAAAATCTCGACGTTCGTAAGTCCCTTAAATCCTCAACTTCCTTAATGGCGTTCTTATGCGTGTCCTCGTTACGCTCATCGATGCGCAGCTGTTTCGCTTCGTTCGGCCCAACAGCCGCGGCAGCGGGAGCGGCGGGTACATCGACCAAAGTGAGCGACGATATTGCTCCCGATGAAATTGCAAGGGGAAAAAGTAGGGAGAGGAGCTGGAGAATTTCAATCAAGGCCACTACCTCACCGTACCACAGATATACGGTCTCAGGAAAACAGAAGGCAAACCAGTTGTAACGATACAAGGATCACGACCAAATAATATTCTTGGTAATCCGTTTTTTCATGCGTTACTTCGAGGGACAACACGGATATTATATATTAACTTGTGAAATCAATGGTTTGCGAGGTCATTTTTTGGAATGGTGACATGATATGTATTATAAAGTAGACTTTGTTGCATTTCACATGGTATTTATAAAATACACCCCTTGATAATGACCTGAAAAGGTCGAAACCGGTTAATTTTTTTAAATAAATACCGTGCGGAATACAACAAAGTTATCTTGTTAATCTATAATTTATTAACTTTTCTAGGAAGTCTAAATCAATGTTCCCTTTGATATTTTTAGTATTCCTCGTCATTCATTTAAATTCAACCACTGGTTTCATCCCCTAAATATCATCTTCAGGTGCAATAAAATATATTTGTTTCTGATCATTGTGCCATAAGTGCTAAAGTAAATAAAATGTATTTAATTAACGAATCGATGAAATAAAAACGAACTTTTTATTCTACCTACATATGCAACAATGCATTGAAACCGACGGTTGTAAGCAATTAAAAATGCCAATATCAAAGCAACTAATGCAAATATCAAAATTAAACAATGCTAAAAAATTTATAAAAATTGACGTATCATTTAAAAAATTGCAATTTCTCACCCAGCGTTCAAAAAATTTAAAAGTGAAGAAAACAAAAAAATGTAGAACATCACTATTTGCAATAATAAAGATGATTCTGATAAATTATGTATACATCATAGCACCTAGAATAACGTTCTTTTACATTATTTTCCATGCCGTACGGTACAAGCATTAGGAACATTAATTGATCGCATTGCTTAGGAATTTGATGAAAATGCAGTTAAAAATGCATTACTTGCACCAAAATCATACATTTTGCAAGATTATGAAAAAAATGGCAAATCATATGGCTGAACTTAATGTTTTCAATCTGGTGCAATTTTTTCGCATTTATATCACAAAAATTCTGTGAACGAAATTTTCCAGTACCCTAGTTTCAAATTCAACTCCCAGTTTTACAGACAGAGGCTTATCGTATTTTCTATCTCTAGATTAAAAATATTCCGATTCATTCAAACAGAATTGGGGGCTACAGAATACAATTTTATGGTGGAATTCGAAACCTCTAAATAAATAAGAAGTATTTGATGAGAGAGCGAATTACCACTTCGTAATTTAGATGTTACTTTGAGAGATATTTCGGCACAGAATTCAATGATGCCGTTAGCCAAGTAAAATATGTAAATTCGTATTAATCAAATATTTGCAATTTTCTTTGTGGAATGCATATCAACGCTGGGAATTGCGAAACTCTATTTATATGGTCATCTCATCGACTGTTTGAAATGCATGAAGGCAGGATTTTTTTTGCGATGATTCACGAATATTCGTTAGCACATGTGCAGCTCTTATGCGTCAAAAGTATTTTGAGTTTTTTAAGGCTTCAATGGAAGCCTTTTCATCAGGGTGTTTGCAGTGAGATGCGCGAGCGTTGATAAGATAACGGCCCGCAGCGGGATGTGACATGGAAACATATAGTTTCATATTTTCAATTACACATTCCGAGTTATTTTAAAATACCTATCGTATCCTGAAATAAATTCCAGCATCCAAAAATTAGCAGAAGACTTCACTTGCTTATTTATACACGAAGGTGGCAAATATATACTCATTCCTGAAGCAGTAAAAATACTTTATTTACATAACGCCTGGCGATTTCACGGCGAGCAAAATATTAGGTCTTCGGGTATTACACCGCATTATGTTTTCCATGGCTTCTAAAATTTTTAGGGATGAAACTACCCTACTCCGTGAAATAGTAAATTTAAACCAGACTATATGATAGGTAAGGTACCTGGATCTTGGATCTCCGATGACTATGGGAGAGACGATAAAGGAAACTATGGAAGAAGACTGAGAAACAAACCCATCGCGGAATCCAACAGATGCTCACATATAAGTTTGACACTATTATGGTCATAAAGTCATCCAGCTTATTTCCCGGCAAAATTAAAATAAAATTCCACAAATTGAACCGACCGTTATCCCTTAATATAACAAAAGATGGCTTACAAAGACACATTGACCAGTAAAAATGCGTTATTGTGTATTGAAGCATTCTTAAATCTTAATTTCAACTATTGATATGGAGAAGAGTTGGAAGCTAGGATTGTTTTGCACTATCATGACAATAAAGTCATCCAAGTTTTTTCCATTCAAAAATTAAAATTTTCCGCAAATTTAGGCCCCATTTAGCCCGCTATAGAAGACCCGAAGGTTTACACTGATTAATTTACCAGTAAAATGGATCACTGTCGTTAAAAATTCCATAAACCTTTATTTAAACCATTTAAATTTCAACTTTTTTCCGGATTGTCTCTTGATCGCTTACTAGGCGAATATACGTACTCGTGTTATGGGATGAGTGTTAAAAGGTGATATGGAGAAGAATTGGAAGCTAGGATTGGAATGGGATCGACACCAAAGCGATGAGATCCGGCCGAACAAAGAGGAATTGAAGGTGGGGGGGTATTCACATACTGGCGTGAACAGACTGGATGAGGGAAGGGGTTGCGTTGGATGCAAAGTTAGCAGGAACTGAACTCTAGCGCCCACCGTTTTGAATGGCCAAGCCTTTTATCTGGCGCCTCTATTATTTCTTTTCACAATTTCCTTTTTTTTCCTTTCTCTATTCTTATTTTCGGGAACCCCGTCCGATACACGTTGGCCGACACAATAATATCAGGCGGTAGAATCCCAGCCCCTGATTGCGACCACAGTTCACTGTGTGAGTGAGAGAGAGAAAGATATCGGTATGGAGGCGAGAAAGGAAGAAGAGATTGGGAGTTACCAAGCGACCAACAAAAGGAGATATGCACCTCACCTACACCCCAACCGCAAAACCCAATTTCCAAAAAAAAAGGCGAAATAAAAGGTGGGGGAAAAATAAATGAAAATCCTCCCTAGCACGCTAAATATATAGACACTCGCTCCCCTCCTCTTGCGGGGTCCCTGAATGAACGCAAACCGAACCCCTTTCCTACGCCCTCTCGACACAGAGAGAGGGCAATTCCACGCCTTTCCTTCCTGCCGGCCCTGATCCAATCCACACACCCCCGCTCTCCGTTTCGTAATAATCCCCAACGACCGATCTCATCCCATACCCCCTTTTGCTTCAACCCCCTCCCTCCCACCCTTTCCCGCGAATAAACTGATGGACGGGCCTGACCTCCCCCTTTTTATCGCGTACTGGTGAATAAACATAAAATTTAGGCATAGTAAATAGAGTAGTGGAGTCAGATAACGACTCTTTTTTTAGAGGGAATGGGGTTCATTTTGATAGAAATATTCCATCGTGATCACGGCATTCCAAAGGAAGGTTATTAATAAAAGTTACAATACAACGTACAACATAGATTATTCTGGTAAAATCATATCGTAAGGGAAAAACGGGTGATTTGGCTGGTGTGGGGGATAACGATATTTAATGGAGCGGTAAAACAGATAAATTTATGAAGATAAAACGTTTATATGGTCCACATGTTTTTATTTACCGCCCCCAAGTTCTTACAAAATATGTAATTTTTAATGAAATATCAGTGGGATAACAAAATTTGGGCTTTACTACCCCTATGCGGAACTAAATGCAAGCCTTGAGCCTTTACACATAGCAACTATATTAATGTACTAAGATAATGACTCTTTTTAGAGGGAATGGGGTTCATTTTGACAAAAATGTTCTATAGTGATCACAGCAAACCAAAGGATAGCTACTAATTAAGGTAACAATGCAACGTAAAACATCGATCATTCAGGTAATAATTATACCGCAAGATAATAACGTGTGTTTGGTTTGGCTTGGTGGATAACAACATTTTAGAAAACTGCTAAACAGGCAATATTGTGAAAGGAAAGCGTTTGGATGGTCCACAGATTTTTATTCACCGATCCAAGTTTCTTTAGAAAATGTCATAGTCAATAAAATATCAGTGGGAATGAAAAAATTCGGGCTGTAATAACCCATAAGGAACCAAAAGCAAGCCTTGAGCTTGCCACTTTTAACAAGGCAATTTAAGGAGAGAAATTACTTCAAACTGCCATTCGTAATTTTCAATGAAATTTCAGTGAAAATACTATAGTTTTTTTCAAACCTGGATCAGTAAATAAATATCTGCGGACCTTAGGTGCGTTTTCTTATCATTATTAAATCCAATATAAATAAATAAAAGATCGTAGCACTTCTCCACAAGATTATCCACAATCCACAAGATTTGCACAATCTTGTGGAAAATTGCTACGATCTTTTATTTTTTTAATCTGTCTAACTTCCACCAATTGAAGCCTGAATCTGTTGATATTATTATTAAATCCTGTACATTGAGTTTTGGGTTCCCATCCAGTCGGTCCGGGTTCAAAATCCGACGTTGGGACAGATTTTTCAGAAAGCTCCACGATCAAGTACATCACTACGACATTCGGATGGGACGTTGAACTGAGGTTTAACTAGGCCTCTTTCGTTAAGAGTGAGGAGGGTTTCTCCATGTTTCCCTCCACCCCTGCTTTCCAACTCTTCCGTCATATCGCAAATGATCACAGCTGTCCGTTATCTCCTCCAAATACTATGCCATACGGTGAATAAAAGAATCAATGCCCATTGTATGAACGTAGAGTGCGTGGTAGACACTGCGACTGGGCTTGACTCTGCTCAAACCATAGGATTCCGGGTTTAATTCCCGCACGAAGCCTTAAGTCCCGTTCGTAATGAATTTACTTAACTTGGCGTAACCATGGAGTGGAAAACTTGAGAGGAGAGGCTAATGGTTCACAAAAACTTGATGTCGCGTTAATTATATTGGAACTGTCATCATCTGTTAACAGAAAAAAAACATGTATTGAAATTACCCAGTAGTTGGGAAAATAATGAATTTTACCGCAAGCCACATGAACTCTTCGAAGTTCACTGAAACTCATTTCACGATTGATACACATTATGATCCCGAATCGGTGAAAATTTCGCTCACACATTTTGGGGATATTCGGTCTAGTTATGCCAAGTTAACTTGTTGTGAAATGAACTCTTAGTCTTGTTAACAAGTTAAATTCGACTGCTGTTCCAGTTGACTGTTACAATCGACTCTTACTTGGGGACTGTGGTTGCGGAGGGAGGACGAATCCACAGAGGACGAGATCGATCTTTGTTCGATATATTATCAAAGTTGAACTATTTTACCTTTGGAATATATGGATATCGCTAGCGGCAATCTCACTTGAAAGTTCGAAGCTCCATGGAGGAATTTTAACCTCAAAAATAGTCTGTTAACTTTTCAATGAATAATATTTAATTTTAAAGAAACAGTCGGATTCCATTCGATGCATAATAATTCATTACCCTTAATACTTGGCTAATAGTTCAGGAAGAAATGATGATTGGGCATAGCGCCACTTCTTGACATCACCAAGTAAACCCACAAAAGTGCTCGAGATTTTCTGATGAAATATATATTTTAAAAATTACTTAATAAATCATAACATCTCATTACATGTTAAAAAAGCAAACCTGGGCTGCTACTGGTAGTCAGTCCTAGTCTAGCAGTATGTCTAAGAGCTAATTTTTTGCGGTCATCATCCTCGTTCACGAGAAGAGTGGAAATGACTGCCCATTTATTATTTTTTGACCATCCACCTGACTTTCCCCGAACGTCCACAAATAATCTTACCGACTACCCTGACCCCCTTTACCATGAAACCGGGGAAGTTGGAGGGGGTGGGGTTATTAGGGGTTAACCCCCTTTTCCTGGCTTTCCCGGAGGTGGGTCTTCCTCTTAATACCTTTTCCCCTGAAGCCGGCATCATTTCCCCTTTAGTATCGCCATTAGCCCTCGCCTACGCTCTCTCCTCCGAGCACCTCCAGCTCAATCCTCCCTTTTCCTTTCACCCCTGCTTGCATCCCTATCAACGACCTCGCCATTAGATAACCTTTCCCCCGATTACACCTACCTCCCCCAAACAAGAGAGTGGAATAACCTGCTATTACTCACTGCAGTAGATGTAAGAATACGGAGAATTTTCTTCTCGTTTAATCCAGTTGAATGCAAGCGTGCAAGTAAATTTAGAGTTATTCGTAACTTTCCACAAATGTTTTAATTTCACCTCGCGAGGGATTTATATAAATTTTGTGTTTTCTTACCTGAACTGTACCTGAACTTGCTCAATTTTCCAAAGATACCTAAATTTTGCTTCACAACCGGATTCGGTACATCAACTCCACCTTATTACCTACGTCTTCAGGTCTTACGCCAAAATATACTGAAAACAATCCATATTAGATTAATGATGGTACATTGATAAGTCACTTGAAGAATAACAATAACAATTCCGTGGATAAGAAATTAGGTATATGAATAATCTGAGCTTTTTCCGGTGGATAGTGGATCCGAGCATGGATGAAAGTTTCTCGGGTTTCCAACCAAGTCATGGTCTGCATGGTGTCGGCCGACGTTTCATTGAGAGACTTTCCTAACATCCTCAGGGCTGATAATGATCCCTGACCCGGTTGAAAACCCGAGAAGATATCATCCAAGGAATTATATCACAGATCGGTACAAAGACGTGGTGATTCCATTGTCGTTGGTCACAGGGTATTCAAACCTCACACGCTCTACCGAAAGGGCAAATGCAAAATATTTCTTTTGGAAAACTATTAGAGCATAACATCTTCTGTTCTAATAGGATGTTTAAGCATGTTTTCTTGGTCTTTTTAGGGCGGTTAATTTCATTCGCATAGTTTCACTTACTGCGCAATCAGAGTTCAAACCTTTTATTGGTGTTGCAGTAACGTCATACTTAGTAATACCTTGCGTTACTCGTTAAAAAAATATACAATACTGAACTGTGATGTGTGTTTACCTTCTCTTTTATAAGCGCCTAGATTTGAAAACCGAAAACCAGCACTGCGAGTTGGCGTTTCATGACAAATTTTCATCATTATTTTTCAACGTAGTTTTTTTAATGAATAATAACACAATGGGCAATTAATTGCTTTTTCTACCAAAAACCAGCTTTATCACCTATTCGTCTAGAGATACGAAATTGTAATTTCACACAAACATGCCATTTCAAGAGTGCGGCTGCGTGTTTTAAATAGACATCTTTAGAGCGTGCTATAGATGGTAAGAGTTTCGAACTTGGATAGATAAGTTCTCAAACTGTATTTCAAATTTATGTGGAAGCAATTTAATTGAAGTGGCTGACCGTAAAAGAATTTGACGTTGTCCGAAAAAACTATGTCTACTCTCAGTTGAAAGAAGTGGCCCCTGGAAAAATATGCGAAATTTTCATTACTAACAGGAGGAATTCGTTCTCCTCCAAGGAAAATTGACCGTTGAACAGACAGTTGTCATGGGGACATAGGTTTTCGTAGATTTTCATTAATTGGTTTACTTGCGACGCAGTAGTGCACCTATTTTGCTCAAGATGAAGCATAATTGATCGATTTATTAATAGTTACATCAAGTAACTATTACTCATTCTACATACATTGATATTAATGCACAATAATTATTAATTAATTGAAATTTTTTAAAATATTATGTATAGTTCATTGAAAAAATAGCAACACAGCCACAAAAAATATTAGGTACTCCTTCAAGTGAGATTTCAGTACCTAATCGTTAATGGCGGCGTAAACAGAAAAACATTGTGAGGAAACTGCCTAGACTAACGGAAAAATCAGTGTGGCCTCGGTAGATTTTGAATTGACGAGAAAATCAGTTTGAAACTTTCGAACGTGCAGGGTGTTAGTTATTCCTTTAATGCACTTGTCATTCAGGTATGTTTAGCTCAAACTGTTAGTTATAATAGGAGACGTCTACATCTGAACTTACATTTTACCCTGCAAGCCACCTACCGAACTTTTTGATGGGGTGTAAAACATCATCAACATGCACTAGAATATTAAAATTGTCTTCCATCAACATGCACTACGCGTCATGTACGCTACATATGACGCATAACCTACTATTTCCATCCTAATTATGAAGGCAATCTAATTATGAAGCTAGAACATGCGAAAAATTCTGTAAGTAACAAGTAGTACTACGAAAATGCAGAATCGTGAATTATGGCGTTAAGAATTACATGAGTTAGTAAGCTACAATATCAGTCAGCCAGTGGCGGATCTATGGGGGGGTGCTATGGGGGCTATGCTCCCCCCCCCTCCTCTTTGGGTATCCAATTCACACTAGATAGGTAAGGTATTCACACTAGATAGAAAGGTAATTTTATTATGACCCCCTCTACTGATGGGAGGTTACCCTCTGCTTAGCCGACTCCCTTTTCTCTATCCTGGATCCACCACAGCAGTCAGCTAACCTATTTCTATATCCTAAAGTTGCCGTTAAAATCTCTTATCGATCGCGGGAAAAAGGATATTCTACATATACCTGTTCAACAGTCTATCTCTCGTATTTTATTTTTATGATCTTATCTACCGTAGTAAGTTGGGAATCTAAGGATGATGATGACAACAGTACTGAACATCGATAACCCCAATTACGATCATATTAATAATTAGTATTATTATTATTTTTCCTCTTCTGTTCTTAACCTTGTTTAATTTTGCCAATTTTTTTGTGTATTCTATTCTGTTCTGATATATATATATATGTGCATACTTTAAATTATATTACTGTATAAAAAACGCAATCGTAACATTTTTATGTAAAAATATTGTATATCGTTGTCATCATTGTATTTTATATTGTTCATGTTTTCTCTTTCATAGCCCTGAGGATGATTTTAAATAAATCGAAACGTTGGCTATAACTTGTTTTAAATTGACCTAAACTCCAAGAAATATCATAAAATGATCATATTAATGTAATTGGACACACATTTAAAAGCACCCAGGCCCAACTCGAACCAAAGACCACCGTTTTGGCAGGCGAGGACTTAGCCCCGCCTGCCACCGAGGCCGGCCAAATATAAAATGGATGAAAAGTTATTCTTACGATCTGATCTGCCGCAGTATTTTTGACACCTTGGGATGATAAATAACTTGGATAAAACATGGTACTAAGAATTTAACTCCAGAAAAGACATCGATTGGCTAAGAAACAATCCAATTCAGTTTCAATATCATTCGTGAGGCAGTTTGCATTTTTTAACGCTAGTAAGTGTCTTGGAGAAATATTTGGCGAATGTTCCAGTATATTGTCATGATTCTTTTCTTTTTTCATTGATGTAGAATTTAATTCTTTTCATTTTGTATTATATCACTGAAAAAAAATATTGTAATAACCCTTCATGTCTTAATGTACCAATTATATCATATTCGTTCATAGCCCTGGAGAAGGTGTAAAAATATATCGAAACGTTGGACAAACATTTTGCATTTCATTCTTAAAGACCCACATTCCAAGACGCTAATCAACGTTAGCATTTGGGATCAAGGAAAAGAAAAAAACTAGGTACGTTTCTTGTCCTGCAGAAGAGAGATAGATGCCGTGGAATATGTTGTCGTAGGTTGATTTTCAGGCCGAGTCGAAATTAATTAGTTACTTTAACCTTAAAAGAACACGTATCCTCCGCTTTAAATATTCACAAACAAACTCCGATATTAAAAATCAACAACCAACAATGTATATGGTAGCTCAGAGAAATAAACTTTGAAATCGTACAAACTAATACACCAGCACTCCTCAGTTTTCATTTTACATTTACAGTCTACATATACCTAAATTCTCTCTTATTTTAGAAAACTATTCAAATGGAAAACCTTTTGCTTTGCATATGCATATGGTAACTAAGACAAAAATCATTGAAATTGCACACACTAATACACCAACTGAATAACGTTAATATTTATCTATAAATGCCTGAATACCGTAAAACTAATTTTCTCTAAGTCCATAATTTAAATTTATCCCTATTTTTCTATAAAGTATTTTAACGCGCACGGAAATAATTGAGCCGCTTTTCTCCCAACACTTTCCGCGTTTGTTGAAGCGTTTATTGCGGCACAGTAGTCACCCCATTAACACCTCCAGTCTCCGTCTTAACCTTTTTTCTTCTCCCAATTACGTCTCCACCCATCCAAAATTTTCACCGCGCCGTCCCCGGCCTGTGACACTCATTCCGCCCACCCAGTGTCCCTTGCCGCACCCCTCTGCTTCTTCCCCTCCCCCTGTTTTCTCTCAACATTCCAGGATTCTCCTCATGTCGTAATCCTGTCTTATCAACGACCCATCTCGAGCTCTTATCGCACTCCTTCCATTTCGCCTGCTCCTTCCTGCTCTACCAATTTTTTCCGACGGTCGGCTGGAAAGAATTTTGCAATCGTAAGGAGAGAGTGAGAGAGGGAGAGAGACTACAATCAAGGAAGGGAATGGAAATATTTCATCTGAAAATCTAATTTTTTTGCACACACATCTGCTACGTCGCGTTCCCCTTTTTGGCTTTCGGTATGCTGCTAGCACGGAGGTAATCTCCGTCCTACCTCGGATCCGTTCATTCCGTTCCTTTTCCGAGTCCATTATGAGAGAGCGCCAGCGTAATTAGCATTATATTTAGGAGAAATTTATTCCTCACAGTGGGGTTACCAGATATCCAGAGAATTCGGGAGGTGCACTAGAATTTATGCCTCTCGAATGCAACCGGGTGGAATGTAAATCTGCTAAATAAACTATTTTTCGGATAGTGAAGAATGAGCAATTGACTTTACTCAAAGTTACGAAAGTATTTATGAATGATTAAAAAGGGAGATGATTCAAAAGTATAATTGACCAACAAACATCCACATAGCTAATTAATGTAAAAACCATGCATAATTTTTATTAAACATGATATGCGCTGAACCCTGATGACGAGACTTAACTAAGTAACAGCACTTAAATACGTTACCTGAGGCAGGCAAATGCTGTGAAAAGAATACAAATTGGTCAAAGAAAACAAGATAGCACTTTTTCCACAAGTTTTATTTTGGTTTTAAGCGTATCAACCGCTAAGTCATCATCAGATACATACGCAATGATGACCCATGATTACAAAAAGATATATGATAAAGTGCTATCTTTTTTTCTTCGAGCAATATACATTCTTTCCTCTACATTTCGCCTACCTCAGCCGACCTTTTTAAGTCGAGTAACTTAAATAGATACCATCTCTAGGAGTTACTGAGACAACTATTCTTACGACTTACGAAAACTTCACCTTCAACGAAGGATTACTAAAATTACAAATTATTTCCTGGCTAAAAGGTGAAAAAAATATATAACGCCTCGCTGCCCATTTCGAGATGGGGTTATATAAACTAATTGAGTTCCGACCGATACGGCTCTAATTGGATCGCGTATCCCCAAGTGTCCTCTCGCACCGTCCACTTGCGTAGCGAGATGATTGTGACCTCAACTGCCGCCGAAGTGGGCGGTGTCAGTCCTCAACTCCCGGGCCTCCTTCCGCAGAGGAAGACTGAAGGAGGCCGGTGGAGTAGCGCTGAAGCCTCTAGCCCTGACATGACCGTAGGTAGAATACGTATCAGGGATCTCGGAACATGGGCATGAATATCTACCACTGGGGTACTGTCTTCTGACACGAAATTACAATACTTGAAAATTTCCATTTATTAAAAGAATTTGAGCTATACTATTTTTGTTGGTATTTAAATATCTAACGTATCAAAGCGATTATAATAACTTCAATAACACTACACAGTCTTGTGTTTTCTTAATCCTTCTTTCTCAATTTGGCTTCTGATACAATAATCCTTTGTTTTTAAACGTCTCCATGACGCTAGTTCAATCAAAACACTAAAGAACAAAAAGCAACTTAAACAACCAAAAAATTGACCTCAGAAAATAAAACAAAGATAACGCACAAAAAAAACATGTATAAAAGTGATATGAGGGTTATTCATCATATCTATGATGCAAAATTTGATTCATTGTAAAGTGAATTTTACCAGTTGTATACAACGGTTTATACAGGATGCAAATGATGTGCATTGCTATGTTTCTTATATATCTATACGTATTAAAATTTTTCATTATGTGCACTCATGATTTTATTCTATCTTAAATATGTTAATGATTCACTGTTCTTATGTACGGTACAAATGCTTGCCAATGAAAACATTTATATTTTTCATTGAACGCACTGACAAGCCCAAGAGGCTTGGTGGGGCCAAAGTTGATGTATTTATACTTAATATTTCATTGTAAATTTTATTCTAGGATTTTTAAATTGAATACCTTATTATTAAATTTAAAAAATAAAGGATATTGAAGTATTTCCGTCACTATGGATGGCGATGAAGAGATAGAGACCCATATAATCGTAAAGATGAAAGAAAAATATTCATCTCAAAGCAGTACTGATATTTTAAAATACAATATTATAATGTCGGTTCGTGGCCTTCCGCGGCGTTCTCTATTGGTGGATCTCTCCATCTTCCGGTTTGTTGCCGCGTTGGTTGTCGAAGGTTGACTGCAGTTTCGATGAGATATCACCGGTCGTCGTTAGGTCAAAGTGTTTTTAACCTCTTTAAACCAACGCGGCGAAAACCCGGAAGATTGACAGATCCACGAATAATGAAAATGTTTAAGTTTATGTATGCCGCCTCTAATTTATTTAAATTATTAGTTTATTTGCTCAATTTACGAATTCAAACAGGTATTTTGAATTACTCCACCGATAAAGTCAAGTCGTATAAATTTTATTATTACCTGGTGTGCTGTGATATCCAATCCGATCCATCCCTAAATCCAAGTCCCAGATACTCTGGATAGAAGGATAAGATGATTATCGGCAAAAAAAATCTTAAGCGTTCAACCACTCCCTTACGATTCAAAAATCAGAAAACGATGAGGCTTACGCCCACTTTTCATAAGTTAGTGACATCATCAAACGAGCGTTTTGTTTTAAATTTTTTGAAATTATATCGGTTCTTTTTTTCAAATTCGATCAAATCCGACTGTTATAAAACTGGCGAGCGAGCTCATTGGCTACAATACGTAATCCACCCTCTTAATTATCAAATATGTTTTCGCAATTGTTTCATACGAATGTAAGCCATCGTGACAAAGTCGAGGATCTTGAATTTTCAGGAGGCATACGGGTAAATTGACACGCACTTCATTTTAAAACCTCTAATTTTACTAGTTACATATATTTTGGATTAATATACAATAGGGTTTCCAGGCCAAAGCGCAGACCACTACGGTACCCAGGTTCCTGATTTCCATGGCTACTGTACTTAATCACCCAAGGTCCATGGTTCCATTTCCGGTCTAGGGGCATTTTTTACCATGGTTATTCAAGTAAATTTCATCCCCGGTCATGCGGCAGGATCAATATATTACACATATGCATATGTTTAAGTTTAAATTTACCAACTTTTCCGAAATTCAATAATAACATCTAACTCATTATGACTACGAAGACACGTTGATGCACCCCACGAATATAAATCTAAGCCACTATAGCGGCTTCGACCTCTTCCAGATATTTTCAAGAGTAAAAGGTTGCGCATATAAACATTTTGCCCTTGAAGTGGGCTCGACAAGGCCAAATCCAATGTAAAGTCTAAAATAAATTTTTATTCTATTTTTATAAAACATTTTTTTCCTTATTTTGAAATACAATAACATTTTACAGTAAATACGAATGTCGTATTTATGTATGTCGTATCTCGTATGTCGTCGCTACTTCACCAAGTAAACTTGCCTGCAAATGATTTTCATAGTTATGACTTTGGAATGGTTTCAATGATGGCCTCAGGTTTAGGCTACTGGGTAGGCAATTTGAACCCTCTGTTCAAAATTACTCTGAGTTGAGAACCATTCTCTATATGTCATTTGAGCTTTGGGACCCGGAATCGGCCCAAAGTGGATGGAACGGTGGAGCGGTGGTTACTCACAGAGCACGTTGAGCACGAAGGAGTCTTCGATGGTGGAGGACTGAATGGCCGGGTTGTACGAGAGGCACTTGAGCTGTTGCCGGTCGTCTTCCGGCCCCGGAGTCAGCGACAGCGTGCTCACGGCAAGGGTCTCGTTTCCGGTCTCCTTCCACTGCCACCGGAAATGAGAATAAAACATACAAATACTGATCAGACAACAAATAAATGTTCTGGGTCAATAGCTGGGAACATGTGATGGTTGTAAATGGAAATAAATAGTCAACATGACGAAGAAACGAATGATTAGACGATGGACGATTGTATTGCATGTAATACGTTGTTTTCAAACTCTGACTATACCAGTACTGAACATAGTTACAATATAAAATGAAATCATCTAAGTCCACTACGAGTGATCTCTTAAATAAATATCATTATGACGACTGCGATGATGGTGATGAAGTTGTTTATGGTATAAAAAGATAAATCATCAAAGGCAACTTTCTTTTCCTGCCATGTGGCTGTTCAAAGTGAAGCTGCTTACGTTTAGCTCCTGCTGCTGCTGACTGACTTTGGTTTGGTTAAGGTTTCCGGGAGAACTTCGTGGAACCACAATATAAAGAAAATCATCAAATAATTTCCACTACGATAGTTCATTAAAATCGACCACAGTATCGATGAAATTCATGAGCGCACCCAGCGAGGGGCATGAGGGGGCAGCTGGACCCGCCTTTAGAAGCAAAATCGCGAATGCCTTTAAGGAACATCAGGACTGGATTGAAACGAAAGTTTTCCACAAATTGTCTTTGAAACCCACGAAAAAAATGATACTAGCATAAGACATGCAAGTAAAACACTTTTTTTCAAGTAAATAATTTTAAAAACTAAAAAAGCGCTGTTGTAGTTTTCTTAAAATTTTTGTTTCTTTCGCCTTTTCCATGCTTAAATGCTACAACTTGAATAACCATCGCTTTCCCACCCCCCAAGATTTGATTGTGGTTACGCCCTTGATGAAATTATATTATTATCAAAAGAAATTTTTTTCAAGCCAATTCTTAAATAACCGGCGGCATGGGGTGAACTAGGGGGGTTGAGATAATGGAATGCCACGAGAACTGAGTATTAATTTTTTTAGGGTGTCTTTGGGAGGGAAGGATAAGCAAGACGGACTTGAACCCGAGAACAACTGTGAAGTCAATACAATGAAATATGCATGTAGGGTGAAGTTCGTCATGAACAAATATTATACAGAAAGAGTAAATCTATATTTCATACCGCTAAAACTTCTTCAGAGGTGAATTTTTGGCGCGTAAAATATTAATTTTTTCAGACAAGCACAGTTGCTTCGTCAATACAAAGAGCTAAATACCAAGAGCCAAATGCATGAGAAGAGAATGTCTGTTTAAAAAAAATATCATTCACTAAGTAAATGTGACAATTCTACCGAGCTAATGAATAATGCATAGATGTATGAGACGCTTTCAAATTGGATTATTCAAAATCCTAAAAGTTTTCTTGGTGAGCATAGGGATGGTGACGAGTGACCGGTGGCTATGCAGCTCCATGGATCATTTTTCGGAGTCGTCGGCCCACACCTCGTTAAATTTAAAAATTTTAAAACCATTGGCTGAAAAATAGCTTCTCTCCATGCAATATCCAATATATGTCTATTTCCAAGTCACTATAAAAGGATTTTAATTAGGATGTATAGGATAGGTTAAAATAAAATATTCTTTATACTCAAATATGGTGCTTCATAAATTTACACGACCATTTGAACATTTTTTGAGCAATAACTAGTAATGCCCCGTTCATGTACCCGATCTCATTCATAATTAGCAAGAATGGAAATAGGCAGAAATAGGTGCTGAATGCTGGAACACTGGACTTGGAAAATGGAATTAAAAGACCTTCTGTCTACATTATCTTTAAAGGGAAGCAAATGAACCCGAAATCTCTTTAACCCGTGACTCCGAGGGGGGACAGAGAAATGCGTCACACAGCAATCCGCAACCTTCACAATAGCTGCGGCGGTCCTTCCCCTACACGCAATGCAATGAGGTTCCCGTCATACACCTTCAGCCTTTTAAAAGAGACAAGGTGCATTATATGAATAACTGAAGCGTCTCGCGGATAATAACCGAAATGGATGTCGTCGACCGAGGCAGTGGTGGGGATTGCTGGGAAGAGTTAAAGAGGGGGATGGAGTTTAACCCATTGGCTTAAAGAGACGGCGATTCGCCGGCCTACGGGACTTTGCCGTAAACTAAAGAGCCGGCGATTCGCCGGTTGAATGCAGCGCTGTCTTTCAACACGCCTAATTAATTAACGAAATAAAATATTTGGATGAAATCTTAACATTTGTATCACAGAAACATTGTTCTTTAGGTCAAATGCATTTGCAGCTATCATTTTTCGGTATTTTTACTCTTTACCTCGAAATGTATAACTGCCATTTTTTAGGGGTGCGTCTTTCCGCCAGTTATTTTTCCTCACAGATGAAGGCCTACCCGTTGCCTTTCATAGGCACTTATTATTCACTGTTTATGCAATTTTTTTCAAAGTGATTACCTTTAGTATTTATCGGAGGCAATTTTTTGACTGTCTATTCATCTCTGCTGACGATAAGAAGGACGCATAAACGAGACCACTTCGTTTTCGTGGACTCAGACGCACCCATTGAAATGACTGAAATTTGGCTTCGTGCGTGCATGACATGACCGACAAACGGCTGTAATGATATTACTTTGTAATGTCTAGTTATCAATTTCACGAATCACTTAGTAGTATTGCCTTGCAAGTGAGCAGTTCATTTCGGATTATGAACCTCTCTTTCTCCCGCAGATGGCCGCAGAGGCCCGTCTCCCTTTCAAAATCACCTATCGGTTTACTATCAATGCTGACGTAGTGTTGTGTTTCACTTCCACTGCAGGTGCCTAACCTGATCCTTATACAGGTGTTTTATTTCTTTATACTTAGCTGACAATTGTGTTTTGATATCGGATTCATGTCTCTGGTAATATAATACGCAGTTATTTGAGAACCTTCTTTTCTGGGTTGAAAATTGGTGAGAAGCAATTACTTTGTTTTCGTTCGCTTTTTTATCAATTTGCTTCTTACTCAGACCTTTGTTGCTCACGTTACATTATCAGAACTAATCACATTGTAAGACATTCTTCTCTTCTCTACGGCTATATAAACCCTGGGTTTGGCATTCAGATGGTCAGTTCGGAAGCACGTAAGGCTTTATTTCGTCGGTGTTTGTACTCCTAGCGAAAATGGCAAGCAGAAAAATGAATTACTGTGAGAGTACCGATATCGAGAATGCTCTGTTTGACAGTAATAGTATAGGTAGTGGTGATGAAGATTCGTCCGATGAGCGGGGGAGCACCAATGAAACCGCGGACTGTGAGACAGGTAGCGAGGACTCTAGTGAAGAAGAGGTTGAGCGTCAACCAGTAAAGAAAAAAAGTAAAGGAAGACAGCTGAATAGGGAATACATGTAATAACCTCGTGAAAAAGTTTAATTTTTGTGGTGCACCTGGCATGAACTCGAGAATGCTTCGGCATTTTCCGGAAAATGCCAATGAACGGGATTATTTTTTACGCTTTTTTGCAACCTGACTTTTGGGAGTTGATCTGCCAAGAGACCACCAGATTTGCTGAAACGTTTTTGAATGCAGCGATGAATCGCAGAAGTAGTTTGATGGGCGAATGGTTTCCAACCACTTCTGAAGAATTACGAGCATATTTTGCATTGTGTGTTTTGATGGCACAGGTGAAGAAAAATAAAATTCAAAAGTATTGGAGTCCGCGAGCGGTCACTGAAACTCCTTTCTTCGGTAAAGTAATGCCCTATCAACGCTTTCTATTGCTGTCTAAATTTTTGCATTTCACTGATAATTCAACTCTCGATGAAAATGACAGGCTAAGAAAGATTTCTCCCATCATTCAGTAAGTGAACAAAAAATTTCAGTCTATATATATTGCCCTTCACAAAATCTTGCTGTCGATGAAAGCCTTATGAAGTTTCGCGGCAGACTTAGTTTTAGAAGTAAAACCGCAACAAGAGAGATAGATTTTGGATAAAGTTTTACAACATTTGTGAAAGTTCCTCAGGATATTGTCTCCAGTTTGAAATATAGTGAAAGTCGGAGGGAGTGTGAGCAGAGCTGTGTTGCTCTTCAAATACCCGAATGCTTCAAGGATTTTTATACCAAAAAACCATGAAGATAACGAAATTTACATTAAATAGTATTAGTTTATATTATTGTTCAGAGTACCTACCAACCAGAAATATACATTTAACATTAAATACGAATAAAAACAAAGTATGATGGCAACTTTCACTCAAGGAACTGATAAGTCAAAATTTTTTTTACAGATTTCCTGAAATGAATTCAACGTTTGATTGTTTCCATATAAGTGATTTGATCACTGTTAAAAAGAAATATATATATAAACACATGTACCACTATTACTTTTTCCAATTTTACCTTCGAAATTTCACTTTGTTGCATTATTACAACAATTGTTGTAAAAAGTTACAATTTTGCTATTGTCAATAATATCGCTTTGTAAATTCAAACTTCTTGTAACAAAAAATTAAATAACGTTCGAAATTGTTTCATTGTAGTTAAGTGAAATTTTCAAGTAAATAGCAACATTATATGCGTAGATAAAAAATATTATTCATTTAAAGAATTTGGCTGAAATAAATCGTAATCCTCGGTAAGGGAAACGCTCAAAAAATACTAAGCCAATGGGTTAACGTGGGCCAGGGGTCGACTCTCTTTATGTCCCGGCATGCACCAGGAGCGCGGCGGAAGAGGGGAGCTCGTTCAGTGCACGGTATTGTGGTGCAGTTCATGAATGGGTCTTTCTCAAATGAACGAATCACCCAAGAAAGGCTTAGCTACCCGCGCATGTAGGTACATTTACCATACAGATCTTAACAGGGGCACCAATGTAAGTTGGTTTTGGTCGCAAATTGGTGCAGTAACCAATAGATATTCTCTGAGTGACTCATCGTATAAATATTCCCCGCCAATGAATAGTACACAAATGATCAATACACAAACATGAACCGCATTAATTGAATCATAGATTTCAGTTCAACTTCAAAATGAACGAAGCATATTTTTGGTTTATATATTTAAAATGTATGTAAATATTTAGGTCCTAAGATCCGTGCATCACATATGCATTTCGAGCATAAATGTAATTAAAAACGAACGATTTCCGTGGAAATTGGTAAGGTTTAACGCGTAGGTATATAGTGAAAATGATCGAATTGAGGATAGATGTGATGTTAATTTGACCTTTCATTTGGCGAAACACTTTTTAAAATTATGAGCAAATCGCTCATCAACTTGGTAGATAAATGCTCAAATGGCTGCGTGTTTTTGAAATTATGGCTTGTGAATACAGCGGTCAATCATCCATTCGCCCTGTGTTAAGCTTTTGTTGAACTGCATGCACAAAGGCTATTATACAGCTACAGTAAGAGAATATTGGACATTTTTTTGGTCAATGTAGGACCCAATAGCTGATGGATATTCCATAAATGCCCTATCCTATTGAAGTAAGCAAATTTTTTCAGGAGTCAATTTCAAAAAACAACAGTAATTTATTTTGAAATATTGAGGCCAAAAAAAGAGTTTGTAAATTGAAAATGAATAAAGGCTTCCCGAGGAGGGTAAACTCATTTGATAATTGAGATATTTGAGTTAACTTCAGGACGTCAGTAGATGGACCACACATTCACTTCGATTACTATATTTCATTTAATCGTGGAATGGATTGCGATTCTATGCAATTTATTCATTTTTATTTCTTTATTCGCTACATATGAAGAGAGCAACAGAAAATATGATGTCTTCTGAAAATTATATGATTTCAATTTTCCAATTGAATGCTAAGATGGCGCTGGGATATATTGAATTCTTGACTATTGTTATATATAGTTAAGTTTCCAGTACTTACTCTATATTGCGCATTGCAAATGGATGAAATTGTCAATTGATAGCCTGCCTTTACACAAAAAAAAAAAACAAATTCCCATTGCCACTTTACCGACGTCGGTGATACCATGATAGCTTAGCGATTTCCATAAGTCAATGATATAATCACCAAGAATTCAGGCAAATGCGAATGGTTTTTGTGAATAAAGGCCATATAACGCGAACTTTGATTTGATTTCTGCGCCAAACACACAGTACTATCTCTACATTTCTCGGATTCCAATTCAAATGCTATGCCTTAAAATGCTTCTATGCGTGCATGACATTTTTGCAAATGATAGTAGCCATAAAACAGGTCCTGCTCAAGGGCAGGCGCGCACTGGCGCGCGACAGATCTCTGTTACACACCTTTCGACCAGAGCACGACCACGATAGCAAAACACATTCACCACTTGCTCAGTCGGTATGGTCGGGTCGGAGTGAAGTCGGAGTCAGTGCGCGGCGCGCCATAAGAATGTGTGTAATTTCTGGCCGCAACGACCGCTGTGTCGGAGACGACCAAATTCAAAAACTTTGGTCGGACGACTCGGGTCCGACCAACGAGTCGGACTTGGCCTAGTGCGCGTCGCTCCATTTGTTGCAATGCTAAAACTGGTCGTGGGCCACTGGTCGTGGTCGCGCTAGTGCGCGCCTGCCCTAATGGCTATCAAAAGTTACTTCAGCATGTATTTAACCAAGTTCCTAAACTGTCCGTACCCTGGTTCCTTTTTTGGAGTAATAAAATAATAATAATCACTATTATAATTTAAATTTTCGCATTTGTATTAATGACTGATTCGAATGACTGAATCATTAAACGTGAACCAAATCAAATGAACCGGATCATCAAAATGAACCGAAATTCCCGCCTCTGATGCATGGCTACTCCGCTTTCAGTGCATACGAGGCTTCAAGGGAGGTGGAATGGGGAGCGAAGGAAGTGTGGTCGTTGGAAGGGAGAAAAGGGGGGTCCGTGGACAATAGCGCTCCTTGCGACTCTCGATTGTGCTGCGGCCAGGAAGCTTGCGTACCATCCTCACTTCATCTTCATAAACCACCCCTCCATCCACAATGTGGTACCCCCTCAACACGCCAGAGATGCGCCAAAAGTAATCACTCATTGTTACTGAAGAATTTGAATCCTGAACCTTGGAGTGTCACATTATTACTTGAGTATTCACATATATTTATGTGTAACAGGATTATGAGCTCTTAACCCTTAAGTAGGCGCACCTCACTTTGTGACGTAAGTGGGCGCGTGGGGTCTTTTAATACCCCATGCGGAATTGTTTATAACTTCGCCAAATTTGTTTATTTTACACTGCTATATTTTACGATAGATGCTGAATGTTGGATAATTCGACTTAAGTACCTTTAATTATTTCCTATTAGTTGAGCTAATTAATATGATCTCTTTTCTTCTATTTGCTTATTTTACTATGTGCGGGTACATAACTCATGTATTTCATCATTTACAAACGTTTTAAACGGTACATAACATTTTAATGCAACATATGTTTCTCTAAAGATATTATTTTAATAATTTTTGCTGAAAGAAATAATTTATATTGTTATTATATAGCAAATGTTTATGTCGAATTATGTTCACTTTTTATCTCTGAATATCATACTTAACATCTAGGGAGTAGTTCATTATCGACTAAACATGTATTCAAATCAAAATATCAATTGTTCAGAATTATGTTATATGTAAACAATTTTTTTCTTATTTATTTAATTATTAGAACATATTTTTTTCAAATCGCAATTTGAAGGGCTGTATATAATTATATACTGCACATAAAACTTTATACTCTGTACTAATATGGAGGGTTACAGCAATAATTTCAAAAACAATGAAAATTTTTAAGTAAGTCATTTATTATTTTCATTTAAATGATCAAAACAATGAGGGCATACAGTTTTCATATGTTTTAAACACATAGTTTTTGAACTGCGGCTGCAAAATTGGTTTGTTTTTTTGTCCATATTTCTAGGGCAAATGGTGCACCTAGCTCTTATTTTCACATCAAACTCACTGTGCGCCGAAGATGTTGACCCTGAAAGTTACAAAACTTTCTCACGAAGAGATCTAGGTACAGAATTGCATGCTACTCTTTTCCTAATCTGTGCATGAACGAGTTCTCGACCAACCTCTCTCAGAAATAACCGCCGAACCAACTTACGTTCGGCATTATTGGACATATAAATTACTTGCGCGTTGATGCCTGCGATATTTAGAATCCTAAAAAACATAACTAATGGCCAACGTTTGCAACGTCTCGCAGTGCTGTACGTCGCACACATTTCGTCTACAGTGTCCACTCCTGACTTGGTATAATTATAGTCAGTAATGATTTCAGGCTTACGCATTTCTCCTGATTTGTCGTCAATTGAAGCATCATGATGCATAGAAGAAATCATTATAACGTTCCGGTTTTTCTTCGGAATGTAAGATAAGAGTGTCAAGTGTTTCTGAAAGGCAAAAATGCTAGTTCCTACAGCTCTTTGCTTAGCGTTAGATAATTCTGGCGGAATTTCAACCTTGTTTTTCCTCATGGTACCTAAGTATGTTATCCTTTTCTCTAACAAGTCTTGTACCAAGGGTATACTCCTGAACCAATTATCAGCTGTAATATTTCGTCCAGTGCCTGCCATTGTTTTCGCTAAACGCTTCACAACATCGCATGGCCGATTTGACAGGCGGAAAGGTCCTTCTGGTTGTGTTCCAAGATAAACTTCCATAGTCTTTGTGTACATCGATCTGGCATCCGTCAAAGTAAAAACTTTAATCCCATATTTTGCCGGCTTGCTTGGGATGAACTGACGAAAGGGACATTTACCTCGAAATGGAACCAATTGCTCATCAATTGTAGTTAGCTCTCCTAAATTGTAATATTTTTCACAGTTAGAGGTAAAAATTTCAAAAACATTACGGAAAGCAGTGAATTTGTTATGCTCACGTCTTTGTGGTCTGTCTTTTACGTCATCAAAGCGGACGCAACGCAATAGGAACAAAAATCTTTTCATATCATTGTAGTATAAAATATTTCGATTCCAAATCCGTCTCTATCCCATAAATCACGGATATTTTGATGTCCAGAACGAATGGAACCTGCCAAAATAAGAAGACCTATGAAAGCCTTCATCTCCTCTTCATCAGTCAATTTTGCATCTCGATCTCTACTGAATAGCAAAGCAATCTGGGAGATGTAAATATTTGTGCATATGGTCATTATACTTACAGTAGCATCATTTAAAAATAGTCTGTAGCATTCGATAGGGGTTTTTGCATTTTTTGCCTGCAGTATTGGTCCCGACGAACTAGACACAATGTTCACTTGTGGGGTCCTAACTCTGCGTGGAGGTGGAAGCTTTTTCCAACGCGTTACCTTATCTTTTCCAACAAAATCTAATGAGGATGACCTATTGGGAGAGTCGTTGGCACTACACACCTCATCATCAGATGCACCACTTTCTTCTGTCCCCGTATCATGTTCCGACTCACTAAGATGATCCTCTTCCTCCGAAGCAGTAGAATCTCTTTCATCCTAGGAGGGGATATCCCGAAGAAGGTCAAGGATTTGATTTCGATTTTGATTAAAACAAAAAGAAATTAAAGTAACTTCAAAAAAAATAAAACCGAATTAACTGAACATCCTATAAAAATTACCACAAATAATATTCTTATAAATAAAATACTAGCATACTCAGATATAAAAATTAATGCAAATCCTCCTCTTCTATATTCAATATTAAACCCAGAAACAAGTTCTGATTCTCCTTCAGCAAAATCAAAAGTCAAATCAAAATCAAATCCTTCTCCTTCTTTCTCCTTCCTCTTGCTCATTCATCTTGTCCGCGAAGGGCAAACTCAAATATTTTTAGGATATGTGTCGAATTCGATGCCGGCATGAAACTGATAACAAATAAACAGCACAAAAAAGAAATGAGTCTAATCAAGAGTAAAAAAGAGTCGTTTCAGGCGTGATGTGGTGAAATAAAATAATTAAATAATACTGGCAATTTGCCACAAATAAATCTTTCCTGATGATGAAGTATCACTTCGAAATCGGTCGTAGTAAAGATTTCTTTGTGGAAATTGCCAATATTATTTAATCTAATCAAGAGTACCATAAATGAACAAGCGCTTCATATACATACCCTGGATAGAAGAAGAAAAATCAGCGGGTTCCCGAGTTACTCCGAGGAAGCTTCAACTACAGGCACAGTTTTCTTGTTCACTCAAGAAGTGTTTCCCCTGCAAAGCACCGTTCTCTTCACGGTAAGAGAGGAAGTAGTTATGGGTACGAGCATAAACTACCTTACTAAATCAGAGGAGGAGGGGGTCATCTTAAAGCCTACGGTTGGTTAGGAGGGAATGATGGGGTGAGGGGATTCTTTCAAAGTAAAGCACCTATTTTCTACAATTGGTCGGTTTGATTTTATCCCTCCTCGCTTTTGAATCTTCCCTGAATAAATTGTAATACACGAGAAAGAGCGCGCGGTGTTCCTCTGACTCCGCAAGATTCTACTTGACCTGGATATAACTTAACCATTCCATCTTCAATGTTGCAGGCCTTCGTAGCGTCACATTGCTTACATTTTAATTAAATTTGAACCCACTATTAGGTTAAGTAAGGATCTCATGACCAGCACTTAAGTTAGAAATGAGAGGAGGGTAGCGTACAAGGAAGACGAACGCACCACCTGGCGTCCCTGGTACACTACATTTGTAACGTTGGTAGGCGCGTGGGGTCTAAAAAGACCCGAATGCTTAAAAATATTATTTTGCGTGAAATTGATCCATTAAAAAATAGAGGTTTTTTATTGATCAGCTGTATGTAGGTGTCCTAGGAAGGTACTGAAAAGGTCAACTTCGAAAGCAATTTTTGTTATAAAATATTGCGTTTGCTACACCCATGGGGTCTTTAAAGACCCCACGCGCCTACTTAAGGGTTAAATCCATATGTGAGTACCCATTGGAATACGTTACTATCCAAATCATTAAAATGAATAGAATAGGTCCATTGGATTCAACTGTATAAACAAATACTCTCTGAAAACAACTAATTCTGATGTATTCTGTAACCATTTTCATATTTTATCTGAGTTAAGATTACTTTATCAATTAAAATCAGTATCTACCCCCGAATAGAGTTAGAGCCTCATTGTGCTCGAAATAAAAAGTATCTTGTTTGCCCAATTAAAAATTTAATGAAACGATGATACTATGTCATTATCTATCATCAATGCCTAATAATTCATTCATAAAAATAAGTAATAAAAATTAAATTCAAAAAAGATAAATACCTAAATATGAAATAACCACGAGAACTTAATAATAGTCAGACTCGTCAATTTCTCGTAGTTCGAATCACTGGTACATTAATTTGAGGTAATCCGATTTAGTGGCCTTTAAGTCGAAAGTTGAAAACTTGCTTCTTCTAGTATTCCTCTACTAATGCTCATTTTTTTATTTCGGAATTCATATCATCATTTGCGTACTTTTGTCACCGTGGACTAAGAAAGCGTAGTAGTTATAGTAATGGTATAATGACCGAAGGATTCAAGTTCAAATCCCGGTTGAATTAGCAAAACTCATGGATGCACTGGGTTGCCCTAAGAAAAGAACTGCCCTGCTCCCTCTACCGAGACTGTGTGACTTTTCGCATGCCTATCGCTTAATTTGGGGTGAGCTCTGCCCTCACCAATCTATACCAACCTCCGAATTGATTCACTGAGTGTTTTACTTAAATGAATACCTATCAACTCGAATGATTGCAATTAGTATTCAGACGGATACCATGGCAACCAGGTTTCAGACTCATGATACTCGGGAATTTTCGAGTAAGAAAATTAATTTCAGATCATCTCCTTTAACGGGATCTAAGCCAGAACACTTGAAATTGATTGCTATAGTTTTCGTCTGATTTTTTATCAATTTTCTCATGTTGCCGTTAAAGTTCTCAAGTTATCATTTTGGTTCTCAAGTTTTCAGGAGAGCACACGAGGTAATACTTGAAAATCCAAGTAATCGTCGGCCTGCAGTTAAAATTTCCCGGCAACCTACCTGGCATGAAAGTGACATCCTTGCATTAAAACTGCTCAAAAGGAATAAACTTTCCTGTAGTGTGAGCATTAAAAAAAATGTATTCGGGTTACGAGTATATTAACCATCATTAATAAGTAATTTAGGAAGACAATCTGCTGCTTTAACTGATCAACGATATAAAGAAATAGTTAATGACGTATCACCCCTGATTAGCTAATATAACTGGTGTGAATCACTCAAATGCATGCAGAATGGAGAATTAAAATAAGTCCCTGCAATAAAAATTTGATGGTGGGATTGGTCTCATTTGGTTCAATTCAGTTACCTGGTTTACGTCTGGATCCAAGAAATTGTATGAGAAAAATTAGGCACTTAGCTGGAACATTGCTTTTTGGGAGCTTGAGTGGTGCGTGAGTTAGCTACAATGATATTTTGCTGGCAATTCGCACGCATCGGAAAATCACATATTTCTTTAAAGTAAGCAATATCAGAGTTTTCATAAAATAATCGGGCGTTATATAATATAGTGCAAATGGAAACAGAATCACTTACAGTTAAAGTTTTATATTTTTCGAATTTTTCGTCTCAAACAGTTTTTATTACATGAGGGTAAACTTTTCTCTAGATTTCCACCGGATTAATTTATCCATATTAGCACGCTTTAGCTCTTATCAAATATTTTCAAAATTGATTACAATGTGTGCTTTCTTAGTCTCTCGACAAGAGAGAAACCTGGCGTCGAAATTAGCATACGCCTAACGAAAGGCACCGAGGCTTAACGTCCCATCCGACGGACGCAGTGCTGTACTTGAAGTGCACTCCACAAGGCACTCAAGTAGGGATCGGGCAGCCTCTGAAAAATCTCTTCCATCCTATCCCTACTATCATCCTATGAATTACTGACCCCGCGCCATCATTATATGACAAACCTATGTATATTTCATTTTCTTAATTCTTTGAGTGAAATTCGTCGTTGGCTATTGGCAGACAGTATGAAATGTTAGGAATATTTGCTGATGAATAAATTGAGATTTGTCAAGCGTATTGTGGGAAGATGTTCGGATGAGAAAGTAAAAGAAAGGTGTTATTTCACACTCCGACCGCATCTTGAACATGCAGCGAGCGTATGGGATCAGGTTCAGACAGACTTGATCCGCGAACTGAATAAAATACAAAGGAAAGTTGTGCGGTTCGTTAAAAACTGCTACGGGCGTAGAGACAGCGTTACCCAGTTGCTAAGCGAATTATGCTGGGAGCCACTGGAGACTCGGAGGGTGCGCGCTAGGCTTAAATAGCTTGAACAACTGAGAATATATACCATTAGATAGAGCGACACGGAGAACATAATATTAGATACCCACTATATTTCTAGGTCCAACAGAAGCGATAAATTAAGATAGATATTTTGCCGAACTGAGAGATATGCGAATTTCTTTTTCCCCCGAACCATAATGGACTTCAATAAATGCCAGTCGTAATTTCGTTTGAGCATTTCCTTTTTATGTGCAAATGGCTGGCGTCTTAACACCCCCTGCCAAACGCCTTTTATGCGGCTTGCGGGGTAGTATGTAGATGTACATGAATATCGAAAAATGGAATGTCAGTGGACATGATCTAGCGATTCGATCGACGGATTTTTCTTCCTCATAGGGAAATCCACTAGGATCGCTAGTACATTAATTGCTTATGCTTGGTTGCGCCAATAGTAGGGCCCCCTTCGCTTCTATAGCGTTGGGGTGTTTTTCCCTCGTCCCCTCCCTTCCGCACCTATCCCTTCCCAGAGGCGTCGGCGGGCTCCCATCGCGGCGGCGCCTCTATCCTTTTTCCTTCCCTTCTTTCCCCTCCCCGGGTGTCTGGGCGTATAAGCCACTGGCTTGGTTCCCGGCCCCGGTGCGTTGTATCCTTCGAAGGGTTCACCTAGAAACCACAAACTCTCTGTCAGTGGACAGGGTCTCCGGGTTAGCGGTCACCTCAACAAATGTATCGCGGGTAGTCACCAATAGGAAAAAATATTCGGGGGGGGGGGGGGGGGGGAAAGGCTGGATGCCCTGAAGCCTCCCACCCCCTGGCAACGTGCATGGGTACTTTATCATTTATGAGTAATTAATTTTGCACTCCCCTACTCCACACGCAAAAACATCATCACAGGACCCTTTCATCCCATCTAAAACCTGTACCCTTGGAACTCATTCCCCGGCCAACATAAGTCCCTCTGGAAAAGACCCTCTGTTACGCCGTGGGCCTGCCTACCCTTTTCCATTCTCCACACCTCATTAGAGTAATAAAGAAGGCGTTAGCGATTCATTACATGATATGCGAAGGCAATCTCCTTAAGTGCGGATGCCTCGTATGTGGTTTGGAAGATCGAAATATTCCGAGGATGAGTTAAGCACGATTAAGATCGAACGACACCCCACTGTATAGGAACCGAGGGAACTAATCCTTTTCAGGGATTTTATTACGATACGCTGAATAAAATAGGCATGTAAGTAAAACATTAGAAAACTTCAAAGCTTAACACTACGCTTGAGGTATGTCTATCGAATACAATTGCGATAAATTAAATTCAAACTGTGGTAAAATGTAAAGTAACTCAAACCATGATTTAGACACCACTTGAGATAAGGAAACGCAAAAAAAGCTGTATAATTCCACATAAATTTTATGCTGTATGACCTACGTTTTTACATTCCATCATGATTTAGACGCTTTTACTTCTAAGCATCATTCATGTGCAAATCTTGAAAGAATTCTGAAGCGTTATCACCTTCATTATGTTCACATTCATCGTAAAAAATAATGTCTTGGCAAACTCAAAATTCAACAATAAATTAGAGGGAGATAAATGAAGGTAGCCTAGGAAAATATCTAGTCCTTGTTAAAGATTTAGAAACAAATTAGGTTTTAAATTAAAACTTGAACCTTGTGCGTAGTGGAAGGGCTCCATATTATCAATAACAGACATGCATTTTGGCAGACAATTCTATTTTATAAATTTTTACATATATTTCTATTTTATACTTTATCTGTGGAAGTAACAAAGTGTCTCTTACTCATAATAACAAATTAGGCATTCCTAAAAGTTTTATTTAAGTTAAAGTATGTTATACACAAAATTTTAGATACTTTAAGTCTCCTGAGGTCATTTCTCTCATAAATGGAACTCATTTATCCTAATAAATTACCTACCTTGGTGACACATGTAAGTCCGAGAGGTGTAACTACGGCTTAAACTTAAGTCTATTAAATAAAGTAAGCACAGTTAGTGAAATTTTTTTCCGTTCTGACATTACCAAAAATAAATTCCTCAATTTAGTTCTCAAATAAATTAAAATACTATTATTATTAAACCGTTATCCTTCGCCAACTCCCACAAAAGTAAAATAAAAAAGAGATTAAAAGCAACACGCTTTTCCCAAAAATATTAAAAAAGCAATGATAAGTAAAAAGTAAGCCTTTCATTACTCGGAGACTGAGCGTGGGCGCTAATAAAGTTTATTAGAAATGTGTGTAGAATGTACGAATTGGCACGAAAAATTAATACGTGAACATAATCAGCACCAACGCTTTACTTTCCGAGTGATGAAGACACTATTACTTTACTTTTTAGTGTATTTCGTACTGTAATTGGAAAAAAGTTTTTTATTTTTTAGTTTTATTTTATCTTTCTAGCCTACTTTTTAGCGTTGAAGTGTGTGATCCTTAAAAACAAAACTGAAAAAAAAACTTCTGCCTAAAAATTATTAATTACGTCATCTACTTCGAAAATTTAAAACTATTTTCCACGTAGAAATACGGTTAGCTAATGAGGGCGTAATATTCAAGGTGATTCGACAATAGGGATAGAGTAAGGCCCGTATTCTTAGTCGACCATGTAGGGCCAACCGACCCTGGATACGTCATCAGCCCCGACATAAACCGATCTCGCCCTACATACGCCACATCAAGCCCTACACATGGCCGTTTTTGGAACTAAACGGGCCCTACTTAATGTAGGGCTCCCGAACCAGCCCTACAACCTACAAGAACATGGCGGCCAAATTTCGTCTGCTGATCACTTCGATTAAAGAATCTACGTTACAACAGATATTAAGAGAGACGAGCTCGAACAAACCATTTTAAAATGTACAGTAACACAGCGGAAAGGTAATAATATTACCACATGATTGCCTTCAAGTTAAATAAATTATAAAATTGACTGAACTGATAAGAACAATATAGCTGTATACATGCACCTTGTTTCTACGAATATATATAATTATATTTTCACGTTTGGCACTTGGTATACTTTTATACTTGGTATACTTGGGAACCAATACATCGTTTACGTCTAACCATAGAAAACGTATTTTCATGCCACTATTTGCCACTTAATAAACTTAACTACGGAAGGTGAAAGCGAATAACGAACCTAGATGTTGCAACGTAAATTCCTGCATCAATGATCATATTTGCTCCGTACTTTTTACTATCTTGTACAGACCGCTTTTAAGTAATTTAAAGACAATAAGGTTCTAATTTTGGCTCGATATGAGAGTATTTGTAGCTATAATTAAGATACCGACACGACCTTGCGGACGACACCGGTTGTTTATTTACCTTGAGGCGTTGCCCTAACAATACGCCAGAAAATTATCGGAAATCGATTACAAGATTCAATCTGTGAAACAGACGAAGAAAATCAAGGAAAGCGTGTAAAAATGGCGTCATGTTCTTCTCTGATTTCTCCTGCCATTTCACTCCATCAACAGCCGCGCTAGCTCCTCAGTCACAATGTTCTGTAAAGTATTACCTGCCTAACTCTCAATTCCACATCTTCAAATCCAAATCTCTTCTTTCACCATGATTATGTAGACGAGAGAGATGTTTGTAAGAAAAACCTGATGATACCCACAACTGAATGGAACCGGTCGTTTTAATAAAAGTCTGAGAAAGTTTCAAAAAGATTTTCTCCTTCGAAGATGAGATTCCCGAAAGTTTAGACAGAATCTATCCAATTTTTCTTCTCCGTTCCCTTGTTTTCCTCTCCCGCTTGACATACTTCTCGATTTTATTCTGCGACAGTCTCTTTAAGTTTTACTCCTTTTCACTAGAAAAACTAATTGGTCTATGTAGATTGAAATTGAAAGTCAGTTTTCAGAGTCCCCAAAAAAAACGTGTTTGTTTGAATTTTTTGCTTACCTTGAAGAGTTTTTTTCTAGGAATTAAATTTTCTTTTAATCGAATCAAATTTTGCTCATTATGTGCATATTCGTTAGTCGAAAAATTATTTTAAACAAAAAGCCTTAAAGTAAATTAATTGATACACCAGATCAATTAACTGAAAGGATAATCGTAAAAAGTGAATCTGAAGAAGTTGCTTAAAATCTGGCAAGAGAATTACTTCGCCTAAAATTTTTGACTAATATTACTTACCTAAATATTGAGTTACGTCACGCAAATTTTATTTCATCGTGGAAAAATTTGATGCTATACTATTCTCCATAGGGCAATGTAAGTATCGGGAAGAAATGAAAATGAATTAATAAAAATTATAATATATCACACATAAAAACACGTAAACATTTTTTTAATAAAGAAAGACATTTTTTAGAAATTCTAGTGCTCATGTAGCATGTATATCAAATTTATAAATCTTTCTCGTCGATTCTGGTTTTAAATTGTTAGGAATTTAAATACGCCGACTTTATTAATAATTGTACTGGCATGAATTTACTGCTGCTGCTTAAAGTTTATTTCTATCGAATTCTGATTTCGAATACCTAATTATACATTTCATTTCATCGATATTTGACTCATCGATATTTAGGTTTTTAACTTCAAATAATTTCAATAAAACTTCGGTTTAATTTTTGAACCATAATTTGAAGCCGGTAAAAGTGGACCTAAAGATATTTTTAGCCATGATTCGAATTGAAAGTAGTGAATAATTATTTTCGTATTAAATATCTTATCAATAAATATCAATTATCTTTTAAGATTCTTTGAATAAAATGCTGGTGCTACTGAAATAAATTTGTAAATATACCTTGCGCTCATTTCAAATTTGATTAGACATATTCCCCGTTATTGCTGTTTTTAAACCGTTAGTAATTTCATTATGCCTTAAGCAATATTAACACATAAACCGAATTTCATGTTCCTAAAAGTATTCGTTTTTCAAGCTTTAATTCTAACAGTCCAATTTCTACTGATGACTGTTAACTAAGCAGTTAAATACTTCCCTCTTTAAAGACAAATTTACGCCAACTGTGATTTTTCATTATTTGAGAATCAAAAATCCTCAATTATTTAGTCTGGGAAGGAGTGTATCTTGCCTGCGAAGATGATCCAATTTTTATTCCTAAAAGTGTATGTCTATCAAATGTTAGTTATAAATATCCAATATCTTTTAACATAAATTTGCATTTAACTGTGAGTAGCCATAATTTGAGGATAAAAATTCGTAAAGTATTTAGCCTGGGAAGGAGCAGGTATATCTTCCTGTGAAGATGATCCAATGTTTGCGGGCTGGAGGTATGGATAGCGAGAAGTGGACTGGGGTGTCTCCGTAGCTTGAGACGGAAGGAGCTGGTGCGGGAGGGGTAGGTTTAGAGCCGCACCCGGCGTCGTGGGTGGGTGCAGCAAGGGAAGAGGAGACTCGACTGTTGAACAGGAGGGTAAGGGGTTCCCGCTGAAGTGGATTCCCTCACTTGTGGCGAGAGAGGGGAGGAGAGGTTCCCATGCCGAGGACGCGGTAATATCCTAAGCCAGAGGGGCAACAGTGGGGTGGGATAGAAGAGGTTGGGGGGGCTGCGTTTCCACCCCCGGCCGAGACAACACAATTGCTCCCACGAACACACAGACACACACCCTAGAACGGCCGAATCCCTTTCAGCGGCAGAGAGACACAAGACACATCCTATTCCGGGACATTACACGAGACTGCAACACAATGGGAGGGCTACGCAGCCCTCACTACTGCCCCCCTTCCCGCCTCTCCTTCCGGTGTAGTCAAACTGTTTCGATGGCCCAATAGTCTGTCCCCTCTCTCTAGATAGAAGGATAAAGGGAAAGGTCAGGATTACGACTTGCGTGGGTGGAGATTGAAGGAGGTAGAGGTTTTTTTCTGGAGATGAGAAAGGGTATTGTAGATATGGGGTGCGGATTCTGAAAAAAATATTCCCGCAATGTTTTTTTGACACTGCTAGTAAATTGAATTATATTTATAGCAATGTCATTGACGAATATACCGGATCTCGTGTTCCTAAAAGTATACATTTTTCAAAGGTCATTTCTAACTATCCAATTTTTACCGATAACTGTTTACCGGCCTGGTTGGAAGGTGGGGTAAAGTCCTCGCCTGTCAAGCAAGCAAGGGTTCGAATCCCGTCCTGGTATATTTCCCCTATCAAGGGCATGGTTGTTTGTGCACGTTTAATTGTTAACCCCGATGTAAAAGGCCTGTATGTGCTGTTTTCGGTGGTATGAAAATTAAATCAATAAAAAACTAAGCATCTCAACACTTAGCTCTTTTAATATAATTATAAATTTACACTACAGCCCGTAAGACACTATCCAATTTATTGACCAATAAAACGGCGCGCAATATTGTGTAAAATATTGGGCGTTACGTACCGTATGACACATCAATATTTAAACCCTTAATAGCCATATTATTGTTCTAATGTCCCGCTAGAGGACGCCATTTTGTTTCGATGATTACACGTTGTATAAGCATTCGTGTGATTTTGTACGCTTGAATCAAAGGTGAAACAACTTCTTTTGTCTACATTGTAGAAAATTCAAGCGAATTCTCGAAATAAAGCCAAAGTTTTACAGCCTTACTGGATGTTTTGCAAAGAGCTTCTTATTTTGGCCACTAGGAGTCGACAAAACTGACTCCTGTTTGGAGATTGTCCGCGAGAAAATAATCATGTTCTACATTCCAAATTGGGCGAGAAATTGTGTCCGATATTGTGAAAAGCATATTGGACTAGAAATTGGTGTGTGTCAGTTGGACCAAAATCCAATATTCAATGGATTGGCCAATAAATTGGGAAGCGTCACACGGGCTTAAACCGTGAGTGGTCTTGATTTTAGGATTATAAATCATCAATTATTTAGGTTGAGAAGGAGTATATCTTGGGATAGGTAACACAATGGGAGGGTTATGCAGCCGTGTCTACTCCCTCTCTTTTCTGCTTTCGGTGTAGTCAAACTGTTTCGATGGAGCAACAGCCTCCCATCTCCAGAAGCTCCAGGGGTATAGAAGGATAAAGGGAAAGGTCAGTATTACGGCTTGCGTTGGTGGAGGTTGAAGGAGGAGAGAAGTTTTTTTTTGCTCAAGATGCTCGGAGAGGAGGGATATTTCGCCAAAATAGGGTGGTTTTGTGAGCGCGAGCTGTTGCAGGTGTGTAAGGTGCGGATTCTCTCCTCTTTGCTCTCGGGCTCCCTCGCCAGATGAGTCCCGGCGAACGGGACCGCAGGCGGCGGCGGCGGGGACTTGACTCGTCACGGTGGCCGACTGCGGTTAACCCCATTTGCGAGCCTAAAACTCCACCGCCGAAACGTACCTTCTTTGGTTGGGTGCTGCACGAGGAAACTAGGGTTCGTTATTTTAGTTAATTTTTCAGTTAAGAGAGAGAGAGTCGAAGGTGTAAGGGAAGTAGGTTCTGAGGTAGTAATCAACCGCATTCAACAAATGCTCTGAAAAGACGCATGGCATCCATCCCAACAGTAAATTTTGGCCACTTCTCACTTGTTTAAAACGTTTACTATCATTTTTTTATGTTATGGTATGACATTGGACTGTATTTCTACCAAGAAAGAATTTTGGCCACGGTTCACTTGTTTAAAACTTAAGTTATCCTTTTTTAATGCTATGATATGACATTGGACTGTATTTCTAATTTTAATTTTTGCCTCTTTGTATTTTTCATGCAAAATTATATACGTAAGATGTAGCAAAGCAGTATGTACTGAGGACATTCTACCTCACACAGCTGCCAAAAAAATTTCAAGGTGATTAAATAAAATCAAAGGTTCGCGGGTTTACTCCGTGTAATAGTGAAATGAGAGACTCAAAATTAAACTATATTCATATTCCGGAAAGTATTAATTAAAAATTCTTCCGGTGTCGACCTTTTCAGGTCATTATCAAAAGGTAATAGAACTTTTGTTCTGTTACCTCATGATAATGACCTGAAGGGGTGATTAACCCGTAGAGTTTTTAATAAAATTCTGAGTGGAACATAAATGCACATAAACATATTTTATAATCTTCCATGATAAAATGAGTTAAATGCAAGTAATTCTTAGATTTAAAGGACAAAATACGACCGATGAAGGGAGGGGTAGTGGTGATAACTACTCTTAATGCTATATAAACTTCATATTGAAGCAAGAATACGTTGTCAATATGATTTACTTGTTAATCAATATCAATAAAATGATCATCAGTTAAGAGAGAGAGAGAGAGAGAGTCGAAGGTGAGTCGAAGGTGAGAAAATCCATGATAAAATGAGTTAAATGCAAGTAATTCTTAGATTTAAAGGACAAAATACGACCGATGAAGGGAGGGGTAGTGGTGATAACTACTCTTAATGCTATGTAAACTTCATATTGAAGCAAGAATACGTTGTCAATATGATTTACTTGTTAATCAATATCAATATATAGTAATGAAGTCGTATTTAACTTTTATTTTTTTAATGTAAAAACTTTGATACTTTTAACAGTTGAGCAAGAAGCGCTGGGATAGAAGTGTAACCATGGTACGAAATCAGGTATTGCATGCTTAATATTCCTGTTATTACTTCATTCCTGAAATTTTTTGTTGATCTTTTGAATTTTATAACTAATTAATTATAAATATGAAATTAACATCCTATTTCACCCTGTAATCTTGATATCACATTGCAAGCATTCGTTCTTTTTTAAATTAACCATAAGAATCATCGGCTTGGACAATGACAGGTGCAGAGAAGTCAAGATTGGAAGCATTTGAAATGTGATACTATAGAGGAATGACGAAGATTAAATGGATCAATCGATTAAGTAATTAGGACGTACTAAGAAGAGTGGGAGAAAAGAGAAAACTCCTAAAAACCGTAAATAGAAGAGAGGACAACTAATTTGGCCACATTATGAGGCATGATGGCCTAACGAAGACTATCGTAGAAGGAAAGGTGGAGAGGAAGAAAGGCGAGGAACCGCCCCAAATGAGTTACATAGAACAGGAGTTAAAAGGATAAAATAGAGAAGAGATGCGTCACTATGAAAAGGCTAGCGGATAGGAGAGAGGAACGAAGAGCTGCGCCAAACCAATCTTAGGATTGTTGACTTATGATGATGACAATTTTGATGATGAACCATCATTTCATTACTCTGATTCATCAAAATGAATCCATAATTTGGAGGTGTATTTTGAACATGTATTATGACGTTTGCGGCCGTCCCAACCCTAGCCTTTATTCCCTTGTTCACCGTCCTCACCCGTTTCCCATCCTCCCCCTCCCCTTTTTCCTACCCAAGTATGCAAGGTGGAGTGGATGAGTGAGTCGGTGTGAGTGGAGGTCAGCCCCGTTGAATGGCCCAAGGTTTCCCCCTATTTTTTTGTGTATGTGATGCATGTGCATCGGAACCCCCTCACTCCCCGATGGGAGTGTATAAAAGCCGAACGCACCGAAGAAAAAAGGAGAGAATTGTAAATCGTATTGCTGACTGTGCACTACGAGAAAAAGTGAGGCGAAAGGCAGCGATCGGCGTAGAAGACGGGAAGCCAAGTCGGAGGATCCACTCTGAAATCCGAAAGTGGTCGCCAAGGAGGTTCCAGGGGCAGCCAGGCCGCGCACATTGCCGTCTCCAAGAAAAAAGGAGGCCGCACAGAAATAGACGAGCCTGCGTCCAGCCCGAACCACGGCACCAAGGAACGGAGTCATCCGGTGGTCATCCAGGTCGCGTAAAGTTACATTGCCCTGACCCCAGTGATACCACCCCTATGTCCGTGTACTTGTCCCCGTATGCAGCAATACGCCACTGTTAAGGCACCTTGTGAAATTCATCGACGCCTCTGTGATTTTTCTCATGATTCTCAAACTTAGTCAGCAACGGAACTTAAATGTGCAATTGGGACAGACTTTATTACTTCCCAGATATTAAAAAGTGTAACGAAGTCTAATAATTGAAACGAGTCCGCTTAACGGCATATATTTTTGACTTTTGTTAAATATTTTTTTTTATTATTATTATTTCATGGTAATTTCGAATGCCAAGTGCATAAATTATTTGTTATTTCATCCATTCATCACTAACCCAATCATTTTCACTCATCTGGTTAAATATCTCATGTAAGATGTTTCTTATTTTGAATATATTTGTGTGAATGCTAAATGAAAGGGTCCTTGCATTTCTTTGGGTATTCCTACGAAACCTATTTTCCTTCACCTGCCGTCGATTCGTCACGCGCCTTACCCCAATTAGGATCTCTTCACCACGAAATAAGCTGCGAACAGGAATCCCCCGCATTTTTGTAATGCTAATTTAAATCTTTCGCTAAATCGTCCTGGCTGGCAACTTAAGGAGGTTTATCATTTATGGGTTGTTTTCGCTGTTTTTCATCCGGGCAACCGACGTTGAACCATTACAGTATAGAAAAATGAATTCCGTTCCAGCCTTATGAAAAGCTTTCTCCGAATATGTTTAAATTGCCCTTTCGAAGAAGAGCTGCGTGTGATGATCCTAATTGTAATCCATTTGGTAATCACATAAAGTTAGAATTATATGAATATTAGAATTATTAGAAGAACTCGGCGAATTTACTATCATAGTGTACCATAAGTGCATGGATTAATAAATAGGTCCCACATTAAATAATTATCAATTCCCGGCCAATTAATCGTTTTCTCGCTACAATAAAAGAACAGCTCATTTCATAACAAAGTTATGTAAATGAATCAGTATTATCCAATGGGCCTTCAATATCTCCTACTATATCAGTCACGAAGAATATTTCGACAGAATTGGATGCAATAATTGTAACAAGTAGGTTATACCTATCCCAACAAAAACTTTTGTGATATTTAAAAAAATGCATTGGAAGTAAAATCGTTCGCAACGAAATTCTACGTAGTACCAAATATAAGTATCGTAGTCCATTCCGTGAATCATGCTAAAAGAAACGCATGCATTGATTCGTGCATGATTTAATTAGAAATATTATGTGGTTTCCTTGCAAATTAAATGAGCTTACCTAGCCTTACACTGATCTTGGTCAATATTAGCCCGAGTACACAAGAGAGGGAAAGTTCAAAAGTGATAATTGATGATTTAACAATCAATTTGTAAGTTTTACGAAGGGTTTAATTAAACCTTTTATTTATAGAATAACGTTGCAGAAACTGTTTGATTTGATACTGGTCAACAAAAAAGGATCAAAAGTTTCATCACTCCACTAAAACCAAAAAAAATTATGCTGCCACTTTCGCTTCCCAAATATAATGAACTTATAAAATGAAAACTCTAAGTTGAAAAAAAATATAAAATAAGCATCCGGTGTAATTCTGTTTCTTCTGAACAGCGCTCCGAAATTTTCTGATGTTTTATTTAGAACTCCAAGCCAATATTATCAAAGTGTTCAATTTTTGCCTACATAAATTCATTTCGAAGAATTCATCCAATTATTTCGGCTTGTTATTTTTCTCTCAAACGTACCCAAAATAGGAGAAAGGCAAATATAAAAAAGTCTTCGCATTAAATTACGTCAAACATTAAAGGAACGCAAACCAAGGTTGGTTCTTGTCAATTAAGATGGAGTAACCTCATGACCTGTAGGCTTCGTCTCTCACTTTTCTGTCAGCACAAACCAAGGTTCGTTTTTGTCAATTTAGGTAGAGTAACCTTCTGATCTGTAGGCTTCATCTCTCACTTTTCTTTAAACATAAACCAAGGTTCGTTCTTGTCAATTTATGTAGAGTAACCTTCTGGTCTGTAGGCTTCATCTCTCACTTTTCTTTAAATATAAACCAAGGTTCGCTCTTATCAATTTAGGTAGAGTAACCTTCTGACCCGTAGACGTCCTCTCTTGCATTTCTTTTAGCATATATCCATCTTGCAATGCGCCCTCAGCGGATGGAAAGGCTGAACCTTGACAAGCATAGAAGGCAGTGCTTTTAATTTCGCAGCGCAGTGCCATTTCGAGCTCCCGAACTACTTCCGTAAATGTTCCCCATACTTAACACCTCTTCAGCTTGCCATGTAAGGGCGTTTATTTTCACTACCTCCGCTAAACCGCCACCGCCATTCCTCCTACGCCTTTTGGACGCGGGAGAAGACTTCCTCCGCCTCGTGACGCCATCTTTCCCTTCCCATTGCATCGCAGTCATTTTCCCGCTCATGCCCGAACCCCAGGGGGGACACGTTCGACATTCAAGGATGGGCATAGCGAGCCGCCAGGAAACATTAACTCCGCAACGGAAGGTCCTCGGTCCTGCAGATGGCGCTGTGGCCGTTTGGATGAAAGAGGAGTAGCAGCACTGTGCGGTTACTGCATGTACGTGCGAAGGGAGTACGTACAAGAGGCCTCGCAGTTCATCTCTTAGAAGCTTGATTTATGCTGCCTCTAAGAGTGCTTTTTAATCTGTTTTTTTTATGCAAGCGGTGCAGCGAAGGACGAAAAGAGATCCATTTATTCTCAATATTTGTAAAAGGCTAGCATAAATCGGAAGGAATAGCATTGAAAAGTTAAGAATTCCACAAGATTATACCATCGCCAATTTGATTTTTCACTTAATAGCCCTCATTATAGCATGTCATTGTTAAATTGGATCGCCTTCGGCGTTAAGAGTTGAGATTTTTGTAAATCCGGTTTAAGTGCCTGATGAGTGACAGTGCATCCACAGGCCGACTGAAGAATCCTCTATGATAATATTTGAGTATTTAAGGAATCCCAGCAGAAATCCTTCGTCCTACATCATATCCGCGTCTTACGCGTTTAATCCACCAATTTGCTTCTCTATCGACCTGTTACTCCAGATCCTTTATAACGCTAACACATACATTAGTAGGCTATGGCAAATAGGGAGGGAGGGTAATAGAAGATAGGTATCGCACTATATACAAAGCGTCAATGAAAAATTAAGATCAAAATAATAGCCGTATAATAATTACATTACCAAAGAAACTCACGGTAGAACCAATCATTGATTCTCCACGAATGAGTAGTGAGAGTTAACCTAAATAACCATGCACATTGTGTAAGGCAGTAATAAAAATATTTTGTGTAATTTTTCACACAGTGCTTTGGTACGATCAAATTTGAGACACATAAATTGAAATAGCAAATTTTGAATCATCCATAAAATTTCAATTTACAGCCTGAGGCATCAGTGTCACATTATATATTTCTACAATGTATTTTTCGAACCACCTGACCGTAGACGCTGCCAGCAATATGGAAAACCGAATTCACATAAAATTCCACAGAACTCTTGCAGTCAAAGTAAACTGTTTGATACAGGTTTTTTTTCTGAGCGACGTCATACCAACTCCACTGATATTCCCATTCATAAAAACGGACGGGTAGCTCTACCTTTTGGTGCCAGAGGGTAGCTTTGGTACTTCTCTTTTGTTTTGTGACAAGTGAACACTAAGAGGATGTTTCGTGCTCCAGGGGCGTTGGTATCCACTTTACAGAGCCAAGCGTTGCGTGCCTCTGGCTACTAAGTGCTGGACAGCAATTGACCCATCGACAAGACCGCCTTTACTTAACGCGAGATGACAGCCAACGATGGATACACGGAGGATAAATGACGTGGACTTAAAAGCGCGTGCTGATGCGTTAAGCTTCTGCGCCGATGAGAACCCAAATTCCTTCCGCCGAAGCTTTGCGATGGCAGACAGGCGACATTTCACTGGGGCCAATTCATACGATAACTCTGTTTTCGATTAATTTTACAGATCAAGAGCTCAATCTACAGCGTTATAATATTACCTATTTACTAAATACAGAAAAAATAAAATAATGAGTTTATTTCTTTTCTTGGCCTTTCAGTTCAAGTTCAGAGCATTGAAGAGAAGTAAAAAGCTCATATTTTGGACCCCGAAGAATAACATGTGTACAATTTTGTTTACTTACAAGAGTAGTCATTGACAACTGTTTTTGCCTTGATTTGCGACTGTACCTATATTTTTTTACGATAAGCTTTGATACATTTTGCTTCGGTTCCTTAGTGACTTTAAAAGGTTCTGAATGGAAGTGTCTCATTAAAAAATATTGTAATTAATTGGTTCAGGAATAATTAAAAAAATTAAAAACTGAAAATATGTTAAGTGACATTTAATTTTTTCACGTATTCTCCGCTTTAATAAATGTGTACGTGTTTAAATATTTATCGAATATTTAGTTCATTTGGGCTGTTTAAGGTCAATTTGTAAAGATTTAGTATTTGTAATTCTCAGAAACGAAATAAAACTTAACTCACACCTCGTATATTATGTTTTAGAGAGCTATAATAATGAGAAGCAAAGCCATATATCCTCGTGTTGCCACAAGAATTTTCTTAGAACATTAAAGAAGAGTTATTCAGCTCTACCATATGCATCGATTAGTGCTTTTTTCTAGATTTTGACGCTTTCCTATCAGAAAGCTGCACTGAGCATAAAATTCAGCGTTGAAATTTTCTTCATCACTATTACTGCAGGAAGAGGGGTGAAGATCCACAATGCATCATGGTCTTCATGTCTTTTGACTTTTCGGTGAGCACCTAGTTGACTGTTCCAAGGGATGAAAGCACTCAATACCTGCTTTGATCCATTACATAAAATGATGTGGTTATTTGAGTAGCTTGCGGTTATCGTCTTAGGTGCCGTTCCAATATATCACCTATCATCGTCTCACTGTCAACTCTAAGATAGACGACTTTCTCCTTCATTGAAATCTCAGTTAGCGAGGGTAACAGTGACGGAGTGAGTAATGAGTACCAATTAACGGCCATTTGATGAAGTTTCTCGCAATAAACAAGAAAAAAGGATTTTTTGACTTATATTATACATTTTTAAATAATTTAGTTATTCTCTATCATTCATATAATGTCAAGAATTGGAAACAATCAGATTTAGACTTGATTTGAGTTTCAGCACAAAATTCGTGAACGTTTGCTGACGATGAAAAGGATTTTTTTTAAACATAGATATTCAGTGACGCGGATCTAATATGCTGTACGTTTCCTATTCGTTCTTGCGATTTACCAAGGAATGCTTCATGAAAAAAGGCTCATGTAACCGAATAACCGTATTCATATAGTCATTAAATATAATTTTGTAAACTATACGTTTACTATTATGTTTATAAGTTATTACTATAACTATTAATAAGAATGCTGCAGAGTAATCGATTAATCGTGGTCAATGTAAGTGATCACTTTAAGATAAAAGAGAGTAAGCAGAATGGTATACGTATCCCATTCTTTTTTCTGCTCGTCCTCATCCTCATATCTACCCTTTTTCACGTGGACAAATCTCAACACCCCACATTTAGCCCCGAAATCCTTTCCACCTTGAAGAAAAGACTGAGATATGGGAGTTACCAAACGGGGTAGGCTTGATGGCTTGCGAAGGATTGGAAGACCGAAGGGGAGGGAGCTCACCTTCGCGTCGTGACGTGAGCCCGGCCAAAAATAATGGAACGTAAAATGGGAAGATGGAAGGAAGAAAGGGAAGTCCTGGAGCTGGAAGAGAGGCACGATGGGAGGTCGAAGGCCAAGAAACGGTCAGTGGGCACTCCAGCCATGGAGGATGGGTTCAAGGGTAGGGAAATCCTTTGAAGGAGGGGGAATGGGGGGGAGGGGTACATATCGGGAGGGTACCGTGATATATGGCCAGGAGATATGGACCATTTGAGGATAAGGGAAGGGAGGAAAAGGGGTTTTGTGAAGTTTCGGGGAGGCCATTGCGTTGCAAGGGAGTTGGACCGATGTTCGCGGAATGGGTGAGGGTTTAGACGGAGAGAAAGTTGTTGCCAGGCTGGAGTGATACGAGGAGAAAGGGAATACTTCTTAGGAATAGGACCGGAGTTTGGAAATGGCGGGCAGGAGTTCGGCAAGAACGAGGAGATAAAGTCAAATGGAGGGAATTGGTTTGAATGGCAAGGGTAGGTATACAATGGCACTGGTTTACAGGAAGACCAATGGTAGGAAATGCGGTAGACATAGATGATCAATGCCGGAACCCCAGAGAAAACATAAGATGAACCAATTGACGTGGGTCCGCAGGATTCGAAATCTGCGGCAAATTTTGAAAGAAAATATGGTTAGATATAATAAAAATATTTACGTTTCGGGTACGTGGGTGACTGAAGCCATTTCTCAGAGCATAAAAATATATCATCCCTCCACTTCCGTTATAAACATTTGTTTAAAAGCTACACCGAAAGTTATTAACTTCTTGTGTGCTAAAAAAATTGGGGGAGAAGAGAGATCTTCTAGAAACCTTAAGGGGAACTTGGGACAACTTAGCTAGCCATATTATGAGGTACGATGGCCTAATTAAAAGAGTCATAGAAGGACAAGCGGAAGGAAAAAAGGCAAGGAATGGCCCCAAATGAGTTTCATAGGACAAGTAATGAATGATGTAAAAGACAAATAACACGTCGCTATGAAAGGGTTAGCGGATAGAAGAGAGGAATGGAGAGCTGCGTCAAACCTTATAATTGTTGACTAATGATGATGACGCTTTAGTTAATGAATTTTTGTGTCGACAGAACAATATTAAGTGAAATTAAAGAATATTTTATGATAAGATGCAAAGAAATAAAATTCTAACTTTAAATAAATAAGTAAAGTTAAGTCCTAAAGTTAAATCATGATATCGTTGAATCAGAGATCTTTAGTTGGAAAAATCAATGACATTTCTCATCTCTTTCTTGTGAACTCTCTGCTGAATCTTTGGAGTGAAGCCTGATGTTACAGAATCTATTACATTTCCATTTCTTTAATTTTGCTAAAATAAAACCCATCTTGCATATGAATCTAAATAATGAAAAAATAATTCCCTATAAAGAGCCGTATTCCCTGCAAATATTTGATCTAAATAAGTCTATATTGTCACCAAAATTCTACGAAATGATTGCAAAAGGACGTGGTAAACATATTTTCAGACCAGACAAAACAATAAATTCCAAGGACACCGAAAAAGGTAGTATTATTCCCGAAAAATGAGCATAAACATCATGGGCGTATCTTCCGATTCCTCGTGATTTACCTTCTACGTTGACGGTGCCCTCTGAATATTCTGAAACATCTGAAGGTGCCATATCGGATAAAATATAATAAGAAAGAAACTGCTTTATGGAGTTCATGAAGTTTCCAATTTGGTTTGATTGCAACATGATTAAAGATTCCCTTTAAATAATCATACTGCAACGATCTAAACGCCGGTTCACAAATACTCAGGTGGAGAACATTACAAGAATTGCAGTACAACGGACTACTTATTCATAGTGTATGAGTAGTATTCGAAATTATTTGTGTGTAGACTTAGAAAAAAATACTTTCACCCGAGATCTTCGGGTCTCTTGGGACAAAACATTAATAAATCAGGATAAATCAAAATACATCATCACTCACCATGCCCTAATAGCTCATCTGTTATTGAGAGAGGTTTGTTTTGTTGGCTCAGCTCAAGTGAAAAGGTCACTAGACTGTTAACGAAATTACGGCCGTAATGACTGATGCGCCTCACTCCTCCTACGTTTGAAAACTGGTGTTCTGAAATATCTGAAGTTGCCATATCGGCTAAAATATAATAAGAAATAAACTGCTTTGTGGAGTTCATGAAGTTTCCAATTTGGTTTGATTGCATCATGATTAAAGATTCCCTTTAAATAAGCATACTGCAACGATGTTAACACCGGTTCACAAATACTCAGGTGGAGAACATTACAAGAATTGTAGTACAACGGACTACTTATTCATAGTGTACGAGTAGTATTCGAAATTATTTGTGTGTAGACACAGCATCAAAGGAAATCGAAAAATCAAATGCTTAAGTGTCCATCAAAGAACGACAGTTTTGGTGGTGTATTTCCAAAACTTCTGCATTGGAGAGTAATTATGAAAAAAAACTGGTAATTAAATGACTTTGCATAAGTCCATGATAAGATTTGAAGAAGCTTGTGTCTATATATTATATATTACTTTTGTTTAAAGTAGTACTAGTTTCATCTTTGATGTTCACGTCAAACAAATGGAGTGATATTAGTGGCCACAGGCTAAAGATGAATGGTCTAGCAACATCGTAAATTCTATTTCATGATAACATAAATACTAGCATAACTGTGAAAAATTGTTTTTGTAACAGTAAAAGTTTCTTGTAATGTCGCCGGGAAATTTTTCTGAGCTACTAGGAATTTTTAGAGATTTAACTGTTGTAATTATGCTAACCTATTTGGATCGACTACTTTAATAACATTCCAATCCAATGCAATATATTGAGCAGCAACTAAAAAAGACTAGGTTACAAAACAATACACTATTACTTGCATGAAGTCTCTCTTAGGCTTAGCAGTAAGGAAATTCGAAATATTATCATTTGAAAATTAAAAGAATTTAAAATTTATATTTTTTCCTCATTCTAATCAAGTCGAGTACATTGATGAACTAATTTTTTGATAAGTGATTTTTTTTTATTTTCAAACAATTAAAGCATCCTTCAGCATTTCTATCGGCCATTTGCAAGGCAATTTTTCTCCTGAACAAGAGAAAATAAAAAATTACTTTCACCCGAGATCTTCGGGTCTCTAAAGACAAAGCATTAATAAATCAGAATAAATCAAAATACATCATCACTCACCATGCCCTAATAGCTCATCTGATATTGAGAGAGGTTTGTTTTGTTGGCTCAGCTCAAGTGAAAAGGTCACTAGACTGTTAACAAAATTACGGCCGTAATGACTGATGCCCCTCACTCCTCTTACGTTTGAAAACTGGTTTTCATTATAAGTTCATTGGTATTCAAGCCTTAATAATGTGACAAGAACCCAGGGGATCCAATTGGATATGTTATCGAGGTAAACCATGCTAGTTGCGGTCTGTTCACCGCATTACCCAATGGACACAAAGTTCGACGCAATCTCATTGAAAAATTGCGTCCGACGAAAAAGCTTTTGTATTCACATCATTGATACAACCCATAAATACTTATTTATCGCTCGACATGACCGAAATTATTAATTGCAGACCCGTTCGACGGTCCTCTCAAGGGGAACAATATAATTGCAGCGTTAATTACGATGAACGAGAGACTAATGAGACACGTTTTTCGTTTTTCTACCTATTTCTTTCTTCGTCACGATCACTCCCGAAGGATTTTTTCCGGCCATATAACGTGATTAATGATGCTCAACCGTCTACTATTCATTGCGCAGGGAAAAAATATATCTCCTGTCGTATTTTACGCTTGACTTTACAAATTTCAAACCGACAGATACTGTATCACAACTTGTTCCCATGGATGAAGTTGCCAGTAGGCATATGCCAATAGTACTTTTTGAACTCGAGTCGAGTAGAAAACTACTCGCGAGTATTGAGTTGAGTATGACAATTACAAAACACGCAATACAGCAATGTATACTCCAATATATTCATTTTATGTATCCCCAACTTTCTATTTTGAATGCTTATCTTGATGTAAAAAGGAAAATATAATAAGCAATGTTGATGTAAATCCTGTCAGAATTAGGAGATGAATGAAAATTAATGTTTCTTTAACAGCTCCTTAAGCATAATTGAAATAAATTAACCTGTAGTAATAAGTAAACGAATCATGTAATATTTGATCTTTTCGAATTCTCAAGCAGAAAAACCAAATTTTCTACATTCTCAAGAAGCTGGTTTTGACTTCTCAATCATACATTATTATTGCCTGCAGAGAATTGTATTCTGCAAGACACTTGTGTGGCTGGACAAGTACTTTCTTACCAAAGTTGGAAGATTTGGGAACGTTAGGAATTTTCATTAAAAGTTATATCAACGATTATGATGGAACTTATCATCATGGAATGAAGTGGACGAAACGAACTATTGTACTTAGCTTTAGCTTTGTAGACCAACCTATTTCTTTCTTTACTTCTTATTTTGTTTAATCAGACAGAGAAACTCTTTTTTCTAACTTCAAGAATGAATCCAAACTTTAAACATAAAAAATTAACACCGGATGTGAGTAGCACTAAAAAGGCTAAAATATGGCATCCACTTGTGATGTCAAACACCGAGGGAAACCGGCATTTTCTACTAAAACCTAAATTTTTCATTTTTTCCATAGAAATCTAAACTATTTTCTCTTATTCTCTCAGCGTTTTAGTAAAGAAAGTATGGTAGGGTACAAAAGTATGAGCACAAGAAAGTACGAGCGGCACAGCAGTCGGTCCACTCCGATTACGGCGCGCCGGTTTGGAAGACGGTTAGCCGCCGCGGCTGACGAAAAGGTAATGGGCGCCCACGTCGACTGCTACGAATACAAAAAGCTAAAACTCCTAGACCAAGACATTAGAACAACTTAACTACTCTAAAAACGATATTATTACATACGTTTCATGATAGCACCTCCTGTTGGAAGATTTCGAACTGGCCTCGACCGATCTGTAACCGAAACCACTCGACCCGACTAAACATTCGTAATACCACTCGAAACACTCGAGTCGAGTACCAACTACTCGACTCGACTCGAATTTTTGAGTACTCGCACATCCCTAGTTGCCAGCATTTATGTTTTGGAATGGGAGAGGAGTGAGCTGCGAAATGGGTATGAAAAAAATATTTCACATGACCGTGATTCAACGTATCTAATATGGTATAGAAATAATTGACCAATATTCATATCAAAGAGGGGAGGAATAAAAGAAACAAATCATTATGGCAAAGAAGATTTTGACGACTCAAAGACTGAGGAGCATTGGAAAACAATAATTTCTGACTCTTGTGTGACACTCGTGAAAGTGTGACGTTCTAACGAAACGGCGATGATGTGCACCTCTATTATATTATCTCATGAGTATGCATATTATGTATTTTCAGATGTAGCCCTGCATTGAAACTCGTATTTTATTTTAACGGTGAAAAATCTGCAAATTCTATTGCACGTGCACTTGTAATATTCCACAACAATTATTGGAGATGGAGCACTCCGAATTTTTCCGGGTCCCGTCAATGTTTGCAGTACGAATTCAAAAATTTCCTATCATTTGATGTTACCAAAAATTGATTGCAGCAAATATTATAGTACTTCACTTGGTTTAAAAAAAGTCTACACTCCAAAGACAGAGAAAGAAATCGAAAAGTGACATATTAATGCTTTGCTTTGGAACGGTATCTCACTTAAGTTCCTTCACCTCAAGTTAAGCTCTTCCTGCTATATTTGATTCAACTTACTGTGCTCTCACGTCGCATGACAATTATTTGTGCCACTACTGCCTCTATCTTTTGAAACATGTGAACATAAATAATGCCAGATGGTATTAAACTCAAAGCAAACAGCAATGATCAATAGGTCTAAGCAAGGACAAATACAAAGTAAAAGCTCCTTTGCTTCATCCGCCAGGGATAGACTAAAAGAGAGCGAGCACTCACCTTCGTTGGCTTTATCTTGACAGCGTCCTGCCACCACTCGAACATGGGCTTGGGCCTCGAGCCGAATGTCTCGCAAATGATGTCGTACTGCTGGTCGGCACGAAGCACTCGTGGTTTCGTCACAAGTCTCACCGAAAGCGGCTTAACTGTGTGAAAAGGGAGAATTGATTCGCAAGTTAACAACTTCGGTAAACCATGATACACTTGTTCATCACGGACGTTATCTATGAGCAAGAATGAATTGTAATACTTAGGCTTACTTATAGCCAGCCATTACCTGATTTTTTATGTATAAAATGTTTTTAATCTAGAAGGAGCTTTGATCACTCGATTACATTTCAATTAAATGCAGCAGTAACTGGTGAATGTATTTATTATTATACGAGGGCAGATGTACTAAATGAAATAAATTAAAACAGGACAATAGTTCAACATACGTTCACATCTGCAGATTCAGTCCTTCCATAAAATCTCTTTTTTTAATGCCATGGCAAAAATAACCAATGAAATACAATACATAATATGAAGTCTTAAGTTGCTAAGTTAAGTAATCCACATTGAATCTAAGTTTTATTGAACAAGACTTCTCTTTGTTGCGTCAAAGAAACTCTACCGGTGCATATGATAATCGATTTTACGGCTTGCTAAATTTTTATGAGAACTACTTTAACGAGAACTTTATATCGTATGCTTAAACATATTATTATTATTATTATTAAATAATTGGTTACAAGTCGACCATGTAGTTGGGTGGTAACATAAAGTTATTACACAATAATATACATAAACCAAAATGCAAAACAAAATACTTAGTACCACAAAATTTTTAAAAAGCCCTCAACAAAACCATTTTTACACAATGCATGTCCCCGTATACCTAGCACCAAATCAGCAAAAATACAATACATATCTACATTTACATTGCCCTCAAAATCCATTTTTACACAATAACGAGGACTTATTATTTCCGCAGCTTGGGGAAAGTAACATGACAATATTAACATCATAAACCGAGAGTTGATGGTAATTCGTCAGTGAAATAAATGATAGTAGAGATTATTTGGAGTAGTCCATGATTTCATCAACAGAACAAATCTTAGAGACTTTCTTTTATATGGCAAAGATTTTTAATTCCCAGGAAAACCTCCAATCAATATGGATTCAAATGTATATTAGATAAGTTTACATTCCGCTTGGCAGGTATTTCATTGTCAACGGATTATTCGCTTAGAATTCATGCAATCATATTGACATATTTAGAGTACATGTAAAACCAACAAAGTAAAGAGCAGACAACCTGGACAACATTTATTTGCTTTTGAAATTTGAAAATATTTCCTAAATTTATGCTCAGATTCATTTTTTTAATTTAAGATAAGCGTACAAATATTGGTAAAGGTCTGGAATAATAATAAAACGCAGTCGTATATTGACACTCAATTTTAATATTGACCGACCCAGTTCCGACACTTATGTACCTGTCATTATCAAGGAAAGTTTTTTCTCAAAGAAGTTTTCATTTTTTATCGAAACCGGGTCCGTCTACACTAAAATTGAGTAGATATTTACTACTGTGTTTCATTCTCATCTCATGGAAACTCTATTTCCATGAAGTTTGGCCGGACACTCTTACAAAAGAAATTCTTCATTTTCGGTTACTACCGCGTCAGTTGGTGGCTGACCAATTGACGAAAATTGATAATTTCAACTCGCTCCACGGGAATCTCCGTTATAAATCTTACAAATGTTGAAAAAGATATAATTTGTGTTCTCAGAAATTTTCAAGACGATAACGCAATTTTCAAGCAATTAATTTGTCAACAGAAGAGACAAAATACGACCGGTTGAGAGGGAGTTATACCTCCACTTAAATGTAATGCTTCAGCTTAGCAACCATTCAAGTCTCATATGTTTTTGCTGGCTTAAACCAGCACTAAGCGTCTGGCCTTCGAAAGCGACTATTATCGCATGATGAGAAGCGCAAACATTCAATGACGTGTACTCACGTAGGAGATCTAGGCGTAGGGACCTCTCGACGGGCAGGGCCAGCTTGGTGTTGGACGCTTGGCACCTCAGAGTGGCATTCAAATGTCTCCGACGGACGTCTCGCACTTCCAGACGATTCACCGCCAGACCAGTGCGACGCTCCTCCGTCAATCCATCCACCAACTTATCCCCCACGAACCAGGAGACTGTTGGCGGTGGTTTACCTGAGAAGAAATATCAAGTATTGTACGCAACATCCTTAGAATCACTGAAAATTTTGAGATCTTCGATATCACTATACTATAAAACCCACTTCCGACCAATGACTGACTGAGTCATGCAAATTTTTGTGGTAAACGAGACGAGATACGACTAAAATTCATAGAATTTATGCCGTCTAAAATCGCCTGAAAACCTAGGAAAAAAAGTCGAAATACTAAATTTTCAAGTATTGAAAGAACATAGACATGGCACTTTTCCATCAAAGTGCCATCTTTCAATACCTACTGGATGTCATTCCGCTACATCTCACCTATTTCTATTACTTTTAATAAGATTTCAATTATATATCTATCACAGTATTACCAATTGCCTCTATTCGTCTACTTTACGGCGCATTTGGGGGTAAAAAAAAATCGATGGTGATGAGGAATTTGAACGTCGTGGACACGCTTATTGATGGCTCCAAAGTAATTATGGCAGCCATTAGTCCACAACCTCGTGACAGTCAGAGGCCCTAGAATCCAAGAATTTTTTAGTATTCAAATGAAGTAGGTTTGATAGCAGTGAAAAATGCGGTAAACAAGCATTCCGGCCAAGTGGCATCGAGTGAAATCGTATCACAGCACACAGTTTCGGATCCAGGATAGGGAGAAGGGGGTGTTAAGTGGGGGGCCTTAGTGGTAACCTCCGAGCAGTAGTGGGGGTCCGAACAAAATTACCATTTGATGATTGGCTTCCCTTTTAATTCCACGTCGACTCATTTTTGGCGGACGACAGTTTCGGGCGCGTTCCAGATCCCGTCTTCGGATCTAAATTATCTACGGATCTTCAATTCTTTATATACGTATAAGGCTAGTGAGGTACACGCTTATTTGCTCGGTTTGAATTCCATTGTTGAAAGAGCCGTTTGAATGATGAAGCTGAAGGATAGCAGTCCTCCCTATTGGAGTTCTTTTCATGATTCGGCATTTCTATCGCCTCCCTTAGCAGCCGAGGAGAATATTTATTTTCTCTGGCGATGATTTATGATTCTTGGAATAGCAGGACGTGCCCAGGTTCCGACCATACAAACATATTGGCTCTTCCAACAATGTAATTAAAGCCGAGCAAATCAGCATGCGCTCGAATAGACCTAAATGTAAATAGTAGCTCTGCACATCATTTGGACCCGAAGACGGGAGCTGGAAAGCGCCCGAAATTGTCGCCCGCCAAAAATGAGTCGACGCGGGATTGACCCCGAAACCAATCATCAATTTAATCACCGCCGAATCCTCCGTAATAAGGAGGATATAGTCCTTCTAACCCTTCCCGCAAATGACTACACATAAACTTCTCCCATAGAATATGAAGAGATACCAACTATTCCACTTAATCAGCTTGTTCCAAATGATACATTTTAATATTCACTACGATTGAGTTTCATAAAGGGAGATATCCATATTTACCCGTTTTCCAATCTGAAGTCAACTTCTCGAGATGGTCGCTGGGAAAAAGTAACATCCCGTAAGCATTTAGCAGTTTAGTAGATGATTCCATGAACTCTAGCGCGTCTTCGCTTCGACGTTACTTCTTGGACTTGTGCACAGGGCAGAGTATGGTTCGTTGTTGTTTACTCTCTTGTGTTTCCTCATTAAAAACTTTTGCCCGTAGAAAGCAGGAACTCTAATGATACCACAAACTCATGAGAAGTGAGCAAATCCTTTCGCTTTTTCTTATTTTATGCTCGCAAGAGTGTGGCTGATTGGAAAACGCTTTTTTTCGTCTGTATTCATTTTTTCCTTCCACCGATTTTTTTAAAGAAGTGTGTGAGCGAGTGACCACAATACCTACTTCCCTTTTTTCAGCATATTCCTTGTCGTGCCACACGCAACAGTCCCTTACTAAGCATTCCTAAATGTTGGTGCATAGAATTGGAAGAAATCAAACAACTGAAAATAATTCAGCGCATTCTACAAGATTTGTAACGAGAGATTTTAAAAGGAAGGCACTTGTAACGGAGACGTTAAGCATGTTGTGCTGAGAGAACATTGACGACAAGGATTAAGTGTACCAATTGGGTGTGCCTATAACTTTACGACGTATCCTGTGTAGTGGGGCTAATCAAAAATATTATAAGCACCTAGTTATATGGCGAAGAAAGACTGTAAGTTGTAAGGAATCGCTCACAAGAGAGTAAACAGTAACGAATCACTCGCGGTCCATTTGCAAGGCAGATGGTTAACGATAAAACGACGACACCCTAGAGTTCGTGACGTCATCAACTTTACAGTAACAGGGAAGAGGAAGTGTATTTTCGAGAAGGAGACGAAGGATCGAAAAATGGAAAAATATGGGTACCTTTATTTTAAAAACTCCACCAAAATCGGAAATATTTTACCATAGGTGAACTACTCCATCCTAACGCAGGAGTGTAACTATCATAGGTGGATTTAGGTGGGGGTTAAGGGGGACACGTGCTTCCCCCAAGACGCTTAACAAATTGACGAGATTTTTAATACAAGTGTTAATAAATTTTATATCTTATTATAAAATTTATAAATATTCACTAATTAATAAATTTGGTATTAAAATTAAGGCTATATTTCTTACAGTAATAGCTGCATGTAGATTTTAATCCCAAATATGTGGTCATTTGCCTCGCCATGGTAACTATACTACTGTTTAATGGACCTACTTGTAACTGAAACTACTGAAAAAGAGAATTCTAATAACACGATGTAATACTTGACTTTTTTGGCAATAAAATACATAATCATGATGATAAAAAATATTTTTAGTCTTGTTATCTAGCTAATGATGACGCGACGGCACTTACCTACCCAGCAACAAAACACGAAAGTGTTTTTCATCAAAATTAGGGGCTACCGCTTAAGTCTTGTTCAAGAAATCAAACTCATTTGGCAACGATATACGTTATTAAAATAATTCTAATAAATGCGTATTAGCATCCAATTACACCATTATTCCATAAAAATTGCAATACATGTACAATGTATGATTCATGGCATGATATGGTCGACTTAATATTCCAGACAGACATCTATTAATTTTTAATAAACAAACTTCGAGTCGTGTTGGTAACATATGTCCACGTAATTGTTTTATCTTTTTCCAAGGCAAATTTTGCGTTAGTTTCCTCAGTAGCCTACTTCCCTCTTCATTTTACCGTAAGGTCTTCTCCCTTTCATTTTATCTAAAACATCCCATTCTCTTCCCTCCTCTCTCTTTCTTGTTTGCTCAACATTCCACCCTCTAACAGTGTTTTCCATTGTAATAGAGTTTTAAAAATAAAGAGACGAATATTTTTTTGACTTCCGATCCGAAGCCTACTTCTCGAAATATACACAACGAAACATAGTCGTCCTTCATGCTCAAATTTTCCCCTAAGATTATTTAGTGAAGGTCAGATTTTTTTGTATCGTGGAACATATACCCAAAGTGAATGCTGTGTAACAAAGAAAAATGCGTCTCGTTCCAAATATGTTAGCGAAAAAAACTACAATGTATTCTCTAAATAAGATTACGGTAAGCTTAAAGCTCTTAAAGCTCCACCTGCGGATTGAACCGTTAATGAGCAACTCTAATGCCGCTGGTGGTGGGATGCTGAGTTACTGGGAACTGCCGCTAAGTGGATGCAAGCCATCAGGTTTCTCAGGGACCAAACCTGCAGCGGATAGCATTATGCACCCGAGTTTACTCGAGGCCGACGCCCGAGGCTAAAGGCTCGGTTGCTGACGCGCAGGCGGTCCCCTCGCCGGCAAAACCAAACTCTGCGGCCGTGGTCACTTACTCCATAATTCTGCGCTTAATGTATTCAGCCAGAGTTAAATACGTACTGTCAAATCTCTGCCCAAGCGTAGGTAACTGCGTTTTGATATAATTAACGCAAATCAATTCACTTACGCGGGCATTGCCTTGGACAAAGAGAAAAAAATTACGTGACCATATGTTGCATACATGAGTTGATGTTTAGTAATGCATAATATCATTATTTCAAAGTAATTACGTATACTCATATAGATAGAACTCAGCAGTAACTATATTTTCCTCTTTACGTAATTATTTAATGGATATAGTGGCACTAAAAGCACTTTTTAAGTGACTGATGGAAACAGAGTAGTGCACATGTCACAGATGATTTTAGAGCTAACTTTTAATAAAATATATGAATTCCCACATATTATTACAACATTTTATATGCGCGAACAGTTTTGAACGATTGAAAAAATAGAAAATTCCAAGAATTATTCAACCTCTTTTTATAGACTGACGAATTTTAAAATAATTTACGTGGTGTTAGCGATACTATAATTTTTAAATTGATAATTATAAAACAGGAAAAATATACCAAGCATAAGTATTTTCGGAAATTCTTCTATCTAGATATCACCATAATACTTTGCATGTATTCAAGAGGAAGCGGCGTCTGGATATTTTCCAAATTTCCACCATATGCGCCTTATGTTAATTGCACCCTAATTCTCAAAATCAGATATCTTCCTTTACTATTCCATGCAGGAAGTAATCCTTTCATTAGAATCCTGGTCACGTATTCTTCTGATCAAAAATTACCCTCTTCAGCGGTCCTCATCCTAACAAGCCGGGCCAGAAATATCTTTTATGCAAGTTTTCTGCAAGATTTGAGGTCTCTACGCATCCCTGTGCATCTTTCTTCTCATTAAAAGCCGCTCTCATAAGGCGCCGCGCTGTAATGTGTTAGAATGATATCCTGCATTTATACAAAGCTGATATGAGGCAAAAAGAAAAGAAAGATGAGCTGATGGTAAGGCTTCTGTGGCATTCTTCATGAAACAAATAGTTTGCCAAAAAAGTGCCACTTTTTTCATAGCAATGAACCTTCAATCAAATTACGTAGGGAGAATTTTGTGTCATGAAACACCACGAAAGAACTAAGTTTAAAACCTTTTAAGATGATAAGATGCTATGCTCACATTTTAAATGAAAAGAAAAATTTGACGATAGTAAATATATTTTAAGAGCAAGAAGTACCTATTGCTTGTAAGTAAAAATGGTTCTGCAGTCAATATTGTAAAAACACTTTATTTATGCCTTAAAGCTTAGTTTCGGCAAATCGTTTCATCATATATCGGCATATTAACTCGAGTTTGAGCAAATCGGTTTCAATGGTGGACTTCAAACCAGATAAACAGACAAAATGAGATATATCTGTTGAGTTAAAAAAAAGGGAGGCCGCATAATTTTCAGTTTTTACAGCACGTACAACATCGTATCTTTCTTTAATACATCTACCGCGTTAATAACCAACGCTTTCAATCATTTAATTACGACAAATGATGAGACAGGCGAAGCGTGATACAGCTTAATGTTTCTCAGCCACTAGGCTGCAAAGTCAAATGGCTATTTTTTGGATGTTCATTTCTAAATGTGTCTTCCTACCCATTTCTAATATATACATTTATTATCATAACAATTTTTGAGAGGACACAGAAAAAAAATGCAGCTACAACGAATAGAAAAACACTTCTAAATTTTCGTTGCATGCAAAAACTTCTTCAAAGGAGTAGAAGGACTTTTTATGCGTTCAAATATTTTATATAATTTTATTTTAAAGTGAAAATATAAAAATAAATAGAATGTTAAATTACCTTTAAAGCGCATTGAAGTAGCATACTAGATTGGTGCGCGGAACATACGACGCGACGTCGCGTCGCCATAATGAAGTTTAAGGGGATCAATGCCAGGCGCTAAGGAAGTCAAAGGAGGGTTAGATTAGCCTAGTACTGATTTTGATTACAGCATATAAATAATATGATTAGTTAAAAAATATAATTTTCGTTCATTTTATTTAAAAATTTACATTTTAAACTAAATTGTAAGCAAATTATAAATGCCCTCAATAGAGTTAAAGTAGCATTCTATACTAGTGCGCGGAACATATGGCGTCACCTAAATGAAGTTTGAAAGGATCAGTGTCATGCACAAAGGAAATCGTAGGGGGGTTAGATTACCGTAATACTGATGTGAATTACAATAAAATACGAATGTTAGTAAGTTTAGGCGTTAATTATGCTCTTACTGATTAGTGCCAAACAGGCGTGTTACGCCTCAACGGTTGAAATATTTTACCCAACGTAGAGTTGAGAACCTAATCTAAAACATACATTCCCGTAAAAAGGAATCAAATTTAGTAAATTGGGTAAGCACAGGAGTCAGATCCTCTGCCTGCACTTTTTCAAAGCAAAACCCAATTTTCGGGGTGTACTTTGTAGTGTTCTGCATAGGATGCTGCCTCAACTCTTGCCTCAGTACATTTTCCAGGTAGATATTTTGGATTGGCAGGGTAGGATAGAGAGGGAGGGCCGTGGTTCGGATTCCACTCGTCCTCTTTCCGCATGACATATTAGCCACCGTGAATGGATACTTACCGCCGAACACATGGCATTCCAGGAGGACGTCGTCTCCCTCGGAAAGTGGGCCAAGTACTGGCCCGCTGACCTCCTCACCCGTCGGCCCGATGACCTTGACCTCCCGGGGCGGAACTGGAATGAATCGAATTTCAATTATGTCAACTTCGGGCTCGAGAGAAAAGTTCATATCATTCTCATTTTATGCACATTTTGCATTCATCGGGAAGTAAGCATTCAAGCTCAAGGAGTCTCTCGAGCATGAATTTCAATTCAAAAGCAGGTGTAAAAACGTATCATATAATGGAAGAAGAAATGAAGCCATCGTGTGAGGCTAAAGAATGGAAATATGGTGACGAGTATAAGTTACAAATTTAACTCGGGTATGGAGCCCAGAATCGTGGCTCCAAAATTTACTGGCGTTGAACGTGTGGTATTAAATACATGCATAACATTAATTTTAAATGAAGTCTTGAGGTGAGAGCACATTTACATAAATATGGCCAGGAAAAAGGACATTGCAGCAGAAGAAGCACAAAGGCATTATTGAGCAGTAGTATAATATAAATAAAATAGTAAATCATAACACTGAGTGTTATGTGACAACGTGTGCATAATCAAGCACAACTCTACCATAGGCATAGGCGAAATCAACAGCTTAATAAATGAATGCGTAATTGAATAAAGTCATGCAACTCTAAGTAATAAAGGGAGATTTCATACTTCAGCTCGGATATGTCTTCAAAGAAAAATTCGAATGGGGCCCTCGTCTCACTGCCTATTTTAACATATTTTAAGGTTATTTTTTAGGAATGGATCACTATAACTGCATACTTCGCGAACGAGAAGAAAAGTTCTGATTACGTAGTGTCCCTTACAAGGATATGCATCAAAAATTTTTGGTGTGGTTGCTTAATCAAGAACACGAATCGTTAACACTGTATGAATCAACTACAATGAAACACTTCATGGTGTTGACGTATCGCAGGAATTGAAATAATGCTATTTATATAACAGAAGTTATGGACATTTAATCGAAGCTATCTTAAGCACCCCATAAATAAAACCATGACATTTCTCAGCAGTTTTGGAATAGTAAACTTAATTGGTTCCCTTAGGCAAATACATTTCGTTACCGGATTGAATAGCATCCACTACGATACAATTGTGCCCTAAATTATTTTTTCACCCATTAAAACAGAAAATGTATTAAATTTATACATTTTAGACGATTAAATCCAATAAAAAATAACTTCATATGAATAAAGGTTTCTCACCATTGAGTATATGAATATGTCAATGTTAACGTTTAAAAATCTTCATTTAAAAAAAGTAATCATTGCGGCTTACATGATGTTTGTACGTCGGTCCAAAATCGCTGACCGGGGTTATTTGTAAATAATGATACCAACGTCTGCACAACGGAACTTTACAACTGTTACCTCACTTAATGCTTGTATTACCCTTTCAAGGTTTTAAAAAAAATGAGTTGCTGAAAGAGTTTCGGTTCTACACAAATGCGCAAAAGATTTATAAACATTGTCTCAACTACGAAAATACTCAAGAGTAATATTTTATTTTTAACCAATTCGAGGCCTATATTTGTCACAATGTACGAGACTCACTTATATTGTCTTAACTTCTATTAATTGTTAATTAATTAACTTTTAAGTACCTATGGCTCGCAAAATAAACGTTTAAAAAATCTATTTTGTTTGTATATTCATCAAAACTGGAGCAACTACCTCAAAACATAGTTATTCCTTGATAAATCCGCAGTAGCAGAAAAACAACTGCATATTTCTTTTTTAATACGAGTTTCTACCGCTGTGGCAAATAGACTTCAAAGATTCCTCGTCACCGAACAAAGGCATTTATTTTAATTGCTTAGGTATGTCTCGTCAAACAGCCACTTTTCGCACACCAACAGTCGTGATCACTAATTACAAAACTCGTTCCTTTTGAAACGAAGTAGAAAACAATCGCGGGCGAAAATGCACAATCATCAACCGAAGAGCCCTTCTGACAAATCTTAATATCCTGCAGGGAAAGAATGCAGATAAAAAAAGAGAAACGGTAGAGGTACAGGAAGGTTTCAAGTTTCCCGACTCCTGATCGCTCCGCTACCTATGATGGTTGGACCTAATTAAAATCGTAATGACCGCCTTGTGCCGACTCCCGCCTTCCTAGAGGGGGTGGGACTCCAGCTGCACTGCCGTTCCATTTATTCGTCGAGACGGAGAACGTGCTTCAGGTAATGAAAGAAAAATAGCCGGGAACCCCTCTTCTTTCCCACCCTCCTCCCCCAACGCCAAACCCTCGGAGGCGCAACGGCGACATCTGGTGAGGTTCTCCTTAAGCTCATTCAGATTCAGCGGGATGGAAAAAAATGAAAGGGAAGAACACTGGCTGCCGAACCAAGGATTGAAACGCAGGGATAGAAGGAGAGTTAAAGACATACGAGAGAGAAACGGCAGCCACGCCAAAGTTTTCTCGAGTGTCCCTTCCTCTCTCTCCTCCATCTTTCCAAAGACGCCTACATCTCATTGTGATCACTATTCCCTCTCTCACTCACACTCTTCACAAGGCATCAAACGTCTAAGTGCCCTCCCCTCGTAATGAGATCAAAATTATATCGTGACATCAGATGAACAGAGGGAGCTCACGCGGAGATGAATGCGTAGTAACATTTCGTTTTTAGCAAATCGTTCTTTCTAATTACTTCAACCAATTCAGGTTTGGTATAGTGGAAGTTTGACATATATTGAAATAAAAGGCAATTGCACATTTCCACAGTTATTTTAACGCGTCGTACGCATGAAACTAACCGTGGAAAAGCGCTACTAGCTTTTGATTAAATAAATCACTCTTCCAATAAAACTCATAGCTAGTAATTAGCGTTTTATTCGAACATTAAGAACAGTTTATCATCATTAAGTAACCAGCTACATTCATTGAGAAGTAAGTTTTCAGAAAAAAACCTTAAAAAGTGGGTTTTACTGTGCAGTTGATATTACACTTGCTAGCTGAACAAATTCAATGATTTACAACGGCAATAGACGCCATCAATACCCTTGCTCGTGATGACACTTATTCACTTCATATCACTTCCACTTCTAAACCGTAGATAAGGTTTATTTGAGTCATTTGAAAAATTTAACGTTTTGGTTTGGTAAATTTTATCAATTTAGTTGGTCAATAGATTTCCTCCTGTAATATAAAAGTTTTCATTGTTTAAATTCATTTCAAAATGACAATAACTTCATGGAATTTGGAATCATCATTTCATGATAATTAATATTTCATCACTGATTAACTTTCATTCTATTCATTTTTTTGCGTTCCCAGCTGAATCCACACAATTGGGTGGTAAAAAACACAATCATAAACTGACTGTGGAAAGTCATTTTACCATGCCATGTCAAGTGATCCAAACTCAAAAGAATAAAACAAAGGAAATGCAATTATACCCTTGCAAATTCTCGTAATGATAATGAAAAGAATTTGAACAAGCTGCCACAAAATATTCAGGGTACCTTTAGAGGTAAAATATTCGTTTGGGTACAAAAACTGGATGCAAATATATATATAGCATTTCACGTTGACGATAATCGCATAAATTTTGTACGACGGTGAATCTTGAGATGCAATTCTGTAACCAGTAAAAGGGTTATAAAATTCCTGATGTGCCTTCAAAATCCTCAAATAATATCATCATATAAACGGAACTGTATACGCTTTAATTATTCTTCTGCCCATCATTTTCACATACACCCCAGGAAATTTTTCCGTGCCCATTATTATTTTCCTTCCTCAGCAGCTGCTTTGCGATGGAGTTCATTTAATTCACAGCGGAAAACAGTGGAATATCGCTGACTATTGCGCTTCGCTGCTTGCTCATTGACATTTGACCTTTGGCCAAAAGTTATTCCGTTTCCTCGCTACCAAACCAGAAAGGTTTTAAGTATTCCCTAAATTCATTAAAAATACGCCAAATTCGCCACAATTCCACGCGGTGCCACCACACATGCAACAAGAGTAAAATATACATTTCCCGTTCAGTCAACTCATTTGGCGCTTCCACACGTACAAGGGGAAAACAGACGGAATGCAGAGTGGGAGGAGGTGAGAAAGGTTTTTCATTTGAATCTCAATGGCATGGAAGCGTCGACTACTCAGACCAAAACAGTCGTAGCATAAAAAAACGCAGTTTTCCTTGGGTGCGAGCCACAATCGCTTTCACAGTCTCCCTGACAATTCCCCATCCCACGGACGCAATCATTATTCGCTGCGCTTTTTCCTACCCCGTGCGAACGGTAAAGCTTTCTTTTTTCACGCGATGCATCTGTCAATTACGGATACGACGTTGAATGAAAAAATTATTGTAGGCGCACCAATATGAGTCCTTCCTTCCATCATAACGTTTTATTCTACGGTGGAGTGACAGATCAATTGATACGAATGATCTCCGTAATGCGGTTTGAATTATTCAACGCCCACAGACTAACACCTCAGCTTCATTCCTTATTATTATTTTTTTAATTCACAGACAACATCTGCTCTAGGGAGATGGAGCCTTTGAAGAAAAAATAAAGAGAAGAAACTGTTAAAAGCTAGAGCGGCTCTCCTCTGGGACGTCTCAAAAATTCATCTAGGTTTTTAACTACACATTCAACACATAATAGCTTACACTATTGCAGTTTTTTCCAGCGCGGAAATTCTAGGAGAAAAATACCTAGGATAATCGTTCCTTTTTCCTGTATTAGAGCTTGAAGCTTCACGGTTAGCGGCGAAGACCGAAATCGCACATGCCTTTTCATGCTCTTTCATAGAGCTCGCTTTATTGAGGAAACCGATAAAAAGGCGTCGAAAAATCATCCAGCGGCCATTCAGAAAACCGACTCCGCAAAACGGAAGCTCTACAAGGCTGCCACAAAAGTTATCGCCGCACACCTCAGGTCCCTTGCTCCGCATTGTGAGCTAACGAGGAAAGGATACTCAATTGGATGCTATACGACCGCTGGTTTGACAAGAATGGCATCATTAGCCGAGAAAATGGCTGTGGCTAAGTGCTCCGGCTCCATTCCATATTACGGCTCATACTCGCACTGTCCTGCGTGACGCTTTTGCGAACGCAATTAACATCGAATTTCTCCTTGCGATCAAGAATTCTACCGCCTGCATACCGACCTACTGCTACTTCCGTGTCACACAAAACTTTGCGTCCATTCTATGCGTACTACCTCCAATACTGCGAGCATTTATCTGGGAAAAGTCATTGTACCGCAGTAAAGTTTTAAGGCTATATATGTGAATTTTAACACGGCAGTGTCACCACAGTAGGCGACGTTGGCCTTCCGCGTACAATTAAGCGCTCTACTCTTCCAACTTTGGGATATTCCATTTATTATGTTTCCCCTTACCTTCACTGTTTCGCGAGGCCATATTGGGGCTAACCGAGATGGACCCTTAGGGCCCTATGATAATATTTCTTCCACCGGCGTTGAGGTGACGGGGTGGATGAGTTAAAGTAGTCACGGTATGGCCATTGAAGCTGATTCACTACTTAATCATTTCGCTTACATGTACCTTCTACATGTACCGCTACATGAAGGTGAATTATTACCTTCATAAATCTTGTGAATTCGATTCATACTAAGAAGGTTAAAAGTAAAAAAAAGGGGCTGACCTTGCCAATCAATTCACAATGAATATATAAGGTACAGTGCTTAAACATAGGGAGTCGGCGACGCCCTCAGATTAAACATAATCAGATTTGATTTAAGGCTTGAGAGCATGTGATCGAGATTAAAATTAAAAAATCCGCTATCATTTGAGGAATCTGAAAGGATTAAATTGACTAATTAATACAAAAGCGCTTGATTATTATCGAACTATTTATTTCGATTAGTATATTTATTTCTATTCAATTTCGTTCTCACTAAGAAGAAGCATTAGGATTCGGTGGCGCAACTAGGACCTGTCTTTTGAGTATGGATATATAAGAATTGAAAGGCACCCTACCTCTATTCATAATATACAAAATTTCGCTTCATATTGGGCGTATTGACAAAAAATGTTAGAATTACTTTATTACGCAAAGAAAGAACTAAATTGAATAAATTACAGAGGAAAATTTAAAATAAAAGCGTGTAATTAATGTATGAAACAGGTTAGAATACTGTGATATGATATCTTTTGTTTATTTTTACGTTTCTGGGGAGAATCTATCCCCCTAATCCCTCTTTAATTACACCATTGTCAGGATGCTAATAAAATAAAACGTACCATATCCCATACTGAATCCTGTAAGTATAATACTGAGTTTGGAGTTTCTATACGGAACTTGGCTTCGGTCACTAAGAAGCAACCTCGAGATCTCTTGTGCATGCTTACCTAGTGGTGAAGCCAAAATAACCCTCGAATTTGGTGGCAAGAGAAATCTTGAACCCGCCGGGCTCGTTTGAAAATGAGTCTATGGAGATCGCAAAACTAGCCTTTCTAGTGTGACGACGCTATCCCCTCTTCATTTTCATGAAGTCGGTGTTATTTCAAAAGGTTTATGGCAGAATTGGAGTCGACCCATCTCTCCTTTACTTCCATAACGCGCTAATCTGTCTACTTGAATGAAGGCGTTCGGTTTAGTCAATAGTGTACGCCTCTGGATCATTTCATGGGCCTTGGAGATCCCTATAGAGGAAGGAGAAGGGTAAATAATGACACGATAAGCCTCACGAATCCGATTAGCGGCATGAAGGTTCGATGTACAGCAAGGGAGAATGTCAAAATGGTCTCTGAATGGTCAAAGGGGCATTAATGTGGACATATGAGAAGGAACTGACCATGAGAAATCAGCACAAGAAACTATTTTCCTCGAAGTGCAGAGTTAAATTTTTTCCTCGTTCCCTCATGAAAATTTATATTTTCTGATTCGCTAAAAGCAATCTCCGTTTCCTCAAGGTAGGTAAACGCTTCAGGATGAAAACAACGAACCGACCAAGAAGGCGTATTTTTCTTCCAAAGTCACTATACTATAACGATATATTGCCTCCATTTACTTTTCATCGCCATGATTAACTTATTTCAGATTGTAACGAATTTTGATGATTTTTCTATGTATCCTACAGAGATACGTATTAAAACTAACTCCTAAGCAATTTATTTTTTTTTGATACTTCACTTTCTAGTTACAAGCAAATTAATTAACTTAGTGGTTGTAGCATTACATGTAATCAAAAGTTGGGTAATCGTAATATTCATGGTTTGCGCCTTGACTGGTAAAATCATACTATCTGTTAGGAAATAATATTTTTGAATACCAAATACTTTGGGTTTTCCTAACTTTACATTTTACGGCTTCTAATAGAGGGAAACTGCATATAATTATGATCTCGGTGTAACATTTACTTCCAAAAATTGACGGAAGTGGAGTTAGCTGTTATAATACTTTGTGAATGATGATTATATATGTAATCCAATTCTAAATATAAAATAACTGCTAATAAAATACCCAAATTAAGCGATAACAATATTTTATTCATTAAAATATCTATAACTACCTTTCCTTGGTTAGCATGGAGAGAGTCAGACTTGAGCCTCCCTTTGTCTTGCAAGATGAGGCAAAACAGTTTGTTTCTTGGCTACCATACCGATGATATCAACATAGAGCACTCACCAGATGCTCATAATAGCTAAGTTGGAGAACCTATCTCTACGCAAATTCTCCGAGACAATGCGAAGGCTGGAGGTAATGTCTTTCTGCCTTTACGCTTGAAGTACTTCAACGACGTCGTCACCTTATTGTCGCTCAATGAGCTCAAGAGAGGAGAGGGAGCTGTTTTGGCGTAGTGAGTCCTGGAGGACACAATAATGGTTTTGCACACAACTCCCGAGAATCATCTAAATAGTAAACTAGTTACTCCACGATTCATTGCATTCTAATGCTGTTTTTTTGTGACGTAATTGCCAAAAGATGCACCAAAAAAATGGGATCGTTCATTCAAACTCGAACTCTCCGTGCAATAAAAGAATTTGGTAGATGGAAGGGAAAGACAACTGACAATGACATAGATATTTTCAATGACATTCCTGTAATTTTTTGTGATCATAATGACAAGAATTCGAACAAGCGGCTGGGGAATTCAGGTTAGCCGAAGAGTTAAAATATTCGTTTTGGTACAAAACCTTTCCTTGGCTACTGAAGAAAACAAATACGAGATCTTCATTCAGCCGTTTTAACATGATTTAAGAAGAAGGAAACGCGAAAGTGGGCGCCCTTCTATCGTGAGTTGATGACGTCATTATGATTTCGGCTCGTTAACTCGCTCGGAGAGAACTGGTCATTAAGGTGATTAGTAACTCGCAATATTTAAATAACGGCGATCTGCGTGATGTCGGTTCAAGAAGCCTGGGAGAACTTGAGACGCTGTGAAGTCCTCAGGAGCAGTGCGTGACGTCGTCAACTTGTCTGACTGCCAATTAACTCCGTCGATTTTTCGCCTCGAATACCTCGAGAAGTATGCGACATATTCAAAGTGAAAAGTTACGCGCCTCTTAATTTCCCGAACCTTACCGCAATTGGCAACTATAAGAAGTTAATGAACGAGAAAATGAGGTACACCACAACGTTAAACCCTAAAGAGAAAATTGGGCAACGTTTTCAACCCTTGCGTCTTTACTCTGTGGAGCCACCATTGTGGAAAAACTCACTTTGCATGTACCAAACTGGAAATATATTACCGATCATGGTTTTCACACTTACATGTTGAAACCATGTATGACATATGTGCGGAAGAAGCGGTTGGTCATAAAGCTCTTTCCGCACAGCTTTACAATTGCCCCTGTTCAGGGATGCCGAATAACAAAAAATATTGGGGGGGGGGGCGGGGATCTTGCCCCGGGAAATTTCATAAGTAGTGAGTTAGAAGTTTTTTAAGCATTTTAGAAGACACATATGATCAACATTATAAACCTGATAACTCGAATCTCAATATCTGGACACTCCGGGGAAAATCTACAAGTTTGACACATTTTTTCCTCACACACATAACGAATTTGTGGCTCGGGCCCCATGGAGTCGGCGCTACTGCCCCTGTGATTTCAACGGTAATGAGTCATTTTCATGCGGTGAAACCCTACTAACATAAGGCAAGGGTTTTACACAATTTTCATGAAATTTATGAAAGCCATGCATTGGGTACTTTTGTGGTTGAAATTCTTCATCGGCAACATATTGCGAAATAATGGCCTGATGAAAGCAGGCGTCTCAGGATATGTGGACGGAAATAGCGGTGAAGTAATAAGCTCTGTGTGACAAGTAATCAATATTTTAAGAGAGAAAACATGTGTAAATATGAATAAATACGTTGACGGAATTGATTGTAGTGCTGTTTTTAGTTACCCTCTCTAAGGTAATGATGATGGTGAATGGTAATCGAGAAATTTGTAATGCTTAATTCCGTTATAGTTTTACATAGAATGGTAATTTTCATCTTATTAATACAATCATTCTATTATTTTCTATTAACGGTAAGGTAATAACTGGGGAAAATAGTTGAAAAATATTTCTAATATATTTTCCATCACACGGTAAAAAAGTACTCGTTAACTTTTCTTGAAATTTGAAAATTTAATCCAAAACTGTTCCTTAGTTGAATATTAACATGTATTATTAGCTTTAACAAAGTAAACAATTAGTTGTAGGACTTTTCGATGGCATTATATTTAGATTAATCATTTAATGTACCTTTACCTTTCTGAAACAAATGGAATCAGAAAATCCGAAATTCCAAGCGCGATGAAGAGGAGTTTTTCCATATTGAAATACACACTTGCAATTGTCCTTGTTTTTTAAAATTTATTTCTAGTTAAGAATATTTAATAAAATAAGAAATAAATTTATTCTTAGTTGGGAAAATAATTTTATAATAAAGGAAAATTTAAAGTGTTTATTTCAATATAAATGGAATCGTTTTACTGAACTTTTCATTCATAATAGAATAACGAGCACTTAAGCTTAGCAGTTGTTCAGTATGTAGGCATCACAGGTACCTTTGTGTGTGTGTCAGGGTTAAAGCGTATTATATCCCAAGACCCCGATCTTCACGAGGGGATCTCAGCGGTCATCATTAATTGCACGTTTCCTCAGTTGACACCGACGAGCGCTGATAAGAGGGAAGCGAGCCGTGGGCAATGAGGCATCCGACTCGGCGATCAAGATGTCTCAACGGATGGTTCCCTAAAGTGAGTGCGACTCGGGCCGGGGATGGGATTCATGACGGTGTGGTGCCAGCGACCCACTCCCGCTAACGAGGAGGACACTGGGATTTCGTGACGGAGGATTCACACTGAATGTGGACAGGTGAGGTCATCATCTGTGTGATGCTAAAGTCATGCAGAACGAGGATGTGTCGTGAAAACAAAACAGCAATTTATCTTGATGAAAAACTCATGACCTATGTGATCATAAGGCCACAGTACGAGGATGTGTGGGAAAAAAATAATTTATCTCAATGAAAAATTCACAAATATTACAAAAGAGGATCAAATACTTGGGCGAAGGCGTGGATTTTACGTTCGCCAAACATGTAAAAAGGGACTTCTTTATACTTTCCAAAAATCTTTTTTTATTACCCTATTCGGTTTCAATAACAAATAGCCTTATTCAGAGGAGGATACATTGCATGCCAAAGTTTTGAGGCAATCGGCAGATCCCCGAGAATCAAATGGAAAAGCATCAAATCAATCTAAACCACATCATTAGTTTTTCACGTAGTTAAGACCTCATCTCTTGAAAAAATTATTTCTCCATTCTAAGAGATTGAAAAAAGGTAAAATCTCGAAAACTTTTTAGAGAAATAAGCCTGTAATAAACGATAACATTTATTTTACTGATAAACGTCAGCCATTTAAACACTATAGTGACCTTTAGGCCTTTATACAGGTTTAACTTTTGTTGGTACTTAAAAATCTTGCATAATGAAAGAGGATGACTTCAGGAACAACAATTGTGATTTAATTTGAGAATAGAATTGATTCCAATTTGAAAATAAAGTGTAAAGTTTCAAAAAAATATTTTCAATTGAAATGTTTGCTCATTTCTTTGAAATATCGATTTCACAGTGTTTAAAAATATTATAAATTTCTTTTAATGTCAATATATATCGATTAATGAAGCGTTTCAAAATTTTTCCCTGATAGTGAGTTAAGTATTAAGAACACACTTATTTCGATCGTGTAAGATACTTCCACAACCGAAACGCGCTAGAAACTCAAGGATTAGACCCGACCAAATCATATCAATGACACCATAAATGCCAAAGCTTACAAAGAGCAAACATCTAAGGATAAGGATTATATGATAATAAGGAAAGGGATCATTCCCTGCCCGAAAAATATCTCACGCCTCAATGAATGCAAATCCAAAAAGAGGATTTAATAGTGGGGATCGATCGATTGCCACCTATCGCTTCACATTTTCAATTCCATCAAGGGATTTTTCCTCCTAAGCATTAATTTGAACGATAGAGCAGATGAAAGTTGCATCGTTTAATAAATGAGTGCTGCTATTTATATACCTTTTGCGTTTTAAACATGGAAGCTATTATATATGAATGTTAATTCTTACATGGCAATTATTAACAATTTATAAAAATCGATGAAATAATTGCTGAAATACATTAGTTACCAACTATTTAAAAGAATGCTTTCACATGTGGTTCTCTGGTTTCACTTATGTTCTACTGATAATGAACCATAGATTATTACTACTGATAATTAACCATAGAGTACGGTGATTTGATTCGGGTTCCCAAGAAACATACTGACCATATCTTGTGATTTCAAAATGCAGGATTCTGACCATATCTTGTGATTTCCAGGATGCAGGATTCTCAATTCGTGTTGCGTAGGAACCCAAATTAAAGGAAATTAAAAATTAATAGAGAATTCCTGATACTGGTTTAGTAGCAAAGAAACTTTTCCACCTTGGCCATCGCTTCGTATCACGCGAAGTCCAGGTAAGGGTATATTCCTAGTTTTATAAGAATTATGACTATTATAATTGATTTTGAATTGATATCTGGAAATACGAAGCAAATACTTCATCTAAATGCCAAAACACAACGCTTGCCAATGCGTATTTACTATGTCTTATCGACTTCTGTTGTTCAAAAATATTGAAACCATATAAAAGCCTTTAAAAAAACCAATTGTGAGTTTAAAAAATAAAAAAGACAAAATATAAATAAAAAAGCTGTGAAGGAGCAAAAGGAAAACATAAAAGTAAACAAAATAAAAAAGCTTTAATGGTATACATAATATTTTTAACAAATATTAATTTTCCATGAAACTGTTACTTTTGCTTTTAGGATTAGTTTCCTACATTTTTTCCTACATTATTAGTTTCCGAAAGAATAAGTTGAGTTTCTATTTCCCACAAACTGTTCTCCATTAAAATCAGTTTCAGAAAAAGGTAATTTTTAAAAATTGCATTCCATTAAAATTGTCGAGAAGGAATAATTTTAATAATTAAACAATACATTTTAATAGTAATAATAAACCAGGGCAGTTTTAAACGTGTCTTCGACGCATCACGAAGTCTATGTCCATTATGAATGTTCTGTGTATGGGTGGATCACAGAAAATTTAAAAAAAAATCGATCGAGATAAAGACGTAGCGTCGAAATAAGCGAATCTATGCGCATAGTCCCGCGCATTCTTTCGAGAAGCACTTCGAGAAAAGGACAGATGGGAAAAGGCTGTAAAAGATGGATGCAATGCCACTCCTCTGGAACCCTTCTGGCCGAACAAGTGGAGATTAATTGGAATCCCTGGTCACTCGAGTGCGTACGAGGATAGTCATTCTGGACAGTAACACTTGACAAATGTTACCTTCTGGACATGTGATTTTATTTTAAAATAAAATCAGTTTAATTCTTCCAAATTTGAAAACTTATGGGAACCAGAGGCGTAGCTAGGAATTTAGGCTAGGGGGCTTTTAAGCGCTACTAATACTGCTGGGTCAGGGGGTATTGAATACCTACCAGGGTATTCGGGAAGGCCGGGGGCCCTCCCCAGAATTTTTTAAATTAAAATGTCTCAAAATGGTGAGTTTTATGGCTGTCTGAATAATTTGATGCTTTATTTGTTAGTCATCCGTCCCCCTAATATTAGTTACAAAATTTTTCCCATTAAAATATTTTCATAGAAACACTTAAGTTTTGGGGGGTTTTATCCCCCAAACACCCCCCTCCCCCCCCCCCCCCCGCTGGACCACTGATGTGAACCACTACTGAACAACAACTAAAATGCTTATCACAAGTCATAAACAAAAAATCCGCAATTTAATTTCATCTTTTCCATATTAGGGTGGATTTGAGAACTGGAAAAATTTAATTTTAAAATAGTCATTGGATTTAAGTCAGTAATAAGTGAAAATAAAAGTCAAAGATGATAAAAAAAATAATGGAGAACTTCTAAAACTGGATTTGTTGCTAACAATTCTTTCCCAGTTGGTGACCCTTTAAGTGCCACCTATTCTCGAGAAAAGATTATTTATTTATATAAGTATATTCATACATTAAATCCCCACCGAAATCACAGTAGGCAAATCTAAGAGTCCTTGCTACGCAGCTGGTATAGCTCCCGGCCGGCCACTGGGAAATTCTGGGTTCGTGCCGCAGTCAGACCGCGTTTTCAGTCAGTCTCTTGTTTCTGGCTATTTCCATCTAATACAGCACCGTTTTCCTCCCCCTTTCCCTGCTTTGTGCTCCTATCCCTTTCTTCCCTATATTATGAATTTATTTGTATGTTTGCGTTTAAGGTGTCGTGCGAATGAACGAATGGAGGAGGCATGCATTATAATTTATGTAACTACCGTGGCAATGGAACTCAAACTTCTGATTGCATTTGGGTGCATTTAGAAAAAAGGAAGTCCGAAAAAATCCAATAGACTCCATCCAATCCAATCCATCGTACATATATGAATGGGTGAGAAGCCAAGGTGTACAAGTGATTTCATTTTTTCTAAACAGTTAGGTACAGAAATTAGGTATAGAAAAAACGAGTTCAATTAGATGTTTAGTAGTGCATTTGATTTTCCACTCGATGTCAGCAAAGAGCAGAGACTCACTCGTATCCCTTGGCAACCAAGTGTTGTGTATTTCTTCTAACAATTTAATTTACCTAACTCTATTAAGAAAAAAGTCACTGGCACCCCTTGGCTTCTCACCTCCTCATATGGAATGATATTACGCACCCATATATTAGAGGCCGTTTGTTTTAACTAATCCCCATGCTCAATTTTAAATGAATAGATAGATTTTTAAAATACGAAATTCAGTGGTTTAACAATATTTCCTGGGGTTACAGACAATTTTAGAGGTGGTCGTCATGAGACTTTTTGTCGTAGCTCGTCCCGTTCCCCCACAATCATTTGTATGAGTGAGTGAGTGGTCGGAAGTGAGTTTTATAGTATATGGATTACGCACCCACATATTATAATTTATCTAAATACCGTGGCAAGCGTAATGGAACTTCTGTTCGAATTTGTGTGCATTTAGAAAGTAGGAAGTCACAAAAAGTCCAATGGAGACGCAGGCGTCGCACTTAAAGAAGAGAAGCATCTTTGAGAGAAGTCTGACGGTAACCTTTCGTGAAACACTTCGCATCGGTCGAGGGAGAGAGGAAAAGGCCGGCGAAGAGGGACGCGATGCCCGGGCGTCGGACCACTTCCCGCCCAACAAGCGGAGATTAATTGGAATCCCAGGGTCTCCCGAGTGCGTCCATCAATTTGCTTCCCTCCTCTTCCACTGCTCCTCTAATCTCAAACACGGCTCCAACGATGCCGTAACCAAGAATACGCCCGAATTCACAGAGCACATACACTGACAATTCCTAGCCCTCCCAACTCCCTTGAGCGTGTCCCTGCGTCACTCCCCTTCACGTCTATTCATCAAGGGCGACTTACAGCCTTTAGAGTGGCGAAATCAGTGAATTCGCACACGGGAAGAGTGCAGACGGAGGAGACGAATCTAAGCCTGAATGAAAAAATAATCCCCAAAATAAACTTAAAAGAAGATATCCAGACTTTCTTCTTCCATCTATGCCTACACCCAGCTCTTTCAAGTAAAGCACTACCTACATTTCATTTACAGTTAGTTCGCCTCGAGCTCATAGCATTTCGTTGCTGATTGGGATCGCGGAAGGCAAGAGCAGGTGGATGGATATACGTATGCTGGTGGTCGTGAGAGAAGGCGAAATTAATCACACAATTATTAAGATTTATAGGCATGTAGACTCAATTTAGACGGCGACTCCCATTAATTATGAAATAGTACAAAATAAAAATTGATTATTATAAAAGACTACATTTTATCGGGAACTATCGCAAACTATATTAACACAAGCCATGGAAAAATTGACTCTTCAAAAAGTACATCGTAAATTTCCCTGCCCATCTGTTTCCCATTTTTTTAAACTCCTTCTTATGTGAGGTGAGTTTTGTTTAGTAAATTTTTCGATTTCGAAACTTTGGTACAACAAATTTGTTGCTATGGCTCTCTATCATTCTCATTCCTGATCGCAGCAACCCCATCGGATTTCGGTGGTCATTTTCTAAACCAATCTCCAAGTTTAATTTTAAATTCTGAATAACACTAGAGGTACAGTTAAAATCATAAAACAGTGTTAGGAAATTCCATTGTCATTTCGTTTTTCTGAAAATTTCAGCTTGATAGCTAATAAAAAAAATTGGAAAGGGTGTTGAATTGTGTTGCAAGATTTTACCCGGACAAGATGACAAACAACAATGCAAGTTTATATAAACGTTATAAAAATAACCCTTAAGAGTGCCGGGAAGCGCTATCGCGCGACTCCCATCTTTTGAAAAGTGCCGGGAGCGCAATAGCTCCTCCTGCAATGTCACTCTTAGATGCTGATAGCTCACTAATCAATCGAAAGTCAATATTCATTTTATTTTAACATAACTATTTTCTTAAAATTATAAAAATCTACTAATATTACCAAAAATTCGTCAAATAAGAGATATTGAGAAGGTGAAACCACATGTGATAAAGATTTTATAAGTTTTTGAATACATACCTTTAGTTGTTTTTGAGACTTATTTTTTTTCCCAACCTAGTGCAAAATCAGCAAAAATGCCACTTTTGTCAATGTACCTACAAAATCGGTATGCACTCAAAGGGTTAAGGTTACCTCCGACATTGAAACTGTTCGGTTGACTCAATATCTTTTCGAAGTTTAACCTAATTGTGTTTGGAGGCGTTTCTAAAGAGGTTTCAAATGAACAGTCAGCAATTAAATACAGAGGAACTTGGTTACAACGGCATCGGCTGTAACGTCAACTCGGCTTTAACGTCACATTTTTTACAGACCAGCCACAATTGAACATTTTATTTTGTACGAAAACCCGTTTATATCGTCAACAAATATTGCGACGCTCGGGTATAACGTCAAAAATTTTGCAGTTCTTAGGTTTCAAAAGTGGTAGTGTGATTGTATCATGTCCAAAAGTTCATTGAAACCATGTGTGGAAACATCAAAAGCAAAAACAGGTCACAAGCTGGACGTTGAGTAGGTGACGGGATGCAACTCTTTTGTTACATTGGTGTCTGGAGAGAGCGGGGGCTGTCCCGCATACCTGGGTCTTATCTCTTCCCACCCCTACATTCTACAAGGTCACTGACACAGGCACACTGTATTGTATTGTTTGTTTCGTTAGTTACAGTAGATCATTAATCACATAACTACTTACCTCCGTGTGAGCATCGCATATGTTGACAGTTGTTTTATACGTCGTTAGTTGTGTTTTGTTTGTGCAATGTCAAGTTGTGGTGTCACTCAGATTTAAGGCTGCTTTTTTTATAACGTCACTCGGATATAACGTTAAAAATCTTCTGGTCCCTTTGATGACGTTATGACCAAGTTCCACTGTATATGAATTTCATGATAAAACTACTGTTTTTTCAGACAATGGCAAAAATCTTAAACTATATTCTAGTTCGGCCTTTCTTTTTGCATTATTTCTATCGTGTAAGTTTCTTCTTTATCTGATATTGTCTTCTATTAATAACCTTCCATTGAATTACATTAGAGAGCAGAGGGAAGATGTAGCGATACCATCAAAATGATGAATGCAAAGAAAAAAAATTAAAACACGACATTCAGACTTTCCTCCTCTTCTCTACCAATATCTACTCTCGGCTCTTTAATCTAGGCACCATAAAGTCACCATTTGCAGCCAGGACGCCCCTGAAGAGAGCGACTCAAAAGCCTTTCGTCTTAGATTAAGTTTGCTAAGCAGATGCAAAGATGAGTTTATGAATATAAATGCAGGTGGGAGTATTTCAAGGGGAAGACGAAATTAATTACTTACATATTTAAGACATAATAAGCAGTTGTCCATATAAGTACTACAATTTTTTTATATGAAAAATAAATATTTTAGAATACTTCCTCATTTCCACTTCCTCACTTCCACTTCCTTATAATACTTCCTCACTTCCACTTCGTCAATAAAATTGTTCAATTCCATCACTATCTCTTCTAGAGCTGAGCTAATTTTATTTGGAGGTATTTTCACAGCAGAGTTGGATTGGACACTCAAACCAACGTAAAAGACAAAATAAGATAATATATGAACACTCTATGAGTGACGCAAAATCATTTATATAAAAACATTTTGATCGCTATTTTCTGGCTAATAAAAATCAAATACCATATCTCTTTCTCCATTTATCCTCTCTTTTGTAGTAATTTCTTTCGTACGAGTGTTTTTTCTCCTTTGATGTTATCTTCAATCAAACCTTTCAGTCGGAAGTGCTTTCAAAGGACGCATTAAATCTGGAATCAAAAGAAAAATGAAAAAGAAACAAGAAACCGAATGCAAGACGCCCATACTATCTTACTCCCCTCTGTCTATGCCTGATCCCGCCGCTTTCATATCGGTACAGCTTCCTCAGCATTTGTAGCCAGAGCGTCCCTGATGAGAGTGATTCATATCTTTCGTCGTAGATTGAGTCCAGCAAGGGAATGCATGCATATGTGCTAGAAGGCGGGCTTAGTTCAGGAAGAAGAAGAAATTAAATTTGTAAACATGACCTGATGGGACCGGAGTCTCAATGAAAATCAACTTGAGGTTGGATTGTGGCATTTGGTGAAACTGTGTAGTAGCTGGAAACATAATCACAGATACACTAATATTGTACGGTCCTTAATTTTTTGAAACGGTACCCAATATGCCATAGAATGGCAGAGTATAGTGTCGAAACCTGTGTTATACCATTATAAGTCTGAGGATACCATAAGTCTGAGGAACATACAATATTAGTATATTTGTGATTACGTTTCCTCATTAAAGACGTATATTTCTAACTATTTTGATAAAATAGATTTATCAGAATACTTCCGACATCAAAATTCTTCAATTCAATCAATGTCTCAATCGAAGCTTAAGTGTTTTTGCCTGAAGAGGTTTATAAAGCAGACTTTGAACTAACTCTCGTCGATGATGAAGACGCAAAAAATATAAAATTTTACGTACATTATCAGTGACACACTATCAATTTTATCATTCTATTTCACCGGTATATTTTTGGCTAAAGCAAATAAAATATTACATCTCTAACTTCTTTCAGCCTCTTATCTGGAGTAATTCCTTTCATGCGAGTTACATTTTTCTTTGATGCTGTCTTCATTCAATAACCCTCCAGTAACTCACTCGGAAGAGTAAACGCAGGACGTATTAGAGCTGGAATCGGGAGGAAAAAAAAAACAAAAATAAACTTAAAACAAGACATCGAGACAGTCTTCCTTTACTCCATCTATACCCCGTCTCGGCTCTTTCATGTAAGCACTACCATTTGCAGCCACGACCCCCGTGAAGGGAGTGATTCAAAGCCTTTCGTCGTGGATTGGGGTCCGGTAAGGCCAAGTGGAAATGGATGGATATCGACGCGTAGGCGGGAGTAATTCAGCGAGAAGATGGGGCCTACGCATGGAGTTCTACGCGGGGAAATGATTAACATCTGCTGGAGTGTTATCTTGCGGAGTGTTGAGATTCTAGCAGGAAGGTCACAGCGCATTAGATGCAGAGTAATTCTAGCAAATGATAAGGTTTGGTTTTGGGAAGTCTTCCTCAATCCCTTCAAAGCTATGCTATTCTGAGCGCATTTTTAAATTACGTAAAGGTACAAATAATCTATCCATATCCAAAAGCATCAATTCCTTTTACCCTTTTCTTATCCAGGGCTGCTTATGGGAGAAATTAAATTTCAAGACTTCTCATTTAAAAAAAGGGGAAAATTTTCGATTCGGTCATAATAATTCAGGGAGCTACATATTTCATCATTAAACTTTAAATCACAAAAGAACACGTAGTTTAATCTTTCCAGAATAGAGCTGAATGTTTTTACATTTTTGATGTAACTTAGAAGCATCACTGGGTCATGTTAGTTTGATCGTTACTATCTATTTTAACTATCTTTGAAACCTTAATCGCAAATTTTGGAATATCGGAATGGTATTATGGCCACTGTTGACTTTCCACTGAGAGGTTTAAAATTTGGATTGTGGGCGCTCCCTGAAGAAGGTTTGGTCACCATGGATGCTGAACATCTTTAGGCAATACATATATTTTTTGTTCGACAAAATCTATTTAATTTTGGAATCTGTATCTTTTGACCCTGTGTACAGTTCCAGACTTTAGCAACATATGATTTGAGCCATCTATGGTCTCTTCCATCATCACCTTCTCCTCTCTCATTTCTTCCATTTTCTGCGATAAAGTTATTATTTGGGTACTCTTCTAAACCATTTACATCCTTACGATGATGTCAATAGTGAAATCCTATAGTAATTATTTTTGTGGAAATTCGGTCCTCGTTATTCCACCATGGAGAAATTCTACCTCATCTTCCTAGGATCATCAATCTAAAGTCAATTCCTATGTCCATGTTTTACTAAAGTTTCTTTCCATTGTTCTACGAAACTATTCAATCTTCCCAGCTGACTTCCATCTCCACTACGCCAAATTATTATTTTAGTTATCACGTCCCTGTAAGGCCTATGTTTCTAAAACAAACACGGTCCTAATTAAACCTTGGCATGGTGTAGCAAACATATTCCCCCTGGAACCAAATGCTCAAGTACCTTCTCTTTAAGAGGACTTCGTTATCTAACTTATCCATTATCACCCATGCAAGGCGAACGCTCGCAGAAAATTTCAGAAATGTCGTTTCGCAAGTGAGTTTACGCTTCACATTTTATGCTCATGAGCATTCCTAAGTACTGCATGTCACTAATGACTTTCTAGGCAATCACGAGCACTGGTATAGCTTTGTTCACACCAAAGAGGAATTCTTCAACGTCATTCAGCGAAAAAATGCATGTGCCTAAGCCGGAATTTGCACCCGGATCTTTTTAGACATCTTGCTTGCAATACCACCAACTCTTGTACTATTTGCATGGCCGTATTTCGATGGAGTGATCTGGGTTCAAATCAGGGGGTTGGTTTGTGATTTTTTTTCAGAGTGATTTTCATCCTTGTGCAATTAAACATTCCAATGCTTATGTAAGCTCAGTAGAGGTGAAAAGTTAAATGATGAAGAGCAGTTGCATTAATTATGTAAGTTTACCGTTCTAAAATGAGAATAAACGGCATACAAAGCGAGGGCTTAAGAAGAACCTCCTTCAATACTTATCTAGATGTGAAGAACCATTAACCAGTAACTTTTAAAAAATACCCAAAAAAAAGTACTAGCCGAAACGTAAACATAAATCTGTATCGAACTCGACCTTGAATTTAAAATTTCATGAAAATATTTTTGCGTTGATTTTTTTATTCTATATTTTTAAAATTAAAAGTTTAAATTCCCTTTAATTGAATTAATTAAACTCATGGAAAGGCAGAGACCTTTGTAAAAGTCAGAGATTTAAGAATTCATCATAAGGATTAATTTTATTATTACTGTTATAATTAAATTATTACAAGTAAGCCATTGCTCTGGTAACATGAGTCTGGCTTCTGGCATCTGGCATGAAAATACGAGTATAACAGTTGACAACAGTATAACAAACCATTAAAGACCTAGGTATTTCACCGGTTTCAAAAAAAAACATTGCTTTTTCGGGAAGGGCTCAATTATTTCTGCTGGCAAATCATTCCAGTCCTGCATGGTCTTGATCAAGAAGGGGAACGGCATTTCATTTGTCCTTTGTGGCTGCAAAGTTCAATAATTTAAATTTTGCTTTCTTTCCTCAATTCAAAGTAAAATTTCCTATTTTACGATTAATTACAGAGATAGTAGCAGAAGAAGCCTTTGTAAGTGAGGCCTCTAAGTTTTATTTAATGACGAAAGATTTTTTTCAACACTCTCTTCCAGTGATCATCTCCGATGAACCGCACAGTGAGAGAGAGAATTCCCCAAGATAATGCATCGACTAATGCTCCAGCCAATCAGCTTGCGCGCCACACTCATTCCAAATTCCAGCCATTCGCTTGTGTCACATTCTGTTCGCCTCGCCATTCATCATGATCTCGGCGTAAACATCAGTGGTGGGAACGGGTGCCACTTTCCCCCGCTCCGAGCAAACACTCTGCAGCCATTTATGTGGGACAGGGCAAACAAGGAGCTCTCCAATGTATGATTTGCCGAGCAAATCTACTCTCTTGACTCCACAGGTGCATATAAATATTGGTAATTTTATACTCGTCACATTTGAACCCCTTAAAGATATTATGTGAAATTAAAACAATAATTAACATCTTGATCAGTATGGGTATTGGAGCAATTAGGTGATGCATTGGTTAATGTTGTGCTAAAAGGCAAAATAAAGGATCTGCCAGTGAGCTGTTAATTTTTTATCATAACTTCTAACCCATTTTGGGCCTTGGGTATTCGAACAAGAAAACGAAGGCTATCCACACGGTCTGACCTAGTTGCCTCGAGCATTTAGGGTCTAGAGAACTTTAAGAAAATCAAATAGAAAGCACTACATATCTTATTGCATTGATTATACTCATATTTTTTAAAACTATCAATGCAAATATGCGGGCCGAAGATAACTAAAACCTTTTAATCTCAGAAGACTGAGCACATCGACTAGGATTGAATCGGTTTCGGATCGGATCGGTTTTTTCAGCTTATTTTTTGATCGGCTGCATTTAAGCGTGCATTTCCTTCCCTATCATAAATAAACGGCTCAATCGTAATCACAGATAACAGAATATCCGGGGACAACTTGCAGAAAATATCTAATTGATGCTTTTGTGAATCATTGATAGCAAATAAACTTCCTATTAGGGGATAATTTTATGCCGCTCTGAAGAAGACTTCAACAGCAGCTCGGAAACGTTAGTGAAAGAGAAAAATATTCGCGGAAATTACCAAAACCAAGGTTATATTTCTAAACTTCAGGAAATTCACTGGAACAGGAGTTTAAAATTTTGAGTTATCGCTATTGAGAATAAATTTCGGAAGAACAGTGCAATTTTTTTCAAGACTTTGACGATGTAATAAATTTTTGAGTGACACGTTGAATGAAAAGGAAATCACTTCGGTTTTTTATGAAATAAATACGTTTACCACCCGTCAAACTGCTCGCTCAACGTAGGCTTCAGTGATGAAAAACCTCGCAAGGTGACGCCGCCGTGTGTGTGTGCACTTGTCGCAGTCTGCGTCGCCAAAGAGTAGGGGAGAACTTTGGCTTGTTTTGGCCACCTGTCGACACCAGTTTCACCCGAATCTTCACTTAAAATGACGCGTCGCATGGATACGAGAGCAAAACGTCATTTTGCGAGGGACGCAACAACAAGCACTCGCTGCTGCCGGTCCCGCTTGGTTCGTCCATCGCAGCGGGACCTAATTGCAGCGTCGTTGGGGAACGGGCAACAACACGCCGTTACAAGCTCATATGATGTGCATTAGCCGGCGGGCTCTGAGTGACCTCTCGCGAGTCTCCCCAGGGATCAACCGATTTCGCTCGGAGAGAAATGGGAATTGGGGTAAAATTCAAATAGATCAAGACCAAAGTTGTTACGCCGAGTAAAAATATATCATAAGATTTTTTTATTCGTAGTGGTGCAATGAAGAGGGAGAGTGGTAATTTATACTCAATTTTATTACCAATAAGGTCATGTGTCATTCTCACAAGTGAAACGAAATTTCAACATTGTCGTTCGTAAAACATTTCAACATTAGTAAAACATTATATTTAAGGTTATCTCTATAGATGACAAGTAAAAAATCCTTTAATAGAGTGATTGGGTACATTATCATCACACGTATAGTAATTATCTGCAATTTTGGTGGCATGACACTCTACTGCGTTATGAGCAAGCTATAAAAGTAAGAATCTTCGTTTAATTTTTCATTACACCTTCCCACTGTACATTATATTCGACTTACCATGGAAATATTCATATCTTCCAACGAGTAATAATCCGTACATTTTACAGATATATGCGCCACATTCTGAGTTCACATTTTCATGCAGAGTGCGAAGTGTAAAGATGAAGTTCTATGTAGAAATTGGGAGACGAGTAAAGAACATGCTTTCATTCGGCTGAAGCACACGCTGCAACTAATGTTAAAAAATAGTATGACGCGTAAAAAGTATCTACATCTACATCAATATAATACCCCGCAAGCCGCCTAAAAGGCGTGTGGCAGGGGGTGCTAGGACACCAGCCGTTTACAGCTAAAAAAAAAAAATGAAGTACTCTAACGAGGTTGGTACTAGCGTTTATTAAAGTCCTTTATGGTTCGGGGGAAAAACGAATTCCCATATCTATCCGTTCGGCAAAACATCTCTCTTAATTTATCGCTTCTATCGGACCTGGAAATATAGTGTGGCTCTAATATTATGTTCCCTGTGTCGCTCTTAAAGATATCCATTCTCAATTGTTCAAGCAATCTAAGCCTAGCGCGCAGCCTCCGAGTCTCCAATGGCTCCCAGCCTAATTCGCTTAACATCTGGGTAACGCTGTCTGTACGCCCGTAGCAGTTTTTGACGAAACGCGCAGCCTTTCTTTGTATTTTATTCAGTAAAAGTATGAAGATGTTGTGTCAAACATGAGTTATCAGCAAACTATTTCTATGTCAGTATTTCCTTTACGATTTTACGGAGTGATTATTTTGCTCATGCATAACGAATCTCGAGGATTTTAGTAGCAAGGAGCCTAGAGTGTCATTCCCCACTGATTCTTCTTTACCAACACTTATCTATCTTACCCCCATGTCAATGCCCTCTGCTTTAGTGAAACTCTAGCTCTCCTTTCTACCGCTACGGCGTAAACTCCTCTTGGGCACGGCGTACACCCCTCTCGGGTAAATTAGCTCACATGCAGGGTGTGGTAGCCATTTCCTTTCCCGGGGCCGCACCTCACTACGAGGGGTTTTTGGTAAAGGCTATTCTAAGGCCCCATACGCGTCCCAAGTTCCCGTCGATCTGAGCTTAGCGCTCTATCAAATAGGATGCCAAGCGTGTAAACGAATCTACACTATTCGAGTAACTAAAGGTGTATTTGTGCAGATCTATGGACCTATTATTTATTACAAATACACTCAATTAATTAAAATTTTGAATTATTTTCAGTTCAAGATATTTTTTTAATATTATCATGTCGTTATTGGCGTAATTTGTATCCGCCCATTTTCAAATGATAAATTTTGCTGAGCATAGTAGAGCCAATTTCACTTCATACAAGCCCCAAGTTTTCAGCTTTTTTAACATTTTGAAATCGAAGTACAGGAGAATTATTTTCGGGCTTAGGTCTGGGTGTCTCTACGCAGGCAAAAGTTTTTTCACAATGCTATCTCAACATTCTATGCGTTGAGGTTAAATTTTACGCCCAATCAGTGCCGAATATAATGTAACGTGGAGACTGACTCGGCGACAAACTCGAGAAGAATTTACAGAAATTATCCACTGGGGAAGTCGAAACTCTTTCTTCAGCCTGCAAAATTTCAAACTTTTTGTTTCCATTATCAGTTCAGGATTTCGTCTGAGCCACATTACAATTATGATAATGTATTTGTCTCATTTTTAACACTTTTTAGGGCTTCTCCGGCGATGAAACCGAAAGTGTTTTGACAGGGGGCGACTTCCATTCCATTCCACACGTCTTGCTTTTAGGAATTATATTTTGGGGTGTAATAAGAGCTCACCCGAGAAATAACCCAGTATCCTTCAGCCATTTCTCTACCCCCATTTGGCTACTAATCAGATAAAATATCCGGTACCAGGTAACACATGGTGAATTATACAAAGTACCTGTTTCATTTCAGATGAACAACACAAATTAAACTCACTGTATAAGAGTTGAATGGCGCATAAAAAGCGCCGTCTTAAAAACCCGAGAAAGGTTTTGTTCTTCTAATATTCTTTGGACAATAGCATAATAGTGGCTCGTGGGTAACGATTCACAAGGATTTTTTTTAACAATAAAGCCAAAGGATTTTCATTCCCTAGTGATTCCCACTCCGTCTGAGTATTCTCTCAATACTTCGAGTACCAATGCATTCCTCCTCAAGTGTTTCAGAACAGCAATGTAACCCACATACACCACCACCCACTCACGATTGTTGAGTACATATAGCCAATCCCTTGGGTCTCCGCTTATGCCCTTCGCAACAACCTCACATCTCCACGGCTAAACTTCCAACACAAAACGCATTGTTGAGCGCGTGGATGTTTCCGTCCACAAAGACTACGAGAAACACCACCGCTCGTCCCGTTTCACTCTTTTCTCTCCGGGCGTGCATAGGGAGACCGCATTCTCCCTCGGGAGGAATCCCGCAAAACGGCTGCTTGCTGAACAGCCGCCGCTGAAAAGCCGACAAAAATCCCGGCGGAGGAATTAAAAGGGCGAATCAGAGAGCCAGGAGGAGGCGCTTTTGGATGGAGAGGTTGGGGAATGTGTGCGATGGCCTGGTAGGTAAATGAAGATTAGGGTTTCAGACGAATCTAGTGGTCCCGGCCGCTTCGCAGTTTGCTCGGGCATCTTGAAGCCGGGAAGGAAGCAAACAAAGGAAAACGGAACGTTAGGGGAAGTCGTTCAAGGGTTTCCGAAGCGTGGAAAAGTTAACACTCTGAAGGTCGTGATATTTTCACGTGCTGGTCATGTGAAAGCCAGCGTTTCTGATGTTTTTTCATAAAATCCAGGACATTTATAACTAATTAAATTTAGGATCTGCTAAATGGAAGCACTTTCCAAGCAAAAAAGACCAATAGCTAATTAAATAGGCTAAATAGTAGAGGCCCGAGAAAAATGTATGAAATACCTTTCCGCAGAGTAATATAAGACTCTATCCGAAATGTACCCGGGCTCACGTCCCTGGCAAAAAATAAACATCGCAAGACATGAGGAGGCTTGATCTTCAAAGTGTTAAAGATTTGTGTTTGGGGAATCCCCATGAAACATTAGGAATGATAGCTAAGAAAACTCAATGATAAATCTCTATGTCGATATTATCTTGTAATATTTATAGAAATAGAGATCATTTAAAGAGGACAATTCATGTAAGTAAAGCACATCGTCTAAATTAAAATCCGTCAAACACTTCCTTGATGCAGATTTTTAGGTCCATCGTAAAAGAAAGCTCTCGTATGTCTTCCTGCCATCACCTACCAAGTCATTCATGGGTTTCCAATGTGTGAAAATGCTAAAGAAGAGGTTTGGGGAATACGCATAAAACCGTGGGATTGATAGCCTGGGAACCACAACGGAAAAACTCTTTTTCGATATTTTCAAGTAGTAATTAATACCAATAGAAAACGTCTCAAGAAGCACTACTATTGCAAGTAAAATACATCGTCCAAAATAAATCCGCCAAAAAAATTCACCTACGATGTAGATTTTGAGGTGCACCGACTAAGTAAGGTCTCTAATGTTCATAAAGGGGTATTTTGATCCCCAGAATGAGGCAAACAAAGGAAAACGTAACGTTAGTGGAGGTCGTTCAATGTTTTTCAAAGTGCGGTAAAGCAATAGATGAGATTAAAGGGAATCTGCATAAAACAATAGGATTGATAGCAAAGGAACCTCAGCACAAAATCTCTTTTTCGATATTTTTCTAGCAGTAATTCATACCTATATAGAGCGTCTAAAGAGATTACTACTCTCGTAAGCAACGTACATCGATTTTGAGTTGCGTCGAATAAGCTAGGCCTCCTTCGAACCAAATAATACCATTAGAGAATGTCTCGGAAGGTACTACTAATGTAAGCAAAATACATCATTCAAATGAAAGCCGTCAAACACTAACGCCAACGACGCAGATTTTGAGGCGCGTCGAATAAGCGACGCCTCTTATGCCTTCTTGTCATCACCTACCAAGTCGCTTCATGTTTTTCCAAAGTGCGGTAAAGTTAAAGATGAGATTCGTGGATATCACGTTATAAAGTAGGATTTATAACTAAATAACATCAACGAAAAATCTAATTTTCAATATGTTCTAGTAGGTACTACTTTATGCCAATAGGGAAAATCTTGAGAGGACTATGAATGAAAGCAAACTAGATCATCTAAATTAAATCTGTCAAACACTTTCGCGTACGACGCAGTATTTGAGGTGCGGAAATAAGTAAGACCTCTGATTTTCATGAGTGTTTGGTGTTGCGTCTTTTTTTTTCATCATCTACCAAGTATCTCATGGTTAAGTAATAGAGGTTAGAAACTAGAATCAAAGTTTTAAAAAAGTAAGCAGTATATGATCTGAATCTGGACTTATCCTAATTTATCGTGAATTTCTTGAGTTTATAGAAAAGAATAAAAAGGAATGGCTCGAAGACACAGTAACCTATGAAGCATAAAATGCTTACAACAATGTATATGTAGCACATAACTGGTTAGAAATAATTTGTTGGATACATGAGAATCCTTGCTTTCACACCAAGAGGTCTAATGATACGGTTGCAAATACAGATACCATATTTTAAAAATGATAAACAAATAAGAGGAGGCCGAAAACAAATCAGTACTTTGGATCAATACAACGTATACCAATCACCCATCATCATTTTTCATACAAAAACTTAATATAAATAATAAAAATATTTACTCCTACATCTACGAGGTACCGAAAAAGCTACAACTAGGGTGTGTGACACGGGGTGATTTTGCGCCAGGCATGCACAGCACTTATTGTAGCCTTACCTAATCAAAAACGTGCTCGTCCGCCGGATCCAGACCAAGCCCTGAAGACAGCTGGATGTGTCCACACAGAAACTGAGAGATAAACTATCAAACAGTGACGTCATGGCAAAATTAGCAGAGCCGAAACGCATTTTCCTTAACTTTATTTTAAAAGTGATTCATTACGACGTGTGTTTTTTAATTACAATTTATTATTAACGTTTTATTACAAAAATTTCTTTGGGTACGAATGTATATACTAGAAAGTTTGAGACACCAAAATCGATATCGTGTTATTTGACTATTATGTGTTTTCCAACAAGTGCCAGAACGCCATTCCGGCGCGTTACTGCATCATAGCACCACTGGTCTCAAAGTATCTTGAGCATCAGGCAAAAGTTATGGCTCATTAACTCCCGCAGAAGATATAATCTAATTTTTCGGTTCAGTTCCTGAGACGTTCCCATTCTAAATTCCCCATTAATTCAGTGGCACTACTAAGTGTATCAGAACATTTTTTAACATGTGTTGCTGCTCGCCTCTGTATTCTGTCTATATCCTAAACCATTCATTTTTCACAAGAGTCCCATACGCTAACGGCGAATTCCAAATAAGGTCTCACGAGAGAATAATTACAACGTTCTTTTACTTCGTCATCACATTTTTCAAGAATTCTTTTATTTTATAAATCCTTATTTGCGAATCATGGCCGTTAACTTCCTGAATGTGCTTTCCCCAGGATAAATTCCGGGCAAAAGTTACACCTAAGTACTTAACCGACACTACTTTGAATAACTTGTCTCGATGAATTGAATAGGTTTCGTAGGCATAAGTAAATATAAACCACCTTAAAATTTTCAATCCGACGTAAAAGCAAAAATAAAAATGATTCATGGGAAATGTAAAGGAGGATATGATGCGACGGAAAATAAATGCTGTTTTCGCAAGTATTTTGTAATAAACGTAAATTCCATCCGGATAATTTTTTCGTGGTAGAGATATATGCTATGATTATCACAAACTGCGCGATGTCATAGCAGGCCTAGTTATTTTGACTTTTCAAATGTATATTCTGCTTTACGCACCAATCGAGTCGATTCTGATGGGCTGAGTGCTATCGTAGGCTCGGAACGTATTAACTCGATTATGTACAGCGAAATAAAATAATTTCTATTTATACGGGTAAAAAAGACTGAAATCACGACCCGGCTTTCGACTTTTATAATATCACCAGGTATTCAGCAATTTTTCTCTTTCCGTGATGCCCTACAATAATTAATAGAAAAGTCCAAATGAGATACATTGAAGAATACCCGACTCATTTATTATGCTCATTACGTTCTAGGTGATAATTAATGTAATGAAAATCCTTCACTTAACAACGGGTTTTTAACTTACACTTCATCAGCATCCACGGTGGTTTGTGCTTAGCTCTTGGGCCTATCAGCCTTCCAACGTTTGACACTACATCAAAACCAAATTTTGCGCTGGCCCATTTTTCTGCACATGAATCAATATTGTGTTCTATCAAAGAATCACTATTTGGCTCAAGGACATAAAACTTATGCAAAAGAAGAAAAATTAATGATTCAGTCTCATGACAGAGAACAAAGGCATATGACAAACAAACAATTATTCTTCGTGGGATTTGATGTGACCCATCCCATAACCGATATTACACAAATATATATAAATTTTAATGCCATCTTTCTGCATCCTTTTTACGATAAATAAGTATCGAGTTAGAAAAGACGCCGGCACTAAGTTAAACAAGCACTCCGATATTGCCCTTCCCGTTGAATTGATGATAGCATTAAATTGTAAATTCCACCAAGGAAATTAAAGCTTCTATATCAAGATGCTGATTGATTACTCGAGTACTTTCTACTTAAACTGAAATTGATTGCCCCAATACCGAATCCAGCATTCCGGCTTCATTTTCATCAATCATAGGGAGTGAGATATATAACGCCAGATAAGAGCTGCCTCGAAGCGGATTCATCCCTGTGATTAGCAAGTGCTGATCGAGGCCATTAGGGCCCGACCAATATATCAAGGCCTAATTACCCGAAGATGGAGAGTGCGCTGGCAGGGCTACAAGGAGTGAGGTGGTAAGGCCTTGCTGAGTGGTAATCGGCACCCACAGGAATCACTGTCAAGCCCAAACTTTCGCGTCTCTTTGGCAGCAATTGGCAAACGCTCCGTGCGTCTCCACTGAAAACTCTCTTGGCAATATTACCTTCCCATCAAATCTGATTCGCTTCGCTTCCACTAGTTCAGACGCTCCACATCGCTTCAGTATTATTTCTGCCGTTGGATCAACAGAAATATTTTTTTTCACCAGTAGCTAAAGGTTTATAATGCTATGGACGTACTGATACACTTTTCAACGATAAATGAATGCTGAATAGACCTCTTCTCTACTCTTGCTTAAATATACTGTCCACATCATGACCCTAAAATCAAATCCCGGAAAATTTTCCATAATGGAATACATTTTCTATGACAAATTCATAGCAAAAAGTTTTTTTTCCTGCAAAGAGAGGTACATAAAACATTAATATAAATCTCTAAACGTTTATATCCCTGTAAAATATTAATAAAATCTATAATGTATACCACTCCTTTATATGATCTGTTGTCTCTCGATAGGTAGAGTGCTATTTGGGCTGATTTCTTTATTTAGTGGGTATCCCAAAACGCCGTACAATACCCTCAAAGGTATAAAGTACAATTCTTGTTACATTTGAATTTTTCATGAGCATGAAATATATTTTGGCTTTGCGTGCTGACAACGTTTTGCTAGCGAAACTTGTGCTAAATCATGCATCGATTGAATAATTTATACACAAAATTGAAAGGATCATCAGGAACTCTCCTAAACAAGAATTTACTGGAGCGCATTGATTCGATTGGGACTCGTCAATTACTTCACTTTCTTATTTCGGAAAGTGATACACCACGCATATAACGAAACGTCTTTTCATTCTGACGCACTGACACCCTTTCCCGTCTTCCATCGACCTTTCCCCAAATAATGACCCTTTTCAGGGCGACCAACCGCCCGCACCCTAACCTCCCTCCGACTCCTCCACCCACAAAACCCTTCCCGCGGGCTCAACACTTAATTGCGCCCGGCCGATGCTCTCCTGTTTTCCGCTCGGTGGCGCGGACGCTGAGGATTCCGCGTTTGAAGTATGTCAGGACGAGCGGAGGTGGGGTTGGGATTCAAGGGAGAAATGATGGGGAACGCGGGTATTAACCGCTTTCTCTCTCTCTCTCCTCGGCTGTCAGTCGATGCAGGAAAGCGTTTTAACGCCGGTGCGAGGCGGGGATCAAGTGTAAAGCCCCGCACACGGCGACTTAAATTGACGTAACTTGACTTACTATGACCCGAACCGAAAAGTCATATATTCCACCTATCGCAGCTCAGACCGAGAATTGACTGGAAAATCGCTTTGAAGTGATTCCAACTGTTCCTACGGCAATAACAATGAGTAGCTTCCTAATACAAGACCTAATTATAAGTTTCCTCAATTCTACACCTAGATATATTCCCAACTAGCAGTCTCATTAAAAATTGTCAGCAATGCCGATGCTTTGTGTCTTCAATAATTTCATTAATAATGAGCGCACTAACGGTTTTGCCAGTTATGGTATCATCAATTACCCTAGTTCACTCAGTATTATATAGTAAATTCACGTGCAGGAAAGTACCTGATGATCCTATCAATTATTTAAGAGTCTATATAAATAAAGAGAATATTTGTGGATTAAATATTTTTTATATAACAAGCGCACTGCCGATTTCACCAGTTATGGTATCATTTGATATCCAAGTCCACTCTATAAGTACTAGTAAGTATATGCATGTACCTGATGATTATTTCAATTGTTGATACAACTAAATCAATCAATGTAATATTTCTAAATCCCACGTTATGTTTAATACAAAGCACACGGGCGGTTTGCGACATTATCAGGCACACTCATATCCGTAAATACACTAGTGAGTGCTGAGTGAACTAGGGAGCATCATCGTGCAATAGCTAGCGAAACTTGTGGTACGCTCGGCATCAAAAATACTGTGGAAGACTCACGGTATTTGCATGCCAGACAAATTGCTTATACGATTGCTAACTGGGAATATATATAGGTGACGAATTAAGGAAGAATGATATAAGAACTTACAATGCCATTGAGGAATGTACGATGGCAGCAGAAGATGAGTCAAGATTGAAGGCGTTCGAGTATTACAACAGATTGATTAAGATCAAATGGAGAGATCGTCTAAGTAATGTGAAAGTCTTTAACAGCAAAGAAAGGAGAGAAGTCTTTTGGAAACGTTACACCTTAATTGGTCACGTCTTAAAACATGATAGGATGATGAAAACAATTGTTGAAAGACAATCCGATGGGAGAAACAGTAAAGGAAGGCCAAGGTTGTGATATATGGAGTAGGCGATGAAATATATGAATGTATCTTGTATGTATCTTATGTATCTTCTAATAAAATAGCTAATGAGAGAATTGAGGGGAGAGCTGCGCTTAACCAATCTTCAGATTTTGGTCTGTTGATGGTGGTAATGTTGACCGTCGATAGAAATTATTATCTTCCTCGCTTCACATTGTTGTCAAAAGCTGTTAAAAAGGTGAGGCTTTTATGTAATATTTTACACTTTCCGGGCGAACAGAATGCATGATTTTTTCTCGGGATTCCGGGCGGGTAAGGTTTTGTAAGAGCGCCGACTTTTCGGATACCGACTCGTTACCCAAACTCACGGCGACGTTTCGGCACCCGAAACGTCGGCACTCTTACAAAACCTTACCCGCGCGGAATCCCGAGAAAAGTTTATACAAGTGAGCCTTTGAATAGCACCGATTATGTCAAGTTGGCTTTAACGCAAGGATGTAAGGGAATGTGATCTAAAGATTTGCGAAAGAAAGATTTGGTGGAAGCGGGAATCGTTGGCAAACAAGACCTTTAGTCCATCGCTACCAGGGTCCTGATTGGAGGGTCGATGGTCTGGAGTTTTTTTAATAAACCAAAAACTACGTGGGGGAAGATGGAAGGTTTTTAGAGTAGAAACTAATCAGGAAGCTGCTTTCTTAAGGCATAATGGCCGAGGTGGGATTTTCATAGGAATTGGTTCACGATAGTGAGTCCTACACAGTCAGAGCACCTAGGTCTGACGCTCACGTTCATAAATGGCATCTCCACGCCAAGCTTTAAAAATGTAATGAGCCAACCAGATATGTAAATTCGAGAAGAGGGAATTCCCCCAAAATGCAGAAAATAAAGAGAAAATTTCGTACCGTAATTTGCATTAGTTAAGTGAATCACGCGCGGGGGAATGGCTGTGGTATGCAGCGATACTCCGCCATATAGTTTAGTATTTGTATATACTCATGATAAAAATATCATTTGGGGCAGCTATTTAATACATACATTGCCTTTATTTGCATATACAACTTGGTCCTCCTAAGCCATATGGCTTGTCAGAAGGTTCCATTTATCCTACATTGTGGCACATTGAAAGCATAGCATTTATATTACATTTAAAGTTTCAACTTCTTAACCAAAATAAAAATAACAATACCATGACGCAAAAAGTTTTAGGAATTTTGAAACCAAAATGTGAGAATTCAATATAATTTAAAAATATCTTAACCTAACCTTAACTTAATCATGGCCCCCGCGCTGTAATGAATGTATCGTTTTACGCAAATGCCCAGCAGGGAATACTTAAGAGTTAAGGAGAGGCAAACCGAAAGGCAAAAATCGTATGACTGAATTTGGCAAGCATTCCTGAAGTATCGTGGAGGGCTCGTTTGCCTTCCGTCACCATCTTTACTCTCTGCATTGATAACAAACCAATGTTTTGTGCTGCCACCTAATGGTAGTCCCCAACGGGCGAGTTTATTTGAAAGGGTACTTACCTATCGAAATGAAGATATTTACATAACTAAATTAAAGTTCTTTTCAATTTTCCAACGACCCAGTTACGTCAATGCTAAATAAAGTTAAGTTGATACGAAAGAGACTTCATCCGAATAGGTTGGGAAGAAATAAGGATTTTATGTGGGCGAGGACCCTGAGGCGTGTCCAGGGACGGAGTCGATTATTGAGCGGTGGGACCGCGGAATAAAGTGGCGCGGGGTGCGGGCCCTGAGGGGAGAGGATGGAAATAGGAGGAGAGGTGAGAAAAGTGAAAAGGTAATTTGCGCCCGTCCCGTTCGGAGGAAGAGATGGTACACCGCACTATCCACTAGTGGGACATTGGCGCGGAGGGCAACGCATCGCGTGGATCAAGGACCCGCATGAGAGGAAGCTAAACGCGAAATTTCACGCAAATTGGGGATACCTACTAGCAGGCCATCCGGCGTTGCTCAGGGAGAATAGTACCTAAAGAAGTGGGTAACCCAGAACTAGAAATTCATGGTCACATGGAAGGATTTTTAGGCAAAGGGACAAAGCCAATACGGTGACGATATTTATGTTAACACCTACACTCCCCAATGTATCACACAGCTGACTCAAAATTTAAGCAAGACGATGAGTGCAAGACTGAATTGCAAACAAAGAAAAAAACTACCGCAGATGTTGTATGACGTCACTAAACAAACGACAACGAGGAAACAATGTAAAAAAAGAAGCAAAGGACGCAGCCAAAAGTAGCACTACGGGGTTTGATAGCATAAGATGAACCTATGTACTGAATTTTGGTCGCAATCCGTGCAACCGTATGGAAACGCATAGCGGACAGACAAACATATATCCTCTTATATGTATATAGATAAGGGTAGCGGGGTACCTAGTGGGTGGTGCACTAGGCTTATGATCGAATGGCTGCCAATTGCACATCACTTTATCCACCTCTGAATAAATATCGTCCTGATTGTACTTATTAGGATCTACGGATAATCGCAGAGTTATTCTTCTCCATAGGAAAATCTTTCCTTTCCGTAGAAACATTCAATTATGGTTTCGCTAGTAGTGTCTCGTGTCTCCCTAGTGACGGCGATGGATTTACCTATCCCCTCCCTTCCAACCCTATTGTCACCCCGTAGGCGTCGGCGGGCTCCCAATCGCGGCGGCACTTCATTCCTTTTGCTTCTTCCTATCCACACCCCTCCCCAGAATTACTAGGCGTAAAAATTAAGGAACTTGGCTCCTGGTCCTTGTAGTTTCATCCTGCTAACACCGTGGGTCCTCCTTCTGTGGACACATTAGGAATACTGTGAAAATGTCATACGGCCGCGTGGCCAAACACCGAATGAAGCTAATAACATACCTTTGACCGAGTCCGGATTGAGCTCTATCCTCATCTATACAAACTAATCTTGAATCACTAAGAAAGAGTGTATGGATAACGGTTACACGGGGTGGTAGACTGCTTGGAGTGCCTGTGAGATTGCTGAAAATGGACTCGTGAATCAATAATTTTTATTATATTATTTTCCATTGTGAAAGAAATTAAAATATGAAGACACCTCCATCCTTCCGTTTTGCGATCCATTTCCTACTTTTCAAGCTATTTACGGCCAAAATTCGACAGCCTTCGCCCTTTCGCTGATAAATTGGTGATGTCACCAACTCCTGCCGAGCAGGCCACCGGTTACCCGCAAACTCATTGGTATCATAACTCGACCTCGTACTGTTTGCTGTTTTTTACACCCTTGTGAGCATTTCCCGTTGTAAATGAGCAGTAGTTCCTAAAATAATTTAATGCCCCAAACCTCTAATGATGCCACCAACTCATGAGAAATTAGAACATGGGCGGTGACTTCGCGTTTTTTTACAATAAAACAATGAGAGAATGTGGATATTAGAAATCTTTTGTTTGACGTAACTTATATTCTCCTTGTACATTCCAAAAATTTTCAATAAAATACGATTTCGTTTTTGACTGAACGAACCCATTTTCACTGGCAACCACTATATTAAATACTGAGTAATCCAAAACGTTACGGTCTAAGCCTTGACGCTTTATTCACCTCTATCTTTACTAACATTTTTGAGCAATAGGTGGTCACAGTATATTATCACATTAGTTGTTTCGTCTTGGTCGATTCATGCACACTCTCCATTGCGGATTTATTTATCATTCTATAACCAGGAATTTTTATCATAAATTACCTAGTTGATCTTTTTCCGTTTTTACTTCCAGCTCTGCAAAGTTCTGTTATCCTTTGCCTTGTCTGATATTCCTTTATAGTTTTGTATCGTCGCTTATAATTACGTTTTTTTGTACATAAATATTCCAGGCTAATATTTGATATACTTTTTATAAGCAACCTTACCAAACTAGTTCCGGCTTATGCCATAATTACATATTTCTGTCCTCGTTCGTATTTTTTTGCAAAAATACCTAAAACTTTACCGAACCCTGCTGGCACCCATAGAAATAATCCATGGTCATGAGGTAGGATGCATTACTTGGGAATTTTAAAATGTATTTCTACGTAAGTATCCGCTAATTTATTTCGATTGTACTAAAGGGGGACTTTTTATTGTCTGAAGTGTTTCATCGTCGCTTCTCAATGAGTTTTTCTTATGTAAATGTGCCAGGTTAATATTTGATACAGATTTTACTATTTTAAAGCATCTTTGACAACCTAGTTATGACTCAACTGTCATTATTACGTAATTTGGGAACTATTCGTAATTTTTTATCGCAAAAAAATACAGATACTCTACCGAACCCTGCTGAGACCCGAAGTAATAATTCATGGTCATGAGGTAGGGTTCTTTCTTTGGAAGTTTTTAAAATGTATTTCTACGTGCCCTCTAATTAATTTGGATTCGAGTTCGAGTTTGTATTGTCTGAAGGTACACCCTTAATTTTTTTTCCATGCGATCGGAAGTCTATCAGACACCTCCATTTCGCCGAAGGTCGATTAGAGAATGCGGGAGAAAGGAAGTTAATAACGTGCAATGCCCCGTGTATGAGCACACATACACGCTTCCGAGTTCATTCCGGTGAAGGTTGCGTCCCTTTTATATTGGATCGGCTGCCCTGTGGGCTCCGTCTCCGAAATTGCGCGAGTAGTATTTGAAACATGCGAAAATGAAAGCGCGCCCCCTGGGATGGATACTACTCGAAAAGAGGCGGACTGAACATTATGGAAAGCCAGTGGTGAGCGGTTTTGTGTGTATACGATACGCCTTTCTCCATATCCTATCACCTTGCTTACTCTTTTCTCGGTCTTAAATGGGGAAATGGCAAGAGAGCGAGGTTATTTACGGAACTCAGGGTCAACGGCAGTGTTTCGGGGCTCATTCAATAATCGAACCACTCGAAAAATTGGTTTTGTGTTTAAAATATTCTACAATATCTATCATGCCAAAAGCGAGCATACTGAAAAGATCCGAGTAAATATATTACAGATAGTTGTGTCCTATTTACGATCAAAGAAGCTAAAATATGATATTAAAGAAGAAAGAAATAACAAACTGCAGATAACGCTGAATACTTCTTTGATATTTGTATCTGATCTAAAGCGATGGGATCATGTTACTTAAGCCTACAGAAAGCTAAAATGACTTAAAGTCAGACAGAGATGTCCCTATTTGTCCGAGGCCCTTGTATTTATAACTTTCAAATCAAGCTGTTCTCAGAATTTTTCGTCAATTCCTTCACTTGGAAAAAGACCATAATGCGTCGCTTAACACGCTTCCACCATATTGACTTAGAGTTCCTCCAACGCAAAACTGAAATAATATGTACCATAATTCCTATATTGCTGCAATATGTAGGTATTGGGATGCACTTCAGAAACATGTAAAAATCATGTCAATCAGTGACTAGTTAATATAAAATAAAATAAAATTAAAATAAAATTATTAATATTATTCAACAACATATTTTTGAAAAACTAAAAGTCTTCCCAAGCGTAGTTCATAAACAGAATGTATCCCAATTTTTTCCTTGATTGTTTATTTTTTATTAGTATTATATATGATCGGTTTATTCCTTCCGTATAAACTTAAACCTGTCATTCCTGTAAATGGTAAACAGATATGTTGTCTCTAGTACATGTCACTATGCATCACAGTTCAGTAACCTTTTCTTTCATATTTTGTGAACTTCCCCAGTTTTATCCTAAGTCCGTTCTGTTTCTGATAAACACTATTTCTTATTTCAATTATAGTTATGTATTGAGTGGAAGTTGCTGTTGCCTTATGGAAAGTACTATTTATTTTATTTGAATTTTGTGTCTGTTAAGGTTTCTCGGAATTTGTAATTATTTCTAATTTTAAAAGCAAGCTAAATTTTTATTTCTGCGAAGTGTATAGGACCTCAAGGGCCCACGGCAGTAACATTTTATTATTACTTATTCAAAAATACTCGATAAAAATTAAAATTTTGTAGAAAATACTAACCATAAACTTTTATAATTACTTTCGATGTATATTTTATTTGGAAAATAAACTTACTTGGATAATAATAATTTTTACAATGATTTTTCCGTAGTTTATTCATTTGTGTAATTTCGCTTTTATTTCTTTCGCTTCCATTATTCATGGATGGGAAATGTGAAATCGAGTAAAATTCGACACAGAAGAGGTTGGAATGGAAAGGTCATTATGAAGTTCCTTATATCAATGATGATTAGAGTGGATTTACTTCATTGAGGCGTGCATAATTCATGAAGTAAACATAATTGCGATAAATATCAAAGGAAAAGCAATCTTCAGGAGGTAAGGATAAATATCTCTGAGGGCAAGAAGAATGAAAGGAAAATACTAGTAGACAGATGAGGATTCGTTAAATAATGCGCATAAATGGGAGATTTATGCATCAATTGAACAACATTTGGGCACCTATTGGCCATAAATTCATAGCTGTAATTTCTTCGTGTGAATAGTTTGAAGGCACACCAAAAGAAAATGTGGTTGAGATGAGAATGTTGAGATAAATAATGGAAAAAACGAGAAGGGATAAGACTAGGAATAAGAGGATAAGGGATATGGCAGGTTTCGTTGAGATCTCAAGAAAGGCGCAAGAGGGAAGGATGCAATGGCTCGGACATATTTAAAGAAAGGATGAGGAATATGTGGGAACAGAATTCAAAATTTGCGAGTGGGAAGAAGGAGGGGAAGACCAAAGAGAAAATGAAGGGACTATATCGAGAATCATTTGAGGGAGAAGGTTTTGACCGAAAGGGATGCCCAGAATCAAGTGACTTGGAGGTGACCGGTTAAGAATAGATACCCATAACGAGAATTTAGCTGCAGAGAAAGAAGACGAAGAATATTTTATTTATTAAAAATTATGATAAAGGAAAAAGAAGAATTTTTGTGCCTTCGCATGAAATATTTATTCACACATTTACACGACCATGATTTCAACGTAAGACGTAATCATCAGGTGAACTCTAAAAAGGTCCATCACACCTGTTTATACCAGGCTTGAAGGGCGAGGGAGGAAGGCAATTAGGTTGAACCGATTGTTACCTAGTTACCTTCCTCTCTCTCCCTCCAAGTCTGGTATAAATAGCTGTGATTGACATCTGTAGATTCACCTGATGATGACGTCTTACGTTGAAAGCAAGGCCATGTAAATGTGTGAATAAATATTTCAAGTTAATGCACAAATTCTCTTCTTTTTCATTTTTCATCATGAATCGCTTTCATAAAGTTACGCCTAAAACCTTCAATTTTATTAAAAATTGAAACATAAACAGAGTTTTATTTTTTTCAAACTCAAATGAGACCAATTTATTGCAGAAAGTACGAAAATTATGGTGTACCTTTGCGCTCGTATCTGAAAAAATAAAGCTCTTCTTACCAAAGTTGTGTGGCTATGACGAACTTGCCGACTCTCGAAGGAAAAGGTTTACCTTGTACTTTGAAAATTGTGGGTCATCCTGCTTTCCTACCGCAAGCAGTCTCATTTGCTAAATATACTCCTCATTATGTGAACATTTTAACTTAGCCTCCTTGCATATGAGGATCTCAGCCTCAAGACTCAACAACTTCCCGGAAGAAAACTACGAGAGAAGGGAGGAAGTTCTTTCCTTGTGCTGTTTTCTCAAGCGTAGGTAGAAATCATGCTCCGATTCTCTTCTCCAACTTCATCAAGGCGTGATAGTAACGAGGCGAGTCTCACGCAAATTTTAGCTTTCCTTCGGAAAAGGACAAAGTGAGAGGTAAAGGTCAAACTCTCTGCCTAGGTAGGCACCTCTTTTGCCGGAGAATCGGCGCGTAAAAAATACTCTCCATTAGAAAAATGATCGAGTGGCGTAGCTTTCTCGGGAGAGAGGTCAAAAGGCAAACGTGCCTTTCCACCTCGGGCTTGAAATCCACCGGCCCTCCATCAGATGCCTAAGCCGAGGTCTTTACTGACATTAAGTCCGGGATGAAGACCTGGCAGCCACGTGTAGAACATAAAATGCTGGGATCAACCGCTCAACCCTATGTGCAATGACGCAAAACTGGGATTTATTTCTCGTTGATAACATGTCCGAAAATCCATTAGTGTAGTTATTTTTATTCCAAAGGTCGAGTGTTAAATATCTAAGGTGTGACTGAATACTTTGAAAGGTTAAATTGCAAAAATCATTAAATTTTCTCCAAATGCTGGCAATCGCTCGGTATTTCTTTCCAAAACAATGATAAAGGGGTCCAACAAATAGTCCATAACTACATTCTATCAGGCATGTGGTATTTAAGGGAAACAAATAGAGCAGTAAACGTATATAACTAAACACAGGACATACATTTTTTTCAACAAAAAGTGCAGAGATTATAGAAATGGAAATTTCACTTTCTCAATGAAAGCGTTTATGGTAATAGTAGGTAAAATCACCATGTTTATTTATTATTACTATTAAATATGATCTATGGATGAGCCAAAGTACCTATAATCAGCGGGGAGGGGACGGGATCCCCCGAGAAAGGAATTACTACGGGCTATTACAGATACCTATATGTGTACCTAGATACCACCAAAATTAAGTACTGAGTACAAGGTAATGGCGATTACTGCCAGTATTCTGCCCATGGAAGGAGTAAGTCTGGAATAGTGAGTACAAGTAATCATCGTGGAAGTGCATGGATGACGGCGAAATGTGAATACGAAATATTTACCATACAGAGTTTGATACTGAATGTACGTGTCACAAGCAGTCTTTGCTGGTAGGTAATAATTTTTCCCACTTCTTTAATGAGCACTGACCTACGGGCAAATATTTATTGATTCCAGGATACGTCCCTCAATTCCAACGTTGCATTGTGATGATCAATTGACAATTTAGAAGTGACAACTAATAAATGACAGAAGAAACTGCAGTAGTACCAATATCATCATTTTTTTGAAGTCCAAAATTAATCATTTCATGTTGCAATCATGCAAAGCAATGTATATGTCCGGAAAATATTCTTTGCTTATTAATCATAAAATGCATCACAAAACATAATAATCATTTCGGACTTTTAATATCGAAGGTGTATGTATAACAAAAAATAGAGAATAAAATAGCGAAATAGCAAGGAAAAATTACGAGCCTAGCATTCGATCCTCTTGAATTCTGCTGACGCCTGCAAGGTTTTCACAGAAGCGCGAGCCGGGAAACGGGAAAGGCGCCACGTATTGTGACGCGTACTTCACGGGAGATAAATCCAACACGCCATCTGGCGGATTGAAGGAAAAACAGAAAGAGAAAATGCCTCTTCAAATGGCTTTCCCTGGAGGGGATTACCTACCGGTGCTGCCCTCTCAATCAACGTCATAAACGGCTATCCACGCCCTTCAAGAAACGCTGGAAAAAAAATTCAATGGGCCAGACCTCGTCAATTAATCGTTCAAAAATGGAAAAATGGCGGTGTTGGACGGCGGGATCAAATATTTCTCCTCTTACAGCTGATTCACCTGGAGTGAAACGTTGGAGGACTGTTTTCAAAAATAAAAATAGGTGTGGTGAAAGACGCCGTGGACTCTGTAGAAATATTGGATATGCCAAACTTGTAATCATCGTGTGCATCGGACACTATTTCTCGCATTAATTTTGACATTTGATGGATTCCACCTAAGGTTAAAGTCTACCATTTAGCTCTTTTCGATCAAGAATTCGATATTAACGGCTAATTTACTAACGATATATTATATAAACGACCTCCCCTGTTTTATAACTAAAAATTGGACAATAAAATCATTAGCTCACCAAGGTATACTAAAAACTAGTGATGGGTCGATTCCAAAATTTTATCGATTCCGATCCCGGTTCCGATTCTGACATTTCGAATCCGATTCTACCGATACCAGTTCCATCGATTCTGATGCCATGGGCTCCAAGAAAAATCTCACTCAATTCCAGGCAACAAGAAAACCACTTTAAAAAATATTACTCTGTGAAAGAGTCAGTGGACAAAAGCATCTTTCATATCATCACTATGTAATTAAAATATAATAGCTAAAACGGAACATACCTGAAAAGTGTTGTTACATGATAGGTATTACTTTAGAATATTAGCACTCATGTTTAAATTTAAAATAAAAGTATCTCCTTTAATATCTATCTTTTATTGATAATATCTTATCATTATCAATAATGTCTCACAAATGTAGTCTCCTTTTACAGACTAAATTTTTTCTCAGAAAGCAAAGTATCTTCACTCTGTCAGGATAAAGCCTGTTGCATTTTACTTCACATATTTTTCCTGCAGAACTAAATGTCTTTCACTGAACACAGAGGATGGCGGTATGGCAAGAAACCTCTTCGCTAATACTTTCAGCCTTGGATAGGGGATACAAGTCTTCCAGTATTTCCCAGGGTAGGAATTTCGTGGTGCATTCATCTCTGATAAATAAGCTTCCACTTCAGCTTCAGCAGTGTTTGCTATGGTGACTTTGGGTACTTTTCCAAATGTGTCACTGACCATATACCTTTCACAGGCTCCCTAGTCCGCATTTGCTCCTTCGGAATATAAAAGGGATGTGTAAGTAGCACTTTTTGATCTCGAGTCGAGTTGAAAATTACTCGCGAGTATCTTGTAGTACTTGACGCGCGATTGAAAAATCGCTCTTATTTCTTTCGTCGCTAATGGTTTTTTTTACCAAGATTTCTACTAAGTACTCATTAAAAAATCTCTACTTTATATAGTGGTCCAAATTTTCCGAGTTATATTTTTCGTAAACAAAAGATAATGTCTACTTTATGTCAAATTTCATGTGAAAAACGGGTCGGCCATTTTGTGTTGTAACAGCAGACAGATGAGAGCCAAAATCTTCAAAAGTCATTGAAAGTATAGCCAAAGCACCAGATCAAAGGAATATTGCATTTTTTATTCCATAAAGCTCATACCAACGCAAAACCACCTGGATAAATTTCCAAAACTTTATTTACTCCAGACATGGTGTCCAAATTGAGGTTTTCGAAATTGTTGCATGAAATTATTGACATTATTGTCAATTAGGACATAAACATTAGGTAATGTGTCTAAGTTTTCTTTCCGCACGGAAATAGAATATTTACATTTTATGTCTTAGAATTTTTATTGGATTATGCTTGAACGCAAAAATAAACTAAATCAAGCATTTTAATGAAGAATAACTCTTCGCAGTTTTCACTCAAATAGCATTTGGCACTGGAATACCAATTTTTATTTTTTTAATAATTCAAATAATGATTAGACACTACCCACATTATTAATTGGCAGTGACGATCAATCTTTCAACTTAGTACTTTAACAAAAGATCCTAAGCCATTTTGCAACAACTGTACTTCTTAGAAGTCACCAACACTATAGTTCAATAGAAAAATTAACATATATTTATCCAGCCAATTATAAAAGAGGTAACATTCATTAGAAACAGCTATATATTTTTTAATTAATGAAGTACGAAAAAAAATACTAACCACCCAATGAAAAAAGCAAATATAAGCGTAAAGAAAGGTAACGTGATATAGTTACCCACTGATGTTTTTGAGAATACTTGTATTATAATCACCCTAATTTAGGGATTTAACCTGAGCTTAGAAAAACGTCTTATAGGCGATCTCATCCCAAAAAAAATTGGCAATTTTGTACTCTCTTAGAAATAAATCTTATCTCAAATTCAGGAACTTTTCCCCAAGGTGGTAATAGGGATAGCATACTCTTGTTATTTAGAGCACAAGAAGAGGATGGTAATGACCCGGAAAAGAGTTTTTTTTTCGAGAATTAGTGCCTCCAAAATGTTTGCACCTCGATGTCAGCACATAAAGTAGGAAAGAACTACTTGAGATTCTCCTAAGTGCTTTAAAATCGCAGCCACTTTGTTCTTGCTTGAAGAATAACGCATCTACCTCAACACGATATAAATTCAAAGATGTTTTAACCTCTTATCTACTTCATGATTCCATTGTAAAATATGATAACGTTTAGCAGACATCATTTATAGGGCAAAAGCATACGGTATTTTTCAAAATAACATGAAAAACTAAAGCGTGAGGATGACTTTTAAAAATTTTTTAGCCGTTAATTAAACACTATTTTGGCAGGAATAAGTACTTTAAAAATTAATTCATGCTCATTTTTATCTTTTTGCGTCCTTTGTAACTTCCACAAACTTCTGCAAGCGATTTCAGAAATATTAGATATCTCTCACACAGTAAAAATTTACAGTATGTTTGCATTATTTCTTTGAATTTCACACTATTTTGCCCTTGCCAATAGCTAACCATTTTCTTCTATTTGAAGAAAAATGCATCTTCCTCAACACGATAGAAATTAAAAGATATTTAACCTCTTATCTACTTCATGATTCCTTTTAAAAATATGATAGTGTGTAGCAGAGGCCATTTATAGGGCACGAGAGTACGATATGTAGGAAAAATAATATGAAAAAAATAAAATAAAATCAATTTTTTAAAATCTTTAGGCGTTTAATAGCATCTATTTCGGCAAGAATGTGCAATTGAAAATGGTGAAGTCGTGCTGCTCACAGCATCACACCCACTGGTCATCACCAATCATGGTGAAGTTATGAAATGATTTTTTTTCTTCATCGGTCTTTAAATTAAACTTCCAAATTATTACTCTGTAACCGATTTCAGGGACATTTAATGACTCTCATCTATTAAAAACTCACCTTATGTTTGCATTATTTCTTTGAATTTCACACGATATGCTCGCTATTGGAAATGGTCAAAAATATTTCTAGCCAGACTATTAGGTGAAGTAAAACCAGTATTTCACCCCTTATTTCATCCCTGATATACACTCAATGAGTATTACTCATGAAATATCGCCATTTTAATTGGACCTACCATATCCATTCTCTACGAATCAGCATATAAAATGTGGTCTCTTTATTCATTCTATGGCATTGCTAATTCCTCATGATAATATAAACTGTGCCCACAACTGCTAAAAAGTATTTTAATTCGAATAAAACTTGTCTATACATGGCTCAATTATCTATGAATCGAAAACACCCATGAAAATTGCATTTTTTGTCTCCTTCGAACTAAAAATAAAATCGAAACAAGGGTACTATCAAATCAATGGTTCGCGTGTTCACTTCGTGTAATGGTGACCTATTGGATTTCAAAATAAAATTTGTTACATTTTATACAGTTTTTATTTAAAACCCTAACTGTTTCGATCATTAAAGGTCGTTATCAATAGGTAATAGAATGCTGTCTACTCTTGAACATGCACCTTATACAGAATTGTCTTACCCCTTGATAATGACCTGAATAGGTCGGAACTGATAGATTTTTCAATAAATACTGACTGGAATATAACAGCGTTTATTTTTGAAAAGTTACTACAAAAGACCCACAATGCAATAGAATACTAATTATGTTGTTTGTTGATAAATATTGTTGGCGAAATATCAATGAAATAGTTCATAACAAATCTCTGGCAGCCATCTTGAATTCAGAGTTCGCCAAATGAGTAACTAAGTTGTTTGAGCAAATCCAATACTGATTTCATAAAATTCAATGATTTAACTGTTGATTTATCAATCTACCGATTCGATCGATGGATTTTTCTTCCTCATAGGAAAATCCACTAGGATTGGTAGAATATTAATTGCGTTTCGCTTGGTTTCGCCGTTAGTAGGGCCCGCCCGCCTTTGTGACGGTGCGGGATTCCTCGTCCCTTCCCTTCCTTCCCTATCCCCTCCCCGGAGGCGTCGTCGGGCCCTCATCGCGGCGGCGCCTCGTTCCTTGTTCCTTTCCGTCCTTCCCCTTCTGGGTGCAGAGGAGAAAAGCTAGCGCTTACAGTCCCTGCCCCAGGAGTGTATCCCCGCGAGCCCGCCCTAGGTTTTCGTTTCCGTTGTTGATTTATCAAGATAAAATATTTCCAGCCTAAATTCTAGAGAAAAAGTTGACATTTTCGTGGAAATGCCCAATTATCTATGATAAGTCATTTCAAAAGGGTAACAATAGTGTCCAAGATTTTTTTAGATCCTGTCGAGAGGTTAAAAGAAAGGTAATGGTTTCACTGCTTACCTATAACTGTGAGGTTCACCAAGGAATTTCTAGTGGGTGAGTTGTGAAAGTCCACTCGGCACCTGTACGATCCCTCGTCGTCTTCGACCACAGAATCCAGGTTCAGCTGAGCAGGTCGGGATATGGTGACGAAGTAGGCTCTCGGTCCGAGGGCGACTTCATCCGGCCAAAGGCGTGCTTTACCCAGTGGTCGGCCGCGAACGTCAAAACTAGAACATAAAAAGGGAAGAATATGACCATCATTGTATGAGACTATAACGTGCACGAGTAGAAAATGTATAGGGTAACACATATTCTCTTAATTCAGCGCAAGTTTATCTTTTGGGGGTCGGGGTCTTAGGCCATATATAAACAAAACTTTTAACCAATAATGGAGCCAGTGTTTGACAAATACTGTGCACCCTATATTTCATTGAATCTACGGTGGATTAATCGCTGCTAAGTGACCAAATTAGCTTTTTTACGACAAGTATTTTATAACACGCATTAATTTCGAAATATTTTTAAGCTGACATCTTGTATTACCGTCAGAATCGACTGAGTCTCCTAAATATCGATGTCTTCTTAAGGTTTTAAATAACTGTTTCACAGCCACTAAAGCGAATCATTCAAGACTCGATGAAAAGATTAAATCATTTTGTCTAATGAAGTAACGAGCATATGTTGATATTCATAGAGATATTATAAAGAAATCAGTATACCGCCTGGATTTTTTCTGAGGCGATGGCTTTCCTGGTACTCGAACCAGTATCTTATGGCCACTAGCAGTTTGGGGTTTCTGGGATGGATAATTACATCGGTATGATGCCAGAAGTATTCAATATAATTTGTTATAAATCCCCTGCCAGATCTCGAACCAAAAACTTCGTCGCGATGAATCCCATAAGCTATGGAGACAACTGCGAATCTACGCAGACAAACACAGGCAATAAACATAGAAAAATCAAGCCTTTTATGCTTACCTTAAAATTTTAGTTGTTTCAAAAAACATAAAAGCCGAATGTGATAAGAAATCGTTGGTTTTCGGTCTCAAATGAAATTTGAGCAGTAATCACACCATAACAGTCGAAATGAATCAATTTAATTTAAACAATGTGGAGCTACTGATTTAATGCAATGAAGCTATTTTGACACTTAAGATATCTTAACTTACAAATAAACTAAACTGTCGGTTGAAGCCACATTCATATTTTAACGTTTAATGCATATCTATAAAATTATGGACATATATTTTTACCTGGGGCCATTCCTTTCATTCGTTCAAGATAAAGAAAAAAATAATCCTATGTTTTTAATTAGAGAAGGATACAAAGTACGGATGAAATTAGTTTTTTTTATACAAGGAAAGAGAGTAAAACTAAAATAAACCAATAGATAGAATTGAATTCCATTATTTTACATCAGTGCTGTTTGCAGTGCTTTTTGATAGTTTCATGGAGCTAGACTGAAAAACATGAATGATTATAATTTTAAGGCACAAGCTGAGCAATGAATCTTTTTCATACGTCCCTACCCCTGTTCTATTAAGTTAAATGAAGTGGATTTTATGAAGACTTTTAAGGCATAGTATATTGAGTTAAATTATTTTTTAAATGATTGACAGAAATGCCCATCACATCATGGTACCCGGAAAAATAAAGTTGAAATGACAAAACTTCCAAAATATAAATATGTATTTCTCATTCACAGTTCAAACAATTACATTAACATAAGAAATCTCTGCGGGTTAATAAAATCATATTGCGGTATTTTAATCGGGAATCATACAAAAGAAACACCTTTAAGTTTGGCTTGGAATATTCTTTGTAAGATAATTTAAGATGAGTGGATCTCTTGAGATGTACAGGATATCATTTGTAATCCAAAACCTTTTCATCATGAAATCTCTCCAAAACCGCCCACGGGCTTCCCTGCATAGGACTTCTGCGGATTGAAAAGAATGGATTTCACTGCAGCTCAAAACGCCTATCCCTCTAAGCTTTGGCTGCGAAATGTTTTCATCCCTTTTGCTTATTACGGCGAAGCGTTAAATTCCAGCAAGGGGGGTCCAGCCTACTTTGACCTTTGCTCCGAGGGCAAGCGGTGGCGACGTGAGGGTTGATGTATGCCCAGGCCACGGTGGAGGACACATGTCAGGGCTCAACGGTCGAGCACGCCAGTTTCCGCCCAGGAAATCTCTAATGGCGGAGGACGCTCCTCGTTTTAACCACCTCTCCACTTTGTCGTACCAGTTATATCCTGAAAACTTTAAGGGAACGATGCTGGAAGGCCGCTAAGCATTTCACAGGAATTCCTCAACCCCTGACTGAAATTTCGTGCTTTAAAAACTGCATCTGACTCCACAAGCCTAGAGTGAAGGATGGATTTCAAGATTATGAATTGGAAATTAAACACCCTCCGGTATTAAAATATGGTACTGCTTCAGATATTACGGTCTTAGTTGCTCATTATAAGTTTTACTCGTATAAAAAGTTAAATATTTATTCCTCTGAAACGTAAAAAGAACAATTTAATGAGGAAAAATTTGAAAACGGCATTAAAATAACAATAATTATTATACGGTATAAAAATTATTGTACTAAAAAATCGAAGGAGCCAATGGAAACAATGGTGGAAGGATACAGGAATTTCTAGACCCTTAGCTGAAATGTTGTGCTTTAAAAACTGTATCCGAATTCACAGGCCTATATTGAGGGATGTATTTGAACACTGTGAACTTGAAATTAATTACGCTGCGAGATAAAAATATGGTACTGCTTCAGATATTACGTTCATAGTTGCCCATAATAAGTGTTAGTTACATAAAACTTGAGATATTAACTTCTCAAAAATGAATGCTTTTTTTAGTGAAAATTTGAAACTGGGTATTATATTCAAATCGAAGGAGCTAATATTTGAAGATTATTTATATATTATTTATTATATTATACCGCATTGAATATATTTTTTTCTCTCCAACTCGATAATGAATCCTGTCCTTTGTTGTGCATTTGTTTCCATAGACCTTTGGCTTAGGAAGCGTAAAAACAAAAATATTAAAAGAAAGTCTGATTATTAAGGGAAGTTAATTTTATACTTAATTATTCAAGAATTAACTACGACTGAACATTTATTCACGTAATTGACAGACATAAAATTTAAAGTCGGAAAATATTCATATTCTAAAATTTTAAACAAAATTATCTCAATTTGTATGACACCTTTAATTTCGGAACCTTCTTTCGCAGAAATAAAATATGGGTTTTGTGGTGTACGACCTCCACGCCATTTGAGGATATTTCCGTTAAAATACGATACAGTCGCCCCAATGACCAGGACACAAGGATAAAAGTATTTTAACCTGATAGTCACGTACGAACTATATGGGTCAGAGTAAAAATAAGATAAAAGTTGCCTAGTGAAAAAATAGGTAAAACCATGTTAGGAAGCTCGTAGAATTGAGGATAAATATGAAAGGCGAAGTCGCCGAGGGAAATTGGGTGTGAACTGAATTTTTTATTCTTGAAGGACATGATGAAGATAAATCATAGCTAACTGAATCCAGGATATTACGGAACCAGGCCCATTAGCTCGGTGTTGCATCCTGGAAGTGAAGTAGAAGACCCCATGACAGCCACGTGGAATACTTACCCTACTTTAATAACGGGAAAATGAAGATGGACAATCAACAGTATGCAGCCGGGCACCAAAATTTTCAAAAGATGTGGATTAGGTAAATAACAATAAAGTTTCATATGGATTATGAAGCACTGCTCTGATATATAGAGTAGAATTAATGAACTGCTATTTTTAGAAAGGATTACTCATAGTGATATTTTTATGCGCACCTACTACCAGCATTAAACTTCTCATGGAAAACTCAAAATATTTTCAGGAGTAACGATTTTTCAATTTTCAATAAGGCCTGAAATAATTTACTAAATAAGGATCAGTAAATATGCTAAATATATCTCAATAAGGCCTGAATATCTGCGTCTAAACTTTGTAAAGAAATAATAATAATGGAATCATATAAGGATTACGTACCCAAAATATTTATAAACCTATTTCTAAACATAAATTCCGCTCATTATCACAGTGGGTGAATTATTTTAGATGAACTGCGTAGAAAACTTTTACATGGAAATGCAGAAAAAAAGATAATTTTTTATCATCCGGCTGACGGAGATAATTATTTCAATGCCAAATTACATATAACCAAGAGATAGCAACGGAATACATAAATTCTACATTAAACAATCAGTATACGTTTCACCATAAGGGATCACTGTGGTTCCGTTTGAAACGGTTAGTGAACGACAATGGATCATTAACTTGTAACCATCCTGGTAACACGCCCACAACTTACAGCAACACACCAGTTATGAAGCAATATCCGACCGCCAGCAGTGATATTGGAGCTTCTCCTCCAGCTTCAATGACTTCCACTTTGACGCATGTCAAGGAGGACTGCCTTCAATTTTCCGGCTTACTGGGACCATTTCGCGGCCGTTATCCATCCGCCCAGCCGGTGCACGTTTATTGGATTTTATTGGATGGGACCGCGCACAAAGATTAACTTCGAATACGTAAAAGCCCGGCTCTAAATTTTCATGACTGTTCCTACGCAGAATGCATATTCCATTGGATTATAATACTCCCGTTTACGATTGTGCGACGCAACTTATATCACTACGTGGACCTTGATTAATTTGAAAATATAATATATGATGATCAATGTTAGAGACTGAAAAAATATAATAATAATTAGTTCGTTAGGATTTGTGATGCCGTGTGAGACATTGTGACGGGAAGCATGTCAATTTCATTTAAGAATTTAATTCTGCTCCATAGACTGATCCGTACGATATAAGCGTTTTACGTAGTCACCATGCCATCGTTATTAATTACATGATCCAACCTGAGGGTTGATTTAGATAGATGAAGGTAAAGCTCACCCATAAGTAACCCACGGGTGCGTGAATTTCCACACTTTCAGGATGGGGAGGTATGTGGCTTTACCTTGAACTTCGAGGACCCTTAACCTGGGACCCGTCGATATTGCTACACAATTTCCTAAGAAATACAATAATAATGATTCTAATTCAGGGATTGATAAAGTATGTTTTAGATTGCCATAGCTTGTTATTTTGTATTTTAATTTTGTTAGTTTTTTTTGTATTTGAATGAAGGAAAGTTTGCTGAAATATTGGATGATAGCGTAGGAAATAAAAAGAAAGCTGGCAAAAGCGTACGGAAAATGATGAACTTTGAAGAAAAATTGAATTAAAATCCTGCGGAAAAAAAGTTAGGAGACGGGTCGAATTTGTTGGCAATGTACTGAGACATAAAGGATTGAATGGGATCATTACAGAAGGTATAGTGTGCAAAAGATACCAAGGATGAGAGAGATTTAATTAATAGACACACATAATGAAGCTTGGGGATACGAAGTATTTTCCTGAATGAAGAGATTGGGAAAAGATGACAGAGATGAAGGGCTGTCGGTGGCCTATCCAGAGGGATTGAACGGTAAAAGGGGAAGAATATTTTGTCATTGCATCGTTTTTAACGAACATATTGCCGTGTCCTCTCGTGGACAGCTGGACAAGGGTCGACTCAGACTAGGGATCTTGACTGACGCTGAGGGATTCCGGACAACGAAGGTGGTCCTCTCGGAGGGACAGTATCGGTGAGAAATGAAAGATACGGAGTTTGCCGCAAGGAGTGTATATTGAGACAATGAAAACGAAACCCTTGGGTCGGGTTCGCTGGATACACTCCTGAGGCGAGGACTATAAGCGGTCAGCTTTTCTCCTCGCCGCCAGAAGGGGAAGGACAGAAAGGAACAGGGAAAAGGAGGCGCCGCGCCGCCGCGATAGGAGCCCGACGACGCCTCCAAGGAAAGGACGGGGAAGGAAGGACGGGGCGAGGAATCCTGCACCGTCACAAAGGCGGGCAGGTCCTACTATTAGCGAAACCAAGCAATACGCAATTAATATGCTACCAATTTTAGTAGATTTTCCTATGAGGAAGAAAAATCTATCGATCAAATCGGTAGATTGTATATTGAGACAGTTGGTTGTTGAACAAGAGTAATATCCTCCCTCGATTACTCCGGGTCAATCGTAGAGCTTCCCTTCCACGGCCCTGTGGGCGCCCGCTACGCGGGTCCCGACTCTTGACGAAATGACCTCGAGTGAATGATGCGTGTAGTTTTTAAGTCATCGCAGCATCAGACCATCCCCCCTCCATGCGTTTTAGAACATTCCAATGGTGCGCCATTCTTTTCTGAAAAGTGCAAACGCATCGGCCATCAAAAATGCGATTCCCACTCTCAGAAAAATCAGCATAGTAAGGGCATCGTGGCTTTCCTCTCATAAAATCGCACACGCACCGTCTATCAAAAATGCATCCCCCACTATCAGCACAATCAGCACCGCAAAGGCATAAGGGAAAGTTCCAGAGACTCACGCAAAAAAGGTGAATAAGACGGATGAAGAGGACGCATAGACCGGAAATGGCATCGACCAAAAGAATAGACACGCATCAACAAAAATAGTGTGAGAACTTAACCGAAAGAAAAATGAAGTCGGGGTGTAACAATATAATCCCATCATTGTCTCCATTAATGTTCTGCCAATACAAAATGGTATTACGTTGACATTTCTTTAGCAGATGGTTCAATCAATCGACATCACTAGCTCGTACACGAGAGGAAAGGGACTTGAGAAGAGTTCTGGATCGGATTGATGACTAAAATCAAGAGGATGGAGAAGGCGATGATTCTCAAAGCAAAGAACCACTTCCCAGAGCAATGCTTTGTTCCCTTATCCCGACACCATCGGCGGATTCTGAGCCCCTGAAAATTCGATGCAGAGAAGGGGTTGATGGGAAGAAGGGGTCAACCACTTCTATTTTGATGGGGACAGTGGCAGATTAAGGTAGTTGTTTTGGGGGAGAGGATGCGGTTCATTACTTCCAATGGCGTCGTGATGGTATGCAATAACTCTCGGTGTTCTATCGATATTCTTTTTAAATTAATTGATATTCATATTGATAGTTTAGAATTAATTTATATAATTGTTTGCTATGCTGATGAAATAAAACTTTCATTGTAGAGCCCAGTGGGGAACTCGTTGGGGGGGGGTCCAAAGCCAGGGTGGAAACCTTTTGAAAAACAGGGTACTAAGCAGAGGATTTAAACTAGTTATAACACTTTTCATAATCGAAAAAACTTCATTTGTCAAAGAAATATTATGCAAATTCATGATTTTTCAATATTTTGTTTCATTTTAGGGAGGAAAGAAATTGTGTTTTTATATTTCGAGGGGGGTCTGGACCCCCTGGACCTCCCCCTCGCTACACCACTGGTAGAGCCACCTTAAATATTACCATAATTTAACTTTTCTCAGGAATTATGGGGGTCGGCCGCTCTTTGAATCATCCCCTCGATAGGGAGACGAGTTGATAGAGAGGTTGGAGGAGAGGTTTAAAGTTTTAGTCACAGCTAACCTTAGAGTGGTATACTGCAACCATTCATTTCTCTCAAGCAAGTTCCTTCAGTTCTCTTTATTTTATTCACCCTTGTTTCCTTCGTTATCTGTCCCCAGTTGCTGGCCTCGATGGTAGCGGGGTACACACCTTGCCTGCCAAACCAAAAGTCGCTGGTTCGAGCCCCCTGGGTAGAATGTTGGCACAATCCTGGGCACGGATGTTTGTGATTGTCCACTGATACTTGTTTTAACTCCCGATGTTAAGGCCTAATAGTGCTGTTTTCGGGGTGATAAATGGAAAAAAATAGAAAGGAATCTCTGGCATTCTTTGGGAGCTTTCCTTTCAATTATATATTATGTCCCTTTAGTGGTGTTTGTATCTCAGGACATGGCATGTTCACCCCGTCCTTCTCTAGTGCATTGAACTTCACATTTTACACTCTCCTCCTAATCTTCGTACACTTTCTCGTTTCTCACACTACTCGTTTATCTGATCTCCAGCCTTTCCTTTATATTCAGCGACTACATTCAGGAAATCAAGGTGGAGTAAGTCTTAATCGGTTGAGTTAAATAAACGTTGCTTGAGAAATCTACATGATGACATTTTACAAATTTGAGCCAGAGGTACTGAATTATTACGTATAGCATTGTTGGTTGGCCAATATTCACTCATTATAAAGCTTTTTTTTTTGTATTTTCGGGACAAGCTATGGTAAAATCCTGCCAGCAATGGCAATACCCTAAAGAGGGGAGCAGAAGTCGGCAGCCACATATAACTGAGATAGAACGATTAATTTATGGGCACATGAGGGCGGGGGGTTTAGATGAAGATAGGTGTGGTATTGACTACTACTGGTGACGAAGCGAGGGGAAGATAGGAAGAAGTTTTCAGACGACGGGGAATGAAGGAGTGGAAGGGAAGAGAGAAAGTGGCATTTGCATTTTTATGTGCTCCCTCTCATCGCTTTTATGAGGAGGCGAAGACAGGAAATTAAAATGGGCTAAAGCGAAAGGCGGCTTCATTCGCAGGAGTGAGGTAGTGGGCGGGGGGCGGAGAAGGGCCCAGTATGATTTTCGATAACACGGCCGCGGCGCAGAGTTCCCCGGTGTGAGGGAGACCAGCGAGAGGAAATTGCCTGGAAGAATGAAGCACCCTTGTTCCTCAAACAAAAAATTAATCATTATACACGGAGTTCGGGGCGAGAAAATAATAATAATACCAGGAATGAGAAATTTTCCCGTAAATGCATACATATATATATATTTTAGAATAAATCCACTCGGAGTTTTTCATTAATCACCGCGAGAATTTTCGGTTTTATCGAACTCCTCCCATACGGCGCCGCAAATAATTGCCGTTGAGATAATGATTTCGAGTGGGAGAAGTGTAATCAACTCTCATAACTTATGTTTGCGATGAAAACTCGTGTTGGCGAGCTTTCATATTTCATACGCCTGTTAGTAATCGTACTGAGGGAAGTTATTACTCCCGTTCCCATATTGAAAGCGGATACTCGCAGCAGAAAAGATCAATTCTAGTCACAAAAACCTGTGCAAACGTTGCAATGAATTGTTAAGGTCGTAACGTAGATTCCATTTTAAGTTAGGAAAAAATAACAAACATTGTTTTCCCCAACTTATTTTCACTATAGAACTATTTGTGCTATACGTAGTATGAACTTGGGAATGCTCTACAAATTGTAATTGTATAAAGCAAGTTTTGTCATTTTTTCTAACTTTGTATAAAAGATAACAATGGTAAAACCCATGAAAAAGATAAATAAGGTTAAGAAATCCTGTGCTAAAACTATCATTTGTATATCATAATTTAATCACTAAGTAAAAGTCTCCATTTTCGATCAGAATATTATTAATAAACAATATCTACTTCAAGCCTAAATAATTTAACATTAAGGCGATATACTTGCCTCGAAAGAGAACTAAAGTCTTCTGTTATTATTACTACACAATTATAATAACATCATGGGTTGAGTAGCAACGTAAAATGTAGGAACAATCTGAGGTTAACATCATGGTTAACATAAAACCTCAAGAGGTGCATTAGCTCGCTATCTAATGAGCAATCACTCCACGGACGAAAAATGCTTGTAATAACACGTTTTCCAATAATTAAAACTCGGGACTCTCTTCTACTGTATATATTCGAAAACTGAACAAATATTTCCATTTTGGCTAATGTAAATTGGATACCCAAGGTGAGGGGGACATAGCTCTCTCCAGCCATTCAAATACCTCCCCCATGAAATTATTTAAAAAAATCTTGCAAACATCTAACTCATAGGATATCTTCCGACCCACCTCAATGGCTCCCCCTTAAAAACCTGAAATCAATTTCCTGCCTCAAGATTCGATTCCTTACCTTTACATAATCAGCACGAGCCCACAAAATCCTGACTGATACTGAAATTAAGAATCGGAGCTTTACTTAGCACTTCAGCCTTTTGTTTTTGTGTGGATACTACTTCGCGATGAAAAGGGCCTCTTGAAAGCCGAAATAGCACTATTCGCATCTATCTTGTCTCATTATACATCTTTACCCGCTCTTTTTTAGCTTACTAACCTGGCATTTTTAGCCTGTGCGCACGTCTGTGTAAGCGATTGTCATTACCAGTTGAGAAGCTGTGTTTGGTGCCTGTGGTCTTTACTCCATTCCTGCGAACCAATACAGTAATACCCCGGTCGGAGTAAAACATACGAGTAGAATACGGTATGACTAGAAATACGTGAAAATACCACTTTCATTTTAATTTGATAGCACTCTCAATTACAGCTTATAGCACTTTTAGCATCTAGTTTTTCTTTATTTTCATAATGTGGCACTAATCGTTGACGACAAAGTGTGATGAAACAGATATATTCGAAAAAAATACAGAATATTTTAAATAACTCTGAGGTATAACAATAATTAATTAAGGAATAAGACAAAAAGTAAATAATTAAAATTTAGATTGGTAGCCTGGATATCATTTACGCTAGTTGAACATCAAAATTGAACAAGTTTCAAAACTTTCTTCCGTCAACCGGTCAGTCACAACTCGATTGTACTGGCTGAGAAAACTCTCTGCAAACTTCTGTCCAGATTGTGTGGAGTGCAGCATTACCAAACTCAGTTTTTCCTGAGCATATTGCTACAAATATTTGCTTAACATCGCAGAAGCCACCGGGGTTCTCTCTCAACCTCTCTGGTAGCTGCCGATGAATATACATTTAATCATCTATGAAGCAGTAAAGCCCAACGTTCAGTGGGTTAATGAGGGGCGGGCTCGGCATTAAATTTACAAATTCTTCCTTCGAAAAGGCAAACTTTCGGTTTAAATATCATAAAAGTCCAGTCACCGTGCCTATGCGGCATTAATTCACAAGTATCGCATCAATATCGCATTTATTGCATATGCCATTTTCACATATCACCAGTTATGACTGTTGGAGCACATCACCTTAAAATTTCTCCCCGAGTGATACATTAGCTTGCTATCTAATGAACAATCACTCCACGGACGAAGCCTCCCTCGCAGCGGCAGGGGTGGTTTCAGAGTATTCGACCCGTCCACCCACACCGTCGAGGCCATCCAGAGCGTGCCCGGACCAGATAATTCTCGACGGAGCGATGAGAGGTATAGATGGATTGAATTTCTGGGAAGGTGAAGGGGGATTTGGAGCGAGCAAGACGTTAGTATAGATGGGGAAGGCAGTAGCCGGGGAAGCACAAGGAGTAAGGCGCGAACCAGCCAGCCACCGGCAAGCCAGTGGCAGAGAGCCGAGAGGAGAGGGAAGAAGCGGAGGCGGTGACAAAAGACACGGTCGGATTACGAAGAAAAGATTGCCTTGAGGGAGGTGGAGGAACCGGGCGGATTTAATCGAAATGGGGGTCTTGAGAGGGAGGAGGATCCCGGGATAGTTTCGGAGGGGGGGAAGAAGGGGGTTAGGAGTTTAAAAGATCGGGGGGGAAGGGGTCAGGACAAGGAGGTGGTGCGGCAAAAGAGAGAACTCCTTTGTCGACGTCCAGATCTCACTCCCCATCCCACTGGGAAGTGGGTATTGTGAGCGCGGAAATGTGTGCGGGTGAGTTCAAGGGAAAGGGGAAGAGATGAGGAGAATTGGAGGTTTTTGAGGCGACAGGATTCGGAGGGGGGGGGGAGAATTGGGGGCGTTTGAGAATTGATGTGCCAAAGGGTTAAGGGGTGGGATTAGCTGAAAGGGGGATAAGGATGGAATTGGGGATAAGGGGTTGAAATCAGAGGAAGAATAGGATAGAGTACAAATTTATTGTTCCAGGACAGAATATATACTAAAGAAGCTAACATACTGAGTTTCTACCGAAAAAAAGCATGTGATTGAAACATCATGAAGTTAAAAATCGTCACACGATATAATTGCATTGGAAACATGCAATGTCAAATAAGCCTCACCATTATCATTACAAAATCATGAAGAGTGGTGAGGAAGCTTAGCAAACTATAAAGTGACAGATACGAAAAGAATCAACTAAATCCATTACAATACATGTTTCGTTCACACGATCACTAAATAAATAGTATGATAGAGAACTCATAGAAAAATTAACATCTGTTTTCATTTCACTTGATCTTTCTACTTTTTACATCTCTTTATTTAACATACAACACCTTAGATTCTCTTTCGTCAAGCTTCCTTGAACGACAAATATTTGTAATCATGAAGTTAAAAACGTTTCACGATATTATTGCATTGAAAAATGCAATGTCAAATAGGCCTCATCATTATCGTTACAAAATCATTAAGAGTGATGAGGAAGCTTAGCAAACTATAAAGTGATAGATACGAAAAGAATTAACTAAATATGAACTCCATTCCAAAAGAGAACGTTGAGGCAAATAACGGAAAACCATTATATATTTGAAGTATATACATGTTCAAATCAATGGTTCACTTCGTGGAATGGTGATATGATGCATTCAAAAACATATCATCGTTACATATAAAACAGTTTATTTTCTAATCAATCAGATGGTTTACGCTTATTTTCTAAATTGAATTAGTTTCAAGCTTTAGTATTTAGCCAGAAAATTACTCCACACTCTTATGCCCTTAATTATGGAAATAACTCCACACTCATTAAGAAGTATGAGTGGATGATCGATACAATGATGTCTTGCATTTAGGACCCTCGAATCGCTTTCTGATTCGAACAGGTCAAACTGATGCAACAGTAAGTTTTGACATTACATTTTAAACGTAGAGACGTAAAAGGGGGGCGGAAGAGTTGTGTCCCTCTCTCCGCAAGAGGGAGAAGTGTGGGGTTGGAGAGAATGGAAGGAGGGTTGGACCGAGGAGTGGCAGGGACAATTTCTGCGGGAATGGGAAGTTATGGGATGTGTGAGCCTCCGTTGGGGGCCGGGTGAAGTGTGCATCTGGAGGTCAGAGATGTGGACCGCAAGGAGAGGGAATTGAAAGAGAAAGCTTCGTGGAGCGGACGCTCGCTGGCGGGAGGGATGGTCGGGGGAGTTAAAAAGAAAAAGAGGCGATTTCAGGAATTGAATGGAATGGGAAGGGATAGGAAACAGGGTCAGGGAGAGGGAGGGAATATTCAAGGAACAAAGAGAGAGAGAGAGAGTGTAAAGGTATTGAGAAGTTGATGTAAAATAAGAATGGGTCACTATAAGCTATGTATAATTTTCCTGAAAAAAATTATGTCTTAGACGTTGCTTAAGTTCACAATTTTCATCGTTAGCGTGCATCTCCGACACCAATTGAGTTCCAAAAAGAATTGGCAGAAAAGAGAAATGAATACGTAAAAACGGCTAAAAGGCTTAAACTTCTTGACACAATACAACAGGAACAGATACCTTCCAGAGTGTTAAGGAGCAGAGGCATTACAAAGTTGGGATAAAAATTCTCCCTAAGAACCCCAGTAAAACAAATGTATATCTATATTCCTACCAGATCAATCCTACTTGTTTGAAACGGTAATTAAACGTCTTAGTTTTTATTTTCCCTCTCTACTTTAATAGAATTGGTATATTATTTGCACGATTTACGTATTCTAACGGCTTTCTTCAGTCAATAAACCCAGTCCTCGCTTTATCCGATCATTATTACCCCGTGTGGCGTACTTTCTCCCCAATGCCTTAATGCCCAAAGTCTTAATTACGCCACTAATACGGAGAAAATAACGTTGGAAACCCACTATGTGACTAGGTGAGACAGTAACGATAAAATATGAAAGGTACTTTGTCGAAGGGATAAATTTAGGAATTTGATTTTCATTTTAGCAACTAAGGACTTAAATAACTGTTTGTAGAGACTCAGTTGTCAAACATCTAAAACTTTTACCTCCCTTTCTCCCTTTTTTTCTTTTCACATTGCCTGTTTTCGTAACGGGCTGGTATACGAACACTTCGATACTCCACACGCTTATTAAGGCGGCTTGCGGGTTGGTATGTAGATGAAGCAGGGTAGATGAGAGAGGAGGCTGAGTGGAAGCATTGGAATGGAAATAAAAGAGGCCAATGAGATACCTCTGGCACGAGAAAGGAGGTAAGGAATACGAAATTTAAGCATTCGCGACTAGTTTCCGAAAATAAGATAGTTAATAGAAATAATTATCCGTTGCTACCCACTCTTTCTCTTATCCACTCAAAATTTAAAATCAATTGGAGCTAACGGCTGTACTTTGGCGCCAAAAAGACAAGTGTAAATATTTATTGATATCACAATTCAAGTCTACACTTTTAGCGTAAGGATTTACTTAGTGTGTATCTAGTGTTAAACAACGCGGAATCACATAGAATCACAGAAAACTATGAATCTCATAACAATTTGTAAGTGTAGAAATAGTGAATTGCAAGGGACTATCAAGAGAATTTAGAAGGGAGTATTTAGAAAGCACGTTAAATTGAATGGATGTTCTGTAGCAAAATTTTGTAGGAGTATTTACAAGCAGCAGCCATCAGTGCAAAATACCTTATTTTGTGGTAAATATATTTAAAACAATCTCTTTTATGATCAATTCAATGTGATGTATCCAAACTTTTAAATTCATTCTTGAAATTCTTTCAAAGCAAGCTAGCACAAAGATGATTGATGACGGATTCCATTATATATGTGCATCTTTTTTACTATAGAAACAACTAATATGTGCCTATGGCATTGGTTACATCGATTGTAACTAGTACTTGAATATCAGCCAAGTGAAAACGTGTAAAGCAAGGGTAGCACAAAATTAAATGGGCAAAACAAAATCATTATAGGGATTTCCGGTCATTCGCTTTGTTATTGTATATATTGTAAATATTTGTTGTTGACGTACGTAGTACGACGTATCTTTAATAATAAAACAAATTCAAGGAAATATTTTTTCTAGTTAACCAAAGCATTTTTAAACTACTAACTCAGGGAAACATTTAACCTTTACATCATCAAAGCTAATGTAAATATGTACCAACTTACGGCGCTTGCTTGTAATGAGAACGATCAAAAACTCAAAATCGATTTCATATGCCTTTAATATTTTACATCCTCCACCATGGTAACAGAAATGAACTTTAAAAAAAAAAAAAAAAAAAACACTCAGTGAACTCGAAAAGATATTAGGCGATGAAATTAATCAGCCCTCAAAAGAACTCATTAAGGAAGTTAAAAATATCCTGCACCATCCCGAGGGGAATTAAACATCCATGCTAGCAAAGGAGATTGCAGAGAACATGAAAATATCACCTGGTAGTTCATTAGCCTCCGAAATAAAGGAGATCGCAGGCAGCAGTGCAAACATAAATTAAAATAAAATTAGACCTATCGGAAAACAAGGAAATAAATTGGAAGGGTAGGCAGGAAATGGTTGTTTGCAGAAGGGAAAAGAGGGAATCCTGTGGGCCAAAGAAGGATGCTGGAAAGGCAAAGAGACGTTAAATTCTGGGATTTGGACGATGATATCAGGCAGAGAACAGCAGAGAGCACTGGGAAATGAATATTGATCAAAACTCCCTAGTGAATTTTTGAAGGAATCACGAAAAAATTTCACTTTACTCCAATACATAAGCAGAAAAGTTGCTTTATTGAAAATATTAATGGTAAAAAAGGAGCGTCTTTAAAATAAATGCATTCCCGCTATATAATCTTTTTTCAGCGTCGATTATGATTATTAAAAAGGAATTTTCTCTACATATTGAAACGGCAGCAGTTTATTTAACGTTTTTTTTTTCTTTTTCAGTTATTGCATTTTTGAAAGGCATGCACATAAAATCCTTTACAATATATGTTTCGTTTTATGAATGACTAACGATTCTGCTTTCTGCAAATAGCATCATAAAGGAATGAAGAAAATATGAACAGAGATCATCGTGTTCGACTATGATTATTTTCTAAGCCAAAAGACACTAAATTAAGACACTAAATATTAAAATCATATTAACTCATTCTCTTGATGTGCATACTATCATTGACAAGCTATATAACTAGAGTTTTTAGTTACTTTCATTAACGTCTGAATGGAAGCTATGCGAAATATTTCTAGAATTTTACAAGTGTTTTAACATCACAATCATTTATATGGTGCAAATAGACGGGAAAATGCTGAAAAGAACTATTCCTGAAAATTTCCCGCGCTTGGATTACCACATAGCCATTTCTCCCTTTTTTCGGAGACTTCGCCGGAGCGAATGAAGGAACAGTAGAAGAAACGGAAGCCATTTTTTAAACAACTGCAAATTTTCCTTTCCAAAAATATGTTTTCGCATAATTATCAACAGTAAAAATTATTATATCCGGTTGTGAATTGGGAAACATGTAATGTAAGAAAATGTTCATTATAAAAACTATACGATCAATACTTCATTCATAGAAAGAGAATTCATAGAAACATTAGCATTTTTCTTCATTTAATACACTCCATCATCCTGCTTTTTACATCTCTTTATTTAACTCACAAAGCATAGATAATCTCTCGTCAAACTTTCTTACCCGACGAATATTTGTCACAGTTATAGAAAATATGTCTAATTCCTCAAGGTGTTTTCTAGAGCTGTGTGTTACAAATAGTATCTAATTAGTCTATCGATATTTTAAATGTAAGATTTTGCAAGTTAAAAGAAAACGGTTTACAAGAATAATTCTAATTTTAGGAAGAGTATTTAACTCTCATGCATAAGAAAGGTTTCGGCGTTTTGAATATCTAAGGGAAATGTAAATCGAAGGAAAACGCAAGAGCGAACTCTTTGAATCAACTTGCAGCATTTACTCTCCTCAAATCGAATTAAATTTTATCAAAATGAGGGATCAAAAGTTAAAAAATTAACACATTTAACGAGGTATGAGCGAATACGAGGACATAATTTTTATTTTTCGCATTGCATTAGCTATTTACATTCGCGGCGCATTAAAAATGAAAGGTATCTGCCTGAGTTATTTCATAAATTCCATTGAAAGGTTAACGAAAATTCTTTGGATGCCATTAAACCTTTCTAATTCAGAGTTAAAATGATGAAATCGATTTCATGAGTTATAATTCCCCTCTCTGATTAATTTATAATACATTTTTTAAACTGCGAGATTATATTGACATTGCCTCTAATCTCACTATACTTAAAATATAATATTTTATGTCCAATAGATATGTATAATATTCAGTGCTTAAAATACTATCATTTTATCTTCAACAGCATAACCTGAATCAAAATGGTAATGCTTCTATCAAATGGCACACTGGCTAACTTTTGATGAAAATTTATGATTTAATAATCAATGGCGAGGTAAGTGTGCTATGCTCTAATATTTAATCCCTCGAGAAGGTGAACAATCACAATAACTTCATTATTTTGGATTACGTTCTATGGCAAAAGATAAAGGTTTCAGCAATTCAAGAACTTCCTCAGTGCTTTTAATAAAATCAGTAAAAGTATCTCTAAGAAAAAATACCACATTCCCGTAGATTCCAGGACTGCATTAACGAAACGTTATCATCGGATCGGATTTTTGGGACATGATCCCGAACGATGACCACTGGGCGAATATCCGCTGACCTAGATGATGTCCTCTGTTGCCATCAGCCAGTGAAGGGAAGACAGCCAGTGGAGGGTAACAGCCACCATCAGAGCAGACAATGTGACTATGTAGTCGCCGTACCTGCGCGCTCCCTATTGTCAGGGACACCGGGCTACCTGACATGTCCCTCGATTTCCATACAAAAGTGCTCCAAGACGTGAAGCAAAGGAGGGCACCGATACCAGGAGAAGCCGTCGGATAAGAGCAGGAATACACCGAAAAAGCTGTAGGAGGTGATTAAGCTCTCTTGAAATAAAATGTAGGGAGAAGATGGAGGAAATTTTGAGTTAAAATTCCTACTCTTGACCTCATCCAATTATGTAAAATACCTTCATATTTCACATTATAGAAATCGTCACTGTCTAGGTTTCTGGAAATAGAGTTGTGAGAGTTACAGCGATGCGGGTCAAATAGGTTTTCTCAAAGAATTGTGTTCCACTTACGGATATAATTTCGATACGTCGAATTATTAGTAATAAAATGTTCTTTTGAAGGAAACGATGGTTTTTGCAGAGATTTACTGCGATCAGTGCGAAAAATTGGGTCTAAAATTTCATAGCTGCCTTTGATCTTGTGTACGTAACCTTCGTATTTGTTTTAAGTCTCCTTTTTCCTTTAATCTACGTGATTCTCCTCCTTTTTCGTATCTAATTATTTCTTACCAATTCTTGAAATTCAAAAACCATTAGGTAGTTTTGCTGCTTTTATAAACGGAACGATTTTGCAGACCAACAGATTAATCATTAATTTAGCTACCTCAAGATATAGATTATACGTTCTCTTCTATTTGCTTCTATAAGTTATTAGAAGAGCTCCTATTCTATATGAGCATTGGCGCTTCTTTCAGGCCTTCTCTATTTCTGAATCTGTGCTGGTCCTCATTCAGAAACTCTTTTTATTCTCTTTATTTTTATTCTGCTGTAGATGATACTTGCCAGTATCTTCCAAGTGTATGTCCTGAAGATTATAGTCTTAAAATTTTCCTTTTATTTAAAAAAAGTTTTTCTTTAGCCCTGACGATGAAACTTGTTAGAGCCCAAAATCTTTCCTTAAGAATAAAAACTTTTTACAGAACCTATCGACATCGCAAACTAGAATACTAAGTTTAAAATTTTCACATTTCTCCGCTCTTTCTTGGGGAAGGGGCTGAAATGATGAAGTTTCTGTTGAATTCGTTTGGTACTTCAACTTTAGAATATGTTTCGCATATTATTTGTACAGATGGACTAAAAATATTTTATGCTGCAATTACTAAAATGTAGGTACCGCTGGAATATCGTCACTTTCAGAATTTTTTATCTTAGACCTCTAACTGATGAGATGAATTATAATTTTACGTTTAGGATTCTCATTTACATCATTCAACATCTTTAATTTCGAATGCGAAAGTTTATGTCTAAGAATTTCTCTGTTATACAGTTCTTCCAGATATTTTTCTTCCATTTCTTCCCTTTATTTTCGTTATCAATCATCAGTTCTCCATTTTTTTGGGTATTGCTACTTACGCACTTTTCTTGAAATGGTTCCTCACTACCCAATCCTATTCTACATTTCTAAGCAAAAGGTTTTTGGCCCATCTTACAAACATTTATCATCGATGCACCTCTATCCATACGTAATAGCTTTCGAAATTAAAGAAAAGTATTTTATAGTAGATATAATTTCCTCTTTTTAATTAGCAATCGGATATATTTTTATTTTTTCATATAACTCACTATATACCAACTTCATGTAACTATATTATACAGCGTCACATTGTCCGCTTTGATGGTGGCTGTTACCCTCCACTGTCTGTCTTCCCTTCACTGGCTGATGGAGTTTTAATTTGCTACAATGCACGTGCCAGCATTCTTAAAGGCACTTGAGACAATAGCCTCTACCTGGACTTCCTGCACAAGTATTTTACCTCTTTTTAAACAATGAAAGTTGAGGGAAATGAATATATAATGATTTTTTTGGTGCGTACTTAGTAGACTGAGCACAATCACACATAAAATGACCATTTTAAGTTCTTGGTAAAATGTTTGCCGATCTAGTGATTTCTTCGTGGAAATATTTAGTTCGGTGACAAGATAGTTAGTGAGAGAGACGATTCACATGATACTTTCATAAAACTCAAAAAATATACTATTCTAGCTGTAACTTCATTGACTACCACCCACAAAATAATTGGCTTTCTGTGCTATATTTCTGCATCTTGCATTTTACACTCAATTTTTACCCAGTATTTTATAACTAAAATTTGAAACACCTAAGTAGAAACGTTGATTGTGGCTATAACATAAATTTTATTTGATAAAAAACTGCTATAAAATTCGATATGAGCCTTTTATTACGATAAAACCATAAACTAGGCATGGCACCAAGCTACTCATAGTTTAGATACTGGCAATTACCTAAACACTATGTATCTATAGATACTTATATATCTATAGATACTGGTAAGTATCATCTACAGCAGAATAGAAATAAAGAGAAAAAAGTTTCTGGATGAGGACCAGCACAGATTCAGAGATAGAGAAGGGGGCCTCTTCTAATAACTTATAGAAGCAAATAGAAGAGATCATATAATCTATATCTTGAGGTAGCTAAAATAATCATTAATCTGTTGGTCTGCAAAATGGGTCCGTTTATAAAAGCAGCAAAACTACCTAATGGTTTTTGAATTTCAAGAATTGGTAAGAAATAATTAGATACGAAAAAGGAGGAGAATCACTTAGGTTAAAGGAAAAAGGAGACTTAAAACAAATACGAAGGTTACGTACACAAGATCAAAGGCAGCTATGAAATTTTAGACCCAATTTTTGCACCTATCGCAGTAAATCTCTGCAAACACCATCGTTTGCCTCCAAAAGAACATTTTATTACTAATAATTCGACGTAACGAAATTCTGTCCGTAAGTGGAACGCAATTCTCTGAGAAAACTTATTTGACCCGCATCGCTGTAACTCTCACAAATCTATTTCCAGAAAGCTAGACAGTGACGATTTCTATAATGTGAAATATGAAGGTATTTTACATAATTGATGAGTTCAAGAGTAGGAATTTTAACTCAAAATTTCCTCCATCTTCTCCCTACCTTTTATTTCAAGAGAGCTTATTCGCCTCCTACAGCTTTTTCGGTGTATTCCTGCTCTTATCCGACAGCTTCTCCCGGTATCGGTGCCCTCCTTTAGCAAAGCAATGCTGCAATTGAAGTCAAATCACTTAGGCTGCATCAAAATGGGGCTGCCGTTGGCTAAAATAGCTGGAAAAAGTAGTAGTACCTTATGAATATGGGAATAGCATCAAGCAAATTCTTATGCTTCATTTTTATTTGTAACCTCGTTTAGTTTATATTAACAATTTTTTTAAATTTCTCACATTTCGCACACGCAAATTTTTTGAATCCTTCGATAAGATTCTCTTGTTAGCTTAATCAGTTTTTGATACAGTTAATTGGCATTCAAAAATGCTCTTTTTACACCTACTCCTTATCGTTTTTACATACATACACTTGCTTCTCTGCGCGTGACTGCATTCATGAAGCCACTTGATTCATGCGCCTCTACACGCGATTCTCGCACGAGTATTTTGCATCTTAGGTTGGGAGGAAGATGGATCTCGTGAAAAAGAAAAAGAAGAAGGAAGCAAAAAGATTTGTGGCGAGCGCGGAGGGAACAGAAGAGGACGAAGATGGCGCAAAAGGGTTGAAGGATAGGAAGGAACGGCCCTCCGGGGGTTCTCCGGAAGGAAAAGGCGGTGATGGAATTTGAATCAGGCCGAGTGAAAGAAGAAAACTGAGGCGGAGAGAACGAGAGGGAAGAGGTTTGTGCTGGGGAGAGAAAAAAAAGGATTGGTCCGAAAAGCAGTGTTTTAGAAAGTGAGAAGGCCTCTTTGTGGGAAGAGGGCACTGAGTTTTCGGCGTGAGGATTGGCAGGCGCGGGGGTTGAAGGAAAAAGATGGAGTTTGGTGCGGAGAGGGAGGTCCTGCTGGGAGTTGGAGCGGCGTTGTGAAGATTAAAAGGTAGGGACGAAAAGCAGGAGGCTTTCCGAGGGTGAGAGGTGGGGTAGAAGTCGTGAGGAAGAGAAGAAGGCACAGAAGTGAGGTATAAAGGAGGGTGGGAGACCCAAAAACGCGTTGCCGTGACAGTTGAAATACGAGCGGCGTAACAAAGTGGCACAGCGTCGGAAGAGGAAAGGGATTAAAAGAATGACTCTATATTTAGTGGCGCGTTTCGAACCGCTTGAGGAAGGCATGCGAACGGAAATATATGGCGTGGAGAGGAAGGTGGGTGGGTTCTCGTAAGGAATGAATGTATCTTTTGCATCTACATCGCATAGGGGCGGGGAGACGGCTTCGAAATGGCGTTCGACGCGGCAGCACAGCTGCTGAAGGAGGTCGGGGGAGCTTATTCGGAATATGGAGGGGAGGAAAAATAAGGTGGAGTGGGAGGAAAGGTGTTTCCATGATGGGAATGGGGTGGGGAGGGAATTCTGGGCATAAAATGGCGCCGGGAGCAGTTGCCGATGGTGGACGAGGTTACGACCACGCAATAAAAATGATATCAAGGAATTCACGTCTCTGGAATGACAAATACAGCAATCGTGTGATATATATATACACAAACGGGCCGTCGCGATTAATCTGACCTCTCTCTGTCTTTCTATCCACCTCTCTCTATCTCCCTTCCTTTTCCGTACTCAATTCTTTTTTTTGTACGCGCATCCCGTTATTTATTGCGCTTTGTTGCCGCCGTCTGTCATTGGAAAAACCAACGACGGATGGCCATTGCTTATATTTATTGCCCTGGAATCGAAACAAGTGTTCGTGCGGACGAGCAACGAGGAGATGAATCCAGATCTCGGAAAATGTTTAGATTCTGTCGTTCGCAGGAAGTTAAAAAAAATAAAACTTTGCTTTTTAACGAGTTGTTTCCCTTGGGGGGTAAAAGCTGCTCCAGTTGCATTACAATGGCAAACGGGGCAAATGCGGCAAATCGGTCGTGCCATTAATTTTGCCAGAAGGTCGGCAACAAACAAGTTTCCCCGGAGTTAAAAGGGGTGGAAAAAAACATACGGATTTATTTTTATTTTATCTGGCCGTCCTCGTAAAATAATTTCTCCGTATGTTTACGGTGTTCTCGCAGAAATCGGCCGCGAACACCATCAGAATATCAAGATTCAACAGAAAATTTCTGTAACTCCTTGAAGTGGATCCTTTTTATTGGAATTTCGAAAAATGAGCGACCCGTGTTTACGTGTTACGTTATTTTGAATCAAGAGAACACGTTTATGTTATATGCTGCGCATGAGACTTGCGGAAAATTGAAAATAAATCGAAGGAATTTTCCTCCACCGGGTCAAATTATCCTTAGCCGACGTTTCTTTATCCTCCACTTCGCTCTCCTGAACACCTATGGTCGTTGGTTTGAGGTTTAATGTTTAAAATCAATTAAATTGAATATAATACATACCTCAGTTAATATAAAATGTTCTTCAGGATCGAAGTAATTCTTTTCAGCTATGTACTGCCTGTTGGAAACTATTCCTTGTGTTAGTAAATATTTTTAAATCTGTGATACTACAATTGAATACTAGTCCTTATGCTAATATGATTTAATACCACATCCGGCAGTTGAAGAAGGAAATTTTCTCTGGTTCTTCTCAGCAGCTCAGATGGCAATGTCCTAGTCGAACATCGAGAATCGTCAGCCATCTCGATTGCTTCTTTCACCAGAGTGGCTTTTTGGATAGGGTAATGAAAGAAGCAATCGAATACAAACCGTGGAATTATCTTAAACGACAGTAGGTACGTCAATTTTTTGTGTGCGCGAGAAAAACTAAGTAATCAAGCAATTAAGGTGAACCGAAATAGAGCAAATGACCTCAACGTCATTTTGCTGCACAAACAAGTAAATGTGATAAATTGCATCGAAAAATGGAAACGGTTTTGCATTTTGACGAGGGATACTGTTTTATCTTCGGCGTTATCCTTTACAACGAAACTCTTTCCCTGTTCAAAACTAAACTGAGCTACTGGAAAGCATGATAATAATGACCGATGGAAGCGTAATAGTTTCTTTTGGACTCTTTTGTCTTATTTCAATATTGACAAGGAATCAGATTTGTTTTGCCTTTGATTTCAGTATTTTTCATAAACATAATACTTTACATAAACATAATACTCTCACCGAGGAGGCTTGTGGGACAGGTAAGTGAAAGATGCAATAGAGATTCGGCTGACAAAACAAAATCGTAACAGAGACCAAGGGTTCCTCCTCAGCCAATCAAGGAACCGAATCATCAGGTGTATCCACCAATCACATCTGGGCAATCGTACGCAAGACCGATTGTTCTCTCCCTGCATCAGACTGCCCTGAAGACTATGAACAAAACGTTCTTCGAAACGTTGGCGACGATGGAGGTTTTAGCCCATCAAATGTTTCAAATACTTAATAAATGATTTTAACCCATTAAATACTCAGATACGCCGAGCAAAGGCTCTCGAGACGTCAATTTGTATTGGATTTATGTTACTCTGCGCGCTTAGATTTCGATATTATGAGACATTGGTATAATTAAAAATTGACTTAATACAGCTTTAATCGGAATATTATATTCTTTTACTTCTCAGCCTTTGGATTATAACCGAGATTATTCAAATTTTCAATCTTACAAGCAGTAAAAATGAGTGAATTTATTTCCTAAAAAGTAATTCTTTTCTAAAGGCAGTTCTCGGAAAATAAGGCGACGAATTTTATTGAAATATATACTCAATAAATAATTGTATGCACTTTATTGATAGCCTCGAGATAATGTGAGGAATGTATTGATAAATTAAGTAATATCTGAGCTCTTTGGGGGGTTTTAACCCCCAAAAACCCCCCTCGCTGCGTCATTGCTTCGCTTCGCTATATTTATTTAGCTTCATCCGCTTTATCTTACACCTGATAACAAAACAAAAACTGTTGTTTATCAGAAGTCGCTTGACGCAAGGCATTAAACCCGAATGTGTAGGGCACACCGTGGTGCGTTTACGCATGCAGCACGTTTACGCAGTGCATTTTTTCCAAACAGAGGTACTATAACTGGCGCGCCTAAAGTCATTTGATACAAATGCTGCTACATAGGGGCTTTTCTTACACGATTTTAAGCATCAGTCAAGCGTCGGTCTGGCGTTTTGTTAACCTGCCCCGTGAACGGGCTAAGTTTACGCAACAGACTTGGACCTAAAAACATTTTTTTACGGTTAATAACACAAATAGCCAACAACTGAATGCGTATAATTTTTATTTCATTAACTGCTTTATAAAACCACAATGCCCAAAATTTCTTAAGCTATTTTGATACTCATTTGCGTAGTTTTATTGAATTTGTATCCTTATTTAATTATAACAAATTAAACATGATCATAAACGATACAACCGCTCTTGATTTATAAATGGTGTATCTAAACTGTAAGTTCATTGATTGTTAGGCGGTACGAAGTTCGCCGAGTCAGCTAGTATAAATACAAAATATTGGCATACGAGGTACACTGAATCTTTAAATTTTCATAATTGTAAGACTACAAATGAGTCTCAAAGAAACGAATATGTTTCCATTGGTTTTCTACCTTCCATGATTTTCAGCAGCTAAGCTTAGTTTTGGACAGGAAAAGAGTTGCACTATAAAGGATAATGCCAAAGATAAACTTATATCCTTCGTCAAAATGTAAAATTGTTTTCGCTTCTCGTTGCATATCATCACCTTTACTATTTTATACACCAAATTGAGGCATAACTTACCTATTTCTATTCACGTCAGTTGCTTGTTTACTTAGTTCTTGGATTACACCAAATATTGATGCTGTCCATTTTTTTATAGGATATTGTTGCATTTAGCAATAATTCCACGATCCATTTTCCGTATTTGAGGGAAGAGAAAATTTAAGTTTCAAACAATCAAAGGAAATTTAAAAAATCTATTTACTCTTTGAATATTTAAAATTATGCTACGGTACCCAAAAAGCACTACTTTAGCATGAGCTTTATCAAAATACTGAAATGCTTAGCTTGCTGACATTTTACGTATAATTTTGGGGCTGAAAGAGGTACAATATGCACGTATTAATATTTCTCGGAACGAGTCCTAGCACCAAATATGTATTCTAACTAACCAGAGTACAGTACTGAAGCATGATGACATTTTTAAAATTACTATCACCGCTAACAATCCATCGACTAAGCATTAAATCTAATTTTTCCTCGAAAAAAATTTTCAAAAGTTACATCCGCAACGAAGACAGTTTTTAAATAATTAGCCTTGATAATTATTTACTTAGTATAACCTTTAACTGAAATCATCTCCATGACAACTGTGCTCTGTGATTTCATTTAAAGTGAATCTTACGCTCCTTAGTCGTTAAATACTTTTTAACTTCAATAATCTACATTAGTGACCTTTAAAAAGCAATATTACATTTCCAGACCATAATTCTATCACTGCTAGGTAACAGGCCGGGGTGTTTTTAGTCGTTACAAAATGTAAAAGGGTATTTGATACGAAATTATCGGCTATATTGTTAATCAGCGGTCGAAAGCTTAGTGCAAAAGTTTTTTTTTCAGAATATTCGCTATTTTCATTCTAATAATTACTTCTATTAGGCCGATTACATAATGGGAATAAATGACATAGTACCATTACTTTGTTTGATTTTTTTCCAGTAATTTTGTTACGAGACACTCCGAAAAACTAAAAAATGCTTCATCTATTGAGTAGTCTTCAAGATGCATCTTATTTACCATTTTACAAGCGTATTTCCAATAATATTTATTTTAGAGATGGCCTAATAAATTTCACATCTTTCCGTAAAAATTAATTTTCAAGTTTTCATAATTCGCATAAAAATTCCTAAATACCATAGCTACTTAAGCTTATTAGGTTCAACCGTGGGAAGGTAACTCAAAATTTCTTCTCAAACAGTAAATCAAAGAATATTGTTTTATTTCAATGAAGATTATATTCAATAGTAATCGGCGGAAAAGAAATAAAAGTTAGCAATTCATTCTTACAAACGAGGGATTAATTGGTGGTAATATACTGGGACGAATAACTTACACCAAACGAAAAGATACCTCTAAAATAGGCCAGAGTACTCATGCTATATATTACCTAGAATAAATTTTCTACCCCATTTTAAAAAAACCACCTAATTTCTGTAAGAATTTAAACTTCTCTACATTTAATTAGAAAAGGAAGCCTATATTCATGTATTTAGGGATTAGAATAGAAATATTATACACATTTTGGAATTCTCGGAACGAGACGTAATTCCAAATGTGTAGTTAAGTAATCCGAGAATAACATTTTGAAGCATAAATTTATTTTTTAATAAAGCGGCTTTTACACAGTGGCAATCTATTGCCACTCCATAATTCTTTCAATGCCAGGCAACAAGCTCAATTGGCAATAAATGGCTTAGGTTTTTAAAAGAATTGAAAGGGCAATTGTCACGATATCCATATTTTCAAACAGTGTGCTGATAAATTAACTGAGAAATCAATCGGTGGAGTAGAAATAAATGTTAGCCATCCATTATTGCAAGTAAGGAATTAATTGGTGGTAATAAACTACCAGGAATAACTCACACTAAAGGAAACTTTACCTCTAAAACACCCCAGAGAACTCATGCTATATATTACTTAGAATAAATTTTCTACCCTCTTTAAAAAAATCACCGAATCGCTGTAAGAATTAAAACTTCCCTCCATTTAATTAGAAAAAGGAAACCTATGCCGGTTCCAATTGCATTCGAAACGCACCGCACTTTCATTGCATACCAATTCCTTCAATTTCCCGAAATAATATCGCGCCGAACACGTCCGCTTACTAGCTTTTACCTTCGGCCAATGATCGTAATTATGCTAATCACGAGATACTCTCCTCCGGCATTAAAAACGCTAAGCACGGAGCCAAAAATAGCATTAATAAAAAAAGGTCGAAAAATTCCCTTGATTTCGTTCGCATGCGCGGTGCGAGAGGTTGGGGTTAGGGGATGGGTAGTGGGGGTGAGGGGGAGGGAGAGGTTGGACTGCGCGAAAAAGAGAATGTATAAAGAGGCCCTCACCTGCTGCATAATCACACTTTCCGGCTAATTGCGAGCATTCCCATGCGCCTACATGCAATCCGCCGTTACCTCCACCCACCCACCAGACTGGGAAGCCCTCGACCAGACAACTGTGGCCCGCCACTCCAGCCCTCTCTCATCATAGAGCAGGGAGATACCAAAAACTAATGAAAAAAACCAACGCCCTCCAAAAAAACCGTCTTTTTGCCGTAAATTACCCCGCTCTAGGCCGTAAAACAATAGATAAAAAGAATACCCTTTCGCGCAGACCCAAATCAGTGGGGATGGAAAAAATAAAGAAAAATGCAAAAAAATAAAGATCGGGAATAAATAGGTTAAATTTTAAACGACTTACAAGCGAGAAACCTGGTTGTTCGGCGGTTCGCAATTGAGGTAGAGGAAGTTTAGAACGATGGCTCGCAAATGGCATGGCTGTTAGTGATGGGGTTTTAGGGGAGGATTTCCGTGGACTGCGGGAGAAAGAATATTCCTTTTCCCACCGACAAAACGGGTGCGGAATCCTAAAAATCGGTCCATTTGAGGTCCACTGTCTCCCACTGACTGGTGTTACGGGTCTGGGGATGGGTTGTGGGATATAGAGAATACCAGGGGTGGTGGGATGTGAATGGAGGTTATAGAGAACCCCAGCCGCTATTTCTCCGCTCGGAAGAATATATAACCTCTTTTTCCTCCCATCTCGGCTCGCTTTTATTTTTCCCCCCTACCCCACTATTTTATCCATATTCCACCTCTCGTTTGGGGAAGCCCGACCCGTTTTCCCCCGGCGGACGAAGTGGTCGAGTACGACGACATCAACCATTCTCTCTCCTCCATACTATCTGCTCCCACCCTTCCCACGCTGCTACTCTATTCCACGGTCCCGAAGGAGGATCTAGGGTGTGTGTAAGTGGGTATCGCTCTGTTATAAGCACAAGGTGTTTCGGGAGGAATCTGCAATACTTCAGTAGGTGGTAGAATAGATAATTAACCCCACGGTCCCGAGGGAAGATTTGGAGGGGATTGACAGAGGTAGTAGGCGAGCCAATTTTAAGAATTTTTGCCCGTTAAACAAATGGTCGCAAATCCTTAGCTACTGAGCAATGGCAACGCCAAGATTTTTTGAATGCACATCACAGTTACCATGAAAACCGTCTTTCCTTTACGACATTCTATTTAGTTCTCTGAAATTACAAGGACATACAATAATTTACCTTGGACGAAAATGTGCTATTGTAATTGTCTGAAACAATCAACCTCAAATAAGTGAGACTACGCAATCGTACTGTTGAGGCTCGCTCAAAACTCTCGTTTAAGTATGCTCTAAGGTTAATTTTTCAGACAGTTGTATCGCACATTTTCGTCACACATCAACCCTGCGTAAGTCGCGTCACAAATGCAAAGTAGAAATAACTGATTTAACTACAATAAATCATTCATTGGATACTTAATTTCATGAATGGACAAAAAATGTATGTATAACAATTTTTGAGATATTTGTATTAATAAAAGACTGAATAATACTATTTTGACGTTTCTTGCAGTTTTTCTTTCATTGAAATTATATCAACATGTTTAATTTGGAAGGTAGATACAGACACATTTTCCACTGTTTCACATTTTTTTATATTTTGCTAACAACCTGACAAAATTTATACATCAGGGGGAATAATTGATTTTGGAGACATTTTATATCGATGGCGCGTTCAGTTAACTTGAACCAAAATATCTCCTATCATTTTAGAAAGTTATTATTCGATGCAACCATAAAATTGCTACGTGCATGTTTACAGTTAATTTTATGCATCTAAAAATGTAATAAGACACCATAAACGTACGTAGCAGAGGGGAAAACAGTGGATTATACGCCAAATTTCACTCAAATAATGTGAGAATTATAGTGAATTCTTCGATATGATGATAATTCTATTCATGATAATTCTATTCATGTGTTGAATCGATCTCAATAAAAAATTCGTAGCTTTAAGGTGTATATACAAAATTTAATGCTTTAAATAGTTGTTAGTTTACATTACAAACGTATTTAAAATCTCTGCGATGAATATCACGAAGCTATTAGCATGAAATATATTGTAACTCAAGTTGTCGCGTGGCGTCTACCAGGTCCTAAAAACAACAAAATATTAAAATTTATTCCAAAAATATGACAAAACATATAATCATATTGGCGACTATTTCAGAATCGTAAAATAATAAGATACGAGGAATATGAATCATACAATGTGGGCAAAGAAAAGAAAATGGCCTCGCATCTGGTAGATAGACGCCACGCAGCCTACGGAGGATTAATTATTGATTCTCCTTAAAGTTCCATAATATTAAATGAAATATCGATAAGGCTGGGTTAACAAGAATACCCGGTTCCTTGGTGACAGCAAAGGGCATCCAAAAATGCTTGCGTCACCATAGTTCAGTAACTAAAGAGTTGCGACTCCATGTTTATGGGGCAAAAATGCCTAAAATCGTCTCCCCTACCACCTCCTGAAGTATTGCAGATTCCTCCTGAAACACATTTGTATATATATGGGAGAAGCGGGAGAAGAAGGCACACGGTGTAGGAGGAGAGGACAGCGTGAGACAACCCCATAAAGCACAAGGGGCCATGCATATTTAAACGACCCTGCTCTTCTCCCTACTCTCACCAGAGTCCCAGGAGGATAAGGGGAAGCTCGTGGGAGGGGAAAGAGCGTTGCGCGGAGCAATGGTAGGCACGGGAATTCACGAGGAGTGTATCGGAACGGATGGGGGGAGAGGACACGATGGGCGGCTTGGGGTTGCTGCGTGGTACACTACCGGGCGTCGCGTCGAGTGGGTGTGAAATGTGCGTGAAGGGGATGCTGGGGGGTGGGATTGGATGGAAAGGAGGCCAACCGATGGCGGGAGGCTTTAGTTGAAAGGGGGTAGGTTGTTGTTTGAGGTTTGAGGGTGGAGGGGTTGGTTTTGCCCTTGCATAATTGTAGGGAAGGAAGACTGGTAATCTATGCTGCGGGGGGATATTCGGGCGTCTGACCGCCAGTGAGTGCTCCCTGTTCAACAGGCTACTCGAATGTATAGACAGAGAGACCTTTTTGTGAGCGAACGCACTTTGAGGGATCTTCATCAGTTGTGGTGCTCACAATGGAGACACAGCAACCTCAAACCAAGACATGCTCTCATCACCTTCCGATACACAGACACAGGAAGCCTCAATGTTTGAATATGGATGGTCGACCGATGGAAGGTAGCTTTTACCTTAACTGCATATTGAAAAGATATTGTTCAAAACGAAACTTAAATGGTACGTATTACATTTATTCTCGAATAGAAAAAAGCGAACAAATTATACTGAACATCCTATTGATGGAGTCGGCCCAACAATAAACTCAAATGTACACATACGTAATAAAGCTACAATACACTATTCTTTCACTGTGGTCATTACTTTTCCAATTGCAAACTCACAAGAGAAATGCCACATCGTATTTTCCTCATAACTACGGCAATATATAGAGTAAACATTTATTTACTATTTTCTGTGTCTCCATAAGGAACTTTAAATACATGTAAATGCTCTTAAAGATACAATCAATTCGAAAATATTTGGATACAATTATAGGCAAAAATGCATCTTTCCATCATCGTCATCTAGCTAATCGAGGAGTCATAAAAACAAATTAACCGTTACACATTATACAATTATTTGCTCTAAATTCAAAGTAAAGATCTAAATAAATTGTTAAAATAAAAACTGAACCAGAGTTTGTGACCATTGAGATAAAATGAAGGCTGCATTTTCCGGGTTTTACCTCGTCGTTGTTGTGATGGAGACAACGGTTTCTCCTGCATTCCAGCAGGCGTCTCTAGGTCGAAGTGATTAATTCCGTGTTTTGGCCGCCCTTATATGGCCATCCCGGAGTGTGTTGTCACAGCACACACCGGGGCATGGGGTTATGGGGCCAAGAGTCTCTACCACGTACTGTGGAGTTGGTAGCTTTCCTCTATTGAAATTATGAGGATGTTTAGATATTTCAATCGCCTCTCGGATGATCCCGGGAATATATCGGGATTCTCTGGTGAAAACTTTTTTCTCGTCCCAGTTGATGTCGTGTCCTGGTTCACACGAAGTATGCTCAGCCACAGCTCACACATGGATTTTTTTTCCTTTTCACCGCTACTCTATGCTCTTGTACGCGGCACTTCACAGATCTTGCGGTCTGCCCGATGTATGACATTCCGTAACTGCATTCAATCTCGTATGCTCCTTCGTAGATGTGAGGTGAGATACGGTTCTTAGGAATCTGAAGATGTTCTCCCGTCTCCTTAACACAGTTGACGTGTGTGGTTACGTCAAATTTTCAGAGGAGTCTCGCGATCAACGATCTTTGCGGTCCTTTTAAGGACTATGTCACTGTAGCATCCATTATTACCCAGGGCGGTCATCCAATGTCTTTTTCCGAGGGAAGTGAGACTCGGTCAGCGATAGAGTATGCTCTGAGCACTAACGTTGAGATTATAGCTGCTTTCTGAGTGGGGTGGTGGTGTGAGGAGGCGTGCAAGTAGCGGTACGTATGAGTTGCCTTTCGGTAGACTCCGTGGTTGACCTTTCCATTAGGATTCTTCGTCACCAGTACGTCCAGAAATGACGGTGGAAGGAAGAGACCCTTCGACCCATACCCACATGGTCTTCGTCGCAAGGCGACCAATCAGCGACAACACACACCGGGCCGCCTATATAACGGCGGCCAAAATATGGCATCAAGCACTTCGACCTGAAGACGCCTGCTGGGATGGAGGAGAAACTGTTGTCTTCATCACAACGACGACGCGGTGAAACCCGTAAAATGCAGCCTTCGTTACCATCGCACCGCGGAAGCCTTCGCACCAGTTGAGATAAAATATTCACTCAATAAGTGATTTATTTTTGATAAGTGAATCAAGTGATTTAATATAATTTTCAATTCCATTTTCTCGCAAAAAAAATCATTTCCTGATCTTCTTTTAGTCCTTGCTAGTTTGGTCCAGATGCATAAAATCGTTTTTGAAAGAACTGTGACAACATCCCCCCGCATATATAGGCCATTATAATAGACTACCATTTATTTGTGTTTATTTATCAGTGATTTTTCTCAACTGCTAAAGGAACCAATAGCAATACAATTCTTTTCAACTTCGCCAACTTTTTTATGTACATGAAGATAACGCTGAAAGTATAAATACGTTAAACATCCATAATGTATAGCATATGTCTCAATCCACAGTCTTTGTCATTTTCATAAAGCGTTCTATCATCATCAACCAATTCGTGCATCAATATATCCAATGCACCATATCCTCGAGTTGACCCAAACGTATATTGCGTTCCGTTTCGCTTCGAATACATAAATGTAATACACTGTAAGCTGAAATGTAGGTCGTTATATTTCAACCTCAGCAAAATTAAGCAAACAAAATTCTCATTTATAAGAGAAAGCTTAATTAAAAACAACAAAAAACTTTCCTAGAATCAGAAAATGGAACAGCACATTGTATACCGTCCAGAAAAGACTAAAACAACTAAGTCCAGTCAGGTGTAAATTGAGGCCAATCACGTACTTCGCGGAGGCATTCTCGAGCCCTGAACGCAGCGTGAGGTATCAGCGGCAAGAAGACGCCCGCAGTGCTGGGGGAAGAAGATCTCCTTAAAACTTTTGATGGGAGAGGGCAAGACGTGAATGCAGTGAGGGCAGGGGAGGAGGAGAGGGGCACTCTGAGAGTTTGCCACCGTGCGAAAAGCGAGTGTGCCGAAATGGATGTGGAATGAAATGAGGAGGGAAAGCGAAAAGGGAGGGGAGGAAACAGAAGAAGAGCAAAGTGCGGGCAAGCCAAAAGGAAGGGGTGAGTGAGAAGGGAGACGCTCAAGGAGGTAAGTGAAGGAAAAGCCTTTCGGAGCGGAGGATGAGGAGAAAGCTGCAATTTTCAAAGGTTGATGAGGGACGGGAGGCGGGGGAGAGGGCGAGTGAAGTGAATGCTGGGAGCGAGGAAGATCAGGACGAGATGCGCCCACCATGCGGGCAACAGCGGACGGAGTTGCTCCACTTTTCCGTCAAGGTACTGAGGTGGCGTGAAAAGAGGATGAGGGAAAGAATTTATATACATCGACTAATGTGATATCGAACATGTACGGTTATGTATGGTATGTAATAAAATATATCTTAAAGGATCCCATACCAAGGAAAACCACACATTTATCACAGCGAAGAAAATATTTTTGATTTATTTGTGATTTTTTAACTTACCATAAACAGCACATAACGGCCTTTACAACGGGGGTTTAAACATAACCATTCACTATACAAACATTTATTCTCTGGATAGGGAACACCTACTCATACGGGACTCAAACCCACGACCTTCGGTTTGGCAAGTGAGGACTTTATCCCACCGCCACCGAGGCCAGCAATATCCATTTAATCCGGCCGATAATTATATTTATGAATTAAATGGACACTACAATGGATAAGTATTAAATACAACACACCAATGAAAGAGATTAGTATTACGGCCTACTGTGTTTCTCAGCTAATAAAAAATGAAATAAATTTGATATTCAATGGTAAATAAAATACCATTATTTAAACAATAGAACTACCGTCTTACATTTAAAAGCACAGATGCTCTTGAGCGATCATCGCTATAAAAATATACTGTTTCGCCTAACGTTAATGAAATAAATCATGCTAATAAATTACTACGGAGAAGTGGATTTGTTGGCTGTAATTATCAAATGCGAAGAACGAGTTGCACCCTCATGCGGACGGTCAACAGTGGAATTGATCAACTTTCCGTCAAGCTTCCAACGCCGAGTAAAAAGAGGGAGAGAGATAGAATTTAGATCTATGCGAAACGGACACCGAGGAGATTCTTCTGAAGTTTTCCAGCCAATCAACTGATCTATAGCCGAAGCTTCATTGCCGAATAGGGCCATCAAAACGCCGGCAACGATCATTTGATCCGGTGTTGCACCAAGGAATAATTTTTCTTGTTAATTTGCGGTGAAATCTTTACTGCCGGGAAAGTCTTATTTCAGATGGAAACAATATTTACTTTTAGTCTGTTAGAAAGGGCAGGTAGCTCAGTCAATTTTACTTGAAGCACAAAATGGTGGCTTTAATCCCAAGGATTTCATTATAAGAAATTACATCATTAAGGAGACCGGACAGACCGTCGACTAATGGTATTTTGGAGGTAATCATGAAAATATGGCATGCATTTAAATTTGGTGTGTAAATGAAAGAACTTCCTTTTCACTAATTCTAATTGATTCCCACACTCCAATAAGCAGGCGTCTGAGAACAATATTGGCCATTAAAGTTTACCTAATTTTCACTCAGTTTTTCCAAAAATGATTAATAATATTCTATTATTATGGTTTTATTTCAATTTTCTAAAAAAATAACTCTGTGGAAAACTTTCTTCGTTAAATATGTTAATTGACATAGCATAGCTTTATGAAAACAAAATTGTTTTCATTTTATTAGCAAGTGTACTCTAATCAATACTTTGTGCACAAGGAAATTCATATCAATCAATGAATATCAAAAACCGAATATTTTAGAGTAAATGGTAAAATTTGAAAAATTTTGATGCTTAGGGAATAAAATATTGTATTACATTTTATTGACCTTCTCAAGTGAATCGTTTATTACATAAATCCGTTAGGTAACTTTATTTTTACTTAGAATTTTAGAACAACATGAAGTCTACAAGTCTAAAGAAATGGTTTGGTGTAGAGATTACTATTATAAAGGATTTGGGCAGAACATCTAATTATTCGTTCAGTGCCTACATCCCCAAATTACAGGAGTAAATAAAATATTTTTTCCCTAAAATTTATAAATTGCTGGAGATGAAGTTTCGTTAATAAACGATTCACTTACTACAAGACAGCATGACAACCGTAGTAAGAATTACCCATCCTCTTCTTGCTATCTTCAATACTTCTCATCCGTATTACAGAAAATAAATAACTATTATTCATTGATTCAGTGAAGCCAATGAATTGTGTCAGTCAAAACCACTGGTCCCTGTTCTAAGCGTAAGTTATCAAGACAAGGGTCAGGTAGTGTGCGCACTTCGTCCCTCGAAAAGTTAAGACCTATGACAGTTCGGATCCGGCAAGTAGGTAGTAAGCTTATGCAAGCGCCCTCTTCCGTCGTCTCCTTCCTCTCTATCCTATTAACGATAACGACTTTACCTGTTAAAGCGCTTCCAAAACAATGCGGCAGAGAGAGGAAACTTAGAGGTAGGATGTAAACTTTGATCAAGAGAAAATATTTTAGGCGCAGGTAATGCCCTAAAATCCCTTGTATCTCGACGTCGCCCTCTTGTGTACACGCATTCATGTGGTATATATTACTCACCTCGCCCTCCCGATTACCTAGCATTATTAGATTTATTGAAAGATAATGTGTCTCCAACTCGTGATCCCATAAAACCATTAGGTTTGTCTTGTTGTCTTCTGAAAGAAACTCTCGGCATCATGTGGAGGGCCTTTATCGGTTAGAAGTCCCTTATAGATGGTTAGAAACCATTTTGACATAAGTATTAATATTAATGCACCAAGTTGTAAAATATTTTTTCAGTTAAATAATTACTTAAATAGAAAAAATAATAATAATAACCTTTAATGGATGTGCCATGAAATATTTTGTTAAAAAAATCACTGCGTGCAAAAACCATTTATTTTTCCTATTCGGCGAATAGAAGAAAGGCCCAGGTACATAAAATATTACTTAATTTGAATTTCATTTCTGAATAACAGAATTTGTAGACAAAACTAATCAGTGTTTTAAACCATTGTATCATATTTTTATGACAAATAAATGGAAAAACAACAATAACATGAAGAAATGATTAAAATTGTGAAGAAATCAACTGAAAAATAAACCGACTTCACTGAAGTGAAACTTTACTGAAGCCAGAATAATTATTATCGACCAGGGATAAAATGTAAGTACAGGTCCAACAGATATTTAACCATTTCTGTGGAGAAATTTAATTAATAAGCTTGAATTTAGAAAATGACTCATATATTCCTCATCGCTACTGATGATTAATTCCTGCCATGCATTTATGCATATAGGCTCTCTGCATTTACATGTCAAGTGATGCAAACATATTTCAGTTGCAATACACTTACGTCACATTTTCATCACAGATATGGACATTACAATTTTTTTTTAAGGGAATCGTCAGACGCTTAAGGACTGCAAAGGTCTATAAGGTCTATTTAGATGATATAAGATAATTATAGAGCCAATGTGAAAGAAATAAATTATCTGTAAATTAAGTTTTGAGAGAAATCTACTTTAAACGGGAAGAAAATTCTAAAGAAAAGCAAAAACATGGGAGTGATACGTTTTACTATGAAACTAGTGTAATTGGTATGACTACATACAAATAAAAAACTGTGAATTTCACATATGATTTAATAACTAGCAGTTTCGCCGCTGTACATTGTCAGGTTCGATTTGAACCTATCTGCATCCGAATAAGGTTTATTGAACCTGACAATGCCGAATAGCGACGAAATTGGTTTGTACTAATATCATAAGTGATATTTATAAATTTTTCATTTAACTTGAAGCAATTCACCAAGTCACGCCTCAAACCTTCAATTTTACATACAAATACACACTGCCACTTACATTTAGGGACTAATTTATTGTGGGAAAAATAAATTTTATAGCCTCGAAATTTATCAAAGGCTGCTACGGGAGTAAACCTGGTAGAATCCTCTACCGTCATCAGACGTCGTTTCATCTTGAGATGATTAAATCCACAGACTCCTAAAGGCACACATGTGACGCAACAGCGTTTCCCATCCAAGGAGAAATTTTTCCCCTAAATAACACGCACCAAATATCCAGAAGCAACGACGCATTCATCAAGCATTACCCACTATTCGTCACATCCACGCTTCCTCGCTCTATATTTTAACCTAGGCTCTTCCAGGTTTATGATGAAAAACAATTTTGGAAACAGGATAATATATCCTCCAAGGTGAAACTTAATACCCTAACTCAAAAATTATTACGTGAATGTTGAGCTAGAAAATTTCCTCTAGCAATCATTAATTTCTTTTCAAAAATTTTTTTTTCATACAATGCATAGTATATACCAAAGTACTTTTCAACGTCAGGAGTGAAAACCTTGGATAACATTAGTTTATAAAGTGAAAACATAAAATGAATTATCAAGACAGCATATGAATGTTCCAGATTTCGATTTCGTGAACAATACTATTAACGGTATGAGTATAAATACATGAATAAGTACAAATACACGAATACGTACAAATATAAGGGTAAGTATAATTTTTTACTATTTTAATTTCATGGATGTGGTCAACATTTAGAGATTGAGGTATGTAGCCCTTATAAAACAATTAATTTTTAGTCTCAGTTAGAAATGACCTCCATTTGGGAATAGGCCATTATACTCTCTCAAGAATCACCTATGACCGCAATGAAAATTCTCATTTTATTTAGAACTAATACACAACTAACATACAATCTTCAATTTCATCCAACTATGTTTAATCAATACGGAAGTATATTACCTCGATTATTTATAACACTAAATTACATATACCATTATGATTTAGGTGCATTGAATCATCACTGGTGGAATTAGTAGTTCAGAGTATCACAGATTGATGCCACCCATGACCAAATACAATATCATTATCCGCGACAGAAAGTCAAACGCAGCATTACTTCTCGATGTATTGGTTTCTGGTGGTCAAAAGCATTTAACTCACGGACTTCATCCTATCAGTGCTCATTACTTAAGGAAACATAGAAAATTTCAATAAAATAATCACGCCTACGTGGTCCGTAAAAATCCATTTCCCCACTTCGAATGCTGTAGACGGGGAAAATTGGTGACTGGAGAAAGCACAAAACTAAAACTTGGAAGGCCGGGAAAAAAAGAAGCGAAACGATCGACATTGGCCGAATGAAGGTTTTCCAATTCAATGGCGAGCACTTAGGAGATACAAGGTACCAATCCGTCGGAGCGCAATCATTTTAGATGCGTAATTATAAATGACCTCCTTTAGGAAATAGGCCATAATGCTTTCTCACTAAAAAGCATCACCTACGACCGCAATAAAAATTTTCGTTGCATTTAAAACTAATGTGTGTTGCCAATCCGTTTACTTATGTGATCTCATTTCTGAAGCTAAGGTCGTTATTTTATTAAGTAATCTAGCATTATTTATAACACTAACTGTAATTTATTCTGATGATTGAGGTGCATTATATTATCATTGGTAGCATTGTAGTTGAGTAAGTTCAGAGTATCACATATTCATATCATCGATGACAAACATCGAAATGTAAGAAAAGTGCAGTGAAAAGTCAAATGCAGCGATGCATAAATTTTCAGGTAGAATATGTTGGTGTCAAAATCATTGAATTCACCGGCATCATTCATTCACTATTTGAGTAAATAGAGAATATTTCAATAAAATAATTACGTGCCCCGGAAAAATCTATTTTTTTCCCGCTTGGATGCGGTAGAGAGGGGGTGTGTTGACCGGAGGAAGCACGCAGCTAAAACCTTGGAAGACCGAGGAGAACGTGAATCGAAACGAACGACATTGGCCGAATCAAGATTTTCCCCAATAGAATTCAATGGAGAACACTTAGGAGATTCCCGGCACCAGACGAGTCACAAGGCCTGGCGACAAGAGAGATAAATAGTGAGTCTGGCTGGTACTCCCGGAACGATTCGAGGGAATATAAGGGACACACAACGGCAGCCGGCGCGCAAGGAGAAATTAAGCGATGTTTTCGAGAGTGGCGGCCCATTCCCACAGTACTTCGGACTTCAATCCTTTCCGCCTGATTGGAGTCTGGCAAAACCATTTCATCGCGTTAACATCCCTCTCCAGGCAAGAGGCCCCGGCGTAAATCATGTTAAGTCCCTCTCCGCGCCCTCCCTCTACCCGAGCGTTTACTTCTGATGCGACAGTGTCTCATTCTATGGCACGCGGGAAATGGATTCCGGTACAGTTGGAATGAACTCAACCTCAGCAATAACTGTAACTCGAAAATTTGAGATATTAATAACTTTATGTCTATATATTTAAACGAGATTGTGAAGAGAAGGACCAGCCATATCTTTTTCCTAATTAAATGTTGCCGACTCTTTCTAGCAAGACATCATTTTTTTGAATGATTTTCCGTGAGTAAAAATTTTCCTGGACCGGAATTCAAAACAAAGACACGACTTTCCGGGCGACTATGTAGACTACAATGCTTTGCAGTTCTTTAATTCTCTACCCGAGTATTTAATATGATGCATCAGTTTCTACTGCATACTATCAATGGATTCCGAGACAAATGAAATTATTCAACGTCCGCTAAAATTATACCTCAAAAATGTTATAAAAATAATAAATTTACACCTATTTTTAAAAGATATTCGAACGAAAAAGTAGCAAAACATGAAGTAATTCTTCCCCAGTGAATTAATTGTGTGAAGTCTTCTTGGTACTTCTACCGATTCAATTCGTTGTTTATCACCGGACCAATCGATAGTCGTTTTATTCACCCTGGTAACGAGGGACAAGTCTTCCGTCGAAACGTTGGTCATAGACAATGAATTAAATCGGTGAAAGTACCGAGAATACATCAAGCCAATATTTCAAACCTTATCTTATCCCTAATTTAATTTTACTCATTGAATTTCAACTCGAAATTCATTGATTCTAATCATAATTTTAAATGTGGGGACGGAAAAAAGCAAATATTCTCGCATTTCTGGAATTCTCAGGTGAGAAGAGTGCTAACCGCCTAATTGCAATGATTTTCTTCAAAAATTGTAATTCGAAATTTCAAGATAAAATAATAACTGTATGCCTACTGTTAACAAAGATGTTGAAAAAGATGGACCAACCTTAGCTGGACCATGACTTAACGCTACTTATTTAATTGCATAAAAGATACAACTTCCGGCTTGATTCGCTGAAAATCTTTGACATTTAATATAATGAATAAAACTTGCCTTTTTCACATTTATTCATTTATTTCAAACGACTCCGTTTTGGGCACGTAATGTCATTTTCACGAAGTCTTCATTTCCTAGAAAATTCAGCGTTGAAAATGGAATTATGTGCCGGAAACTGAGTCGGTGGGAATGAACACATAAGTTTTTTTTCTTTTTCACTTTTAACTACGTTAAATATTTATTTTCAACTCGAAATTCATAGATTACAATCATGATTTTAAAGATGTAGAAGAAGGAATGATAGCTTAGTGGGTGCAACTCTTGGGTTCTGAGATTTTATTCTGGGCGAGGCCTTCAGAACAAAATCTCGCCATTTCAATTTTCAAATATTTCAACTGTTTTCAACACGCGGACGCGTTGTTTTGAATGAATTCAGTATCGTTGGGGAGTTTTCAAAAATGAATAAATAATATAAAAATTCAATTTTTCCGGTAGTTACGAAAGAGTATATTTCTTTTAAAATAGCATCTCAAATCATATTAATAATTAATTAAAGCAGTCAACTTACCGAAAATGTAAAAATAAATGAAAGTTTTCACAGCGAGCATTCAAGAATTTTAACCCCTTTTACTTGAAAAGGAATATATCTTAACATGTGCGTACACTGCACAGACATTTCTTGATTAATTTCCCGAGATGAGGTGTTAATGCCGGTGTTGAGAATTTTGAGCAACTTCTGCTCCCGGACAGATGCTAATGAAAGTGAGGATAACGTTCCCTAACCGCCCTAGGCAAGGCAAACACAGAAATTGATGAAATTCTCCTCTTCCTCCTCCCGCCTTTCCTCTTTCAAATTCTCATCCTCCTAACCCACGCATGCTTTCATTTACCTGTGCTTCTCTTTTCCTCTTTCCCTCTCTCTCTTCACCCGCAGCCAGAAAATCTCCTTAGCCCATCAAGAGGAAGTCCTTGCCTTTCACCATCTTCCAGAACCGGTACACCGCCGACTTACCAAGCCTTCTAAATGCTTTTGTTCTTTCGCATCGCCACTCGCACTCCATATACGTAATATCATGAGCTCAGAGACGTTTAAACAACGATCACACCGAAATTCACCGGGCAACGAGCATCCTCCCAACCGAGGAGTTAATTAGTCCCACATGGGCCTAGGATATTATTATTTGCCTTATATCCCTCCCACTACTCTTATACGCTTCCATTCCGGGAATCTGCCTGCTTCTCTCGATTGCCACCGCGGCTCATGCGGAAGTTGAAAAGGAAGAGGACGGTTGGCGGAAGGATAGGATGGGATGGAAGGAAAGAGTGAAAAGTAGGGGAAATGAAGGGGAAGGAGAGTGAAAGGATGATTCGGTTCGTTTGAAACACGCTGAATGGGAGCAGCAGGCCTCCGGGGGGCAAAGTGCTCCATAACACGGCGCCCTACCTTTCGCCGCGACGATTAAGTTGTTCCCTCAGTTCACGGGTCGCCGTTCTTGTAATGGCAGACTGCGATTGGGAAAATAGCGGACTGATGTATAAATTGCGCATTGAACATTCGTCCGTGGAATGCATTTACGCCACTACCATCACTCACACGAGTGAATATGATTTAATAGTAAGATACTTAGCTTTATGCTATGGGGAGTGCAAACAAATAAAAGATCAAAATATAATTCAGTGACGATAAAACAAGTCTATTATGTTAGGTAAAACTTTTTGGGCTACGTCGCCACGCAAATTTTCGGGTGGCCCCAACGATATCCGACCAATTCTGGTGGCATTTTCAAAGGAACCTGATGAAGTAAGAGTTATTTTCATGTATAAACGTATCCGTGCCTGGGGTTGAGAAGATGGGAGCGAGGGGTTGGGTATTGTAAGGGTTGCCAAGGGTTACGACTTATTTTAAGGCCGGTATCCTCGTTAAAATTGTTCTCCTTTTTTCCATTTTTTACATTCTTAAACAAATAAGAAAGTTTTCAAACTTAAACAAATTTCTTGTTTTCTGGGAGTTTTTCATCTCATATGGAAATAAGAGCCTCTAACACTTTTTTTATAAATGAATTAATTCATGACTCAATGACATTCCATTTTTTATGCAAAATTCATTACGCAATTATTTTAGTCCATGAAATGTACCAATGCGAATTTCATTTATTTAAAGTTTCACTAGTGGTGGAGGAATGGAAGGTTTTTCTACGAAAAGAATTTTGCTTACATGCCCATTTGGTAAACTTCAAAGATTTTTTTCAAAAACTCGATAATTATATTTACCTTATGTTGAACGCACTACCTACTCACCATCTATAATGCTATGAACTAAAAATTACTAAAAAGAGTACAGAGAAAAATTTGGGCAAAATCATATCCGAGAAATACATTTAAAATAGCCAAAGCTGTGGCAAAAAAGAGTGAATACGCAGTCGAAAACAAAATTTCTCTGGGATTAAATCAAATGAAAAAAATCACTCAAAGATAACTTTCAAAATTGAGCCTTTATAACTTGTGCTTGCCCGAGAAAGAAAATAGTTTCTTGACGTAATTATTCATGCAATTTTTTGAAATAATGCTATGATTTTTAAAGCAATAGCATTTATTTCAGCAGAAGTAGGTCTTAGAGGAGTAATTAACTCTTTATTGTGAGAAAATATAAGGAAGGGTATATTCATAAAATATTTTGACATTATGTTAGGCAAACGTAAAATCATCTCTCTTCTTAAATATCTGGGCAACTCTTTTATGGTTATGTTACATCACAATACCTCTGCAAGTAGTATAGCAATACAAACCAGGCGAAAAATGGTAATGATTACTATATAAAATGATGTTTCCTGGAGTTTAGGTCAATAAATTAAAAGTTAGCAGCCAACGTTTCGTTTTATTTTAAAAACATCTTCAGGGCTATGCAATACAATTTATAGAAATATATATATAAACATATATATATGAACAGAATAGATTATACAAAAAATTTTTACAAATAAAAGCAAATTATTACTAATTAATTATTACTAATTATTATTAATTTTTATTAATTTTTACATCAAAATTAATGGTAACCTAGGTTGTGGCAATACCGTAGAAACCAAATATCAATAAATGTATTCAAAGTTTAGAGGTATGTCAAAATTTTTTGTATAATCTATTCTGTTCATATATATATGTTTATATATATATTTCTATAAATTGTATTGTTTATAAAAAACCCGATTGCTCCTTTTTTATGTATATATATTGTATATTGCCTAATTCTCTGCATTTTATATTGTTTCACATTATTTTTCTAACATAGCCCTGAAGATGTTTTTAAAATAAAACGAAACGTTGGCTGCTAACTTTTAATTTATTGACCTAAACTCCAGGAAACATCATTTTATATATAAAAATAAGGTCAAGAAAAAGGAGAAAAAATAATAATAATAGTAATGATTACTGTGTGGAAACAAAATCAGTCAAATCTAATTCAGTTTTATAATCCCCGCAATGTTGCTACTTATTATTGTGAATGCATTGACCACCGTATATATGATATAGTGCGTAGTTTTCTTTCTTCATTTATCGTAGTGCCCTCTTTATGCCGCTGAGGCTCTTGAATCAAATTCACCAGGGCACATTTTTGCCATGTGTCTGTATCATTACCACGCAATGCGATAGATTTAGATAAATTCACAAACTAAAAAGGAATGATTTATTATACGATACAACGTGAATCCAGTGCAAGTGGAAACAATAAAAGTTGATTGTCATACGTGTCACAAAGAACTTAACTCAATTTTTCAAACTTTATGCTTCACGACCCCTTATTATATATATATATTTTTTTTAGATCACGAGATGTGGGTCAATTGTAAATATTATTTATTTTTTCCAAACTTTGCCAACGTTTCGGACATTATATTTGTCCATCCTCAGGGCTATAAAAATGATAATTTATGATACAAAATTAGTTAAATACAGGCAATTTTACAGTTGTTATACATTAAAATACATGGAAATACATATTCAAAATTTACCTTTAAGTCTGATGTTGTTTTTATTTTGAATGACGGATTTTATCTCTCATATATTTTTCATTTCATTTTTTCGTACGGTTAGAAATTTGTAGGCAATGATAAACGCAACATCCTTTCTTTATCTTTAATATCCTATGTATTACGAGTTTGGTGATACAAATCAGTATAGCGTATAGCCTACATGGTAGGATACGTAATTTTCCATGTTGCCTAAGTCACAGGACTTTCCAAAGACATGTAGCTACTATTCATTGGCGCCGCGATGCCGCAACAGGTAACGTCAAAAACTACACCATTGGGATGAAAGAAATTTGTGTCAACTACAATAAACAACTTTTTTATGGTCAATTCACTTGACTTAAAGATAAAAAGAAAAATTTTATCATGACTTCCCATTCGTGCAGTTGGGCAAACGCTCAACATGATGGTTATTATTATGTATTCATTCAAAGCGGGTATTTTTCATTAAGTAAATAACATACACTTTAAAAATACGTTTTTTGATGGATTTCTTCTCTGAAATTCCTTTCTTCCAATTTCTATTCGTAGTGGCAAAATAGTTATCAACTTACTCTGAGAAACAGCGTTCCTAAGTCTTCAGTTAGTATAGTTCAATATATTAGTAAAAAATTGTTTTATCCAACCCTACATTACTCACTTATTATTACATTTACAATCAAGATGAGTTTTTAAATGAAGATATGGAGAAATAAAATAATTTATGTCCATTTAATGCGTCATAAGGTCTTTTAACGTATAGGCTGATGATTAAATTTCAAGCCAATTAAAAATCGCAAAAACTTTTTATTGAAGGGACAGCTCAAATGGTGAAAAAATATATTATGGATTCTCTTTTTGATTTTTTTAAATAGAAGATATATTTATCAATCAACCATTAATGGAGATCCTACATAAAAAATCTGATATTTATGCATCGACAACCACGATACCAGTAAATATTAAGAAAAACACCAATGAACGACAAGATATTTACAGTAGAATCGTCAAGTAGATGGAACAAAATACAATATAGCTATCATGAATTAATTAAATAAAAAAATGAAAACTGCCACTATATCTCCCCATTATTCACTTTGTCATGAAGATATATACTCATTAACAAAACTTATCAGGAAAAAAGCTATTAAAGGCGCAATGTGAAATAACATTAAATAATTTGCCTCTGCCTTCATCCAACTCCCAAATGAGGTATGTGGAATAATTTATGATATATAAAGGACCAATAGAAATGAATAAAAAGAGAGAACAAAAATGTATGTTTAGTGGCAAGCCATTGTTTCGAAAAAAAAATATTTGATAACATCAGAGGGTAGAACTACATCGGGTATCTCGCAGATAAAAAAAATAACCATTTTATTACTCTGATATTATTTAAACATATTTTAACATATTATGTGAGCATATTTTAAACTATTTTATTATAATATAAGTATGAATAATACAAATTAAATATTATTAATGAACGTATTTTAAAGTCTTTAATCAAAAATACAAAAATATTTTGATTAAAAAATGAGAAACCTTGATTTAAAATTTAAAATAAATAACAGAGTATTCAGAAACACGATTTCTCAGATCGTACCGATATTTATCTTATTTACAATTATATATCAATATATTATACAAATTCAGAATTAATAAATGGTTGTTTCATAAATAGTAACAGCCACAATGTACCAAGTCCAAATGATGGCAAATATAATTATCGGATTGATGACAAAAATCCTCAAGCGGGAGCACTGGCGTATAGAGTACGCCAATCTTCGAAAACCAAGGATTCAAACATTGTACATTCATTCTGGTTTAGAATGTCCTCGAGTGTTCTCAAAATGTATTTTGACTGACTATAGTGCGAGTTTTCAAAGATCTAAGTAATGTAGCTATTTTATATTTAGATCGGCTAGAGGAAGCTGACGCCCGTGGCGTATAAATTACGCCGCACGACCGGCCGCGTACCACCTGTGTATCTTCATATCTTTATCAACTGCAAATGCTAGCCGCATTGCAAACTGCAAAGCCGAACGGATAAAGATGAGAATTCGTTTTTCCCCCGAACCATAAAGGACTTTAACAAACGCTAGTCCCAACTTCGTTACAGCACTTAATTGTTTTTAGCTGTAAACGGCTGGTGTCCTAACACCCCCTGCCACACGCCTTTTAGGAGGCTTGCGAGGTATTATGTAGATGTAGATGAAATGTGAAAGCTTGAAACAATTTCTGCTAATAATGTTAAATGCTAACAAATCAAGTGTTATCATATGGATTCACATATCGTCGAAAAAGTACGCCACGTGCCCGGTCGTGTAAAAATATCAGGCGCGCCCGCTCGGGGGTTAAAGCCAACTTTTCCTCAAGAGAAAGTGAATCAATCCAAAAAGGGAGCTCTACAAAGGAAAGAAATTTTAAACGCCATCCAGCCACCCATCTGGACTGCCCTTTTTCTCTACCCTCTTCGGAGTCCCCACTTAATCCTACTCGACCCACGCCAATCACACGTCACTCGCAAGGGATAGAGGGAGGAGAGGGACTTGGGCTCAGACAGTGGAGGAGTGCGCAGCAACTCTTTCTACCCGAGCAACCAACCCACCCTCTCAGCCGACAACACACAATCTAGTCACACGCGTGGTCCCACAACCTTCCCCCTGCAACACCCCTCCCTCAAAAAAAAAAGGATGGCATGCACCACCACCACCCCAGAACCAGTATCTCCCTTATTTCCTCACCACTGCCCTTTCGCAACACTCTCACTGTATTACCTATATGCTATATATTATTACATAAAAGTATTTTTCTGTCATTCCATATATCGATTACTAAGTTCTAACAACACGCATCTCAAAATTTTTCCGGTCTGAGTTAATACTGCTAATACTGTTATTAAACAATAAAATTCGAGCAAAAACAACCCTTAGTTCGCAAATGTCTGCTTTTTTCCCAGGTTTACGTACTTTCGGTTTTTAATTTCAATTCAAATTGCATACAATTAAAAAAATATATCGTTTTTTTGCTCTCCAGAAAAGTTGCTATTTTTGAGATACGTGTTGTTAGAACTTAGCCAACGATATGCTCCGTAAATACTGCGCCTACATCGATAAATGAGGCACCATTTTCAATTTTAAATCTCCGGCTTGTGAAAAAAATACAATCTCAATATCAAATTTGACTATTTACCAATTAATTTGACTTAAAACATTCTCTCTCTCTCTCCATGTCGATTATTCGCTCGAGGTATTTTGAGTCCATACATTATTTTTGCTCTAAACATAAAAGAAAGTTAAAAAAACGTTAAATCCATAATAAAGCCAAAGAAAATATTAAAAATAAAATCTAAGAAGTATGAAGGATGTTAAACAACATTTTTACTTCTAATATTGTCTTTAAAGAAGATTTGTAAATTGCGTAGCATTATTCAGAAACAGATCTTATGATAGTTTCTACTAGTACCAAACTCTCATGCCTGTATTATTTTCATATGTTTTGTATATTTTTACAAGACAACAAGAAAAAAAAGCTCTTTACGATACACCTTCTTTTCTCTTTTAAGCCCAAGTACACCGTTACTTACATAGTTATTTCTTGATAGCGTAAAAGTGCAAAATTTCCACACGGTTTACCTAGTATGCATATATTCTTGTATTTTCCCTCCTTACTTCTATCACACAAACCTTCTCCTTCTTCCCCACCCCCTTCTTTTAGTGTTTGAGTCGCCTCCTACAGTGGGCAAGAAAAAGACGAGATGCGGTCACTCCGGGGTGGGAAAGGGTGGAGGGAGATGCCCCAGAATGGGAGGAGAATGGGGTTTATCCGGAGAAAGGGGGTGGTACGAGTCCCACGGGTAGAAAGATAGGGAGAGGCGTATTTTGAGGGGGCCGAAGCATTCACCTCTCGGACTAGAAAATGAGGTCCACGGAGTGGGAGGCTGGGGCGAGGAGAGCAGATACTGGAGGAAGAGTGAGTTTGAACCTTGGGGTACTGCGAGAGAGATAGGCAGGCTGGAGAAGTAATTGAGGTTCTGGGGAGAGGAGCAAGGAGAGAGGAGAGACAACAACACTGTATCCTTGGGTGCAACTGGGGGCTTGGAGGAGATGACGTGGTTATCGTGGGCGAGAGGAAATTCGGGCGTAACAAGAGAATCATAGATTGATTAAACTTATGCGTGAACTCACCGGTCGCCAGAGGATTGCCCTGAAGTGGAAATCAGCGCTGCGTCTGCACGCTATAGAGACGACGAATCGCAGTCTGCGAGCCGAAATTAGGGAGTGTGTCAGTTGCAATGGAATAGTAGGCGGTTACGTCTTGATTAGATCTATTTTACACGCGATTTGTAATTATTTTAGAACGCTGTAAATGTTATACATACGATAGAAATTGTAATAATAAAAACATGATCATAAAAATATGTAACCAATCTTAATGGCCATCGTTAAAATTGCTAGGACAAATTAATTTGTCCACGGAAGAACACCAGGCATCAAAAGCTTTCAACATTGAAAGACAATGACAACACCCAAAGTCTTTTCCACCGAAATTGAATACAAAACATATGAATAAAGTGTGGAATCTCAACTTTAGTGAATGAAAAACGTAAAATATTGTTATGGGGATTTTTATAAAATGCAGATCATTTATTCATTGAAAAACCGGAGTCCATGCAGTAATCCATTCACAATGGCATAATGAGATTTTTTAGGGTAAATGAGAATTTATAAGTGTATTCAGCAGCATAGTAGAAGGGGGAGGGACACCGTGAAAATCAGAATAAATATTTGACCCAAAATGACGTAGGCCTTCTTCAAATTAAAACAAAACATCGACGGCTTTGTATCGCTTCAGAAAGTGACTCGATGAGGACTGGGAGAGCACTTGACTGCTCCGAGTGCGATGGCGCTGTAAGAGGTAGCCAAGGACGGGCAAGGAGGAAAAGGGAGGAAAAAGGGTCAAGAGGGGGTGGGTAAGGAACGCTGGTTTAGGACTAAATGGGAGAGAGGGAAGGACGGCATGGAAAGATAGCAGACTGCAAGTGGAACGACACATAAAACGTTCAACACAATATATTTCTCTTTACCTAAATGACGCACAATGTTTTTTTACGTTATCACCATAATTTTTACAACTGCCTTCCATGAAAAAATAAGACGGTAAAGTTCTGTAAAATATTTAAAATTAAGCATAGATTTTCAGATTTTTTATGTCTGAGCAATTCCACGTAAATGTCATACTGACTGGTTAAATAAAAAAAGTGGTTGGAGGCTCTGATATGGACCAAAATTTGTGTTATAAAGTCTAGACTTTTGTTATTAAGTGCTGACACTAGCATGAGTCGCGTGTGTCTCTGATAAGAGAAATTTTTTTATGTGCTCACCACAGTTTTTAGCCACATACTAAATTTAATGAGTCATCTAAGCGCAAAGAACACCTGTTTCGCTAATTGATTTTTATGGCCACTGTATTAATAATTTTTTTCTATTATGAGGTTCGTTCATTATTTTGAATGATTTTAAGGGTTTTTGCACAAATTTGTTTTGTTTATTTTGAATTAAAGAAGTTATTTTGTAAAATTTTTTGACAGTGAATAAATTTATACCAGAAGGGAATCACAAAAGTCAGTCCGTGACATTTCTGGTCAGTCCGTGACGATGCTTTTCAAGAGGAATTACTCCTCTGTAAAATCAGTTATTGTAATGGGCTTTGCAGCATTATTAAATTTGCATTTGGTGTTCTGAGATGTATTTTACTGAAACCCTGATCACTCTTTGTTTCAGAGCAAACCTTAGAGGTTTTACTCTGAGCTGAAAGTTTGTTTCATTTCTGTCAGTCCGTGACAGTGAGTTTCATGCCACTTAAGTCCTGTATTTTTCAAGACAAAGTAGTGTATCAACCAAAGTTAAACTTCACACCATTGTGTAGCAATTTGGAAGTTGAAAAAGTTTTGTGTGTCAGTCCGTTCGCGTTGCGTGTGTTCTTAAAAGTTCAAAAACGTATTGTGACGGTCAGTCCGTGACGCGTGGAATCACCCGTCTCTATTAACCGTTTAGTATATTTGCCAATTTCTTTCCATTATTGTCAAAAATCTATATTTCCAAAAATTACCACATTAATTTTGAAATAAATAAAAGGATGTGTTCCGGAGAAGAACTTGGCTAGCGGGGAAATTGCTATTTCTTCACCATCATCGAGGCAGGAACTGTGAGGAATATGAGTGACAGCATGAGTAATCGTATGGTGCATAAAGAATATTTTAATTATGATCGAACGGTCCAGCATGAAAAGGCTACAATGGTATAATCGAGTAAGTTGGAATTCGAAATAATTTTCGATAATTATTTAAATTTTAATAAATCAAAGTCACACGCATATATATATTTAGATGTTACAACTAATTTTTATTACAACCTCAATCGTTTTAAAAATTCATTTCGAAGTTCCTATAAAAAATTGTAAAAAAATGTTATGGCTCTTATTTGATATTCTTAATCTCAATTTCCCAATTTTTAGCCCATAAAATCCTTATGGAGAACATGGATGATGAGCAGACTTATGAAATAGGAAGAGCACGAAATAGTTGTAGTGCGGCTTAAATTACATACATGAGTGTTAGGGACATCACATGCGAGTTAATAATATGCAGAAAGAACGGGAAAATGGGAAAAAATGGACTACATAATTATCATGAAAGAATTACGGGGAGGAAATACATGGGATAGGAGTTAGATGGAAGCAGTAAGCAGTGAAGAGTGCCGAGTAGAGAGTGTGTGAAGAAGTAAGTCTTGCCAATATGGGTTTGGCATCGTAGTGATTTAAAGATATGGAAGAAGGAGGAGAGATGATTGTAAAACAAGAAGTAAATAGAATGGTTTAAGTAATTCATAGTTTGTAAGAGGCAACAGAAAAACTTAAACGTATACCAATCCATTTCCTGTAATAATAATGACTTGCACGTAAGTGCTATTTATATTGCCTTATTTTACAGTTACCCTTTGTTTGCAATATCATACAGAGGTTTGTGGCATTTCATCAGGTCAATCAGTCATGCACTCTGAATGCGTCTAATTTGAATGGTCATATCACATATCCTATAATATTATATCACTTAATAAACTGTACTTGCCGAAGAAAATAATGAATATGTCAAGATCAAGAAAGATATATTTTCTATCACAGCTGTGGCACAGGCATTCAACCTGGTCGAACTTTTCTTCCGTATAAACAATATATTAAACTAAATACCATGGACACATCGTCTATTTATCCATCGCGTAAAGGACATCGTATATTGCCTGACGCATATTATAGGAAGATACGTTGCGAAAATACTAAATCTTAATAATAATACATAATTGTTACTCTACACTTGATGTAATGTTTTCCAACCCGGATGCCGACACCCCAGTGCCATTTTCTTGGTTTTTCTAGGCTACATTAAAAATTACATCAACTATAGTGTGCATAACTGTTTTATTATGGAGATTGGGTAAAAGCATATTCATTATTTACTTTGAAGTAAGAGTTGAATTAAATAAATAAATTTTAATATGTCATATGAGCGGTATTTATATAACTTAAAAAAACAAAAATAATAACTTCTTTAATGCAAGATAATAATCTAATATGGATTGAGATAATATTCAAGATCAAATGCTCCCATCTTAGGATTTGGATGTGTTCAGTACGAACAGGAAGGTGGAAAAAGAGTGAAGGAAACTGTCGAGAAAGAAAGGCTGGGAGGAGACACAAGGATGGAAGGATGGAAGCAGTGGGCAGCGGAGAATGTCGGGGACAGAGGGTGAGTGTGTCTGGAAGAAAGGCCCGTCGAAGAAGGGTGCGGTGCGTCGTGGGAGGAGGATAAGATATGGAAGGGTTTGGAGAGAAAGGAAGGATGGAGAGAGAGAGAGAGGAAAAATTCGCAGGCTGAATGTGAGCAGGGTTGAAAATAAGTCAGGGGGAGGAGGAGGAGGAGGAGATAGAGAGAAAAAAAGGAGGGATAGTGGTGGGGGTAGGTCGACGACAACGGCGGCCGCAAGAGGAAGGCGCGCGTTTGTTGGTGAAGACAATTTGCTTCGAGAGCACTCCCGGAATGAGTAAAAGATGAGAGCGCAGAGGGACACTGGAGCTGGTGGGGTAAGTGGGGTTGGAGGGGGGGGCGGGAGGAAAAAGGTTTGCATGGGGGAATTTGGGCGGGGTGGACGTGTCCTTGTGTACGCTGATAACAGTGACGTGGGATAAGGAGCAGTAAAGCTCTCGGACGACACATTGTGGTAGTTCTTAATCTAAATAACAATCAATAGGCAATTGTAAACTACACACTGGATTTAATGTTTGCCAACCCGGTTGACGACAGATGAATGCCATTTAATTATTTTTTCTTTATCAGATTTAACATTTTAATGATTTTGGAGAGTAAAATTGATTTTAATGCAAATATGTTAATACGCTATTCATAAAACTCTTTCTATTAATCACTTTGCGTAATATGGGCGTAATATTATGCCACGCGAGATCCTTCAATTCTTACTACGGGATTAACGTTAGCAATCTGTCTTCTAAAAATCGTAGTTTGCCATTTTTAGTAGGGAATAGTGGTGGAGTAGTAGTTTTACGGACTTAACGTTTTGCGGTCTACTTTAGCGGACACCCTGCCACTGTATAAGGAAGTGTAATGGCATTTTTCACTCGGTGAACCATACTTCATCATCATTAGTAAACAATCGAAATATTGAAATATGATTCGATTCTTTCCCGGCGAATAATGTGGATAAAATCTTCTCGGGGCATTCAGCAGCCCTGAGGATGAGCCCCTAGTCGGAGCGTGAAACGTTAGCCAATATGGATAATATAACCGGGTGGGAACGCCAAGAATGGTACCCTAATCCTAAGATTGGTTTGATGCAGCTCTCATGGTAATAAAATGTGGTAAAATGTAGTGTGGTGGTCCTAAACGTGAGCGATATAAACATTATCATAAGTCAATATTGATTTGACGCAGCTCACCGATCTTCTCTCCCACCCGCTAGCCTTTTCATAGCGACGTATTTCTTCACTTTTACGCCCTTCATTACTTGTCTCGTGGAACTCATTTGAGACGTTAACCTTCTTCCCTTGCACTTGTTCTTCTACGGCTGTTTTCATCCGACCACCATGTCTCATAATATGGCCCACTAAGGTGTCCCGTCTTCTCTTCTGAAGACTCCTCTTTTCTCCCACTCTTCTTAGCACTTCCTTACTACTTACATGGTCAATCCATTATATCTCCATCATTCTTCGGTAGCACCACATTTCGAATGCTTCTAGTACTTATTTCTTTGCTGCTGTCAGCGCCCAAGCCATGCATACTTGTCAGAAATAATTTCAAGTATGTGGTAAACGCAACGTCTTACTTACAGACAAAAATGTAAATTCTGGAATGGGAAATGTTCCAAGACCTCGCAAGAAAATGATAAAAACAAAACAAAAATTCCATGCAAAATATAAAAAGTAAAAACAAGGGACAGGAAATGGCTGAAAATCAGCTGTAGAGAAAACTAAATTTTGAGTTGAATTCCATGAAGACATGGTCTAGATATCCATCGCCTAGTAGACATTTTTTATTGTATCAGGCATCTTCTCGGACGATACACTATGGAAATTACAAATATTTAAAATAAAAACAATTTTGAAAGTTACACTTAGTTTAATGCTTGCCAACCCGGCAATGAAAATTAGTTGCAACGGCGGAGTGGGGTAAAGACTTAGTGCTGTAATTGCATAGCGGGACTCCCTCCATATTGCAGCTCGCAGTATTCCCACTCAAAAATTTCCACATTTTGGTGGGAGTGTAATGCAACTGATATTTCCCACGCATCTCAGCCGTTGCTGTGTCAGTCAGCCGAAAGGAAGGAACAACGAGAGATATTTCTGGGACAATGCTCTCATTAAACACTTAATCAAAAAAGGGGTGCTATCCATAAATACACCAGATATATTTTACTCAACTCAGTGATGAAAAATAATGGAAAAGCCGTTTAAATGTATTTTATATGATAAATTAAAAATCCGTAATATGATGCATCTCATTGGGGTTGGTCTCTAATCCATGATTCTCTTAAATGTTATTTTTTTTATTTCTAGCACTCTAAGAGTTAGTCTGCGCTAAAACACTCAGTGAAACGAAAAGATTTAAGCTCTTTTAAAAATAATGCTAACGCTCAGATGAATGGATCGGTGATGCACACATAACAATACTATTTTCAATAGCTTATGAATATTTCCGCGCCAAACCACAAGCATGGCGACGCATGGAATACTGATCAAGTTAATAGCAATCGGTTAAACACGTGAATGGCTTTGATTTTAGTTAAAAGATTCTAGTTTTTTTTTTAAACTAAGGCGAGGTATTTGTGAAACGGCACCGCGATGCGGGCTATTTGAAATGATATTTTAGCGTAAAAGATTTTTATGAACATTAGTTCCAGAAAATTTAGCATTTGCACGAAGCATAACCTATATTGAGCGTTTCTAGAACAACTCCGAGCTTTACGAATGTTTATTTGTAAAAGTTTCTCATGAACGATCATTGGTGTCCAGTTGAATTTAAATAGAACTCACAAACGAATTATTTACCGTATGAAAAGAAAAATATTGGGCAAAATGCACATCTTTTTTCTTTACACGGAACAGTTTTTAAATTCTCAGTTGGGAAAACAAGTTTTAAGTCAATTTTAACGTGATCGTTAGCTGCAGTGTGCAGACACAAACGGAAATATAAGTCCTCAAAATTTAGATGAAAAACTAAGTAGAAGTATTAAAACCATTTTGTGCTACTTGAAACAGGAAACAGCATCTATGTAAAGAATGTGTAAAAATAAACGAAGTTTTATACTTACGCAAAAGATATATTTTATAAATGGAAAATTTACAAGAAACTTTAAATTTTAAGTAGGCATTGAATAAAAAAATATATTATCGATTACATTGACTATTATAGGCAGTAATTTGATAAACAAAAATGGAAGCATCCTTTTCTTTCTTTCGGTTAGCGATTCAACTTTTAAGTTCAGTTGAATTGGACTGGTGAAGACATTGGGGTAAGCACGAATTTCGTTCGGAGGCGCTCCAAAACCAGGGGGGGAAATTTTGAAAAACAGAGTACCAATTCGAGGGTTTAAAACTAATTTTGGCACTTTTCGTAATCGAAATAACTTCGTTTGTTAAATAAATCTATTATAAATACATTATTTTGCAATATTTTTTCTTCTTTTAATAAAGGAAAGTACTTTTGTTTTTACATTTGGGGGGGGGGGGTCCGGACCCCCCGGGACTAATGCTACGCCACGCCACTGGGTGAGGATTAATTGCACCATAGAATATACCAAAGACTTAATTATTCTAGCAAACACCAATTTAAGTGGACTTCGATTGCAAACCAATTGAAGCTAAGGGTGCTAGAGGGGGTTAGTCTTTATTTTAGTTATAAGTTCCCTTAAGCCTGTATGACACGTCCCAATATATTGGCCAACCCATTGAATATTGGATTTTGGTCCAACTGACACACACCAATTTCTAGTCCAATATCCATTTCACAATATTGGACACAATTTCTTGCCAAATTTGGAATTTAGAACAGGCTCTTTTTCTCGCGGCCAATCTCCAATGAGAAGTCAGTGATGTTGACTCACAGTGGCCAAAACAAGAAACTCTCTGCAAAACATCAGGTTTGGCCGAAAATTCAAAAATTTAAAGTTTCTAAAATGTGGACGAAATAAGTTGTTTTACTTTTGATTGAAGCGTACAAATCGTACGAACGCTTATGCATCGTAAAATAATCGAAATACAATGGACTTCTCTGGCGGGACATTGGAACACCGTTTCGGCCAATGTTGGTGCAAATATTGATACGTGTCGTACGGTTCGTAGCGCCAAATATTTTAAACAATATTGCATGCCGATTTATTGGTCAATAAATTGTAAAGTGTCATAGGGTCTATAACCGTTAACAGTCCAATGTTCCCATTTGGGAACAGATATGTAAAAAATTATGATAATTATATTTCGTATCTGTGATTACTTTCATAGCTTTTGCTGTGTAAATTAGGTATAGAAGTATTTTTAAAGCGAATCGAATGACTTTTGTATATTTTGGTCGTTAATTATACCTTTTCAAAATTGGTTATGCCTATCATCTCTGCAGTGAGTGTGCGTTTTACTTGATATTTTTCTCTACACTCGCTCTCCAGTAACAAATGCACATTTATTCAAAATATCAATATGTATCACCTGTTAAACTTAGTTTTTTAGTCAAGTGTTCTTATACATGCATATTTATTTTTCAAGCAGGAGCAAATTTTTTTGGCGTGTTCCCGTTTGGGAATATGCTTGAAAACGCATAAATTTTTTTCGGATATTCATTCAGAATATCTCTTTATTAGTTGTAAAATAAATAGGATAATAAATAAAATAATAAAAATCAGTAGATAAGATAGTTCGGTCTTTAAAAGGTTAAATAAGCTACCGATGCATTCCCACCGATCCTAAGTATTCCCATAATGCCCGAGTTATTATAAAACATGGCTTCTTCGGTTGCATGGAAAAATTTATACTCCTAAGATGGAATACAAAGTTGAGGACTGGCTTGGAATCAAAAGTGTGTAGCTTGTATTATACTGTTGAATTATATCGTTTTACTGACTTTGACGTAGTTGAAAATGGTGCATTGCTATGAGATTCAACAATACGGGCGGTTTGTTTACATAAGGGCCGAACTCAATGCTAACTATGCCACAGGCATATCAATTTCAATGAGAGTCGTCCTTGTGATAATTAGCAATTTCAAGGAATTTTTGTAAAGAATGCCCGACGTCCTCAACCAAGATTCGAACCCGAGTCACTGCAATCGGTGACCTAGAGTTTCACCCTGATACCTATCTCGCTCCCCGTTCAAGATATAGTATCCGCAATTTTAGCAATAAATACTAAAACACATATGGTTCACCATAATTTGGATAGAAAATATTTTAATGTTATAGGTTGTAATCCCATTTGAAAACTAGAATCACGCGCATTTAAACCAATCATTTTGTCTCCATAATCAAGTGTTGTCACGAATACTTTTGTAACGAGCTATACAGCCCTCAACGACGAGTGGTCCTGCGTCAATCCAATTATTTCCATTAGAGAACTTCAAGCGTATGAGTGACGGTGGTGTAGATTTTGTGGAAAACATTCACTCTCATGGAAATGGCTGCGAGCGACAGGCCAAACACTTGAATAACCTGTGCATGATAATAATGTAGGGCAAACTCACGGCAATTTGCGAGCTGAGGGAACTTTACCGCGGAAAATCTGCAACTGTGACGGTTAGGATGTCGGCAACTCTGAAGTTTAATTGCGCATTTTGTACTCTAATGTGCCCGAATACTGCAGCCGAACAACGACCACGAGTACCAGAGAGTGAATTTTAATTGGTATTGAGGCTGCATGGAAATTATTCTATGCCGTACTTCTATTGATAATCTGTCATATTCAGAGAAAATGTGAAAGCGTTTAAGTGTCATAGCACATTCACAGAGTAATGCACTTCACACTAAAATTATACTGAAATGTTAGGTGTAGATGAAGATAAAAATTTTACAGCTATTGATAAAGAATTATGCAGTTCACTTGCTCATTACGTAGATGTAATTGATTTACGAGTGCGCATTTATGTGATGTAAAATAAAAATGCTTGAGATAATGAGGAATGAAAGCTTTTTGAATTGAACCTTCCAAATTTTTATTATAAATTTATTTTGATTTGATCTGCATACCTATCAGCAATAAAATGAGAAGTGTACAGCCAACTAAATTTATTTTCCATAAACTGCCTCTATAATATTCAAGAGATAAAAAACTATGAAATATGATTTGATGCTTTCCCGGCGAATCATGTGGGTAAACTCATCTTGGGATTCCCACCGGGTTAATTCTTTCATAACGGCCAAATATAATTATTTTAAAATTCTAGCTCCATACCGAAGGAGAGAGATTGCTGGCCGTTATGAAAGAATTAACCAGGTGGGAATCCCGAGAACTGTTTACCCAGGTGTAAAACTATTTCAATTTTAGCTTATTTAAACATGATTTTATGCTTTCCCGGCGAATAATGTGGGTAAACTTTTCTCGGGATTCCCACCGGGTTAATGTTTTTATAACGGCCAAAAAATTAAAAATGTTTGTATTTTAATGGCTTCTTTGACTTTTCCAGACTAGGAAGTTGCTAACCCTTGAGTGGGCGCGCCTGATATTTTTATATTACACGACTGGGCGCGTGGTGTACTTTGTCCACTTTATATGCATACATATGATAACACTCGATTTTTGTCAAAATTTAACTTTTTGTTCAAGCGTGTTCATTAATAGGATATAAAGATACTAAGGTACACAGGTGGTACACGGCCGGTCACGCGGCTTAATTTATACGCAACGGGTTTAAGGTTCCTCAAGCCGGTCTAAAAATTACTAAAATACTTTCTTATTTAAAAACTCACGCTACAAGAAGTCAAAATGACATTGTAAGAATACACGAGGCCATTCAAGAAAAGCAAAGCACGAAATACACGGCCGGTCGCGCGGCGTAGGTACTTGGTACGCCGTGGGTGTCGGTTCCTCTTTCCGATCTAAAAATATGCCACAGTGCTTCGAGCTTTGAAAACTCGCACTATGGGCAGTAAAATGACATTGTAATAATAAACGAGGCCATTCTAGACCAGAATGTAAGTACAATGTTGAAATCCTTGGTTTTCGGAGATTGGCGTACTTAATACGCCAGCGCGCCCGCTCGAGGGTTAAATTGAAACAAAAACCACACTTAAGAAATATTATTTCCGCTTTCTAAATGGCATCAAAGGGGAGAATCAGTGTGTGCATACAAATAATAACGTCTCTCGTGCGTGTATTAAGAAAAAATACTTCTTTAAAATAAGCTATCTCACACTCACCAACTCCTATTCCATGGAAGTTACCCATGCGGGAAATGACTCATTATGATTGCTTCGGCTGGAAGTTACACTACCGCTTCTCAGGACAGAGATAATCGTCTATCAAGCGCAGAGGATCATAATTAAATGACTGAGAATGAATTGCGGAAGAAATCCGTCATGAACTCATAATCATCTGCCCTTCAACTTTCTTATCACTTAAAAGTTAAATTCCTATTATCTCCGTAAGACTTCTCACTTAAATTTAACGTCGCATCTGCCCAAATTGATCATCAGCGAGTAATTTACAGTGTACTCGTGCAATACTTGCTCCCTCAACAGTTGGAAGAAATATAAATTAAAATAAGAAAAGGAGCGTAAATAATTTATTGTAAGATATATCTATTATCCACCAAGGACGACAAATAACTTTCTTGAGGAAATTTTGATCATTTTTTAAATTAAAGTGTATTTAATTTAATAGACTTCCTAATTTTGTAAAGCTTCTCCATGGGAGGAAATTATATCTGAGAACAGAAAGGCAAATACTGCATGAGGAATAGGAGAAGGAATTGTGAGAATCGCCAATTTTGATACATCACACATTTGACATAAGAACACTTTAAGTCCAATTCCATCATCAATTCACCTATCAATGAGTTTGAAAATTACAGAAAAAAAAGCATTGGTGAAAAATTTTAAATAAATAAACAGCATCAATTCTATAATTTATACTACCACCTTTTATTCCATAATTAATGAACTTGTACTCCTCTTACGCTTCAACCTGAATAGTTAATACCGCATTAATTGGCTTCAATATGCAAAGAAATTTTCATCACAATTATTTATAAAATTCTAGCTCTCCACCGAGGGAGAGAGATAGCAGGCGCATTTCCAGAGAAATTATGATGGCTTACCTCGTGCAATTCCACACTCGCTGATACGCGTTTAAAAAGGAGTCCGTGACGCAAGAATATTTCAACACCTTCCCCAAAAGGCCACAGAGTCCCTCCCATGAATGGCGTCAAATAAAATCATCAGGCAAAACCATTTTAAGCACGCCAAAGTAGAGGAGCGGGATGCGTGTGACGCACGAATTTTTCAGCGAGCAGCAACTACCTCACACCCTTGAGCACTCCCAAGGGGACTCCCGCAGAGCGCGCTGCAGCGGCGGCCGCGCCAATTAAACTGGTGCCTCGCTAAATAAAGCGAGAGCTCTGGCACACGCAAAAATTGGCGCTTAAGAGAAATAATTTGTTTTTACGAGGGTATTGGGCGGCCTGGCTGCCGCGCCACTGGATCGGACCATAGTGGCTTAATCAAGAGAAAAAGGGATGGCGGATGCGCGGTGGGAAGTCAAATAGAGAGAAAAGCCCATAGAGGCTGGGAAGGGAAACACGGTCGTAGTTGGGGTAGTGTTTCCATTTCGGTAAATTAGGTGAAAATTAATTTAACATTGACGCGAAAAAAGCTATTAACTAAGGCGGAGAAGAAGCTGTTTTGTCAATGTGATGATTAATTACGCCAGTCACTCATTACACCACGTTTTTTAGATATATATAGCACATTTTGAATACATTATTGTGGACAATGGTTACATGCAGATCGGAAATATGTACCAGGGGAAAATCAGATCAGGAAAGAAAAGAAGACTTTAATACTTCTTAGGTCAGATAGTGAGGATCAATTGGATGAGCAGAGTGGTATTTACGCAAGAATAGGAGAAGGATGGTAACTATGGAGTGATCATACACCTGAGAAGTACCTGGTGGTTAAGTCACTTTATAAGACTTAATGGAAAATATAAAGAAATTAGAATAAACAATAAGTAAAGCCAATAAATATAAAATAGGGTACAAGGAAAAAAAACCTCAGGAATGTAAATATTTAGAACAGAAAAGAGAAAAATAGGGAGCTGCAGCATTAAGATCTTAAGATTGAATAATTATTGACGAATTAATTTTTTCGATAGTGAAAGCTTCTGTTGAAGCCAACAGCTTTTTCTACTATCATCTACTGGTGAAAAACTAATGCAAGCATATTATGGCACTGTATACTTATTACGATAATTGGTACTAGCTTAGGCGGATTTCTAGGGGGGGCACGGGGGCACGCCCCCCAGATCCCTAGAAAATGTGCAAGATTTTTATTTAATATGGTCCCATTATCATTGCGTTCGTTTGGTATTACGAGGTATCCTTGTGCCCCCCAGAACAAATTCCTGAATATGACCTTGCTTGTGCTCCCCCAGAAATAAATCCTGGATCCGCCCCTGGGTACTAGGCTACATGATAAAATGGATTATGCATGGACATGCTTTCAGGATACAAAAGCATCCATAAAATCAGTGACTTCCCTTATTTGTCACTATCGTATTGTTAAATTAGTAAACACAAACAACGGCACCAAAGGTACTTTAGTCATAAGCTGTGAGCAACTGTGATTTGTACTATTTTAGGTTATATTTAATGGAAAGATTCGTAGGCATACTTATAAACCCACAGCTAATTATATTACCAAGCTTTTCACCAATAATCATAATACGTTATTTCTAATATTGCTTAAATGTGTACCAAAGTGGCAACTTTTGCAGCGGTGTCAAATATGCCGTATTAGATTTACCCCAGCCATGTAGTGCCGCTGGCAAACGAATTTGTCTATTACTTATTAGAACTTACGCGATCACAAACATACACAACACTTGACCAACGTAGAGAGAGAAGGTAAGCAACTGATAATGATTGGCATGTAAATCCCCAGTGGACGATAATTACCAATAATTTGGGATTTACCCTAGTGATATAAAATAATCACTCGAGCAATTACATATTGGTAAAACTGTTGTCAATACCCAGGTCACATCATTAATCGAGTTGAAGAAATTTATATATAAATATATATAACACTTATATATAAATTCAAAACGCACGAGGGAAGAATGGTAAAGATGACTTTTGAGAAGGCTAGTAGATAATAATAGAATAAGCTGTAGGTTTTGAAAGAAGTTTTCACAACTGAATTCATTCATTCGTAGTTCATTGGTACCATTCATTCATAAGACTAGTATACTACAACGCTCTATTATTCCCTCTCCCAGGCCGGTTTTTTTAATTTGGGCTTTATCCTCGCGATGTGAAAATAGTAACTCGAGCGATCGTATTTGAAATTTTGACTTGACCATTAATACCCAGGTCACGTCATTAATCAGGCCCGACTAATTTCAAACGCATATTTGCACACGAAGAAGGTTATCTCGGGTTTTTCACCGGGTAATCGACTACATATTTCCCAAAATTTTGAAGAGCGACTAGAGAATCACTCAGAAGTTCCCCGGAAAATGAAGAGCAAGTCGTTATTCGAAACGTCGGGAAACATGGAGCCATTTATCCGGTATATCCCGAGAAACTTTTCTGCACTTGATACGCCGGAAGAATCTAAGATTTTACAACATATTTACATGACGTAAACGGTTATCGGGTTACCATCCGAGTAAGATACTCCATATATAACCCCGATGGTAACCCAACAACTCTTTCCGTCAGCCATTCCCCGGGAGAAAGTTAGATCCTGCACATATTTGAATTATTCCTCATGATATTTTCAAATAAATGCATGCAATGTACTTGACAAACAGTGAGAGGGAATGAGAACAACTGATAATAGTTGGCATGTGAATTTCCATTTATTCAGATCTACCTTAATAAGGGCTTAACCCCAGCGATAAAAAAATTGTTACCCGAATAATAGAACAGTCTGCTGCCTTTGAAAAAAGTTTTTAATTTAAAATATTTATCAAATCATACGTAAACAATTTTAATTTAAAATACATAATTGCAGGACGATTACAGTTCTCCGCTTTCTATACAGGTTATATCCTCCATCTATAACCCGGATGGTAACCCAAGAACTGTTTACGTCAGCCATTCGACTGGAGAAAGTAAACTCTTTCCCATATTTTCATCATTCTTCATGATATTTTTAGACTGAAAGTGGCTATCAACGTCAATATATATCTGCCAGACGGAAAAAACATGGGGTGAAAGTAGGAGAGATGAGAGAAATAAATAGGGGGAGAAAAAGAGAGGGAAAGAGAAGCCCAAAGGAAGGAATGGGGTGAAAGTTGGTATAGGGCCGTGCTGCGGGGAGATAAAAGATCGTGCCGCGGGTTTGTGCTGGGGAGGAGAGACGTGGGACTCTGGGATGGGGAAGAGGACACGAGGGAAATAGCGTGAGAAAGGGAGCCGAGCTGAAAAAGGAATGAGGCAAGAAACGGGGTGGTGACTGGGAAGAGCAGATGAGGAAAGGGTTAGGAATGGAACCGTAGGGGGTTGGCGTACATCCCCCACCGTATGGGGCTGTGGGGAGGGTGAGACTGAAAGTTGGGGTTGGATGGAGGGATGAAAAGGTTCGGAGAGGCACGGTGGTGGGGGAGGAAATAAGGAAGGTGACTTGTGGGAAGAATGGGGGTGTCAGGGGAAGGGGGTTGGGGTTTTGTTGGGACCTCCGGGGGTGGATCTGTGCGGGAGGGAAAGGGTTGTCGAGTCTGTAGAATGGAGTGCGGAGGAGAGAAGGTTGTTGGGCGCATACGTGTGCAGGTCGTGAGTTCCCAAGCCTTGTGGATCTTTAAGGTGGTGTAGGGATGTGTTTGTGGGGCGAGGATGTGTGTAGGTCTTCTGGGGTTGATAGTGGGCATGGGGAGGGTGGAATGAACCCAAGACAGGGTTGATTCCTTCCTCTATTTTTCCTTTTTTTTCTCTCTCCATCCCTGACTTGCATAGAGGCATAGGTGGTGAATATATATGTAAAATAACTGGGCATTCAAGGCTAGTGATTTATATGCCCTATTTAATAATCAGGGAAAATGCACTAGTAATTTATTCAGGTAGTCAACATAAATTGATTGTAATTCGACCTGCACAATATTGATTTTACAAGTTGATCATGACTTGCAGTACATTACTCCATGCTGTAAGTGGTTAGATGCTAAGAAATTTATGCTAGCTGTGATGATTCTCATTTGCATGGCTATCATTAATGCGAGAAATATTCAATCCATAAAACTAGGAAAATATAATTTCGAATGTGATGAACTATCTTCTAAAAGTCGCCTTTTCATCAATTATTACTAATGTTCTGAAAAAGTTATATTTTTTACAAAAGCTTATTAAGAACTACAGGTTCCTTGGTGATTATTTGTCTGGAGTGAAACAGCACGTAATTAAGAAGCAAAATTTATTAATCACGTACAATAAGTGCACCGATGACGGGGTTGGTGCTTTCCTCTCCGTCATTTCCCTTTCACCCGTCCCTGATTCATATGAAAGCATAGGTGGAGTATGGACATGTAAAATAATCGGGTCTTAATAACTCGTGACATATATATACACCAAATTGATTCCCCCTTTGGTTATCAGGCCTATCGTATTGGCAATTTATGTCAGTAATTACCCAAGATTCAATGACCGAATTACAATCATGGAAACCATCAAATGTGATTGATTAGTCAGTACATGATGTGGTGAGATGTTAAGAATGCCTATTTGTATGAGAGAGGATTTTCAATCTGATGGTTGTCACTTTAGAGTACTAGAAAAAGGTATTTTGAAGGCAATCAATTTTCATTTTAAATTCCTTTTATGGTCAATGCGACATCGAAGTCCTAGAAAATAAATTTTTGCTGCTAAAAATTACTGAGTAACAAGTACTATCATCGTATTTTTTTGTTCTTGACCTTTTTTATATTTAAGAACTCTAGAGGCATAGATCATTAAAAAAAACACATATTAGTCAACGTTTCAAATTTTTATCCCATTTTCAGCGTTTAATAAATGAAAAATAAGAGATACAAAAAAGTGATCAAGTGTTAAAAATTAATTTTAAATCATGAAAATATTCAATAAAACATTTAAACAAATAGATAAAATTTTAATAACACAATAATGTGTCATATCTTTCATGTAGTAGGCTAGTGTGTTTGTTAGCGGATGTATTAAAATATTATACCAATATTTATTTATACTTACACCAATTTTGCAATGGCAAATATTACGACGCTCATCTTGGCGAACATGTTTTTGTAAATGAACAAAACCTCAAGCATTCTTATTTATGTACTATTATTTCAAGCTTTAACCTAGGATAATACTTTGACTAAATTGGAGGGGGAGAGTTATTGAGTCTTTAGATAAGGTTGCTGAAAGAGAATCTTGTGCCTTCCGGGCGCATGCGCGAGCTAGTCTTTTGAGTTCGTTGGTCTAGTGGATCTTTAAGGCAGTGTTCGGATGTGTTTGCGGGTCAGGAGAAGTAGGTGTGAATTGGTCTCGGGAGTTCGCGTAGTGTCCAAGAAGGCCATGTGCTACTCTTGGGGGTTGATGCTGTGCATGGGAGAGGGATGAAGGGGTGGAGCGAAGCGAAGACGAGGTTGTTTTCCTATGCCTTCACTTTTTTCAACTTCTCTGACTTTCACGTATTGGGTGAGTATTAATGAAAAATACCTGGGTATTTATCACTTATGATCTTATGATAAAAATTCAGATTAATTATCCAGATAAGCACCATAACCAATCCTCTGGGATGATGCACCGTAACATCCGTGATGATCTTCTACATTGATAGATTCCATTTACGTCGAAAGCCTTTACTTTTAAAATTTACGCTGCTTTGCTTTAAAGCCAATTTATACTCCACTCGAAGTACATTTTGTGAACAAATTATCATTTAAATTATTGAAAAGCACCTTCTCAGCTTAAAGATTATATTATTATAAATAGGTAGTTGCCAACAGGGTTGTTTTAATTCTTTTATATAAAAATTAATATATCATATTTTATAATATATTTAAAATATATTGTAAAAAAGGATATGCACTCTAATGCTTAAAATATTTTTTTTATGCCTTTATATTTTAACTGATTTTTTTCTGTTTCTTTTGCAGATCATGCAGATCTCTATGAGGGATTAAAAAAATTCCACGCGAAGAAGAACGGTCTTCAGGGCTTGATGGTAGCCGTGGGAATGGAGTTGGGTGAAATGAAGCGAAAAATGGGCCACTTCACGCCTAATTTCATACTCTTTTCTCTTTTGGCTTTTAAGGCCATGAGTGGGTTGGATAGCTGTCGAAATACCAAGGCATTCTTAATTCCCGATAAAAATCTGTGGTCCGTATTTAACCAGCTATGTGCAATGGTTACTTATCTGAGAAAATGCATCATCATTTGCACAAAAACGAGCTTAGCTGTACGGATGCTTCTAAAATTTCACGTTTACGTACGAGTAATTTCGTTGCAAGGAGCTGTTTAGGTAGTCACTTCCTCCACTTGATTACCTTGCCCAGCGGGGTGCCGGACTCCTTTCTTGGCCACCGAGCAGAAATTATCCTCGTTCCTTTACCGAGGGGTAGCCCAACGCGGTTAAAATTCGCGGTCAGATTACTGTTATTTAGGGTAATGCAGTCTTTAACAATAGTTGCTTCGGCCAAAAATTTCTTTATTTTTTTCAGCGTATTAAGTATGTGATTAAGGTTTTCAAACTAAATGCTGCGTTTAATTTTTGGCTTTCTAACAAGACAGCTTGTTATATTGATGGCAGTAATTCATGTTCTAAGTCACCAGATGAAGTCATTTACGCCCGGAAAATGTCACTTTCGGAGTCACTGCACAAATCCTCGTCTTAATTGTTACATCCATCAGTATTTCTTGAATGTATTCATTCGCTATTAGCTTCGACATTTTTGCAGAATACTCGTAGTCGCGTCTGTGAAATTCTTTCAATGCTCCACTAATCCCAAAAACAAATGATACCTACAAAAACGTCGAACATGTAAAAAATACTTACAGCAGCTATGAGGAATCAGCGAAAATTATCATGAGACAGATTCTCAGCGATGTAATTCCAAGAGCACTGCAATTTTACTAAAATATCATTCGACAGGGCGATCCACGCAGGAAGGACAAGTGGAGAGGACATAAATGGCTCAATCTGAATAGAGCCCAAGATATATTTAAAAAATACAACGAGTTATTCTGAAAAGTGTGATGTTATCTCTTTCCAAAATTAGAAGCGCGAGTTAGCCAATGCACCCCTAGCAGACAGACGGACAGTTGGGGGATAATATTTTTTTCCTAGAAAGCATCAACGAACAAGAAAAATACGGGACATTTTTCTGGTGCATCAATGCCATAATAACTAATCCCTTGGGCTACAACCTTACCCTGGCGGGGAGGCTTGAGTATTTCTATGATCCCTAGTACTGCAATGACGGGATTAATACTGAATTTCTCCTAACAGAGTCACCCATGTCAGAAAGATTGAAGGGTAGAAGGCGGACGAAAGGTAGTCCTCGTGATGAGATCACGTAAAAAATACGGTTGGAATAGATGTGGCAACTATATACTTCCTGAAAAAATGTATGTAGTAAAATCAAATGAGCCTCGGAATCTCGTCGAAAAGGGACCCGTTCACAAAGGATTGGTGTCGTTCACGGAAGTTAGGTCAGCTAGGTCCTCGAGATCATCCTTGAGAAACCTTTCCGGGGACTTATCATCATTTTAAAAAAGGATAAAATAAGACGGAAGAGGGTAGCAATTAATGTATACACTCAGAATATGAGGAATATCACGTGGTCGGGAAAGCTATAAAATATCAAAAAGGAAATGGATAAAGAGAAAATAGATATCTTGGGATTATGCGAAGTGAGGTGGAAGGTTTGTGGGGACCACTGGAGTTACGGATACAGGGTTATACATAGTAGTGGAGAAAAAAAAAGTTAAGGACGGGCACCCTTAGTATTTAACGGAAAGTTGGGTATGACAGTAGTACGTACAGATCAGGTGAGTGATAGGCAACTATGTAATGGCAAATAGTTAATCCTGAATTTATGACTACCCTAAAAATTGCTATTTTCCCACGTAACTTGGAAAGTGGATCTTTAAGGTGGTGCGCGGACCGAAGAGAAATAGAAGGCCATGTGCTAGCAGGCATTCAGTGGGGAATGGTGGTGTCCAACGGAAAAGGAGTCGGTGAAGCAAGGGGTACGAAGAAACGGCTGCCTCTTTTTTTCTAATTTTTTTTCTCCTCTGACTTGTAAGGCGGAGGAGGAAAGGGTTGGGTCTCCCGGAGAGCAGTGCATTGGGAAACCAAGGAGGCATTTAAAGGAGTGAGGCGTTCCTCTTGTTGGGGAGAAAAGACGAGTTTCGTTTTATTTATCGGCGTCTTCTTTCTCCTTCGAGAGGGGCTCTGGCAGCGCTGGGAGAGATAGGACGGCGAAAAGGAAGGGAGAGAAAGAAATGTCACTTCATTTTCACCGAGAGATGTCCTACATAAGAGTAGGTGCAGCGGAAGAGCCGTGCGGATGCCGTCTGCACCTCTGGGAATGAGGTGGAAAGGCTGGTAATGGAGTATTCTGCAAGGCGTACTGAAACATTCATCGCTACAAGGGGAAATCCTTAAATGGGAACTCATTCCCAAGTATTCAGTGGTGCTGTATATTGCCTACAAGGCTCTTACTTCCTTCTTCGATTATTGATCGACGATCTTAGACGTACTATAGAACATTTTACCCTTCTCCTGAAATATTAATTATTTTCAAATTTAACAACTGTAATCTGGAACAGGTAAAGAACGATGAGAAAGATAAGAACTACGCACGTATTTTCAAATTACAAAATAATTACACATTATTATTTCCAAAATTACACAATTGTATACTGGGACAGGTAAAGAAGGATGTGAAAAAAATGAAATACTTAGATGCAAAAAGATTAACTGAAAGGAGAATTAAATCGAGACCTGCATCACACCAATCTTAGAACAACTGTAAAATTGAAATAATATTTGGAGCGAATTCTGATAAACCTAAATATACTGGTATTAATATTTACTATGGATAGAGGTTCCTGAAAAAGCATCTCAGATACTGTAATTTCAGTTATTAACAAATAAAGCAAAGAGTTACAAAATAAAATTACAATAGGAAAAATAGGATGATTTGAGATGTTCTCATAAAAATAAATGTAGTATTCTCGGAATAAAGAAATGGATTAAATGATTTTTTTTACACTTTCCTCTACGTAACACTTGCAAGTATGGGAATGTGGTGGAAAGACTGATAATGGAGTATCCTGCGAGACGTACTGAAATATTCATCGCTACAAGGGGAAATCCTTAAATGGGGATTAATTCCCAAGTATTCAGCCAAGCAATATACCAAGTAGTGGTGCTGGATTCTGGTAGCATTAAAAATTTTACCCTTCTCCTGAAGTGTTTATTAATTTCACTTTATACAACTGTACAGTGGAACAGGTAAAGAAGGATGTGAAAGAGAAGAAATGCGTAGGTGTTCAAAGATTATTTGATAGGAGAATTGATTATAGAGCTGCGTAGAGGGGTACTATGATTTCAAAATTATTGAACAAATAAAAAAAATTAAAACCAAATTAAATGAACATTAGGATAAATCGCATGATTTGAGATGCTCTCTTCACAATGAATATAACAATATCGGTATGAAGGAAAATATTAAACAATGTAGTTGAACTTTCCTCTACGGATTAAAATTTATTTTCTGTTAGTAAAAGCCGTACATAAATTCCTGAAGTTGATAAAAATTCAGCTCTTTTATTTCAAGTATAAAATGAAAAATTCCTCGAGATTGATAGAATGTTTTTCCTTCATTTCACGGCTGAGAGACTACGAGTAACACATTCGTTGCTTTTTTGTGTGACTATATTTCCATTTTACGGCCATGACTACCCGTTTTAACGCATGCTTTCACTATTTTTTATTTCGATGGATTGGGATCGTATACTTCGAAAAAATCTGCAAAAATATTAATCACTCTCTCATACAGTTTAATATCTAACATCTGGCAACGATATATTTTCCATCTAAACGTCGACACACGGTAAAGTATGTGCTCCATGTTCATGAAAGTTCACTACCACCTAGTCATTTATGCGCATTTTATTTGATTGACGCAAATGAATAAGTAACAAAAAATAACAACCTTTTCATTAATTAATGCGATTTTCATTTTTTTCAGAACTTTGGTTCACCAAGAAAGAGGAAGATAAACGGAGAATGACATGGAAGCCAATTGCAATTAGATGTAAAAGTAAATGTAGGCATTAAAAAAAGATGAATATTTTGACTTAATGTTCCAGGTACTTATTCCCGGAATAAGAAAATTCGTTTACCATAGATAATTTAAATTTATTCAGGTGAAACTTACCTGCTGTCGATAAGAAATAGAAAGATTACCATGGTCGCTCATTTCCTCGACCGTATTCAATTTTCGAGAAAAAGTTCCACCCGTTCCCTTGCAGACACCATTAAATTGCTAGATTGCCGGTAGCCTTGATCGAAATGGCTGAATCCCTATAAAAAAGATAAATAAGGAATACGCACCCTGATTACTTAGTCAATCACTTTTCTCAACTAGAACTAACTTTTACGCCAGTTTAACGCGGGTCAAGATGCAAGAGGTATTTTCAACTTGAACACGTTCATCTCGAAGTTTTTGCCATTACGGTAATCTCCAGGAGCAGTCCTTTGAGGCAACGGTACGCGTAGGTAAGGATAAAGGGCATCATAGGACCCGCATCAGGGACACTTCACTCTTTCCACTTCAGAGAGCGGACTTGGAAAAGTAAAAGGGGACTGCAAAAGACGAGGACAAGAAACGAGGAGAATGAGATGCCAGGGAAGAAAGGGTCATGGAAACAGCAAAAGGTTTGAGCAATCAGGCCTTACCAGAGTTTCGGGATGAAGGAAAAAGCCATTTAAAACGAAACGTTAGCAAAAAAAATAACACGCTGCGTACGGATGGCGATTATTTTCCTCACATTTTTCTTGGAAGTTCCGTATGAATGACGAAGATTCTCGTCGTTTAAACTTAATTTTAAGGCATAGTAATGGGAAAAATGGCAATACAGTTGCTATCTCTTATATATATTTTGATTGGACCTATCGTAATTTTGGATTCAGTAAACTTATATTACCGAATTGGAATTTTAACCACGTTTAAAACAAAGGAAAATCCCCCTGAATGGGCACGTATGTTTAATGTCAACACCTGTATCCATGCACGTCGTTCCTCTACATGTTAATACCCTGGAACTTACATCATGCCCTAATTTAAAATAAGATGAATGGATAAGGTATTTACGAAAAATGTAACGCGCACTGCACGCCATCTATTATTGTCTTATGTACTAAATGTAAACCACCGCCCGCACTATGGTCACTGAGTTGAGCCGGCCTTTAGGTGCCCTGACGTCTATTGACGTTCCGGGGTTCATTCCTTCATTCCATATTTATGTCTTTAGTGAAATGAATACTTGCATTTTTTCCACTATTACAAAATGTATAACGACCTATATTTAAATGCCAGCCAAAAATTTTCAATGGTTTCAATATTAGGCACAACATCATCCTTCACCTTGAAGAAGATGAAATATTATTGAAACCTTGGTTGTAATATATTTTATAATCGTGGAAAATTACAAGTATTTATTTCAATACGGTAAAATTCCGCTCCAATACGCTTGTATCTTCAGATTTTATGAGACACGATTTCCGCTAACGTAACGTAGTTGAAAAAACTACGAGACAATTCACGGTAACATTGCGCGCTCAAAGTTTTACAAACCACCTCAAATTCGACTAAACCCCAAGCTGAGTTACCCTTTTATTTTACCATATCCCGCGCAGATATTTTGTGTGAAGTCCTAGAGATACAGGAATCTCACACTAAGTTCACCCTTATGTTAATTTATTGCTAATTTTTCTATAAACCATCCTTAAGGTTGGAGTTAAGGCCAAAAAGGAAGCGAGAGTATAAACTTAGTTAGGGATACTGAACCTAAGGGTATAGTGCATCTCTGGGAATAGCTCACGTGCGCAGGAGTTTATAACTGATAAGTTGATGCAAACAGCTCAAAGGAAAACATCCCTTTATTGAAGCACTACTTTGAAGTAAGTATAGAAGCACTACTTTGGTTGTCTATGAGAGGTAGCAGAATCCCAAAGGAATTTATTTCTAGACTTTATATAGAGACATTACTTAATTCCCACGGCACATGCCACAGTAAAGCTTACGCGGTGGTTAACTTCAATAGAGGACAAACCCTAAACTCCATCCTAAGGTACCTGTTTACTGTTTCGTAGTTAAGGCTAGTTTGCACTATACCCACCCCATTAACAAACATCACCGAAGCTGCAAGCTACAGCGTCTTATTATAGCAAAATCTTGCCAATCTTTTTTAGAGTGAATTGTTGGGAACCCTTTCAATGCATATGCTCGTCAAATATACGTACTTTGTAAAGTCAAATAAGAATAATTGACTGATTTTTATTATGAAATTATATCTGAAAATATGATATTACCTAAAGATAGTTCATCATGCCAATATTTGAGTTAGTTAAAGCAATAGTATTTCGCTATTTTAACTGTATTTCACACAAAATTATGTGTGAAAGATGTGTACTTACAAAATATAAACGTAAAATATTAATTTTTTCGAAATATTCAGTTATGTCGGGCGTGAAATGGCGTCTCCGTGGTCAATTGGTCTTTGACTTAATTTCTCTGAATTTCAACAAAGATTCTTATATGATTAATAACTTTTATTCAACTAAGACCAGCATTATTTTACTCCTCTGTTTATGTACTCACTAAAACTACCAGTTTTCCCGCATTTTCCCTTCATTTCAAGCATTATTTCTGCAAGTTTTACATCTGCAGTCCATGAACTCATTAACCAATTCACCCTTTTCTAAACCACGTAAATAAACGCTTGTAAACATTTCTATTTCCACCGCAAGCTACATTTTCGGGCCCGAAAAATGATCAACTGAACCATTTTCCAACCTTTTTTCCAGCGACAAATTACTTACTCCCGGCGATTAAAAAAATAAATAAACGTGCATTTTTAATATCACGAAATTACTGCCAGCACTTCCGGGAAGACGAGCTTACACCACCAGGGATTTGAATTCAAAAAACAGGTAGAAGAGCGTCAAATAGAAGCCACTACTACACACACCCCCACCGACGTTTCCCAATTAGTCTTTTGCTCAGCCTCCTCACTCAAGAGAGAGAGAGAGAGAGGGAGACGACGGGTTCCCTCTCTTAAATGTTTCACTACAGGCTCTCAGGCTGCCGCGAAAGAGATCACTGATCCGGGAAAGAGGGGTTGGAGGAGAGAGATATATATATAAGCTTTTTTAATGAACGCAGCCCTGCTACTCCTGCCGAAGGGATTCCACGGAAGACCGACGCAAGCTACGAAGTAACACGGCGGTTGACGAAACCAGGAGAGGAGAAACGAAGCGAGGACAAAAAGGAGACGGCGGCGCCGATCCGACGTGCCGAGAGATAAGCGTAAAGGCACTAAAGTGTTGACCCGACTAACCAATAGGATCTCTCCCTCTCTGTTACTTCCCAATGAGGATGGGAGGGAAGTGGAGGGGTTGGGGAGAGTTTAGGATTGACTGGGAGGGTGGGAAGTTTCCTCCTCTTCCCCAGGGTTCTCCGGGAACTCCGTTTGCGATCCCTTGATACTACTACTTCCTCCTCCTACCGGGATTCAAAGCTGCCCTTCCCACAAGCCTCCAGCCCTACGACTATTCTCCGAAAAATCTTCTTCCGCCGATTCCTCCTTCTGGCCCTCCTTCGCTCCGCTCCCACCGCTGCTCAGACGAAGAAGCCTTAAGACTGGAAACTCTGGTTCATTTCCCAAGACCCCAAAACCCGTGCTTGCGATCTTTGCCGAATCCCTCCGTAATATCTTCTGTATACAGACCTCGGGACGAAGAGTGAACTTTTGCCCGGAGAAGGGGTGGGAGTTGTGGGGCACGGGATGGGCTTGTTGGGGAAGGGGAAAGCAGGGAGTTGAGTTGAGGATTGACTGACAAAGAGGAGGTCGGATGCCGCGGGTGAGAAGAATTCGCGAGTGCACGGAATCGGTGAGGGACACGGAGAATACGAACGGTAAACATGGCGCGGAGGTAGGTGAATAGTTCAATGAAAATAGGAAATAGAGGACGTGTCGTGAACGAGATTGCTTTGCTGCTACCGGGGTATTCCATTCAAATTCATGACGGTCCCGACGAAATGGTCGGGGTGACCACACACCTAATAAAATAATATTTCTATCCATCTATATTCTATTTGGGAGAAATCATAAGAAACTTCCATGAAGGTATCTTCTTTTTCTCAAGTTTCGGCCAGTGCTATGAAACACAATTCTGATTGTAGTCCATCATTCAATGTGAACTGAGAAAATTAAACGGCAACTTGATGAAAATTAGTCCACTAGCTTTTCAGACCAGAGTCGTTTCCCATAAATTCGACTCAGCACGTGGAAGGAAAAGATATACTTTCCGTTATTTAATAGTTTTTTGAAAGCAACATGACTATTTGAATTTAAAACTTCTTTCAACATATTGACAGTTTTCCAGTAGCTTGCCACAATGAACATTTTGCCGTGCTTTTAAATTTTTGTGACCCCATGATATATCAACGCAATAAATAAAAAATGGACAATTTTAAATTATTTTTAATGGTATATCTTCCAATCACAAATATTCACATTGGAAACCCCTCACCTCATGCATCAATATCAATAGAATATGTTTCGATGCTTTCTACCGTTTTGAATTGTGGTAATAGATACATGAATAATTATCGCCAGTACTCCAGAAAATTTTGAAAAATTCAGGACAGTTTTGAGAGATAAAGGCATACACTAAATAAGGCAAAACAGTAAAGAGTAGCAGTGAAAAGAAATCATTTCGTGTGCAGCAAAGTTCTTAATTTTACTTTAATATGCCACCATTTTCATAATTGTTTCAAGTTTTGGTCACTTGAAAAAATACATCACTATAACTATAGTACATCACTATTAAGAACTAACATTAAACCTGAGCACTCATAATTATCATTGCTTTTAGCTACTTTGATGACTTTTAATGTTGCGGGGAAAATTTCTTCATTCTATGTTCACATAAATGTCATTTTTTATAACGATATTTTCTATATCGATAATTACGGTTTCAATCAGTAAGGCAAGGCTAAGAAGCGAGCGAGGAAAAATATCATCAAGCATATTAGTCCGTTTCTACATTTTTAGAGATGTAATAAAATCATATTTGTAATCATTTCACCATGTTTGGAATTTGAAATGATGCAATAGAATCATAAATTATAAGAAGATTGTCTAAATTAAGAGGACAGCACTCTATTGCAATGATTCTGATTCAAAAATATCAGTTATATAAGGTTTTCCTAAATATTAGGTTTCTTTAGTGCCATAAAATTTCTGCACCAACTTCTGAAATTTTTTTAATGGGTTAAAATACAGATACTCACAAGCCTTGGCTCTATTTCTCTATTTTGGAGATAAATTTCAACATCTGGATACTAAATTATAACTTAAGCATTGTACCACGAGTGTCAACAGCTATAAAATGTTGTTAATGCATCAAAATAATTATCTTCATTCATGTATCCATTGGTTGCATTAGGTAAAACGTTGAAAAATATGTACTTACATGATTTTCGAAAAATGATCAATATAGTAATGCTGAACAAATTCAACATATTTAAAATTGCTCCCTGCCCGTTAAAATGAACGGAAAGAACAAAAGATAGGGAAATCTTGGCAGAAGCATAAAAATGGTGACGAAGCGATGAGTTTCTTCGGAGAGCAGATGGGTAAGGAAACCTACGCGAAAAGCTTCAACTCCGGCAAGATGAATTCGATAAATTAATTCGGAGGAGCAGCAGACGGCTGCAGCAGAAAGGTCGGGGGTAAAGAAAGGCAGCCGGAGAAGCCCTAGGAATGAATTTATGAAATGAGTTTTGAAAGTCATGAGGATGTGGAATTACGAAATAATAGAGGACCAGCTGCTTGGGGAGCGATACGGAAAGTTGCAGGAAACCAATGCCCGAATTTGAGCGGGAGGTGATACTGAGGGTGGGACGGTTATTCTGTAGCAGTACAAAAGGTTGGTCCAAGGGCTATAATCTGCAACCTAGGAATGGAATGTTAAAGGAGTTGCCTCAATGACCCAGAAAGAGGTACTTGAGCGCTTCCCGCTTAAGCAATTCAAAGAGAAATGTAATTTGGAGGTAGAGAAAAAGTGGAGAGCTTATATTTACTGTGAATAAAAAAGTATGACGTTTATTCTTTCTTCTTTCTATTGCAAAACACAGATAATTGTGCTGAAAAATGAACGAAATATTCATCAAAAGAAGATTTAAAAAAATGCATGCATAACTTGAATATGTTATTGGAGAATGTTTCCTTGTGGGTATGTGATACGTTTTATATAAAGCCACTTTAATAATTAATGCAGCATTCCTGCTCAAAAATTAAAGTAAATAGAGTTATCTCTGCACACGTCAATTCAAGGATGAATTATTCAAGAAAGAGTAATAATTACCTTGGATCATCGCGTAAACTTACAATTTTGACAATAAATAGGTGAATCAAAGCTCCACAGGCGATTCAAAATAAATTCTAAGGAATAAAATTGCTAAGAACCGATTACATGCCATGAGTGCAGACAAAAAGCACACGGAAGGAAATCAATCGGTGTAATCTTCCCTGAAAGCATTCATTAATTTACTTGCATGGAGTAAGGAATATTGGAATAGCTTACTGCTAAATAAAATCAGTTCCACAAGTTCTCTTTTGTCCAGATTATATTTATTTGGCAGAAGAGATCGAGGTGGAGGGTAATTAGCTCGCTTGTGGCCACCTAGGGAAGGACTTGCGTGGTCGCTTATTCACTACGAAGCATATACGCATATAAAGCTTCACCACCTGTGCTATTTCCAGACGGATGCCTCGCTCGCAGCCACATGGACGACCTATGCGGGCTACCCGGCAACCGAAGGAGGCTCCATTGATGTCATAGTGCTTCCTAATCCCCAGTGTATGGGACTGGATTAAATGATGCAGCAGTGAACCGTAATCACATTAGCTTCTAGACAATCATCGCTCCCTAAGCACCAAATTTACGGGGGCGAGGGAATTCTTTGGCAGAAAATTGACTGGTAAAAGAAAACGATCACCACTCAGAACTCAACCATTATGTTTTCCCCTACAAAATAACAGCGGTTTAACTCAAATGTAAATGGAAATAAGTTAGTTCTCTCGAATTTTTGGAAACTAAGATGTACCCTATGCTTAGGAAAATACTGATCACTTATTGAAAGAAGATCAAAAAAATTCAAGATTTTTAAGGGTTATTTAAAGATCCTCAATGGGGTCAATTTTCACATATTTAAAAAACGGAACTGTTTGTATAGAAAGAAGAATGAAAAATACTCTGGACGTATTTAATCAAATAAATAGCTGACATGTGCCATAGCTAATAAACATTCCAACATTGCAATTTTGACTAAAATATATTTTGAATGGTTATTAGGAAAATAGAAACTCATCAGAATACAACTTTCCCCAATTTCATTAATTTTCAGAATTTCGCGCTAATTTTCAAACAGGAAAATAACTTCTACCAGCTTTTCTGGTGATAGTTTTTAATACCATAGGTAAACGTAAAATTCATTTACCACATTAAATGGAGTTTCCATAGTAGTTTAATGGAAAAAATGTCCGAAATGAGAAAGTCATCAATCAATGAAATGGACAATATTGGCATCACAATATTGGGATATGATAGAGAATCGTTAACTATTCAATCGCTAGGTTTTCATTTAGGTCTTGTCAGAAGAAACAATATTTCATCTGACAAGAATTTTGGAATTGAATGTTACTTATACGGTTGGGTATTTAAAATGAAAGCATTTATTAATAAACTTAAATTGGCGCAATAAACAGTAAAATTAATACTTAAAGAAGCTTATGCACAGTTAAAGTTATTATTTTTCATAATTGGTTTCACTATAACAAAAAAATAATTCAATAAACAGGAAAAATTAGATTTATTGCAGTAGTTAACAAGCGCAGGTGCAAACAGGGGCAAAAATATCAGGCAAAAAAAATCTCAGTAAACATACCCGAAGGAGAGGAGGTGTATGAAATTTATAGGATAAGATCCCTATGCATAGTAACAATCTCTTAACCCTATCTACGTGATACACAGGACGGAGGATGCGTCAATATCAAAGTTTCCTGGAAACGTGCAACGCTACCACAGCAGCGCCCGCTATTAAAAAGTTAACGCATGAGGCAGCATGTTTGGCTAGATAATGCGTGTGCATGCGGCCTATTCAAACAAGGAAGGATAATATAATGGCGGGTACACACCACGTTAAGGCGGGGTTCGAAGCGGCCTGCCGCACACGTTAGACACAGGAGTTGGTTGCGGAAGGGGTGGAGACACTAATATAGGATGAAAGGAAATTAGGGGAGCGAGGAAGTGGAAACATAAATTTTTCGCGTCCCAATGACTCCAAAATTAATGCGGAATCTAAAAATCATATGCCATGACGGATTGATATATATTCGTTCGCGTGCTGTGAATTATTTTTTAAGTCCTCGAAACAGCTTCAATGTGTATAAATAATCTTTGCGGTTTGGTATTGAAAAATACCTATGCATGAATTATCTGCCGAATGTTATCGCTTAAACCTTTAAAATGTAAGAATTAAATAACCGGAGCGAAAGCCGTGAAGCCAATGTCATTTTTCCATCTAGACCATTTTTTATGACACCAAATCTGGTAAATCTCTGCCTGCATGAAAAAGTTAAATTTCATTAACTGAAATATGTAATTCACAATCAAATATGCGCAGTAAAATTATTGGATGCTGAATAAATTTCTATGTGTATACAAAGGCACACTCATGCCAATTCAAAATGATACATGAGTTTTACCCAAATTTGCGTGGCAAATTATTTAAGAAAGTGCTTTAGAAATTTATAATTGCCCAAGAGTGATGAGTAGAAGTAGTATTACTGGAGTAGAGTAGGTATATTATATTCAAGCATTCTTTATAATGAAATATCAAAAGTTTTAAGATATAATTTATTTGAGATGCACAATTACCTGCGAGAATAAAAGCTCAAGGAAGCTTGGAGATATCATCAAGTAATATTTGCCATATAAGTTTTCACCATATTAAAAATATATTTCAATTTTCGGTAATTTTCAATTCAGATATTTATTGTATTAAATATTTCAATTCTAGGCGTATTAAAAAATTATTCAATAAAAACATTGTTTAATTATTAACTGAATGGATTTTTATACAACAAACATTGCCTATCTTGAAGTATAAAAGCTGAAAAATAATTTTATTTCGATTCAAAATTAGCACCTCGTAAACTTATACCATCTTTCATGCACCCATACTTAATCATATCACAAAAACGGCAAACAGAAAAGCTGCATACAGACCATACAAGCCGCAAAGGAGTTAGAGGGCTTCATTCCTTTCAAAAGTGTATGCATTAATTTAAGGGTATATAAACGGATAATTCCTATTCCAAATCGTTATCCCATCAAAAGCCCTCTAATAGCGCGGTATCGGAGCCTTTAATGGACATAATTTGGTACGGAACAAACCCTGTATATTCATGAGGCCAATTGACTTTCTTTTTTCAATTTCGTCCTGAGGTTAACTCACCCTCCCCTCCCACCCCTTTTCTGTGGTAAACCTTTCTTTATCCCCATATGTTTCATTCGGATCGACCCCTGAGCCCTTACACATCAACCGTCCAACCCCTTCAACACCCCTACCTCTTTTCCTTTTCCCACCCTACTTCTATCGGCCATTATTTCCTCCTCTTTCAAACCGACCAGCTCTCCTCCCACCATCACCCTTTTGCCACGGACACTTCCTCTCTCGTGGGGTTATACCATCTCGGTCCACTTTTACTAGAGCGAGGGTCTTGCACGCGAAAAGATAGAGACGGAGAAAAATGTGGATGGGTAAAGACTGGGGAAGAAATAACTGGTGGAGTGAGAAAGGTTTTAAAAGCCTCGTTCACATCTTAACTTAACTTAGCATAAGTTGCTTAATTTAAGTTAAGTTAAATTAGCATAAGTAACTTAATTTGAGTTAAGTAAACTTTGTGTAAGTAGCTTCATTCGAGTTAAGTTAACTCAGCAAAAGTAACTAAAGTTAAGTTAACATTACGGTCGCGTAAGTAAACTTAATAAACTTGAGTTGACTTAAGGTAAATATACAGTTTAAAACTCAAAAGAAGCGACTCCTGGTTCAGCAAAGTTTAAAATGACGCATCTCGTCTGAAAATAGGAGAAGCTTTAGATAATGGTATAAAATATACAAATTTCCCCTGAAATTAGCCAGTGGAAAAGGATATATTTAAGACAGTCGATGGTAATACTAACTGCCCTATCTCTAACATGCTTTTTGATGCGCGGTTTGTGATGTGATTTATGAAATGCGTTATTAGTTGGTCGCGTTCACAATGACTGCAGATCCTCCCTCGTGGCGTTTTACTTTCCACTCTGTCTCGGTCCGCTTTCACGGGAGCAAAATCTTCTCGCAAAGACTGAGGAAGAAATAACTGATTGATAGAGAAAGCTAAATGTAGCCTTGTTCAGAATAACTTTACTTGAGTCAACTTAAATTGATTGAATGATTTAGTCACTACTTGGCATACCTATGTGAATTTGTTACCTATAAAAATAAGCCCTAAATTTCACAAATCCAGATTAGTACATGCTTCAATTATTATATTTATTTTATAAAACAGTTTTTACGCATCAAAATCATGATAAAGACTTTTACTATTACTTTATTTCTTTAGAGTCTTTTTCTAAACCGACATAGGTTTCGACAATATTCACTGTCACCTTGGCAATAAATATTTTAGTGCAGATAGTCGGAACTTGATAATTACATTGTATATTGTCAAAACAAAGGTCGGTTAAGAAATAAAGTCTGTGGAAATAAAACAAGTGTGGTTATCTTTATCACGATATCGAATCTCGATTTCCACAAGTTATCACCTAAAACGTTAAAAGTTTGTCGAAACCGAACAGTATTGCAAAACTTGACGTGTAAATTCAATTATTATATTGGAATTAGAGCTGGATACGTCATTTCAAAGTTGGATCATTCTAGGAATAGCAATAATTGCCTTGAATTATTGGTTGGTTAAGAAATAAAATCTGTGGGAATAAAATAACTCTTTTATCTTTATCATTATATCGATTATCGATTGCCAAAAAGTATCGCCTAAGACGATAATCTCATTTCACTTATCACTTAGGATCATGAAAAGTTACGCAAAGTAAATTTTTTTGCGAGCCTGGGAGAGAAACGGTCACGGTGGGCGGCATTGACGGGTTGGGGGTCTGGCCTTCGACTCGGGGGCAGGGTGGAGGGGGTTAGGTTGGCGGCGGAGGCAGCACGACGGGAATGGGAGGCGTGGAGCTGAATGTTGATATCGGCGGCCGAGACCCGCACGTGGTGGCAAAAGGGGAATAAGATGAAGAAGGAAAAGCAGCTCGCGAGGCTCCCGCTTCGCTTTAAGTCAAAGACGGCTTCGCCCCTTTTTGATGCAAAGGTCTGAATGTCAATGAGAATCTATGAAGGGTTGGGAAAGGATGGATAGAGAGATGTATAGGGCTTAAATTTTTTAACTAGTGGAAAAGAATCGTGCATGAGTACCTTGAGAGATGGATGAGGGGGGTTTAAATAGTGCGCAAAAGTAATGCACGAGTGAGGAAGCCTAAATATTGTAGACGAGTGGTAAGTAACTGTGAAAGAGGCTAGTTGCGTTGAGCATCCGGTGAGGATCAGAAAAATGATTTCACATATCTCAAAGGCCTCGACGGAATCCTCCCGGAATAGAAATGGTATTCATAAGCACGGGAACATACAGAGCAAAACACCTTTCCAGTTTCAATCGAGAGTTTCCTTTGATCCTAAAAAAATCTCCTGGGCCTAGTTACCAACTGAATAACTGAAATGAAAAGAAGCAAAGAGACAGCTGAATGACAAGTGAATTTTAAATTATTGTGTAACATTAAAATTACTTGTCCTTTCTGTTGCAACGAGAGAAATAATTTTTTCTCAATTCTAAGAATGTTAAACGCAAAACTATTCCTATCTAATTTACGAATAATCAAACGACCTTTTAATGTCCTACCACGGTTGACTCGATTTGACCAATTTCTACAAAGCTAAACTTCGTTTATTTTTTGATCATAACAAAGGCATTCCAAATGATTAACTTAACGCATAATTTCTCCATAATTTATAAGTTATTCAAATCTTTTACCTCAGAAGAATATCGACACATATGCCGTTTTCAAAAGCTTCTATCACGTGCAAGGTAAAAGTACTTGACTCTAATCAAGGAAAGAATGGCACTTCACAAACAAAAATGACAGTGGTTAAGTAAAAGCACTATTGTCCAAAGAAAATATTATTAATAGTAAGAGATTATTTCTGTGGGTGAATTCTTGACTCGTGTTAAAATGAATACCTCCTATACATACATTTCCGGCCTCGGTGGCGCCGGGGTAAAGTCCCCGACTGCTAACCTAGAGGTCGCGGGTTCGAGTCCCGTCTGGGTGGATTGACTACCATCCAGGGCATTATTACATGCATCATTAGGGAGAGAGTTGCAGTATAAATAGAGAAACGAGAATCCTGATACTGGGGGAAAAAAAAGGTACTAGATAAAAAAGCAGCCAATAACTTCTGATAAGGAGAACTGGAGAGTATGTTCATGCATATAATGAGGTATGTATAAAAAATAAATTTTGACGGAATTTCAAGTGATGTCATAATGCAGATACATTGATTGATATTAAAACCAGTAATTTCCAGAACAGCAAAAGTCAAATTAGCATTTTTTTAACAAACCATTTTTCCTCAGCAATTTAAAAGCCATCACTTCAATCATTCCCCTATGACTACTTATGCCAATCCTAGAAATATTCAAAGTTATAAAAAAATTCCAAGAAACAACGCTCATAACCCCAAAATCGCACAAAAATTTGGCAATTCCAACCTCTTGCATACTGGAAGTTGCCAATATGGAAATCGTGGCTTCAATAAATTTCGAAGCCATTTCCTAACTCAAATAAGATAAGGTAACCTACAGAATTGTAAGAAATGGCGGCAATACATCCAAATTCAAGGAAAAATAATTCGTGTCAAAGCTCGCAAACCACCTACAACGGAATGGGGGCTGAGTCTGGAGAATACAAAACAAATAAGGTGTACTTCACGAGTGATTTCACAGGAAAATCAAGACCAAGCATTTATTGAACCCTTTATTGTTTGGTAAACAATCGGTCTGCAAAGTATCTCCTTTATGCAATCGCTCTGTAGGCCTTGGGAATATGGTGTCGTTTTTAGATGATTTTCTCGCGTCGCTCTGAAAGATAATGCCCTTAAACGTTAAAGCAAACAATTCCTAAGCAATACAGCAGATCAGACATGTACAGGAAGCCTCGCTTCTCATCAGAGGAATGGGCCATGGAAATAGACCCTTGGGAAATAGACCCACCAAAGCCTGGTGGGTGCTAAAGAATACATGGTCCGTCGCCTCACGGCATAGATAAATACAATACCTCTACATATGGGTTGGTCGAGGGAAATTTGAATCTCGTCGTGGTTGAGTAAGGGAGACCGACACGTAAGTGAAAGTCTGAGGAAATGATAACAGTTCGTGGTGGTTGACGGAAGGGGATATTGGGGAGTCAGGGGGAAGCCGGAGGACAATTGGAGAGAAATATGAACTGGGAGGAATGGATATAGCCACGGGAAAATAGATTCTTAGTAAAACGATTCGATGGTGAACCACGGGGAGAAAGAAGTGGACTGAGCGGTTGAGCATATTTAGGTTGGTCGAGTAGGCGGTGGACCAAATGAATGATGAACTCATGCTCCAGAATAGAGAAAACACAATAATATGACGTTTTTAAACTATGGTATCTTAGAAGTTATTATTATTATTATTATCATTATAATTATTAAAATATTTAGTTACAAGTCGACCATGAAGTCGGGTGGTAACAAAGATTTAGGAAGTGCATTAAGACAATAATATACATAACCCAAAATACAAAAAAAATACTAAGTAGAAAAAAAAATTTAAAAAGCCCTCAAAATACCATTTTTCAAACTCACAATACAGAGTGAGTTTATACAGCACATCAACCGCGCCCATTTTTTCCTGAAGTTTTAGCTTGTCATCGAAAATTTCTCCCAGTGAGAAGTTATGAGAGAAATATAATGAATCAAGGTATACAGTTTCTACGACCAAATTTTCACATTGAGAAGTGTTTTACGGGTCCATTGCAGGCACAAATCATAGGATATTTTGGAAAGTTGTGAGAATGTCGCATGGGAACTCTAGAGAAATAATGGTAAATTAAGTCGAACATTTTAAAACGTATCTAATCAAAATTGTTTGATTCAGGGTTTTCAGGGCGAAGTACAGAAAGAAACATCCATGTCCTGATCACGCTATCCTCGTAACTTTCCGAATGTTTTGCGGGTTATCAATGGAATATTTGCAAGTATTAGCATTGAAATGTTAAGAATTTGATAGATCACATCATCATGCGGTTAACACCTCTAATTATACCTTCTTTCCGCGTGAAACTCGGTTCAATTTGTCCATCAGCAGCGCGAGTGGCTACTTTTGTAAACCCACTTAAATTCGAGGTGGGTAGCAACAGATTTAGAGGCCGTCCAGAGGATCCTCTTATGTAATATTTGAGGAAAATATGAGCGTGTGATTCATGCTTTAAAATGTTGCGTATGCATTTGGGACGACAGCAAATGATCGGCAAAGAGAAAAATCTGAATCCGGCTAAGGTCGAATGGGGTGTTCGGCAAGGACAAGAATTGCTGAGGAAATGACACAGTTCGCGGCGGTTGACGGAGGGAATTGTGGGAAGACTGGCGGCGGCCGGGGGGAGAAAAGGCGGGAAGAGAGGGAGTAAGGAATCGGGAGAGGGCGAACGGCGGCTCAGTCGGCCGTGAAAAGAGCGCCTCCGGGCGGGTGAAAGGCGAAACGTAGGAGGGGGAGGAGAAAATTTGAATGAGGGAACGCGCGCGCGCTGAAATTGGGCGAAGGGAACTCGAGGAGGAATGGGAGAGAAAACAAATGGAACCATGAAATCTGGCAGCTGCCGGAATTTTAGAAAACAGTTTCAACTTCAAAAGGTGAACAGTTTAATCTCCCTCCTCTCCTAAACCTCGCTCGAGATCAAAATAAACCATAGGTTAATTACATTGCTAAATTACTGTAGCGTTGGAGGATAATAACGTAGTGAGTGGAGCGTCTGTCTAATGACCAATGGGAAACACCGAATTCCATATTAACTTAATTTTACCCAATAATCCCTCATTAAACATTTAAGCGTCATTAGGTGATGTACTGCTTCCCTAGATTCATTTTTCATTAAGTTCATGGACATTATTACCGATTTAACATAGGTCTGATTCGTAGAAATAGCCTGCCAAAATATTATTCCATATCACGGAGGCATAATTAACATACAAATTGAAAATCATTGTTTCCTCATTCATGATTGTTAATTTAGATTTAAGTATTCAGGCATTTGATTCCTCGTTGACATACTTCACGTTCTCATAATTACTTAAGTTTAAATATAGATATCTTTAATCTCAATTAAGTACAATATAAGAGCATGATAACTCGCGAACAGTGAACATCCTAATCATAAACCTCTTGAAATGAAAATAAATCTTAATAAACTGAAAATCACAAACCAGTATTGTTATACCAGTAGCGTTATAGCACTACAGTTAGTAGGTGGAGTCTTCAACCACTAAGATAAAGTCTCAAATTATATCATAACTTGATTTTACCCAATACTTCCCGTGCAATATTTTACTGGCATCCCGTGATATGGTGCATTCCTTTTCACTATTAACTTTGAAAAACTATACGTTACTTTGAAGAAGTACTTTTTGTAAATAGTTGATAAGATATTTTTTTTAATTACAAGGGCCAACAGTCAATATCCAGACCCTAAATAAATTTAGTAAAAAGATAAAAATGGGAATGTAAATGCTAATTCCTTGGAGGCGTACTAGATAGACTAGTTGGAAGAGATATCGATTACGGACCCAAAGGTGAAGGATAAGTGAAGCCTTTCGGTATCCTTAACCAAAAATCTAGGGATAGGAGATAGCTCAAGTGGAAAAAAAATCGCTCCAATGCTCTCCATTAGTGAAAGAACTATGTCAAAGATGCTTCTGAAATTATTCAAATTAATTTCACTGCATTAAAATATTGTACACTACTGTAATGGATTTGGTGGATTTAGAAACTTAATGGCGGTAAAATATCTAAACCTAAAGGAATAAATAATTTAGCATAAAACGTGTAGTTTTTAGGTGATCATTTTTATATTTAGGCCAAATTAATAAGTTGAAAACATTTTATTAAATACATAGTACAAGCAAAAGAATTCACTCGTAAATTATGTTATGTTTTTAATTGAAGAAAATTTAAAACCCCCAAATTTCTCGCATTTTTAACCCACAGTCATATGTTCAGCATTGGGATGAAATTATGAAGTATACGTGGATTAAATAAAATGAAGCACAAGAAATAATAAATAAATTCTCTTTCATTACAAAAACAAAAAAGCCGCTTACATTCCACTGTCATCCCCTGTCATAATGAGACATTTAAAGCTTAAAATAAAATTTATCAAAACACCTAGCTATTTTAATACATATGACGCTCTGCAGAAATATTTTTATTACGATGAGAGAGAGCGAATCAAAAAATTGGATCACGGTAGGGTGCTTAGTCGAATAGACACTATGGAGTCCAATGTTAATGCAACAGAATTTTATCCCTTTTGAAATCGAGCCTCAAAATACGCTATCAACTTTGGTATCGAATATTTTAAGAAAATTTGATGCGGTTACTACCTACTACAAAAAGTAGTTTTTTAATACGGGAAGGTAAGTACCTACATGAAGAATATGAGTATTGAATTGAAAAATAACATTACTCTATACCGCGAAATTTATCTTAATTAAGTGATGAGAAATCAGTGGGTAATCTAACGTTAGCGCAACATTAAATACTCCGTAGAATTAATCATTGAGAAATTCGATTAGACCCATAGCCTGAGGCTATGGGTCTAATCGAATCGGGTCTTGAGGCTTACACCGTACAGCCCAGCGAGAATATAAACGTAGCCGCGGGAAAAGTTTCTTCATTGGTATTTTCCGTCGAAATTCAAAAGCAACGGCACCAGAGTTTTTACGGTAAATAGCAAATAGTTAGTATGACTTGCGGAAGAAAATATGATTTCATCCTCTAGGAGTGTAAACTGAACATGACTGGAAACTCCCTTTTGAACCGTCAACTCTCTTTGTACACGTACGTGAAACAGATATCCAACTATTCCGTACAGTTGACGTGTCAACTCAACGATTTATTAGGTTTAACCTTTGGAGTACGCACGCTTTCCACACATCAAAGCGTGCATCATTCGCACGAGCTCTCCGCAAAACCAACCAAAATGACATAATGCTCAATTCTACTTTCTGTTCACCTGCCCAAAGTCTGCACTTTAAATTCGGTATTATATTCTTCCTCTCTAGAAAACGTTAATTCAAAATCAACAAATCAGTTTTCAGTTCTCACACACCATTCTAAAAGAGCCACTAGCTATAAATTCACTGAAGTCCATTCAGCAGATTTCCCTATGACAAAGCGTAAAAGTAGCCTTTCAAGTATTATCAGTGCGTCTGCTTATTTTTCATTTAAAACACAATAATAAAAATACCTTTACCTTATCTAATACGAAAAGTATCCAATTAAAGCACAATTCACTGAATGTGTTAACCTAGTTTTTATATATATCAATCCACCCAGTGAAAAATGCATGTTCTTAAACTAAGTCACACTCTCTACAACTAATTTGACAATAATTTTATGATAAATGTGTTTATGTCAATCTGCTCCGGAAAAAAATACTTCGCGATATGAAAGAAATTTCTTTTTTTAATGGTAAGGGAGCAAAATGACTATCGATGAATTCATTAAATCCTACACGTTTCCCCTAAGGAGTATTTTAAAAACCAGATAACCAGATCACAAATTAAAAATAGCTGTTTTCTATGGACAACTATAACTTTATTTAATGGCTAAATTATAATATTCTAGATCAAATAATCGAGATAGAAAGGAAATTTGTAAGTCTGACCACCAGTACTGGTGAGGCATGTCTATGGCCATAGAACAAATTGTAACTGTAGCTTAGGTGCGGTTGTAAAGAGAAATATATTGCAGAAACCCTCATGTAAGCCCTCAGGTCTATACATTCGTGTTTGTAAATTTTGGGATCATTAGCAAATGTATATTGAATTGGATCCGTTTACATTTGGAATCAAGGTAGGTAAGTGCGAAAAAGATATAAAACTACATTTGTACTTTCACTGCGGAAATAAATTTTTAAAAGGGACCGAAACTTAAATTACATCATTCACGGCATGAATACATGATTTCTAGTCGGGATTTGTGTTCAGAGTCAATCTAAGAAATTTTTGATCATGAAAATTAATATTGATATGAAAATTTCTGATCTTTCAAGCGCTAAGAAAAACGAATTTTTGCAAACATTACATAACTTAACTTTTTAGTCTTGCCACGCTTGACTTTAAATTTCGAATACTAAACATTTTAGGAATAAATACGAAGTATTTAAAACTCAATATGTAAATTGCGCACTAACTTTTCCTCAAAAATTAATCAAGCATAGTTATTAAAAGACTCATTGTCAGCATAAGCTAATATAAAGCTGAGAGAATGCGAAAACGTATATAATGTATCATACCTTTAAAAGTGAAATTTGTGGGCCATTAGACTTTAGAGCTGAATACAACTACAGATAAAATACTATTGATAGTTTATAAAAATAAACTAAACAAACAATTTTTGGAAGAAAGAAGTAAATCTATTGAATAGGAACAACAAAAAAAGGAAAATGGCGTTTGGTTCCTGATCCATGAGAGAACGTTATACGTTTAATATCGCGAAGGAATGCCGTGAAAGCGTGCCTTCTCCTATAGCCTACCTTGAAGGACCGTGGGAAAGTGAAGAATAAAAAAAAATAAAGAAAAAAAAGTTCTCCTGGACCGTTTGAAGAGGAGAAAGGGAAGTCCCCACGTATTTTCAAGGCCCAACAAGAGCTACCATTTGTGTACGGATATATATTTATTTTTATCCCCATCATTCCCTTCAAAAGGAAAAAATGAACAAAACCTCCCCCGCACGAGGCAAAGGAAAAAAAAACTCGTTGCAGCGGCAAGAAGAGGCACGGCGAGCAATTCGCACCCCTGGTTCCGAAAAAAGGCAGAGAGAGAGTGAATGAGACTAAAAATAATTATAATAATAATGAAAATAAATTTGTAGGTTCCCTTTTTTCACCAGGACCGGCAGCAAGTCTTCACACCGTCAGCTACCCTCAGCCTCAGAAAACAGAATCCCGGATTTGGAGATGCGAGAAAGACACAACATATATACACTCTCCGTGGGTGCGGCCCGGAATGGAGACCCTGTGGCTGGATGCCGTTTTTTGGAAAGTGAAAGTGATGGGAGCCGGCTTCGTGAAAATGGGATAGATTTTGCGGTGCGCGTTTCCGAGGGACGATGTAAAGGAATGGAGACGGTCTCTTCGTTGCCTTCGGGAAGTTTCCCGGACGGAATCCACGCGCTCGGAAGCCAACCGCTCTAACCGTTAAGGCTTTAGCGCAGGCGCCACGAAATGATCTCACGCAAACACTTCCGATAATGCGAAATGGGGGAAAAAAGGCAAGGAAATGAGGAGAAGAAGCCAAGGCCTGCGTTGGAGGGGGGATCCGAACAAAATTCAAGGGATAGGGCAGTGAAGAAAGTGGGGGAAACGATAGGAGAGGTAGGACATACACGTACACTTATCTCCAATGCAGTGAAAGGCGTTCTTCAATCATTCATAAGTTCTTTTCCTCGTAAATTATTGATGATCTATTAAAAAATTTGAACTTGTTATTCTATTGAAAATGCTTAATATTTAATCAAAATTATCAACTCTAGAATGAAATTTGAACTTGTTATTCTATTGAAAATGCTTAATATTTAATCAAAATTATCAACTCTAGAATGCATATTCCACAAGCGTTTTTACTAAAAAAAAAGGATTTCAAAATACGATTTATTAGCCATTCTGTTCTACACTTTCGCATTAAAACTCAATACGCAAATCGTAGTGAATATGTATGAGAAAATGGTATGTAGCAAACCATATAAGAACGCCCACCAAGAATGCATCTCGCTGAGAGAACTGGAAAAATCCCTCGTGAATAGTGCAAAAACGAACATATTTTTTCGGTCCTCTAATACGTTATATTGTGGAGACGAAATACTATCCCTTTAATTGATAACTGTAATGATAGCAATACCATTGATAAAATTAATTGTTAGGGTAAGTATACACATATATTATTTTAAGTTCACTAAGCATTAAAAAATAATATCGCGTAATAAGTGTTCTCAAGTGTTATCATGCAGAGAATCTATGCACGAACTATAAAGCCCACTTGCGACCATTCACTCACTCGTACAAATTTTTGGGGTGAAGGAGATGAGATGCGACAAAAATTCATAGAAATTGAACCCCACTAACATCGTCTCAAACCCTAGGAAACATTGTTGAAACACCAAATTTTCCATCTATCACTGTGTTTCCAAATACCCCTATGACTTTGTTGGAGAGGTTAGGGGGACCAGAACGATATACAGGGGATAGGGCAGTGACGAGAGTGGGAGCAACGTGAGGAGAGGTGGGAGTTTTGTATCTTATACGTACACACCAGTTCCTTTTTCCTCGAGATAGACCCTGTTCTCCTCGCGGGTTGGGGAAGGGAATGTGCTTCTTTTCCCACCTAAACCCGGCGGCGGCACTCCTGCCTATTTACGAAAAACGGTTCCGAGAAAAAATAAAGTTTTCTCTTCCACTTCCTTCCCTTGCCAATGCGATCTCCGTTCAGATTTTTGCGTGGGAAACAGGCAAAGGCCTGGGTTTTTTGAACGCCGACAACTGCCTGCATACTTCGACTGAGCGATAACGGAAAGCAAATCAATGTGTGTTTGGTAAAATTGCATTACGCTTATATTCTCGTCCAATGATAAATGAAAAGATTCAAAAGATAAAATGAGGGAAATGGTATTAACATGCTACGTCATAAAAATATAACAGAAATAAAACACCATGCTAGATATAACAGGAAGGGATATCACATACACTTTAATGTTTAGAAATTCATCTGAAGTCGTACCATCGGAGTTGATATTTTGTAATAGAAAATTTTACTCGAATAAATAGCAGAGAGCGGTGATAACCGTAAATTTAAAATATTTACTACCTTCTATAATCCTTATCTATCTTATATATCTTCCATTTCAAGCGCAAAACAAAAATATTTAATTTTATTTATGAATGAAAATTTCTCTTTTATAGATAGTAATCGTTCTAATTTAAAAACGGAATGAATATCCATAGATCATCAATAAAATATCCCTCGAGAGAACTCAACGCATTTAAAAGTTATAATTGGCGTTATAAAAGAATTATAGATTATAATTGCATTACACGTTGAGGCTAATGAATCCGTAATTCATATACCGATATAATAATTATTTTTAGCGATTTTCGTTAATAATTAATTTAATGTTCAATATTTTCAAAGTAAACTAATAAGTAGACAAGGTATGAGCATCACTTGGAAAGAAAAAAAGGAAAACAAAGAATCAAGCTCTACACATCTTTATATAAAAATTATTTAGCCGTTTTATATTGCATCAATGACATTTTAAACAGATTAGTGAACTATGGAATATGATGTATCCAACACACCATCATTTTTATGGGTTTCCTCAAAATAAGTTATGATAAAATATATTTTATTGTAAAAATATGGGAATCAACTATAAAAATCATCCAAACTTTTTTAATATCCTATTCAGATCCGAAAATTAGTGAAGTTGAATGAACTAAGCAACAAGTGAAACCCATTTCACAGAGTATTTTTGGATTATATCAGCATAATGCCATAACACCAACTAAACTAAATATAAAAAAATGAATGCAGGACCCTCGTGCTACCTAATTTACTATTTGACATGAGCATATACTTATGTACACACCTGATTCGTTATTTAGAGTCCCCATTTTAAATTTCGATAATTGCTAAAAAAAATTGAAAGCAATCAATCAATGGAATACACTGATAAAAATTTTATTGAAATGTTATGGTCAAATTGCGGTGTATTTAATTGAATTTCAAAGTACTATTTCAATCAGTACGGTCACATTAATTGATAAAAGGGTCACACTTTTATTTACACGTTAGTCAATTTATTATGTACCATGTGTTTTACCCAAATTTATTCATGAAGTAGTCCAAAACTCGATCGTCAACTTCTATCCCAATTCTTTGTGCATTTGTCATCGCATGGATACATTAAGTATTTTAGCCGGGCGGGGATCCACTACTCCAATCGACAAAACAAATCAAACGGATAAAATTTTCCGTGGGAAATTTAGATCAAATTCATTCCTCATTTTGAAAGCGCGATGCGTTAGTAATAACTCGTGAAATACATATGGGGGAGACCGGTTTGCCAATTTGGCTTTTGCAAACGCGCATTAAAATAATTTATACGCTTGCTGATTCCCACGATGCTTGGTTTCATTTCCTGTTGCCTTTCATTTATGAATTTCATATTCATTTCCCCGTTTTAATCAGCCCGGACGCCTTGCTCCAGCTTTCACAGTTCTCTCGCTCCACCTTCCATATTCATCGGAGACCGATCCTCGCGCTTATATTGAGAAGGTTCCCTTCCAACTGACTACAAACCGCTCACATTCCTCGTGTCACCTTATTGATTTTCCATCGCATATATTGCTTAACGCAAAGCCCCTTAAACCGTGCGATAACGACCCCTACGAAAGCCTTTCCGGTGAGCATTGCGTTGTCCTGATGCCTTGTTATGCCGTAAAATTCAACCTCTCTTTTTTTACCACGTTGTGGATAAATATTTGACCGCAAAACGCGTATTTGCGCAGTTTTTTGTGATTCTTTTCGCTGTGGAAAGTACAGAGACGAATTTAAATATTTTAAAAGCGACCAATACCGCCTTCTCCTCGGTCATGCTTCGTCGAAATGACTTCAGGTTAGCTTCTCATATTTTATTTTCATAAATATTCTGCAGTGTCTATTCTTGTATTTGAGGTATTTTTCAGAGAGGAAAATATTTTACGGTATATTGAAGCCAAAATTGTGAAACTCAAGCGAGAAAAGATTCTATGACTAAAAGTTGGCACCATTGGACAATGGAATTTAGATGCGAGCTTATTTGAGAGTTTATTTCCTTATAAGGTGAGTACTAGCATTTATTAAAATAAGCATTTTCCTGTTTTAATGAGAACTTTACTCATTCTAAGGAGGAAACAAATGTTTGAATATATATAAATAAATTCAATCAGAAATATGCTGGCAATGATTGTAATTATCATACTTCACACTTCTGTGGAATAGATTATATCATAATGCATATGCATCCGATTTCCACGGCTAGGTAATGGTCCACTTCGTAAGACTTGGAAAATTTTAATTCCACCTAGTGAAGGAGAGATATGGAAACCAAGGTATATATGAATCAGATGCCTAAATGGTTTGGATTTAGTTCTCTAGCTCGAGGGAAAGAAAATATTATCCTTATTCAACGAAGATGAAGTTCCGGGAGGTACATTACTGTGTTACAGGCTGCTCACAAGCTGTTCCATCCATTTCCAAATGCTATGATAGGTCGAAGGGCTCCGTTTACTTTAAACATGAGGGGACTGTTTTCTTTCGCAGAGTAGCTTGAGACCCTGAGGGTAGAATAGATCTAAGTGCAATTCTCTGGCAAGTTTCAGGGACGGCATTTTATATGTTCAATTTAGTAATGGTTTTACACAAAATGTGTATTATTAACTCCAAAACCACACCGTCGATATATGCTTAAATCGCACTTTTCTTCGATGGAAATCCAGCATTTTTATATTTTAAGGAAAAAATGCTGTTAGGAATGAAATGCACCAATTTAAAGACCTTGTTAAAAACTTGAAAATGAAGGTTTTCCGAAGGCATATTTTGGGCTTATAGAAATATATATATCTAGGACAGAATTTTTTCCGACTTAAATAATTGCTAGGAATGGCAACAGAAGGCTTTGGTGTTCACCTTTAAATGCTCCCTTTCTAGCAGATATCGGGTGGGGAGAAAAATAAAAAAGTCTCACCGAAACAGATGTAATGCTGTACTTCCCAGTAATGACACCGAATTTATGACGATGAAGAGCAATGAGGAATTGTCAATTAAATAATTTTTACTTAGATAACATTAAACATTGCTTTTACATTTAAGTATCCTTGAGAGTTCACGATTAAGGATTGAAGTAAATATCCAAAGTAGAATCCGAAGCAGACTAAATTGAGCGAAAAAATCATCTAAAAAGTGAGTAGTGTCGCAATTCATTAGTATTTGTTCAGATGTTTAGAAGATTATTAAAAATCATTGACCACGTTACGGTGCAAAACGAGAAGCTTGTTGTCAAGATCTCATCTAAAATTGCAGCCACTATAGTTTTCAGGTGTTGAGCTAAATATTTTTAGGGTTAAAACTTTGTATTTAGAGAATATTTTCAACTGATCAAGCCTGCCATTTTATTTTAATAAAAAGCTAAAACTTCTTCAGAGATTTAATCACAGTTCTGACTGTAAAAGGTGCACGAAGCATAGTTTCGTAACCAGAGTAGATCTATGCCGTTATGGTAGTCTCCCCGTTCGTAACGTAACACGGCCGGAGTACTAGAATGCTGAAATAATTTATCAGCATATTAGCTGAATATGCATGTGGAGTCAACATAAGCAAGACACTCTCCCCATATTTCAACAGCGTCCAAGAAATAGACCAAATAAAGAACATCGGCATAATCCTCTAAATTGAATGGATGAGGTAAGAGTTAGCGGTGAAGTTGTTCACCATACATAGAGAGTTAATGCGTTGCCGTGGAGTTTACAATCCTTGTTTAGATATTTTTTCACTTGAAGCCGTACCCTTTGGCGAAGAGAGGGTTATAATTTCTGCTTTCTGCCAACAAATATGTCGTGGATTAAAAGAAAAAAGTACGTAGAGAGGTATGAAAAGTGTTGATTTGGTAAAAAATAAAAGGCCCATGTGCATAAACATGAACAAATCCTGAAATATAATTTTCAGCTCTACAGACTCCAGAGATCGTTGTTTATTCTGCTACACCACCTCAGTTATATTAGAGGATGTGATAGAAGGATTACTCGTGATAATACTTTCTATATTCACTTAAATTTACAAAATAATAAAAAGGGTTTACGGGAAGGACAATGAAAGAGGTGGGTGTCATTTTTGTAAAAAATAGAAAATATATTAATGATGATGAAATATTCATGAGCTTTGCAGCAATTTTCTGCTTGCTGAAGACAGGATACCTAACCACTATGAAATATTATGGAGGTTTGGTTGGAATTCACTCAACACAGATATGAGCAGACAGGGTTCATGAGGTAACTATGGAGCGCGGTTGTTATACTTTCATTTTATGCGTTCGTAATTATGCAAACAATGATATGACTTTATAATTACCGCCGTTCGCACGCTTTGCGGATGAACGATGATCCAATTTCAGTGATGAATATTACACCATTTTACTGTATTAACTATTCATAAGGAGTTGTCCTTAGTGCTATAAATATAGTCTTATGATGACTATCAAAAGCAGCCTCATGTGAATTAATGCGGAAATTTACCGGAAATACTAGGAAACTTGAGCTGTCTAGTACACAGAGAGTCATTTAAATGCATAGTACTAGCAAACCTGACCCGATGCGGCATAAAACACCTGCTCAAATACACCAATTTCATGATTTTGAATAATACCAATTAAGTAACTTAAAGACTCTTAACGCATTTTACCGAGAGCTAAAATATCTAGATACTTTTCCCCGATGCTGTCAAAGGCGTTCGTCAATCATTTAAAAGCTTCTATTCTCGTATATGTAAATAACGGCTTTCATTGAGACAAATTAAGCTATTAATTCTATTGAACAAGTTTTAGGTGTAATTAAAAGTATGAACTCCATTGTGAATACTACAAAGGCGTCTTTACCGAAACAAACGTATTCAAAATATGATTTCTCATCCATTTTGCCTTAACATTACAAATGTATACGAAAATCATTGAACAACACCATTGATACAAATTAATTGGTATGACTTTTGTATGGATACATTTTTTGTAGTCTACCAAGCATTAAAAAAATCGCGATATAAGTGCTCTCATGTACTATAGCAGAGAATACACATACTATTAAACCCTCTTGCCACCATTCACTCACTTATATGGATGAACGAGACGAGATACGACAAAAAGTCATAGATTCGATCTCTAAAATCGCACGGATAACCCTGGCATAAATTGTATAAACGCCAAAGTTTTTTTTTCTATTACAAAGTTTCATTCTGCTTCTATGCCTCCGCATTTCGTGGAAATTTGAGGACCAAAATATAGCTTTTTCAAAAATGTCATTTATCGAATCTAGGCCATAAAACGGATGCAGGCAATGCTAATCTTCCGTTTACGTGGATACTGGGACCACTTTGACAAGGAAGCCATTCAGATCCGCGTAAATCGCAACAACAACAACCGAGACCCCGAAATCAACATCGACAATGCTTGGAAAGTGACCATGACCTCTACAGGTTTCTTGGTAAAATGCTATTTGATTATCGAAAATAACTAGTGGAAAACACGAGAAAACTTCCTACAATTGATACGCCGGGAGAATCTATGTTCTTAGATCATGACCTCTTTTATATAAAACAAAAAAAGCGGGATAAACATAACATTGAAGAGCTAATCATGCTATGCCTGTCCCATGGACGGGGAATACTTACATATATCAGACCAAATATGACTGACGGCATTCAGAAGATCCCCTGAGGATGAATAGAGAGTCATTCTTTGTAACCTAAGGAGACATGCACCCAAAAGTTACGCGGTGGAAAACCCGAGAAACCTTTCTGAGGTGGATACGGTGTTGCGTCATAGGTTTCAACGAAAATTGTAAGAACTGGCCAGTGGGCGACATGGAGTCTTTTTATTAGTGAATAACTAATTCGCACGGGTATATACGATCCCGAATTGAGGATGGAAGGATTCTTCTCAGAATAGAGGGCGCATTCACTCACCTGTACATCGGTTTTCCAGCCGCTTCTCGGAACCACAGCACCATGTAGACGCGGTCATCTTTTTCCGCCGGCTCTATGTCACACGGCAGGGCAACACTGCGTCCCACCACCGCCTCCACCGCAATCGAGCTCACTGCAAAGGAAAAGCTTGAATGAATATCGCTTACCTTTCTGATTTCACAACTCACGCTACAGAGAGCAATATTTTGCTTTAGATGAATAACAAGCTTCACCTTATATTGATGTCATTATTGCATTTTTCTTGTATATTGTATTCAAGTGGTATTATAATATATTGTAACAAATTATTCTTCATTGTTTTATTTACGATTTTACTACAGCGATGTAACGTTTTAGATTTTATTACCTGAACAGAACTTAACTGGTTAAATTAATTGTTGAGTCTATAATTGATAACATACATTAATAACTTAGAAAATGTCAAGATATTGTAGTCTAGAGAGAACTTGGTTAATAATTAATATATTGTAATTGAGATGCAACATTTTAGTCCTTATTTCCTGAACAGAAGATAACTAGTTAAACCAATCGTTGAGTTTATAATTCATAAAAACATTAATAACTTAGAAAATGTCAAGATATTGTAAGGTAGAGAGAACTTGGTTACCAATTTACATCATAATTGAAATTTAATTTGAATTTGAATTTAGATTTTTCTAGTTGGACTAGTTGCATATAGTGAGTGCTGGTAAATAGTTCCATATTTGTTTTCATATCCTTCGTATCTGCATGCGATGCTTCGTAATTTATATTTTTCTATGCCGCAAAATTACACTTTAGCAATTTTAATTAAACTCACGCAATATCACGCGTGCCAAATTCCAATTCACTTTGAGGGAAAAATATTCAACGTGGGAAAACCTCTGTGTTCGACGCCATTCTTGTAAGCCTTATCAGCATGGTGCACGAGTTGCGTCACACGCTATCGAATTTCACAATCTATGGAATGCATTCGAGGATAAAAACGAAACTTTAGAACCGATGATACAGAGGACTCAAAACGAATGGATAGTTATAAGAAAGGCTCGAAGCCGTAATTGGAGGGGATTTCATTCCCAAACACGTAGTGGTGAAGTTCCCTCAACCACGCGGACGATTCAAAGCAGAAGAGAACGACCCGTGTACGGAAACCATTGGCGCAGATTTTTCTTTCCCAACCCTTTTTCCCGCGGACTATTGGCCTAACCTTTTGACACGCACCGACGCTGTGCCATGAATGCAGAGAGGAAAATTACCAAAATTCTTGCCTTCAAGGGAGGGAGAGAAGGGATCCTTTCTTATATATTTTTTCTATTCCAACACACTCTATTTCTCTTCTTCTTTCTCAGTACTCCTCTTCTTAACTCTCGCATCGTTTCGCTACCCTCCCAGACCCCTTCCTTTCAGTGGAGCTCAAATAAACACGCCGTAGGAGTCTCTTCTTATCTCCGCTGGTCTAGTCGAAGTCTCCGGGAGAGAGAGAGAAAACTGGAAAAAAAGAACGAAGTTGACTCGAAACACGTATCTTATGAGATTGTACGGAATAACGGCGACGTTCAGGAGGAGTTCGCAAAAGTTGAAGGGTAATACGTATGTATGCATGCATTTGAATGTGTGTGTGTGCGTGTAATATATGTGACGGTGTGAGGTAGTGGTAAGGTGAGTGTGACGTGGTTTGTGGACCAGGCTAGCCAACTATAACTTTGTGGAACTTCGAATTCATGTCTAAATAGATAAATTGAAACTTTTTCGGTCCCACACAACTTTCCTTGGTAGGTACATTCTCGACTGGATACAGCACTTAATATCTAGTGTCTCACTTAGTCATCTATTTTCATAAAAATTATCATGAGAAATCGATTTAACTGTTTACCTTGGAAATAAAATAAGAAAAGATGTATCGGAGTAGATAAATTGTGATATTTCATTAATATTGAGAAAAATTACTATTGATTTATTTTTAATTGTTGCGACTTTCTTTGTGGAAATTTGCGTACGTGATTATGTGATGTTACCTATCTGACCGGATGTATGAAGGTGATCATAATAAATTTAGCTTGTATTTACATTTACACGCAGGTGTGAAATTATTAGCTGATACGAGAATGGAGTGGAGAGCTGTTTTAAACCAATCTTAGGACTAACATACTCTATTTCTCATCTTCTTTCTTAGTTCTCCTCTTCTTAATAACGTGCATCGTTTAGCTAACCTCCCCAGGCCCTTCCTTTCGCGGGAGCTCAAATAAATACGCGTAAGTTGTCTCATCTCATCATGGTGTTCTCATGATCTCATCTCAATATGATGATCTCATCTTATCATGATGATGATGATGGGAATGTAATCTTTTTTATTAACTCGCTTTGTCGTTTGTCATCTTTTCCGGGTCAAATCTTGTAACGTAATTTTAACCCACTTTCCAATAAGCTATCACGCTGAAATTTTCAGTATAACTCAGATTCAGTTGGCAATGCAATATTTCAACACTTTCTTATGATTTTAACTGCATCGCATTGTTTTTCGGAATTTTAATTTAAATATGGAGACATTCCAATGGCGGTCATTTAAATGAAAGAGAGTCATAAAATCAAATTTGTATAAATTAAAGTTCATTGAAAAATTTATTGAACAAAAATTTACTTGTATTCTTTTTTTCACGATAAAAACGTTGCTTTTTTATGAAAATTTGTTTTTTTTATCATAATTACGTCAGCATACACCCTTAGAATGCAAAATAATATAGATTGAGAGAGGGAGGGTAGGGATTTTTCAACCTCGCACCGGTTGCAACCCCTGATTCCCTCGAACGTACTGAGGAAAGAGGCTACGCCCCCCCCCCCCCCCAGGAAGGCCGGGAACTCTACAGTAATATATGTACCCTCTGGGCCCGCGAGTCTGACGTTGGAAACAGCCGCGCACGGAGAAAAAGAGTAAGAAGGTTCGAGCGCTCGAGGAACACGCACGCTCCGACTCTTTCAAGTCATTCATCCCCGAGCTCTGCCACAACCTAGCACGCCCCCCTGAGTGTTTCTCCAACCCTGTCGTTACCCCTTATGATAGACGGGCGGCGAAAAAAAAATATGGACGGAATATTCCCGGGGCAAGAGAAGATCTTGCGGGTGGCGAGGGAAATCGAAGACTAAGATTTTTAAATAAAGGGAAATTGGAGGCACGAGTTGAAACTTTTAAACAGATATTAGAGAGTGTTGAGCTCTTGAATTTAAAGCAAAGGTCTTCCATGGTAGAATATAAACAACAAATGGTAATTTGCGTACTTTAAATATATGTATAACTCCACTACCTACCATGGTTTCGACCCTATATGAGTCGCTAACTGCAGAAAGGTATCATGTTCAAGATGGACGATTTTTTTTTCTTAAAATTGTTGCTAGGTGCATGACTCAACGTTTCCTACTTAAAGAAAACATATCCCCTTGGTGTTATTAGCATAACATGTCTCGTTTTGGTAAAAAAAATGTTTAGTCTTGCACCTAGCAACAACTTTAAGAAAAAAGAAAAATCCTGCATCTTGTACATGATGCCTTTCTACAGTTAGCTATTCATATAGCGAGTCAAGCCCCGGGCCACATGCGGCCCGCTGGCTAATTTCTTGCGGCCCCTAAAGACTAAAAAAATTGTATCGCACCACACAGTATAAAATACATATCGATACACTGGCCAAAAATAAGCAAATTTCTAAAATCGCAATGGAATGATTGAACTTTTTAACCAATAAAGATTACTGCACTTTGGAATTTTATATTTTTTTATAGATGTGTAGGTAAAGTGACGTAGAGTATGGTGGCTCTCCGGATGATTTGAAATCGATTTTTTGCCCTTGCATTAAAAAAGGTTGAAGCCTCCTCCTCTATGTCATTTTCAAGGCTAAAGGAATCCTTCATTTTCAATTTTTACCATTTGTTGTTTATATTTTATCATTGACATATCGCACATCCACTACGTCAATCCTGGAACAATTTCACATAAAGGTGTTTTGATTTTGTTCTCATAAATTTTAGATTTAGCAAAAATTGGCGACTACTAGAAAAAAATCAACGGCATGGAATGAAATATAATATAACATTGCAATTTGAAACAAAACAAATAGTAACGTACATTTCCACATAATAGAGTTAATTTTGCAATTGATTGCGATGGCTACTACGTCATCTTCAAGTATACTTATAAGTACTAGTACTGAAATTAGAGATATCGCTTATACCAGCACCTTAAAATGACACAATATGCGTAATTTTAATCGAAACTTGTTTTATCACAAAATCTGTAAAAATCGAAATTCCCATTGTAAAGGGAGCGTGGTTGCCTAGTGGGTAGAGTAGTTGGCTACAAACCGAGGGGTCCAGAGTTCAAATCCTAGGTAAAGTCTTTAAACACCCCCAAACAAAATCCTCGAACTGCATGGAGGCCCAGGGAATGGAACTGGGCCTCCTGCTATGAATATATGAAATACACAGGCTTAGTTTGGGGTGAGCTCTATCCTCACCTACGCAAACCAACCATAGGGTCGAATCAGTAGGCGAGTGAGTGATAACTATACTATACCTCTATTATTACTTCGGGTTTTAAAATATTTGTGCATCGTAAACTTTACTTTCGTACTTTTATATACTTTATGCATATTCTGAAGCTGTTTACGGACACAAATCTTAGTGTACTTTTCAAGTATTCTATATCATTATATCTCTGACGTTCTCAGACTCAAAAATCTCTCCTGTGTACATTTTTCACAGAATAATAGCAAACCACCACTCGTTTTCCCATTGCATAGCTTTTTCAACGTCTCTTAGATGTATTAAATGTGTATAATTTAATTAAAAAATAGAATAAGAACTCAAAATCGGCATAAGAGCCCGCATAAAATCTTTAAGCTCAGCCAAAACCTCGTGAACCTCTTGTGTTATTTTTCCTCGCGGCCTCGTCGTTACTCGTTGAAAGACCTTATGGGTGGGAGGGTTGAAAAGATATGGGAGGAATATTTCCCGGGCAAAAGAAGTGCTCAAGGGTTGCGAGGGGAATCGACGACAAAGGGGAAAAGGAAACACCAGTTAAAACTTTTAGACCGAGCGAGCGGCATGGATGCGAAACACTAGATTTTTTTAGAAATAAAGAAAACGGGAAGAGTGCAGTGCGGAGTCTTTCCAGATGCGCTTCGGACGAGTTAAAAGGGAAAAAATATAAAGAAACAAAAAAATGAATGCGTTCAAGCGAAGTTGAAAAGAGTATTTCAAGGAGTCGTACAGAGAAGTACCTATCTATTTGAAGGTTTTTCTTTTCTCGGACAGGTGATGGGTGGGCTAAAATCCCAATGGTGAGTTAAATCACATTTTGCAGAAAAAACGGGAGTAGAAACCGTTATCTAATGAAACTAGATTTGTGATTAACATTTTAACAATTGAAGCTAGAGGCGGGACATCATAAGAAATGTGAAGAAAAAAAAATGAATGCGTTCAAGCGTAGTTGAAAGGAGACCTTCGAGGAGTAGTGCGGAGAAGTACCCATCTAGTTGAAGTTTTTACAAGGACAGGTGATGGTTGGGCTAAATACCAATACTAAGTAAAAAACATAATAGAAAAAAAGATTGAGGAGAAACCATTATCTAAAGTAGCCGTAGATTTTCTATTGGCATATAAAATAATCAATGTCAAAGTCAAGAAATCACAGTAGAGAGAAAGTAATTACAGAGATTCAAATTGGATTGGCATGTGATTACCATAATAAGCCTATAAAAGTTGTGCGTCTCGCAAATTAGCGTTGACGAAAGGTATCTCATTAGTTAATGATATATCGCTCACTCAAACATTTTCGTGAATTAAAACTCATTTGACAATTATGTTATCAACTTCTAGGCGCATTACCTACACCTCATCAAATTTTATCTGCCTCTAAGGTTTCAAAAATGTGTCTCGATATAATGAGGTACATAATAATTATATCTATAGCTTCACGGAAATTTTAACGAAATTCTTCCGCGTATCCCTTTTTAAATTTCAAGAATAATTTCGCTTTCATTTCTTATTCAATTTTTAACTTTTTAAAGTCATAGTTTCGCATCCCGATGATCTCAATTAAGTAGGAGAATGTAAAAAATCAGACTTTTTGTCGTCGATACAGCTAATAGTATATCTGCAATACTATATAATGTATTTCAAGACAAAGATTTTCCGATTATAAATTTGAAGTTCCTTCAGTGAAAATGTTTCGAGCACGACATTTGATTATTTATTTAGCCATAATTGAAATAAGTCCTTTACTCTAGGCTAAAGGCTACACTAAACTAAACACAATGCATTTTTAAACATAAATAGCAAGAAATATGGGCACTCCTTTGGTTGCGTTCGGTTGTTGACTTTTCTTGGTTACTGTGACCAGAGAAAATTCTACCTCGATTTTAAAAGAGTATTATACTGTGATATCGAATATTGATGGCTGTGGCGTATAACAACATCATGTCCATATATAATATAACTATCTCATAAGGCAAATTAACTATCATCTCAACGATGATCCTGAATGCGGTCTTCACAAGCCACCAAACTTCTCAACATCTCGTGTTCCATTTTCTGGTTGCGATCATCCTTTGATGTTTGCGTGACGATTTTTACCTCAACCTCCATATCCGGAAAACATTCCGGCTTCACTTTATCTTAGCTTGCGGGCTATTACTCCTCGATGTCAGTCGACAGTTGCCCCAGAAAGGTTAGGTTATTTCCTCGGAGCGGACAACGAAGTTAAGAAAAAAAATGAACGGAGCAAAGCGCCACAATTCTACGGATATGTGGTGTGTGACGCCTCCTTTGTAAGAAAGTCCACGAACGAAACCATGTGCTGATTCAACGTGTATGAAGGAACTTACCAGTACCTGCCTTGGGGATTAAAAAAAAACTGAACTCGCGATCGACCTCGGAGACTCAGTTCAATGTTATTGGTTTCGAAATAAAAATGGTTTCTAGAGGGAGATAAAAAGTTTATGTTTCTAAGGTACCTACATTTTAAATATTGCGATGACTCGGATTATGGTTGAAGAAGTAAAGCAGATCTCTCATGATCGTTATTCACCCTCGACATTACCTCACCCAGGAAGAGCCTTACCTCAATAATGAATACTGAATAAAATTACATCTTCCGAGTAAATGCGTAACATAAATTATATTTATAACTTGGTATTTATCCATATTTAGAAAAATCAAAGACTTCAGTTTAAGTAGGACAGATCACCATTTTAAGATGAACAGTAGTAAATCAAGTCAACCGCCAAGGGAAGTGCGGCATATATATTAAAACTAGCCTTCATAACTCACAAACATCTCAGTCTGGCCTTATTATAAATTAAAACCCAGGCATAGGATAAAAAAACCTCGAGGAGTGATGCGTATATTGATTCCTATAGAGAATTTACTCGAATGAAGTTCAGGGTAAATACCGAATTTTTAATAAGATTTATGTAAAAAATATATTTTACCGCCTAATCGATCATAAAAGGACTTGCAATAGATCGCCCATAGTTTTTTACTTCATTGAAGAATTTTTATCTCCCTTGTTTAAAATGAAGGATGCCATTGATTTATGACCTCCACTCACCTGAAATCCCACATTAGGTTCTACCATTGACCTATTTCTCACCGCTGCATTCACGGGTGTAGCTCATTAGGGTCATGATTACCTAATAGGTCAAAATATCGGGGCAGTCAGGAATTGAGATTACATATCTGTTAAATTAGTGCTATGAGATGAATTATATTTATTATGAAATTATATTACGTGGGTTTTTTTCATTACCATCGTCACTAACTGGACCCGAAAATTTCTTTAGTAACTGGTCGTTGCTTTAACAGACATAATTTATAGTTTAAAACGTAGTCTAGTGGAATATAGTAACACACGTGACCAAAAAATTAACTTAGAACATGTTTCATATTTTATAACTTTACATCCGACCTAATTTTCAGCTGGAAAGTAATAATTTACTAGTTGAAGCCTTGGTGGGAATTCAAGTTTTTAAAGCATTAAAGATACTGAGTTTATTCATCACCGTGTGTTTCGCGAGCCCTTGAATTATTAATGATAAAATTTTTGTATGAATTTCGCATGCTTTTTAATTCATTAATAACGTTGATACACAAGAGAGGCGTGAGTTATTTATTTAAAAGATGTAGAATATACCGTAAGGTTCTCTTTTTATTCCTTCTGGTGCGAATGACGGCGGAGCGGAGAGGACAAGTTGAAATGAAAGATACGCATCAGAGAAATACCTTAGAAAATCACTGCCCACCATGAAGTGATGTCCGTCCTTTTTTGAGAAATATATCCGTCGAACTGAGTGCGGAAGGGGGGGGACTTTATTTGCCTCTTTCCCAAGCAGCAGAAGATATCTAAATAAGAGCAGCAGAAGATCTAAATAAGGCTGATATATCTAAAAAACGTAACTATTACATGATGGATATCTTGACAACGTTACATATATTCCCTATTTGTAGTATGCAGAACTATTTTTAGAAACAACGTTACATAGATATCCAATTTGTGATATCCATGATATTAAAAAACTGCTATTCCAAAGAGAATTTATAGGCAGCATATGTTCTGTATGGAATTGAAGAGAACAAATGCTTTGTTAGTATGTCTGGAGATTTAAAAAGCCATATTAAGTTCACCCGTTATCTATTAATTTTATACTGTGAAGATATCATTAAGATATTGTATTATAGAACCCTATGTCCATGGCTGGACATCGCTGCAACGTTTTTCGGCGGGTCCTTTGAATATTTGACAGATATCCATTCAACGTTATTTCTATTAAAATGCATATTGCACGGTCATATGTTAATGCCGAAAATGTTGTCTGGATGTCGTTGGGATATTTATTGCTGATTGGGTGTGAATCAGAACCTCTCTTTCGGTCGCCTCCTCCTATTCCTCTCCCGAACTCCTTTCCACCGCCTCTTGACCCATTTTTTTCGCCGTCCAGGAACCATATCTTTCCCGTCCCGTTTCGAGAAAGAGAGAGAGGAAAAAATATATACAGGTTTTAGAGAGCGTCTGGACGATCGCTTCCCGAAGTAGATACGCCCATGATCCGGGGAAATTTATTTTCCGCGTGCACAATCATTCACGACCACCCACGCCTATCCTGGCCCACACGACGGCAGCATGCGATATGAAAATGGAGCGACTTATACGACCAAAAGATTACGGATGGGGTCCCACCTTGCCTCGCGACGACTTTTATTCTCATCCTCCACAGCCCCCTTCGTGAGTGGACGATATGAAAACCATCACCATCTCCTCTGTCCAGGTGATCGGTATATAAACAGTAAAAGCGACCTCTGGAAAAATTTTGTGAGTTAGGGGAAGAAAATAAGAATATACCTACCTACGATCGCACTAGCTCAACAATACGTTGGGAAAAACGCATTATCCTTCAAGGAGGTATAGCTCATACTGCGGCTATTTTTGTCTGAGCGAACTAAAATTTATAAACCGTCCCCTCCTTTCTTTTCTTCCCCTTATACGGCCACGCTTTCCTCCCTTGTGTCCTTGATTCTCGTTGATGTACACCTTCGGGTACCCCCGTCGTCTTGGGTCCCTTCATCCCTCTTCCTTTAAAGGCTCACGCTACCTCAAACACAAATACTGACACATGCGTCCGGTCCCACGGCAGCGTAAACCTCTCTCCTCTCCACGGCCGAGGGCGCCCGGGCCACCGCAAGCCCGTAGCGGGGTGGCTCAAGAACCGGCCCGCGAGGGTCGCTTTACCAACGCCCTCATCTGGACCAGAGATTCGTCCTAGTGGTTACGTACCAAACGACATTAAAAAGGAAAACCAACTCCCCTGGGCGGTTTGCGATACTCACCAAACTCACCTTAAAATTTTTTAGCTAAAGTTTATGATGAGTTCATTTATAATAGCTATATCCCAGGTATAATTACCACGTTCCCTCCCGTAAACTTAGAGAAAACTCATTGGTATTATTTAAATAATAATACTTTATCTCAGCTACCATGTCATAAAATGCGCAGTCATAATACCAAAAATCTTAATTATGAAATTGAATAAATGAAAATTACGAACATGTAACGGCTTAGCAATAAAAAATCAATACTAATTAGCTTGTGCATACCTAACTACGAATGATTCGCCTTTTAAATCAAAAACTCTTAAACAGCGATTACTACAGGTGCAATTAGTACAGTCGTTCATTGCGTAAACCGAAATCTAGTAAAACCAGCATAAATAGGCGATTAAAAGGAGAAGATGATAATAAATTAATGATGGACCATTTTACTGTCTAGAATCTTACATTTATTTCTACGTGTTTCAATGCCGAAACGCCTTTAAATAAGTGATTTAAACTCCCTGCCTGAACCCCATTCCTTTTCCTTTAGCCCAATACTGACTATGCATAAAATGGTCTGGTGAATGTACATTTCTCTGTTTTCCGACATCAGCTGCCCTGGTGATGATGATAATATTTTATTTAATGTTTTCAGATATTTGAATCCGATTTAAATATCGTTTAAAAACAGTATACAGCTCAGCAATCAGTCTTAGTAGAGTAATAAAATGAACAGATGTCAAATATTAAGACGCAGAGGCGTTGAAACTTGCCGTCATGAAGTAAGAATGAAACAGTACTATAGCAATGTTATTCGTAACATCACAATCTGTTCCACTTTTAATCACCTGTTATCGCTGAATTTAATAACAGCAGATTTCATGCCTAAATTTTTCCATTTCTCTCCTTCAGTTCCTTATTGTATTTCTTCCTTGCGTCCTTCTTTATCCCTCCCCAATGGAGTATTGCCTTAAAGTATTCCTCGGGAGACTTCTCCTCCAATTTATTCCTCCATAATTTTCCACACGTAATTAAGTCGCACAAAACCATAGGAATATATCCTTTTCCACTCAACTCCAACCCAAAGAAGTCAAAGGAAACTTCCGACCAAGTTATGAGCCGTATTCGTGAACGTATTCACGCCAAATTTTCCGCATCACACCCATACATCCATCACTACCACGTGAAAGTTGCGATGGCATCGCACGGAGAATGTATCGGTTCCCTTTTGAAGAATAGACCCTTTTCCCTCCGACAAGCGACTGGCTCCAAAAGTGATCGAGGCAACGTCCACAGCACTGCCGGGACATCCCCTACCCTGTTTCCTCCGACGCACCTTTCCACCGCGGAGGGAAACGAATCGCCCGGAGGAGGAATTCCACGCAGAACTTCACGGTCTATTTTTTTACACACCGTCTTCCTCTCTCTCTCCCTCTCACGGGGAGGCATTCGAATTTACCACATTCCGTGCATAGCTCGAGTAGTTCTAGTCTCACGCACAGCGCAAAGCGAGGGGAGGAAGTGAGCGGGGAGAAAAAAATAGACGGTAGTGGATCGAGGAGGCGTCAGTCTTCCTATCTGAAGGCAAAAAGGGACGTGCTCTCGCATGCGCTGAATATGCAACACTCGCGTGTTTCCGCCTTATGCTCGCGAAATTCCTCGCGAAGGCGGATGCGGGCTTGATTCGGGGATGCCTTGCCGCCGCCGATCCGACCACATTTACTCTCCTCCCCGGGAACTTTAGCATCTGCTGTTGGAACGAAGGCCTATCAATCGCAATGCGACGTCGGGGCATTAACCCACCCGGCCATCAATGATCTGACGCCAGTTATAGAAAGACTCCAGAGTACGATATAGATGCAATTTCGAGAGCGTAATATAGATGCACTTGGGACTCGCCGCGCGAACGGAGGCGAAACTCGTATTAATTATCACAGGAAGACTTTAAACTGAGCTGGGAATCGAACGACTGACCCTTGGAGTTTGTGGTTAATTCGCAAACCACTATGTTACCCAGCTTTCTTAGATATCATTGTAATGTAAATGTGGGCTTGATTCGGGGATGTGTCACCGAAGCGCGATCCGATCATATTTACGCAATTTACGCACCTTCCCGGAAACATTTGCATCTGCAGTTGGGAAGGAGGCCTATCAATCGCATTACGACGTTTATACATTTAGCCATCCGGTTATCAATGGAGTAACGCCAGTTATAGGTAGACTTGAGAGCACGATATAGTTGCGATGCACTTTGGACTCGCCGCGCCGCGCGAAAGGAGGAGAAAATCATATTAATTGTCATTGGAAGACTTTACCCTCAGCTGAAAATCAAACAACTGATCTTTGGCATTCCTGGCCAATGCGCAGATCACTATGCCATCCAACTTCTTTCGCTGTGCTGGCAATTATAGTTTTTTTATTCTATGAAAGCCATACCATACTAAGTAATTAGCCTTAGTAGCCACCCGTCACTTCCAGGATTAATGAGTGGTGTGTCCGAAGAATTACATGATATTATTGGCAGAATTTATCGATCATATCCTAAATACTATGAGGTAGAGCAACTCTTGATAATTTATCTCCCGTAAACAAATTGAACCTAAAAATACCAGTAAAAGGCTACTCAAAACTTACAGGTGGTATGACGTTAGCTTAGAGGAATTAAAGATACCAAATCCAACGATAGTTTTTTTTTCAATTTCATCTCGCCAATAAGAAACCTACATATAATGGTACCATATATCAATAATTGTACTAATCCAATACGACTCCTCGCTCCAGTTAAACAATCCACATTTAATGTTGCATTTTGGGGAAATGATGACCACCTTATCTTATCAGTTGCGGTAGACCTAATACTTTGTCTTCGTATTAATATAGTTAGCAAGTTTGCAATAGTATGATTATTTTTCGAACAGCCATCGTACAAGAAAATTAAAGGAGTGCTGAATTTCATTTATCTCAAAAACCGAGTATTGTCCATCCATTTCTGATGACATCATAAGCGTTGCTATTCAGACGACGGGCACGCGGACAGATCTATCGATAAGCGGGCAGTCCCGGATACTAATCTCTGGAGAAACCTCAGTAGATGTCCCATCCTCCATCAAAGCCATTTCAGTGTCTCCTCTACGGCCCTTAATTGGAAACTGCCAGAGGCTGACTCAGGGAAATGAACAGGCCTTCCTTGATTGAAATTTGACCGTATACACGTGTCAATATGCAACGAGTGAGAGGCGTCCAACAGAGACTACGACTGAAGCGTCCGACAAAAATTGGATTGGAACTTGGTAATGTGAGGCAACTAGTCGACGGACCAGTTAAGAATAAATGGTGTGAAACAGTGGTAGTTTCGTATCGGAATTAGGTGGTGCGTATAACTATGGTAGGAAGTATCATCTATGTACCTTAAAAACTACAAGGAACCGAAAATTTAAGGTTTCAAAATCTATGGTTTGCGAGTTCACTTCGTGCAATGGTAATATAGTAGTTACAAAAATAAACTTTATTTTATTACATAAAGTATTTACTAAAAACTCTACCTTTTCAGGTCATTGTCAATAGATAACAGTTTGCACTTGATAATGAACTGAAATGGTAAAGTTTTTAATAAATATTTTGTGGAATATATCAATGTATATTTTTGAATCTACCATGTAAGATTTGCACGTATGCACGATATAAGTCTTAGTTGGAGGTAACGGTTTGAGATTTGAACAAATCCGTCGATAGATATTAAACGTATTACTCAAATTTGTCCATAATCATTAAAATGAATGAAATAAGTCTTTCAATGAACCACTTTATTTGAAAAGGCTAGACGTTACGTATGCAAAATTTACATTTTTAAGCAATTTCTCGGCATAGTAAAATTGTAATAAATACAGAACCTATTAGTATTTTTTTAAACTAATAGAACTTAAGCACAAAATGACGCAAGAAAGATGATGTCTCACGGATCCAATACAGTGATCTAAATAAAATAAACCGTAATATAATACTTTCAACAAAGCGCTATGCTAATGGATTTTTAGGGTCAGAGTTTTTTTTATTTTTTCTATATGCATTATTTAAGAAATGAATACTTTTGTTACGGACCATTTTCACCGACAAAAGAGTTAGGAAGAAAAAAATCCTCTCTCTTATACGTGGTCATGACGAAGATAGTCAAACTTTGCCTTTGAGGGACATTTTTTGCAATTTATCGCAGGATTGTACCACATTTGTTTCACACACATGATATCGTGACTCTTAAGTCTACTTAAGGGCAAAGAATGACTATGCAAGTAGACATTCGTCATTGATTAACGGAATGGATTATGACCGGGTCGCAATATCATTTCGTCGCAATTTGCGATAAGTTATGCGTGTCATATTGTTCTCATTATGCAACAGTATTACAGGAACATATTCTCTGCTAAATAGATACCATACGCATTAAACCTACAGATAATTCTGATGCAATTATACCCAATCAACATTTTAAATCGAGTACAACTTAATTAATGTTCCCTAGCAATGACGTATAGTCATCACGACTACCATTCAAGCTGCGAGCTGCATTCAAATTTTACTGCGTGGCATTGCCAATTCATTGAATGCATTAGCGCGTCTTTAATCTGAAATTAATCACATACTCATAATTATGCCCATCGTTGCAACAAAGGCATGCCAAATCACTGGAGAAAGATAAATGGCTAATAATGGAAAGGGCTCATTGGAGTGGGCTGTTTCGTTTTCTTTAAAAACATGATCCAACGAATGCTTCAACGAGCCGTTAATATATGTCATGATAAATTATTCTGGGGTTACGGATGTATAAAATTATGCTTATTTTTCCCAAGATACTTATTGTGGAGAGGAACCTGTTTTCCTTGATATGAAAAAAATATCTGTAAAAAAAAAGTTTATCCTAATAGAGTGCATGTAAAAAAATAGATACTTATAGGGGTGATGCAAAGCAGGAACAAAAGTATGGATATGATACTGATGAAGTTTAATTCGCAAAACAAAATATTTTCGAAAAATGAGCGAAAAAGACTCTACTTACGTAAATATGGTCGCACAAGAACGAACGATGAATGGCTACTTGGAACGGGATTTACTGAATAAGAACTATAATGAACTCTACATCAATTTCTCCATCATAAATTCACAGCCTCGTATCTTTTTCAAAAACTGAGCTTATTGATACAGAGAATAGGGGGTTACCAAGTACCTAAATTCACCACACAGGATTTAACATTGCAACCTACGCGTATAAATGAGTAGTTGTATTTCACCATTCCATGTTTTGCCAAAATTCTCGATTTTTAAAGGCAAACAACAAATACATTTTATAGATTTAACCTAAAAAAAATTTTTGCCTCAAAAAATTTGAGACTTACTCGGGGATAAACGAGAGTTCATCGAATTCAGTGCATTGTTTGGAGCGCTAAGGGAATGTATCAGAACCCAGAATTCCTTGCCACGCATTTTCTATCCTGAATATTGCATGTATAGTTTAGCATGTTCATCTGTTTTTTTTTCATGGCTTCGTTGAAACATCCTCAGGGTTACGCAATCCATGCGCAGTTTAAAACTGCAGCAGAAATATTTTTGCAGCTCCAACTCTCACATTCCTCCCTCTTTTAAGCTTCCCGTTTCCGGCGCGCGCGCCTCCCAGTAGCGAATTTTTTTTTCGCACATTTTCCGCAATGTGTGATATCCGTGGAAGTGGATATTTTTTTGCTCTCTACTTTGTTCGCGCTCCGATTAAAAATATCTCTCTCATTGAAAGTCATAATTCTCTTTAAATGTCTATGCTCAGCGGATTAAAAATCTGCTCTTAGTAACATATGCGTTACTAGTCTCTATTGACTCTTTTGGCAGGATTGTCCGAGAAGAAACAAATTACATGTCATTTTCATGATAATTTCAAAGTATAACCTTCTATTAATGCTTCGTCGAATATAACTAGGCTTTAGGCATCGAAACATAACTATGCTTCCTAAGCTGCATTTTCTGAATACTGCATTTGAAATTTCCTACTTAAATACAATTTATTATGGTGATATCTATATACTACGTACATAATATACTGAGAAAATCTATTATTAATTAATATATTAAAATAATATTCGTAATGCCATAATGCATAATCTTGATATAAATAAACCAACGCACAACAACGGATTACAAAACGATTTGTTAGCAAGTGCATGCTATAAAATAAAGTGAAATCACCTAACATAAAATGGCGTCACGTTCCGCTCAAATAGCAGGAGAATTTTTTCCTTAAAGTAATGAGAATTTAATTAATTATTTAAATTTTACACCCTAATTTTTACAACTAAGTTTGGTTTTCATTATAATGGCAAAATATTTTTTTTAACTACACGTGCGATAATTATTTGTTTTTTAATCACGCTGGTAAGAACTGAACTCCTTAACTTGGTAATTAAGAATAAGAAAACTATTCGTTTCAGGTAAACTTATTACCACTTGCACCAAAATTTCTGCCTACATTTATCAGCATAATAAATTGTCTCAATTACTAAATTCCTATCTAACGTTCTAATAACGCTCACTCCTCAAAAAAGTTACAGTGAGGCTTAGTATTCCATAGGACCAAAATGCTATTATTTAGAAATGACTTTCAATTGGTGTAAATTGCAAAATGCCGGCTTACTGACTAACGAGCGAGCAAAATACAATGATTCGTTTAATTCATATAACTTTGGAATTGGAACGTAAAATGGCTAATAATAAAACCCAGTAGATGTTTTCATTACAACGTTTAACGATGTCGTAATAATTGGATTTTGAATGACTTTTAATATATTCATAATGGCGATAATTAAAGATGAACACATTTTGATTCCCCTTGGCTGAAACATGATCTCCTGTCAAATCGGAACTGCCCAAACGTCCACCAATTTACTACTACACTGATGAGACAACTTCTTTCGTAAGTTATATTCAAGTATAGCGTTCTAAAATTCTATTGTTGTGGAAACATAAAAACAACATAGAAGTAGCAGAGGTGATAATGATACTGCTATAAAAGCAACATTTTGGGAGTTCATGGGAATGACCTACTGTACCTACGACACGAAATTGGAGCGGAATATTGCAAGCTATGATATTCAGGTGACAGTTTTACACAACATAAGTATAAATAGCACATAAATAACCAAATTCTGAGTTTTCATTGATTCAATGTGGTGATTATTACGAAGCACTTGGATCCTTCAGGCCAAACTTATCTATGCATCATTTGTTATGAAAAAAAGGGTGTTTGCATGTCCGAGATCAATAAAATTCAACACTGATTAACCAACTGCCATGGAAACTATTACATTTAAGGATTTATTCATGGATAAGGTTTTATAGTACCTAACTAGTAGTTACTAGCCTTCATTCCCTGGTGTTCAATGCTAAGCACTCATTTTTACAGCTGCTTGCACTTTCCTTCTTAAAATTTCATTCACTCACTACAGAGGACTTGGATTTTTATATCGAATGAATAAATCTTTGAAGTTTGTAATTATTTCAATATAATTTCCTGTACAATTTGTTTTTGCCTAAATACCCTGTATTTTTTCGAAAATCTGGCTGGCTAAGGTCAGTGATGGCATATTTCGTAGTCAACAAGTGATAAATACAATAAATAGTTGTATAACTACTATTAGTCATTTACAAGAAAGTATGGAATATAATGCTATTTTATTAGTATTTCGATGAACGCTGGACTTTTATATTTAAGTTTGATGTTTTGAAGTTTTTTATATTTATGTTTGATGATCAATGGTTAAAAATTATTGTTAATATGTTGTTGAAATATCTGTTAATTGGTTGTTGGAAAATGAAAAAGAAGGTAAATCAAATCGAGTGACCGTTTTTCTAATGTATGTTATTATCCTTGAAAGCAATATATAAATATAAAAAATGAATATAAATGTATTAGATACTGGTATACTAATGTATATGAATATCAATTGAAGGCTAGTTCGCATGTGTATGTATGCTTGCATTAGTTGGGAAAATGTATCTGTATTAAACAAATGCTGTCATGTATTTTTGTGATGTATTGGAACCCGCTGACAAGTCATTGAGACTTAGCGGGGCCTAGATTGTTATATGTTAAAAGACAAAGTGTCAACATAAATTTATCATGAGACTAGTTTTCTCAGATATGTCGAGAATAATATATAGATATGATTTATGTAAAATATGCATATGCTCGAGTGAAAAATGTCTTTGTTTTGTTAGTCAAATTATTTTTCAATTAGCACACGTCAACCGTTCACAAATGCACCTAAATTTTAGTAAGACGAATTTTTTTAAAGCAACGAATATTTTTGTACTATGTATTCTGCGATGGCGGTAAGAATCAATCACTTTACAGTGGGTACACACAAATAAAACCAGGAAGACCACCGAAATGGAAATGTGGATTCTCGATAGCCCTGTGTTCCAACAAACTGCTTTCATTTGCCTCGCCCGTGCCTCTTTCCGGGGCGACGAACAAGACAGATACACGCTACGAGGGGGACGAACCAGACGTGATGCAAATGCACATACCGCGACGACTCGTTTTCCGTACGTGTCAACATAATGGTTTTGTTCAATCGGAACGTCATCTCTTGTCACCCAGTACAGTCCCCTTCAGTTTTTATTTTACTTTTTATCGCATTGACGTTTTTAAACGCCCGGCTCGCCACTAAGTGGTGAAACAACTAATTTCTCCCACCCTTACAAAACGTACAGAAACACAGAAAAAAATAATACAACGGATATTCTTTTTCCCGTGCCCTAAACGAGGGGAGAAGTAACCCTCCCCCCCCTTCCCTCTCCCTACCTCCCACGCTTCCTTGATTTCCATTCCGTCCAACGATCGCCTTTCAACCCTCTCATAAAGAGAATAACCGTAAGCGAAATAAAACCGTAATAAATGCCTCGACGCCACCACCGCCGCGAATGTATGGTCCGTGAGAGCTGTTCGAATTTCATGGCGCGCGTGATTCAGAACCAGAAGGGAAGGGAGGAGAAGGGACAGGAAAGAAAAAAAAGACGAACGGAGAAGCGAAAAAAATAGAAAAACGGGAAGCGGGGGAATAAAAAAAAATAAAAATTATGGGGTGAGGTGGGGGAGGGGGTTGAGTTAGATGGATAGACAGGAGGAACTAAAGGGGAGGGGGAGAAAGAGGAACGTTATGGAAGTGTGGGAGGGGTGAAGAGGGGGCGATGGAGAGGGGGGAGAAAGACAGGCAGCACATCCAACGCGGCAAGCGTATTTTCCACGCCCCACGGCTACGTGAGTTTTATTCAAAATTCCACCGAATGCGACTTTTGTTATTTTTATACTGCTTTCTCGCGGTCCTAATCTGTATTTTTCTTTCTTCCTCTTCCTCCCGCTTTTTTCCATCCATATCTTCCACCTCCCAAGCATTTTTCCCCTTCCTTTTCCACCCATATAACACGTAAACCCCTCACGGTCCCTACCACACCCGACTACTTACCCCTTCTCACACTATGTTGCGCGACTCAACTCCTTCCCCCTACTTGCGGCCAACTCACACATGAGATCCTTCCCGCCACAACTGCCCTCACTCCAAAGACACTCCAACTCTCCCTCCGGTGGAGAAAAAATAACCCCTATCTCTCCATATCGCCCTCTTCCACCCAAAAAAGCGTCCGTCATATCTCATTCTTTCTACTTCTCTTCATCTCCGCCGCCTACTCCCGCGGCCGTAACCCTATCCCCAAGCAGGATTCGCAAGCCCTATCTCACTCACACACATATATATACCTACCCCTCCCTGTTTTCCTCTCCTCAAAAAAAAAAACTTGCTTTCCTTCTTTTTTTATCAACTTATCTTTACGCCATTTATACTATCTTCTTTTTTTATACTACTCCTCTCAAATCTCCACGGTTTTCCTTTTTTGCATGCACACGCACAAATGTATACTTGTTCCAGTGGAGTGACAAATGCGGGGAGACGCCAGATCGTCTTAATTTCTTCCTGGTTAAGTCATCACGACGACTTCCCCATTTGCCATTGCCGCAAAAGGGCTCGGGGATTTGGCTCAGACGGACATTTTTAACCCGCCTTATGAGAAATGCATGTGGAGCGTTTCCGCTACCTATCAAAAGATGGGGAGGGTAATTTTTTACGTGAAACTACTGGCCTTAAATCTCCAAGATAATAATGAATCCATAGCAATTGCAATACTATTGAGTACTGAATCCTCTATTAAAATATTACAAATATTTTAATCCTTAATTTATTAAATTTTAATCCTTAATTTAAAAATTAAATTAAAAGCATTACGGGTGCAATTCTTCCCACGAATCTCTCCAAAAAAAAAGCCACTTTTACCTCGGAATTTGAATACCGAAAACTCGTAAAATAGGGCTGTAACACACATACTTTCCAATGATGGAATAAATTGCAATTCCCTTCAAGTTACTTATCAAAAGATCCACATTATCATTCACAGAACACTCACAGTATCAAAATAATCTTTATCTCTTATATTTCTGAAATAAATTTTAAAAGAATCAAAGAAATACCTCCATCAAATAGTTTTAATTTACATTAAATGTTTGTAAAGCGTTTCTGCTACCTCTCAAAAGAGGGCAATTTTTTTAACGTTAAACTGCTTGTATTAAATCTCATATATAATAATGATTCCATACCAATTGCTCTACCATTGAGCGATGCAACCTCAATAAAGAATGCACTTATAATCCTATCTTCAACTATGTGTTCATTACCAGTGCAGTTCTTCCCACGAAGCTCTCCAAATTAAATAAAGGCCACTTTTACCAAAGGATTTGACTCAAATAAAATTCTAATTACAGATATGATTCAAACGAAATTTCGAGTGGTGGAATTCATTCGAATTCTTGAAAAATTACTTTTTAAAGGCAATTGCCTTTATTATAGGATAATTATCTTAATCTTTGTCTTATATATCTATAATGTAGCTGAAAATTATCAAATAATTACCTCCTTGAATTAGGAATGTTTTCATGTTTTAACAAATGCTTTAACCTAGCTTTTGTCCGTGAGTATGTATTTATATGCATTTGAAACACTACCTAACATGAGAATTCAAACTTTCACATTTTATTGCAATTAAAAATATAAGTTGAATCACCTAACTTTAGCATGAAAATATAATATGCGTGCTGAATTTTGCATTTCCGAATTGACATTTTTCCCCTAACATCCATGATGAAGTCTCTAGCGACCCAAATGCCGTCCCTTGCCTGTCCCGTAGATGAATATATGTGGTGTAAATTCCAATGAGTAAGGGATTGGTGGGGGCATGAGCTTAACGAGAATTACCGGGAGAAAAACAAGAGCAGGAAAACAAATAAACATAAAATTCTCGTGTTCCGAAAAGGTTAGTATTGTAAGACTTGTTGTTGATTACTTTTTCTTTTAACTATCACGTACTTTGCAGTGAAGCGCCTGGAGCAACCTCAATGCGACTGCTGCGTACACAGTGACAAGAAAAACACGCCAATTGCCGCTCGAGAATTCCAATGGAGAGAGGACTCATGTGAACAAAGAAATACATTAATATTCGAAAGTTTAATTAGTATCTAATTATCTCCTTGTGGATCATGTTTTAGCTCAAAAAAAGATAACTTTGGTATACCCAGAGAACAATGTAGTTTATCTACATTGTTCTCTAACTAATCCGAATATTTTTTTTCTAGTTAAAATGCTTCTGCATCAATAATATTCCTTGAAAAAAAATCAAAACAGCGAATAAGGAATTTGGATTTCTAAATTTTAGAGACTGAATTTTAAAATACGGTTCAATTAGCAGTAATAGGATTTACTCACTCGCCCATCGATAGAGCTGTGAATTTGAATTCTAGTGGTGTTAATATTTCGCCACGTGTGACTCAATGCCTGTATTCAATCAATTTACGCAAACGTAAAACTTACTAATTGAAACCACCCTCACGAGTTGATTTACAAGGAGTTTGTTTAATCATGTTTTAGCTTGAAATTAGGTATGGCTAATTGATCCAATTAGAAACATTCAGTATTCAGGCATTGAAAAAAAACTCTAAAAGAATAATGATACATATGAATAGGTACTGGCCGGTATTTTTAACCTAACTTCAACTTTTTTTTTTAGCCGAAGCTGCAAGTCCATCGGAGATGTCGAGTCTCCGGAACAGTAGCGGAGACATTTTTATGCAGTGCCTAGGAGTGGGCAGTTTCAGAATGCCTTATGCTCACGAAAATATCTTAGCTATTCCATTACAGTACTACAACTCTTGCCACGTCCAACAGCGGCCGCGGCTATCTTACCCGTTCCTCGCCTTCCTTTGGGGCCACACGTGTGCCCAGCTCACTTTTTTTCCCGCACCAACTCCACAGCAAAGAATCCAACTCACCAATCACAATTTCCATTCTTATTCGAGGTGAAGGACTCACCATATGGATGATAAAGCATAACTTTTTTATTAAAATGTCTGCACTTGCGCATCATGATATGATGTACCAAGAAGATTAGAATTCTATCTTTAGAGGATTGACATATCCTTATCACAGCAACGTCACAGTAACGGCTCCGATTGAAAAATTATTTGTGTACTTATAAAAAAATTATTAAATATATTGTGATCACAGCTCTCCAGAAAGCTTTTGAAAGAGTATTCCTATGAAAACTACTACCTACTCTTTAAACTCAATTGTTACCTGAAACCTATAACATAGGTAGGTGAACATTTAGAGGTATTTAACCAATGCAATGCTCTAAATCAAATTCATAATGTTTTTCTCTGTGTCCAAGGAGCTCATCGGTTCTTGAAACGCATCTATGCCAGGATTAACATAAAAAATTTCGAGGGAACAAAATTTCAAGCGAGGCAAAACACTTGATTAGTTTCAGATGATGTAGAAAGAAGAAAACTGGGCTCGTATTTCGGCATTTTCAACATTACTAAGTGTGATACATTGTACATTAGTTCTATAGCGATCCTCATTTAAAATCCTTGTATAAAATTTGTCCCTGCTATCATTGCATAAAATTTGTAAAGTAAAAAAAGTGGTATAGCTTACAGGCAATTGAATGTGCAAAGAAGCGTGGCGGTCAAAATACAAACACGCGCCAGCATAAAAAAATGTGAATTCATTGAAGATGTAATACAAATTTAACAGTCAAAAATCAACTATGAAGTTAGATATGGTAAGAAATGAGGGCTGTAAGGAAAGCCGCATCTCCGTGCAGTAAATTAAAAGCAGGAAACACAATTATATAACAGAAAAGTCGAAAAAAGGAATATAGAAAGCCGTTAATAATATTACATGCGTTTGTGAAGGCACCCATGTACTTCTATAATGCTGTGCAGCAAAAACTGAGGTATGCAAGGAAAGACATATCAGACTGTGGTAAATGAATACCAGGTAACACAACCAGAAAAGCAGAAAAATCTAATAAAGAAAACAGTAAGCTGTTAATAACATTACATGCGTTTGCATAGGTACCCATGTACTTCTATAGAATGCTATGCAGTTCTTGTTCATGATCAAAAGTCGGTCTCCTCGCGTCCGAAAAGAGGGAAATAAAAAATTGTTGATGGGAAGGAGGCGGAAAGAGGAGCAGTCGGATGGAGTTTGGCGTCCGTGCAATGGGCTTACCAATGCATCCGACCAAGCAACTTCCCTTATCCACTCGACCCCTGCTTTCCCTCCCGTCGCACCGGGAGCTACAGCCGGCTGCTGGCGGCGCGCCCCCTCCCACAGACTACTCGGAGTGAATATCAATAAGCGCGTGAGAATGATGAATGCTAATCCCACCAAAGGCTTTCCCCATGCCACGATTTCCCACCACACTCTCTTCTCTACTTCTCCTCACCACTCATACTTCATTCTCCCATACTTAGGTGCAAGAGAATCAGCGACTCATGTCATTTTTTCATGTCTACAGCACCATTACAATGTAAATGCTTCTTACAATGCCATTTTGACTCTCCATAGCGTGAGTTTTTTTTAAGCACAAAGTATTGCAGAAAACTTTTTTTAGATTGGTAAGAGGAACCCGTGGCGTATAAATTACGTCGCGCGACCATTCGTGTACTACCTGTGTACCTTAATATCCTTATCGCCTATAAATGTACAAGCTACAAATAAAGATAAATTGTAACAAAAATCGAGTGTTATCCTTTAGATGCCTATATCATGGACAAAGTTCGCCACGCGCACGGTCATGTAAAAATATCAGGCGCGCCCGTTCGAGGGTTAAGAAATCCCTGTGATAATTAATTACGTTATTTACCATGATATGTATAATTGATCAGTTAGTTACATAATTGATATCTTTGCCTATTAAGTAGCTTTAATACGTAAAACTTTTCCTGTTACGCTCTTTTGAACTTTATACTTTATAAAAATATATACAGAGGCAAGAAACCATCCGGTTTGTGCTGTTTATAAAATGTAACAATCATCTTGCTGGTAAACAACCTAAGGAATTAAATATTTATTCATCACACCCTCACATCAACGAAACTTTTCATGCAAACTCACATCTTATTTTATATCCCACACAACTCCTTGGCAAAATTAATTTGAGGCTTTCCTTTTTCCACCTCTCCATCCACTTTCCTGTCAACCATCATATTCAGTAGATTACAATGCCCCAAAATTGGCCGACTAAGTCATTTTATCATCTACCTATAGGCTTCAGAAGAAAAATTGGAATAAGAAGAATGAAAAACTTGAAAGGGGCAACTAGATTAAAGGGAGGAGATAAAAATAGCACGAAAATAATATTGAAGAGAAAAATGATGTTTAAAAATCTACCGCTTGAATGGCGATGTGTTTCGAAAAAATTAAAATGCAAAAATATTCATCTGATCTTAAAATCAAACCTAACCCACACAAAATTCCAATCCACAGACTCCCGTTGTTCGCTTAACTGACAAATACATCAAGGAATATATGTAGCCGTGATACTGAAAATTAAATACCCCACGTTCGACTCCCGATCCAGAAATATTTTTTCCCGCGGCAATTGATGTGAATGAAGCATCGCAGAGAGAGAGAGAAAAATATGAATGAAGGAGGAGAACGTGAAAAATTATTCGCAGTAGAAAAAAAATGAAAAAAATCGAAAAAAATTAATTTAGAAAAACTCGCACACTGGAGACCCTTTGAAACATATGTGCACGTATGTGAACGTTAAAAAAAAAAACTAAGGAGAGGACGGCGCTTCCGCTCATTTAAGCGCGAACGTCCGAAAACTTACGTCGTAAATTTAAATTCAGGACGTATTTGTTTTAACTTTTATGTCCGTTCCCGTACACATTCTTTTTTTGTTCGACCGGTACATTTTTTTGTATCGTTTTGTTTGCTCACATACGTTCCGTTCGGGTAGCGAGCAAGCGATTAAATGAGTTGAGAGCGAAACAGAGAGAAAGAGAACCGCTGTGCACTCTTCCCACGATCCGCTGTAACATTTTGACCCCGGTCGTTGTTTTCCGAAAGAAATGAATAAAAAAAGAAGATTAATAAATAAGTAATAAAAAAAACAAGCCGACGCTCGCCTCTGCGTTACTGCCGCGCGGAGAGATGCGTTTTTTTATATTTCTCATAATTGCTGTAGAAGGGGTCGAAAATGGCGTTCGCGAAAGAAATTCCAGCATGGTCCCGAAACCATTTCTCCCTGAAGAGTGCCTCCGGGAATAGGTGAGTGGTGAAGCCGAGCCGGTATTGGGATAATAGCCTTTACGCAGAAGCAAAAGGCAGCTCTGAAAGGTTTACTATTTTCGCAATTACACCACGCGCATTTTCTCTTGCCGACGACTTCATTACCCCACTTATTACTTACTGTGTGGCCATTACTGCACTCTTTCCATCCGCGTAAACGCGTGCACGAAACGATACCATTGCAATTCGTGCGGCAATTGAGATATGTTTTTTATAAGGTCATGATAGTAAGGGTGAAAATGCTCAAATAAGTGACCATAAGCAACATTGCGGTACAATCATAAAAATTAAAAATGTTGCATCCTTGCAAGATTTTACTGCTGTTTCTTTTGTGAAAATGTTAGGAATGCACTCATATGCAATGGGTCTTAATGTGCACTCCTGAAAATAGAAAAATCAAATAACATCACGTTACGGCGTATTCATCCCATGACCATTATGAATGACATGATAAAATTTATTATACTGTCCACTGGCTTATTAATAATAGCAACAAATTTCGACGCTTAGCGTCATCGTCAAGTCAAATAGAAATAAGTCAGCATTACGTTCCATCATATCTCGACGAACACAGTTGAACTTATGACAGCCATGCTATTAAATTAAATGCGAAGGGGCAACTTTTACTAAATCTCTAAATCTAATAAAAATTACTCTAAATCACCTTTTCTAATTCATAATTTAGGTATTTTAAAATATTTATTCGAGATTTTGTGGGACCTCGTTTTCGCTAACGTTTAATAAGCATTGAGATACTGCAAATTTTACTCTATCGGCTACTACTTACTATATATGACAATTTATTGGAGGTAACAAAAAATAGCTTCATAAACTAAGGTAACTAAAAAGGGGAAAAATAAGAAGAGAGTACAAGCCATGTGCTTCAATCCTTGGATAAATCCAAATTGTCTTGATTGAGCTTTCTAATTCAAATGAGAGGGAATATCTTTTGAAATAAAATATATACATTTAAATTTTACTCTTCATTTATACAAAATGCACAAATAAACTAACCATCACAGACTAAGTGAAAAAATGGGTAGGTAATTAATATATGAACAAGGTAGAGTACCACACCTATATTGACCGTAACTGGTTAAGTAATAGCTCTGAGCGGAAAATTTACTAATCAGTAACTAATCACCGAGTTGAAATGAGCAAATCTTTTATTTCTTTTCAATATAAAGGAATAAATTTTATGCAACCCATGTTGCGAATATTCAATCAATGAATATTGAATGCATTAAATACGGCGAAAATTTTGTGGATGGTGAAATTGAGTGATTTCCATTTCGAAAAAACAATTTTTTTTTAATATGGCAACGCGTAATTCTTGATGATGTTATTTTCCACTCCAGTTTTATATTCTCTATGTTCTAATCATGTTCATCATGTAAAACGGTGATAAAATTTAAAATAAAACTTAATAATTATCCAAAGTTAAGGCACGAATCAATCAAAGAATGGGAGATTATTTACGCAATAATAAATTCCATCATATCCCCAGACAAAATGAGCCAGTCATTTTAATGAACACATGAACATTCCCACCGTTTACATAATGACACAGAGAGTTCGCAAATGCCTCGAAGCAGCTTTTCTCGATAATTTAAATTAAATTAGTTTATCCCTCTCTTTCTGTCATATTTATTTAACCATCTCATCAAAATGCCGTAATGTCATGAAGATTAAACGAAAAAATTGAGCCTGCTTTTTTTACGCAATAAAGAGGATCTCACGGATAATTTAGAAATTTCATGGCGAACATTTACAGAGAGAGCATTTTACCGAAACTTTGCCATAATTCAATTACCTTTGGGCTTTCTCCTTTGTGAATACGTCACAAAAAAGGTACTGCGTTTTCGATAATGGTATTCAATACTATTTTCAACAATTACGATAGATAACGATAAACTTTTGGCACCTTTAAATAGGCAAAGCATTTCCAGCAGCATCCAATATATTCTTTCGTTAAATAACAGTTATCAAGGTATCCAGTGTTACTACAGGTTTTTCTGTGTGTGCTACTTTACAATTATTTTTCGTGGTACTCACATTTGCTACGCATTTGATATTAACCGCTAACGTTTAGAAGATACGCTTGATTAGGCCTTTTATTTACTACCACTAAAGGTATTTAGTATTTATTATTATTATGGTGCCTTCTTAATTAATTAAGCCGTTTTCTCTCAGAAAAATAACTTACTTTACCAATCCTGTGATGCTTATTTTGTGCTATCTTTGCCATCCCTTTTTACACCACGAGGAATATTGTGTGGTGAGAGTTGCGTAAAAGAAAGTATTTATACCTATTATGAAGGTCTTTTCACTCTTTATTTAACCATTTCATCAAAATGCCGTAATGTCATGAAAAATAAGCGAAAAAATGAGCCTCATTTTTTTAAGCAATAAAGGGGAAGGAGGGACACTCTTTTCTAGCACCGCAATTATACATACTTAATTTTCGAGTATAACAGCTACATTCCTATTTGACCCAATATATTTAGTATGCATAGAAAAGTAGCTTCTTTAAGCTACGTTAGTCGGGTTGCATCCGGTTTTGTTTCCTCTTGTAGCAGATACATATATTTGGCCTCGTTAATTTCTTATGTAAAACTATTATTAAGTATTATGAAATATCAGATGTGTTAGCATTAGTTAAGATAATTTTACCACACTTTTATTTCAAAATTATGAAAAACTGCCATTTAATTTCACTTTTAATTACTCTATTGTATTGATCAACAACGTACAACCATATGCACGCATTTGTTGAAGGTCAATTCACATTGCTTTTCTTCAAGTGAATACTTGGTGTGTGAACCATATTCTGAGAATTTACATGATTATTTTCAGGGCCTCCCATTGAAACCAGAAAATCATCCTGAGTATCTACACTGCCGCCCATATTCGAACAAAAATGGTTCGGTTCCATCCGTGTTAAATAATTTGCTGGCAAAAATTACACGGTAATAAAAATTTCAGCCCTCAGTGGAACATGCATCCTCTTCGTACATCTCAACAAATTCAAAATACACCGTATGCTCTTCCAGTCTACCTCAGTTTCCACGCATTCTCTCTTTTTTCTCGAAGATAACAAGTAATATACATACCTCCGAGATTTGAATACGCAGATACAATTTTTTTCATTCGAGTCCTATTCACTCTTAACCAATTCCGAGGTTTATCATGGCTATTTTTTCATCTCACACTTCAAAAGAAAAGTTGCAATCTGAACATCGTCTCTGCTGAGCTTTTAGCGTCGTTCTCTCAGTCTACGTACGTAGGGGTGGAAGGGAGACACATAATACCGGCCAGGTATTACTAATGCGCCCGGGCTATTGGTCACACGCCGTTATATTTCCCAGCTCCATCTCTCTTCGCCTCGGGATACTTGACCCAAAAAACGCTACACTGGGCACCTAGTGTGCTATCCCAACCTCCCTTTCTTCTGCTCCACCCACTCGCCCCAAGGCAACCCCCATCTCCCCCTTCTTCCCCACCCAACCTCACCCTCTCTCCTCCCACAAGCATACACTCTTATTCGAACCAACACATGCATCACGTCCGCGTGCAATTCTCAACCAGCCCCCGCCTTTCCTCTCCCACTCATGGCGTCAACAGTTACCTCCTTTTACCCAACCCACACGATAAAAGAACTGCGAGAAATACTTACATATTTCTCGTGACATAATGGTATCGGCCGGTGATACTACTTAATATAAAGCTTAATTATAATAATTATATCATTAAAAAAATTAAATGACATACATTGTCAACGACTGCCTCCTTTTTCCCAACCCACACGTTCGAAAAAGAAAAAACGTTTGCTTCAAAAGTTTTTCCGAGCGTTTTTTTTATTCTATGAAACCATCATCGTGAAATAAACTATCCTTTGGAAGTGAAAAAATATTTTTCTTGCTGGTTACAGAAGCATTTTATCATTATTTATATACTTATCTGCAGTAGGATAAAAGTGACCAAGACTAAGGATAAACCCGGGAACCAGGCGTATGAGCAGCTGAAGAGCTCTACTTTCTTTGAATCCGAGTGACTAGGGACTGATGCAGCAAGAAAGAAATAGCCAGTATAGTGGTATCCATGAGTGAAAGGCTAGTTCTCTTTAAGAAGAACACCTGGGAATAAAGGCGAAGAAGCTTGAAATTATTTCATTAGGTGTCACATTTGGAGCAGGTTCTTTTTGGTAGTGAGGCATGTACGATTACATAGTAGCATAGATGTCTAGGCTGAAAGCGTTCATGATGCGATATTTCAGAATAATGTTAGATAGTAAATAGGTAGATCTAGAGAGCAATATTGACTGTATAAAGAAGGGTCATAAATTTCTTTTAAAATCCTTGTAAAGAAGACAAGAAAACTTAATCGGCCCTATCTGAAGATAAGAATGTCTAACAAAACGATCGTTGAAGGATAGTAGAAAGGAAAAGAATGACCTAGGTAGACTTAGGACGATAAAGGTGAAGGAAGTTTGTGATAAAAGTTGGTTTGCAGAAGAATTGTTTCAGTGTTAAAACGTACAAATAGGATCTTTAGATGGAGAGATATGTAAAACCAATCTTTGGATTGCTGACTGCTAATAAAAGAGAGAGAGAGAGAATATTATTTCCTCACCCGAGGCATGCCGCAATTTCCATTAAACAACTAATTGAACCCAAAAGATGGAATTTTGCCGCAAAAAAAGCCTTTACCGAAAATGGAACTTGATTTTCATATTTTCGTTCAGAAATGCCACGATATACTTCAAGTCGTGTCAAGTGATGAAATCCTGGTGTTTAAACAGGAACATACCTTCGGACATTAGGTCATCCATATTCGCATCCTGATTACGTCCAAAGATTTTTCCGCTGCTAATGTCCTTCCTTGTGTTCTATATATTAACATCCGTTCGAAATAGCTTCCGTACTTCATGTGTCTATTTCCAGGATCTCCCTAACCAAGCACTTACCTTTATATCGTCTCACGTCCCTTCCACTCCATCGAACCTTCTTACTTATCATGCAATAATTCCACCGTAAAAGCTTTCTCCCATCTGTCAATTAACTGAATTTTCTCCCCTCTCCTCTATTTTATTCCTTGTTATGTTTGATATTTTTAATGGTATTTTTGTGTTATTTTGTATTTTTGTTAAAATTTTCACCTTAACCCGGTAACGCCTGAATTAAAAATTTCGCCAAAACTTTTTCGTAATATTCAATTTTAAAATCTGATTGATTAGATGCAAATTTTATACTTTTAGCACAAACAGTCTTGAAGATACAGCCTGGTACAATGTGGTGCCACTAGGCCCCTTAAGGGGTCAAAAAGTATAAATGCAAATGCAGAAAATGTTAAATATTTTCTATTTTTCACAAGAAGAAAGATTCATTCATCATTCATCCAAAATTACTCAAAAATGTCAAATCTTGCTTAAAAAAGCAAACTTATCTGAAAAACGTAATTATAAACATGGTTATTAGTTTAAAACTTTCAAAATCCCAAACAAATTACAATGAATAACAAAAAAGGTTCGTTTAGTATTGTACTACCAGCTGGTACCATACGGTACCGCTAGGCGTTAACGGGTTAAATTAGCGTCACGGCTGTAAGTGAAAAAAGTTTTAAATAAATAAAATAACCAAATCCCTCGAAATCGAATCCCTTGGCGAATGGTACAAAATGGTAAGTATGGCGCACACAATCGCACATTCTTCGTTAGGTGTGACATTTTTATTGTATTTTGTCTCATACCATGTTTTTGATGAAATTTTCACTTCAAATTGGCGTCACGCTTGTTCATCGATAACGATTTCAATAAATAAAGTAACCAAATATCTGGAGCGAAAGATAAAAATGGAATATATTTTACGTCCATGTAACCGTATCCATGAACCAGCGTACCACATTCAACATGTTGGTTACATTTTGAAGCGACGTAATTGACCGTTATGCTATTCAGTCCCGCTGTTTGCAACTGTTGAATGCGAAAAATATCGAATGACGAGGTATCGTCGAATGGCGTACCCACAAGGCCATACCTTGCTAGTTTTTACATTTTTATTATATTTTGTCTCATTTCATGTTTTTGTCAAAATTCTCACTTATAATTGGCGTGATCGGTGAATGTGAAAGACGATTTAGATAAATAATATACCCAAATATCTAGAGATAAAAGATAAAAAGGGAAAGGTATTTTACACTTGCGTTACCGTATCCAAGAACCAGCAAATCGTTACCAACATGTTGGTAACGTTTTGAACCATAATTCCTCGAGAAGTACTGGCAAGCACGACGTAATTGACCGTTATGCCATTCAATCTCGCTGTTTGCAACTGTTGAATCGGGTGAGGAGATATCGAGGTATCGTCGAATGGCGCACCCAGTGGCCCATTATATTCTCTCAACCACGCCCACTCGCTAAGCTCGCCCGCCTATTCTTGCAATCGCTCGCTCCCGAACTGACTCGCAATTTTTTCACGATGGGATAAACGACAGGCTGCGCTGCCTCGGTGGAGGGCACTCGTCCCCACCCCACGGGGTCTCCAATTTCCCTCCAATGGGGAGACTCTTGAGCACGCCTTCTCGGACTCGCGGCGCTTCCTTCTTCAACTGAATGCGACGCGGCGACGACAGCGCCATCGCCCGAGTGTGTTTCCTCCACTAGGCGATGAAGTCCTCGTGTTGGCGGAGAAAATAACGTTCTTATCGGGTGAAGAACGGAAAATTGTTCACACCTAGTGACGCTGAGTACCGTAGGGATTTATAACCCTGAGTAATTTAAGAGAGCTAACCCGAGAATTCATGCGGCTTAAGTCACTCACTATTTTCCCTAAAAATGTGAATATTTGACTCATGAGAAAACGATATTATTATAGTATTCTACCGATTAAGGTAGGTTTCCATGGAGTACTAAAGAAGTGATTTGGGAGCCTTCCTTTCCTTCCAGCGCTGCCTTCTTCAATTCGCTGTAAGGCCTACTCCCTTTCAATCTATCTAAAAGTCCTATTCCTTTCCTTCCCCTCCCTATTTTCCCTAACATTCTATCCTCTGACACCATTTTCAATGTCTCCTCCCCCCTAAGTACTCGCTCCTTCCATGCATTCTGTAAAAAATCTTTTAAAAGATCTATCACAATTCCTAGCACACATGATTGAATAATTATTTTTGAACGCTTTAATAGAGCTACAATATTACTTTCCTTTATCATATGATCTATCCCGAGTATTTACGTAGTTAAAATCACTCACTAAAATCCTTAAAAATGCGAATACTTAACTGCTATGATGATAATTGGAGTCAGTCCTCATTTCATCCCTAGCACACAAGACTGGATAATATTTTTGAATGTTTTAATTGAACACCGATATTGTTTTCCTTGATTATATGACGATTGAAAAATTCATAATGTACCATATTTGCCACAGAAGGTATCGATGGCAGTTGATAGATCCTTAATCTATATTATTGGTGCATAAAATAACGTTCTTTTCTCGTGAGAACTGAAAATTATATTCACCCATAGACGGTTGAGTACCGTATATTTTACAATATTTCATTCAAGGCATTCCCCAGTATTCACACCGCAAAACTCACTTGCTATTTTCCAACAAAATTTGAATATTTGACTCCTATGTTAATTATCAGCTTTTGGAGACTGTCCTCAATCATTCTCAGTGAGAATTTGATGCACTAGAATGAAATAGTACCTAAGCCCTAGAACAATCTATATAGAAAAGTTAGAAAAACGATTTATTATAATCCCTAGAATAAATTATTGAATTACCGTTTTTGAACGTTTTAATTGACCATTGATGTTATGTTCATCAATTACCTATATGATACTTGAAAAATTAATAATGTGCCATGTTTGCGGCATGAGGTATATTTTATAGTCAATAGATCCTAAATATACGTACTTAATTGGTAGAGAATATAACCTTCTTATCGGGTAAGAACGGAAAATTATTCACACTAGTAGTAAACCCTAGAATAATTTAATTTGACAAGATTCTTAAGAAATAGGTGAAAAGTATATGGGACTCAAGGGAAAGGGAAATAAAATAGATGAAAGGCTTTTCTCTACGGAGCATGAAATTATCTACATCTTTTTCTCAATCGGGCGCAATCATTTTGAAGAATTTGAGAAGAGGAAATGATATCATCGTATTTTCGTACATTTACACAAATATTCGTGCAATTAACGGCTTTAAACAAACATTTTTAAATATACGTTCGCGCGTGCTTTAGGTAGTGCAAATAGGCACCGCACTTAAAATGGGCTGAATTATCATATCGACACGGTATAGACCTTTAATACCGGAAGATGAGACTGAAATACAGCGGCACGGCGGGAGGAAAAGCTATGTAGGTTAAACTAGCATTGAGTTTTTGCATGGACCGGGGTCATTCATCTCAGAGATAGGAAAATTTTGCACACGTATGGTAATTATGTTGATCTCACCGAGCGATGAAAAAATACCTATGCATTCATTTCCTGAGAAAAAAATGAACATTCAGCGTAATTATCCAGATAAACATCTAAGATCCCCGAGCTACGAAGTAAACATGACGTACATGTGACACATATGAATCTTAATTTATTACCCCTGAACGATTCAGCGAGAGACAAAGTGATGCACTGCAGTATTGGCATGAACTGTTCATGGGTGATTGTATCACTTGAGTCACGGTAGATAAAATCACACACTGAACTGAATATTGACGTGTATGAATACCCCAAATCCATTTTCTGCGAAGTATATACGGCATTCATGTAACAATCAACAATTATAGACGCTTCTCCCGTTGCAAGCAGAGACTATTGTAAAACCGTGTGTATTTCGAAAGTTTTTTTTTTCAATAGGATCTTGTTTCATTTGTGAATTTTACAGTTTATTCGTAAAAAAATTAATAAAATTTCCATTTTTTATGGGAATCAACGGTTTAGTTTTCCTGATTATGGATATTTTTCAAACTATTTGCTAAAAAACAATAAAAAACGATTTTTTCGATGAAAAACTGTACCTTTTAATCGCAAATAACTCGAAAAATATCCATGTAACAAAATAAATGCAAGGAACATTTTCTGCTTATAATTTGTTTTCCCATCGATTTCTATGGCCAAAATTTAATACAAAATTTCCACCCCCGAGATGGGTTGGAAACCACCCCCCTGGGTAAAAGATATAGATTCTGATCCTTGGTCTATTCCCTACCTACTGTCATAATTTCAAGTAAATTCATCCAGTTTGAAAAAATTGCAAGCCAAAGTGCTTCATTTCCTGGAGTAATAAGTGCCTAATGCTGTGGGACCTATTGGGAAACAAATGTGGCAACAAATGCTGAGGGACCTATTTCTACTGACCAACAAATACCTACACCGCGCTTGTAGTTGTGGATTTATAACGACAATCCATTGCCAAATATGGAAAAAATTCTTTTTGTTAACCTCTGCATCGCAAGAAATATTACCAATAATTAACCTAAAACCAATACAGAGACTAATTTCAACCTCATTAATGCAAAGAAATAATGTTATAATGACTTGAATTTTCACCATTTAATATCTTCTACTCTTGCAATTGGTATTACTTCTAATCCGTCGATTACATTAAAGAGGTTTGTCCATTAAAGCTTATAATCGTCGTCATCTCATTACCTGAAGAATTTATATTTATATATTTATTTCAATTAATGTAATGGATATCTAATATATGGTTCATTAAAATCAATATACTTTATTGTGTGGAAATAAATGGAAATACTACTTCTATCGAAATGAACATTTGCTTAAGAAATTTACCACCGTCTCCGAACAACTTACTCGCTGAGTAATGGAGTTGCCAGCTGCTAACGGTCCCCAAACTGCATCCCCGCAATTCTCGCATTAGGGATATTAACCACGAGTAGCACGATACTTTCGAGTCTATTTGCCCTAATAAAAAGGGCTGAGTAATTGAGCCCTGGGTAAAAGTTGGACGAGGGAGAGCCGAGAGAGAATCTCCGCTTAGGCATTAAGCAACTCGAGGAAAATGATGGTCAAGGGGCTTACAAATCAAAGTTCTTGAAGGCGCTATACTCCCGTAGCCGACAATTAATTTTCACCAAACGACCTCGTTTGCAAATATAATCCTAAATCCAACCCACTGTATCCGCAAGGTCTACATATCATCCGCAGAAGGAAAAGAGCGAAGAATGAGATGCAATGCATCAAAATGTAAAAAAATGAAGAAAAAAAAACTAGGTACTCGGAAGCCTCGTTAAAATTTTATGCTCAAAGTTGGTCGAACAAAAACGTAGATAAGAACTCTAAGGAGGGAATTCAAATTACCATATCATTAGCTTTAGGTATAATTTTATGTAAAAAAGAAAACAACTCAGCTATAACCCTAATCACGATTTATTATTCAGTGTGAAACATAGTTCATCATATTGCCTGAAACGCATGATTGAATAACTATTTTGGAACGTTTTTATTTAGCAACAATGTTATTTTCCTTTGTAATTTGTGATGCTTGAAAAATGTATAATTTTACATTCTTGCCACAAAAGGCATTGTAAGCAGTTAATAGATTCTTCATCTTTGCAAGGAGTGCAGAGCATTGAGGCGCAGGTAAGTCTAACGACTATGAGATAATTCTCAGCAGATAGAAAATATCGGGTTATTGCGATATTATTTACTACGATTCATTGAAGAAGAATTTTGAGTTAATACAAGTGAATTAAGACCAAGAAGAAAATATGTTTCAATCGTAAGAAGATATAAACCGAACATTGGAAGGTCAGGTAGAGGAAACATTATGAAAAATTGATGCAGGAGAAGCCAAAAGCTACATGCATAAGACCCTTAGTTTTCGAAGCACACATATTTAACAAATTTTACCGAATATTCTGTGCATACAGGGTCCATTCAAGTGCTAAACGTTGAGGAAGATGTGGATCTTAAACGCTTTACTATTTTAATGCTACCTTAAACGATGCATAATGACATTGTTTTTTATGAACACCGTTTTTCCCGTCCATCAGAAAACTCCCGGAAGCATTTCCGCACATTTTGATGGCCATACACTTCTCATCGTATACGTTCACTAACTAGTGACGAATTTCTATGGGAGAAAACATTTTTGCAACAAAAAATCGATGACTTAGCGTAGTTCGCATCTGGCGGGCGAGCGAAGCGGGAGCTTCATACTTAAAGACTGCTACACAGTGAATAAACGGCCTAAAGTAACACGAGTGGTTTTAAATTTTAGCATAGGAACCAAGAAATGCAGTGCTGTAGTCAAATTTTGCCAAGCGACTAAATAGCGTCGTTGGAGACCTTACTTTTCAATACAACCTCGTAGGTATTCTATTAAAAAAAGTAGCTCACACGATTGCAATGACACGCTATCAAATCTCATACATCTAAGGTGCAAAGATACATCAACCCATTACAACCCAATGTTGCTTCTATGTAACAACAAAAAAGTATACATTTTCAGCTCTATTCAGGAAAGATTAAAACTAAGTGTTCTTTTGTGCTGTAAAGTTTAAAATCGGAATATTTAGCTGCCACAAAAAGTATGATTGAGAAGAACATTTTCACATTTTCAAAATGAGAAGTCATGAAATTTAATTTCTCCCAGAAGCAGCTCTAGGTTATAAAGGGTTAAAACCAAAGAAATTGGTGGGTATCTCATGGTTTTTCGTGCCTTCCAGGAAAAACTTAAATTCATCTCTAATTCTGACCCAAATTCTGCCCTCAAAGGGCCAACCATTCCAAGTTGACCCAAAAACCTTCATACTCCTCCCAACACGCGATTTATTCAAATTATTTCCTCTTCCCCTCGAGGTCTCGCCATTCCCTTTATAAAATATCTCCCTCTCTCTTTCCCATCCGGATTCCGTCACTGCCTCTTCCTTTTGACTCAATTTCGGTCAAATAAACCTTCTCAAATGTCCCTCAGCCTGTCTTGAGTTTGCCCTTTTTTTACTACGGTACCTCCCCGCTTCCATCTCCTCCGTGTCTCCCCAACACCCAAGCGCGGTCTGGCGGCAAATATCCGAAGCCACCGCAGAAACACTCCATTGGTGGCAGTTTTGGTTATTTTTGATGGTTCGGTTCAATTTATTCAGTTCATGTTAATGATACTGTTCTTCAAAAGGTACAGTATAGTTTCTGGTGTAGATTTCGCGGCCCTTAGTATCGCTTTCAGGCCAGGCTGAAGTCAATTGAAGTCATCATCGAGATTCTACCCTACTGCGAACGTATAGTTTGGTATCTGGAGGAGGCGACTGACAGCTGAGATCATTTTAGCCCATGAGGGAAGGGTCAGGAAAGAAGGAAGGAGAGAAATCTGACGTCGGCATTAGCCTGCTCTTAAAGAAAGGCACCAATGGGACCACGGTTTAACGTCCCATTCGACGGACGGCAAGCAGGGGTTGATCAGCCTTAGATAAAACTCTCTGCCGCCGCCGGAATTTGAAAGCGGTTCGATTGCAAGGAATGCCAGCACTCAAACCACCACTCCAACCCGATCCCCTCGAATCTTTCATAAATAACGAGAGTAAGTATGGGGGCATTATTCTCTCTTTCCGACTACAATTTTAAATTGAATAGTTGAAGGAGTTTTAGTTTTAAGGTTTTCGCAGCGATTAGATCACTATTATAATCCATTTTCGGGTGTACGTCTGCGTGCTTAATATTTGTCTCAACGTTTCATTCCACTTACTGGGAACGTCGTCAGGAGAAACTGACGACGCGACGTTCCCAGTAAGTGGAATGAAACGTTGAGACAAATATTAAGCACGCAGACGTACACTCGAAAATGGATTATAATAGTTGAAGGAGTTATTTATTTCTCGGTGCAACAAAGATGACATGAAAGAAATGAACTCTGGTGATGAAAAAATGAACGGGAAGTGATCACTTTTAAGTAAACCTTTCACGCCCTCACGTGCCATTGGTGGTCACTAATTGGACTTTCGAAACTTTCGTATTTGGCTAAAAATACCATTCGAATTTGATCCCAAATTCGGATATACAGAACGACCTTCCACTGATCCAAATGCTCATATCCGGACAAATTTGACATGAGCGTTGTGCTTTGTCGAATAGTAAGATTCCTACTCATAAAGTCATTGGCTTCGAAAGCTCCAAATAATTTACACTTTGTGAGAATTAAGTATTTGTTCCTTACAAGTGTTTTGCTTTACGAAGGGCGTAAGAGCTAGAGACTATTCTTTATTATTATGTTCTACATCCTGTAATACATGCAATTGTCATGCGTGTACATACAATTTTCCGCAGTTTATTTTTCAAACTCTATTGCAATTAAAAATAATATTTAGCAATGATGAACGAGGTTATTTATGCACATGAGAGGTTCATTTCAAATGATTGACTCAGGAACGAAACAGTCCAATTCCACGCCCTTTCTCGTTTCCTTTCTTTCTCTGCCCTCTCGCCATCCTCATGCCAAAAGCACCCTCAAACCCCAAATCGTATGTGTAGCAGCACTCATCCTCCCTTCATAACACCGACGTTCCATTTTTTGCTATCCCGCCGCCACCCCTTTCATCTTCTCCCTTCTCCTTCCTCCATCACCTTTCCGTCCATTTATCTTTTAAACAAATGCTTTTTTCACACACCATAATCTCCACTTTTCCTTTTATGCCCATATAATATTTTAGCGCTTTCGCGCGACGGTTTGTGGCTCGCCTCCTGCTTCCTGCCTATTTCTTTTCAACCGCGTGATGCCTGTCCTTATAACCCGGAATGATTCAAGAATTTTTCTCTTTCCGTATGGCTCGCAACTTTCAAAGCGTTTTCCCTCGAGCTTCCGAACATTATTATTTTTTTTCCATTTAATGTTATGCTTCGGAGACGCATAACGAATTTTTAGGAACCCCTACTGCGAGCGGAGATGGAAATATATTTCTCAATGTCCCCGGGTTTTTCTTATACATTTGATAGAAGGTGAGCGAGGATATTTCCGCACTAAACGTATTTATTACGAAGGTTACCGAGTTACAGGCTCGGAGGAACATCGAACTGCGAGTCGTTACGTGTTCGTGGAGTTAATATATTAAATATTTTAAGGGTTTATCTCGTACTTCATGAATGCCCAAAATTAGCACAGGTAATAAAAGACTATTACGTGAAAGGTCCATTCAATTCTATTCCTTCACACCTTTCAAAAAAAAAACCACCCTAATATCTATCTCAACATCTCGTACACTAAGCAGCCTTTTCAATTTTTTCTGAAATCAAAAATTGATTATATAACTTTAAGGCACCATTAAAGCTTGTCCCAATCAGTTAATTATGCTTTCGAGTATAAATAATTAAATGATGTTATAGCGAAAGTTTTTTTGCATGTATTTGCATCGAGATGTGATAGTCGCGGACCTGAATAATACATAATGGCGGATTTAGCAATTTATTTCGTGCAGCTGGCTTCGTCATTTAGTTTGAACGATGAAACTATATAATTTAATGTTTAATATCTCATTTAAAATACTTAGGAGAATATTTACCTTGAATTTTCCCAGTTATTTTCTCCAGTAACATCATATTAAGGATCATACGCCAACTTGAAAATAAGTAATTCACATAAACAATTGCAGAGAGATGGAGAATTTTTGCAAAAAATATACTGCATCCAATTACCCCAAATTCAAAAGCGGAAGAATGTGTCTTGGCAATAATTTTCTATTCACTTATTCTTAATAGTTGATCTTACCTCAAAAGCAATGACATAGCGATTTTGAATAAGAGAATATAATATCATGAATTCTTAGATTTGAGTGCATAAATGTGGACTACATGTGACTCTATGGCCCTAACAGAACTTCCATTATGGCAAAAACAGTTATGAAGTAAAATTAAATAAGAAGGAAGTAATAATATATTGTGTGAACGATAATAAGATTTATTCAATCATAGAGATTAATTACATTTAATTTGCTAGATGAGGCACTATCGCTAATAGATCTATTTTGGTTCCAAATCTATTAACTGTTGAAAAGTACTTAACTTTGACATAACCAGTCCGCTCCCTCACTCAGTGATTCATATCGTAAGCTCTTTAGAGTTGGTGAGGTTAGATCTAGTACCAAATCAAGCCTCAGACGTACGACATTTACTTATTGAGCCAGTTCAATTTATTGTGCCATCTCTCAAAAGGAGAAAGTTTATAATGTGTTGTGAGATGTCATCATCTGCGATTTGAAATCAAGAAGCTCAGAAATTTTGTAATGCATGATCTCTACCTGGAATTGGAAAAATAGATTGAAAATATGGAATTTACTTCAGTATTTCCAAAGTATCAACTTTACAATGGAGACAGAAAGGGAACTAAATATTCGCTTCAAAATATAAAAAAGAGTGCAAAAGAAGTTAAAAAAAGACTCATTCAAATCGAAGGCAGTTAATCACTAATTCCATCAATCAGTTTGGAAAGCTTCGGGCAAAAAAAAATGGCATAGCGGAGGAAAGTGTAAATGTAAGAGAAAAAGCCGACATCTGGGATGTAAAATCTGTGTTAGCCTCGATATGGTTTAGTGCACAAAGGTAAACGCACAGAGAGGCAAAAAATTTACAAAATTTAATATGGTAGGTAGGAGAGCGGTAAATGAGCACAAAAACACGGTGTCGTGGCGGATTTAACTCAGCCAAGACCGAAAGAAACGAGGTACTTTCGTATATTTTTTGTCAGAGCTAACCTACATTTAACATATAACCTACACAAAACATCAACCTACAATAATTTTTCCGCAAATCTGCATCCAATTTTTCACGCGAGGGCGTATAAATAAAACGGAGAACAAACGGAGAGGGTGTATTTTTTGCTTCACACCGAGTACAAGAAAGTACAGTGAAGGAATAAGACAAAGCTTTCTAACTAGTTTCACACACTCGCCTGCTCCACCGCCAAACTGAAAATGAGCTTTCACAGAGTTTGAAGTCCCAAGTTTCTTTTCTTTTTTACCGGCTGCAAAACGCTGGCGTTCCCTCGCAGCAGTCACACAGATATTACGGATAAAGAGACCTTTCTCATCCCTGTATTGTCTCACGCCAAGTCTACGTTGCCTCCAAAGCCGGAGAAACGCTTTTGCGGTAATATTTAATTTTTGAAGAAAGGAAAGGAGAGAATGTGAGCTCCATGAGAAAACACAACATCATGATGAAATGAGCTCATGTCGTTCTCCCCTGAAATAATATAAAGCTCACGTGAAATTTAGAAGTCAGGATAAGGTGACATTATGGCAACCGCAGGAGATATTAAATTGTAAATGTGAATAGAGACGTGTTCTCCCCGGATTCAGTCAAAAAAAAAGGCCTCCCTTATTAAAGATTTTCTTCATTTTCAAAGCTTCAACCGGATATATTTTCATTATTAACACAATTGAAATAAAATGATGATGAATAAAAAATTGGTCGATAAATATCAAACATTTAAAAATATATTTTCCTGATTAAAACGCTCACAATCTCATATTGTGTTTGCCTTTGAGTTATTTATAGCTCCACTAAATTAATACCTACTCAAAGGAAGCTTCTTTTGAGTAAGCACATTCAAATTCAAAACTAATATAATTAAAAGAGTTAGCCTATACGTAATGCATTCAATATAAATTTTCCAGCCAATGTTTTATCATATGGTAGGCATACCTCCGGCGTGTTTATCGAAGAATCATTAAGTGAAGTATCGAGTTCAAATCTAGGCAAAGTTTTAGCGTTCCCCAATCAAAAATATTTCAGATATAATTTTCTAGGCTCAACAGATTCTCAGAAATCGTAGTTTAGCAAGAGATGTGATGTAGCCCCCGGCTCCTTAAAACTCAAAGACAACAGCCATTATTGAATAAATTTGTCATGATTGAATTCTGTTCGGAACCCAGAGATGGAAGAGCTGATAAAAATTCTATTTCAATTTTTGCTTCCAAATAGGAATTTCAATGTCGGTTTCAATGCTCTAAAATTTTTCCTAATCTTATGTACATTTGCGAGTTTTATTTTTCGTCCTTAAATGAATCCAAAGCTGGTATACTTGGAGATAAGAGATGCACATTAGTAGACAATTCTCATCTCGCTTAAAATTCATGTGCAGGGCCACGCGGCAGCATATTTCCTATAGCTTCATGGTTCAGTGAAGACCCTCATCAATTTACTAGTGACTGCCATCATGGAAAAGCCTTGGATTGTGCCGTCCACCGCTTTGATACACACCCCGTCACACAATTACGATGCTTCACAACGATATTAATTGTAACCAGCTTGTAGATTTAAAAATATTATGGTGCTCACTTGCATCCACACGTATGCTTCACCGGAGGTTGTAAACTAAACCGTTGCATGAGGATTGTCAAAAGTAGATCACGGATTTTCTCGTAGCGTAGCCATTAACGCAGTGAAAATTAAAAATATTCCCATTTATGTGTAACTCCTCCGCATCATAATTTACAATGCTTAATGTGTTGATAAATGAGTTCATGATGTAAGACGTGAGGATTTTTTATTATCAGGAAGCAATTCACTATCGTTAGCACACTCTCTTAGCCTCCATCCTATCATGCATATCTTCCAACGGGCTCTTCTCCAACGAGACTCCTAATGTTCTCGCTCTTTAGAGCCCCACCTTATCACATTCACGCATGACTTTCTTGGCATACCCTTTTCCTCACACCCTCGCTCTTTCATAAATCTACTTCATTATCCAAGCCTCACATACGTCTGGGGGAACGATGCACGCACCAAGCACCACTGGAGGCACCTACGCTCACCAAAAATGTTCATCACCACCATGTTTTGAGGAAGGAGTGGCAACATTATAGCAAACGTGGCACACCTAGCCAGTTGCACAGTAATACGACTTCAAATTATTACCGACTCGTGGACTCTACATGCAGTTTCATTTCGACAGTTGAAAACAAAAAGATATTATACTTTTTCACACAGTTTATTTGTCTAAAATAAATTGTGTCTACCATATCTTTTTAATTGTTACCATATCTTTTTAATTGTTTAAAATGAATATTCACAAAGTTAAGCCTATAACAATCGAGTTGATCGACTGTTGAAGTTAGCACTGGGATCCGATTACTTATGCCTTACAAACAATATGGTAAAATGAGCATTCCTTAAACTTTGATGAGCGTAAATGCTCCAAAGGAAAGAATTTTTGCTACTACACTCATTTATTAGACCAGCTTAGTCCCATAAAAAGATATGATTCCCACGAAAAAACATCCAGAATTTATAATTACTCTAAATTCCTATGCATGAAGTGCCCAGGAATATATTAATACCATCTTCAATATAGGATATTTTTTAATTTATTCATTTATTCCTGCAGTCTCGAGAACATCGCAGTTCAATATTTTTATCGAACCATTTAGCAATTCAATATGCAATCAAAAAAAATCCTACGGGTTTATCTTTCCGAGCGTAATTTGAACCCGGCATCTTAGGTTTGCACTTAATCCCGCCGTCACAATACGCCGAACTCGCAATAAACTTGCTTTTTCCATGCAATTACTGCATAACTCTTGGGTGACATTACAACCTCGGATAAAATGAAGCTAATAAAAGTAAAACAATTCAATGAATACACAGAACTCTTATCTAAGAGTGTAAATAAAACCGAAGATTAACAATACGTCTATCTTGGGTGACCAAACACTGTTACATCCCTGGAAAGGAGGTTATCCAAGGACAGCTTGGTACACAGTGGCTTGCGGTATAGAGGGATACAGAATGCAGACTTCGGCCAGTATAAGGGCATGGGAGCGTTACTCAAGTGGCCGGAGAAGAAGTGAACGAGATTGCATAGTTCTCAAATCCGACTCCGGCGTCGCTTCGTGGAGGGTGACCGCAAAAGATTGCGGGGTGGAAAACCACATTGACGCGGCCGCCAGAGAAAACGCGCCGCTGCATGCGATGAGAATAAGAGGTTCATCGCGATCGCATGAATAAAAGGGTGATGTGCAGTGAAATCCAATGTACCAGTTCTTATTCTTATACAATATTTTTTTAATGTTTACCGTCCATTCAAAATATTAATATAATTACAGGATGAACGGTAATAACAAAATTTTATAAATATTCCATATAATAGTCTCAGATTGGTCATGATGGTACAATATTTTGATTTACAACTTCATTTTGTACCAAATTTCCATCACCTCCGGGCAAAATATCCTCCGATACTCAAACAAATTCAGGTCGTTACATTGAGCATTAAAATCTTTTCTGTACTCTTGCCTACCATTGTCCCATTTGATTTTCTTCTTTCTCACGCCTCCCCCATCTACCGCATTCCTTCGGTCGGAACACAAGATTTGCAGTCATTTCTTTAGATCCTTAAGATACGACAAGTTTTTTAAGTCTTATTTTCAAACAATTTTAACTCAGCGTAACTTAACTTGGGTTGAAAGAAATATTCCACGATTTTTTGGATTTCACATGAAGTATTTAGGTACACGCTCCTCTCGGTATCGTCAAAACATTTGGTATAAAACCATTGTATCGTTTGAATTTAAAAAAAAACTGTTATTTACTGTTGTCATGCAATTGCTGATGGGAAATTAGAGAGGGATTGTGGAGAAGAGGGGCAAAGGAGAAATTTGCTTGAAGGTGCGAGGTGATTCAAAATAACTGTAATTTGAGGTAAATAAAGAGGTTTTTTGTAAAAATAAACAATCTCATGACAATACACCATCAACACGAATGATTATGTAAACACTGCTAGAAACAACGAGTTCAGAAAAATCGCTTTCGCGGAAATCGATTGGCCCTAGATCATTAAAACAAATATTTTTTATCGAAATATCAGAAATGCCAATGAGTACTTATAATTAAGGTTGAATCGATTAGAAAATAATATTATATCCCTACTGCCTATTTTGCTGATCGACTTATGCCTCGTACAACGATTCTCTCCGAGTGAAGGGTAGCAGTGAAGAAAGACGAATGAATAGGAAGTCGATGTAACACGACCAGACTAACCGTTGAGATTTGCGTTCCTCGGTCGGTACACGAGAGTCCTAGTCGTTCCACTTGCTCTTCGAGGTCAATCCACGCCTCCTCTCCCACGCCAAAGCCGCCTCATCCGTGGGAGCCGCTAGAGGTGTCGTCAACGTTAAGGTAACGTTGTCCGGACGACCCGCGGACAGGAGAGGCAAGTGCGTGCCTAACCTTCTGACCCACACTCCTGGGCAATGCGATCAGAGGTACAGAGTCCATTCGTAAAGCCTCCGACTCCCACCCTGGCACCGCTCCGTCCACGTCAGGATGCAAGCAACGATCTAAACGCATGGGAATTGCATTTGCGAACTCGATTGGCCCACGCACGATGGATTTTAAGGGTTTATTTCAGCTACCCCGATCATCCTCAAAGAGCTTGATATTGATCCGCCTGACACGGACAAATTAGGGTCATGGATGCTCTAAAAAAAATGCCAAAATTTTTGTTTGACTATATGTTGAGGGAAGCCTTCACTCCAGCTCATACATTCTCTTTCTCGTAACGAATTACTTGTTTACAACAAATGCTTTCATTTTGAAATTTCACGGTAAACTGAAATTCCGGAAATTCATCAAAATAAATTTTAATGCTGATATTTGACCCAAATACTTAAGCTGGAATAACTAGGAGTCCATATTAGATATATTTAAACAAGGAATCGTATGCGTACCGAGTTTATTCGCGGGTATTACTCAATTTCGGTAGGCATGTCTCGTATGAATTTTCATCTCTAGTCTATAAATATAGGTATTAAACATTTTTAAACAAGTAGTTGGATCCTATTTTTGAAAATTTGACCTTGGTATTAAAGCAGCGGAAAATATAATATATTTTTGGTACCGGAAAATATTGTCAAAAGTCTACTCAAAATACTATTAAAACTTAGACGTGAAGGCTACAGTTTAACGCTTGTAATAACCTAGAAAAAGACAAAAAGGGATTGGTTGAGCTGGAAAAGGGAGTTTTCAAAAGCCAGGAATTTACTCTTACTTTTAAATCTTTCATCCCGTAACTGTTGCTGATTCTTAGCAAGCAGTAATATTGATTTCATTCACATGAAACGTTTAAGCAAGCATCTCTCCAAAAAAAAGCAAAATATATTTATAAAAGGGCACAATTTTCAAAACCTACCATTTGTAAATGATCCAGTATTATGTCACTCCAACAATCATCTTGTTAGCGCATTTTCTCCCTGAAACCAGTCGTTTTACGGTAAGAACAACAGAATACGCATTAGATAACGAACATATTAAACAATTGACTGTGCGAAAACATAACAGTGAATTCACTGATTCTATGAGCTTGAGGTAAGGAAGTTGTAATAATATGTAATTGCGAATGACTGAACATGAATTTTTCTCTTAGCGCTAACTAATACATTTTCTTCGTCGGCGTATTGGATTGAAATAACTCAGACGAAGTTTTGTAATTCTTCAACTAATTCTCTACTCAATTAAATTTATTTTTTAATTAAGCTATACTAATACAATGCATAGAGAATTAGCACAAATAGTACTTAATTCAAAAGCAAGTATTTCATACTCCATCGTACTCTCTAGTGCAACTTCGCTCTTTCCGTTGAATATTCGCTCCATGGCATTGAATGAAACCTTACGCTTTTCTGGAATCCTCAAAGCAAGCATAATTTTTCAAATTCACCATTTTTATTTGATTATTAATTTCAATCTTTGCTTAGAGGAGTAGGAAGGGAATGAAAGTAATGTAAAAAAAATCTATTCCGTAGTTCCAAGTAGCCTTACGACGAGAGGCTATCAGAGACATTTCAAAAAATTAGAAGTATGATTTAAAAAATAAACCATTGAGTCTGGATGTATACAACAAATTTGACTGCTAAAAAAACTATCAATGGAATCCACATTATATCTTCTCGTCTGTAAGGAACTGCAATCTATAATCGACGCTGACCCCTCAGAAATCTCTTAAATTTGTAAAAAATGATGCCCTCATATATGAGAAAGAAAATTGCATAAGTAAAAGCTATCATATTTTTACTATAATTTATTTGATTCACGTAGCTTAAAATCCGATTCAAGTATACTCGTTAAAATGAGGGTCGACGATATACGTATCATACCGATAATGCAAGATGCTAATATTCGTAAAAAATTCAACGAAATATTATAATGTTTCTCTGATAATTCAAACAAGAATTAATGGAAATCAACTCTTTGCATTTTCAGTCATAATCGTTTCATTCAATAACGCTCCTCCACGCAAAGTAATCCATTGGAAAAATACAATTGTGTGTCTACTCTCTTTCCTTATTGTATGACACAATACCCCATAGTTATAATGGAGAAAGCTATATAAGCGTGCTTAATGCTTTGATGCTTTCAAATCCACAGCAACCTATTTTGTTAAGGATAAAATTCCACCCGGGGGGAATCTATGATGGAAACATCCGGTAGGGGAGGAGGATGCTTCCCGGCAAAAATTTCCCGATTCCCGTCGGCACATGAAAAGGGCAATCACAAAAGTAATCCGCCTCGATCCTCAACTAATCCCCGCGATTTTTCCTTTCTTCCCACGTACTATCGGCCTCTCACACGGGCAGAGATCCCTTCCTGTGCACCCCATACGTCAACTGCCACGCCCTCCGACCTCCAACATCCCCCTGTCTTCAACCCCACCATCGCGTTTTCGCCACCATACCACCAACGCCGACGAGTGCAACAATGCACTAACCTCTCGCTTCACTTTTACGATCACCTCCGCGCGTCTCGTTCTCTCTCTCTCTCTCTCTCTCTCCACCGCGGCCTTTGAAAAAGCAGTTTTACGCCACCCAGACAGGCGGAATAGGTAGTGGTGGTGGGAAGACCGGTACGTGGGAAAACTATAGTCAACAAAAGTTGTTTCTGTTTTTTTTATACATCTCAACGCCACTCAACCGAACTCTCTTGTCCATAATAGCCCAAGGAAATATACCTCGAGCAAGAGGAAGTACTCGGGAGAGCCGTTAAAGATAGGAAAAAAAACAAAAATAGACACCGCGATTGACAAACCATGCACTTGGCAATCCGTTGCCGTTTTCTCATCGAAGAAAGAAAGGAATTTCCTTAATAAAAGGAGACATGTAGGTCATTCACTCCGCGCTTTTTACGAGGTGAATGGGTTAGACCGAGGAAAACCTCGCTAGCTTTTATTGTCTGTAGGTGTGGATAAGTTGGGTGCGACGTGAAACAGACAAACATTTCAATTTTTTCTCTGCTATAGGAATTGCAGCATGTGCGCCGTTTCTCTGCAGAGGAAATGTAAGACTTCTTATATCTAGTTCTTCTCGATTCTATGAGAAAGTCATTGAAGATATAATCACCTTTCAGGCTTTTTTAAGTGTAGAAAAAAATTGCAATGGTTACTAAGGACAGAGTGTAATGAAATTGTCTCAATTGAGTCCACGACAGTGTGATTCCAAAAAAACTGTATTTAGTACGTTATAACCACTTGTATGTCAATTAAAAAAACAATAAAACTTTCTTCAGATCGTTTACATCAATAACCTGATGCCTGTGAAAATAAAGATAACCGGATGGCCTTGGACGGTTAAAGGGTAAGTAAGCAGCCATCTCATGGGGTCATTGATTTGGCGAGTGCCGTATTTAAAAAGAATCATAAAATCTCATCATAGATTCCTTTACTAATGATAAAATCAAATATAAAGATAAAAGTAACGGATACTAAACCAAATGCCCTTCGAGATCATCACAAATGGCCAGAATTATTTTAAAATTCGTCAAATACGGCTCACCACCTATTTGAATCCAATTAATTCTTCGTGTTAAATATTTAATAACGTAATGAACTCATGAGGCTTGCTTTTACTTTTGCGATCGCAAAAAGAACTAGTAAAAATAAAAACATGGTCAAAGAATCAAAATATTTCAAAGAATCTTACACTTACCTCCAGTTTAAGATTCCAATGTTTAGCAAATATCCTGTTCTTGATTTCAGCACAAAAATAAAAAACTGCCTTTGTTTTTAATAGATTAACCATCAAATAATTTAGAATGGTTTTGTGGTTTTTGCATTTTTAGTTGCATTGGACATTTACCTGCCATAGATGACGCTTATTATTATTGATGGAGCCACTTATAATTTATTATAATTGAGTCATGAATTAATTTACTTTATCATTGGAATGTACATGAGGGCATGAATACCAAAAATCGTTTGACTCTCATATATTTTTTACACTGCAATGGGGCATGAAAGGGCATTTAGCAGTCCGAAAAAAATACAAATGGAGAACAAAGGACAAACAACTTAGGCTGGATGGCCATATTTGATGGAACTTGGTGACAGGAAACATAATAAAACATACACCGAGTTGTATGTTCCACAAAATTTAAATTTACCTACCCAGATTTTGACATGTACACTGTCATCTTCAAAGGTGAGAAAATGTGTTGATGTTGGAACTTTGCTCACCTTTGAAAACGACATAGTGTGCATGTCGAAACTTGGGTCGGTCAATTAAAATTTTGTGGATCATACAATTCAATATCTCTTGTAGTATGTTTCCCGAGCACAAAGAAGTAAGAGTGTGATTTAAGGCTTTGAGTACTGATCTTGGATTTCAAAGGCAGAGTTGATTTCTTTCTTAGAGCGTTATTTACATAAATTTTTGGCGTCTATGCTTGGAACCTTAAATATTTCAGAAAGCTCAAAGATCTTGACGAGGGCAAAGAAAAAGCGAAGCGGAGGGACAGCTGCTCAAGTGAGTTATATCGTTGGTCTCGGCCATGCAAGCATTACCTGCTTTGTAATGCGGGGAGATAAACTCATTCTTGTCTCATCTAATCCGAGACGCTCTTTTATTCCGAGGCGAGGCGTTCGCGATTCTTTCCTTTTTTCACACCTTTACTCACTATTCCAAGTTTAAGAGGACCTAAAAAGTTGCCTTGTGGCCCATTTCATAAATTTCTCGAGACGTCAAGAGCTGGAGGTTCAAAAATCTTTGCCCTATGATGGTGACTTTCCGATGGAAAAGAGAGAGATTTACGTCTTTAATACCATTACTTTGTTCCTGACATTTCATCTCTAAAGGTAATTTGACCTAATTTTGCTAGTAACAACTTTTAAAATTACCAAAGGTCATAAATGACATTCCGAAGTACTGTCCAACTTTATAGACCTCTCACAAGAAGAAATACTTTCAGAAGAATAGCATTAATACAAGAAGAATATCTTCAAGAGAATGAATGAGTTTGGTATTCAGCATATTAAATTACCGCATATTTTGCATTTTAATCGGAATCCATCTAATGCGAGTATCCATACATAGATTTTGTATATATCAGTCACTCTCAAACCAACAAGGTTTGCCTACAGTCATAGGGAGCTACAGTGTGAACTCATAGGAGATTGAAATATTTCTAACATTAACAGTGTCAATGACTCTTAATTCTCAGAAGTATTTCTGATGCAGCATTTAGAAATATGTAAGGAAACAACAATATTTAAAAAAATAACTTCATAGTAAAATTAAAAAAGTTACATTTAACAACTGCACGAAGTAACGCCACAGACTATTGAAAAATAAGAAAGAATAACTCTATTACGCCGTCAATAACCGATTATAATTGAAAACGATAACGTGATAAAGGAAATATTACGGTAGATATACTTCACAAAATAATCCAGGATTTTAATTTCTTTCACTATGAATTACAGATTTTTTATGCTATTTTTACGTAGTCCTTGTAACTCTGTTAACATTTTTTTCAATATTCTCACGGTCATTAAATATCCCATTCCCAGGTTTTTGAGACTCCAGGTGAGCAATCATGGCCCTCCGAATGTCACGTGTATAATATAAGACGCTGTTTGGCCCATTCACTAACTAATTCTTTGTGTCTCATTCTATCTCTCCATCAATAGACATGCATCAAATGAACACTACTTATATAAATGTATACCAATTCCAATGAATGTAAAAGGTTAGGAATATACAATCAAAAAATGCTAGAATTTTCATTCTTACATTTTCAGAAAGTCTTCAACAGAATAAGAATTACAGAGTGTTGCGGAAGCAGATCATATCACCAATTTTCAAGTCAGAATATAGTTCTCCTAAGGCTGGAATGTGAGGATCCCACGCGAAGGTGATATCATCTCCGACACATGACAGTATATCGAACTTTGTGACGCCAGAAATTGTTCCTGCGTCAATGTTTTTCCCAATGGCTTTGTCAGATGAGAAAAGTAGACGTCTTCTTTGACGTGGCCAAAATACTCAAAGGTCAAGTCTGGGCAAGATGGACAGTGAATAGCAATTTAGAAACTTTCAATTACATTAAGTGCCTGCAAAAAAATTCCACAAATGGTCTGATAAGAAAACCCACGACAGAGAATCAGTATTTTTGCTGAGTGCTATACTATCAATAAAATTCACGTTGAATCAGCCATGAATGATAAATATTGCGCAATATAGGAATAAAGAAAGGAAGTACGTTTTATTCTAGAGCTGCTGCCGGTGCTTCGTGTTTCAGAGAGATGTATTTTAAGTGAGTTTACATGGATGGCTGAGATGGATGGTAAAGATGGATGATAGAGTTTAAATGGTTTGGTTGATAATGAAATGACATTGTGTATTTTGTAATCAACGCAAAGCAGTGAAAGAAAAAGTGATTATTATTTCATATTGTAAGGTATCTAGTTAAATACATCGAGGACACAGCTATCGACACTGGTATTAAATTATTTTATTACTTCCAGTGTAAAGTATTTCATGTAGTACGAGTTCTTTATGTATATAATGGATGTTTTAATATTGTTAGGCTTTCAAATTATTTATACTGTTCCCCTAAATAATGCTTAAATTATGAAAATCCGACGACGATCTACACTCGTCATAGCGCGATTTGACACTGATGTTCATGACGATCTTGCCTCGTCATTTCAGTGCAAAGGATTAATTATCATCGCGTAATACACAATGAAAATAGACTGGTTTTGCTGGGAGCGATACGTCTGCTTAAAGGGGAGATTCCCATCGATGCTGGAAACCATTGTTTTTCCATCAGCGGGTAGGAAGGCAGCACGCGACCAAATACACTCCGTGGCTTGCCGGTCTAGGATATAATCCCCGTACATTCCGCGCCCAAGTGCGAAAGCCGTGCCAACGACGAGCAACGCCCCAGATCGATCTGAAATCCTAACTACGACCTTCCGATTGGGTTGCGGAGAGAGGTGGGAAGGGCGTGGGGGATGGGGGGGAAGAGGAAGCACAACTTCCGACACCCCCGCAATGCGTCCGTAAGAGTTAAACCGAACACAAACCTATCGGTGCTATCCCCCGACACACACGCCAATAACTACAGAACTCAATCTCTCACTCTCATCCCAACCAATCGCCATTCCTCCCCATTGGAGTTCCCCTTGACCTCGTGAATCCGACACGATTCCAAATTATGCGTTCGCCGACAGCACGTCGGCCTTCCATTCTACTGAAACTCCCTCACGCTGCCACGCTGGGAACTGCTCCGCTCTCGCCCGACCACCGCGCTGCTGACCGCATTGTATTTCCTCGGCCAACTTCGACGTACTCCTTTACCAATTTAGCCACCTACATCCCCTTTTCCCTTCTGTCCATCAACTGGTGAAAATTTTAGTTGTCTCCTTTCCACCAATGATAGCTAGGCTCGTACATTGACGTAACTAGTTCTTGGTATTCGGAGAGGATGGATCTGATTGGATAGCATACCACACAAGGTAATAATACACGAAACTAATCTAAATAGTGGTTTTTTAAATTGAAGAAATCTCTTAGCATTCGCTAGTTATCTGAATGATTCACTAATTTGAATAAATTAGAGTCCGGTTTAAAACTAATATGTTAAGTGCATTTACTGTAAAGAAAAGAAATATAATGGTTGCGATACGAATATTTTTCTTCACCTTGAGGGTGCTAAGAGGGTGGGGTTCCATCTCCCTCGTCCTCCAACAATAGTTACACTCTTCAAGAGCTCTCCATAGTTACGCATGGGTAGAGAACTCGAAATTACCATTATCATCAATGTTTCGCTATACAGGCTACCATTTTCAATAATATTAATAGTCATAAAAAAGTATCCAAGGTAGAATACGTAAATATATTTCATTTTCTGCCTTCAGCATTTCACTCCCCCGTCCAGGTAAAATGAATGCTTCTATAAACTTCATTCGAAATTGCTACATGAGAGGATTGACCAAATAATAAGTAACTAGTGTAGATGCTGATGATAAACTCTTTTATATAAATCGCATGATATAAATACTTAAAAATAAAATGCTTAGGCAATATATTTTGGATGCAAGTACGATACATAAACTATAAAATATGAAAATATAATCGGAAAAATTACACTTTTACAGTAACGATCTCACTAAACAAGTCCTCGAGATTCACATAAATTATAAATAATGTTACGATTTTTCAATAAAGAAATCCTTTGATAGTAGGCTCGTTCAAGAGATAAGAGTGGGCTCGTTATAGTGTTTGATAAATGACGAAGCCCACATTTTTTTTCATTTCGCAATACGTTGCCTAACTCATGACCTGACACATAAATTCGACGGCTAGAACCCTTTCACAGATAATTAGATGACGTCACGAAGTCATGCGGCATGGTTTGATGTTATATACAATTCCTTTCCTCAATGAAATGTTCTCCCTTTTCGTGTAAAAGAGCTCTAATCCCGTCATTAACTCATCACAGCTGGGTGGCAACTTTCAGTTTTACTTTTATTGAACTCACGAGAGAATAGCTGCACTGGGAGAATTTTTTCTTTGCCATAACTTATTTTTACCATCATCTACCGTTTTATTTTGATGAATTGCAATTTCTGGTCCGAGTTAAATTCCAAAAGTCATGAAAACCAATACTACTTTGAGATTATTACCCTTTTTCGCCCGACAAATACTTTGAATCAGTGTTGGGTAAATTCGTGGTAGGTAAGTTACGCGTTAATGTCTAAATGAATGAATGAGTCCGGTGGACCTGAACGGATTATTTATTATTACATATCGCGAATTGTAACAGGTTCTATTTTCTGCCAAGCATCCGCACAAATTGGGTGGTCACGTGTTGAATTTTGGCCTACATTCTTGTGTTCGTACATATAGACATTAACTCGCACGTGTCAACGTATCGTGTAACCAGACCTTAATCGTATCTCTAGGCCTTGTAACCTAAACCCATCATTGTTAGGATCGTCCCTCAAGCTCTGTGTGCCAAAATGATAGCTCTCCGTGTCACGTGCGCACGTGTGACATAGGTTTGCCACCCCACTATTGAAACCCCTGCTACGACCTACTGCAAACTGCTTCGTTCTCACCTCAGCTTCGATTCAACGACGGTGACCATTCTACTCCCGCACCCCACCTTCTATTCCCCCGGAACATACATTAAGACCCCCCCCCCCCGTCCGTTCCGTGCAATCCGAATCGCTCCCTCCACGCACGCACATGACAAGGCACACACGTAACACGCTCGCGAACAACGCACCCCGTGAGATCTCCCAACGGCCAGGACGCAGACCGCCGCCGCGAGGGCTCTGCCAACACGCCCCCTAACCAACCAAGCCACCTGACAGTCATACTCGCGAAGTACCTTTCCACCTCACTCTCAATGCCAAACAGCGAGGCGAAATCGAAAGATACCGGCCGAAACCACAGAATCTTTTATTATTGGGCTATGGAGTTGAGACTTAGCATTCACTTCTGATTTTGAACGAACTTTCATTAGCACGAATACAAGGATCAAGAACTTTGCTATTTCCACATAATATTTTATTAGCACCGACCATGGTTTCGTTACAGAGTAACATTATCAAGGTGAAGATTTAGGTAAATTGACAGTATATATATAGCAGGAGTCGTTGGTTAGGGGGAGGTAAGGGTTGGGGTTGGAGCTGGGTTTGGCGTCACTGTAGGTGGGGTGGGTGGAGGGGTGGATGAGTAAGGGGGAAAGTGGAGGAGGGGGGAGCGAGAAGGGTAAAGGTGGTCGTTAACAAGGTATGAGTCCCTGTGCCTTAAAATTTCCAGTTCTTCTAAAGCGTCTAATCTCCGTCCTTTCTTCTCAAAATGCAGAATGGTAGGGATGAAGTCACTAATGTGCCCCATGTCATTAAGGTGTTTTGCAAATTGGGAGTGATCCTTCCCCTGTCTATGACACATCTGATGCTCGGCTGCCCGGATGGAAAAACTCCTCCCTGTTTGGCCGATGTAAATCGCGTCACAGTCGGCGCAATTTAGGCGATATACTCCGCTCCGTTCCTCCGGGATACCTCCCCCTAACCAACGACTCCTGCCTTATATATACTGTCAATTTACCTAAATCTTCACCTTGATAATTTTACTCTGTAACGAAACCATGGTCGGTGCTAATAAAATATTATGTGGAAATAGCAAAGTTCTTGATCCTTGTATTCGTGCTATTATGGATTTCCACCAAGTTACGCCCTCTACGATTAATTAATTAATTATATGAACTTTCATTAAACCTTCCCTCTTAAAATTGGCAAAAATTTTTAATCTAAACAATGCTACTTTGCTATTCCATAAATAAACTACATAAGCAACTCATAAATGGATTTTTATATTATCATTATCTATATATCTCTGTCATTCATATTATCATCAAATCAAATGATGTTTTAAAATATCACTTGCATTTTCTCTCGCTGCTAATAAATATGGTAGGCTGACTTTGAATGTGCATTGTTTGGTTACAGGCAATAGAAATATGTCTTATAACTTCAGAGAAAAATTATCAACCTCACCAACATTTTTTATTTGAGTCTTTAGATATAGTGTTCCACGAGCCATATGCGAGAGCGTAACTGGAAATTAGGATTAGCCAAGTAGCTATTATTTCCCACCAAATCATCGAAAATCCATAATTAATTGCTTAGTTTTAAGCCGAAACTTTGCTAAAGACATTTATTTATAAAAATTATTAAATTCTTTTTCCTATTTTTTATTTTTTAATAAATACTTCTTAAACCATCTAGTGTGACTTTAATTTCCAATTACGTGTTAGGTTACCTACTCTACAATTTACTGAATCCTTCATATATTTTCCTGATGATATGTCCATAAATGGCCACGAAAGATAGAAGTTTACACGCAATCAAAGCAGCCGCTATCAAAATTTCCTGAAGACCAGGCCAATGGCTGCGAAAATTCAGTATCCAATTCCGAGTTATCTAACCTAAATTGATTTTCATGCGGGAGTCCATTCTCATCCCGGCATGGCCACAAAGAAAAAAAATTTCGAAGGCTTCTTTTAGTTGCGGGTACTAATCACAACCGTTTTTCTTCATTTGCCGACCTTCTCTTAGGAGAAGTATCTTTTCTAGAACGTTCCACGAACCACTACGGTTTGGTTCCTCACGATTTTGGTCTCACGCAACAAGCCTTCAGTACACCTCAGATTAATTTCCTTTACTTCGGATGCGAAGCGTAGATACCAGCGGATTCTATAAGTTGACAACTTTGTTCTAACATGCCAATATCCTTTCTTATCACTCCATTTAAAATCCAAGTTTTTATAGTTTTTTTGTTGAATTCATGGCGATTCCAATGAAACGAAATTGCAATATTTTTACTCAGGAACAAATTTTATGTTCAACTCTGAGATCATATTTTTCTCACGTATAATATATGGCTTCGGGAGCGCCAGTAGAACAACTGGTTGCGAACTCACCACTTATTAGGCAAAGAATTACTGGCTATTTAATTTTCCACGCCATATCTTACAATTGAATCAAGAGAAAACACGTATTAGATATCCAAGCGTGTGATTGAATCACTTTGATTAACTTTTAAAATTGCATATCACCTAAAATTACAAAGCGAATTTCTGAATAAATTCCGTAAGCTTAGGCCCTATGGCATTTATCGCCAAAGGGATTTCGACAGCTGATCTGTGTGGTGGAGCTTGGGTCTCTTAATTATCTCCGTGTTTATTTTCCAATAATCAAGCTTCAGGTTCCACTTTCCCTCAAGTGTTTGATGTCTCTTATCCCTTTACACTTAATAAGAATCTAACCAAAGGTTTACTTTGATATAGACCCAGATATCACTGTAACTAAACAAATCTATCTCTGATTTCCGGAGAAAAACCTAATTGAATTGATGGCTCTCTCTTAAAGAAATCCAAGCATCACAGTTATAAAATCGATTAATTCAAATCATATTTTAAAAATGGGGATATATAAGTATTTTATCTCAAGAGCGACTTTAAAATGATTAAAAATTAATTAGAACGAAAATAATTTCAAAACATTTCATGCTCATGGGTTGGCTAGAAGCAAAAAGGACTAAAGTTCAACTATAAACGTGAGTGATAATTTTTAAGCCATTCAATTTATTTAACTTCGATTTAAAAACTGGCAATCATCGCAAGCGCGCTAGGAAGCATGAAAGCAGAGAGAGCCGGTCACGCAAGAAATAATACGTAGGTAGTTTTGTTTCCCACAATCCGTGAATAGGGAAAAGACTACGGAATAGTTAAATGGATATAAGCACATCTGGAGGCAAAAACTGTATCAATGGGCTTTGAACACATTTTTATTTTCAACGGCAAAAATATAGCCATTTCCGAGCTCTCCCAAGCGATATCCTCCAGGCTATACAACTCTCGAGGTCAGCAGTCGTCAACCATTCTGGGAATTGTAGACGCGAGTTCCTAACAACGCTCGTCCTCAAAGAATGATTGGAATTATGAGACCGAAAAAAACACGCAATTTGATGGACCGCAGTGGGTTGCAAGGCCATTAGGTGTATTAAATTGGATGGGTGAGATGGGGACAACACTGCCTTCGGTCTCGGACGCAAATTGAAAACAAACGCCCAAGAGGTGCGGAAATAGAACTTGCTTCGTCCCACCCGTAGATTCCTCTGGAAGAATAGCTCGATTTTGCATGGGAATTCAGAATTCAGTGGCTATCCTCCCAAAAATCCTACCGCCTCTGTCGCAGTACGGTCCGCATGATTTTCACCCAGATTAACGAACACGTCACACATTCTTTTCCTTCCCTATTTTTCATTCAATCGTATCACAGGACCTAAATATTTTCACGGGCGAGAAATGTAGGTTAGCTGGAGCTGTTGCCTCCGCATGCTATTCCCTACGATACACACACAGTGATGACTAGAACCGGCATGAATTCACCTTCCACTCCACCAAAATGGAATATTGAAAACCTATGGCCTGGCTTTGGAAAGAATACACAAATTAAAAATAAAGAAAAAACAAAGAAAAAATTCTGTTCCATAAATAAGAATTTTAATTCTCTCAACATGCGTTGCGTGGATACAATTTTCTGATAAACAGCATACATATTTTCTGTTTCATTTTTTTATACATGCTATACAATGAACCAGAAAAAAATTTCTGTAGAGGATTAAATTTATTATAAAATACCTGAAATGAGAGATAGTTGGAATAATTTTCATAAATGTTTTCCACTGCGAAAATATAGAGGCGAACATGAAGAGGATATTATTTATATCGTCAAACTCTAGATTAATGTTCATCCCTATGGTTTATCTTAAAGTTATACCTTATAAAATCTCTATCTTTAGTACACAATCATTTTTAAGATTAAAAAATGTACATAAAAAGCGTGATGAACTTCATGTTGAAGTCCAAGTATATGGTAAACAAAAATAACAATTTCACGAAATTCTCCCGTTTCTCAAAGCCATTTCAGCTAAAGGGAAGGAGAGCAAACACTTGGATAGACACTGATTGGTAGATTAAGCATATCATTTTGATACCCGTATATCCTGTGCAGGGCTTAATAAGCCAAAGCCTGAATAATTTCCTCCTCCAAACATTTTGCGCGGTATTTAAAAGCAAAAGAAAAGAGAGTGAATGAGAAAAATATTTTAACGTAGCATACAAAACTTACAGCCGTTTGCGTCTCAAAATGTAAAGAATTACGGTCAAAACGTGTTACAATGAAGTCAAATATGAGGAATGCAATAAAAAACATCTCTCGAAGGGGTTAAAATGACCTCAAATTGTTCCATTTCAAAACATTAAACGCATATTCTTCATGTAAGGGAGACCAAAGATATGTAAAGACTGGGACAAGGTGAAGAATTACTTACTTCAAACTTATCCCGTTATGTAGCTCCACCATAAGAATAACACTAACTTCCCACCTTGCAACACAGCACAAACTCGCTCCGTGATATCCTCTCTGTCATTTCATACTTATTGGATTGAGTTCCTGGTTTTGAACCGTTCTGTGATAACTTTTGAGACCATCTGAATGTGCTATAGATGATAAAAAAGTAATGAGTTCCTTTATGACTAAATTTACATGACTACCTCTTACGACAGGCCATTAACAACCACTTTCCAATTATATTTCACCGTCGTTGAGCACTGACATAAAAATCTAAGACTCATGATTGTGCCAACTGAGTCAAGATGACAGGTGGATGCAGTAGACAGCAAAATAATTAAAAATTGTTTACTGTTAACTTCATCATCTTGCCCCGATCTCTCCAAAGGAGCCGTAATGGACTTCACCAGGATTTCCGTGCGCTAAAATCCTCGAGCAAAATTCTTCTCCATGGGGCATAAAATTCATCTCACCCTCCTAGCTCAGCCAGCAAATCTTCCGCCAGCAAATATATCTCCCCTACGCACCCACGGAGCTGTAACCGCGTGTGCAGAAGTGCCTTATCTTGTCTTCCCCCCCTGAAAAACCCCCATCAGTCGGACAACCCTTTTCCATCAACGTTTTGACGCGTTCCCCGCGAGGCGCGGCCTGAAAGGCACGATAAAAGTCACGCCTCAAGGTGCGTCCCACAGACGCCTGAAATACCGATTCAGGTAGGGTAACGGTATTCAATTTTATTATTAGTAAAGTATTGAACCGATTAAGGTAGGTTTCCATGGACTACTTAAAAAGCAATCTGGTAGCCTCCCCTTCCCTCTTGTACTTCTCTCTTCACAGAAACGCCTACTCCCTTTCATTCCATCTTAAAATCCCATTATTTTCCTTCCGCTCTATCTTTTACCTAAGAATTATCATTCTACCCTGCAACACCGTTTTTAACATTCCCTTCCCGTTAAGTACTCCCCCATCCATACCTTGTGTTTCCTCCGTATCTCCTCTAAGAGCTGCTTCTCCACACCCACCATGTCCAGCACATCGTCGTTCTCTCTCCTCTCCGTCCACTTCTTCTTCTCCATTTTAAGCTCTTAATTAACGATCCTCCTATAAGTTCCTTCCTATTCATGATCACCTCCTTCGCTATTCTCTTCCTGATGTCCCTACTGTTGCAGCAGTTTTCCTCTGATGAACTATTCCAATAGTTGAATTGCTCTACCTGCAACTTATCTAAGATGCGTTTTTTGGGGTGCGTCGACAGCAAGGTCATTTGCACACTTATCTAAGAAAGGACCTAAATAGGGGCCTTAAGAAATTTAAAAAAGTTAGCAGAATACTATTGACAGAAAGTAGAGAATTATCTTATTTCGTCACAGACTATACCATTTAGAAATTTGGTTATTACATTACCCTATTTCCAATAGAAATTATGAATTTTCGGGTAGTTTAATTCCAAAATCTAACAGCTTTAAATATTTAAGAGTCCATTTATCAAAGAATTTGGGATGGGGTTTAAACGTCGAGCACACAATTAAAAAATCTTTTAAAGTATTGCACTGGGTGATGAGAAACTTCAGAGGAAGCACCAGAGCCACGAAAGAAATGGCCTACACAACCCTAGTACGACCCACTTTAGAGTACGCATCTCTTGTTTGGGACCCTCATTTCAAAGGAGAGGTCAAGAAATTGGAGAAGGTGCAGAGAAAAGCTGCTAGGTATGTTTTGGGAAAGCATAAAAAAACGAAAAGTGTTTCAGAAATGCTCGGAGTTCTAAGGTGGGAGAGGAGGAAAAGCAGCAGGCTATGTGGCATGTTTAAAATTATGAGTGGGGAAAAAGCATGGAAAGAATTTGGGAAGGACATATCAAAACCCAGCTTTGTTGGTAAAAACGATCACCAGTTCAAGATAAAGTGCCGATCACAAAGGACAAATGCGAAGCAGTTCTCCTTCTTAAATAGGACCATAAGGGACTGGAACGACCTACCATCAGAACTATTTGAGTCCTTCCCGAAAAATTTACATAGTTTTAAAAATCGGTTGAAGAAGTAGGGACCAAGGGATTTGTATAATGTTTTCCATTGTTCTTTCAAATGTTTTCTATTGTTTTTTCAATATTTTCTATTGTTTTTTTTCATCATATATTCATGTTACCACCAGGCTAAATGCCTACTTGTAACAATTTTAATAATAATAATAATAATAATTGTTCGGTTATGTTTTATGAATTGTTGAAGTTGAGCTGCACCAACTTTTGGCGGTTTCGTACAATTTTCTGTTTTAGTTTTTCTTTACTTTAGTAGACAGGAGTGGATTGGGGTTCGTGAGTCTTCCTCTTAACGTGTTGCAGAATCCATCGAAAAGCTAGAGTTAAAACGGAGTCATCAGGCTACTTGCAGCATGGTTCCATAGTTGTTGAGTGGCGTACTCTTGCAAGGCTAAACTTTATATCTTGACGCAATCCATTTTGGTATAGTTAATTTCAAAGTTCAATGCATTTCAGTGTACTTAAAACACATGAAATTTACTCTCGGGAGTGATCAACAAGTTTTGAAAGCAGATAAACCCAAGTTTTTTCCACCGCATTATCTTTCGCAAACATATATTTTAGTTAGGTACACAACTACTTGAGTCTGTGTCACAAAATGTTTTTATATACTTGGGAACTACAAATTGATCGCATTACCATCAATTTTTCAGTCACAATTACATTTAGTAACGATGCTAGGTGATGTATTTAAAAATCACGAAAAGTACTATTGAAGTATTGATATTTGAAAAATGGTTGGGGCGCAAAATCTTTCTTCGTGTTTAAGCGCATGACATTCTTTCACATGAAGCAAAGTTATGCTACTGAGTCCAAGCCCAATTATCCAAGTGTCCCGGGTGAAATTGGACTGAGGCATGCTTGCACTCAACTGTAAAGATATACCTTTTATTGAGGAATGCCCTCATCACTTGGGCTCTTCTATTTTCTTATTGTTACGTCCCTGGCTGGTCACTCAGCTTCCCAAGGTAGCAGAACTCCTCCTTCTCAAGTTTGGTGCTTCCTAATTATGCGTTAGTTTTACCCTCTTCTCTTCCACTGCAAACTATAATTGGTTTTCTCCGCATTTCTTTTCTGCCTGTACTGATCCATTTCCTTATCCATAATAATTTGAAATCACTTCAGATACCTCTCTTTCTCTGCTGCTACAGCTACGCCATCGGCAAATTGCATCACTCTGATTTTTTTTAATCCTGGATCTTCATTCATGAATTGCCATGAGAAAAAATTCCCCTGGACCGGGAATCGAACCACGGAGCTTTGAATTTCTGGGCCAATACGCAGACCAGGTTCCTTAACTCCCATGGTAATTGTACCGAGGCTCATGGTACTAGATGCTGGGCCCTCGTGGCCCATCAAGGATGGCAACGCGAGGGGTCTTCATTCCATAGCGCTTTCTCTTTGATTTCGACCTTGAGCCTAGGGGAACCTTTCTATTTGAGGACGCAAACACAGTGACGTCGCGTGACGTAGAGTGCGTCGTCACGTCACGTGACGTTCTCCTCCTCCTCCCCCTCCCCTTTGCTCCATCTCCCGGGGAAACACTCCACAAAACTGCGAGACGTCGCGTGCGGTTTTCAACGTTCCACGCTTCTCACCCCCCCCCCCCCCCTCCACGCCTCCCTCCCGAATCCCCTTTACAGCACATGGCGATGACGTCTATTGGATGGGCGGAGGACCGAGGGGAGGCTGGAAATCCTGACGAGGCTGCTGCACGCCGAGAAGCGGGAGTAGTTGGAGGGTTGGTTTGAAGAAGGGAGGAGGGCGTTCCACTTAGCGGAGACAAGGGATGGTCCCGTGAAACTGTTCTAATTACGGTAGCAACACGTCTTAGAGGGACTCTCCGTAGCTCCGTTAATTGATGGACCTTCGCCATAAATGATCCAAGCGGGTAGGGAGAGGGTGGATTGCGACACGGGCGCTCGATAAGTGAAGCCATTTGTACTACTAAAGGTCAAGGGGCCACTAGGGGTGGGGGAGGAGGAGATGCAACTTCAGGATAACCAACCCGGAGGGATCCTATAATCCCCGCTTTAAATACCTTCACAGGATTTCTTTGTGGTAACCTAACGGTTAAGATTACACCGTCTACGTGTTTTCTTAATTGTTTTATTTTACATTTCGGACGTTTATTTACATTCAGGGATTCTTCTCGAGCTGTACACCAAGTTAATTCCATTTTATAGATCGACGTTTCGAAAAATGACTTTTCTTCCATTCTCAGGGAGTTTTAATGTCTGAATGTCCAATTTCATACTGAACCGAATCGACCATTTGGCGAGTACAACAATATGACTCAGGTGTCGTCCGAATGCCTGATGGTCTTTCGAAATTCTTCATGCACTTTGCCTACGTTGTTTTAACTTCCTGAATATTGTTCTCCACGAAAAATTCAAATTGTGTATTTGCAACTTTGTCTTCCTTAAACCCTGTCCCTTCATTCACCTAATAAACCTTTTTCAACAACCATATACGTGAAGCATGTAATGGAACATAACATTGAAAGAAAATGCCCGCTAGGAAAACCTAGAGGAAGTAATTGGGACAGGTAAATATACATATAACACCAGGAATATCAGCAAGAGAGAACTGATGGAACTAGCTTGAGAATCATTTATCTTGTAGTACGACCTGGAGAAATTTACTTTGTTCAAACGCCTGAGGTAGGTTTACATAAGAGAAGGAAAACCAATACTTCTATTTGCCTCTCCCTTCCATTCCCACAACATATAAATATATCTGGTATGATATTTTGAGGAGGCGACCGACAGCTTAGGTCATTTGCGCCATGAGGGAAGGGTAGGTAAGGAAGGGTGGAGAGAAACCCGGCCTCGGCATTATCCTGCTCTTAACGAAAGGCGCTAAAGGGAACACGGCTTAACGTCCCATCCGGCGATTCTCTGAAAATTCTCTGTCACCGCCGGGATTCGAACCCGAGCCCTCGGGGTGGGAAGGGAACACACTAGCCACCACAAAAACCCGATCCGCTAGAAGTATATCTTTTTAATTTCAGCTCAATCGTTATTGGTTTACTTTATTTTCATGAAATCAATTTATTACTTCTCCAGCCCAGATGGCTTGACGTACTTACTCCTCTTTCACAGTTTTCAATGTTCTCTCATTACTATATACTCCATCCAGACCCTCTTTCTCTTATATATCTCATCTAGCAGTTTATTTGCTCACTCACAGTGCATGGAACTTTCATGCTTACTTTTTTCCCACCCATCAGGGCTCAACATAAAAAGGAATTAAGAAACATACGGAGTTCCATATACCAGAGGAGTGCCCAGTGGATTGGCCATGTCATAAGATATATCAGATACGTGAGGCTTGTAATGGAGCGAAAAATTAAAAGAAAATGCCCCCGAGGAAAACCTAGAGGTAGGTAAGTGGGACAGGTAAATAAAGGCCAAAGGAAAGACAAAAGATTGAACTGATGGAACTAGCTTGAGAAAAATCTAAAGTGCATCGATGTTAGGATTGCAATGCCACATATACTTCCCTCCTGCTGCCTCCTCTGACGCCTTTTTTTTTCTCCCGCAAAGACCTACACTATCTATTAGGCATTTACTAAGCCTTCTAATCACACTAAAAAACTACACTCGCATCACCTCAATAGGTCCACGGTATTTTGTCACACGTCACAAACGAGGCCTAAATTCAAAATATTTTGCGCGAAAATTAACACTTGTGCTGTCATGACGATGACTCTCGGAAACCCGGGGAAGTTTCACTATAATATCACAGAATTTGAAGCAAAGGGAGTAAAATGAAAAAAAATCACAATATTTTCCTTTTTCTCAAACCAAAACAGTAAGCAAAATAACACTATTCAATTTTTAATTTCTCCAAAATACGTAAGGAATCAAAAATGAAATAGGTATCCCATAATCCTCAGTTACATCATTACGTGAGAGAATGGTCGCTACGGAGGCAAAAGGCTTTGCAGCGGGTCCTAGAGCCCCGAGATAAATTTTCTCCTCCTCCGGGAATCGAACCGTGGATGTCTCTGCTTACGGGTGCACTGCATTGACCACAATGCTTACAAGGTTCCTGAATTCCCACGAATATAATTCAGAGATTTGGCCGGATAGCAAAGTGGTCTGCGCAGTCGCTGGAAGGAACTGACTTATGAAATAGTTAATGCGGAAAATAAAAAGTCGATGGTTCAATCCCCGGGAAAGGGGAATTTGTTCCTAAAACAACTTATACGGATTGAATGGTTTAGTGAGCTCTTCGATGATAGGAAACGGAAAATATTCTTTAAAAAAGATCATGGCAAATGAAAAGTTGGTTCTTGTCACAGAGACCATGTAATAGAATACCTTAGAGTCGGGTGAATACCTTTAGAGGGACGCTGTCGACAAGGGTTCCGTTTATAAATCGTAGGGATTTCAGATTTGGGTATCTGGGGCAGTTGGTGAGGGTGTAAGAGCGACGCTGAGGCAATCCCATTCCCACGATAATTATCCAACGCTCGCCGACCCCAGGCCACTCTCAGCCGCACGGCGGGGGTCTTATTTACCGCATGACTGTGGTCGCGGCTAAAGAGATTAATATCGCATGTAAAATGAGAGTGCGCCGGGTTTGTTCTACAGTGTACTCAGGGTATATTGCACCAGATTTACGTAGAAAATCCCTTCATTCATTGCGCAATCAGAGACGATCAATGTATTCAAAGAGGTTACGTAATTATCAGCTACATTCTGACCTGCTTGAACAGAGGCAAAGTAACGCCACTGCTGATAAAATATAGTAAAATGAATTACCTCATATCTTCCCTCACTTCAAAAAAGCATTTTTACAAACCAATGGCAATTGATTTTTGCTTCATGAAAATTCTAGTCTCCAACAGATGCTAATATTTACAGCACATTAGCAGTAACTTTATTGAACAAATACAAAGTAACGCCACTGCTGATGATAATACAGTAAAATAAATGACCTCATATCTTCCCTTACTTCACAAAGTATTTTTATGTGAACCAACCACAATTGATGTTTGCAATATAGACATTATAGTCTCCAGCATATGGTAATATTTACTATTTTAAGGGCACACATTTAATCATACATTAACAGTAAATTTATTTATTAGCTTTTACATTCAATTTAAAATTGTAATTCAGGAAAACGTTTGAAAATAAGAGAAAATATTTCATTTTTTCTGTCTACAGAGACAAGGAAATAGCTGTGGCATAAGCATAGTTTGACATTGGAAAAGTAACAAATTAGACTATTTTTAAAATCTCTTTACTGATTTGAAAAGGAAAATCCGCGTGTCATAAAAACAAGAATCGAAAATTCGAAGTGAAGAATAAAAACCCATTACGAGAAACTAAAAATAGTCATACCGCAAAAATAACTGCATTAACTGCAATTTTTTTAATTGCTAGGTATTATGTGGGAAAAGCGTCGTAGCGAAGATTCATATGTAATGAATTAGGAACGCTTATGAATAAATTTCCAAGTTATTCCATTCTTAATTCCATCCGAAAACCTACGGTAATTTAAGAAAACTGTGAATCCATTGGCTTAAAATTCATGGAATGCTTAAAAGAATAAAAGAATGAATAAAGATAGTCAAAATATAATCTGTATGCGAAGATAAGGGGAATAATGAAGCAACTGTATATTTAGTAAGATTCGTTTAATTCATGCTGGTAATGATAAAGTGACGCTTCTCTAAAATTAAATTTTGTCTATTCAAGTTTGAAGCTTCGAAATAAAAGACAAACTAGAGAAAAATATGAAACATTAAATGTTGAAAAACATAAAATATCCAACAGTATTTTAGGTGAATACGAAGTAGGCTCTGGTACGTTTCAAAAGCAGATTCTTTTAACAAAAATCGAAAGAATTGCGATACTCAGGAGAAATTCCTGTTTTAATAACAATCTTTATATGAACCGTAAGTTTAAAAACTGCATGCGGTGGCCGGAAATTGAGCCGGGATACGGAACATCCGTTCTCACACAAATCCCACAGTAAACTCAGAATCGATATAACGGTTCTGTGTATATTCTCGTCACATTCAATTTTCTCCAATTTTTCTTTGCCGATACAACCGATCCAATACGAAAAATATGGAAAAATCCAATTGAAATTTCATTCCCCCAAGGCCTTTCCAGATTAAATTGAGGTCAACGTGAATTTAAAACTGTTCCACGGGGTGGTTATTTTTTCAAATGCAATTTCTTACGTCTCGAGTCCTTATTGAATTTTGAATTCACTCGAAACGAATGATATCACCAACGTACACTACGCTATACTATACATTCTTCCACTCCGTGAAATGAATTGGAGTGCATGGGGGTAGAAAAATCAGCAATTTAACAATATTATATACAATAGTGATGTTCCTCATTTGAAGGAACCCACATAGAACAAAATTTTACTAACTTACGGAAAAAGGAACCATACATAACTTACATGGTTTCATTTTAAATGATTTGCACTGGGCTGAGTTTTTAGTAATAAACATTGATGCGATGATAAAAATTTGTCATGTCTTCTCTATGCTGTCGCTTATTAATTAGCAAAAGTGGTAGAAATTTCCCTAGATGGTATCAGTCTGAAATTCCAAGCGCTATTCCTATCAAACTTTCCAATTTTGAATGATTATAGACCTAATTGATTTGAATAAATGCAGCGTCTGATGACTACAAAAGATGTAATATCGGGTATAATCCAATCAATTAGTATGACTTTAAAATGGCTTTCACTAGTAGAAATTATATTATATATATTGGAATGAGACATACCTCGTTTAAAAGTTCAGTACCAAGTAATTTCTTGCGCTCTTTCACCTATTAAGGGGTGTTCTTTTAAGATCGAGCAGCAATAACAAAATGATCGTAATTTCCCGATTTCCAATATACAAGTGATATTTTTTATGAAAGAGGTCGTATGAACATAATTGATGCGGACTGATGAATTCAAGTTCGTAATATTCTCATAAGTACTTTTACATTATTGAAATTTAGGTGGAAACACAGATAACAAGCATTTGACACCAAAAACTATTTCGCAAAGCAAAGTAGTTTTATTTTAATATTTATTTTTTTGATCCGTTGGTGTCCGGTTTATGTATGAAAATGCCTTCGCTGAAATTAAATGTCCTTCTGTTTCCCATTTTGAGTTTTAAAATTTTCCTCGACAAAAGTTCCTCTTAAATTTTCAATATTCATAGAGAACTTGATGTGTTCTTCACTTTCTTAACATTGACAGTATCATATGAAAATAATACCTATAAGGTAGGAAAAGTAGTCCCTCCTCCTGATGCATACTCATCGCATGTATACTCATCAAAGAGATAAACCAGTTACTTCTATCTGAAGCAAACTGCTCCAATAGTTAATTAGAGTGCTCATTCTATTACAGGGTGATACGTTTCAAGATGGAGCAAAAGACCAAGAAAATGGCGCAATAAGCTTGTATTTTACTCTTGACTAACGTTCGTGGACCCGGAGATACAACTCCGTTGCTAAAATTACAATATTAAATAATTTTATAAATAGTTTTTCATTATAATTTTCGCTCGTTTCCCGCATTATATGAGAGTTGTCTCATTTGAAATACAGGTGAAACTTGTAGCCCTATGTGAAAGTATATTTCTTCACCATGATCCCTCTAAGAATAGATAATTATATATTCACTCTTTTTAGTCGAACTTTTCTGAGAATCGTAGAAGGCATTTCGTCAGAAAAACGACTGAGGCACTCTTGACTGTACACACACCAACGAAGGTGTACCTCACTTTAATCTCTGTTTGTGAACTTAGCATATCATCCAACTTCTCCCATGCCACTTAAAGTACGGAAGATTCTAAGCTCAGGCACTCTCCTGTGTCAACCTCCACAATAACAGTCACTGCATCACATGACTTTCAAGAAATTCTTTCGCTGCTAATGTGTTTCCCTCTTGCTCTTAAGTACTTCACCATTTCTCTAGACTCTGTTTGCTCCCAAGTTTAACCCAGGAGCAAGATTGCTTTGCATAATATGCATTGCATAAGATGTTTCCACTCTAACGAAAATAAGAAAAACGCGACCATCTAATGAGCAGCAGAGTCGCGCAATCACAGTTGCTTGTTAGACTAGCCACTGCCAATGGCGTAAGCAACAGACGATTCAACCCCGTAAGAAATTGCACCGTCGCAAGGCCAAACCCTCATGTATTTCACAACTACAGCCATTATCACCCTGCGAACACTCCATAACTTGTTACGGCAACCGTCGCCAACTAATGCGAGTTCTAGGCGGCCTAATCCTTTGTCCATCTGAATCGTTCCAAGCACCTTTCCACCTCTCTATCTCCCCCTGTCATTATACTATCCATAGTTTAATACCATATTAACTAACTCAGCTGGGTATTAGATCGGTGTGGTGGCTATAAATTTTGCTTAAAACCCTCTGAACCTGAATTCAAAAGCCTGGGGTGACAGATTTTTTTCAAAAACTGCCCGATACCGGTGTGAATTCTTTGTGGAGGGAACTTAGAGGAAGTACAGTAATCCGTCCGTTAGATCGGACACTAAACCGTGATCACCATGGGCCTTTCCGTTAAGAGCACACTCACGGATATTATTTATTCATTTGATAAATTCTTTGCATACAGAATTTCTGCCAATTTACAGTGAAATGGTAATATGATAATAATGGGTGTAAGCAAGAAGTTCAAAATATAAACGCCAACATAGCATACGAGAAAATATCACACAAACAAAAAAATTCAACAAAAATATGAGAGGGGAAGAACTTATCTTTTTAAAGATTATGGGTCATTGCAAGATATTGCATTAGAGGATCCTCAATTTATATCTATTTATATATAAGCTTATATTTGAAAACCGTGCAGATTAATGGCGCCGGAATGCGTACCGGTACTTACAATTTAAAAATCAAGCACTGTTATAACAAATATTGATATTAATTGATCGATCAGCACTTCGCAAGGCGGAAATTTTTGAAAACTGATTAAAATGCGCTTGAAGTTACAACAAAAATCCATCTTCAACAAGACAAACTTGTTCCTCCTCTACGAAGTTACCATGAGCACCCTATTGACGACGCCAGCTTTTTCTCCACCTTTGCCTTACGCGGATAATGCCCTCAGCAGTCGCCTCTTCCAAATACCATACCCATTACATTTTGATCCCCTAGTTTAAGCACCTGAATTTGTGCTATTGTGATGTAATTTGGCACACTGATCAAAAAATCTACATCTACATAATACCCCCCAAGCCGCCTAAAAGGCGTGTGGCAGGGGGTGTTAGGACACCAGCCGACTACGCATAAAAAATGAAGTGCTATACGAAGTTGGGACTAGCATTTATTTATAACCTCTACAGAATTCCAGACATTCTGACTGTGATAAGAAGTAGGAGAAGTAGGTGGCTCCGTCATGTAAGAAGAAGGGAGAAGGATGCAATGATAAGAAGAGTGTTGAGAGGTAAACCAGATGGAAAGATCCCACGGGGATCAAGACTATGATGGAATGACCAAATGGATGAAGACATGAGAAAACTTGGAGGAGTGGTTGACATGGCCGAGGACAGAGCAGTCTAGAGACAACGTGTCGGCGAGGCAAAAATTCGACTGGGATTTGGTGAAGTTTTAAGTCGGGGATCTAACTTGCCACAGAAGCTTTTCATCGTTATTAATTTGTGAATACCGGGACTAGCCACGGTGATATCTTTACGGAGTCACCCACAATGCCCATATTGTGCGAAAAACCCACAGAGAAAAAAATTATTCGCCTTGACCAGGATACCAGATGACCAGATCCTGGTCAAGTCGAGTGATTCCTTCCTCTGTGGGTTTTTCGCACTTTCATTGTTATGGCTAAACTAGAGAAGAAATGAAACTGGGGAAACTGATTTCCAGAAAAGGTCCAAATATTTCATAAATGTAATTTAGAGATGCACCAGGTGGTATAAGAATGGGAAGAAAATGCAGGATATTGGGTTTTAAGACCAAGTATAGGCAGTTTTGAATGAAATATGGATTGAGGGAATTGGAGTTACTGAAGAAAATGAAATATGGAAGGGTGTTTGAATAAACGGGATAGGGAAAAAGCGATAACAGTGAATATGGATAACTTAATAGAAGAATCTCATATACCGACCAAAAATGAAGAGATAGAACCGGACGGCATGGCCACATAGATGAGAGAAGTAGTATTTGGGTAACGACTTCAACTTCGAACTAGAATATTGCCGCTATTAATTTTAGAAAAAAATGGAAGAAGGCTCATTCGGGTGCAAAGTAAAAAGCCCCGTCCAATACATTTTAGCTTTGCATAATTGGACTTATTTGGAACCACACAAATAAATGACATTCCATCATGCATAGCACATACCAATCATGAATCGAGAAACAGGTTTTAGATAACTTAAGATTGTGTATTTGTCTCCTTAATTAATAACAATACCTCATTTGCTAAAGGTTGATTTTAGTTGGACCCTGATATTTTCTCAGCTAATGGAATTATGCTATTAAGTGGAATCATACTATTTCAAATTTTAGTGAACCAATATCCAGCCTTTTTTGTTACCATCCTCGTGTTACACAAAATTTAGGCCAAGTAAATAGTTATAGACGTGACTTTATTAGAAGAATGACTTTCTCTCAAACAGTAGTTTTTTTGTCCTTTTGCTGTGCTATTACTCACAACAATTTCGATCTTAAAATATTCAGAGAGTAAGACTAAGGCAATCCTCCACATTTGTGTGGATAATGAACGTGAAAAATCTACAAATGAGAAAATACGGAAGCAAAGTTTTCAAATATGAGATGCATACAAAACTATACATGTCTTGCAAAGTTTGTGATAAAACCATAAGTACTAAACAAGTAATAGGATAGATACCACCAAGATAGGCTAGTCGAACTAAATAGACGCGTATTCTTACTACCGGGGATATAATTCAACCTACACAATTGGTCGTTATATAATGATCACAGCTACACTTCATGCAAAATGTACCTCTGTTCATTTTCCTATGCCCAAAAACCTAGGAAAATTATAATGTCACCTAAAAAAATTGAGTTTTTCTCACTCAAAATTTTTGAGATTGAAACCATATCAGTAGAAATCAAATTTTACGCTTGGCCTTACATTATAAGATCGAAAGGTCAAAATATTTCTATTTTGTTTATGTAAATATAAACATAAGAACATATTTATTTATCAATGAGCCAATTTTAATCAAAATAGCACACAGTCAAGTGTTTAAAATATGGGAACCAACATGGCTCACAATTAGGTAATGTTACAATTCGTGGGTATACTAATTGCTTACGATTAGGACAGCAATGCTCTTCAATCTCCTTACAAGGTTACCTTTCCATTCACTAGATAAGAGAATTATGATGCTACTTTGGGCAAGAACCTCTTCTCGACCGAAAGGGGAGCTTTTAAACGGGACCCATACGCGACATAAAACAAGATGGACCCGATCATCTCAATTTCGTGTACATGCGCATAACACACGTAAGGGTTTTCTTTTTAACACTACCCTCCTTTCCGTCCCTTCCGTATCGTTTTATCCCCATCATTCCATGAGAACCGCACACATACATCCCCTGCCATCACTCTTTTGCCACGATGAACTTCATTTTCATTGCCCCTTTACCATTCCTGAACACACCTCCATTCCGAAAAACCTTCGCTTCCATCCCCCAAACCACGGAAAAAAAACTCTTTATCTTCCACCCCTTACACTTTAAGCATCCCATTTTATCCCTCATACGAAAAGAAAGAAAAAACACCCTGTCTACCTTTACCCCTTAAAAACCATTCCGTTTTCTCCATAAAGCCAAAAAACGGGCCGAACCGGGTGGTGCAAAGGACCCCCTTACACGCCTTCCTAACCAATTCTCCTTATCCATCCCTGTCATATTCTCCCTTCCCGATGTTGCGATCGGATATCGATATATTCGACACGCATTAAAACGCGTGAGGCACCTCAAATGAAATTTAAGCTCGACTACCGATTTCAAGGACAGGAATCGATAAAAAGACTCTCATCCCACCAGGTGATTTGACTTAAAGGTTAGTTTGGATATTGGTAAGGCTAGGCTAGTGGGTGGAGCCCTTGGCTGCTAACCGTAGGGTCCCTGGTTCAAATCCCGTTTGTCTGGAGGTCCCAGCTCGGACACCTCCTCCACCTCGAAGTGCGAGGTGGTCCAGAGAAAGGAACTGGCCCTGCTGCCCTGAATTTGTAATATCCACACGCCTGTGGCTTAGTCTAGAGTGAGCTCTACCCTCACCTAACCCAGTCAACCTTCGGGTGGAATCTCTGAATAAGCGATAGCGCAGCCAAGAAAACCTCCCAATAAAGTCCTCCAAGTGCAAGGTGATTCTGAAAAAGTAACTGCCCCTGCAACCCTGAAATTGTGATATCCACACGCCTATGGCTTAATCTAGTATGAGCTCCACCCTCGCCTATCCAAGCCAACCTTCGGGTTAAAACACTGAGTGAGAAAGGGAGCAGCCAAGAATAAGTCAAATGTTATTGAGTGTTAAAATAAATATATGTGACGAGAAACAAACGCCAGAAAACTCCAAATGACTGGCATATTTCATACACTCAGCGATTCAAGCCATACTTTGTGAAATATGAATTCGCAACTAGAAAAGAGAGTATACTGAGGAACCTAATTTTCAGAAATGTTGCCAATGTTTCATAAATGGGTGATTGAGGTGCAGGTGGATGGAAATTTGAGATGCACCAGGTAGTGTAAGAATAGGAGTAAGAAATATATGGAGGTGAGGTTATTGATTTTTAAGACTAAGTTACTTATGAGTAATATTTCAAAGACTACCTCGTGAGCGGTGGTGAAATATGCGTCAATTGCCGTTAGAAAAATTCCCCTGGACCAAATATTGAACCACGGATCTTTGACTTTCCGTGCCATTACGCAGACCACTACGCTATCCACGTTCATGCATTCAGAGAAGATACAATTTCCTAAGGAATTTAGTAACCTGGATAGCGTGGTGGTCAGCGCAGGTTTTCTCCCGGAAATCCAAAGGTCCATGATTCTATTCTGGGTCCAGGAAAACCTTTTCTCATAGCAATTCATGAATAAAAGTAAAGGTAGTTTTGTATGAAGTATGAATTTGAAGTAGGGTAGATCCTACAGTAGGCTTAGCCATAGGCGCGTAAAGCTAGTACACTCAGGGCATGCAGTAAAGTTCCCTTCCCCGGCCCAACCCGCTTTTCGAGGATTTTCTGCACACTCACCGGAGTTTTCGTCCGAGATTCGAACCAGGAACCAACGCTCTGCCCACTGGGTCAAAACGTTCAATATTTCCCACACCTCTCCCCTCCCTATATGTCCCGCCCATCCGCCTCCCAGACACATTTGTTAGGTCTTCTTTGATGGATGCGACTTTATCGAATCTTTCCGTGCAATATCGATGCATCAAATTCATTTCGTGAGAGAGAGGGTGAGGAGGGGGAATGGATTGGAGTAGGGGGTGGGGAAGAACAGTGAAAGAATGAGTGATGGAGTGGGGGGGGGGGAAAGACGATTCCACACTTCCCTTATACGAACACGCAGTGTATGTTAAGGCTACGACGTGTTCTTTGTAGCAAAGGGGAGAGATATATATTAAAAAAATGAAGGAAATATTGAAAGGGGCAAAGGGAGGGATGAAAAAGAAATGAGATTGAAATTGCGATATCGAGTATTTTTTTCCGCTTTTCCCGGTCCGGAGCGATTGGTGACTACGTTAAAAGGAAAGGGGAAATGCTTGAGGAGGAAAGGAGTCCGTGGTGGGGAAGATCACATGGATTTCACGCTGGCTTGGTAAAGGACGTGTTAGTGGAATCGATAATACTTCTCGAAACTCCTTCGTCCGTGAGAATTGGTCGCCACTGTTCTTGATGAACAATGTACAGATGGTTGCCAGAAACTTTGACTCTTGCTGGTTTAATTATATTGGTAAATATGTCAAGTGTTCAGGCTTCATTTGTTGAAGTCACATATATATATATAGTGCAAAGTTAATTGCTCAGTAATGTTTCATAAAAAATTTATTGTTCCAACGTATATATATATAGAAATGATACGACCATAATAATGACTATAAACTAGCCGAAACCCTGGGTAGGAACAATAAAATTTGATGTGGAACATTACTGAGTGATTTATTTCGCATTGTCTTGGTAAAGATTGAATACTGACTCTTCACTATCTTACAGCACATCTTGAAACAGTGTTTTTACTTGTTATTATTTCTGTTACTTTGTACGCAGTCACGCCCGCGGATGCAATGTTATATACAGTGAGAATGAATTTCGCCTCCCGACAGTGGGTCAGGCGTTTTAGCCATTTATACCACCAATTCACCTTAACATAGAGTACTTTAGGATGGGTTTTTCCGAAGAAAAAGTTGACATCACAAGTCGTGTGACGGAAGTAGTGCTTACCAAGTCACTGTCCTAGGAGAAATAAACCCTATTTTTTCGCTATTCGGTGACGACGAATTTCAAAGCACAGCATGAAATATACGACTTTGTACGCAGTCACGCGCACGGTCGCAAAGTTATGTACATCAAGGATAGTTCACCATGAAAAAATTTGGAGGCGTCGCTCAAAAACGCGCCGAACAGCAACAAAGTAGCGTTTCATTCTCCGACAGTGGCTCAAAATTGTTGTATCGCATTTGTTGACAACAGGGTAAAGGGATAGGTTTACGGAGACAAAGAGCTGATTATAATCGATAATTAAAACGCAAATCATTGCAAGGAATTTCCAAAATGTAGGCTTAATAATATAAGCAAACCACTACTAATTCTTCTTAATCTTACTAAAACCAAATACATTGATTTTTTTAGAATACTCATTTACTCCACGGGTAATTTTCCAATAAGTTAAAAATACCTGATTCATTCCAAATGGATAAAAGCATATAGTCAAATCAAAATCTTCCCGAAACATGGGTTTTCTTTTCTCCCCCAACTCCGACCCTCACCTTTCCCTCAAAGTAACTCCCCTACTTGTTTCCCCTACAGTGTAGCTAAAAGAAATTTTTAAAAGAAATCACCTGAGGATAACAAAAATGCATTGAAACCGATGGCGGAAGGGAAATTAAAATATTTGTGGAATATTGCCAGCAAAGTTTAATTAAATAATAAGCTATAGTTCTACCATATTAAGTCTGTTACGGTTCTTAATAGATAGAAGCGTGTACCAACAACTAAAAATTAAACTCACCACCAACCTTGGGCTACGACGAATTCAGGTGCACTTCACAAGAGGAAAGGTAAGTGGGGACGTATCTGATACATTTGATGCTGACACGATAAGGGATGGGTTTGCGTGGAATAAGGGCTTATGATTTCTGCTACACCATGTGCAAATAACTGCAAGAAGCATAAAAAATGCAAGCTTTATAATGTCAGTAAATATGTAAGCTACTGATTCTCCTCAAACCTATATGATAAATGATTTTTGTCGAATTTTCACCATCAACGAATGTTTGCATTTGCCGTTTATGAAAGTGGCTTTTATATTCACAAATATAGGAAAAATAAGTTTTAGCATCGAGAGAAGAAACTCTCTCTAATATAAAAAGTGTAGTAAGACCGGATCTAGTTGATGCTTAGCTTAGTCACGGGATGGGTTTTCGGAGAACAGCCATTAGAAGAGGGTATTATTGCTTAAGCAAATAAAAATCACAGTTAAATATTTCCAATGATAGGCATCATAGTTTAATAAAAATACAGCGACAACTGCTTCTTTTTAATTCGTTTGAAGAATTATTTGTTCCGGATTATCAATTTATTCCTTCTGTTTTTCACCAGCCGTATTAGTAAGTGGCAAAAACGATACACCGACTATGTTAGAATAAAGTATTGTTCCAATATCTAAAAAATTAAACCCACTGGCTAAATTTTAAGCCACTAGGCAAAACCCACGCCGAATTAAGGAGTTCTTGAAAGGAGGAGGGACAAACCGGGGAAAAAAGGGTCGTATTCGATGCTGGCTTTGTCTCGTGGTAGGGTTGCGGAAAAGAACAGCCATAAGAGGAGATTATCATTTATTAAAAAAATGAAAATTATAAAAAAATCCAACACACAGTGTTAACAATTTTAGCATGCATAGTGGCAAATGCTTCTTCTCAATCCTATTGAAAAAAAATCTTGTTCTCGACTCTATATTTTATCCCAGCCATATCCAAAACTTCCAAAAGTGAGACATTCACTGTGACAGGATAAAATAATGTGCCAAAATCTAAAAAGTACATCCATAAACAAACTTTTGTTTCGCCGAATTAAGCAGCACTTGAAAGAAGAAGAGATAAGTGAGATAGGAAGATTTTATTGGATGCTGCCTAGGTGACGGGATGGTTTTGCGGAGAACAACAACCATAAGAGGAGGTCATTATTACTAAAACAAATGAAAACCACTGTAAAATATTTCCAAAATATTGGCATAAAAATTTTAGTCAACATACCAGCAACTGCTTCTTCTTATTCATATTGGATAAAAAAATTATTCGTGTATTATTAATTTACTCCGATACTTTTCATCAGCCGCATCTCAAAATGCTAAAAATAAGATATTCGCGGTGATAGGATAAAAATATATGTGCCAAAATAAAAAAAATAAACCTGCTAGCCAACCTTGTCCACGCCGAATTAAGGAGCACTTGAGACAGAAGTGGGTAAAGATCGGTCGTAGTATTTGATGGCGGCTTGGTCACGGGATAGGGCTGCGGAGAAGAAGAGCTGTGATGTGGGCGAGACGGAATGGAAAGAGGCAGAGTGAAAAAGGGGGGAGGATGAAGGCGAGGAAAGGCGGTTTAGGGGGGATAACCCCCCCCTCAACATTTTCACTCATTCCATACCCTCCCCACACCCCCTTTCCCCCAGAGCCCGACTCTGCAAACAAAGCGGAGAATGGCCGCAGCAGCGCTGTTAAAGAGACTTGAAGGAACTACATGGCCGGAGTACGTATGCATACTTATGCGCCCGCCGCTGTCAACGTGCTCCGAATACATGAATGCCACTGCTTTGCACAGCAAAAGCAACGCTTAGAGCTGGCTGCCTCCTCCCCCTCCGCCTCTCCATCTTTCCCTCTCTCGTCTTTTTTTTTTAATGCTGTAGTCCTGAGAAAATCCGCAGGAATAAGGCAAATTCGTATCAAGGTCGGACATGTTTGGCGGAACTAGGGAAAACAGTGGGCGTTTTTAACTATCCTGGCAAGTGCCCTTTTAAATAAAAAAATTCTTTTGTCTGTAAGGGGTGGGGAATGAATTTGTCCCGATCGTGCCGAGGATAAGTGGTTGGGATAAAAAAAAATTCCGAGGGAAAACATCGGCCTCACTAGGAATCCATTTGAGGCATTCCCATGGACATGGGAAATGCCTTGGCCTGATGTCTTACCGAGCACACGTTTCACAAACGTGATTCAGAGGCGCCTCTAAAAAAATGAGGAGAGGATAGACTACGGACTACAAGCAGAGGGTCAAGTATGCTGTGGAAAGAAAGTGCTGACAAGCGCAACACATCTCCCATCTTCCTGATAACGAGAGGACAATAATTCTCAATCTCTAAAGAATATAGCCACAATCAGCAATGGAGTAGATTTCTATATAGTACTGTCTGATTACCATATGAATGAGTGGATAAAAGTGAATAATTATACGTAATTTACTTTATTTATAATTCCACACCAAATTGTACGTGACGGCGGCATGGATATAAGGGTTACGCCCGCGCGGGTCGGATGGCGATGCAGGTTAAAATGACTTTCAGTAGATCAAAATTAATACTTTTTGTCAATAATATTTTTATTCGTTGAACGTGTTTGAAGTAAAAAACTTAAGCATAAACCGAATAAAATGGCAACATTTACTTAAATTGCTTTACGAACTATGAGTAGGTTATGGGCGTTTCAAGCCATGCATTAACAACGCAAAGAGCTATTACAGAAATGGTACATATTAAATATACACCACTTCGAGTCCCAATGAAACTGATTGGTAAGATAATGTTAGGTAGAATAAATTGTTTATGTGAATTATGAGATCGGTGGAGACGTGGAGACCAATTTTAAGGCTTTTTCCTTCAGTCAAATTGATTTCTTGCAGCCATGAAAAGGTAAATGCAATTCTATGCGATACAGACTCTCTCCGAAGTCATTAACTGGGAAAAACCTCAATTAATTTGCAGTTACATTAAGAATGTTGAAAAAGGTAGTTCCCAAAACTTTTATTTGGCCGTTTTACTCCCCAGACTATGATTTATTGATATAAAATCCACAATCGCGATGGGAACCGATGAAAAGAAATAAGTTTTGGGTATTTTAATCAACAACACAAAAGCTATACCGTTTATTCTAAAATAAGAGGCGATAAAAATGGGTCAAAAGGTCACAAAAATGCTCACGTTAGCGTCCTCAAGATCGAAATTTTACTCATACCCCTGATGGGAAAAGTGCCAAGTCGACCTGATCACATAGATTAGAAGAGAGAGAGTTCTGGAGCTGGTATGGAAGATTCCAAAATCCCGCGGATTAAACTAACGGATTTAAATGCATTCGTGCGAGCGTTATCCCGAGGCGGAGGAGAATTTACGCCGTTGAAGAAGGAGAAATTGAAAATAAATTAAGCACTTAAAAACGAGTCAAATCTCGAGAAAAGTGAAAGGGTTTTTTTTTCGGTCGAGGAGAAAAGGGAGGAGAGATTGGGAGAGGGAAGCAGGAAGCCCTCTTCGCGAGGGGATGGAAGTTGCCAGACTCAAATCGAAAAGCGATCACACTCGATAAATAAAAAAGAAAACATGGGAAAGGAAAAACTGGGCGAAGAGTGTGGATGAAAGGGAAGGGGAAAAGAAGGGACGCTGAAAACAGAGTTCAGGGAGGAGAGAGAGGATAGCACGGTACGCAAGAGGCGATGAGAGTTTTGAGATAAGCGTGGAGGTAAGTGAGAACGTGGACGATAGATAACCTAACGGGTGGACCAACGATGTAAAGTGAAGGGGTGCATATCATGGAATTCTCAGTCTAGCATCGTTCGGAAAACATAGGTGGATGGTCCAATTCAGTGGCGTAATTAGGAATATGCTTTTGGGGAAATGGGATGGCCATGGGTGGCGACGAGGTGGGGGGAAGGCATAAACGGCAAATTTTTTAAATATCACATGCCTGAAAATACATTTTTACATCATTTTGGCCCTAAATATTTAACTTTAAGCACATGTAGTTATTACATGCCAAAACTAGACAATAAGCTTTAAAGATTTTTTTTACTTCTCCGTGGCTTTTGAGGGGTATCTATCCCCTCATCCCCCCCATAGTTACGCCACTAGTCCAATTAGCGATAGAAATCGTATTTTTCTATAATGCATCGGGACGTAATAACACCTTGGAATTACCATAACTGACGGTAGGAATAAGGAATATATAATGTGAATGACCATTGCCTACAAGTAACGCCATTGCAGTCGTGGATGTTTCAATAAAATGGCAGCATGATTCTTGAACGTAGTAGAAAGGTGCATATTAGCAATAAAAACACAAAATATTTTGTTATTTATTTTGGTGAATAGTGCCAAGATTGGTATTTATGCACTTGATAATGGCGTGAGATCCAAAACCGGTGGTAATTTTTCGACTAAACTGTGCAAATCACGTAGTTTTTTCATCGCTAATATGGATTTTCATTTGAGAGGTCAACGTAAGAAATATATTGGTTCGATTTTTGCCGCAAACATGTGTATTAACATATTTTCGTAAATATACCAGCTAGACAAACGAAAATAGTGCAATTTGCAATCTTGCACACTGTCATAGAAATATTTAGATGAGCTCATTTTCGATATATATTGATTATTTATTTTATTTTAATGCATCAAATGGTAATAGCTAATGGGAATTATGATAACCGGAGGGAGTTGAATTGAATTAAAAATGACAGTGACCATTTCTCAGGAGGTAAGGCAACGCAGTCGTGGAATTTTCACCAGAGATGTCAGTGTGACAGAAACTTCGATTCGATTACTCTCGCAAACACTTGAGATAAGCGTGGAGGCAGGGGTGGTCTGGCCAGTTCGGCTGGTCAGCAATCTCCGAGGGCCCCGACCTTATCCTCGATCCCCCACTAGGCTCGCGTCTATCGTGAAGCCCTTGTGAAAGGTATAATAAAAAAGACTCAGTTACTTGAACCAAAGTTATTTTTGCAACTATAAAATTCAGCGTTTCCAATAATTGTTTTTTTCACAGTATACTCATGGTAAAAAATATTATATACGAAAATAAATGAAATAAAGGTGACAGAAGAGAACCTGGTGATTTTGAAAGGGTTATTAGACAGGGTTTTTTTAAGTTTTTTTTTGTTTTCATACAGACCTCTGGGCAGTTTCAAGGAACAAATTCACTAAATAGATAATAGTATCATGATACAATATATTTAATATGCTGTGAAATTCTCACTTTACATTTTAATTTGTCTTAAAAAATTGATATTTTTATAAACATTCATCTAGTTTTTGATAACCACAATAATGATCAAATCCATTTCCGGGCATGTGGTCTCCTAAAATTTTCCAGGATTAAAATTTTCCCCTGTAAGACGAGCCCGAGCCGAGGGCTCTCAATTACCCCAGACCGCCCCTCCGTGGAGGTAAAGGTGAAGTATGTGGACGCAGGATAACCAAACGGGTGGACCAAAGATGGAAAGTGAATATAGAAAATAAAAAAGCGTGATGGTCAAGCTCTCGAGCGGGAATCCACTCTTATTTGTTGATATTTTCTCCCGGAAATACGTCGCACTGTGCACCGAACGCGTCCAAATTCGGCTCAGTGTGCTCACACGTTTGAAGCCTTGGCTGGCGAAATAACTTCTCGAGAGACCAAAACTTCCAGGACCTCCATCAACAGAATAAGCACTTATTCCCGCAATTTCCAAAAACGAAAAGTAAAGTAAAAGCTTCAACGAGTCTCTCAACTTTCCAGACCTCGAGCAACTGTATTTAAATTGAGTTAAAGTACCTTACCACGTTTAATCAGCAACTTTTGAGCTCATATGTCATGATATTTATGTAAGGGTTGAAAAGGGACAGACCAAAACCAATATAAATGAATAATATTCTTTGATACAATATTATGAAACAATATTTAAAATAATATTTGATTGCTCTTTTGATTTCATGGTGTCTAAACTAGCATCGAGTAACTTCATCCGATAGTAATTTCTCGTTACTGGGACTCACGAATTCGATCACAATATCATAAAAATTACCGAGGACTCCCAGGACATCCATCATTAAAAAAAGAACTTTTATTCATAGTTACCAAAAATAAAAATAAAATAAAGCTTCAACAAGTCTCTCAACTTTCAAGCCCTCAAAAATCTGTATTTAAAATATTTAAAGTACCCTTCCACATTTAATTCGCAATCTTTAAGCTCATATGTCATGATATCTATGCAGGGATTAATAAGTAATGAGGCAACACGATAAGGGACAGGATGTGATAGGCAATTAGTGTGTCGACTTTAATTTGGAGGTTACTAAGAAGAACCTGGTCACGGGAAAAACCAACGAAGAAAAGTGAAAATAGTTAAGTAGTGGTGAGCATAAATTACTCAAGTCTACAAAAATATGGAGAGGAACTCTAATTGAATAATTCGCTCTAAACACAGGAGTCCAAGGAATCGAAGATTATTTATTTTTTTAAATATCACGTTAATTAATTTTTCCCGTTTTTCAACCAACCTCACGAAGTATTTTAAACGCTTAACACTTTCAAACATAATGTCCATTAAAATGGGCATAGTTTTCAGGGCAATTTAATATATTAATGAGCATACTTCACATAATTATGTGTATTGACCATAAAATTTTCTGCGCAAAAAATTGCCAAACTTTCTGGCAAAGTGTTCATGGCGTCATAATTAAGGTTAAGTAGCAAAAAAATAATAATTTTTATTAGCATAGAGAAAAATATCTGGCTGAAGTGGTTAAGTATAATACATGATGCGTTCAGCGAATAATATTTAATCGGTTTTGGTTTCATAGTAATTTAACCAGCATCGAGTTTCTTCATCCAAGTATTATGTCTCGTCAATTGATTCCACTAATTGGACCAAAAGATCATAATAATTACCTTGGAGTTAGCTTAGGTAGGCATTCTCTGTTTCACGTTTTAAGTTTTCATTGTTATTTTTGAGTCCGCAAATTTTCAGCAATGGCACTCTTACAAAAACTGAACAGAAGCACAACGCCAAAGCTCTTACGTACCAACGAGTGTTAATGTTGATTTTTCCTCCGGCTACACGTCTCAGCTACGCATAGAAAACAGAGTAATTCGTTTTTATTTTCTCTCTTTTGCGTCCTCAGGAGATGTTATCATATCGATTCGCCGTATATAGAACTAGAGAAAAAATAACATTACTATATTGTGACATGTATCTAACCTATACATAATTACTACACATGTTTATGCATGGGGCTAGCTAAAACGAGTATTCACGTGATTTTTTTTATTTTTTTTCTACCAGTCATGGTGCATTTTAATCATATACAACTAAAAGTATGGAATTTTGGAGATAACGCTACTTAACAATCTATATCACATTTAATTGAAAATTTGACGTGAGAATTACAAGTCATGAACAGTCCTTCTCTATAAAAATAACTTTGAACACTATATCTCTCTTAAACTGGATAGGTACATATATTTGTCAAGCGTCACGTTTTAAGTTTACTTTGTACAGTATTCAGAACAAATATATGTTTTAAGATTAAAACGCCATTAAAAAACTCTGCGTGTTATCATTATTTCGCAAATAAAAGACATATTTTCCCTTGAAGAATCTCTCTTTGCATTTACAATTTTATGATCATCTCCATAAAAAATTCAAATCTCAACCTAGTTAATGACTTTTATTTCACCCAGAAATGAATCATGGTTGTCTAAATGTGCCTACGTTGGTCCTTCTGTCTTTCGTTGATAAAGTGTTCCAAACAAATCCTTATTTCCGCGTACCAGACTCCCTCCTCATACCAGTATGATGACCTTGTTCGGCATTTATTTCTCCTATATTCGCAGACTTTCCGGGCTGGAGACGAGATATTTTCTCTCCTCTCTGGAACCTGAGAAGTATAACGGTTGGCTCCACAACAGGCTTATATAATCACAACAATTAAAATAGGGCTAAATAGCAGAGGAATTTAGCAGCTCAGCCTTTACAGTTTCCTGTGCGATATGATTCTGAATGAATAGCGACATAGAGCAATCTATTTCAATGGGCTTCAGTTGAAAAATTATTTCTAATGATACTGAGCCAAAATTAAATTCACCTACATTTCCAATTAAAATCGTTTTTAATGCAAAGTATTTTTTCAAACGATGTTATCATTTTAAATAAATATTATTCTCGTAATTGTTACCTTTACCGCATTTTTAGAGACATGAGTACCAATCAAAAGATCAATAATTCAATTGCCAAGAATATTTTTCTTATAATTATATACCATGATAATGGTAAAATAAATTCTCCACTGAATGTTTAAATACATAAATTAATTGAGCTGGAAGTAACTTCCCGGCATAAATTAAAAGTAAACTGAGAATAAAATATGCTCAATATAAGGTATTTATTTTTTTACTATTCTAGCAATCTATATTAACTTAAATGACTAAAATGAATGGGGCAATTCACTTAATTAAAATGAACGATTTATATGGATAATTTTAATAGAGATAGAATCTGCAAGTTACAAAAAAAGAAATTCATGAAGCATAAAACTCGTCACATATTCTAGGAAATATGTTTTGCAAATAACAGGCTTAGAAGAGTCATGTTTGAAAAACTAACAGCCTTTAGTGTCAATGAGTTTGAGGATCACCTTAAGTAAAATAGGAAAGCATAATTTATTTTGAAAAAGTATATACCTACCCGTTGAAACCCATACATTTCGACTTGGAAATGAACGTTAGGTAAACTAGAGGAAACGGTGTGTATAGACTAAGAAATACTTAATATATTATGCAAAATATCTCTTTCAAATGCATGTTTATTGTTCATTCAATTAGAACGTTATTGGATACCTAAAATATTTAACTTGAAAACTTTGTACTACACCGAGATCGGGGTATTTTAAATATTTTAAGGCTCCTTATTCCCAGATTTTAAAACAATACATAAGAAAAAGAGCATTATACAAATGAATCATTACAAGCATTAAATCTAAAAATAAATTAAACGTTCAATATTACCGTATCTTCAAAAAGGATTTCTTTTTAAACAAAGACTAAAGTAATGCACTTTAATTAGTTAGCCACCGCATTTACATGAAAACTACGGTAGCTTTTTTTAAATATCGTTGGAAAAATAACCTCATTTAATTTAAAATAAAACGAGTTCTTTGTACCCCTCCAGGACTCCTTCCCCTACAATCTCATCTGATGAGTTGATGGAGGACTGGAAAGGATGTGCCCTAAAGTAAATTTTAAGAGCACTGGCGTCGTAAAAGGCTTTCTCATAAAGTAAAAAGCATTAAATAGAAAAGGTGTAATGGAACAGTGCAGGAGACGAGGAAGAGTGTCAGCGGTCATTAGTGACAGCAATTGAAGAAAGAGACGAGGATTTTAAAGGAGAAATCCTAAAGAGGAAAAGTTCCGGTGACACTCCTACTGAATCTAAAGTTTAAGATATGGCTCACATTCTTAAACATTCCTTTCACCAAATTTCCATTGATACATCATCCATAGGAGACTGCAAGGGGGAGGCCCAATTCCATCCCACAGATGGGTGATTTCTGTTGCCACTTCAGTCGCATTTTAATCAATTTTCGTAAATGTCCGCGGCGCGGTGATGAGTGCAATGCGATGCAACTTTTTAATGATATTTTGCAGTACAATTTTTTTAATTGCGAGGAATAGAATGGGGCTTCTATGAAGTTGATAAATCACATCATTGCATGCATAAATTTCTGTCAAAACCACTGATTATACCTTAATAATCCCATGAAAATCGGATCATTTTGTCCGTCAGCGACGCGAGTGGTGACTTTTGTACACCCAATTTATTGCACGGTGGTTGACAGAAGTGATTTAGAAGTCGACTTGAGAATCCTCTTTTGTAATATTCATGCAACATCCATAGAGCCCATATAGTACCCATTTGACAAGAAATATCAAAATTAGACGCGGGCTCTACGCCAATATTTTATCCAATCTATTCCTTTATGAAGATGTATTATCTGGCTCGACCTAGCGTACATATTATATAGGTACATATTATATAATTGATCCTAGCTAACGTTTTCATGCATCTCGAACAAAGAATTATTACATTTGAGTGAATGCGGACCCTATTTCCCGTTTGCAAGAGAACGCATGAAATACAAAATATCCAAACAAACGAATAGCAGTGTAAGCCGAATATGCGGCTATGCTGCATACCCGTATATTCAACGTAAACTCATCAATAAGACTGTTAGTCAAAAATTTATTTTCAGGACGATTGATAAAACGCATCACTACCAATTGATGTATATACATGATATATAATAGATCCTAGCCAACTTTTCCTGAATCTCAGATATAGAATTATAACAACTGAGCAAATGGTGACGTAAAATTTAAAAATTAGAGATAAAAGCACGAATTGAAAATGGTTCGCTCAATGCAACCGAAATATTCGGGAAATAAATAGAAAATGGGGTATTTATTAAGCAAGTTAAAGTAAGACTGGTTAAGTGGAAGTAACGCGTTTTTTTAATAGTCTTGAAGAAAATTTCTTGGTAAATTTCCGCTTAACCAGTCTAACTTAATATGAGTTGTTGCTTGCTTAATGATTACCCTATCATCTGTTTCTTTTAAAAACATTTAGGATAGGCATATTGATTGGACCATTTTCAATATTTGAATTTATCTCAAGTTTTTAAATTTTAGGTCCTCATCCTTTCGGGTGCATTAACTTTACATTTCAGATATAGGAAAAAATTGGCTAAGAATTATTATAAAATATGAATATGGACGTGATGCGTTTCGTTAATAGACTTGAAAAACTTATTAGAAATAGTCAGATTGCTCAGTGTATGCCAAATAAATGGTTATGCTGCATTTTACAGTTAGCATCGTATAACTAGTTCGGACGGCTTGAAGAATTGCTTTTTTCCTAGCACAAGCTCAAGTTCAGAACCACTAAATATCAATCTACCTTTAGGTCATGCGTTGCAGACAAATGAATATCCATCTCTCGCCCACCAAGACAAACCGCAGCTCGCCACTGGGCGTCTCTTCCTTCTGAGATTCCCAGAGTGGTGCTCTCCGACTCGATGAGCTACATCGTAAATCATAGTCACTCGAGTTTATTAGATTGATCTGGCCTCCAGCCAGCAAAAAGGCATTTCATCATACGCATATGGTACTTTTTGAGTGCTAATGGAATAATGGTTGACTCCGTTGAAGCCTTCCTTGTGTGAAACGAAGATTTATTTTATCTTGGGTCAGCATCCTAGGAGTTGAATTTTATTCGAGGCAGAGTTCTGCCCGAATTATGTATCACTCTTTGCTTTACTTCCACAGATTTATCATATCCACGTAATGGTTTTACTCGGGAAGCTTAGAGGAAATTTTTATTTTTAATTTTTCTTTTTGCTTGCGAATCGAATTTTTTGCAGGGGAAACACAGTAGCTTGGTGGGTAACCATACAACACGATAAAACTACCCAAGAAACTGGCCACTTCACCGACCACTAACCTATCCAGAATCATCATTTCAAATGACAACTTAATCTACATTTAAATACTACACCTACCTAATAGGCTTGCGGTGAGGGTTTTAGAACACCAGCAGTACACAAAGTAAAAAAAGGAAACGTGAATTGGAGTTGTGACAACTGAGAGTGAGTCTCACCACGCATCTACCCAAGTCCTTCATTGTCCGGGGAAAAACGAACTGAAATAACAACCAGTCCGGCAAAATATCTCTATCGTCTTATCATATATGTCGATTCCAAAAAACCTAATGGTGGAATGTCAAGGATGGAAACGTTAGGAAGATAAAGAACACACAAAAAAATTGTTACTGCACATGAGCGCTAACTAGAGGGGAACGTTTGCCTTCTAGGAGCTTGGTAGCTACTGATGGTTGCAGGGTTTCGGGTTTAATCCCAAGTAGAGAATTCGTGCTTACCCCAAGCAAAATCCTCGAAGATCGAAGTGGCCCAGGGAAAGTATCTGGCCCGCGTACACTGAGTATATTAAAATCACACACCTGTAGCTTATTTCGATGTTAACTCTATCCTCGACAATTCAAACCAACCATCTGGTTCTAACACTTTGTTTCTGATGTTCTCATTTGGACAAGCAATGTGCGCAAGCAGGATGTAAGCAGTAACGTATGATTGTCCAATCTCGGAATTTCGTTGAAATAGCTCGGATAAGTTTGTGTCAAAATCAATGTTTAACGGAGAAAAGTCATATCTCCCTTAAGTTCTAAAGGTATCTCCCGCATCATTGGATCTAGTTTCATCAAGGAAAAAAAGAAAATAATATTGTATCAGTTCACTTTTCTGGTTCTTCTGAGATCATCAGTGGAACAGACATTTTCAAAGACATATAAACATCAATGAGTATTTATTCACGTACATTTCTAAGCTTGTCGCTTCCATAGATATTATGGGCCATTTCCTTCAAAACTGCATCCTCTGAGTCCCTATTATTTGCATTAGACAAGGAATTTTTAACTGATCTGAAGGTTTTGAGTCACTATTATAATCATTACATCTTCTGATCAAGTCATTCAATCGCCTGCTTCATTTTTCTTTTCTTACCAGTAGCTTGGTGAGTGTGTTGCATTTTACAGCGTCATAGTTAAATTGGTTCGAAAGGCAGGGGATTGCTTTTTCTATCATATACGCATCTTCTTGCAGCTGAGTATATAAGCATAAAAGTAAGGAAAAATTCATCTAATGCTGCCTAATGATTTTTTCAACATTTCATCAGGTGCATATTTCTCTATGAAAGCGAGGCTTGGAGGTTGATAGCATCAGAGATATCAAGAGTAGAAGCATTCGAAATGTGGTGCTACCGAAAACTGATGAAAATAAAATGGATCGACCGAGTAATTAATGAGGAAGTGCTGAGAAGAGCAGGTGGAAAAAGGAAAGGGGCATCTTAGTTGGCCACATTATGAGACATGATGGCCTGATGAAAACAATCGTATAAAGACAAGTGGAAGCAAAGAAGGGTAAGGGATGTCTCCAAATGAGTTACATAGGTCAGCTTTAAAAGGATATAAAAGAGAAGAAATACGTCGATGTAAAAAAGGCTAGCGGATAGGAGAAAGGATTGGTGAGCTGCGTCAAACGACGTTGGCTTATGATAATGATGGTATCACTCACGTTTAGGACCACTGTACTACATTTTACCACAACCCATTACCATGAGCGCCACTAAGGGCCTCGATTCCTAAACCTAGGATAGATTTTTCTAAGAACAGAGGAAGGAGAAGATCTCATTCCACTTGGAAAGTCTAGATAGCAGCTGTATGGGTACGGTCGCTTTGCATTCGTTTTCAAAATACAGCCTGCAGTGAAATTTGAGAGATGGGAAACTTCAACGTCGGCGCAGCCTGCTTCTGAGATCTCGCTCGTCTAGAACTGGCTACGCAGTGTGCATCAACGGAAAATTGGAAGGATGATAAGATAGATAGGATCTTAACAGCGGACTTCGCTACGGACGGAGATGGAACTGCGCACAAGATATGATTTTGCTTATATTGAATGAGAAGAAAGCAGATTTATACACGCATTAATTGATGCGCCGAAGGCGCGTTCCTGCTGTCCCGGTGAAACCTGTTCACCCTAACCAGCCAGATAACATTTGTACAATTTTTGGCGCATTTGTTCATGTTGTGGGGGTAGTGTTTGGTTTGTGTTAGCAGAAACTAGATTTCCGTTACTTGAACTTTTTCTGTTAATTCCACTGCATTCTCTCGTAACAACGCTTATTGTAGGGTCATTGGGGTCGATGTAGGGGTCATTCATTTCACCGGAGAGTAAGTACATCAATTCATCATCATTCAACAGGTTAAAAATAATAGGTTCATCCCAAATTGATTCCTCGATGAAAAAATATATTTAAAAATATGCTGACGCCTGTTCGATAATATCATTCGTCTCTGTCATTTCCCTTTCGCTTCGGCTGAACGTGGTTCCTACATGAAATAATCTCGTCAAAATATATCTCATCCTTAGCAATTCCTGTTTATCCATCCAGATGGAAGAACCATCATGGCTCTTTCTTCGTCAGCCGATTACTTGTCCTTCAATAATTTAATACTAAATGATCTAAAAATCTAATAACCTAAAAAATGCTGACGCCCGTTCGATAAAATCATCATCTCTGATATTTTTCGTTCACTTCGGCCCAACGTAGTCGTTGCGTGCTATATCTCGTCGAAATAATGTATCTCGCCCTTGGCTATTCTCTTCCTTCCTCGGAGGAGTACATTCCCTTCATTAATTTAGTACGTGGAATATTATGTACTGAAATAGCCCACGTCCTCAAGATTAAGGTCAATTTTAATATTAAATTAAACTATCACCCTCAGGGAAATTAAATCATAGCACTTCCTTATCCAAAAAAATGTATGTGATGAAACGAGGATGCTACCTGATACCCGAGCGCTGAAGAAGTCCGGCCAAGATACGAAGCAATTGCTTAGTGAAGCATTGACGTCGGTACTTAATTTCCAGTAGCCCTATCGCAGCCTCTTCCACTTTTCCTCTTTCCGCAATATTACCATAGGGCGGAAAATATACCCGGCAGAAACCCTCTCGCTGCACTCGACGAAGCCATCAACACAGAAAGCATTTTTAATAGAGCTGAGACGTAGTACACGTAATGGGGAATGCACATATATGACACAAAAAGTGAAATTGAAAGAATGCATGTTTTGTTTGGTTAATTTACCAAATTTATGCTACAGTGATTACATTGATATGTTTGTTTATATGCACATCATCCTTTGTCTTGGTATGAAAATATATTACCTATTAAATTGTAAAAATTTGTGATCCGCTAAAAAAAAGTTTTTCAATCTTTCATTGTTCCTACTACCTACATGTATTGAAAAGCTAAGATAGGCCTACTAAAAGTGTTGATAATTTTCACTTTTTGTAAAATAAATGCTATTCTAATGCCGCTCACTACTTAATGTTGCTGTTTATATATAAATTGCTAGTTATACAAGGGTTAAGCAGTAGATAGTAGGATTTACATATTTTTCCGTGAGATAAAACCTTCATTGCCGAGAGCAGAAATTGCACCACGGATATTTGTAGAGACAGCGTTCAAGAGCAGATCGCCAAGGCACTTCTTCTGAAATTCATGGTTTCAGCAAAAACATCAAGTACTAGCAAACTTCATAAAATTGCTACGATGATGCATAATCCTGGGTAAGATAATGATGGCAATTTTGGAGAGTATACCGTTACCATCAAGTAAAACCCTTCCACGAAGAAACATAGCACGCATTCTAAACCCCACACAATAGGTCCTATCAGATTATTAACTTTTTTTGCATTATAATAACATTAAATTTATTAGATAATACTGCACACATATGCTAATCCAACGATTTGATCGATTAATTAGCATGTGTGTACAGTATTATCTTCCAACCCTATCCCAGAGGCGTCGTCGGGCTCCTATCGCGGCGGCACCTATTTCCTTTTTCCTTCCCATCCAAACCCCTCCCCAAGAGCACGGGCGTATAAGTCTCGGACTTGGTTATAAGTCTCCCGACCCCGGTGTGTTGTATCCTTCAGATGACCCACCTTGGCGTCCTGATCTCTCTGTACGCTCATTGTAAAAATGTTTCTTAAAGCATTCTCATTAATGCTTCTACTCTTAAATGCTGAGAACACTCGGTTTACTATTAGTACTTCTACTTAGCTTACAAAAATCGTGTTAATATATACCTATTACATAATTGAAAGATTTCAGCACGTATAAATTAATTATAACCAGATAAAAAATAAAGACGAAATCTACTTTAACATTAATAAATGAATCATACAAAATGTTTTCAACATAAAAAAACCATTAAGGCTGATTGGCAGTACGGTAAGTATACTAAAGCTGTGTTTATAAATTAATGAATCCGAAACTCTGTTCATGTGTAAATGAAATTAGAGCACATACCGTAAAACGTTCATTAAGTATGGCAGTTGTACCGTCATACATACTGTACACCAAACCGTTTACCATGGTACAGTTTTCCTGAATCTAGCGTTCCTGTAAGTTTAGTTATAGAGGATTACCATGCATACTGACGATAAGGAATATTTTCGGTGTGCCTGATAGAGATGGTGTCAAATGTGAGAACATGAACCCTACCTGCGTAATTTAGTTGACTGCACACTGCAATTTAGCCTTCATTTACTTTTGAAAGGCTACTCTAACTCATTACCTCAGTTAATACCATTGTTAGATTCAGCTCACATTATCCCCAATAACCCAGCACTCCCCACATAATCACGTACCCCACCGTTATTGCTGCGAAATATCAGAGTTTCGAGTAACCATTTTGAATAATTAATAAACCAATAAAGCGAGACTTTTAAAGAGATTGGGATCATATTGCTGATTAGTCATTAAGGTCGCAATGCACTCAAAAACATCTGCCCATCATTACATTGAAACCAGTGAAAGTAAACAAACACCAGTCCCTTCATCAATACATCAGTAGGCATGCAATGTTAATGCATGTGGTCTGACTCTTGTGACATACAGGTAAGGACGACTTTAGATGGGTGAGGGAGTTGGAGCCATTCCTCCTGTCTCTGTTTGTAGCTGCCGAAATCGGTTGACGGTTTTTCGTGCGACTCACTGGGCGCATGGGCAAACAACACCCGTGTAACCGTGTACCCCAGTTCCGCAGTAACTTCAGGGTCGTATCCATATCCGTTGCCTCTGGCCAATCCAACGACCTCCGGGACCTCGCATGGAAGATGCATGCACCTGCCGTACTCCAAATGCTATTGTACACCTTACCGTCCCATGGATTTAATGGAGCTTGCAAATTCTCCAGCATCTTATGAGCGTCCCGAGACTCATAGCCCCTCGTGGTCAATTCAGGATGGCAAGGTGAGAGAGATAAGACTTCCATGAAGCCAAAACCGGTTGAGAGCCTCAAGCTTGTCCTTAAGTCACACATGACGTTATTTTTTTATAATTAATCAGTATAATATCAATTTGTACACTAATTCATAGTCTCAGTGCGGATATTAGTATGAGGAATTGTGATTTATGATAGCATTAAATTCGTAATATTTTTTTTTAATGGGTCACTCTACTGACAGTGGAATTTTCCAAATTCAAAAATGAAGAGTCGATAACAATCATTTTAGACCGAAGTGGGCAAGCTAAGAGACACCATCAGTCTCGCTCGACAGTGACTAACACTACAATAAGGAAAAGATATAGTCGTAAAAATGTGGTTTATTACTTTATTATAAGTATTTTTTCAAGCGTTCCACGTGAGCGGCGGGGAAATAAATATAAATTGCTAAATCTTGACAGTAACAAATACTTCCGAAAGGGCACGATGTAGTAGCGACAAAGTGGTTTATGGATTTATTATAAATACTTATGCCTAATTTTTCAAGCCAGCCAGGTGAAATCCACATACATTACCATAGAAAAAATTCCCCCGGTAATCGAACACCGGAACTATGACTTCGCAATGAATTTGATCTCTTCAAACCTTTTATTTTCAATCCCTCCTCTTTCTTGACTCCCTTCATCGCCACTCCCCAACCATTTCCATTCTTCTTTCATGCCTCATCCAGACGTGATTCGACCCTCCCGAAGCAGAGTTAAATAAAGCAAGGTTCCGAAAGGACGACGCCTCCATTCCATTGCTTTTCCTCCTCCTTTACTCTTACCCTGCCATTTCGGTGGCCTCACCTTCGGGCCACGCTGTCCTCCCTACCAATACGGAGAGCCACAACCTCTATTATCCCGTCCCTCTAATGCTCGCCGACCAACAAGGACCTCATCCCAGGACTCTACCGGCTTTATTTTTTTTTTCCTTTTCTCGTTCCTCTTCCTCGCTCGCTTCCTGCCTTCAAAAACCACACCCATCTCCATCTTCTACTCCCTCCCACACACCTTCTACATCATCCGGCCAATTGGTCCACTCTGATAAATGCAGCGTGAATCGACGTGGAGGACAACCCGGAAGCGTAGATGCACCCGCTGAACCACTCGACGGAAGCCTCCGTTAAACATTGCCATTAAATACACAGTGGTAGTTATTAGTGATGGTTCGAAGATCTTCCCCGCAAATACGAAACTTTTTAGGAGTAAATGTTAATCATTTATCGGTTAATTATATAAATGTTTATTAGGGAGAGTTTGATTGGTTTAATTGGGTCAATGTTCATTGTTAGTTATTTGATATTAGAATTAATTTCTTTTATGGAATATTTGAAATAGGGTTGTTTGGGTCAATGTTCAATGGTTAGTTGTATGATATTAGAATTAATGCATTATTTTTTACTCTAGGTGCTACCTTTTCTGTTTTTTACTTTGTTATTAGGTAGGTAGATCTGTTATACACGTGTGTAAATCTAAATCTTGCCATCAGGCAATAGCCTATTCATATGTAAAAGTTATTACATTGATTAGGCAATTACCTAATTAATATGAAATAATAATAATAATTCCAAAATTGTAACGATTCCGATCCCGATTCTGGTTCTTACATTTCATTTCCGAATTTCTATAAACACTGATTCCTTCTATTATGATGCCATTGGCTCCAAGAAAAATATCACTTAATTCCTGGAAAAAAAGACAACCACATAAAAATGATTTCCCTGTGAAAGAATCAGTTAGCAAAATGATCACTCATATCGCCAATTCGTAATTACATAGTAATTTCTTAATTTCGGAACCGAATTCATGTATCTTTAACGTTACTACGGAACTACGGTATGGAAGAAACGGTCATTACGCTGATTGGAATGTGTTTTGTTTTTGCGATTACGTGGCGCCATAATCCATTACTAGTAGTTACTACTAGTATACTAGTATATACAAGGGTAGGGCATAAGATAGTGTTACTGCCTGGCATAAAATCAAATTACTTATTAGTACATAATAAAATAAAAACATTTCAATGGCATTGATAAAAAGTCGGGAACCCTTTTTTTAAGATCTAAACATGAAGAAGTCGCTCCAAAACGTAAAAATAGTGCCAAAATAAAAATTCCACAGCAAGTTATATTTTTAAATTTTTCACCGTATACATAAATAATTTATGATAATCTATATCATAAATAAAAGTCGGGAACTATATTTTAGGATAACAACATAAAGAACTTGCATCAAACGTAAAAATGGCGCCAAAATACAAAGTCCAAAGAAAAATAGTTGCAATTGAAATTATATTTGTAATATTTTCACAGTATACTTGGATATTTTATGATAAATTATTGCATATATCAGAGAAATATAAAACGATATAGAATATCACACCTTTTTTTTCGTTTATATCATACGAAAACATAACTATCGTGCTGTTCTCTCTTCCAATACGGAGAGTCACAACCTCTATTATCCCCTCCCTCCAAAGCTAGCCAACCAACAAGGACCTCATCCCACGCCTCTCTCTCCCGGCCTTCGTTTATTTTTTTCTTCTCTTTTTCGTCCCCCTTCTTCCTCGCTCGCTTCCTGCCTTCAAAAACCACACCCATCTCCATCCTCTACGCCTTCCCTTTCCCCTCCTACATCATCCGGCCAATTGGTCCACTCTGAGAAATGCAGCGTGGGACGAGCCGAAATGACCCCAAGGCTTCGCTCGTTCCGCGGATATTGTGGTGACCGCCGCAGAGTTAAATTTAGCTGCCTCTTCTCCTCCTCGACGCCATTAACATATTACGGGGATAATCTACTCGGAATTGGAATTACGTGATCGTCCGCACAGACACTCTAAGGATACTTTATCACAACTATGGGTTGATGTTGTCAAATAAAATGACTATTGCGACATACATCTACATCTACATTCCTCCACGAAAGCCGCCTAAAAAGGAGTGCGGCAGGGGGGTGCTAGGACACCAGCCGTTTACATATAAAAAGCATATACTCAAACAAAATTACGTTTAGCATTTATTAAAGTACTTCATGGTTCGGGTGAAAAACGTATTCCCATATCTATCCGTTCGCCGAAATATCTCTCTTAATTTATCGCTTCTGTCGCATGGCATATATGAAAAATGCTGGAGGAATGACAAAATATCCTGGGATGCGTTAAAAAATTATTTATTTTGCTTGGCGGAATTCTCTGAATGAATATGAAGTCAGAGAAACGGAAAAAAGATTCAAGAGTGTAATATTGCATTCGTGGGAATTGTTAATGAGAGAATTCTAGAATGTAAAATGTATTGCAGCCCTAAAACGATACTTATTCTTGAAATGAGTTTTTCATTAAAATGGTCCCAAAACGGTTGTAAACAGAAATGAAACGAAAGATGATTGTTAGAAAAAAGCAAGTAGAATATTCTTATGAAGTATTTTCTCAGAAAGCATCTAATTATTCTAAAGTTGAAAGTAACTAGGTAGCAGCATTAGTATTTACCTGTTAAAATTCCTAAAATTTCACTTCTTTTTTTTCAAAGCAGTCAAACATATCCGTATTTTCAAAAGTAGAATTTTACAGCTGGACGCCGAGAGCGTAAATTTCCACAAAATAATGAAAGATTAGAGAAATGATGAAAACGAATACAAACTTTTAGAGACTCACTCCTTTATGAGGCATCAAATTTTTTTCATCCAGGGACTCAGAGATTACAGGGAAGGACACTAAAACGAAGCACCTAAGGCCTTTATGTACATTTTAACCACGAGAACTCCAATGCAAAGTTTACTTTGTATTTAATTAAATTAACCACGAGTGAAATTTTATTTCTACCCACGTGGTGATTATCTCTTTCGCAAAAAACAGAAGGAACATACGAATATTTTTTATACTCGTATATTTTTTATTGGAGATCCTTACCGGTATTAAGCCAAAAGGAACAATTTTGTTATAGTATTCAAGAGAGAGAGAGAGCCATTTAGATTTTAGGCCCGCAGGTGAACGACAACCACCAAAATTTTTACGGCTGGAGCCCCAAACCGCTACATCACCGAAAGGAAAAGCAGCCATGGAACACGGCCGAATATAATGAAAAGGGCGGTGCGATCCAAGCATCCCGGGTGATTTTATTAAGAGATGAGAGGACCCAAGGAGGGAGGAAAAGCGAAGTAGAGAGAGGGAATGATGGAGCGAGTCAAAAGAGTAGGTAGTCCTTGGAGAACAAAATGGCTTGAATTCAGAGCACGATGAAAACAGCCACATACATCTTCAAAAGGTCCAATGGTAACAAGCCCCAGTACTAAGTCGATTTTGTTATATTAAAATTACACTGTGTCCTAATTTCATGGAAAAAATACAGCAAGTCCTATGGAACATCCCTTTGTGAACTACTTTACTTTCATGATCTCTATAAGCTGTGATGGAATAAATAATACTTGGAATTTTCCACGATTATATAAACTTGGAAAATTGCAAGTATTTATTTCAAAGTGGAAAAATTGCACACCATTATTGAATCTTCGGTTTTGGTTCTATAAGAACAATCTATTTTATCCTATATAGTGAATTTTATTTTATTATTTTTCCCGGTGGAGAACAAAAAGACTGTAAAAACATGTATGTTTAATAAAATATCATCATCATTGCTTCGGTTGGTTTCACGCACCTCTCCTTATTGGCCTCTCATCCACTAGCTTCTTCATAGTGAAGTATTTATTCTCTTTCACTTATGCAGTCCGTTCTATGTAGCTCTTTCGGGGTCGTCCCTTTCCCTTCTTTCCATACAGCAAGCCCTAGGGTGAAATACTTTATCTTCATGAACTCTATAACCTATCCTTTTTCATGGAGGAGAAAAAATGGGCGATAAAAAATGTATATTTATAAAAAAAATCATCATAATTGGTTAAAAATAGTAAGATTGGGTTGCAGCTATCCTTTCCGGTCACTTATCTGCTAGCTTTTTCATACTGACGAATTCATTCTCTTTCATATATACAGCCTGTTATACATATGTATCAATCAATGGCTCGCAAGTCCACTTCGTGGAATGATGACATTATAGATCCAAAAATTCCATTTCGGACAGAGTTTGTTGAAAACTTGACCTTTTCAGGTCATTATCTGTCTGTATGTTAACTCTTGATAATGGCCTGAAAAGGTCATAACCGGTAGTCTTTTAAATAAATACTGTGTGGAATATAACAAAGTTAATTTTGAATCTATTATATCATATGTATCGCATGAAGGGTGTCCTTTGCCCTTCCTCCCTTCTGCCTGTCTTTTGACGAACGCCTTCATGAGACCATCGATAAATCATGTTTAATAAAAACAAACATGTATACATAAATTAATTCATATCATTTTAAAGGTATTTATTGTGCAAACCTAATCATAAATACTATAGCAATACCTGCGTTGCACCACTTAAAAGTGAATTTACCCCATATCAAAAGTGTTAAATGTATAGAAATGACTGGATTTGGTACAGATACCTTCTCACGGATGATTTTGTAAAACTGTCAAAGGTATTATAAACGGTATTCGTATAAAAATACAAACGGTATTCGTATTTATATACAGCGAATAAACTAAAATAATTCAGATCTATTATGCTATAATCATTTACTGCATAGCATTACTTCAACATCAACAAATTGACGCCATATGATTCCATTTTTAAATGAAACCAAAAACTAAACAGAAACATCAAAATTTAGCATAAAATAGATAAATATGATTTATGTTGAAGAAGCTTGGACTTTGGGTCATTGGACTCATACCTTTCATAATATTCGGTCAAAAAGTATTTTAATATTTAGCATTAATTCCTTGCCGCCGGCTATCAATCATGGTCATAATGTCCATAGAAATAACAAATCTTAGACATGAGTGCAATGTCACAAGAAATTTCTTTAACCGATTTGCTGAAAAGTCGTCGGGTGAGTTGAGAAATTCGACTTTAAGTCACAAAGCTGAATCCCAATTTTTTTATTAAGACGGTCGTAAGAGGTAGAAAAGCCTTGGATAGACAATTTTTTCGTATCAAAACTCATAATGAAGTCGCATCTTTGTCGTCGTTCATCCGCTATGATCACCTACTTCCTTAACTTACAAAAAGATCCTCTGGAATCCAGAGCACACTTTTTCGAACGAAAATTTGGGATTGTGCAATTTTTACGCCAAGGAACATTAATTAAAAGATATGTGTAATTTCCATAATATGGACAATAACATATTTTTAAAGTACTATAAATAAAGACTTTTCATGCAAGAAGCAAATCAAAAACAGAAATTCACAGCTTTTATCACGAATTCATAGTAGTTGCAGTAGACATTGTCGTAATGCGATCTAAAATCAATTAGTATTATGAAATTTGCTCTTCTGAGAAATTGTGCAGAGGCTTGAATTGATATTTTCACGCTCGTTCGCGTTCTTCAATATCAATGTACAAGTTTTTAAACTATTAGTATATCAAACTTTTTAACTGTCTATATTTAAGCTAAGATTACTAGTTTCGGTTTCATAGATTTATCATCAATCCACATCCTCAGATTAATCAAATAACATCGAATTCAAATTTTCAAGACTAAAACGTTGGTATCACTAAAATGTAGTAGGTATATAATGCAATTAAACCCATTTAAACGAATTGCGTATAACCAAGTCAGCATTAATAAAGAAAATTTTAAGTTGATAATATTATAACTGATGATTTTTAGCTGAACTGCGTGAGACCTTTTCATGATGGAAATTATAGAAAAAACTTTGTTAGGAAATATTTGAAAAAGCACGATCTGTATTTCGTAGCATAGTTACCTGACGATGTTATGTAATCCGGGTTGTGCTTTTTTAACAATATTAGTGAACCTAAAGTTAATCTTTAATTTCTACAATAAAATTATTTTGAAGGTGAGAATCGACGAAAATCGCAGTGAATCAATTGTTTTGACGCAATCGGTTCGAGCAGAAGGATCTTAACTGGGCAGATCGAGGACGCGGAACGCGAGGGATGCGAAACGGAAAAGAAACGTTTTGGAAGAGTGGAAGAGGGGTCTAAATGGACAGCACGCACGGACTAAAATCTCATTTCGCAGGTACAGTGTCTCGGAGCGATAAAGGACTTCCTCATCTTTCCGGTCATTTTTTTCCCACCCCTTCAAAAAACACATACACGTTCCTACCCTTCTCTTTTGAAGAAAACGTCCTTCCTCTTCCTTCTTCCGCCAGTTTACCATTCATTTTAGCGCTTTTCTCATACATGGAGAAAAAAGGCGCCATTGTATTCGGTTTGTCTGTATATAAATTGAAGTAAAAAGTATTGAGGTGTATTGGGTATAACATTTAATTTATATTAACTTTTCATTCCAGAGAATTACGTTTCGAAATTTTTGGAAAGATGTAATGATGTGGTTGATGATTACTCTGTACATATATTATTATCCCAGCCAGACCGCATTTTTACCCCCTGATTTCTGGCTTTTTCCATCTACCACAGCACCGTAGTCCACGACATTTATATACCTCTCTCCTCACTTTCTCGTCAATTTGCAGAAAACGGTAAAATGTACACGATTTCAATGGTGGTTCTAGGTTTGGTATAGAATGCCGTTTCCAAACACATATGATGATGCACAGGTCTCGAATCCACGACCTTAGTCTAAGGCCTTGTTTGATCAGACATGATGATTTTCTTTCTTTACCATCAGCAAAATAATGCACTGATTTATGTAAAAAAGGGATTGCCTCGCAATTCATGTTTTTAGGTTAATTTTAGCATTAAACGTATCGCAGCATAATAAAACAATCGTAGTTTGATATACTAAGACCAGTATGATATACTAAGACCAGTATGATATACTAATCGCATTAAACAACTGATCCATACAAGAGAAAGCTTACGCTGTACGTCAGTCTTTGCAGTGAGTGCTGATCTATTTTTCCCCTCAGCCTTTCTTTTCCATCTCTTAACCCGAGTCATATCCCACCTTTCTTCTCTTTCTCTTTCGCCACGAGCCATTACTTCCTCCGCTCCCCGCAAAATACCAACCGACCGCACCCGCCATCCCTAGAGAGGACGGTTGGGGGGTGGGGTGCGGAAGGGAGGGTGGGGAGCCGTCCCCCAAAACACCGGCACCCGAAGAAAACCACCTCTTTCCGACCCATCCGACCATTAATCCGGCATCAAAGCCACATTCAGCCTCCCCCCTCCCCGCCGCCACGACCACACCATCCCCATACACCTCACACACGCACACGACGACAACAAAGCGAACCTTACCTTCTTTTACTTCCTCCTTCTTCCTAACTCTTTCTCCACCACTCCCTGCCTCCATCCTCTTCTTTCTACGGCTCCCTTATCCTCTTTCCTCCCTTCCTCCATTCAGGCCTCTCCTATCTAAAGCACTGCATGAAGCGTGTGACATTGTACGCAGACACGCGAACGGGTGAAAATTTATAAACACCAAGAATGAATTTGGCTATAAAAAGAATATTTGAGTTAGCCGGGATTCGAACCTGGATTTCCTGACTGCCTACCACGAAGATCACTCTCACAAGGGGAGTGTTACAAAACTGGGTCTCAGATTTCAATCAAACTTTCTAGAGTTGTGGTCCATCGCCAGCTGTGTACGAATAACTCCCCATGTATGGTTATGCTACTAATAGTTTAATGAAAACGCGGTTAAACATTTACAGGACTATTATATTCCTTTAGAAATGCGATACCATAAAGTAGTATCCCGGTGGTTACGGCACTCAGCTCCTACCGGAGGACCTAGGATCGATTCTTGGATGCGGAAATTTTATTTATAATTTGTTTCTACATTTCATTTTACAAAACCCTACTTTTCATCATTGCTTCCATGATTTTTGATGGAACTTTAATTTTTGCATGGAAACTTTTTTTTGCAATGCAGAAGCGTTAGATGTTTTGCCATTTTTTCACGCGGAAGCCTAGTTTAATTTATGCTGTTTTTGTAAAAAAAATTCGTAAAGGCCGTTTTACTCGGGGCACGGAATTGCGCAGGTTAGAACTGCATTAATTTCTAAAATGGCGTGGAATTGCGCGAATGCATGAACGAAATTAGAAAGGGCTATTTTGCCATCTCACGTCCACGCATTCTCGCATGTGTTCTAGCAATTCATCGCTTTACACGACGCAATTTTGACTGCGCCTTCGTGTACACACGTCAGATTGTGCAAGTACGTGCCCCCTGTAAAACGGCCTTAAGAAAATCTAGAAATCTTCACCCTTACCAGGTCTGTAACTGGGGCTGGTCAGAGAGGTCAAGTACCCTGGGGTGCAAAGTTAATGGGGGCGGTGAAATTTGAAAATTTTATTCAAACAAGTTATTAAATTATTTTAATTAATTAATTTAAAAGTAATAATACATTTTTAATCAATAGTATTGATAAAATATTTTAATAGCAAACATACAGCGTGTAATTTCAACTAGAGCATCTCAAAATATAACTAACGGATGTATTATATTTTAGTCGTGGGGAGTGGAGAAGGGAGAGAGCGAGGGGAGGATCACGGTTGGGCGCGGCAAACTGATCTTTGCCCTTCCTGACAAAACTCCTAGTTCCGGCCCTGCCACTAGTTCCCCCCTCCTAGCCCTCACAAACCTAGTCCTCCCCATCTCGGTGTAACAAACCCAGTATTCCCCGACTAGGTATAACAAAAACCTAGTCCCCCCACCTAGGACTATCCCACCAAGTCCTCTCTATCTAGGTCTAACAAATCTATTTCTTGTCACCAATGCCCAGCAAACCATCTAACGATTTGATCGTTGGATTATTCTTCCTCATAGAATGATCCTCCAAAGTCGTTACAGCATTAATACCTTTGCTTGGTTTCGCTATTTAGTGGGCCATCTTCGCTTCTATAGCGTTGAAGTGTTTCTCCCCGTCCCGTCCCTTCCGAACCTATACCTTCCTAGAGGCGTCGACGGGCTCCTATCGCGGCGGCGCCTCTTTCCTTTTCCCTTCCTCTCCAGCCCCTCCCCGGGTGATCGGGCGTATAAGCCACTGGCTTGGTTCCCCGCCCCGGCGTGTTGTATCCTTGAAGGGTTCCCCTTGAACCCTCATACTCTTTGCCCAACAAACCTAGTCCCTCACACCTAGGCCTTACAAAAATAGTCTTCCTTACATAGGCCTAACAAACCTAGTCCTACCCACCTAGGGATAACAAACCTAGTCCTCCTTAGCTAGGCCTAAAAATCTAGTCCTCCCCACCTAGTCCCACCCACCAAACTTAGCCTTCCCCACCTAGACCGATCCGACTTAGTCCTCCCCACCCTATGACATTTAGTCCCCCTCCTAGGCCAACCTCACCGACGCCTTCGGCACCCAGACTTCTCCCATCGAGTCCACTCCCACAAAGGCCTCCCCCAGAAAACCCCGCAACACACAGAGAAACCGGCGGAAAAACACAAAAGGAAACTTTCTTCTTTCACTCTCCCCCTATCTGTCTTTCTTTCTCTACTCCACACACACAAGTCCGCCACAAAATGCTCCCCTTTTTTCTTATGCTGCCCACGTGACCGCCTCCTCTCTCTCTCTCTCTCTCTCTCTCTCTCCACTAACCCCTCCAAACAACCGCCCTCCGACCTCTCCTTATACGCCGCCATTGCGAGTGGGCCCCAACGCTGAAATGCCTCGCCATTTCCTAAAGCCTAAGGATTCATCAATTTTTCAGCGGTGCCCTCTCTCGCCCTGCCAGCGAACTAAGGTGGGGAGCTTATAAGGTCGGGAGGGAATGGGGGAAACAGGTAGGGGAAGGACGGATACGGCTATCCACAGCGTCCCTCTTCTCCAACCTGCTCCGCTGCTACTCCTCCCACGACCTCTCTCTCTGCCACGGCCTCCTGACATATACCTACTTTCAGTCCAAACACTTATCTCCCATACCCCTCCGCTCCCCAGTCTCAGTACTGTCAAAGCCGAAATACCCGACACCACAGGGCCGCCCGAGTCTGCTTCCATCCGAAGCCGCGGGGGGTCGCGCTTATCCTCCCCAAATATCTCATCCTCCCAAAAAACACTCGACCACCTTCCCTTCGAGGAGGATTCCCTTCTTCCTGTCCATCACATCACCTCTCCCACCAAACACACTCCAGCTCTCATCTTTGAAACCTTCTCCTCTCCCCGTGTATCTTCTTGGACCTTTTATCGAAGACCTCATGATTCTAATGTTTCTGATTGACGTTATCTATCCGGAAAATATTAATTTTTATTTCAACATAAAAACACAAAATCCTCTACTTAAGATATTGAAATAACATAGTCATAATTTTCTCAGAATTTACGAATAATAACACTGGGGAACAACCAATTTGCTGTCTCAGATCTGAGACTTTTTTTTTGACTAACTCCTTTGGATAAGAAAACAACCTCAGTTTTTATCTATCATGTCAACTTTTTAAAGTATAGGATACCCTCTTTCTATCATACAAAATTTGCATGTGAATGAATTTAAATGAAAATATTACCTTATATAATTCCCCATACGGAGTCATTACCGATGAATGAATGGTTTACCGATGCGTGTGAATTGACAATGGAATATAATTAATTGCGACGAAAAAAAATTCCCCTGAACCGGGAATCGAACCTTTGGCTATCCGGGCCACTGAACAGAAAACGCTATCCAGGTTTCTTAATTCCAATGGCAATTGTATTGAGACTCATGGTACTAGATGTTGGGGCCTCGTAGTCCATCAAGGATGGCAACGCGAGGGAGAAAGAAATTTCAAGAAGACGCACCCGTTTGAGAGCCTCAAACCTGCGCAAAGCGGTATGAGTAATATTTCAAATCCTTTCGCGTGAACGGTGGTGAAATACTCATGAGTTGCCATGAGAAACAATTCCCCTGGACTCGGAATTGAACCGCGGACAGAAATCCAAAGGTTCGCGGTTCAATTCCCGTTCCAGGGGATTTTTTTCTCATTGCAATTCATGAATATTTCACCACCGTTCACGCGGCAGGATTTGAAACTTTACAAACAAAATATCAGTGCGTGCAACCCGCTCAAGACTGAAGCTACCCTCGAAGCAACTTTTGGACTAGAACCTGTGACCAACAATTGTATCTTCTGCATAACTAGACAACTATGCGCCTGTCAATTGCCTCCAACGGCGTCAGTCACCCGGCAACAGGTGCGTAAGGTTAACATCAGCCAATTTGAGAGCAGTGATGCAAATGATGAGCAATGCCTCTTTTGATCGACGCTCAAACTAGCAGAGTGGTCATAATCACATAAGGTGTAGTGAAAGAAATTGGCGTGGCAGAAGAAAACTAAATACAGTTTTGAAATCAGCATGGCTGTTTTAAGTTGAATCAGCTCAAAAATTGAAGTCAACAGAAAATGTGTTAAAAATTGTTCTCCTTTTTTCCCGGCGAACAATGGCAGTGAAGATTACTCGGGTTTGACAACGAGTAAGGACCTCCATATCTCCTTCTAACGTTTCGACGAACAACTCGTCAATCTTCCTCAGGGATTATGGAATCCAATGATTATTGGATTTCTGAATGAGAACATCTGGTACCTATTTGCCGAGTTTCTCCCAGGAGATATATATTTACTTGGAGATAGAAACTATTTAACCTTTTGGATGAAAGCTTCTCGCATTTCGAACCGGGTCAGGATCTGCACGATGTAGGCCAACGTTTCGTTGGGAGACTTTCCTAACTCTGACTTTTACAGAACTTGACCCGGTTGGAAACTCGAGAAGCTTTCATCCATGCTATTCACCGGGAGAAGCTCAGATTCTTCATTATTTTACCTTTTTATTGATGCGCTTGGTCAGGAAAGCAAAACGAAAGTCCTACATCGCAATCGCCATACCTCACCTTGAATACGCACCAATCATATGTGATTAGATTAATCCTCAAACTAGAAGATGTGCAAAAGAAAATAGAAAAGTATGGTTCTGTAACATCAAGCTACGCGTAAACAGATTGGCCCACGGATTTCACAGGAATTGGGTTAGGAGCCACTAAAGAGTTATGAGTCTACGTGCTAGACTCTGTTTGGTTTAACAATTGCGAGCAACTCTTTCAGAGTAACGCAGGGAAATTTATCTTATAACAACACAACATCTCTAATTCCGACAAAAACCACAATATTGGAAAAACATTCCACCGAACGGACTTGTATAGGTATTCATCATCGACATTGCAGAACTTAAATAAAATTTACGTCGAACTCAAGAATGGAAAATCTCTCAATGGTAACCTAATTAATAATTGTAATCCCGTTTGGGTTAGTGGATGGTTTCTTTAAACCCTCCCCCACTCGCTGCAAACTTTCACGGCAACACGTATCTTTGATACTAAGTGAATCTAAGAAAATAAAAATCCGTGGAAGATGTTATTTTCACATTGGCATCCACATAAATACTTTGATACCTATTATTTACATATTTCGTTCATCTTTCGCTAAATTCAAGGTAATACAGGACAACATTTAATCGGATCATGCCAATCCTTTCAACTCCTCTCGGAAATGCAGAATTGCATTGAGTAGGAGTCGACACGCCTCCTTCGTGCTGGCGGGCCGCATGACCAAATTCGTAGAGCTACTTGGGACGCAAATAATTGTATTCGAAGGAGAAATGTTATAAATGGATAATTTATAACCAACTTCATTCAGCTCTCTCACCACATCATTGGCCAAAGAATTTGCAGCCATTTTTTGTATCTGCAGCATAACATTTTTAATTGGGTTTTGTACCTAGATTAGAGAATTCTCCCAACCCATTTCCTACCTTAACTCCATTATATATTTTTCTTCATTTAATCAACCAATTATTTTTTTATTACATTATTTGGATTGAAAATGATACTTTCCGTGATTAACTGTAGGTATCCCTCTTTATGCTCAACAAATAAATTTCCGGGAAGAAGGTGTATTTTTTAAGTGGCGGTGTTCGTGAACAATTATGCAGTCACACGTAGCTTTCCTGCGGTGAATGGATGGAAGAACATAATTTCATAGCGAGTGAATTGGGAAAGGCTTCACTTTTACACTCATTTCCGAGAAATCCCAATACCAAAATTCCATCGATCATTGCTTTCTAATTGAATTTGTCCTTTTAAAAAAGTAGCAGTTTAGCTTGAATAATGCATTGGAAACGATAATTACTACAGAGTAAATTCTGATGACCACTGTGCACCTACGCACGACATCGGGTGCGTTTATTTGGATTGTTGTTCGGAAAATTGGAGAGAGAAGCACTCTAAGAACTGTAAACAACGGCCTATCTGAAATAAATTGAAGTGAAACTAGCATTAAGTTTTCTTTGGATTACGAAATAGCCCATAAACTTCTCCAGTTAACGTTCAGATAATTTTTTCGTAACTTTAATGTGGCCGAAAAACAATATTATCCATGCCTCAAGGTCAAAATATTTGATATTATTTTTTTATTATTATAGTACTCTACCGATTAAGGTAGGTTTCCATTGAGTACTAAAGAGGTGATCTGGGAGCTTCGCTTTCCTTCCAGCACTGCCTTCTTTAATTCACTGTAAGGCCTACTCTCTTTCAATCTATCTAAAAATGCTATTCTTTTCCTTCCCCTCCCTCGTTTCCCCAACATTCTACCCTCCAACACCATTTTCAACATCCCTTCACCGCTAAGCACTTATTCCATCGAAACCTTCTGTAAGTATTAATAAATAAACGATATATTATATTTATCACCAACAATATTCATTATTAAATCTTTCTCATTTTTTAGAACTTTCTTTCTTTAGGTAGGTATTAAATTATATCTTACCATTTATGTTTGTACAGGTACCTGGATATATATTACTTGAAATCATATAAAATAAATTTATATTTTTATAGAATAAATAAAAAATATCAACTCTATCCTCCTGTCAGGTCAACCGTTGTTATGCATGTAGATTATTTATAATTTTTGATTAACTTTAAAATTTTCTCTCCCTCAAACGCTGAGTCGAATATATTTTCTCTCCCACTCTCACCAAATGCCAATCCATGACTGCTTTACAAAAGTTTTAGTCCAAACTCGTATTTTAATTATGTTTATTACATTGACAAATCCACAAGCAACTAAGGGAGCGCTAGTAATTTCCAAAGACTCACTATCAGAAAGGCCAAATTTCCACAAAGTGTTTACGTATGTAAGAACTTGGAGCAATTTAAGTACAGCACTTAGCAAATTAGCCGCACAATATCCTCTTTCTCAGCTCATAAGCCTCTGCGTGAGGGAAAAAAATATTTTTACAAGAACTGAGCATTAAAGTTTCATTACCTAAAACGCTTCTACACCTTCAAGAGGTTCAAATGTTTCCCCCTTATATTAATTACTTTTAAGCCGCACACGTATCACCTTCTGGATAATGTGGCTTTTAGAATCAAGACTTAAGTAGATGCTGTTTTGGTAGAAGACGAAATCTCATTTAAGATAAAAAGTCCGCATTCACCGAGAAAAGTTATGTCAGCAATTAATAATCAGAAAAGTTTCTCACTCTTTTTTTTCAAAACTTGGAGAACAAGAGACTCGCTGGTGAAAACAGTAAAAAGATGACGATCAACAAATTTTTAAATACAATATAACCATGAGTAACATTTCTTTCATTACAAGCTAGCAATGGAACGTTATCATCTAATTTTAAAGCGTAGAATTGCTGACATATGACTTTTAAAAAATTTTATAGGTCAATGATGCAAAATAAAAGAATTAATAAGTTTATTTTTTCACATATGAGTCTGATTAACTGGACGGTAATGGTGATGATGACTGGGATAATGTAATCAATTTTTATTCTGTTCCCTACGAGAAGCAACTCATCTTAAAGAAAAAATGCCGTTCATTTTGACGCATGAATTATTTTCATTGTTCCCCTACAATTAGCAATATGCATCGTGACAAGAATAATACGATAACCATGCTTCTCACCAACACATAAAACGTTAAGCTTTTGGGCAGTTGTAAGCAAATCTTATGACAAAATATGGGATATCTTTTAATATCTTTGATATTTTTTGATATTTTTTATTTTTATATAATTGAAATAGTTCCCATAATATGAGAAGGAAAAACATAAATAAAAAGCGCCTCAGCCTATTTAAATTCATCATTTCATCAAATATCCACTTGCGGTAATACATTACCATCGACAAAATAATTCATTTTTTAAATTCAGAAAACTCAAAAATTTTGTAGTCTCAAGTATCGAACTGAAATATGATATTATGATTTACGTGCATGATGAAAATGAGTCATTTTTTCTGCCTAAACTAATTTGCTGTTTTAATTGCCGAATTCCTCCCATAATAGCAAGATTGCCTCTAGGAAACTATAAAAACTGAACGGAAAAAATTACTGAACAGCCAGAGGTCAACTTACCTAAAGGGAGAATTTTGTATTTAAAAATACATGAAGTACCACACTTACTCATTTGAAGTTTAAAGTGGGGACAGCTCGAGAGATACGAAAAAATCTCAAAAACTCAGAATGTTCATTCTCTCATTTAGTCTTTATCTGGCATTCAGGGTCGGCTATTACAAAAAAAACCTGCTTTAAGCGTCACGCGTGGCACAGCGTTAATTTTTATAAGCCTCCACCACAGGGAAAGGAAAAATTTAAGATCTTATTTCGCTGATAAAAGTTTTCTCTGTGTTGAAATTATTCTTGTAAATTGAAAGGAAATAGAGGATAAATACAGCTTAGTAAAGCTTTATTCACGACTTTATAGAACTTAGCATTACTATGGAGATGAAAACTTAAAAAAAACGTCCGTTGGTTCGAAGGAACTTAAAATGACGTAAATCGCTTTCAGATAGCAACAAATAGAGAGAAGCTCAAATATGTCTTGAAATTAGACGGTAGCAAAGAGGACTGAAAGCTACCATAATTCTCTTTTAATTATCGTTAAAATCGATTGCACGATTTACGCATGACGGTTGAACGAACATGCTTTTATATGTATATGTTTTGTTCATAACAAACCAAGAAAAGTCTACTTACGTATTCTCTCAAGTACCTACAAGGAAATAGGACAATCAGCAAGGAAATAATTAATTTTCATTTTCTTAAAGTTATCAAGAGTCTGATTCTACCATTTGAAATCATTTCATTGGATGAAAGTTTTCTAATTAAATCATATAAACTTTGGTTTTATAATGCAGACCTAACCTCTCGAGTTAACTATGAAAGCAATCAAACCACCTGTGATGTAAAAATTTAATCCACTTGGCTTTACATTGATGAAAAATTCTGCCTCTTTTGAGTTTTTTTGTGGCACCATTACAGGAAATATTTAGCTCTGCAATAGGCAAATTATTAGTTTGACTTTAATTCACATCATACGTTATCGTATATATGTAAGGAGGAATGGGTGGTGACCGAAAAACGAAAACATTGCTGCTACCAAAGACTATTTCACAGGCTAGACCTCCAATTACAACTCATTACGCAATCGGGTTTTCCGGGCCAATTATTACCTCCAAATGGAAATTATTGCAAGGGAGATTTGGTAAATTTTCAACCAACTAAAAACAAGAATTACTCTGAGCGAATTTTAATTTCGCCATGCCCACCGCTATTTATTCGTACTTAAGTATAATTACTTGTCGAATATAATCTCAAAATCGTTTTCATCCATATTCATTGTTATTAGGAAGTGAAGTATTCAAATGATTTTCACGTTAATTCCGACTATTTAACTCCAGAAATAATTCCCAAACCACGTTAAGGTCGCAAAATAACATAGCACAGCTTGACAGGAATCCTTCCACGGCAGTATTGATTACGCATGACTCCTCTACCGGTTATATTTCGTCTTTTGTGATGACGTTTTACTCATATAAAATTTATGATATATATAAAATGTAAATCATCATCTCATCTTTAGGATGCATTGGATATACCCTTTTCGGGCTTTGTCTAAAATCCAAATATTAAAAGAACTCTTTCAGAAAAAATTGCAAGTTTTAAATTGAAAAATTCCGAGTGCTTCTACAAAGACATCATTTGACTTTTCTTCTTACAGTCTGTAATCATTATCTTATATTAGAAATATTAAATAATTACACCCTCTTCTTCGTAGATTTTAGAGAAAGGCAAATTTTAACGGTCTACTTCATAAAGTCTGGAAATTTCAAGAATATCCTTAGTAAAAACGACTAATTTACCGCAAAACGAAGCAGGCGAGAGTGATGAGCTCTTTCACGTGACACAAATTACATGCAGTCGACCGTGTTTCAGGTGCGCATACGATTTATTCTTCGAATGTTACTTTCTAATTTCTTATTTTCCACAAAGGATCCTCCAACCATACCCATTATACTAACAATTCGCTTCAGATAATATAACCAGGAAGTGAGCGAAATCTTGGGCGTACCCAGCGAGGGGTAGGAGGGGGGAGCTGCCTCTCCCCCTAGAAGCAAAAATCGCAAATTTCTTTAAGGAAAATAATATTTTTTCAAGCAAATAATTTTAAAAACTAATAAAGAGCTGTTATATTTCCTTAAAATGAAGAATGATCGTAGGCTTTCCCGGCGTATGGAATTGTGGAAGGTTACACGTGAAGACGATGGACAACTCGCCCATCGAAACGTCGGCCGAGATGGAGTTGGAGAACCTGACCCGGTGGAAATCCCGTGTAACCTTCCACAGTTTCCTTAAAATGTTGATTACATTCACCTTTTCCATGCTTAAATCTTACCTAAAACTTAAACAACCATGTCTTGCCTCTCCCCTAATTTTTATCCTGGGTACACCCTTGAGCGAAACACACAATTATGTTAAACCACAATATTTATTGACAATAACAAACGTACCACCCACGATGCATGATAATTCACCCACTCACTAGGAGAACCTTTCATCAACCCTCAATTCACCAGCCGCCGCTCACTCAGCGAGCCGCGAGGTCTGATTAATTTAGCACGAATATTTTCGTCACCAGCACGACTCGGCATGAGAGCCGACGAATATGGGGGGGAATAGGGCGATGTCAAGGAAAGGGGGTTAAATCTCTCATTGAATCAACAAACATGCCATCTTATCCTTTCACATGTACGCGCTCCGCAGGAAACGGAGGTTAAAGCCTGGGGATGTTGAAGAGGTGTTCAATGGCTGGGATAAGGTGGAAGGGGGAAGGCTAAGAAATGTTGGAAATTCTGGGATGGGAGGCCGTGGGGTCGGTTCACTCGACTAATCGCCACGCAAATCGCCCACGCGTAAAAGCGTTCCCCCTCCCAAGACTTCTCGTGCGTAACAAATTGGAACGCGCGATACAAAGCGATTCCGGGTAAAGCAACCGTTTTCCTACCTCACCCCCCCCCCCCTCACGATCCTGGGCGAAATTATTTACTTTTGGGACCCGGGGCGCCATTCTGTGGAATTTCTGCTCGACCCGGAGAATGGAACACAAGAGCTAAAGGTGGTGGGGGGGGGGGAGTGGGAGGATGGCGAGACCGTACCTTTACGCCAGCACCCCTTGCACCCCACCACTACACTACTTTCAACCTCCCGCCCCCTTGGTTTCTTTGTAGGTCAGCATCGGTGGCGTGCTCTTGGGGGGGGGGGGGGGGTCCCTGTTCGGAACGGTGAGGGCTCGGGGAGATTGGATGCGGGCTCCTTTGGGCCGCGGTTGTCGGTGCTCTTGTGGCACTACTGCGCCTCTCTTCCTGAGCGATGATCCGGGATGCACCAACACTTTGAGAGCCCTGTTCCTCGCCCAAATCAGTACGTAACATCCGCGCAATTACCGCGAGGCAACCCTCTACAAACAGCTTCGTTAACATCATATTATAGTGAGATGATTTTTGAGGACGAGTACGCTTTTTTGGAAATTCGTTTTCAATGAGAGACTTATAAGCAATTTTTTAATTTTCAGTATTCAACCTTAATCGCCTTGACCGGTTTCTAACGTTAGGCACGTCATTTTATGAGAAACCTATTGAACAGTAGCCTATATAGTGACATTTTGAAAATGACATTTTCTAATCCATTACAAGAGCATTCTTTCCGTTCGAAATGGTGGAGGAGAATAGAGATAGAATGAGATATATTACCCGGTTTTTTTAACCTTATAGTAAAGACAGATATAAGACTTGATTTAATAGCAGGTGGTCCCTAATTTCCCCCTGAGCCCGAGTCTGTAATCGTTGATTAGCTGATCTCGACGATGGAGTCTGTTTATACGCTGTTTTTTTCAGTTTAATATTTCATTTTCATTTATTTTTTGACTCACTAAGAATGACAGGTATAAAGATCAATAAATAGTACAGTCATCTAATTATTATTTCAGTTTTCTTAATATCATTGAACCTGGCAGCTTTATTGCTGTCATTAGTTATTGGCTACTGTGCAGTCAACATGATCGCTTTTATTTTTCCGAGGATAAGACGATTGTGGAGCCGATAGACTGCGAGCCCAAACTTTCCCCAGTGACGCAAGGCAGCTAGATAGCTAGATGATCGGAACTTTGATCCAGAATGAAACGGAACCACTTCCGTAAACATTGTTTCAAGTACTACTTTTATCTTCACTTAAAAATAGATAGGATTTTTTTTTAAATTCCACATGAGCTCGTTTTTCCACCGTTATTAAAGGCTAAGAAATTCCCTGAATTGATAATTGTAGTTGAAATTTGATCCGAATTATAAGGGCTGAAAAAAATTCAAATTTACATGCACTTCCATTGCATTAAAAATGGATCCCCTCACTCGGTCTTACCAAGATGGCAAAATTCTCAATTTCACGGTTTACTAGGAATGGGACAAAGTCGTTCGATTGAATGGATTTCAAAGCAAAAGCCACATCTAACCTGGAGACACTATTGGAGAAGAAATGTGTCGCAAGAGCAACGGCTCGAAGCTTGACGTAAGTAGAAGTGAATAATGATTTTTATGCGATGGCAGTGAGACGGAAATTCAGATTGCAAGTCTCAAGTAACTCCCGTGGAGGAAAAGGAGTTATCAGATTTCTGGACCAATTGCCATTATGCTAAAGTGTATGGATTTGAAATTTGCTCATTCGATTGTTAATGTATAGCTGTTGTTTAGCGCCTCTAACATGATACAAAAAATGTTGCCTTTATTTAGTTAAGCGCGGCTTTGACTCTTCTCCACTCTGTAAAGGAAGAAGAAAAATTTTTCAATCATTGTAAAATTATATTCTTCTTATTTTGTGGAAAAAAAATAAAATTTGAAATTGTATACGAATGTGGTTCCTTTTCATTCCGCGGTTCAGCATGCCGATCACAAGTACAAGTTATATTTCTTGGTGTACTTTACGATTAAGATTGAAGTTAACGTTTCTATTCTGTCCATCAAAATACAAAGTCAACAAATGCAACATAAAATCAAACGAAAAAATACTAATTTTAGGGATAACATTAACATTGTGACTCAGGTAATGACGGTATCTAGTATCCTATGTTCGGTCCTAGAATTCCCATGCTCGCAAGCTTTCGTGGACCCTAGCAAAGAAATGTATCTTGTACTCTGATGTAAAGCATGTTTGGCCGACCAAACGATCTTCCGGGCCACGTAGGAAATGGATCATAATGCCATGGACTAATCATAATGGGGGGTGAAGCCAAGGGATACAAGCGATATTTTTTCTGAAAAGAGTTAGATACAGAATTTGATAGAGGAAATGTACATAAACTTGGTGGCCAAGGGATACGAGTGAGTCAGTGTTCTGTACTGACATCGAATGGAAAATCAAATGCTTTACTAAATATCCAGTTGACCGCTTTTGTTTTCTTTACTTAACTTCTGTGCATAACTCTGATTAGAAAATAAATCACTTTTATCCCTTGGCTTTTAACCCCCTCATATCAAATCATATTTCATTAACTCAAAGTCAAGTTGGTGCACAAAGAATGCATTTTAATAAGCCTGGGAATTATAAAATAAATATATTTTGTAAGAGTGAGTGGAATTATGCGTGCCGGAAATTTGTTTTAAGCGTGGGCCGTGTGTTTTTGCCACCCCCGGCTTGAATTTCAATGGATAACCGTTAACGTTAGAATGGCGGGATGCACAAAGAATGTATGTTTATCACTTCGGGCATTATATAATAAATATATGTTGAAAAACTGTGTTGAATCTCGCGGAAAATTGCTCAGAGCGTGGGCCGTGGATTTGGCCACTCCTGGGTTGAATTTCAGTGGGTAAACCCCAGCAAAGAGCGTTTTGGATAACGGAGGGAGGGGTATGGGGGGACAGGCAGTAGCACAGGAGTCGCGGCGGCATTGCAGCAGCTCCGGGGAATTCCCAGCGCGCGTCGGCCGGCCTGGAGAGGTTACGAATTCGCAAGAAGCGGGATTTATGACGGTCTTGGCCGGGGCCGTCGTCGCCGTGCGGTCGGGCGTGCTCCAGTTTTTTTTTCGCCTCCGCCGCGCTTCGACGCCCACGAAAAGAAAATTCCCGCCGGACAATGGACATGATTAATGGACCGTCGAATTCGCCGCACAAGGTGAGTAGGTGGAGGTGTGGGGCGGAGGGGGGCTTCGGGAAGGAAGGAATCTGCGGGGAAAGTGAATAGATTCTTATCCTATTGATTCTATGCCTTCTTCCGCATCGCGTCAGCCGTGGAACGAAATGTATGTCCATGAGCTCGCTGCCTGTGAAATTCTGACGATATAGTGAGTAAGCCAAAATATAGGTATTTTCATTTTTACCCTGAGATTTCGATTGGCAATTGCATCATCAACGACAGAAAGCAAATAATAACCTAGATTTCATCATTGTTACGCATTGAAGAATAAAACTTCGTTACATACGCACTTATCCATTTGAATATTACAGTTTAAGCAGTTTGTCAAGTTTTTTCATTTGAGTAAGAACTTTTTATCACCAAAATTGGCAATCAATTTACAAAGGTATACGATATCGAGCATGTGTTCTTCTTCAGAATAGGTTGTGTTTAACAAGCTCTTCGTTCATGAACTTGGGAGAAAAGTTTTGCTCGTTGAATGTGTAAGAACTTTTCAACGTGCTGGTGCCAGAAAATTTGAAAAAAAGGCCCACTGCGTTGCAAAAAGTGGACTGTTTGGCGACGGACGGCAATTGCAGTCTGTGATTGCGGCAATTTCAATCTATCTCTTTCATTTATGCTCAATTTTGGAAGTCATTCCCATTAGCTATAAAAGTGTAAATACATGGTAATATCCGGTCAGTTTTTAAATGGCGAGTATATGATACATTATAAATTAGCAGTCAATTTATTGAAATTATTTTCACGAGAGAAACATTCGATCCCTCGTCACGTCAACTCGGAAGTCAGGTGTAACATACTCCATACTTTAACATCATATCATTTTCATGTTCACGTTACCTTATCTTATACTCAAAGATAACCACTCTAAAATCTGTCGCTTGCCACCCGGCACATTGTATAAGTGTACACAGCAGCAAAAATAAAATTTTTTAAGGCGTTCCTCTTCCCTGAATTTCTATCCAGTAAGACCCCACAATTCCACATATTACAACGTCAATAAAAGCTTATTTTTTCATATTTCTGAATTAACAGATGCGCATATTGAGGAGCTGATTGTTTTCTCACAAAGAGCTACAATGAGTTCTCTAATTTGGTCACATTAAATTCAATTTTTACCTAAAAAACGAGCTTCTTGAAAACGGTAGTAATAACAAGAGAACTGCACATTTATTATGAAATAAAATATATTTGCATTACACACTATGCTATTTAACATAAATACTCTAAGATACACAATGACCATGATCATGACAAAATAAGTTTATCATTATCACCCATCAACTAAAATAGTCGCTGACTACCTTTCCCGAAGGCAATATATGATCTTCCCCTCAAATTCAATATGCTTCCAAAAATGTTATTCAGTAAGAAACGCGACATATATGTAGGGTAATGTGAACTGGCGGCTACACACTCAATTTTGAACAAAAGAAACTAATTTCTAAGGCATATTTTAGTTCAAATTTCGACTACAAATGAATTTGGAGTCCAGACAAGGATACCTCTATATTCTCCCGACAGCCTGTTTGTTTCCACGGACATGGACAAGTAAGCAGAACCAACGATTAGAACTCACATGAGAGCTTTAATGAGATTTTAATGCAGATGCGCATGTCATACATGTCTTTTTATTTTCACCCACTCATCTTCCGCCCGTCTTCCACACACACAAGCTCCAAACATTTGTTCCTCTGGAGTCCGGCTTGGAATAGCGGAACTCCTTCTCTCAGTGCCGGTCAAAATCTTTTTCACCCAGTTTATTTTTTTGTGTGTGTTCCCCGTTTGAAAACGCGAATTCCGCCCCAAATCCCTAAATGTATTTCCATCAGCCGCCTTTCCTTCAGTTTCCTCGCTACAATCCACAGCCCTTTCCACCGGCCCTTTCCTTTGTGTCCTCACAATCTCACGAGTTCGCCCATTTCCTTAGAGCCATAGTCAGACCACTACCTACCTTTTTCTCTCCCACGTTCTTTTGATCCTCGCTTACTAACTCCCCGTGTTCCTCTTTTATCAAGCCCGCGGTATAACCCAGAGTCTCTCCCGCTAATAGAGGAGAAACCTCATTATCCGTGGAGCAGTCGTGGTAGAGGCCCGAAAAACCACGGGTGGCGAAATCGAAACGAGACCATTGATACAAAGAAACGTCTGGGGGAGGAGACAAAGCGGATCGAAGGAGGTCATTCTCTGAGTTTGTACTACAACCCATCATGCAAATCCAGTGAGGCGGCAAATTAGTTTTTTTTTCTTGACGCGTTAGGTTCGCGCGACACATCAAACGTGCTTTTTTTCCAATAAATAGGAGACTATTGAGACACTTTGTTATACAATCTCCCCAGATTATCCTAACACGACATTCAATGCCCTCAATTCTAATATATCCTGGCGAAAATAATATCTGGTGGGTTGGTACGAGAGAAAAGTCGTTTTCTCCTTCAAGTCGTCATCATATACTTGAAAATGTTTAAATAATCATAACGCACTTCACATATTCAGTCTTCATTTTTTTTAGATGAATTATCTATCCAGAGCAAACCATGTGTTATCATGTCCTGGTTCCAATTTTGGGACGAGTAAAGACCTAGAAATATTGGTATAGTGAATTCCTGGAATGCCGAGATCATAATGGCGTTTCCATGAATCAGAATTTTGAGGAGGTGAGGGCGAGGGCGGAGGTGAGGGCATTCATAGCATTTCCATCCTAATATTAGTATACTGAGACCCTTCATTCAAAGCTTCAAAAGCTATTTCCTTTTGTTCTGTGATGTTCTTCTTTGAGTTCTTTTTATTCTTCCACAAGAAATTATCCCTTTATCCACCTCGAGGTAATTTTCCTAAAATTTTCTCCCCACATTTTATATTTCTCATGTAATCACATTGTGTCCTGACATTACGTATCCACCCAAATAGCCCGAAGGAGAGAGAGCCGCGGTCGTAAAAACAACTGTTTAATTATGATTGCACCTATGCTGCATCACTTTCTTCACTTGCAGCATATTTTTCAAGAATATGTTCAAAGTTTCTAAAGCTATAACTTTGAAGATATTCTTGTTACACTTGGTCAATAGTCATGTTAAACTTGGCTAAATGTGGTACGTAATTCTGTTCTAAAAGTATATGAAAAATTGCAAAGTTCAAAATTTGGGAACGTAGTTTCACGGCGGTTCAAGCGCGCGGCTGCTGATCGAGGGGTCTCCGGTTCAATCCCAGGCTGATGATTTTTGAAACATCCCAGAAAAATCATGGTTGTAAGGCAAGGCGCACTGTCTCCAGCCCAATATGATACTCACAGGTTTAATTTAAGGTGAGATCTATCGAAATATACATTCAGAATTTAACAGTATTTTACCATTCTTCATAAATTAAAATTCACTTTAGTAGAATTTGACACCCCTGCACAACCTCGAAGCCACTAAGAGTTAGAGCAATCTAGGAATATTTTTAAATCTGCCTCTTTCCAACCACGCTAGAATTTTCTTTGGTTACGGGAGCACGTTGAGAGCAAAACAATGTTGCTAGGTGTAACAGATCATCCTAGCCAGAGAGCTACGCCAGGGATGATCGACGTGTTTCATTAACCAAGGAGTTAAATGCCAGAGTGGTCTTTGCGAAAGCTACCATTTGCCTCTCTCCACGCTACGGCCTCTATCCGTATGAAGGTAAGGGATCGCACCCGCTTGCTGCGAGTCCTATTTCTCTAGGCACTTTAAATGCTCAGTCCCGAGTTTCCACGAGCAATACCAGGCAAGCCATACATTTAGAGGTAAATTAGAGCTGTCAAGGGAATTTCTACGAGCTTGTCACGCTGTAATGAGCATGAGAGGGTTTTGAAAATATCACGGTTAAATCAGGGCACAAAGAACCGAGTTTTGCCCAAATCGTGTGCTTTGAAACCGAGGCCACATTGATTAATTTAAAATGTGACTAAAAGTAGAGCAAATTCATGAAAATAATTGTGGTGGAAATTTTGCTATTTTCACGAAAATGATTCTGACTGATATCAGGAATTGTTTTCATAGTAAATATAATTAATATAAGCGGGAAAGAGTGGACTAATATTTATAAATATAAATTAAGTGAAATTATGGACATACTAAGAAATAGCATCGTATCTTAATACCATTCACTCATCAAACATTAAAGTACGACATTATTACGTGGGGAAATGGTGTAGAGCAATTCATTCAAACAGTTACCGCATTAAAATCTACAAAGTGAATGTAAAGGTTGAGTTTAAGAGACTTCTTATTCCATCCAGCCAACATATTCTAAACCAAAATTTAACTGGCTAATAAGTTAAATAAGTTTCTAAGTAAAAGTTTACCTGATTCTTCAACGTTTTGTAACCGCGTGTCCTGATTTCTGCTTCACATCAATTACAATTAAATGGTATTTAATTGCCCTTATCTATTTTTACAAAATGTATTATTTTACTTTGATGTCAAAGATTTTAAACGGAGGAAAACTTACGATCCATGATTAAGGAGTCGAAAACAACAAGTGGAGTGAATTTACTAATGTACCTATATGACTATATACTTTGTATGGAGTGAAATAAAAATGTTATTGGAACGTTATTACTTTTCGTTGTCAGATGTCAAACTTTTAAGTCATCATAGAATTATACGTTCTCTTGTATGACTTTTTAGAGCGGTCTTTTTATTTTAGACCGAAAAAAGTTATGAATAATATTAATAATGACGCAATTATTTTATTCAAGGGATCACGCTGTCCATTAGTGAATGGTTGATTAGCTAAGAAACAACCTAGAGCTAATTTTTTAATTTTCTTTATTTTCACATTAAACTTAACAGTAATCCGTACAATCAATCAATCATCCTTTCACAATGGTCGTACATTATCGCCGTATCGGTACTGTTTATGATTTCCATCGAGTGGCACGTGGTGGATTACTTGCCCTATCAATTGTTCCAATTAACTTCTTCATGTCCTTTAAACACAAAGGGTTTTGTAATTCGTACTCTCAATTTCAGTCAGAACGGAGCAATCTTTCCATCCCTTCTAATTCATTCTCTATCCTTTATGTCAGTCTCTCCCTCCGCCGACTTCACAAACCCTGATTCTCCCTTTCTTCAATTCCACTCCAAAAAGGTCTCCCGACCAGCTATAGAGAACCTCTCCATTATTTTTTTTCGTCTTCCCCCTTCCATGGATCTCTTCAAACCTCCCGACACCCTACATCCGCTTCTTTTACGCCATCCTATCAGCCCAACCCAAAGTGAGGACCTCTCTCCAACACCTCCCACCTGCGCAAAGGATAGTTCTCGATCGTTCCAAATTCTCTCATACCCTTCGGTTAGGCGTATTCTCGAGTACAGGTTACAAATACCCAAATGATATTCGAGTACCCAGACAGATACTCAATTACCCATGTGTTCCTATCAGCAATACAGTTCCTGAGTGATTATATAAATCTTCAGACAAGACGGAAAATAATTCTCGACCTAATGAGGATATATGTACAACGTTCGATTTTACGGTTAAATTATGACTAATCCTCTAAATATTCAAGAATGATCCAAACACAACGGAAGAAAAAATGGAGATTTGTATAACAAGTCGGTTGGACAAAAACGTGCGATAGCAATTGCCTGAAACAATTAACCTTTGAGTTTAGTTAAACGAGTGCTTCGAGCGAGTATCAACAATACGATTGCCCAATCTCGCCCATTTTGAGTTTTTTTTAGACAATTACAATCACACGTTTTCGTCCAACCTTAATTATTTAGTTTCCATAAAAATCCATAGTGTTAAATAAAATACCGAGAAGGCTAGATACAAGAAAAAACAACTTTTTCATGGTAACTGCAAAGGGCATCAAAAAATGCTTGCGTTGCCATAGTACTACCAGCGAGTAGGACAAAAATGCATAAAATTTTCCCCCCTACTGCCTCCTGAAGCATAACAGATGCCTCTCGTAACACCCTGTATAACAAAGTAAACATAGTAACCATAGTACTCGATCGGCAACTTGAGTACTCGATGTCTCTTCGAGAATTCAATTCGCTCACTCATTCCTGCGTCCTTCCCTCGCTTCAACCTCCTGCGGTTGGACTTGGTGCCCTTCGTTCAAAAGGTGTAAGTAGGAGTGGAGAAGGGGAGGAAATAGGTCCCTTTGGCCGGGGTGACGTTAAAACCTCCGCAGTGGCACACTGACTGGCCCGGCGGCGGAGACTCCGGCGCGAATAAAAAGCGATTCTTTTCATCAAACCCCCACAAAGGATTGCCGGCGCGGGGAACACGCACTCAGGAAAGGAAAAGATAGAGGGAGAAAGAGGAAAAATGTTTGGGGGGAGGAAAAGAGGATGTGGGAAAGGAAAGGAAAAATAGCCGTAGGGAGAATAGCGATGACAGAGGGTAAGGATCAATGAAGAGGACAGATCTATTATGAGGTCCCTGAAAGCAGAGAAGATCTGAAATTAATGAATCACAGCTGGTCAGTAGGACATGAAAATTAAATTTTGCCGAGTCCTTGTAGTAAATATATTCGATCTTATACGTATACAGATATGATAGACAAAGTTATTGCACTGTTCTTTTAATTTTTTATTTTATTAGCTCTTCTCGACGTGGATAAATTATTCTCGGGATTCTCACCGGCTTAATATTTCCATATGAGCAACGTTTCAAGCTCCGACTCATCCTCAGGGCTGAATGTTTTTTTTAAGCAACGTGCAGCACTGAGGATGAGCCCCGAGTCAGAACTTGAAACGTTGGCCATTACGGAAAAATAAACCCGGTGGGAATCCCGAGATGAGGTTAGCCACATCATTCGCCGGGAAAGCATCAAATTATATTCCTTCTCAACGTGTTTCGATTGGCTTGCAATCATCACCATCTTTCACCTTTCATTCTTCCTTCTGATCCTTCCCCATCCACCAAATTTAAACCCTGAGTCACGAAATTTAAACCCTGGATAGCTGATGCCAGAAGAAGCCAAAATTAATGATGATGTTTTTGTCGAAAACAAACCATTTTTGAACTACAGAAACTTTGAGCCAAGGGCTCTCATTGACCGCGAGTTGCGGCCCTGTTGTCGGATGCTCTGGGCAACTCATGACTTGGAATGCTTTGTCTGCCGAAGATCACGATGCATCCAAGGCATCTGGCAACAGGGCACACTAGCGGCCAATCGGAGGGATTGACTCAAAGTTTTTGTAGTTTAAAAATGGTACGTTTCCGACCTAAACATCATTGGTGATTTGGGACTATGCTCTTCTCACTTAAGAAAGATGGGCTGCGTCCCATCGAAAATTCGAAAGAAATAACTATTCCCCGCAAGTACCCTCCTTTTTTTCGTTTATGTTTCCTCAAATTACTAGCAAATGTTACAATAGAAACTTGGAATAGGTAGTATATCAACGCTTGATAAATAAATCTCCTATTTGAAAGTAAAATTTAAATTTAACGCAAATATTTGGGTATTGTTCGTGTTTGAACTCGTAGTGAGTTTGTGAAATCAAAATTAAGTGGATAGTACGATATCTTTGTTTATCACTTAATATGCTCTTCCTCAATATCTCTATGGAAAGAAAGGAGACAATACCGACATCTTTTTATCCAGCTTTCCATTGAGGTAGTTTGTTACCACATTTGAGTGGACCTCTGATGTCATAGAGTTTACATTGTCACCTGAAGAACGCATTCAGTCAAAAGGTATACAGATTTTCTGGGTTGCGCGTGCGCAATGCAACTCATGAGACGTGGGACGTTAATGGTATAAGGTAAGCTCATTATGACAGCGCACGACTACTAATGAAAAAATTTGGACCAATATTATGCCCTGGCAAAATATCTACTGTTTACCAGAATGAGGGAAAATACAAACATGAGCAGTTGACTGAGCATAAGCAAAGTGCTCAACGCAGCTGCGTTGTGTGTATTTTGAATAAAGCCGATGTTACAATGGAAACTTGGAATAGGTAGTATATCAACGCTTGATAAATAGATCTCCTATTTGAGAGATAAATTTAAATGGAAATGAATTGTTTTTCATAATAAACAACGCAATGCTTTCAATAATATCAGCGAATCAGCCGCTATCCTGGTCACACAACAGTATTGTTACTGAGTGGATACCATTGGGGGTCGCTGTATTAGGAGATCTTTATTTTTTCACTTTGGCCTTAAACGCTGAGGCAAAACTCATAATTTTCTATTGCTCATTCTAGTGAATAATCTGATCATTAACCGGGTGCGAGGATAGGAGCTGACATCAAATTCCTTACAAAAGATTCTTACTTTAAAATGACTGGAAAAATTCAGTTATTCTAAATGCCTTATGCAGCTCAAATCTTATACCTCTTCATCAACGTGACTTATAAATTAATTGTAAATTATTTTATCTTGGGATGCCTAAATTAATTCTATAGCTAATATAGAATAAGAATATTTCTTTCACGCAAATATTTGGGTAGTGTACGTGTTTGATGACGTGTGCTTCTCAATACAGAATTAGCCATGTGTGCTGACTTTAATTCCCTCTCCACATCCTCGTTGCAGAATGGATATACTGTAATTATTTGAATTTAAATAAATTTAAGGCTGCAGCCGTGGCGATCGAAAAGGAAGAGCAGTGGTGAAACAGTCTTGCTAGGTCTAACATTCCAACAAGTTTGCTGGACCTGGTAGAGTCTTGGTGTGCCAGTTAGACAGCACATAGATGCAAAACCTTAAATAGGTTGTCTCGCCCTTGGAATAGGTGTTTCAAGCCATTCATTAAGACTCACTAACTTTATTTGAAAAGGAAGTGTAAGGCTGATTTCGGTTGTACAAACAAAGAAATCTAAAAACAAATTGCGATTGTGAGTTATAATAAATATTCGAAAAGATGCAATCAATGTTTTTAACGAATTCATTCATTTATTGATGAAAATAACAAGTTGACGCAAAGAAATAAGGAAATATTTATGTGCTGCGAATCAGCTACCAACCTGATCAAACAATAGTATTGTTACTGAGTAGATACTTAGTTATAGGGGGTTACTGGATTAGGAGGTCTTTATTAGGAGATATTTTTGGCAATTTCTTTTTTTTGGCGGGGTAAACTCCTTGCCTGCTAATCATGGGGTCGAGGGTTTGAGTCCCGCTTGAGTTGGGTTTTTCACCACTTAGGACGATGTTTGTAAAAATCTTCTGGTCAGGTCCCTAGAAAAACTAAACTTGTATTTATCTGATCCATCATTATTATTGTACTTAAAAATAGACCATTGAACATGAGCTGAATATTAGAATAACTACCATTTATGTCCATCATTCTGATATTATCATTGGCGTAATAGATAATCTGTATGACAAAAATCGGTAAGAACCTACAGTACTCAGAAAAAATACATGTCTGAATGTTAAATAAACATTTAATACTCATTAATTTGATATACATATATTCATTTAATACATTTCCCCGGACTTCGTATACATTTATTTCATATACACTTCACATATGTCTCAACTCGGCTTTCATCAATTGGTAAAAGAAACGGGGATCGCTGAAAGAAAAGAGGTTCCAGAGGGGAAGGACTGAATCGGAAGGCAGCAGCCGTGGAGCTGGGAAGAGGGAGGGTGGGCAAGGCAGGGGAGGGGGAAAGGAGGGGAAGGCGGTGCTGAACGAATAAATGGCTGAACGAATTTCACTCCATAAACTTGTTCACCCGCCCCTCTCTTTCCCCTCACCGCGCTCGAGAATATGACTGGAATAAACTATTCCAGTCCCTCGCTACGCCCGGCTATCCGGAATAAACGGACGAGATGCAAAAACTGTTCAAACGACCGAAAAAAAGGAGCTTATCGCGTCGGTTCTGACAACCAGCATTGGGGAGGGGGAGAGCTTGACTTTGGAGTCGTCGGTGAAATAATTAAAAAAAATTGAATATGGAAGAAGGGAAATTTAATATAAAACGGTAGAGAGGGAGAGCGCGCGGAAAATATTCGCTTCGGCTTCAATTAGCGAGTGGGTTTTTTTTCCTTGGTAGCAGGCTCTTCCTCTCGCGGACAGTGATCCTGATTGCTTTGAATGAATTCTTTTGGATTAATTCGACAACACCTTTTTAAATCGGCTCGCGTGGAAGATGGAAGGAAAAGGTTTGATTCGCAATAATTCACAAGCGTGAGCCTATTTCATCAGCCAGGTACATTACGAGAATCATTATGACGGACATATTTTTTCCCCGGAAGAATCCTCAAACTTTTCACGTCAATGATTCTAGGCATGGTTCTCTGAGGAAAACATAAAAAATCGTAATAAAAATACAGAATTGAATACCAAATTTCAAAAATTAAGGCTTTTGACAATAGGGAAAATTGAAAAAGTATAGAGGTGCTTCATGACAATTTTTCCTGTTATCGACTACCTTGGGTCCACTAAAAAAACTGATTTTGAGCAAAGGCACAAGCTGTAACGGGTAAAATCAGCTTTAAATACAAGAAAGCGCTTAAAGAATTGTATTCATTCTGTCGATCAATTGTAATTAATACTTATTGGCTCAGATTGTAAATGCCCTAATAGCACCTATTTGACAATAGCGGTGTGCTTAAAGCGTACAGTGCTTAGTATACAGAACAAATATCATATTAAAGCAACATAACATTCTAAAGAATAAACACATGCCATCAGAATATGCCATGCACAATGAACCTAAAGGAATAAAACAGGGTTAACAAATTGACATAGTTCTTCCACTGTGAACAAAAGAAAAACAGAAACTTTGCTGGATTACTGAAGAAATAAAACATTTATAGAACCTTTGCAAATCAATACAATTTAAGAAATTCCAATTAATAACAAGAAAATAACAAAAGAGAAGAGAAAAATTGATTCTTTTCTGTATAATTTGAGACGTATAACAAATACCGAAAACAAAGCGTCACAAGGTCATTTTTTGAGTACACTTAACTACTACATTATGTTTTTATGTAGCAGGAAAGAATAAAATTTTGTTTCAAATGTTTGCATACTGAAAATATTCTTCAGATCAATAGGGAGTAATTCCATAATTTCGTAGATTTCACCAGGAAAGAGTGATGATACTTGGTTGCCCGATAGGCGTAGTAATATAGGTCAGAAGGCGCACTTTGTGTATTCATACTACGGTGCATAAACATGTCTATTAAATATTTTGGTTCTGAAGCGGGGAATAAGTATAACAGGAAGACTATGAGTGAATGGTTACGCCTATCCTTGATAGATAACCAAGATAGTTTTTCCCAATAGAAGGACACAACTTCATCGTAGCGAAGGTTAGAAATGAATCTAATTCTAGAGTTTTGGACCCTATGAAGTCTCTCATTAAGTTCTTCTGACAGAACACCGAATACCAAGGAGCAATAGTGTTAATGGGGAGATGCTAATACAGTACCTAATTTCCTCCTGGCATGCGTCGGCAAGACATGTTTCTGGGTTTTAAGCTGAAAGAAAATACAGTAAACGTGGTTGGAAATTTGGTTGACATGATGTTGCTGCGTGAGATTGTTTATCATTCCAAGATTTCTGACTACGCCTGAATAATAAATGGTGACTATCGATTTCTAACGTAAGTGCAGAATAATATCTTAATTAATATTTTTACTAAATGTTATAGGTACCAATAACTATTGCATTAGTTATGCTGCTATTCAGGATAAGTTTGTTGTCTTTGATCCATAAGGATACAGCTTCAGCATCACGTTGGAATTTAGTTATTCCATCGTGAATATCATGCAGATGACATTGAAAGTAAAATTGCAGGTCGTCGGCATATAGCATAAAACTATAATTTTTTAATGCTTTTAGGATATCCAAAACGTATATTGCAAACAAAAGTACTAAAATACAACTCTGCAATCACATCACACATTTTTTAATAGATGAGCTGAATATTACCATAAATACTATTAATTTCAATCGCTCTAAGTTTATCAATGGCGTAAACAGCTGAGGATTATCTGTAAAGGCCGTATTACACGGTTGCGAATTGCGCATTCTGACACACGTGTGAAGGCGCAATCAAAATTGCGTCGTGTAAAGCGGTGAATTGCTAGAACACATTCGAGAATGCGTGGATGCGAGACGGCAAGATAGCCCCTGTTCTAATTTCGTTCATGCATTCGCGCAATTCGACGCCATTTTAGAAATTAATGCAGCTCGAACCTGCGCAATTCCGTGTACCGTGTAAAACGGCCTTAAGAAATGATACTATATTCTAATTATCTTTATATCATTTCATTCAGTGCATTTATTTTATCTGACTATTCCGTCCGTGGTCCGTTCTGCTCCTGTAACCATAGAATAAAGAGCCTTAGTTTAGGATTTCCAGGGACTGGACCATTTTTACAAACACCGCCCTGAGTGACGAAAAACCCACTTAAGTGGGACTCGAACTCGTGACCCCAGAATTAGCAGGCAAGGACTCCCCGTTGTATCCGGGGCCAATTGTTATATTTTTGCTGAAATGTCCAAAAATATAGTTCATGAGTTCACTTAAATATTTATTAGCTTCCAAAAAACTGAAATCTCGAGAGAGAAGCACGTAAATCTGAGAAATTGGTTACTCGTAACTCTCTCAACCTCACTCAGACACGTTCCGACCGAGTAGGCATATGTAAATCGGTGCTGTTGCTGAGTTCCCCCTTTCAGTGAGAGGATAATGGAACCACCGCGCGGCATTACTTCTGTCTGAAAACCATTGGAAAGCAATTTCTGCGAGGGGAGCTACCCATAAGTCACAACCCCTCTCTCGCGGAGGGATATTCCCGCAAGGAATTGATTCAGACCGCAGCAGAAGGGGTACGGGGCTTTGCCAGCATCTCGATATCGAAAAAATCATGGAAATCGACCGTAAGATCATATGCGGGCGATATGGAATGGCAACCAGATCACCGCAATGACGACTGACGGTGATTCAAGGGCGAAGCCTTGAAATGAAATAAAAGCTGGCAGAGAGGAGAATATTTTTTGACGTTGCACACGAAAACGTTTTTCTGACATACATTTTCGATGCATTATGAATGCCTTCAATGGCACATCATATCAAGCAAAATAAACCGAATCTCATTTTGACATTTAGAATCGTTGACTTTGCATTTATGATAAATATATCGCTTTGAACTTAATGAGCGCCATCCCATTAAGGAGAAAGAAATACGTGTCCCTTTTTAGGCTATTTAAATTAACATAAACCTATCATTGCAATATAAAAATAGTAAAAGAAAGTTTTTTAACAATGAAAAATGATAACGTGATGTAAATGGGGCCCATTCATATGTTAAGAATGTTCATAATATATTCAACAAGCTTTTTAATAAAAATAATGGAACAAAGACGCTAAAAATTAGATGTTTGAATAACTTTTTGTGAGAAAAAGAACGGAATAAAAAACATTGTGGAAAATTACACAAAAGAAAAAATTACCAAGGTACACGATTCGTGGGAATAGGTTCCGAGTTCGAATCACAGGCAAGGCAGATGATTTTTCCACAGAGGAACTTTCGCAATGTGAAAATTGGCGAGTGACTCAGCCAAGGTATCCCTTAGTAATTTCCTTGAATAAATGCTGTCGTAGTTTATAGTTATTAAAATGGTAAAATCCTCAAAGAGTAATCTTTTAATAAAGGAGACAGAATTTATGAAAAATTCTGTCTCCTTTATGTAGCTCGTCGGGTCTTCCTAATAATACTGCATTAATTGGATATTCAATCAGACCCTGCATGGAGTGATTTCTGTACACAGCGGTACGTGGGATGAAAATAATACTACGCAAGGATCAGCCTGCTGATAATAAATGAAAAAAACACCAGACACTAGTTGATGTAATTAATTACACGCTGAGCCTTTTTTTCAGACCAATTATAACCACATTCATCCTTAATCCTATTTCGGCCACTCCTTTCATGTCATACACTTTGCATTTGGTGTCAGATGCATTCAATGGCAGGTACCGGTCTAAGGGAATAACTCTATTTTTAGAGCAACGACATAAATATATTTTATACAACTTTATCACTATATATATTAATGCATCTATTATTAACTCGGTGTGTAAGTTTTTTTATTATTTCTTATACTTACTATCTATCTACTTGTAATCTTTTCATCTAATTACTCACTATTTATCTTGTTAATACTATTAGCTCTCGCTGGTACAACTAAATGCCTCTAATATGCTTATTTTATTATCCGGAGGGGAAATTGCATCAGAGAAGTGGGCTTACCATGGTACTGTTGATTCTTAATGCCTTCATGCTAAGTGATAGATATTCTAATAATGAGAAGATTACCTTGACCTGCCTTTAGATTCATGGCAACTGAAAATAACCACGGCAAAAGAGATGGAACAATTAAGTCCTCACACGTCCGAAACTACCCGTGATAGCCTTCCTGTTGCCAGCTATAGATCCCAACACAGTCGAAAGAATGAAATATTGATTTACTGTCACTGACGCCACCAAAATGTCTGACTTGTGGGAGAGTCATGCGTCAAAAAAAAACAAGAACAATCTGAGAAAATCGAGGATATGACAGCATGACCAAACTTGATTGCGGCTTTCAATTTTATTGTGACTAATATTTTTTTTCTGCCAATAATTGATAGATTATTTTTTATCTTATTTACATTTATAATTTCATTTTTGTTTTGAGTATTTATTTCTATTAAATACATTTTATATTCAAGAGATGCGTTCACAAATATGAAGAAACTATTTCAACACGTGATATTACAATAGTTTTATATCATGACGCTCTGACTGATACATAAAATGGAATCAAGATTTCCGCTATGTCTCAAAATGATGACGATTTGGAAAATTTGATCGAAATTGGATACCCTAAAGGTTATCATCCCCAATTTTATATCGTATTCAAAGTAAAATGACTCGAAAGTTCAAATGCTGCCCGTTGACGATTTCTTTTCGTTTGCTTCGAAATTTTTCACGATGAAATCCCAGCGTAGAAGAGAACAAGGGCCTGGTGACGGCTTAGCTGCTGATTTTTGCACCACGGTTGGTCGCGGAAGCATTTGTTTGCGCGTCCATGACTTAATTATTGGCATCAACAGCGGGAAGAGGCGTGACCGAGCTGCCTGATCGATCGTGCAAAAAAGTCCGCTCACCGCCATAGAGGCTTCGCGGAGGTCCGAGGCGACCAGACAACCATGACCTGAACTGCTGAGCATATTTTGCGAATGAAGTAAAATTTAACGGGATAAAATATTTACCCCATGTCCTGCCCGCTACGATCACGATGTTTCGTAAAAATTTAGCTTTGAATCAATTTACGCAATACCATGATCATACTAATGGTGAAATAAGTTACCGCGGCTAATTTAATTGACTATTTTGATGACATTCCAAGGTTTGCATGTTTTTTATTTGTCCGTTCCAAGAATTTATCGATCTTAGGAGACTTCTTAAATGTATTCACATTTTCCACTCTCCCTAATATTCACACTTATGGAAGATCATCTTTGAAAACTGAATATTTATTTAAGCCTTATTTATTTTATTTTTGTGTATCTCGACTCTTAACGAAAACGAAAGATTGCGAATAAATTAGTGACTCTTGCTACGATTGTTGTTCAATCTTATAAGTGCAAGTAAATGTTACTGCGATAAAATCTTAGCAAATATAAAATAAACGCTCGGTTCCCTACAACTATAAATCCACTAACAATGTAAAGTTATATCATGACCCACCCCGGTCCCCATGTAGTACGCTTAAAATGATCTATCCACAAAATGATCCGCTTGCGTTCACAACCAGGTACGCCAACGACATTTTTACATACCAAAAAAGTAACATAGGATGCCTCGGAAAAATATTTTTAGCACGCGTGTATAATCCTAGTCAATGAGGCATTACACCCCCACAAAAACGGTTCTCAACGTCGACATAATGTCTCCGAAATATATTCCTAAAAAAAGATTACCGCGTCGCCATAACGAGCACTTACCCTGTTCTGTACGCATTTCGTGGAAGCTGACCGAGCTTTCAAACTTTATACTCCGTTTCCACTATAATTGATAACAAGCAGGACTTGAATAGCCATCCAATTACGAGAAACATTAGACAGCAAGCAGTGTCGGTTTTATGACTTTGGATTTCCATTTGTCAGCCGCGCACAATAAAATTTTATGTGGCTGTCCACGTCTGGTGCCATATTTCAGGATTTTTAGGTTCACCGCACACATAAATCAGAGAGACTACATTGGAGAGAGGAAAAAGGCGTTTGATCGAGCCATTTTTTTGGTCGGGCCTTGTTCTACCTTAGGATTGCCATTGCGTCTTCGTAATAGGTGTCCAATTCATGAAGTTTTTTCCAGATTTAAAATGTTACTACCGGTAGGTAATACTAACCTCTCTAACGTAATTGCAATTACATATTTTGAGGAATTTAGATATCATTTTAAGCATAATATTCAATAAAATGAGTTTTTGATCTTTCCCTTGAACTCTATGCTTAATATTGATCAAGTGCCTTAGAAAAGTTTGATGCACAAAAGGCATAAAAGGCTATAAAATTTTTCTTACAATAATTATGTAATAATAAAAATATTTCCATTTTAAATTAATTAAAAAGAAGATACTAGAACTTTGACATTTTATCGTGACAAAAATACTATGCCATGTAAAATAAATACCGTAAATTACTCATAAGTGTCACAATTATTATGAGGACAACCTAGGTTTCTGAATTAATCGTTTTTTTCAATAATTATATCATATAAGCATCAATTTATGTCATTCATTCAATGCAATGTAAAGGAATATAGTATTTTTACCGCTAAAAAATATAGGCATACCTATTATACTGTGATCCAGAAGATAGGAAAATGTAGCACTGTATTCAAATATTGTAAATTAAAAGGCATGTTAACATAAAAGAATCAGAAATTCAATGGTATATTTTCTGCCAAGTTTTATAAGCATGTCACTTAAATGCTCCTAGCTGAAAGTTTCAGCGTTTGCTTTTTTCTATATTAATTAAAGGGAAGGATTGACTGCATAAATAGAAAGATAAAAACGCGGTATGATCGAAGAAATCCATAAACAATGAACCCTTTAAATGCGTCCCGAGTGACAGTAAATGAATTTCAATTAATAAATGAGGCACCATGCCTTTTAAATAGTACATACTCATGCTACCATTAATTCTCCAGCGTGGAGTGATGTGTGTTAGCCTAAAAGTAATGAATTGATGAGATTGCTTGCACGAATTTTAATAACCAGATTGTCGCTGCATACTTCACTATATTAAGGAAAGTGTATTTATCAGTCATGATAGGCAATGAGTTTATAAATCTCCAAACTTTTGAATGCACGACTGAAAATCCTATGGATATGAATACTTATCACCTATCAATAGTTAGATTATAAACGAAAACTTATATCTTTACGCACGATTAAATTTAGAGAGAATTATAAGCGAGAAGGGAATGATTGAAATAATAACTTGTCATGTTTAGCATCATAGGAAAATTAAATTATAAATGTATGCATATAGGCCCGTCCATTTCAATGAAAATCGATAATAAATGAATTTCTTTACCAATATCATTGGTTTTAAGTGCATAGACAGTACACTATATCCTCTCACTGCCAGTTCTTTATTCGTCGATTCCTGTAACGCCAATCACTTTTTATGTTACGTCCCACATAAATGAAGTTCTGCATCTTTAGGTGTACATTGAAACAGTTAAAATTTTAGCAACGTGGGTAAGGACTATAGGAATCGACAGATACCCTTCGCCGTTATTTTTTTAATCATTAGCAATGGCCATTCCTTTCTCTTCTGTGAATTGAACCCTATTATGATGACCTCGTTCATCTCAATAATTAACTCAGAATAAAATATTTGAACATTCTGGTTTTTCGTCAATAAATATGACGTTCGAAATAACAACGATTTATTCAAATGAGATAAATAAATATAAGATTAATAAATTAAATAAATAGATAAATTCATACATCATGGGCACGAATTTCATTACATCCACAAGATCATAAAACAATAAACGTATGATACAACAAAATGATAAATACGTTATAGAAATTATTTTATCTCAGACTATAGGCATTCATCCATCAGCCTAAATTACAAGAAAAGTTTTCCGAAACTGAACGAATATTTGAACAATCATTCTACCATTTTTTCATCATAATTCCTTTAAAATTTCGCAGCGTGAGATTAGTTTAGAAGGGATGTTATGGAGCTGAGAAAATGTTTGAGCGCAAGCAACGGAACCTGCAATAAAAGAACTATTGAATCTGAGCAATTACATTGCCAAGCTGAGCAACACTTTACCTTCTCATTGTTATCCATTACAATATCTAAGAAAATTTTACGCAAAAGTGATGAAGCTGTAAATCAGATCCCTGAATAAGATTTTTCACAGATTTGTCCATTATCACGATTAAAATATTTAATTTCACAAAGACCCTCTTTTAGTTCTTTTATTACCGAGAGCGGGAATACGTTGACATTCCTCGATACGCTTGTCCAATGGCATAGTAAACGCGATCGCATGGTAGCGCTGTCTCACTTTGGAGCGAAAATAATGAGTTTTATGTGTATCTAAAATTACGGCTTTAACTTTTTGAGTGAGTAGCAACTTTTGTGAATTTTTATTTTCCATTTAGAAAGGATTGGCTGGATTTAGAAGAATATTGTCGCAAATAATACACTTCATACCATGAAATGCTGAGAAAGCATTAATAAGTAATCGTAGATTTTGGAACCTTGACCTGAACCTTGTGAAAATAACTCCCTCCATTTGTAGGTCGTTCCCTAGGAAATAACATGTAATAGATGAATTTTCATAATCCAATAGATGGTACAATTTTATCAGACTCTCCCCAAAATTTACTGATTGGAACTTTATACATGGGAGTCGTGAATTTAATGTGAGCTTATCTATTAACTAAACTTTATCATTTACCAGCTTCGTGCATTTTTCTATTTCCTTTACCTTGACATTTGGTCACTAACAAATTACCCAATGGCTGTTAAAAAAGAATACAGAAGAACCTTTGTAACTTAAAGTAAACTCAGCAGTGCAGAGCATAATGCCATCTAATTGGAGCAGACAAATGACAAGGAAGTGCCCTGGATAATTGACATACCGGTATTTTTCATAGCACATACAACATCCTCATTTAATTGGGACAAAATTGAGGATAGAGGCGTGACCGAACTGCCTGATCGATCGTGCAAAAACATCTGCTCATCGCCAATGGGGTTAGGGGGAGGAAACGGGAGATAACTGATAATGACTTCTAACGTAGAGCGGCAAAAAGGAACTAAAAAAAAACCTCTTTCATTTTGCTCCAACAATATTATAAAATCAAGCAAGTGTAAATGGCGCACTGATTCCACTTCCTCGTATTCGTTTGTGTAATCCATCTATAATTCCATCACTGCAGGAATTTAGCACGGCAATAGAGGAATATGCAGCATTTTGTACAATTTCCCCGTCCAAATTAAAATGCTAGAATATCTTTTCACAAATATTCAACAGGAAGTCATTAGAAATACGAAAACTGGAGCAATTTTTAGACGCGTAAATTCATTTCAACGAGGACGAGTGAAATTATTCATAAGGAAAAGAAAGTACTTCTCCTCCTACTAAGCTCCGGTAAATGATACCAGGATGCTCGCTAATTTGAATCATCTGGATGCTTCGGTGTCAATTATTACCAAATATCATCTCCATCAACCAAATATTAGCATGAATATTTATCGAGAGAGAGGCTGCAACTAAAGCCTCTTTTACCGTATGTTTGTAGAGTGAATTATATTTGCTGTGTTAGAGAATAAAGGGGAACCTTAAAACAGCTGAATTGACTAATATTATTCTTATTAACTGAAACTATGCAACTTTCCGTCATATTCATGGTAATAGTTTAATCGTTCCGCTTCTCAAGCTTTTAGCGCAGTGTTTGTAACCAACCATGTCTTTCGTTCTTTATAATTTGTTATAGTTTTATTTATAATGTTTTCATTCCTAATTCGAGAAGTTGAATTTTCCAGTTCAAACGTTAAAAAATAGAGTTTTATGGAGTCTTTGAACATAGAATGAATAGATGTTTGCTGTATTTGGTCGTGAAAGCTATCAAAACTGATTGCTATGCTGCATCCGAGGGTAATTAATCCATGAACCGTAGTAAGTTTATATGCAACCGACCTTTTATAATTTACTTTCCACCGTTATACAAGAAATTTTTATAATTCCAAGGGAGAGCCTTACGTTTCAAACTTAATGAAATAATGACGCAAAATCGGTCGAGGCTTATAAATTTAAAAAATATCAATATCCATAGGTAGAAATAAAGTTTACTGTTTTCAGAATCCATTAGATTATGAAATGAAATGGATATTGATATTTTTTTAATTTATAAGCCTCAACTGATTCCGCGTTATTATTTCATTAATTTTGAAACGTAAAGCTCTTCCTTGGAATTATAAATATTTCTTGTAAAACGGTGAAAAGTAAATTATGTAAAAGGCCGGTTGTATTGCAACTTACTACGGTTCATGGACTAATTACCCTCGGATGCAGCATCGCAATCAGTTTTGATAACTTCCTTTACTACTGCGGCCATACTACACTTCTTTCTCTGAAACTCAATATTTATCTACGACCGAAAATTCATCAAACATGTTTTTAACATTGATGCGCGTTTTCATTGCTCCATTACAATTTCCGTGCTTCAAGAAGCCTAAATTCCGGCAAAGTAAAACAGGTCCCTATTTCCTCCAAGGGGGGAATTTTCCCATTTTGGCGCTCCCCGCCCTGACTTCAAGGAGTTCATGTCTGTGCATATATTATTATTTGGCCCCCTCGCTCCACTCCAGGATATCTCCCGCTCAGTAGGTACACTAACATTGGCTCCTGGAGCTGGCATATATGCGTCGTATACGCAGGTCGTTAAATTAAAAGGAGTGAAAAAGAACGTAGGTGGGCGTAGGGGGTGAGTGCCGTGTACACATGCGGCGGAGGAAAGATGCCCAGAGGGGATGGGGTGTAAATGGGAAAAGTAAAGGGAGGAAAAGAGGAAAAAGGACAAATATGTCGAGGAAGAGAGGGCAGAAGGTCATATGAGGGGTAGGTACTCACTCTGAGAGAGAGGTGGATGGAGTGTTGGCGTGGGCTAGACCCCGAGAAGCAAGAATCGGGTGCTAGGCAGAGGTGTCATGGAGCCGGAAAGCGCCCAAACGCCATTCCGGCACTGGTTTGCCGGCCTCAGTGACTGGGCAACGTCCTCCCCTAACAAGAGGTCGCGGGTTCGAGTCCCGCCTGGTTAGATTTCTACTATCCAGGGCATGGTTGATCGTGTACGTTCACTTGTTAAATTTGTTACATACCCGATCTAAAATGGCCAATATGAGCTGTATTCGGTGGTTTGAGAATAAAAAAAAATAAAATAAATATGGTTAACAAAAAGCATAATAGCCAAAGAACACTTCTATAAATTTTGTTGCTCCAAAATTTCTAATACATACATTCGCAACCAAATCGAAAATTATGTTATAAAATGTAAGTAATAACTTGCAATAAAAATTTAATAAAATAATAATATAAAATAAATTTTCACTTCTAAAAAAAGTTAAGGAAAGTGCGTTCCGGCACTGTTAATTTTGCCATAACGTCACTGGTGCTAGGATACCAACTCTCATCCTGAATCACACGATCATTGGCCATGCACGAATCCAAGTTTAGTAGCGAGCGTAATAGCAAGAATATAATCGCAATAATTTGAGTACTTCACTTTTAGTCCCGATAAACTCATTCTCGAGCGCAATTCAAATGCATTACGATGGTGTTCTCTCTCCGCCAAAGACATTCTATTATTAGTTGCTCCCTTATTTACCAAGCTCATACACTTGCACTCCACTGAGCTTTCATCGCTTCAATACTACGTAAGCAATAGAAATTTTAAGCAAGAGGGTCATAAAAAAGGATGAGTAATGTATTTTCAATTTCATCATTGCTGGGTTTAAATATTCTATTTTGTGACACTGGAGAGAATGCTAACACAATTCTAAATCATCAAAATGTAGATCTATATAACAGGGACATTCATCTACCGGGGGAAATGGGAGGTTCGGTGGCGCCTCGGTGTGAAGCGGCGCCTTAAGGAGGACATTTATCAGATACTCCCATCTCCAATGAGAATCTCTAGTATCACGATTTTCATTGTCATAGAGTATTTTCAGTACCGAAGACCTCGGCTGGTCCCTAGTACTCAGGACCCTTAGTGCACTGGTTCTCGTTATTATAAAGCGATAAAGTTTTAGCACGAGAATTTTAAACTTCATTTCAGTCATTTTGAGACTAGGAAAACATAGATTTTCCAAATTCTGGACAATTAGGACCGGGCTAATGCACATTCTTATAATTGTTCCGTCCACGTTGTCATTATTACTCCATCTAGGACGTAGTTACTGTTGATTCATTCAATTCTCTCATTGCAGAGTTTGTATGGCGATTGACAATTTTTTTAATCTATGAACTTCGATCACGACTTCGATCGATAGATAAATACTGGTTGCAACATTTAAAACAAAAAGTTTTGCTGAGTCATTTGGAGGGTGTAATTATTTCATGAATGGGTCCTCGGATGATAATATCAGCACTGTGAGTTCAATGGTAGAGGTTGACATATTTTTTCAAATAATATCTTATAACAAGCCTGCAAGTTCCGAAGATCAAGAGTTAGAGTATAGTATGCTTTTGAGCAGTATAGAGATTCCCTCCTGTACTCCATGGTATCCTTAGATTTTTGTTCGGCCAAAGATGATGTAATTCAAGATTTTTGACATAATTAACAAGGTATTTTGGTGCAATTTTAGGCTTACTATATCTGCCTGAGTTCAAATGCCAAGTGGAGCCTTCGGAAACTCCGCGAAAAAAAAAGTCCGCGGAATTTGGGGTGGCTTATACGCATGGGATCATGACTGAGATGGGAAAATCTGATGATAGGTGATGGATTTAATTGACTAACTACGACGAAAGCAATTTTTATTTATTTGGTCTCCCCACCTTGAATGTGTAAATTTCATAATCCACTGGTTTAGTCTGGAATGAGTTCTACCCTTCTACCCTCACCTTTGCATACCAACCTCCAGCTAGAGTCACTGTGTGAATGAATAAGTAATGAATCAAATAATGAAATTCATATTATTGACACGGATTTTTGCATATCACCTCTTTAAAATTCTTTTTTTTTATTTTACCATGGCAACGGGGTAAAGTCCTTGCTTACTAAGCCGAAGGTCGTGGGTTCAAGTGCCGTCTGGGTAGACTGCCACAATTCAGGGCATAGACTTTCGCGTACGTTTTATGGTTTAAAGTATGTTAACCCCGACGTAAAGTCCGAGAAGCACTGTTTTGGTGGTGCTGTAATAAATAAATAAATTTCATATCCTTTTACCCCCGAAAACAGCACATAGGGGATGTAAATAACAAATAACATTAGATGATCACATGCATCTGTTCCCTGGTAGGGGCAACCTAACCACATGGGACTCAAACTCGCGGCCATCAGCATGGTAGGTCAGGCCACGAAGGCCGACAACAGGACGACCGAAATGCGGCGTAAAGGACAATACAGATGCTCTAAGGCTGGTCGTACACTGTAAGCGTTTTCAGGCCGCTTCGCGCTCGCGTACTCGAGAGGAAAGAAGCGGAAACAAGATGAGCAGCTACAAGCGTAGGGCTCATCCATTACAAGCGAACTTGGGCTGCCAGTAGACGTGTTTCCTTGCAGACAGACGTGACTCTCGTTATGTTTGAAAAATAACCTTATCTATAAATATGGATTTCGAGGAATTATACCTGCTTGACAGCACTTACCTCATAGGATGTCAGATGCTAGCTGGTAAGAAAAGATCTTGTGTGGTGGACCGAATTTATCACCGAGTGTAATCGTTTGCATAAGTATTTCGGAAATGAACCGCCAAAGCATTATTTTACTACTGTTGGGTGACACAAGGCACTTCCCGTTGTATTTTGGGTAGTATAGGGAAAATAATAAGCACAGTCCCGTCTCACGTTAAAAGCATACCCGCGTCTACTGCAGGCGTCAACTTGCGCGGAGATTCAGGCGAACTCACGCTCGCGCTACACATCCTGTTTGGGTTGGATCTGCCGCTCGTAAAATCTTGAACTGAGGCTTCGTTTATCGATAATTTTCTCTTCATTATTCCTGCCTTGTGTCATCCGATAGTCGTCAAAAAACTTTGGCGGTTCATTTACCAAACCCATATGCAAATAGTTGTACTCACCCATCGTCCTCCTCATCTGATAAATTCGGTTCACCCAACAAGATCTTATCTTACCAGATAGCATCCGACGTCTAACGAGGTAAGTACTGTCTAGCAGGTATAATTCCTCGGATTCCATATTTACTGATAACGTTGTGAAGAAACTAAGGTTTTCCCGGCGGATAGACTGTAGGAAGAGTTCTCGGGTTTCCAGACGGGCCCAAGGATTTTTCAGCACCGACGTTTATAAGGCTAAGTCTGCCATCGTCTTCAGGGTGAATGAAAAGTAAATTATTTGATAGATCACGTCAAAATGTGTATAAATTTCGGTTAATACCCTTAATTATACCTTACTTATTTACCCTGGAGACGATGGCAGACTTAGCCTTCGAAACGTTGGTGCTGAAAAACCCTTAGACCAGGCTGAAAACCTGAGAATTCTTCCTCTAGTACTGATAACGTTGTTTTTCAAAGATGGCTAAATACTCACACATGTCGTGTAAAAACCCTTCTCGGGATACCGCGCGGGTAAGATTATATGAGAGCGCCGACGTTTCGGGTACCGACTCGCTACCCCTTCTCACGGCTACTCAATGCGCTCTCATATAATCTTACCCGCGCGGTATCCCGAGAAGAGTTTTTACATGTTGTTCACCGGGAAAGTTTAAAATCTCACACATATCTACATGTCTGAAACTAATACACACGTCCACTGGCAGCGCAAGTTCGCTTGCAATTGGACGAGCCCTACGCTTGTAGCTGCTCATATTGTTGCCGCTTCTTGCCTCTCGAGTACCCGTGAGCGCGAAGCCGCCTGCAAACGCTTCTAGTGTACGTCCTGCCTCAGTTGGCTGCGGGAGAATGACTGGAGAAAGGAGATGGAGCAGATGTGTGGGAAGGGAGCGGTGGTGGGTAAAGGAGAGAAAGTTACGACCTGTTTATGGCGTCTCTGTGGTTTATATGCGAGGGTGTGTGTGTGAGCGGAGGAGGAAATATGAATGGCACGGGCAATAGGGTAAGCCCTCTCTCTCTCTCTCTCTTTGCAGCGGCGGCGCGGCGAAGAAAAGCGGAGATTTGTGGGACAGGGAATGGGAGACAAGGGAATAGGGGGTAGGAGGGCGAACAAATATGCGTGACAAAGGGGCAAATGGCGGAAACGTATGTGAGTAAACTGGGACGTCTGGGTTGAGGGACGACTTAATTTGGTTCGGCTGTTTCGAAACCGAGGTTTTCCTTACAAAGAATAACCTTGTTTCTCAATGAAATATCAGTTTTTCTCAAGTTTTTCCAGCGCTTACCAAAACAAAAATACTTTCCATTACGTTTTCTTAGTTTTTTTGCATTTATGTTTAACCAAAAGGTTTACCTTTAGCCCCTATAAATACGTCACAATAACCCATTTCCGCCCACCTTAGCCATGCGGCAACACCAATTCTTAGAGGAGGACCAATTCCATCCCAAAGAAGGACGATAATCATTGTTGCCACTTCGTTCGCATTTTAATCGGTTTCCAAAAATGTCCACGGTGCGGTGATGAGTGTAATGCGATCACTTTTTTTCAAATTCCTTCATTGTAGATATTGCAGGGGATTGTAGATATTAGAAATTCCTTCATTGTAGATATTACGAGGAATGGCATTGAAGGGTTGTGAACTTAATAAATCACATAATTATGAATGTAAATTTCGGTTGACACCCCTAATTATACCTTATTTCCCCGTGAAGCTCGGATCAATTTTGGCCGTCAGCGACGCGAGTGGCGACTTTTGTAAACCCATTTCAATAAGAGGTGGGTGACAACACATTTAGAGGCCAACTTGAGGATCCTCTTTTGCAATATTCATGAGCTACACCTTATTGCGCTGTGCAAATGGGGCTCTTGATGAAAAATGGCGCGCTATCATGTTTCAAATTGTCACAAATATGCTATGCTTAAGGTACCTATTTTGTTTTAATCAAATCCATCTATTAGTCCATTTTGAAACTGGCAAACAGAAATCCACCAGCTGAAAGAGACGAAGGGAAAATGTAAATTTCAGTATGAAAGCCTACAGTCTTTAAAAAAGATGCAAGTATTCATCATCATCACTGGTCCACAATCCTAGGATTGGTTTGACGCAGCTCTCCACTCAATTCTCCTATCAGCTAATCTTTTCACACCAATGCATTTCTTCTCTTTCACATATTTCTTTACTTGTTCCATATATTTTGTTCGGGGTCTTCCTTTCCCGTACTTTCCTTCGACGATTGTCTTCATCAGGCCATCATGTCTCAAGATGTGGTCTATAAGGTTGTTCCGTCTTCTTGTTAAGGTTTTCATGAGGCTTCCTTCTCTCCTACTCTTCTTAGGACTTCCTCGTAACTAACTCGGTCTATCCATTTGATTTTCATCATTCTTCTGTAGCACCACATTTCGAAAGCCTTGCTTTCTCCACTGCGGTCATTGTCCATGCCTCACTTCCGTATAGGAGCATACTCCAAATATAGGTTCTTATAAATTGTTTTTACTTCCATATTTACAGAAGTAAAAATGGAAAGACCTTGAAAAGATGATTTTAAATTTCCTTCATCCAAAAATATACTTTCCCTGTAGATCTATGGCCCGTTTCACATTGAAGCGGACGGTCCGCGCTACGCGCGCGGATAAGGCTCCATTGAGGTAAATGGTAGCTTACACATGAGTGCGGACCGTCCGCACGGGGAGGAGCCATCCGCTTGGCCTCTGCACCCCGCCGATCATCCGCGCGCGTACGGGCCACAGAGACAGGTTTGTCCTTACACATCAACGCGGATGGCTGAAGCGGACTCGCGGAAGTAGATTCGTCAGTAGAATTAGAGCGAGGTAGGAGATAACAGTGAAAGTATATCTTTTCGCCATGGATAGTGAAATTGACACAGAAAATAATTCTATAAATTATATTCACTAGTGCGTAGTTCAGTAAATATGGTCACTAAAGCGCAGTGGCGGATACAGATGGGGGGCGCAGGGGGCGGGACCACCCGTATTGCCAAACATAACATAACCACAATTGTAACTTTTTTTATATCATAAGATGGAACTGTCATGAATATGAATCTAGCGATTTGGTCGTTGGATTATTCTTCCTCATAGAATAATCCTCTAAAATCGCTGGCACAGTAATGGCTTCGCCTGGTTTCGCTGTTTAGTGGGCCCTTTTCGCTTCTTTAGCGTTAGGGTGTTTTTCCGCGTCTCATCCCTCCCAACCCTTTCCCTACCCCAGAGGCGCCGTCGGGCTCCTATCGCGGCGGCGCCTCTTTCCTTTTTCCTTCCTGTCCTCCCCCTCCACGGGTGATCGGGCGTATCAGCACGATTGCAGGGCTCCCCTGAGCCCTCATTACTTGTCTTGAATATGTGTAGGTATAATCACTTTAATTAAAAATGTCTGATGCTTATTTTTATTACGATAAAAGTAAAAGTAACTCAAGATATCTTTTGCGCCTCCCCCCCCCCCCAATAAGTTTTCTCTTTATCCTCTACTGCAAAAGCGGCTTCTAATGCTCTTCATGCCACAATAGGGTGCTCCCATAACCTCCTTTGACGGGCACTTTTCTTCCGTTTTTTCTAATCTGGTATACAGCAATTGCTTGAATTGCGCTTGGCAGTGTGACGTTCACCTACCACGGCAAGCTACACACAGCTGACATCGTGCCGGATGCGGACGAATTTCGTCGGCGCGTATGTGAACAACGGCGACCGGTCTCCGCGCCCCGCGCGCTAAACGTGGGTCGACCGCGTTCATGTGAAACGGGCCAATAGCTTTTTTATGATGTTAGAAAATAAATCACACTAGATGTTGACACCGTTACCGCTCAGTGTAGCCATGTGGCCTCGGGTCATTCTGAAAAAACTGTCATATGAATGCATTACCAAAATATTTCAAAGGAAAACATACGACTAGCGTGGGAGAGAAACTAATAAATATCTTCAAAACCACGAGCATACATTTTTCTGGGCGCAAATGGGTTCACACTATCGTCAACTCGTATCTGCCCACTGGCAGGTCCCAAACACCAGAGTCGTCTCCACCTCCTCCTGTCCAAAATCTCCTTTTTAGTTTCCTTATATCCAGGGATGGCAAGTGAAACGAAACGAAAATGTTTCATTTTACCCGGAGTGAAACGAAAATACGAGGCTTAGGTTTAGTTTCGTTCCCGCGCGGAATTAAAATCACCAAGGAGATCCGGAACGAAACTTTACTCCCAGGAACGAAACCAGATTAATCGAAACTCTGCTGCTCATAGTTAAGTTTCGATCCCATAAGTTAAGTGGAGGGGGATAAGAGGGAATAGTTTCGACCCATTACGTTTGGCATTCGTGTAGAGAAGCCAAAATATTCTGCTTAAAAATCGAATGACCAGTTTGTGTTCTCCGTTCTCCTGTTAGTTGTAAAAATATGAGTGTCCTATGCTTCTAATGGCGGTAGGCCGAACCTCTACTTCATTCAACCATTCTTCGTACTCGGTGCATGGGTCGAAACTAAACTATACTTTTCAAGAATGTGTTATATCCGGTGCGAAACATTATCTACGCTTCGTTTCGTTCCAGAGTTTTAGTTTAGTTTCAACCCGAAGTAGTTTTCACTCCGATTTCGTTTCGACCCTGAGTTTACCTCCTCGGCTTTAAATCCATTTCATTTCGTTTCTACATTCCGCTCCTAAGAAAGAAACTATTGAAATTGTACTGTTTTTTACTTACGTTCAGTTTCTTTTCCCATCCCTGCTTTTACCATGACGATATCTTTACTGCGTCTGCCATCTCCAGACTTCTTCTTCCTCTTCTCTTGTCTTCTTCCACTCTTCCCTCGAATGCTGAACTCCCCTTCCTTCTTCAAATATGCCCAATCCAATTCCCCCTTTTCTTTAGTGCAGTTAATAATAATAACCTCTCCTCTCCAACTCTTCCCAACACCTCCTCATACCTCACCTTATCCACCTACTTCACTCTCTCCAGCCTTCTCCACACTCACATCTCAAAAGTGTTGATCCCATCTTCTTCTTCTTAACGCTCTGTACTTCAGTTAAGTATTTTTTTTATATTTCTATATGCCATACTTATTCCGTTTCGTTGATTTTAAACACATGTCAAGGTTAAAAAGTCTTTATGAGGTTTGACGGCTAATCCTGCAAAGCTGAATGATAACTGAAAATCCAGTTGTCCATAAACGACATCATTATTTATGTTAACAAAATTAAAAGAAAGAGTTAAATTCCATGATTGATGTTTAATGAAATCAACCTACTTTTCTAAAAACATACAGACACCTTTCATATGAGTGTCGCTCCAGAGGGCATTGGGAAAATTTAGGATGAAATATCATATGTGAGTTCTTATCCACCTCAGACCCTGAGTCCCCAAAGGGGTATATAAAACAGCAATTTTTATTCGTAATATTTCATCATGTCTTATAGAATATTTGTTACAAAAATGTAGTGAATTCGGAAAAGTAATGTAGGAACACCATTCCGGAACAAATTTTGACGGGTGCAGTAGTAGAAATCATTCCTAGAACACCCGATCTCCTCGCTCTCATATCAGCAAATATGAAAAATAATTATTTCAGTTAACATGCTCCTTCAAACATATGATTTTTTGTATAATTAATCTTATAAAAAATTGAATACTTGAAATTATTTAACCAATGCGGTCGAAAGTTCTCTTCGGGGGACATCGCCTCCCGATAACGTCATTAGTAAATTAGGTAAAGCGATACTAAACTTTGAAGATGAAAAAGTGCAGAGCCACGAAAATTTCAACTTATAAATGGAATATTTTCCCCTGCGTCTGGGAAGGATATACGAGGTTGAAACTGGTACCATTTCTGAAATAATTTGGTAATTTATCCAAATCCTACGAATAGAAACAAGGTATTCCTTGAGGCTTTTTCCGGTGAATTGAGGTGAAAAGCATACTACAAGGTCAATTACTCACTGTCCATCCGCAAATCATCCGGCTATTTATATGAAATTGATTTTAAGAATGTTGAGGATTATCCTTGAGGAGGATTATCCTTATTATGAGGAGGATTTTAATTATTTTGAGGATATTATTTGAGGTTTTTCACGATATCAGACACCGATATGCAGATGAAAAGAAAATAATAAAAACGTCTTGTCATATTTGAAAATGAAAGCACGTTTTTAGTCAAGCCTAATTTTCAATCGATTTAAAATTTATTAAATTTCAATTGAAAAGTTATAAAATACTGATATTTCATTTTATAAGTTACAAAAAATGCTTAATCGTCTACAACAATCCACATTATTGTTGTATTTAAGGGCCATAATGGGCCATTTGGATACAAGTTAGCATGCAAATATATCGATCTTGGCAGATTTAATTCAACCAAATAAATATCAACCCCAAGTGGTAAATTAATTAAATGAAGGGCCAAAAAAGGAATTTTATTTTCATCTCCTACTATAAAAATAAAATTGCCAATTTCCTGTTGATTTTTTATCTAGTGAAAATATATGGCTTGTTTTTCCTTTGTTTATAATTAATAAATAAACATCATTTCCCTTTTAAAATTTTTCCTGTGGCTAACAAAATCCAACATTGGTGACCACGAATTAAAATAATCATTAATTAATTTATTCATGCGAACTTCTGGAAAATATAGCTGAAGATTTGCGTGCAAGTGCCATATTGTATTTTTGTTTTGAAACTTTTCCCTGTCAAACGAGGTCTGATAATAATTCGCAGACGTCAATGTCTCTCCGACGTAGAATTTAGCAGGATACAAAATCATCTACATAATCAACTACAACGTTATACGGGTTTTCGATTGACAAATTAGTGTTGCAATTTAAGAACATATATTGGCTGGCCTTCAGCAACTGCCAATCATCAGCTTCAAAATATTCCTTATGGCATTGAAATTTGTCAGTACTTACACTCAGGCAATGCAAAACGTTTACATCATTTCCTCCTTTCATCTCGGGAGTTGTAATTTTACTCACCTAAAAACAAAAAGAAAATATCATTAGTCAGGCACGTATGTTTTCATCGTATATCAACTAATAATACTCATTTGACGGTTTCGTTGTGAGCACTGTTGACAAACATGGTAAAAATACCACCAACAGATATTTAAAAAAGGTACCATCTAACAAAATATTGGTAAAATAAATTAATAGAGATCATACATTACAGGATTATGTGCCCCGGAAACTTTCAAAGATAGACATTTTCATTCTTAATAAATTAGTGGAAGTAACCAAGCGTCGTAAACTTCTTTAATAAATAAAAAATATTGAAATATTTTGGGTGACTAAGGTCAAGACCTGATTTTATGGCAAAATAATGAGCATCATGTGTCTCAATAAAATGCCCATAGGTTAGAAAATCCGAATGCCGATCAAAGCTGGAGATAAGAGTGAAGGGCCGGAATCGCGTTCTGCGGTGGAGTATATGACGTCACGTCTCAGAGGGATCGCGTGTATTCAAAGGGGTTGGTATGCTGACGTCATGATCATAGTCGAGGGAAGTTGTTAATTCTTCCCGACTGATCGTTAAAGAAAATACACAGGGTTTGTTGGCTCGTATCCACTAATATATCATTTGAGAAGTATTATCACAGTGAGAAATAGCTTGCTGTTTGTGATACCTGGTGGTAATTTGCTGGATGCTTTGGGTATCGCTTTAAAGCGCCTGCAAGCGTTTTTCTTTGGAAAGGATATTTAAATAGTTAACATTTAAGGTTTTAAACCCACTTTTTCCAAGTGTGCGAAATATTAAGTCTAATTAAAAACACATTAAAGCAGCTCTTATGCATAGGGACCTAAAAATATGAATCATACAAAGCACAAAACGTGAAAAAAATGGACTCATTAAGTAATGATGGAGAGAAGAAGCTGATTGAAGAAAATATTTTTTTTGCGTAATTTATTTTCCATCGGGTGGTTCAAAGAGTCATCAAAATTTCAAACCCATATTACCAGCGGACATTACCTACTCCTGAGAAGCAAAAGAGGATGTTGGAGTATTTTTAATCGATGAAGTCTTAATAAAATCGTTAATTTCACCTCACGTGATTTTTAATAGCTTTGAAGAGTCAACATATGTATATTCATTAATCATAATTAACCCAAGCGCTAATATATATTTTAATCATATTTATATTTATTCAAAAAGCATTACCAACGCAAAGAATTCAATATTT